>NC_053149.1:41421617-43821617 GCF_016808335.1 Panicum virgatum | reverse complement strand
TGATGTTATTTATTTTCTTTCCAAAAATAATACACAACTTTATTTTCCTTCCTAAAACAATGATGTCAATTAATATCCTTCCAAAACCATCAATAATACACGTCTTTCTTTTCCTTCCATAAACAATGATGTCAATTATCAACCTTCTAAAAGAAAAAAATAACGTGAATTATGTGTTAACCTATGTGCAAAGGAAAGTATGTGTGTGCTAAAGAAAAGTAATATGTGGGTACAAGAGATGGCTATAAGAAATTGCTGGTGTAAAAAGTAATAGGATTTTGGTGGAAAATATTGACGAAATCAATCTCCCTCTCTTTTTCATCAAACCTTTTGGCCTAACAAGTGGGGCCTCTGTGAGGGGTACGGTGGGCCTAATCTTGGTAAAAAAGAGTTTCCATTGTTTCAATTTTTATATTATAGAAATGGTATCTATACTATAAAAGTTAAAACAATTGAAACCCTTTCTCATCAAGATTAGACCCACTGTACCCCTCACAGAGGTCCCACTTGTCAGCCCAAAGGTTTGACGAAAGAGGGTGTAGACCCACGAAATTGATAGAAGGAAAATGTTTCTACTAAAATCCTAATACTTTTTACACCAAACACTTTTACCTACCCACCTTTGTACCCACTTGTTACTTTCCATTGTATAGAGATGAGACAACCATAATTTTTGGTAAGACATCCTAAAATCTCTCCTTTTACTTCCTTATTGTTGTGAGCTGATTAACCCTCTTTTGTTTATCTTCCTTTTGTGTTGTGGGCTGGTTGATTGAGTGTCAAACCTTCCTTTTGTGTTGTGCGCTGGTTGATCGAGGGCTTTTTGTGCTCCGTCAGGTGTGCCGTTCCCACGCTCGGCCGAAATTGGCTCGCGGGCAGCCGTCACAATATCACCGGGCCGCCTTCGCGAGCGCCCACTGCAACATGCTATCGTCGCAATGGCCGACTGCCCCAGGCAAGTGCCGGCCTTCATCTTTGATCTTGGATTCATTAAATCAGCGGTGAGGATTCCACCCCCTCCCACCGTTGCACCTTGGCCATGGTGCATGTTTTCTCCATGGCGTCCAGGGATTTGTCTAGCGATGTTTGTTTTTTGTTTTGCCAACTATCGTCGAGATCGCTGACCTCCATCTTTGTTATTTGTTTCATTAAATCAGGGCACTATCAGAATCCACCTGTGTTTCCCATCAAATCCTGACCCCCAAGTTGCATGTTGTATCAAGGTATTTATTTTTTTCATGGCGTAGGACATCAAGCAACATCGATCGTCTAGGGACTTTATTTAACAATGTTTGTTTTTTAATTTACTTGCATGCGTCAGGCGATGAATTCTTAGAGCACATATCGGCAAGCTTTTAGCACCAATCCCCAGGGTATAAATTTTTTTGGTGAAATTAGATGTGTAATTATATGTGCCCAAGTTGTTATCCATCATTCGTGGAGAAGTTCACTGCAGATGTGATGCCTGGTGAATCGGAATGCCGTGACTAGCCGGGGTCCAGAAATAGCAACTGAGTTTGCTCACGCTTTGGTGGAGCGTCTATATGGCAAAGAGAAGATGGAGGAGGTTGATGGGCCTTTGGTAAGCTGTAAGTCATAAAACTCCTCTATTTCTCTTTGTTGTGTTATTTCATCACGCAACAAATGATATTTTTAGTAGTAGTTCGATGCAATCCAATTACTATTAAACCATTTGACTTTAAACACGTGCCTTCTTCCATCAAGCAATGATGTTATTTATTTTCTTTTCAAAAATAATACACATCTTTATTTTCCTTCCTAAAATAATGATGTCAATTAATATCCTTCCAAAACCATCAATAATACACATCTTTCTTTTCCTTCCATAAACAATAATGTCAATTATCAACCTTCCAAAAGAAAAAAAATAACGTGAATTATGGGTTAACCTATGTGCAAAGGAAAGTACGTGTATACTAAAGGAAAGTAATACATTAATACACGTCTTTCTTTTCCTTCCATATACAATGATGTCAATTATTATCCTTCCAAAAAAAATGATGTGAATTATGGGTCAATGAATATGCAAAGGAAAGTATGTGTGTGCTAAAGAAAAGTAATATGTGGGTACAAGAGGTGGGTATAAGAAATTGCTGGTGTAAAAAGTAATAGGATTTTGGTGGAAAATATTGACGAAATCAATCTCCCTCTCTCTTTCGTCAAACCTTTTGGCCTAACAAGTGGGGCCTCTGTGGGGGGTACGGTGGGCCTAATCTTGGTAAAGAGTTTCAATTGTTTCAACTTTTATATTATAGAAATGGTATTACATAAACAAAAGACACACAATTAACTGCAAACATGGGTTTTCAGAGCAAGCAAACTTTTACATCAACAACGCAGTCCTGGAACTTCAGCTCATTCCAGTGGAGCATAAATAACCACGTTGCGCGTAGAATTGTGCAGTAGCATTACTGTCTAACCATAAGTCATAATGCAGAGACAACGAACACACCTTAATTTTCACTTCCCTGCTCAAGCTCAAGTCTTCCCTCAGACCAGGCCAGGTCGTGGTGGCTGTCAGTGTAGGGAAGATCCTAATCTCTCCACAAAATAATAGATCCAAGGATAAACATCAAGGTAATTACACAACATGTCAAAAGAAGTTCAGGAATCACAAGTAATTTCCCAACATAAGTGAAACTTGTCTTGTGAACAAGGAAAAGAAATTTCAGAAGACGAAATCGAAATTCAGAAAGACTATAGGTAACTCTGATCATAAACAAAATTGGCAGAAGTCCATGCATGACTAAACCAGAAATGAAAACAATGCAATTTCCCAACATTAATTATACATTTGCTCCTATCAGATCCAGCCATAGAATGAGGGAATTTTGATCAGCTACTAAATTAGACCCATCACAAAATGTCTGGAAAGTAGACATGTTAATACAGTCTTTCCAAGGGACCAAATAGCATTGATGACTTCAAATGCTTACAACTATTCACGACTGTCCCCTTAAAAGAAACACCAACAAACTATAGTGAGCAAGCCTTCTTAGTTGGATATTCTGAGACTGCAACAGAATCAAGAGTAAATGCTCTCAAAACGGTCATAAATTATGGAATATGTAACCAGCTTGAAGTTCATCACTTTAACGGGTCTCCCACGGATAGATCAGATGCTCTACGGAAGGACCAAACATTCTTTACTTTAGGCCCCACCAGCAACACCAAACATTTGTCTGCTGCCCATTTACTTCCACTTATAGCCCCCACTTCGTGAGTTATCTTAGCCACCTCTTCCGCTGAAGCAAATTTCTCTCTGGTCAACACCAGCAGCAAAGCCTGCAGCTTCTTTGCATGCTTGGCGATGAACTTGAGGAATTCATACTCGCTTTGGTCCCCTCGGAATTCATGGATAACAATTTTTTCGACGGTTGACTTCAGACATTGAATAGGATGGGCTTCGCGCCAGAACCTGCCATGGTACCTGCCCGTTGCTTCACCATCAATAGTAGACTGCAAAATCAGCGAGGAATTCAGGCACATATTGTTGGAAATAAAGACAACCGTAAGTTTAAATTCCGAACTAGATTTATCATGACGAGAATTAAACCTAGCATGCATGACTCTAACATACTAGACAGTACGTATATCATAAACATGATCTCAGAAAACATGATTATGAAACAGATCTGATCACAAAATACGTACTGTGCGGGAGCCGCCGGGAAGACGAAAGGCGCAGACGAGACGAAGACGGTCCTTTGAACGGAGCGCAGCAACCGGCATTGCAGACGACGGTACGCCGTAGCTCCTGACTTGGACGGAGGACGAGCCGTGGCGAAGAAGATGAGCAGTCGCGCTTAGCGCTTTCCAAAAACCTTATTCGCCCTCTCCCGGTGCAGGATCACAAGAGCGAGCGGTTCCGGAGACCTGCTCTCCCGTTCGCCGGTGCACGCCGGCGCTCGGGATGGAGAAGACTACGGTGGCGGCGCAGCAACGAGAGAAGGCAAAACCCTAACTCAGATTAGATCTTCTTATGAATTCTCAAACCTTGGGGACTCCACGTATAGCGATATATGGATCACTTTTTCCATGAGGGAGGTGGTCCGTATTTAAAGGGAGAAAAACCCCTTACACCCTCGTCCATTAGCAATACGAGACTAATAGATGGTGTACCTCCTCTTAGCGCTAATGGGCCTTTGAGATTTATTAGGATTATTTATATGGGCCAAGCCCATAAATCTAACAATCCCCCACCAGATCTCAAATACCCATTTATAGATTTTGCCTGTGTTCTCACTACTGTTTGATATACCAGTGTTTTAGTGAGGACTGTTAAGTTGAACTCTCACCTAGAGCTCCAAGCTACACTTATCCACAACTTGAACAATAGACTACGCCTTGAATTGCAAGTTTGGTGCGAACAAGTTTCACTCAAAGTCATAACCAGTACATGGCTGCCAGTAGCCTTCTCCGCGGGTGGAGCATATATGTCGTACTCCGTGGTCTCTTCATGAGTTTACTAGAGATCACCCAAATCTCACAGACTGCGACGTTAGACAGTCAGACTCATATAGGTGTGTTCTTTCAAGAATGCTCTGTAGGACAGCACCTTTGCTCATTAGAGCCAACAGAAACACATTAAGGCAAATAGCCAACCTGCCTTACAGCAACTGAGAGTATTGCATCTTTTCTTAGAGAGGGTTTAACCATTACTCTCCTCAGTTCACCATCAGCTTGTTCTCCCCAAGTCCTAATTCACGGGATCTCCGATCACATAGGTTGGGTACCACTGTGGCAACTTATACGGGTCTCATACCATGATAATCCTTTTGTAAAGGGATCTACCAGGTTTTTGTCTGTTTGAATATAAGTCACACTTATCACTCCGGAGTTTCTCAACTTCCTGACAGACTTCAGTCGTCTTTTAACATGTCTTGATGACTTTGTATTATCCTTAGCACTGTTCACTTTGACTATCACCATTTGATTGTCACAGTTCATAAGGATGGCCGGCACTGGTTTCTCAACCACAGGCAAGTCCATCAAGAGCTCATGCAGCTACTCTACCTCAACAGTGGCTGTGTCCAAAGCAGTAAGTTTTGCTTCCATGGTTGACCGCGTCAAAATGGTCTGCTTGCAAGACCTCCATGATATCGCACCACCTCCAAGGGTAAACACATACCCACTCGTGGCATATAGCTCATCAGCGTCATATATCCAGTTTGAATCACTATATCCCTCAAGCACAGCAGGGTGCCCAGAATAGTGAATCCCATAACTCATAGTACCTTTTAGATAGTGCATAACCCTTTCAAGTGCAGGCCAATGATCAGTACCCGGGTTTGACATGAACCTGCTCAATTTGCTCACAGCAAAAGATATGTCGGGTCTCGTTGCGCTAGCTAAGTACATGAGTGAACCAATAATCTGCGAATATCTCAGTTGATCTTTGGCAATTTTCCTATTCTTTCTCAACATCACACTAGGGTCATAAGGTGTTGGAGAAGGCTTGATGTCGATATAGTCAAAATGGCTCAAGACCTTTTCCACATAATGGGATTGTGAAAGAGTAATCCCATTCTCAACCTTAATAAGCTTGATGTTAAGGATAATATCAGCTTCTCCTAGATCCTTCATATCAAAGCTCTTTGAAAGAAAGGACTTGACCTCATTGATCACATCAATGTTTGTGCCAAAGATCAGTATGTCGTCCACATACAAGCATAATATCACTCCTCCACCCCCACCATAGCGATAGTACACACATCTATCAACCTCATTAATGACAAAACCCGCAGAAGTTAAAGTTCTGTCGAACTTCTCATGCCATTGCTTAGGTGCTTGTTTCAACCCATATAAAGACTTCAAAAGCTTACACACCTTGTTTTCTTGACCTTTCATTACAAATCCATCAGGCTAATCCAGGTAGATCTCCTCATCCAACTCTCCATTTAGGAAAGCTGTCTTAACATCCATCTGATGAATGATAAGATCATATGAGGCAGCCAAGGAAATTAATGCTCGAATAGTGGTCAATCAACCGATAGGTGAATAAGTATCAAAGAAGTCTTCGCCTTCCTTTTGTGTGTACCCTTTAGCAACAAGCCGAGCCTTGTACTTGTCAATAGTACCGTCAGGTTTAAGCTTCTTCTTGAATATCCACTTACATCCTATTGGCTTGCAACCATAGGGTCGTTCAGTGAGCTCCCATGTTCCATTAGAAAGAATTGAGTCCATCTCACTTCGGACTGCTTCTTTCCAATCATCTGCATCTGAAGATGCATATGCCTCTGCAATGGACGTGGGAGTATTGTCCACAAGGTACACAGTGAAATCATCACCAAAGGATTTTACAATCCTTTGTCTCTTGCTCCTTCTAGGAGCTTCACTGTCATCATTCTCTAGGACATGCTCATGTTAATCGGATTGTTCAGAAGACTCGATAGGTACTGCAGGTTGAGGAGTCATCTCTGTCGAAAATCTAGAATTGCTATGCATATCTTTCATAGGAAAAATATTCTCAAAAAATGTTGCATCACGAGATTCCATAATAGTATCAACATGCACATCTGGTATCTCAGATTTAACCACTAAGAATCTATAAGCAATGCTCCTCTGAGCATATCCTAGAAAGACACAATCCACTGTCTTAGGTCCCAACTTGCGCTTCATTGGAATAGGCACATTAACTTCCGCTAAGCACCCCCACGTGCGCAGATAAGAAAGTGATGGTTTTCTCTCATTCCACATCTCATATGGAGTTTGATCTTGATTCTTGTTTGGAACTTTATTCAAGACATGACACGAAGTCAATACAGCCTCCCCCCACCATTCCTTAGAAAGACCAGCTGTTTCTAACATGGAGTTAACCAAGTCAGTCACCGTGCGGTTTTTCCTCTCGGCAATCTCATTTGATTCGGGAGAATAGGGAGGCATCCTCTCATGAATAATTCCATGCTCCTCACAGAATTCATCAAATATTTTGGGAAAAATACTCGCCACCACGATCTGACCTTAGACCCTTGATCTTTCTCTCTAGTTGATTCTCAACTTCAGCTTTATAGATTTTAAAGTAGTCTAATGCTTCGTCCTTAGTTCGCAACAAATAAACATAGCAAAATCTAGTCGCATCGTCAATTAACGTCATGAAGTATCTTTTCCTACCTTTTGTCAACACACCATTCATCTCACATAGATCAGAATGTATGAGTTCTAGAGGTGCCAAGTGTCTCTCCTCAGCAGCCTTGTGATGCTTCCGAGGTTGCTTTGATTGCACACAACTATGGCACTTAGAACCTTTAGCAATGGTGAATTTCGGAATTAAACACATACTGAAAAGCCGAGACATCAAACCAAAATTAACATGACATAAACGTGAATGCCAAACACTCGCATCATCGCTAATGTTGCCACAAATATGGTTCACCGACTTATTACAAAATTCAGCAAGAGAAAAGCGGAACAAGCCTCCGCAATCATAGCCTTTACCAACGAATTGTCCATGTTTCGACACGACAAATTTATTGGACTCTAACACTACCTTAAACCCGTCCTTGCATAGGACTGACCCGCTGACTAGATTCTTGTTGATAGTGGGCACATGCTGCACGATCTTCCCCGAAGTAAACTTCAGATCTACCATGCCAACACCATGAACAGAAGCATGTGAACCGTTCCCCATCAGCACAGAGAAGTCCTGGACGGTCTGGTAAGAAGAAAACATAGAGATGTCAGAACACACATGAACATTAGCACCCGTATCAAGCCACCAACTCGTGGATTGAAAAACTGAAAGAACTGTAGGTAAATTACCGTACCCATCTCCGTGTTGCTTATGGTCACCATGTTGACATCCTTGGACTCATTTGCTTTCTTGGCCCTGCGGTCTGCCAGATCTGGGCACTCCTTGGAGAAGTGTCCAAGCTTACCACATGCATAGCACTTTTCCAAAGCCTTGTTCTTCTTCTTCTTGAAGGTAGTGGTCTTGTTAGGCTTGTTGTTCCCTTTCTTCTTGCCATGTGGAAACTTTTGGACTAGGTTGGCGCTGGACTGGCATTGATCTCCTTTCTCAGGCACGTTATTCTTCCGAGCCTTCTCCTCAACATCAAGAGTCGCTATCAGATTTTCAACTGATATCTCCTGTCTCTTGTGTTTCAGAGTTGTGGCGAAGTTCCTCTACTGGGAAGGTAACTTTGCAATAGTGCATCCAGCCACAAACTTGTCGGGAATATGACACTTAAGGAGATCAAGATCCTTGACAATGCACTGCACCTCATGCGCCTGTTCCACCACAGAACGGTTATTCACCATCCTGTAGTCATGGAAACTCTCCATGAGGTACAGTTCATTGCCCGCATCTGTTGCATCATACTTAGCAACCAGAGCATCCCACAGCGTCTTCGCCTCTGTCTCATCAATGTACACACATACTAATCCATCTGACAGATTGCTAATGATACATCCGACAAAGAGATTATTGGCCTCATTGTACTTCTTCTTCTCTTCAGCAGTAAGTACGCCCTCAGGCTTGCCAAGTGTCATGTCCCAGATGTGCATAGTAGTAAACCAGAGGCGAACCTTAGACTTCCAGATCTTAAAGTTCATGACAATAAACTTTTCTGGCCTCAGTGACTCAGCGAAACCAGTCATTGTTAAATCAACAGATTGCCTATAATAAGGTTTTTGGATTGTTGGAAATAAAGACAACTGTAAGTTTAAATTCCGAACTAGATTTATCATGATGAGAATTAAACCTAGCATGCATGACTCTAACATACTAGACAGTACATATATCATAAACATGATCTCAGAAAATATGATTATGAAACAGATCTGATCACAAAATACGTACTGTGCGGGAGCCACCGGGAAGACGAAAGGCGCAAACAAGACGAAGACGGTCCTTCGAACAGAGCGCAGCAACCGGCGTTGCAGACGACGGTACGCCGCAGCTCCTGACTTGGACGGAGGACGAGCCGTGGCGAAGAAGATGAGCAGTCGCGCTTAGCGCTTCCCAAAAACCTTATTCGCCCTCTCCCGGTGCAGGATCACAAGAGCGAGCGGTTCCGGAGACCTGCTCTCCCGTTCGCCGGTGCACGCCGGCGCTCGGGATGGAGAAGACTACGGTGGCGGCGCAGCAACGAGAGGAGGCAAAACTCTAACTCAGATTAGATCTTCTTATGAATCCCCAAACCTTGGGGACTCCACGTATAGCGATCTATGGTTCACTTTTTCCATGAGGGAGGTGGTCCGTATTTAAAGGGAGAAAAACCCCTTACACCCTCGTCCATTAACAATACGGGACTAAGAGATGGTATACCTCCTCTTAGCGCTAATGGCCCTTTGAGATTTATTAGGATTATTTATATGGGCCAAGCCCATAAATCTAACACATATCAATCATGCACCAAGCATTCTGATGTCAGCAATCGATCATGTGACTGCCAATGACAAACGGGATGAATGCATGTACGTCACCTCAATGTGCAGAGTATCAATGTTTGGGAAGCATCTGAGGAAGCTAGGTAGCATATTGACCTCCTTGAAGACACCAAAATTTGCCTTTAAAGCCAAGATCTTGACGCTGGGGACAATGGAACTTGGGCTAGCCTTTGTCTCAGCCTGCAATGCAATATACAAGAGGAAATGCTCAGGTGCTCGATCAATCTTGATATTCATAGGCTTAGTATCACCATCTGTTCTCCATAGGACAAGCCGCACCATGCGCGGGGCATCCACCACAGCAAGTTCATCTGCCGCACACATCAAGTGGAGAATGCACTCCAGGCTTTGACCACGGAGGTTGATGCGCTTGGGCATTCTGCTTGCGATGAGTGAGAGGGCCTCCAGCTCGGGGCTACATGCAAGCATATGGTCGACGTACCCGTCACTCACGTCGGTGCCGAACATGCGGAGTTCCTTGAGGTGGGGGGAGACCTCGGCGCCGGCGGTATCCGGGAACGTCCAGGAGAGGAGGAAGAGGCGGCAGAGCGAGGCGCAGTGGAGGATGTCGGCAGGGAGGCGACGTCCTCTTATATGGGCGTAATCGTTGAGCAGGGCAAGGTCCTGCACGCCCTTGTCAGCGAGGAGGCATGCCCACTCCGCGAGGTCGAGCTCGCGCTTGAGGGAAGCCATCGAGAAGTGGGTGAGGTGGACCGCGCGGAAGGGGCCCGGGTGGTCGGCGAGGACGCGCCTGACAGCGGGGGGTGGGGGGGGTCTATTCATCGCTTTATGCGATTCCCCCGAATCCCATCGCAGAAGTCATGTTCATCTTCTCCACCCCGCTCCGCGTCCTCCGCCCCTGCCTCTTTATCCTCCGCCCCGGCCGGCGGCTCTCGCCGCCGCGCCGTCCGCCCACCAGCCACCGCCGGCGCATCCCCGCCCTCCCCTAACCTCTCCGGCGCCACGCCACCGCCCGAGACCTGGCCCGGCCGCCGATGCCCACCACCCCGGCCGGTGGCGCTCCGCCGCGCCGCCTCGCCGCCCGCCCACACACCACCGCCCACCGCCGGTCGATTCCTCCCCCCCACCACCTCCTTTTCTAGGTCCGGTGGCCATGGAGCCTTCCACGCCGCCGCCGCCCTCCACCACCCCGGCCGCCGGCGACCTCGCCGGCGGCCGCTCCCCCCACCTACCACCCCCGGACCCGGGCCACCCCCTCCCCCAACCCCGCGGCCATAACCCTCGCGCACATCCAGAGGTGGAAGAAGCACAGTGACGTGCGGGCCCACGTGCCAGGGACGGCCTCCCCCGTCGTCGCGCGTTTCTGCGATATGATGCTCATTTATCGCGCGCGCGATAAATAGCTTTTGCGCCCGACAGTGGCGGCAGCGCGCTCAGGCTCGAGCTCGGCGGGCGGGAGGCGGAGGACGAGCGGGGCTGAGCGCCAGAGGCCGCGCCAGTGCGAGGCGAGTGCGGCGGTCCGCGCCCCATCGCGGATGGGGAGGTGGGAGACCACATCGCGGAGGAGGTCGTCCGGGAGGGCACTGATGCGGTCCATGCCGTCGGCTGCTGGGGTCGCAGCGATGGAGTGGGCGCCGACGGCGGTGGGGGGGGGGGCGTAGTCTGGGGAACCATTCCAGCAGGCCCTCGAACGCTGCCGCCATGGCGGAGACGGCTTGGGATTGGGATTTTTTTTGGAATTTTGGGTCGAGCGAGCGAGGACGGGTGTGAAGCAGCATAGCAGACTCGAGTCGGGACGAGTGGTGTCGAGTGAGACGCCGTGGGCCAAAACTTGGAAACGGATGCTTTTCAGGCCCAATTTCAGGTCGAAGCTCACTCCGTGCAGTGACGAAATTCCAAATTTCTCAATTTAGGGTTTGGTGCTCGAGCGAGTTGGTGACTGCCGCTGCGGGCAAGTGCCGGGAACGGGTTCCTGTGGGACCATTCAGAGCAAGTATAATGAGATGATGAAGGTGGACTGCATTGTTGGTTAGTATAATGTGGTATAATGGGGAGGAGCAAGTTTTGCCGATACACGGCAATGTGCTATTTTTTCTTCTGTTTGGAGATTGATTAAGCTTCACACGGTCGTCGCATCCTCCAGGACAGAATACGTTACCTTGAACTCTAACATTTCAGAAATTTGAAACAAGGGGTACCCCACCCCCCCCCCCCCGGTAAATCAAGAAAACATCAGTAGCAGCTGTAACAGGAGCTGAATATGCAACAGCAATCCAAGGGCGCATACCCAGACGGAAACTAAGTTCCCATTCACGACCCATATAACAAGCTACACCAAGTAAAAAGTGTAGAACAATTAGCTCATAAGGACCACCATTGTATAACCATTCATCAACAGATGTAGCTTCCCAAATTGGGTAAAAATGCAATCCGATCGCCGCAGAAGTAGGAATAATAGCACCAGAAATAATATTGTTTCCATAAAGTAAAGAACCAGAAACAGGCTCACGAATACCATCAATATCTACTGGAGGAGCAGCAATGAAGGCGATAATAAATACGGAAGTTGCGGTCAATAAGGTAGGGATCATCAAAACACCGAACCATCCGATGTAAAGATGGTTTTCGGTGCTAGTTATCCGGTTACAGAAGCGACCCCACAGGCTTGTACTTTCGCGTCTCTCTAAAATTGCAGTCATGGTAAGATCTTGGTTTATTCAAATTGCAAGGACTCCCAAGCACATGTATTAACTAGAAAGAAAATAGATAATAGAATGCTTGTTATTTAACAGTATAACATAGCCTATATACCAATGTCAACCAAGCCAACCTCAACGATTAGATTTCCATATAACTTCATTTACCAAATCCCAAAATTTTGGAAATGAAGTGAGTAAAAATTCAAAACTCATATTACTCTTTTCTATTTTGCGTATGGGTTGCCCGGGACTCGAACCCGGAACTAGTCGGATGGAGTAAATAATTCTTCCTTGTTACAATAAACAAAAACCCCTCCCCAAATCGTACTTGCATTTTTCATTGCACACGACTTTTCCTATGTAGAAATAGCCAATTTCTATCCCGAAGAGGAAGGCCAGTAATTTTTTATTTAATTTAGTAAATTGATTCACCTACTATGGAACATTTCAAAATGGAAAATGTGCAAGTTTTATCTTGATATCGATCTTTTCTAGTTTATTAATTTTGTCTAATAATTAATTAAGAGTAAGAGGATTCACCAGGTCATTGATACGGATAATATCCAAATACCAAATACGCTCACTGTGTGATCCATTGAAAGAAAAGTGAGTGGTTTTGGTGAAAATCAAACAAAAAACTTGCTCTTCTTCCGTAAAAAATTCTTCTAAAAATATCGAACCCAATCGTTGCATAAAAGTTCGTACCATACTTTTATGTTTACGAGATAAAGTTCTAGCACATGAAAGTCGAAGTATATATTTTAGTCGATACAAAATCTATTTTTTTCGAAGATCCGCTATGATAATGAAAAAGATTTCTACATATCTGACCAAAACGATCAAGAATATCCCAATCTGATAAATCGGTCCAAACGAGTTTACTAATAGGATGCCCTAATCCCGTACAAAATTGAGCTTTTGATAAGGATCCAACGAGGGAAGTAGTAGGGACTGTGGTATCAAATTTTTTCATTCGAGTATCTATTAGAAACGAATTCTCCAGCATTTGATTCCTTACTAACAAAGTATTTATTGGTACACTTGGAAGGTACCCCAAGAAATCGAAGCAAGAGGTTGTTAATTGGTTTAGGCGAATCCTTTGTGGTTGAGTCCAAAAAGAGAAAAAATATTGAGAGAAATTGACAAGGTAAGATTTCCATTTCTTCTTCAAAAGAAGAGTTCCTTTTGATGCAAGAATTGCCTTTCCTTGATATCGAACATAATGTATAAGAGGATCCATAAAGAACCATATGGTTTTTCGAAAAAAAACCTGGGTACATTACCCCAAAATGTTCCATCTTCCCAGAAAAGTGGATTCGTTCCAGAAAGGTTCCAGAAGATGTTAATCGTAAGCAAGAAGATTGTTTACGAAGAAACAATAAGAAAAATTCATATTCTGATACATAAGAGTTATATAGGAATCAAAATAGTCTTTTATTTTCTTTTTTAAAAAGAAAATAAGATTTCATTGAAGTAATAAGACTATTCCAATTCGAATAATAGTTGAGAAAGAATCGCAATAAATGCAAAGATGGAACATCTTGAATCCGGTATTCAAGGAGTTGAACCAGGATTTCTAAATGGATAGGATAGGGTATTTCTATATGTGATAGATAATGTAAATGCAAAAAATTGTCTTCTAAAAAGGGAAATGTTGAATGAATAGATTGTAAATTTTGAAACTTTGGTATTTCTTTTTCTTCCGAACAAGATGGTTGCCCTAGCGAAAGAGGGATTTCTACAACGGTCGCAAACCCGTCAGATAGAATCTGAGAATAAAATTCTAAATAAAAATAATTGCTGTGATCCAACAATCGATCTTGGTTAGGCTGATTAACCAAATTAATCCAAAAAATCTGCTGATACATTCGAATAATTAAACATTTCACAAGTAGTGAACTAAATTTCTTGTTATTACAACCAAAAATTTCTATCCAGAAATAGACCCAGGCTCTATCCATTTATTCACTAGACCCAGAAAATCGGAATTAAAAAAATTGATTTTGTTACGACATGCTACTTTTTCCATTCATTACCTTTAATGATCAGTCGTGGTCTTCTAGACTCTACCAAGAGTCTGGACGAATTTGTTGCTTCATCCAAATGTGTAAAAGATCATAGTCACACTTAAAAGCCGAGTACTCTACCATTGAGTTAGCAACCCAGATAAAATTGGATCTCTTAGACACGATCGAAATCCAAAAATCGATGGAATTACACCGGACGCTCCTGTCAAAACATTGAATTAGCAAGACATCAAAAGAAAGATTTTATCAACCATTAAAAACACTCAAATACCAATGAACTGATCCTGTTAAATTTCACTAATGGTAAAAAAGGAGCGGTCCCAATCAAAATGGCAAAATTGTCATTTTTTTTGGCAATCTCTTTAAATAAGGAAATCTTCTATGAGAATAGATGCAAGGGGGGCAACCCTATCATTTGAGCGAAGTGTAGACAGAAATACCTAATATGGAGTGACGATAAAGAGACCCTGCTATCTACAAATTCTATTTGTTCAATAGACCTTTGTCAATGGAAATACAATGCAATTAGATACAAAAAGGAAATAAAATAAGGACTTTTGTTGGATTGGCACGACATAAATGCAGCAAAAAAAAGGTCTAAGAAAGGGGCAAATTGTGTCTAAATAATTAATAGTAGAGACCCTATCCTACTGTTTTATTCATTTAGTTTTTCAATTAACTCAAAGTTCATTCTTTATCTTTAAAGAATTCTGCCTTCTTTAAAATATCATAAATTGTTCTTGTAGGTTGAGCACCCTTTTCAAGGAAATAGAGAATAGCAAGAACATTTAAACAAGTTTGATTTTTTATTGGATCATAAAAACCCACTTTTTGAAGATCTCTTCCTTCTCTTTGAGATTGAACATCAATTGCAACGATTCGATAGATAGCTTATTGGGATAGATGTAGATAAACAACCCCTCCCCTAAAAATGTATAGGAGGTTTTCTCCTCATACGGCTCTAGAAAATGATTCCAATTTCTGTCTATAATACAAGTAGATAGAAATTAGATTATGACTTGCATTAATTTCCTTAAAGAAAAGAAAAAACAAATTTCATTTATACTCATGACTCAAGTTGGCTAATTTTGACTGACAAACTTCAAAAGAAAAACCCTTCGAAATTTTTTGAGTCGTCTCTAAACTCTTTTCTTTATCTCATCTCGAACAAATTTACTTTTATTCCTTATTCTGATCTAATTCTATTGTTGAGACGGTTGAAAATCATGTTTACTTGTTCCGGAATCCTTTATCTTTGATTTGTGAAATCCTTGGGTTTAGACATTACTTCGGGAATTCCTATTCTTTTTTCTTTCAAAAGAGTAGAAACATACCCTTTCTTTTTTTATTTCCTTCAATAAAACATTTCACTCATATGTAGAAATAGAAATCCAAAATGAACGTTGATTCAGATAGACTTTTAATCGAAAAAGTTTTTCCGTTCTTCCAAAATTGGACTTTTTTCTTATTTTAACCTTTTGATTTCTATATTAAGGATAGACTGACAAAGTTGGCCTAATTTATTAGTTTTCACTAACCCTAGATTCTTTCCCTTGATAAAAAAGAAATTCTGTCCTCTCGAGCTCCATCGTGTACTATTTACTTAACAAATTACTTAACAAACAACCCTGCGCAAATTAAGTTCGGGACGAATAGAACAGACTATGTCGAGCCAAGAGCATTTTCATTACTATGGGAAATGATGGATAGCAAAATCCACAATCGATCATGTCCTTCAAGTCACACGTTGCTTTCTACCACATAGTTTTAAACGAAGTTTTACCATAACATTCCTCTAATTTCATTGCAAAATGGTATCGAGAATTGATCCAATATGTAAGGAATCATGAATAGTCATTGCTTTTGTATACTAATTCAAACTTGCTATCTATGGAGAAATATGGATAAAAGAAATAAGTATTTATCTGGGAACACTATGCAAAGATCCAATAAATTTAAACTCATATTCTATCATATGAATGAAACATAGTTCGGAAAAAGAGGAATAAAATAGTTTGTTTAACTTAAGACTTATTTATTATTAAATTTCCATTCTCAACAGATAACTTGAGATGATCAATCCTGAAATCAGAAGGATTGACTCTTCCCCAACAAATAAACTATCAAACTCCAGTTGAATTAATTTAATTAATTCATATATTTTTCTGTAACAAAAACAATTAACTATTAACCAAATAAACTATGTCAATGAAAAGATTGGTATGCTCAAAATCTCAACTTGACTTTGTCAGAGTGTATAAATATATTGCATAAAAATATAGCAGTTAAAATTGCAACTTGGAGATCACGAGAAGTTTTTAGAAACACTAAATATTTTTGAATGAATGAAGTACACATTTACATTGATAGGAGCCTGCCCTATCTTCACAGTTTTCGCACCACTAGTCTAAATTCTAAAACAATGGCTCGCACACAGATACTTAATTCAACAATAGAAACGAATATTACAAACTAACATACAAAGCTAAGAACTACTATCCAAGAACAAGTTACTCTAAACTCCCCGCTGCCACTGGTCAGTTTCACAGAAAATAAACGATCGCTTATCAGTTTGACTGCTACCTCATCAGCTCATCCCTGAAGAGAAACTAGCACTGACAAACATGATTACCATCTCCTGTAAGGTCTCCACATCCTAAACTTAAACAAATGTTAAATTAGAGCAGAATTCTAATTTAGACAGTAAAACTCTAAATTCTACTTCCCTTCTCAAGCGCAACTCATTCACCTTGATCTGGCAAGTGGAGGTCACACAACCACAAGGGCAACAACCTGTGTCAGGAAGGCCGAGTCCCTAATCTCCCCAAGCAAAACAATAGATTTCAGGTCAAACATAAACCTAATTACACAACATGTCAAAACTTGGTTAAGGATATCTAGAGATATTGGTAACATGAATCAAAGCTACAACAGAGGAATCACTAGCACAAACTTCCTCATCACCAATGCATGGAATTGTGTAAATGCCGCAGGATGGAATTTCGGTAGAAGATATATAACCAGAATTCAGAAAAGACCATAAATAATACTCAGTATAAATGAATTTGACAGAAGTCGGTGCATGGCTAAACCAATCAGCGCAATCAGCAGGTCTTGGAACATCCTACCGAGGAAGATAGCATCACAATTCACAAGTGATGTAATACCCCAATAATAATTAACACAGCAAACGAGGCAAATCTCATCAAACATGTAAGGAACTAAGGATACATCATTTAATAGCGCTAGTAACTTCAACACTTACAACCATTTGTGCTAGTTGAAAGTTGAAACATGCCTACTTCCAGAAAAGAAATGCTGAGACACAGCAACAGAATTGAGATTAAATCATTTCCTCAAGGTTTACATCATGAAAAATGCAGCCACCTTCAAGTTCATTACCAAAACGGGTCTTTAACCGACAGATCAGATGCTCTAGCGAAGCTCCATGTGCAATTTAATTTAGGCCCCACCAGCAGCACTTGACATCCTTCAGCTGCCCATGAACATCTTGTTAGAGCCTTCAGTTGGCTATTCACTTCACACACCTCGCCCACTGAAGCAAATGTTCCTTCGGTCAACACAAGCACCAAAGTCTGGAGCTTCCGAGCACGCTTGGCAATGAACTTGACGAATCCGAACTCGCTTTGTTCCCCTTGGAATTCATGGATAATAATTTTGTTGATATGTGACTTCACGCACTTGATAGGGTCAAGCTCCAGCCAGAACTTGGCGTGGTGCCTGCCAGTATCTTCACCAGCTTTAGAAGACTGCAAAATCAGTGAGGAATTCAGACAGTGAAGAACTGTAGCAAAAAAGATAATCTTTTTCAAGCTGTGAAGCTAGGAAGCTGGGTGACTGATTAGCAAATGACAATTGAACGAGTGAGTGGAATGTTACCACAATGTGCAGTGTCTCAACATTGGGAAAGCATCTGAGGAAGCTGGTTAGCATATTGGCATCCTTAGAAACACCAAAATTCAGCTCTAAAGCCAAGATCTTGACACTTGGGACGATGCAACTTGGGCTTGCCTTTGTCTGAGCCTGCAATGCAATATAGAATGTTTATGGATCACTGAGACGTGTAGATCAAACTTCTTACATAAAGAGATGAAAGGTACTACTAGTACATTGATGATGGTGTTGCCAATCTTGAGTACCATATGGTGATAATCACCAACCGATTTCCAGAGGATGAGCCGCTCCAGGTGCGGAGCATCCACCACTGCGAGCCCCTCTACCACACCCGTCCAGAGGCGCATGCACTTGAGGCTTTGGCCGCGGAGGTGAATGCGCTTGGTCATTCTGCTGATGATGAGCGCGAGGGTCTCCAGCTCGGGGCTGCAGGCAAGCATGTGCTCGAGGTCGTGCTCTGCTCACTCATGTTGCCGCTCAGCATGCTGAACTCCTTGAGGTGGGGGAAGACGTCAGGGCCACGGGGAGTGCCGGCGGTATCCGGGAACGCGCAGGTTCCAAGAAAGAGCCGGTGGAGCGAGGCGCAACGGAGGATGTCGGCCGGGAGCCGGCGGAGCGAGGCGCATCGGGTGATGGCGGCGGCGCGGCGCGGCAAGGGTGGATTGTCGAGGAAGACGAGGTCCTGGACGCCCTTGGCAGCGAGGAGGCGCGCCCAATCGCCTAGCTCACGCTCACCGGACGTAAGAGAGCAGTGGGCGATGTGGACGCTGCGGAAGGGGCTCGGGTGGTCAGCGAGGATCCGGCCGACTGCAGCGTCGGGGCGCGCGCGCGCGCCGTCGGATGCCAGGAGGAGGTCGTTGTCGCCGAGGACGAGCGGGGCGGTGCGCCAGAGGCCGCGCCAGCGGGAGGCGAGCGCGGCGGTCCGCGCTCCGTCGCGGACGGGGAGGCGGGAGACGACGTCGCGGAGGAGGACGTCCGGGAGGGCGCTGATGCGGTCCACGCCGTCACCGCCCGGGGTCGAGGCCGCGGCGGAGGGGAGGGAGGGGGCGGCTGGGCGGTCGCCGGGGAAGTGGCCGCCGGGGAATGCGCCCTGTCATCGATGTCGAGGAGGCCGGTCACGGCGGGGAGGGTTTGGGTTTGGGGATTTTGGGCTCCTCAGCGAGGCGGAGGCGCGGAGCCAACAGCGACTGGGTGATAGTGAGGTGGTCGGTGGCCTAGGGTTTGGCGCTGCCTTTCGCCGTGCGCCAAAATGTCGAGTCGAATGTTCTTGCAGCTGTTTACTACACACACCATCTCTTTACTTCCTGCATTTAATATGTTGCTTTGCTGGCACGTGGCACCAGATAAGCATGGGAGTTGGCATCGTCCCAAGTTGAATTTGGTTTGCATTTGGTTTGCTGCATGCAGCTCAACCAGGCTGGTCAGATGCAGGTTTCACAAGATTGGTTTACTGGTCCACCTCCTCAGACAGGCTGCATGCATACAAAAGATACCTCTCGGCCAGGCTCTGGAGGAACGAGAGAATCGACTGTTTCTCTGGAGCCCGGCTCCGCTGGTGCAAGCATGAGCATGTGGACATGCGTATGGGAGAGGTTGCAGACACAAGAAATCACTTTTGCGTTAGACGTGCAGGTAACCAAACAACATCTTAACTGAACCTGTATTCTTGCATACGCAAACCAATCAAGCTGCTCTGGACACCTGACGAGCCTGGCCATAACGGGCTTGTACGCAGCATGCGAGCCAGGCTGTGGCCATCCGCAAACCAATCAGCCCCGGAGTCACTGACCGACTGGCCACCGCTGTTTGTTGCTGAAAGCCTGTAACTGAAAGAATAAAAGGATCAGATTTGCTCCCTGTCAACCGATTGATATTTTATTTATCTGTCAATCAACGTACTCTGTCGTCAGATCGGCAACGGACGTTTGCTGTGCGCCCGCCGCTTTGTGTAGTTATTATCGGGTCTGTAATGTGTGAGCAACCCATTTGGACTGTGGAGCTGTGGCTGTGGGGGATTCAACTGAGTGCCCGTTCCATTTCCACCCTCGTCTTTGTTGTCATCGTCAATCGAGGGGGATGCGAATGAATCGATGAGTGTCCTCGTTGGAATCGGCGGCGGCGGCGGCGGGTGAATCAGCTAGCTCGTGGACGGCAGAACACCTTGTGGCACCAGGCTGAAGACGTTGGGAAGAAAGCGAGCCTGACTAGATCTGCTGCCGGCGGCCATCTAGCCGCCCCTGCAAATCCAAAGCAGGGACGCCTTGTCCTCTCCGCCAGTTCGTCTAAGGTACGGTGGCACTGTTAGCCCCTTCCTTTTGGATATTTTGTGCCCAGTACAGCATTAGTTGTTGTATCATTTACCCTTCCTTTTCCCCGATGCAGATCACCTGAGGAGAGACAGTGGAAGAGGAACCTTGTTCCTGGAGTTACGTTGTTCCCATGGTTGGTGGATTAGGCGTAGGTGGGACCGTGAGAGGGGTTGATAGGCTGATATGTGTTGATTAATTTCGTTCTACTGATCTAGGAGTAATAGGATTTTGTGTCATTCTAGGATTTCCTCTTGTTTTACCTACGAATTTGAGGGTGAGCATGTGCTCTGTTACTTGGTTATGATGGCTTGCTTGGTAACTAGGGGGATTGTTATATCTGTGTTTTTCTTATTCATTCATGAGCGCCGTAGTGTGCTGATTTTCTAGAGATCAGCTTAATATCAACATCTGATCAATTTCTGCTGCTTTTCCTTTGTCAATACTTACTGTATTATCACATCCTTGTTAATTTGTAACTATTTGTTGAATTCACTTTCACTCTGCGCTCCCATAACATTTTTA
This sequence comes from Panicum virgatum, assembly GCF_016808335.1. Taxonomy (NCBI): domain Eukaryota; kingdom Viridiplantae; phylum Streptophyta; class Magnoliopsida; order Poales; family Poaceae; genus Panicum; species Panicum virgatum. Next base: position 43,800,773 of record NC_053149.1, on the reverse strand, counting down.
GTTCATCAGAAAATCAAATTTATGTGTATCTGCCCTCGTAGCTGTCTTGTTAGCATTGCAATACTCCATTTAATTTGTATATGGCATCTGGTCCTTTTTTTCAATTAGATTCCAATTCAGTCGTATTAATGTTTAAGATTTTTATATTTGATATATTTTGCACCTCTAGTGTTGAACTGAATTGTGCAGAGTTATCCAATTGAGATGTGTGGTAGTTTTTGTTTAGGTAAAAAGAAACATTCAATTGATTTTAGTTGCCAGGTTTTTTCAAATGAATTTTAGATGACACTTTAACATTGAAATGACAGAAGACCGCTATGGTCTTTATTAACTATTATTAAAAGAAATACAACTTCATTTCTTCAGCTTTGTGGTTTGAATAGAATAATTATTTTTCAATTTATGATTTGCATACCCTGCTTTGGCTTCTTCGATTGTATGTGTAGTATGTTGCATAAGCTGTTTATTGATATATAGGGTAGGATAGGCAAATATGTGGATTTTTTCTTGGTTGCTTTTCTGTAGGATGTGAAATCAGTAAATTGCTTATGTGCATCTTATATGCTGGTTATAGTTTTTTTTTCTATATAGGGGTTCATTTTATCAAGATGCCATCTGTGCTCCGGAGTTGATATGTTGAGCCAGCCCTCCCTATTCAGCAACCCCACCATGGCCGCTTCCTCCTCTAATGAGTTATGCCTTCCCACAGAGGTAATCGCCCGCAATTTGTCAAAAAAAAAATGAAAGACCAATGCTGACCTGTTGGACTTCATGTTTGAGAAAGACCAAAAATTAAGATTTATCAGAAACTCAACTAACCTCTGAAATTAATACTAAGTGATGCATCAGTGTCCTCTCAACTAACCCATGCATTCAGTTTGGTGCCTCTGCACTTGTGTTTTATGTATGTTCTGTCCCTTTGGGATTATGTTCTGTCCCTTTGGGATGTTGTTCTGTCCCTTTCAGTTTGTTGCCTCCGAATTTCATGTTTTTTTTTGCCAAATTTCCATAGCTATGCTTTTTTAAGTTACTTTGCCACGCTCCTTCCAACACCTTAATGCAAGTTCCTGCATTTTCCTTTTGACTCAAACTTCCTGATGTTTCGCCGTCGGCTTATATGTGATGTGTTTCATACTAATTCTAAATTTTTTTTGTCTCCCTGATTCTTTGTGTGCATTATCATGAAATAATGGCATGTTTTCTAAATAAGTGGTCACTGATAATTTATTTGGATATATAATAGCCCCTTGTCTAGCCAGTACCACTTATGCAACATATTTGTTGACTATTTAGTCTGCACATCATATGGAAGGATCTCAACTAGATGTCTGAACATGTGTGTGCGCGTGCGCGCGATATAGAGAGATTGAAGTTGTCTATTCACATATTGTGTCCGGTTTGTGTTATACTAGGTTCCATTTTTAGATTGTTAACCAGATGTTCTATTAAGTTCCATTTGTAGACTCTTAACCAGATGTCCTACTAATTTCCTGTGATTTGCGATTTGTTTCATTTATGGTTGATTAAGGCAATATTTGTCTTAGCTTTATAAATCATATTATTATTATGTTGTGTAGCAAGTAAAAAAGATTTTTCATCTGTCATTGTTTGGGGCTTTCAAAAAGCTAGGGAAATATTATGGTGTTAGTTAATATAAGACTTTGTCTAACCTATATAAGTCAGATTATGTCTGGCATTGTTTGGGACTTTCAAAAAGCTAGGGAAATATTATGGTGTTAGTTAATATAAGACTTTGTCTAACCTATGTAAGTTAGATAATTACTATATTATGTACAAGTAAAAAACAAATTTTTTGCTTTCTGTATATAGTGCTATATGTTTATTGTTCTTTTGATTGATGTTATCGATTGTGTCCTAGGACTCTCTCAAGGGCGATGGTCCTGCCAGTGAGTTTCTTTTGATGAAGATCTGCATGGTGCATTTAGCAGGTTCTATGGTAAACTTGCATAGTCATCGTATTAAATTTACAGGCAAAATTTGTGTAATTTCCATATTACTCCTGCGTAAGTTTTATAGCATAGTAGATTATATGTCTCTGAATTATTTGGTCCAGTAAAGTTATATAGTAGTACTATGAGCTTGTATTGTTATGAAGACCAAGTAGTTAAATATAATTTCCATATTATTGTGTTTAGACTTGTAATGCTTTCATCTCGTCATATCTCATCATATCTGTGTTTGTTTTTATCTGACATGTCCTCTGTGCTTCCAGATCTATTGACCATTGGTTTTCACTCTCAATTTTTTTCTTCTTAGCCTACTTGAAAGATCATTCATGTAAATATATACATATTATTGGGACCAATTGAAAACTTAACAATAATGTATATAAATATCACACATCTAGGACTTATGTAATTTCAGGTAATTTTTTTAACATAGGTAATAAGAGTTGAGCTTTACATCTTCCGTTTAATTTAGCTTGGCTATATTTTTTCAGCATCTCTTATTTTTTATAGATAGGCTCATTTTTCTTTCTTTTTAATACATATATCATGTGTCTATATTGGACAATTCACTAGAAGTTCAGTGCTTGCCACTTTAAAACCTCACTTGTAATTGTAGTGTCTATGAATGTAAAACTACTTGCAAATTCTGTAATTTTAATTTTTTATTATTTTTTGCTAGCAAATTATAACAAATAAGAGTGTTTATACTTATATAACATTGCAACTTCTAGAATATGCTTGTTCTGTTAGGTTCTACGGTTATCTACATGTAGTTGACTCTGTCAATTGTTATATATAACTTCTAGGATTGGATGCATGATGCAAATTTTGAGAAGAATCCATGAGCTATCTTCAAAGTAATAAAGCTCCTATTATCTCTTGTTACTGTTGGTCCGTATACTTGTCGGTGGTGATCTTTTAGTACATCAGGATCTGATTCTGAAAATGAGACATGCATTTGTGATACTCTTTTACTTGTAGTTATGTTCTTGTTTTGTTCGGCTCAGATATCTAGATCTTGTTTTGCTTACCTGTGTTTTGCATATACTAAAATGGCCTGTCAGCAGGATTAGATTTTTCTTATGCAATAGTGTCTTTCTGTAATTCTTACCTCCCTTAAGCCTGAATGCCTTGCATGAGTCGACCCTATGTGAATGTGGAGAAGGGATTCTTGAAACTGGACACACTATATGTCGGGTAATTTTACATCATGTATACTTGGACATTCCTTTTGCTTGCTGTCAATTTCTGTTATGAAGAAACACAGGTTGGCAGCAGCAGGAGGAAGAGGGAACAGATGAGACCCTATATTATATAGAAAGTTACATGTATGTAATTTGAGTTGCATCACTCTTAGCCCATGTGATTTTAGTCTTATTTTATAGAACTTGCAGCGAATTGTGACTCTTGTAATAAAATTTTACTTGTAAATTTTTGTATGTACAAAAATTTTGAATGTGACCTTTTGTTTGGTTGTTATTTTAGGGTATTTTGCCTTGTATCATTTAGCTGAAAAAAAGAACCCCAAACAAAAAGGTAGCTACTGGACCGAATTTCAGGAACGAAGCCCAACAAGTCAACGACCTATTTAACAGGCCTCCAATAGAACAAAAGCATTAACCAGTCCACAGACTGAAAGCCTACCAATATTTTGCTTTGTTACAAAACATAACAGGCGCACCAGCAAGCTGTGGGTCTAATAACACCCGGGAAAGGATTGTAGCCTTGTAGGCGAGGGTGATTGACAGATAAACTATTTTTCAATCGATTGACACAGCGACACACCCTAAAAGGATTACGTGTTCACTCGCAAAAAAAATGATTATGTCATCAAATACTTTTAATAATCAAGCAAATTTGGATCGGTAAAGATTCCTTCCTCTGTTCACAATAGCCGGCTTTGATGATAAAGTACGTATATGGTGTTTGTAATTTGAGAGAAATCATTTTTTAATGGGGTGATTCATCGTGAGTTGATCCGTAAGCTTTAGTAGGATGATCCTATATTTGATGTTGAATAAATTGCATCCATCATGCAACAACTTATATGGTTGTATTATTTTTGGTCCAACTGAACTACACATACAGTTCTGCTTTCTGTTGTGTAACAAAAATGTAGCATGTTTATGCTTGGGTGGTGCATATCTGTTTTTTTTTGCCTGACATACATTGCTTTTGCTTATCTCTGCATGTCCTGTCAAGTCTCAACTTGCTGCCTCAAGTAAGTCTTTCTAGACATGCCTTTTGATAGGTGCTGTGGACTGTGATGCTAGCACGTCAACTGATGCATACTCTAATTTCCAGTATTCTAGCTTGGCACAGTTATACTCCTATCACGTTATAACTTCATCTGTAACCTTTTTAGCTTGGTACACTTGCCACCCTCTCTGTTTGCTTGCCAATTATCTTGTACTTGAATATGCAATAATGGACATTTCAGATAATGTACATGTAGGCTCTTTCTAGGATCTGCAGCTTCGATGGTATTTTTTATTCAATCCTATGCCACATTGACGCATGATTTTCATCTATGTTCCTCAAATGCTGATATAATTAACTGCTGATCAAAATTCACGGCTTGTTCTCATCATACTTGGGCATTCCCATTAAGATAGTAATCAGCATTGACTGTTGAGCCATGTTAGTTGTAATCTTCAAAGCTTTGTTCTCAGGGAATTTCCAATGGACAATAATGTGTGGTCTTTCTTTTATTTATTCTGTTCTTCTCACAACATAATATTTGAATGTTATTTGTTCTTTTTTTAATGTTGAACTCTAAGTTTGTACAAGTAGTTGCAGGGCGTGCCCTGATGAATGCCAACAATCATGCCCTGCATTCCATGTGATTTGGTCTTTAGCCGATGAGCTCATTGCATGCTTATGTTACTAGTCACTTGGCGAGTGATGGATGTCCATGTTGTGCCAGAACTATATTGCTTATCTCACAATTTCGTCTCAACTTGGTGTTTCAAGAAAATCTCCCTAGCCATGCTTTCAGATAGATAGGGATCCTGATAGGCTCTCCAAGCCTGTCAACCTGCGTACATGCTCTCTACTTTTTAGATATGCTAACTTGTCTCAATCTGTTCTTTGTAGATTCCACCTCATTCTAAATTTTTTAACTTCCATTTCAGCCATCCTTCCTGTAGGCTTGCCTTAATTACCTCTTACTCTGCATAGCTAACGTTTCCAGATAAGGCCTATTGCTCGAATCAGCAGTTTGGATGGTATCTTCAGTTGAATTTATTTCAACAGGTTGTGCCACATGATTTTTGGTCGGTGCTTCTCAAGTACTGACACAAGTAGATGTTTCTTTTCCTATTGAATTCCTTCACTTGTGTTTTTTCTTTTTAAATTCCTTCAGACGTTTGAATGCTAAGTTTGGACTCTGGACAGCTAGTAGCAGAGAAGAATGCTCTGCCGAATCTTGAACGATAGCTACCATGCCCTGTGTTTCATGCGAATCCTTGTCTTCAGTCATGTCCTGCTCTATGTTGCGTGCTCTGAAAGATGCATGGTGGCAAGTAAGGCCATGTTTAGTTCGCGATTTTTTTTGGATTCGGCTACTGTAGCACTTTCGTTTTTATTTGGTAATTAGTGTCTAATCATAGACTAATTAGGCTTAAAAGATTCATCTCATCATTTACAGCTAAACTGTGCAATTGATTATTTTTTAAACTACATTTAATGTTCCATGCATCTATCCAAAAAATTGATGTGACAGGGAATCTTGAAAATTTTTGGAACTAAATATGGCCTAAGCCTCTTGACTTGATTTTTTTAATTATTTTTTCTTGATTGACACATTCAATTACTATGATCTTGTTTAGATGCTCCGTGTAAAATTTTTGAAATGAAATTTTGCACATTTGAAGTATTAAACTTAGACTATCACAAAACTAATTATATAACTCATCTGTAACTACGAGACAAATTTATTAAGACTAATTCATCCGTCATTAGCAAATATTTACTGTAGCTTTACAGTAACAATTTATTATCTAATCATGATTTAGTTAGGCTTATTAGATTCGTCTCGTAATTTACAAACAAACTATGTAATTATTTTTTTATTTTATCTAGATTTAATACTCATGTGTCTAAAATAGTTTTGGAATTTTAAATTTTGCATTTAAATACTTTGGAGTGACATTTTTGTGTTCGATGGTACTTTGTGCTCAATCTGAGGGGTTTTTACATTTTTACCATTATAACGAATTGCACTCATCAGATTATCACTCTTATATTGGCAACTACATCTATACCATCTGAGAGAAGTTTAACTTATAATTTTACCACATTTGCGCATGTGGCAAGCCACGCAGGCATGACACGTTGGCGTCCAGTCAGCAGGCCTAGGTGAAATGTCATTGTTGCCCCTTCCTCCTTCTTCAACCTCTCGACGCAGCAGCAGCAGCAATGGACAGAAAATCGTCCGATTCCGGCGGCAAGCTCGTCGACGGCGAGCTCCCGGTGGGGAAGCTACCAGGTTTAGGCTCCCCAAGGTGGGGCGCACCTGGGGCGCCCGCTGGCGCAGGCGCAGCAGGCCGGAACAGCTCGTCGGCGCGCGGGCAGCCCAGCCACGGCGGCGCGCTGCCATTTCCAGCGCCGGTGGCGCGGGATGGACTCGTGGAGGAGCTAGGGAGTAAGGGGAATTTGCAAGGGACCTTACCGAGGGCTTGGATCGGCGGGGAAATGGCCGGATGCGGGGCATCGACGGCAGCCGGACTTCCTGTCGGGGTGGCTGCTCCGGCCGAGCTCGCTTGCACCAACGCCGGCGCCGGCCGCCTCGTCCTACGTGCCAAGCCGCGCGGGCGCAGTCACCCTCAACCGGCAGCCGCGCGCATGCAAGCCACGCAGGAGCAGGCTCCCGCGCTTGGGAGGGAGGGAAGGAGCTTGGCTTCCGTTGGCCGTGCTCCTGGAAGGGAGGGAAGGAGTGCGAGCGCGAGCGCGGGCTCCCGGCGGCCACGCGCCTGGGAGGAAGGGGAGGAGCGCAGGCGCGGGCTCCCGGCGGACGGGAGGGAGGAAAGGAGCTGGGCGACGGGGCAGTGCTAGAGGTAAGAGATGAAGTTGGCAAGCGGGGCCCATCTGGCAGTGAGAGAACCTTAGGACCCGGCTGTCGGAGAGGGATAAAGAGAGAGGAGATTATGGGTAGAGAGGGCATTTCACACTCCCGACTGACTGGACGACAGCGTGTCATGCCTGCGTGGCTTGCCACATGCGCAAATGTGATAAAATTATAAGTTAAATTTCTTTCAGATGGTATAGATGTAGGTGCCAATATAAGAGTGATAATCTGATGAGTGCAATTCGTTATAATGGTAAAAATGTAAAAACCCCTCAATCTGATGAGAGCGGCCGCACAGCCCATTGCCACCGAGACACATGCCTGCGGATCAGGATTCAGGAAGCTCCATGGAATCGTCCACGGACGCCATCCGCCGTCCGCACGGCGCTCCAAGAATCCGGGTCCGGGAGTCTCCTACTCTTCGACTTGGGCTAGAATTAGAACAGCCGCCGCCGCCGCCGCCGCCGTTCCCCTCTTCTTCCCACCTTGTCCGATGCAGCACCCCTTTCGCCTGCGCGCTTTGTCCGATCGCAGCAGCTCTCCGCGTCATCGTCGCGCCGCGGGACCGGCCGAGACGATGGACGCCCCACTCCTCGCGCCGCACCCGCCGGCGCGGGGCTCGCTGAAGGGAGCGGCGGGCGACGAGATTGAGGCCGCTTCCGCCTCCGCCGCCTGGTGCCGCTTCTGCCTCGATTCCGGTACGGGCCCATCCCTCCCCCCGCCTCGTTTCGTTCCCGCGGGCTTCTTCCTCGCCCCTATTGATTAGCCGGGTTTAATTGTGTTGGAAGGGGTTGTCTAGGACTAGGTAGCTAGGGTTTAGTTTTCGAGGTGATCGTGTTGTGCCCCTGTTGCTGATTGGTGGGGTTCCTTCTCCTGGTTTCGGTGCAGGTGGTGAGCTGATCTCGCCCTGCATGTGCAAGGGGACGCAGCGGTTCGTACACCGCTCTTGCCTTGACCACTGGAGGTCTATCAGGGTAATGGCTACTTATTTGCCTTATTGTTTTTTCATCTCTGTCAAATTCGATCCAGCTATTGCGCCTCGTTTCTGTTCTGACGCTTTTAAGTTTCTAAGCGAAGTATATATAGAGTTGGAGCATGTACGATAATATGATTTTATTCTTAGGAAGCTTTTTCTTAGTTAATTTCAATGAGCAGCGTACTCAATAAACTCTTAGGTGGCAGCAGGTTGGATGTGCTAGCAGGTATATGGGCTTATGGCCGGTAACTTTTGATGATGAAGCAGGAACAGGATAGTTGGTAGTTATTATAATCTCTCATCCATTGTTTGGTCAGCAATGTAGCACTAAGTTTTGTTGTCTTGACGTATATCCTCAGGAAGGAACTGCCTTTTCACATTGCACAACATGCAAGGCCCAATTCCATCTACGGGTGCAATTTCTCGAGGGAGATGGGGGCCGTAAAATGAAGTTCCGGCTGTTCGTTGCAAGGGATATCCTGCTTGTGTTCCTTGCCATCCAAATTGTGAGATCACCTTTTTCCTCATTAAGTCTCTGTTGCTGTTTCTTTCATTGTCATATTAGCACTATTATAGACTGCAAACAGATTGCATATGCTACTTCTATTGATGAAAACAGAGTGATCCTTTGTTAGTTTAATTGAGCATGTACTGTTGTGAGTTCATCATGCAGACCTTATCTTATTGAATGCATTGTGCAAGGTACTTGTGTGACAGACATTTCATTTGCTCTTCTTTTAATTTTCAGGCCATTGCTGCCATTGGTGGCGGGGCATATTGGCTGGATAAATGTGGGCATTTCAGGAACAGATTTGCTGGTGGGTGGATTCACATTCTTTCACTGCATCCAGTGCCCTTCTACTATTGTGTTGGTATGTGTCTTCTCCTTCAACTGCAATTATAATTCTAATGAAGTTTGATGTTGTCTGATAATGCAGTGTGTACCCACTAGCTGAGTGCTAGGCACGTACTAAGTATCATATATATTGTAGGCATGAATCAATTTATTTAGTAAATTATGTCTTGCTTCTCTGCTGTAATCAATCCTAAACTCTTATCTCACAATTTTATTTTCTTGTGCAGTAAAAATAGAATAGTATATTCATTCGAATTCAAACATGTTGTGTCAGAAAATTGTGAATCCTATCTCCTTCCAAAATCAACACCATTGCAATTATTATCAGGCGACCATAGCTTTAAAATTGCATTTTTAACAGATCTATTCAAGTACAGGATATTAGTATCCACTTCTAACAAGATTTCTACTAATATCTGTGCCAAACAAATTGCTTCAGGTGTAGTGGTGTTTTTCGCACTGGTTGGAGTTTTTGGGCTCATATTACACTGCTCGACGTCCCCGTCTTCCAACAATGATTTTCCGTGCTTCACTAGATCCTCGAACTGCAGATCAGATTCATCAGACGATGATGATGACTTTGCTGTTGTTGTTACCATCGTTATTATTTTTGCCATCATCGGAATTGTGTATGCCTTCATTGCTGCAACTAGTGCTGTCCAGCGGATCTTTCAACGACACTACCACATTCTTGCCAAGAAGGAGCTGACAAAGGTAACCTGGTTAGAGGCTCTAATCTATCCTCACCATTTCATCTGAGACTCAAGCTTCATTAACCAATTAAACACTTTTAATTTTGGTGTGCAGGAGTATGTCGTGGAGGACCTCCGAGGGGATTATACACCACCAAAGCTGGACCCAAAGCACGAGCAGCGCTTGAAGGAGCTGCAGCTCATGTAGCTGCTGCTTTTACAATTCACACCAGTTCATCTAGTCCTTAGCATGATTTGCAGCAGTTAAAAACTTGGTTCTGTTATCCTGATGGCTGTCTGCTGCAATATGAATAGTAACCATGCACTACCGGACTCGCTTACTTTGCCGAGTGTCACAGATACTCGGCAAAGGCCGAAAAACACTCCGCAACTTCTTTGCCGAGTGTAGCACTCGGCGAAGCGCGCACGGTCTTTCTTCTACCGGCGGCACTCGGCAAACTTTGCTGTGTGTCAAGCCGCACTCGGCAAAAAAAAGTTGAAACGGGACGGACAACAGGCAAACTGGCGAACGGAACGGGCGAACGAGACGGTTGAACAGGACGGGGTCGAAAACTTTGCCGAGTGCCAGACGCGTGGCACTTGGCAAAGATTCAAACTTCGCTGAGTGCCAAGCTGGCAGCACTCGGCGAAGTTTCGAGCTTTGCCGAGTGCTGCCAGGTCGGCACTCGGCGAAGTTTGGATATTTGCCGAGTGCCACGCGTCCGGCAGTCGGCAAAGTTTCAGACTTCGCCGAGTGTCAAAGTAATTGCACTCGGCGAATTCTTTTTCCAGAAAATAGAAAAATGGTTGCTTTGCCGAGTGTCAGGGTAATAACACTCAGCAAAGCTTGCTGTTTTTTTTATTTTTTCTGTTTATTATGTAATAACCACATCCATCAGAAATAAAACATATATACATTCCAGACATTTAATATACCATATATACAGCACATCCATCACAAATATCGCATAATAGCACAAATATCTCATGGTACATAGCACGAATATCACAAATAACACAAGTTCAACATCGATGCCATAAGTGTAACGTTCAACAAGCACAAGTCCAACAAATTAAACAAGTACAAGTCTGTAGAACAAATACCATAAACTACTCTAAATCAGCTCGGTGGCCACTGTGACGCTGCCGGTGCCGGTGAATGCTCGTCCGGAGGCTCATTTGACCCCCCCCCCCCCCCCCCCAATCGATTGATTCTGCAAAAAGAAATTGAGGATTACATCTTGAGAAAATTGTAAGAGTTCATGTCCCTCTTGATAGTATGACATTCCTAAACTCAATTTGAAAAGATAAAATATTAAATGAATAGCCGCTTTTCAACTTTCATATCCTTGACTTAGCTCATGTATATATCAGCTATGATACCTTCTAATCATTTGTAAGGATCACCGGGGTGTCCGACCCTAGAGGGGGAGGGGGTGAATATGGTCGCTAATCGCTTTTTAACCTAGGGCTCAAACTATTAGCATAAGATAAACCTAACACGTCCTACACATGCTAGTTATGACTGAGGTTTATCTATTCTACTCTCTACTTACCCCTAAAAGACTTGCAACCTAGCCAATCCCAATCAAACTAACTAGGAAAGTAAAGGTACGCAAGATATAGAAAATGCGGAAACGTAATGCGGTAAGTAAAGAGGTAAGTGCAAGAGGGATGCAAACTCATGAGTAGACACGGTCATGTAACGTGGTTCGGCATAAACGCCTACGTCCACGGGACACCGAGGCTCTTCCGATCACCGTCTTGCACTACGCCACCAAGGCGATGCCGGCAAGCAAATGCAAGTGCCCACAAGACACCGAGTCTCGTGCACCACCACCGTCTCTCTCGGTCATCCGGCCGAAATCCACTACGGAGCTTCTCCACCAAGGAGGGGGCCTCCTCTTCCCCCGCGCAAAGTGTCGTTGCCACTCCACACCAAGTCGGAGGGTCACACGACGGATCACAAGGATTGCTTGCCGCAGCAAGACTTCTCTCAAGGGAGCTCTCGCAAGAACTAATCCCTATTACAAGCACTAAGCACTCTCACAAGTGTGCTTAAGCATATATGATGTACAATGAAGCTCTATGGTGGTTGGAGATGTTCTTGGGTGTGTGTGGGATGTCCAGCAACTCCAGCAAACTTCAAATGGCCAGGGTGAGGCGTATATATAGGCCACCAAGTCTTGTAGCCGTTGCACCAACGGTCAGCAGAAAATCTGCGTATCATCGGAAGAACCGATACCTTTGGCTGAGGTAGCGTCGGTTCTTCCGGTCACTCATAACTCGAAGTAGCCGTTGAACTTCTGACTGCTGCAACAGTGACCACTGGTTGAACCGATGCTTGCCCGTCGGTTAAACCGGTCACTCACAGCCTTCTTCTCTTCTGCTGATGTCAATGCACCGACGCAATGCTCCGATGCACCGTCAGTTGAACCGGTGCTGAAGAAACTTCTCCTGGGCACTTAACATCGTCTCTGGTACTCAGTACGCCCAATGCACCGATGCCCTTTCTTGGACCGTCGGTTCAACCGGTGCCTATAGGCTGACTTGGCTTCGATTCCCTTCTGCACCAGAATTCCATAGCGTCGGTTCTTCCGACTACCATCGAATGCACCGATGCCCTTGGCGTCGGTTCTTCCGGTGCTACTGCCTGAAGAGCTTCCCTTCTGCACCAGAATTCCATAGCATCGGTTCTTCCGACTACCAGCGGAACCCCCGTAGGGGCGGCCCTTCGGGACTTGCTACGCCTATCTTCTCTTTTTCTTTGTCATCACTTGAACCTAAAACCCTGAGAATGGTCATCTTAACAATCATATTAGTCCAAGTGTTATGTTATCATTCGATCACCAAAATCACTTGAAATGGTATAAATGGTGCCATGTTCGTTTCATCATTCTTATTAAAGCATATGTCATTAATCAACCAACCACTAAGTGAGTCTAGATGTTCTTTCAGATATAGCACCTGATATATTGACATAATGTATCTCAAAATTTGAATATGTATGTGCAACCAAAGTAAATCTATATATCATACTCACAGGAGTGCCTGCAGCGCCAGATGGAGGAAAGATAGAAGGAAGGCCTAGCGGTGGCAGCGGTGGTGGAGGCCAGGGCATCGTTGGCGGCGGTTGATGGTTGATTGTCGCGCCAAGGCCTTGGAGGTATGAGAACATGGTCTGCATCTATTGTTGCGCGGCCTGTCGCTCAGCAAGAATCACCTGCTCCATCCTCTGCCGCTCTTGCATCCGCTCTTCCTGCCACCTGCGCTCTTGGTCCTGCCTTAGCGTCTGCTCCTCCTCCAGCCTCGCCTCGATCTCCTCCCGCCTCTTCGTCTCTTCGTCCATCCGGGCCTATAAGATTTCACCCAAATGTTATAATGCGAACAAAAGATAAATAAAAGCAATGAACAACAAATGGAGCAGAAATAACCTGGATTGCACGCACGCTGGCCACTGAAGTCTCAAGCCGTGGGCGTATTGGCGGGGTCGAGTCAGTGATCCTTGCCCGAAGCTGGGAGAGAGTCGGCGTACTGGCTGTGTCGACAAGGCTGTTGACGATCCAGTAACGGCTGTGCTTCTTCCCTCCTCCTGCCCTCATGATGGCTTCTCCAGAAAGGGGCTGGGTGGCCGGATCCCATGTGTCCCCATGGAGCGCCTCTCCCATCTCCATGTACTCAGTGATGCGTGTGTGGACGCTCGGGTTGCTGTATGCCTCGGGTGGATCCGCCGGGTTGTAGGAGACGTCGGACGTCGCTCTGCCCTTATGCGCCATATAGTATGCCTGGAAGTCGTTGCATTCCTGATCTTCATGTGACTCCGACTGCAAGCAAAGCGAAAGAATATAATGATTAGTGAGAATGCAGAATTTAGAGTTTGAAAGTACCAAAAAATGTAATGACTTACCCAAACATCCCTGTACTCGGGAAGGCCTCGGCTGCCTTGATGGTGTGGCGCACCTTGCATCAACAAGCGGCGCTCCCGGCATAAGTTGTGCTGCTGAATCCACTCCTCGCTAAGCCACTTGTCCACCATCATTTCCCAGCACGCGCCCTTGCCGGCACACCAGTTCGGAGGCACCTACACGTAATGGAAGCAAAGTGGATGACATTTCCGAAAATGAAATTCAAAAGAAATGAGTAGTGATTTCGTCATTTACCCTCAAGTATTGTTCCCGCGTGAGGAACATATTTCTTGCTACGTCCTTGCCGACCTTTCTTTTTTCCACATCGGCGCAGTAGGTAATTACGGCCTGAATACGCGCCTCGTAGTGCATGTCCTTCACTAGTTTGCGACATGCTGTGTCAGCCACCGGAGCCGCTATGACCTCATATCCTGGCTCGTACCTGTAGAAATCCTGCATATAGACTCGATAATTGCAGTCAATATTCAAAGAGTTTCAAATATATGGTAACTATTCACCAATATAGTGCGACGACTTACCCAGAATTCTCCCACCACCCGTCTCGCCTTGTTGCCGAAGGACCTCCCTTCCCGATCTTCTACATATGGGTCGGCGATGTAGTGGTCCCACGTGTATGCCGGCTCCAGGATCCCAGCATGCATCACCAGCCCAGGGAAGAGCTCCCTGCATAGGGTTCCCAGGATGCCGTTGGGCTTCCTTTTGTGGGCACCCGCCTGCACGCGCATCCAATACCTGTAAAAGTGTATAACATAAAGTATTAGTGTCTTGTCATTTTGAACATATGAATTGAAAAATAAATGCCATTGTGCATAACATAAAGTATTACAAGTCCGGTACCGATCGAATCATCGGGTGTCTCGCAAGAGGTATCGGCCGCTGCGGCAGTTGCGACGGTCCTCGCAACCACACCGCCCTCGTATCTCCTGCTGCCTCCTCCTCCTCCTCCTGGTCCTCCTCCTCCTGTCTCGGCTCCTCCTGCTCCTCCTGCTCCCGCTCCTCCTGCTCCTCCTGCTCCGCCGCCGCCGCCGTCGTCAATTCTGGAGGTGTCCTCTCCCTCCTGCTCCTTCTCATCCTCCCCTGGCCTCCACCACCTGTCTTACCTTCTCTCGTTCTCCCTGGCCCTCGTCCCCAACGCCTCCTGGACCCCTCTGAGGCATTGGACCCCCCTGCTGCACTGGACCCCTCAGGAGCCTCTTGCTCTCCACCACTACTCATGTACAAGGCGCTCAGGAAACCAATCTTGCCCCCGCCTGTCATTTCGAATCAATAACCTGTAATGAATAATTGTAAACGAATCAGCAAAAATGAACAATATGTACTTAACAAATTTTGCAAAATAAACAATAAATATATCTACAAATATGCAAAATCAGTTCATAGAATTAAATGAGTCAGTTCACACATGTACTAGAAATAGTCATCATGATCGGGATTAGCTGGATCATAATCCTCATCATCACTATTAGGCTCCTCGACGTAATCAGCATTATTCGAAGGAGGAATGTCATCTTCACTGTCTCTGCCCAAACACAGCCACTCGAGTAATTCTAAGTCATGAGCATTTTCAACCTCGTCTCCAACTTCCTCGTCAGCAATCCTTTCATTGTCCACTTCCATTCCCATCACGTCACTTAAGTCTATCTCGAAACTCCCTTCTAGTCCTTCTTCTTGAAAGAACCCTCTGCCATCCCATAAGGATTGAACCCATCTGTTGCAAGCGCAATACGTACATTACGAGCTTCATTAGCCTTGTCACGATGAATCCTATCAAAATTCTTCCATGACTCACCATCGGATGGATGCACCATCTTGTCAGGGTTGTATCGAACACCTTTCTTGTGCCAGGTCATCTGTTGCGCAGATTCCTCGGTCATGAATAGTCGTTGGATCCTCAGAATGAAATGAAGGTAGCGTAGAATTTTCACGGGAATCGTGAGCTGCTTCTTAGGCTGACCATCACCAGATTCCACTTCGAGGAACCTAGAGGCTTTACATTTTGGACAGTAAGCATCTTTCTCATCCTCCTTCCTAAATAAGATACACCCATTTGGACAAGAATGTATCTGCTCATATGGCATCTTAAGTGCAACGAGAATTTTCTGTGCCTGATACATTGACTTTGGTAGAATGTGATTTTCTGGAAGCATGCTTCCAAACACGGTCAACAGACTGTCGAAGGCGTCTCGGCTCAGGCTAAACTGAGACTTCAAGGCCATTAGTCGTCCGATGCCGTCCAGCTGAGAAACCTTTGTATGACCGTGAAGTGGTTTTTGTGCAGCCTCCAACATCTCAAAATACGCCTTTGCGGATGCCTCTGGCTCCTCCTCCTGCGGTCCTTCACCGAAATGTGCTTTATGATAGTCATGTAACATGTCTCCAACCCCACCATCAGCATCACAATCATCGATGTGTTGCCTCACGACCTCGTCCCTCATACGGTGGCCTTCACCATGAAAGATCCACCGGGTATAGTCTGGCGTAAATCCATACTTGCAAAGATGTTGGCCCATAACCTTCTTCGTTTTCCGTTTCTTATTTCCACATCTGTTGCACGGACACCACAAGAAACTCGATTCTTCAGCCTGACTCCACGCGGCTTCCAAAAAATCATTGGTCTTTCGAATCCATTCATCGGTCATGGTAGCCTGACTTGGACGGCCCGTGTACATCCAATGACGGTCATCCATCCTCTAGACCGGAGTGAGAATAAAAGTCAAATGCAACTACGTGTTGTCCCTACATTCTAATAGGTGAAGGTAGGTCCTAATCCCACCCGAGGATGCGTACATACGGTCAGTTTTCATGGTCCACTACCATCCGAGACAAAATTTCGGCAGCACCTCCCCGCTGTTCTCTAGAAACACGTCCCAGAAGGGAGATTGTGTATCCGGAGAACAACGGGGAGATGTCGCCGAAACTCTGTCTTGGATGGGAGTTGATCATGGTAACTATCTGTATCTACGCATTCTCGGGCTGTCCAAACAACGTGGACAATTCGAAAGAGATACAATTATAGATATGCAAAGATCCGCATATCTCAATTGTATCTCTTTCGAACGGGAGACGCCTAACTAGGTTACATGAACTACGAGGCGGTGGCGGTGCAAAGACAGTGGCGGTGCTAGATATGCAAAGACGGTGACGGTGCTTACAGCGGGTCGGTGGTGTAGGCGTGGCCGGCTTGGCGTGGACTCGCGGTTCAAGCTTCTCGTCGAGCACGTCGCAGGCGGATGCCGCTACCAGCCTATATTTTATGCAGTCAGAACAAATAAAAGGTTAAGCATCATGACTAGCAAGAAAGCAAAATCATCAGCGGAAACTACTAAAGCATTGAGGGCCCATTGAACAAAACTTTCTCTGTTGACATAATATCCACCTCTTAAGGCTGATGCATGCATGTGAGGGCTAATAAGTGTTACGAATTATTGGGATATAGGGAAATCAGTCTCATCATACTGCACTTTCTGTTTCAAGGATTTTAGTGAGTCAATATTCATACTGCACAGAGATATGGCAATGATTTATTGATCATGTTAACAAAACAATTCTCATTTTATTTGAAGAAGACACATGCCTAGAGCTGATCTCTCACTATTTAACTATGACAAAAAAGTTCTTTTTTGATACAAAAAACACAAATTTATTATGTACATTTTGGCCATATTTCCATCCCTAGTACTGCCATTTGAGCACTGCCTTCCCAGGACACAAATCCTAAGGTGAAAGATATATCAAACAAAAAATTGCAATTAACAGTCACATGCACTAAATTTCTTGCCACCCCAATCTACCATGATTCCATATACAACATAGCAAACATCAATAATGTGCTGCACTGCACAATGCAGTGTCCATTTAATGACTAATCTGATCCTACATCTGATTCACGTTGCTTTACTCACCTCAGCTAACAATGCGCCGGGGAAGAGCCGGGCCCCGGGGACGCTGCTGCCGGGGCGGGGAGCCGGCGTCAGGAGCCATGAGCCGGGCTGCGGGCGCGGCCTCCGGGGGCGGGGAAGCGGCGCGGGCGGCGCCCGAGGAGCGAAGGCAGCGCCGGGGCCGGTAGACGGCGTCGGGGGCGGGGTCCAGCCGGCCGCGGGCGCCCGGGATGAGCCGGGCCCCGGGGACACCGCTGCCGGGGCGGGGAGCCGGCGTCGGGAGCCGTGAGCCGGGCCGCGGGCGCGGCCTCCGGGGGCGGGGAGGCGGCGCCCGAGGTGCAGAGGCAGCGTCGGGGGGCCGGTAGACGGCGTCGGGGGCGGGGTCCAGCCGGCCGCGCGCGCCGGGGACGAGCCGGGTCCCGGGGACGCCGCTGCCGGGGTGGGGAGCCGGCATCCGGGGACGTCCGGGCATCGGTGTTGGGAGCCCGCACGGCTTCCGGGGTGTGGACGTGGACGCGGAAGTAAAACTCCAACTCGAACATCACTCTGACTCAAAATCTCAAAGAATCCTTCTGAGTTCTCTGAAACTTCTTCGGAGATGCCTCGTTTCGTAAACTACATACATGACAACTTTTCCAAAACCATTTCAAATTTTTACCATAGATTCCCTGTATGAAGCCATGATGTCATGACATATTTCAAGAATTTCTGATTACTTTTGAATTTTATAAATTAAAAACCAATTTGTCCATAGCGCACTTTGTCCCGTTTCAGGATCAAGATGTTCAACTTTCCCATTCAATTGTTTGAAAATGTCTCAAATTAGACTAAATAACATAAAAATCATTTTCCATTCATTATAGTTCATTTATACTATATTTTGCAGTTCAAAATTATATTATCCCCAAAATATCCTTTTAATCAAATAAATTAACTAAATATAGTAAACATAACAAAAAATGTACCAAATTCTAATATGCAGTGTTTTGTATAGTATAGTAGCTAAGAAAAAAGTTTGGACTGTGTTGGAGAATTTTTTTTTGTTATTTCGCCGAGAGCTAAAGGGGACACTCGGCAAAGAGTTTGAATGCCGAGTGCCACGATAATTGCACTCGGCATTAACAAATCTTTGCCGAGTGCCCCAACCTGGCACTCGGCAAACGATAACAGTAACGGTCTTCACAACGGTGTAACGTTCGTGGCAACGGAGTAACGGTCGCGTGCGGCGCACGTGATAGTCTTTGCCGAGTGCCCGCTGCGTGGCATTCGGCAAAGAGGTGTTTGCCGAGTGTCCCTTGCGGGCACTCGGCAAACAATAACGGCCGTGACGGGTAACGGGCGCGGTGCACGCCCACGTGAGGCTGTGTACCGTGTGCTGCCCGCGTGGCACTCGGCAAAGGTGGATTTGCCGAGTGTCTGTAATCAGGCACTCGGCAAAGCCAAGCCAATCTTTGCCGAGTGTCGACTTTTTGCCGAGTGTTTTTTGGTAGGCACTCGGCAAATTGTAACTTTGCCGAGTGCTCAATATCTTGCACTCGGCAAAGCCTTCAGCACTCGGCAAATGTCGGGTTTCCGGTAGTGATGGTTAGCATTTAGAACATTAGCGTGAAATTGATTCATCTCATTATTTTTCACTAGAAACTCCCCTGCAATATTTTGTCCCATATGTTTATCACATTATATTTTACAAATTATGAATCCCGCTTGATCATCCTCACTTCTGTAAAATTATGTCATCTTCAGAATTATCTGTGAACTTTTATTTTCTTTGTAGAAATCCAGTTCTGCTTTTACAAGCAATATTGGTTGCCGTGGTATGCTCATGATGATGAGGAGGGCTCTTTATGATTTCATTTCTTTTGCTTCAATTGCATGATCTTGAATTCTTCTATAGATTCGATTGCATGGTCTTGAATTCTTGATAAATTGATGAGAAAAATAGTGTTGTGTTTAAGGGCCCAGTCCTAACATAGAAAAGCAGTTGCTTCTGTGGCCAGTTCCTGGGTCTAGGTATGGTTAGGTTCAGACTTCACAGTCACAGACGTTGGAAGCGGTAGCTCAAGCGCTGGTCCTCCTCCTTGTCTTAATGGTTATAAACATGGAATCCAGATTAGAAATACTGAGATTGAGCAACATCAGCAGATTTCATGTTTACTTTGGTACTACGGTTAGCAAACGACAGGGAACACACGCACAGAAATATGGGCCCAAGAGCCACCGGGTTCGGACATTTGGCCCAACAACGCCGAACCCTAGGCAGCTCGGCAGCCGGCAAGAGCTCAGCTTCACAGTCCACACTAGCCGCCACTTCACTTGACTCTCTCCAAACCAAAGCCCTCGCCGCTCGGCTCCGCCTCCACGCCGCCGGCGAGCATGGACCTGAGCGGATGGCGCATTGCAGGCATACAGCACATCCGGCCCTTCTGCGGTGAGGATGAAGGTACGAACACGGCGCTCGAGTTCGCGTACGGGTCCCTCTCCCTCCCGCAACCGCCCGCCACCCCCGACGCGCCCCTCGCCGCCGCTTGCGCCGCGTGGTCCGGGGCCCCAGACGACGGCGTCGACCGCATCAGCAGCCTCCCCGATGAGATCCTCCGGAACGTCGTCTCCCGCCTCCCCGTCAAGGACGCCGCGCGCACCGGCGCGCTCGCCTCGCGCTGGCGCGGCCTCTGGCGCTCGGTGCCGCTCGTCTTCGCCGACTCCAACCTCCTCCAGGGGTGCAGAGAGAACCCGCTCTGGCGCCCGGGGCTCGTGGACACGCTCGGCCTCACCAACGACGTGTCCGACATCCTCGCCGCGCACCCGGGCCCCTTCCGCTGCGTCCAGATTACGTGCTGCTACTTGGACATGAACAGGGAAAAGATCAAGGGCTGGCCGAAGCTGGTCGCCGACAAGGGCGTCCAAGAACTCGCCTTTATCAACCGCCCGTGGCCGCTCGACCTCCCTCTCCCCACCACGCTCTTCAGCTGCACCTCGCTCACCCGCCTGCACATCGGCGCCTGGAAGCTCCCGAACACTGCCACTCTTCCGGACGCCGTCGCCTTTCCCCACCTCCAGGAGCTCTTCCTCACCTTGATCACCATGAAGGATAAAGACCTCGCCTTCCTGCTCGAGAGGAGCCCCGTCCTGGAGGTCCTCACCATCATCGCAAGCCAGAGGGACGTGCGCCTCTGCTTGGCCAGCCGCAGCCTGCGGTGCCTGCAGCTGGGCATGTCTTCCTTGGGGGACATCACCGTGGCCGACGCTCCTCGCCTGGAGAGGTTCTTTCTGCTAATGACACGTCGCATTGGGGGCAACAAGTTCTCGACGATCAAGATTGGCAACGCACCCAACCTGCGGATGCTGGGATACTGGCCCCCGGGACAGCACGAACTACAGATTGGCAACACCATCATGGAGGTACAATATATAATTTGCAATCCCAATTTTCCTTCTGTTTCGTTAAGTGGTTGTCCAGGTATCAAATGTGTGATCTTAATTTCTGATTCAGTGCGTTGCATTTGCACATTCACATCACACAGGCGGGCACTAATAGGTGAGCCCATGCACCATCATCCCAAGCGTCAAGATCTTGGCTTTGCAGGTGCAGTTTGAGGTGCGCAATGAAGTCAAGACAGTGCCTGCCTTCCTCAAGTGCTTTCCCAATGTTGAGACTCTCCATATTCAAGTAAAACTTAGCAAGCTTGCTTGTTTCATTTGGCATTTTACATCAGTGGCGCCGCACCACTAGCTTTCTAGCAGCCTTATCAAATAAGGTGTTGTCACCAGAATCATAATATATCCATATGTGCCTTGATTTTATTTGCAGTCAGTGAAAGTCAATAGGCCTACTGGGAAGGTCAGTCTCAATTTCTGGCAGGAGGCTTGCCCTGTTGAATGTCTCCAGCATGTGAAGAAGTTGGTTATGCATGGGTTCCGAGGGAATAAAAGTGAGCATGCGTTCATCAAGTTCATTGCAGAGAGAGCACAGGCGCTGAAGAAGATGGTGATTATGATATGCTTTGATACGGCAAATGGTTTTGATGCCAAGATGAAGCCTTTTACTACTATTAAATGGGCAAGTGAAGACATCAAAGCAATCCACTTCAAATTACCACCTCTATAATTTTCTAATCCTTGGTGTTTCCGCAAGGCAGCTGATCTTTCGTGTACGGACCCTTTTGATCTTGCAAGTGCTGTCTGAGGTAGTGCCTGTCTACGTGCACCAAAGCAACTAGTTATGAATTTTTGCATCTACGAAAAACAAGTGAACACTTGGCTCCGCCGCTCCGGCCCCACGTCGTCCTCCTCGGGCGACCCGGGCGGCACTCAGCGCCGCGCGGCTTCCCTCCCCCTCCCGCTCCCTTCGGCCTAGCCGCCGCCAGAGCAAGTCGCCGGGAAGTCCCGCGCACAGCGAGGACGGCGGCGGCAAGGCTATCTCTCCGCGTTTCCTCTCCTCCTATCCACCATTTTCGGAGCTCCGCCAATGTTCGAGCGCGCAGCGAGGCTCGCCTCGAGGCCAGATCCGAGGTCTCTTTGGGCGGATCCGGCGCCATCTTGGCCGGATCTCCGCTTCCAGCCGCCTTGCTTGGCCTGCTGCTCCGGCGGGAGCGGGTCGGCCGGGCGCGGCTCGCAGCGCGACCTGCTGCTTCTGCACATGGTGGGGCAGAGGCTTTCGTCCCGCCGGAAGCTGCTATCTGCGTGCTGCTCCCGCGGCGCCGGCCTGCAGCTCAGGCGGCAGCGGCCTACAGCAGCCCGGTGTCGGTGGCGGCGGCGGGGTGTCGGTGATGCAGATCCCAGGACGCGTCGCTGCGGTATGCGTGCTGCTCCCGCGGCGGCGGCCTGCTGCCTTGTGCTCCCGTCCGTGGCGGCGGCCTGCTGCGGTCTGGGGTGCCTTGCTCGGTTGCGCATCCTACTCATTTCTTCCGCAAGGTCAGCAATGGAGCGGATCCGACGCCAGCTACCGGGCATAGCTGCTCCTCCCCGTGTAAGTCCACATCTGGCCTGGAGAAGCTTGCTAAAGGCCTGATGGGCGGGTGTTCTGGGAGTCGCCGGCGAAAGCCATCATCTCTGGTTCCCAATAACCAGTGACAATGACGACGCTCGCGGGCGCCGTTCCCCTCCATGGAGGCATTGTCTTGCGACTCCCGCACAATACCCATGATAGCTAGTGCGGTCCATGTTGGTGGCAGCTGCTACCGTACAGCGAAAGCTCTGCGCCCGGTGTGCAGGGGGTGTCTCACCTTCGCACGGTCTGCCAGGGTCCTCGACCAACCATGGGAGCTTGGTTCATCTGCTCTCTCCGTTGTGCTACGCGCTGGCTCATGGTGATACCGGGTGCCTTTGTTCTTCTTCTGCGCACATTCTTTTGGAACTGCTGATACAGGTCGTAGGCTTGCATCTTGGCTCGGCGAGTGCCCCCATTTGGCGCCTCTACTCCGTCAATGGTCCTCTTGTTGATGGTGTCATCAAATCTTATGCCGGGTGGTGTTTCCATCTCTTCTGTCATTCCCCTGCGAGGCTTCCTCCCCTTGTATGGCGTTGGATGGCGATCGATGGAGCCCGGATGTGCTACAAAATGTGTTACCATCAACTTCAAGGAGGGTCTTCGTGTCTCGTGAGTCCTGGTTTGCACACCTTTTGCCATTTTTAGTCCCCACTCTGTTGGCCTGACCCTCAGATGGAGGGTGACAGCGGAGCGGCGTAGCTACGAGGGATGGTTTGGAGGTGCAACGGCCATGGCTCTCTGGGCGAGTATGTTGTTCAATGGCGGCTCTAGTCAACGATTGGTGGTTGTCTCTTCGGCTTGTACCTTATCTTCTGGAAATGGGTGTGGCGTCAACGTCGTTCTTCGGCTTTGCGGCGTCAATGTTGTATCCGGGTGTATCTTTTCCTCTGCTTTATTGCTGAAAATCTTGTAATATTTTGACCTACCCAAGGTCCTTTAATGAAATTCAGGTGGGGACCACCCCCGGTGACCCTCAAAAAAAATTTTGCATCTACCTTTAGAATACGTTCAAGTGTTTATGTCAATCAGTACCAGTCTTCATCTTGCAAAACCCTATTGTGGCGTTAACTTGCTACTATTTGGGATGCATAAGTTGCTACCGAGTACATTTCATCTTTGATCTACGCGTTCTATTTGTTATGTTTGTTTGCTCTTAAACATTGTTTGGCTGATTGATTGTTCATTGTGGCCCATGCTACCGATGGAGTTATTGAAAATAGGCTGATTAATTGACATGGATTTTTTGGACGTGCTCGATCAACCTGCTCTTCTGCTTGGAGTATGTATATAACCCCTGTATCACATGCTAACTTGCTGAGCACTGAACACTGGATTGAACAATAGGCTAAGGCTTGTCCCAGTCTTGCTGCATACTTCTGTGATGTTACCATTCAAATGGTTATAAGATTAATCTATATGTGCTCTGCATCCCATTGTTCCTCAAATAGCAGTAGGACCCGCGTGACTCTGCGGCTAGTTGGGTTTTCCTGTTCTTTATTCATGTTCGTTTTTAAAAAATTTCTACATTAATTCCCAGAAGGTAGAGCCTACCATCTGTAATTGGAAAGTCCCAGGTTCGAACCCCGGCCTATGCACATTTGTGCGGGAAAGGTTTGGCACTAAAGATACCCTTCCCCAAACCTCGCGCAATGTGGGAATCCTACAACACTGGGTACGCCCTTTTTAGAGTAAAATGCACCAGAGATCCACCAATATGTAAGGATATGTTATTTAGGTCCAGGAACTCCAAAAAGTACATTTTTAGGTCTATGAACTTGTAACTTGTGCAAGTTAGGTCTATAAAATTTGAAAACATAGGTCATAAACTCTAAAAGTGCATTTTTAGGTCTATAAACTTCTATTTTGTGTTACTTTGGTCCATGAACTCTGAAAATGCACTTTTAGTTCCATAAACTTCGTCCATGAGCAGTCATGTGGCTACAAACGTGTGACAGACCCGCCGAGTTAAAACGCTTAATTAAGCGTAACCGCCATCATTTGAACACATCAGACGCATTAGCTTAATTAAGTATAACTTGATAGGCTATTTCCAACCCACAGGCCGATCGAAACACCAGAAGTCTCGCACGAAGGCGAGCGCAGAAGGTACCAGCATAATACAATTTTTCACAAATAGTAAATAATATTAAGACTTTTACAAAACAGCTTTAAATTTAAAATTTACAAAAGAAAGGATAGCAGCGGAAGAGAATCTAACTTACAGAGCATTTTTATTAGAGAATAAATAAAACAAACTAAATAAGTCGAGAACTACCGAGACGTGAAGACAAGGCGCCACATCGAGCCACCGATGTGAAACCTAGTTAGCTCCTATATCTAAAATAGGGTAAACAACAAACCCTGAGCAACTAATACTCAATAAGACTTACCCGACCAGTGGGTATAACTTAGCCCACATATCTAGACATGCAAGGCATTTGGCTGGAGGTTTATTTTGCAGAAAAAGCATCTAAAAGTGGATCCTTATCTTCAATATTTTAACTCCAGGTTCTATATAGATTAACTATAATCTAATATTTGTCTAAACCAACTAGAGCACACATGTAGAGCAAATATACTATAATTCAATGTAACCATCATCATAAATGTATAATCCATATTCTATATCATATCGCTACGATGCGGTGCTACGATCAAGGTGCTCATATCGGAGAACGACTGACGGCGAATCGATCCGATTTAACCTTGCAAGGTGAACCTAACCAACACGGCACGCGTATGCCCCGTCGGACCACACACACCAACCATTCCCCTCCCCGCCTTGAACTACAGGAACCAGCCCAACGACATATGGTCAGCCGAGCTCAACGTGAGACCACCAAAAGTAAACATATGCATCCCCAATTCTCTGCGACTACTCGACCACCCCAGGAGTTGGGTGCGGGTTCCCGTACTTTCGAAGCAAGACAGTACTCGGCTTACCGGTTTCGACTACCTCCTACTCCCGGCATGCGGCTAGTACAATTCCAACTCGATCAGTAGAGCCAGACAACGGTACGGTCCTTAACCGACACAGACGGGGCTAAACATTCCCCACTCGGTCTCCAATTCTTTTCCTTTCCTGCATCTTCTAATATTCCATATATTCAATTTATAGAGACATCCTATATCTCGCGAGTAACAGAAAATTACTCGACTCTAAAATATCATATATCTCGCGAGTAACAGGATGTCACTCGACGTCTATCGAGACATATTAAGCATAGACGTGCTACCGACCTACACATACTAGTATAAGGCCCAGGGAACCTAGAGATCATGCAACTAAGGTTTCAAACAATTCCTGAAAACGTAATGCACAAGTAATAGATATATATAATGTTTCATAATTTGAAATAGTAGGTCATGCACCGGGGTTTGCCTGGGGTAACACTAAGTCAGTGTTAATGCTATTAAGGCCTTGGGCCCTTCCGACCTTGGGCTGGGTCTTTGGTTGCTTCAGCGGGTCCTTCCATCTTCTGGCGATATCCGTCGAACACCGTCTTGTGGGTCGACTCCAACACCGCGTGCTTCACGTCCACACGTGTACATCTAGTGTACCTAAATGAGGTGCAATAATGCATATGCATGAATATATATGAAATGCCAACTAATGCACATGCATATGACACAAAATAGTGCAGCTAAAATTCCCTACTTACAAAAGAATCATACTAAAAAATGAACTAGCTGGCGGACTGTCCGCTATGCAGCAGCGGACTGTCCGCAGCTCAAACTTGCCGACCTACTAGACCTACCAACATCTCTGGATAAACTTACAACTATACGACGAACTGTCCGCGATCCAGTAGCGAACTGTCTACAGTACACCTCTGCCAACCCACCAGAACCAACGACGTCTCTGGACGAATTTCAAAACTCTCCGGCGGACTGTCCGCGCCCAAGCGGAGGACAGTCCGCGGTTCAACTCGGCCGACCCACCAGAACCACCAATGTTTTTGGAGAATTTCTAGACTGATTGGCGGACTGTCCGCTCACCCTTAGCGGACCGTCCTCTATACACCTTCGCCAATCCACCAGAGACAACGACGTATCTGGACAAATTTCTAATCCTAACGGCGGACTGTCCAGCCCTCCTTAGCGGACCGTCCGCAGTTCAATTCTGCGAAACCATCAGAGACAACAACATCTCTGGACAACTTCTAACCTGACTTGCGGACTGTCCGGCCCTCCTGGGCAGACCGTCCGCGGTTCGTCTCTTTGACACTACACGACAGGCGGCAACAGGTGCGGCGGCGGCGGCGGCAGCCGGTCCCTGGCACCGGCAACGCACAACAGGAGGGGGAAAAAGGCCAGGGAGCACAAGTAACTCACCACGAATCCATTCTCACAGTCGGTTCGGGCGGAGGATGACCGGAGAAGCGGATCGACAGTGGAACAAAGCTTCAAGCGGGC
Organism: Panicum virgatum; assembly: GCF_016808335.1. NCBI lineage: Eukaryota > Viridiplantae > Streptophyta > Magnoliopsida > Poales > Poaceae > Panicum > Panicum virgatum. Next base: position 43,774,004 of record NC_053149.1, on the reverse strand, counting down.
TCCAATGGTGACCGGTGGTGGCGGGGGCGATTCCGGCCGGGAGAAGCTGGACTGGGGGTTGGGGAAGGTGGAGGAGGTGCTGGAGAAGATGCTCGCGCAAGGAATCGAGGTATGGTGGCCGGAGGAGGGAGATCGATGGAAGGGGGCGATGGCGGCACGAGCGGACGAGCTCTGCTCGTCTCTGGTTGACGTCAGGAGGAGAAAGGAGGAGATGACAGGCGGGTCCCACAACCAGATAAATATCTGGGTGTTGCCTCGGCAGACCGTCCGCCGCTCTAGAGCGGACCGTCCGAAGTTTCCTGGGTGTTACAAAACGCGCCCACAAAGGTTGCCCCGATATCGCTGCCCATGAATATCTTTCAACCCCTCACCGAGAACCCCTCTAGGTTAACCCAAGTCTAGCGTCATCGCGAGATTTTTTTGCCACAGCACCTGGCACCACCATATCTGGCCTCCCACGTCATGAAGGACATAATATTCCCTACCACGATACACATATTGTTGAGTCCCTTCGTGACCTCCTCCACCCTTCCCAAGCCATCGCCCCTCATCCCCACTCATATTACGTGATCATATCTAGATCTAAGCTTCAAAGCTCACCAACAGTTGTCTGTAAGCGCCCCTTTGAATCCTAAATGCATGTCAATAACCTCCAAACTAAGTCTTTCATCCCTCCTCTCTCCTCTCCCTATGCACTTCATTCAAAATCGGGGCTCAAATTTCACCCTTCTGGTGAAACTTCAGCAACATACGGGCACTTTATAGATTCATGTTGGTGCGATACCAGTGCATGAAGGCTAGGTAGAGGGGTATGGACCTAGGTGACACAAATTAGAAGTTTATGGATCTAGGAATGGACTTCCAGAGTTTGTGGACTTAAGTGACACAAATGACAAGATTATGGATCCAGAAATGTAATTTCAAAGCTGATGGACCTATGTGACACCCTCTTAAAATTTGATGGACCTCCGGTGCATTTTACTCCCATTTTTATTAATTGCCAAGTTTCCGTATGAATGCATGTTTGGAGTTTACTCCTGACTTTCCCCATCGACCTATGATGAGTTACTATATAGCACTTGCTCTGTTTCCACTACTTTGAAATAGCACCTAAATTATGAAACGAGTTAAGAAACAACAAAGAATATAAGCTAATTCAAGAGAGAATTGTGAGGCTATGTTGGGTACTATCTGGTTCAAAATTACATGCAGTAAAGCTGTCTGACTTTGTCCCTTAGCATTTATATTTGTTATTAGTAATTAATTAATGGATTCATAGACTCGTAGGCAAAAGTACTTCTATATAGTGTTTCTACAATGCATCTACTGGAGACTCTCCATGTAGTAAACAATGGGCAACACAGAGGAGGAAATCTGATTTCGCAGTATTTTATCAGCATCCGGCATGAGAAAATTACATGGTTCACTGGATATGATCAAGGGTCTATTGGGTGGTCTGGCTATTCCACCTGTGGATACTATTTCGCTTCTGTGGCCTGCTGGGGAGAGTGGTTAGAACTTAGAACTTCCATGGACATCTGACCTTTCTATCAATACCTGACCCATTTCTTTCCGCCGATGGGCAGGAGGTCTTGCATTTCATCAAATAGGGATGAAAGCAATAGTGGCTGGGAAAATACTGTATTGATTAGGGTGCAAAGCACATATGTGATACATATAGGCAAGAATGACCTAGGTATCGCCCTGCTAGTGGGCCGGAACCCAACCTGTACCCACACCAGTCTGTGCTAGTTTCGTAAAAAAAATAAACCCACTCCAACCTGATCCGTTGATAACTAAAACCAACCCACCCCAAAAACTATGGTTTCAACCCATTTGAATATCCACGGTGTATCCACCATGCAACCTGCATGTACTTGTGCTACGGCTGGAAAAACATCCTCATGCGGATAATGTAAGTCCTCATGCAGATAACACAGCTCTAAAACTCTGACTACGGTGATCTGAATATACACAGTCATAGTCAAAATAGATGGTGCAGAATTGTAAAAAGATAAAAAACAACCTATTTGCACAAGAGCTAATGAGAGCGACTGAGCGACTCTGCTTCCTACATCCCTGCACCTATTTGCAAAGCATTGATAGCCTGGTTGAATGCTGAGTATTGAAGTTGGATAGAAAAATGGTTGGTTCAGCTCAAGAGAGTTATTTGCTACCATTTTAGAAACAACTTTAGAACAGAATTCAGAGAAACACTACAAAGCATTAATAGCTTAATTCTCATGTCAATGTTTCCGAAGCAGCAACACTTTTGAATTTTGAAGAGATGAACTATGAAGGGGTTGGGTCTGTCAGGAGTCCTGCCCATACACCTCTTGGGTTTACCATCGGGCGCCATAATTTCTGAAGAACTAAATTCACATGGGAACAAGTAAGAAAATAGGGCAGTTACACAGTGTAGCATGAGTAAACAACTTTTACAGCAATTCACTTTCATTAATCTTATTGTCTGACAAGTAAAACAACTGAAACTTTTAGAAAAACAAGTACAGGTCATAATAGATGGTAACATACCCGATTCCACCGATTAAGATCTTATCGGTTCAGTTGATTCCACCTATTCAAGAGGCTTTCAGTAAAAACACAGCACACCTATACTACAAATAAATACAAAAATTCTTGACTAGTGTTGTACCTGATTATCCATACCCGCATCTTTCTCCATGAACAACCAATCTTTTCCACAAACAAGAGCTTCCAACATTTCAGGGGTCAGTGAACTCCTTGCCTCTCCAAGTATCCTACTTCCAAGACTAAAGGCAGATTCAGAAGATATAGTGCTGAGAGGAATTGCAAGGAAATCTCGTGCCATAGTTGAAAGCACGGGATACTTTTCAACATGTGTCTTCCACCATACCAAAATATCAAAAATCTTGCTGTCTGCCACATGTTCTTCTTCGAAGTAGGAGTCGATTTCAGATTTTGGTGCACAAGCCCTTCTCCGACTTGACCTGAACTTTTCAAACTCTTCTTCGATATGAATTCTTTTCTAGAAGCATCATCTATGGCAGGACAATACTCTCAGATATGAGTTCTAAGGCTGCTTGTACCAGATTTAGTACTTAAATGGAGTCCACAATACTTGCACACAGCCTTTAAGTTATCATCTACTGCCACCAGATTTGGTTCAAAGTATTGCCATACCTTTGACCTTCGGTTTGGTTGTGACTGAGATGAAAGAGATAAATCTTGAGTTCCCGAACTTTTTGAGGTGTGTGCAGACATGGTTGATGTGTCTAAGATGACAATTGTTTTAGCAGACCTCGACTTCAAGAAGATGACCTTCACAATATTATTGACATAGCATCAGCAACAAATCTAACTAGCATTTAGAAAAGAGATAAATCTAATTACCATTATTCAGAACCTAACACTAACAGCAACATATAGACCTATCAAGAATTCAGCTAGTTGACTTATCTGTAATTATGAATTTGACTGTATCTTAAACTAGTTTTGTGACTGATTATATTTTGCTGGACTATTAAGCTACTTAGTGGTTTGACTTACAGAGGAAGCTTCAGACATTCATTGAGAAAACTTGAAGAAACAACTCTAATTTGAAAAGTCCAGGAGGACAACTGAATTTCCCGCACATACTGACTCCAGAACAGTGTGATACTGATATCTTCATCCAGAACAGTGCGATGAAGTGGACCAGAGCAACTACTCCGGTTTGAACTACCTAAAAAACACAAGAAACAAGCATCCAATAGCATCATTTGATAGACAAATTGTCACCATACGTGAATCAGTAAAACATAATTGAGCCCGAGTTTCATTTCAAAAAAGAAAGACCCTATCAAGAAGGGAAAAGAAAATGAGGAGAAGGGGATGGGCTTGAGAAGGAGCGCCGACGGGGCAAAAAGCAGATCAATCACCTAGCGCGGAGAGACTGGAAGGGCCGGCGCGGACGGCGTGGACGGTGGCCGGCATGGACGGCGGCTGGCGCGGACAGCGTGAATGGCGGTCGTCGCGGACGGCGCTCAGGGCGGCCAGCGCGGAGCGCGGCAGGCAGGTAGTGCGGCCGACGCGGAGGGCAGCCGGCGCGGCCTGCTGACGAGGAGGGCAGCTGGCCGGTGAGGAGGGCGGCAGGACCTCCGATCTGTGAAGGCGGCGGCTCCTGCGACTCCGAGAAAGAGAAACCGAGGACTCGACCCAGTCGGTCAGAACCCACGCTCGACCCGCACCTAACCACGTTTAGTAAAAACCCAACCCAATCCAGCCCAATAGCTCCTAGAATCCATTTCCACCCGAACCAGTAAAGCCCACTTCAATACCCGGTCCAAAAAACCAAAACAATCCAGCCCACTAGTAGGGCGACCTAGGTATATGGAAATGCCTAATGAGAGTGATCCTTACCTATCCTAACCAAGTCAGGCGAAATCCAGAGGGAGGTGCGCATCATCAGGGGGGCGACACCCAACCGTAAAGGCCAACAAGGCCGGCTAAACAACAGCCCATAGGGCCAGCTTATACATCTCGCTAACACGCCCCGCAATCTGATCGTTTGGTTGATTGATTGTTAATTCTAACCAAAGCTACCAATGCCTTTTATTTTGGATTTGCTGTATCACAAATCTATTACATTGTGCATTTGAATGTAGGCTGATTAATTGCCGTGCATTATTTGGACGTGCTTGATCAACTCGCGTTCTGCTTGGAGTATGTATATACTCTGTTTCACATGCTGATTTGAAGAGCAATAAGCAGTGTGGCTTGAACAACAGGCCAATTGTATTGATGTGATGCAAACTTTCTTTGATGTTACCATCCAAAGATGTATAATCCATATGCTCTGCATTCCATTGTTCTGAAACTAGCAGGACAACCCATACGTGACTGCATGGATAGTCATATTGTTCTATGCTCTGTTCAAGTTTTTTTTAAAAAAAAATGTTTTCTGCTTTAATTTGCTTGGTTTCCTTATGAACATGATGGAGTTTATTTTCTCCTTACTTTCCCTGTCAACCTACGATGAGCTAACCATCTGTTATTATGCACTTAACCCGTTTTGAATATTTTGAAAAAAATATATTGTACAACACTTACACGTATAAATGGCTAAAAAAGATTAGGCTGATAGATTTTATGATTGATTTAGTCGCCATAGATGCCATATAATTGAACAGAGATTAGAAATTACGGTACCATATACTCCCTCCGTCCCTAAATAACTGTCGCTTTCGCTTCCCAAGGAATAATTTTGACCAAATATATATATAAATATATTAATATTTATTGTACAAATTAAATATCATTAGATATATATTTAAATCTAGTTTTTTTATAAATTTTATTTGAAGATTTAAATGTTGCACGTATTTTCTATAAATTTAACCAAACTTGTAGCACGAAAACAAAAAGCGACTCTTATTTAGGGACAGAGGGAGTAGATCAAACATGCTGTAGTGTTGATGTGTTGATTACCCTTTTAATATACTGGCTAGAGGGTTATTATGAGGTACATGATGCAAGATTTGCTTTCTGGAGAAGTAATTAGTGTATTTCCCTTCTGAAGATAGTGTAAACATCAAACATATTAACTCAGTGAGCTATCATTTACTTATGATGCTAGCTAGCGTATGGCTTGATTTGGAAAGAATATTATCATTTTAATTGTACTAATCTTATTATAGAATTTCCTTTTAAATGATCCATGTAACCTCATCAGGCATCACATCCACAACCTGCAAATTTTGCGTCTTGGGTGATTGCGCATATTACTATATAATCTATGATCAGAATTATATGTGAGCTTCCATACTTTCTTGAAAAAAAAAATCCAATTTGTTTTCATATGTAACCTCATCAGGCATCACATCCACAGCTTGCAAATTTTGTATCTTGGGTGATTGTGCATATTACTATATAATCTATGATCAGAATTATATGTGAGCTTCCATACTTTCTTGAAAAAAAAATCCAATTTGTTTTCATACGTAACCTCATCAGGCATCACATCCACAGCCTGCAAATTTTGCGTCTTGGGTGATAGCGCATATTACTATATAATCTATGATCAGAATTATATGTGACCTTCCATACTTTCTTGAAAAAAATTCAATTTGTTTTTATGAGACAAGCTAAGTTGCTTATGAATGCTCATGGAAATGACAAAGAGTGCTCTACTCGTGATAACATTTTGTTCATTTTCAAGAGCTTGAACAATTCTGACAATTTGATGAATAAGCTCATGTTTAGGCCCCAAACTTGGTCCTCACTGATCCTCCGCGTCTAACCACTCTGTTTTTATTAGATACTTCTTTTGCCCTTGCCAGGAGTTTCTATTCCTTTGTGTGCTCATTTATTCACTACCTTGGAAAGCAGAGTCACAAAACATATTTTGGGTGGCCACGGCATGTCTATTCTTTACCAAAACTATCCCCAAGTTTTATGACTTCATTCCTGAACCTTGCTTTCAAAGCTTGTTTCATGGGAGCGAAATTTTAGCATGACAATTCCTTGTACCCTGTTACTTCGATTAAGTTTCCCTGGCCAGCTTTTTAACATATGCCATTGCACCACAAGCCCTTGAACTTGAGCATATGCATCCTTTGGTCATTCCACTATTCTAGGTTGGCATTAGATACTGCAAGCACTTTTAACTTGAGGTTCACCTAGAACCGCCTTTCTCATCAGCTGGCTAGTTCTTGAGCTTCCATCTGAACCTTGGTCTGCTTCTAGGTCTTGTTTAATTTAATCCATCTGGTTACTGGTATTGTGCTTGAAATGATGTGGGGCGAACAGAATAGACTCGAGGCGATTAGCCAGCGTCCTGGATATGATCTAACGGGCCACATTGCATTGGACCGGATGTCCGGATGAGATGGCTCGCTGGTTCGACCGTTTCAAGAAATCAGCAATTGAAGTGCACCAAGTGAAGAATTCTGGCCTTTCTTGGATGATGAGATTTCCCCTGCTCAGAGTAATGCCACCATGGAAGAGTAAGAGCAGCTGCGGCGCCTATCTCCTAGTTACTACATATACTAAAGCTCCAAAATTTGGAGCAACCCCGTGAGACGTGGCCCCATGTGAGACCCATGTACTGTTCATACGGGACCCACGTTCTATTCAGGTGGGACCCACATACTCTTTATGTGGGACCCATGTACTCTTTATGTGGGACCCACATATTATTCCGTTGGGACCCGCACACATTGTTTCGTGGGACCCACCGTGGGTCCCTTTATCTTTATTTGAAAATACAAAATATATTTAATTACTCCCTATATATAAATATAATTGCTAGACTTTGTATACTACGGTCGCATGTGGTAGCCCTACTACTTTTTGAACTTTGCTTTCACTTAGCCCTGCTAGTGGGGCGGGGTCAGATGTGGATTTTGGGGCGGGTTTTTGAATGGTGATCCGTTTGTGTGGGTAGTAACGGGTTTAGAGACCAACGGGTTGGGGCGGGGTGGCAAGCATCCGCGGGTTGGGCGGGGTGGGGTGGGGGTAGAAACAGATCAGATCGCCTGCTCCCGCAAGAAGCCAAGAAGGTGACGCCGCCGCCGCCGCCGTCGCCGTCGCCGCTGCCGGCCACCGTCGCCGCCGCACCCCCCTCCTCCGACGTCCACAGATCGAGGTACTCCTCTTCCACCTTGCATCTCCATCTCCTGCGCATCACCCCTTCCTCTTCCGCGACGGCTCATTGGCTCCCTTCCTCTTCTTACAAGATGCCAAGATCTGTAGGGGAGGTGCTGTAGGCACGGCGGGATCGCCGGATCTGTGGTTGCCGGCTTTGCCTTCTTCCAGGCTGCCAACGCGCATGTCAGTTTCCAGCTGTTTGGAGGAGGGCGCGTGGAAAGGAGAATAATTTAGTCCCTCTGTCTTTCTCTGTCTTCTTCCTGACGAGAGCCCGCTCCAGCGTCCTGTTCCTGCGCCCGCAGCACGGCGACCCCCCGGCGGGAACCGAGAGGCCGGCCACCGTCTTCTTTCTCGGCCGCTCGACGTGCTCTGTCTCTCCCTGTTTCGCTGCTGCTGCTGCTCTTGGCCGGGCCGGCCAGAGAGAGACGACCAGCGGATCGCCTGGGGAAGAAAGAGGAGGTGAAGGTGGAGATAGAGATCGGAAGGGATAAGGAGTGTTTCCCATGGGGAACTGCTTAGGGGGCAGCTCCTACTCCTACTCCTACGTCAACAAGGTCTCCTCCACTGCAAGGCCAGGTGAGTCCAGTCCACTGCTTCTTGCCTTGCTCTCTCTCTCTCTCTACAGTCTCCTTCGACATGCAGATAGGAGATGCATGCTTATTGCTTGCTCTCTAGTATTAAGATCCAACTTAAAAGTGGGGGCAAGAGGTCAGAATTATTTCATTCATAAATACTGTAAAAAGGACATATCAGCTGCGAAATATAACTGAGATGTCATCGGTGGAAGTGTTCTGATTAGTGTCGACGTTTTCATCATGCGATTAAACTCTTCAGTGTCAATATGGTGCATTTGAGCATGTCTTTTGCGAAAATAGACCACTGCTTTTGTCTTCTGAAATGCATAACGGGGTATTGTTTGTCAGTATTAGTATATTATATACCGTAATGGATTAATGGGTTAGTAACAAAGCTCTGGTTTTATTGGAACCAGTCACGAAGATGGAAGCACTCTCTGGTGGGATGTACGAAAGCCTGGGTCACCTATATCTTTAGTGAAGTATCATTCAGAATCAGGTCTCATTTTGACCGCTTGCAGTGTTAGATCCTAGCTGTTTAACTTCGATTTTCCAATAATAGTAGCTGGAAAAGGCATGATCTAATAAGGTGCTGGTGTGCAGCTTTATCCCTTGCTATCGATGGGTCTTGCAATGGTGGAATCTCAGGAGGCGCTGATGATAAAGTAGTCATTTTCACGCTTGATCATCCAAAAGTTTGCCCTTGAATATTCCCTTTCCTTGCTACTTGTAAATCTTTATCCTTGTCATGGAAATCACATGCTGTGGCCTGTGGGTAATGATCTTCGCTTCGTACTTATTTACTACAAGTCTGATTGTACCTTATATTTCTTGTGGGTTCCCAAGTTTATCTTTGTCAATGCATTATTAGTTATTCTCTGCCAAGATGTAGTTTTAACTGGTGTTCCTGTATCAACTTGTTAGTGATTACAATTAATCTTAGTGCCGATGTTTTAATATGATTGTGATTTGAGACCTGCTGGTAGTAGAATCAGTTTCCTTCATTTTGCTTCAACTGAAAAACTATTGCATTCCTTGTTGTATATTATGAGGTTTCAATCATAGATTGGACTTAATTAACCAGGCAGCTAAAAATCATGAATTAGTTTGCTATTCCTAGTAGATCAGGGGAGCTGACTGTCCCTTTGCACAAGATGTAGTCTAGAGGGTAGCAAGAGCAGCTCTCTGTTTTTATAACCACATGGTAAGTATAGTTTATGCCTTTTCAAAACAGATGTCTTCTCTTCAATTAGAGGCCTCTGGTACAAGTGAGAGCACTGATAATAGTTCGTCACAAACACCAAATAGAAAGGCACCAATCTGGGAGTATTATGAGCCGGAATTGGTCAGGATAGATGGTGCACTAAAAACAATTTGCAAGTACTGTGGAACAAAGTTGAATGCAAATAGGAAATCAGGTACAAACAGTCTTAGAACTCACATTGCAGAGTACTGCCCCAAAGTCCCTAATGATAATAGGAACAGATTTGTTGCTACAATGAAGAAAAAGCCAGATGGTCCATTCACCTTTAATAAGCAGAGAAGTCGCGATCTGATGATTGCATGGATTGTTAGAGCTGATGTAGCATTCAACAAGTTTGATGATGAAGGTTTTGAGTCTTGGATGGAGTCACTGCAACCCACTTTTAGCGGCATAGGGAGACAAACGATTCGTAATGATTGTGTTGCTAAGTTTGAGAGAGCAAATATAGAATTACGAAGTGAACTTCAGAGTCTTAGCTCTCGCATATGCTTCACTTCGGATCTTTGGACATCAAACCAAAAGTTGGGATATCTTTGTGTTACAGCCCACTATATTAGCCCTGATTTTGTTTTGAAGAAAAAGATAATTGCATTTAAGGATGTGAAATATCCACATGCAGGTGTTGCTATTGAGGAAGCCATTACAACTGTTTTGACAGACTATGGAATCAAAGAGAAGATGTTCACAATAACACTAGACAATGCAGCAAACAACAAGACAGCTTGCGATCTTCTGCAAGAAAGTGGAAAGCAAAACATGTTATTTGGTGGTGAGCATCTTCTTCTTAGATGTTGTGCTTATATACTCAACATTCTTGTGCAAGACGGTATGAATGTTGCTAGTGCTGTGATAGAATTGATAAGAGACCTGATTAGGAACATTAACTCATCACCAGCGCGTATCCAGAATTTCAATGAGATAGCTCAAAGAGAAGGTCTTACTGCAAAGACTGGTTTAGTCCTTGATGTTCCAAATCGTTGGAACTCAACATGTGCCATGATTATGGAGGCAGCAAAGTACAAGACCGTCTTGAAGCGATATGCCACAGCAAACCAGCAACCATTTCCAACCGAATCTGAGTTTAGTAAAGTTGAGTCCATTGGTGAATTCCTTGGAGTTTATGAGGAAACTACCAGGGCGTTCTCAACTGATAGATATCCAACATCACACATGTTCCTGGATAATGTGCTTTGACTCTGAGAAGTCCATAATGGCACAAGGATCAGTTTATCACTGATTTGGCAAATGCAATGGATAAGAAATTTGATAAGTATTGGAATGGAAATTACAATATGCTCCTTCCTATTTGCAGCATACTTGATCCAAGAAAGAAACTTGACCTCCTTGACTTCTTCTATGAGAAGGTGTGCAGCAACTTTATTGACATTGAAATTAGCACAAATATGGTTAAAGAGTGGCTTCACAAGTATTTTAGGAAGTATGAAAAGGTTATAAGAAGAAATGAAACAAATGTGGTGTCACAAACTGCACAGTCCACAAGCATGGTGAACCGTTCTCCAGTGCTAGTGCTTGGAAAAAGAAGACTGGAACAAGAATTTGCTGAATACAGGAATCAGAGGAGAGGGACTAGGATTGAAAAATCAGAACTTGATGCATATCTAGAAGAGCCACCAGTGAGACCAGATGAAAGATTTGAAATTCTGACTTGGTGGAAAACAAACTCCAACAAGTATCATGTACTGTCAGCAATGGCACGTGATTTTTTAGCAATTCCACTCAGCACTGTTTCGTCTGAATCTGCATTCAGCTTGAGCGGTCGGATTCTTAGTGACAATCGAAGCTCAATGAAACCAGAAACTCTTCAAGCTTTGGTCTGTTGCAAAGATTGGTTGTACACATATCCCACCAATGAAGTGAGTTAGGGAATTCTGAGAAGCTTATCCTTTGCACGGTCAGACTTCTTATTCCTGCTCTTAGTTCTTTTCAGTTAACCCAAATGAAGCAGAAAATGTTTTATGTTGTTTGATAAGCTCCATTAGACCTGAGTTGTGCTGACAATATGTTTCCTCTTCCCAGACCATTGGTTCCTTTCAGAAGAAGTACAACATTGGGTCATTTGAGCTGCTGAGCAAAACTGCACCAATTCAAGCAATTTCACTTATTCTGTAACTTGCATCCTGCACACCATAAAAAGGTAAATGGAGTATAGCTACTTTGCTGTTTATTCTGTAACTTGCATCCTGCACACCATAAAAAGGTTCATGTTTGTCCAGCTTTGACGAATCTGCATGGGTTTTGATTTTCTTTTCCATATCTTATACTGTTTATCTAGTACACCGAGAAAAGGTAACAGTGGTAGTTATGAAAAAAAAAAAGTAATCCTGCTACTTCCCTGTTTCCACTGAACTAGTGCAAATGGTTTGGCTACAAATATGTATATGTACTAGTGCATGCAATTATTACTTTACAAGAACTATTCCCTCCGTTCTTGAATATATGACGTTTAGGACAGCCAATTTAGTTGATTTTTGAACTAATTACCATGTCCTAAACATCATATATTTAAGAACGGAGGTAGTGCTTGCCATGGAGTAATCATAAGTCAACCACATTTGCTTGCTGCTAGCTGTGAGACTAATTGAATGACCTGGCAATTAGTTGTAGAACTGGAAGCATGTTAGTCCAAAAAGAATAGCATACAGCTCTGCAAACATTAGATGGTGCAGTTTGGTACCTGCGATCCCTTCTAAAATCAAGCAGTGCGCCGGTACTAATTACTATTACTACTTAGGCTCACAATATTCTGGAAGCTAAAGACTCAACCAGCAGCACCAAACATTTTTCATTCCTCCAGCGTCTGTTCAAACCAAATCTAGTGTACAAATGCGTTGCAAAGCTACAATTGACACAAAATTGCTGAGCACACAATGCTACTCGCCCAATCTGAGTAACTGAGTTGCATCAGTACTTAGCGGTTACCTTGTTGTTGCAGCTGATACATGCTGTTGTCCATGCTGCTTTCTGTTGTTCAAATCATTATCTAGTTCTTCCAGTAGCTTGGAAAGTGTTTTTCTGTTGTTAACCAGTATTGCTTTCTGATCTAACAGCTCACAATATTATCGTTTTGCAGTTCTTCATACTGCTTTCATGCTCCCTGGCGGTCTTCTGCAACATGAGCCAGTACCTCTGCATCGGGCTCCCTTGGTTTTTGAGTAGGCGTTCAGGTGGTGTCTACTTGATCTCTGTAGATATATACGACAACTAGTTGCTGCTTGCAAAAAAATCCCACTACTAGTCGCTGCTTGTATGTGCGGAATGAGCCACTAATGCATGCATTTTCTTCTTTCTGTAACACTACTGCAAACTGTGCCGAAGGAGTGAGAATGTTTAATTAGCAACTGATGGCTTCATGTTTTAGTAGAATGCTGCTCTAGTGCTTCCTATCGTGCGCAGCAATAACCCATGCATAACCCACCATCGGTGGGGCGGGTTGGCAAAAAATAATTGAACTGTTGCGGGTAGGGGTGGGGAAGGGGCGGGTATATCCCCGTTAGCAGGCCTACTTTCACTTCATAAGCTCAAAAAATATAATTGAATTATTCATTCATCGCTAATTTTATCTTTTTTCTGTACCAAAACTAATAATCAATGTAAGCCAATCCATCACCTATACCTATTAGCATAAAAAAATTAGTGAACTAAAAAAAGCTATATGTACCTCTTCAATACAATATTATCTTGAACATAATAGGGGATAATATTTTCCCATTATTACTTTAGGTCAATATTTTTTTATAGGCACGCATAGCGCCCCAACGTGACTAGTTATAGTCAGTCCCTATGAAATTGCTTTCAGTGACTGTGGTCTTGCTGTATGATGCGTTAGCAGGCACTACTGCTCCTTGTCATCTGTTGGCTAGCTAATGCATTGCAAGTGTTATGTACTCCTTGTCAAGTTACATGTACTAATGCCAGCAAAGTATACATCATATTCCTACTTTTAAAATATATAGGAATTTCATAGCATGTTCCTAGCTTTTTCTGAGATTATCCTCGAAAAATTCCTAGCTGCATTAAATTGCACGCGTTCACCTTGGCCCAACAGTGTACTCTCTTCATCCCAAAATAAATGCAATTCAAAAATGGAGCACGCAAACCAATGCTAGATGTAAAATCACAAAATACCCTATCTTTTGTTATGAGTGGATAATGTGTTAGTTATTTTTTTGCGACAATCTTCCAAAAATTATTTTATCTTTTGTAGTAGTCAGGTTAAAATTAGCAATTTTAGTAGGATAAATTTTGAATTTTATAGTTGCAATTATTTTAGGATGGAGGGAGTAAAGTGTAAGGCCCATTAGTTTGGTTCATTCTATTTTAGGCACTCCTAGAAAAAAAATCTTGCATGCATGAAGTACTGAATGAAGTTTATTTACAAAATATCTTCACGGATGAGTGTAACTTTTCGCGACGAATCTAATGATGGTAATTAATTAATGATTTGATACAATGATGTTACAGTAACAATTCTCTAATCACGCGATCAAAGATTTTATTAGATTCTTCAGGATTCCTAATGCAGAGGTTGTGAAGTTGATTTTATAAGAGTAAAATGCACCATGGGCACTTGAACTTGCAGCACTGTGAAGCGGATTTTATAAAAGTAAAATGCACCGTGGACACTTGAACTTGCAGCGCTGTGTCAAATAGGTCCATGAATTTAGAAACCAGACATCTAGCCCCCCGAACTTGCGAACCCGTTCACCCCAGGTCCAGCCCGGTTTTGCATGGTTTGCATGGCACTGTGCGCCCGTGATTTGTACAGTGAAACCGGATTGCTACAGTACCACGGTTTTGTTTTTTCCTTTTCTAATTTATTTCGGCTGAATCTTCCAAAAAATCATAACTCTTCGATACGACATCGCATGAAGATGATTTTTATATGAAAATTGTAGCACTCGACGAGATCTACAACTTTCTAGTTTTAATTTTTTTTCATTTGACGATGTTAAAGTGCTCAAAAAAATTATATAAAATGACAGCATCATAATAATCGCGTACTTTTGCTTGTCGCACTAGAAAATTAATATATTTTTTATTTGTTGTCAAATAAAGACACTTGTATACTAAAATTTTAGCACTCTAAAAAATCTAGATTCTTATAATTTTAATTTTTTATATTTGAAGTTGTTAAGATATCGATAAAACAGTATAAAGCAGCATATTAAGTACGCGAAAGACGTTGAGGCTTTATACTGTTTTATCAACATCTTAACAACTTCAAATTTAAAAACTCAAAACTACAAGAATCTAGATCGTTAAAAGTGTTAAAATTTTGGTATACAAAGTGTCTTCATTTGACAACAAACAAAAAATATATTAATTTTCTAATGCGATAAGCAAAAGTACGCGATTATTATGGTGCTGTAATTTTATATAATTTTTTTGAGCACCTTAACATCGTCAAATGAAAAAAAAATCAAAACTAGAAACTTGTAAATATCGTCGAGGACTACAATTTTTATATAAAAACCATCTTTATCTGATGTCGTATCGAAGAGTTATGATTTTTCGAAGATTCAGCCGAAATAAATTAGAAAACGGAAAAACAAAACCGTGGTTACTGTAACAAATCCGGGGTCACTATAGCAAATCACGGCCGCACAGTGCCATGCAAAACCGGATTGGACCTGGGTGAACGGGTTCGCAAGTTCGAGAGGCTAGATGTCTGATTTCTAAGTTCATGAATCTATTTGACACAGCGCTACAAATTCAAGTGCACACGGTGCATTTTACTCATTTTATAAATTAACTTTATTTAATATTTTTAATTAGCGATCAAAATGCCTTCTAAAATTTTATTGGAACAAACCAAACTGGGCCTACCTCCCGAGCCAACTCCTCCATCCCAGTGGGCAGTGGACTGGCAGGCACTTGGCAGTCGGCACTCAGCCCTGTCGCCTCTTCTCCCCTTCTCCACCCCAACCAATTCCCCACCGTCTCCACCCCCGGCCCCGGCCAAAACCCTCGTCTCGAGCCGGCGCCGGCCACCATGGACGTGTTCCTCCAATGCGCCATGGCCTGCCTCCCCGCCCGCGCCGCTACAAGGGCCGGCACGTTTACCGCCGCGCTCCTCCGCGTCGTCGCGTCCCGCCTCCCCCGCCAAGGACGCCGCCCGCGTCGCCGCGCTCTGCCCGCGGTGGCGCCGCGCCTGGCGCTCCGCGCCGCTCGTCCTCGACGACGTGCACCTCGCCGTCGCCGGCGTGCGCAAGACCGTCCCCGCCGTGGACCACCTCCTCGCCGCCCACCCCGGCCCGTTCCGCACCGTACGCCTGACCTTCTCCTTCTTCAGGGGCCTCGACCACAAGCGCGAACACGCCCGGTGGCCGCGGCTCCTCGCTGCCAAGGGCGTCCAGGAGCTCTTCTTCATCAACCCGCCGCCGCCCATGGACATGCCCCTCCCCCCCCCCCCCCCCCCCCCCCGACATCCTCCGCTGCGCTGAGCTCCGCCGCCTCTACCTCGGGTTCTGGGAGTTCCCGGACACCCGCTGCCTCCCCGACGGCGCTGGCGCCTTCCCCCACCTCCGGGAGTTCGTCCTCCTCAACACCCGCATCGAGGACCGCGACCTCGACCACATGCTCGCTTCCAGTCCCACGCTCGAGACGCTCGCGCTTGTCCTCAGCTGCGGCCTGCCACAGCATGTCCGCCTTCGTGGCCAAAACCTCCGGTGCGTGCTCTTCTGGCTGTCCATGGCCGACGAGGTCGCGGTGGTGGACACGCCTCGCCTGGAGCGGCTCCTCATGTGGCTTACTACTACTTCTTGTGGACTTGACGAGTCTGATTTTGACGACGAGTCTGACTCTGACGGCGAGCCACCTATGACTATGAGAGTCAGGATTGCTTCTGCTCCTGAGCTGAAGGTGCTTGGGTACTTGGATACTAGACTCCACCAGCTTCAAATTGGAAACACCATCATCAAGGTGCTGTGCTATGATGTGATATTCATGTGCATGATCATGCTATGACTAGCTGTACATGCTCTTGATTCATGAATTGTACTGCAGGTTGACACAGAGGTGAGCCCAAGCTTCATGATCCCAAGCGTCAAGATCTTAGCCTTGAGGGTGGATTTCCGTGTCTTCACTGAAATCCGGATGCTGTCCAGTTTCCTCAGATGTTTTCCCAACGTTGATACCCTGCACGTGGAGGTAGCAAAGCGCAAGATAATGCAGTTGTTTTGGCATATTCATCATATCTGGCATTGTGCTTCTATAATTGCTTTGTTTACTGATTTTGCAGTTTGCTATGACTGATCGGCCAACTGGCAAGCACTATGGCGAGCTCCTCTCAAAGCTCTCTCCCATTGAATGTTTGCAGTCACACACCAAGAAGGTGGTTCTTCATGAGTTCCGAGGGGACTAAGTGAGGTTGTATTCCTTCAGCACACCTAACGCAGAGAGTGAATCAGCTGCAGAACCTGACAATTGTTTTGTCTAAGGATATACTACTTTCAGTGGATGACATGAAAGTTGTACTGAGGGAGTTAGCTACACCATCGTGGGCTTCTAAATCATGTATCGTTCTGCTTGTGGGACCTAAGCATGCTTGGAACTTCCACAAGGCATCCGATCTTTCGACTGTTGACCCTTTTGATTCCGAATATGGACAAGAGTTCTTCTGCTTCACTAAAGAAGGCGGGTCAGACAGTTTGGAAACATCTGTGAAGTATGTATGAACGTATCATAGGGTCGATGACCATTTTAGGCTGTTGGACTATATGGTTATATGTTCCTTCTTCCTTGATCAAACTTAATTTTTAGGGAAATATTACTGTTCTGAAGCTATATAAGATATCAACTAGCATGTGTGCCAGAAGTGTCGAAGTTTGTGGAATGATGGTTCGCTCAGAAGACCATCACTACTTGTCATGTTATCGAGACATCTAAGTTTGATGATATTACCAAGTTTTCTGTGGCTTGATTGTCAAAGAATATTAAATTGGTGTCATATGAGACAATATATTTCTTAACTCTTAAGCATTATTGTCTTTGTCAGGATTTTCCTTTGAATTCATTATGGCCGTGTTTGGTAAAAATTTCCGCAAAAAGACGAATGCACGCATGGAGTACTAAACGAAATTTATTTGCGAAATCTTTTCATGGATGGGTGTAATTTTTTTAGACGAATCTAATGAGCCAAGTTCCACTATGATTGGCTACAGTTATGCTACAGTACCACTCCTAAATCATTCTTTAGTCATTCGGTCAAAGACTTTATTAGCTACAGCACATGCTACAGTATCATGATTGTGAAGATTGTTTCATAATTAGATTTCATATAATACCTCTAATTAGTGGTCAAAGGAGCGAAAAGTTTCCATGACAATTTTCTCATACCCCAACCAAACACCGCCTATATTCATCCTAGGGTACCATTTATATCTAGCTCATTATGCATTCTGGGTTATCTTTCTTAATTCTTACAAAGTCAAGTATAGTCAGGAATGAAAACCAGTTCTACATTTATGGACAAGATAGGTTGCGGACAAACTGCTTATGGATAATTTTGGATGCCGCTGATGCCATTTTGTTTAGTACCTTTCATTTCATGGTGAACTTTACCAATTATGAGTTTATTGGGACCAGTGGATGAATAAGCTTATGTTTAGGACTTTAGGTCCAGTGCTAGCATATATAGGTCATTGGCCTGGCTCAGGTTTTGATCAGGCAATTGGGGCTTATTGATCAAATGCAGGCTGAGCAGCTAAAACTGTGTCATGCTGTTTTGCTCACTATTTGTTTGTTCAATGATGTATTAGTTTGCACTCTTGACCTAACATACTTCTCCAATGTGTGTTCCTTTTGTTCCCTACTGTTGACCAGCTACTGTCAAAGTTTTGTTTTGGTGTGAGAGACATTTGTTTCTTCTGAATAAAACTGTTACAAGTTTTGTGATTCCATTTTTCTTGGCACGTACAGTTGCTGATTGCAACTAAACTTCATTTTCAACTTTAACTACACTCAGCTGACTGGTGCTTGAGTTGTGCTATCCACACCTGGAATCTGTTGGTCATCTTCAGTGTTATTTCACTAGTATTATCCTGCACCTAAACACGTATTCTGGCCATTACAGATAATCTATGCTCTTGCTTGGATGGATGTTATTTCCAGTTTAATTTGTGGTGAGAGCTTATTCTATGCTAATATGTATAATGTCATTGTTTGTGTTCTGATCTAACATGCTTTTTCATCAAGAAATCAATCAGTGCTGAATCATGTTAGCTGTGATCTGCAAAACTTACGGCATGGTGCTTGGTTTTCATTGCTTGTTGTTTGTTGGTGATTTACTTGCAACTGACCTGGAGTATCTTGCTAAATCTTGTCTAGGGATGGCAATGGGTACCCGAAACTCGATGGGTTTTTACTCTATTAGAACACGAGTCTGGGTCAGATTTTGTACCCGTGGGTCTGTTAATGGGTTTGATATCAAATCTGTCGGGTTTGCAGGCATGTGTTTGAGATAGTAGAACCCGAACCCGCAAACTCATGGATTTGTTCAACCCGGTCCATGAAACAGATAAGCCCATAGCTCTATTCCTCGGCCCAACTAAATTGGCCCAATAACTCAACTATATAATACGAGAACCATCCACAAACCCTAATCTAATCCTTCTCTCTCCTTCGGTCCTTCCAAAACAGCCGCACGCTCCGATCAAAAAAAAAACAGCCGCACGCAGGGCCCTCTCTCACGCGGCGGCGCGGTCGTCCCGCGGCCTGCGCGTGCCCCAACCCCTCCGGCCGCGCTCGCTCGATCCGTCCGCCCGGCCGGGGGCCCGGGAGCGCTCGCTCACCCGGATTCTTGTCGCCTCAGAAGAATAACTGCTGTTTTTATTTTCCTTTTTCCCTTACACTAAAATTTGAATAGCAGATACACAGAGCAGAAAGCCCCCTGACGACTCCTAGCTTTGGTCTTTGTAGATCACGATTTCCATCGCGATACTCTTCCATATACTTTGGAATAAAATTGATATGCTTTGCAACAAAACTGAGGGTTTGTTTGGACAAGTTAAAATTGAATGCTAAACTTTAGCACATATTAGCATCCACACATATGCTAAAGTTTAGCGCTTTCACCTATTAGCATTTGGATCCATACAGGCCTTGAGTATGTCCTACTGTACTTCTATGCTAAAAGCTAAATGCAGGTGAAAGATCAAATATGATTGCGAACACATGTCAAATACGAACCTTATTTTGTGCTGATCCGTCTCTTCTTGAGTCTTGACTTCAGCAGCCGAATTTTGTGTCTCGCACGACCGACTTCTTAATGGGCCCGCGTGGACCTCGCTCAGGCCCACGAGGCTGGAAGCTCGAAACCCTAGCCGCCACTCCTGTACGAACTCAAACCAACCAAAACCCTCCTCGCCTGCGGCCTCCCCGCCGGGCGCCGGCCATGGACGCGATCCGCCAATGCGTCTTGGGCTGCCTCCCCGTCCCCGCCGTCACCATGGCCGGCGCGCTGTCGGCCGCGGACGACCACGACGGCGAGGACCACATCAGCGCACTCCCCGACGAGCTCCTCCGCGAGGTCGTCTCCCGCCTCCCCATCAAGGACGCCGCGCGCACCGCCGCGCTCTCCCCGCGGTGGCGCCGCGTCTGGCGCTCCACGCCGCTCGTCCTCTACGACGCGCACCTCTTCCCCTCCAGCGGTGAGGACGCGCGCGTCGCGGCCATTCGCCGCATCCTCGCGGGCCACCCGTGGCCGCTCCGCACGGTCCACCTCGTCCACTGCTTCCTCGGGGTTCATGAGCGCGACCTCGACCTCGACGAGTGGTCGCGACTCCTCGCTGCCGGGGACGTCCAGGACCTCGTCTTCATCAGCCAGCCGCCGATGCCCCTCCCCGCCGACATCCTCCGCTGCGCCGAGCTCCGTCGGCTCTACCTCGGGTTCTGGGAGTTCCCGGACACGCGCAGCCTCCCCGACGGGGCTGGCGCCTTCCCTCGCCTCCGGGAGTTGGTCCTCCTCAACACCCGCATCGAGGACCGCGACCTCGACAACATGCTCGCTACCAGCCCCGAGCTCGAGACCCTCGGCCTCGTCGTCAGCTACGGCCTGCCAGAGGTTGTTCGCATTCGTGGCAAAAAGCTCCAGTGCGTCCTCTTTTGGGTGTCCATGGCGGTGGAACTCGCATTGGTGGATGCGCCTTGCCTGGAGCGGCTCATCATGTGGCATACGTGCTCTCCTGTATTTGATGAGTCTGATGACGAGCCACGCATGAGGGTCAGGATTACTTGTGCACCTGAGCTGAAGGTGCTTGGATACTTGGAGCTGGGAGCTCACGAGCTTCAGATTGAGCATACCGTCATCAAGGTGACGCCTGAGGAAACAATATTCATGTGTATGCTCATATGTTTCATATCATGATGACTTGTTCATGTGCCTGATTCATGGATTGTATTGCAGGCTGACACAAAGTTGAGCCCAAGCTCCATGGTCCCAAGTGTCAAGATTTTGGCGTTGGTGGTGAATTTTAGTGTCTCCACAGAAGTTCGGATGCTTGCCAGCGTCCTCAGATGTTTTCCCAACATTGAGACCCTGCATGTGGAGGTAAGAACAACGCACACTCAATCTGTCGATTCGGCATTCTCATCATATCAACCATAGTCATCTGATTGCATGGTTTATTGATTTTGTAGTCTACTATAGCTGACAAACCAACTGGCGAGCACTATGCGGAGTTCTTTGAGGAGCTCAGTCCAATTGAATGCGTGTGGAACCACATCAAGAAGATGGTTCTCCATAATTTTCGAGGGGACATAAGTGAGATAGCATTCCTTAAGTTCATAACGCAGAGAGCGAATGAGCTCCAGAAGTTGATACTTGTGTTGCCTGGTGAAGCACTCCTTGAAGCGGGTCAGGATCTAGTGGGAGCTCTAGCTATTCTGCTATTGGCTAGTAAAGCATGCACGGTTTTGCTTGCGGGGCCTATAGTGGAGCGTGGTTGGAACTTCCACAGGGCATCCGATCTTTCTATTGGCGACCCTTTTCTTTTGGAACATGAGCAGGAGCTATTCTGTCTCATCAAAAAAGGAGAATTAATAGTCTGAAAGCACCATTAGCCTTTGTAGGAAATCACTAGTCTTTATGGCTCTTTTAAGTTCACCTTTTATGGACTAGAAGTTGGTTATATGTTTCAGGATTTAAGTTTGCCTTTTATGGAAGTAATACTGTTCTAAAGCTAAAGAAGATATGAACTGGTATGCATAGTGTAAACGTCAATGCTATGAGTGCAACGGTTCAATCAGGGGATTACCAATCTATCTCTACTTACCATTCTATCTAGTTCATCATGGGTATCTGAGTTTTATGATATTCCTTAGCTATCTATGGTTTGATTCTGAAAGAATATTCATGAAGTTAGACATGAGTGATCATTTATTCCTGAGACCTGTATTATTTTTGTTAGAATTTCTTCTTTTAAAAGTTTGAATGTTTGGAGAATTCCTGGTTCAGTTTGAGGCCCCCATATGAGGTCAAACCTGGGTGCTTCTCTCCCGTGGTTGAGTTTTAATTTTATATTTATAGATTGCAAATCATGCACCATAGTTGACTATGCATACTTTTATATAAGTCAAGTGCCATTAGAAGTTTTCTGTCGATATTTTAGTTTCTTTGAAGAAATCTAATTCTGCATCTATAGAAGACAAGCTTGTGTACTTGTTTGCTTCATCCAGCTTAGAATGCCAAACCAAACAGCCTGCTTTTGAAATGGTCTGGAGGACCTTTTGCTGGCTTATGAGGGATGGTATTGTCAGTGGTATGACATATTATACCATTTCATTCATTCAAAAGCCAATCCAAAAGATAGTTGTCCAGAAGCAGCTTCTCGTCAGCATCTTTCGAAAGCCACTTTCATTCAGCATTAGCCCAAACAGAACATGCCTTAGTTTTTTTTTGTTTTTTTACAAAAGCCTAGTGATGATGATACGAAGGCCTTAGGCTCAATTCATGATACCATTTTCTTTAGCTTTGGTTGCACAAGCTTGACCAAATATGACAAGTTGACGAACATGCATCAGTTTTAACATATACAGTCAGTTCCCCTGGCTGGCTGGGTCCTGGTCCAAGTGCTTGGCTTGATCAGGTCCAGACTTGGTAGCTCCAGTGATGAGCTTTCCCCATTTAGTCTATCCATATGTATATGTTTTGAACTTTTATGATTGGTTGGCCTGGCTACTTGTTTGAGTGTTGGTTTACTCCTTACTGTTGAAATGAGTGCAGCAACAGAATTCTGTAGTGGTATATTACAGTAATGTGCTTCTGAACAGAATGTTGAATCTACACATTCATGCATTTGAACCTCTTGCTTTTTAGCATGCTGACTAACAAATGTAGTATCTTTGTGAGTGAAAAGTGATGTCTATATGTGTTTCTATCTTGTCTCTGACTCCTTGTTACCTTATCGCTTAACTTACGTTTTCCAATAATGTTACTAAATGCAAGGACTCATACTTGACCACCTGTGCATCTTCTATGCATTCCTATATTCTAGTTCTATCAACATAGCTTCATAGTTGGCATTTAGCAACTACAAGTAGCATTTGTGATGTAGGGGTTTTAAGAACTAGAAGTGGCTGCCATCATGTAAATGAGAAACAACTGTTTTTGCATTCCATGTGTTGATCGTGAAATATCAATAGTTCATTGCTTGCTGACATTGATAATTAGCCTTTTTGGAATGCTGCTGGAAATGCATTACCGTCCCATTCTCTCCATGCAGGTGGGTGAAATATTAACTTGTTCAGGTGCAGATGCTGTTTTGGTGAAATTAAGTTAGTGTCTTTCATCAGGGTGAAGTTTGAGATGTATGGGGCTGGGTTTATACTAAGTTTACAATCCTACTTTCGTGTGCCGTGATTGGTGGGTGGGAGTGGGAAGCTTATTACTATTGTAATGCCAAATGCAGTGCTGTTGCATGCCTGACCAACCGTGGAACCTAGAACCTGTGACTCTATTTGTGTAGTTTCGATTTTCTTACTCATCATTTGAGAGGCTATCAGCGTACTTTTACAATTTAGCTATTCAATTTCAAATAGAATGGGGCTTTTGATATTTAATTGCGACTGCATGCACTAATTAATGTCAAATGCATAGATGATTAGGGACGTGTACATTTCGCACTTTAATGTCAAATGCATAGATGATTAGGGACGTGTACATTTCGAACTTGTCGCATGGTAGTTCGTAGTTCATTACATAGTAGCATTTTTGTTTGAGGCTGCATATCTTGATGTATACTCACCCTTCTTTGTAGTAGTCACCATCTAACAATGCCCAGATGCAATTCAGTTTTCACTTTCACACAATGGCATCTTATTTGTCTTTCTGTTGATCACACCTTTTGATGCTCCCCCATTTAGCTTCTCATTTTGTTTTTATTTGATGGACTATTGCCCTTACCCAAAGCTACTGTTTTCTTGTATGATCCGTTCACCGTTACGGCAATAGCACGTTAATAAAGTATTTTTGTGACGTGAAAGACTGTTTATGAATTTCTGAACGGAACTGCGACGAAGTTTGTTTTGGCTGCCAGCCTGTCACTGATTAGCAGTACAGCAAGTTGCGGAGAAACGAAATATGATTATATGATGAGCAACAAGACGGCTAGCTGATAAGTGAAGCAACACACACCTTTGTTCTTGAGTAAGCACAACATGTACAATGATGAGCAACAAGACGGCTAGCTCATAAGTGACGCAACACACACCATTGTTCTTGAGTAAGCACAACAGGTACAATCTTCAATTGAACCACGGAAACTAGTCAAGTAGAATCACACTACAGGCTGAAAAGAAAAATACAGATAAACACAATCACACAACATGCAACAATACTTTTACTGAAGTTGTTGACATACACGTAATGTAACAATACAAAGAGGAGCTGGGGT
The DNA here is from genome assembly GCF_016808335.1 of Panicum virgatum. Taxonomy (NCBI): domain Eukaryota; kingdom Viridiplantae; phylum Streptophyta; class Magnoliopsida; order Poales; family Poaceae; genus Panicum; species Panicum virgatum. The sequence continues at coordinate 43,749,642 of NC_053149.1, read as the reverse complement.
CGCATTTCCGTACCAACTCTGCTCAGCGTACAGTAAATATCCACCGAGAAACTAGCTAGTGACAACACTAATAAGTACTCAACTCAGGAAGTCAGGAGTCACTATTGCAGATTACCACAAGTGCAGTCTTTCCAATTGTGACATGTCAAGAAGCATTTAGTCATTGCATGAACTATACACCTCTTCTGATTGACTTAGAACTGTACTCACACTTGTCAGATTGACACAACATCATACAACATTCTAAGGTGCGCATAGCTAGAATACTGACAAAAAGCAACCGATCAGCTCCACAATACGCTAGAATTAATCATGGGCCATGTCATCACCTTGAGCTTCATCACCAATCAAAGGGGTCACTTACAGACAGATCTGATGCTCTCTGAAAGCACCAAGCACTGTCTCCATCACGGGCGACTGCCAACAGAGTAGGGCATTCGCTAGCGCGTTGTGCCGTGGTTAGAGATTTCAGCTTGCTGAGCATCTCATCCACTGAGGCTTGATCCCCATTGGCCAACACAACCACTAGCTTCAGCAGCGATTGCGCCCTCTCTAGGACAAACTTGAGGAACGCGAGTTCATAGCGCTCCCCTCTGAACCTGTCAAACACCACCTTGGTGATGTGTGTCTCTAGGCAATCGATGGGGCCAACCTCCTGCCAGAACTTCAAATTGAGCTTGCCAGCAGGTTCATCAGCTTCATGAGACTGCAAAATGAACGTGTGTGTATATGTGGTTCGATTAACAACTGTCATACCAGAGATATCAAAATTACTGAATGAGGATAGGGAGTGAATGGAATCTCACCAGAACATGCAATGTCTCCACATTGGGGAAGCATCTCAGGAAGGTGGGCAGCATCTTGGCTTCCTTTCGGACTCCAAATCGCACCTTCAGGGCCAAGACCTTAACACTTGGAATCATGGTAGATGGGATCATCTTCGTTCCACTCTACCACACAATTGAGAACGCAATGCCATGGATTAAATTTCAAGCTAACAATCAAATTGATGTCACAGATGGATAGTGATATGTTATGTAACTACGTATTGGAGGAAGAAACGGAGAAAGAGATACCTCAATTACGGTGCCGCCGATCTGTAGCTGGTGGAGGCCTGGTTCAAGGTAGCCGAGCACCTTGAGCACGGTGGCGTAGCCAATCCTAACCCTGGTGCTGAAGACAGAGTCCGCCGGTTCGCACGGGAACTCCGGCCACAGGATTAAGCGCTGGAGGCACGGGGCGACGACCACGGCGAGCTCATTCGTCAGAGACCTCCACAGGACCAGGCACTGCAGGCTGCGGCTGCGGATCCGGACGTGGCTGGGCACGAAGAAGCTGGCGACGATGGCAAGCTTCTCAAGCACGGGGCTGCAGTCGAGCAGGTGGTCGATGCCCCTGGCGTGGATTCCGACGCTGCAGAGGCCGATCTCCTGGAGGCGGGGGAACACGGCGGGGCCGCACGGGAGGCCGGCGGCGTCCGGGAAGCCCCAGAAGGCGAGGTAGAGGGTCCGGAGGGAGGCGATGCGGAAAACGTCGGGCGGGAGGTGCAGGGCGGGGGGCATGGGGCGGTTGACGAGGACGAGGTCCTCGGCCCCGCCATCGGCGAGGCGGCGGAGCCAGTAGTCGAGAACGCCCAGGCGCGCGGCGAGCTCCATGCTGCAGCAGGCGAGGCGCACGCAGCGGATGGGGCCGCGGTGGGCGCCGATGGCGCGGGAGACGGCGTCGGTGGTGCCGAACCAGTCGAAGCCGCCGCCGCCGGGGAGGGCGCGGAGGAGGTCGGAGTCGTCGAGGACGAGCGGCGCGGAGGCCCAGACGCGGCGCCAGCGCCTGGAGAGCGCGGCGGTGCGCGCGGCGTCCTTGGCGGGGAGGCGCGACACGATGTCGGCGAGCACCGCGTCCGGGAGCCGGCTGATGCGGTCCTCGGTGCCGCCGCCGCCGTGGCCGCCGGGGGAGGGGCGGGAGCCACCGGCGGTCGGGTAGGGCGGGGCGGGGAGGCAGGTGAGGACGGCACGCATGACCTCCTCCACCTTGATGAGCGCCATTGCCCAGAGGCAGAGGGGACGGGAGGCGAGCACGGCCGCGGAGAGGAAAGGAGGAGGGTTTTATGGGGGCAGTGGCAGGTGATAATGGTTTGGGTGGAACCAGTTTGCATAGTTTGGTTTTTTATTGGGCCAATTCAATTTGGGTGCCAATAGGCTTGAGCAAGTGTCACAACCTGAATTTTTTGAATTTCAGGATGTGATTAAAATTAAAAAAACAATAATTTTCTCATAATTTTAAAATTTTCCGAACATTTGTTTTCTTCACAGAGAATTTAGTGTAAAAGAAAATAAATATTAGTTGCTTTTCAAAATTTAATAAGGTTGTTCTTTTGTGTTGCATTCATGCCGCACTGCATTGTTCTTTTTGTTTGTGGTTCAGTTTGAATTTGAATTTTTGAATTCGAATTTGAGTTGATTGTGCTTGAGTCGTTTTCAGAAAGTGCAAAACATTTCCTTTTTCCCCTAAGTCATTTCAGCCCAGCCGGCCCAACCCCATCTCTTTTTCTTTTCTTTCCCGCAGCCCAAAACCTCTCCACCGCCGGCCCGTTTGATTTTCTCCCGGCCCAGCCTTTCCCTCTCTTTTTCCTCCCCCGCCGGCCCGTCCGTTTCTCTCTCCCGCCGCCCGCTTCACGTTCCTCGCGGCCCAGCACCTCCCCCGCGCGGCCCGCTCCCGCTCCCGCAGCCCAGCGAGCTTCCGCACGCCAGCCAGCCCGGCCGCTCCGCCTCCCTCTCTCTCCCCTCCACTGCCGCGCGGGGCCCACTCGTCGGGGCCTCCCCTACCCCGGGTCAGGCGCGGACTCTGCAGAGTCCAGCCACACCCCGCGCCGCCGCTCTGCGCCTTGGCACGCACGCCAAGGGCCTCGGCCCCGGCCTATAAAAGGCGCCGCCCGCACCCCATGAACCCATCCAACCGAGCCGCAGTCGCCACGCCCTCGCGAAACCCTAGCTCGCGAGCCGCCATTGTTGCCGAGCTCGGAGCCCATCGCCGCGCCGCCGTTCCGTCGCTCCCTCGCCTCCAAAAGCTGCCGCCGGAGCACCGCGTCGTGGTGAGAACTCTCACCGGCCCCTTTTCCCTCTCCCTTACCCTCTCCTTCGCACGAGATAGCTCACCGTCACCGCCCTTCCGCCATGCATCGCCGCAAAGCGCTGCCCCGTCCGCTTTAGCTCGAGCCGCTGCCCTAGATGCGTTCGCCATGCCGCGCGCGTGCTCCCAGAGCAAGACCCGAGTTGAATCGGGGCCGGAATCGCGTAGACGCGACACGCCGGCGATGCGCCGCCGCCTAGCTCGCCACCGGCAGCCTTGCGCCGCCGCCAACCCGCCCCATCGAACCCGAGCCGTCTAGATTAGATCCAATGGCCCAGATTAGATGCAATCTAGGTCAACCAAGTTTATACCGGTCAACCGTGGTTGTCTTGCAAAAGAAACCCTCGGTTCTTCGAAAATCAACCCTCAGTCCATATCTATTCAAAAGGAATTCCAAATCAGCCCAAAATTTTTCGCTTAAGCCCCTGATCTCTTCAGAAATCTAACTCGCCATCCCAGCCCTGCCGTTTTGCATGCTAGCCCCTGCGTATAGGGTTTTATTATGTTTTAGTCCCCGGTTTCTTCATATCTAGCCCCTGAAAGCTCTGTTTCTTTATAAATAAGCCCCTAGAACCTTGTTTTAGCCATAACTTCTTCGTTTTAGCTCCGTTTTCATCGATTCTTGCGCTCATGTGATCCTTGTCACGTGTGCAATAGCTCTATCATCCTGTTATCCTTTGTGAGCACACTTTGCTATGTCTTGCAAGTATTTTCTATTAGTCCTTAACCCTTTAGTTAATCGCAACTAGATCCCTGAAGCACCGTTTAGTCTATAGAATCGCCGTTTTAGTTCCGTTTTCTGTGTTTCTTGCGCTCTCGTAACCGTAGCAGTGAGCTCTATCCTTTAGTACGCTCTTTTTAAGCCTTTCTTTTGTTTTGGTGTATTGTTCTTAGATGTATCTTCTTATTTGCTTTGTATGTTTGCCCGAAGATTGTTTCGAGTAGAAGAATCATTGTTCGAAGATTGAAGATCAAGAGTTCCAAGTGAGCAAAAGCTGAAGAGCAGTAAGAGTAGCTTTTCGTTGGAGAAAGGCAAGTGACCCTAACCATCTTTCTGTCTATGCTTATTTACAAGAGTGTTATGATGATTTAATTGGAATATGGAGAACCATCCAAGAAAACAGTACAACCACAATACTATATGGCTCTGGTCTTGGCTGATTAATTAGAGACTCTAGCTTGTGACAATCTTACCGAAAGGGCAAGAGGGGATACATCGATGGGGTATATCTCGGTCCTCTTGGGGCAATTGGTATTGTTTAATGGTCCTTTGGCAAGGTACCACCTCATTAGGACAGTGTTATGACCACTTTGACTTGAAACCTTAGCGGATTGTCATAGGTTAGGGAATCTTTGTAAAGGCCTCGTAGCGTCCCTATGCAATCACACCTCGGAAGTGTGGTATTGTGCCTAGCTAGCACATTGTGTGGTTGGGTTTAAAGTTCTTCGGAACTTTTACGCGAATTGTGGTGAAAGTGTACAACCTCTGCAGAGTTAAAACTAACCGGTTAGCCGTGCTCACGGTCAAGAGCGGCTTGGACCCTCACATGATTAATAAACTTAAAGATGGATATAAATCATATTCTGGTTATTTCTTGTGGCCTTACTGAGTACCAACCATAAGTGTACTCACCCTTGCTTACTGCTGCTCAGAAGGGAAAGTTGACGTGAAGTCTTTTGAAGATGATGCTGAGTTCTAGGCGTACGCAACCCCCAGTCGATTGCCTGTGAACTTTGGAGTCTCCGTTTCTAGAATAAGCTGTATAACTCTGATAGTCTTTTATTTGTTATTTTTTCTCTTTTACGTGATACAGTTGCTGATTATTCACTTATAATGTCACTATATGCAGGGGGAGCAGACGTCAGAGAGCACTTCGCTCACTTCAGGGGCCTGCCCAGGTTACTCCAGATTGAGCAGAACAGATATATCGAGGACTGGGTCAGAGTCTTCTATGCCACGGCCTGGATTGCTCCCGAGCGTCGAGCAGTACACTTTGTTTTTGGAGGCCAGGTCTTTGGTTTGTCGAGAGCGACGATAGCAGGGATACTTGGAGTTGACTTGGTTGACGTATCCCTGCACGAGATGGTTTACGGAGATGCAGATCCACCGCGCAGAGCCATGATTGGCGGGATTGCACCTTCTCACGAGGCGATCTCTCAGTGCTTCCGCCAGCCGTTCCCAGCTTCCTACGCCAGAGTGCCCAGCTTGCTGACCCCGGAGGCGTACGCAGTTCACATGGCCCTCCGGAGGGTTTTGCTACCGAGGTGTGGCTACCCAGAGGGGTTTACAGGTTTGCAGCAGCTGCTACTACTTCACATCCTCACTCACGAGCCGTTCGATATTGTTGACTTTATACTGGCTGAGATCGAGGATGTGATCACTGACGGGATGGGGGTCGTGAGGCAGTTCCCCTATGCACACTGGATCAGCTATATCTGCTCGATGATTGTACCAGCAGAGTCACCCGTCAGCAGTGTGTACTGTCAGGACGAGGCTCCCCGGTTCCTAGTTTACCGTCCGACAGCACCACAGGACCGGAGGAGGGGCAGACAGGCAGAGAGAGCTGCCATGGCACAGTTGTCACCAGAGGCACAGGCCCGTGTGGCACAGGAGGACGAGGCACTGCTTGCCGCCGAGGCACAGCTTCCCGAAGGAGAGGATGAGATACACTGGTCTGAGCTTGAGTCAGACTCCTCCGAGGACGTAGAGTACTTCCCTGCAGCAGCCCCAGCTAGTCACGACCACAAGGCAGGGGGGTCTAGAGAGCCAGCTCCAGAGTCACCAGCACCTGCTACAGTCTCTGAGTCCCAGGTGTCTCAGCCGTCCGAGCTCACCGCACTTCTACAGCAGCTCGTGACTCAGCAGAGAGAGGACCGGCGCGCACAGGAGGAGGCCAGGAGAGCCCATGAGGCTCAGCTTGCTGCTATACAGAGGGAGGCTGCCCGAGAGCGGGCTGCGACGGAGGAGCGTTTTGTCGGGCTTATTGACAGAGTCTCTCAGAGGACAGACGCTCAGTTCCAGCAGATGCAGCAGGGCAAGATGGCGATGTTCGGGATGATCTCACAGCTTTACTCTCACACCGGACTCGCCCCGCAGCAGCCAGGACAGCCAGGCCTTCAGGGTGTTGGAGCACCTCAGCTTGCCGTTACACCAGCTCCAGAACCTACTACAGCTCCAGCTACCTCAGCGACACCGGAGACCACGTTCTCGATGTCCGCACTACTTGGGTCTGTCGGTCGTCCACTGTTCTCACCACTGCCAGCGACTTCACTCTTCCAGGAGTCTCCTTCAGCAGTCCAGTCAGTCGCCCTCCCCGTCGTACCACAGACACTACCTTCAGGGGGAGGAGGAGAGGGTTCTTTGCTTCAGCAGTCGACACAGCCGGCAGCTTCAGCACTCACTACTTCAGATGTTGACACATCTTCTGCTGAGCCGGTTACTACTTCTACGGACCCTCTTCCAGGCAGTGCCAGCACGCGAGCTTCAACGACAGCTACACCCCCAGTCAGTTCAGATCCAGCAGGCAGTACTGACCAGCAGCTCCCGTCTGTTAACAAGGGTACACCGTCCGACGACGACGACGACGATGACCCGAACCGTTTCCTCGCCGTACCACGACAGCCAGATCAGTAGCTCGCCTTTTTGGTGCTTTGTTGCCAAAGGGGGAGAGAGTCACGGGGAGTTGGAGTCAGGGGGTGGGTAGAGTTAGAGAGAGAGCTCGTAGTAATCAGGACTTTGATTCTTTGTATCACATTTGGTGTTAGTTCATGGATATGTGCATTTGTCGCTTGAGTATGCCGTGCTTTGAGACATATCTATGGATTTCGTTTGAGCCGTTGAGCTCTTTGGTCCTTTTTCGAGTTTGCTTGTGTTTATCTTACTTTATCTTTCTCGCTCTCTTGTTATTTATGTTTGTGTTGTCATCAATCACCAAAAAGGGGGAGATTGTAAGCATCTAGGCCCTCAAGGTATGTTTCGGAGATTAATGACAACCATTATTGTGACTAATGAGTTTGTGCAGCTTAATAGATCATTATCGCTCATTTGGTCATATGTCAAAAGAGGCCCCTCAATTTCGGTTATTCAAAAAGGCGATCTCGGTATTCAACTCAAGATTATGTCAAGACTAAGGATCTTTCTAGTCCTAAGTGTCATAAGGTTGAGAAGGACACTTAGGTTAGTATATGTTTTTTAGTTTTATAGTGATCGCACTATTAAGAGGGGTTAAGGCTAAGTAACTTGAGCATGGACATGGTCATTTGAAAATGGATGCACACTATGGTCACTCAGGTTTCTAGAAGTTCAAATAAGTGGTTCTCAACTTATATCTCAAGAATATTTGGATTTCATTCAAGACTCAAATCAGAAAAGGCAAAATCAGAAAAAAGTCTTTAACACCGGTTTAACCGACGACCTCAATTTTCTATACGTCGGTTAAACGAAGTCAGCAGAGTCTGGACAAGTCAATACACCGGTTAAACCGACATGTTTGAATTTAACGTCGGTGCATTAGTCTAGAGTTGGTTTTTCCAGGGTATTTCAAGTTCTATACACCGGTTAAACCGACGATGTTTGAAATGGGACGTCGGTGCAATTGACCAGTGAGATGGTTTTTCCAAGGACTTCAGAAGTTGTACTCACCGGTTAAACCGACGATAGGTTTGAGTTAACATCGGTGCAGTTGTCCAGAGACTTGGTTTTTCAGTTGATCAGTGGACAACTACACTCACCGGTTAAACCGATGATACGTTGGTTAATCTGCCCAAGTTGTAACGGCTAGTTTTCAGAAGGGGCAGTTTACATTCATCGGTTAAACCGACGATGACTATTGGAGGTACGTCGGATTAACCGGCGCTACGCAGTTTTCTGGCAGCTTTTCTCCAACGGCTCTATTCGTGTGAGCTGCCTATATATACCCCTCCAATGGGTCATTTTGCTACTCTTGACACCAGGCAACATCCAAACACTCATAATATAGTCAAGAGCCACCTTGAGCTTCATCTTTCACATACTTGTTCATCCAATCAATCAAGAAGCAAGATTAAGGACTTGAGTAGAGAGAAGCTTGTGTGCATCCGTTCTTGGTGATCGGTTCTTGCTCAAGTGAAGGCCCTAGCTTGTTACTCTTGGTGATTGGCATCACCTAGGCGATCTTGGTGATCGAGGTGTTTCTCGCGGAGCTTGCCAAGGATTGTGGGAGCCCGGAGAAGAAGATTGTACGTGGCTTGAGCTCCACCACACCGGGATGGTGAACAGAGACTCTTAGTGAGCGCCCAAGTCTCGGTGACATGGGAGGTGACAAGACTCTTAGTGAGTGTCACAATGTGGATTAGGTATGTGTGCCAACACATCGACACCACGGAAAAAAATCCGGTTGTCTCTTGGACTCTCTCTCTTTTCAAGCACTTACTTTCATGCAATCTTTCATGTGCTTGACCTTAGAGATCATAGCTTAGCTCTACCTTGCTTAGTTTCGTATCTTTGTTAGCTTGTGTAGCTTGCTTTGTTTAGCCGGTTGGTGAATTGAGCCTTACTAGCATTGCATAGGTTAAGATTGTTTTATCTATCTTAGAAATTTGAAAAAGGCCCAATTCACCCCCCTCTTGGTCCATCGATCCTTACAGCCGCCGCAGCAGCAGCAGCAGAGGATCTCCATCGCCAAGTCGGGGTTGCCAGCACCGTCGGCATCGACCTCGCCCCGGCCCCGCCGCTCGTCGTCCGGGGGGGCTTCCACGCCCAGCCCTTCCCCGACGCCACCTTCGACTTCGAGTTCTCTAACGTCTTCGACCACGCGCTCTACCCGGACCGCTTTGCCGCTGAGATCGAGTGGACCCTGCGCCCTGGCGGCGGCGCCGTCCTCCACGTCGCCGTGCACCGCCGCGGGGACAAGTACTCCGCCAACGACCTGCTCGACGTCCAGGGCCTCGTTGGCCTCTTCCGGGGCTACGACGTCGTCAGGATCCCACAGCTAGCTGACAGAGCCGAGTACTACTGCTGGCTGCTGCTTGCTCATCAGCTCGCTCTTTGCATGTGCATCTACCAGAGCTCATCACCTCACATGCTGCTTTATTTACTAGTGCTTGGATTTGGTTTATTTATTTATTTGATTGCCGTGCTTTAATTTTGGGGTGCTGCTGACGGGGAGGAACCTTCTCTAAAGTAAAAAAAATGAGCTCAGTTAGTACCTTTCTTGATTAGCGAAGCAACCAGTGCGCTAAACCTTCTCCTAAGTTCCTAATCAGTCGATGCATGGTCCCACTTGTGGCAATTGTTTTAATCCCTGCCATGAACTACGCTCTTTCCAGAACTACGCTTAAGTATTACCTGATGTTTGATGTAGAATGGGCAAGATTGTGTTGCGGTTTGCACTTTGCAGGCAAGAGTCTAGAGTCCACTGGAAAATGAGCTGCATTAAAAAAAATTGCATCCTTGATTCGGCTTGTTATAGCTAACATATTGTTGAGATTATGCTATGTTAATCACAGAATTTATTTTCTTGTGAATCTCTGCTAGAATCAGAGCAACTTCTTTGTCTCAGACGGCAGCGTTTTCTACTGACTGAATGGCTGGAAGCCAAATGGGTGGTCACTGTCAGTTAACTTTTGCCACCAAATCCAACCATTTTGATTGTTCTTTGATTTTGCTCTTGCCAAATTGTGGTTGCTGTGGTTGCCCCTGGTTGATGTATATCTGAAAGTGATCTAGGCCCCTAAGTGGATTTTGGTGAATAATGACAAAACACATGTATATTTAATTGTGTAATAGAGAATGTGTGCAGATGATGAATATGTATAAGTGAATCAAATGATGACGTATGGCCCCCAAAAAGGAAATGAAAAGGCGGTGTTTAAGTATACTCATGATATTAGATTTTATATTTGAATTTTGAGTATAGGGACGTCGTACTATCAAGAGGGACTTGATTCAAGGGTTTCGATTTAAATCTTGTGCTCAAGAGAATCTAGACAAACACTTGTGAGCCACAAAATACACTCAAAAGAGCAAAACATTAGCTTTCATCCTACCTAACCCGGATACTCCGGGTATAGGGCCGGATACTCCGGACCCTGTTGCCCGGAGTGTCCGGGTGCTGTTCTCGGGCTGAAAAATTAGGGTTGCCCAGAGTCTCCGGGCATATACCCAAGTCTCCAGGTAACTATTCGCCCAACGGCTATTTTTGGGTCAAAGGGTTTAAATACTCTCTCCCCTCCTTCAGTTCACTCCCTCTTTCCATTCCTTCGAGCTGAACTCCTCCTAAAGCCAAAAGAGAGCTCTCTCACTCCCCTCTCTTCATTCTTGAGTGATTCCTTTTAGGGATTTGAGTGAGAAGCAAGCAAGAGCAAGGATTCGTGCTAGTGAGCCCCATTCCCACCTCTTGAGCACTTGGTTTTGGTCAAGCTCGCGGATTCAAGTTTGTTACTCTTGGAGCCTTGTGCTCTTAGACGGCTAGGCGTGCTTGTGACTGCTCAATCAAGGTTGTGAGCTGCACAAGAAGTTTGTAAGCTCCATTCATCGCCGAGGAATCCATAGTAAGTGACCTTGGGCTTGAGAGGTGATCTTCCCCTTGGGAGAGGAGCATAGGGGTTCTTGAGCACCGTCTCTTGAATCCTTTCTCAACGGAGACGTAGCACCTTCGGGTGTGAACTTCGGGAAACAAATCCTTGTCTCTTTCGTGTTAATTTACTTGATTTCATTGCTATTTGCTTGTGAGACTTCTTTTCTAGGGTTTGAGCTCGATCTACTCACTCACGAGTTTCTAGTGAGTTTTGTTTGTTGGATATCAACCTTAAGGAACCCCTGGTACTCGTACTTTAGCTCGATCTACTTTTCATACATAGATTCCTGCAGTTTGTTTTTAGTTTGTTCATACCCGGAGACTCTGGTTATAGCTCCGGATACTCCGGACCACAAAACCCGGAGTATCCGGGCTGAGTCTGCGTCTGACAGTTTTTTAAGTGTCTTTGAGTTGCAGATTGCTTATTCACCCCCCTCTAGGCATCTTAAGGTCTTTTCAATTGGTATCAGAGCTTGGCTCTCCATTCAAAGGGCTTAACCATCCGGAGAGGTCAAGATGTCGGATGATGAAAAGAATCCAGAGAATCCGGTTGATGAAGGTGAAAAAGACGATTCCGGTGATAAAAGAAACAAGGACAAGAATGTAGAGCCATCCAACAACAACAAGAAAGAAAAGAATAAGAATGGTGGAGAAGAAAGTGAAGAAGAGACATCCGATGATGAGATGTCTTATGAGAAGTGGAAGGCATGGAGGAAAAAGAAGAAGGAGAAAAGTTTGAAAAAGTATAGCTCCCGAGTTATTATTGATTCTAGTGATGACTCCGACACTGATTCCAAGAGAAGAACCTCACGCTCTTCAAACAAGGGTAGCTCATCAAGGTCAAAAGGCAAAGGTGATTATCGAAGAGTTGCTCATGACTACACTTTTTCACTACCTAGTGAGCACAATGCATCAATCCACATAGGCAAGCCACTTTTTTTGATGGGACCGGATACAATCAATGGAAGACAAAGATGTATAGCTACATGAATGCAATCCACAAGGATGTGTGGAAGGTTGTAGAGGTTGGGTGTGAGCTACCGGAAGAAGATGAAACTCGAACACCCATTCAATCATATGTGCTCCAACGAAATTTTCAAGCATTGAACATGCTTCACACATCCGTGAGCTCCAAAAAATTTAATAAGATAGAAGATGCACAAAACGCCAAGGAGGCTTGGGACACTCTCTAGTGAACCATCAAGGGTCAAGAAAAGTATGTGAATCAAGAATCAAAACTTTGGAAGATGAATTGAGCTTATTCTCCATGAAGAAGGATGAAGGTGTGAAAGAGATGTATAACCGCATGAAGAAGATCACAAATCAAATCAAATCTCTTGGTAGTGACAAGTGGGGTGACCGTGAGATCGTGGACAAGCTCTTGACCGTGTATATGGCTAGGGATGTTACTCTACCTAGCTTGATTAGAGCCGAAAGAGGATTCAAGAACTTCATCGCCGAGAATGTCCTTGGAACAATTGAGGCTCACCATGATCAATTGAAGAGAGTCAAGATTAACCAAGGTCTAGCCGAGCTTCAAGAACAAGCAGCCAAGAATAGTGGGTTGGCACTTCAAGCTAAGTCAAAAGGCAAAGAAAAGGCAAACCAATACTTAAAAAAATGAAGGCACTAGTAGTGATGATGATAACGAGCTTGATGATGAGCAAATGGCCTTCTTTATCAAGAACTTCACAAGAGTATTGAAGAAAAGCAACTTTAAAAACTTTGGGAAGAACAAGAAGTATGAGCCAAGAAGAAGATCTAATAGGCCGTGCTTTGGGTGTAACAAAGTTGGGCATTTCATTGCCGATTGCCCGGAAGAGAAGAAAAAGAATAAAGACACCAAAGAAAGCACATCCAAGAGAGATAAATCAAAATACAAGAAGCAAGCCGGAGAAGCTCATCTTGGTCAAGAATGGGATTCACAACAAGAAAGTGAGTCCGAGAAAGAAGATATTGCAACCATGGCTTTTAAGGCATCATCTCAACATCCTACAAGCTTGTTTGAAGATCTCACCGACGATGAGGATGAAGATCCTATCATGTGCTTCATGGCTAAAAACTCCAAGGTAACATCTCCAAACTCATCGGACGATGAAATGGATAATGAAGTAGAAGTTGTTAAACTAGTCAAGAAATATGGTAAAGGGGCCACAACTAAAATGATGAAATTAGTTATGAAACTAGATGAAGCGGATGAGACTCTTGAAACACAAGAAGAATTGCTTAGACTTGAGAGAGAAAAATTCAAGGCTCTTGAAAAGGACCTCGCCAATGAAAGGGAGGAAAATAAGATGCTTGTGAACTCAATCAAAGTCAAGGATGGCACTCTTCTTGAGTTGAAAGAGTCACTCTCTAGTGAAAAAGAAAAAGTGGATGATTTGACTAGAAAATTTTCCTTTGTCAATGACACTAACACTTTCCTAAGGAAGGATAATGAGAAACTTCAAGAGAGCATGACAAGATTACAAGCTAATCACACGGCACTTGAAGTTCAATTTAATACTCTTTGGGAAAGTACTTCTAAGACTTGAGAGACATCTAATTCATCTAGTCCTTCGACAAGTAATGGTTGTGCACGGTGCTATAACATCGATATTCAAACTTGTGCTACTAACCATGTTGAGATGAATGCAATGAAGAAAGAAATCTCTAGACTCACTCATTTGTTGCAAGAAGAGGCTCCATCACATACTCAAGTCCCAAAGAAAAATCCCTCAACAAGGATAGGTGAGTTTGAGAAACACACCAAGGGATTTGGGTCAAGATACATGAGCAAGTTTGGGTTTGAAAAGGGTAAGAGACTTGATAGGAATGGGCAAGGTACTCCACATGCCATTCCATTTATCAAGAACAAGAACAAGACGGTCTTGGGTGCTCAAGGAGGTCTAGTGAACATGACCACTCCCATTCACAAGACAAATGATGTGGTTCAAGAAAGTGGTCATGTCAAATTCATCAAGAGAGGCACAACATGTGATGAGGGTGCTAAGATTGTTGCATCCTCATTCAAAGAAGATAAGTTCAATGCCTCTAACCCAACCAAGATCAAGCGCAAGAATCATCTCATGTATCCTTTTATGCCGATTATGTATTGACAAGGAACCACCGTGGTAAAGTGGTTGCTAAGTTTGTAGGACACCGTACATGGAACACAAAAGTGAAAAGCTATGTATGAGTGCCCAAAGTTCTTGTGACTAACATTAAAGGATCCAAGTATTGTTGGGTACCTAAAAGAAAAGAGTAACTTTGTTTTGTAGGGATACTCCTCCGGTGGATCAACTTGGGTGATTGATAGTGGATGCACAAATCATATGACCGGAGAAAGGAGTATGTTCGAAACAATAACCGCATCAAGTGGAGATCATTTCATTACCTTTGCGGGAAATCAAAAGGGAAGAGTGCTTGGTACCGGTAACATTAATCTAAACTCAAAATTCACTCTCTCAAAAGTTCTTTTAGTTAAGTCACTTGGTTACAATTTATTGTCCATCTCACAACTTTGTGAGTCGGGCTTCAATTGTTTGTTCACTAACGAGGGTGTGACCATCATTAGAAGAAGCGAGGACTCCGTTGCTTTCAAAGCGGTGCTCAAGGGAAAGCTCTATCTTGTGGATTTCTCTCAAGAGAAGGCTCAACTTGACGCTTGCTTGATAGCAAAGTCTAGCTTGGGTTGGTTATGGCATCGCCGACTAGCTCACGTTGGGATGAGAAATCTCAACAAACTTCTAAAGGGGGATCACATCCTAGGAATAACAAAAGTTTCTTTTGAGAAAGATCGTGTTTGTAGTGCATGCCAAGTCGGGAAGCAAGTTGGTGTTCCACATCCATCAAAGAGCATCGTCACCACCATCAAGTCATTTGAACTTCTACATATGGATCTCTTTGGCCCAGTGGCGTACATTAGCATTGGTGGTAACAAAGATAGTCTTGTCATTGTTGATGATTATTCTCGTTTCACTTGGGTATTCTTTTTGCATGACAAAAGTGTAGTGCAAGAGACCTTCAAGAAGTTTGTAAAAAGAGCTCAAAATGAATTTGAGACTAAGATCAAGAAAGTGAGGAGTAACAACGGTACCGAATTCAAGAACACTAACGTAGAAGAGTTTCTAGATGAAGAGGGCATTGGTCATGAGTTCTCGGTTCCATACACCCCTCAACAAAATGGAATTATTGAGAGGAAAAATAGAACTCTCATTGAGACCGCAAGAACAATGCTTAATGAGTACAAGATCTCGGATCAATTTTGGGCGGAAGCAATCAACACGGCATGTCATGCAATCAACCGCCTATATCTTCACAAGATTTTGAACAAGACGGCATACGAGCTTCTACTTGGTAAAAAGCCTAACGTGTCTTACTTTAGAGTCTTTGGGAGTAAGTGCTTCATTCTAAACAAGAAGCCAAAGAACTCTAAGTTTGCACCTAAAGTTGATGAAGGATTTCTTCTTGGTTATGCCTCAAATGCTCATGGCTATCGTGTTTTCAACAAAACCTCCGGTTGTGTTGAAATAGCGTGTGACGTGACATTTGACGAATCTAATGGCTCTCAAGGAGAGCAAGTTGATAATGTTGTAGGAATGGAAGAATCATCAAGTCAAGCCATTAAAAAGTCGGCAATTAGTGAGATAAAGCCTCAAGAACAAGTGGACAATGATAATGATGATGTATGTTTCAAGGGCCATCTACCTCTACATCCGCTGCAAAACCTGGAAACTCCGGATATGAAGCCGGAGACTCCGGACATAATGACCGGAGTATCCGGACTCCAGACCGGAGTATCCGGTTCACTCAAGCTGAAACAACAACTCAACAACAAGATAAATCTCAAGATGATAGAGAAGCTGAACCAATCCAACATCAATCCTCCATTCCACATCCAAGAGTTCATCACATAATCCAAAAGTATCATCCTGTGGATAATATCCTTGGAAGTATAAGTAAAGGCGTAACCACTCGATCTCATTTGGCTACGTTTTGTGAACATTACTCGTTTGTTTCTTCTTTGGAACCTCTTAAGGTAGATGAAGCATTGGATGATCCAGATTGGGTGATGGCTATGCAAGAAAAATTGAACAACTTCACTCGGAATGAAGTCTGGTCCTTAGTAGAAAGGCCCAAGCAAAATATCATTGGAACCAAGTGGGTCTTTCGAAACAAACAAGATGAACATGGCGTGGTAACAAGAAACAAAGCTAGGTTGGTTGCTCAAGGCTACACACAAATCGAAGGTTTGGATTTTGGTGAGACTTATGCTCCCGTAGCTAGGCTTGAGTCAATTTGTATCTTGCTTGCCTTTGCTACTCACCATGATTTCAAGCTATATCAAATGGAAGTGAAGAGTGCTTTCCTTAATGGACCAATCTCCGAGTTAGTATATGTTGAGCAACCACCGGGTTTTGAAGATCCCAAATTCCCAAACCACGTCTATTTGCTCCATAAGGCGCTCTATGGGCTCAAACAAGCCCCTAGAGCATGGTATGAATGCCTTAAGGACTTTCTCTTAAGGAAAGTCTTTGAAATAGGCAAAGCCGATCCTACTCTTTTCACTTGCAAAATTGATAGAGAAATCTTTGTGTGCCAAATATATGTCGATGACATTATATTTGGCTCTACTAACAAAACTTGGTGCGATGACTTTAGTAGGATTATGACAAAGAGATTTGAGATGTCTATGATGGGTGAGTTGACCTTTTTCCTCGGATTTCAAATCAAGCAACTCAAGGATGTCACTTTCATTAGTCAAACCAAGTACATCAAGGATATGCTCAAGAAGTTTGACATGGAAAATGCCAAGCCCATCAAAACTCCCATGCCAACCAATGGGCATCTCGATCTCAATGAAGATGGCAAGGCCGTGGATCAAAAGGTATATCGCTCCATGATTGGATCCCTTCTTTACCTTTGTGCATCTAGGCCCGATATTATGCTTAGTGTGTGCATGTGTGCAAGATTTCAAGCTAATCCGAAAGAATGTCATTTGATGGCGGTTAAGAGAATCCTAATATATTTGGTCTTCACTCCTAACCTTGGTCTATGGTATCCCAAGGGCTCATCTTTCGACTTACTTGGCTATTCCGATTCGGATTATGCCAGTTGCAAAGTGGATCGAAAGAGCACTACGGGGACTTGTCAATTCCTTGGCCGGTCCTTAGTAGGTTGGAGCTCTAAGAAGCAAAATTCGGTTGCCTTGTCCACGGCGGAGGCCGAGTATGTCGCTGCCGGTGCGTGTTGTGCACAACTCTTGTGGATGAGACAAACATTGAGTGACTTTGATTGTCATTTTGATGCAGTTGCTCTATTTTGTGACAATGAGAGTGCAATCAAGTTAGCAAACAACCTGGTACAACACTCCCGAACAAAGCACATAGATATTCGTCATCACTTCTCAAGGGATCATGAGGCTAAGGGAGATATTGCTTTACAACATGTAAGCAACGACGGGCAACTTGCCTATATCTTTACTAAGCCTCTAGATGAGTCAAGATTTTTTTCTTTGAGAAATGAACTAAACATCTTGGATTCTCGTAACCTAACTTGAATTACTGCATACACTTGAGTGATCATAGATTAAGTGGTTCTCAAAATGAAAAGATCTTGAAAACTTTCAAGAATGTGTGACTTTTGTTTTATGAAAAGTTTGGTTCTCCACTTTACTCACTTGAGATCATTGTTCAACTTGATTGATTGTTGACTGATCTTGAGTCGAGTAATTTCTCTCACACCTTTAGATCTTCAAAATCTATCTATACTAGATCCATCTAGATCAAGTTCTTTTGAGCCTTTTACTGCTCAGTTTGAGGGGGAGCCGGAGTCTCCGGCCTGATACCCTGAGTTTCCGGACGGTCCGGATTCTCCGGCCCAAAGGCCGGATACTCCGGATAATTAATTTTTCCTATATATACTACGAGGCGGTCGGGGTCAAACCGACCTCAAGTCCTTTTCACCGCCGCCGCCGCCTCCTCTCTTCCCCTCACCTCATCTCACGCCCTAGTGGCGATTTTGACCTTCCAACCATCAAGAACTCGTCAATCCTTGAAGGAAGGCTCTCCTTTCCTCGGGAAACTCCGGGGAGGCTTTGGATTTGAAGTTCCCGCGCTCTCAATGGTCTCAAAGGTATTTTGAACTTCGGATCGCCCGATCTCCCAATGCCGTAGGTTTCTTTGAAAGATCTTTAGGGCATCTCTTTCTAGCATGTGTAGGAACCATTGGCTCAAGTTTCACGCAAATCCCATGGCAAAATCCTTAGATTTTCGTAACCTAGGGTTTCAGGTGCTCGAGTTCGGATACTCCGGATATACACCCGGATACTCCGGACCCTCTGGGCTGGAGTTTCTGGGGATATACCCGGAGTCTCCGGACTGGATCACCACAGGCACATCCTCTTCCTCCAAATCCTATCCAGCTTGGTCTTGATCTTACTTATCTATTCTTTAGGCATTGTGAGGCCACGTGCTGGTGAGTCCTTGGAGGATGCGGAACAAAGAAGGAAAAAGCGGCGTCATGATCCTCGCACTCAAAGGGAGAATCCCCATCCAAACCCTTCAAGGGAGCTGCGCCCACGACATCGCACGGGCAAGGAACCCGCATGCAGCAATTCAAGAAAGGAGCCAAGGAAAGCTCCTTACATTATGCAAAGTCGACCTGCGACTCCTCCATCCCATCCGACTCCAACAAGCAAGGGTATTGCTCATGACATTTGTCCTAAACCCCCTCCTCGCTTGCAAGTTGAATACTCTTCTTAGCAGCGCAACTATCCAAGCATTCCAAGGCTTCATCGACCTGGAATTGTTCCTGGCTTTGCGGTTGAGATGGAAAGAAATTACTACAAGCAAGATGTGGCACTTAGGGAGGCACGCAAGGAGAAAGTCTACAAATATGACAAGAGTGAAGGTCTTGAGAGGTGTTTTTGGTGTAAACTCCATGAAGACTTCTATTCCTCAGTGGTGATGCGCAAGTCTCGGGCTCCCATCGTCCCATGCAAGTACGTGGATTGGAAATATTATGAATATATGAAGGATCCATTCTTTAATGAGGCTATGGATAAGTGCAAGGAGATGGGTCTTTATGACATCATGGGCTTTCGCTATGATTGGAATGAGGAGATCCTAGGTCAATTTCACTCTTCCTTGTACTATGATGAAAAAGAGATTGCTTTCTATTGGACCACCGAGGGAGTCAAATATGGAGTAGATTACATGACCTTCTCTAGGATACTTGGACTTGGCACTAAGGATGAGAAAAGAGATCATATTCATGTTGAGGAACAACTCCCATATCAAGTACCTACCTTGTTCTTCAATCCTATTTGCGCTCAGGAAGGAAAGGCAAACTATATCCTACCAGTATACTATGCAATGAATCAATTCTTTAGAGCCACCATTGATGCAAAGGATGGTAATTCTGTGGCACTTAGATACTATGCAGTAAACCTTCTAGCCCGTGCCTTGCCTAGTGGAAAACCTTTTTGCATCATGGACTTCATTTGGAATGAGCTAAGAAGGACTGTGATTGAGGCCAAGAAGTCACTTCCTGCTGCACCGTATATCATGTACATGATTGAGAGGGTGACAAAGGTCACATTTCCAAAGACGATCAAGCATGAACCTCTTCACCTCCGTGCCCGCTCTGGTGATGCACCACCTCTTCCTCCATCTCATGCCGGTGCAACAAGAAACCCAAGATATGATCCTGCTCCATCTTCTTTGGGAGCCTCTTCATCGTCTCGTCACCGTCACCATGACTCTTTTGTGAAGAGGGCCCTCTGCAGCTTGTTCGGAATGTGCAGGAACATTGCACAAGATGTTCATGAGAACGCAAGGTCGATCAATGAGATTCGGGGTCACATGGGCCTTCCTTTGGATTCGCACCGCGAGCTCCTGGCCTTCGATGATCCATTTGCTGAGTGGGATGCCGCCGATGAGGCTGCTGTTGCTGCTGCTCATGCTCCACTTCCTCGTGCTCGTCGCCAAGCCTGTTCTCCTCATCGCCGTGCTTCTACTTCCTCTCGCCATGCTCCTCCAAGTTGCCAAGAGATCTTTGATGAGGAAGAGGAGACCGAGGAAGACGCGCCCCTCGACTACCGCGAGCACCCCGATTCAGCTGAAGATGAGGACACCTCCGAGGACATCGCCCAAGATGAAGATGATGAGTAGATGGACTTCATGCTCCTTTTCATTCCCTTTTTGGCACTTGATGACAAAGGGGGAGTGAAGGTGTCATTTATGTACTCATTTGGGCTTGTATCGACTTGTATTGAACTTGTTTCCATTTCGTTTCGAATTCCTTTGATCTTTGTAAGGACAATGTGGTGTGAGAACATTTGTAATGTGTGCTACTCTGTGCTTAGCTGTCGTATTTGTCTCTGTTCTAAGGAATTTGTGCTAGTGTGAGAATTCTTTCTCTGACTTGGTGACTGTTTTTCTGAGTTCTGGTTCAGAAGGGCCGGATACTCCGGTCTACAGGCCGGATTCTCCGGATTCCCTGACCGGAGTCTCTGGGTCTTGCTGGCAGACACACTTTTTATTGAGTGGATAACATGTCATATGCATCACTCATGTTTTTGCACGCACCTGTTCACCCCATTGTTAAACATACAAGAGTTTTTGTGGTTCTCTTGATATATGCCAATTGTTGACATGTTAAGTCAAAATTGAAATTCAAAGTTCATGACATATATTCAGGGGGAGCTCTTATATGCTAGTTGTTTATTGTTTTATGTTAATCAAATGAGCTACATGTGGGTTGTTATCAATCACCAAAAAGGGGGAGATTGAAAGTGATCTAGGTCCCTAAGTGGATTTTGGTGAATAATGAAAAAACACATGTATATTTAATTGTGTAATTGAGCATGTGTGCAGGCGATGAATATGTATAGGTGAATCAAATGATGACGTATGGCCCCCAAAAAGGAAATGAAAAGGCGGTGTTTAAGTATACTCATGATATTAGATTTTATATTTGAATTTTGAGTACATGGACGCCGTACTATCAAGAGGGACTTGATTCAAGGGTTTCGATTTAAATCTTGTGCTCAAGAGAACCTAGACAAATATCTGTGAGCCACAAAATACACTCAAAAGAGCAAAACATGAGCTTTCATCCTGCCTAACCCGGATACTTCGGGTATAGGGCCGGATACTCTGGAACCCGTTGCCCGGAGTGTCCGGGTGCTGTTCTCGGGCTGAAAAATTAGGGTTGCCCGGAGTCTCCGGGCATATACCCGGAGTCTCCGGGAAACTGTTCGCCCAACAGCTATTTTTGGGTCAAGGGGTATAAATACTCCCTCCCCTCATTCAGTTCACTCCCTCTTGCCATTCATTCGAGCTGAACTCCTCCTAAAGCCAAAAGAGAGCTCTCTCACTCCCCTCTCTTCATTCTTGAGTGATTCCTTTGAGGGATTTGAGTGAGAAGCAAGCAAGAGCAAGGATTCGTGCTAGTGAGCCTCATTCCCACCTCTTGAGCACTTGGTTTTGGTCAAGCCCGCGGATTCAAGTTTGTTACTCTTGGAGCCTTGTGCTCCTAGACGGCTAGGCGTTCTTGTGACTGCTCAATCAAGGTTGTGAGCTGCACAAGAAGTTTGTAAGCTCCATTCCTCGCCGAGGAATCTATAGTAAGTGACCTTGGGCTTGAGAGGTGATCTCGCCCTTGGGAGAGGAGCATAGGGGTTCTTGAACACCGTCTCTTAAATCCTTCCTCAACGGAGACGTAGCACCTTCGGGTGTGAACTTCGGGAAAAAAATCCTTGTCTCTTTCGTGTTAATTTACTTGATTTCATTGCTATTTGCTTGTGAGACTTCTTTTCTAGGGTTTGAGCTTGATCTACTCACTCACGAGTTTCTAGTGAGTTTTGTTTGTTGGATATCAACCTTAAGGAACCCCTGGTACTCTTACTTTAGCTCGATCTACTTTTCATACACAGATTCCTGTAGTTTCTTTTCAGTTTGTTCATACCCGGAGACTCTGGTTATAGCTCCGGATACTCCGGACCACAAAACCTGGAGTATCCGGGCTTATACCCGGAGTATCCGGGCTGAGTCTGCGTCTGGCAGTTTTTTAAGTGTCTTTGAGTTGCAGATTGCCTATTCACCCCCCCTCTAGACATCTTAAGGTCCTTTCAATAGCCATCTAGCTGTATGCAATCATGTGAGATCTGATGTAGTTTGTTTGATTCCTATTCCTTCAGTAATTGTATCAAAGGGGTTCTTCAGCCTTTTCCCCTCAGCCTCCTCTTTTGTGTACATTACCCCTCTAGTAACTTTATTGAACAGACTAGATCCAGGCGGGTCCATTAAAAAACATTTGATGCTCCTGTTCTTTTCCTAAGCATGGGGTATCATTGTGATAAAAATATATTTACCAGAGAGAAAATATATAACAAATAAATAAATAAATAAATAAATAAGCATCTAACCTTAAGATATCGTGAGACTCCAGCAATTGTACCACCAGTACCAGCTGCGGCAACGAAGGCATGCAGGGATCCTTTAGTTTGTTCCCATATCTCAGGACCAGTCTATTCATAATGTGCTCGGTAATTTGCCATATTCTCAAACTGGTCAGCAAAGAAACCTCATTTTGAATCAGAACTCAGATCACATCCTTCTGAATCAGAACTCGGATCACATGAAGTACTGGACGATTGAGCATGGTCTTCTTGGTACGTGTTGTCGGTCGCGATGGAGGAGGGTCTTCTTAGTACGTGCTTGCTTCCTGCTCTGACCTAGCAGGGTCGCGATTGAGCAACACTTTCAGTTGCTTTTCAGTAGTATTTCTAAATGTGCATGTGTTTGAGTTCCCTTCTGAGTCATAAATATATGACTGCCCTTTCTCTTTTGTTATAATCCAATGAATTGATGCAGAGAGTGACAGTTCATGTTAGCTTAGACAATTGGAGATATCATTAACAGTGCAATAACTTGTGAATTATCCATGAGCTAATAGGTGTGTAACAAATAAGCAATCTTTTTTCCATTTGGTTCAATCGTTGTGTGTAACTTTCTGCAATATGATTGAATCTGCAGCTCAAATATATTTGTGATAGAATTAATCTTTTAGTGATTCTAGGAGAGAACAGCATGACACATGAGAGATTGCATTGGCAAAGTGAGGTTCAAAAGCAGCAGCTCCAAAGTGAGCAGTACCCTGAAGAAATAAACCTTGCTTTCATGTGATCTGTCACAATCCTTTTTTTCCCTTTTGATTGGGTGAGTTGGTGTGCATGCTGCATATAAATGCTCCTTCCTAAACCAAAACTATAATTCCTGATTCTTTGGCAGAGCAAGCTGGAGGCAGGGTGTCATTGTCAGAGCAAGCTGGAGGCTGGAGATTAATAAGACCAAAGAGCTTCTATATTGTAGAAAGGGCCAAGTCTGATGTCAAGAAGAACATGTAACTTAAGCATTTAGCTTGTGTTTTGGCAAAGGATCTGTTGATTCTCATGGAAGCTTATTGTTTATGTTGCAACAATTTGGTACTCGATGTTAGACCATATGTGTGTGTGCTTTTGATTTCTGATCAGCTAACTTCCTTAAGATTGTGAATTCACTTATTGTCAGTCTGTCACTGAAAAGAGAAGCACAGTTAGATACTTCTCTGAGATTTCCGTGTTTCCACAGATGATGGCACTGAAATTCTGTCGCACTCTTGTGTTCTTGTGAGTTCACTTCTCTGAATCTTTTCATGTGACAGGGCCTCGCACTCCTGCAGCATATCAGGTTCCGTGTTGTTTAAGAGCTTCATGTGTTCCCTCTTCTGCAGGGTGTCAAATCTCCTGTTCTGAGAGCTATGTTGGAAGACGCTAAACTGAAACATCCTGAAAAGTCATGTGTTTCCATCTTCAGCTAATATAAATAGCTTCATGCTTGCACTCTCCCATGTTTTATCGGTTTCATCTAGAGAAGCTAACGAGAACGAACGTTGATCCATGTCTCAGCGAGCAGAAGATAGAGCACGGGAGACAATAAGTTCAGAGAAGCTAACGAGAAGCCAATAAGTTCAGAAGATAGAGCACGGAAGCCATGCACGAAAACCTTGGATTGAGAAATGGATTCTAATGGGTTGAATCCATGGACTGTCAAACAATTTAATTTGGTTTGGCTTGAAATTATACAATGGTTTGGTGTAGTTTAGATTATCAACATGGAGGGTTGGATTGGATTAGGGGGACTTGACTTGTACGGTGGAAATGGATTGGTGGGGTTTCGGATGGGATTCTGGCCCATTTGCAGGTTTATGAGCGCCATTGCCCAGAGGCAGAGGGGACGGGAGGCGAGCACGACGGCCGCGGAGAGGAAAGGAGGAGGGTTTTCTGGGGGCAGTGGCAGGTGAGCGCCCGAGTCGGGATCGGAGCTCGCGTGCTGGGGCTGGGCAGCGGTGGCTTCGGCTCGGCCGCTCGGGGCGCTGCCTGGTGGCCGAAATCAAATGGGGAAAGCCAGGTTTCCTCGCAGGCCCACCTGCCAGTTAGACGGAAGACTATGGACACTGATTCGAGTACGGTAGCCAACTGCTAACACTAGGACCGTTTGGAATAATCTGATGTCCCCAACAAGAATTTGTAATTTAAACAAAAGCGTAGGGAGTACTAATCTATACTGCCGGCACATGGTTGATTGTTGCGCACATTTTCGCTCACACCTCGCAGGCACGTTCAGCTGGAAGTGCAGCAAACAAGATCATACCAAAACAGAGAATGCATACAGAACCTTAGACCCTCCACAGTGTATTGCCTAAGTGATGCCCAAAATGGAGAGAGATGATTTGGGCATCACTTCACACACTGGCAAGTGATGCCACATCCAACCGATGCTCCAAAAGTTTGGAGCGATGCAAGAACTTGCATAGATGCCATCTTCATAAACAATAATAAAAGTACTGTAGCAGAGTGCAGGTAGTTGAAATCTGATTTCACTCTCACACAGCCAACCCAACGTCCAAATTTCAACGGTCACAAACAAAATGTTACCGTTGGCTCATCGAGGCCATGTGCTCTATATATACACGGGTGCCAGTAACATGAATATACACACTTGTTGATTTACTATTGTAGCCATGGAGAACACTTCTTCATCTTTGACAAATTTACTGAACGCTGCAATCACAAGTGGTGATCCACAAAATCCACCTAGTCAACAATATCATTTCCCTGCAACCCAATACCCAATGAACTATCCACCAACACAATTTCCTCCCAATTTCAACCCTCAGTATCCACACATGCAGTCGTTTTGGAGGTCAATCCAGCAGCAGCTACCCACAATACCCATTCGTACAAGGAAGCTATCAAGGTCCTCACCAGGGCTTGAGTCAACAGACACAAGGAGGCAGCCAAGCATCACCAGTTGGATCCATGGCTTTCTTCCAAGGTAGTAGAGGCAGTGATTCGCGAGCTGATGAGAGTAGCCCGGTTGGTTCAGCTTCTCCGGTGTCCCAACAACATCTTCACCAGGTAGATCCTACTAACACTGCACAATGGAGTGACAAGAGTGACACCAGCCCAGAAGGAAGCCCAAAGAAAGAAGGGCGCGCGTATTGGGGAGAGGAGGAAAACCTTCGGTTAGCTAGTTCTTGGTTGAAGTGTTCCAATGATCCAATTAAAGGAGTTGATAGAAGGGGAGATAGGTACTGGAAGGATGTTGCAGCAGAGTACAACTTGCATGCACCTAAAGAGCAAAGAAGAACACCTAGTCAATTGAAAAATCATTGGAACAAGACTATCCCTTTCATTACCAAGTTCAATGCATGCTATGACAAGGCAAAAAGAGAGCATGCTAGTGGTGAATCTGATGATCAAGTCATGGAAAGAGCCCGTGAAGAGTACAAAGCAATTGTCAAGAAAAAGAGGCCTTTTGCACTGGAGTATTGGTGGAGAGCAATGAAGGATCAACCCAAGTGGAGTAAAGCTTACCCAATTGAAGAAATGGTCAACAAGAGATAAGCTGAATGCATCAGGAGCTTATAGTTCTTCAAATCAAGACAGTGAAGATGCAAACCCTGCAGCAAGGCAACGACCACCAGGGAGAAATGCATTGAAAGCACAACAAAAGGCAAAAGGCAAGTCAGTACATTCAGAAGACACCATTTCAAATGAAAATATAAACCTGTTCAATAAACTTCAGCTGAGGAAAGCTATTGCTGCTGAGAAAATGGCCGAAGCAACACTTACCAAGGCACAAGCTGCACAAACATAAGCTGAAGCTAAAAATAAGATGGCAGATACTGAGGAGAAGAAGACAAAGTTACAGATAATGGACAAGTATTTGATGCTGGTAGATAAAGACACTACGAGTTATGATGAAGCTAGCAAGGCTACGCATGAGAAAATATTGGCTTACTTAGCTAAGCAACTTTTTAGTTGAAATGATTTCTTTTTTTCTTTGACTGGTTCACTTGTACTACCTCTGCAAATCAGATTATGTATCAATGTATTAACCTGTTGGTTCTATATGCATCAATGAGATATCGTGCCTTGATTATTTACCCATATCTCAAAGTGACCTATACAGAAAACAAAATATACATCAGGGCACATAGTAGTTAGCATTTAATAATAAAAGAGACTGTTCTGACAATGTAGCTGTTGTAAAGTTAGCATTTAATAATAAAAGAGACTGTTCTGACAATGTAGCTGTTGAAAAAAAAAACTAGCCGTTGTGAGCTCCCTCTATAAAAAGGAGGACCCTTCAGGCCACCATACCCACCCCAGCTCATTCAAATCAGTAGAGAGCTTCCTACTCTACCAGCCAGTAAACAATTTCTCCATAAAGAAGGCCATGGAAACAAATATGCCCCTGCAAATCCCTGAAGAATCTGATAGTGATGCTGAAGTTGAGCAATTCTTTCGGGACTTCATGAATGACCCAATTGAGGCTCAGATTGAGACACAAATCAGAGCTCAGATTGAGGCAGAACAGAGAGGTACGTCTACTCAGTACCGAAGGTTTCGTAGAAGACATATAGAAAGAGATCGTGGAGCTGCTAGGGATCGATTGATGTCTGATTACTTTGTAGAAAATCCAGTATACAATGATTTCCAGTTTCGACGGAGGTAAAGGATGAAGCGGCATCTATTTCTACACATTGTGCAGACTCTTAGTTCTTGGTCTCCTTATTTTTGCCAAAGGAACGATGCATTTGGGAAGGTGGGCTTTTCACCCTTGCACAAATGCACTGTTGCCATGCGTATGTTAGCGTATGGAACACCTGCGGATATGTGGAATGAAAATCTACGAATTGCTGAAACCACAATTATTGAGTGCATGAATACCTTTTGTAGAGGTGTCGTGTTTTGGTCCTACATACCTAAGAAAACCAACTAGACAAGACATCCAAAGGTTATTTCATATAGGCTCAGCTCGTGGTTTTCCAGGCATGTTAGGAAGTGTAGATTGCATGCATTGGCAATAGAGAAACTGTCCAGTGGCATGGAAGGGGCAATATACTCGTGGAGATCAGGCTGGACCCACTGTTATGTTGGAAGCTGTTGCCTCACATGACCTTTGGATATGGCATGCATTTTTCGGTGTTGCCGGGTCAAACAATGACATCAATGTCCTGAATAGATCCCCTCTGTTCACTGAAGTAGTACAAGGGAGAGCTCCAGAGATTCAATTTACAGTCAATGGCAATGAATACAATATGGGATACTACCTAGCTAATGGTATTTATCCGGAATGGGCAACATTTGTAAAAACAATACATTTGCCTCAATGCAACAAAGACAAACTGTTTGCAAAAAGGCAAGAGGGAGCAAGAAAAGATGTGGAGCGTGCATTTGGTGTGCTGCAAGCTTGCTTTGCAATACTGTCAGTGTCCAGACCCGGCGGTCCAGCACCAACTAGTGAAGATGCTGCATGATCCCAACCCTAGATGGTTGATGCAAGAGGTAACACAGTTACGCAAGGGTTTATCCTGGTTCCGGCAACGGGGCCGTACGTCCAGCAGGGGTGTGCGAGTGCACTGTATTATATTGCACCGGAGTGCATGTAGTAGGGGAATACAAGCGAGGCGAGAGAGGGAGGAAGGCTCCCAAGTCTCTGCTAAGTGATTGAGGCAAGTGCCAATATCGAAAGGGAGTGAGCGGATGGCTAGGTGAGTGTGGGATGAGAGCGTCTCTGGTTGCGTAAGGAAGAAGGAGCCCGCCTCCTCCTTTTATAGACACAAGGAGGGGCGGAGTACATGTACGGGGAGATCGCGGAAGTCGTCGTCTTCTCCCCGAATCGGGGGTGTGCAGTGGATGCGCACTATGGAAAGTACACTGTGGGGTATGGCGTCGGGCGGGACAGTCGCCCTGAGAAGCTCTGTAGCTTCGCGGGGATCGCGCCGGCGTCCCGATGACTCCTGTGGGCGGTGTGGCGGTTGCTGTAGAAAGTACCGTCCTCCATGCTTGAGCTGGCGGAGCGCCGAGGGTTCAGCTGACGGGGTCTCGCCCCGGTCAAGGTCCGTACACCGTTCGAGGGTTGCACCCATGCTGGCCGAGGGTTGCGTGGAAGAGGAAGTACGGGGAGTTGGTAGCACAGTGGCGAGAGCAGTGCGGGGCACGTCTGCACAGGGCGTCGCAGGTTCCCACAGGGTCGGAACAGTGTCGGGGATGGCGGCACAGTGACGGAGTTGGCAGACGGGACTCCGGTCACACCCGCCGTGCGACACGGCGGCCTGACACTGTCTGACTCCCACGCTTCGCGGCGGAGTGGTTGGCATTTAATGCCTCTGTCAATCGGGTAGGTGAGCAGATGGGTTGCTAGTTCCAACTGCCGAGGGTGGCCTCGAGCGAGGCGGAGTTTCCCCTCGAGCCGAGGCCCCGCGGAGGGCTCGGCTCGAGGGTCCCTCAAGCGAGGCGGTGATGGAGCGCGTTGCTGGAGGCCTCGGCGGGGTGTCCTCGAGCGAGGCGGAGATGGTTCCGCGGGTTCGAGTGCGGCCTCGAATGGGCCGTACCGTGGAGCTAGGCCGTGGGCCGTGTACGGATCGGGCTTCCTTGGGACTTGGAGAGGATCTGGGCGCTGTGGGAGAGCTGGAGGAGCTCCAAGATATCCGGGTGCAGAGCGACGACTGAGTTGTCGTTGTTGGTGGCTTCTTCCTCTCCAGGATCACCGTCGAGTAGTCCTTCTTTCCCTTCGGATCGGAGGAGGACTGTTGGCCTTGGTTCGTTGTGACTGTAGAGTCTGACACGGCGGTAGGCACTGTGGGCCTGATTGCCCAATCCGTGTTTTGCGTTTTTTAGGGCGATTTAGTCCCTGGGTTAGGGTGCCCCTAATTATGGTACCCGACAAATACTACGCAGCCCAGCACGTATGTGGCAAGTGGAATCATTTGCTGAGATCATGTACGCATGTATTATATTACACAACACGATTGTAGAGGATGAAAGAGATACTTTCAAAGTTCGGTACAATGATGACTATGAGGAAGACTATGATGAAGGTAACTCCACACCATTGTTAAATTATGGACATGGGCCAATTCATGGGTTTTCCAGGGCTCTAGAGATAGAAGAAGATATCAGGGATAGAGATATGCATCGTCGTCTTAAAGCGGATTTGGTTGAGCATATATTTCAGCGCTTTGGAGGGGTCAAGACTAGAGTAATTTAGTTTTTCTTTAAGAAATATGTACTGCTCTGTATGCACTCTATATAATTGTCGGTCTGTATCATTTGATATGTATCAGGTTTAAAATCTCAAGCATGCCATGTTTTGTTGTGTCAAGATCCAAACATATTGTTCTTTTTAACTACCAATATACTCTAGATTAATCCTTGCTTTATCCATGCTAACTTTACTGTCTCGGGACATCAGAGAAATATGTATAGCAAGAAAGAAATTTAATACCTGTGATATTGCCTAGTAAATCGATGCACCAAAGTCATCTGCTCTAGCTGCTGCTTGCCTCGTCTCACAACCACCCGTGCATATGATCTGGGTACCGTCACGCCCGGGCGCATGCATCAATTGCAGCCTTCGAGTCCACATCCCCATGGCGCTGCGCCGATGTTCTCCAGTGCCATCGCCAACCTCTCCCGCGCCGCCGACGTCCTCCGCGTGGCGTGCCCTGCCCCAACTCCCCCATGGCGCTGCGCGATGTTCTTCGCTCCTGCGCCATCGCTATTCTCCAGCACCGCCGACGTCCTCCGCGTGGCGTGGCGTGCCCTGCCCCAACTCCGTCTCCTTCAGATGCCACCAGATCGGAGCAAGAGACTGGCTAGGGAGGCAAGATCTGGAAGAAGAGAGGTCAATTTGCATCCTCGTATCACTACGCCAGTGGAGAGAAAGAGGATTGGGGAACGGGAGGAGGAGTTTCTGGATCCGTCGCGGCAAGGAAATGGCTTGGGCAATTTTTTTTACTTCTGTGGGCCCTGCTCTTCTAGATAGCGTCGGTGCCCAAATTTTACGCACACTGGAACGTCCAGGGAGCGAAATTTTGACGGTGGGTCCCGATATTTTTTGGGCACCGGCTGTTTAGTTCCCAAAATGAAAATTTTTGGACGACAAATCGACTGTTTAGCTAGATGTCGGAAGAATTTTTCGAACACTAATTAAAAAACTAATTTCAGAACTCACCTGGAAACCGTGAGACGAATCTTTTGAGGTCTTTGACCGTATCATTAGCACATGTGGGTTACTGTGGCACTTATGGCTAATTATGCACTAATTAGACTCAAAAGATTCGTCTCGTCGTGTACATTCAAACTGTGCAATTAATTTTATTTTTTAACTATATTTAATACTACATGCATGTGTTCAAAGGGGAGGTGAAAATTTTTGGTAACTAAACGGGCGATAGTGTTTTGCTTAAGTGATGCTCAAAATAGAGGGAGAAGATATAGGCACTACTCCCACCAGCCATCGATGCCCATGCTAAAAAAATGAGAAGCGATCAGGGTTTTTTTTCCAACCGGACACCCCAAACCGGAGCACTCCGGTTCTGGTAAGCCGGACCGGTTTGACCGGTTACCGGTAGAAACCGGTCAAATTCAAATTTGAATTCAAAAAACTCAGTTCAACCGGTTCGTACCGGTATACCGACCGGTTTACCGGTCGGTTTGACCGGTTTGAATTCAAATCCAAATTTAAAATCGCATGCATAACCGGTTTGGACTAGTATACCGGCCGGTTTGACCAGTTTACCGGCCGGTTTGACCGGTTTATCAAGTGGGCCTTAATGGGCCGTCTCATTTTTTTCTTTTCTTTTTTGTTTTAACTTTAAATGCCCAAAAAGTATGTTAAACGAATGAATTTTTGAGAAAATTTGACATCATTAGATTCATCGCAGCTTGAAGTATTTTTAGATTTTTTTTGGGAATTTTTCATTTTTTTGAATTCAAATTTGAATTTTGAATTTGGGCCGGTTTGGTACCGGCCCAAACCGGAACCAGACCGGACCGGTTCCCACCGGTAAGGGGAACCCTACAAGCGATGCAAGTAGATATACCGATGCTATCTCTTAAAAAAAAATTCTATGACTCATGTGGTGGGGCAAAAGAAAGGAACGCAAGATGGCAGGACTTGGGCGTGTTTGGTCAGGGAGTGCAAAAGTTTTCCTTTGACCACTAATTAGAGGTATTGGATAAAGTCTAATTATGAAATAATTTTCATAATTATAGTATTGTAGCATGTATTGTAGCTAATAAGATCTTTGACCGCATGATTAGAGAATGATTTGGAAGTGGTTACTGTAGCATCACTGTAGCCAATCATGGTAGAACTTAACTCATTAGATTCGTCTCGAAAAATTACACCCATCTATGAAAAAATTTCGCAAATAAACTTTATTTAATACTCCATACGTGCATTCGTCTTTTTGCGAAAATTTTTACCAAACACGGCACTTGTTGGCTGTTTGGAGTTGATTCTATTTATTTTCTTCTATTTGTTTGTGGATCGCGCTGTGATGTCCTGTACTGCTGCCCATTGCAGCTGTTGAGGAGCGATGCTCATTTTTGGTTGTGGGGCCCGATTTTTATAGGCTTCGCTCCACACTCTGGAGGATTACAGACGGATGGAGCCGGACGCCGGTACGAACCAAACACATCAGGTTTCAGAAACCGAGACATTCCATAGCACAATTGACAAAAATGTTGCAATGATTCAGAAACGTTCCAACGACCTGGTTCCGAAAACTGAAAGATCCCATTTCACAATCGAATAGTCACCAAAAGCACATGATCCACCTCGCACACGATTCTTCAAAATCAAATGCATTCAGAGTTTCTGCATCTCTCTCCAATGAGCACAGATCATTGGCGTCCTCTCTCGAATGTGAGAGGCTACGTCAATGGCCAGGGGCCATTTTGTAGCATCAAACCCGTGCAGACATTCACGACCATCATCTGATCAACAAGATAAACTTGCACACAAAGTTGTGGGCATAAATGGATGAGCACCCAATTAAACAAGTATATCAGTTTGTGAGCATTTGCACTTAAACCTGACAGTCTGTAACAGGTGCAACAAAGGAGACACTGCATTTCGACCAACAAAAATGACATGTCATGAGACATTTGCATCACAAAGAAATGAACCGTAATCAATCTAAATCCATAAGTAGCATGGCTAATTAGCTTTTTCAGATATTCAAAGCTATAACTTCACCTTCTAGAGAGGACAATAAACTATCTACACAGCACATAAGCCAGCAAGCTTAATATATCTTCCAATGGAATGGACAGATACTGAAATGCGGATGCAGCTAGCATCTAGGCTTCAGCAATCAATAGGGCCGCTCACTGAAAGATCAGATGCTCGGCGGAAGCTCCAAGCGCAGCCTCCATTACAAGTAATGACACAACATCACAGCACAACAAAGCTTTACAAAGCACGGGCAGATCATGTTCCTTGATTGATCTCATTGAGTCCTGGCAGGTCCCCCAATGGGCAAAGTTTACTGTTTTGTTGGAAGTCTCCTGTGTCTATTGACTGCAATTGGAAGATCTGGTACAAACATAGGCACATAGCATACCAATGGTATTAAGTGCATACCAATATCAGTAAGTGTGAGGTCCCAAAATCAGTACAAGTCCCAGAGATGCTCGACTAATTTACAGATTAAGCACAGATAATTACCTTCAGAAAACAGAATAGACAGATGAAAAGCAATAGATAAATAAATACATGTTATCCACTTCATAATGATAAACATCCTGATGTATATTCATAATAAGAATCGAAATAATCCTCCAACATTATATTCTGCTTGAAGTATCACAGAAACAGTATGTATCAACATCACTGATAAGTGTGTGCAGTGCATTTTGGACCAAACACCATGGCTAGGTACTCTGACACAAAAATATCAGAACAGCAAACAAAACAGGGTCTTCCTGTCCAAGGCCAATACTAGGGCACAGATTCTACCTGACGAAATGTCATTATCTAAATAAGCTGGGGATTGAGGATTTCAGGATGCAGCAACATTAACACTAGCCAGTCTGTGTGGTGATTAGCATAACTTAGCAGCTGTACACAGGTCAGAATGAATGATTTTTTTTTAACATCTTAACTGTTGGCTATGCTGATGGGTGGCTTGGTTGAGCTGTATCAGGTGTACATGCAGATGGTTGTATGTTTCAAAACAAATTTGCCACCTGAGATCAATAGTAAATTGTTCTAGTAAGAATAATAAGGAAGTTAATATGTAACTGTGCCACTCAAAAGTTGACCATGACTGGGAAAACCAATGAAATTAATAAAGAGCAATTAACCGTTCACGCTTATATTTTTCATAACCACCGCCAAGGTTGTGGAAAAGAACTATATATAAATTCGAATAACTAAACTGGCCCATGCAAACATGGTTTCTGATGCTAACTATAAGCAAGGGCAAAGGCAGAAAAGAGCATGACCTTTTAAGACATGAGGCTGAATTTATAACTTTTGTGACGGGTATTTTATCAAAACTCAATGGGGCTCAGGAACTTCACCAAAAATGAGGTACTATAATGCTGAAATGATTAATTGATTATAGAATCACATATAAGTAGTAGTGTTGTATGACTGGCTTAACTATAATGCAGGGCGGCCATTACATGTAAAAGTTTCTGAGGTCTTTGAGAATACCTCCAGGTTCAGTAACCAAATGGATCAGTCTGCAACAAGT
This sequence comes from Panicum virgatum, assembly GCF_016808335.1. Classification (NCBI taxonomy): domain Eukaryota; kingdom Viridiplantae; phylum Streptophyta; class Magnoliopsida; order Poales; family Poaceae; genus Panicum; species Panicum virgatum. Next base: position 43,715,872 of record NC_053149.1, on the reverse strand, counting down.
CAATGGCTCTCTGGAAGGACCATGCAGTCCCATCGAACCTCTCCACCACAACTGTAGCATCTGCAGACACACACCCTTCTGAAGATAAACGACTTAGTAGAACATCTCTCGAGCAACTACCATCCACTATGACACGCATATCCTCCAGCATTTGAGCTCTTTCCATGACAAACTTTGCAAACGCCAGTTCACTATGCTCGCCTCGCACAGCTTCTAACACCAGCTTCTTTAGATGTGAATAGACACATTCTGTGAAGCCAACTTGATCCCAGAATTCTATGTCAACATTGACTGATGCTTCAGAAGGAACCGACTACATGGCAAGCAAGTTATGGATTAACTCAAACAGGTAAAAGCTCGACCTACAACAAAATGATTAGTGTGGGGTTGTGTACCGTGATATACAAAGCCTCTAGGCATGGGAAGCATTTGAGCAAGGTGGGAACCAACTTCACTTGATCCTCGACTCCAAACTGCACCTTCAATGCCAATGTCCTGAGGGTCCTAACCATTGCGCTTGGCTTCACCTTTGTATCGATCTTCAATGAAAGGAAGAGAATGACACAATGAATATCATCCATCTCAGCAAATGGGGTAAGATGAAATACGCAGTAAACGAAAGGTACCTTGATGACAGTATTACCGATCTTGAGCTGATGCAGTCCAACATCAAAGTAACCAAGAATCTTCAGATTTGGTGCTTTAATGATCTTGATGTGTGTGGCAGCATCAGCAATCGGCTCCACCAGTAGCCGGTCCACGTTGGGGGCGTCATCAAGGTGCACTTCTCTGAGCATTGACTTCCAAATCACCACGCAGCGGAGGCTCTCCGACCAGATGTGGACGTATCTCGGGTAGTCCTGAGTGAGCGCGAACGCGAGGGTCTCGAGCACGGGGCAGCGTGGGATCACGGCGTGGAGGTCGCGGTCCGGCACGGAGGAGTGGAAAATGCCGAGTTCCTGCAGGCTCAGGAGGGCCGGAGCGACGCCGGACGTGTCCGGGAACTGGCAGAGGCCGATCCAGAGGCGGCCGAGGGCCGCGCAGGCCAGGACGTCGGAGGGGACGCGCCACTCGACGGGCCAGGAGGCGTTGACCACGACGAGGAGGTCCTCGACGCCTCTGGCGGCGAGGGAGGCGAACACGGAGGCGACGGCCTCGGGGTCCTGCGAGGCGGCGATGCGCGCGGAGCGGACGGGGCCCGGGTGGGAGGCGAGCGCCGCTGCGGCGGCGTCGGGGGCGAGCCCGCCGGCGCCGTCGTGGAGGACGAGAGGGATGGAGGTCCAGAGGTGGCGCCAGCGGGAGGAGAGCACGGCGGTGCGGGCGGCATCCTTGGTGGGGAGGCGGGAGACAATGTTGCGGAGGATCGCGTCGGGAAGGCGGCCGACGCGGTCCTCCTCCTCGCCGGCGGGGGAGGCCGCGGGGAAGGGGGAGGAGAGGTAGGCGGAGGACGAGACGGCAGGGGAGGGGAGGTAGGAGAGGGCGGCACCGAGGGTCTCGTCCATGGTGGCGGTGGCGGTTTGTGCGGCGGGCGGCGGAGGCGGTGGCCGGATGGGGAGACTTGGGGTTGTGGGGGTTTGCGGGTAGGCTGGGCCCGAGGGGGCGAGGACGAAATGGGCTGGATGCGATCTGGTTATTGGGCTGATAATCTGACGGGCTGACATCCGATTCTGGTCAAGCCAGCCATTGCGCATCTAAATCTAAATCCGTACGAACTCAGTCTCAACAGTAATACCTCAGTCACAAAATATAATAACTTTTTGACTTGGTCAAAATCAAACATTTTTATTTTTAACTAATAATATTTTGAAAATAATTAATGTTAAATAGAAAATATTAAATGTTGCGATAGTTGGTTTTATTATGAATAAATCGATATCAATTTTATGTCGACAACCTTTATAGTTTTTTTACCATCTAGGATCAAATTTTAAAAGAATTGACTAAAAAATCTAAAAATAGATATATTTTAGGACAGTGGTAGTACGAGTTCAGACACGGTAGCAAGCAGAGCACCACCGTTCAGCCAGGGCTTTTGTTCTTGACGAAAAAGAAAAGAACAATTGCAAAGCTGCTCTTATTTTGAGATCAATTACACGTTTGCCCTTTTAACTTTGCATATTTGTCTCTGTTTTTAGTCTTCCAATTACATGATTGTCCGATTTTGCGCGTTTTGAGGGGCAATCATGCAATTAAAAGTTAAAAACAGGGGCAAACCGCAAACATATAAAGTTAAAAAAAATTAGGACAAACGTGCAATTGAACCTCAATATAAGGGGGTCTTGCAAATGACTAAAAAAAGGAGATGCAATTTCAGCTGTCAGCCAGCAAGGGTACCCAGCCGGGCTCAAGTCAAGTAGTCAAGTCGACCCCGGTCGCCGCGCGTGAAGGACACTGGAGCTGGAGAAACCGGCGCCCTTCTAGGACGCAACGATCTAATATAGTTGCACTTGCCTCTCCATTTCTTTTTCTTGACCTGGCCAGGCGACCCGTTGTTCATTGGCACTAGTAAAATGCCGCTACACTACAACCGACAGGCAATTTTGCGATCTGCATCTCTGGTTCTACGGGTGTCGCTAGCTAGTTTACAGTTGTTTTCGTTATCCCCGAGCAGGAAATTGTCGTGAGATTTGGGAAACCGGCGAGCCTGCTGAAGTGGATGGGAAGTCTCCGTTTACTAATCAGTACCGGGGTTCACCTAACCGACCGGTCTTCGGTAACCGCGGGCTCCAGTTCCGGTTTACCGGACCGGTTGCACTGGTTACCGGTAGAAACCGGTCAAATTCAAATTTAAATTCAAAAAACTCAGTTCAACCGGTTCGTACCGGTATACCGACCGGTTAAACCGGTTTACCGGCAGGTTTGACCGGTTTGAATTCAAATCCAAATTTAAAATCGCATGTGTAATCGGTATACCGGCCGGTTAGACCGGTTTACCGGCCGGTTTGACCGGTTTACCAAGTGGGCCTTAATGGGCCGTCTCATTTTTTTTCTTTTCTTTTTTGTTTTAACTTTAAATGCCCGAAAAGTATATTTGAGAAAATTTGACACTATTAGATTCATTGCACCTTGAAGTATTTTTAGGAATTTTTTGGGAATTTTTTATTTTTTGAAATTCAAATTTAAATTTTGAATTTGGGCCGGTTTGGTACCGGAACCGGACCGGACCGGTTTGACCGGTTACCGGTCAAACCGGACCGGTTACTGACGGTTCGGTTAACCCTGATCAGTACTAGCTATCATCACTAGTCTCGGATGAGATGAGGCCGAACCTCTCCATTTAAAAGGAATTGGATCTCGAAAAGCTTAAACCTATATATCATGAACTAGCTAGTTAACAGTTTGGATCAAAGCGGAGAGTGTACGTGCCGATCATCTCTACCAAAACTACGAAATTGAACCCCAACCGGCTCATATGCAAAACGATAAGATCGCACACTTGGAGTTGTAGGAGTGGTTCCCACGAAATTTCACCGCAACCGTAACGGGTACAGTTGCCGTCTCACATGCACGAAGAGCGGCTTCGTCGTCAGCGCGCCCTGGTTGACTTGACGCGTCTTGACCGACCCATGATGCATGGCTCTTCCACGGACCAAGGGGGGAATGGACTGGGCTCCATACTTGCACCAGAAAAGGACAACAACATCAGCCATCTGCTGCGCTCCAGGCAGGTGGCCAACCTCCCGGCCCGCTCGCCGATCATCACCACGAGAGACGATGGCTGACGCGCCCGGCTTTAAACGAAAGTAACGGTAAAATCGGTACGAATATACATTTCTCAAACTCTCATCCGCGAGCTTAAATTCGCATCCGTACCCGTGCCCGTAATCCGCCACGAGCCTCGACTCCCGAACCCGCTATCCGCAGATACTCGCAAGCCCGCGGGCACGTCCATGTACCCGCAATATTTAGGAAATCAACTAATCAAGCACATAATTCCATTTTAACAGCAAGCAAACATATAAGTCCAAGCCAACAAATAAAATATTCTCATATATGATACTACCCACCATCATCTCAAATCCAAGTTGTCACATATTAATACAAATAAAAGCATACAATCATAAAAAGTCATTGTTCAACTCTATTATTAAATATATTTGCAGGTCTGGCGGGTTTCCAGATACAAGTATCGATTTCCAAATCTGTTGTAGACATCCGTTGAGTTTATAGTTGAACCCGCATCCATACCCGCGAACACAAATTTAGACCCATATCCGTGCTCGTTGGATTTGGTATCCGTGGGTACGCGGATATTTCATATCTGTTACCATCTTTAAACGAAACACCAGCAACCTGCAGTCATTCCCCTCACTCGCTGTCATGATGCAGCCCAAAAGCAAGCATGCATGCATGCACACCGGAACATCATGGTTGTGCCTATAGGCTGCCTTCACCGTCGGGGGAAAAGCGAGCGGTGCCGACGCGCACTCTCGGTCCCGAGATAGTTAGATTTGGCCGCATCATGACGTCGCGTACTCGTGCCGCGCACCGAAAGGAGGAGAGCCAACGGAACGGCACAACGTGCTCGGGCGCTCAGCCCGGCCGGTCAGCATTCCTGCATGCGCAAGCCACAAAGTCTAGCGCTTGTATGGAGAACTAGAAATATCGGCGCGCTAACGCCGCGCCTGCAGGTAATGTGCATGTGGTCGTATGACATGTGGGGGTTCGTTGCCTGTAGCGCACAGAGAATCAGACACGGCAAAGTGGTGCTGAGAGTCAGCAGCGGACCAAGGCGGCGGCAAAATTTTGTGCAGGTAGGCACGACATAATGAAGCCTCCGTGAGTGAAGTGTACTCCGTATGCGACTGGTTAGATTGGGCCCGCATTTTGGCATTTGTGGGAGGTCAGTAATAAAAGGCAGGAGCCCATAGGCGGTGCAGCGGAGAAAAATGGCGTACAGGTGGGAGCTGACGGCCATAACAGCACGGACATGCAGTGCACCGTCGTGGCGTAGGAGGCACGCAGCCTCCAAACAGGCCAAAATAATAACCGGACACGGACGACGCACTAGAAGGCCCACGAAACGGAACAGCCCAAAGAAAAATGGAAGAGCCATACAGCGGCAATGACCACACGCGTCGCCCAGGCAGGAACAACACTGAGCAGGCAGGGGACACGCATGCGAATGACGGCTGACACATGCCGCAGGGCCCACACGGTAACAGTAGCTCGGGCCTCCGGAGGGCATGGTTTGATTCAGCGATATAGATAGAGATATATGTTACATTGCAAAACAAAAGGAGAGACAAGTTACCTTGCTGGAAGTTGTAAATCTATGTTATGTAACGTACACATCTGAATAGATCCGCATGCCTCGCAACATTTGACATCCAATTCTCACGTCCTTGAGAATTAACACGTCCTTGAGAATTCACAGCCAGACATGCTAGTAGTTAGTTCCAGATCAATCGTCTCCTTTGTTTACTCCATTTGACTTTTATCTTGGATCGTTTTCTGTTTTTGGCATGGCCGGACGGACGTGATTCCGGGTAACCGGTTAAGTAGTTAAAGTAGTGATAAATCTTGTCAATAAAATAGATCCTATTGAAAGTCCATCGATCCCAATCTCCAGTGAAAATTCAAAATATCTATCCATTTAGAGTCTTCCTTTAATTGAATTAATAAACTGTTAATTCAACTAGCCAGCTACCGGCCTGGCTGACCAAGTCACGATTTACCTGCCTGTGACCAAAACATTAAAATTTCCCGTCTCTGTCACCCTCGCTCGCCGCCGCCCAAGCTCGGCGCGGCGCGGGTGAGAGCGGCGTCAGATCCGTGGCACCCAGGATCAGGGTTTACAAAACCGACCGGTCCGGTCAAACCGCCGACCTCCGGTAGCGGTTTACCGGACTCGTTTGACCGGAAACCGGTGGAAACCGGTTGAATTTAAATCCAAATTCAAAAGCACATGTGTAATCGGTTCCGACCGGTATACCGACCGGTTTGACCGGTTTACCGGTCCGGTCTGACCGGTTACCGGTGTTTTAATCAAAAAATCCGACGGTTTAAAAGTGGTTTCCTGGTTTGACCGGTTTACCGGTCGCCATATGCGGTGGGCCTTAATGGGCCGGCCTATTTTTTTTTTCTTTTTTGATTTAACTTCATATGCCCGCAAACTATACTAAATAAACGAATTTTTGGGAAAATTTGACACCATTAGATTCGTCGCACCTTAAAGTATTTTTAGGAATTTTTTGGGATTTTTCATTTTTTTGAATTCAAATTTGAATTTTGAATTTGGACCGTTTTGGTACCGGCACAAACCAAAACCGGGCCGGACCGGTTTGACCGGTTTGGTTAACCCTGGCCAGGATCGGGTGGTCCTCTTTCACGCGGCAGCAGCAGGCTGTCACTCATGGCGCTGTGCGCAGCAGTGCTTGCTCTTCTTGTGCCCAAAAAATCCAACTGTTTGGCGCCGACGGCGACTTCAGAAAGCCACACGCGATTATTAGATGGATTATTAGATGGTAGATGCAGTATTAGCCTAAACGTCAAACGATGAACGATCGGTCACCCGTCGTTTAGAAAAAAAATCAGTATAGCTATTTAGACGGCCTTTTAAATGGTAAAAAAAATTTGCATGGTCTTACAGGACTAATTGGCCAAAAGTTATTTACACGCTTGTGTAGGCCAAAAGGATTAGCGTTTACACGCCGTGCAAAGGGTGAAACAGCCGTGTAGGCGTACTTGAGTAGATGTTACATACCAGGCGGCAGGTGTACGTGTGTGTGGACTCGGCGGAGAATTCATTCTGAAATCTCTCATACAATATATATTTAAGGAAAAGTCCATTTTTAACCCCTCAACTATTGGGTTTGTCCAACATTAAACCCCAACTACAAAACCAGGCACAATAAACACCCTAAGTTGTAATACCGTGCCACTTTGGCACCTGGGTTCGTTTTCGGTGGTTTTGAGGTGACGTGGTGGCGGTTTTGCACACGTGGCGCTGAGGTGGCCGTCAGGTGGGGCCCGAGGCCCACATGCCATAGTGGGGGGAGAGAGGGAGAGACTCAAAGAGAGGGAGCAAAGCGTGCTGCCTCCTCGCGGGCGCCGCCCCTGTGGCCGACGAGGCCCCGCCGTGCTCGCCGAACGCCGCGCGCCGCCGATGATGGCCGCCGCCTCCCTCCTCGCGGATTTGAGGGCGCAGTGGCGGCGTGCGACGAAGGAGCGAGGCAGAGCAGCGTCTGGCGCGCCTCTTCCTCCCGCCCGGCACCCCGCGCGACAAGATCCATCGGCTCCTGCTCCTCCATGGGGCCGCCTCGTCCCCTGCTCCTCCACTCCTCCCATTCCTCCTGCGGGCATAGGAGCAGGTGGCGTCCGCTCTATCGGGCAGCTACGGTGGCAACAGTGGTGGATCCAAGTCACAGCTATAGGGGGGCTAAAGCCTTCTTCTTCCTCCTCCTCTTCTTCACCCTTCACTTTCTCCTCCTCTAGCTCCCCTTGTTCCAATGGAGGTTGCAGCCCGTAGGGGGGCTGGAACCCCCCAGCCCCCCTGTGGATCCGCCACTGGGTGGCAAGCGCGGCGGCGGTCAGCCGGAGCAGCGCCGGTAGCATGCAGGGGCCCAGCGGCGCGGGCAGCTGGTCCAACGGCAGCAGGGGCCTGGGGCCCAGCGGCGCGGTAGCCTGCAGCACTGCCAGGCGCGGTGGCGCACGGGCGTGTGCAGGACGCGTGGCGGCGGCGCGTACGACGGCGTGCAGGAGGAGGACCAGGTGCGGGCGCGCATGCCTGCACGGGGTTGGAGGCGCGCAACGCTCGGGAGCAGGAGCAGAGGCCGGGCAGACCGGGGAGGAGCTACAGGAGCCGGCCTCGACGGCGGTGGTGCGAGCGTGCGGGCGGCGAACGCGGCGGCGGCGGCAATGGCTCTGCTCTGCTCCTTCTCTCTCTGAGTCTCTCCCTCTGTCCGCCACGTCAGCGCCACGTGTCCAAAACCGCCGCCACGTCAGCGCAAAACCACTGAAAATGAGCACAGGTGCCAAAGTTGCACGGTATTACAACTTAGGGTGTCCATTGTGTCCGGTTTCGTAGTTGGGGGTTAAAGTTGGACAAACCCAATAACTAAGGGGTCAAAAAATGGACTTATTCCTATATTTAACACCCTTTTACAATTTACATGTAGCGCACCTCGCTGCTCATCATCTCCTCTGCCACCCTGCCGACGTCTCCGAGCACGCGGTCGAGTATCCCCAGCATCTCGTCGGGCGCGACGAGCTGCGGGAAGTGGCCCACCGAGTCGATGGTGACCATGGCCGCCGCGGCGCAGCGCGCCGCCAGCATGCGGGCCTGCATGTACCGCCCGACGCACGGCGGCGCGGCGAAGTCGCGGGAGACGTGCACCAGCGTGCACGGCGCGGCCACGTCGTCCAGCGCCCCGCGCTGGTCGCTCAGGAAGATCATGCGCGCCACCCCGTGCGCCGCGCGCGGGTCCATGGCGAAGAAGCTCCGCGCCAGCTGCTCCACCGCCGACGGGTCCGCGCTGCCCACGGCCAGCGGCACGAAGCCCTCCGCCCAGCCGCGGAAGTCCGCCGCGATGCTGCCCAGCATCGCCTCGATGTGGGACTGGTCGAACCCGCCCTCGTAGTCCTCCGAGTTCAGGTACCTGCAGGCAGGTTGATGAATGCCTGGTTATTAAGAAGCGTCCTTTCTTTCGGCGTTGTCGATAAGAATCTAACTAGAGTTTGACTTCTTCTTTCATTTTTTTTTGCCGGCGGCGAGGTTACCTCAAGAGTTGAAAAAACTCGAGATGTCTTTTTTCCAAAAAAAAGCAGAAGAAAAACTAAGCAAGCGGCGTACAACAGCGGTCGGCCGCCGGCGTGAACTGAAGGTCAGGCGAGCGAAGAAGATGGTCACCTCGGGGATGCGCCGACGAGGACGAGATGGGCGAAGAGGTCGGGGCGCTTGACGGACGCAATGCAGCCGACCATGCCGGCCATGGAGTGCCCCACGTACACCGCGCCGCTCAGCTTCATCTCGTCCATGAGCGCCACCAGCTCGTCGGCGAACCTCGAGAACGTGTAGCCCTCCTCGCCGGCGTCAGGGGCGCTCGAGAAGTCCCAGTCGAAGAGGAGCACCTGCACCGCCCTCACATGGTTGATGCATGCACAGATCAGATCGAGACCAATAAGCTTACAATAAGCAGGAGCTTCCTGCCATAGGTGTGGTGTGTGAGAGGCGTCGACGGACGAACCTTGTTCCTCCGTGCCAGGTGTGGTAGCACCATGTCCCAGATGGCCTGGCTACCTCCGTAGCCATGGGAGAGAACCAGGGTCCTCTCGCCAGAGCCTTCGATTCTTGGGTTCAGGTACATGGCCTCTGAACTTCAAAGAAGAGAAGGAGAAGGAGATGGTTGTGGCTATGCTGCCTCGCGTGTTGCTCTTGCTCCTTGCTGCAGTAGTACTCCACTGCCCATATTTATAGAGCGGCCGGCCGGCGCAGCTCTCCAAGTCGTTAAGTGTTAGGCTGTCCGCAGTGGATCCGCTACGCCGACCTCTATCCCATATGCAGTATGAGTTTGGCGCAAAAAACACTGCAGTGGATACGGTAAACACGAACGCTACTATCCCGGACGGCCTCTGACACGCCATATACCGCGTCGTACGGACGAGCCGCTACACTTTGGTGCGCGGGCCCCTCCATCCTTTCCGCGCCTGTCCCCAACCGCCGGTCCTCCTCCGCCACAGAGCTTGGCCACTGGCGCCATGGAGCCGCCGGCGCCATGGCCACGCACAGGAAGGGGCGAGGGAGGGGGAGGAGGGCCACAGCCAGCCCGCCGCCGTCCCAGGGCCCGCCGCACGCTCGCCGCGGCCGCGCCACTCGCTCACCGCTCGTCCCGCGGCCCCGCGACCGCCCCGCGCCGGATCTGGGAGGGAGGGTAGGGAGGGCGCCAAGGGCCGCCGCCGGCGGAGGAGCGCGGCATGGAGGAGCTGTGGGGCGGCGGAGGAGCAGTGGAGGGAGGGAGGAGGGGGGAGGGCTTGCCGCTGACGGCCCCGAGCTCCCCCGCGCCGGCCCGCCCCGCCGTCGAGGCCGAGCGGAGGGAGGAGGCCGCGCCCGCACGCCTAGCCTCCGTGTCGGCCTCCTCCGTGCCGAGGACGGGGAGGGTGGATCAGAGCCGACGCGCGCGCGCCGATGCCGTCCCGCGCGCCGACGTCCGCCCGGCCACGCGCCCAGAGTGGCGCGGTTGTGCCGCTGCGGCCCGCGCTCCATGGCCGCCGCCCCGCCCATGCGCCATGGCCGCCGTCGACGAGGGGGCCGCGGCCAAGCTTGCGGTGAGCTCGGAAGCCCGCCCGCCGCCGTCGTCCTACCCATCCTCCATGGCGCGTGCAAGGGAGGGAGTAGTCCGGCTGCGCACCGTCCGGCCAACGCGCGCAGGACGCCGCATCGGGGAGGGCCGCTGGCGGGGAGGCCTCCGCGCGCCGCCATGTCCACCGCGTCGCCACGCCACGCAAGTAGCGGGGCAGGCCGCCGCGCAGGCTACCGCGTGCCGTGGCCGCCCCGCCCCACCTCCGCCGCGTCGAGCAGGGGGGCGTGGATCCGGCCCACCTCACTGCTGCCTGCGCGCGGCAGCCGGAGGCCGGAGGCCTCTGCTCCTCCCTCCGCCGGTTGAGATCGAGAGAGAGGGGGTGGGGAGGAGGGGCGCAGAGAGAGAGGGTGTGTGGGGGGGGGGGGGCGCCTCCGCCGCCGGCCGTCTTCGGGAGGGCACGCCGCCAGGAGGGCGCAGGGGAGGGGGCAGCACGGGAAGGACGCCGCGGCCGCCGCTCGGAGGGGAGGGGGGCCGCTGGGGAAGAGAGGAGAATGGAGCAGAGAGGGAGGGAGAGGGAGGAGGGGGGGTCGACAGGTTGGTGGGGTGGATAGGATAAAATATGAAATAGTGTATGACATATGGGTCCCGTGTGGTGGTAGTTGGTATAGAGGGAGACATAGAGTATCGATGGGTGCGGAGAAACTGGATGTAAGGTAGAGAATTTCGATGACCAGGATGGAATATTCCTTTTAGAGGATGAATTTAAAGTATGATGAGTGCAGACAGCCTTAGGACATGTAGTGTGGGTCCGGTCCGGACTTAATTTTGGTATATTTATATATTGGCGTCAACAGCACAGAAATTCCAAAATCATTTAGTGATGCGCCATAGTTGTTTGTAACTTTTCTGTTTCAAATCTACTTAGAGCTAGCAGTTGTAACAAAGTGTTGTTTCAAATTGAGTTTAGTTAAAGCGAGAAAGTTCAAGAGCCAAGCTGAAATATTATCACAAGCGGTTCTAGATAAAAATGAACACCTATTATCATAGACAATGACAAATATATAGTTCCTGTCAATGACAATTATATCGGCGATTGGAGAAAAACAATAAAAACCATACACAGTACTATGTGCTAACTTTATTGATGAATTGTGGAAATAAAGCTCCCACAAGAAGTTTAGCACTTAATTAACGAGTGATAAGGCATCCAACTATGACATGCCATTAGTTTTCTGAAATCATGTGGTGGGAAGTTTACATACAGGTATTATGGCCGATAGTAAAGTTTGTGGGGCTCCAAAATTGCCTCCGACAGGACAAAACGAGAGGGGATGTCTGCATGGCCCAAGATGGGATAGTAAACAAACTCTTTTGAACGAACTCTTTCAAAGTGATTTTTTTCCCCTCCAGACAAAGAATGATCACTTCAACTTGCTACAACAACATCTGCTTTCGATCTAGGATCAAATACTTTCTAGCTACATGGAAGGAAATTTATTAGAAGAAAATGACAGATAAGTCTGCCGTGTGGAATTTGTCTAGCACAGCAAAGATGTACGCCTGACTGTCTCCTAGAAGTTTCAGAAGGAGAAACGAAAAAGGATCTGAATTCTTCAGTAGTACAAAATCTAGAATGATGGTGATGCACGAAGAAAATAGCAATATAAAACAATATATTAATAACAAATGAAGGACCATCATGGTTTATCAATACTACATGAATCATGCATGCATGACAAAAAAAAAGACGTATAGAGTTCAAAAAATGTATCCTACAATATCATTTGGTTCAACTAAAACAAGCGCAAGACAGATTTTGTTGAGCTGATATCGACACATTTCTTCTCCTTCAATACTAAAAATATTTCAAATGGCCTAATTAAAAAAGGATACTAATAACAAATGATGACACAAAAAATTATGCATGAATAAGTACTTTATCTTAGACTAACCAACCAAAATGAAAATGACTTTTTGTCACAAAAACCTGATTTGAACAATCTCTCCAGATGAAACCATAGAGATTCCCTGGGCCCATAATTCCTTCTGCAGAAGATATTGTTTATTATTTGTGTGGCTACCCGGCCGAGAGGATCATGGAAAAGTGGTGGTTTGTCGTTTGGCGGGGAAGGTGATGACTGAGGAGTCCAAGTACGATGAACTCATTATATGTTTGGAAAAGGAGTCCACATGGATCATATTCATTCATATATAGCTAACCTTGATTATGCTTAACAATCTCAACTCTCAACCAACAACCTTGCATGATTAATTGCAGCTCTCTCTGCCATGTGAGTTGAAGGATTATTTAACCGGCAACACCCTTAGTCTCGCATTTCAATAGTCATACATCATAGATGGAAATTTTGGGGTCAAATGTCGAGCATGTTACTGAGATTTGGTTGGGTGTAAACGCAATCCCAATGCTATAATTAAGACAGTTTTTATACTTTTTAATCTATACCATTAAAGAGGGGAGTGAGAGGGAAAATGTATGGAACCTGTTCGGATACATGGGATAATTTTTAGCCCCCACCCTAAATTAGCCCTCATGCATCCAAACATGTGGGCTAATTTTGGGCTAAAGTGAATTAGCCCCCCCCCCCCCCCCCCGCAAATCCTTAGCCATGGGCTCCACAAAAAAGATGAGTATGCACGCACACCCAGGCATGGGAATAGGAGAGAGAGGGTGGGCATTAACACATGGATCCAAACAGTCCACTTTGGGCTAATTCTTAGCCTACCAATTCAAAGCTAAATATTAGCCCTCAAAATTAGCCCTGAGCTAATGTTCCAAAGCTGCATATATAAAATCAACAGGATTATGGGAAAGAGACGAGAAAGATAACTGGAAGAGTTTATTTTATAGCCGTGATTAGATTTTTTTTTTGAAAGACAGCCGTAATTAGATATTGTACATTGGGAGTTATAGTTCCTTATGTGTTGTCTATGTGACATGACATGTCATGGGTACTACCATACACTGTTTTCATTGTGACTGCTCTAATGACATCATGAGACCTAAGTAATTTAGTAATCCACGCACACCATGCATGCTACATATATATACTACTTGTGGTACCCAGCTAAACTACCCTCTTACTAATCTTTTGGGTGAAATGTGGTGCATATATTTAATTAAGTTATCGGCTGGGTATCATCCAGAGTCAAAGTGGTACTGTTCCAATGTCAAGCAGGGCTCAGCTTCCATGACAATATTTGGCTCTACAACCTTTTATTTGTATGTTGCAAACATGGGATTGGGGTATAGGCATCCGCCCCATATTTTCTAGGAAGTGAGAATTCAGACTCGGATTGGAATAGCCACTAGAGTACCATAAATGTCCTACGTATGGTTCTACAATAATAGAAACCATATGTACTAGGCAATTATTATTAGAATCTATTGTCCTGGGTATGTACTAGCCCTCCACCAGTACATGTTTCAACTCTCTCGATATTAAGCTATCCATATATGTATAGATGTTTAAGAAAGCTCCTTATATGTAGCCGATATAAATTGTCTCCTCCAAAACTCATGGACTTTAGATATCTCTAGGCGCTATCAAGATCCTTTTTTTCTTATTAGTGTCAAAAGGTCATCAAATATTATTTTCATGGTGATCGAGCACCCTGCATATAACCCCTAGGGATAAATCCAAATATGAAAAGTCCGACAGCAAGAACCAGTGGTTTGTAGATGTGCTCTCCAACAACTTGGATGAATCCCTCTCCCTCCTCGACAATCCGTCCGCACGACATCTCCCTTCTCATCCTCATCATTCACAATGTCTAAGTCAGATGTCGATAACAACCTAACCTCAGTACAATCTCCAAACAAGATTTGCACCAACGACCTTTTGGGGGCATATCCGCATATGTTAACCACTGGCGTTTGCTAATGCAGAAGGTCGTCCAATCAACTGGAGCCGAAAAGGTCACGGATGTCACCACATACCTAATCCCCAAAAGTTAGCTCTAGCCACACACAAATCAAAGAGATTGGTCAGAGAAGTTGCAAGCGATCAGTCCTCTCTCACATGGGGACAGCCTGTTCCGATCAGTCCCTGGCAGATGCCTCCAAAACCCAACTTTTCGCGCATTAAACCGGGGCCGGCTTTCGGTGGTTGTCGCCGTCGGTCGTTGTGGCTCTCGTGACCCACGGGATGGCTTTAATTTTGTGCCACATCACAGTAGTCCCTCTCGATCTGCTGGCGCAGTAGGCCCGGTCTTTGTATGTGGCTCGATCACACATCCAGTGGCCATGGTGATATTTTACAAGAAGATATATGCTTGTGGAATTGTCAATTGTGGTAGCTAGAATGGTAATTAAAGACATCACCCATTAGGTGTCACTTGCATCCGGACGTCCTCCGGTTCTCTGCTTTTATGTGTGAGAACTTTTCTTTAGAAAAATAGCAATAAAATGTGCTCATGTGTTTTATTAGTTATTTGCATATGTCCGCTGATGAGATGAAGAACAACATAGCTGTGAGAGTATCTACGTATAGCTATGGGAGGGCACGGTGACCACGATAAAGACAGGGCCGTGCCGACATAAATCGGGGCCCTGTGCGAAAATCTAAAGCGAGGCTTACTAGACAGGCAACATTACTATCAAGTGCAGGGTTCTGATCAAGTATCTGATTATTAGAGGACACTTGCGATTCTTTTACAATAAATCTATCCATAGCTCCTTTTTGAGATTGAGTTAAATCATCTAGTCTTTGTTTGTTTTTACGTTTTTGGCTGCCGGAATCATATTTTCTAGACCGATTTGCAGATGTCATGATTTCAATCGATCGTTCTAACACAAAAGATTAAAGGACAAAATTATAATTAATCTGTTAAGATTTAAAGGATACAAGTACATGTAGATCAATACAGTTGGCGATTGGAAATTAAAAAGAAGACTATTTACCTTCTCCTTCATCTCTGATCGCCTGACGCCTGTGGGCTGTGGATTGCGGCTCCGCCGCTCCGGCTCTGGCGCTCTGCCTGCCGCGGCCTCGGTGGCGTTGGCGGCGGTGTTTGCAGGTAGGTTGCGGCGCGCCCTGGTCCTGCAGATTGCCGACTTGTCGTCTCCGTCTGCTTGGCCGGAGTCTCGGTCGGCGTCTCCGTCTCATCTGTCGAGCGAAACTGAAGATGAATCGGCAGAATCGCCAAAGTCGGAGCCTCGGAGGGCACTGAACAGGCGGCCGCCGGCCGGCCGAACTTTTTTTTTGTTTTGGGCTGCACGTCGATTGTGTTTGGGCTGGCCGAACCTTTCTTTTTTTTGGGCTGCGCGTCATTTGCGTTTGGGCTGCGCAGGTAGGACCAAAGCAGGTCAGAAGCTCAGAATAAGTTACCTCAACCCATAACTAGTTAATGGGCCATTTCAGATTCTGGGGCCCTAGAAAATTGGGGGCCCTGTGCGGGCGCACGGGCTGCACGCCCCATGGGCCCGGGCCTGGATAAAGATCACAGTGAGCACCACCACCACCAATATTTGAGTTGATGACACACCGCTAATAAGAAGGGCGACGACGAAATAGAGATGTCACAAGCAGGCGCGCGACCCATATCAAACTGCAGATGAATCCAACAATCACAAGCAATGCTTAGACAACATCGTTGGCAAATGTAGTCAAGAAATCTAAGAAACCTGACGCGGTACTGATCCGCCCGCGCATCGTACGTTGCACTTCGCGCGCTATGCAGTTCCAACATCTTCGCCAACAGTCGGGCACCAAGAGCGAAGACGGAGAAGTACTACTCCGATCCCAAATCAAAATGGGCATATCTAGCCATTAAGCTATTAGGTCGTGTTGACCCGAAAGCCCATAGAGTTGTCAGATCTCTTATGGAAACCAAGTTGGACCTCCACCATCCACCAGCACTGGCAGCTGAGGCCTACCCCTCGATTGCGCACGATCTAGTCCCATGGACGACCAACGAAGGGGGATTTGCTGGGGGCATTATTGGATGAAGATCCTTGGCGTGGAAGGAGAGGATGGGAAAGGGTGGAGAAAGGAGGGGATGAGCTGCGAACCACCACCGGTATCAATCATCTTGTTTGGCTTAGATGATTTAGATGGGCTTATAAGCTTATAAGGATCGTGGTTTAAGGAGGAGGTTGAATTGGAACTTTTTTCAAAATCTATTTGGTCCTTATCCTAATTCTAGTGCTGCCCAAACCTAGAATTCAAAACCTAGCTAACAACTAGAGCACACTAGCAAAGTAGTTCTAGGTGGGAAAACACACTAACATGCTCATTTTCCTAGTTGAGATCACATCAAGTATTTACCTAGACAAAAGAGCACACTAGCAAATTCATGTCTTAGTTCAACAAACAAGCAAGTAAAGAGCAATAAAGAGAACAAACTGAAATAAAAGCTTGAATGAAAGAGCAAGGACACAAGACAACCAGATTTTTTCCCGTGGTATCGAGGAGTTGACGCTCCCCCTAGTCCACATTAGAGCACCCATAAAGGGTTGAGCTCCCTTGCATCATGAAGAGCAAGTATCCACTAAGAATGCTCCTTCTCCATCTCCGGAACGGCAAGCTTCACACTGTGTACAAGTCCTTCCTTTTGGGGATCCCACAAACTCCAAGAGCTAACCAAGAGCCTCCAATCACCAAGACCGACTAGGTGCCGTCAAACACCAAGAGTAACAAGCTCCTAAGTCTTTACTTGACCCTGAAAGACCGGGATCGGGTGCTCTAGCCTAAGAGGGGGAGGGGGTGAATTAGGCAACTTAAAACTTCAACCTATGGCTCCAACTAGTTTGCACAATATTAAACTAAAACATACTATCTATATGTGCAACTAAGATTGTTCTAATGTGAAACCCCTATCCCAAAAGAGTTTAGCAACCTATAGCCTTTCCTATCAAGATTCTACTCTATGAAAATAAAGGCACACAAAGAATGCTAGTATGAAATGTGAAAGCTTAAAGAGTGGGATAGGAGGAAGCAAACTCTTGACGCGGGTGTTTATCCCGTGGTTCGGTTAGTCACTAAGGAATACTTACATTCACGTTGTTGAAGCACTCACTAAGAGTATTGCTTCTCGGCAATCAAGTCTCTTCCGGGGACACCGAGTCACCACGGTCACCTTGATCCCGGATTCCACTAAAGTGCTTCTCTACAAAAGATGGGGGTCTCCACGTCCCCCGCACAAAGTCGTCCAACGCCGCTCCACACCAAGTCAGAGGGTCGTTGACGTTGCCGGTGAGCCTCAAAGCTCCATGGGGCCGGCGCTCCAAGATCTTCTTGTGGTTCACTCTAGAACCAGCTCACAAGATACAACACCTTGCAATCTCACTCACTAAAGAGCTATTCTAGCACATACACTCTTAAAGCTAGTGCTAAACCTAAGAATACGATCAATATGAACTTGGGTTGGCTTGGAGATGTTCTTGGGTGTGTTTGAGGCTTGTAGCAACTCCAGCAAACTTCAAATGGCCGGGGGATGGCATATATATATTACTCCAAACCCACAAAGCCGTTTGTAGCCGTTGGGGCTTTCCTGCGCAAAGCACTGGTTAGACCGGTGATGGGGTACTGGTGCAACCGGTCAAACACGGCTTCTGCACTAGCCGTTGGCCTCTGACAGCTGACGTGGCTATCACCGGTTAGACCGGTCTGTTGCACCGGTGCTTCACCGGTTCAACCGGTCCTGAAGGAATCTTCAGCTTCTGCTGTGAATTGCACCGGTGCTTTGCTCTGGTGCACCACCGGTTCAACCGGTGCTGAAGAGACTTCTTCTCGACCACTTGACAGGCTCTCTGAAGGATGGCATGGTGAATGCACTGATGCCTTCAACTTGGAACCACCGGTTCAACCGGTGCAACTTGGGCTCCTTGACTTGGCTCATCTCTGCTTAGACCAATGCACTGGTGCCCTAGCGTCGGTTCATCCGGTGCCAACCGGTTAGACCGGTGCATGGTCACCGGTGCATCCGGTGCCACTGAATTCTGTAGAACTCGTCCAATTCAGCGTTTCTTTGAGTTTTTTCTTCGTGTTTTGCTTTGCTTGGCCTTTTTGCTTCATCCCTGAGATCTATAATTGTTCACTTGACAAACTTATTAGTCCCATTGATTACGTTGTCTCTCAAACACCAAAATCACAAAACTATGGCCTAATGGGGCCATGTTCCTTACAGACCCTCACAAAGCTGGCCCTAACCTCAAGCACACTTGCTACTCTCCATTTGGTTGAATTCTTCTTGATTTGGTTGAATTTCAAGCTCTAGATCTCTTCTCTTAGCACAAGGGTGGCCTCAGGTGTTCAATGTTGCAAAGGCATCTCAAATGACCCGGGGGATCATCTTATATAGGGTGGAGAGGCTCCCCTAGCCGTTACCATCTCGCTGCAAAAAGGAGTAGGAATTGGAACTTCCGGTCACTCTGAAAGCAAAAAGAAGCCGTTGCAGCTCTGACAAAGTAACCGGCTTGCCTCATTGCTTCGACGCGATGTTCCGATGGGGTGTCGGAACTTCCGGTGCTAAAGAGATTTTGAATCCCCAAAAATATGCTATTTGAGTGATGCTCCGGTGCTTTGTCCGATGGGCATCAAAACTTCTGGTGCTGAAGGCATTTTGAAACCCATGAAAACATGCTCTCTGTGTGACACTCCGATGCTGAGTCCGATGCTTGATGTTGGAGGCCATCGGAACTTCTGGTGGTACTGAGATTTTCAATTGTGTTCACAGTGCACTGAAAATTAGCACCATACTAGTGTGTCGAAACTTCCGGTGCAGGGTCATCAGAACTTCCAATGGCCACCGGAACTTCCGGTGCTACTAATACTTTTGATTTCTGCCTCGAATGATTTGGAGTTGATTTTTTCTTTGAGTTTTTCTTCTTCCAAGTGTTGTTTTGGCTTCTTTGGGCTATCTTGAGCTGAACTTGAGTAAGTGTGAAAGATTTCTAAGGCCACTCAATTTGGATCAAGCTACTAACTCATGAGCCCCTGTTAATAGTACGGTCACAAACTAAAAACTAGAAAAATCTGAACTAAATCAAGTGTCCTTCAAAATTTAATCCGTGGCACA
This sequence comes from Panicum virgatum, assembly GCF_016808335.1. NCBI lineage: Eukaryota > Viridiplantae > Streptophyta > Magnoliopsida > Poales > Poaceae > Panicum > Panicum virgatum. The sequence continues at coordinate 43,696,592 of NC_053149.1, read as the reverse complement.
TTTGATCATGAAAATTGAGGGGTCTCCTTTCGTATTTCATATACGACTTTAACGGTAGATGATAATTCCTTCAAAATACAAGTTAGTCACATATAATTATTATTAATCACCGAAACTTACCATATTGCATCTATCAGCCTAGATGCTTTCAAAATAGTTGCCTGGCACTGTTTCTGTTGTCGCTACTGTATTTTACGAGGGAGAAACCACCACCAGCAGCCGCTTCGGCTGGCTTTCCAGCCCAGCCGATGAGGCGGAATAGGTTCACATCCCTCCCGACAGGTGACGTGGAGGGCATGTATGGAACCTTTTTTCACATTGATTTTGCAATCAAATAATATCATAAGAGGGTACAAATAATTAAATCCAGAACAAAATATTAGGCAATCGATTATCTTTCATACTGAACTGGCTGCTCCCATTCAGAGACATCTGTCGGCAGTGCCGTTAGGAACCCATGGACTACAGTACCACACGAGACACAACACCAGGAGCAGCAGCCAGAGCTAAGCAACGGGTGGAGTCTGTAGCTCTACGCAACGTGCGAACACTTATAGCGACATAGCCCGATGTCCGGTCCCTGCTGGTTGGCCGGTCGCGTGCATATGCATCCGGCCGGGACTCTGGCGCCGTACATGCCAGGCTATTTCAGGAGGCGAGGCGACCTGCGCATCCATCTGCCGTCGCTGTACCAGATGGCCACTGTGTCCTTATCCTCACGCCTGACGCATTCTCTATTGCGCTGCCCTGGCGCCTCTTGAAACAGAGTAGGAATAGCATAAACATATCAAACAAGTTGCGATCACATTTAATTTGTCTGCAAACAGTCTATTTTTTTAGCTTGGAAAAACATTGAATCAGATTCAACATGTGCCAAGTATTTGTGACTAAAAAAGTAATGCCCATGAAACACGACAATGATCATGACGGTTATGCGTTCTAGTCTTCTGGAGGATCCACCTGTCCTTAATTCTCCCGTTGCCCGTCCACAGTGATCAAATGCATTCCCGCACTTCGGAGTCACTCAAGGCCACAACCTATCCACATGCTGCCGCCCACGGATTGCACGGGTGTATAAATAAAAGAAGAGAAGGAAGTTGTATCAGTAGTGTCAATAACATGAATTTTTTTGGTATCTATGCTATTTATTTAAGTAATTTACTTCCAAATATTAATTGAAATTAAAATTTTATTTTTTTAATTTTTTTTCTATAATTTAGCTATTTGTTTGATATTTATCTGAGATGATTTTTACCATATTGCAGTGCCATATATTCACGCATGTGTTCCCGTGCATCACGTTTCGAAATATGATTGCACACTAACGTGTCAGAGTGCACGTAACATACACAACGAATCCATGTCTTCCAATCCAATTCCCTAGCACGCATCTCATATCTCTCGATGTCCTTCTTTCCACAAATTAGCCGGTCGGCGGAGCTGGCCTAAAATTTTAGCGAGGGCAGAGCATAATCGATTTGGCAGAGGCGCAGAGCTGATGCTCGCTCTCCTTCAGCTCGCCTACGACCGTGACCTGCGCCTATCATCTGCTCGCCAGCGTCATTGCGACCAACCTCTCCCACTAATTCCTCCTCCTCCATCAGAGCAGCCGGCGCGCCGTTGTCGCACTTGGGTCCAGACGCCTAGCGTGCCACGCATCTCGAGGCCCGTCGCCGGTCGGCCAGGGTGGTTGCAGAATGCAGCTGCAGCGAGAGACGCGGCGCGGCGTTAGCTGTTGGGGGTTAGGGCTCCGGTGTCCAGCGGAGGCGGTGGGCAGCACCACGGCGGAGCCGCGGATGCGAGTGGCCGAGTGAGAGGAGGCGAGGACCGAATAGTCTATTGGGATAGAGGGTTTGGGATACTGGGCTGACTCAGCTGGGCTTATTAGGCCTATTTTCTACTCTCCCTGTTTGTCCTGTCGTCACAGTCTCACGAAAATGACGGATGCTGCGCCACCGCCGCTCCATTGCTCGTCGGAAGTGAGAAAGATAGAAGGGTCCTAGTGGTGCTACTCTGGCGGTAGGTGGGGCAGCTGCCCCACCCTGCCGTATGGGGAGTTCCGCCTCAGGCACATTACATGCATCCCGCATAAAGCTAGGCATTGGTGCCATCTCCTCTGTTTATTGCTTGACATTGTCATATAGGTCTTCTAGAGGTAGTTATCTAGAACTGATGCTATTCCTTCTATCTAATAACAACAGTGAGCTGCAATCTTAATATCATGCGTGTCATCTTAATAATATCACTCCTCATCTTGGGTACCTAGAAATTTTTTATTTTTCTAATTCCAATAAATTTATTTATTTACTAACCATATTCTTTATGGACTCTTACGGGTCCGATTCTCTCGGCGAACATAGTGGTCTTTTTTAATATTTCTTTATTAATATAATAGATAGATGCGAAACCAAGTTAAGCCGAAGCCGGGTTGGAGCCATACCAACCCCGCAGTCGAGAGAGCAATCAACCAGCTTGAGGTGTTCCTTGGCTTGCTTGCGTTGTGTGAAATTACATAGAGCCACCGATGATGATGCTATGACGACGATTGTTTCACAGAAAAAAGGTTGAAATTAGTAAATTCCTTGTGTCGCATGCACCTCTCTACATGAGAATAAGTAGAATGTGGGGCTTTTTGCAAGAAACCAGCTCGGCCTGGGCTGTGGGCGCCATGTTCGACAGACCTTGACCCACACGTACGATCCCTGCCACTGGCTAGCTACCTGCCAGGTGCCGGTGGTGCTATTTTTAGTATCGACGCCGATCCCGCCTGATTGGGCAAGGGCAAAGTCGGCTCACGACCGCCTCCATCCTCCGCCCCGGTGACCGGCCGGGCCGGCACGGCGGCACCGCTGCCCACGCGGAGTCCACGCGCCCACGCAGCACTGCGCGGACCGCGCCACCGCGCCGATCGCGCTCGCCGGAAAAGGACTCTTTGATTCTCTGATGTTCACGTGCGCCGGGCGTCCATTCCGCGGCTGCGGGCTGCCTGCCCGCGGACGGCAAGCCGCTGGCCGCACGGCGGACCCGCGCATCGGTGGCGGCGTGGGCGCCGGGCGCGTGACGCGATCCTCCGGGCTGTCCAGTCCAGGGAGCCGCGGCAGCGACACGGCGAGAGGGAGTCGATCGACAGCGGCAGGCCAAGGTGCTTACGAGGCCCAGGGTTTACAAAACCGGTGGGAACCGGTCCGGTTTGACCGGTTGTTACCGGTCAAACCGGTCCGGTCCGGTTCTGGTTTGGGCCGGTACCAAACCGGCTCAAATTCAAAATTTAAATTTGAATTCAAAAAAATAAAAAATTTCTAAAAATACTTCAAGGTGCGACGAATCTAATGGTGTCAAATTTTCTCAAAAATTCATTCGTTTAACATACATTTCGGGCATTTAAAGTTAAACCAAAAAAGAAAAGTAAAAAAAATGAGACACCCATTAAGGCCCACTTGGTAAACCGGTCAAACCGGCCGGTAAACTGGTCAAACCGGCCGGTATACCGTTCCAAACCGGTTACACATGCGATTTTAAATTTAGATTTGAATTCAAACCGGTCAAACCGGCCAGTACGAACCGGTTGAACTGAGTTTTTTGAATTTAAATTTGAATTCGACCGGTACCGACCGGTTTCCGGCCAAACCGGACCGGTATACCGGTACCGGACCCCGGCGGTTTGGCCGGTCCGGTCAGTAAATGAAACCCTGGCCAGGCCAGGTGCGGTGATCCAGCCGGTCTGTGCTTGCATTGTCCGCTAGAAGGTAGGCCATGTATACGTGGGGACGAAAGTGAAAGAGAGAGGGAATATAATCGTCTGAGAATTGAGGTGCTACCATGACTAGATGACCTGCATACGCGTGTCGTCATTTCCGTCAAAGATCCATCAGAGTCGAGAGATTCAGAGGTACCTAAGGCTAAGAGGTCGTCTTCTCCGGTGGCCGCCAGTCCACCACCAGGATGGTGACGGCGGCAAGGCAGAGGACAAGAGAGGCTAATGTAGAGTTGTAGACATCACTACAGAAAGCATTTGTAAGAACAGGTAAAATCACATTTTAGAGGTAGATGGCGTACCTGCCTCTACTTTCCGTTGCTAAAAATAGCTGTTTATAAGGACGGATATGTTACCCACCCCCTGAAAATGCATTTACAAGGGCGGTTGAAATCGATTTCTAGAGGCTCCTCAAAATCGATTTCCAGCCTACCAAAAAATTCAACGATTTGAATGTAAATTATTCTAATATATTTTCCATTATTTTTAAAATTTGGATACCTGTAATTTTGTTCTATCAAGCTAGTTCGCGATCGAAATTTTCAGGGGTAGTCACCCCCACCCGTCCCTAGTAATGAGGTGAAGTGAATCGCTTCTACAAATGGATTTTTACGGGCGTCTCAATTGCTACAGTATCTCAGGTCCATTTGTAGAAACGGGTGAAATTTTGATCCGCCCATAAGAAAAAATAGAGACGTTGTTACAAATCAATTTTGTAGTAGTCTAAACTCGAGTTCATGGTTCGCGGGCAACCATAACATTCGCGGTCATTGGAGGGAAGGGGAGCATCGCCATGGCCGAGGGGAGTGAAAGTTCCCGTGTGAGCTTTTGGCCCGACGACCGGATGGGACCGATAGAATAAGTTGCTGACATGAATCGAGCAGTCATCACAGCCATAGAAATCTAGGTGGAAAAAACGCAACATATCATCCGAGGGACCGATAGAAATTCCGTAACTTTTCTCCCTTTTCCGGTTTGAGGTTGGGTCCGTTGCAAAAACTTCTTTTTCTTCTTAATAAAATACATAAAATACTTGCCCAGGCAAGTTCTCGAAAAAAAAAGATGGATGCTTGATGACGAAGCACGGATAAGCCTACCCATGCCCATCGCATAATAGATAGAGAATCAGAACGAAATGCTCGAGACCAAAACCGAAGCGTTCAAAACTAAAATTTTGGTCATAAATTCGATTCAGGTTGTAACTGACCAAATTAAACTGGAGTACAATGCACCACCGATCCTTAGAACGTAGCTCAGGATGTCATTCCGGTCCTCAAATTTTCAAAATGCATATTTATATCCTTAAACTTACAAATCATATCACGTGAGGTCCAAATCACAATTATTTATGCTGAATCAAAATTTATATTATTTATTTAAATTAATAAATAACTATGTATAAAAACAATTCAAACCAATTTCCTGTAAAAATATATTAAAATACAAAATATATGAGAAATAAAACATAAAACAAGAAACTCATATTATCAAATTTGTAATAAAAAAATAGGGACAAATTTTGGAGGAAATATTGGAAAAGGATTATTTTGCTTAAAGGTTTGAAACAAATTTTTGATAAAATAGAAAATATAAGAGTTGAGCGGAAAATTACAAAAATAAAACTTGGACCCACATGGAAGCTCCACATAAGTTAAGCATTTCCACTTTATATTTTAAAAATGATAATTTGAACTTCACATGATACATTAGTAAGTTAGGGCATAAATGTAAATTTAAAAATTTAGGGAACGGAATGATCGAATAAAGTTCGAGGATTGGTAGTGCATTTTACTCGTTAAACTTTAGGCCGTGTTTAGTTCATCGCGAGTGTAAATGCAAAATTTTTTTGCGAAGGAATCTTGCCAATTTGAAGTACTAAATGAAGTCTATTTACAAAATTTTTTGCACAGATGGGTTGTAAATCGCGAGACGAATCTAATGATGCTAATTAATCCATGATTAAGCAATAATTAGCGAATGGTTACTGTAGCATCACTATTGCAAATCATGGATTAAGTAGGTTCGTTAGATTCGTCTCGTGATTTACAGCCCATCCATGCAAAAAGTTTTGTAAATAGACTTCATTTAGTACTTCAAATTAGCAAGATTCATTCGCAAAATTTTGCGTTTTTTGCGTTTACGGGATGGGAACTAAACAGGGCCTTAACCCTTGAAAACTGAAATAGGAAAGTGGCCCATTAGCAAATGTCAGCTTGGGCTCGATAGGTATATAAATCTCACCAAAACTCTAGTGAGGTGAGGGTGTATCCGAGCAACCAATCCTAACAGAGCTGCTGCTGGCTCCTCCCCTCGTCCCCAACTTTTAAAAGAAAAAAAATTCAATTTACTTCTTTTAAATATAGTAAGTCTGAATAACTTTCTAAACTATAATTTGGTTCAATTTACCCACTAAACAATGTCACTTAATTAATTATATCCTATAATATAATTTGTCTTTTTTATTTCTTCATAGACGAGTTGAGTTTTAATTTTAAATTTTGCAGGGTAGTAATAGACATCATAATTTATATTAAAAAATTGTTACAATATTTTCATCATTATTTTTCATCTTATTATTGACTCCAACTATTAATTTTATTAAATATCCTAACCTATCAAAATAATAATATATTTTTCTAACATGTGTTATGGTTGTACTATCATCTTGTAAAATTGTAACTTAAAACTCCACCTATGCATAGAGAAATAAGGACAAATTGTATTATGTGGTAGTTTGAACCAAAAGGGCATAGTTTGGGGGAGGGGATGGGGGGTGTTAAAATGAACCAAACCATAGTTTAGGGGTTATCTGAAATTTAGCCAATATTGACGTGAGTAATTTAGACTTTTTCCTTCTTAAAACAATTCTCCAATGAAATTTGAGAAAATAATTTTGTTTGTGATGGGAATAATGTATTATTGTTAAGCAATTAAAAAGATTATTGGAACAGGCATAAACTTAAAATAACTTCTGATAGTAAGAAAGTGCACGTAACAATTGCTACGCTCGATTATGAAAATTCGTTGTAGTCATGGCATCACGTACCTGTCCATGTTTTAATTCCTCTCGCTATGAAGCTCCATATATGTACTAATATGAATTGTCCCTTCTTTACGGTGAAAAATCATGGGTCAGAGGAAACCTCTTTTTAATTTTATTGTTTGCAACTTAAAAAAAATTCTTGGTTGCAAAACTAGAAAGGTTTATTTTTGTGGTGGAATAAACATGGGTGGTTCGACGAGAAGCTTGATCTAGTGGTTAGTAGATATGCACTCGCCAGCTTGGATGAATGATGAAAATCTCCACCCTCAACAATCCGTTATGCACGGGACATCTCTCCTCACATACATCCTCATCTTTTGCTAGGGCTTCCATTTTTTCTGAGGAAGACACTAGAAATATATCTCATATCTGATTCATATAAAAAAACAATTGGTAGTACAATAAAAGAATAACTTGACGCAAGACGATATAAAGAAATTAAAATTACACTGAAGAGCTCTCTGGTCGCCTTCTTCGTCCGATTGTTCATCGTCCACCGGAGCTTGAATAACACAATGAAAAGTCAATAGGGAAAGGGACACCTGCAAAGCCATCACCACACAATGCTTTGACGACCGCAAAAACCGCTCGCTGCTTACAACAAGATCTAGCAACCGCTGAAAGAACATCGGCTAGAGAGCACCCCAAGCAACACATGCTTGCAATTCTTCACCACCAAAACAGAGGGTTGAAAAAACCGGATCTTGTCGCAGAACAGGTCAAAAAAAGAGGTCGAAGTCGCCACAATAAAAGACAGCCAACCGCAACTCCTGATTGACACACCAACTGCAAAGATCTGGAGAGAATTTTCAGATCTGGCAGAACTAACTCCCACTTGACCATTGTCGGCGCCGGAACGGATGTTGTCGAGGTAGGGAAAGGCCAGAGATACCTTATTTCAAAGCGTCATCGTCGCCACCACCTCGTCGATGTTGCTGGAGAACCGAACCCTAAAGAAATTGAACAAATCTATGAAAAGATGGATCCCTACTCCTCCACCTACCAGCGGCAAGGCCACTGGAGGGGCAAATGAGGGGGACCGAGGGGGGGGGGGGGGCGGTGGGAGGGCCTGCCGGTGACAGCGGAAGTTTTTTTTTGGTTGGGGGAGTTTGTGGGATAGCTCGGTTTTGGTTTTACGGCTTCCCTTTCAAATTGTAGGATGGTTTGGAAAATTTAGATAAATAATTTTTTTTATTATATATCTACTAGATATTGTGTTTATTTAGGTGTATAACAAAAATTATATATCTTGATTTGCCAAACCAACATACAATTTAGGACGGCCCTGCTCTTAAGGATTTTGCACCTCATGATCTCCAAACAAGATTCGCATAGCCAGTCCCAACCGCGAAACTACTCGGTCATTTCCATGGCTGCAATCTCAGCAAGAAACTCTGTTTAGAAGCTACAACATACAACGCATCGAGGCTTCATTTGCGTATGTAATCAATTCTGGCTATCCTTTTCTCTCCCCTTTCACATGCTCTTTCCAGGCTGCGACGACGAGTAGGCACGACAACTCCAGCAAGTGTTAGAAAACTAGGCAATTTTTGGTATATTTTAATTTCAAATGTTATTATCAATTTCATGGTATAAACGAGTGATATTGTGCGAACAAGATATGTGCTCGTGTTCATGTTATTCTCACTAATAAACATGAACAAAGTAATAATCCAGAATAGGTTTAAAATGTACCACAAGCCGGGACCAGTGCCGGTGGCACCGGGTGCGCCGTTCCCATGACTGGACATTGTGTCGGTTAGGGCTATTCGATGTAGCCGAACTTAGTCAATGCAGTGCAGATGACTGTCGGGAAGTAGTTGAGACGATCTTGATGTTCACTTGGGGAACACAAGTACGATCACCAGGAAGTAGAGGACATAGACGTTGGGCCACCAGGAAATAGAGGACGTAGACGTTTGGCCACCAGGAAGTAGAGGACATAGACGTTCAGGGAGCGGGCAGTCGCGTCAAGACACTCTCAAAAAATCTGATTGCCCCGCTATCCCGAGCAGGATCTCAGCGTTGCAGAGGTTTCGGAGGACTGCTCTCGCCAGAACTGTGCTCGCAGCGCTAGCGATGGGAATTGCAGAAAGCAGCTGAGGGAGAAGGGAGAGGTCTCCTAAGTAGGAATACCTGAAGCAAATGCTTGAGTGAGTGAGAATGAGAGGAGGGGCTGGCTTATATAGGTGTGGAGGTGCCTCAGGTTCAATGAACCTGGACGCTCTAATGGGCTTTGATGAGCGACAGTTACTGGTGCCATGAATCACATGAATCTCCATTAACAGCCATGGTTAATTTTGTGTCATCATTCACCTATAACTGTCAACGTTTTATTATCTCAGCATTCAACAGCAAAACATTCTCATCTCAACTCATCCTGTCGCACACGCACCCGCACCGCCCGTCCGGCCGCGCACCGTGCTCGGACGGACCGGTCAGACCGATCGGGCGGCGCCCGAACCCTAGATTGTGATTCTGAGCAATGTACTTGATGAAACCAGTTGATCTCTTAGAGGATAGTTCCTAGGCCTAGTAGAAACTACTTGACCATAGGAATTGAGAAGTTATGCATGGAGCTAAGCGATCGGGTGAAGTGAACTTTTGATACCTTGAGGGAGTGAGGAACTCGTGAAGAAATCCAAAACCGGTCACACCACAGGTCAATTCGCCCCTTTTAGCCTCACCGCAAGTGATGGAGCAATCAAATCGCGAGATAGAACTTCAAATCTCCAATGGAGTGGAGGACGGGAGAGAGAGGGAGCGCACGGGTGAAGGAAGAGTGGGAGAGGTGGTGTCGGTGGCAAAACTGTGAAAAGAATGAATAGTTTTGACAATTTGACCCCGGAGAGGGGTAAATGCTAGTTACTGCCCCAGACCGGTCAGACCGGTCGCACACTGAGTGCGAGAAAGGAAATTCAGAGTGTCCGGAAAAATTTCCAGAGAATCTAGACTCGGTCCAGAGAATCCGGGGAAATTCTCAGAAAATCCGGATTAGGTCCAGAGAATCTGGGCTGAAATCCAGAGTTTCCGGGGAATGATTACGATGAAATTTTCTAGAGATAGATCCTTGATAGAATGGCTAAGCACTTCCAAAATTTATATTTTCTAACCTCATGTGCTAACCATGAAATGAGATAGGAAGAAGAGAATTAATCGAGGAGCATTGTGATAAGGACATTTTCCAAGCATGAGCTCCTTGTTTTTTCCAAGAAAGAGAAGATGTTTCCAATAAATCATGTCCTTGGATGAGAGATGTGAGAAGGATAAAGATCTATGGACTTGGGAAAATCTCACCACATGTGACTAGCCATCAAACAATCAATGAGAACTATAGCCACAAGTAGATTGATATGGTCACGGAAGATCCAAATATTTCAAATTTGACACACAACCTATCATGCTAGTTGAGTTTTTCAAAACATCTATCCTACAACACTCATAGCGTGCAACAAGTCAAGCCACCAACACTAAGCATTTCAGCACCAACCTTAAACAATTTGCACAAGGATGACACTTAGTCACAATTTTGAAGGTTTTAGCTAAACATCTAGGTGGCAAGGTTTCTTGAGCTTGATGCACTCAAATGCACACATTAGCATGAAGATATGGCCTAGATGCTCAAAGGTAAATACATAGATAAGTAGAAATCATACCTTTGCCATTTAGCCACTTAAACTTGTGCATAAGGAATTTAAAAACAACACTAGCTCTCAAGGATGAGAAGTAGTGTGCAATATAGCACAAGTACTCATGATTATGCTTAGTCAATCAATATTTGATCCATGAGATGAATAAGCTCAAATTAACTCACATTGGATCCATAAAAAGCATAATTAGTCACCATGAGAGACTGCAAATTTACTTAAAAGAAAATGTTAATCCCAAAGACACAAATTGTAAAGTTATCTCCCCCTAACTAGGTGCATAAGAGTTTTGAATATCTTTTAGATGCACTTAATCTATATTAAGGGACTAGGAGAGACTACTTTGACAATTTGGTCACAAGACACATAAAAAGATATTTGAGTGGAAGTGTGCTAGATCCTTTTACTGCCTGTTGTACATGACCCCATGAGATGCTTCTTAAATATGTGCACTGAGAAAGAATTTTTGTGGACAACTTCTTCCTTTCTTCTTCTGACTTCATGCAGTTTTCTGGCATAGACCGGTCACACCAGTTAGAACTACAGCAAGTCTCAATTTGTCCATGTCTTGTCCCTTTGAATGATTGACTAGATGAATTTTCTTATCTGCACTAAAACAAGACATTGATCTACATAAGAGCCATTAAACGCATATCACGGCATATAGGGAGTAACTCAAAAGTAAAATGTCTTAGTCACTACCTAGAGTGTCACAAGCTCAACACAAGTGACACACTTGTACCCATAATGAGTCAAGTGACTAATACATATGGAATTTAGAAACGAGTTACCAAGATGACATTGGATGAAGATGTGCAAGATTTATCCTTGAACTTGGCCAATAACTTTAATGTACAACATTCTTTTATAAACCAAGCCCTCCAATGCATCTTCATGTACCTACAACCTTTTAAGCTTTCTTTGGTGCCCAACTCTTGTTGGGCCCTACAATGTTAGCCACAATGGACTTGGGGACCCAAATAGCCCTTATGCTAATATTTGGTGAATTAATCACCTTAGTAGCATAAGTATTCATCTTGTCCTTCCCAAGCTTAGCAAAATCATATTGAACAAGTTTTGAGTTAGGCAAGTTACCGTTTGGGCAATCCTTACTCATATGACCTTTTGCTCGACAAGTGTAGCAAATTTGGTGTTTAAGCTTGACGAAATTGCTCTTGGCTTTATTTTTATGCTTCGGAGCATCACAAGGCTTCTTGGGTGGAAGAGCAGCCTTTATCAGCTTCTTGGTGGTCCTACAGCAGCACTGGCCTGGACTGGTCTGATCGGTCGGGAGTAACCGGTCTGACCGGTCTGATCAGACCTGAACTGCTGAGGACAGCAGTGAACCATATGCGTCTTTTTCCTACAACTAAAGCACACTATGTTTTCTGGAAGCTTTCTTTGACTTCTTGAAAGTCGCTCTTCCTCATCGGGCTTGATTTGACTATTTCTTGCATAATGTCTTTCTCTAGGCATCTATAGTACTTGATGTGTCCTAGAGACTTCTTTCTTGGAATCTTGTGCTTGATGCTCTTTTGATCTTGGTGAGGAGTTGAGCTAGCGAAGTTTGAACCCGTCTCAAGCTTTTTTACCACGGAGTCGCGGTTATCTTGAGATGGTCTCACTTGCTTCTTGCCCTTCAACTTGATCACTTCTTCTTTGAGCCTTTTACTTCATGCACAAGTTCTTCATTTTCTTGTGTACTGATGTTATCACAAGATTCTACAAACACTAACTCAATGCTAGATTGGCTTGCTTGAGAACAACATGGTTCAGTGCAAGTCAAATCAATTTGAACTTGTGAGCATGTGCAAGTGTGAGTTAGAGGTTCATAGGACTTTACCATTGTAACCATAACCTCATGAGCAACTTCAAGTGAAGCATGTGAGTCCACAAGTTTCTCATAGGATTTTTCAAGTTCCGTATGAGTTTCTTGCAAAGCCACATGCTCTCTAGTGAGCTTCTCCAACTCTCCAATGAATCTATATGAGATAAGGAGTTAGTAGATAAGCTCTCTGATTTTCTTACCAAGAAGGCATAGATGATCTTGAGCCTATCAAGCTCTTCTTTGAATTTCATTTTTTGATTAACTCATTGGCTATCTTCTTTCTTGCTTTCGGTGGTCAAGCACTTGTGATCAACATCACTCGAAGATGTTGACTCAGCTGAAGCTTGTGCTTGTCTTGATCGCCTTCGAGAGCACTCCTTGCTCTCTTTGCGCCTTTCTCTGGTCAGACCGGTCTGACCGGTCACGCAGACCGGTCTGACCGGTTCCAACAGGGAACCAGAATACTTTCTCTCTTTTCTTCCTTGATCATCGGAAGTAGTCACAAGAGGATGATTATAGTTTTCTGAAGTAGTATACTCCTCCAGTGACCCTTCATCTTCTTCTTGATCCTCGTCATCACTATCTTCCTTGCATATTGTCTCGAGAAGCTTCCAAAGGCGATATGCATTAAGATGTATCTTTGAAAATTTCTTCTCCTCTTGTATAGAATATGTAAAATCTCTGTCCATATTCTCAAACAAGAGGTCAACAACACGACGATTACACAATAAGCATTCCTTTTCATTATTTGACAATTTTGACAAATTGTTGAAGTTCTTAGGTAGAATGATAGTTTTGATAGCTTGCTCAAAAGAAGGACCCATGGTCCTTAAAACATTAAGAATATGAACAGACCAAGAAAAATAGTTTGATCCATCCATACCAAGGCGCTCAAACGGTACCTCGCAAAATATCAACATCGCGATTCTCCAAGCGGTTAGGCTTCAATCCGGAGACCAAAGCTCTGATACCAATTGAAAGAATCTTGATCACACAATGTCGTAGCCTAGAGGGGGGTGAATAGACTTTTCTTTAAATTTCAACACTTAACCCTGCTGGCGCTGCCTGGACCGATCAGACCGGTCCACCAGACCGGTCAGACCGGTCTACTCATGCAGACAGACCACAATAAGGAAATATCCCCTTCTCGAGCTTGAACCTATACAAAACTTGGAGTGTATTTCTTGCAGAGTATTTCTATCAATTTAAATAGTTTCCTGCACACAAGTAGAGCACACTCAAGTAGATCAAGCAGAAGCACAATTCAAACTCAAGGACTATAATGCAAGGTATGTAAATCAAACCGAAGTAAAGATGATGCAAAGGAGACACGTTAATTTGTTTTACCGAAGTTCGGATTCACCCCGTGCACCCACGTGTGAATCCTACTCTCCGCTGAGGAAGCTTATGGTGACCGCAAAGTCAAACTATTTCCTCCTTCCACTATATGACCATGCGCCCTCGAGGCACACAATCGCTGCTTCAACAAACTTGCCGCTGCACACCACAATCTTGAGAGATAGCCGGCGACGCCTAGCCGTTTAGGAGCCAATGCTCCAAGAGTAACAAATGCTTCAATCGAGTTGGCCGACACAACCGCAAGTGCTCAAAGCTCGGGATGTTTCTCTCCTTCTCAAATGGCTCTCAAGTATTGGATTCACTCAACCCAACTCAAGGATTCAACTTGAATCAAACAACTCTCACAAAGAAATGTTGGGGAGGACTCTCCAAGTGCTCACAAGGCTCTCGAATATGTTCTGAATGGAATAGCATCAGCACTCACGAATGGGTGAAGTCATGGGGTATAAATATCCCTCTCACAAAAACTAGCTATTGCCCTGTCAGTACCAGACCGGCCAGACCGGTCGGTTCAAATAACTAGCCGTTGGGCATTTTCCTGCCTAGACCGGTCCCTCACTGAGTTTTTTTATTGTTAGTTTTCTCTCCGGCTAATCTCACTCGGGACTATTTTGAGCACTTTTGGTGTTTGTCTAAACCCACTGATGTTGCATCCCTCTTGATAGTACGGCAAATCTATACTCAAGTGCACAAATGAAATAAACAATTATCATAGTCATCACTATGAGCTTCACATTATGATCATGCCGACTCTTCTTCGATCAATACCGTGAGGGCATCAACATCTTCAATTCTTTGAGCATACCCGCTTTGAGCTAGTGACTTTGAATCTTCAATTGCATAGAAATGATATCCATCATTGATTCACAAGTCACCTTCTTAAATCAAATAATGACACTCCTCAACATAGAGCTCTCCATGACTCTAGGATCTCCGGCCTTTGGCCCATATCGGTTTCCTTGCTCCCCCCCAAGTTGTCACTTGCGTAGCCTCTTGAAACACGCCTCTCGGTCTTTTACCTTTAGCCTAGCCGTCCATCTTGAACTCATATTGATTTATGCCATGCATGAAATTTTCTTTATCAATTCGAATTCTCAATTCAATCTTATATGCAAGCTTTCCAATTTGAGATGTTATCTTTGCATAAACTCATGTCTAATTCACTTTTGCCTTGCTTGCTTCTCTTATTAATCAATATTTATCACAAATGACAAGTTCTTTCAAACTTGACACTATGCACAAGCATATCATGTATCATTCACAAAATCTTTACTTGTCATCTTGAATCCCATCATAATTTGATCAATCCTTAGCAAATATTAGAGCTTTTTTTATCACCCATGAATACCTTGCTCTATCTTTTCCTTTCTTGTTTTGCTTGTCATGAATATATAATGCCAATGGGATAAACACACTTGCTTGCAATACATAAGTTCTTATTTAATATCAATTTCTCAATTAAATTCCTGCTCATAATCTCATGCAAATAAGTTAGTCCTTTAATCGTGTTGTCAATCAATACTCCAAAATCCACTAGGGGCATAGATGCTTTCATGATTTTTTATGACAATTATGAATGCTACATCTGTACTCCCTCTATTTTTATTTACATATTGTATTAGATTATATTAAATCGAACTTAGCAAATTTTGATCAAATTTATAAAAAAATAATAACATTTATTGTATGATGATTTATTTCATCGAATCCACCATGAAATATATATTGATATTTGGGATGGTACAGTTGTTGCTATATTTTTTATAGATTGATCAAAGTTAGTCAAATATGAATTAGAACAAATTTAATATGATATGTAAATAAAAATGGAGGGAGTACAAGAGCGTGTCTGATCCAAAACGAATGTTGAAGGATTAAATTGACGAATATGAAAGTTGAAGATAAGCGTGACCCTCAAAGAAAAAACAAGAGATCAAATTGCCTAGTTTGCCCTTTAAAAACTACTCAAAAGTCAAAACAGACCCGTGCCTCAGGGCATGTACAACGGTCAGCCGATGCCGTCGTCCTGCATCAAACCCAGCAAAATATGCCTTCTGTCAGCTGATTGAATGCAAAGATAGAGCAGAGTTGTCGCCTCCTTCGTCGACAGCGGGGGCTCGTGCTCCGATGGAAGTCGACGGCACCGAGCGCATGCTGTAGCAATGGAGGCGAGTCGTTGACGGTCACTAGGATCCCGTGTGCAGGCGGGGGCGGGCGCACGCCGAATCTATTTTCGTGGCAAAATCGAGCGCGCGTCCATCTCCCTATATGCCCCTGCCTTCTTCCTCCTCAATCATGAATCATTCCCCACCCATCATGTGGTGCAGTGCAAACCTTAGCATGGGGAAGGATGAGAAATTGGCGGCGGCAATAGCGCAAGAGCTGCTGAAGGCGGTGGTGGCCCGAGAGCGGAGAGCTACTGTAGTGGCGACATGAAGAGGAGGCCCGGCACGGCGAAAGGAAGCGGCAGCAGTGGCTGGGAAGCGCGGCTCCGAGAAGTGATGACCTAGAAAACATTCTACAATAGAAGAGTCACAGGACTTTTCAAGCATGGTAAGAAGTATTGATAGTATGCATTGGCCGTGGAAGAATTGTCCAAAAGCTTGGGATGGCATGTTCACTCGTGGTGACAAAGGAAAACCTACTATGATCCTTGAAGAGGTTGCATCTCAGGATCTTCGTATATGGTATGCATTTTTTGTACCGCAGGGGTCAACAATGATATCAATATTTTGAACAAGAGCATCTCCAAGAGTTTGCCAAATTTTACTTGGCAAATCTTGTGATTTTCCAACTCCCAAAAATATATGCCAAGTAAAAAACAGCTCCTCTCAAATAGTTTCCTATTTTAGACTTGGCAAAAAGAAAAAAACTCATTCGCATCTAGAACCCTGCACTTTTCACAAAACAAGTAAGCCTAGATCTAAAAACTTCCCCTCTGTTCTTCTTGCATCAGGAACCCTGGGAGAGAAACGAAATTGCATTTTCATTCTTCCCAGTGCTGCTGCTCGATGCCGAGGCCCGTACCGCGGCACGCGCGGCAGCCGGGGGCCTGGGACACGCGAGCACGCACTGCAGCCTGGGACACGCGGGCACGCGCCGCAGCCTGGGACACGCGGACTGGGCCATCGATGGTCAGCGGGAAGGAGAAAGACTGCGGATGCGCGGCGGATGTCAGCGCACATATTTGCGCACTGAAGGCCGGTATTTGGCAACTTGCCAAAAGATGCCAAGTCAAATGCAAAACTGTTGGAGGCAAACTTTCTTCAATTTTACAAAAAACTAAAGATGCCAAACCAGTTTAGCAAACTCTTGGAGAACCACTATTCAATGATGCAATAAAAAGAGAAGACCCCTGAATTAATTATAATGTAAATGGAAACCACTATGACACGAGGTCCTATCTTGCCGATGGGATTTGCTCGGAGTGGGCAGTCTTTGTGAAGACAATATCAAAGCCTCAAAAAGAGAAACATAAATTATATGCACAATATCAAAAAGGGGTAAGGAAAGATGTTGAGATGGCATTTGGCATGTTGCAATCCCGTTTTGATATTGTCACCCGTCCGGCACAGTTATAGAAATGGGATGATGTCAACATCGTGCAAGCAGCAAGCTTGCATTATCCTCCATAATATGATAGTCGAAGAGGAAAAAGAGTTGATTAGGATTCCATTGAATTTGAATGAGAATCCAAGTGCAACCATTGTCCTACCACGGGAGTGAGGACAAATGACAACCCTAATCCAAGCTTTGTGGAGGTGCTTCAAAGAAACTCGGCTATTCGGGCTCGATCTACACATAGGCAACTCAAGATGATTTAGTTGAGCACATATGACATCGTTATGGGCGAAGGGAAAATTAGAGCAGCATGTCCAAGGCAGGCGATGGCTTTATTATTATATCATGTCATGTATTCCTATCCATATAAATGTATATTATATATATGATTATTCTAAGAGTCATACTAATTATTTGAAAATATGTGTATTCTTTCATGTATGCAACACAGTGGCTACAAGATCAAATTATGCACTAGATCACCATGATTCATCATATGTCAAAGAGTGAATTAAATACATAGCAGATAGCTAAACAGACAACCTATTATATAAACTGTATGTTTAGCTGTCTGTGTGTGACAAACAGACAGCAGTTGTCTGGACTCTTTACATGTACTTATCTTTGTGGCAATAAAGGTAAACAAGCGAGGGTAATATCGACATTTGATACTATGCGGCGGTGAATTCACTATTCACACGACACCAAAATCGAACTGCCATTATTATCAACAACAAAAAAATCAAACTGCGGCATGGATTTGGAAGAAGCCTTGGAAGTCCTGATCCGACAACCCTAGCCGTCACCGTGGACGGAGCCCTCTCCGCCGCGGATGGGGAGGCCGATGACGGCGTGTACCGCATCAGCGCCCTCCCCGACGACCTCCGCCGGTGCAACGTCTCCCGCCTCCCCGTCAAGGACGCCGTGCGCACCACCGCGCTCTCCACCCGCTGGCGCCGCGTCTGGCACTCCACGCCACTCGTCCTCTACGACACGCACCTCGACCCTGCAGACCCGCGTGCGCCACCGCCGTCGACCGTGTCCTGGTGGAGAAAATTGTTATTATAGGATCCCAAACAAGCAGCTTTGCTAAAATAGGACTCCTAACATTCGTTTTGCTAAAATAGGTCTTGAAACATTTACACTTCGGAATATATGACATCATGACTATTTTAATTCATTTGATAATCCTAAATACATGTATTTTTTCATAATACCCATATTGCCCCTCATCCTTTCGATCGATTCGCCGTCTTGTCGATCGATTCATCTTCCGCGCCGCCTCCCCGACGTCTCGTCTCGCGCGACAGAAACACCGCCCGCCGCCTCTCCTAAATACATGTGTGCATTCAGCAATATTCCCAATTACACGTTTAATAATCTCCTGCAACCAAACAAAAACGAAGCGAAATACGTAACACATCCAGCAGATTCCAAGAACGAACGAGAGCCCTGACCACCGGCCGGGTCGTGTCCATCTCCATCAGCGGCGGTTGACGGCCCTGCAGTGGCGGCGGATCTCCCCACGCTCGCCGGTGAGCACGCCGACGCGCCCCATCTTGCGGACGGCGATCCTAAACTCGCGTGCTATCCGGCTTCACCCTCACCGTGCTGCTGCTCGCCATGGCCTCCCGTGCGAGGCTGTGCGCCGACCAGGACAGGGGCTCCCTGCTCCGGTTTGTGGCAGGGCTATCACGGCCTCACGGGACGGCAACCAGGCAGTGCGCAGGCGGCCGGCCAGGCGGCCAGGCCACGGCCAGCGAGCCGGCCAGGCGCCCAGACCAAGGGCCTTTTAAGGTCAAGGGCAACAGTCATATGAGACCTCCAAACATATATTTAGAATTATCAAATTAATTAAAATAATCATAATGTCATGTATTCCGAAGCACAAATGTTTCAAGACCTATTTTAACGAAGCGAATGTTAGGAGTCCTATTTTAATGAAGCCACTTATTTAAGATTCTATAATAACAATTTTCTCGTCTGGTGGGCCACCCAGGTCCGTTGGATACCGCCCACCTCGCCATGTTTTTCTTCGAAAAACACAAATGTGAGCTCGGCCAGTGGTCTCGGCTCCTTGCCAACCGTGGCATCCGGGATCTCGCCCTCGTCAGTCTACCGGGGCCCACGGATCTGGTGCGCCTCCCCACCAACATCCTTCGATGTGCGGAGCTCGAGCGCCTCGACCTCGGCCTTGTTTGGTTCGCGTTAAGATTTTAGCGTGTTAATGAATAGTGACATTTTGACTTCTAATTACGGTGTCAAATAAAGTCAATTTACAAAACCAACTCCAGAACCCCGCGCTAGTGACTGAAGAATTTAATAAGGCCTTTGACGCGCGATTAGAGGATGGTTACTGTAGCATCACGGTAGCCAATCATCGATTAATTACCGTCATTAGATTTGTCGCGAAAAGTTATACTCATCTCTAAAAAAAATTTATAAATAAATTTCATTTAGTACATCATACATACGAGATTCTCTTGTGCGCTACTATCGTGGAATAGCCAAACAAGGCCCTCGGTTGCTGGATGTTACCGGAAACTGCCGACCTCCCCGACGGCGCGGGCGTCTTCCCCCACCTACGGGAGCTCGCCATGGTCTGACCTTGTTCGACGACCGCGACCTTGACCACATGCTCACCTCCAGCCCTGTCCTCGAGATCCTCAAGCTCTTTGTCAGCATGGTCAAGGCAAAGCATGTCCGCCTCCGCGGCCAAAAGCTCTTGCGTGCTCTTCTTGGAGTCCAAGGCATTCGAGCTCGCGGTGGTGGACGCACCCAACCTGGAGCGGCTCATCATGTGGGAGACGTCTGCTCCTCCTGATAGTGATGGGTCACTTATATATGGAGGTCAAGATTACTGAAGTCTGAAGGTGCTTGGGTACTTGGAGATGTGTGCCCACAATCTTCAAATTGGTAACACAGTTATCAAGGTGACGATCCGATTTTCATGCGAATGGGTCATCAGACTCATAAGCGTGCTTGTTTTTTATTTGTAAAATAAATATGCTTGATTCATGGATTGCATTGCAGGCTGGCACAAATGTGAGCCCAAGATCCTTGGTTCCAAGTGTCAAGATCTTAGCGTTAAAGGTCAATTTGGGTGTCTTCAATGAAATTCAGATGCTGGTCAACTTCCTCAGATGCTTTCCCAATATTGAGACCCTACACGTGGAGGTAACAATATGCATGCTAATTCAGTTATCTGGCAAGTTTCACCATTGCTTCTCACTAATTGAGCACTTTGCCAATTTTGTAGTCTGCTCGTGCTGATGAACCTACCGGAAATGGCTATATTGAGTTCTTTAAGGAGCTCAGTCCTATCGAATGTGTCCAGTCACGCATCAAAATGGTGGTTCTCCATGAAATCTATGGTGACCTAAGTGAGGTTACATTCATTAAGTACATAACCCAGAGGGCAAATGAGCTCAAAAAGATGACACTTGCGCTTCCTGATAAAAGAAGAACTACAGTAGGCAAGATGATATATGTAGTGAAAACTCTAGCTATTACACCATGGGCTAGTGAAACATGTATGGTTTTGCTTATGGCTCCTGAAGCGGAGCATGGTCTGAACTTCCACAGGGCAGCCGCTCTTTCTATTGAAGACCCTTTTCTTGAACATGGCAGGAGCTCTTCCGTTTCATCAATGAGGGAGAACAGAGAGTGCAAAGACCAGTACAAGCAATATGGTGAGGAAACCATTTGAATACACCATGGAAGGTGGCTATATGATATTTCAAGATCCAAGCTTGCTTTTCTGGGAACTAGCCATTGTCAAGCTAGAGAAGTTATCAGCCAAGATGTGTAGCGTAAGCGTTTGACTTTAGCACTGTGATGGTTCACTTAGAGGACCATTCACCATTGTTACTTGTTATGTTAGCTAGATTATCTTGGATATCTTTGTTAACTTTAACTATGTATCTGTGACAATGCTGAAAGATGTGGCATGCGAGACCATATAATTTATCTTCATTAGAATTTCCCTTCTAGATTTTTGTTCCATATGGTGACTGTTAGTCATCTGCAAATTATGCATCCTGATTGGTTATATGTACCTCTGAAGTCAATTCTATAGAAATTCTATTATACATGTGTAGGACAGAAGCTATGTTGTGGAAGAAGGCTCATAGTGATGGTGAGGAAAGTTATACTGGTGATATGATTTTGTTGAGTTCAATTGCATGAGCTTTAACAATTTCGTTAATAGTTAAAATGTAGTGTGTTTGCACCTGGAGGGTGATGAATGTTTGGTATTGTTCGCCTCTCTGTTGCTGTCACTTTATTTCGATATGATGTTTGAGTTTTCCTAATCATACTTTTAGAGAAGGTGCTGCTACCACTTCCACTTGGCAATACGTCTTCTACTGCTTCCAGAATTTTTAGCTAAGCACAGTTGCTGGTGTCTGCTTGATTTTATTTTCAACAAGACTTGGTTGCTGTTGGCTACCCTTTCGGCTGGCATCTGTTTCTACTTCGAGCTAATCTTATTATGTTAGAGAGTATAGGTCCTTGTAGTTTCTTGTGCTTGAACATGCATACTGGCTATTTCAGGTAATCTTTGCTCTGTGCTGCTACTCAAACACTGATGCTCCCCCATTTAGCTTCTCATTTTGTTTTTATTTGATGGACTATTGCCCTTATCCAAAGCTACCGTTTTTCTTGTGTGATCCGTTCACCGTTACGGCAATAGCACGTTAATAAAGTATTTTTGTGACGTGAAAGACTGTTTATGAATTTCTGAACGGAACTGCGACAAAGTTTGTTTTGGCTGCCAGCCTGTCACTGATTAGCAGTACAGCAAGTTGCGGAGAAACGAAATAAGATTATATGATGAGCAACAAGACGGCTAGCTCATAAGTGACGCAACACACACCTTTGTTCTTGAGTAAGCACAACAGGTACAATCTTCAATTGAACCACGGAAACTAGTCAAGTAGAATCACACAACAGGCTGAAAAGAAAAATACAGATAAACACAATCACACAACATGCAACAATACTTTTACTGAAGTTGTTGACATACACGTAACGTAACAATACAAAGCATTTCCGTACCAACTCTGCTCAGCGTACAGTAAATATCCACCGAGAAACTAGCTAGGGACAACACTAATAAGTACTCAACTCAGGAAGTCAGGAGTCACTATTGCAGATTACCAAGTGCAGTCTTTCCAGAGCCGTACCGGCAAATCTGGAGGCCCTGTGCGAAACTATGAACTGGGCTCTAGTGGACTAGTAATAACTACTATAAAAATAACATATACTCCCTCCTTCTCCGTTTATAAGGCATGGTGGAACATGACACGGTCTTCTAAACAACACTTTGACCATTTATTTATCATATATTATATCATTTTTGATTATAAGCTTATAATCATTGTAAACTATATTTGATTATGAATCCAATCATATGAAATTTGCATTATAAAAACAAAAATTTAATAGTCAAATTATTGGTCAAAGATGAGAAGGTTTGAATCTTGATATACGTGTATGCCTTATAAACTGGGAAGGAGGGAGTATGTTATAATATAGTGCATGTAAACAAGATATTTTAAGAATTATCATACCTATTCACTAGTATTTGGTGCAATGCCCTGATCAAGTGTCTGATTAAGAGGAGAAGAAACTTGTGGTTCCTTTCTAATAAATCTTTCCACTGCCCCTTTCTGAGATTGAATTAGTTCATCTACCCTTTGTTTCTTTTGACGCTTTTGATAACCAGATGGATATTTCTAGAAGACATGGCTAACAATAGAAACAACAAAATTAATAGATGCATTTGGAACTAGTAATTAAAAAGCAACATTGTGTCATAGATGTTGGGCGGAACCTAGTGCAGACGTGCAGGCCTGCAGACGAGAGATGTCTGGCCGTCTGGGCGCAGGGCGCCAGGCCACGCGATCGCAGAGCGCCGAGCGGGACGCCTAGGCGCAAGGCGCTGCGTCGCTCAATGCCTGCGACGTCGCCTGGGTGGAACCTGGCAGGGGCGGGCCCATTGAATTCAAAGGTATTCAACTGAATACCCATTATTTTTAGACAAAAATTTGGTATATATATAGAGTATACTCTATGTATATGATTCAAAAAAGCAAAAATAACCCAACAAACCAAACTACTATTGTCTCAATCTCTCTTTCGGCCCAAAAAACTTTAGCAGCCCAACTTCCCTCCACCACCGGCCCACATACCCCCAGAAGGCCCAAAAATAAGTTATCACACTGGTTTCCCCAAGGGCCAATCCCCCTTCCAGTCTCACGACGGAGCTCGATTGCTGGCCCCGTACCAAAGACACAATTACGAGGTCTTAGCACCAAGCATAATTAACAAGCTGCTGACTCCGATTCAATGTTCTAACCGGCAATTCCCATAGCGAGGAGACCGAAGGCAAGATTTTGCTGTTGGAGTCGTGAGCAATGCAAGCCAACCTGGGTGCCTTGTCGATGAGCTCCCTCGCGCCGTAGACGCCGCGGATGATGGACACCGGCTTGGTCTTGCTAACCGCCGTCATGCGCACAGACCCTGGTACGCGACCCACCTGCGCCGCAGCCTGCTGCGCGTGCGACAGCACCGAGTGGAGCGCCGCCGCCGCCACAAACGCTATCTCCGCCCCCGCCACAGCCAACCACGCGGCCTCGACACCTCTGCCTCCGGCGCCACCGCCGCCGTGAGGGGTTGGTAGTGGCCTGGTGCGAGCTGCGCTGCAGCCCGTACAAGAGCCACGTGTCCACCGCCTCCCTAGCCGGTGACGAAGCGCGGGGCATGCACGTTGTCCTCAGTAATGTGTTCGTGGGAGGGCAGGGGCCAGCGGGTAGAGGCGGCAACCTAGCGCGGTGTAGGGCGGCCCGGCGTAGCTGCGTAGGCGGCGCACATCTGCGTAGTGGCATACCAGTATACCGGGTGCCAAAAAAATTTGGCCCTTTAAAAATTTTGAATACCCAAAGCCCAAATCTTGGGCCCGCCCCTGGAACCTGGTGGCTGGTGCAGACGTCGCGACAGGCCTGTGTCGCCACTCGTGTCGGTCCCCGGCGAGCGGTGACGGCGGGGAAGCGGAAAGGACACAGTTTTCTCTTCTGTGATATATTTGGGGCACAGTTTGTTTTCTATTGGGCCAATTTACAACTAAAATAAAGCCTACTATATAACTATACTTGGTATACACGTTATATTTTTGGGACCCTGTGCGGTCGCACGGGCCCAAAAACAGGCCCGAGTCTTTCTAATTGTGACATGTCAAGAAGCATTTAGTCATTGCATGAACTATACACCTCTTCTGATCGACTTAGAACTGTACTCACACTTGTCAGAGTGACACAACATCATACAACATTCTAAGGTGCGCATAGCTAGAATACTGACAAAAAGCAACCGATCAGCTCCACAATATGCTAGAATTAATCATGGGCCATGTCATCACCTTGAGCTTCATCACCAATCAAAGGGATCACTTAAAGACAGATCTGATGCTCTCTGAAAGCACCAAGCACTGTCTCCATCACGGGCGACTGCCAAGAGAGTAGGGCATTCGCTAGCGCGTTGCGCCGTGGTTAGAGATTTCAGCTTGCTGAGCATCTCATCCACTGAGGCTTGATCTCCATTGGCCAACACAACCACTAGCTTCAGCAGCGATTGCGCTCTCTCTAGGACGAACTTGAGGAACGCGAGTTCATAGCGCTCCCCTCTGAACCTGTCAAACACCACCTTGGTGATGTGTGTCTCTAGGCAATCGATGGGGCCAACCTCCTGCCAGAACTTCAAATTGAGCTTGCCAGCAGGTTCATCAGCTTCATGAGACTGCAAAATGAACGTGTGTGTATATGTGGTTCGATTAACAACTGTCATACCAGAGATATCAAAATTACTGAATGAGGATAGGGAGTGAATGGAATCTCACCAGAACATGCAATGTCTCCACATTGGGGAAGCATCTCAGGAAGGCGGGCAGCATCTTGGCTTCCTTTCGGACTCCAAATCGCACCTTCAGGGCCAAGACCTTAACACTTGGAATCATGGTAGATGGGACCATCTTCGTTCCACTCTACCACACAATTATTGAGAACGCAATGCCATGGATTAAATTTCAAGCCAACAATCAAATTGATGTCACAGATGGATAGTGATATGTTATGTAACTACGTATTGGAGGAAGAAACGGAGAAAGAGATACCTCAATTACGGTGCCGCCGATCTGGAGCTGGTGGAGGCCTGGTTCAAGGTAGCCGAGCACCTTGAGCACGGTGGCGTAGCCAATCCTAACCCTGGTGCTGAAGACAGAGTCCGCCGGTTTGCACGGGAACTCCGGCCACAGGATTAAGCGCTGGAGGCACGGGGCGACGACCACGGCGAGCTCATTCGTCAGAGACCTCCACAGGACCAGGCACTGCAGGCTGCGGCTGCGGATCCGGACGTGGCTGGGCACGAAGAAGCTGGCGACGATGGCAAGCTTCTCAAGCACGGGGCTGCAGTCGAGCAGGTGGTCGATGCCCCTGGCGTGGATTCCGACGCTGCAGAGGCCGATCTCCTGGAGGCGGGGGAACACGGCGGGGCCGCACGGGAGGCCGGCGGCGTCCGGGAAGCCCCAGAAGGCGAGGTAGAGGGTCCGGAGGGAGGCGATGCGGAAAACGTCGGGCGGGAGGTGCAGGGCGGGGGGCATGGGGCGGTTGACGAGGACGAGGTCCTCGGCCCCGCCATCGGCGAGGCGGCGGAGCCAGTAGTCGAGCACGCCCAGGCGCGCGGCGAGCTCCATGCTGCAGCAGGTGAGGCGCACGCAGCGAATGGGGCCGCGGTGGGCGCCGATGGCGCGGGAGACGGCGTCGGTGGTGCCGAACCAGTCGAAGCCGCCGCCGCCGGGGAGGGCGCGGAGGAGATCGGAGTCGTCGAGGACGAGCGGCGCGGAGGCCCAGACGCGGCGCCAGCGCCTGGAGAGCGCGGCGGTGCGCGCGGCGTCCTTGGCGGGGAGGCGCGACACGATGTCGGCGAGCACCGCGTCCGGGAGCCGGCTGATGCGGTCCTCGGTGCCGCCGCCGCCGTGGCCGCCGGGGGAGGGGCGGGAGCCACCGGCGGTCGGGTAGGGCGGGGCGGGGAGGCAGGTGAGGACGGCACGCATGACCTCCTCCACCTTGATGAGCGCCATTGCCAAGAGGCAGAGGGGACGGGAGGCGAGCACGGCCGCGGAGAGGAAAGGAGGAGGGTTTTCTGGGGGCAGTGGCAGGTGGGCGCCCGAGTCGGGATCGGAGCTCGCGTGCTGGGGCTGGGGCTGGGGCTGGGCGGCGGTGGCTTCGGCTCGGCCGCTCGGGGCCCTGCCTGGTGGCCGAAATCAAATGGGGAAAGCCAGGTTTCCTCGCAGGCCCACCTGCCAGTTAGACGGAAGACTATGGACACTGATTCGAGTACGGTAGCCAACTGCTAACACTACGACCGTTCGGAATAATCTGATGTCCCCAACAAGAATTTGTAATTTAAACAAAAGCCTAGGGAGTACTAATCTATACTGCTGGCAGTGGCGGAGGTAGAATGAGGGACAGGGGGCTAAATCAATGGAGTTGTTAATTTGCATGAAAATGTAATGATGATTTAAAATTTTTGCTACAGTATTTTAAATGTGATTAGTTGCTCTTAGGGGGCTGGAGCCCCCCAGCCCCCTGTGGATCCGCCGCCGACTGGCGGCACATGTTGATTGTTGCGCACATTTTCGCTCACACCTCGCAGGCACGTTCAGCGGGAAGTGCAGCAAAAGCAGGAATGAGAATCAACCAATGGTAATGCTTGGTAAGTGATAACAATTGTCGGCACATGGTTGATGAGCTTTTTGCCATTTTGCCAGTTCAAAGAACTGGCTTCGCCAGTTTGCCACGTCAAAGAACGGCTTCTCCGATTCACCATGTGAAATGTTGTAACTTTGATTGTCTTGCCATTTTGCTCTAATACTCAGCAAGGCTTACCCGACCAGTGGGTATATCTTAGCCCACACATCTAGACATGCAAGGCTTTTGGCTCGTGGTTAGCTTGCAGAAAACAGCGACTAAAGTAATTCCTCACTTTCCTTATTTTAGCCCAAGTTCTATATAAATTAACATAGTCTAGTGTTTGCATCACCAAATCTAGAGCAAACAAAGTGGAACAATAAGCGATAATTCATATGTCGTCAACATAGGTATAACTATTTTTCCATCACCACACTATGCTGCGACGCAGTGACCAAGGTGCTCATATCCGAGAGCGACTGACGGCGAATCGATTCGATTTAACCTTGCAAGGTGGACCTAACCAACACGGCACACATTAGCCCCGTCGGACCACGCGCACCAACTTTTCCCCTCCCTGTCTCGAACTACAGAACCGCCCCACCTGCATATAGTCAGCCGAGCCCTACGAGAGAACACCAAAAGTAAACTCATGCATCCCAATTCTCCGCGGCCACTCGACTCGCCCTAAGGGGTGGGTAGAAGTTTTGTACTTCTGAAGCAAGGCAGTACTCGGCTTACCGGTTTCGACTACCTCCTACTCTCGGCATGCGGTTAGTATAGTTCAAACATGATCAGCAGGGCCAACAACGGCTCGGTTCTTAACCGACACAAGCGGAACTACACCTCTCCCGCTCTGTCTCAGATTCTATTCTTTCTTTCATTTCAAGACTTTCTGTAAGCATCTAGGCCCTCTAGGTATGTTTCGGTGATTAATGACAACTATTATTGTGACTAATGAGTTTGTGCAGCTTAATGAAACATTATCGCTCATTTGGTCATATGTTAAAGAGGCCCCTCAATTTTATTATTCAAAAAGACGATCTCGGTATTGAACTCAAATATACAACAAGACTAAGGATCTTTCTAGTCCTAAGTGTCGCAAGGTTGAGCAGGACACTTAGATTAGTATAGGTTTTATAGTTTTGTAGAGATCGCACTATTAAGAGGGGTTAAGACCAAGTAACTTGAGCATGGACATGGTTAATCAAAAATGGATGCACACTATGGTCACTCAGGTTCTAAGAAGTTCAAATAAGTGGTTTTCAACTTATATCTAAATAATATTTGGATTTCATTCAAGACTCAAATCAGAAAAGGCAAAATCAGAAAAAGTCTATACACCGGTTTAACCGACGCCTCCAATTTTCTATACGTCGGTTAAACGCAGTTATCAGAGTCTGGACAAGTACTTTCACCGGTTAAACCGACGTTATGGAAGTTGAATACGTCGGTGTAATGGAGCAAAAGCTGAGGCAAAGTCTATACACCGGTTAAACCGACGATGTTTGAAATTAACGTCGGTGCATTAGTCCAGAGAGTTGGTTTTCCCAGGGATTTCAGAAGTTATACTCACCGGTTAAACCAACGTTGGATTTGAGTTAACGTCGGTGCAGTTGTCCAGAGAGTTGATTTTTCAGTTGATCAGTGGACAACTACACTCACTGGTTAAACCGATGATACGTCGGTTATCTGCCCAAGTTGTAACGGCTAGTTTTCCAAATGGGCAGTTTACATTCATCGGTTAAACCGACGCTAGCTATTGGAGGTTCGTCGGATTAACCGGCGTTAA
This sequence comes from Panicum virgatum, assembly GCF_016808335.1. Taxonomy (NCBI): domain Eukaryota; kingdom Viridiplantae; phylum Streptophyta; class Magnoliopsida; order Poales; family Poaceae; genus Panicum; species Panicum virgatum. Next base: position 43,667,862 of record NC_053149.1, on the reverse strand, counting down.
GTACTTTTCTGGCAGCTTTTCTCCAACGGCTCTATTCGTGTGAGCTGCCTATATATACCCCTCCAATGGGTCATTTTGAGCTCTCTTGACACCAGGCAACATTCATACACTCATACTATTGTTGAGAGCCACCTTGAGCTTCATCTTCCATACATTTGTTCATTCAATCATTCAAGAAGCAAGACTAAGGACTTGAGTAGAGAGAAGCTTGTGTGCATCCGTTCTTTGTGATCGGTTCTTGCTCAAGTGAAGGCCCTAGCTTGTTACTCTTGGTGATTGGCAGCACCTAGGCGATCTTGGTGATTGAAGGTATTTCTTCCGGAGCTTGCCAAGGATTGTGGGAGCCTGAAGAAGTTTGTACGTGGCTTGAGCTCCACCACGCCGGGATGGTGAACGGAGACTCTTAGTGAGCGCCCTCGTCTCGGTGACATGGGAGGTGACAAGACTCTTAGTGAGTGTCACAACGTGGATTAGGGGTGTGTGCCAACACATCGACACCACGGGAAAAAAATCCGGTTGTCTCTTGCCCACTCTTTACTTTCAAGCACTTACTTTCATGCAATTATTCATGTGCTTGAACTTAGAGATCATAACTTAGCTCTACCTTACTTAGTTTCATACCTTGTTATATCTTTGGTAGCTTGTGTAGTGTGCTTAGTTAGCCGGTTGGTGAATTGAGCCTTACTAGTATTGCATAGGTTAAGGTTGCTTTATTTTGTCTTAGAAATTTGAAAAAGACCCAATTCACCCCCCTCTTGGTCCATCAATCCTTACAATTGGTATCAGAGCCTCGTTGTTCATTTGGATAATTAGGCTTCACCGCCTAGAGCTATGGCCAAGATGGGTGGTTCGCCGCCTCACTTCGAGGGCAAGAACTTTGCCTATTGGAAAGTTCGCATGGCCGCATATATTGATGCGATTGCCCCCGAAGTATGGTTAGCGACTAAGACTGGGTTCATCGGAAATCCTACTCTCGAACAATTAAAGTGGAATGCAAAAGCTAGAAATGCAATTTTTGAAGCCATTAGTGATGAAGTCTTTGCTAAAGTAAATGGCATGGACTTAGCAAGTGATATTTGGAAAGAGCTAATTGAAATTCATGAAGGCTCCACAAAAGTTCATGAACAAAAATATCACTTGTTTAGAGCTAAGTATGATTCTTTTAAAATGCTAGCTCATGAAAATTGCAATGATATGTATTCCCGCTTGAATGTCATTGTCAAGGACATTAATGCTCTTGAAGTATCTAAAATTGATAGTGGCTCCATCAACCGCAAGATTCTCAAGCTCCTTCTGAAGCCCAAGTACAACATCATCAATGCTATGCTTCAAAAGGAGAATCTTGATACGATAGAAGTGGGAGAGCTTATGGGCGAAATTCGCGCTCATGAAATGGGTATCCTTGGTATGTCCGAAGAGCCAACTACAAGTAAAACAATCGCTCTCAAAACCAAGGCCAACAAGCCTCGCAAGCTCAAGATGATCAAGCAAGAATCAAGCTCAAGCAATGAAGAGGATGATCATCATAAAAGTTAATCCGATGATGAAGATGATGGAGAACTTGCTCTCATGATGAGAAAGTTCACCCGCTTGAGTGACAAGATCAATAAGAAGGGTTACAACTTTGACCCTAAAAGAAGAATGTTCCGGCCAAGGGAAGATGTCAAGTACAAAACATGCTACAATTGTGGAGAAAAAGGCCACATCTCTCCCGATTGCCCCAAGCCGGATAAGAGAAAGAAGGACAACAAGAGCAAGCATCGCCATGATTCAAGCGATGATGATGAAGATGAAAAGAAGAACAAGAACAAGAAACTTAGGAAGAATAAGAGCCATGACAAGAAGACCAAGCTCTTCCCAAAGAAGAAAGGCCACACCAAGAGAAGCTTCTTGGTGGAAAAATAAGAATGGGTGACCGATGTCTCATCAAGTGAAGATTCAAGTGATGAAGAAGACATCGTCACCATCGCTCTCACGAATGAAGAACCATCGCTACCTCCACCTCCCATGTGCCTCATGGCAAAAGGTAACACAAATGTATGTGAGGTGGATAGTGATAGTGATAGTGATGATGAGCTTGACCCTTATGAGTTTACTAACCTCATTAATGAGTATACATCCGTTATCAAGAGGGAAAAGAGCAAAGCCAAGATTCTTGAGAGCACTCATGCCAAGTTAGAGCATGCCCACTCCGACTTGCATGGCAAGTACAATGACTTGCTCAAAAATCACAATGAGTCACTTGTACTTGCTAAGCAAGTTGAAGAGTGCCACAAAAAGCTTAAACAAGAGCATAGGGAGTTGGCTCACAAATATCAAGAACTTGAATTTGCCCATGAAGCTATTGACCCAATTCTTGAAAACTCTTTCAATGAAAATATTGAAAAGGTCAATGCTTCTACTTCATGTGATGACCTACTCATTGATGCAAGTGCTACTAATGTTGTGCCCGAGCTTGCTCCTTCTAGGGAAAAGGAATTGATGGATCAAGTGGCAAGCCTCAAGCGTAGTGTGGAGAAGCTCTCACGAGGAGAATACATCCACAAGGAAATTCTCTTCAACAATGCTCGGGACTATGGCAAGAGAGGTCTTGGTTCATTTCTGGAGCCAAATCAAGGCACTACTCCTTCTCCGGAGATCAAGACTAGCTTCATCAAGGAAGTTGGTTCATATTGCCAACATTGCCAAGTCACCGGGCACCACACTAGGGACTGCACCTTACCATCACGCCCTCTTCCCACTTTACCAAAGAATTACTCATCAATGTTTCAAAATAACTATTTTCTTTTGAGTAAAGTGAAGGGCAAGGTGAAGGCCAAATTCATTGGCAAAATCACTAAGGAGTCAAAGAAGAAGCTCCCCCAAGCAACTTTGAGTCCCAAAAGCTCTTGTCACACATGTGCAAGGCCCAAAGCTTGTTTGGGTTCCAAAAACTCAAAAGTGAATTCTCATGTGTGTAGGTGAACTACAAAGCCGGTGGAAAATATTTTGTACTTGATAGCGGTTGCTCTCAACACATGACCGGCAATGATAGCATGTTCACCTCTCTTGAAAACCCCGGCGATCATGAACATATCACCTATGGTGATAACTCAAGGGGAAAAGTTTTAGGTTTGGGTAGAATAGCAATTTCAAAAGATTTATCTTTTTCTAATGTCTTGTTTGTAGAAGCACTTAGTTTTAATCTTATTTCAATTGCTCAATTATGTGATCTTGGACTAACGTGTACCTTTGACAAGAATGGTGTTGTAGTAACTCTTGAAGAAGACAAGTCATTGGTATTCACGGGGTTTAGGCATGGCAACATTTACTTGGTGGATTTCTCTTCAAAGCAAATAAGCTCCATGACATGCCTCTTCACCAAGTCGTCTCTTGGGTGGCTTTGGCATAGAAGAATTGCTCATATTGGCATGAGCAACCTCAAGAAAGCCCACAAGAGAGGGATGATCACCGGCTTGAAGGATGTCACATTTGACAAGAACAAACTATGTAAAGCATGTCAAGCCAGAAAGCAAGTTGCAACACATCATCCTATCAAGACGATGTTGTCTACCTCCAAGCCGCTCGAGCTACTTCACATGGATCTTTTTGGTCCAACCACATACAAGAGCATTAGTGGTAACCTCTATTGCCTAGTAATCGTTGATGAGTTTTCACGTTATACTTGGGTCATGTTTCTAGGCGATAAGGGTGAAACTCCGGAAGTCTTCAAGACATTTGCAAGAAGAGCTCAAAGGGAGTACAACTCCCCAATTGTGAAGATCCGGAGTGACAACGGCACCGAGTTCAAGAATATGAGGATTGAAGAATGGTACGATGAAGAGGGCATCAAGCATGAGTTCTCTGCCACCTACACGCCTCAACCAAATGGAGTGGTGGAAAAAAAGAACAAGACACTAATCACTCTAACAAGAGCAATGTTGGATGATTATGGCACGTCCGAAAAGTTTTGGGCGGAAGCAATCAATACGGCTTGCCATGCATCCAACCGAGTGTATCCCCACCGACTCCTCAAGAAAACACCATATGAGCTCATCACCGGGAAGAAACCAAATATATCCTACTTTCGAGTCTTTGGTTGCAAATGCTTCATTTATAAGAAGAAAATGCTCGGTAAGTTTGAGAGTAGATGTGATGAAGGATTCTTTCTTGGTTATGCATCAAACTCCAAAGCATATAGAGTATTCAATCAAACCTCCGGGTTAGTTGAAGAAACATGTGATGTGGAGTTTGATGAATCTAATGGCTCCCAAGAGGAGATTGTTGGCTATGACAATGTAGGTGATGAGGAGATTGATGAAGCTTTGAAGAAGATGTCCATTGGGGATATCAAGCCAGAAGAGGTGCATGAAGGCAATGATCAAGGGGGAGGACCTTCCTCATCTACACCAAGCACCTCCATGGCACCCCAAGTGAATGAAGATAAAGAAAAAGATGATCCACAATCTCAAGAAAATGTTCCAACGCCAACACCCCAAGTCCAAGAACAAGAAGAGCAAAATATTCCACCACAAGCACAAGTCACTCATGATCCACCCCAACAAACATCCACGCATGTACCGCTAGTGAAGCATGGTCGTATCTCCAAGGATCATCCAATTGGTCAAATCATTGGTAGTCCTTCCAAGGGAGTAAGAACTCGCTCTAAGCATGCTTCATTTTGCGAACATTACTCGTTTGTTTCTTGTATTGAATCCACTAGCATAGAGGAAGCACTTGAGGACTCGGATTGGGTGATGGCCATGCAAGAAGAATTGAACAACTTCACCCGCAATGAAGTTTGGGTCCTCGAAGCTACTCCGAAAGATAAGAACATCATCAGCACTAAGTGGGTCTTCCGAAACAAGCAAGATGAACATGGGGTGGTGGTACGCAACAAAGCAAGACTTGTGGCAAAAGAGTTTTCTCAAGTCGAAGGTTTGGATTTTGGTGAAACTTTTGCTCCGGTCGCAAGACTTGAAGCTATCCGCATCCTTCTTGCTTACTCTTCACATCATAATATCAAATTGTATCAAATGGATGTGAAAAGTGCATTCTTAAATGGCGTTATTAATGAACTTGTTTATGTTGAGCAACCTCCCGGGTTTGAAGATCTGAGGAATCCTAACCATGTTTATAGGTTGCACAAGGCACTCTATGGGCTCAAACAGGCTCCAAGGGCTTGGTATGAGAGGCTTCGTGACTTCCTAATCATGCAAGGCTTCAAGATCGGGAGGGTGGACACCACATTGTTCACAATAGACGTCAACGGGGATCTTTTCATTTGTCAAATCTATGTTGACGATATTATCTTTGGCTCAACTAATGATTTACTAAGCCATGAGTTTGCTACCATGATGTCTAGGGAATTCGAGATGTCCATGATCGGCGAATTAACCTTCTTCCTTGGTTTTCAAGTCAAACAATTGAAGGAAGGGACATTCATCCATCAAGAAAAATATACTAAAGATATCATGAAGAAGTTCAAGATGGATGAATGCAAGCCGATCAAGACACCCATGGCAACCAATGGGCATCTCGACTTGGATGTGGATGGTAAACCGGTTGATCAATCCATCTATCGTTCTATGATAGGGTCTTTGCTTTACCTTACCGCATCTAGGCCTGATATAATGTTTAGTGTGTGCTTGTGTGCCCGCTTTCAAGCAAACCCAAAGGAATCACACCTCTCGGCTGTGAATAGGATCCTTCGGTATCTCAAGCACACCCCAAGCATAGGCTTGTGGTACCCCAAAGGCGCTAGCTTAGATCTCTTGGGATACTCAGATTCGGATTTTGCCGGAAGCCGTGTGGATCGCAAGAGTACATCCGGGGGTTGCCACTTGCTTGGGTGTTCTCTAGTTTCTTGGTCGAGTATGAAGCAAAATTCCGTGGTTTTGTCCACCGCGGAAGCGGAATATATAGCGGCCGGTGCATGTTGTGCCCAAATCCTATATATGAAGCAAACTCTTTTGGACTTTGGTGTGAAACTAGATAGGATACCACTCCTTTGTGACAATGAAAGTGCCGTAAAAATTGCCAAAAATCCGGTTCAACACTCTCGCACAAAGCACATTGATATTCGCCATCACTTCTTGCGTGATCACGAAGCTAAAGGAGACATATCTCTTCAAGGTGTGAGATCCGAGGAGCAATTGGCGGATATTTTCACAAAACCATTAGACGAGAGTACATTTGTTAGGCTAAGGAATGAGCATAATGTATTAGATGCGGCAAACGTCATGTAAGTTGCCATGTCATATAGAAAAATGCATACATATAGGACACTTGTCTAACCATGGTAAGATAGTGATGAGCATGGGTTTAGCTAGAGGTGGTGGTCCACTTGTTTTCCTCTAGGCTTGTAGAAAGGCTCATCATGAAGAAGCTTCCCGTGGGTTCAAACTTGACAAGTAGAACTTAAATTTTTGTTATGCATTTCTTGTCATATAGATGTGCACTTCATGTTTACTATTCTTTCGCATGTAGTTTTAGCTTGCACCATCATTGCATGCGTAAGGGTCACAAAGGAGATCACTTGATGAAAATGAGACTTGTTTCATATGCAAGATCTTAATTCATGAAAAGTGAAAAGAGCAAAGTGTTAGGTGCGTTATTGCCTAGTGAGCAATGTCATGATGAGTTTGAAGCTCTCTATCTTCAATATTCCTATGACAAGGCTCATACATTTTATTTGGCGCTGTCTCGCTTTGCGGCTTTTCCTTGTGTTCGAAAAGAAAAATTACTAAGCTCTATGCTGTCCTAAATATTTTGAGAGGTAAAGTCGCCTATGCAAGTCCATTAACTTGAGTTTAGTTGAATTTTATAAGTTTATTGGACTTAGCATAGAAGAGTGAGCTGAGTGAAGGTTTTTCGGGCTCACCGGTTAAACCGACGCTTAATGGATCTATACCCATCGGTTTAACCGGCGTTACTAAGTTTCTATCTCAGCTCAGCCAAACCAGGCGTTCAACCGGCGTATGCAAAAGTCATATCATCGGAACAACCGGTGAACACAACTCAGTTCTGACCTAGCAATCAACCGCCGATTTAAGTGTTCAACCGGCGAGTTCAAAATGCATATCCGGAGCTGAGAGACATGGAAAATATTATGAACCGCGGATATTTGAGCAGGAAGTTTCAGGCGATATGCCACCAGCCCACACCGCTCAATGATAGGAAAAGGCCTAACATAGCGAGGGGGCGAGCTTTCCCTTCACTCCGAATCGCTGGACTCCTTTCATTGGAGATACCTGCAAATAGACATGGTCTCCCACTTGGAATGTGATGGATTGACGTTTCTTGTCCGCATAACTTTTCTGTCGAGACTGGGCTATTTTCAAATTCTCCTGTATGAATCGGACTTGTTCTTCTGCCTCACTGACCATCTCAGGGCCGAACACACTTCTTTCTCCGGCTTCTGACCAATTCACTGGAGTTCTACACCTTCGCCCATACAATGCCTCAAAAGGAGCCATTTTGATGCTTTCCTGATAACTGTTGTTATAAGAGAATTCCGCTAGAGGTAGGCATTCATCCTATTTCTTGCTATAAGAGAGTGTAGCGAAAATGGCCTCTCATGCCATATTTCGATATAATGTTTTGGCGATTGATGACACACACAACACTTGCACTAATATATGTGTTAAGATGATCATTATCAGGTTTATAGGTCCAAGGGATGAAAAGATCAAAGACCCTAAAGAAACCAAGTCAAAAAGATCAGAACAGAGACAATTTACTATCACCGATTGAACCGACGATAGGCAAATTGTACTCACCGGTGCAATGGGCTCAGTGGAGACCAAGTCAGCAGAGTGCACCGGTGGAACCGACGACGGGAAAAATGAAGGCGTCGGTGCAATGGACCCAGAAGCTGAGGCTAGGGTTTAGCACCGGTTAAACAGACGATGCTCAAAATTGAGCGTCGGTGCAGTTGTCCAGAGACTCCATTTTTCGGGGGTTTCTGAGCTTGCACTCACCGGTTAAACCGACGGTGATTTAAAGAGCGTCGGTCGATTGATCAAGTAGCCGTTGGAAGACTAACGGCTAGAAGAAGGGAAAGTACACTCACCGGTTGAACCGGTGTTGACAAAACTAGAGCGTCGGTTTAACCGGCGTTAAGGAATTTTGTCAGCCTATCCCAACGGCTCTTTTGGGGTGTGTGGGCTATATATACCCCCAAGGTCAGGTCATTTGAGTGTGCTGGAGTTGCTAAAAGCTTACTACACTTGAAGAACACCTCCAACCACCATAGAGCTTCATTGTACATCATATAGGCTTAAGCACACTTGTGAGAGTGCTTAGTGCTTGATTAGGCTTAGTTCTTGAGAGAACTAGCTTGAGAGAAAGTCTTGCTACGGCAAGCATCTTGTGTACTCGTCGTGTGACCCTCCAACTTGGTGTGGAGCAGCAACGACACTTTGTGCGGGGAAGGAGACCCCTCTTGGTGAGAAGCTCTGATAGTGAAGACGGTGTCGTTGGTGACGCTTTGAGAGAGATGGTGGCAGTGGCCTTGTCTTGGTGACTTGGGGTCACATAGCCTTTGCTTGCCGGGAGCCTTGGTGGCGAACGCAAGACGGTGATCAAGCGAAGAGACTCGGCATCACACTTGTTCGTGTTGGACAAGTGGCCGTGGACGTAGGGAGGGACTTGGTGTCCTAACCGAACCACGTTAAATCGTGTGTCTTGGTGTCTTCACGGGAGTTTGCATACTCTTTCCCTTACCTCTTTACTTACCGTATTATGTTTTTGCATTTACTCTATCTTGCGTGCCTTTACTTTCCTAGTTAGTTTGATTAGGATTGGCTATAGGTTGCAAGTCTTTTAGGGGTAAGTAGAGAGTAGCATAGATAAACCTTAGTCATAACTAGCATGTGTAGGACGTATTAGGTTTATCTCATGCAAATAGATTGAGCCCTAGGATAGAAAGCGATTAGCGACCCTATTCACCCCTCCCCCTAGGGTCGGACACCTTAGTGATCCTTACAGAGAGCACACAGGCTCTAAGCATATCCTCCAGAATTTGATTGATTCGCTCAGTTTGACCATCGGTCTGAGGATGACAGGCTGAGCTGCGAATAAACTGAGTACCCAGAGATGCATGCAACTGTTCCCAGAAACGGGCAACAAACTGTGGGCCTTTGTCAGAAATAATTGTCTTGGGTACACCATGAAGACTCACAATCCGCGCCATATATATCTCAGCATATTGATGAGATGAATAACGTGTCTTGACTGGAAGAAAATGAGCGGACTTAGTGAGGCGGTCAACGATAACCCAAATAGAATCATATCCCTTTGACATGGGAGGCAAACCAACAATGAAGTCCATACTAATATCCTCCCACTTCCACGAAGGAATATCCAAAGGCTGTAGCATACCCACAGGTTTGAGATGACTTGCTTTGACTCTTCGACAGATATCGCACTCGGACACATATTTGGCGACCTCACGCTTCATCCTGGTCCACCAGGACCGCTGCCTGAGATCGTGATACATTTTGTTACTGCCCGGGTGAATGGAATACCTAGAAATGTGAGCCTCATCAAGAATTTGTTTCCGGAGCTCAAAGTTCTTAGGCACTACTAACCGATCTTTGAACCAAAGAACCCCCTCACTATCTCGATGGAAGCATTGCACCTGAGGATCATCCTCACTGAGTCGTTGCCTGATCTTATCCATGCCCACATCATTCCTCTGAGCAGCGATAATCTGATCTCGAAGTGTAGGTGTGAGGGTAATATTAGCAAGTGTGCCCTCAGACACAATAGCCAAGTTCATCTTCTCCATCTCTTGGCACAAGGTTTCATGCAGAACTGTAGCGGACACACAGCTACAACTTGCCTTGCGACTTAAGGCATCGGCTACAACGTTAGCCTTGCCCGGGTGATAATGAATCTCCAAATCATAGTCTTTGATCAATTCTAACCACTGTCTCTGGCGCAAATTTAGCTCGCTCTGTGTAAAAATATACTTGAGACTCTTGTGGTCTGAGTATATATGCACTGGATTGCCCAGAAGGTAATGGTGCCAGATCTTTAATGCATGCACCACTGCTGCTAATTCCAGATCATGAGTAGCATAATTCTCTTCATGCCGTCTGAGGGCTCTGGAGGCATAGGCAATCACTCGCTGATCCTGCATAAGGACGCAGCCTAGGCCCGTACCTGGTGCATTACAACAAGTATTAATGGCCGAATAATATCCGGCGAAGGCAAACAGGGATGAGAACACAGCCGAGACCCGTACCTGATGCATCACAATACACATCAAAAGGCTGGGTGATATCTGGCTGAGCGAGGACAGGGGCAGACGTCAGAAGCCTTCTCAAAGTCCGAAAGGCCTGCTCACATTTGTCGTCCCAACTAAATCTCACCCCTTTCTTGAGTAACTCGGTCATGGGCCTAGCAATTTTAGAGAACTCCGGTACAAACCGGCGATAATAGCCTGCTAGCCCAAGAAAACTCCGGATCTCTGAAATAGACTCTGGAGTCTTCCAACCTAGGACATCCTGAATCTTCCTAGGATCAACAGAAATCCCCTTGTCTGAGATGATGTGGCTCAAGAACTGGACTTCCTTGAGCCAGAAATCACATTTACTGAATTTGGCATATAGCTTGTGTTCCCGCAGGCGCTGAGGCACAATGCGAAGATGTTCTGCATACTCTTCTTCATGCTTGGAAAATATCAGAATGTCGTCAATGAAAATCATGACAAATTTATCTAGCTCAGGCATGAACACCGAGTTCATGAGATACATGAAATGAGAAGGGGCATTGGTTAGCCCGAAAGACATGACCAGATATTCATAAAGCCCATATCTGGTGGAGAAGGCCGTCTTGGGAATATCTTCAGCTCTAATCTTTATCTGATAATAACCCGAGCGGAGATCAATTTTTGAAAATACTCGGGCCCCGAATAGCTAATCAAACAGGATATCAATTCGGGGGAAGTGGATACTTATTCTTTTTCAAAAGTCTATAATCCACACACAACCGGAGGCTTTCGTCTTTCTTTTTCACAAAGAGTGCAGGACAGCCCCAAGGTGACGTGCTAGGACGGATATAACCTTTATCAAGCTGTTCTCGTAATTGTTTCTTTAACTCTGCTAATTCATTAGGTCCGATATGGCCTCCTGGAGATTGGCGCCGTGCCCGGTTGCAGTTCAATAGCAAACTCCACAGCACGGTCAGGTGGCATGCCCGGCAATTCATCCGAAAAAACATCCGGGTATTCACATACCACTAGTATATCCTCTAGCTTCTTGCCCTCGGCGTGGTACACCACATGGGCCAATGGGGTGGAGTTCATAAGACTTAAGGTCATCGAACCATGAATAGGAGAGTTGATGTGCACAGATTGAAAAACTGTGTTAAGAACGACTCTGTGAACTCCCATCCAATTCCTGCCAAGAATAATATCCACCTTCTGGGATGGCAACACTATAAGCTGGGTGGCAAAAATCCTTCCCTGTAACTGCAAGGGTACTTGTCTAACAAGTTGATTAGTAATCAAGTGTCCCCCGGGTGAGTGAATATTATATGGCCTGGATATGCTCTCCACTTCTAATCCCAGTCTGCTTACACATTCCTTGCTAATAAATGTGTGAGATGCCCCAGAATCAAATAGTACAGTAATGGGATGTCCGTTAATAGAAAACGTACCCGACATCACTGGTGCTCCCTCAGGAATATCCTCAAGGGTGGTGTAGTGCACCTGCCCCAGCTTGAAGTGAGCCACTTGCTGTTTCTGGTTCTGCTGGTTCGACTGCTGGCCTTGCTTAGGTGGCATTGGGCAGTTACGGGCGAAGTGTCCCGATTGCCCACAGTTGTAACAAGGGAACAAATTGGGGCGCAACCTCGGCTGCTGCACCTAGACCTTCTGCTCATTCTGCTGAGGGGCAGGAGGCCTGACTGTCCCCTGTGGCTGAGTGTACTGAGGGGGCATGTATCCCCACTATTGCGGTGGCTGGTGCTGAAAGGGGGCACGCTGGGGGCCCGACTGCACCAGGCGGAACCTCTAAGGAGCACTGCTAGAAGACCCCATAGCCGGTGACTTTATCTTCTTTTCCGCTTTATGAGCTAGATGGGCATCCTCCTGAACGGTAGCCCCATTGACTAGCTCACTAAAAGTGTTGAACTTGAACATCGCCAGGCGATCCTGGAGCCTGCTGCTAAGCCCCTGCCTGAAACATGTCTGCTTCTTTTCATCAGTATCCACGTGATAACCGGCGTACATTGAGAGCGTGTTTAAGTTCTGGGCATATTGCATCATATTGTTGTTACCCTGCTTTAGGGCCAGGAACTCGGTGAGCTTCCTGCGGATGACCCCTGCAGGAATATGGTGTGCTCTAAAAGCTTCCTTGAACTCATTCCAAGAAAACCGAGTGCCAGCAGTAAACATAGCCACGTGGTTGTCCCACCACGTACGTGCGGGACTTCTGAGCTGTTGTGCTGCAAAAGATGCCTTGTCGTTGTCATTGTAGGGGTACAGCGTGAACTTGGACTCTATGGTCTTAAGCCAGCTGTCGGCCTCCAACGGCTCATCGGCCTTGTGAAACAGCGGCGGCTGGGTCCCCAAGAACTCCTGGTATTCAGGAACAGGTGGCTGGTGGTGAGGCTCAGGCCGCGGCGCTCTGTCCTGCTGCACGAGCTCATGGAGGAGTGCGATCTGCTCGTCGCGCCAGGTGAGCATGTCCGCAATGGCCTGGGCCAACTCAGGAGGGTTCGGTGGTTCTCCCATTCTGCATTCAACCATGACGAGGTTAGTTCCATCATTCAGATAAATTAAAATAAAACCGATAGTAACTAATCCTTTCTAGTCATGGCACAATACAGAATGTAGGGCTTCAAACAATTCTGAATGATGCTTGCAGGCGGGGCCAGGCGAGCGATCGGCGCAACCAGTTGGTCTGACCGAGCTGCCCTGGTCCTGCCGAAAATGGTATGGCGAACCGTCCGCAGTACATGGGCGGACCGTCCGCTTTACCAAAAATCCAGCTAACCGGACCGTCCGCTGAGATTCTGCGGACCGTCCGCTGTACACAATGTCAACCTAACTCAGTTTCAACTGGTTCTGGGAAATTTTCCTTAATGTCCGGCGGACCGTCCGCTTGTCACAACCGGACTGTCCGCGCAACACATTTGAACTGCCTGACGGTGTTCTCCGGTCCAACCGACATGCTTTCACAACCCATTTGCGCCGCGCCTATAAAACCTTACGACCCGAACGTCACCTACAAAGGTCCTTAAGACCTTAAACTCACCCCCATCAACTTTTACGGAAAAATCTCAAAATCACTATAAAATGAGATGCATGCTCGCCCTACGTTCTTTCTAATAATTTTTTTTTATACTTTTGAAAAACTTTGAAACTAGTCATGCCCGTACCACCCTCGGTGCGTTTCGGCTCTGATACCAGCTGTGACGGAACCGCCAAATTAAAACTCTAATTAAGCATAATGGTCGTCATTTGAACACATCGGGCTCTTTAGCTTAACGGCTTAATTTGGCGATCCTTTCTCAACCCACGTCTCGATCGAAACATCACCGATAGTCCCACGCGAAAGTGGGCGCAGATTTTACAAGCACGACACAAATTTGAAAATACAACAAATATACATAAGACTTCACCTTAAGTTTTACAAACCAAGTTTGAATAAATACAAAATTTACAAACTTTGAATTACTAAAATCCGGGTTCAACTAGAGGAAAGGGCCTACAACTACCAAAAGTGTGCCATAGGGAGATCCCTAACTAAACATCTGGCTCCACCACCTCCCATCCCTCGGCATCCCGGCGGATGAACTTGACGCACCAGGGACAGAAGTCTATGTCTGCGTGTCCTGAAATAATTGTGGCAACAAACCCTGAGTATACTAATACTCAGCAAGGCTTATCCGACCAGTGGGTATATCTTAGCCCACATATCTAGACATACAAAGCTTTTGGCTGGTGGTTAGCTTGCAGAAAATAACGACTAAAGTAATTCCTCACTTTCCTTATTTTAGCCCAAGTTCTATATAAATTAACATAGTTTAGTGTTTGCATCACCAAATCTAGAGCAAAAATTAACATAGTCTAGTGTTTGCATCACCAAATCTAGAGCAAACAAAGTGGATCAATAAGCGATAATTCATATGTCGTCAACATAGGTATAACTATTTTTCCATCACCACACTACGCTGCGACGCAGTGACCAAGGTGCTCATATCCAAGAGCGACTGACGGCGAATCGATTCGATTTAACATTGCAAGGTGGACCTAACCAACACGGCATTAGCCCCGTCGGACCACGCGCACCAACTTTTCCCCTCCCTGTCTCGAACTACAAAACCGCCCCACCTGCATATAGTCAGCCGAGCCCTACGAGAGACCACCAAAAGTAAACTCATGCATCCCAATTCTCCGCAGCCACTCGACTCGCCCTAAGGGGTGGGTAGAAGTTCTGTACTTCCAAAGTAAGACAGTACTCGGCTTACCGGTTTCGACTACCTCCTACTCCCGGCATGCGGTTAGTACAGTTCAAACATGATCAGCAGGGCCAACAATGGCTCGGTCCTTAACCGACACAGGCGGAACTACACCTCTCCCGCCCGGTCTCAGATTCTATTCTTTCTTTCATTTCAAGACTTTCATCCATAAATTAGTAACTCATATCTGGAAACATAAAACTATTCTACATCTCACGAGTAACCAAGAATTACTCGACTTCTACCGAACCCTATCTAGCATAGCATTTCTATCGGCCTATACATACTAGTACAACTCAAGGACATCTAGGGTTCATGCAACTAGAGTTTCAAACAACTCCTAAACGTAATGCATAAGTAATAAATACATATATAGGTGTCATAATTTAAAATTAATAGGATGTGCACCGGGGCTTGCCTTCGGGCTGCTGCACAGAGCTAGGGTCAGACAGGCCTTGGGCCGGGTGCTAATACCTCTCCTCCTGGGCTTGTGCCGGTTGCTCCTGCGGTGCCGCAATCACCTCAAATACGGCGCCCTCAGCTGCGTATGCTACACGTATGCATATGAAATAAATGAGTGCAGCTCAATGATGTAACTATTTTTACTTCAACTGGAATGCCCTACGGACTGTCCGCGCCCAAGTGGTGGACCGCCCGCCGTACCATTCTACCGATCCACCAGAGACAACAACGTCTCTGGAACAATTTCTAATCCTACCTGCGGACTGTCCGGCCCCCCTTGGCGGACCGTCCGTAGTTCACGTATTCAATCCACCAGAGACGGTAACCTCTGGACAAAATCCTAGACTCTACTGCGGACTGTCCGCACCCAAGTGACGGACCATCCGCAGTTCAATCCTGCGCACCCCACCAGAGACATCGTCTCTGGACAAACTTCAAGTTTCAACGGCGGACTGTCCGCTCCCCTATAGCGGACTATCCGTAGTCAATTCTGCTAAACCACCAGAGACAACATCGTCTCTGGACGAAACCTAATCTAACCGGCGGACTGTCCGCGCCTCCCAAGCGGACCGTCCGCGATGCATAACTTTTGACCCGCGCCGCAGGCGGCAGCAAGTGCGGCGGCGACGGCGGCGGCTGTTCACCGGCGCCGGTGACACACCATGAAAGGGGAAAAAGACCTGGGAGCACAAGGAACTCACTACGAATCCATTCCCACGGTCGGTTCGAGCGGAGGACGACCGGAGAAGCGGATCGACGTGGAGCAAAGCTTCAAGCACCTCCATTGGCAACCGGCGGTGGCGGGGGATGATTCCGGCCGTAAGAAGCCGGTCTAGGGGTTGGGGAAGGTGGAGGAGGTGCCGAAGAAGGTTTCCGCGCGAGGAATCGAGGTTTGGTGGCCAGAGTAGGGAGATCGATAGAAGGGGGCGACGACGGCGTGAGCGCTCGAGCTCCGCTCGGCTTTGGACGAAGTGAGGAGGAAGAGAGGAATGACAGGTGGGTCCCACATCCATCCAGATAAATATCTGGGCGATGCCTGGCGGACTGTATGCCAACCCCGAGCGGACTGTCCGCGAGGCAGGTGTTACATTCAACTAGCTAGCTACCGGCCTGCCTGACCAAAACATTAAAATTTCCCCGTCTCTGTCACCCTCGCTCGCCGCCGCCCAAGCTCGGCGCGGCGCGGGCGAGAGCGGCGTCAGACGGCTCATGATCCGTGGCACCCAGGATTATCGGGCGGTCTTCTTTCACGCGGCAGCAGCAGGCTGTCACTCACGCTCTTCTTGTGCCCAAGAAATCTACCTGTTTGGCGCCGACGGCGACTTCAGAAAGCCACACGCGATTATTAGATGGTAGTAGATGCAGTGTTAGCCTAATTAAACGTCAAACGATGAACATTTAGCAAAAAGTAGGTATACACACGACCTTTTAAACGGTCAAAAGAATTTTGCACTGCCTTACACGGCTCTACACGGCTACCTATCGCGTTTACACGCCGTGTAAACGGTGAAATGGCCGTGTAGACGAACAGCGTGTGTGGACTCGGTGGAGAATTCATATATTCTGAAATCTTTCATACAGTATATATTTAACACCCTTTTACAATTTACATGTAGCCCACGTTAATTAGTCTAAAGATCATGCATGCTCACAGCTACATGTACTACAACAATGCTTTGACAATCAGTGCCCCGTTTGCTAGCTTCAGTTGACCAAACCGGCCAATGCAGCAAGTTGGATGACACGAAAGCCAAATGCCCCAAACCAAACACACTAATGTTGTTTCTACGAATTACCAAAGCTGAATGCGCAAAGTAAATGTCGACAGAGACGAAGAAGGCAACCAAACACACACACAAACCGAGGCGAATGGTGGAGCGGCGTAAATATATGGCCTATATATATATATCAAGCGAGGCGAAGCGAACGTCGTGCACGTACACGCACTGTGGCGGCACCGGCGGCTCGCCGGCCATGGGCGTCAAGTCGCCACGTCGATATCGCCCTGCACCTCCGGCGCCGCCTCCTCGAGCCCACGGGAGCGCACCTCGCTGCTCATCATCTCCTCTGCCACCCAGCCGACGTCTCCGAGCACGCGGTCGAGTATCCCCAGCATCTCGTCGGGCGCGACGAGCTGCGGGAAGTGACCCACCGAGTCGATGGTGACCATGGCCGCCGCGGCGCAGCGCGCCCCCAGCATGCGGGCCTGCATGTACCGCCCGACGCACGGCGGCGCGGCGAAGTCGCGGGAGGCATGCACCAGCGTGCACGGCGCGGCCACGTCGTCCAGCACCCCGCGCTGGTCGCTCAGGAAGATCATGCGCGCCAGCCCGTGCGCCGCGCGCGGGTCCATGGCGAAGAAGCTCCGCGCCAGCAGCTCCGCCGCCGACGGGTCCGCGTCGCCGACGATCAGCGGCACGAAGCCCTCCGCCCAGCCGCGGAAGTCCGAGGCGATGCTGGCCAGCAACGCCTCGATGTCGGGCTGGTCGAACCCGCCCTCGTAGTCCTCGGAGTTCATGTACCTGCAGGTTGATTTGAATATGATGCGTCCAAATGTATATTCAAACGGTGTGCCTAGCTAGTTAATTTAGAGCCCGTTTAGTTCCCAAAAATTTTCACCCAAAAATTTTCAACTCCTCTTTGAACACATGTATGAAGCACTAAATGTAATTAAATAACAAAACTAATTACACAGTTTGGATGTACACTACGAGACGAATCTTTTGAGCCTAATTAGGGCATGATTAGCCATAAGTGCTACAGTAACCCACATGTGCTAATGATGCGGTCAAAGGTCTCAAAAGATTCGTATTGCGGTTTCCAAGTGAGTTCTGAAATTAGTTTTTTAATTAGTGTTCGAAAAACCCTCCCGACATCTGGTCAAACACTGATGTGACACCCAAAAATTTTTGTTTTTGGGAACTAAACGCCCCCTTATGCAGCAGAGATGGCTATATAATTGTTTTCTTTTTCATTTTTATAGAACCAGTTGGTCAGTTGGATGTTGACTGAAAAAAGAGTACCCCCCGTGTTAACTTCTAACTTTGAAAATTCAGAAAAAATACATTATATTGATGTCTACAGAGTCAAATTATATTAGCCTCATTAGATCGACCGTGAAATACATCTTGTTAGTGCATTTATTTGGTATTGTAGGTGTTAATATATTTTTCAATAAACTTGATCAAAGTTAGATAAATTTGACTAATTGTGATAAAATTAAAATAATCTAAATTTTTAGAATTAATTAGTATGGAGCATTGTGGTACAAAACATTTTACAAACACAAGTGATAAATACGGAAGACAAAACATTTTTACATACTCGTCCCTAGAAAAGAAAGGACACTAAGATTAATATTAATGACTCATGTTATAAAAGAAACTAAAACATTTATTTATAGAAGAAACGAAATATAACTACTCTGTATAGTAGTAGACATAGAAAAGAGTGTAGTTTTAGGAATAGGCACTAATAATTATCAGTGCACATTTCACACTAACTGCTAGTGTAAAATTTATGCAAAAAACAATCACTATCATGAAACTATGTTATAGACGAGTCCATTATTTAACAAAAATTTATTCGAAGGGTTACAAAAGATACCAGTGGTCAAAGCTAAAGCACTCTGATTTAAGGCAACGTAAAATGATTCTTGATGAAGTATCATAAATGGTTTCTATTATGCTAGGAAATCAACACTTTGACCGCTAATTAGGGTGTCAAACTAAGTCAGTTTACAAAATCAACTTCAGAACCCTTGCGCTAGGAACCCTGAAGAATCTAATGAGGCCTTTGACCGCGTAATTAGAGGATGTTTACTGTAGCATCACTGTAGCCAATCATCGATTAATTACCGTAATTAGATTCGTCGCGAAAAGTTACACCCATCTCTGAAAAGGTTTTGCAAATAAACTTTATTTAGTACTCTATGCATGTAAGATTTTTTTCTCGGCTTGCGTGTGCTAGAATTCCTAAAAGGAATCCAAATAAGACCATAATTCCCATCCGTTGAATGATGCGAGCGCTTTGTTTTCTATATTTACCCCTGTTTAGATTTAGATGCCCATGGCAATGAAATAGGCAGTTTTTTTCATCTAAATTATTGATCATAGGTGACGAGGGTAAGCTTTAATTTTTTTGTTGGTTTCTATGATTGATCAAAACCTTTCTCTACTCCATATACCAGTTGCGGAAATGTTATGATGTGTGAATAGAAGTATAGAACCGGCCGTAGCTATATACGACCAAGAAGAGCCAATCATGTGCGCTCTTCATCTGCTCTTCTTGGTCCTCATTTGCGTTTATAATCCACACATGATCCCAATTCCCATCAATTTCAGGATGATGACTGCTACATTTTTGGATTTATTACGACAGAGAACCGGCAACTAATCCTCACTAATATAAAAAGTTGATGATGACGATGGAAACACAAACAATAAAGAATGACAAAAAATACCTTTCAAAACAACAGAACGGATACTAAATACTAAATATTACCACACGCGTTTCACCTATATATATAGGAACTGTAATAAATCGTAGTATGTACTTCTTGATTTGTTGATACAAAAATAGCAGAACATACAAATGGACCCATCAAAGTCTGAGAGAATGCTTGAGCATCTCCAGTAGATTAATTATCTCTCATACCCTATATATTTTCTCTCTCCATCACCAATAATACTTTTTTCATTTTTGCAGCCAGTGTTGTAGCAAATTACTCAAATGATAGGATATGATGAAGGGAAGAATAATCTACATTTACGCAAGAGGGAGGTGTGTTTTAGCTATCACCAAAAATATTTTGGTATTGATGATAGTGTTGGTAATCTTCTAGAGCACCTTCCGTTACTAAAGGATATGTTTTTGGTATTGGAAGAGCGATTAGTAATCTGCTAGAGATGCTCAACCACGTAACATGGTAAGGCTACCTCAATCCTTAAAAAACAGAGATAAAATAGTACAAAAAAAGGCTAGTTAAAAGCATATTGAAAATTGCATTTATTTGTTACCTGGATTATGAACGCAAGGTGAACAATAAAGTGATTTAGGTTGTTTGAAATTTTCAACGCTCTCTGGATCTTTCTTCTAAGTGGTATATGCTCTTTTCCGGACAAGAGCCTTTGCTAATGGCAATATTACCAAAGACTTCTTTATCAACCATGCATCCCAAAATGTTTTGAAATTTAACTCTTGTGGACAGAGACATGACTGTCAGAAGCCTCCTTTTTTCCGCGTTGTCAATAAGAATCTAAGGCCTCGTTTAGATGCAGGTGTAAAGTTTTTTAAAAGAAATCTTTTCACATTTGAAATATTAAATATAGAATACTTACAAAACTAATTACATAACTCGTCTGTAAACTACGAGACGAATTTATTAAAATTAATTAATCCGTCATTAGTACATATTTACTATAGCAACGGTAGCAATTTAGTATCTAATCATGGCCTAATTAGTCTCATTAGATTCATCTCGTAATTTACAAGGCAAATTGCAATTAATTTTTTATTTCGTCTAGATTTAATACTCTATACATGTGATGCACACATTCAATGTGATAGTTTTGAAATTTTGAATTTTACATCTAAATCAGGACTAACTAGAGTTTGACTTCGAAACCATTTCTTCCTCTTTCCTTTTTTTTTTTGCCTGCGACGTTACCTCAAGAGTTGAACAAACTCGAGATGTTTTTATAAAAAACAAAAAACAAAAACAAAGTAAAAACTAAACAAGCGGCGTACAACAGCGGTCGGCCGCCGGCGTGAACTGAAGGTCAGTCGAAGAAGATGGTCACCTCGGGGATGCGGCGACGAGGACGAGATGCGCGAAGAGGTCGGGGCGCTTGACGGACGCAATGCAGCCGACCATGCCGGCCATGGAGTGCCCTACGTACACCGCGCCGCTCAGCTTCATCTCGTCCATGAGCGCCACCAGCTCGTCGGCGAACCTCGAGAACGTGTAGCAGCTCTCCCCCTCGTCGCCGGCGTCAGGGGCGCTCGACATGTCCCAGTCGAAGAGGAGCACCTGCACCGACCTCACATGGTTGATGCATGCATGCACAGATCAGATCGAGACCAATTAAGCTTACAATAAGCAGCTAGGTAGATGGATCGAACCTTGTTCCTCCGTGCCAGGTGTGGTAGCACCATGTCCCAGATGGCCTGGCTCCCTCCATAGCCATGGGAGAGAACCAGGGTCCTCTCGCCAGAGCCTACGATTCTTGGGTTCAGGTACATGGCCTCTGAAACTTCGAAGAAGAGAGAGGAGATGATTGTGGCTACGCTGCTTCGCGTTGCTCTTGCTCCTTGCTCCTTGCTCCAGCAGTACTCGTCCACTGCCCAGCATTTATAGAGCGGCAGGCGCAGCTCTCCAAGCGTTAGGACATGTAGAGTGGGTCCGGACTTATCTTATTTTTGTTATATTTTATATATTGGCGTCAACAGCACAAAAATTTCAAATAAATCATTTACTGATGCGCCATAGTTGTTTGTAAATTTTCTGTTTCAAATCTACTGGTAGAGCTTGCAGTTGTAACAAAGTGTTGTTTCAAATTGAGTTTAGTTAAAGCGAGAAAGTTCAAGGGCCAAGCTGAAATATTATCACAAGTGGCTCTAGATAAAAATGAACACCTATTATCATAGACAACGAAAAATATATAGTTCCTGTCAACGACAATTGTATCGTTGATTGGCCACAAACAATAAATTTAGTACTTAATTAACGGTGTGATAAGGTCAGTCTCAATGGAGAGTGTCATCGTATAGTTACCAAGACTGTGAACTAGTTAACCGAGGCAGAGAAGTGTCATGCTGATAACACTCCTCTCACATCCATAACACTTCTCCTTCTATCTCTTCTGTCATGTCAGCAAATTTAATGATGATGACACTCCCATTAAAATTGGCCTAAGACATCCAACTATGACATGCCGATGTACTTATATTGATTTCTGTAATCATGTGGTGGGAAGTTTACATACAGTTATTATGGCTGATAGTAAAGTTTGTGGGGCTCCAAAATTGCCTCCAACAGAGGACAACACACGAGAGGGATGTCTGCATGGCCCAAGATGGGCGGGATGGTAAACAACTCTTTTGAACGAACTCTTTCAAAGTGTCCCCCCCCCCCCCACTCCAGTCAAAGAATGATCACTTCAACTCGCTACAATTACATCTGCTTTCGATCTAGGATCAAATAGTTTCTAGCTACATGGAAGGAAATTTGTTATAGAAGAAAATGACAGATAAGTCTGCCGTGCGGAATTTGTCTAGCATGGCAAGGATGTAAGCCTAACTGTCTCCTAGAAATTTCAAAAGGAGAAACGGAAAAGGATCTGAATTCTTCAGTAGTACAAAATCTAGAATGATGGTGATGCACGAAGAAAATAGCAATATAAAACAATATATTAATAAAAAATGAAGGACCATCATGGTTTATCAATACTACATGACTCATGCATGCATGACAACAATAACAAAAAAAAGAGATTTTGTTGAGCTGATATGGACACAAATCTTCTCCTTCAATTAAAAACATTTCAAATGGCCTAATTAAACAAAAAGGATACTAATGACAAATGATGACACCAAAAAGTATGCATGAACAAGTACTTTTATCTTAGACTAATTAACCAACCAAAATGAAAATGACTTTTGTCACACAAAAAAAATCTGATTTGGACAATCTCTCCAGATGAAACCAGAGAGATTCCCTGGGCCCATAATTCCTTTTTCAAAAGAAATTGTTTATTTGTGTGGCTACCGGCTGAGAGGATCATGGTAAAGTGGTGGTTTCTCGTTTAGCGGGGAAGGTGATGAACTCATTATGTGTTTGGAAAAGGAGTCCACATGGATCATTCATTCGTATATTTAGATGGTAAGCTGGATTATGCTTAACAATCTCAACTCTCAGCCAACAACATGATTAATTGCAGTTCTCTCCGCCATGTGAGTTGAAGGATTATTTAACCGGCAACACCCTTTCAATAGTCATATCATAGATGGAAAATTTGGGGTCAAATGTCTACCATGTTACCGAGATTTGGTTGGGTGTAAATGCAATCCCAATGCTATAATTAATTAAGACAGTTTTTATACTTTTTTATGTAATGACACGTAAGACTTTTTGTTGATGTGGCCATACCATTAAAGTGGAGAGTGAGAGGAATAATGTATGGAGTTAGGTCTAAAGTTCAAAAATCTACACATATAAAATCAAGAGGATTATGGGATTAGAGAAAGAGAAGAGAAAGATGACTGGAGGAGTTTATTTTATAGCCGTAATTAGATATTGTACATTGGGAGTTATAGTTGTTTCTTATGTGTTGTCTATGTGATGTCATGGATACTACCGTGCACTGTCTTCATTGTGACCGCTCCTGCTCTAATGACATCATGACCTAAGTAACCTAGTAATCCACGCACCATGCATGCTATATATATATATATATATATATATATATATATATATATATATATATATATATATATATATATATATACACACACACACACACACACACTACATGTGGTACCCAGCTAAACTACCCTGTACTAATCTTTTCGATGAAATGTGCACATATTTATTAAGTTATCGGCTGGGTATCATTCAGAGTCAAAGTGGTACTGTTCCAATGTCAAGCAGGGCTCAGCTTCAATGACAATATTGGTTCTACAACCTTTTGTTTGTATGTTGCAAACATGAGATTGGGGTATAGGCATCCGCCCCATATTTTCTAGGAAGTGAGAATTCAACTCGGATGGGAATAGCACACGGGCTGTGTATGCACTAATTAATTAAGTGGCCACTAGAGAACCATAAATGTTCTACATATTGGTTCTATACAATAATAGAAACCATATCTACTAGGCAATTGTTAGAATATATTGTCATGGCTAACAATGTACTAGCCCTCCACTAGTACATGTTTCAACTCTCTCGATACTAAGCTATCCATATATGTATATATGTTTAAGATAAGAAAGCTCCATATATGTAGCCTATATAAATTGTCCCCTCCAAAACTTATGGACTTCAGATATTTCTAGGCGCCATCAAGATCCTTTTTCTCTTATTAGTGTCGATCAAAAGACCACCAAATATTATTTTCATGGTGATCGATCGACCACACTGCATATGACCCCTAGGGATAAATCCAAATATGAAAAAGTCCGACAGCAAGAACCAGTGGCTTGTAGATGTGCTCTCCAACAACTTGGATGAATCCCTCTCCCTCCTTGACAATCCGTCCGCAGACCTCATCTTTCACAATGTCTAAGTCAGATGTCGATAACAACCTAACCTTAGTATAATCTCCAAACAAGATTTGCACCAACGACCTTTTGGGGCATATGTTAACCACTGGCGTTTGCTAATGCGCAGAAGGTCGTCTAATCAACTGGAGCCGAAAAGGTCACGGATGTCACCACATACCTAATCCCCAAAAGTAAGCTCTAGCCACACACAAATCAAAGAGATTGGTCAGAGAGCTTGCAACCGACCAGTCCTCTTTCACATGGGGACAGCCTGTTCCGATCAGTCCCTGGCAAATGCCTCCAAAACCCAACTTTTCGCGCATTAAATCGGGGCCGGCTTTCGGTCGTTGTCGCCGTCGATCTTTGTGGCTCTCGTGACCCACGGGATGGCGGGTAGTATGTAGCGGCACTGTTCTCTGAACTTGGCTAATTTTTGTGCCACATCACAGTAGTCCCTCTCGATCTGCTGGAGCAGTAGGCCCGGTCTTTGCATGTGGCTCGATCACACATCCAGTGGCCATGGTGATATTGTACAAGAAGATATGCTTGTGGAATTGTCGATTGTGGTAGCTACAACGATATACAAAGAGAGAGGATGAGAAGTTTTATGGGATGTGAGAGTGTTATTACCATGACACTCCTCCGATTCGGTTAACAAGTTCATAGTTTTCGTAACTGTGCGATGACACTCCCCACACGGAGACTAGCCTAAGAGGTATCATGAATGTTTGATTGCTCAAGCGTAATTAGGGATGTGATTGAAGAAGGCGCGCAGATGCTGGATTGAGGTAGAAGTCGTCAATTTGCTTCCTTTCTTTAGTTCATTCATAATTGCTAGTTTTCTTATTTCGGTGCCTGTAGGTCATTTTTCTTTTTCGTCTCTATGTAATTCCCCCCTTTCCGATTTGAGGTCGGATCCGTTGTAAAAACTTCTTTTTTCTTCTTAATGAAATACTTTCCTAGGCAAGATCTAAAAAAAAGGGGATGGATGCTTGATGACGAAGCACAGATAAAAACCTGTCCATGCGCATTGCATAATAGATAGAGAAATTGAACCTGTTGGAGTAATGGGCTTGGCCCATTACTTCTAAAGCATTAAAAGAATTTAAAGCCCACTATTAATGCTAGGGAATCAATGCTTAATTCCGTACCGGGAATTGAGGAGGATCTCAACCGACTTAAAAGGTGGACTTCGTGTACACCACTTGTGAAGCCGGTAAGAGGAGGACGGTGAACCACACGCGCGCGCGCGCTCGCCTCGCCGGGCCTGGCCGTGGCCGAGGCGCGGCGCGGCCGGCCGGACGGGCGGTGCGCGTGCGCGGCCGGACGTGACGTGCAGGTGCCGGTGCGGTGCGACGTGCTGAGAAGGATGTTTTGCAGTAAAGAGTATTAAAACAGAGGGTTAATGTCGTCACTAATGACCGGACATTGAAGGCTCTTTACGACGTCCAGGTTCGTTGAACCTGAGGCACATTAACTGCCGCTCATCAAAGCCATTCATGATGTCCAGGTTCGTTGAACCTGAGGCATATCGTGCCTATATAAACCAGCACCCTCTCCTCTCATCCTCACTCATCTCAAACACTCATCCATGTACTCCTCTTCAGGAGACTTCCCCACCGCTAGCACTGCGCGCACAGGTCTAGCGAGAGCAGGGACTCCGGAACCTCTGCTCGCTGAAGGTCCTGCACGGGACGCGGGCAATTAGGTTTTTGGGGAGCGTCTTGACGCGACTGCTCGCTCCCTGAACGATTCCTTCGTCTACTTCCCGGCGTAACCGCTCGTGCGAACGACTACTTCGTCTACTTCCCGGCGTAACCATTCGTGGGACTGCACTGCGAACATCTTCCTGCATCGACATAGTTCGGCTACTTCGAGCAAGACCAGTCGAATAGCATGTCTATTCCAGCTGGTAACGGCGCAACCGGTGCCTCCGGCACTGGTCCCGCCTTGGGGTACTTACTAAACCTACTCTGGTTTAATTCTTTGTTCATGCTTATTAGTGAGAATAACATGAACACATACACATATCTTGTACACACATTATCACTCATCTATATCATGAAATTGATATTAATATTTGGAATTAAAATATACCGAAAATTGCCTAGATATCTAACAATCCAAAAACCTAATTGTGTTAATAGGCTTTCGGTATCTAGCTTTGCTGCATCAATCAAACCTCCACCTTTTGATGGTTCAAATTACAAACGTTGGCAAGAGCGGCTTATACTGTGGTTAACACTATCGAGAGTGATCCATGTGAAACAGGGTAAGCCTGAACAATTCTCTCCAGAGGAAGGGAGTGCGTTCGATGAGGCTGATATTCTCTTTCGAGGCTTGATCATTAGTGTTCTCGGTGATAACCTGGTGGATTCTTATATCCGGCTGCCAACTGGCAAAGCATTGTGGGATGCTCTTGAGGCTCAATATGGAGTATCTGACGCCGGTGTAAGCATCTAGGCCCTCAAGGTATGTTTCGGTGATTAATGACAACCATTATTGTGACTAATGAGTTTGTGCAACTTAATAGATCATTATCGCTCATTTGGTCATATGTCAAAAGAGGCCCCTCAAATTTCGATCATTCAAAAAGGCGATCTCGGCTTTTAACTTATATTTGTCAAGGCTAAGGATCTTTCTAGTCCTAAGTGTCACAAGGTTGAGAAGGACACTTAGGTTAGTATAGGTTTTATAGTTTTGTAGTGATCGCACTATTAAGAGGGGTTCATGAGTTTGTAGCTTGATCAATCTTAAGTTGGCCCTAGAAATATTACACACTCACTCAAAAACAGCAAAAGATGGTCAACAGAAGTCAACACAACTCTTGGAAGAAGAAACAATCAAAGTCACATTCGAATCCAAGTCAAAACAGCTGAAAACAAAGAAAATCAGTAGCACCGGTTGAACCGGTGCACTAGCATCGGAGCATCCGATGCATGGCGGAAGGACCGATGCCCTGTCGGTCTATCTTCTCTGGATGAAGGCAGACATCAAGTAAAGCACCGGTTGAACCGATGGTCAAGAAGATAAGCACCGGTGCAATGAAAGCCCTTTGTTCCAGAGAGCATGTTTTGATGGATTTCAACCCCCTTTCAGCACCGGTTGAACCGACGGTTCAGAATCAAAGCACCGGTGCAATGAAAGTCCTTTGTTCCAGAGAGCATGTTTGGTGGACTCCAACTTCTCTTCAGCACCGGTTGAACCGACGGTTCAGAATCAAAGCACCGGTGCATTGGATGTACTTTGTTCCAGAACGCTTGTTTGAGTTGATCAGCGAACCTCTTCAGCACCGGTTGAACCGATGCCCCTACGGAGCATGCACCGGTGCAATGACGCAAGCGTGGATACTGTGTCAGAACTTCAACGGCTACTTCTTTGACACAGAGAGACCGGTTGAACCGACGAACACATTTTCTATACCGTCGGTTCTTCCGGTGGTCACGGTTTTTGTGCAGAAAACCTCCAACGGCTATGTGACCTCCTCCACTCTATATAAGGGTACCCCCTGGTTCATTTCAGTTGCCTTTGACACCTTGAAAACCTGAGGCCACCCTTGAGAAGAAGAGATAGAGCTTTGAGCAAAAGAGAGAAGATCTAGTGCTTAGTTTGTGCTTCAACCTTGAAAAACTCATCCATTGCAAGTGTAGCAAGTGTGCTTGAGCTAGGGCCAACTGAGTGTAGGTCAAGTGAAGGCTTAGGAACTTGTTACTCTTGGTGTTTGGCAGCACCTAGACGATCTTGGTGATCGAAGTGTTTCTCGCGGAGCTTGCCAAGGATTGTGGGAGCCCGGAGAAGAAGATTGTACGTGGCTTGAGCTCCACCACGCCGGGATGGTGAACGGAGACTCTTAGTGAGCGCCCAAGTCTCGGTGACATGGGAGGTGACAAGACTCTTAGTGAGTGTCACAACGTGGATTAGGGGTGTGTGCCAACACATCGACACCACGGGAAAAATCCGGTTGTCTCTTGCACTCTCTTTCATTTCAAGCACTTACTTTCATGCTTTCTTTCATGTGCTTGACCTTAGAGATCATAGCTTAGCTCTACCTTGCTTAGTTTCATATCTTTGTTAGCTTGTGTAGTTTGCCTTGTTTAGCCGGTTGGTGAATTGAGCCTTACTAGCCTTGCATAGGTTAAGGTTGTTTTATTGCTTTAGAATTTTGAAAAAGGCCCAATTCACCCCCCCTCTTGGTCCATCGATCCTTACAATTGGTATCAGAGCCTCGTTGCTCATTTGGATCATTAGGCTTCACCGCCTAGAGCTATGGCCAAGATGGGAGGTTCGCCGCCTCACTTCGAGGGCAAGAACTTTGCCTATTGGAAAGTTCGTATGGCCGCATACCTTGATGCGATTGCCCCCGAAGTGTGGTTGGCAACAAAGACCGGGTTCACCGGAACTCCCACCACGGAGCAATTAAAATGGAATGCAAAGGCTAGAAATGCAATTTTCGAAGCCATTAGTGAGGAAGTCTTTGCTAGAGTAAATGGCATGGACTTAGCAAGTGATATATGGAAAGAGCTAATTGAAATTCATGAAGGCTCCACAAAAGTCCGTGAACAAAAATATCACTTGTTTAGAGCAAAATATGATTCTTTTAAAATGCTTGCTCATGAAAATTGCAATGATATGTATTCCCGCTTGAATGTCATTGTCAAGGACATTAATGCTCTTGAAGTTTCCAAAATTGACAGTGGCTCCATCAACCGCAAGATTCTCATGCTCCTTCCGAAGCCCAAGTACAACATTATCAATGCTATGCTTCAAAAGGAGAATCTTGATACAATGGAAGTGGGAGAGCTTGTGGGCGAAATTCGCGCTCATGAAATGAGTATCCTTGGTATGACCGAAGAGCCAACAACAAGCAAGTCAATTGCTCTCAAAACCAAGGCTAACAAATCCCGCAAGCTCAAGATGGTCAAGCAAGAATCAAGCTCAAGCAATGAAGAAGAGGATAATCATGAGAGCTCATCCGATGAAGAAGATGATGGAGAACTTGCTCTCATGATGAGAAAGTTCACACGCTTGAATGACAAGATCAACAAGAAGGGTTTCAACTTTGACCCCAAAAGAAGAATGTTCCGGCCATGGGGAGATGTCAAGAACAAAACTTGCTATAATTGTGGAGAAAAAGGCCACATCTCTCCCGATTGCCCCAAGCCGGACAAAAGGAAGAAGGACAACAAAGTCAAACATCGCCATGATTCAAGTGATGATGAAGAAGATGAGAAGAAGAACAAGAACAAGAAGCTTGGGAAGAAGAAGAGCCATGACAAGAAGACCAAGCTCTTCCCAAAGAAGAAAGGGCACACCAAGAGAAGCTTCTTGGTGGAAAAGCAAGAGTGGGTGACCGATGTCTCATCAAGCGAAGAATCAAGTGATGAAGAAGACATAGTCACCATCGCCCTCACAAATGAAGAACCATCACTACCTCCACCTCCAATGTGCCTCATGGCCAAAGGTAACTCTAAGGTATGTGAGAGTGAAAATGATAGTGATGATGAGCTTGACCCTAATGAGTTTGCTAACCTCATTAATGAGTATACATCCGTCATCAAGAGGGAAAAGGGCAAAGTCAAGATTCTTGAGAGCACTCATGCCAAGTTAGAGCTTGCCCACTCCGACTTGCTTGGCAAGTACAATGACTTGCTCAAAAAGCACAATGAGTCACTTGTACTTGCTAAGCAAGTTGAAGAGAGCCACAAAAAACTTAAACAAGAGCATAGGGAGTTGGCTCACAAATATCAAGAACTTGAATTTGCCTATGAAGCAATTGACCCAAGTCTTGAGAACTTTGCTCATGAAACTATTGAGAAGGTCAATGCTTCTACTTCATGTGATGACCTACTCATTAATGCAAATGCTACTAATGCTTTGCCCAAGCTTGCACCTTCTAGGGAAAAGGAATTGATGGATCAAGTTGCAAGCCTCAAGAGTAGTGTGGAGAAGCTCTCAAGAGGAGAATACATCCACAAGGAGATTCTCTTCAACAATGCCCGTGACTATGGCAAGAGAGGTCTTGGTTCATTTCCGGAGCCAAACATAGCTACTACTCCTTCTCCGGAGATCAAGATTAGCTTCATCAAGGAAGTTGGATCATATTGCCAACATTGCCAAGTCACCGGGCACCACACTAGGGAGTGCACTTTACCATCACGTCCTCTTCCTAAATTACCCAAGAATTACTCTTCAATGTTTGAAAATAACCATTTTCTCTTGAGTAAAGTGAAGGGCAAGGTGAAGGCCAAATTCATTGGCAAACTCACTAAGGAGTCAAAGAAGAAGCTCCCCAAGCAACTTTGGGTCCCAAAAGCTCTTGTCACACATGTGCAAGGCCCAAAGCTTGATTGGGTTCCTAAAACTCAAAAGTGAATTCTCATGTGTGTAGGTGAACTACAAAGCCGGTGGAAAACATTGGGTACTAGATAGCGGTTGCTCTCAACACATGACCGGCAATGATAGCATGTTCACCTCTCTTGAAGACCCCGGCGATCATGAACATGTCACCTATGGTGATAACTCAAGGGGGAAAGTCTTAGGTTTGGGTAGAATAGCTATCTCTAAAGATTTATCTATTTCAAATGTTTTGTTTGTAGAAGCACTTAGTTTTAATCTCATTTCTATTGCTCAATTATGTGATCTTGGACTAACGTGTACCTTTGACAAGAATGGTGTTGTAGTAACTCTTGAAGAAGACAAGTCAATGGTATTCACGGGGTTTAGGCATGGCAACATCTATTTAGTGGACTTTTCTTCAAAGCAAACAAGCACCATGACATGCCTCTTCACCAAGTCTTCTCTTGGGTGGCTTTGGCATAGAAGAATTGCTCATATTGGCATGAGCAACCTCAAGAAAGCCCACAAGAGAGGGATGATCACCGGCTTGAAGGACGTCACCTTTGACAAGAACAAGCTATGTAAAGCATGTCAAGCCGGAAAGCAAGTTGCAACACATCATCCCATCAAGACGATGTTGTCTACCTCCAAGCCGCTCGAGCTACTTCACATGGATCTCTTTGGTCCAACTACATACAAGAGCATTGGTGGTAACCTCTATTGCCTAGTAATCGTTGATGATTTTTCACGTTACACTTGGGTTATGTTTCT
The DNA here is from genome assembly GCF_016808335.1 of Panicum virgatum. NCBI lineage: Eukaryota > Viridiplantae > Streptophyta > Magnoliopsida > Poales > Poaceae > Panicum > Panicum virgatum. Next base: position 43,636,578 of record NC_053149.1, on the reverse strand, counting down.
AGGCGATAAGGGTGAAACTCCGGAAATCTTCAAGACTTTTGCAAGAAGAGCTCAAAGGGAGTACAACTCCCCAATTGTGAAGATCCGTAGTGACAACGGCACCGAGTTCAAGAACATGAAGATTGAAGAATGGTGCGATGAAGAGGGCATCAAGCATGAGTTTTCCGCCACCTACACGCCTCAACAAAATGGAGTGGTGGAAAGAAAGAACAAGACACTCATCACCCTAGCAAGAGCAATGTTGGATGACTATGGCACGTCCGAGAAGTTTTGGGCGGAAGCAATCAACACGGCGTGTCATGCATCCAACCGAGTGTATCCCCACCGACTCCTCAAGAAAACTCCATATGAGCTCATCACCGGGAAGAAACCAAATATATCATACTTTCGAGTCTTTGGTTGCAAATGCTTCATCTACAAGAAGAAAAGGCTCGGTAAGTTTGAAAGTAGATGTGATGAAGGTTTCTTTCTTGGTTATGCATCAAACTCCAAAGCATATAGAGTATTCAATCAAACCTCCGGGTTAGTTGAAGAAACATGTGATGTGGAGTTTGATGAATCTAATGGCTCCCAAGAGGAGGTTGTTGGCTATGAAAATGTAGGTGATGAAGAGATTGATGAAGCTTTGAAGAATATGTCCATTGGGGATATCAAGCCGGAAGAGGTGCATAAAGGCAATGATCAAGGGGGAGGACCTTCGTCATCTACACCAAGCACCTCCAAGGCACCCCAAGTGGATAAAGATCAAGAAAAAGATGATCCACTACCTCAAGAAGATGTGCCAACACCAACACCCCAAGTCCAAGAACAAGAAGAGCAAAGTGTTCCACAACAAGTACAAGTCACACAAGATCCACCCCAACAACCATCCAAGCAAATACCGCTAGTGAAGCATGGTCGCATCTCCAAGGATCATCCAATTGGTCAAATCATTGGTAGTCCTTCCAAGGGAATAAGAACTCGCTCTAAGCATGCTTCATTTTGTGAACATCACTCGTTTGTTTCTTGTATTGAACCCACTAGCATAGAGGAAGCGCTTGAGGACTCGGATTGGGTGATGGCCATGCAAGAAGAATTGAACAACTTCACCCGCAATGAAGTTTGGGTCCTCGAAGCTCCTCCAAAAGACAAGAACATCATCGGCACCAAGTGGGTCTTTCGAAACAAGCAAGATGAACATGGGGTGGTGATACGCAACAAAGCAAGACTTGTGGCAAAAGGGTTTTCTCAAGTCGAAGGTTTGGATTTTGGTGAAACCTTTGCTCCGGTCGCAAGACTTGAAGCTATCCGTATCCTTCTTGCTTACTCTTCACATCATAACATTAAGTTGTATCAAATGGATGTGAAAAGTGCATTCTTAAATGGCGTTATTAACGAACTTGTTTATGTTGAGCAACCTCCCGGGTTTGAAGATCCGAGGAATCCTAACCATGTTTATAGGTTGCACAAGGCACTCTATGGGCTAAAACAAGCTCCAAGGGCTTGGTATGAGAGGCTTCGTGACTTCCTAATCATGCAAGGCTTCAAGATCGGGAGGGTGGACACCACGTTGTTCACAAAAGACGTCAACGGGGATCTTTTCATTTGTCAAATTTACGTTGACGATATTATCTTTGGCTCAACTAATGATTTACTAAGCCATGAGTTTGCTACCATGATGTCTAGGGAATTCGAGATGTCCATGATTGGCGAATTGACCTTCTTCCTTGGTTTTCAAGTCAAACAAATGAAGGAAGGGACATTCATCCATCAAGAAAAGTATACTAAAGATATCTTGAAGAAGTTCAAGATGGATGAGTGCAAGCCAATCAAGACACCCATGGCAACCAATGGGCATCTCGACTTGGATGTGGACGGTAAACCGGTTGATCAATCCCTCTATCGTTCAATGATAGGGTCTTTGCTTTACCTTACCGCATCTAGGCCCGATATAATGTTTAGTGTGTGCTTGTGTGCCCGCTTTCAAGCTAACCCAAAGGAGTCACACCTTTCGGCTGTGAATAGGATCCTTCGGTATCTCAAGCACACCCCTAGCATAGGCTTGTGGTACCCCAAAGGCGCTAGTTTAGATCTCTTGGGATACTCGGATTCGGATTTTGCCGGAAGCCGTGTGGATCGCAAGAGTACCTCCGGGGGTTGCCACTTGCTTGGGCGTTCTCTAGTTTCTTGGTCAAGTAAGAAGCAAAATTCCGTGGCTTTGTCCACCGCGGAAGCGGAATATATAGCGGCCGGTGCATGTTGTGCCCAAATCCTATATATGAAGCAAACCCTTTTGGACTTTGGTGTGAAACTAGATAGGATCCCGCTCCTTTGTGATAATGAAAGTGCCGTAAAAATTGCCAAAAATCTGGTTCAACACTCTCGCACAAAGCACATTGATATTCGCCATCACTTCTTGCGTGATCACGAAGCCAAAGGAGATATATCTCTACAAGGTGTGAGATCCGAGGAGCAATTGGCGGATATATTCACAAAACCTTTAGACGAGAGTACTTTTGTTAGGCTAAGGAGTGAGCTTAACGTTCTAGATGCTTCTAACGTCATATAAACTGCCTTGTCATATAGATGCATTTCATATGTACATGAGCTAGGGGCTTGTCTAACCTTGTCAAGATAGTGATGAACATGGGTCTTGCATGAGCCGGTGGTCTTGGTTTTGCTCATGGCATGAAGAATGGTTCATCATGAAGAAGCTTGACGAGGGTTCAAACTTGACAAGATAGATTCAAATTTTGCAATGCATGTGCTTGTCATATAGAATGCATCCATGTTTAATTTCACGCTTTGCATTGGCATTGCATCTCGTTAATAGCATCACAAGGGAGCAAATCACACTTCGAGAAAGATATTCATGCTAAATATGATATATCATCTCTACAAGGGTGATAAGATCAATGTTGTGCTTTCATGCCTATTGAGTCACGTTCTATCGAACTTAAAGTTTCTATCTCTAAGTTCATAGGCAAAATGGCTCATACATTTGTTTTTTTTGTGTTTAAACCTCGCTTGGATCTTAATTTGCCTAAGTTAACATAAAAGCTTGCGAGCATTTAGTTTGAGTGTTTGAGGGGTGAGGTTGTCTCTCGAAAATGATCCAAAACTGAGTGTTTATGGCTTTGGCTTTAAGTTTTTGGATCAGAAGTAAAGTTTGTAGTTCAGCAGAAAATTTCTTTAACCACCGGTTAAACCGACGCCTTGCTTTTCATCTCATCGGTTCAACCGGTGCTTAAGTCTTCGTGGCTAGGTTTCTGCAACGCCTCTGGAACATCCTCCGGCCGTTACTCCGATGCATCACCGGTGCTTCCGATGTATGGCGGATGAACCGACGCTTCAGCATCGGTTCAACCGGTGCTACTGCGTGGAGTAAATGGGCCTTGCATAGCCTCTGGACCTTACTCCTGCAGATACACCGACGCCCATCGGGTGTTCCGGTGCCTCAGTGGCGGATCTTCCGATGCCCTTCTGACCACGTTTCAATCTCGTTCAAATCTGGTCAAACTTACACCGGTGATTACACCGACGTTCTTTTCTCCATACCATCGGACCTTCCGGTGCTTAGGGTTGGCGGGCCCGCTCGTTCTGTTTCCTCTTAACTCTTTCCGCGGGCCCACGCGTCAGTCTCACTCACTGTTCTTCTTCCTTCACGCGAAACCGCCGCCCTCACACACGCCCGTACGCCTCTCCGCCGCCGCCACTCCTGCGCCGCCCCTCTGCTGCCGCACGCGCGCCGCACCTGCACCGCTTCGCCGCCGCGCCACAAACCTCGCGCCCGTTCACCGCCTCTCGCGCGCGCCCGAGCCACGCTCGCGCCGTCCTGCTCCGCACCTGCGCCGCCTGTGCGCCGCTGACCCAGCGCCGCCGCCTGTAAAGCCAGCACGCCTTCTCCGCGCGCCGTGCATCCTCCTCTGAATCTCCTCACGAGCAGGGAACCGAGCTCCCGTGCCCCTCCCACCTTGTGCTCATCTGCACTCAAGGTGTTCGACAGTTTGTCTCTAAGACAACTTGTGTTGTTTTTGTCGGTTTTTCCTCATTTGATCTATCAGGGTATGATCTTAACCTCCTCGTCATGTGTTGTGTCACTTCAGTTACACACATGCTCACATATATTACTTATCTTGCACAAATCACACTCTTGCTCAAACACTTCAAGATCTTTATTAGTGTGTTCTTTCCGAGGATATCCACTAGAATTCTTGTTTTAGGCTCATATCCCATCATACTACTTCTATGACAGATGGCAGGAGACAAGAAAGGCAAGAGCAAGATGGTTGTGCAGAAAAAGAAGAAGCGCACCCGTGAGGACCGCGAGCGAGAGCAGGCCGAGGCAGTGGCAGATGCAGCTGACAGGCAGGGCTCACTCAGGATCAGAGAGCCTCAGGCTCAGGGGGAGCCACAGCAGCAGTTACGTCGCTCAGGACGTGCTCAGACAGCTCAGGCCACACCTGAGTCCCGCTCACGTCCACGGACTCGAGGTGGTGGCACTCAGAGGGGAGCAAGTCATGCACCGCAGCAGCACACCGACAGTCAGACTCAGACAGGTGGTCAGGACAGTGGTGAGGAGCTGCCCGAGGTTGAGTTGTTCGATCTCAGGGGTATTCCAGGACCTAGGGTCAAGAGATTGCGTTATGTGACCCCAGAGCAGTGGTTTCCCGAGCAGAGGGATGTCGGAGTTGATCGTCGTTTTTACACTCTGCTTCAGGAGTCTTTTTACCACACCTACTGCCAGTTGGACATCAAGATTAGTGAGCACAAGATGCTCCACTGGGTAGCTATGCGTGTAGCAGCAGGTGGGACTCCAGTGCTTCCTCTCTTTGAGAGATATGTTGGATTGCCTGCTCTACTCAGTGAGAGGTCCAGGTATATTCGAGAGTGGGTTCGAGTCTTCTACGCCACTCTGTTTATTGAGGAGGACCGGCAGTTTATAGACTTCATGTTCCAGGAAAGGCACTATCGTCTGACCCGAGCACGACTGGCTACCTATCTTGGAGTTCAGATTGCCGAGGAGCCACACTTCATACACTATCAGGCTTATGGCAGCACGGTACCTCCTCGACGTCCTCACGAGTCTCACGTTCCATCTGATGAGGAGATCAGTGTTCTGTTTCAGCAGCCTTTCCTGCCTGGCACACCGAGGACTCCGGACAGGCTGACTCCCATGGCACACACTATCCATCTAGCCTTGAGGAAGAGCTTGTTGTTTCGGATTGGATACAACGAGGGGATCACAGCTCTGCAGCAGTGGCTTCTACTTTATATCATGACAGGTCGTGACTTTGACCTAGTCGACTTCTTTATCTGCGAGCTAGAGGATGTGATTCTGGATGGCATGACAGTTCACCGTCGGCATCCGTTTGCTCATTGGATCTGTTGGATTCTGGCTCAGCTAAGTCAGAATGAGCATATGGATGAGCTGGAGCACTCGAGGACACAGTTCAGTTTTTACTCACCAGCTACTCCTCGAGACGGTCGTCGTGGCTCGAGAGGCCAGCGCCGAGCACAGCGGGTTCTGGATGAGCGTTTCTTGGCTGAGGGCAGAGTTGCAGATGATCCGACAGCAGCCGAGGACGCTTCACTAGCAGCTGCAGAAGCCCAGCTCCCACACTACCTGATCACTGACTCAGAGGACTCGGAGGATGACGAGGACTTCATTCCCACTGTTACCGTCCCTCGAGGAGCTCATGATGATGAGGCAGGATCTTCTGGTGCAGCACGAGCCCCCGCTCCTCCAGTCTCCACCGCTCAGGTCACTCAGCCAGATGCACTCGCTGCTATTCTTACTCGGCTCTCAGATCAGCAGGACAGATTTGCAGCAGCTCAGCTGAACATGCAGGCCGAGCAGGCTCGCCAGCAGGAGGCCCAGACTCTAGTACTTGAGGGGATTCGGCAGCAGCAGGAGGCCATGAGGTTACAGCTTCAGCAGCAGTCCCAGATCCAGCAGCAGATGTTTACCTTCTTCTCGGGATGCTTCGGTCAGCTGTACCGACACACTGGACTGCCAGAGCCTCAGCTCCCTACACCCCAGCAGCTCCAGTTCGACCCCACTGCTCCTCCTCCACCTGCTGGCGGATTCATGCAGACACCCTTGTCATCTTTCCCGGTGTCACCACTTCTACCGACCGGGTTGTTTGCCAGTCCTGTTCCTACTGCTGCCCCGGCTCCTGCTCCACAGCCTAGTGTCTGGACAGCCGAGCAGCGTGCAGAGTTTCATAGACAGCAGCAGATCCTACACCAGCTCCAGCACCCCTCGGCTCAGTCACTCACGTTCGACTCTCCTTCTCAGCCCGAGGTGCTCCGTCCGTCCGTCGTGCGCCCCACTCAGCCAGACCTGACTCCCGTCACGTCTGCTCCTCCGACGGACTCCACGATCGTCGCCGCACCAGCTCCTACCGCTACTCCAGCTACTTCTGCTGCTCCGACGACTCCGGTCGAGCAGAAGTCTTCTTCGGTCGACGACGACTGGACAGACGACGACGCCGACGACTCCGCCGCTCAGTTCTCCACCGGACCCAGCCGGAAGACCCCGCCTTCTCCAGCTCAGGATTAGATCGCCTTCCTTTTTGGTGCTTTGTTGCCAAAGGGGGAGAGGTGTTAGGGGGAGGGTAGAGAGTTAGGGGGAGGGTAGAGCTAGAGAGAGAGCTCGTAGTTATCAGGACTTTGATTCTTTGTATCACATTTGGTGTTAATTCATGGATATGTACATTTGTCGCTTGAGTATGCCGCTCTTTGAGACATATCTATGGATTTCGTTTGAGCCGTTGAGCTCTTTGGTCCTGCTTTTGGTTTGCTCGTGTTTTTCCTGCTTTATCTTCTCGCTCTCTCGTTATTTATGGTTGTGTTGTCATCAATCACCAAAAAGGGGGAGATTGTAAGCATCTAGGCCCTCAAGGTATGTTTCGGTGATTAATGACAACCATTATTGTGACTAATGAGTTTGTGCAACTTAATAGATCATTATCGCTCATTTGGTCATATGTCAAAAGAGGCCCCTCAAATTTCGATCATTCAAAAAGGCGATCTCGGCTTTTAACTTATATTTGTCAAGGCTAAGGATCTTTCTAGTCCTAAGTGTCACAAGGTTGAGAAGGACACTTAGGTTAGTATAGGTTTTATAGTTTTGTAGTGATCGCACTATTAAGAGGGGTTCATGAGTTTGTAGCTTGATCAATCTTAAGTTGGCCCTAGAAATATTACACACTCACTCAAAAACAGCAAAAGATGGTCAACAGAAGTCAACACAACTCTTGGAAGAAGAAACAATCAAAGTCACATTCGAATCCAAGTCAAAACAGCTGAAAACAAAGAAAATCAGTAGCACCGGTTGAACCGGTGCACTAGCATCGGAGCATCCGATGCATGGCGGAAGGACCGATGCCCTGTCGGTCTATCTTCTCTGGATGAAGGCAGACATCAAGTAAAGCACCGGTTGAACCGATGGTCAAGAAGATAAGCACCGGTGCAATGAAAGCCCTTTGTTCCAGAGAGCATGTTTTGATGGATTTCAACCCCCTTTCAGCACCGGTTGAACCGACGGTTCAGAATCAAAGCACCGGTGCATTGGATGTACTTTGTTCCAGAACGCTTGTTTGAGTTGATCAGCGAACCTCTTCAGCACCGGTTGAACCGATGCCCCTACGGAGCATGCACCGGTGCAATGACGCAAGCGTGGATACTGTGTCAGAACTTCAACGGCTACTTCTTTGACACAGAGAGACCGGTTGAACCGACGAACACATTTTCTATACCGTCGGTTCTTCCGGTGGTCACGGTTTTTGTGCAGAAAACCTCCAACGGCTATGTGACCTCCTCCACTCTATATAAGGGTACCCCCTGGTTCATTTCAGTTGCCTTTGACACCTTGAAAACCTGAGGCCACCCTTGAGAAGAAGAGATAGAGCTTTGAGCAAAAGAGAGAAGATCTAGTGCTTAGTTTGTGCTTCAACCTTGAAAAACTCATCCATTGCAAGTGTAGCAAGTGTGCTTGAGCTAGGGCCAACTGAGTGTAGGTCAAGTGAAGGCTTAGGAACTTGTTACTCTTGGTGTTTGGCAGCACCTAGACGATCTTGGTGATCGAAGTGTTTCTCGCGGAGCTTGCCAAGGATTGTGGGAGCCCGGAGAAGAAGATTGTACGTGGCTTGAGCTCCACCACGCCGGGATGGTGAACGGAGACTCTTAGTGAGCGCCCAAGTCTCGGTGACATGGGAGGTGACAAGACTCTTAGTGAGTGTCACAACGTGGATTAGGGGTGTGTGCCAACACATCGACACCACGGGAAAAATCCGGTTGTCTCTTGCACTCTCTTTCATTTCAAGCACTTACTTTCATGCTTTCTTTCATGTGCTTGACCTTAGAGATCATAGCTTAGCTCTACCTTGCTTAGTTTCATATCTTTGTTAGCTTGTGTAGTTTGCCTTGTTTAGCCGGTTGGTGAATTGAGCCTTACTAGCCTTGCATAGGTTAAGGTTGTTTTATTGCTTTAGAATTTTGAAAAAGGCCCAATTCACCCCCCCTCTTGGTCCATCGATCCTTACAGCTGGGAGTGAGTTGTATATCATGGAGCAGTTCCTTGAGTACAGGATGGTCGAAGACCGTTCTGTAGTGGAATAGGCTCATGAAATACATACTTTGGCAAAAGATCTCAAAAATTGCAGCAAACAGTCCCCATGTGTGTTACCCAATAAGTTTGTGGCCGGAGGTATAATATCTAAGCTGCCACCTTCTTGGAGGGACTTTGCTACTTCTCTAAAACACAAGAGACAGGAGTTCACAATAGATGGACTCATAGGGACTCTTGATGTTGAGGAGAAGGCGAGAGCAAAGGACATACGTGGGAAAGGAGTTGTTGGTGCTTCAAGTGCCAATCTTGTTCAGAAGAACAACTCCCACAAGAACAAGAAAAAGCCACCGCAGAACCAACCAAAGACTAAGAAGACAACCACTTTTAAGAAGAAGAAGAAGACGGGAGCTTGCTATGTGTGCGCTAGTACGGATCACTTTGCTGCAAAGTGTCCGAACCGCAAAGGCAACGACTCCGCCAACATGGTTATTAGCGAGCTTGGAGGAACTTCGGGGTACGGTAATTTATTACCTACTGTTCTTTCAGTTTTTAGTTCACCCGAGTGGTGGGTTGACACTGGTGCTAATATTCATGTTTGTGCTGATGCTTCTTTGCTCTCTTCTTACCAGACCGGCGGGACTTCCTCCTTGCTGATGGGGAACGGATCACATGCGCGTGTTCTTGGTGTTGGTACGGTAAATCTGAAGTTTACTTCGGGGAAGACCGTGCAGCTGAAGAACGTGCAGCATGTCCCCACCATCAAGAAAAAATTTAGTCAGCGACTCTCTACTGTGTAGAGATGGTTTCAAATTAGTCTTTGAGTCCAATAAATGTATCTTGTCTAAGTTTGGTACTTTTGTTGGAAAAGGTTATGAAAGCGGAGGCTTGTTCCGTCTTTCTTTGTCAGATGTTTGTAATAAAATTGCATATAATGTTATTAACGTTGATGAAACAAATGTTTGGCATTCGAGGCTTTGTCACGTTAATTTTGGTTGTATGATGCGCTTAGCTAATTTGAGCTTAATTCCAAAGTTCACTTTTGTCAAAAATTTTAAGTGTCATGTATGTGTTGAATCAAAACAAACTCGTAAGCCTCATAAGACCGCGGAGGCAAGGAGCTTGGCACCCTTAGAATTAATTCATTCCGATTTGTGCGAAATGAATGGAGTGTTGACAAAAGGTGGTAAAAAATATTTCATGACTTTGATTGATGATAGTACTAGATTTTGTTACATCTATTTGTTGAAGTCAAAAGATGAAGCTTTACACTACTTTAAAATCTATAAAGCTGAAGTAGAAAACCAACTTGAGAGAAAGATCAAAATAGTTAGGTCAGATCGTGGTGGCGAGTATTTCTCAAATTTATTTACTTTATTCTGCGAGGAACATGGTATTATTCATGAAAGGACGCCTCCCTATTCACCTCAGTCAAATGGGGTTGCCGAAAGAAAGAACCGCACTCTAACGGATTTGGTTAACGCCATGTTAGATACAGCGGGACTTTCCAAGGAATGGTGGGGTGAGGCTATATTGACTGCATGTCATGTCCTAAACCGTGTTCCTACAAAGAATAAAGAGATAACTCCATTCGAGGAATGGGAGAAGAAAAGGCCAACACTGTCATACTTACGTACATGGGGTTGTTTGGCAAAAGTGAGTGTGCCAATAACCAAGAAACGTAAGCTTGGACCTAAAACTGTGGATTGTATCTTTCTAGGTTATGCTATTCACAGCGTTGGATATAGATTTTTAATAGTGAAATCTAGAGTACCTGACATGCATGTTGGTACTATAATGGAGTCCAGAGATGCTACATTTTTTGAAAATATTTTCCCCATAAGAGATGAAACAAGTTCATCTAGGCAAGAGTTCATCGAGGATGATGGCTCTGCTGAGCCGATAGAACACAATGAACATACACTTGTAGAAAATCCTGAGGAGGATAACAATGATGCTCCGAGAAAGAGCAAGAGACAAAGGAATGTAAAGTCTTTTGGTGATGATTTCATTGTATACCTCATAGATGATACACCCAGAACCATTGAAGAGGCATATTCATCTCCTGATGCTGACTATTGGAAGGAAGCAGTAAGGAGTGAGATGGATTCTATTATGTCTAATGGAACCTGAGAGGTCGTTGAACGTCCTTATGGATGTAAACCGGTTGGATGCAAGTGGGTGTTCAAGAAAAAGCTTAGGCCTAGATGGTACTATTGAAAAGTACAAGGCTAGGCTTGTGGCCAAGGGTTATACCCAAAAAGAAGGAGAAGATTTCTTTGACACTTATTCACCAGTTGCCCGATTGACCACAATTCGAGTGTTACTTTCCCTGGCAGCCTCTTATGGTCTTCTCGTTCATCAGATGGACGTTAAGACGGCTTTCCTCAATGGAGAGTTAGAAGAGGAGATCTATATGGATCAGCCGGATGTGTTTGTATCAAAGGGTCAAGAAGGAATGGTTTGTAAGTTGTTAAAATCTTTATATGGTCTCAAGCAAGCGCCTAAGCAGTGGCATGAAAAGTTTGATAGAACTTTGACCTCTGCCGGCTTTGTTGTGAACGAAGCTGACAGATGTGTGTACTATCGCTATGGTGGGGCTGAAGGAGTGATTTTGTGCTTGTATGTGGATGACATACTGATCTTTGGCACTAGCCTTAATGTGATTAAGGAAGTCAAAGAGTTTTTATCTCAAAATTTTGAGATGAAGGATCTGGGAGAAGCTGATGTTATCCTTAATATAAAACTGGTAAAAGAGATCAATGGTGGGGTGATTCTTACACAGTCTCACTATGTGGAGAAGGTGTTAAATCGCTTTGGTTATAGCGACTATAAACCTGTCTCAACACCATATGATGCCAGTTTAATTCTTAGAAAGAACAAAAGGATAATGCGAGATCAGCTGAGATATTCTCAGATCATTGGTTCATTAATGTATTTAGCGAGCGCTACAAGACCTGACATCTCGTTTGCTGTAAGCAAACTGAGCCGGTTTGTTTCAAACCCGGGAGATGATCATTGGAAGGCTCTTGAAAGAGTAATGCGCTATCTGAAGGGGACAATGAACTATGGAATTCACTACACCGGGTACCCAAGGGTACTAGAAGGGTATAGTGATTCAAATTGGATTTCTGATGCTGATGAGATAAAGGCCACAAGTGGATATGTGTTTACACTTGGTGGTGGAGCTGTTTCCTGGAAGTCTTGCAAGCAGACCATCTTAACGAGGTCAACTATGAAAGCAGAACTCACAGCATTAGATACCGCCACTGTTGAGGCTGAGTGGCTTCGTGAGCTCCTTATGGACTTGCCGATAGTTGAAAAACCGTTACCGGCAATCCTAATGAACTGTGACAATCAAACAGTAATTGTCAAGGTGAATAGTTCAAAGGATAACATGAAGTCATCTAGACATGTGAAAAGGCGGTTGAAATCTGTCAGAAAATTGAGAAACTCCGGAGTTATAGCCTTGGACTATGTTCAGACAGCTAAAAATCTGGCAGATCAGTTTACAAAGGGTCTTTCACGAAATGTGATAGACAATGCATCTATGGAATTGGGCTTGAAACCCACGTGAGTCATTCTATAGTGGAAACATGTCCTATGTGATCGGAGATCCCGTGAATTAGGATGGTGAAACAAACTAAAGTCTGACTGTGAGAAGAGAACCTTTGTGAAAAGGGCTCATTCCGTGTATAAGGTGCATTTCTCTTCTAATCTGTATGGCAGGTTGGTCTATACCTTAATGTGTGCCAGGTGGTTTCTTTTAAACAAATGAGTTGTTTTCTTGAAACAAAGATGTTGTCCTACAGAACATCTGAAAGAAACACACCTATATGAGTTTGACCACTGGTCATGGTCTATGAGAATTGGGTATTCTCTAGAAACTCATGAAGGGCCTGGAGTATGACTTATAAGCTCCAAACCGCGGGGATGCTTTTGCAGCCTAGTACCAGTGTAGGGCTCTGGTCAAACTTGTTTGCACAAAACTGGCAATTCAAGGCATAGTCCATTGCACAGTTGTGAATAAGTGTAGCCTTTGTCCTAGATGGAAGTTCAACTTAACAGTCTCTGTCGAATACTGGTATATCAATGAGGGAATGAGGGTATTTCTAGTGTGGCTTGAATTTCTTGGTGGGGATTGTTGGAGTAATGGCTTGGCCCATTACTTCTAAAGCATTAAAAGAATTTAAAGCCCACTATTAATGCTAGGGAATCAATGCTTAATTCCGTACCGGGAATTGAGGAGGATCTCAACCGACTTAAAAGGTGGACTTCGTGTACACCACTTGTGAAGCCGGTAAGAGGAGGACGGTGAACCACACGCGCGCGCGCTCGCTCGCCTCGCCGAGCCGGGCCGTGGCCGTGGCCGTGGCCGAGGCCGAGACGAGGCGCGGCGCGGCGCGGCGCGGCCGGCCAGACGGGCGGTGCGGTGCGCGGCCGGACGTGACGTGCAGGTGCCGGTGCGGTGCGGTGCGGTGCGACGTGATGTGCTGAGATGAGAAGGATGTTTTGCAGTAAAGAGTATTAAAACAGAGGGTTAATGTCGTCACTAATGACCGGACATTGAATGCTCTTTACGACGTCCAGGTTCGTTGAACCTGAGGCACATTAACTGCCGCTCATCAAAGCCATTCATGATGTCCAGGTTCGTTGAACCTGAGGCATATCGTGCCTATATAAACCAGCACCCTCTCCTCTCATCCTCACTCATCTCAAGCACTCATCCAGGTACTCCTCTTCAGGAGACCTCTCCCTTCTCCCTCAGCTGCTTTTTGCCTTCCCCACCGCTAGCACTGCGCGCACAGGTCTAGCGAGAGCAGGGCCTCCGGAACCTCTGCTCGCTGAAGGTCCTGCACGGGACGCGGGCAATTAGGTTTTTGGGGAGCGTCTTGACGCGACTGCTCGCTCCCTGAACGACTCCTTCGTCTACTTCCCGGCGTAACCGCTCGTGCGAACGACTACTTCGTCTACTTCCCGGCGTAACCGTTCGTGGGACTGCACTGCGAACATCTTCCTGCATCGACATAGTTCGGCTACTTCGAGCAAGACCAGTCGAATATCATGTCTATTCCAGCTGGTAACGGCGCAACCGGTGCCTCCGGCACTGGTCCCGCCTTGGGGTACTTACTAAACCTACTCTGGTTTAATTCTTTGTTCATGCTTATTAGTGAGAATAACATGAACACATGCACATATCTTGTACACACATTATCACTCATCTATATCATGAAATTGATATTAATATTTGGAATTAAAATATACCGAAAATTGCCTAGATATCTAACAGAACCAAAATGCTGGAGATCAAAACCGAAGTGTTTGGAACCGCAAATTTTGGTCATAAATGCGATCTCAGGTTGTAACTAACCAAATCAAACTTGGTCTTAACCGTGGGAAACCGAAGTGACCGATATATAGGAAAGTGACCCATTAGCAAATGTCAGCTTGCATTGGCTCCGATTGGTATATAATCCCACCAAAACTCCTCCCTTCATCCCCAATTCTTAAAACAATTCTCCAATGAAATTTGAGAAAATAATTTGGTTTGTGGTGGGAATAATGTATTATTATTAAGAAGTTAAAAAGATTATTGGAACAGTGCATAAACTTAAAATAAATTCTGATAGTAAGAAAGTGCATGTAACAATTGTTATGCTAGATTACGAAAATTCGTAGTAGTCATGGCATCATGTACTAGCTCTCTACCGGTCCATGTTTTAGTTTCTCTCACTATTAAGCTCCATATATGTACTAGTATGAACCGTCCCTTCTTTATGTGCAAACCTCTTTTTAATTTTATTGGTTGGAACTTAAAAAAATTCTTGGTTGCAAAACTATAAGGTTTATTCATGGTTGGATAAACATGGATGGTCCGACGAGAAGCTTCTAGTAGTGGTTAGTAGGTATGCACTCGCCAGCTTAGATGAAGAATGAAAATCTCCACCCTCAACAATCCGTCATGCACGGTCTCTCCTCACATACATCCTCATCTTTCGCAGTGCCTACTACTTCTATTTCGAATTGTAGATCGCTTTGAAAAATTTAGATAAATAATTTTTATTATATATGTAGATATAGTATTTATATTTAGGTGTATAACAAAAGTTATGTATCTTGATTTGACGAACCGACCTTCAATTTAGAAAGGAAGGGGTACAACACACCCCTTCGTTCTCTCCTGTTCTTAAGGAGTTTGCACCACATGATCTCCAAACAATATCTGCATGAACGACTTTGCGGCATGAGGTCTAATTACGGCCATGGGAGCCGAAAAGGTCACGGATGGCACTGCATTACCTAATCCCCAAAATAAGCTCTAGCCACACACAGAGAACTTGCCATCGACCAGTCCTCTTTCACGTATGGACAACCTGTTCCTATCAGTCCCTGCCTCCCTGGCGCCTGGCGGATGCCGCGAAATCCCAACTTTTCGCGCAATTAAACAGAGGCCGTCCATGGTCCTTCGGTTGTTTGTCACCGTCGGTCCTTGTGTGGCTCCGCGTGACTGACGTGAGGGGATGGCAAGTAGTAATAGCATTGCTCTCTGGATTCTTTTCTGTGCCACATCACAATTCGCGAGGGAATTCGCGATCCCTCTGGATCTGCTGGATGTGGTACTGGGATACGGGACAGAGTACGCTTGTCGAATTGTGGTGCCTAGAGATGGGCATCGCTAGCATCCGAACGTCCTCGAAGAGCTTGATTAAGAATCTCACACAACACAGGGCACCCACAACAGTTAGCCAGTTTTTGAGGAGTATCATCACCATGATACTCCTCTCACATGTAGCAGAATCGCTTAAATTAAACCGATTTAAGTACACTAACTATCATTTTAATAGCTGAACCGGTCAACACGCATTTAAAATGGTGTAATCTGACAGTTTGTCGGGTCAAGCCCGATTCAACCACTAAATCTCGATCGAAACAATACACCATAAGTATCGCACGATGACGAGCGCAGATGGTACAAGTATGAAACAATTTTACAAGAATACAGAACAATATTAAGATACATTTACATAATAACTTCCAAATTAGGTGCAACTTAGGAAGTAATAGCAGCGGAGAAGAATCTAACATGAGAAAAAATTTATTCAAGAACAAAAAAAAGTCGATATCTGCGAAGACGTGAGGACGTCACATCGAACCCACCAGAAAAAGATATACCTAAAACAAGATCAACAACAAACCTGAGTATACTAATACTTAGTAAGATTTACCTGACTAGTTGTATATACTTAACCGACTTCTAGTATGCAAGACTTTTGACTTTTGACTTTGGAAATTTTTTTTGCTGAAAAGATACTAGCAGTGGATACCAATTAATCATCCAAGAGTATCATAAATATATCTCATATCATCACCATTTCATTATCATTCCAATTCCCTACTACGATGTGACTAAGAGATCAAGATTCTCATATCCGTGAGTTACGGCGAATCAATCCGATTTTATTCCTTGCAAGGTAACCCCAATACACACGACATACGCATGCCCTGTCGAACTGTTCCCTTCGCGAACGCTAACATTTGAACTACCCCGCGACTCTCAAGTACTAGTTCCACCTATACCTCCCAGGGTCGGTCATGAGTTACAGGCTAGCACACGAATAAGACAACAGTATCAAGCTCAATCTACTTTCGCGCACGAAGGTATGTAGGCTTACCGGTTTTGACCACTTCCTACTCCTGGCATGTGGTTAGTACCGTTCGATCTTCGATCAGCACAGCCAACAACGAACGGACCTTAAGCGACATAGGCGGAGCTTTACTTCGGATCCACTTTATATCCTTAACCAAACTCATCTCCACCGGGTTTCCATTTTTGTTTCCTCATTGAATTATTCTCCATCAACTTTGTCATACAAAAATTCAGGTGGTCCTATATCTTACAAGTGAGAGAAAATCACTCGACTTCTACCGGATCCTATTTAAGCATAAAGTACTAACGGGATACACATACTAGTGTATTTAGGGAACCTTTATGGATCATGCATCTAGATTTCATACAACTCCTATAACATAAATGTATCAAGTACATAATAAAATATCAAGTGCATAGATTGAAATAAAGGTCATGCTCCGAGGCTTGCCTTGCTGAAAAGAGTAAGGATGGAAACAGATCAGATACGTATTGAAACGGATTCGGATATCTCGAATACCTATTTTCCTATTTTCTTACCATTTCCATTCCTAGAAAAGAGTTAGTATTTATCTTGGCCTTGGACCACATCTTCACGAGTTCGAATTGTAGTTCGTTTTGAAAAATTTAGATAAATAATTTTTTATTATATATCTACTACACATAGTGTTTATTTAGGTGTATAACAAAAGTTATATATCTTGATTTGCCAAACCAACCTACAACTCCTCTGTTCTTAACGATTTTGCACCTCCAAACAAGATTTGCATGAACGACTTTACGGCATACTAATGATTCGCGTTTGCTCACGGCTCGCCCACACGTACAGACGTACAGTCTAAGGCCACGGGAGCCCAAAAGGTCACGGGATGGTTTGGGATCCGCGAAATTTTTTACACCTTTTACCACTAATTAGTAGTATTAAATAAAATCTAATTACAAAATTACTTCTAGAACCCCTGAATAAATTCGCGAGACGAATCTAATGAGGTCTTTGACCGCATGGTTAGAATAAGGTTACTATAGAATTACTGTAGCAAATCATGAATTAATTAGACTCATTAGATTCGGCTCGTAAAGTTGCACCCATATGTGAAAAAGTTTTGCAGATAGACTTCATTTAATACTTCATGCATACAAAATTATTTTTTCGCAAAAAAAAAAATTTCACGTGTAACCAAACGCGGCCATTACTTACAATCCCCAAAATAAGCTCTAGCCACACACAGAGATTCGTCAGAGAACATGCCATCGACAACCTGTTCCAATCGGTCCCTGCCTCCCTAGCGGATGCCGCCAAATCCCAACTTTTTGCTCAATTAAACAGGGGACGTCCACCGTCCTTCGGTTTTTTTGTCACCGTCTGTCCTTGTGTAGCTGGCTCCTCGTGACGGGCGGGATGGCAAGTAGCCTAGTAATCGCACTGCTCTCCTGGGCTCTTTTCTGTGCCACATCACAATTCGCAATCCCTCGCGATACGCTGGATATGGTAATGGGATACGGGACACGTCGAATTGTGGTGCCTAGAGATGGGCGTCGCTAGCATCGAACGTCCTCCAAAATAAGTAAGGATGGGAAACGGATAGTAGAAATCCGAATTATTCGATATCCGTATTTGTTTAAATATCAATATGAATATTCGTATTCGAATTTAATGTGGTAGTAAAGTGCATACATCCGAATTCGATTTTCATTGATTTTCTCTATCCGATTCCAGATTCGTATTCGACAACATCCGATACTATCCATATCCGTTTTCATTTAAAAACTATTTAAGAAATTATATTTATTTCTTACCACCCATATTATTAATTTTATAATAAATATATAATATAAAAAATTAAATTTACTTTTAAATATTCTTATTTTATCTCAAAATTACTTCTATATTTTTTATTTATATATAATAAAATTATTTATATATTTATTGTAATATATTTTGAGTTCTAATTTTATTTTTATGTATTTATTTATTAATGATAAATAGATTATTTTTAACTAGATATCTTTATTATATTATACTTTAGTTTGGACATGTATAACGATTTTATAATATAAAACTACTAATAAAGAAATTAACTAAACGTTAGCTCATATATTAAGTCAATATCCGAATTCGAATCCGAGTCATCCGTTTTGCATTCGTATCCGAGAATATCCGAATCTGTATCCGTATTCAATTTAAAATGTGGCAAAAAGTGCTATCCGAATCCGATTCCATGAGAATCCGATCCATTTCCATCCTTAAAAATAAGTGTATACCCTGGGTCGAAAAGAATATACAGTGAAAAACGGGGCTTCTATGTATCTTCTGGAAGATGGTTAAGCAACTTAACTATAAAGTTCACCAAGATCTAACAGATGGTCCATTCAATATTTTACTAAATAATATTAAACTAGCATTTCAAAAATGTTGAACTAATATTGTGAAAATATTGAACCAGCATTTTCATATGTTAAACCTCAACAATTTTTTCCATCTTCTCTAGCGCTGACGGCTGGCGGCGGCGCGGGGGCTGGCACGAGTGGTAGCGTGTAGGCCCGGCATGGGCGCAGCGGCGCTGCGGGGCACGTTGGCCGGCTGGCCGTGGGAGAGGCTGTGGCGCTTAGCTGGCCGCGGGAGTGGCGGCACACTTTGGGGAGGGTCGGAGGCGGTGTGGTGCGATGGCGGTGCAGTGCGACGGTAGGGCAGCCGCGCCGACCGTGCGCGGCGCTGGCACGAGCATGGGAGGAAGGTGCAGGTGAGAGAGGGCGAGAGTTAGGGCTTGAGTGTGTTGATCCAATAGTTTTACATGATTCCACGAATCTCAAACACTGGAAGGTGGACATAAAAAATCTTTTGAAAGATGTATAAGATTGGGGGACTCCTATATATCTTGTGAAAGATGGCTAATCAATGTGACTATAAAGCCTATCAAGACTGGGCTAATGGTTCATTCAATATTTTACTGAAAAAATGTTGAACCAGCATTTGGAAAATGGTGAACCAACATTTTTCATATGTTGAACCTCAACATTTTCCCCCATCTTCGTCTCCAACACTGTGGGGTGTGCTAGCCGGCCGGCCGCGGGAGAGGCGGTGTGGTGCGGGTACGGGAGGAAGGTGTAGGCGAGAGAGGGTGAGGGTTAAGATTTGAGTGTGTTGATCCAATGGTTGTACATGATTGTACAAATCTTAAAACAGAATGTGGGGAAGAAAAAATCTTCTGAAAAACGGTGAAATGTGCTCATAGAACCAGTACATTATTAGTTGCAGTCTAAGCATTTGTCTCAAGCCGACCATAGCTCTTCTGAAACGGATCACCGGGGGAGCATGACCAGGACATGTTTGCTCGGTTGAAGAGTCATGCGGTCGTGCAGGTCACCAGTTAAATTTTTCCTTATTGCAAATATAGTAGATCCTTATTGCAAATATAGTAGATGATGTAATTTGGACCTGCCGCTGTTAATGCGTATGAACCGGGCCAGAAGTCTAGAGGCCTGGATTTTCTTTCAGGTGGGCCATTTGGGTTGAGGTCGTCAAATAAGAAATTTACCCGGCCCAGTAGTCCAGCAGAATGCAAATAAAGATAAGTTGGATTCACGGCCCGGTAGTTCCCTCATCACCGTCCTCCTCCCCAAGTGCCGAGTCCCCGGCCCCAACCAAACCAAACTAAACGGCTTTCTCACCGACGCGGCGAGCGCAGGACAAGGTCCCCAGTTCCCCACTGCCACGGTGCCGCCCAACATCGCCAGCCATGCCAACCCGGCGCCACCTCGTTCTCTCGAGTCCCTGCTGCTACAGTTGGCCTGGAGACCGGCTTCCAAGCTGTTATAATTCACGTTAGTGAAGTGAAGGACATCTTCTTATGTGTGCTCCCTACCGATGAGCAGAATTCCTACTCCCTAGTGCAGCAGAGTTCTATAGTTGCCTAGCTAGTTGGATTGTTGAAATGAGAAGCAAAGGGCAAGCACTCCTGCATCATCATTCATCAGAACAAACGGAGCCTGACTGCTGCCATTCTGAATTTTCGGATCACTCCGCCAGCGCCAGGGCTTGCTTTCCTGCTTTGCTCTGCGAACAGTAAATTCAAATGCCACACCGTCCACCGATATCAGCAGTGAAATCTCTGCAGTCAAGCTCAGTCAGCAACTAGATCTCACTGGTGCATGTGTGCTACATCAGAACAAATCATCTTGTGCTGCCTAGCTAGATTTTGAGATTTGCAACATTTATTAGATTAAGGAGATTCCGGCCTTGAACACTCACAAATGAACGTCTACAGCCAAACTACAAAAGCTCTTAGGCTCCAAACCTCAAAATAAGAGATTAAAATACACAAGAAAGAAAGCTCTAAAACAAAGAAACAAAACTAGAAGACTATGCTTCAATCTTCTTCTTCAAATACGTTTCAATCTTGCAATATCTTTGCTCAACACCAATCCAACACATCTCTAGTCCACTTAGAAACTTGATGTTTGAATCTTTGGTTGCTTGTGAAATCCTTCCACTTAGAAACCACATAAATAAACTCCGCTCAGGCATTGAGTTTAGGTATACAGAACTCCAGGATGATGCTTCCAAAGAACGCGAGCCATTTGACAAGCCGGAGTTAGCTTTTCACTCGGAGAACTGTCGACCTTTGCAGAATGTATCACAACAACACCTCAAAGGAGGAAAAATGATGCCTAGACAGCTCCGCCGGCGTTAGCCCGACGCAATGTCAGTAGAGCTTTCACCCGAAAGTCCTGCATGAAAACATTATTACCATCACGTGCAATCAAGCCATATGACGACCATCGAAGTCGCACGGGAAGATTGGAGTTGGGGATGTCCATGGACAACGTGGCCATCTTGCACCTGCAAGCTGGACGGACTACGGCTTGAGGACTTAGCCCCACACATCGCAATCCGATGGTAGCCCTGCGCTCGGGTAAGTGCGGCGGCACCCAAGCAAGAACTATGCCGCTTCATCGCGCAGTCGGGGCATGCGCCCACGCTCCGCGGCCCTTGTCACAGTCGGGTGACTAGGGCCATGGCTTCTAGAGAGCTCAATATGCGGAGGAGGGGAAACTGGGGAGGAGGCGCCAGATCCGATCTGGTATGGTGTGGATCTGGACCCATCGGTGCAACGCCGACCGCCGACACTGGAGTTCACCAGACTGTTGGGCTTGCCTTCGAGTTAAATGGAGGAAAACAGTGCGGACAAGATGTCATGGGAGGAGGCCTCTCCGCCGCCATCCTTGAGCCCGGGTGGACTTCCGCGTAGGGACTCTCCGGCGATGGCGAGGTGGAGGGAGGGAGGGACGAGGGCCTATGGGGGCGGGGGCGGGGGCGGGGGCTGCGGTGGTCCGCCCAGGTCACCGCTTGGCGATGCGAAGGGGAAAAGTTCAGACACTGTTCGCCGAGATTTGTAGCATGAAGATAATAAACAAATAAAGGCATGCATCATGGCTACCTTGACATTGTTCAGACACTGGCTGGCTTTGGATGTTCACAATTTTTTTTGGAGGGGCCATGCCAAAAGAGCAAAATACACATTGACATGGCTTTGTATGTAACATACATAAAAAAAATAAAGAAAAAAACATGGCACGGTGCAGCGTGTGTGCCAGGGGAAATAGATGTGATGGTAAGATCTTAGTAACAATCACAGGCTGAAGAATAATGTTGTCAATGATGTTTTTGTCCAAATTTTGGATTTCTCCTAAATTCCAAATTTGAGAATTATGGCACCATATTTTGTATGCCAACATTATCGCTTTGGATTTTCTACTACACCATGTTTTGTGTTTCTCAGCTAGGTTGACAAGTTTAAATTGTCAGTGTCGCATGGAACAAAGATAAACAAACAAAAACATGCATGATCACTACCTTGACAATTTCCAGACACATGCATGACTATGTGTATTCACACATCTGGAGTGGGCCATGTCAAAAGGCTACCAAAAGGAAACGGCACTAGTCCCTCTTTGAGTCCTCATACTAAGTAGCAAGTGCTCCAACTACTGCTTTTCTTCTCACTTGCATTTACCCCCTATAACATCTCACACCATAAGTTACTTTTCTTTATCTTTCTTTTGTTGCTTTTCTATTGTTTGCACTATGTTGGTTTTGGCCATCATAGATGGCAATCACATGATTCTGCTGGCACTTGCGTCTCATTGGCTGCCTAAGGACTGAGGAGTCCAAGATTGCAGCTCCTAGAACCCTAGTGGGTAGAGGTGCCTTTCGTCAAGATGAGATTCATGGAGCCCACAAGCATGCAATTCTCCAGTTTCAATCATTGAGAGGTTCAATGAGTGTCATCTCAATGGGCTCCATGCAGATCATGCACTTACATTCTAATGTTCATTGCAGAATACAGCTCTAATGCACTTACTCCTGCATGCCTGAAATTTACACTGATGAATATCAGTGGTAAGAAACAGGCGTGGTTGAATTGATTTTGACTTCTTCATGAAGATCTGGACCCTGCATTTAGCAGTTCAGCACAAATTTTTTTTGACCCATTTTGTATACATCATGAAAATGGGTGCATATTATCATTGAAGTGTGAGCTTATATTCGATTGTTTCCTCCTTTAGGTTATATACTTGTGCATGGTACATAGTCTTACAAAAAGGGTCATGTAAGAATACAAAGGAAGAAAAATAAAGAAGGCGTCGAATGTGCAACCACACACACACACACAAAAAGACACTAAGAAGGTAGCATAGAAGAAGCTAAAGCTAAAATGCTATGTGCTAAGTACCCAATCATCCTGGCAATTCATGTGCAATGAGAAGCCGCAAAGGTCATTTCATTTGTCTAGGGCTTTAGCCTTTAGGCACACTAGTCCTAGTGTCCTACCAAAGATTGAGGGACATTGGGCTCCTCATGTGTTCAGAACTACAGACTTGTATTTCAGTCTAGTTCTTTAAGACCAGTAATTCAATCAATTTCTTTACCACTGATAAAAATGTGATGTTCCTACAACTTTCTGTTGTGGATGTAGTGACATTCTGCCCAAACTAGTATACATCCTTGTGCCTACTTTGCACACCATCCGGGCCAGACACGCAATCACAAATTTACTAGTCGGCGAATCCAGACACCGACAGAAGCCAAAAACCTCTGTTTTCACCCTATGCTGCAAATGCGTGCATTGAGTTGTTGCTCCAATATGGGATTGAACTAATGGGAAAGCATGTGACTGTGATCGGAAGAAGCAAAGTTGTTGGATGCCCCATTTCCTTACTTTTACAGGTTAAGTTGTCACAATTGAGTCACATCTATTATTCTTCCCCGCTATTTACCATATGAGAAAGTATATTGACATTATTTTTTCCAGAGGCATCACGGCACTGTCGGTGTTATCCATGCCTTCACAACAAATCCATAGGCGAGTACCTGAGAATCTAACATTGTGATATCACCTGCTAGAGTGGCCAATCTTGTAAGAGGAAGTTGGTTAAAGCAAGGTGCACTTGTGATTGATGTGGGGACAAATCCAATCAAGGTAAAGACTGTAGTTTTCTACTGTACTTCCGCTCAATAAGGTTGATATGTTTTTTTCTGTGTTGCACATAACACTACAAGAGAAATGACCTTACATCCCTATATGTTAGTACCGCTCATAGTTTGGTCCGGTACTAAAGTTGTGCCGACGCCATTTTAGTACCGGGTCCAAATTTGAAAGCCTCTAGAGCCATTTTAGTACCAGACGAAGACATCGGCTGGTATTAAATGTCACATTTTAGTACTGGCTGGTGTTTTGGCTAGGTACTAAAATGGCGCAGCCATTTAGCATCAATCAATGACACCAGCTGGTACTAAATGGCGACATTTAGTACCGACTGGGTGTCTTGGTCCAGTACTAAACGATCCTCCATGGGTTATTTCAAAAGGAATGTATTTCCCACCCAATCACATATGATGCATAGGTGGGATGGTAAGAAAGGGTTGTGTGAGGCCGGAGGTCGTGAGTTCGAATGCATCATAATTTACTACTCATATTTGTACCAATTCGTATCATTATCATATACTACTATGCCACTTGGTGTCTAACGTAATCTCATTGTTGTACATGCCACTTGGTGTCAAACATAATCTCATTGTTGTATATGTATTGTATTTTAGAGTGTGCTGCATAATGAAAAGGAATATGACATACATGTGCTATTAATTGAACAATGTGATTGAAAACAAACTTCCTGAAGATGAAAATGAATTATGAAAGACAATAACACCTTGGCCTGCCGAAAAATAGGTGTCAATTGGAGCAAGCATGTCTTATTGATCCGATGGAGATCAAGGCCCAAATAAGCCCATGGTGACCCAATCTTTTCTCTATGAAAAAGGCATTGAAGTTATTTAGTTATTATAAAATATGGGATGAAATATCTAGATAAGGAAGCTAGCATCTTGATATCCTTTCATATGTCTTCTACTGTTGTGACGTGGTTATGCTCTCATCTATCTAAAAATCTAGGTTAGACTATTCAATGTGTTCTCCCATATGTCTATTCAATAGGTGTTGGCTGGTATGTGCTACAATATTGTCTTTTTTTGTCTTGTATACACGGTGTCTTGAAGAACTAAATGCTCACTTAACATTATTTGTTCAATGACCGCATTTTGGACTATTAGTTTAGTTCATATGCTTCTAATCTTCTATTTTAGTGTACCACTCTTCATGTATGTATGATGTATGATTTTAATTTGGTTCAAATAATTCTGATCATAGTATGCTAATCTTTATGCATGGACGATGTATAATTCTATTGCCGTACAATGCAAATCATATAGCCAAGGGTGCATAAGAAATTATTATAATGCAAGTCCATCGCACAAATGCAAATTCAAACATGCATCACATCATAGATTCCATGTTTTTCAACCACCTAACATCCCAAATTTGCATATAGTAGAACTGTCCTTCTCCTAGTCCTCCTTCTCCCCTATCTCCTCCAAACCACCATCGTATCCCATGCCACAGCTCCCCTACCAACTGTAAGAGCTCCCCTACCAACGATCTCAGTCGGCCAAGCAACCACATCTTTAGCGTTCTGGCAAAAATAACTGAATATAGAGTTCATACTATTAGTTATTATCTTGTTCATTAGATTAGTTACTATCTCATCTGTCTTCTCATCCTTGGTCAAATTCACCATCTTCTCATATGGCTTCTTCAACGCAAGTGGATGCCGTAAATCAAAGCCAAAAGGGCGATGACTATCAGCTCTAATAGCATAATGAAGCCAGTTTGATAAGTCTACGTGTTCTGGTGGTCATTAGTTCTCTTCCTGCATTGTTTAATCATGTTATGTTGATGCATTAATGAAGCAAATGACACAGATAACACAACATAGCATAAGAGATAAATACTTCAACTCAACCAGCATTTTCTGGAGACCATCTTTCTTGGCATTGTCGGCTTGCACATAGCGAGACCTGCTTGCGGGGTCAGAGGTCCCAACCTCCAGCTTTCCACCAACCTAATGGGACAGGGTGTAAAAAAAGAAGAGGGAGACGAGTGGGGTTGGCGCGTGCGGTGAGATGCAACGCAACAGTTGTCTCATATGAACAATGCAATGTAATGCTGATGAGTTATGCTGTGATCTTGCACTGCTTGGCTTGGATGACCTGACCTACTTTTAACTCGATCGATCTGTAATGCATGCAATGTCAGTTTAGTTTGTTTACAGCAACAATGACATGTTAATAGGCTTGTGTTTTGAATTACCATACTACCATATACTCCCGATAAGTAAGTTCTAGTACTCATTACCATTTCTAAAGACTATAGCATCAGAAAAACTTCATTGGAGCGGGAACCTGCGCTGGAGGGATTGGAGCGGGATTCGGATGCCGCTCTTGACTGACCACAGCTTCCGGGGGAAGTTACAGAAGGGGGCAGTGAAGGCTCGCCAAGTAGAAAGCAAGCCCCCACCCCGTCAGTCCTGTGTTGCCGGCCATAACTAGTGAGATACTAGTACTAGCTATAGCTAAGCTACTAGCAGTAGAGAAAGTGGTAAAAATTAAGCAAGCTGATAAAACAAGGTCTGGTCTGATCGTATGTATAGGAGGTGAGCAGAGAGTAATGTTCACTTTTGGCTATCGTCCAAATTAGAGTAGATCAATTGAGCTTGCTGGCTGGCTGCTTTACACCCGGCCAGCACAGGAGGTCGTTGCGCTGTCTCATGTTTCACAACATACAACCGTATCCACCATAAAATTTATTTTAGTAGTGCATTTGTTTCGATTCGATTAAAGTTAGAATAGTTTGATCAGAGAATGAAGCAAGATCTTCAAAATGAGCTTAAAACCCTAGACTCTCATGTGTGCCTAACGTAAGATATGTGGACATCCATACAGAACTTAGGTTATATGGTTATTCATGAGGGGATAAAGAAGATTCGGGAGCTTTTGAGGCATATTTACTCTTCACCCTCACGAATTCAAGCTTTCAATCAAATTGTAATGGTGAATGGTTGTCGGATACCACGATTAGGGACACCCTAATCGGGGTACTAAGATCACTCTAAAAAACGCAAACACATGTTAAGGCAACCGGGCCCACGAAGGCCCATGGCCTCCTTCCAATCTGGAAGAAAGGAAATGACTCAAAGAAACCCAGCATACGGCCCATTCGCACCCCACTCGGGCCCACGGGACGATCTCCGCTTCGCTCGAGGGCTCCCATCGGGACCCTCAAACTGCGCCCCTCATCTCCGCCTCGCTCGAGGGTAGCGAATCTACCCTCGAGTGGGCAAATCATCTCCGCCTCGCTCGAGGGCAGCGAATCTCCCTCGAGCAGGTAACTCATCTCCGCCTCGCTTGAGGCCACCCCTCGGCATAAGTGACAAACGGCCTTGTCGCTCAACCGCCCGCCGTACGGAGGCATTGAATGCCAATAACTCCTCCACAGTGCTCAAGACAGACGGCGTCAGACCGCCATTCCCCACAGTGGCTGTGACCGGAGTCCCATCCGCCAACTCCGATCACTGCTCCGCCATCCCGGGCGCTGTGGCAGCACTGTGAGACCTGCAACGCGGGACGAGACGCGCTCGACACTGCTCCCGTTACTATTCTGCCAACTCCGGCCATCCGGACTCCGCCTCATCACACGCATGGCCCCGGACCCGCCTCCTGCTTAGGAAAGGGTCCGGCGACGCCACATTCGCCTCCAGGGGGACGCTCAGCACATGCGGCCGAAGTCCCGGACCTGCCTCCTCGAGGGGTCCGGGACCTCCACGCAACCCTTGGACCTCCTTAGTGCGCTTACCGACACTTTATCCAAGGAGGACCGGGACCGCCGCGTGCCCCGCCACCACTGGAGCACGCAGGACACTGACTTGCAGGACCCACGAAATGCCACATCGGGAGGACTGAACATCCTACCACGACGACCACGCCGCCTGCTGGGGTTGGCAGGACGCCGGCGCGATCTCCGCAAGACCACGGACGACATCCAGGACGACTGCCACGCCCGACGCCATGCCCCACAGTGTACTTCCTACAACGTTCGACCACTGCACCCCCGCGATTCGGGGGAAAATGACGACTTCTGCGATCCCCTGCACATGTACCCGTCCCTCCTTGTGACTATAAAAAGAGGAGGCGGGCTTCCTTTAAAGGGGTCGTGCTGGACGTTAGCGGCCATCGCCATCTAGGTCGGTGGGCTCTCTAGGCATCACAAAACTCTCAGAGCACACACTTGCTCCTAGCCCTAACATCGCTACTCGCCACGCTCAACTCCTCTTCTAGTAGAGACTTGGGAGCCTCCCTCCCTCTCTCGCCTCACTTGTACCCCCTACTATAAGCTCTCCGGGTGCAAGATAATACAGTGCTCTCGCACACCCCCTTTGCTGGACGTACGGCCCCGCGGCCGGAACTAGGATAAACCGTGCGTTACTGTGTTGCCTCTTGCATCAACATCTAGGACAAGGAAACACACAGCATTTACTAGTTGGGATCCGGACCCTCGGGTCAGGACGCCAACAGTTGGCGCGCCAGGTAGGGGCTCGCTGCGTGACATTTTCTCTCTTATCCCCAATTGATTTCCAGGGATGGCGGGCAGATCCAACCCATACCCCATGGGCATCTCGGATCCGCTCCTAGCAGGATTCGTGATCTGGTTCGGGAGTCTCGAGTTCAAAGCAACCGACAACGGTTACCTCATGCAGCTCCTCTCGCCTAGACGTAACCCCGTCGCTCCGACTTCACCAGCCCAGCGCAATAGGTGCTCGGGCCACCGATCGCGACAAGCACGCGCGGAGCGGCGCCGTGCGGCACGCCACACCTCCCCCACATGGGTTGAGGCTGGCATGTCGCAACTCAGCATCGCAGCCAACGGGGCCACCGCTTCGTCATCACGTGCCTCGGCGTCGTCTGCGCCGGCACCATCATCTGCCGCAGCACCAGTGCCTCCCAAGGGGGGCTCGACTTCGCTGTCGCCCTTTCCCTTTGGGATGCGCAACGCCGCCACCTACGCCTCTTCAATCAGCACTAACTTCACCGAATATGAGGATCTGTAGGGTCATCATCTTCTGTCGATCCGCAACCTCATCGCGTCCTCTCCTGACGAATCCTACCCCGAAACGGCGAGCTCGATCGCCGACGATGTCAACTTCTTCATGGACAACTTCACGGGTGAGGAGGCCAATGACTACACTGGGGTCCGCGACCCCAACGCTTTCTGCTCGTTCCAGCTGGCGACGGCTTATTGCCTCACCTGCTCCGAAGACTCTAGCGAGGGGGAGTACGACCCTGCCCGGGAGTGCTTCATGGTCCAGCTGGCGGACGGGCAAAACGACAAGGCTCCAGGTGATGACGGGAACGGCGGGGCAAATGCGCAGGCGAACCAGCTGGTGGAACCGCCTGCAGCCCCCTCTTCTTCGTCAAGCTCGGCGGCGCGGCTCAAGGAGCTTCAAGCCAAGCTCGACGAGCAGCGTCGGTAGACTCAGGAGCTGCGCACCGCACTTGTGACGGCCCAGTTTTTTTTAAATAGCCAATTTAGGGTAATTAGAACCAAATTATGCATCATATGCTTAAATTGCTTGAAAAAGGATCTTTTTGTAAATATAAAGGTTATATGTGTAATTATGATTTTATGCAAGGTCCTTTCTATAGTTAATTTGAATAGGGTGTGCAATTATAGCTTTTGTGGAGGGTGTTTTTGTAAAATTCAGTGCATTTATTACATGGCAGCAAATTTTGCTTTTAAGTTAAAATTTAAAGTGAAATTGCTTTGAAAAAGACAAAATTCCTGGAATTCAAAATCCCTCTTATGTTTTAAAAATTAGCTCTTGAATCTTTGATCAAATAAATTTTTGCACAACATCAAAGTTGTAGATCTTGAAAAATTAAACAACTTTCATGTTGGGCACTTTTTCATTTGAGCCCTAGATTAATAGTTATACTTGTTTTACAGATATGTCCCTGAAATTTTTTGGAAATAGCGTTTAGGTCCCTGTCTTCTTCCCCAGCCTGCCTGCTCTGCTTCCCGCGC
Organism: Panicum virgatum; assembly: GCF_016808335.1. Taxonomy (NCBI): domain Eukaryota; kingdom Viridiplantae; phylum Streptophyta; class Magnoliopsida; order Poales; family Poaceae; genus Panicum; species Panicum virgatum. Next base: position 43,606,904 of record NC_053149.1, on the reverse strand, counting down.
CGCCGAACCACGCCGCGCCGCCCGCCGCCTCCCCGGCCAACTCCAACTTCGCCTTTGCTTCGCGCTGGCACCCACGAGTCGCCCCGGAGCCGACCCACCGCCCTCCTTGCTCGCGCTGGTGCTCCCCGACCGTGCCACGCTCCCCCGCCACTTCCAGAGCCGCCCAGGCGGCCGCCACCGTGACGCCGCCGTGGAGAGCTCGCTGCAGAGCCCCGGCCCTCGATTCCTCGTGCGCAGCCGCACTACGAGTACCCCAGAAAGCTTCTCCACTCGCCTTTTCACTTACTCCCCACTCCCACACTATAGAACACGCCGCCGCTCCGCCCCGAACGCCGGCGAGCCTAGGCCGCCGTCGAACCCCCTCCTCCGCCCTTCCCCTCCCTCAATCGACCCCACCAGTAGCTTTGCCTTGACCTCGCGCAGCTCTCAGGCCTAATCCCGCCCTCCGACCTCCACCGGAGCCCCCTCGCCGTCGTGGCCGAGCTCCGCCGCTGCTCTGGCCGCCGCGGACAGCCCGCTATGGGCTAACCCTACCCCGATTTCGGGCACCTTCTGGTGCGCCTGGAGCCTCTCTACCTCCCTAGCCCCATCTCCCCCTCTACGCCTCATCGGAGCGCCGCCTCCGCCATCTCCGACCACCATCGCCCACCGGAGCACGCGGACCCGCCGCCATAGGCCACCCCGAGCCATCCCGAAGCCACCTAGAGGTGCGCCGTGGTCCCCTCTAGCTCCCTGGCCCCCTTCCCCTCGCCGCCGGCGACACACGCCACCGGGATCCGGCGCTCCCTTCCCTGTTCCCCTTCCCAAACCGGGCCAAGGACCTCGGGGTGGAAGAAACAAAACCCCAGGGGGTTTTCTGCATAGCCCAAGACTCATTTGAATAGTGCTTCAGGGACCTCTTTGTTATTTCTAGCAGTGAACTTTGAAATTCAATCTCAATTCGTAGAAAATTCATAAAATAGCAAATCTTGATGTTTTGAAATCCTCTTGAAGAGATCTATGCAGTAGAATCATAATATGTTAGGCTTTAGTTGTAAGTTTTTGCTTTAGAATTTGATTTGTGTTACTAGTGCATAAATATTAGTTGATTTTATCTTTTTCTTAACTACTGTATAAAGTCATGTCTTGCACTGAAACTTTTATGGTAGTTTACTCATGTAACACTAGTTTTTCTATAAAACTTTTGTGATCAGGTCTCATGTGTAACTTTTTTTTTTGATTTATTGTTTGTTTAGTATATTTGAATTATGGTAAATAGTTTCTGATCATAATAAATCATGAAAATATTTCTGCATGTTCTTATTCAGTAGCTTAGCTTGTCCATTAAGTTTGAGCCTCAGTTCATGACTAGAATAGGAGCTAAAAATGAATCTTTCTAATCTATTGTTCTGTTTTGTTTATTTTCTCATAATTATTTATATGTAGATAAAATCGTGAGAAATTCAAAGTAGCTAGTTTATTTCTGTGTTGACCTCCTGTTAAATTTTGAGCTTCTGATATGCTCTATTTTGACCTGTATAATTCAAGCTTGTTCTAGGTGTAGTCTGAATGAATAAATTGTTATGATTAAATGGTACATGTCTTGGCATGATTTTTACAGGGTAACCTACTCTGTTCATGTTCTGTTTAGGATAATATTTTCTGATTTTATTGCTGAATGTGCTCTGAGTGTTTATTTATTTGCAAACCATGATTTATTTGTTATAGGAAATCACCCCCACTTGTTTGTAAAGTTAGCAGACTTCTTTTGTGCTGTTAATCATGATGCCTTGTGTAGTTAAATTTGTTATTTAACTACTCTATAAACGATTGCCCATGTGTGTTTTTAATGTTGTTCTTGCATTACATATAGACACGACTGCCTTATCGGACGGGACGTACGAGCTGATCCCGGAGTCTGACGGAGGTGATCTCGAAGCTCAAGCAAACACCGCCGTACTAACTGAAGCCCCGGACCAAAGTTCGGAAGAGCCTAGAGCTGAAATAGTTAGCGACTACCGAGAAGGCAAGCCCCGGACATAACCCATATTTCAAATTATGATCATTTACTGTTGTTACTTACTTGTGCATTTACAGTTCTTAGGATTTGAATTGAAACCCTAGATGCATGATCCTAGGAACCTATGTACTGAACACTAGACTTGAGTTCGACTACTTGCTAAGCTTATAGGACCGGTAAAAGTCGAGTGATTGCCTGTCACTCGCGAACTTTATAGGAATTATTTGTTTACCTTCTGTTATCAATATAAGGACGACGGACGGGGTCGTGTTCGATATCATGACCTTTGGTGAGACCCCGTCTGTATTGATGAACTTGCTAAGGTCGCGGTGTGTGGTAGCGGTGGTTAAGTTTTTGAAAGTACTAGCCACATGCCGTAAATATGGTACGCGGCAAGCCTAGTAGCCGATTGGACCGGGGAGTGGATATACCTGACACTCTCTCTTGGGGATAGGTTTTATTTTTATGTTGCGCAACACTACGACTTCAAGGGACAAGGGTGGACCGGGCACGGGTGGACCTTGGAGCCCTGTAGTCGGGGAGAGTGTTCCTATCCACAAGCCGGAAAGAAAGGTCAACGGTTGTTTGAGAATGACCCGACGGTGTTCCAGACGTGTGTGCTAGGTTTACCCTTGCAAGGTTGAATTTCGATTCAGAATCGTCCGCCTCTCACGATGAAATGAGACTGCTTGATCCCTTTGCCACACAAAGTAATAAGAGCAATAATGTTATTTATCAATATTGATGTTTGCTTAGTTTTCTACCATGATTGGTTAGTAGTTGCTTACATAGAATGGTTAATCTACTAGAATCTTGAAAGCTAAAACTTGAAAGTAAGGATCTACTCTTTATTGCTTTTCAGCAAAAAGGAAAACCAGAGCCTCACAAACCTTGCATAGTCTAGCTATAGTGGGCTACTTATACCCGTTGACGGTTAAGTCTTGCGGAGTATTAGAATACTCAGCCTTGCTGTTGAACCCCTTTTTCAGGTTTGAGTTCGAAGAGCAGATCGCTAGTTTGATCTATCCATGCTCTTTGCCTCCTGGCTGGTCCGTAGAGTGGGATACGTCTTCGGCCGGCAATGACCCTGGCGAGTGATACCTTGCTTGGGCTAGCTTGGTATCATTTTTGCGACGTGTTGTAGCCGTCGTGTTTTATCTTCCGCTGTATTTATACTCTGAACTTATGGTTATGGCTTGGATAACTGTTTTACTAAGGTTGGTCTTGTAATAATGCTTTAGAACTGGTTTGTAATAACTTTTATGCCTGTGATGCAAAACTTGTGGTTGTAATATCTCTGGACTCGCCTTCGTGCCGGGTATGCTTGTTCGATCCGAGAACCGGTGGTTGTATCGGGACGTTACCCGACAGACCAAGAATTGTTCCGTTTGAAGTGCGTTTGTGCCAGTGTTGCCTTTATGATGATGGCCTGCGCACTTGAGCAGGGATAATTCAGCTGGTTCTGCCACAGCACTCGAGCAGCAGCGTACCGCGCGTGGTGCACATGCCCAGGCGGCGGGACGCGTTGCCCGAGAGTAGATCCTTGCCGACGACAACATCGACAAACATCCGGAACTGAAGACGGCCGGCGAAAAACTCGTCGCTGCGGCGTACCTACTCCAAGCCATGCCCGAGCCATCGACGCCTTCGGGCCGCAACTTGCGCCGCGAGGCACAGGTGCTCATCGAGCAAGCTGCCGTGCAGCATGCCGAGAGCTCTGCGTCTCGGATGCGCTCGAAAGCCCCGGAGCCACCCGGTTGGATTGCATGCCAGGACCGCGAGGCTTCGGTGCACACTCCACCAGTACAGAAGGGCAAGGCAGCCGTAGCGCCCGGTGCGAAGGCACCCTCGGTGCACGACTGCAACGGAAGGCCTCCCGTGAGGAAGTGGCTCCATGACACACGCGGGCACGCCGAAGACGGCGACGCCCGCTACATCGTCGGCGGCAGGAAGTACACCCCTCGACGGGGTGGACGTTTTGACCCCGAGCACGATAGGGGAGAGTCACCGGAGCCTCCGGGCACCCGGGTGTTCAGCCGGGAGATTCAAACCGCTTCTTTTCCCCCGCGCTTTCGACCCGCGCACGGCGATCCCCTCTATCTTTATGTAGCCGCAACGACCCAAGTGGTCAGCGCGGTGCTCATTGTCGAAAGACAAGAGGAGGGCCATGCCCTGTCCGTCCAACGGCCGGTGTACTACATCAGCGAGGTGTTGTCTGAAGCTAGGACATGCTATCCGCAGATTTAGAAGCTGCTCTACATAGTGGTTTTGGCTCGGCGCAAGCTACGCCACTACTTCGAGGCCCATCCCGTCACCATGGTCTCGTCTTTCCCTTTGGGAGAGATAGTCCGCAACCGGGAAACCGAGGGTAGAATTGCCAAATGGTCTGTGGAGCTGATGGGCGAAACTCTTACCTACGCCCCCTCGCAAAGCGATCAAGTCCCAAATCTTGGCTGACTTCATAGCTGAGTGGACGGACACTCAGCTACCTCCACCACAAATCCAGGCCGAATGCTGGACCATGTACTTCGATGGGTCGGTGATGAAAACCGACGCCGGTGCCGGCCTCCTCTTCATCTCACCCCTCGGAGACCACATGCGTTACGTGATACGCTTGCACTTCCCTGCGTCTAACAATATGGCAGAGTACGAGGCCCTCCTCAGTGGCCTCCGCATCGCCATCAAGCTCGGCGTCAAACGCCTCGACGTGCGCGGTGACTCTCAACTCGTCATCGACCAAGTGATGAAGGAGTCTAGCTGCCACGACCCGAAGATGGAGGCATATTGCAATGCAATGCGCCGCCTCGAAGACAAATTCGACGGCCTAGAACTCAACCATGTCCCGCGCAAGTACAACGAGGACGCCGACGAACTAGCCAAGATTGCGTCGGGGCAGACCACCGTCCCCCCGAACGTCTTCGCTCGTGACATCGCCAAGCCCTCCGTCGAATTCAAGGATCTAGCAGAGCCGGGCCCCTCGACCACCGGGCCCTCCGACGGGAACTCCCCGGCGGACGAGGCCGAGCCCATGGACATTGACTTCGGGACCACCTCCGCGGATGAGGCCGAAGCAATGGAAGTCGACGAGGCCCCCACTTCGCAAGATTGGCGCGTCCAGTACCTTGACTGGATGATTCGAGGGATACTACCCTCAAACCGCGCTCAGGCACGGCGCCTCGCTAGGCGGGCCAAGTCCTTCGTCCTAATCGACAATGAGCTATACAAGCGCAGTCCCTCGGGTGTCTTGCAGCGATGCATCCCCACCCCCGAGGGCTTGGAGCTGATCCGCGACATCCACGCTGGCTCCTGCGGTCATCACGCCGCGCCGCGAATCCTCGTGGGTAACGCATTTCAGCAAGGTTTCTACTGGCCCACCGCAATCGCCGACGCCACCGACATCGTGCGGACCTGCGAGGGTTGCCAGTTCTACGCTCGAAAAATGCACCTCCCCGCGCACGTTCTGCAGACCATCCCCGTCACATGTCCTTTCGCTGTGTGGGGACTGGACCTCGTCGGTCCACTGCAGAGGGCGCCTGGGGGCTTCACCCACTTGCTGGTGGCAGTCGACAAATTCTCCAAGTGGATCGAGGCTCGACCCATCGGCAAGATCAAATCCGAGCAAGCCGTTTTGTTCTTCACTGACATCGTCTTCAGGTTCGGGATCCTGAATTTGATCATCACCGACAACGGCACCCAGTTCACAGGCAAGAAGTTCTTGGCGTTCTGTGATAGTTTCCGCATACGTGTGGACTGGTCGGCTGTGGCGCACCCACAGACGAACGGGCAAGTGGAACATGCCAATGGCATGATCCTCCAAGGACTGAAGCCGAGAATCTTCAACAAGTTGAACAAGTTTGGCCGGAGGTGGCTCACGGAGCTACCCTCGGTTATCTGGAGCCTAAGGACGACCCCAAGCAGAGCCACGGACTTTACCCCGTTTTTCCTCGTCTATGGCGCCGAGGCCATACTCCCCACGGACTTGGAGTACGGGTCGCCAAGGCTCAAAGCATACCAAGAGCAGCAGAACCAGCGAGCTCGCGAAGACTCGCTGGATCAAGTGGACGAGGCTCGAGACGTGGCACTCCTGCACTCTGCGTGCTACCAGCAGTCTTTACGAAGATATCAAGCGCAGAGGGTCCGGCGCCGAGACCTCAACAAAGGGGACTTGGTGCTGAGGCTTCGACAAGACAGCAAGGGCCGCCACAAGTTCTCACCACCATGGGAAGGCCCATACATAATCGCCAAGGTGCTCAAACCCGGCACGTACAAGCTGGCGAATGAAAACAACGAAGTCCTCACCAACGCTTGGAACATACAACAGCTACGTCGCTTCTATCCTTAGAATTCCGAGCTATTTGTACATCGTTTGTACTCGCATTTTCGATTTCCCGAAATAATAAAGAAGTACGCTTTACTTGTTTATTTTTTTTGGGAACCTTCCGGACCCTCGAAGGCTCGGATGCGCATGAACACTGAGGTAAGCCTAGCTTTACCCTCGGCAAAGCCAAGCCTCCCTCGGGGGCAACTACGGGGGGAACCCCCGTACGTCCCTAAAAATCGCCAACGTTTTATCGAAATATTTCCGTCTCGCCCCTAAGCTTCTCGTATCCTTGGAAAAAACAGACGCGAGGCGTAAGCAACTATGGTACAGGGCCGGCCGAGTCATGGGGCCGCCTATGCCTCCGGGATACGGCACCCCCCTCACCACCCCACGCCTACGTTGCTTATGAACGCAAAATTCCTCGCAGAAGTTTATCTAAGTCGCATACGAGAACACGGAAATATAGTAAAGAAAATGAAGGCTCGAACGCACAAGGCCTCGATGGGCGACACAGTCGATTTAACGAAAACGAGTTTCTTATATTCATAAGCACGATTGCAAAGTACGATTACAACAAACGCTAATCTATTACATGGGCTTCGAGGCCCAGATTTCCTACAGGCTACCATCCCCCCTTCCGGGTCTTCAGTGGCGTCGAATTCGGCGATGGGAGGGATGTCTGCTTCGAGCTTCCCAGCGAGGACTGTGGCGAACTCCTCTGCGGCTGCGTCAGCATCGTCCATAATGGCCGACGCGGCATCCGCATCAGCGTCATCGGGAACGACGTACCCCGACGCCACCCTCTGGAGATCCATGAGGTAGTGCGTCGAGGCGGAAGGTGCTCTTGGCGTGTTCGGCAATCCGACCACCTAGCGCTCGCTGGCGGCTGATCACCGAACTGCCCGAGACGGCACCCTCCCCCTCGAGCCCTTGGCACACGCTCACGATGGTTTGCTCCAGCTCATCGAATTCCACCTACGCCGCCGTGAGTGCGGTGTGAACTGCTTCCTTCGCCGCGGACTCATCCGCCACCTTCTGCATCAGCTCTAAGCAAAGGAAATCAACGTAAGTTGCGAAAAGAAACAAACCAACGAAAACTCGAAGGTACTTACCCATGATGCGCTTCTGAGCCTCCTCCCTCTGGACTCGGGCGGCCTCTTCGAGTGAGGACAAGGAGTTTTCCTTCTCCTTAAGGGCGGTCCCCACGTTCTGGAGGGCCACCTCCTTCTCCTCGAGGGCCTCACCCTTTTCCCGGAGGGTCCCGGTGAGCGTAACAACAGTTACCTCCTTGTGGAGGAGCTCGGTCTCCTGCTGCTCGAGCGCTGCTCTGAGGCGCCGCAGCTCGGCGTTTTGCGCCTCGGCTTCTCGAGCCTTCTCCTCGAGCGCCGTCCGGAGGCGTTGCAGCTCACCAGCCTGCGCCTCGGCCTCCCGAGCCTTCTGCTCTGCTGCGGCCCTCTGAACGTCCTGCTCACCGGCAACCCGCGCCAAATCCTCCTCAAGCGCCTGCTGACGGGCTCCCAGATCCGCCATTTTAGTGTTGGCTTCGATATTCTTGAGCACTAGCTCGGCGTTGTGCTGCCCAAGCTGGCTCATCTGGGAGTACATCCGGGTCATCTCGGCGCTCTTTTCGCGCGAGATTTCCCTCAGCCGCTGCAAGTGGGAGGGCGTGGGTAAAAGCACGTTAAAGCCAAACCTAATCCGAGCAATTTTCAGGGGAAAGTATTTACCTGGCTGACCTGGTAATCCATCTTGTGATGGAGCTGGAAGGCGCGATCGAGAGCTTGCAGGATCTCATGACCGACGTCGAGCTGCGCATTCCAGGCCTCCTCCTCCTCTTGCTCTTTGCGGAGAAACTCCGAGGGGAGCCCGAAAGGGATGATCGCCCCGTGGTGAGGCCCCTCGGACGTCCCCGCCTCGAGCACATCCGCGCTGGCCGATGCGAACTCGGCGATGTGCGCGGCGGCACTTGCCGCAGTAGCAGGGTCGATGTCCATCGAATCCCCGTATTCCTCACTGCTGTCCGGCAGCTGCACCACCGGCACCATGCTCCCTTGCGCCGTTGGCACCGGCACCACCGTGACGATACCCTCGTCCCGGGCCTCGGTGGGCTCCGAGACGGGGGCTCCTTCCACCCCCGGCGCCCCTAGCGCCGTCTCCTCCTCTGCGACGCTCTCGACCTCAGCCCTCGGGGGCTCGTGGACGAGGGTCTCCACCTCCACATGGTCGGTGGGGCGCTCCTGCGCACCCCCACCAGTTTCTCCTTCTGTAACCGGCCAGGCGGTGCTATCCGCACCGCCCCGGTCGGTCTCCTCGACGTCGTCAGCCTGAGCGGCTGCTTCGGCATTGCTTTGGCCGACGTCGCCCTCCTCCTCCTGTGCTCGAGCTTGCTGGGCCGCCTGGGCCCCTCGAGCCATTGCCTCCCGTACCTTCGCGGCCTCCGCCACGAGGTCCACGGCAGGCAGGGGCTGCGGCGCCGTGTGCGGCGTACTGCGTGCCCCGGTCTTGAGGGTCTTAGTTGGGGCGAGCTGGACCGCATCCTTGGCAACGGCCTCAGGCCTGGAAATTGGGGAACAATAGTTGAGGACAGCAGGATCGAGAAATCGATCAAACAGACAACACAAACAAAATCCAAGTCCACTTACCCGGATTGAGCGCTCATACTTCGCTTGCACGTACCACTTCTTCGGGCCCGCGGCACCGCGCCACCCCTCAAAGACTGTCCCAAGGGCGCCGCCCTCGGGTCGGCCTGGTGCCTCGAGGCTGTCACCACGGGCGTCTCCGCGCCCGCCGCAGACTCGTCGCCACGAATCAGCACCCGGGGCACGGGTGTCTCCTCACCCGCCGCCGGAGGGGACGACTCCCGCTCCGCCCCCTCGAGGGATGGATCCACCGACGACTCTGCCGTGATTCTTGTTTCCTCCGGCGCTGCCGGTGCCCCCTCATCGACATCCCACTGATAGGTCGGCGGGGAACTCACACGCACCGCCGCCCCGTCGTCCCCCAGACGGTGGCCCTCGGCATCCGAGGCGTCCTCCTCCTCCTCATTCGTGGACTCGGGCGTGGCAGGCCGCGGCTTCCCCTCCGCGCGAGCGATCTTGCACGCCTTATCATGCTTCGCTTTCCTCTTCCTTTTCCTCTCGGCCTTCACCTCCGCCGCGTCCTTCCGCTTCTTCAACTTCTCTGCGTGCAGGCGGTTGATCTGGCATTCTTCAGGGACCGGAGGCTTCGACGGGTGGCACTTCAACCCCTGCAAGGCACAACCGAGTTGAAGTTAGGGGCGAGGAAAGGGGCCGCACGATACACACAACGAATTCGGAATCAAAACTCACCAGAGAAATGTACCCCGGCTCGGGGCGCATCTTGATCCTTTAAAGATCCTCGGGGTCATTGGGGAACTCCGCCACCGCGTACCTCGCCCTCCGGGCGGCGGTGTTGTGGGGAAGCAGTTTGACCGCCGTCCTCGAGCCCAAAACCTGAGTCCCGGGGGTAAGCTTGAAGATTGGCAGGGCCCTCTCCACGAGAGGAATCACCCTCTGCCGATGAAAGTTTGCGATGACGGCCGCCGCCGTCAACCCCTTCTTCACCAGATGCGCCAGCGCGTCGGTGAGGACTCCGAGCTTGGCCTGTTGTGCTGGGGGCGACACCCCCCAGTCCCACTTCGGTGGTCGCTCCCGGAGTACCCAGTTGGTGAACGCCGGGAGCGCGCCGCTGAAGTTCCGAAGGTAGAACCACCCTCGACTCTACCTGGCGTTGTTCATCGTCATCTTGCTGGGGATGTATAAATTCTTCCGGTACGGACGCACGTGGAGCGTTAGGACACCAGCGCGCGTGAACCGCTTCGGTTGGCCCCGCGCGTTCTCGATGAAGAGTTCGCCGCGGAACAGATGGATCCATAGATCCCAATGGGCTTCGATGCCGAGGTACCCCTCATAGACGGCGACGAAGACCGCCGCCTGCGAGATGGAGTTGGGGCTGAAGTTATGCAGCTCCGCTCCGTAGTACTCGCATAACGCCCGCATGAACCTGCAAACGGGGAAGCCGAAGCCTCGCTCATGAAGACGCACGAAGCTCACAACGTAGCCCTGGCGAGGCTTCGGCTTGGTCTCCTCTGGCAGCGGGGAGATCCACACCGGCGCTCCCGAGTCGGGGTTCCGCGGCAACAGCCGGTCGGCGACCAACTGCTCCAGAACCGCCACGGTGGCGGAGGACTTCCCCCACGGAAATGGCTCCTGGACGTCCGATATCCCCTCTAGTTGCGGGAGGATGCGGGAATGAAGGCTGAGGAATGGTTAAGGTGCGCTCTCACTCCTTCTTCCTCTTTTCGCTCTTGGCTGCGCGCTCAGGATGCAGGGGAGGCGGAGAAGGCAAAGTGAGACGAAGGCGAATAGCCAGGTGAGCCCAAACAACCCTTTCCTCTTCGTTTTTATTCACCGCGATGGGCGGGTCCACAGCCACAGCCCGAATCTACCACATTGAATGCAGTAGATTTTGCTGTCGCTGACGGCTGGGGCCCCACGACCGCAGAGTCTCCCACGCGCGCACGCAGCAATAACTGCGGCACGTTAACCGGCAGGCGCGGCACGACTGTTGCACTGTCCCATCTGTCAGCCGCCGCCCACGCCGCTTCGTCTGCCCGATGCTGCCGCCTGAAAAGGCGCGCCCGCACCGCACCGCACGAATCGGGCCACGTCACTAACAATCAGCGGAAGACCCGCGCGCGTGACCGGCGACTCCGCGCCGTTTCTCGAATCATGACGGAATATTCCTTCCGGGGTCTCTTTACCCTCGAAGGAATCGCATTCCGAGGCCTTACTGATCAGGTGTTCGAAGCCTGGCCCGTCGGGGGTTCGACAGGCACCCCAGACCGCCAGAGTCAGGGACTGCATGGATGTGCCATACAAGCTACCCTCGAACGCGGAGTTCGAGACATCCTACGCAGTGTTCAAGGCCAGTCGAGGGTGCCTAGAAGGGGGATCCCATCGAGGGAGAGCATCGAGCCCTCAGATCCTATCGAACGGATCTGAGCCCCACCTAGCGAACCCTCGCGAGCGCTCTATGAGATGTGTCCATGGACAATGAGCCGACCCTTATCGAACGGGGCACGGACGTCCGCTTAAACTACCCGCTAACAGCTCACTGAAGTAGCCATAGCTCGCGGCCCGGGCATGGGTAGCATGGTGCGCTTCACCCCTCCTCCCTGCGGAAGGGCGACGAGGGTCGTAATCAAAGACTAGGGTTCCCCTGAACGCCTTCACATGGGCTCAGGCAGCACCCTCGAATAAGTCAACAATCGTCGATTGTGAAGTTCCGCGTGTCTAACCAAATCCCCCACTGTTAACGCGCGCCCGCCTGATGGTTAAGCTGAACGCCGGGTCGTTGTACCAGCACTGAGAATGCCGAGGGCGGCTAAAAGAGTGCCGTTGCCGGCTGAAAAAAACGCTGGACGGCCACCCCAGTGAGGCAACCTAGCGGGGCGACGTTTATAGCCCTTGGACGAGTACAAACACTCCTCCAAGGCCTTGGGGGCTACACCCACGGGTGCGCTGACGCGCCCCCACGAAGGAAACTTCACACATATTCGAGGGTTGTAACCCTCTGTACATCCCTATACCCTCGGTCATCCTCCCCATGAAGGAGAAAGGGACTTTATTGCTCGATGCAAATAAAGATTACAAAGGGTTACCGGCGCGAAGCCGTCGAAAAATACAAACACATTGCCACCTGCGTGGCAATTTTCCCTGTCTTGGGGAGGAGCGAGCGACGAAGAAAGGCACCGACCCTTGGCTAGCGCAACGGCCAGGCTGCTAGGGATGCGAGGAACAGCCCCCAGACCTCACGGGTCCAGCGGGATGTGCTCCTCACAAGCTTTCTTCTAGCATCTCCTCCACCGAAGACTATGCGCGGGGTCGAGCTGGCGGACAGCACCCTCCGCACCGTCTCCCCGAGAGCAACCTTGTTGCCGGGGGGGACGATGCGAAGAACAGCCACCAAACCTGGCACTAACGCCATGGTCAGGCGTCTCCATCCCCCTTCAGGCTAGGGGACATCACAGGAGTAGGACCCCACGGGCCCAATGCTCTTCTGCTGATCCCACTGAAGCTGAGGGATGGTGCGCACGCCCTCTCCGGTCTTCCCCCGCTGCTCGCAAGCATTCTTCTAGCACCAAAGCCTAAAAAGGCCAGGCCACCCCATCTGGGGGCCGGTCACGAAAGGAAAAGGAAAACATTACAAGACTTAGGCGATGCTGGAAGAAAAAGCAGGGAAGTTGGAGAAGAAAGGGAACCCCACGACCCCTATTTATAGCTGCGTCGGGCGCCAAGCTTCAAGCCTGTCAAAGGACAAGGGCTTGGGCCGCCCGTGATGGCGCGGCACTTCGCGAGCAAAGGACGCCTTCGGGTACCACGCCGAGACACGACCGAACGAAATAAAGCGAAGCTGAGCCCCTGGACGCTAAGCGGCACAGCATCGGCTCTAGCCGACCGCCCTCGAACGGCGCGACGCAAGGCAACCAGGGAAAGCCGGGCCAAGGCCCTGAGCGCGGGACAGCACGACGAAAGCACCAGCTGCCGAGCAGCAGGCGCCATCGTCGCCCTGGCCCCCTCAGCGCACGGATACGTCTCGTCCCCAGAACAAACCAAAAAAGGCACGCGCCTCGAAGAACTTACCTCGCAGGCGCACTACCCCGACCGACGAGTTGTCGCATCCGCTGGGTGCATTTGGTGGGTGCGCAGCACCGACCGATCACATCAAGGGGGAAAAATGCCGAAATACCCTTTGGCCGAATCCCTTGACTCGACCAAAGCCTCGGGGGCTACTGTCGGATACCACGATTAGGGACACCCTAATCGGGGTACTAAGATCACTCTAAAAAATGCAAACACATGTTAAGGCAACTGGGCCCACGAAGGCCCACGGCCTCCTTCCAATCTGGAAGAGAGGAAGGGACTTAAAGAAGCCCAGCATACGGCCCATTCGCACCCCACTCGTGCCCGCGGGATGATCTCCGCTTCGCTCGAGGGCTCCCATCGGGACCCTCGAACTGCACCCCTCATCTCCGCCTCGCTCAAGGGTAGAGAATCTACCCTCGAGCGGGCAAATCATCTCCGCCTCGCTCGAGGGCAGCGAATCTCCCTCGAGCAGGTAACTCATCTCCGCCTCGCTCGAGGCCACCCCTCGGCATAAGCGACAAATGGCCTTGTCACTCAACCGCCCGCCGTACGGAGGCATTGAATGCCAATAACTCCTCCATAGTGCTCAGGACAGATGGCATCAGACCGCCATTCCCCACAGTGGCTGTGACCGGAGTCCCATCCGCCAACTCCGATCACTGCTCCGCCATCCCGGGCGCTGTGGCAGCACTGTGAGACCTACAACACGGGACGAGACGCGCTCGGCACTGCTCCCGTTACTATTCTGCCAACTCCGGCCGTCCGGACTCCGCCTCATCACACGCATGGCCCCGGACCCGCCTCCTCCTGCTTAGGAAGGGGTCCGGCGACGCCGCATTCCCCTTCAGGGGGGACGCTCAGCACACGCGGCCGAAGTCCCGGACCAGCCTCCTCGAGGGGTCCGGGACCTCCACGCAACCCTCGAACCTCCTTAGTGCGCGCACCGGCACTTTTCCAAGGAGGACCGGGACCGCCGCGTGCCCCGCCACCGCTGGAGCACGCAGGACACTGACCTGCAGGACCCACGGAACGCCACATCGGGAGGACTGAACATCCTACAACGACGACCATGCCACCTGCTGGGGTTGTCAGGACGCCGGCGCGATCTCCGCAAGACCACGGACGACTGCCATGCCCCGCAGTGTACTTCCTACAGCGTTCGACCACTGCACCCCCGCGATTCGGGGGAAAACGACGACTTCCGCGATCCCCTGCACATGTACCCGTCCCTCCTTGTGACTATAAAAAGAGGAGGCGGGCTTCCTTTAAAGGGGACGTGCTGGACGTTAGCGGCCATCGCCATCTAGGTCAGTGGGCTCTCTAGGCATCACATCACTCTCAGAGCACACACTTGCTCCTAGCCCTAACAACGCTACTCGCCACGCTCAACTCCTCTTCTAGCAGAGACTTGGGAGCCTCCCTCCCTCTCTCGCCTCGCTTGTACCCCCTACTACAAGCTCTCCGAGTGCAAGATAATACAGTGCTCTCACACACCCCCTTTGCTGGACGTACGGCCCTGCGGCCGGAACCAGGATAAACCGTGCATTACTGTGTTGCCTCTTGCATCAACATCTGGGATGAGGAAATATGCAGCATTTACTAGTTGGGATCCGGACCCCCGGGCCAGGACACCGACAATGGTCTTCCTTCAAAACGCGGTATTGCTCTTGACATACCCAACCGTTGGAATTCCACCTTCAAAATAGTTAGACAAGCACTCAAATACAAGGTTGTCCTCAATAGCTATGCAAATCAAAATGCTGAAATTTCCTCCAATGAACAAGAATGGATAAGAGCTGAATCAATTTGTGGGTTTCTTAAAACCTTTGAGGAGGCTACAAAGGCTGTATCGGCTGATAGGAAACCAACTTCATATATATTCTTGCCTTTGATTCTTTTGATTAAGGATGCCTTGGATAACCCTGCATGGCAAACAAGTGTAGTGCTAGAAGAGTTGGCAGCAGCCTTGAAGATCAAGTTTTAGAAGTATTGGGGGTCGGATGTTGATGATCCTAATCAGCACAATGCTCGAAGAAAGAAAAAGGACTATGATATAAACCTTGGTATAGTTATTGCTACACTGTTAGACCCAAGAGGAAAAGGAGAATATGTGGAGTTCTTCTATCAGAAGATTTGTAGGAATATGGATCAGATTCATACATGTGTCAATGCTACTCTTGTTTGGATGAAGAAATATTTTGTAGAGTATGAGCAGCGTGTGAGGAGGGCTGATGCATACTCTACGGCATATTCATGTGAGGCCAGCAGCACCGTGGGCTCACCGGTGCTTACTAAACGACAGCTGGGACAAGAGTTTGCAAATTTCAAGTCAAGTCGGAGGAAGACACGTGCGCCAAAATATAAAATTGACATGTACTTTGAAGAGGACTGTGTTGAGGATATTGAAAATTTTGACATTTTGGTTTATTGGAATGCACATGCCGAGAAACTGTGCAAGAGACAGCAAGGTATATATCACCGGTTGATCCGACGCACAGCAGATGAGTACGTCGGTCTAACCGATGACACAGAGCCTGCAGTGAAGAAAAACAGTCACCGGTTAAACCGATGCCCCGGTTTGAACAACGTCGGTTCAACCGGTGATAGTGCACCAGATGATCCGACAAAATCCAACACCAACGTCGGTGCAGTTGTCCAGAGGGACTACAAAACCGACAAGCCAAGCACCGGATGAACCGACGTCCACTACCACAAAGCACCGGTGCAGTAGTCCAGAGAGTCTGCAAGACCGATCACCCAGAGCACCGGTTAAACCGACGTCTAGAAAAATCTCTACGCCGGTTGAACGAGCAAAACCACAGCAGGAAAGGCTTCACCGGTTGAACCGATGCATGTAGAATTCATGCACCGGTGCAACGAAACAGAACAGCCAAAAACCCTAACTCAGTGAAAACCACACATCGGTTGATCCGACGCAAAAGAAGACAAGCGTCGGTTCAACCAACGATAGCGAAAAACTTGCCCGAGCAGAACATAGTTTTTCCAGCCCGCGGACTTTTGAAAACTCGATGATTTGCGGATCAAATCAAGTCCAAAGGGGGACAAAATTTGGGGAGATGATGATGATGACTTCAAGAACACATCCCCAAAAGATCTCAATGAAAATCCTCACGAATTAAGAGGAATTGAAAGAAATCGGAGCAAGAGCGGGTTTTTCTCTAGAAACGCAAAAAGCACAAGAACTCCGATCCTAAAGAGCTCATGATTCCTAGAAGTTTTGCACTAGGCAAGAGGGATTAGAATCACGTCAAAGACCTCAAAGAACCACACCAATCTCGTGCTTCATGATCAAACAAACGAAATAAAAAATCGTCACAAACAAAGGCACGAAATGTATGAGATTGAACACGAATTCAAAGCCCGGAGGGCACAAGGAGGATTGGGCCTCCTTTCCCACACAATCTCAGTACAAAGTCTTCAAGAATCCATCCCTAAAATCCTAAGCCTAGAGAGGAAGGAGGGAGGAGGAAGAACAGAGAGAGAGAGAGCCACGGGAGAGGCAGGGAGGCGCGCGCTCTATCCAGGCAAAAAGAGAGAGGTGAGGGGTATTTATAGTGCCCACGCAGGGGTCCAAAATACCCTCGGACTTAACTAGACACTAAAACGCCCGTAGGGGCAAAACCGGAAATATATACATAATCTCGTCCAGCGGCGGAGTTTCTTTCTTCGACTCAAAGCCTTCTCTGCGATGCCGCCATGTCGATGAAGATCTGGTTCGCGGTTTTTGAGGGGTCCGCGAAACCCGGGTAGGTGGCCGGTTTTGAGAAAACTACCAAAACTCCACGCGCGGGAAGATTCCCGCCTCCACGCCGTGGCCCTAGACGCCGTTCTCGCCTCGGCCTTCTGGCGGCCCTAGACGCCGCCCGATGCCCGTCACCTCCTCGCCCGCAGCGAGGCCCTAGACACCGTCGACGCCCGTCGCCTCCATCAGTCCCGAGACCGACGCCCGTACCTCCACGACTTGGCGTCTTCAACCGCCGTCTGCCTGCTTGGTTTTGTGGCGCAAACCAAGAAACCCGCCTTCCGTCGTCGCTTGCGCCCTCGATCCAGGAGTGGACGCCACAGCTGTCGCCCGGCCTGAGCTCCTCCACGGCAACTCTCCGTCGACACTCGACGCCCGTGTACCTGCAATCCAAAGACCAAGCGCACGGTCACACCGCACGGTTGACAATTCACTCATCACAAGCAGGATAGAGTACTCAGCATTCCTCAATCTCCCCCTTGATGAGTGCATTGTCAACACACCACCTGAAAACAGAGAAGTGATAAAATATAAGCAAGAAAGTGAAGAACTCAAGCAAGTGACAAAAAGCTCAGAAAGTCAAGAATAGTCACTTACTCAAGCACAGATCGATTCCCTAAGACAAGGGCAACGGCTCGACGCAATCGATCAAAAGCCAAAAACATGACTCCTCAAAGACAGATGTAATGCTCGACGCAGTCATGCTGGAGGCAAGATTATCAAAAATCAAAACAAGTCTCCCAAAAATTCTCCCCCTTGTTGGCACATGCACACATCAAGCCTAAATAGACCTAAAGCTCCCCCTGAAGCTGAGACTCCCCCTGAACAGATGCTATGCAATGAATGCAATGCAGGAGGTGTAAGTGAAATCATTCAGGGATACAAGGATATGAGCAACATCTAGTCACAAGCACGTGTGCATCCATAAACAAGACCTGCATCTAGCTCAACAGGGTATATCAAATCAGTCTAGAGCTAGGCAAGTTCAGTTTAGGAGAAATAAAAGCATCACCCATGATCTAGCACTAACAAGTAGGGAAAGGAAAGCAGTGCTAATCATACTCATACAGGTGAGCCAAAACAGCCAAAGCATGTTGCAAACATTCATTTTTCAAACAAATTATATCAAGCAATTCTTAATGCCAGGGGTTGAAAGCTTGTCATGCTTTACTTAGCAACGAGGCCAAGCCTATGCCAAAGACAATCAGAAGTTTAAGACACTCGTTTCAGTCATGCACATCCTTGCCCGGGTTCTCACAAGTGCAACGTGAGCCGTCCCGAAAACTCGATCAGTGCGACAAGCAATCCCACCTGGATCTTTTCAATCCATTTCAAGAACAGTTCAAGCAATTTTATCAAATTTAGATCATTTCAAGTATGAATTGCTGAACGAAAGGCTACACTAGCATGAATAAGATAGCAAAGTATATCAACACGCCCTAACATGCTAGTAGCCAAGACAGGGTGATCATGTTTTCAGATTTTCAAATCAAAATAGCTTAACTCAGATGAGGTCATATACACAGTGGAGCAAGCTATACATGATCAAATTTATCAATTCACACTAGCAGGCACTAGAAGATCATAGCAATGTATACAAGTATGCTAGTGCAAGTGAGGCAATGCAAAATGCAGAAATGTACAATGCATATGCACAATGCAACTACCAAACCTAGAAAACAAAGAGAAAAGCAAACAATACCTACAGAGCTAACCAAGGAAAAGTCAGCGATCAAAAGGGGTAACAAACCCCAAGCTCCCCTCGCAAGCAAGCAAAGGTGTCCTGCTCAAGAGGTTTGGTTAGGATATCTGCGGTTTGCCTCTCTGAAGGGACATGGTTCAAGTCTATGTGGCCTCTCTCATGGTTATCTCTCAGGAAATGGAATCGGATATCTATGTGTTTGGTTCTGGAGTGTAGGACAGGGTTCTTTGCAATGCTAATAGCGGACATGTTGTCTACAAAGATGGGAACCCTACCAAAACTCAATCCATAATCCTGCAAGGTTTGTTTCATCCATAGGATCTGGGAGCAACAGCTAGCAGCGGCAACATACTCAGCTTCTGTGGAAGAAAGCGCTACACTAGCCTGCTTGCGAGAGGACCAAGACACCAAAGATTTACCGAGAAATTGACAAGTGCCGGATGTCGACTTGCGATCCAACCGACAAACACCGAAATCGGCATCAGAAAAGCCCACCAAAACCAGAGAAGAATCCGCAGAGTACCAAAGACCAAATTCAGGGGTGAATTTCAAATACCTGAAGATGCGTTTCACCACCTGCCTGTGGGAGGTGCACGGAGAAGCCTGGTACCGCGCACAGAGGCCGACGCCGAACTGAATGTCCGATCGCGTCGCCGTCAGGTACAGGAGGGAGCCGATCATGCTCCTGTACTCCTTCTGGTCCACCGCCTCACCGTCCAAGTCCTCATCAAGCGCCATCGATGTGCTGATCGGAGTCGGCTGAGGAGACAAGTCACTCATGTCGAACTTCCGCAGCAGGTCCCTCGTGTAATTGGCTTGATGGACGAACGTGCCCAGAGGAGTTTGCTTGATTTGCAGCCCGAGGAAGAACTGCAGCTCACCCATCATGCTCATCTCGAACTCCCTGGACATCTGCTCAGAAAACTTGGAAACAAGAGCGTGAGAAGAGCCACCAAAGATAATATCATCCACGTATATCT
This sequence comes from Panicum virgatum, assembly GCF_016808335.1. Lineage (NCBI taxonomy): Eukaryota > Viridiplantae > Streptophyta > Magnoliopsida > Poales > Poaceae > Panicum > Panicum virgatum. The sequence goes on along the minus strand of NC_053149.1, from coordinate 43,587,471 downwards.
GAACTAATAGAAAATCAGTGCCAGACCGCATGAGAAACAAAGTTTTATCCACACATCCCATTTTAAAACCCTGAGCCAGCAAAAATGTTTTCAGTCTATCATACCAAGCTCTAGGTGCCTGTTTCAAACCATAAAGTGCTTTCTGAAGTTTATAAACACGGTTTGGAAAGTTAGGATTTTCGAAACCAGGGGGTTGTTTCACATAAACCTCTTCTTCAATAAAACCATTCAAGAAGGCAGATTTAACGTCCATTTGGAAAACTTTAAAACCCTTAGAAGCAGCAAATGCAAGAAAAATCCGAATCGCTTCCAAACGAGCAACTGGGGCAAAAGTTTCCTCAAAATCAATCCCTTCTTTTTGTCAAAACCCCTGGGCAACAAGACGAGCCTTGTTTCGAACAACCAACCCATCCTCACCCTGCTTGTTTTTGAAAACCCACTTCGTTCCGATGGGATTACAAGCAGGTGGAGGTTCGACTAAAACCGAAACTAGGTTTCTTTAAAAAATTTCAAGTTCCTCAAGCATGGCATTGACCCATTAGAATCATAAAGAGCGTGTCTAATATCCTTGGGCTCAAAAGAGGAAACAAACACTGAATGAGCAAAGCCAGCGATACTTGTTACCTTGGATCGTTTGACTCGCTCATTGAGGTCACCTAGCATCTGTTGAGGTGGATGACGACGTTGAATGTGTCGTGGTGCTTCCCTTGTTGAAGTCGCCTCCTCCTCAACCAAAGCTGGTGCCTCCTCAGGTGCAGCTGGGGAAGGCTGAGTCACCTGCTCGACTGGCCCCCGGGAAGTAGACGTAGTAGGATCGGGGCCGTCATCATCGTCCGAGCTCGTGGCGGAGGCGACTGGGTCTACAGCATGCGTGGTAGCCTCAGCATCACCCTCCGCAGCTTCTTCCTCCTCATCTTCAAAGATGGACGTGCCGAGCTCATCATCTCCTGCAACTTCAAAGACAGAAGCATTGCACGGTGTAGTCTCGTCGAAAGTGACTTCACAAGTCTCTCTGACGATGTTAGAATCAATAAGCAACACACGGTATGCTCTGGAATGAGATGCTTAACCGAGGAAAAAGCCGTCAGACGAGCGAGACTCAAACTTATCAAGATTTCCTTCTTTCAGCACAAAGCACCGGCAACCAAAAACTCTGAGATGGTCAACACGGGGCTGGCGTCCAAATCGCAACTCATAAGAGGTCCTGTGCATGAAAGCACGCAAGAAAATACGGTTGGACACGTAACAAGCGGTGTTAACCGCCTCAGCCCAATATTTGCGAGGAGACCTATGCTCATCGAGCATCGTCCTCGCCATCTCAACCAGCGTCCGATTCTTCCGCTCTACAACCCCATTCTGCTGTGGAGTATAGACGGAAGAATACTGGTGTTGAAGCCCTTGATCACTGCAAAAGGCATCAAAACGAGCGTTTTTGAATTCTGTGCCATTATCACTGCGAATCGCTCGCATGGCCTGGGGTAGCTCGTTTTTCAACCTCAAGATCAAGTCTCGAACAAACTCGAAAGTCTCATCCTTGGTTCTCATGAAAAAAACCCAAGAATAGCAAGAAAAATCGTCCACGATCACAAGAACGTACGACTTCCCACCAACTGACACCACCCTAGAAGGACCAACTGTGTCCATGTGTAGCAACTCTCCAGGGTGAGTGGTCGTCACCTGATTAACAGGCGGATGAGAAGTAGCAATCATCTTCCCGTGGCGACACGGATGGCAAACAAGGCGCTTTTCAAACTTCAATTTGGGCAATCCTCGGATTAGGCCAAGTGAGCTAAGTCTAGACAACAAGTCAAAGCTCAAATGTCCAAGTCTCCTATGCCACTTCCACAGATCAGAAGAAGGACCAGCCAACAAGCAACAAGAAGGGCCAAAAGGAGTTCTAGAGAAATTGACCAAGAAAACTCGGTCACGAGGAATGATCCGACAAACCAGGTCTCCTCTGGAATCCAAAAACCGAGAATAACCCTCCTTGAAGCGAACATCAAACCCCTCATCAAGAAGTTGCGAAACAGAGAGCAAATTAAAGCCAAGATTCGAAACCAAAGCAACCTCTCTCAGGGTAAAGCGATCAGAAACTCTAACAGCGCTAACACCACGTACCTTGCCCTTACTATTATCCCCAAATATGATGTATTCTTTGTGGCACGTTGGGGTGAGGCTGGAGAACCATTTGTCATTTCCGGTCATATGGCGCGAACAACCGGAGTCCATGATCCACCTGTTCTCCAAGGCTCCAACCTGCACATCAGTAGTGAGACAAAGAGTGAGCAAATGTCTCAACACTGGGGTTAGCAAAGTGAGAAGCAAACCAGTGTCGAGCCATTTGCTCTACAGAAGGGTTAGCAAAACCAGGCAAAGCGTATCCCTCGTCCCGTCTACCGCGTGACTGACGAACACCACCGCGAGGAAAGCGTGGTGCCTCGAAACCTCCTCCAAAGCCTCGGTCCCGTGGTCCATAGCCGTACTGAAAACGACCAGGAGCACGGCCGGCAAAGTGACCACCCGCTGGAGCACGGTAAGCACCACCGTCTCCCTGACCTCCACCTACACGGTGCGCCCTAGCATCTTGCCTACCACCACACCAAGGAGGACCATGCACCCGAGCAAAGTACATGTCAGCATTTCGTCTCTCCTGCTCATGCCTCACAGCTCGCTTCCTTCTGATGCAAAACTCCTCCAGGTGACCTTCTCTGTCACAGAACTCGCAGTGGTACCTCACCTCTCTCTTGGGAGGTGGAGGCCTAGCCTGCGGATGGGGAGGAGCAGCCCTCTTCTTCTGGGCAACCTGAGCTGCGGCAGCAGGGAGCGTGTTGAGGGGATTCCTCAGCTCATTGGATTTTGGAACCCAAACCTGCTTCTGTGGATGTGCCTTTTGTGGTTCTTTCAGCACACCATCCACGGGGTCAACAAGCGAAGGCTGTGTGCTCGTGCTAGCCGTGTTCAGAGCACTTGGAGCTCCAGCAGCCTTGCCGATCTTACCATACAACTTGTCAAAGTCTGACTTCGTGTATGTGTAACCGACCCCAAACCCATCACCATGCTTGACCTGCTTGATCATCATGCCCAACTGCAGCTCATTAGCAGAAACCCAACTAAGAATCGCCCTAAGATAGGTATTCTCATTCTCTAGGCTGGCTTTCTCTACCGCAAGATTATCCAAATCAGAGATCAAACCAGGGCAAACATGACAATCAATAGGTGGGCTAAACTCTCCGACCTTAGTCTTCCCCAAGGACTTAATCACGGCATTCTTCTCATCTAGCTCCGACCTAAGCGTGGGACAAAGCTTACAGGCACCAAGCAGAACAGGTCTAGATCTAAGCTCCTCTAGTTCACAAACAACAGTGGCAAACTTAAACTGCAAAGAAGCTAGATCAGACTTAAAGATAGGACACTTATCGCATTCAAGCACATCACTAACAATGGGAGCGTCCTTAACCAGTTCAAGCTCATGCTTGGCCTTGGCTAGCTCGTGAGACACGTCAGAAAGCGAAGTCTTGGCAACATCCAAGTTCGCGACTTTCTCATCATGCTTGGCACGGAGAGCAACAAGATCATTCATGTGAGATATGTAGCCAGCGCACTCATCCTCACTAGATTTCTCCCTAGCACAAGCCAGCTCAGCCCTAAGCTTTCTACGCTCTCTAGCTGCTTCGTTAAGCAGCCTCTTCTGGTTGTCGAGAGCGGTGTACAACTCCCTAACCTCCGTATCAAGCAGGTCAATTGTGGAGTTTACCTCTGAATCGCTCTCGGATCCAGGAGAAGAGTCGACGTGCGTCGGTGTAGCATGTCCACCCGAAGACGCACGAGCACCATCGGCTTCACCGGCCATAGTGCAGAAACCCTTGCGCCAACCGGCCGCCAAGCACAGGCCGATGAAGCCGGTGGCTTCCTTGTCCCGCTTCATCTTCTTCTTGTCGTCGTCGTCGGAGGTCGGTGAAGAAGAGCGGTCGGTGTCGGAGCTCTTGTTGAGGCCGCTGAGCTGCGCCAGAAAGGCCTTCTCCCCCTTCTTGGCCTTGTACTGGAAGCGCTTCTTGAGTGACTCCTTGTCGAAGCGTCCTCCCCGGTCACGACTGCGGTGCTTGTGGCGTCGACGCTCCTTGTTGGAGCCTCCCTCGTCGTGGTCGCGGTGGCGGTAGTAGTCGAAGTGGTTGTTCTGGCCACCGCCGGACTTCTTGGGGCAATCGGCGATGAAGTGGTTCAAATCGCCGCAGTTGTAGCACCTGGGGTTCTTCTTCCTCTGCCTGTTGTGGTAGACGTGCTGGAACTTGCTGATAAGGAGGTACAAGTCGTCGTCGCCCAGTGTCCCCAGCTGCTCATCTGTAACAGAAGGCAAAGAGCAGAGTTAGCGTTAGAGCTCGATCCACCTGTGCCAGTTACAAGAGCGACGCTCTTGGAAGGAGGGGCACCATTGAGCTTGGCTCGTGTATGGTTATCCACCTCCGTGGCCTTGAGCTTGCTGAAAAGTTCATTCACGGTCAGAGTCTCATAGCCTGCAGACTCGATGATCGTGTTCACCTTGAGATCCCACACAGAGCGATCAAGTGCATAGAGCAACTTGAGGGCCTTCTCATGCCCTGTGTACTCAAGGGCATTAGCAGATCTGTTCACATTGACTTTGTTCACAATCAATTGAAACCGACTGAACATGTCGCCAATGCTCTCACCCGGCCCTTGTGTGAAATTCTTATATTCACGCCGGTAAGTCTCGAACAGTCTGGCCTTGACCTGAGGTGTGCCCTCATGGTAGTTCTCAAGACACGTCCAAACCTTGTGGGCTTCCTAAAAACCCTGGACGCGTGAGAACTCCGCACGAGAAACGCCAGCGAACAAGGCATTGACAGCCTTGGCGTTGGCCTCGTGCTCGAACACCTGAAGAGGTGTGGTCCGAACGGCAAGCACCTCGTAAGCCTGGTTCTTAGTAATTTCCCAAACCTCATCTCCCATGCTTTGCAAGAAGGCTCGCATACGCACTCCGGCTTAATCCCAAAATGCACGCCCAACCCTAGAATCCTCTGCACAGTGTGGAGTAGCTATGAAGGAGCTACACCAACATGAAAAGCCTTAGGAACCAAGGTGAACTGATATGGAAGCAAGCAGTGAAGAAACTATGCAAGAGACAGCAAGGTATATATTACCGGTTGATCCGACGCACAGCAAATGAGTACGTCGGTCTAACCGATGACACAGAGCCTACAGCGAAGAAAAACAGTCACCGGTTAAACCAATGCCCCGGTTTGAACAGCGTCGGTTCAACCGTTGATAGAGCACCGGATGATCCGACAAAATCCAACACCAACGTCGGTGCAGTTGTCCAGAGGGACTACAAAACCGACAAGCCAAGCACCGGATGAACCGACGTCCACTACCACAAAGCATCGGTGCAATTGTCCAGAGAGTCTGCAAGACCGATCACCCAGAGCACCGGTTAAACCGACGTCTAGAAAAATCTCTACGCCGGTTGAACGAGCAAAACCACAGCAGGAAAGGCTTCACCGGTTGAACCGATGCATGTAGAATTCATGCACCGGTGCAACGAAACAGAACAGCCAAAAACCCTAACTCAGTGAAAACCACACATCGGTTGATCCGACGCAAAAGAACACAAGCGTCGGTTCAACCGACGATAGCGAAAAACCTGCCCGAGCAGAACAGAGTTTTTCTAGCCCGCGGACTTTTGAAAACTCGATGATTTGCGGATCAAATCGAGTCCAAAGGGGGACAAAATTTGGGGAGATGATGATGATGACTTCAAGAACACATCCCCAAAAGATCTCAACGAAAATCCTCACGAATTAAGAGGAATTGAAAGAAATCGGAGCAAGAGCGGGGTTTTCTCTAGAAACGCAAAAAGCACAAGAACTCCGATCCTAAAGAGCTCATGATTCCTAGAAGTTTTGCACTAGGCAAGAGGGATTAGAATCATGTCAAAGAGCTCAAAGAACCACACCAATCTCGTGCTTCATGATCAAACAAACGAAATCAAAAATCGTCACAAACAAAGGCACGAAATGTATGAGATTGAACACGAATTCAAAGCCCGAAGGGCACAAGGAGGATTGGGCCTCCTTTCCCACACAATCTCAGTACAAAGTCTTCAAGAATCCATCCCTAAAATCCTAAGCCTAGAGAGGAAGGAGGGAGGAGGAAGAACAGAGAGAGAGAGAGAGCCACGGGAGAGGCAGGGAGGCGCGCGCTCTATCCAGGCAAAAAGAGAGAGGTGAGGGGTATTTATAGTGCCCACGCAGGGGTCCAAAATACCCTCGGACTTAACTAGACACTAAAACGCCCGTAGGGGCAAAACCGGAAATATATACATAATCTCATCCGACGGCAGAGTTTGTTTCTTCGACTCGAAGCCTTCTCTGTGATGCCGCCATGTCGATGAAGATCTGGTTCGCGGTTTTTGAGGGGTCCGCGAAACCCGGGTAGGTGGCCGGTTTTGAGAAAACCGCCAAAACTCCACGCGCGGGAAGATTCCCGCCTCCACGCCGTGGCCCTAGAAGCCGTTCCCGCCTCGGCCTTCTGACGGCCCTAGACGCCGCCCGACGCCCGTCACCTCCTCGCCCGCAGCGAGGCCCTAGACGCCGTCGACGCCCGTCGCCTCCGTCAGTCCCGAGACCGACGCCCGTACCTCCACGACTTGGCGTCTTCAACCACCGTCTGCCTGCTTGGTTTTGTGGCGCAAACCAAGAAACCCGCCTTCCGTCGTCGCTTGCGCCCTCGATCCAGAAGTGGACGCCACAGCCGCCGCCCGGCCTGAGCTCCTCCACGGCAACTCTCCGTCAACACTCGACGCCCGTGTACCTGCAATCCAAAGACCAAGCGCACGATCACACCGCACGGTTGACAATTCACTCATCACAAGCAGGATAGAGTACTCAACATTCCTCACTATCGTCGTTGATTGCTGTGCTTGGATTAGCTTGAGAATCTTGTCCTATACCATAACACTGCTTGTAACGAAACAAAATGTCAGCCACTACCTATACATTCTATAAAAGGATTGGGTACAGAGCTTGCATTGATTTCGGCGGTCTCGTTGCCATAAAAATTGAAAACGGATTCACTGGGAATTAAGGGCGACAGACCTGGTCCTGTTGCGAAGGCCCGGAGTCAGTGTACTCGACCATCCATCCCTTGGTGCCCTCCTCTATGTTCGTAACCGTGAAGGATAGAACGCTGTCTAGGAGGGCTGGTGTGTCCTTTTCTGGCATCACTATTGCTCGCTTTCCTTTGGCCTATGTATTTTGGGTCATAAACTGTTTGATGTTGTTGTTGCAGTCGGTTCAAAAGAAGCGGAAAAAGAAGGCCAACAAAAGAACAAAGAAGAGGACCGGTGGGAATGTTACCTGGCTGTGGTCCATGAGCTCCTGCTGTATTCCTGAGTGAAGTGGACGAAATTGGCTTATATACTGGATCGGTGACTACTTTGTGCCGGGTGGGTAGCTGTCCGAGCAGCCGGAGCCTGTTGTTAGTGTGCGCAATTACTCTGCCTGTCGACCCCGAAATAAAAGTCTGTGCACGTCGCTCGGTGGGAGGACAAAAACGATTGGACACTTTTGCTGTACGGCGCCGGTACATGGTAAAAAACGGTGTGCCGTGGAGTGAATGAAGCAGCCAGATGCTAGATTGTCGTACATGCGCTGGATACGGTTTAAATGTCACCGATTTCCTCCGTGCAGACCAGAAAAAGGGATGGGTCTTCCACGGTTTTTACGAGACGGAAATTTGACACAACGGCGATCAATGGGATTGCTTGATGAGATGAGTACCGTCTGACGACGTTTATTGGCGAGCAAAAAAAGGTGATCTTCTCCAAAGCGCTGGAAGGAGCGACGCGGGTGGCGGGGGCGAGCATCGTACGGGAGAGGGTGGAGAAGAAGGGGTCCACGTAGTCCTCCCACGTAAACACGCCATGCAGCTCTCCGGCAGCTGCGCGAGGGCAACGCGCAGCTCTGTCGGCATGCCGCAGGCACGTTTCCCACTGGGGCGGCAACCCCCACGGCTAGGGTGCAAACCCAAGCAGCAACCAGTACCGGGTGAATCCGCACGAGATCTCACTGAACCTGCATGCATCAACCGGCAAATCAATGATAAAAGAAATCTGCCGTCCACTCGCACACCCCCTGCATGAAATGTGTGTCAGGTATGCTAGTACATGCAGTACAGAAAAAAAAACCCCCCTCCCTAACCAATCGTTTCAGCTGTAGCGTGTCAAATGGAAGTTGTAGGCCTGCAAACTAACTGCGCCCATGCCTAGTGACTTAGTTAATTACCCCTGCGATCGTGCCGTCCGATCGGCATCCAATGTAGCTGCCGTCGAAGGGCAGCTACCACCCGTTGTAGCTGGTAATTTCCGATATATATATATATAGTTATTTGACACATTTCTACTTAAAAACAGTATCTAATACAAGCTATTTGACACATAAACCATGGTCCCATACTCAAAAGGGCGCGGCAAAGCCACGCCAAGGTTTCTAGTGTTAAACTGGTTGTCCACTGTAAAATTAAAATGCTACCTTTTTTTGAAGAAACTGGAGGGCTTTATCCCCTACTGATTAAAATGTCACCTTTTTTGTAAACAGTTTCTATAGGCATCACTAGTTCACCAACACTTAGTGAATTGGAGCCATGGATCTTAAATCTTTTTTTTTTCGTGTTTTAGCATCTAGCCACGGGAATTCTGATATCTTTTATTTTTCAGGATCCAACCAGTGATTATGGTTATCGCCTAACTAGAAGATGTCTGCTTTGAAGAAGCAGTGAAGGTGGCCTCTGCTATAACTCCAGTTCCTAGCGGAGTTGGACCAGTCACAATTGCAACGCTTCTTGGCAACACACTTGATTTAGCTAAATGGGTTTATGACCTAAATGACTGAATCCCCCCAAACTTGCAACAGTTACCCTTTGTAAATTAGTTGTCTTTTCCTTTCTTTGCTCTCCATTTAGTTGCATGAGGGCTTCGATGTACCATATTGTTCTCAATAAATATTGTATGCTTAGCAGTGGACACTAAATAAATATATTTTGTTTGGAGACAAAGCAACAAACAAAAGCAAGAAATTAACTTTAAGATACGGTTCCTCTTATTTTCGCTTGAAAGGACCTTGATGTCGCCTGGGGGGTAAATAGATGTTTCTGCAATTTGAAAACTTAATGTTGCTGTTAGCACATTGGCCGGTCAGAGCGGTCTGTTTAGTGATGGTCCAACCAAGTGTTGTATCTGATGTTGTGTCTTGAGAGTGACAAATAATTTGATATATATTTTCTGCACTTCAAACAAGACATTTCTCTACTAGAGAGACAATAAAAGCATCATATGCCATGAAAGAAATGGATAACTAGAAATTGAACCAAAGTCATTTTCGAGTGTCTCAAACCTGGAAGAATTATGATACACTCTTGTTCACAAAAAACTCTGAGTGACTAAGGTGTTACAGTTAGCACATGTTATCGAGATGTCATTGAACTATAGATTACATCAATGTAGCTTCGAGCTTGGTTGTTACTGGAGTCATGCCATTTCTTTCGCAAATTAAGTCTCCAATGCATCTCCGAAGTCCTACAACTCAGCAAGAACCTTTTGGTACCCAAACCTTCTTGGGTCCGTCCAAATTAGTCACAAGGTGCTTAGGAATCCAAATGGCCCTTATGCTAGTTCAAGCAAAGTCAATTACTCTAATAGCATAAGTACCAACTTTGTCCTTTCTAAGCTTAGTAAAATCATAATAGACAAGGTTTGTTTTGGGCATGTTACCTTTGGGACAATTCCTACCTAGATGTTCCTTTTCTCTACATATGTAGCAAGTGTGATGTTTTGCTTTTCCTGACTCAACATCACCTTTGAAACTCTGCACTTGCTTCACTTCAGATTTTATCCTTCAATTTGACTCTAGCCTGCTCTTGTAGAAGTGAGGTGGGGCTCTCTAGGCACCAACAGATCAGAGTCCACCTCACTTTGCCGAATAGGACATGCAGCAATCAGGTGTCTCTTTTATTTGCATCTGAAGCATGCCCTTGTCTTGGCAAGATATCTTTGCCTTCTTGCAAACATTGTCTTGTTCTTGATTTCATGGTACACATACATGAGTTGTGTCCCATGTTTGACTCCTTGTCTTGAACAAGACACCTTTCTTTGGCTTGAATGTTTCTTTTCTTAACTTGAATTTGTTGAGGAGCCGGAGAAGTGACATTTTGTAATACCAAAAAAATGTTAAAGGAGGAAAAACAAATTAGCAGATGCCCAAGCCAAAGTGGGCCAAGAGCCATCCAACCAGCCCACTTCTTGGACCAAGTCGAAACCCTCTCGCTCATAACAACCCTAGGGGGACCGAGCTCCTCTCCCCTACATTGTCCCTCCTCTCCTATTCGAGCCCCTCTCCCTAAACATCTCTCCCCCTCTCGACATCATCCTTCCCCTCTCTAGAACCTCCTCCACAATAGCAATAAGCAAGGGGAAAAAGGAGAAAACTATATTGATGAGGTGGAGAGGATCAAGATATGGTGCATCTTTGGAGTAGATTTGCTCTTCCCCACCCCAATTCTGCCGCCCTAGAATTTGGGAATGACCAAGGTGAGGTGAATCCATTTTAGCCCTGCTAATTGATGTTTTTATATGGTTCTTGGTCATAGGGATTAGTGGATTCATGGGGGGAAATACTATTGAAGGTCGATCTGCGGTCTGCCTGGCCTGTAGCTCGGGCAGTGCTATTGTCCTTGTAGTTTCGGCAACCTAAACGATTGTTCTTCCAAAGGTGGATAATACAAAAGTTGTATAGGTTTATGGGATCTAGCTGCTGTAAAAATTGCACATATTTTGGTGGAGTATATCATCAGTTATTGAATATTGTTTGGGCGTTGTTTTTGAATGTCTAGATTTGGACAGTAGTTGTTCAGACGTGTGTTAGCTGACCTTAACCATGGAATTCGAGGAAACCGATAATAAAAAGTTGTATTTTTTCCAAAGATGTACTTGTTGTCAAATTTTGATAATATTTTGACAACAGGTTTGGGATATATATAGATTTTTGTATGCTACTGCCCAGAATTTCAGACAGATTATGTACTTCACATTCAAGTGCGGTTTTACCCCTCTTGGTGTCATGTTTAAAATGAAAGAGCTGTACAGAGTTGTAGATCCTTCCTAGACTTTCTAAGTGTGCTTGTTTTTAGTCATACCATATGTAGATTAAAAGATACAAAAAAGTGAAGCAGCAGTGCTGCAATTGCCTTGTGGTCGTTTTTATGTTTGGGTTGGATAGAGGTTTGGGAAGGGTCGTAGGAGCGCTTTACTTATAGACATGCTTGTTGGTATGAGTTTTTATCTGATCTTGATTTGCCAAACAGGTGGTAGTGCCTCAGATCGCGCCTAAAGCGGTCATCTCTTCGTTGGAGGCAAGTAAACGTAGCGATGGTGTCTACAGGCTTTAACCATTTATTTATTCTACCTCCATATTAAAAATTCAGAACCACAACTAATACAATATGATCTATTTAACCTTATTTAATTAGTATATTATGTCTTCTCTATGGATTTGATGGAAAATCTATGATTCTTTATCTATGGTCTGATGATGCCTTTGGTGGTGGAATGGAATGATGTTTATTCTCTACCAAGAGAGATGCTTATGGAGATATATGGTTTACCTTTTTCTTTATATGGCATTTCCATTGCATCTCATTCATTGCATTGGCATATGGAGTTATGTCGCGAACCTATGGTTCCGACCGTACTGGTACAACATTGTTTATTGGGTATAAGGATGCAGCTTCATACCTTGTTGGGTAGGAAGGCAGGAGACATTGCATTGCATTACATTGCATTGCATTGAATTCAATTGCATTTGCATTATGATTTTTGGATGTGAGGTGTATGCCTTGTAGTGTGGCTTTGGGAGATATTGGTAGGAAGTGATACTTAACTTAGGAGTTTTGGTGGTTAATCTCATCTTTTTTACACTGTTGTAATATTTGATTCGATCTATCTTATTGTTCCTCTTCGGTTTACCTATAGTGGAAATTTTAAATCAATGTTTAATGAACTTGTAGTTTAAATAGCTTGTTAAATCAGTTTATGAAGCGTCCCCAGGAGGCTGATAACACATTTATTACATCAGATGGTACATCACCGTACAAATCTACGCGGTAATGGGCAGTGAAGCGCCACTATCGCGAGGATAACAACTAAAACCCACACGACGATATTAACTACGAAGAGGTCATCAGAGTCTTGCACCATACGGAGCTCCTGCGGGTGACCCTATCCACATGCAAGGTTCGGTGCAGAACGGAACCCCTACTCGACGTCTTCGGGAACGAAGTTTGGATCTTCCTCCGTAAAAATTAGAAAAAGGGTGAGTACAAACGTACCCAGCAAGTCCAACCACACCCACGGAGGGGGTATAAACAAAATACATGCACATGATAGATCAAGGATAAGGCTAGGGCTTAATTTGCGAAAAGCTAATTTTTATGCATGGGTTTATTTGAAAAATATTTTTCTTAAAGCAATTCTTTTGTAACCGAGTGGGGTTGATCCACACAGGATCCAAGTTTTAAATTGCTACCGGACTCCTCATCCGCCGTAGCACACGACACAGCTGCCGGACACTTTTTCAAAACAACTCACGTCAGCCCATCCATTCCCAGAAGAAACACTAGTTGTGGGACCAAACCATAACTCGCCCAGTACCATGGGCATGGCTAATCGAATAAGTTTTAACTCTGCAGAGGTGTGCAACTTTACCCACAAGCGGGGTACCACAGCACGATCACCTTAGTGTCGGTGCAGATCTCAACAAAGCCATTACCCACCTTATATAGACCTGACTAGCCACCACAGAATCCACCAAGGGTTCATTGACCAATCACCGAGGTTTAACCGAGGCATAAGTCACAAAGAGCTTATCCCTTCTCCTTGGTCACTCGTTGCTCTCAGCTCTCCCGATGGCTATCAGACTAACTAGTGGGGTTTATGCTAAGCCGTTGCCACATACAATGGTCGAGTGGTTTGCACGATAGTTGAGTTAGGCAAGATGACACATCAACTCGGTCCTTAATTGTGACAAGATGGATATCTCCCAACCTTGCTCAACCACACAGGTACGAGCACACCTTTTGGCAATTCACACAGAAGTGTCATCCATCTCGTCTTTCTTTTGATTTCCAAAAATTCCACATTTTCCCTTCCCACACACTCACACATTTTCCTTTTATAAAACAAGTTGTACTATGTTTAAGGTCCTAAGCGTTCTAGCAGCGATTAACGTCCAAATAGAACAGATCACATTCAGACATTAATCTAGGTGGTCAAGGAATGGTTATAACAAATCAAGGGGTGGCTATCCAACTATGTTTTCAGCAATCAAAGCATATGCAGTTTTGTAAAACAGGCCAATAGGTTGCGTTTATAAAGCTGGGACAAAACATGCATCAAAGGATGAGATTGAACTTTCCGTTGTCAAAGCCTTCCGGGAAGTCCTGATCGAGGTACTGTCCTTCGGGTTCGGGGTCGCGGAACTGGTCCTCGCACACTTGCTCGCGGTACTGCTCATCGACGGGTTCTCCCTTGTTCACACCATGATCTATGACGCACACTGTTGGCGCTCCTTAAGTACCCATTTTACTATATGATTAGGAGTCGTTTTGGTAAATTATTCGGGATGATTCATGTACTAACCTGCCACTTGGCACCCGAACTTGACCGTTTTCGATTTTGTCCTGGATTTTGGAGCATGTTGCATTTTGATAGGAAATTGGACATTTTCGGAGATGTTTTGACGCATGGTTACAACTGGGCTAAGATGAGGAATAAGAGGAAGATTCAACACGCGAAAGATGGGACCGAAAGGGGCCAGAAAAGGCCCAGGCCGGCCGGCCTGGAGTCCTTGGGCCGGCCGGTCTAGCCCTTTTCGGAGTCCAATCGAACTCGGTTTTCTTCAGCGCGAAGTATGCGTCAACCCTAATCTGTGTTTTACCAAAACCGCCGACTATATCTGCCTATAAATACCCCGAAGTTGCCGTCAAAGAGGAGCAATCCAGGGAGATCGCAGAGAAAGAGCATCCAGAGATACATTCGAGTTAGACACAAGAGAAAGGCGACACCGGAGGCCTCATCGTCCCTCGGCACCGCTGCAAGTTGGAGGACAGCAAGGGATCCATCCCTTGCCGGAGATTTCATCACCATGATCGACTACGCTTCGCTTGGCTTCATGGGGTAAAGTCCTCGTTTGTTCATGGGGTTGTAAGGAGATCTTGAGTTGTAATTGCCGAATCCTTTATGAGATTGATCTATCACAATTCTTGTTGATGATGTTTTGATGCCTAATAGTTCGCGACTTGGCTTTGGGTTTGCTTTGCTCTTGCATGGTTTACTTAGATTACATCAACTATCGTGTTCTTGTTGATTCGTTACCGATTATCCTCGTGTAGTGATAGTATGCGGGAGGGAAAGGTTTTGATCTTGGAACACACCTTTGGTAGATTAGATCCGTTCTTCGTTGCTTGGCGATTACATCTCTAGTGATCCTAGACCCTATGGACAAATGCTCTTCATATCTTGTGCACACATCTATCATTGCTCACTAGTCTAGATTAGATTAGATTGGTTAGATTAGATCTATTTCTCACTCATACACTCAATATAGATCTTTTACCAACATCATTAGTGCTTAGTTAAGCATAGTAATACACTTATTCCGTGGATTGATAAACCTTGGGGAAATACTCTAAGGGAAAAGCTACACGATCCGTGCGCTTGCGGTACGTAAATTGGCGCTTTAAGAAGCGTCAACAAGCTTTTATGGCGCCGTTGCCGGGGAACAAGCGATTTTGCTACGTTTAACTGTGTATTAATTTTGTTGGTTACTAACACCTAACATTTTCCCTAGAAAATTTTTGTTTTCTTGTTTTTGTTTTGATTGTCTAGATGGGCCATCTCATTCAACACATGGAGGAAGGAGAAAAATCACTAAGGGATTATGCAAGCCCGCGATCGGAGGACTTCGACATGCAAAAATCAGATTCGGTGTTGCGAGCCACCGAGTACGAGATCAAGCCTCAAATCATCAAGATGGCGGCGGCAAACCCCTTTAGAGGAGATGAGACGGACAACCCATATAGACATATCAAGTGGTTCACAATGTTATGCAACACGGTACAACAAGACGGAGTTCCGCTAGCTTGGTTTAGATGGAATCTTTTCCCATACTCACTTGCAGAAGAAGCGAGAAGATGGTTTGCACTTGCATCCTTCGAGGTAAAAGGAAATTGGGATGGCTTGATTAAGAAATTTTGCGAGCGGTTCTTTCCGTTAAGCAAGGTTCAACATATTCGGAAGCAAGTGATCAACTTTGCGCAAGGAGAAGAAGAAGGGATAGATCAAGCATGGGATAGATTCAATGGATTGATTGAACAAGGACCGAAGCTCGGATTTTCCGGTGAAGTACTCTTGCATACTTTTTATTTTTCCCTAACCCCCGAGTGCATGCAATTTGTTCAAATGTGTGCAGGAGGAGATCTCATGGAGAAAACACTCACGGAAGCCGCCCAACTCCTACAAAAAATCAGCAAGGGTGCGGCCATGCGAAGAGATTGGGAGAAACGATGTTCGACAAGCTCCGAGGAAGAATCTCAAGTACGGGTGCTTGCTGGAATTTTCAGAAAAGAGGCATCGGAAGTGAGGGAAGAACAACCGAAGCATGGGAAAGTCATAGAGACAAACCACGATGAAGAAGCATTGATCCGGAGTGCAACGAAAGATGACCCGGAAAAGAAAGGAAGAACCATGGGCACCGCCAAATCGCTAAGGGAATTTTAGCAAATGGATTGGATACCAATTGACTTCGGAAGATAGTTCGACAAAGCAAGACCGCATCCAAATCAGCGAGCAATGGCGAAGGTGATAGCGGAAGACTTCCCACCAGATAATCACACGGGATATACATTTGGCAAGGAATCGGCCGGTGATATTATTCGGAAACTTTTTGAAGAAAAAGAGGAAGAGATTGACTTAGACGAAGTGCTGGAGATCAAAAGGACCCTAGGAGTGAACTTGGAATCGTCACCCTACGCGCACATAGCCCAAGTATATGCGATTGGAAGCGATCAAGGCGAAGGTAATCCATCACCCACACCTCGTGTTGATTGCATGATAGATGGAACAAAATGTTGCAATGTTATATGTGACGTTGGCGCCCATGTTAGTGTGATGAGTTCCAAGGTTTACATTGAGCTTTTTAACGAAACATCAAACCTAGATGCCACAATCATTAAATTGATCATGGGAGATGGTAGATTAATCAAACCGCTTGGAGTGCTTAGAAATCTAAATGTTGCTATAGCGGGTAAAAAAATTCATACCGACTTTTTTGTGATTAATGCTAGTGATGATGAGCATGAAGGCATAATCCTTGGAAAACCCTTTCTCAAATTAGTAAATGTTGTTCTAGATGTTGGAAAAGGGATTGTCACTTTTGATCTACATGGAGAAAAGCGCACATTTGAATTTCATTCAAAACCGTCTTTTGCTTCACCTCTACCTCTTGATAAGGAAGAGGTAGAGAGCATTTGTTCCATTGATTCTTTCAGGGATCCTCTCCAACGCGCTTTGGAGAATGGAGACGCTCAAGATGATCAAGACGGAGAACTAGTGGAAACAATGGAATAGTTGAAGCCGCAACACGGGAATTTGGAGGAAGAAAAATTTGAAGACATTGGAGAGTTAGATCAAGAAGAGGATGGTGCGCCCGATGTTGAGATGAAGCCACTCCCCAAGGGATTGAAATATGAATTTTTGGGAGATGGCAAGACTTTTCCGGTGATTATTAGCGACAAATTGAGCCCGGAAGAGATGGAGAAGTTGCTGAATTTATTAAAGAAGCACAAAAAGGTGATCGGCTACTCGATTAACGACTTGAAAGGTATTAGCCCGCTTTTTGCACACATCGTATACAACTCGAGGAGCAATACAAGCCGGTCGTAGAACATCAAAGAAGGTTGAGCCATGCTATGCGTGATGTGGTGAAGAAGGAGGTTATCAAATTGTTGAATGCCGGAATAATATACCCCGTGCCACATAGTGAATGGGTAAGTCCCGTGCATTGCGTTCCGAAGAAAGGAGGACTCACGGTTGTGAAAAATGAGAAGGAGCAATTGATACCGCAAAGAACCATCACGGGATGGAGGATGTGCATCGATTATAGAAAATTGAATAAGGCAACAAGGAAGGATCATTTTCCACTACCATTCATCGACGAGATGCTAGAAAGGTTGGCAAAGCATTCACACTTTTGTTACCTTGATGGATACTCGGGATTCTTCCAAATACCTATTCATCCGGATGATCAACATAAGACCACGTTTACTTGCCCGTATGGAACTTTTGCATATCGGAGGATGCCTTTTGGATTGTGCAATGCGCCCGCTTCTTTTCAAAGGTGCATGATGGCTATATTTTCAGATTTCATAGAAGAGATTATGGAGGTATTCATGGATGATTTCTCGGTGCATGGTACTAGCTTTGATAATTGCTTGGCAAATTTGGAGAAAGTTCTTAAAAGATGTGGAGAGGTTGATCTTGTGCTTAATTGGGAGAAGTGTCATTTCATGGTGAAAGAATGAATTGTTCTCGGTCATGTTATCTCCGAGCGAGGGATAGAGGTGGACAGAGCAAAAATAGAAACCGTGGAGAAGTTGCCACCACCCACGGACATCAAATCTTTGAGAAGCTTCCTCAGTCATGCCGGATTCTATAGGAGGTTTATAAAGGATTTTTCAAAAATCACCAAGCCATTGACACAACTTCTCCAAAAAGATGTGGAATACATCTTCGATAGTGATTGTCTTCACGTATTTTGAACACTCAAGCAATCCCTCATAAGTGCTCCTATCATGCAACCTCCGGATTGGAATCTACCTTTTGAAATCATGTGTGATGCAAGCGACTACGCCGTAGGAGCCGTTCTTGGACAAAGGAAAGAGGGGAAGGTAAATGCTATCTACTACGCAAGCAAGACTCTCAATGAAGCCCAAGTTAATTATGCAACAACGGAGAAAGAATTGCTTGCCGTGGTATTCGCCTTCGAAAAATTCAGATCATACATAGTAAACTCTAAGGTGATAGTTTATACCGACCATGCGGCAATCAAGTATCTCTTGTCCAAGAAAGATGCTAAACCACGCTTGATTCGATGGATCCTATTGCTACAAGAATTCGATGTGGAGATAAGGGACAAGAAAGGGGCAGAAAATGTTGTGGCCGACCACCTATCAAGGATGAACCATGGAGATGTTGGAAAAGAATCGATCGAGGATCAAATGAGAGATGATCACCTATATAGAATTCTCGACAAAGATAGTTGGATGAATGAAATAATAAGGGCAATAAAAGGGATGCCCTTGGATCACTTGGACAAGAATGCAAAGAGAAGAGTGATCACGGAAAGAAGAAAATACTATTGGGATCCACCATACTTATATAGATATGGAGAAGATGGAGTCCTAAGAAGATGCATACCGAGAGAGGAATGTGAAGAAGTTCTAAGAAAGTGTCACTCGTCGGGATATGGAGGACACTATGGGCACTTTAGAACTCAAGCTAAGGTATGGGCTAGTGGATTCTGTTGGCCCGAGATGCATGAAGATGCGAAAAGATTTGTTTCGACTTGTCCGGAATACCAAAGGACGGGGAATATCTCGCAAAGGAATGCCATTCCATTGAACTACAATTTGCAAATAGATCTATTTGATGTCTGGGGAATCGATTTCATGGGACCATTTGTGAACTCACATGGGTTTGAGCATATATTGGTGATGGTGGATTATGTTTCTAAGTGGGTTGAAGCTATGCCGTGTCGGAAGGCATCAACGGAGGAGTCCACACACATGATTAAATCGGTAATCTTCCCTCGATATGGCGTCCCGAGAATCTTGATAAGCGATGGAGGAACACACTTCACGGGCAAAGACTTTGGTAAATGCTTGAAGAAATTGGGAATTGAACATAGAGTGTCCACGGCTTATCACCCCCAAACAAACGGACAAGCAGAAACTTCGAACAAGCAATTGAAGGACATTTTAAAGAAGACCGTGGTAAAAGGAGGAAAAGATTGGTCGAAGAGACTAGATGATGCACTATGGGCATATCGTACGACACACAAAACCCCGATTGGTATGACTCCTTATCAATTTGTTTATGGAAAAACATGCCACTTGCCGGTTGAGCTAGAACATAAGGGGTATTGGGCGATGAAGGAGATGAACTTTGACGCGGAAGCCGCTGGAATTAAAAGGAGAATCCAAATAAGCGAATTGGAGGAGTTAAGATTGAATGCGTACAATAGTGCATCAATTTACAAAGAAAGGATGAAGAGATGGTACGACAAACGTTTACAAAACAAGGAATTCAAAGGAGACAAGGTCCTACTCTACAATTCAAGATTCAAACTCTTTGGCAAAGGAAAATTACAAAGCAAATGGGATGGACCATACGTCATACACTCGGTTTCACCCACGGGAGAGGTGACAATCATGGATGCGAAAGGCGACCAATATGTGGTGAACGGACAGCGACTAAAGGTATTCTTAGAGCCCGACATCGTGCCCCTTCATTACATCAACATATACACCATGGAGGAGGAACCGGAACGTCAAGCCTAACGACGTTAAGCAAGGTAAGTTTGTAAATATTCTCTTTTAGATTTTATTTTCATAGTTTTATTTCTATTCTGGACGAACTTTGAGTAAAACATAGGCTTCTAATTTATTGGTGTGCACCTCGGAAAAATTTGGAGTCCAGGGGGCTGAAAAACCCCCTGGGCCGGCCGGCCCAACACCCCTAGGCTGGCCGGCTTAAGCCACTTCGTGTGCGAATCGGTCTCAATTTTTGGTAGGTGCGAGATAAGGAAATTTCAAACATATGTCTTATAGATTTCGCATGACAAAACCGAAGAGATTTTGGATTTCTCGTCCAAGTCTTTTCGGGATATAAATAGAGGCGCGGGTTAGATCTATTCTCTCATACTTTTCAATCTACACCACCACCTCGTGAGAAACTTTGACAATGGCCGGTCCAGTGAGCGCAAGAGCCATGATTGCAGCAATGGAGATCGAGGAGAGGGGTTGGACGCCCGACATCCCCATGCCAAGGACGCCTAGCCCCATCTCGGCAACCGGTGCACAACCCCTCCTTGTCGAAGCAAAGCGATGTGAAGCGAGAGCCCCTCCGAAGAAATTCAATACTCAGGCAAGGATGAGCGTCGGAGGGAAGAGCCTTCAATGGTGCAACGGGAAGTTAGCTCAAGCCCAAAAGGTGGTCGTCGTCATCAGCAGCAATGAAGACGAAGGCGAGAAGCGACAAGACAAAAAGCCACCCGCACCTAGGCGTTCCTTGCGCCTTCTCGGAGTTAAAAGGAAAAACTACGTCGAGCACACCCCGGAGCCGAAGGATTATGCGGGGGACAGTGATTGGGAGAGCATCATGAGCCCCGGTTCATGGGGTGCCACCAGTCGTGACTACGATGATGATTGGCTGGGGTGGGCCGAAGAGGAGAGAAGGGAGGAAGACGTCCCCTCCGAAGGTGACAGTGGCAAGAAGAAGAAGAAGGACTATGACGAGCCCGAGGACGACAGCCCCAACCGCAGCGGGCATCACTCCGGGTGCTATGTCAAGTGCCGCAATGAAATCGCGGACCTCCATGCCACCATTGATAGGTGCCACGATCAAATCGTGGCAATGGATCGAAGGATGGACGACATCGAGAGCTTGGTTGAGACTACAACTTCCTTGTCCGCAACATAAGGAAGTTATTCGGGATGGTTGGAAATCTACAAAAGCAAGAAAGAGGAGGGCGCCCAAGATGCAATTGCCCGAGGTGCTGTTGAGAACACCGACGAGCGTCACACCCGTCTTTTATATCATTGCAACGAGGACGTCGCTTAATCTAAGCATGGGGGGGAAGGTGTGACGACTCGTAGATTGAATTTTGGTCTTTGTTTACTCGAAAGTTCGTCGTGTGAGTGTGCTTTATTTTTCTCATGTGTGAGAGTCATAGTCTAGCGTTGTGTGCTTTATTTTTCACATGTGTGAGAGTGAGTCTTAAATTAGTGTTGAGTCATGAAATCAAAATAAAAAGAGTCTTTATTTTTGTTGGATCGTGCAATTTTATTTATGCATTGAGTTTTACTTTATTTTCTTTAAAGCAATTGTTCACGAGCGTTGTCATGAAAATTATTTCGTATTTGTGGAGCTTAGTAAATTATTCGTCCATGTTAATACCCACACTTGAGCTTTGATCTAGCGCTTGGTTTTGATTACGCTTGCGAGTAAGGCATGATTTGGAGGACTTTAATTTCATAAAAATAATAAAACCCCTACAAACATAAGGTTGATCAAGTTCTTGGCAAGTTGAGAGTAAAAATCCTATCATCCAAAAGCTATACTCGTTCCACCATAAGTATTGGATGTATATTGAGTTGAGTTAGGATTTCTTTCTCTTGGGAGTTTTAATTTTGAGCAATGATCATGTCCGTATTTTTCATCTCTGAATTGCTAGCCACGTCAATATTCGGTAATGAGAATTCCTCATTGGAACAACTCATGAGATCTACCGGATTCCAAAACCCGAACCCGAGATTATCTTGTTTATTATCGTCTTCCTTGACCACAACCCAATTATGAGGATACGTTCTGTTTCTGCGCATGATTTGTATAAAACATAATTTTGGGATGAAGAAAGGAAGGAGTATTCAAAAGATGGACCAAATCCGACCTGGGAAAGCCCCAGGCCGGCCGGCCTACACCTCTTGAGCCGGCCGGCCTAGGCCTCTCTGGTCTCGGTTCGGGCTCTAAAAATTTAGGGAGCCCCTTTGGAGATTTGCCTATCTATGTTTTATAGAAAGTGTCCTATGAAAAGGTTCGGAGAAGAGAAAGAAAATTCGGGAGAAAGAAAGAAAGAAAAAAATGTATGAGAAGAAACAAATAAATGAAGGGATTCTATGATTGGAGAAGTGCAAAGAGATATCACCTTGTTGTTTGAGAACAATATCCTCAATTCCAACCATGTGCAATCCGACAACGAGGACGATGCTTGTGCCTTGAAGTCAATCTTTTTATGCCTTTGCACATGTCCACCATTCTAAATCTTCTTACCCTTGAACCCTTTACATTATGAAGAAACTCTCATGATCATTGGCTCGGAAGGTAAGCAATCATTAGAAGGTTTTCTTAATTTGACAATATATGTATATACTTTGCTAAGCCTCACCTATAGCCCCACTTTATACTTGAGAGACTTTTGGGAGATTAGAGCTTGCAAATAAAAATAGGATAGACACTTATATTGAGAGACATGAAAGGACTTGTGCAAGAATTTTTGGTCTAACCTTTGTTGCAGGGTATTTTGCTTCTAAAAACTAAAAAAAAAGAGAAAAACCTCCAAGGATGGCAAGAAAAGCATGTGTTGTCGATATTCGAGTTGCCGGCTAAAGGTAAGAGTTGTGGAGTAATATTGGATGAGTTTTTAAACGCCCATGATATGATTATCCTCACTGCTCCTTTGACCTTTGTATGAAGAAATATTGTTAGACTTGTTTGCATAAGTAAATTTTGCAGTTCGAGAACTCTTGAGCAACCCATGGAAGGATTTGATGATTTGATTTGCTCGAGGATGAGCAAAAGCTAAGCATGGAGGGAATGTTGGCGCTCCTTAAGTACCCATTTTACTATATGATTAGGAGTCATTTGGGTAAATTATTCGGGATGATTCATGTACTAACCCGCCACTTGGCACCCGAACTTGACCGTTTTCGATTTTGTCCTGGATTTTGGAGCATGTTGCATTTTGACAGGAAATTGGACATTTTCGGAGATGTTTTGACACATGGTTACAACTGAGCTAAGATGAGGAATAAGAGGAAGATTCAACACGCGAAAGATGGGACCGAAAGGGGCCAGAAAAGGCCCAGGCCGGCCGGCCTGGAGTCCTTGGGCCGGCCGGCCTAGCCCTTTTCGGAGTCCAATCGATATCAGTTTTCTTCAGCGTGAAGTATGCGTCAACCCTAATCTGTGTTTTACCAAAACCGCCGACTATATCTGCCTATAAATACCCCGAAGCCGCCGTCAAAGAGGAGCAATCCAGGGAGATCGCAGAGAAAGAGCATCCAGAGATACATTCGAGTTAGACACAAGAGAAAGGCGACACTGGAGGCCTCATCGTCCCTCGGCGCCGCTGCAAGTTGGAGGACAGCAAGGGATCCATCCCTTGTCGGAGATTTCGTCACCATGATCGACTACGCTTCGCTTGGCTTCATGGGGTAAAGTCCTCGTTTGTTCATGGGGTTGTAAGGAGATCTTGAGTTGTAATTGCCGAATCCTTTATGAGATTGATCTATCACAATTCTTGTTGATGATGTTTTGATGCCTAATAGTTCGCGACTTGGCTTTGGGTTTGCTTTGCTCTTGCATGGTTTACTTAGATTACATCAACTATCGTGTTCTTGTTGATTCGTTACCGATTAAGGGCAAAATGGCCCTTCCCCTTCCTCCCCTTTCCCGTGAAACAGGGGAGGGGGCGGCGCAACGGCGGCGGCCTGGGGCCAGCGGCCTGGGAGCCTGACGGCACTCGGGGAGAGGGGGAAAAGGGAAAGGGAAGTGAGAGGATCCGATTCCCTGCTGCGGCTCGGGCGGAGTTGGTCCGTGGAGGCTTGGCCATGGCGGCGGGCGGTGGTGGCCGTGGTGGCACCTCTGCGGGGTTCGACGACGGCCCGGAGCTGGGGGAAAAGGGGGAGGGAGGCGAGGAGATTCTATCCTTGCCCTCACCTTGGGTGGACACAGCGCGAGGAGGCGGCGCGACTGTGGTGGGCAGCGGCGGCTCTGGAGATCGGCGCGGCAGTGCTGCAGGCCGGGAAGGAGGGCTAGAGGTGGCGGTGGGGGTTGTAGAGCTCGGGAGCGATGCGGAGGCCTATTTATAGGCGGGATAAGGCGGTGGAGGAGGGGGTCCGCGGTGGTGGCCGGCCGGCAGCTCGGCGAGGCGACTTTAATGGCGCTCGGCCGCTTGTGAGCGGCGCGGAGCGGCGCGGGCATCGAGGGCGCCGATGTGCAGGGGTGGGCGGCGCACGTGGGGGGTGGGCGGCGCACGTGGATGAGGGGCCGGTTGCCGTGCTCGGCGTCGGGCTCTGCTCACGAGCAGTGCGGCTCGGCGTCGCCGAGGCGGGCGCTAGCGGCGAGGCGGGCACAGGAAGGCGGTGGCGGTGCTGATCAACGGACAGCGCGGCAGGCGTCGCGACCGCGTGGTGCGCGTGGGGGCGGCCGGCAGCTAGGGCGCGCGCGCGTGGAGCGCATGGGGGGGCGCGGCGCCGAGCTGAGCAACACGCGTGAGGGCGTGGCACAGAGGAGAGGGTGGAAGAAAGGAGAAGGGGGGAAAAGAAAAAAAAGAAAAGGGAAAAGGAAAAAGAAAGAAAAAGGGAGAGAGAGGAAAGGAGAGAGAAAAAGAGATCACGGCGGCGGAATTCGCGGCGACGACCACGGCCAGACGAGCACGCGCGCCGGTCGGTGACGCGCAGCGCATTGCGTGGAACGCGGGAAAGGAAGGGATGGGACGACGAAAATTTCCGGGAAGGAATTCGAAGGATTAGGGGCTCGGTCGGAAAAGGGGTTTAGGAATGATTTGAGCTCAACAATGAAAGGGAATTTTGAAAATTATTTTTAGCGCGTGATTTATCTTGGTAAATTTTTCGGGACGTTACAAACCTACCCCACTTAAAATGAATCTCATCCTCGAGATTCGGCTAGTCCCTAAAGAGGTGGGGGAACTCCTTCAAAGCAACTTCGCGTTCCCACGTAGCTTCTTCTACTCCGTGTCTGCTCCATTGCACTCTGCAAATCCGTACTTCTGAGTTCCTCATCCTTTTTGTGACAGTGTCCAGAATTTTGACCGGTACTTCCTGGTATCGCATGTCTGGCTGCAAATCTATTGCCTCCACTGGCACGTGTTCTGTCTCGGGTACCTTCAAACACCTTCTTAACTGTGAGACATGGAACACCGGATGTTTGTCTGATATTCCTTCTAGTAGTTGGAGTCGGTAGGCTACATTTCCGACTTTCTTTAGCACTTGGTACGGTCCAATGTATCGAGGGGCTTACTTTCTGTGTACTTGAAACCTTCGGGTCCCTCGAATAGGTGAAACCTTAAGATAGACGAAGTCTCTTGGATTGAAACTTATTTCTCGTCTTTTCTCGTCCGCGTAGCTCTTCTGCCTGGACTGGGCTGCTTTCAACTTTTCGTGGATTTCTGCCACTCTTTCTTCTGCTTCCTTTATGAGGGCTGGTCCAACTACTTAACGATCTCCTACTTTCGACCACATCAGAGGGGTTCTATAATTCTCCCATAGAGAGCTTCAAATGGCGACATGCCTAGGCTCGCCTGGTAACTGTTGTTGTATGAGCATTCTGCATAGGGCAAACTCTGTTCCCAATTTTTACCATAGGTAAGGACACATGCCCTTAACATATCCTCCATAATTTGGTTTACCCTCTCAGTCTGTCCATCAGTCTGCGGGTGATAGGCCGAACTAAAGTCCAATTTGGTCCCCATGGCCTTGTGCAGACTTTTCCAAAACTTGGAGGTGAACTGGGTTCCTCGATCTGAGACGATTCTACTAGGCACACCATGCAGCTTTACTATATTTTCCACATAGAGCTGGGCTAACTTTTCTCCCCCATAGTTGGTCCGTACGGGTAGGAAGTGAGCGACTTTAGTGAGCCGGTCCACTATTACCCAAATGGAATCATAACCTTTCTGGATCTTGGGCAATCCTACCACAAAATCCATGCCTATCTCGTCCCATTTCCAGACTGGGATAGGCAGAGGTTGTAGTAACCCTGCTGGCTTCTGATGCTCAGCCTTGATCCTTTGGCATATATCACAATGGGCGACGAACTGGGCGATATCCGACTTCATTCCATTCCACCAATACTTTTGTTTTAAATCCAAATACATTTTGGTGGATCCTGGGTGAATGGAATATGCCGAGTTATGAGCCTCGTCCATGGTCACTTGCCGGAAGTCCTCTTCTTTGGGCACACAAATCCTGTCTTTATACCACAAGGTTCCCTTATCGTCTACTCGAAAATTCAGTGCTTTGTTCTCTCCAGTATGCTTGCGGATTATCATTAAATCCTCATCCGAACCTTGGGCCTTTCTGATCCCGTCCTCTAGTTTGGGTTGGACGTTTAGCGTGTGACTGGAGCCTCGAGGGACAATGTGCACATTCAATCGTGTCATTTCCTCTTGCAGATGGGCATCCTTGGGTCCATAAGATTTCCGGCTTAAGGCATCGGCTACCACATTAGCTTGGCCAGGGTGGTAATGAATTTCCACATTATAATCCTTAACCAGTTCTAACCACCTTCTTTGTCTTAAGTTCAAATCTGGCTGGGTGAAAATATACTTCAAACTCTTATGGTCGGTGTAGATCTCACACTTATTTCCAATTAGATAATGTCTCCAAATCTTGAGGGCATGCACTATGGCTGCAAACTCCAGATCATGTGTTGGGTAATTCTGCTCATGAGGCCTGAGCTGTCGGGAAGCATAAGCTACTACCTTCCCGTCTTGCATGAGGACACATCCTAACCCTTGGTGGGAGGCGTCACAATAGATGACAAAGTCCCGGTGGATATCTGGTAGGATTAGTACTGGAGCGGTTATCAATCTTCTCTTCAATTCCTGAAAACTCCTTTCGCAGAATTCTGTCCAGACAAACTTCTTGTCCTTCTTAAGCAACTCTGTCATGGGTCGGGCTATCTTGGAGAATCCCTCAATAAATCTCCGATAATACCCAGCTAATCCAAGAAAGATTCTGATTTCACTAACATTGGTCGGTGTTGCCAGTTGGAAACTTCTTCGACCTTCTCAGGGTCCACTGCTACTCCTTCTATGGTCAGAATATGACCAAGGAAAGCTACTTTCTCAAGCCAGAATTCACACTTGCTGAATTTGGCATATAGCTTATGTACTCTCAGCTTTTCCAATACTACCCGCAGATGTTGCTCGTGTCCCTGGACACTCTTGGAATAAATAAATATGTCGTCGATAAAGACTACGACAAACTTATCTAACTCGTCCATAAACACCTTGTTCATGAGGTTCATGAAATAAGCAGGTGCATTAGTGAGTCCAAAGGACATCACAGTGAACTCAAACTGTCCGTAACGGGTGACAAAAGCTGTCTTTGGGATGTCGATTTCCTTAATCT
This sequence comes from Panicum virgatum, assembly GCF_016808335.1. NCBI lineage: Eukaryota > Viridiplantae > Streptophyta > Magnoliopsida > Poales > Poaceae > Panicum > Panicum virgatum. Next base: position 43,560,195 of record NC_053149.1, on the reverse strand, counting down.
TGAGCTGATAATATCCTGACCTCAGATCAATCTTGGAGAAATACTTGGCTCCTTTTAGCTGATCAAAAAGGTCATCAATTTTGGGGAGAGGGTACTTATTCTTGATGGTAACCTCGTTCAGTGCATGGTAATCTACACACAACCTCATACTCCCATCCTTCTTCTTGACAAATAGGACTGGGGCTCCCCAAGGCGATGAGCTCGGTCTAATGAAGCCACTCCATTGTAATTCTTCCAGTTGCTTCTACAATTCCGCCAATTCAGGGGCGGCCATTCTATAGGGTCTCTTAGCAATAGAAGAGGTTCCAGGGACAAGGTCGATGACAAACTCTATATCCCTATCTGGTGGCATTCCGGGGAGTTCTTCAGGGAAAACATCTGGGTACTCATTTACTACTGGAACTTCTTCCAAGGACTTAGCTTCCATGCTAAAAACCATTGGGTCTGGTCCACTTCCCCGAGTATGGCAGGTCACTTGTACTCCTTCTGGGTTTGTTAGGTGTACCACTTTGTCAGTACAACCTATGAGACCATTGTGTAGGCTTAACCAGTCCATTCTAAGAATCACGTCTATTCCCTTAGACTTAAGTACTACTAGGTCTGCTAGGAATTCTACCCCACTTAAATTGATTCTTACCCGTAAACAACCCAGTTGACACTTGATGACACCTCCAGGCGTCCGGGTTAATAGGGGTGTTTTTAGTAGTACCGTAGGTATTTTATGCTTATCCACGAAACTTGACGATATGAATGAGTGTGATGCTCCAGAATCAAATAATACTGTTGCCAGAGTTGAGCTGACTAGGAACTCACCTAGTACCACTCCTTGTGCCCCTTGAGCCTCCTGCGCGTTGATGTGGTTGACGCGGGCTCATCCATAAGGCTGCTGATTGTTGTTGTTGCCCTTGTTGTTGCTGCCAACGGGAACACGGTTGACTCCGGACACCGGTGGCCTAGGTCCATTCACCGAGTTGGAGAAGGCTGATGCAGCAGGCTTGTTCTTGGTATATGGGCAGTTGGCAATGTAATGCCTTGTTTCGCGGCAGCTGAAACAGGCCCTAGCATTGTTGTCGCTGGTGGTGACTTGGCTGGCATTGCTCTGCGGGGCCTTCATGGTGTTCTGGCTTTTGAACTGTGTGTTAGGGGCCTGGGAGCCTGTCACTTGTGACTGGGTCATATACTGCATTGGGGCCTGAGATCTTGGTGCCGTATAGCTGGAGCTCCTTGCTTTCTGGAAGCGGTCCTGCTGGCGGGCCTTACTTTCCAGGAACTTACGCTTATTTTCCCTCCTTTCTTTAGCTTTGGCCCTTTCTATAAGGATGGCCATGTTCATCAGAGTATTGAAGTCTGGGTATATCTGAGGGGTAAGCAAGGTCCGGAGTTCTGGGCTCAATCCCTTCTTGAACATGTCCTGCTTCTTTTCATCCCTATCCACTTCCTCTGGTGCATAGCGGGCAAGTTCCATGAACTGGTAGGTGTATTCTTCCACAGACATGCTCCCTTGCTGCGGTGCGTGGAACTCATCCGCCTTGCGCTTCATGGTGGCTGCGGGGATATAGTAGCGACGGAACTCCTTCACAAATTTCTCCCAAGTGATGGTGGAGCAATCTTCGGCAGCGGTACAATAATTCTCCCACCAAGCTAAAGCAGTTCCAGTGAGTTGGTGAGCTGCCAGAAGAACCTTGTCTCGGTCTTGGCATTCGAATGGCTCGAGCTTCCTTTGGATCACAAGCAGCCAGTCATCTGCCTCCAGGGGGTTGCTAGATCTGGCAAAGGTGGGCGGCTTGGTTCTCAGAAAAGCTGTCAGCTTGTCATTCATGGTCTGCTCTCGTGGCTGCTTGTTTATGAGGGCATTGGCCAGAGCTTCCAGTATGAGGGTCTGATTACTTATCGCCTGTGCCAGGTCCCCAAAAGGTGGAGGTGGTGGCAGTGGCACTTCTCCTTGGTTTCCTCCTCCATTCTGGCTCACCTCCTATTAGTTCTAAAGCGGGTCCCGTCCGTTAGGCTGTCCTCCCGCGCCAGCAGCTGCAGGGGTCCGGTTGTGGAAGGCCCTCGAACCACTTCGGGAAGCCATCTGTAGATTGGGTAGAGTCTTTGTGAGATTGGGATTAGGATTAAGTGATGTTTAAGTTGTTTAGTTCGTATTTTTGAAAAGACAGAATCCACCTTCTGCCGATAAGCACACACAAGCACACAGACTAGCAACAACAAGCACAAAAAACTTTATTACTGCAAGGGGGGTACAACACTGGGACAAGGCCAACACACGTACTACACGTCTGGTTACAGAGGCCACACTTAAGGGTGCAACTTAAGCCAAAGGGGCTGGGGTGGCTTCGGGGCATGCTACTCGTGGGGCGAGCCTTCTTCGGAGTGTGCTTCCAGGGGAACGAGCAGTCCTTGCTCGCCGTTCTCTAAGTTCCCGTTTTCCAGGGGTTGTCCAGCAGCTTCTCCTTCAACGGCGGCAGTAGACCCTTCAGGGTTCTCGGGTGGGGCTTGTGGGGTTCCCAATAGTGGTCCCTATCCTATGACGAGCGTTCCAAGTAGGACATGGTTTTCCCCAATTGCCGGGACAGACATTCCACTTCTGGTCCATTCTTGCATACGTCGGTCCCGGGCCTGCTTGAGGCTCTCCTGGGCAAACGCTTCGCTGCTGGCAGCGGCTGCGGCTCTTACCTCGGCTTGGGCCGCTCGGATCTGTTGCAGTATTACCGCGAGCTCTGCTTGCTCGGCCCGATGGGTCTGCTCCCTCAGGATGCTAGCTTGCTCGTCAAAGAGCTGATCCAAGGAGGCTAGGTAAGTAGCCACTTGGTACAGGGGGTCCTCTTCATGGCGGCAACGTTTCAAGCTTCTCATGCGAGCCTCCCAAACTGGGGTTCTGATAGCCGGAGGGAAGAAGATCATTGGTGTGGGGGCTAGGTGTCCTTCAAAAATCCGACACAGATAACAGAGCGCCTTCCTGACGACCAAGGGATAGGTGTCTTGGTGCCTAAACCCCATGGCTGTTACTCGCCATGGCCGGATGTCGGGGTAGCGGTCACTTCTGGCGATGACTAGGATCACTCTGCAACGGAGGGTACCATGGTGCTCGTACTCCCTGCTGTAGTACCTTGGGCGTTCCGTGACGCCAAGGCTCTCCAGGGCATTGATCAAAAGGCTGGGGAAGCCAGGTGCAGCTTGGCAAAGGCCCAAGGTCCATCCTTCCTCAGCCATCTGAAAAAACAAAGATTGGATGAACAAGTTTTGCATAAAAATGGTCTGTGTGGTTAAACAGGGAAGGACCTAATGGGAAAGGCTTGGAAAAGGGGTCTTGCTTCTAGGGTCACGTCCTACGGCCAACCTATGGCTCTGATACCACCTGAAGCGTCCCCTCATAAGAGAAGACTTAAATGTGATACAATATCAGTCCCAGGAGGCTGATAACACATTTATTACATCAGATGGTACATCACCGTACAACTCTACGCGGTAATGGGCAGTGAAGCGCCACTATCGTGAGGATAACAACTAAAACCCACACGACGATATTAACTACGAAGAGGTCATCAGAGTCTTGTGCCATACGGAGCTCCTGCGGGTGACCCTATCCACATGCAAGGTTCGGTGCAGAACGGAACCCCTACTCGACGTCTTCGGGAACGAAGTTTGGATCTTCCTCTGTAAAAATTAGAAAAGGGGTGAGTACAAACGTACCCAGCAAGTCCAACCACACCCACGGAGGGGGTATAAACAAAATACATGCACAGGATAGATCAAGGATAAGGCTAGGGCTTAATTTGCGGAAAGCTAATTTTTATGCATGGGTTTATTTGAAAAATATTTTTCTTAAAGCAATTCTTTTGTAACTGAGTGGGGTTGATCCACACAGGATCCAAGTTTTAAATTGCTACCAGACTCCTCATCCGCCGTAGCACACGGCACAGCTGCCGGACACTTTTTCAAAACAACTCACGCCAACCCATCCATTCCCAGAAGAAACACTAGTTGTGGGACCAAGCCATAACTCGCCCAGTACCGTGGGCACGGCTATTCGAATAGGTTTTAACTCTGCAGAGGTGTGCAACTTTACCCACAAGCGGGGTACCACAGCACGATCACCTTAGTGTCGGTGCAGATCTCAACAAAGCCATTACCCACCTTATATAGACCTGACTAGCCACCACGGAATCCACCAAGGGTTCATTGACCTATCACCGAGGTTTAACCGAGGCATAAGTCACACAGAGCTTATCCCTTCTCCTTGGTCACCTGTGTTGGAAATATGCCCTAGAGGCAATCATATTTCCTTGTATTCATGGTTAATAAAGTGTACCTTGAATATTCATGGATGACAACTTGTATTGATTAATGCTTATGTGAAGTATTTGTTAAACTCTATACTTGTATGAATATTCTAAAATGTTCCTAGTCGGAGTTCATGTGAGGACACACATGAATATTAGACTAGCACATGTATTAGTTGATTGACTACGTTTCACAAGTCATGGACATCGGGATGTCAAACTAATAATGTGGGCTCATGTGAGACATGAGACTGAACTGACCCAACACGAGATGATGACTTCTCATTACACAATATGTACGCTGTGTCCTAAGACCTGAGAACGTCGTATGTACTCAAGATGTGAACCGACTTACTTAGGAGCCATCAAACGCTGCACCGTAATAGGGTAGTCAAAAAAGTGGCTTTCAGGTCTGTCAAGAAGCATGCTGTGAGACATAGTCGGTCAAGATGGGATTTGCCCCTCTCTACAAGAGAGAGATATCTCTGAGCCCCTCGAGTGATTCGGATCAGGAAATGCATGGCCATGCTGGGGTTAAGAGTTAACCAAGGATTCCGAATCACAGGATCGAGAAAGAGTGGTCGGCTTTAAGATAGACCAAATATCGTGAGGCAAAGGGAACAACTTGTATATGATATTGTGGCGGCTCGTCTGATATGATCTTTGTGTGCGTATAGGAGTTGACATATCTTGCTAGAGGCCACTGTCTACTATTGGGCCGAATAAGAGTACTCGGGCCATGTCTATTCGCATGTGAGCCCATAGGGTCACACACTTAAGGGAAAGAAGCCTGATAAGGATGAGATCTGAATTAGACTGGGCTTAGGTGCACTAATGGGCCATTTAAGCCCAAAAGGGGGCACCCAAGGTGGGGCCCAAGGCAGAACACCTAACGGGCTATATAAACAGAGGAGGGGGCGCCTAGAAACCCTAACCCTGGCTACTATTCACGCATATGAACAGTAATCCTGGTTTATGTGTTAGAAATTTTTTGTTTTTGCTACCCCATATTCCTACAACCCGTTGCTCTCAGCTCTCCCGATGGCTATCAGACTAACTAGTGGGGTTTATGCTAAGCCGTTGCCACATACAACAGTCGAGTGGTTTGCACGATAGTTGAGTTAGGCAAGATGACACATCAACTCGGTCCTTAATTGCTCGTGGTACTTCTCGTCGACGGGTTCTCCCTCGTTCACACCGTGATCTACGACGCACACAAACAAGCACACAATAATGAAAAAGAAATAAAGATTTTATCATTGAGCTCGAATCGGATACAATTAAGATATGGAGATAGGAGTAATATTTTTGGGTGGTTTTCTGATGGCATGGCCGGAACTATGTTAGAAATGGCGTGATAAAGTTTCAGGTCAATCGGGGAACGTTTGACGCATGAAATGACGGGTCGAAGGAGTGGTTAGGGCTAAACAGGGATTCAAGGGCTTCCTTGTAATTATTTTTGAGATGACAGGGGCTTGGTTGGAATTTTATAAAACATCGGGGTCACTCTGGAAAGGTGTAGGGGTCTAGGTGTAATTATTTTGTATAGTGGAAGGGTCATTTCCTAAATAGGAAAAACCGGGAGGGCTTCTTTAGAAAAGAACATAGAGAGAGGGGAAGGGTTCTTTAAGAAATAGAAGGAAAGGCAGGGGGTTAAGGGCAAAACGGCCCTTCCCCTTCCTCCCCTTTCCCGTGAAACAGGGGAGGGGGCGGCGCGCTGGCGGCGGCCTGGGGCCGGCGGCCTGGGAGCCCGACGGTGCTCAGGAAGAGGGGGAAAAGGGAGAGGGAAGTGATAGGATCCGATTCTCTGCCGCAGCTCGGGCGGAGGTGGTCCGTGGAGGCTTGGCCACGGTGGCGGGCGGCAACGACCGTGGTGGCGCCTCTGCGGGGTTCGGCGGCGGCCCGGAGCTGGGGGGAAAGGGGAGGGAGGCAAGGAGATTCTATCCTTGTCCTCACCTTGGGCGGAGCCAGCGCGAGGAGGCAGCACGACTGTGGAGGGCGGCAGCGGCGCTGGAGCTCGGCGCGGCAGTGCTGCAGGCTGGGAAGGAGGGCTAGAGGTGGCGGCGGGGGTTGTGGAGCTCGGGAGCGACGCGGAGGCCTATTTATAGGCGGGATAAGGCGGTGGAGGAGGGGGTCCGCGGTGGTGGCCGGCCGGCGGCTCGGCAAGGCGACTTTAATGGCGCTCGGCCGCTTGCGAGCGGCGCGGGCGTTGAGGGCGTTGATGTGCAGGGGTGGGCAGTGCACGTGGAGGAGGGGTCGGTTGCTGTGCTCGGCGTCGCCGAGGCGGGTACAGGAAGGCGGTGACGGTGCTGATCGACGGACGGCGCGGCGAGCAGCGCGGCGGGTGTCGCAGCCGCGTGGTGCGCGTGGGGGCGGCCGGGAGCAGGGGCGCGCGCATGGAGCGCGTGGGGGGGTGCGGCGCCAAGCTGAGCAGCACGCGGGAGGGCGCGGCAGAGAGGAGAGGGAGGAAGAAAGGAGAAGGAGGGGAAAAGGAAAAAGAGAAAAGAGAAAAGAGAAAAGGAAAAAGAAAGAAAAAGGGAGAGCGAGAGAGAGAGCAAAGATCGCTCCGCGGAATTCGCGGCGGCGACTGCGTCCGGACGTGCACACGCGCCGGTCGGCGACGCGCAGCGCGTTGCGCGGAACGAGGGAAAGGAAGGGATGGGACGGCGAAAATTTCTGGGAAGGAATTCGAAGGATTAGGGGCTCTGTCGGAAAAGGGGTTTAGAATGATTTGAGCTCAATGATGAAAGGGAATTTTGAAAATTATTTTTAGCGCGTGATTTATCTTGGTAAATTTTTCGGGATGTTACTGTTTACTTGCTGAGATCTCGCATCTCACACCCTCTTTTATCTTTCCAGGTACTTGAGTGGCTTTTGTGTGAAGGGGTGGGGAATTAGTAGCTCACGTCACTCTTTCACACCATTGTCTAGTTTATCTTGTGATGTAACATAAATAGTGCTAGAATGTTGTTAGTCTTGTGGATCATGTCAGTTGTTCCTAGACCCTGGTGGTGATTATCTACTCTTTAGGTTATTTTATCTTGTTGGTGTGCTTACATAATCATATATCATGTTATGTTGTTGCTTTCACTTGAACTCAAAACAGGGGAGATGCTGCCAAAATTTCTTATTGGCTTGGTATATGTTGGTTTGGTGGCATCATGGTTAAGGTTTTCTTAGGGGTGTTACATATTTGAATCCTTGTCAAGCATCTTCACCATGTCATCACGGTTATCTTGAGAAGGTTGCACTTAATCTTTGCTCTTCAACTTGGTCAACTCTATTTTGAGCTTTTCAACCTCTTGTATGGATTCATCATTTTCTTGAGCAATCATCACAAGATTCTACAATAACATGATCAGCAAAATAGTTTTTTTTGCTTAGGAGCAACACAGTTTATCACAAGATAACTTAATTTCAACTTGTGAGCGTGTGCATGTCTGTGTGAGAGGTTGATAGAATTTTACCGATGTTAACACAACCTCATGAGCAATTTCTAGTGCAGCATGTGATTCAGCAAGCCTCTCATAGGCATATTCAAGTTCCATGTGGGTGCCTTGCAAAGTCACAAACTTATTAGTGAGCTTCTCCGCTTGAGCCTTGAGCATTTGATGTTCCTTCTCCAATGTTGCTACACATGTAAGTGAGTTAGTAGCACAAGCATAATCTTTGGACAAATCCTTGTACCTATTGACCAAGGAAGCATGTGTTAGCTTGAGCTTCTCAAGATCCTCGGTTAGAGTCTTGATTGCTCCAACTCTTTGACCTTCATCTTTCTTGGTCTTTTTCTTGCTTTTGGCCATCAAGCACTTGTGGTCACCATCACTAGAATATGTGGACCTTTCTGATACTATTGCTTGTCTTGATCGCCTTCAAGAGCACTTTTTGCTCTTGATGGGATTTTCTCTGGTCAGACCGATCTGATTGATCACAATAACTGGTCCAAACCGGTCTGACTAGTTCAAGCAAAGAACCAGCCAGCTTGCTTTTCTCCTCTTCTTGATTCTTGAGTGTGGTCATTAAAGGGTCATTGCAAAAGTTATTGATGTTGAGCACCACTCCAGTGACTTCTCCGCTATTTGCTCTTGATATGTACATTTGGACGATCCATATAGCTCTTCAAGGATTTCCTAAATGATATGTGCATCTATTTCACATTCTTCATAGATTACATCCTGCACATCATCGCTCAAGACACTATACAAGTATTTAGTTACTTGAGCGTTGAGTTGCCAACACTCTAACTCCTCATGAGACAAAGTTGATAAGTCAACCTTATCCACATTGAGATGAGAAGGAAGAATGCTCGCAACCAGAACCTTGCTCAGCAAGTGGACCGATGGTCCTAAATTCGTTAAAAACAAGAGCAGACCAAGAAGTGTAGTTTGAGCCATCTAGAGCGAGTGGATCAAAAGGTACCTCACATGTTGTCAACATCTTTTCTCACGGCGGTTAAGCTTGAATGTGACTCCAAGCTATGATACCAATTGAAAGGACCTTGATGTCGCCTAGAAGGGGGTGAATAAGAGTTTCTGGAATTTGAAAATTTAATGCCGCTATTAGCACACTGACCGGTCTAACACTTAGAACAGGCTAATAGACTACCAACCGGTCAAACCAGTTGTGTGACCGGTCAAACCGGTCTAAGATAGAAACTACATAGAAACATAGAATCTTCCCTCCTCGAGCTCTAGCACAAACCAAACTTGGAGCAGTAATGATCTCAAGTATTTCTATCAAGTCCGTGCACACAGAAAGGCACACCCAAGTAGATCGAAGCGGAAGCACAAATAAAAGGTAGAGAACAACAAGAGAGGCAAAACAAGAGTAGACATGAGAATTTGTTTGACCGAAGTTCAGATTCAACACTATGTTAATCCTAGTCTCCGTTGAGGAACTCTTTAGGATGTGATTCTATTCCACCGAGTTGGGTCATCTTCCAACCACTTCCTAGCTTCACTAATATGATCCTTTCCACCAAGGGAGTAAGAACACAGTCGGTACAAACTCGCCACTGCTCACCACATGTTGGGAGCTAGCCGGCGATTTCTAGCCATCTTAGAGAGTAACAAATTATTCACGAGTTGCCTTGACATCAACCAAGAGTGCTCAAGCTATGGAATACTCACTGTTTCTCACAAGATGCTCACACACACTCAATCTCTCAACCAAACTCAAAGATTTGCAATATTGTTAGCACAACTCACAAAGAGTTGTTGGGGAGAGCTCGCTGGTCAAGAGAATGGCTTTAGAAAGCTTAGGTGCAGAAGAACCATCAGTCTGTGAAAGAGAGGGCCAAGAGGTATAAATACCCAACTTCCTAAAACTAGCCGTTTGAACTTTCAGTACAGACTTGTCAGACCAGTCTATTTGAAAGTCTAACCATTAGAGCCTGGACCGGTCAGACCGGCCCCCAGACTAGTCAGACCGGTCTGAGCCAGAAGAACCCAAAACCCAAATAGAGTGCCTCACCTGGTACACCAAGACAAGATTTGGTCGACCAATTTGCTCAAAGTTAGTAAACAGGGATCTCTCTCAAGGATTCTCACTTGAGTGATCTATGAGCACTTTTGAGCGTTGTCAAATAACCAATGTTGCATCCCTCTTGATAATACGATGTACCTATATATACTCAAGATTAAATTTGAAACACAATTTTACTACTTGAGCCTTGTATCACTTCAATCTTGCCATACTTATACTTTTTCAAACTTGCGATTCCAACATTGCATATCTTCTTGAGCATTTCCATCTTTAGCTAGTGACTTAGGGTTTTTCCGTTTGTTCTTGATAAAGTGTACTTGAATCCTTAAGTCACTCCATTATATCAATCATAAGATATTTGATGCATTGCATTGCTTCACTCGGTAAGGTTTAATTATGATACTTTGCAAACCCCATGGATACTAGTTACTTCACCTTAGCAATATGCACATGGTCTCAAGCCATAGCTTAACCAAAGCTTGCTTAGTCCCTCGCTCTAGTCATCTCAATTGGTTTCTTCACCACTTACCTTCGCCATATTGAGTTAAGCTTTGCACATGAACAATTGAATTCCATTTGAAACTTATCTTTGTTTGCTTGATCTTGATTTCTAAGTAGCATCCCGTGTCTTAAGCTTCCAACAAGATCAATCAGGTAAGTCATATCCTCATATGCTTATCTTGATTTGCGATCACATTTTTGATAGTTCATTTCTTATGTGCCAAGCCATAGATTTTTTTTTCTCGAGCACGCAGGAACAAGCCATAGATAGAAACCACCATTGTTATGCATGAAAACTTATTTCTATTTTTCTTCACACTTTGCTTGACATTCAACAATATATCCTATTTATTTGATTGCATATCTCATGAGCCAATGCACTAATTCTTTTACAAACAAATTCTTGATCAACAATATTTTAACAAAGAAGTTAGCCCTTTAATCACGTTGTCATTCAACTCGCCTCACGTTATCATTCAACTCACCAAAACCCATTAGGGACCTATTATCAAATGATTATGCACAATGCTTAATCAGCAAAAAGAAAACATATTTCAGTAGCAGATAATTTGTCAAAGATCAATATGGGCACTCGCTTCCATTTCAACAGAGTCCGTGTAGTTTGAATTGTACATTTGCAACGCAGTAAACATCATACTGCCAAAAAAGCATCCTGATTTGCATCACTTATTCCTTTTTACAGGAAATATTGGATAACTTGGGTGCACAACTATTGTGATGACATGTGCCATGAAGAATTCCATTGGGGGGAATGCCATTTGTATCTCACTGCTTGATGCAGTTGCAGCAAGGCATTATCTTCAGATCAGTTCAATTTTCTGCTCTGCCACCCAAGATTGTTTCGGCTCCAGTTGTACTGTTTCAATCTACATGGGACAGTTGATCATATCATCAGCCAAATTCACATAATTATCAACGTCACTTCCCCCATGATTTCAATCAGGAAACGTCAACAAAAGTTAATCAAGTTGTGCAGTTGTTGTGGTACCTTTGCGTTTTCGACACAGACAAAATCTTTGTAACAGGCCTCCATCTGCAAGTGAGGATTCCACAACACTGCATCTGACCAACTGTGTTTCACAATAAAAACTTTAACAATGTGGACTTTACAATGTCAAAACATAGTCCTTCAATTCACAGATATCCACCTACCTTGAATTTGAGATGGCAATTTTGTCACCCAATCCATTGTCCAGGATGAGCTCACCCGGTGCACCAAGGTAGATGCAGTCAACAAATCCTGGAAAAGTCACCTCCTCCCTGTATGGTATCGAGTGGCTCAAAAAACCTTATAAGCAGTATACACCATACTTACTGCCGCAAGGAGTGCATCCAGCACAAATATCTAATAGGTGATGCAACAGCCCTGAACATCTCTTACACAAAAGTGAGAATAAAGGCAATATTGATTTCTGCTCCCACAGAGTCACATACAGTGTATAGATGCAAATACGATGACAAGGCAGGAAACCTAAATGCTAACAGTGTTTTGTGAATACTGGGGCATAGATGGGTAAATTAAATTAGGGAACACAAGAAAACAGAGTCTAATTTATTTTTTCCACACATAAAGAGGGTGAGTGTGGTGATGTCCTCATAACTATTGACCAAAATTCAAACTGACCTCTCTTCTTTGCCCTCCAAAGGATTTTTCGGGTCAGGATCCTTATTGAGAGTCTTACAACCTTTCAGACCTTTCACAGAAACGCCAGTTATGGAAGCCTGTAAACCAAATGTGCGAACAGGAAATACATGGAATCATTGTTCTTAAGGCGGTATAGCATCCTGTGGCGCCTTGAGTACGCCTTATCACCATGGTGACAAAGGCATAGCTAGGTCCTAGTGGCACCTTGGGTATGCCTTGTCACCTAGGCATCGCCTATGATGCATTTAAGAAGAAGGCATGGTATTTCAGAAAGGAAAAAAAGAAAGTGGTTCCAAGAAAACTGCAACTTACACGGAAATAAGTGTGGAGTGCTGAGTTGAATGAGAAAGGCTTGTCATCCATATTTGTTATTTTTAGAGTTGTTGACAAGCTTTTAGAGTGCAGGGAAACCTACAAATATTTCAAAAGAAAAAAAAACTCAAACCCATATGCTTCAAAGGGCAAGGCTACAACTTCTGTTGTGAAAGGTTATCAGTATGGACAGAAATCATCAAGCCACACAGTAATGTGGCAGAGTTTAACCTTGTACAATGCTTGGAAGCTAAAATCCCACATAGAACGACTATAAGAGTCATCTTTAAGTTCCAAAATTACAGCTGGATCTCCTTCGGTGACTTCTGAATCTGCGATGGACCAATTCACATTCCGTGCAAACCCATGCTGTCAAAAGTAAATTAGCCTAGGTAAATACAAAGAGTAAACTGGACAGATGTATCATTATCATGTAGCAGATTATAAAATGTGGTAAACATTATGCTACATAACTGCACCATTGAATTTGGTATAAAAAAACATGGATAGTGGCTACTATGATACTTTCTCCAACCTAGTAGAAGTGAATGAATTACTCAACGCAAAAATTGTAAGGATATTGGTTAATTTGCTAAGACATGTTTAATATTTGAATGTGACATCAGTCAAAATTAACAATTTTTTTTGGGTCCAAAGATCCATTAGGAGTAATGCTTTTTTGTCATATTTACTTTCTTTGCCGGTCCACATGGTTACAACAGAAAAACAGTTTCACAAACCTGCTGCATGGGACCTGGGCCAAACTGGGGGAAACAATGTGGAATTCCGCCACTGCTTTCAAAAAGGTATGTAGTCAGCATGCTTACTGGATAAACACCTGATGTTCTATGGCATATGGTTTCAGTCTAACCTGATGGGTTTCTGCCTATTGAACACTGCATCTGGTCGAACAAAGAGTAGGTCCTTTCCATTAGGGACTTTGAAAGAAGTAACACATGCTCCGAACAGATAGATCTCAGCCTCGCTTCATGCATAAAATGTTACACAATTAGTTGGCACTAAAATGAAAAAGAATTGAGAGTGAATGATAATATACATTTTTTAGTTGCATGGAAAAAAGTGAAATTCAGGATAAGTTTCTAAATACAAATGTACCAAGGTCAGGTTAGGACTGCCCAGTGAAATCCTACCACAGGAACACATCTTGTAAACACTTCTACAAGTCATAATATCTAGGTAAACCACCGAAGAAAAGCATGCACAGTTAGTCAACTCTGGCTATCTGTCATATTTCCCCCAATCTAGTGTTGTGACTCGTGCTGCATACACAGATGCAACCCAATGCTCCCGTCAACTCACCTAAAATCCCCTGCCAAGCTCCTATCTCTAAAAACTCATCTCCTAGACTAAAATTACTCAACCCCCTGACGCCCCTCAAGAATCACCTGATGTTCTTCCCAGAAAACATAAAATGAACTAAAAAAGAAGTACCTTCCATGCGGGGATTTGAGATTGATTTTTGGCAGTCCGCCATTGCCCTCCGACACCGCCACGCCGGGCGCGTACACCTTCTGCCCCACGCTGGCCATGGCCACCACCCTAGAGCGCCTGAATTCAAGAAACGAAGCCGAAGCAGGCGACGAGAATCGTCAGTTCACACCGATACGCATGTGGATCGGCTCGTACAGAGTGGTAGCCGTCGTACCTGAACCGCTGAGGTGAATTGGAAAAGGAGGAGGAGGAGGAGGAGGAGGAGAGTGAAGGGAGGAGGGTGGAGGCGCAAGAAGCCGCCATTTCTGTTTGGCCCCAAAGGTGAAGACGCTGCCTGTGTGCGCGCCCCTTCCTCGGAGCAGCTGAGACTCGGTGGTGTTTTTGCCTAGTTTAGAGTGGCAAGTGCACAGGATCTTCTACGGGAGAGCGCCGTGTGCGTCATGTTTAGTGCCTAATCAAACCCAGGCGGCTGACATGATACCATGGCAACGAAGATAATTGGAAACGTTGCAGGGCTCTATAGTTTAGATCGTTGTGTTGAATACAAAAATGACTCATAGCTGATAACTCCACCTTCATGAATTCTTGGAAGCTAAGCTTTATGGCAGACAGCCAGAGTTTGCAAATGCCAAACTGATCTACTCTATTGCCCATGCATTTATCTGTCATGTCTCTTGAGTTCTTGTACACTTGCATCACAAGACAGCTTTTCAACATAAGCACAAAAAGGACTACAGTCTGTTGCCACACAACCGATCCGAGCTGTTTCGCCGCAGGCACTTTGTGGCCTTGACGGTGGTACAGAACCCAGTTTGTGATTGTCCCTTGCGAGAAATTTTTATTCTGCGTTACGTTCAAAAAAAATGAAATTTTTACTCTGGGATATGCTATTATTCCAATGGAGCCTTTGAGCCACTGAAAGGCCTTCGCCATGGAAGGAGGACATGTCAATGCATATACATTTTCTATTGATCCTTTTTTTTCCTCTTGTTTTCTTCCATATTCTATGATTCATCTCCACGGCAGATTTAGCATCGGCCAAAACGAAATTGGCCAAATTGAAACTAGAATGAGATTCAACTGGTCGAGATAGCACAAGAGTTTGGCATTGACTGGAGTAACATTTTTTTGTTGTAAAATTTCCATAAATGCTCCCTCATAATTTAATTTTTGACATAGAGTAATTATACAGTAAATGCTACTAAATTCTTCACGCTTTAGATTTATTTCTACTAGATTACGGTCGTAGCATTTGACCATGTGAAACAGCTTTTTGTTGCCCTCATGATACGAAACCAGCAAATTGGCAGTTTCAACAACAGAAATTATCGTTTCAGACACTCGCTAAAGGCGTTACAATTTACAATCCTCTTATCAAACCATCGTTTGCACAGTTCAACTTGCTGCCTCTTCCGTGCTTGATTTCCCGCCACCCCCCGCGCTCTTACCGCCAGCACCACCGCCGGTGCTCGACGTCGCCGGCATGATCCGCGCCGCCTCCGTGTCGCTCCCTTCCACCATCAGCGCGCGCAGGCACAGCAACCGCCTCTCGCCGGTGTCGCTGCCTCATCACCACCACCTGCCAGTCTGCCACCGCGCTCGTCTCAACAAGCGGCGCTCTTCTCACGGGCTCCTCTGGCTTATCCTCCTCCTTCGGGGCCAGCGTCGGCGTCGCCACCTCCGGCTCCTCCCGCGCGTTCTTGATGTCCACGTGCACGCTGCTGTTCATCGACGAGTTGTTCACGCTCTGCACGTTGCTGTTCACGTTCGCAGCCACCCTCGGCGTCGAGCCCGGCAGCTCTCGGGGGTGGCGCATTGCCGAGCACCTTGCTAGCACCCACGTTGTGGCCGGCGAGCGTCACGACGCGGACACGTGGTACCCCTGGCCGCTCTCCGGTCTCGGCGCCGGCATCTCGCTCGCGGCGAGTCAAGATGAGAATGGTCGGGTCGACCCATTGAGTCGCTGGCCCGACCTATAATAACAAAACCAATGGGTCACCGGGTCGGCCTCAAATAAAAAACGATCCATTTAGAGTCGAAATCTATTGACCCGATGGATCGATAGAGTCGACCCGTAGCGTGACACTTTCCCCCACATGACCCATTCATAAGTGCACCGTCAGACTCCTCCGCTTTGCCAGTAGCTAAACTTGCTTGGACTGTAGCTGCCTTTTTTTTTTGAAAAGTTAGCTGCCTAAAATTAGGATAGTAGAAATGATGGTTATGCGCTGATTTGATATGCATGGAAAAAATTAATGTCTGTGTTTTTGCCATCTGAATGGAATTAATACATATGCAAATTGGTTGATTGCCACCTTCATCTGGTTCCTCTGACATAGTTGAAGGTAGATTATTGGTGCTGCGTCTTTTCTGATGTTGTGGAACTCCATGCATGCCTTTTATGCATTCTTCTTGCCTTTTACTTTGAACTTGCGGCACAATCTTTTCCCCGTAATATGGATTATATATTTTTCACCTGTGTATTTTTGAGTTTAGACTAGCTGACATTCTTATTCATGTAAACATACAAGATTTAATGAATTACTAGTGCTGATATATTCTGACATCTCGACCACAATACTGCCAGTGATATTTGGGAACATATCTGGTGGAAATCACAACTTCGTGAAAACCCGTGCAAATCACGGCAAAAAAATTGTCTAAATTCACTAAAAAATCACACATTTAGATGATATGATGATACACAATCTTGTAAAATATCATGTCCAAATTCGACTTCGTTTGTGAGATATAAAATTAACAAATTTCAAGTCAGAAAGCTGTCCAAATGATTTGTTATAAATTTGTTATTTTTATATCTCACAAGCGAAGTCTAGTTTGGATAAGATATTTTACAAGGTTGTGTATCATCATATCATCTACATGTGTGATTTTTTTGGTGAATTTAGACGACTTTTTGCCGTGGTTTGCACGAGTTTTCACGAAAATTGTGGTTTGCACCAGATACGTTGCCGTGATATTTAGGCTACTTTGGCCAATTGCTAGCGCTATTCTGAGTATAGCAGTCTTGACGTGTTTTAGTATTCCGAAAGAAAGTATTACCCATTATGATATATGCCAATGTTCTAACATCTTTTGGTGCTTGCAGTAAGATTCCTTTTGGTAATGTAAACACTAACGCCTTTTCCACTCACGGTTTTTTCTTTCAAAAACGTAAACACACTAACTCTTTTGAACGGGCCGACCCGTAATGCCCATTGGGCCATCAAAAATATAGGTAAAATATTGATTTGGGTCGGTCCATAGCCTCATAAGTTGGCCTTGAGGCCAGGGGGGCCAAGTCAAGTCCAAGGCCAGGTCCGAGCCGGCCCATTCTCATCCCGAGCAGCGAGGCTCCTGAGGCAGTCTCTCTCGGGGCGGCGGGCAGCGGAAGAGGGCGATCTTGATGTCGCTGCCGCGGTTGCCCTCGCCCCTCGGCTCTGCCCGAGCTAATCGGTTGTCTATTAACAATCAACTGGCCTTGCACGAGGGGCATCAGATTGGGCCAGGTTTTGCAACTGGTATCTAACCATTTAACTACCTGCAATTTTCAACAAATTTCAATTTACATGTTCCACGCTATCATATAATATAATGCGATGGTCATACTCATGCTGAAGATGAAGGTATACCGTGAGGTTAAAGCAACTAGAGTTGTCCTTCAGGCAGTTGACAGTCAAAGAGAAGTGTTCAGGAAGATCACAATGGAGTAAAAGACAATCAGAACCACTGGAGAGGGGTCGATTCAACAGAGGTAAAATTATTCATATCAGACATATATACTGTTGAACAATCAGCTCAGTACATGTTCACAAAGAGCCATCTTACGCCATATCATCTACGACAACAAAAACCTGAACATTAGGATATCAGACATAAACTAAACCTGTTCTAAAATCAGCATTCACATAGCGTTTACCTTACCACATTTGACTTGTTAGTCTAAGGGAGTTTCCATGCCGTCCCCTTTTTCTTCTCTGTCGCCACCTTTCCTTAATTTCACCACACTCACTTCCTGGAGGACTTTCACTTGCACCGCCATCTGCACTGAATGAGATGCCTCGCAACCGAGCAGTTTCTGCTATCAGGTCGTTCACCAGCATGTCAGTTGTCCCTGACTTGAGGTGATCCCTCTCAAATACCAAGAGATGGGTGGCGGGGGTAAAAGGGCAGGCTCGATAAGCTGATCCAGGGTAATGGCAGATGTAACTCTGCCCCTGCCACCAGTACAGGATTCATATTCTTCCAGAGAGCATGGATGAAGAGGAAGGCATACTTCCTTGTCTACAAATATGGGTTCTATCCTCCAGCAACCCTCAAACTTTCTCATAAAACCTGTTCGTCCTTGTTTAAACTTAACCTGCAAAAGGTATTGCACGAAGACATGAATCAGGCAACATATGCGTCGACCAAAGGGACTGGCAGTGTTTCAAGGTTTTACAGTATGATTTTTTCTGTTCTGGTCAGAAAAAACATGAACTGACAAGACGCCAGACCACCAGAGGAATTTCCAGTTGCTGCCAGCTCCACTTCAACTACTTGCCTTGACCCTTTCTCAAGCAAGACTTTTCTTGATATTACTTCCTGAAAAAAGCGAAAAAATATCCATGATACCTGGCTCTAGGGTGAGATCCTGATTCCCCTCCTCTTATGAGAAAATTCCTTGGCTTCCTAGTATTATTACCAATGAGAATACATTTCGTAGGCCCCCAATTTTACGCAAGAAATAGTATGCTTGGCCCTCGTTTTTTATGGAATACCCTCAGAATCATGTTTTATGTCACACTATTCAAAGTTCCACTCCCTACTCAGTATTACGGAACAACCTAGCAACTTGCAATAACACTGAATATCACATTATGTCAATAACTCAAACTGAGTAACCGACAAAAGAATTGTTTTGCCCTACCACTCAAATGAGATCCTGCTAAGTAAAAAATGGAAAGACCTCCAACAAATATATGATGAATGAACATCATCTAAAAGTTTGGGCTTAATGCTTTATCGACAAAATACAACAAGAACTATTACATTTCACACAATGTTACACAAGGAAAAGCCATTGGCGGATCAGTTCTCCTAAGTAAGCTCAGGGGCCTGTACTGATAATAGAAATGGCGCCATGCTTTCTTCCGTAGCCTGAACTATCCAACTGGACCCTGGCTATGATTTGGCTCCCAACACACATGGTACCAAGAAACCAAAGCTAATGTATTTTCTAAGCTACCCTAAGCAGTCGGAAGAACATTCCATCTTAGTCAATCTTCATAAGAAGTAAAAACACACATGTACATACCTTTATATTTTTTAACACCCTCTTGTTCTCTGGGTCAATTATGATGTTGTATACAGCATCCGGTGGTATCCTGCTTAGATGACAGAACAGTTTTTGATCATGTAATGTTAAATGCTTCAATTATATGAACAATCTTAGAAGTACTATCACATACATTTTTTCATTACTGGAATTTCGTGCAAAAGGCTAACTTTTCCAGAATAGCAGGCAATTCTAATGCATCTTCAATAATGTCATGAGTCGAGGGAATATGTAAACAATCACTCTTGATGCTGAGAGAGAAGTGTGCAAGAACAAATTATCATGCATATCTTGATTTCTGGCGGCTTGTCAGTCCAACTAGGATTGTTCCTCCAAGCTTGGAGCCGCCTGTCCAAGCTAACCTCAGCAGCAGCAATGCGCAACTCTTTCCCCATCTCTGATGGCATTTTAGCATTCATACCGCAGCCAGCAGCATCCTTCTTCAAGAAACGCCCAAAATGCACCTATTGCAATACCCAACCAATTCACATCTGCACAACAAGTTCCGTTCCATTCCGTAAATCTCAATTTTTAAAAAAAGAAACCAACCTTGAGAGAGTTTTGAATCTTATCAGGAATCTGCCAGAAGCTATTGAATCCCAGCGCAGGCTTCTGCGGCAAGCCATCCGCTAGGCGGCTGACAGCCGGTTCTTGCCTGCTACCGTCTCCTATCAAGAAACCCAATGCCCTGAAGCAAGTCACCGGAACATGAATGAATTGTTAAAAGAACTGAGGCATTGCCATCAAATGGACGCAGCGGCTCGAGTCAAAAGAAAAGGAGAGCGAGAAGTTTTATAAAATTGATGGCATGGCAACTGGCAAAGGGGGGAAGATTTAACCTCGGAGAGATGGAGGAAAGTGTCAGGTGGCGATTGACTATGGACCGGAGGGCCGTTGAGGCGATGACAGAAGGGAGCAGGAGTGACCAAGCGGAGATGGAGGCTGCGAGAAGTGACAAGGAAGGCCGTCGACGTCTCGCCGAGCTCAGATCCCTGAAACTATGTGTTATGTAGTAAGGCTTTCATCATCAAGTTGTCATGTAATCCCTGAAATTATGTGTTATGTAGTAGCTATCAACTATTATGAATGACTGCAGAGAAATACAACTTACATCAAAGAAAGATGTGCAGCCTCTGAAGATCCATCCAGCAGAATGAACAAAAAATCTTCAGCTCCATTAATATTAATCCAAAGAGTTACCTGCTCTTTGCTTGTTACAACTAGATCAGATGCATGATATGAACCAGTGTTTTCGCATCATACTCTATTTGCAACCAGATAGCAACCTGACTGATTATGCAAAGCGTACCTGAGCTGATAGAAGAACCTTTATGTTCTGACATCAATGTTATTCTGACAGAAATGGCATGACAATATATTCTTGCAGTTGCATTCTCTGGCTTGGTTTGCCAACACCAGTTATATTCAAGTCAATGGATAATGTTTCACTGAATAGCACAATCCTTTGAATACTCCAAGCACCTGATAACAGGAAAGCAAATAGTTTCACCTCTTTTTTTTATTCTTCATCTGTACAAAATTAATAACAAGATGGTTGTTCTTTTTCAGTACTTCACACCTAACCTGATGGTTCTCCCTCTGACCTCTACCTATTGACAAATTACAATGGATGCATCTTTTTTTCCCCCAAGGTTTCTCCAACAGACAAATGCTAGCATAACTGTCCAGGTAAAGTTCATGTGAGACCAGAACATGCACTCTGTAGATTTGTTCTCTCTAGAAACCTTTTGTGTTTTCCATCTGGAGGTACGGTTCTCAGTACTCACAAAAAAAAAACTGAAATCCCCAGTTAACATAGCAAATCACCAGGATAATCTTTTCGGACCAGAACTAAAATAAGAGGCCTAATGGCTAACATGGCCAGATCCAGACATCAGGATGCCAACTATGTTTGTCTGTAGTCTGCATTGCATGATCATGATTAAGACATCCACAAGACCACAGTACACTATATTTCCTTTAGAATTTCTTTGTACGTATATCTACTCATCATTACCAGTAATCACCACATGAACATGAACCATCTCTAAAATGGTGAAAACGGTTAGAATCCCGCAATATGATCAGCCGGCCCTCAATAGCAGATATATACTTGAAAGCAGTATGACAGTCTTCGCATACTCTCAGGTTTTTTATCACCCTGATAGGCCTCCCAGGAGGAATTTTAAGAATACCATAAGCAACAGCAAGCTTCTCGCTATGATACTTGAGCATGTGCTCCTTCTCTTCCTCCTCCACATCATGCAAAACCATATCTGTAGCAGATACATAGCCTGCCTTTTTCATCCTCATGTCCAGGTCTTCCAGGAAAGCATATATGTCTTCTTTCTCAGGATGTACACAATCACCCACTGAGAAAGTGTGGACTTTGTTCTGCACTTCAATCCAACTGAATCCTGGAACCTTCTTCACACCACGCTCATACATCATAACTCTCATCTTGTCCACATCACGCCATTTGCCAGAGGATGCATATATATTTGAAAGCAAGACATACATGCCAGCATTTTCAGGTTCCAACTCAAATATTTTCTCAGCTGCACTCCTGCCTAGTTCAGAGTTGCGGTGGATCCTACTAGCACCAAGTAACGCACCCCACATGGTAGAGTCAGGCTCAAAAGGCATGTCCTTCATAAGATTAACTGCTTCATCCAATCTTCCAGCCCGTCCAAGAAGGTCTATCATACAAGTGTAATGTTCAGGTTTCGCTGTCACACCAAAATCGTGGTGCATTGAATAGAAGTATGAAATGCCTTTCTCAATCAAACCAGAGTGACTACATGCTGCAAGTATTCCAACCTGAAAGTCAGATTAACCAAGAACATTAGATCGCAAGAGAACGACTATTCTTGATTTTACATTTTACTACACCAAGCCAACTTCCTGTAAGCTTCTTTAGTTTATGTTGTCCAAAAAAAGAAGACACATGCAGATATCATAGTACATGACTTTACTACAAAGAAAGATATATAGATAAATACTAAAATATCATAAAGTAGATATTGATCCCACAAGCGAAACTAATTGCATCTAGTGTAACTTGTCCATGCAACAAACTTAAAAGACAGCTTTCCACCTCCAGAAAGGATGTTCTTACCAAAGTAATATCATCTGGCTTGGTAGAAGTCTTCCTCATTGTATCAAAAACCTCAAGTGCTTCCTTGCCAAAACCATGCCGCGCATAGCCTGCAATCATAGTATTCCATGAAACAACATCCCTCTCCTCCATCTCCTCAAATGCATTGTGAGCTTCCTCCATGTTCCCACATTTGAAGTACATAGCTAGGAGTGCATTCCCCACAAAGCAGCCCACACCATAACCAGCCTTAATCAACCTACTATGCAGCTGCATTCCACACTCAAGTGCAGCAATGTCAGCACACGTGCTCAAAACACAAGCAAATGCTGACCTGTTCACCCACTCACCACAACGCCCCATCCCTTTGAACAACAGCAGGGTTTCCTCACTGAAACCACCCTGCGAATATGCAGCCAGCATTGCAGCCCATGAGACTGCATCTTTCTGTGGCATGGTGTCAAAAATTTTCCTTGCCTCCTCCAACATCCCAGCCTGAGCATACCCTGTCAACATTGTATTCCACGAAGCCACATTCCTGCAGGGCATGGCATCAAACAACCGATTCGCCTCCTCCATCATCCTCCGCTGGACATATGCTGCCATCATTGCATTCCACGACACAGCATTCTTCTCTGGCATGGCATCAAACACCCGCCTAGCCTCTTCGAGCATCCCATTTTGTGCATACCCAGACACAACTGCTGTCCATGTGAACACGTCCCTAATTGGAGCCGCATCAAAGAATCTTCTCGCCTCCATCATATCACCCCTCCTTGCATAACCAGATACCATAGTGTTCCAAGACACGACATCTCTCTGTGGCATTCTATTAAACATCTCCTGTGCTTCAGCCATCTGACCCCACTGCACATACCCAGCCATCAAAGCGTTCCAAGAAATTGAATCCCACTCTGTCCTTGAATCAAACAGCCCCCTTGCCTCTTGAATCCTTCCATTCCGCACATACGCAGCAAGCATGCCGTTCCACGAAACAGCATCCTTCTCCGGTGCAAGATCAAAGTAGTGTCGCGCGAGTGATACAAGCCCATAGTTGGCGTGAGACGAGATCATGACGTTGTAGGACACGGAGTCCTTCACGGGCATTTCGTCGAACAGGCTTCGCGCGTCGGCCAGGGACGAGGACACCGCCAGCGCGTGGAGGAGCGTGTTGTAGGAGAAGGTGTCGGGCCGCGGGATGGAGCGGAAGAAGGAGATTGCCAGCGGGAGACGGCCGTTGGAAGCGTACCCGGCGAGCATGGCGTTGTAGGTGGAGGTGGAGCGGCGTGGCATCGCGGCGAAGAGGCGCTCGGCGTCCGGGACGCGGCCAGCGCGCATGTGGGCCGTGATGGCCTTGTTCCGCCGGATCACCTCCGCGTCGGGCTTGGCCGAGAATGAGGTGTCTCCAGCACCGGCCGGGGGCCGAGGGCTTCGCTGCCGCGCGGCGGCGCGGAGATGGCGCGAAGGGAGCATGGGTGGTTTTTTTCGAACTGAGGTGTAATACTTTGATTTGTCGGTTCAAGGCCTCAAGGGTGGCGAGGAGGACCCCGCGGCGGCGCGCTCGGCGAGGTGGAGCGGCAAGCCCGCGCAGCCGCGCGGAACCAGGTGCCGAGGCAGCTGCCTGGGAGGGAGGAGGGAGGAGGGCGGTCGCCGGCCGCCGGATCCGTTGAGGGAGGCGGACTGGAGGGCAGCGGCGGCAGCCAGTGCCGAGCTACAAAGGCTGGGCCGCGGCAAACCCATTGGCCCAGCCCAGCCCACTATACACATGTCAACAAAAAAAAATACAGATCTTTGCAGCTAGGCTTCAATGGCTGTTTAGGGGACGGTTATGCATCGCAGAAAGCGATAATTTTTTCTTCTATCGTCTGAAGTTGACCCAAATCTCCACCAAATTACAACCTTCTAATTGAATTTTGGTCCATAAAAAATTAACACTTTACTCAGCATCTATACATAGGTAGTCTCCACATGCACATGCACATGCAATATGCAAAAGAGACAAATCTTCTTACGTCGTCATCTGCGTGCAAACATGTTGAAGATTAAAAAATAATAAATTTTAGAGTAAAATGCACTGTGGGTACATGAACTTGTAGTGTTGTGTCAAATAGGTCCATAAACTTAGAAACCGGACATCTAGCCCCTCGAACTTGCGAACCCGTTCACCCCAGGTCCAGTCCGGTTTTGCATGGCTTTACATGGCACTGTGCGCCCGCGATTTGCTACAGTAAATCCGGATTTGCTACAGTTACCGCGGTTTTGTTTTTCCTTTTCTAATTTATTTCGGCTGAATCTTTGAAAAATCATAACTCTTCGATACAACATCGGATGAAGATGATTTTTATATGAAAATTATAGCCCTCGACGAGATCTACAACTATCTAGTTTTGAGTTTTTTCATTTGATGAAGTTAAGTTGCCCAAAAAAATTATACAAAAGTACAGCACCATAATAATCACGTACTTCTGCTTGTCGCACTAGAAAATTAATATATTTTTCTATTTGTTGTCAAATGAAGACACTTGTATACAAAAATTTTAGTACCCTAAAAGATCTAGATTCTTAGAGTTTTAATTTTTTATATTTGAAGTTGTTAAAATGTCGATAAAACAGAAAAATCTAGATCTCGACGAGATCTACAACTTAAAATTTTATTACTCTAAAAGATCTAGATTTTTCTGTTTTATCAACATTTTAACAACTTCAAATATAAAAACTTAAAACTCTAAGAATCTAGATCTTTTAGAGTACTAAAATTTTAGTATACAAGTGTCTTCATTTGACAACAAACAGAAAAATATATTAATTCTCTAGTGCGACAAGCAGAAGTACGTGATTATTATGGTGCTGTACTTTTGTATAATTTTTGTGGGCAACTTAACTTCATCAAATGAAAAAACTCAAAACTAGAAAGTTGTAGATCTCGTCGAGGCTACAATTTTCATATAAAAATCATCTTCATCCGATGTTGTATCGAAGAGTTATGATTTTTCAAAGATTCAGCCGAAATAAATTAGAAAAGGAAAAACAAAACGCGGTAACTGTAGCAAATCCGGGTTTACTGTAGCAAATCGCGGGCGCACAGTGCCATGCAAGCCATGCAAAACTGGACTGGACCTGGGGTGAACGGGTTCGCAAGTTCGAGGGGCTAGATGTCTGGTTTCTAAGTTTATGGACCTATTTGACATAGCACTACAAGTTCGTGTACCCACAGTGCATTTTACTATAAATTTTAAACCATAAATCAAAATTAAATTCTAATTGCATCATTGTGTTTCTTATGGTAAAATCTTCAAAACAAGAGCACACGTAAATATATCTGGATGATTTTATTAAAAATATTTTTATAATACTGGATAATTAATTTGGGAATAAAAAATTAACAACACAAACAAAATAATTATTTTTATGAATAAAAAATAAATATAATGAACAAATAATAATATGCAATGAATAAAATATTACACGTCGCGAACTTTTAAATATATAGAATAAATAATAAAAAATGGATATCACAAACAAATGGAGCGACATCACGGAATAATTTAATCTACAAAGTGAAAAAATAATTTAGCGTTGTGAACAAATTAATGAAAAAGAAATATCTATCTGAGCATTGTAAATAAATAGTAAAATATGATAGGGTGAAAAATAGTATAAAATATAAAATAAATAAAAAGAAAGAAAGGTGTCTCCGTTGCATGCATCTGTATGCGGCATGTAGGTGTCTACTTAGATAGCTTTACATGCGAATAAAATGAGAAAGTGTGTGGTTAAAAGGAAGAAACATCACTAAAAAAACATGTTATCCAAATGGGCCACATCGAATAGTTGTTGGGCCGATAATGAAATAGACAGGCCAAAAGAGGATACTAGACCATTTAAGATAAAGACAACAACTAAATGGGTTGAAAAACAGTCCGGTCAAGAGAGAGCGCAGGCCGAAAAAACAAACATGGGCCCAATAGCGTATGCATGGGATCCTTCAAACGATAGCCCCGCGATTTGCAGCCCGCGCGATTGTCGCACTCGGTTTTAAGAACGAAACCGAATGCATAACCATATATATGTCAGGATCAAGTTTCATACATATAGTGACATTATAAGTGAATAATCAGTAACAGTATCACGTAAAAGAGAAATACAACAATTAAAAGACTATCAAAGTTATACAGCTTTCTTGGAAACGAAGGCTTCAACTTCACAGTCAATCGACTGGGGGTTGCGTACGCCTAGAACTCAGTATCATCTTCAAAAGACTTCACAACAACTTTCTCTTCTGAGCAGCAGTAAGCAAGGGTGAGTACACTTATGGTTGGTACTCAGCAAGGCCACAAGAAATAACCAAAATGTGATTTATATCCATTTTTAAGTTTATTAATCATATGAGGGATCAAGCCACTCTTGACCGTGAGCACGGCTAACTGGTTAGTTTTAACTCTGCAGAGGTTGTACACTTTCACCACAATTCGCGTAAAAGTTTCGAAGAACTTTGAACCCAACCACGCATGTGCTAGCTAGGCACAATAGCACACTTCCGAGGTGTGATTGCATAGGGATGCTACGAGGCATTTACAAAGATTCCCTAACAAATGAATATCCATTAAGGTTTCAAGTCAAAGCAGAGCATAACCCTCCCTAATGGTCAACTCCTTAGCAAAGGCCGCTACCCCAAGAGGACCGGGCTATACCCCATCGATGCATCCCCTCTTGCCCTTTCGGTAAGACTGTCACAAGCTAGAGTTTCTAATTAATCAGCCAAGACCAGAGCCATATAGTATTGTGGTTGTACTGTTTTCCTGGGTGGGTCTCCATGTTTCAATTAAACAAAGTATTGAAAGGATCTTAAGATGCCTAGAGGGGGGTGAATAAGCAATCTGCAATTTAAAAAACACTTAACAAAAGATCAGACACAGACCTGCCCGGATACTCCGGTTTTTTTGTGATCCGGAGTATCCGGAGCTATATCCGGAATCTCCGGGTATGAACGACCTGAAAGGAAACTGAAAGAATCTATGTATGAAAAGTAGATCGAGCCAAAATATGAGTACCAGGGGTTTCTTAAGGTTGATATCCAACAAACAAAACTTACTAGAAACTCGTGAGTGAGTAGATCGAGCTCAAAGGCTAGAAATGAAGTCTCACAAGCAAATAGCAAAGAAATCAAGTAAACTAACACGAAGGAGACAAGGATTTGTTTCCCGAAGTTCACACCCAAAGGTGCTACGTCTCCGTTGAGGAAGGATTCGAGAGACGGTGGTCAAGAACCCCTATGCTCCTCTTCCAAGGGCGAGATCACCTCTCAAGCCCAAGGTTACTTACTATGGATTTCTCGACGAGGAATGGAGCTTAGAAACTTCTTGTGCAGCTCACAATCTTGATTGAGCAATCACAAGCACGCCTAGCCGTCTAGGAGCACAAGGCTCCAAGAGTAACAAACTTGAAACCGCGAACTTGACCAAAACCAAGTGCTCAAGAGATGGGAATGAGGCTCACTTGCACGAATGCTTGCTCTTGCTTGCTTCTCACTCAAATCCCTCAAGGGAATCACTCAAGAATGGAGAAAAGGGAGTGAGAGAGCTCTTTCTTGGCTTAGGTTTGAGTTCAGCTCGTCAAGGTGGCAAGAGAGAGGGCTGAAGGGGTATGGTGGGGGTATTTATAGTCTTCAGCCCAGAAATAGTCGTTGGGCGAAAGGGTACCCGGAGACTCCGGGTATATGCCCGGAGACTCCGGGCAACTCTAGTTTTTCAGTCCGTGAACAGCACCCGGACACTCCGGGCAAAGGGGTCCGGAGTATCCGGCCCTATACCCGGAGTATCCGGGTTAGGCAGGGAAAAACTTCGATTTTTGCTCTTTTGAATTGTTTTGTGGCTCACAAGTATTTGTCTAGGTTCTCTTGAGCACTAGTTTCAAGTCAACACCTTTGAATTAAGTCCCTCTTGATAGTACGGCGTCCCTATACTCAAATTTCAAAAATAAAAGAGTAAAGTGCACTGTATGTCCTTGAACTACTTCTCCTGTTCTGTTTAGGTCCATGAACTTTGAAAATGCATTTCTAGGTCCAGGATCTATTTAAGTGAGCCATTGGAGGTCCAAAATGACATTGACCTGCTCTGACCGGCTACGTGGATTGCCAAGCTGGCTCTGACGTGGACATGGCATCTGACGGAGGCACAAAAAATTGCAAGTACACCCTTCCCTTCTATAGTAATGTGGGGTGCGGATCCATGCCATGGCTCTCATCCTCTGTTCTCTCGTGTTCTTCTCCCCCCCTCTCTGCGCCTACCCCTGAGGCCCAGATCCATGCCATGGCTCGCGAATCCAGTGCATCGGCGTCGGAGCAGTGGGGTGCGGATGAGCTCCCGCTCATCCTTTGCACTGATTGTGGGCTCCGGCAAGTGGTGCGGCGCAGATCGAAGCAGGAATGGAGCTTTGGGAAGGTGTTCTACTGCTGCCCGTTGCACAAGGTGAGTTCGGCTATGGGTTGATGTGTTGATTTGTTGCCCGCTCATCTTTGATTTAATTGAGGAAGATTTGAGCTTGTTTTGTTGGTCTGTGTAGCGTGATGGAAGTGGATGCCCTTTTTGGTTCTGGGAAGAAGATTACGTTGTCAAGCTTAGGAGTCTTGGTTGCTGAAAGGAGGTAGTTCAACGCAGCTGGAAGGCCCTATTGCAGCCCCAAGGATGGAGTTTCTGCATGCTAGAGAAGGAGAATGGAAGAAGAAGAATGCCACTGAAATAGTTAGGTTGCTAAAGTCAATATGTGTTGTATGTGTATCTATTCTGTGTGTGCAATGTGTTTGTTGCTCTTAGTGTTTAAGAACTAAACATGGAATGTATCGAAGCTATTAGCATGTATGATCTGAGCTTGAATTGTGAGAACCATTTGACAGAAACTAGAGGGCAGTGGCTATTATTCACAGCCATTTCAGATAAATGAGTTGACAAGCATTTCAGATAAATGAGTTCACTAGCATTTCACAGACATGTCACAGAAACTAGAGTTCACAGCCATTTCTCATAAACTAGTTCACAAGCATTTCACAGAAACTAGAGTTCACAGCCTAATGTTTTGCTGTACAACCATGACAGCAAGTTAGACAAACCACAAAAGGTCACAAAAGATTTGAGCTGGTCATAGATGCTGTAAGCTAGGTCTACTTCTTGGCTAGCTTCCTCTTCTTAGTTGGTGCCTGTCCATCTCCACCAATCTTGGTATTTGTCTTGGCTGCCTTCCTTTGTTTGGATGATTCCTATCCATCTCCACCAGTTTGACAGTTTTTCTTCGAGGCCTTCCCTTTCTTTGCTGCTGCAGCCTGCCTCCCAGCCTTGGTTGATGTTGTTAATGGGACTCCAGGTCTGGCCCTTGGACGGTTGTTCTGAACAAATTCAGAATCAGGTAATGGTCCATGATGCAGAAGAAGCCTGCTGGATTGTGATCCTTCAGCAATCATCTGGCTCATCATTGTTGAACTAAGTTGTGACATAAGTTGGGAACTACCTACTTCTTACTGGATGTCCTCCTGCACAGAATTAGAAGACAATCAGAAGATATGTGGTTTGACAATTACACATGTTGTCTGACTCATTGAGACTTACCATGTCACATGTTGCATTGCCTTCCTCCTGGACTGTTTGGGCCTTCCTTCTTACTGGTTGTTTGGGTCTCAAGCCTAGCTTCTTTATTTCACATGTTGCCTGGTTGTGTTGATCGGACTGACAGTACCTACAATGCATCACCACTCCATGCTTTGTCATTTTAGGCCCATGTTTTCTTTGGACCTCATGAGGTTGCTTTCTCCTTGACTTCTTGGGCCTCCTAACTTTCTTCTCATAGATTGGAGCTAGAACTTGTGGCCCATTAACATGCTCCCACTCTCTCTTGTCTCTGCATGGCCAAATGTTGAACTCATACGCTTTTCTGAAACTCACTACAGAATAGCAACTTGGTACAACTGATTCAGCTGGAATTCTCTCATGCCTTAAGGCAGCTATAGCATGGTTACATGGTATCCCAGTTAGGTCCCACCTTCTACAATCACAATGTTGGGTGGCCAATTCAACAATGTACTGATTCTCCCTCTCATTTACTTGAAACACACTCTGGCCAGCAGGCAGTGCATAACACAAGTTGGCCCATTCAGACCTCTTCAGAATTTTCTTTCTAATTTTGGGGCACAGGGGACCTTGGAACTTTTCTGCCATCTCTTTTTGCTTGTTCACAATCCTAGTCATCATTTGACACTTGATCTTCTCAAACATAGAGAGTATAGGCAATTCCCTTCCTTCTAGTATGTATCTGTTGAACACCTCACAACTGTTGTTCAACAAGATATCACATTTAGGGAACTCAGAGAAGAAGGCCTTTACCCATGTGTTTGGTGGCATCTTCTCTAACCATGTGTAGGCAGCTGCATTTAATGTCTTCATTTGGTCCATGTTTGTGTTCCAATCCATCACAGTGGTTGATCTTGCACACATCCATAGCTGATTCTTCAGTGTCTCTCCCTTGAAGTGCTGCTGGAAATTGGAGTATAAGTGCCTAACACAGAACCTATGTTCTGCTTCTGGAAAGACTTGCTCCACAGCAGGGATCATACCCTATACAATGGGTACAAGCATGAGTACAAGCATGAGTACAATTATGAGTACAAGCATGAGGATTAGCTGATTACCTTTTGTTTATCAGTCATTACAGTCCAAGGATAAGTGCTCTCAATTCCAAGATCACTCTTCAATGTATTCAAGAACCACAGCCATGAGTCCTTGCACTCTACCTCAACCACAGCCATTGCAATGGGATATATACAGTCATTAGGATCAATACCTACTGCAGTCAATAGAATTCCTCCAGTTCTGGTCTTTATGTGGCACCCATCCAAGCATATCAAGGGCCTGCATGCACTTAGAAATCCCCTTTTGGATGCATCCAATGAAAAATAGCAGGTGCTGAAATGATTAGACACTACATTGAGATAGAAAGATGTCCCAGGATTACTTCTCCTTAGCTCTTGCCCATAATCCCATAACTGGTTGTACTGCTCTTCCTCATCTCCGTGGACCTTCTTCAGAGCAATAAGCCTAGCTCTTGCCAACTTGGTTCTAGTTGGGGTTAGATTCCATTCTCTCTGCACAACCTTTGCAAAGTTTGCCAAACTCAGTTTATCATTACTTCTGAACACCTCAATGTACTTCTCTACTAGCCACTTGGAAGTGCATCTCTGCAAAACAAATTCCTTTTGACAGTTGTGCTCACTCTGATATGTCTTGACCATGAAACATTTGGCCCTGCTATCATGGGAAGCATACAACCTCCATGGACATTCTGGAGCACAGTGAGCCTCTATCCTAGTTCTATCATTCCTTGGCATCTTTATCTGCACCCTATTCTTTACACTGTATTCAGTGATTGCCTTCCTCAAAACCTCAACTGAAGGAAACATCATCCCTGGTTTGAACACTGGATTACTTAAGTCCTCTGCAGACCAAGACTTGAACCTTAATCCTTCATCCTCAGAATCTGGAAGATCCAAGCAGTCCTCATCTATACAAATATCATCAGCAGCACCTTGACTTGATGATGCATTCACAGCTGCACCCTCATCATTCACCCCCACATCAACATTCTTAACAAATAAATCATCATCATCTGCATCAATTTCACAGTCACTGTCCACGAAATCTGAGTCTTCAGAACTGCCATCATCACCACCACCACTTGAATCACTTCCTTCATCATCTACCATGCCTCTACTAGTGGTTGGTACATCACTGTAAAAATTTGGTAGCTTCTCATCCACCTTCTTTGGAACATACTGCACCTTGTGAGGGCTCAGTACCTTGGGCAACTCAGCAATTGGGTTCACTACAATATCATCAAAGCCCAAGCCTGCAATGTTGTCATCATGATCAAAGTATACCACAAGGTTCTTGACCCTATCTACAACTGACACCATCACATTAGTGTCTGAGTCATTGGAAATCACTCTTAATCCATCAGCCACATCCTTCCCAGGTAACTGCCAGTAAATCCTCATGCTTTCAGTCCTCTCATATCCAAGTTGCTCTATGAAATCATCAAACCACAAAGGAGACCATGTCTCTGACTCACAATAATCGAACCAAGAAACCTTCCCATCCACATAGCTCCTCAACTGGCCATGCCCAACAAAAAACCCGCCATGTCGGACCTCTACTGTGAACTCGTCACTACCAGAACCTACACAAAATTGCACATGAATCATGAACACAACCTTCCACAAAACCCCACGGCTCAACCAAAACACTAACAATCTTCCTGAAATCGACCAAATACCCAAAATTTCCACCAAATACATGATCTACGTGTACCAATACTCGACCGACAACTAACTAATCTCAAAGATTGGGGATTTAATCGACTCACCATACACGGGCGCAGGTTCTCCTTTCCGCCGCAGTCGCGGTGCCATCGCTGCGCTTCAAGTGCCACGACTGGTCCCTCCTTGCCTCCCTTCAGATCCTCTCGCGAGCATCCACTGCCGCCGGCCCCTCACTATCTTCGATGAACGCCGATCGCCGCCGCCCTAATCGCCCCCTTCCGCCTCGTCGCTGAGGAAGACGAAAGAACAGGGGAGCGTAAGGAGGGGTCGGGATGGGAGGGCCTACTTGCACTTTTTTCTTTATTTTTTGTCTCCGGTCAGATGCCAACACACAGGCCACGTCCACGTCAGAGCCAACTTGGCGATCCACGTAGCTGGTCAGAGCAGGTCAATGATGTTTTGGACCTCCAATGCCTCACTTAAATAGATCCTGGACCTAGAAATGCATTTTCAAAGTTCATGGACCTAAACAGAACAGGAGAAGTAGTTTAAGGACCTACAGTGCATTTTACTCAAAATAAAATCTAATTTCATGAGTATGCTTGAACACCGCCTTTTCATTTCCTTTTTGAGGGGCCATACGTCATCACTTGATTCACCTATACATATTCATCACCTGCACACATGCTTAATTACACAATTAAATATACATGTGTTTTGTCATTATTCACCAAAACACACCTAGGGGCCTAAATCACTTTCAAGTATTCTTGTAAATAAGCATAGACAGAAAGATGGTTAGGGTCACTTGTCTTTCACCAACGAAAAGCTACTTTTACTGCTCTTCGCTGCTCTTCAGCTTTTGCTCACTTGTAATTCTTGATTCTTCAAGTTTCGAACAACGATCCTTCTACTCGAAGCAATCATCGAGCAAACATACAAAGCAAACAATAAACACAACTAAGAACAATACACCAAAACAAAAGGAAGGCTTAGAAGAGCATATGGGAGGATAGGGCTCGTTGCTACGGTTACGGGAACGCAAGAAACATGGAAAACGTAGGTAGGGTTGAAAAAAAACAGTTATCGAAAGATTTATATTATAAAAGAAAACAACAGAAAAGAACTTTAAGCTTCAGTTATTTTATTCAATTAGATAGCAAAAGATATTCCAAAGAAATATCCAAGATTACAGTGAACTTATATTATATTTACATTTATAAAATCACAGTAAAACTTAGTCAAATTTATTTATGATTATCTATGTATAAATTATATTAATTAAATAATTAATTCGAAAGGAATATGTGAGAACATCTAAACGTACTAGTTTTATTATTCATATTGAACTAACTAATTAAATTGCAAATTCATTTGAGTTGATATTAATCAGGATAACATTAATTATGAAAACAAACGGTAAAGACTTAAGTATTATTTTAATTATTAGAAAAGCTAGATGAAAGGATATTAATCAAATTAAATTTATATTTATTTTTTAAAGAAGAACTACGACACAACGACGCTGCAACACGATAGCTTACGCTAAAACAAAGCTAACACAACAAGAACGTCGAAACGGATGTAAAACGGCGATTCTACGCAAGAAACAAGCTGCAGGGATCTAGTCGCGATTAAACATAGTCTACGAGGGTTAGCTGCTGATTTTTACAAGACACAGAAAATAGTGCTCGCAAATTCAGCAAAGGTTAGGGTTAGATCTGAAAAAGATTACGGATGGGCCTAGTTGGAAAAGACCTGATAGATGTAGGGGGTTATTGGTAAAATTTACAAGACACAAGAATTAACTAAAAGATTATAGGATTCTCTAGGGGTTTTGTGCAAAAGCTTGTGGATAGATCTCCATGGCAGCCATGGCGTACAGAACCCATGGTGGTTCCCGTCGCTGGCTTTTGGGACTTGGGAGGCCATGGGGAGGAGGGGAAAATAGAGAGGAGATGGAGGGGGTTCCGTTTGATGTCTTACCCACGGCGGAGACTCACCATGGCGGCCGGAATCGAAGCCGGAAGGGGCGCCGGCGGCTCTGTTCCATCCTGGGAGCA
Source organism: Panicum virgatum (assembly GCF_016808335.1). Classification (NCBI taxonomy): domain Eukaryota; kingdom Viridiplantae; phylum Streptophyta; class Magnoliopsida; order Poales; family Poaceae; genus Panicum; species Panicum virgatum. Next base: position 43,525,720 of record NC_053149.1, on the reverse strand, counting down.
GAAGGGCACACGCAGGGCTGGGCTCTCGAGCAGATGGGGGCGCAGGTCTGCAGGGGTCACGGCGTTCCTGGTGAGTATCTCACGAGCAGGAGGGGGTGCGGGTGCAGAGGCTCGAGGAGTCCTCAGGCCGGCGAGCAGGGATTGGGCGCCGGGGAGTAGGAACGCGACCAGGCCTTGGCGCTAGAATCCCTGGCGGCGGCGCTGTGCAGGGTTTGCGGGGCAAGGGCAAGGCGCGGTGGCTGCTGTGCAGGCGGACCAGGGGAAACGAGAGCTCGGCCTCTCGCAGGTTTTATAGGGCGAGCGCCCTGGCTCGGTGTGGCACGCACGCCAAGGAGGAGGCGGCGTCTTGCAGCACCCAGACTCGATCGAGGCCGGCTGCTGGTGGGGTCGGCAACACGCAGGTAAAGATGGACTGGACCGAAGCTGTTCGGGTGTGGGCCAAAAAGAGAAACGGGCTGGCCGAAGCTGAACTATTTGTTAGGCGGCTTGAACGCTTAGAAAGAAAGAGGGATCGGCACGATGGAGATGGAACTTCATGCACGGTGCGGATTACCGGACTTGCATGACACACATACCGAGGACAGCATCGAGAGTCATCCGATCTCGACAATGAAAACCAAGTTGGCATGGGGTAAACTGCTAGCTCAGTCTGCACGTGGTGTATAGGCGTATGAAGCCGGGCATGCATGGCCGGACCAAAATCGCTCAACGAGTCCTGGCACGCACGCTGGGAAACCGAACTTAGCACGGTAGGGCTGAGTCAGGTTTGGGCCCAACGGGTTCGTTTGGTGCTAGGCTAGATCATCGAGTTGGGCCACCACAGAAGAAAATAAGGGGAAAGAAGAGTTGAGCGATCTGCACCTTTTATAGAACGCGGATGGTCAAGGTTGCGTGTTGTGCAAACCGAGGATCGTAGTGCCCGTCATCCAATCTCAAATGAAATCTGGAATAGGCGCATGGCAAATAGCCAGCTTAGCCTGTAGGTGGTGAATGGGCATACAATGATGTTGGGTATGCGTGGCATGGGCCGGACTCGGTCATCAAGTCCTAGCGCACAAGCATAGGAAAACCGAGCTTAGCATTGCACGGTTGTTGCAGAGAAGAGAGACAAGAGAAACCACAAGTGGCACCATGACCTCGAAGAGAAAAAGGAGCGATAGGTACGTTCAACATTGTGCCGAGAAAGAACCGAAAGACTCTCGGGATAGCCGAGATTGTATCAGGACAATGTATAGAAATCGGGTCCGGAGAGGGGAAAAGGTTTGGGCGGCTGAGGGGGATCGAGTTGGGTCTATGATTTTGATCAACGATGCTGGTCGCCAGAACTGACGCCGATGGAGCATCGTCGGAACAATACTGAAACGAGTCACATAGCACCGTTTCGGGCATAACTTGATTGGGAAGAAAAATTAGACCATGGAGAACTCAGATGGTCAAGATGAGTTGGATCCAGTCTGGAAAGAAATGAAACTTGATTCATTTTCTAGAATATATTTTCATCTCATGCTTAAAACAAATCTAGAAAAGTCAAGATAAATATTTTAGGCCACGAAAAATATATCCCGAGTATTAGGAAATTCCCGAAAAAAAATATTGAAGATAGTTTGGGACTCGAGAGTCCAAATAAAATATTTAAACATCGTGAAAAAGACTTTAGAGCCATTCAAATAAATTGATTTAGCTCACAAGAAAATAAAAATAATTGCTAGAAAAACCTGGAAAATTCTTGGGAAACCCTAAGATGGATTAATGCATTTTAAAAGATATTCACATCCTAAAATTAAATATTTCAGGGTGTGATAGCGATATATATAATCTGTGACCATTTAGTCCTCTATCCGCCCACGACTCAGGGTTTCGGAATTCCAATTTACCTTTCGAAAAAAATTCACCTGGAAAATTCTTGGGAAACCCTAAGATGGATTAATGCATTTTAAAAGATATTCACATCCTAAAATTAAATATTTCAGGGTGTGACAGCGATATATATAATCTGTGACCATTTAGTCCTCTATCCGCCCACGACTCAGGGTTTCGGAATTCCTATTTACCTTTCGAAAAAAATTCAACTTAACTTTTAATGTTTGAGATTCATGTAAACAATCAGAACTGTTGAATCCATACCAAAAACTCTAGCTTCCTCTCTCTCCTCAACCTTCCTTTTCTCACTCCCACGTCACCGCCTACGCTCGGCGTCGTCTGGGAGCCACCGCTTGCGCCCGCTACCACTGCTTGCCCTCCGCCGCCGCCTACGCCGCTCGCTGCGCGCCCAGCTCACCGTAGAAGAAAGCATCCAAGCTTGCCAGAGAAGAAGCTCTTGTTCACATTTTGATTTTTTAGTATTTTCAACATTTTATGCTTCCAATTTCAACATTTCCTCTTTACAGTTTCAACATTTTAAAAGTCAAATGTTAAACCTGTTTAAAGAAATGTTTAGCTTGTCTTATCAAAATGTTGAACATATTTCAGTAGCTAATTAGATCAAAATGGATTTTAAAGATGGATACATTTTCACGTTGCCCAGCGTTTCAGCTACCGTCGCCGAGCGCGATGTTTCACGTCGTCATGATACATGCAGTCGAGCAACACGAACGATTGGTCCTGTCGGGGTGACCGACCGTTCCACGGGAGAGCACCGCCGACAAGAATATGAATGTTGTGTTACCGGTCCATAGGGTGTTACCGTGTTATCAACTTTAATTGCATCTAAATTTGTTCATCAAAAAGTTATCCAAAAATATAAATGGATAGAGCACATAAGCACCTACAACCATAAAAAGTTTGAGATTGAACAAAATTTTGTGCAAAAAGAAACAAAAAAGAGAAATTTGCACTTGAATAGTTGCAGGTTGCGGATCATCCGTGAACCGTTGAATCCGCAACTATTTAAGTGCAAGTTTCTCCTTTTTGTTTCTTCTTGCACAAAATTTTGTTCAACTTCAAACTTTGCATGATTGTAGATGCTTGTGTGCTCTATCCATTAATATTTTTGGATAAAATTTTTTATGCAAAAATTTAAATACAATTAAAATTAATAATACAGTAACACCTTGTGGACCAGTAACACCAGATATGTTCTATGCCACCGCCCTGCCGTTGGCCCTGGTCACTGATGTGTGAGGCCGGGCCCACGCGTCAATAACCCAACGGCAGAGGATTTGCTTCCGTGCCCGTGGACACGGCGAGCCGCTGATCGCACGCTCAATTCCACGGCCGTCCGCTGGTGCAGCGCTTGACCGAGCAGCCGGCAGACCCACACCGGTGGCAGCAGCACGGCCGCGTGACAGCTGTTGACGCCTTTTATAGGTCAACACACGAATGCACTAGATCGTGCGGCGCGAGGAGGGGCTCAATGCAGCTCCTCCTGCGTGGATCGGTCAGACCGGTCGCCAGGGTGAAATCAGCGACGGCCGACAAACGCTAGCCTGGGAGGGGGCCCGTCAGGGCAGGCGCACGTAGGGTTGTTCTAGGATCGGCAGACCACTTAGAACGCCTTTAGACGTCGTGGAGACGAAGGAAGAACAGTAGATGGAGGTTGGAAAATCTAGGGTTTGGAGAAAAGGTAAAGAAGATAAAAAGTAGAGTTTGTATTGATTTGAGTGGATGTTCTCAATCGGCCATGACCTTTTATATTTATAGGGTGGGGTGGACTTATCCCGCATGGATCCTTAATTGACTCGGACTCCTCCTAAACCGATCAGAACCACGGGTCAGACCGGTCGGTCCCCGTCGGATTGGCCACAGTGCCTCGACCGGTCAGACCGGTTGGTGCCAATTTTGGCTGTCAACATATGCCCCCCTATTATTTTGATAAAGCTTGCTTGCCAAAAAATATTCTTCTGAGCCAAAATTGTCTAAGGGCGATGATTATCATTACATCAGCCATTATTTGTGCTAAGGGCGATAAATAACTATCGGTCATGACTTAATCAAATCGATGTTGAAACAACCTATTTCGGCCGCCACACCTTCTTCGTGATTGCTGACGTCTTAGGCATGGCCCCACTTATTTTTTCATTGCCTCCTTCTTGCGCATATGTTACAGCCTTCGCTTCTGAGTATGAGACAAGCTTGAGGGGCACCACCTCGGCTGTAAAATACTTTGAGTTTTGCTTCTTGCTCTTATCATTCTCCTTGCTGCAATCAACATCTTGTTGGACCAGATTGTTGCTAGCAACAATCGGTCTTTGTGGCAATACATGATTTGGATACATAGGAGGATATTGATTATAATATGACTGCATATACGTCCTACTATAATCCATTGGCGTATAAAAGTAAGGATATCAGCAATACCATGGAGCAATCGGTACACTAGATGAAGTATAATTACCTTGACTCGATTGCTCTTGATGTTTCAACGATGATTCTGTATCCTTGACTTCATTTGGCCGCCCCTTCTATCTCTGAGCACTCCCTTCCTTCTCATATTTGCCAAGAGTTCCTTAAAACTCGGTCTTGTTTTGTTTTTGGAGGAATTCCCAAATTCACTGGGCGTACAGGTCAGACCGGTCCTAGGACCGGTCAGACCGGTCGACTTGCTGCCGGTCTTCTTCTTCTTGTCTTGCCCCCCGAGTGTTTTTGCACCTTGAGGGGTCTTCTGTGTCAGCTTCTTTTCAGGTCTTTCATCACCAATGACTACATTCTTCCCTTTTGTTGATTTGGCTTGGCTCGGCCAAACTAGCACTTTAGGATTGTTCAACTCCAACATATGCACCGGGAAAGGATTTTGATCAATCTGCATAGTAGGAATCACCAATTGTCCTTCATTAATGGTCGATTGAATTTGTCTACGCAATACATTACAATCATTGGTGGCATGTGAGAAGGTATTATGAAATTTGCAATATGCTCGCTGCTTTTAATTCTTCAAGCGGCGGTACAGTATGTGACATCTTGATGTATCCAATCCTATATAACTCATCAAAAATTCTTTCGAACTTGGATACATCAAAAGTAAATTTTTCATCTTGCCGATTTTTGGGAATCGGCTTAAGAGCAGAACAAGTAAACGGTTTGCCTTGAGATGGCCAAGCAAACTCAGCAGCATATACAATATTAGACTCATCATTCAAACAATCTGAAGTACAATCTAAAACATGCACACTAGAACGATGATGCCTATGGGATTCTTGAGACTCTTTGCTTCGGCTTTCTATAGCCAAAGCTCTTTGATGCACCTGAGTGACAGTAAAGAAATCATAGTCCTCTAATCTTTCTTTAATATGAGAGCGCACGCCATTAAAAGCCAAATCAGCTAAGTCTTTTTCTGCAATATTCACATTAAAGCATCGGTTTTTTGTATCGCGGAATCGTCTTATGTAATCATTGACAGATTCATCACGCGATTGTCTAACCGATGTCAAGTGAGACAATTTAAGCTCATTATGCCCACAGAAAAAGTGCTCATGGAACTTCTGCTCTAATTGTTCCCATGAGCCAATGGAATTAGGTGCCAAGAAAAAAAACATGAGAAAACGGTTCCAGTTAGAGATAAAGAAAATAAACGCACTTTCAACTCGTTTATTGAACCAGCTTCTCCTAATTGGGCAAGATACTGACTAATATGCTCAAAAGTACTCCTAGTATCTTCCGCACTGAATTTAACAAACTCAGGCAACCTAAAACCAACAGGGTATGCAACCAAATCAAATGAAGTAGGATACGGCTTTTGGTATGTGCGAGTTTTGCTTCGAACATCCACTCTTAAACTTTCTCTAAGCAAATTAGCCAAATTATTCTTATAATCAGCAAGCGCTTTGTCAAAATGACTCAAAGAATTTGGCTGTGTGGATGTAGATATGTCACGCTGGTTTGGAACAGGCTGACCGGATGGACCGGTCGGACCGGTCGGTACGACCAGTCGGACCGGTGGGGGGGAACCGGTCTGAACGGTCTCTGCCGGTTTTGCCAACGCTGCACGTATCGATCGAACATCTCGTCGGAGATAGGATCGATGTGTGGCACTGAGTTCCTGGGAGGTTCTGGTGGTATGTACGAAACAAGCTCGTTTGTTCGGCTAATAATGGCCGAATCAGGAATACTCATAATGGGATCAGTGTATGTGGGTGTCATAATTTGACCACTGAAATAATTCATCGGCATCCCATATTGAGGTTGCCTCGTAGAAGATGCTGCCGATGGTTGATAAATATAAAATTCAGAAGTAGAAACAGATGGTGGTTCATCGACTATCTCTGGTTTCTTACCAACCGATTCTCTTTCCTTAGAGCTAAGCCAATTAATCCAATAAACATCACGCTCAGCTAGCAGTTTCTGAATTTGTTCCATAGTAACATCAGAGGATGGAGCACTTGCAGCAGGTGTTACCTCAGTAGATGCATCCGTGGAGGTGGAAGCGAAGTCGATATCTTTGATCTTGGTGACCTTGCCTCGTCGATCGACCTTGATGCTTGCAAGCGCCGCTAGTAGATCTTCTTCATCACGCTTCTTCTTGCGCTCCTCCAGCACCAGACGGACATCCTCAGGAAGATGCTCGTACGTCGCAGGGATGATGTTTTCTTTGTCGATCTCGGTAGTAGAGCCCATCTTCTTCGGGGTAGATTAGATCGGTTTTGAATAACCAGAAAAGTGTTGTTGTATGACTAGATGACTTGAGCATACGCATGTCTTCATTTCAACGCATGGCCGGCCCATCAGACCCCCATCAGAGATTTTCATAAGAATGTTAGAGGTAGGGTGGATGCTTGAGAACACAGCACAAAGCAGAATGAGCAAGCTCATGGCCATTACTGGGGGGAAAAAGAACTAAATGGTTTGTGAATGTAATGCTCGCTCCGGTGAAGCCTAGCATCACCTGGGAACTAGAAGTGATCAGTGCGTCTCGTTTCAGTGGTCCGTCAGAGATTCAGGGGTTGAATGTAGAAAGTTTTCTGGATGCTAGATAACGCAACACAAAATGAATCTGCCAACGGCCATTACGAAAAAAATAAAACTAAATTGTTTCTGAATGTGATGCACGCTCCGGTGAATGACAAGCCTAATGTCACCGGACTTAGAACACGGCAATCTTACACACACACACACGGAAATATATACTTACTCCTATGAATGTCCACGGAGATTTTTTTTAACTCAATGTACACGGAGATTGACTGGCGATTGACGAAGCCACCTCAAGTGAACAGGCACATGAGCTACCGATGTACCACGCTTTTTCTTTCTTCTTTTTTTTGATTTGAAGAAATGGGACACACAGGTCAGAGGACATCGAACATACAGGACATCGAGTCATCGAACATAGGTGTTGATTCCTGATGGGTATAAGGTACACCAATCTCTACTAACCAACCACCATCCAAGTTATGCTGGGTTCTCACAATTAGATTGCGCTCCCCATTGCTGGATGATTACAAGAGATCAACTAAAGGATAGCCTTGTACTGATTACTACAAAAGAAACAAGAAGAAACAATTGCTGACCGCTAGAATTTCCAAAGGCCTCAACTGTTCAGTGTTGAATATCACCTAATCAGGCACCCACCTCAGCAACAACAAAAAAAGATGCATAGTCTTCTATTCATTAGGCATTTATTATATATGTTGATTCTTATTCTGCCCAGGAGTCATATACCGTATACAAGTATTATACTTCCCAATCTGATAGTACCAAAGATAAGAACCAAACACAAGTTTTCAAGCAATGATGTCGCGCATCACAGTATATTCTAATGAAACGCGGGAAGCACTTCCGCAATCCGCGGTTTCTTGGCACTTAAGGGCGACAGGACAGGCTCCAACGATCCAGTCTGTCTTATGCATCTAACATATAATTACAACAAAGACAGGTGAAGCTAAAAACACCGATGTGCCTGAAGTCCAACTGCCCTTTTATGATGCCATGTACCATGGAGCAGGCGAGAGGATGACCTGCAAAACAGATGAACAACTTCCACCAAATTAACCATTGTACAAAAAATAGTTGAAGATCATGAAGTAGGTATGAGATCATGCGTATCGTTTTTGTATGAAGTGATTAATAGTTGCATTACCTATTAGAAACCAAAACAAACATGGCTAATGTACAAAAAAAACATAAAAGATCATGAAAGTAGGTAGGAGATCATGCAAAGTGTTTCTTGTATGAAGTGACCAATAGTGGTGTTACCTATTGGGAACTAAAAAAACACCACTAATTGTTTAAGTTAAAAATTTGAATGGTAGTCCAGATCCACACATCTCGAGTACCAAAATTCCTATCAGCACAACGCTTGACCCCATATGTTTGTTTGAACAGAGTCCAAGAATCTGACCTGAAGATGCTTTGGATCAACAAGCTTATAATGTCCATGTCACACTGCTGCATCTACTCTATCCCAATTCCCACATCCCTAGATGTTGTTTCTACCCACCCCCACTGGTCACTTCCAACTCCTCCCCATATCAGGCCTGATTTTTTTCAATGCTGAGCCTGTGTGACTGTAAGGCAAAAATAATGGTTAGTGGACTTTAGGAAGGTGGGTGCAGCACTTGTGAGGTTGATCTACTTCCTTTTTTTTCACTTATGCTTGTTTTCGAAAAAGTAATGTCAAACACATTCTTCAGTTCTACTATGACAGATGATGAAAAACGATAATAAGAAAAGGGCAATACAAATAACACGTGCCTTCTTAGTAGACATCAGATGAAAGAGCTAACAATTAAAATATTTGAAAATAACACAGAGCAGCGCTGAAGAAATGATACTCTATGCTCCCATGAAAAGCAAAATCCAACCAGGATGTGGAAGCTAATTATTCAAAGCTCAGGTGCATGCTACTTTGCTTGTAATCTACAGTTACAGATTCAAATCAATTCGTACGGAAGTATGTGCAGCATCAGGGAATCCTCTCAGGATCCCCAATCCCTGAATGCAAGAACAATATACTGGACAGGCATCAAGAAGCCCAAAAGGCTGCATGCCTGCTTTGCCCCAACACATAGGATGAAAACATGGATGAAGAAGCTGTCGATACTGCAGTCACTAGGAGTTGTGTGGTGTTTTCTGTAATAGACTACTAGTCCAGGAATCTGTATCGTTTCTTACATCTATATGTTTTGCTTTTAGTTTTCTTACATGTATATAGACTAAAAGCTATATTAGATTTGCCACTGGCTAAATGCAAGAAAATGGGGCTAAGACATGGTTAAATAGGCTGTTGATACAGCGGTGTCTGAGAATGGTGCAGTGTGATTTCTGTAATAGTCCAGGCAACCTGTCTTACTTTATTCTTTCTATGCGTGCTATGTATACCTATATGTTTTTTCATTCAGTTTTTGGACGCTCAGTACTCTCAGTGTTATAAAGACTCTTGGTCCATTCTAATTCTCTAAAGAATGAGACTCATAGAGACTGTCAAATTATTTTTGAAAAAAAAATGACAACAAGCAAATCTAAATGCAACACTTCGTTCAAGCAAAGCAGACAAGCTCAACTCAGTCGAAAATCAAGGGCTAATTGCATCCAGGTCAAAAATCTAGAAATGCTATGTGCATGATTTTTGTAACTTGTTCTTCTAAAAAGGGAAGGTAAAGAAAGCAATGTGCAGTTTGCAAACTCAAAGTATTTACTCACAGCAGACTCGTGCATTAGGCCATGATTGTTGTAACTTTTCCTTCCACAAAAATTCATGAAATACAATTAAAAATACTCTTTTAAAAATAAAAAAGTGGCGGGGAGTGAAATAGCAAAGATCTTGAAATCCAAAGGGCCTATCAAACACATTGCGCCCATTTCGGAGCAACTAGATGCTCTTTAAAAGAGCAACACCACCCAGCGTCCCAGCCACTACATTTTTTCCCATGGCATGCTAGATAAGCAAGCCTTCTACTCAGGACTTCCTCTCTCGACCATTAGCCACCATCCAGCTTCTCAGCCACCCCTCACAGGCTTCTTCCTATCACGTATTACCATCATGAGAGTAGGGAGTCAATTGCAAGCTTCAGAGAGGTAGTGGAAAGTTGTCACAGAGAAGCCAGCAGTGACTTGTGTGCCTCCGACCCTGTGTCAAAAACTCCCCAGATCCCTCCTCTCATTAACTAATTCAAGCTTTGACAGCTGTATATCAGCCGGCAGCCTAAGCGCTAGGTGACAATTACAGGCTACCTAGCATCTAGCAGTTTCTAGAATCTTGAAAGCAACATGCTAGAGCAACAGACCCATCTACCACTGATTAACGACCCTGCATAGAAATTTTGTCAGTTAGGAAATAAAGATGAGTACTGTTCTTGCCAAGTCAGTCTTCTACTTCACATGTTAACTCTGTGTTCATTCTTCTTGCTGTCAGTTTGCCACAGTAGAAAGCCCATGAAAAACAAGAGTATTTCAATAGTGTAAATGATATCTTTATAGCTAATAGCATTGGTTGAACTGTTGAAGTTTACTCGAGGAAACATGGGACATCACCGCCGCAGTGCTTCTAACGTCTTTGTGAATGGTACAGTTATAGTAACTTCTACTTAAAAGTCAGCATGTTGAAAAAGCATAAAATTTCTGCATGTGGTTACAGTGTTCCCCTGTCTCAGAGTTTGTGGCAATGACCAGTGACAAGAATATCACAAAGCTTGGCATCCAGAATCCTTGAAAAAGATATAACATCAGTTGATTCCATGTTTTTTCCTTTTTTTTAAAAAAAAGGCTGGCTGATTCTTACTAAAATTGTAGCAAAGTATATGTTGTAATTGTAGAAGATTGGCCCTACGTTTGACACCACAGACTTTCTAGCACCGCCACTGGCAGTGTTTCAAAGCAAGTCAGCTTCCTGCAGACCTCACAATATATCTGCATTTCAGTGTACTTCCATTTCTTCTTATACCAGTGAAGCATTGTAGCATGAAACAGTCAGTGAAGGAAATGATGCTGTCTAAGACAATCAAGTGTATAATAATGTTTGATTCCAGGGAATGAAGTACTGGTGCGTGGTGCCTATATTTGTGCTTTTGGGCTACTGCAGCACAAGCTCTTCTATAGTATCATCGCAAGATTTACTGTTCACACATGAGCTTGCACTAAAAAAATTGCTAGTTATTCTATTTCTGACAGGGTTAGCAGTAATTTATTGCTTTGCAGCTTTCAAAAATTCATGGACTTATGATGAATGATTTTCCAAAATTATCATCTAAGTTTGATTTGCTGCCGCGGGTCCTATTAAACATTACAGAAAATTAATCGCTGGAACAGTTCTCACCAGTCACCACTACAAACAGCCATCATTACAAAAACAGAAGTGTATCTCAGACCTCTTAGCTTTGTGTTCTTCAAATAGGGTTCGTCTTGTTAACATGTTTACTAAAAAGATTAGCCTTCCCCCATGTAATACCAATTAGCCCCTCAAAGAAAAGGTAATAAAAAATGAAACAATTGGAGCCTGCTAAACTGATAACATAACAATACCGCAGATATCCTTTGGCCATTTGGTGGTACAAATTAAAAAGGGCAATAACCATGGATTGTGCGTCCTTAATTCCATGAATCAAACCACACGCAAGCAAGCAGACAGCACCAGCACAAACTGAGGCTGCAAAACACGAAGTAGTGAGCGCCAGTAGTCTAGAGCAGCACTCACCTAGCTGCTGCATCAGGAGTCGGCCTTGGCGGGGCACTCGAGGCTGGCGTTGAAGTCCCGCGCGGGGAACTTGGCGGAGACGGAGCCGACCTCGAAGACGAGCTGGTCCCCGTCGGCGCGGATCCCCGTGATGGACCACCAGCGGAAGAAGGCCCTGACGCGGATGCCGCTGAGGCCCGAGATGCGGCGGTCCCCGAGGCGCCCCGTGAGGCGGTCGCTGAAGGCGGCGAGGTAGCTCCCCGCGGGCAGCACGATGCTGCAGCTGGAGCGGAGGTCGACGGCGAAGTCCCCGGACCCGGCGTCGAGCGTGTACCCCCGCACGTTGGCCGGGAGCAGGCCCCGCGGGAAGCCCCGGAGGCGGAGCTCGTCGTACGCGGTGGCGGTGGCGGGGAGGGAGGGGGAGGAGTCCGGGCGAGCGAGCGGGAGCAGGAGCGACGCCGCGAGGAGGGCGGCGAGGAGGCGGCGCGCCATCGGCGTCGCGATGGGGGTCGGCGGAGGAGCTGGAGGAGTCGACGCGGGGGAGGCGGAGGAGAGGGAGAGAGGCGTGAGCGTGAAGCGTTGGAAGAGTGCGAGGCGGTTGAGGGGGCGCCACGTCGGCGGCGAATGGTCAAACACGGTGGGTTTGCTGTTGCTGTCAGAGGAGAGCAAATGGGTTTCTATACGATGATTTAATTAGTGGACATCAAAAATCAATTTCCAGAGAGAGTAAATAAACTGTTATTTTAATAGGTTTTTCAAATTTCTCCCACGCCCCTCTAATTTAGTTTGGTAGTCTTTGGGCTGCTACCTGTGTGGGTCCCACCATTTTTTGCCCTTTCCTCCTTGCGGCCCGGTGCGGCGCCCCATCTGTGCATCGGGACCAGTCCTCGAAGGAGGGCATCGGCGACGGCGACGACTCGGCGCCGGCATCGGAGAAGTCGGAGAAGGCAGGGGAGGACGACGCGGACGAGGAAAGCGAGCAGCAGAAGCTGCTCTCCTTGGAAACGAGGTGGTCCATGTACTCCTCGTCCTCTTCCTCAGCTTCACTCTGCAGCAGGAGCAGCTTCCCGTCATCGGCGCTACCGGTGAGGCCGCCGCCGAGGTCGGCGCCGTCCTCCAGGCACATGAGGGAGAAGGAGCAGCTGGCCGAGCCGTCTTCCTCTGCCTCCCCCATTATCAGTTCGTTGTCTCCACCACCCCTCGTTTCTTCTCACGCCGGCCGCCGGAAATGCAAGCTCGGAGGAGGTGGGAGCCGACCAAGTGGCTGCCGCTCGAGCCGAGCACCCTCTATTTAAGTGCCTCTCTCTTTCACTGCTCCCTCACTTCAATCACTCGTCGACATTTTTCCTTCTCAATGACCTCGAGGCACTTGTTGTTCCGGCGCCGAGTGAGCTTTTGCATTTTCTTGATAGAATCCCGGTGGCGAGGCGGTACACGGGCCACCCGGCGGGCCTGACGCTGCTGCAGCGGATGGGCGTGGGGCGGCTCCTGGCGGTCCCCGCGATGGGGGCGGCGGCGCTGGTGGAGACGTGGCGGCTGCGGCGCGTGCGGGCCGGCGGGAACCTGAGCATCGGGTGGCAGCTGCCCCAGTTCGTGATCCTGGCCTGCTCCGACGTGTTCTGCGGCATCGCGCAGCTGGAGTTCTTCTACGCGGAGGCGCCGGCGTCCATGCGCAGCCTGTGCTCGGCGTTCCAGTTCCTGGCCATGTCGCTGGCGTACTACGTGAACACGCTGGTGGTCTCGGTGGTGGCGGCGGCGACGACGGCCTACGTGCGGCCCGGGTGGCTCCCCGCGGAGCTGAACGACGGCCACCTCGACTACTACTTCTGGATGTGGACGGGCATCCGCGCGGTGAACTACGCCGTACGCCGTGTACACGGCGTTCGCCAAGCGCTACACGCTCAAGGCCGAACGGAATCTGACCAACAAAGCAACCCCACGCGTGGACGCCGAGCGGGCGGCGGCGCCGGACGGTGGCGGTGGCGCGCGCATCGGCGGTGGGCTCGAACGGGCAGGGGAGGGGAAAGAGAATATGACAGGTTGGGCTCGGTTGTCAGGTTAAGGCCGTGTTTGGTTGTGATGGTGAAAAAATTTGGTGAATCTTTTTTGCACCTTTGACTACTAATTATTAGTATTAAATAAAGTCTAATTATAAAATCATTTCCAAAACCTTGGGTACTGTAGCAAGTTGTACCTTATGAGGGCTTTGACCGTGCGATTAGAGAAAGATTTGACCTTGGTTACTGTAGTATTACTGTATCTAATCATGGATTAATTAGACTCATTAGATTCGACGCGCAAAGTTGCAGCTATCTGTGAAAAGATTTTGCAAACAGACTTCGTTTCGTACATCATGCATAGAAGATTCTCTTTGCATCTACAGTAACCAAACACGGCCTAAAAATGGAAGCTTGTTTACTCAGTCTTGCCGGAGTGGAGCCTCATGTTTAGATGTTTATGTGAGTAAAATTTAAAAGTGGTTTTTAAATGGACATTTGTTCACTCAAATTTAGCAGTCCTACTGAGTTGCTCTTAACTTTTACTGGAGTAGTAGTTCTCTGATGATCAGAGTGCTGACGATAATGAAGTCGTAAGATTTCGTGTTATGATAATTGAGCGAAAGCTAAATTGTGGAGCGGGCGCTGACGGATCGCAGTGGCATTTCATCTCGACCGTTGGGTGCCACATCGAAGGGTCGCTGTCGCAATAAGAGTAGCACTAGTAAGTGCAGGAGCAAAATGGCCGGTACTAGTCGCTCTCTAGAGAGGCCCCCGAATCTGGGTAATTGACCAATTAATACGGATCTTGGATCATACTGCTTGCTAGGCTCGCTGCAGGTAGCTGTACTACATCATAAATCTTTTTTTTTTCAGAAACACATTTCTTTGGTATATGGTCCCTTTATTTTATCTTGTATGGGCCAGTTTCACAGGGACAAGCCATACGATCGATTTGAAAAAAAAAAAGACCGATGTTCTCAGGCTGATCTTGTGTGCTTCTCGTGTTAATGACAGCAGATTCTCCAATCGCAGTGATGATCTTGCTCTGGATTGTTCTTCTCTCTCGGCTTTTCAGACATTGTAACCAAAAGACAGCGAAAAGGAAAAGAACTCCAATTCCAGTAGCTCCTCTGCTGAGATCAAAGGTTTTCCCCTCACAGTATTTCCCTGCTACGGAAAAACATTTATCCGACTCTGACAGTACGAATCGCCCATTCAGAAGTAAGAACCTCCTCCATGGGCCCCCAGTGGTCGCCTCCGCCGCATATGCCAGGATCCGCATGAAGGGCTAAATGAAATCTATTTGTAAAATATTTTTAGAGATGGGTGTAACTTTTCGCGACGTATCTAATGACGGTAATTAATTCATAATTAGCTATAGTGATGCTACAGTAATCATCCTCTAATTACGCGGTCAAAGATCTCATTAAATTCGTCAGGGTTTCTAGCATAGGGTTTTGAAGTTGATTTTGTAAACTGACTTTATTTAATACAGTAATTAGCGGTTAAAGTATTACTATTTCTAGAATTCTAGAAACCAAACAAGCCAACTGCTCGCTGATAATCAAACCACCAGAAGCTCTGCGTGCTTCATCACCTTGCATATGCTCTCCAGGACATCCGTGGGGCTAACGTCTCCCACGACGGTCACCTTCTTGCTCTCCAGCTCCACCTTTAAGGACACAACTCCTGCGTACCAGAGACGAATTCAGAATCCTTGCTTGCTTGCTTGCAATCGATCGTGTAGTAGTGCTACAAGCTAGACGAAGAAGATGAGCTGTGGTGTACGTGGGTCCTGCCGTGCAGTGCTCTGCTCGTCACCTACCTTGCAGCTTGGAGACCTGCTTCTCGACCTTCCTCGCGCAGCCATGGCAGTGCATGGACACCTTCAGCGCCACGGTCTGAGCAGTTCAACGAACGAGCACGATTATTAGTAATAATCATGTGAGAGGAGAATGGAATGAAATAGGCAACACCAGAAAACTAAATGCTTCCAGTGATCGGACCACCTTTGGCTCCACATGCAGGGCTAGCGCTTTGGTTGTGTCACCGGGATCGGTGACCGGCACGATCTGACGATCTAGGTGGCTCCTCAGCAAGCCGCTCCTCTCGCCGCTGTCCTCGTCTTCTTCCTGCAAACCACCTGAAGCGGAGGAACGAGGGAACCAGCGAGAAACTCTCTTGAAACTGAAACCTCTTGCAGCCATTCTGGGGGCCTCTCCCCGCAGGCTGAAACTGCAAGACGTTTGTTTGGCCAGAGGTGTCACAATATAAAGTCACTTGTTTATATAGGCAACAGGCAACCTACAAGGATATTCACACAGCCAGTGCCAATGCTTCTTCGTTGTTAGTGTTGCTTTTTATTTCATAACAACTTATAGTGTTCTAGAACCTTTGTAGTCTCCGATAGTGTTCTTGGGAGGTCAACCACCGGAGACTACAAAGGTTCTTATTAGAAGCTCAACGGCAGATCCATCAGCTCAACCACTTTGATGGTTGAAACAACCTGCTCTTCAGCAGCCTCTCCTGGATCTTCCATGCTGGGTGACCTATAGAACATTAACATGCTAGGCAAGAAAGCTGGCACTAACACGATGTGTGAAAACAGATGTGAGTGCATTGCGTGCCATCTAAAAAGTCAAACACTTCACGAGTAATCATCAGGAGGTGATTTCCCTCAACCATCACGAAAAACTGTGGCAAGCAAGGCATGATATCATTGGACACATCTCTACGCTATTGTGATGTATTAGCATCCCTAAAAATGCATCAACGCTACTCGCTCCATCCTGAAATATAGGACATTTTGGTTTGTGCTAAGTCAAACTGTTCTATGTTTGACCAAATTTATAGAAAAGAATAATAATAGTTTGAAGATAAAATGAGAATAATTATATCCATTATGATATATATTTTCATAATTTCCTCATTTGATGTGTTAGATGTTAATATTTTTCTCTATAAATTTCATCAAACTTAGACTAGTTTGACTTAAGACAAAAAAAATAACTTACATTTCATGACAGAAGGAGTACACTATAGTTTTGTAACCACAGCCAACGCCCAGCAAACATGCCCGAGAGGCCGAAACAATACCAGTTCTAGTCGTCCACCACTATCACCACAGACGATCACTCAGGTGTTGAATCAAACCGGTTCATCTCTGATTCTTGAAAGGTACCATGCAGCGCAGCTCATCCGACCATTACATAATAGAAATGCTACAATGACAATGTAAAACCATAGCCCTGGTAAATGGGAAAGGACGGGCAGGTACCTGATTGGTTTTTCAAGCAGATAGCCAAAAAATAACATCCATGTGAACACATGCAACAAAATTAACTGGACATACTCATTCGAGCTGGAAATAGTTGCAAACCGCACCCACATTTCAACATATTCCAAATGATACAAACTGCGGCAATAAAGCTACTCGGTCTTAGCAACCACTATAAGAGGACCGGTACACCAGAGTAGACTGACACCCATGGGAGTCACTAACAAGATGTACTTTTGAAAAACTCAACTTTATCAACCAACGCAAATCATTATTTCAAGCTCTCTTCAACAACCACCCACATCTTCATAACCAGCCAACGAATATGACATTTCGAGATGCATCACAACCGAGCCACACCTAAAATAATCATGATGCCATCAGTTGCACTGTTGCCAAAACTGAAATCACACTTTGTAGTAGGGATCTTGGGAGGGAAATACTTACTACAGTTCCAAGTAACGAATGACACCCCTGCTCTGCTGTGAAGTGACCCTATCAGATAACTCCAGCATGAACAGGCATACGACCTGGCAGATGAACAGCTAGTCTCAGGCACAGAGTACATCCAACTGTTGGAAAATGCAATCATTTCTCAAATGCTAGTCGAAATTATACATCAGAATGTTTACAGAATATGGCACTAAAGTTGATTTAGACATAATTGTAGCAGAGTAGCTTCATTTGGAAAATACATATCATTTTAGCTTCTCTACACAACTTCTCCCTCCAAATACTAGAAGCTGTGTGGTGTGTGTGATGATGTCGTATTTCAAACTAGGAGCAGTGAATTGCAAACATCATATGCATTCTTCTTTTATGCATTATGTACACTTGCTTATGCATTCAAAGATGTCTAAAAGTAGGACATTACCTAACATAATTTACGATGCCAAAGCCACCCAAAGTGCTCCAATAAAAACTGGAGATCACAAAGGGCCTAAATAGGGCCTGCGGAACACATAAGCAACAGATAAGTTTGAACACAAAGAAAATGAAGTCAATAGGAGATATCAGAAACAATATGTAACTAACCACAGGCAGCTTATTCAGATGCAGTTCACCTTACAAGGTGCATCACTGACTGAAGTTCATCTCTGAGTATCTGCGGTACAAAAGTGTATATTATGCATAAGCTTGTTGACAAACCAAACACCAATGTGATTTGCAAGTAAAGAAAAGTCAAAGAATATCTTACCGCCTAGGCTTGTTCTGGCGCTGATCAAGCTCCTCATTCCCAATATCTGCAGTTCAAGTTAGACAAATATTAGTGAAGCAGCTGACAAATTGTAGCATGAGTTAGTGCTTTATTTTCAATGCATAATAAAGATGAAGTACAACTCACCGTTTCGAGGAGGAGATTTAGACCCTCTATTAGCACTAGATTCCCTGTAGGAGTAATAAAGACTTAGCACCCTTTGTTAAGAGAACATTTTTAAATGATGCAATAAAAACATGGCCCAATGGGTCAATACAAGCAGAGTAGCAGACAATGGGGCAGAGGGGTGCAAATGTATGAGCACTACAAGCAGCTTTCACCTAAAGCATGTACATTGCAACTGAACGAACTACTTTACATAAGAGAACATTTTTCAAGCTCCCATCAGGAATAAAAATGTATATACATCCCCAAATGCTTGTGTGAATGACCCATTAACCACAATTGAAATGCTCTAATAACCCGTTTTATTTTACACAAGGTGGCGTAATTTGTATGGCTAATTGGATTGCCACACGGACTAACAATTACATAAATTGTATGGCTAGCTGGATCAAGCTTTATTATTTCACCTGGATGGAACTGGCGATGATGTCTGTCCTGAAGGTCTGGAGTAAAAACTCGGATCAAGGGCTATATAAGGCGGATATGATCCCCCAAAAGCACCAGCAGCACCAGCCAATAATGGCAACCTGTACCAATTTTAAATAAGCATTGTAAGGCACAACAAAAAGAAAATGCAGAAATAGGAGGGCCAATCCCCACCAACATATTAAGTCACAGAAGAAAAATTCTGGTGCGTAAACTCATAACAGTTTAAGTACTTGTAGAATACAGAGAGGTTTAAGATCTTCTATAACAAGATGAAAAGGAAACATGAAATTGTATCCTTGCATTTGACAAATAAAGTAATAAACTAACATTGTTGAGCAAGCGAGGTATTGATCCCATTCGTATTATCTAAGTGCATGAAAATGAAAGCATTCTTACAAGTTGAAGAAAAGAAATGTATGTTAGGCCAATAAAAATTAAAAGTAATGTGAAACAAGACATATGCATCCACGTGATTTTAGTGCAAATACTGCTGTTGCCTACATTTTGTTGTCTTTCAATCCATGCAGTTAACATTACTACCAGTAATACATGAATACACAAATAATATTTGCAGGCACAACAGAGAAAATAGAATTTATAGAAAGAAATGAATATACCATGCCATTTCGTTGTTTCCCATCCCCATCTGCTGCTGAGCTACATAGCCAGGGAGGGCCATACCAACAGTAGGAACTCCAAGACCACCAGGATGCTGACCCCCGAATTGCATCACTGCATTACAGGAGACGAAATAGGAAATGAATCAGTTCAAGTGATTATCAGAAAACTGAAAATAATAATCAAAACACTAAAGGAAAGTAAGGTAAACTGAATGATGAAAGAGGCAAACCTGGCAGCAGAGCTGGAGTGCCTGGAAAGTTTTGGTCGCCCTGGGAAAGACCAGCAGCCCCAATAACTTGGGTGCTACCATACATAAATGAACCCATCCCGGTTTCCTGGTTATTGGCTTTTACCACAGCAGAAGGTGCCTTCGAATTATTCTGACTAGGGTATGAACCATTCTCACCACTTTCTGCTGATTTAACAGGTAGATGCTGAGCAGCTGGTGATGAATTGCTAGTCCGATTGTTCAATGACTGAGATGGGACCCTCGCTGCAGATTGATTTGGCATTTGACCTGATTTCGGGTGCATCACTGGTGCGTGACTTTGCATTTGCGTAGAAATCCTTGGCATTTGGTGAAGTGATGAAGTGGTCTGATTATTTGGTGAAATTCCGGCATTTGAATTGCCCCCTGAAGCCCTGGCAATAGGTGATTGGCCAGGATTAGCTGATGATGATGTGAATCCGGAATTCAATGATGCCATTGGCGCTCTTCCAGGTGATGACCTAACAGGACCATCAGCATGAAACCTATCACGTCCACCATAATCCATAGCTGTTCTCCCTCTGACCATTGGACCAGATTGTAGCTTTGAGCTATCATCCATCTTCATGGAAGAAGGAAGGACCTTATTGGAACCTCCTGTTTGTATGTCCCTCCTTTGAGCTGGTACAGGAAAATCTTGATTGGATGCACCAGAGGGATAAAAAGGCGGTGATGCAGAATTCAGGCTTGAATTGATGACATTCTTTTTAGGAGGGGCAGCCTCTGCCTTTGCATGTGAAACTTGACCAGAATCTCTGGCAGCTGAAGCATTTGGAGCAGGTTCTCGAAATCTTGCTGCTCTGAACAAGCAATGAGAAAACTATGTAAGAGAAATTTACAGGAAAAGGTGCAGTAATGACCAGAAATATTTATGTCCCAAGATACTTATTATCACTCACTGTTTTCGCTGGGATCCAACAACCTCTCTGCTGTTCCTTGCAACAGCTTCATAGCGTCGAGGACCTCTCCCTCTAACTACCTTTGGGGGGTGGTTTTGGGTGTTTCCATCTTCATGGAAATTGCGGGTCTTTCCACCTCTAGGGAAACCACAACCACCACCTCTTGCTTTACCTCGACCACCACGGCCTCTAAAACGACCTCTTGACATTCGCTGATCCTACAATACAAAGATTTTGCATCGTTGAGATTTTTTGGTGGCAAAATATGTGCTTGGTTTTGTGCACTAAAGGTCATAAGCAATTACTTCATAGCGATCATCTTGCAAGTTCATCTCCTCAAATCTGTCGTGCACCCAAGCTTGATCATCTTTAGCATCCCATAACTTCCTCCCACCAAACATTCGTCTGTTTATAGAGCCATAGAGCAAAAAAGAAAATAAAACATTAAATATTGCCATTATTACCCACTGGCAGGTCGCATTATGACAAAGCCAGCACGCATAAGAAAATTGACTTAATAGAAATCACAGGACTGAATTTGTCACAAGCTTGAAAGTAGTGGTAAATAACGCTGTCAATGCCACTTGCCAGCCTAAGAGTTGATGAAAACCACCACAAAGCACAAATAAACTCAGAACACTCCACAGTCTGTCACTCTGAAACGCACCTCTGATTGTTATGAACAATTGATTATTCATAGGACATACGTAACATCTAACATCAGCAGTATTGCTCCCCAAAAGGCTAAACTAAGTGCTAACAAAGTAGAAGATTGTTGCAACTGCCCACCAACCATAATGAGAGACAAATGTCTTCACATCATCCATTAAGCTATTATAGTATAGTCCTTGGTTTGCAATTCTCCCTCCATTGGTAAATATATGATGTTTCATTGTTTTGGGCAACAAGACTATCTTCAATGTGGAACCCTGACCATTACTTTATATATGAAACCAGTATTAAATATCTTAATATCTTTCACAACAAATACAATGATCATGTCTTCGCGTGATCAATACAAATAGTTTTTCTTTAATCAGTGATCAATAGGCTTCACTGCACACTTTCTAGGGTGTCACAAATTATTAGCATAGGGAGAGCTGTTTTTCTCCCTGGCCCTTAGCTCTTCACCAATGTTCAAAAAGTGTTAGGATAGAGAATCATATGGGGCCCGGGCGCAGCCTAGCAGACTCCATTTAGAACAGTGCTACTATGACCTTCTTCAAAATGTAAGTGCATATTTCAAAAAGCACTTTGTGTTGACGTTCAGGCACAATGCTCAGGTGCTAGGCTGAGCAGTGCTGTTACACCTAGAATCTAGGCACCACCTTCTGAAACAGAGTGCATATGAACAAAGCTGTGATTATGGCAGACAATATTCGATATCCTCAGCTATAGAATTCTGCTTTCTACTTCGACTATGTCAAGAAAAGCTGTAACATTTTTAATGGACCGTTTTCATGCTCAACAAAAGCCTTGTTTTGTCGGAACTGCTGGTGATATCAACCCAATAGGCCAATATTATCCCCTAAGTTTACACAATTACACTAGTGTCCCCCATCCCTGGCTCCCCTTAACCTATTGCCATTTGCCTTGATAAAAATTATTCACCATTGAGTTCAGTGCCAAAATTTTGGTAAGGCTCTATTCAATTTGGCACTATCATCCATTTTAGGAGCCGGATTTGACAGACACTTGAGCAGACAATTTGGTTGCCTCGATTTCGACAATGCCAGACACAGAACTAAGAGGCCCTAAACCTCTGGCCCTATAAAATCAAAAGTAAACAATTGTGATTCTACAGAAAGTATGAGCTAGAACTGACTGTGTAGTTTTAAGGAAGCTATACACACCTGCGTCGGCCACGGTTCTCCTCCTGAAACCGGTCATCATGCATGTAGAAGGCACCGGAAGTGGGCACTGCGAACGGCTCCTGCTCCTTCTCCTCCCCCTCGCCCTTGGCCTCCCCCTCCGCAAGTCCCTCCTCCCCAGCCACGCCATCCTCCCCGCGTGACTCCTGACCGCCGCCGCCGCCATCCTCCATGGGTGGTGCCGCGCGCCCTTCGTACTCCTCGAACCCCTCTCCCACCTCCTCCTCTTCCTCGTCGTAGTACTCCTCGTCCTCCTCGTCCACCTCGTCGTCGTACGCCTCGGGCGCCCCCTGGCCGTCGTCGTCCTGGTCTGGCCCGATCCGCGCCCTGGGCCTCCCGTCCTCGGACCCCTCGTCGTCGCTGGCCTCCCGGCGCCGCATCGTCGGTAGCGGCGCCTCGTCGGGGTCGCTCACGTACTCCTCGTCCTCCTCCACCTCACCCGCCCCCGCAGCAGCGTCCGGCTCCGGCGTGAGCGGCGCCGCGGGGGGCTTCTCAACCGGGGCGGCGTCGGCGGAGGCATCGGCAGCGGCAGCGGGAGCGGGAGCGGCGGCGGCGGGCGGCTGCTCCGTCTGCGCATCCGAGGCCGGCGGGTCGGCCATAGCGAACCCTAGATTTGGCCGCGGTGAGGTGTGGTGAGGATTTTTTCCCCCTCGTGCGCTGCGGTTTTGGCTTTGAGAGAGTTCGAATCGAAGGGTAGGGGAGAGGAGGGGGAACCGGATCCCGCTGCAGTTACCTCCCCTGCAGTTGGGTCACTGCCACGTGGGTTCCACGCGTGCAGGCTCCACACGCAGTGACTCATCTGTACGGTGCCAACTGCAGCGGAGCCTCGTCCGGGAGGAGCAGGGGACAACGTGGGGCTCGTGGAACGGAACGGGATGGGTGGGGTTGAGCCGTTGAGGCGGACGGGCGCGTGGAACGGGTACGGCACGGGGACGCGATTCTAGGTAGGGTTTTCTAGTCCAGGCAAATGGAGGCTTTTGCCGCTTGGACAAGCCTCCTAGATGGCCATGCAGCTCGAAGCCCACGGGCCCGGCCCAAGGACGGTGATTTTGGCCCGGCCCAAGTACGGCCCGACCCGATCCAAACCGTGCCCGGGCTAGCCCGGTCCGCTACCCGTGTCCGGGCTTGGGCCGCACTGTAACACCCCGGTGTTAATTTTAACACTAATAGCGTGCTTAATCGCCAAGTAAGGTTAATCACCGTCATTAGCGCTAATCGAGTTTGCATAGTAACTTTCGTTTTAGCCGTGTTCGGATGTGTTTTTCTCTTTGATCCGAGTCTCAAATCAACTTTCGCCCAAAACGAAAGTTGTAGCTCTTCTTTTGCTCTACAACTTTTATTTTGGCCAAATTTCAAGTTGTTATACGAAATTTGGAGTTTCAACTCGTCAAACTCGAATCAATTTCAGTCAAACGAGCTCCACTGTTTTTCCCCTGTACATCCACTGTGCTCGCCGCGACCGATCGCCGGCGACTCCACGCGTCGCGCGCCAGCGATCCTCGCCCTCCGTGCGCGTGGCTTATCCATCCGCGTGCCCTGGAGGCTTCTCGTCCCCTCCCCATCGTCTTCTCCCTCGATCTCACGCCGAGCAAGCGAGCAGAGCAGCTCGAGCCGCCGCCGAGCTCTGCGCTGACCATCTCTCGCCACCCGCCTCGATTCGTCGCGCCCAGAGCCGCGCAGCCTTGCCCTCCACCTCCTCCGCCCCATCCCGTGCCCGATTGAGCTGCTCCACGGCCGAATCGGCTTACGCAGACCGCCGGCCGCCATTGCCGCTCCGCCGGAGCTTCGCCCCTCCGTCGAGCCCGCTCTCCCAGACCTCCTCCGCCCAAATCGAGTGCGCGGTGAGCTTCCCCGCACTCTCCTCCACTTCCCCCACCTTTTTCCCCTTGGCCCCTTGCGCTACCGACGCCGGAGCGTCGCCGCGCCGCCGTGGCCGCTCGGCCTCCGCCGCGTGCGCGTCGCGGATCGCCCCTGCGAGGGGCCCTGCAGCTCTGCCGCGCGCCCCATCGCCGCCGGCCACCCTGGTCGCAGGCCCGCTCCTCCGCGCCGTCGCCCTGCCCCGCGCCGGCGAGAACGCCGCGCGCCACGCCATGCGCGCCCCTGCGCTGCCGCAGGCTGCGCCACACGCGGGCCCTGTCGCGCCGCCGCAGGCGCCGGCCCCGCCGGGGTGCCCTGCCTGCGGGCCGGCCAGGCCACGCCGCCGGCAGACCGCGGGCCAGCGCCAACGCCGTCGCTGCCGCCGTGCCTGGCTGCGCGCCAGCCATGGCGTGCAAGGGCCGAGCCAGCAAAGCAGGGGAGCTGGGGGATGGGCTCCCACTTACATGTGGGGCCCGCCTGTCAGCCCCCTTTTTCTTTTATTTTTGTTATCCAGAAATTATTTATTTTAGCTGAAAGCTATGAAAATGTGTAGAAAAATATAGAAAAATGCGAAAAATGCAAACTAAATTTTATTGGGTTGCTTAGATCGAGATCTTCAGAGGAAAAATACTCATAAATGGGAAATGTCACTTTTGCCCTGCTAAAATTTAGTTTATGTTTAAACTAGTTTATTTAATACCGGTTGTTCTATTGCTCTAAAAAGTTATGGTAAATTACTCTTTGTATGTGTAGTCCACTGGAAAATTTTTAGGTGCATGGCTTATGTGCATGTGTGTGGATCTATTCTTGTTTAATTTCTTTTCTAGAGTTAAAATAAATACTTTCGATCGTCTATAAATGTTGGAAAATTTATGTGGCATGCTGTATCAAAATCTTGTTATTTTGGATAAATTCTTGTTGCTAGATCATATCTGCAAGTCAAATCCTTGTTTTTAATTTGCTCCTAACTACACTTTTCTTTTATAATTCTGGTTATTTGATTATTATTTCATGCATGTGTAACCTCAGCAAAGCAGACTTCTGTTTTAATCCATGCTACCCTAAGCAAGTTTAGTAGTTGTTGTTTTGAAGGAAACACTTCAGGCTAAAACGAGTTGAACTTCTGAACCGCATGGCATTGCATCGTTTTGAAATGCATCACATCATAAGCACTCATGCATCGCACTGTGTCCTAATTGTTGCATGGCATTCTTTTTTATACGTGTAGACGCCACGAACGACGCCGCCTACGAGCTGATCGCCGAGCCATCTAGGAGCCGCAAGCGGGAGAGCAGCAGGAGGACGTAGTTGAGCCCACTTCAGAAGAAGTTGCTAACCCCGCTGACCTGCAAGGCAAGCCCCGGAGCATAACCCTTACTTTCAGTATCAAATGTTTATCTAAGTATTTGTGCATTTACGTTTATAGGAGTTGTATGAAACCCTAGTATGCATGTTTTTCCATAGGTACCGATGAGTCTCTACTAGTGTGTAGGTTGTTAGTACAGCAATGCTTAAATAGGATTCGGTAGAAGTCGAGTGATTCCTGTCACTCGCGTGTTTTAAGTCCTTGTCTAATGGCAAAGTTACTGAAGGATGAACCAAGGAGGAAAAGAGAAATGGAGACAGGGCGGGAATGAGTTGGAGTATGGATATGGAATAGAGGAGGAAGTGAACTTCCGCCTGTGTTGATTGAGGACCGTACCTTTGTTGGCCCTGATGACTAAGGATTGAACAGTACTAACCACATGCCGGGAGTAGGAGGTAGTCGAAACCGGTAATCTCATTACTTGAGTCACAACGATACTTTGAATCACGACTTGCTACTCTGGGAGTGGGATGATGGCGGGTGTTGTAGTCGCCCTCGAGTCCACTGGGTGTTCGCCGTGTGGGGCTCCTCACCCGGGTTTCGGCAGGTGTGATTCAGATGTCGGGGTGATGAAAGGAACAGTTGACGTGTGTGGCCCGACGCGGTTGCATGTGTCGTGTGAGTTAGGTCCACCTTGCAAGGTTAAATCGGATTGATTCGCCGTCTCTCTCGGTTAAGAGAACCTTGGTCACTGCGTCATATCGTAGTAAGAAGTGGAATAAGCATTGAAAGGTGAAGATGGAATGTTGTTTCTGTTGTTTTGAAGAATTAATCTGATCTATCATGTGTGCTCTAGATACTTAAGGAAATCTAGTGGTGTTCGATATATTAAACTTGAGCTAAAATATTGAAAGCAAGGATTCACTACTAGCGGCATTTCAGCAAAACAAACCCCAGAGCCAAAAGCCTGCATGTCTAGGAGTCGGCTAAGTATATACCATAGTTAGGTAAGCCTTGCTGGGTATTAGAATACTCAGGGTTGTTGTTGTAACCCTTCTGAGCAGGTTGTGTTCCCGCTGACTTCGAGAAGGTATGTGCGTCCGGGATTGGACATCCACTTCCTCCGGGTTGGACCGTCGAGTGGGCCCCGTCTTTCTCGTGAAGATCGGGCAGGTTGGCATCACATCGGTGGGCAGGATGTGGAGCTCACCTTGTATCGTCGTCGTGGTTATCGTATAGTATTTCGAACTCGGTTTAAAACTTCCGCTGTGTTTTTGAACTCTGTCGTTTGTACTTAAAGTTTTTATGTAAAACCTGTGTTGTAAATCAATTTGAAGATTTCTGTATGCTTGTATCACCTGTGCTCGTCTTCGTACGGGTCTACTAGTGCAATTGTGATCCTGGAGTACAGTAGTTTAATCGGGATTTACCCGACAGCTTGTCAGATTACACCGTTTTAAGTGCACAGTAACTTGATTAAGTATTAAGATGATAGTTAGCGCACTTAAGCCGGTTTAATTTGGGCGGTGCTGCTATAGCACCCCCTACCCGTGGGCCGGCACGCCCGGCACGGATGTTGAAGGCCGGCCCGTAGGCGGCCCGTTAACTTCCACAGCCCAGCCCACACACACAGAACACAGCGCGGCGCCTCCCACACACACCGCCCCGACCGGCCGACCCTCACAGCCCAACCCTAACTCATCCGTCATCCTCAGACCCCGACCCCAATTCCCCACCAGCCCCAACCCGGCAAGCCCCCAACCGGCCAACCCCCGGCTCCCCCCGTCGTTTCGCTCACCTGACCTCCCAGACTCCCACTCCCAGTACTCGGCAGCACACCAGGCGCAGCTGAAGCGGAGCAGTCGCGGCGGCGGCGGCTGCCGAGCTGCCCGGAGCCGCGCCGAGCCGGACCGCGTACGCGGCGGCGTCCGAGCGGCCCGGAGGCCGGAGCCGCGCCGAGGCGGACCGCGTACGCGGCGGCGGCCGAGCGGCCCAGAGGCCGGAGCTCCTCCAGCGACGGCGGCGGCGCATGGACCTCCCCGCAGCGGATCCGGCGGCGACGCAGCGGATCCAACCTCCCCGGCGGCGGCGCATGGTGGCGGTCTCGGATTGGACCTCCCCGGCAGTGGATCCGGCGATGGCGCATGCTGGCGGCGCATGGTGGCAGGTCCGCCGCTCCGAGCTACACGCTCGCCGCCTCCTGCGGCGCGACGCCCCCATCGTGGGCCACGGGCGGCCCGAGCCCGACAAGCAGACCGGGCTCCGCTGGCTGGCCCGGCACGAAAAAGGCCCGTGGGCTCGTGCCGGGGCCGTCACCCCAGCCCGTGGACTGGCCCGCTAAGGGATAGGGCCGGGCCAGGCACGGCCCGGAGATGATCGGGCCAGGGCGGACCCGGGCTCGGGCCGGGCCGGGCCGGGCCGCCCGAATGGACATCTATACAAGGCTCCGGCTAAGGGCTATTGAAAAACATCAAGTCGGTTCAAGAAATACTATGGATATTAATAAATGTTGGCAAGCAATATCGATCACCAAGTTGAACTTATTTTACTTAACAACTTTTATAGTCATAATCTCTCTAACAAGCGTTTGTTGTTTAATGATCTATCATCCAATGCATTGTTATCGCACACCATTGTGGAATTAAAATAATTTCGTGACTATAACCTATGATCATGTTCGGCTGGGCACACAAGTGGCTGGGCTGGAGCATGTTCCTTGCTGCCCGCCAAGGCTGTAGTCGCTGCTTCCATTTATCAGCCGGCTCCAGTAGCAGTTTAAGACCAGGCGCTATGTCTAACCGAATGGGACATATCTTTTTTCATTTTTCCTTTGCGTATATATGATAATCATAATCATGCACACGTAAACATATTGTTATTATGCTCTTCACTCTCTCAATGTTTCTTGACGTCATTTATTTCCTTAAGCTACATACTACGTCTTGCTTACGTCAGTATCCAGTCAGTATCCAGTTTCTGACCTTTATTCATCTTCTACGCAAGCAATTTAGAGTGAGTAGGGATGAAAGTGATTGGGAAAACCCTCTAACACATTTTGTTATTTATTTGTCTGGAATAGGAATCGAAAAAGCCAACGGGGAAACTAAAAGCGGATATGCGGAATGTCGGAATCGATAACTCAAATGGGCAACGCCGACATGTATAACCACTTTAAACATTCGTCTGAACATAATTGGTACAACGATGTATGGTATATAATAAGTAGA
The DNA here is from genome assembly GCF_016808335.1 of Panicum virgatum. Taxonomy (NCBI): domain Eukaryota; kingdom Viridiplantae; phylum Streptophyta; class Magnoliopsida; order Poales; family Poaceae; genus Panicum; species Panicum virgatum. Next base: position 43,497,039 of record NC_053149.1, on the reverse strand, counting down.
TAGTACACATATAAATACATGATAATGAGAAATTTAAATTGGACGACTCTACGTGTATATAAAATTTAACAAATTATTTTATTAGTTCTATTTTAATTAATCAAAGAAATACATGTAAACAAGAAATATTTTTAGAAAGAATTAGAAAAGAAAAAATAATAAACAGAACATGGATGACCGCAACAACAACACTTCATCACCCCTTTTATATCAGAAACATAAGTTTCCATTAGCAAGCGGCTCTAGGTTTGTCCCTGGAGCTATAAGTGTGATGCCTCCCCATCCTACTCTTTAGTTTAGCCTCACATTGTCACCTTTACCGCCACCGCAAATCGCGCCACCGCTCCACGACGCCGCGACGACTCCAAGCGCCATTAATGGCCGTCCTCGGAGCTCGCTAGCCGGCCACCTGCCGCGCCCTCTCCACCACCTCTCCCAGCCTATAAGTAGCACCTTCGCGCCGCTCTTAGCCACTACCACCGCCTCCGCCACCGCGTGCCTTCCTTCCCAGCCCGCAGCGCCGCCGCCACGGTCGCCTCTACTGCTCGCCACCTGCCGCCGTGGGCCGACCTCCTCGCTCCATCCCAGCCCAAGGTGAGGAGAGCAGCAGGGTGCCCTCGCTTCCCTCGCCATTTCCCCCTAGCCCTAGCCGCCACCGGGACCTTGCAGCACCGCCGCCGCACCAGCCAGGGCCGGCCGCCGCCCGCTGCCGTGGCGCCACCTCTACGGGCCGCCGCCCCTCAAATTGAGTAGGGGAATTGATTCCCCGTACGCCCCTCCTCCTTTCCCCCTCCTTCCTGGCCGCCGCAAGCCCCCAAGGCCGCCGGCGCCCTGCGCCCTCCCTCCTCTGTTCTGCGCGTGAGGAGGAAGAAGGAGGGCACATTTGCCAAAACCCCCTCCCCTTCCCTCTATTCTTTAAAGAACCCTTCCACTCTCTTGACCTTTTTCAAAAGAAACCCTTTCTTTTATTTTTATTTGAAACCAACCCCCCACCATATGAAAACATTTACAAATAAGCTGCTGCCCCTTTCTAGTATGCCCCAGATATTTTTGGAAATTACAACCAAGCCCTTCTCTTCCGGCAATAATTACAAAGAGGCCCCTGAACCCTGGGTTAACCCCTAACCACTCCTTTAACTCGTCATTTCATGCGCCAAACAATCTCCGATCAACCTGAAACTTTACCACGCCATTTCTATTATAATTTTGGCCATGCTATTAGAAAACCGCCCAAAAATATTACTCCTATCTCCATATCTCAATTGTTTCCGATTCGAGCTCAATGATAAAACTTTTATTTCTTTTTCTTGATTTTGTGTTTGTTTTTATGCGTCGTAGATCACGGTGTGAACGAGGGAGAACCCGTCGATGAGTAGTACTGCGAGCAAGTGAACGAGGACCAGTTCCGTGACCCCCGAACCCGAAGGACAGTACCTCGATCAGGACTTCCCGGAAGGCTTTGAAGACGGCAAGTTCAATTCCACCCTTTGTTGCATATTTTGTCCTAGTTTTTATAAACACAACCTATTGGCCTGTTTTATAAAATCGCATATGTTTTGACTGCTGAAAACATGGTTGGATAGCCACCCCTTGATTTATTATGACCATTCCTTGACACCTAGATTAATGTCTGAATATGATTTATTCTATTTGGATGTTAATCGCTGCTAGAACGCTTAGGACTTTAAATACGGTACCACTTATTTTATAAAAAGAAAATGTGTGAGTGCGTGTGGGAAGGGAAAATGTGGAATTTTCGAAAGATGAGTTTAGACGGGATGGATGGCACTTCTGTGTGATGTGCCAAATGGTGTGCTCATACCTGTGTGGTAGGGCAAGGAAGGGAGATATTCATCTTGTCACAATTAAGGACCGAGTTGGTGTGCCATCTTGCCTAACTCCACTATCGTGCAAACCACTCGACCGTTGTATGGGCAACGGCTTAGCATAAACCCCACTAGTTAGTCTGATAGCCATCAGGAGAGCTGAGAGCAACAGGTGACCAAAGAAAAGGGATAAGCTTTTTGTGACTTAGGCCCCGGTTAAACCTCGGTGATAGGTCGATGACCCCTTGGTGGATCCCGGGGTGGTTAGTCAGGTCTAGCTAAGGTGGGTAATGACTTTGTTGGGATCTGCACCGACACTAAAGTGATCGTGCTGTGGTACCACGCTTGTGGGTAAAGTTGCACACCTCTGCAGAGTTAAAACCTATTCGAATAGTCGTGCCCACGGTACTGGGCGAGTTACGGTTTGGTCACACAACTGTGTTTCTTCTGGGAATGTATGAGTTGGCGTGTGTTGTTTTGGAAAAGTGTCCGGCAGCTGTGCCGTGTGCTACGGCGGATGAGGAGTCCGGTAGCAACTTAAAACTGGGATCCCGTGAGGATCAACCTTACGTGTTACTCAGTGAAAGATGATGGCTTTTGAAAACCCTTTCTTTCAAATAAACCCCTGCATAAAAATTAGTTTTTTACAAATTAAACCCTAGCTTTATCCTTGGTTTATCCTGTGCATTATATTTTGTTTATACCCCCTCCGTGGGTGTGGTTGGAGTTGCTGAGTACGTTTGTACTCACCCCATTCTTAATTCTTAATTTTTACAGAGGAAGATCCAGACTTCGTTTCCAAAGACATTGAGTAGAGGTTCCGTCCTGCACCCAACCTTGCCTGTGGATAGGGTCACCCGCAGGAGGTTCCGTGTGGCGCAAGACTCTGATGGCCCCCTCTTCGTAGTTAATATTGTTGTGTGGGTGTTAGTTGTTATCCTCGCGATAGTGGCGCTTCACTGCCCACTTCCGCGTAGAGTTGTACGGTGATGTACCATCTGATGTAATAAAAGTGTTATCAGCCTCCTGAGACTGATATTGTATCACTTTTAAGTTTTCTCTTATGAGGGGACACTTCACCTGAAGGGGGAGGCGTTCGAGCAGGCCATGGATGCAGTGGCAAACCTCAAGGGCGTGCGCCTGCGCGTGGCGAACATCGCGGCCGCCATGCTCTACCTCGCCAGCACTGAAGGAGGTGCGCGGTCGAGCGCTGCCCCTACCATCGCCGTCCCGGGCCGCCGCCGCCGTATCAGGCCGCCGACGAGCGCTGCCCCCGCCCTCGCCGCCCCTCGCCGCCGTCGAGCACAGCCCCCACCCCCGCTGTCTCTAGGCGCCGCTGAGCGCCGGCCTCGCCGTGCAGGGCCGCCGTCAAGCGCGCACCTGCATGGAGGAGGCCGCACACAATTTGGGCGCCCTCGCCGCGGCGGCCGTCTCGCAGGCGAGGCGCATCGGGGGAGCGAGAGGAGAGTTGGGGAAGAAGATAAGAAAATGAGTATGACATGTGGGTCCATAGACATAGTAACATATAAAGAGTGCAGTTTTAAAAAATCTGTTGGTTTACTCAAACTATATGAAGTCTTCTATCTTTTTAAAAAACTTGTGAAATTTTAAATTTAGCTAAGATTATAGAAGAGCTCTTGGAGATGCTCTTATGGCCCATGATCAGGCATATTTCTTTCTGTCGACCAGGGGCAGGCCTGCGCCGAGACAAAAAAAAAAAAGAAACAAATAGCCCATGAGCCCAAAACCCAACAAGATTGCTTTCACGTTCGGGAACAAACGGCGGCGGCACGATTGCTGCATGTTATTGTTGTGTACTGTGGTATTAAGCTAAGAAGAAGCCTCGGCTTTTCTGACCGAGAAAATCCCCGAACACGGTCCTCAGGCCGACCTGAGCCGGCTCTTAACCAGTGCTTTGGCACACAGGACCGGCGAGAGGATTTTTTAACCACAACCTGAAATTCGCTCCCACGGGGATTCAAACTCAGGACTTGTGGAGTGCCGCTCGAGTGTATTAACCGCTAGGCTAAGCACCCTTTGGACTCATGTCACGTTGCCTCGGCAGAAACGCGGAGACGGGCCCTGAAGCGACGATCACGCCGGAACCATGAGCTGCCGCCCCGTCTCGGCACACGCCACCGCCACTGGCGCCGGGCGAAGCTAGAAATTTTCAGCACCGGAGTCGACGTGTAGTATTCTTGATTTTCTATGACATCATTTGGTATAGACAACAGTGATTTAAAGGGGATTTGCCATTAGTCGTCGGGGTCGGCGGACCCCGTGGCCGGCTGCAGCTCCGCCCCCACCGGCGAAGCCTCGCATCACATCCACGTTGTCTCCTCGGAGGCTCTCACACCGAGATCGCCCTCTCCCGTCCCGGCCGGCCTCGCGCGCGCAGTGCTGGCAGGAGCCCGTCCCGCGCCGCCGCCGGACAATATAAGCATCCGGCACCCAGCTGCCACGCTCGGGCGATATCAACAACCCGTCCGTCTTGCCCGCGGCCGGCGTGAGGTCTCGATCGACCAGCGCCGGAGGCGCGCGCCTGCAAGCGATGGGGGTCGGCGGAGGCACGGCCGCGCTCCTCGCCGTCGCGGTCGCGGTCGCCGTGGCGTCCTCGCCCGCGGGCGGATGGACGGCGGCGGCGGCGGCGGCGGAGGAGGAGGACTACCAGGGCGCGCGGCCGCCCTGCTTCCACGCGTGCTTCGACCAGTGCGTGCCGCGCGACGAGTTCTGGTTCTGCCAGCTCTCCTGCTACCACCGGTGCGCCGGTGCCGGCTACCCGGCGTTCGTCCGGGTATCCCCCGGCCGGCATCCGGGCTGCGAGCAGTCGTGCGCGCTCTCCCTGTGCGGCCAGCTCCGGCCCGGAAGCAAGGTGATGGCCGCGTGCCGGGACACCTGCCGCAAGAGCTACGCGGTGGCGGCGTGCAGGGGCGGCGGCGCGTGACCGCCGCCCCCGCGCTGTATTGTAGAATCCGACACGAATAGGATGAAACCAATCTTAGACGACGACCCGGTCATGTCGTCGCAATGCAGCAGCATCGAGCTTCACGCGCGTTTCAGTGATACGGACGTGTTCCGCGACCTGTGCGCACGCTGGCGACTATCAGAATTGCTTGATTGCTACTGCCTACTAAGACCACGTTCGTTCTGCTCTGCTGCTGGCAGATGTGTAAACATCCTAAGTGATGCTGTCTTCCGTGATCTTAGTAGCCCTGTGATTTGGTTTCTGGTGCACCAAATTTGTTATGTACAAATCGTCTCTATTCCTGCAGGTCCCATATATAAAGGGTCTACCTGTAGGTGTCCTTGGCCCCAAACTATCATTGGCCTAGCCGGGATTAGTGGTAACACGTTCAGGTGGGGGATTCATCGCCCCCCAAGTGACACGAAGGGGTAAACTAACCTCAGTAAGGCATAGCGGAGGGCGGGATAAAAACAAGTACTAATGCTCAAAAGTATTAAAATTTAACACTAGTTAATTCAAACTGGAGTAGGAATAGGCAAAACTTTAGCGAAACTCAAAAACTTTAGCAATAGTATGAGTGGTAATTGATGCTAAAGTTTAGCATTTAACTTTAGCCCATCCAACACACCTTTACATCAGTAATGCTATTATTTTTAAGCCAGCTAATGTTGCACCACGAAGGATAATGGATGAACAAGATCTAGTGGGTCCATCAACTATCGAGGGAGTCCGAAACCCTCAACCGAAATCAACTTTTAGAACCACGAGTTTTGCACCTTCGGCGGTTTCTATGACGATTTAGACTACATGGCACAGAACTTCATAGTTTTGACCAATATGTTGTCGAATCCAATTGCCTTGGGCCAATTTCAGGAAAAAAGCATGGGGAAAAAAATCAAAGAAGTCCAATTTTTAACTTTTAACTACAAAACGAGATAATAGAGAAAACATGCAAATTTGGCTCTTAGAGTGGTTTCAAATATGGTTTTGTACTTTTTAAAATTAAAATTCTGGTAGATCTAAAAAATCAAAACTAATTAATTTTAAATTAAAAAATATAAATCCAATACCAAGTTTTTTGAAAAATGTACCCTATCTGTTATGGCTCTACTTGAATCTTATTTATTACAAATAGTAAGATAATTATGTAGGTAGACCCAGGTACCTTCCTACCCATTGGGATCCCCATGTCTGGGTGGCCATCCTACTTGGCGACTCTGTTCAAACTACCCGTGGACAGGTACTCAGCTGGACGATGGAAGGGTCTTTTGCGGATCAGGATGGAGGCTCCAGCAAGACGCCTTAATTATTACTAGAGATCTTAACCGACCTTCTTCCTTATAACAACAGAAGAAATTTCATCTCATTCCATCCCAACTCCACGCTCATTGTAAATAGCACTAGAAACCCTAATTCCACACCGAACATAGGGTGTTACGCTCATTGCGACCTAAACCTGTCTAACCCTTGCGTCTTTGTATTACCATTAAGTTCTTGGCTCCGAGATCTCTCCCTCCTAAATTCTACCGCTGGGTACCCCCTGGTGGACTTGCTAGATAAGCAATCCGACAGATAACTATAAGCAAACAAATACTAGAAACATGAAAAATTAGATCCAAATAACCGATAAGTAGAGCACTAATAGAAAGGTTATATTTTGATAAAAATAAAAGCACCTATTTTGTATTTTTAATTTGAAATAAATTAATTTTGAATTTTTTAGTTGAATTTGATTTTTTTAAGTTTCACAAAATGAAAAGCACATGTGAAACCATCCAAAGTGCTAAATTTGCCCGGTTTCGGTGGTTGAGTGGTCCCCCAATATCCCGTTTTGTAGTCGGATGTTGGAAATCAAGCTTTCATGATAGTTTAAGGGTGTAAACTTAACTTTTCAAAAAACAAATTCAGCCCACATAATGCATAGAGAGAAAATAGAGTAAGGCATAGCGAGTATTATACCTGATCATAGGCTGCCCGAGATGACAAACACGACCCGCTGGAAAAATACGACCCGATAGTTGGGTCGAGCCGAAGAAAAAAATACTAGGTCTAGCGGGAATCACAAAGCACGTCATTCCGTACAGGTACTAGGTAATGCGGTTGAGAAGTGAGAGCAATGAAATAATTAGTGGCCTGACTTATTATAGAGTTAATTATTCAAAAAAGAGTCAATTAATTAATGTATAAAACATTTCACAATGTTTTCGCATGTTTCTTTTGTCATCATGTCAAGTGAATCAGCTCTAAGCTCACCCCGCTCGAACAGATTTCAATTCCTAATTTCCGTGCACGCACCCGCCGACCGCGCCGGCGAGCCGTGAGCCGGGCCGGGCGCCGGGGCCTCACGCTTCCGGCATGCACGGGGGTGACGCGTTGCGCTGTCGCTCTAAAGTCTAAACAGCACCGGCGGCATCTAGCACAGGCCTCGGTATATATATAGGCCGGACCTCCTGCAGGAGCGCCATGCAATCGCTTCCATTGGTCGAGAGCCCGCGCGCAGCAGCTCAGCTCAGCTCGCCTCCGGACGCGACCAACTAGACAGCGCGCGATGGTGGGCTACAGCGCGGCCGGCGTCGTCCTCCTGGCCGCGGCCGCGCTACTCGCCGCGGCGGCGAGGGCGGGGGACGCCGACCAGACGTGGAAGTGTTTCAGCTCGTGCTCGAAGGCTTGCCACGACGACGACGACCACGCTGCCCCCAAGGACGACGGCCCCTATGGGGACGTGGCCAACGTCTCCGTCGGCGCCGTCACCGGCGAGTGCAAGGGCGGGTGCCGGAGCGACGAGTGCTTCGAGGGCGTGCCGGCCATCGGCTACCACCAGTGCGTCTACACCGCTTGCCTCTCATATTCGTGGCGTATGTGCACAACTATCAAGATCCATCAAACAATTAAGCCTACTTCCTATGCTCATAATTTTTTTTATTGTACAGATAAAGAAGAGAAGAGGACGTGCTTGAAGCACTGTTGCCATAAATGCTTCCACCACCATACCCCTCCTGGGCCTGGCCCTGCCCCGAAGCCGCCGTCCCCGGAGCCACCATCTCCAACTCCACCTGGTCCCGCCCCCGAGCCGCCATCTCCGCCCGGTCCCGCTCCGGAGCCGCCATCTCCAACTCCACCTGAACCCGCACCGGAGCCGCCATCTCCACCTCCACCTGAGCCCGCACCGGAGCCGCCATCGCCATCTCCACCTGGACCCGCTGCGGAACCGCCATCTCCGACTCCACCTGGTCCCGCCCTAGAGCCGCCATCTCCGCCAAATTAAGCAGAAGACGTCTTGGATCTTTGCTTGGATGGGATTTCCTGTGTAGCTAGGCTTTTGTGGGTAGCAACTAGCAAGGCTTGCCATACTCTTTGTGGAGCGCTGAAAGCTAATCTATTGCTCCTTGCACACGTCGTACTTGACTGGTATCCATGCTTAGTTCTAAGATTTGATCACAAATGAGGAGTTTGTTCTCAAGAGTCGCTACTCGATTATTGTAACATCATTCCACAATTCTCATGCAAAAAGAAACAAATAAGACATGTGTGAGCATGGAAAAAAAAATGCTAGATGGCGCTCCAGATCTCTTGGAGGCACCTATGAGATTGGGATATTGAGATTGACGTAGTTACATCAGATGCGTAGTTACCATTGAACGTATCACAACCGGAAACTGCGAGTTCGCCGTGTACCTCAATGTTTGCCGTGTGCTTTTCCTCGGGCACACGGTGAACAGAACTTTTGCCGTGCGCCGAGAACTAAACACACGGCGAACAGAAAGCACACGGCGAATCAAGACTTCGCCGTGTGCACCAGGCCCGACACACGGCGAATCAAGATTTCGCCGTGTGCCCATCAGACAGCCCACGGCGAAATGAGCTCCACATTAACGGCCATTCGCTGCAGCTCAACGACGTCAGCATTCGCCGTGTGCCCACAACCCAGCACACGATGAACCTTCATCTTTGTCGTGTGCCTTGGGGCAGCACACAGCGAAGTCATGGCCCCGTTAACCGATCCCAACGGCCGTGGACGTCGTCGCCTTTGCCGTGTGCTGGAGTTAGGCACACGGCAAATGTAAGGGTTTGCCGTGTGCTGCTTCTAGGCACACGGCAAAGAAGAATGTTCGCCGTGTGCTGAGCCTTTTGCACACGGCAAAATAAAAGGAACTGGTCGAATCCTCTAAGCAAGGCCATGAATACAAATATTATGGATAATCATTTACAAATTATATGAAATTGAAACGTGAACTAAAAATTATGAAAATTGTCATGAACTCATGTCATCATATATCGAGTCTCTAGTAAAAATTTGGTTGGATTATTCACTTGTTTCACAAACACTGCTTATAAACTGCGGTTTCTCCGCAAAAGATCCATATACCTTGAAAGGTTTTAGTTACGTGTGTATGTGTAACGATTTGTAAGTAATAATTTGGATTCTAAACTTTTTCTATGAGTAACACACCACATAATAGTAGTTCATGTGCAATCATGATATTTTTCTGAATTTGTTTGCCCTTTTTTGATTTTTTAGTACTATTAGAATTAAAGTGAAAATATTCAAATTGAGATATACATGCATAAAAAAATACAAAATTTTGAAATAAGCACTTCATATGATATGTTTAGTTAATTTAATAATACTTTGCAATGTATATTTCGTTAAATTAGTGAAACATGTTTGGAAAACAAAATGTGGACAAAATAAATTAGGTTTGTCGTGTGCCATAACCTAGGCACACCGCAAATCGCTGATATTGCGTGTAATTTCTATTTTTGTAAAAGAATCATTTGAAATTGAAAATTAAAAAAATGTTCGCCGCGTGCCCTGTATTTGGCACACGGCGAAATAGTGTCTTCGCCGTGTGCCCAGGTCCAGGGCACACGGCGACCTCCTAAGTTCGCCGTGTGTCCTAGATCTGGCACACGGCGAACTGTTCGCCTTGTGTCCTGGATCTGGCACACGGCGAACTTTGCAACACTTAGCCGTTAGCTCTGGTCCATCACTCTCTCGCTCTCTCACTATCTCATGCCGGCCCGCCCCGTCCCGACGCCACGCCGCCCCGGCTCCTGCCCCGCCCCGACGCCGGCCCGCCCCGTCCCGACGCCGCGCCGGACGCCCCGCGCCCCGCCGCCGCCCCTGCGCGCCGGCCCGGCCGCGCCCCGCCGCCGCCGTCCCGCAGCCGGCCCGCCGCCCCTGCACAGCGGCGCGGCCCTGCCCGCCCCGCCCCGATGCTGCCCCGCCACCGCGGCCCTGCTCCGGCCCCGCCTCGCCGGCGCGTCCCCGGCCCGCCCCGGCTCTCCCTCCCCGACACCGCCCCTCCACCGTGGCCCTGCCCCGGCGCGGCCCAGACCCGGTGCGCCCCGGCCCGCCCCGTCCCGGTGCGGCCCCGCCGGCCTCGCCCTGCCTTGCCCTGGCGCCGCCCCACCGGTGCGGCCCTGCCCTAGGCCCCCCAAGCACCGCCCTGCCCTGCCGGCGCCCCGGCTCCGTCGCGGCCCTACCCCACGGCGTCTTGCAGGAGAAGAAGAAGGTCGCTCGACGTTAAGCTTCTAGGTGAGGACATGAACAAAAATTTCACATCCTGTATTTTGGTAGTACTTTAAATTAGTTTGTTGGTAGGTAGTTGTATGTCACTAATTTAGATAGAAAACTCGATTGCCAGATGTACAACTACATTCAATATCTTTCTGTCCAAATGGGTAATCCCATCCCAGCCATGCAATTCCCTGTGGCTCCTCCTGCTACTACTCCTCCGTTGAGTATCTTGAAAACCCTTTAGTTTCTTTTGAAGTATTAGATACTTAGAAACTTTAGACTTAGAGATTGTGACTTACATTACTCACTTAACGATTTAGGGGACCTACATCTGATCCTTTAGTGCTCTATTTATTGGCAAAATAAGTAAGCGAAATGGAAAGCGTTTGCAATAGCGCTAGTGTGTCTAAATTTCAATTTGGAGTTTTCATTTGGATATCCGAGTTCGTAGAAAATTTAAAGTAGGTTCCATTTTGAAAAAAGTTACTGGCTAAACTACCCCAAACTACATATAGAAATGTTGAAATTGATTTGTAAATAAAGTCATTGGCGAAGGTTTCCTCATAGAAGAGGTTCATGGATTCGTTTGCGGTAATTTGGTTGATCTAGTTATGCAAATCAAATTCGAAACTGAAGTTTCAAGCTCGAATTACAAGATGCATTATCATAGGAATCCGAAATCAGGTATTTCAATGAAAGTTTGAACTTCTGTTCTGTCTGTCCCAATGCATTTCAGTAAACGAGTGTAGCATATTTCCTCTCATGAATTATAACTTGAGAACTTGGTTTTTGTCTCACCTGCAATTTACTGTCTTACTTTTTTTTGTAGAATCTATCGGCGGCATCGAATACGCCAGAATTGTCACCGGGCATCTCACCGACGCTCCCACAACATTGTTCCCGCCTCAGTTCGGCGGCGCCCCACCGTTCGACGACCCACCACAGCCATAAACTTGTTTATTTCAATATTTATGGACTTGTGAACTTCTGGATATGTATTTGTGAACTTCTGGATATTTTGTGAACTTGCAGGACTTTGCATTGGACTTTTGTATGTGTTTGATGTTATTTGTGGCTAGTTGTGATATATATATTGTGATATATAATGTCTGTGATGTTTGTTATGATATGTAATGCCTGTGATATATATGTTGTGATATGTGGTCCTTTTTATGTGAAAAATAAAAAAATAGAATTTGTTTGGTCACTTTGTCGTGTGCCAGGGACTAGACACACGGCAAAGTGACCATTTGGCCAGCCCTGAACACCAAGTTCGTCATGTGCCTAGACCGGGCACATAGCGAACTGATCATAGTTCGCCGTGTGCCAAAGCCAGGGCACGCGGCAAACCTAAATACTTTGCCGTGTGCCAAAGCCAAGGGCACACGGCAAAGAGCTCTGCTGCTGGCCCCCGTGACCGATTTCGCCGTGTGCCTATCCAGGTGGCGCACGGCGAAGTCCTCCGTCACGCCGTTAGGCCGGCGGCGTCACGACGTCTGGCCTTTTTTTTTGCCGTGTGTGCGACAGATGGCACATGGCAAACTAGACCTCTGCCGTGCCTAGCGCTGCCGTCGGGGGTTCGCCGTCGGCCGCTGACGGCGAAGTCTTCGCCGTGTGCCTATTAGGCTTCGCCGTATGCTTGGGGCACACGGCGAATTAGAGAATTCCGGTAGTGTATATCACCGGTGACCGGTCCCGTATGGCCGTACCATCCCCGGAGCCACCATCTCCAACTCCGCCTGGTCCCACCCCCGATCGAACCACCATCTCCGCCCAGTCCCGCGGCCGCGCCGGAGGCGCCATCTCCACCTGATCCCGCTCCGGAGCCACCATCTCCAACTCCACCTGAACCTGCACTAGAGCCGCCATCTCTGACTCCATCTGCTCCCGCCCCGGAGCCGCAATCTCCGCCAAGTTAAGCAGAAGACGTCTTGGATTTTTGCATGGATGGAATTTCCTGTATAGCTAGGCTTGTGGGTAGCAACTAGCAAGGCTTGCCATACTCTTGGTGAAGCGCTGAAAGCTAATCTATTGCTCCTCGTACTTGACTGGTATCAATGCTTAGTTCTAAGATTTGATCACGAATGAGGAGTATGTTCTAAGAGTCGCTACTCGATTATTGTAACATCATTCCACAATTCTCATGCGAAAAGAAACAAATAAGACATGTGTGAGCATGAAAAAAAATGCTAGATGGCGCTCCAGATCTCTCGGAGGCACCTATGAGATTGGGATATTGAGATTGATGTAGTTATATCAGATATGTAGTTACCATTGAACGTCTATCACCGGTGACCGGTCCCATACGGCCGTACCATGTATGTGTTTTTAGCAGTTCCAACTTCGAATCTGGAGTGCTTTAGGCTGTTCGCACCGGCATCCACTACTCGGTCCTCCACGATGAGGGTAGCGGAAAAACACTTGCAGCGGCGTACTGGGAGAGCTCCGCTAAAGAAGCGGATGCTCCCCATTCCGCTATTCCGAGCAGAAGTAGAGGTCCTCTGCTACCCCGCGCTGGTCCGCCTCACCTCCGCTCGCGCCATCCCCCAACCACCATGTGCACCTCTGCTGCGCGCCCTTCTCTGCTCCTGCTGTTGTCGGTTCCCCTTGCGGGAGCTCGATAGCGACCTCCGCAGCCGCCATTGCTCCGCTCGCCCAGCAAGGAGGTGGCGCCAGATACAGCCACCGCTGGCCGAGCAGTGCCGCCAGGCACCGTGGTCGGGAGAGAGAAAGAGAGGAAGGCACACTCCGCCGGGGCCATGCGTCGCTGCATCTCGGCTGCGTGCCGTCTGAGCCGCAATCGCTGCGAGGAGGTGCGGCGAGCTAGCGGGGAGGAGGAGCGGCGATGGCCACTGTGGACCCGCGACTAGGGAGTGGGAGGAGGAGAGTACGTCGGATCTAGTGGATGGAGGAGGGAGGTCGGCGGAGGGAGGAGGTCCTCCGGAGGGAGGAGGGAGGAGGAGGGAGACCGGCGGAGGGAGGAGGGAGGAGGAGGGAGGCCTGTGCAGGGAGGGAGGAGAGGCCCGCAGAGGGAGAGAGAGTGGGAGGTGGAGGTGGGGGTGGGGTGGGGTGGGTGGGTAGAAAGGATTTAATAAATCTGATGTGTGATTCCGTTTCTAGTAGTTGTAGAGACATAGATGATGGATAGATGTGGGAGAAAATGATATAGAGAGGAAAATCTCGATGACCAGAACAGAATATTTCTTTTAAAGGAAGGAAATAGAGGATGGCGAGTGCAGACAACCTCCATTTAGTTTCGGAGTGAGAATAATCACCAAAGGTAAAAATATATCGATATTTTGGGTTTTAATTTCCCATGTCAGCAAGTACAATACATGCGTTTGCACAGATGTTTGTTAAAAAGAATCGATTCGTTTTCACGTATAATGATAGACATGTCTCACTAAATCGGTATCTGACAGGTGCAGCTGCTTATCGAATACCAAGCTTGATGTAGCATATCATGATAGGTGATTAAGTGCTTTGCAGTACTATTTGGATCCTGTTTGGTTCTTCTAATCTAAATTTTAGATTAAAGAATCTTGCCAATTAGAATATTAAATAAGTTTAATCATAAAACTAATTGCAGAACCCTTAGACTACTTTGCGAGACGATTCTAACGAGATATATTAATCCACATTTAGTGCAAAGTTAATGTAGCATCACTGTAGTAAATTATGATTTAATTAGACTAATTATATTTATCACGCCAAATTACACTCATATGTGAAAATGTTTTACAAATAAATTTTATTTAATATTCTTAAATGGCAAGATTTCATGGTCTCTTGTCTCAGGCTATTATTGTTGGGTCGTCATTCATGAACCTCTGTCAAAAGGAAAAAAACGTAGCAACGCCTCCGCGACTCGATTTGGGGCCGCCGTCACGTTCGGAAACTAAACAGGCGGCAGTCGCTCCTCGGGAACGCGGCGCACGGCAGGCCGAAGAGACACGGTGGCCGGAGGCCATGACCCTGCCGCGGCGGCGGCCCCTGTTATATTATAATCTAAATTTATTGTATAAGAAAAGGGCTAACTTTTAACGGAGCGGAGCAGAGATTCAATAAAGCCGAAAGCTGGGTCGAAGTGTACAGTACATATATCCTTGATTAGAATTTGCTCCACAGCTTATTATTTTTCTTGTAAACCGCCGCTAGATGTTGTACACACATTAAATTCTCGTATCTTCAGTGATTTAATTTTGTTGTTCTTCGTGTTTTCTCGCCCTTCCTTCTAACACCCCCCGACTCGCGGCACGCCACCGGCGGCGCGTGGAGCCCCGCACGCACCACGGCACCAGGCTCCGGGGAGATACGATAGTACGATACGAACCCAGCCGCGCGGGCGCGCGCTCGACGCCACGTCGCCACCGGTATAGATCCAAGGCCTCGAGCGAGCGAGAGCTACGCGCGCTGCGTCGTCATGCCTGCGTGCAGCATGAACTTAAGGAGTCAGTGTCACTAGTGAGCTAATCAACGAGTTGGTGGCCATCTCCAGGACGCTGAAGCTCCAGGACGTACGCACATACGCGCGCATTCGCATCGCAATGCCTCCTTGATCACTCGAACCGGAATAAGCCTTGGGCCAATTCACACACACACAAAAAAACATTCAGGCCACATAAGTGCATTTAGTGTTTCGAAATTCCAAAATTCGAAGAAACATCGACTTCCCACGCGGAAAGTTTGGAGCAAACATATATAGTATGTATGCTTGGTATTTTACTAATCTATCCATTTAAAATTATAGATTGTTTTAATTTTCTACATATATAGTTCTTAAATGCATTTACATACACGCTAATACGCTAGATCTAGATACATACTAATAATTATATATATATAAAATATCAAAATGGCCTATAAATAGTTTAGAATTGAGGGAGTATTTTTTTAATTCGATAGCTTGCAAGATCTCAACTGTTGAATTATGAATGGAATAGTTTAGTTTTACACCCTAAGATTACTATAAAATTGGATAAGGACCATCTAATTGTTAAAATAAGGTATATTTGACCCCTTGAGTAGTTTCAAAGGTAGTTTTTCTTTTCATTAAAAATAAATATATTTAAATTTAAACTAAGAAATTATAAGTAATTCATTTTAAATCATACCGAAACAAGTTATCTCGTTTCTCTAAAAGGGTAACATATTTGTTATTAGTATACTAGTCAGTTATTTGGATACACTCGTGTCGTATTTCTAGTATTTATTTGGTTTAGTTATGCTAATCATTTTTAAAATAACTAAGATTCAAATAAAGCACCCAACAGATATGTTATAGTTTTAGAAATTTTTGGTACGCATATTTTTCTGATTTGAATGAATTAATTTTGATTTCTTTTAGATCTAACCAAACTCTTTAGTTTTAAAAAAATACAAAATCATGTTCGAAACTATTATCTAGTTTTATAGTTGAAGAATGAAAATCGAACAATTGTACTAATTTGAGGGTGGAAATTGAACTTTTCCCGACTATGAATCTGGCGCACTTTGATGTTGGATCTTGATCGGCAGTTTCGGATTAGTCACTGAAAAACACGATTCGGAACTGAAGCAACTTCACGCCTCATCGGTTGATGAATACGGCAAGCTAGTGATGAGGAACGAAACCACACGAACGCGCAGGGCATGCGAAACCGTGAAGGTGACCAGCCGCCAGCGCCATCCCATGAACAAGAAAAGCATGAACCCGCGCGGATCTCGCTGCGTCGATCAGCTCTCAGCTCACCCCGGCCGCTCCAACAGATCGGTTCACGGGTTCAGTTCCTGATTTCCGTGCACGCATCCGCCGACCGCCGGCGAGCTGTGACCCGGGCGCCGCGGCCTCACGCTTCCGGCGTGCACGGGTGACACGCCGCGTTGTCCCGGGCTCTTGCTGTCTTTGCATTGCAGCACCCGGGTGGCAGCTCGATCGGGCGCGCAGTATATATAGGACCTGCGGGAACGCCATGCAATCGCATCCACGGTCGAGCCAGCAGCAGCTCGGCTCAGCTAATCGCCTCACCTTCGGACGGGACCAGCGCTAGCTATAGCCTAGCTAGCCAGCGAGCGATGGCGGGCAACAGGGCGGCCGGCGTCGTCCTCCTGGCGGTGGCCGCGCTCCTCGCCCTGGCGGCGGCGGATGATGAGCACCTGCACCACTGGAGGTGCTTCAGGTCGTGCGCGAGGGACTGCCGAGACGAGGACGCCGTTGACGACGGCGCCGGCGCCCTCAACAACGTCTCCGCCGGCGTCCCCCACAAGTGCAAGACCGGGTGCCTGCACGAGTGCTTCGAGGACCTGCCGGCACTCTGCTACCAGCAGTGCGTCGTCAGCACCTGCCTCTGCCTGCCGCCCTGTACGTCGTGCACAAACGGTTGAAGTACTAGTAAGCAGCAGGCGATCTAGCCGTTGTTATCAAGCTCTGCTCATGGCGTCGATCGCCTCTTGTGTGCCCGTCCGTTGTGCAGATAGCAAGGAGAAGCTGGCGTGCATGAAGAGCTGCTGCGACAAGTGCTTCCACCACGGCCCGCCTGCGCCCGGCCCCGGCCCGAAGCCCAAGCCGCCGCCGCCCAGCCCGAAGCCCCCTGCCCCGAAGCCGCCCAGCCCGCCGAAGCCGAAGCCACCAACGCCGAAGCCGAAGCCACCGTCGCCCAAGGGGCCGCTGCCGCCGAAGAAGCCGCCGTGTCCCCCCGGCCGCGAGACCGCGAACGCCAACAACTGATACGGTGGGCCCGCCGCCGGCGAGAATAACACGTCGTAGTATTGATGGCGTGCGATCAAGTATGGCATGCGTCGTCGTATATGTGTACGCAGTGCGAGTCCGAATTAATTGCGGCTGCCGCTGGTAATATATATATAATAAGGATAAGAAATGATATGTCTCCCCGTCGATGTAAACCGGGCATATAAACTGTATGAATCAAAATACACTCGATCCTCAAGTATTCAAATTTACTTTGTTTGTCTCTAAATAAGATGTGCTTAGGGATGTGGTTATGACCCTAATACTTTCTTCACAATCCAACTTAGTCCTTAATATTTTTAGTTTAAAATTAAATAAAATTAGAGCCCAGACTTTAGATTATTTAGACTAAAAATTAAAACCATTTACCACCCCTAGATGTAATACACAAGTGCGAGTGCAAAAGGACAAACGCCACACTGTTTCATGTTTGGGTCAGAAAGAAGGTACATGCTTCGGTTTGTGCTTCATCAATTACGATGGGGTCCTCCAATATAGGTCAAAAGCTGGTCCAATATTATACACCCAAATGAATGGTTGATTTAGTTAATTTATATATCTTCAAAAAATATCGTTTCAATATATACCAAGTGAAAGGGGCTCCATGGGCGGACGGGCATCATTGCACGTCTTTGTTGTATTGATTGATGGTCTAGCTCCCTTCAGCACGTTGATAGAAATTCAGAAAAACAAAGGTGTGCACCGCGGCGGCTTTTCTCATATACATGTTCTCGAACGTGTGGAAGAGGCGAAATGGACTTTTTTTTTTGGGGAGGAGGAGTGCAACTCATTGATTTGATAAATATTTACAATCAAGATGTATAAGCTCATGAACACAGATAGGAGATTGATCTCTCCAAGCCGCCGCCGAATGTATACAACGTTTTGCTAACTGGATTAACTCGTTGACTATTTAATTAATTGCACTCTCTCCCAATTTTACACACTTTAACTTCTAGAATTACATATAGATTAGACTTTATTTCTTTCACATTAATCGTTGTGTTCGCTTGGCTGTGGCTGATGGCTGGTGCTGATTTGTTATGAGAGAACAGTACTGCTGACTCGCTGGTAGCTGGTGCTGATTTAGTATGAGAGAACAATACTGCTGGCTGGTTGGCTGACAAGCCAAGCGAACACAGCGTGGAGAAGCTAGCTCTATTTTCAGCCTCGGAAACCAGAGAGCTCAGCCCATTAAGACAGTCGAATTCGATCGCAGTTGGTTTCCCGACCCATTCATTTGTTAACTGAACCCCTTCAAGGCAGTGCAACTTTGGCATCCTCTACCGACACACAGTGTACACCATGATTCCAATCTGTCAGCAACACATTGAAAGTATACGATCTCTAATTACAATTCCTAGATTTGCTCCTCAATCAGTTTTGTCCATCCTTGCGGTGGCATAGACCACTCCTTTTGTTCAATCGATATCTTATCTCTCAGTTCCTTGACCTGTTTCCAATTCGAGTTTTGCCATTCTCATCATTTTCCTTACCATACCCAATAAATTTTTGATCAAGTAGGAAATGGTACTAGCATTTTTGAACTAGAGGTGAGTACACCGTACCTGCCTGTGGGCATCATGTATCTATAGTCCGGGTTCAGATATTACAACGGGTACGAACCATTGAATTTATATTTCAAATATGAAGTAGTGCAAGATTCGTATGAATTCTTGAGCCATTTCTCGTTGACTCAGAATGCAAAAAATTCTCAGCGTTTTCAGGGAGAAGAAAACAAAATTTAGGAAAAGAATAGATACTTCACTGACCCTGAAGCATAGCACCTATTTTGAGCCATTTCTCGTTTTCAGATATTACAACGTGAAGCATAGAACCTAATTTTTTGATGGATGCGTACCAAAAACTCAAAACAAAATTCGATACACAATGTGAAACTTCTATTTCAAATTCAGAGTGAACTTTAAAGTTGAGTTGAATGTTGAAATGTGTAGGAACTCGGATCATTGATTGTCCGATTCTATCTAGCTAGTGCTAAGTGGTGCTCCTCCGCATTGAAAATGTTGCCACACGCATATACCAAGTTACCAACACATACCATTGTTTACTTCTTCTCACTAACCACACACACTGTAGATCAAATGCTTTTGTTCTTGCGGAAGCCATGGCCTCAAATGCTAAGAATTTTGGTTGGTGGTCTCTGCCTATCACGCAACCTCTTCACACAGTTCACACACACTCCCTGCAGGTGGCTGTGCAACACTGCAGCCTCCCTCATGCGTTCCACACGGCACGCAAATGGCGCTGCGTGTCCAACAGCACAAGCACACACTTAGCTCCAGCTCCAGCTCTTGCCGGCCGGCGGCGCGGTATATATGCGACCAGCTGCGGCGCCGACCCACGCACCTCGTCGAGCTAGGTGCGGCAGCTCCACTTGGACGACGACCGGGGGCCGCTAGTAGGCCAGCAATGGCGCGCTCCAAGGCGGTGCTGTTCGCCGCCCTCCTGGCCGTCGCCGCGCTCTCCTCCGCCGCGGCGCTGGGGGACTACGACCACCACGTGTACCGCCGGTGCTACAGGTCCTGCGTCAGGAGGTGCGACGACGACTACGACGATGACGACGACGACGACCATGACGACGCCTTCAAGAACGGCGTCAGCCCCCTCCGCGCCGCCGTGTCCGACGACCCCGACCACCGCGATCGCGATCATGTCCACGATCTTGACGACGACTGGGATGACGATGACGACGACTACTGGGATGACGACGACGACGACGACGATGACGACGAGTGCCGGGTGAGCTGCAGGGATGACTGCACTGAATACGTGCCCGGCGTCTGCTACCACCACTGCGTCTCTCACTCCTGCTTCTTCCTGCCACCGTGTACGCGCTCAGTGCTTGCCCCTATGTTCATCAGCCCTGCCCTTGAATTCATCTTGATGGCGAAGCCGCCGCTGGCTTTGTTAACGCATTCGCTGTGTGTTTCGATCCATCTACAGATAGCTACCGGAGAGTGGCATGCTTCAGGGGATGCGGCCGTCGATGCTACCACCACGGCCACCATCATCACCACCACCACCACCACCATGACGACGATGACGATGACGACGAAGATGACAAACCGAAGCCAAGCCCTCCCAAACCTGGGCCGAAACCGACACCGCCCAAGCCACGACCAGGCCCCGTGCCGCCGAGCCCGGAGCCAAAGCCACCGGTGGCCGTGCCCAAGCCGGCACCGCCGAATACACCGAAGCCAGCACCAAGGACTCCGAAGCCGCCAACGCCAACTCCGAGGACGCCCAAGCCGCCGCCGCCGCCCGGACAGAAGAAGCCCAAGCCGCCAGTGCCAGAGCCGAGGACACCCAAGCCGCCACTGCCTAATCCAGGTCTGAGACCATCATCAGAGCCGCAGCCGCCGCGTGCGATCGGGCCACTCGTCAACAATTGAAGGATACCAACACGTCCGAGACAACACCAGATGATTAAGTAGAGGTTGCAAAGGCGATTACTGATGGATTGCTGTATTTGGTAGTAAGATGGGAGGATTATCTCGATTGGTAGCTGTAGATTGGGCATGAACCTTACGTTGCATAAGCCTACATCTATGGGTCCAGTCCTTGTCTGCATGATGTAACTAAAGTTCATGTGTCAAATATCAGTGAACATTACATTGTTTACATATTCAGCATAAATCTGTGGTGGCAATATATATGGCGATGCACGCTAGCTTCGATCAGAGTGGACTTCGGCGCTTCCACGAAAAGTGATAACCCCTTATCAGTGACACAATAAGGGATTTTGTAAAATTACGAAAAGTTGCATTTAGGTGCTTTTTTTTTACAATCATACAAATGTAAAGGCATGGTTTCCTTCACTTGGCACTCAATGATTTCATTGTTCATCGTCCGTTGCAAAAAAAAGTACATGGAACAAGAATGATATATGGTGATCATGTATGGGATATCACTATGGGCATGTTCAGTTGCACAGGGGTTGGAATGGAATGACATGATTCATTGCAAATATCCTTCTAAATCTATGATAATCTACATCAAACCGAACAAGCCCTGAATTGAATTGCTTCAATTGCTTTGATCTCCGGTACAAGTAGTGTAAAAAAAAAACAATCTGTGTGATAAAACAACAGTTCGTCAATTATGGATTGATTAAAAGCTTGTTTGCAATGGGAAGCACCAATCAACATCCTGACCTGAGTTCTAAAAATAATTTGTACATGCAGTGCCGTTCATCTTATAAACAAGGACTAATCGAGTATTCTAAGGATGTGAATAATACATTGTACTATGATCGAAAGAAAATAAATGCAGGACTTCCAGACGAATATGCTGGTTTTCCTAGGTCGAATCAGCATATACGGACTTCGCCAAAATCGTACTAAAATCATTACTAGACTTCAGTATTGTTCATCGAATTGAAGCAACCGTAAGGAAAAAATCACCAAAAAAAGGTTACTCAGAATGAAAGCTACGCTCAGGAATATGATCACTTCATCCACTCGGATCACTCCCCCCCTAAAATCACCAAAAAAAACATTTTTTTCAAAAGCGAGCAACTGACATCGATCTAGACGCGCTCCTCTCTCCGGCGGAATTGAAGAGGTTGCGCTCGATCGGACGGCACCGCTCACACTTCCTGCCCCTCCAACCGCTGCCCGCCGCAAATCGGGCAACGGGAGGCAACCGCACGTTAGCCGTTGGGCAGACCGACACGCCACCCGCTGCCGACCGGGGCGCCCGCTCGCTTGTACTCCCCTCCCCTCCTCTCACGCTCCTGGCGTGACACAGACGGCGACAAGTGCCGGCCGGCGGCCTATAAGGCCGCGCCGCGCGCGCCCCCAGTTTCTCGATCGGAGACGCAGGGCAGTTTGGGCTGGAGCAGCCACTGAGGATCGATTGATCGAGCGAGGGAGCGGGAGAAGCGCGGACAGCCAGCCGGTCGGCGGCAGAGACAGGGACGACGATGGCGGCTTCCGGGCTCGCGCTTGCCGCGGCGGCGGTGCTGGCGGCGGCGGCGCTGCCGCTGCTCGCGGCCGGCGCCTACGCGGACTGCTACGACTTCTGCTTCAAGGACTGCATCTCCAAGGACAAGTCCATGAGGGACTACTGCAGCTACGCCTGCGACAAGACCTGCGCGCCCGACGGCCGCCGCCCCGCGCAGGCGGCGGCCGCCGGCGACCTCGCCACCGCATGCCACATCGGCTGCGTCAGGGGGTCCTGCCACGGCGCCCGTGCGGGTATGGCAATCTAGTGCCTTGTGCGCGGCGCGCGCCTTCAGTTCACCGGACGGATTATTGGGATTTGAGTTTGCATTCGCTCGAGTTTTTTTTTGGAGGTAACCGTACTTGTGTCTGCGACATGATGGTTGTTGGTCTGCAGGCGGCAAGGACACGGTGGCCTGCTACGGCCAGTGCTACGACAGGTGCAACACCGGCGGCCTACCGAGGCCTCTCCGTGCGGGCGCAGGCGTCGTCCGGCCGGCGGCGTTGCCAGGCAGCCCCTTCCACGAGAAGCAGGACGGCCCCTTCCACGTGAAGCAGGACGGCATCGGGCCGGCGGCATTGCCCGGCAGCCCCTTCCACAAGAAGCAGGACAGCGTCGTGCCGGCGGCGTTGCCCGGCAGCCCCTTCCACGAGAAGCAGGACGGAGTCGGGCCGGCGACGTTGCCCGGCAGCCCCTTCCACGAGAAGCAGGACGGAGTCGTGACGGCGACGTTGCCCGGCAGCCCCTTCCACGAGAAGCAGGACGGCGTCGTGCCGGCGGCCTTGCCCGGCAGCCCCTTCCACGAGAAACAGGACGGCGTCGGGCCGGCGGCGCTGCCGGATCCAGACGATGTCAGCCATCAAGCATGGGGCGCCGTCCTCCCCTGATCGTCGCCGGCGAGCGACGCCACTCCGCCGCCTACGCCGAATGCCGCACATGTGTGCTCGTGCCGCCGTACGTTACTAGACAAAAAAAAAAGTGATGTGCAATGCTGATGTATATTATTCCTGCTGAGTAAAGTGTTGTCGACTGAAGAGACTGATTATTCGTCAGGGTATAAGTTCACCGTTTATGCAATATTAACGGATTTCCGGTGTAAACTGATAAGTGTTTATCATGTTCGAACAATATAATGCAAACTGAGGAACGCCGCAGAGCTGGTGTTCTCGACGTGCTCAAAATCTAGCCGAGTGTTTTTTTTTGTCATGGATGAGAGTGGTGAAGCAAAATTAAAGGACACCCACGGACCAATCTTCTACTTCAATTCATTGTCTTCTACATTCGAGCAAGAAATGCCATGAAATCATGTGCTACAAGCAACTGCTTGCTATGCCGTTTTGTCGATTTGTCGGGTGCAGTAGTGAAGGACCACGCTAGCTAGGAGTAACTAGTTTGGAGATGCAAATAAACATACAATACACTTCCTAATCAACCAGCAAAATCTGATGAGAAATTAATTGAAAAATGTTGTAAGAACCGTATGAAGATCAACAGCAAAGTGTGACCAAATACAAGAACATAGCATACTCCCTCCATATCAGAAAATCAAGTCGTTCTAGGAGGAGTTTGCCCCCGGCGCGTGCCTTGCTTCCTATGCTGCATGCCTGCTTTAAAGGTCACGCATGCTCCTTCATTACATTAAATGCGCATGGCAAAAATCTGAGCTGCTGAAGAATCGAACGCGGGATGGATAGCCTCGGGAGGTTATAGCACCCCCATAACTTTAGTTAGTAGAGGTAGACTGGGAAAACTCTACCCTGATTAATAACTTTTTGGTATGCTAAATTATGTTCCAAACGACTTCTTTTACCAGTATAGAGGGAGTATGTTCCAAGCAAGAGTTAACCATGGCGAACCAGTAGAAACGACATGGAATGCACATATATAGATGCCCTTTTTTCTTCTTTCCGCTTACCATTTCTCAGTTCTCACTTATAATATAATACTAGTTTGGGAAAGTTTTTAATTTTTACTGTCAGATATTGGTGGAGCTATGACCCTCACAGACAACACAAATCTTTTCTGCATACTTTGTCCTCACTCGTGCGCACCTGGGAAGAATTTCCCGGTCGGTCACCCATCCCCAAATTGCTCTAGGTCAAGCACGCTTAACCTCAGAGTTCTTTGGAGATTGGCTTCCGGAAAAAAGTTGCAACTTATTGTGATGAGTATTATATATATACAAATCTTTAGCAGTACATATGTATATATCCAATTCTAAAAATATCACATGTTGCCATCCATCTGTCACTCCAGTGTACAGGTGTCAGCAAATATCAGTATCCATCTGTAACTCCAGTGTACAAGTGTCAGCAAATATCAGCATCCATCACTCTCTGTGCTCTGGTGTTTCAAAATATAAAAATTCCAACTCATATAATGGCCATGCCTCGGTACTAGTACAATCAGCGCTGCAGGCATCTTCAGCATCATATTGTCTGCAAAGAGTGCATGTCTCCTGCAAGTGCTTAGGCTTAAACACCACATGCATGCAAGAGGGCTCTGATACCAACAAATAGTAAAAACTATAGGAACTAGGGAACGAAGATTCTCTATTGAATATTATATGGTAAGCCCAATTAAGATATATATATATATATATATATTCTATGCTAACGGGTGGAATATTAGAACATTGCGGCCAAATATTTTATATGGTATGGCTCTCATGTGAGGGGTATTATGTGGGTAATTAGTTAGGCTAAATTCAATTACCTTAAAACATTCCATCGATTAAAATATTGCGTCTCTATTGATCGTGGTATTAGAGAGGAACAATTATATTAGCGAGATTCTATATTCCAGGATACTTGCGGGTTGGCGAAACCAACAACACAGCCGGGGTGTCTCAGCAGTTGTGTTTGTCCTACTCGATACTCACCATATTTATCGCAAGTCGTCCTAAGTAGCAGATAACCTTTAACTTCTGTCGTTTTTTTACCGTCACGTCTACCTAGGGATACCCTTTGGTAGAAGGATGATCGTGGGGGAAAGCCAAGATCAGGAACACGATGGTGCAAATAACACAAGGGTTTAGACAGGTTTGGGCCACAGATGTTGTGTAATACTCTATGTCCTGCGTGGTTTGTACTACCTTGGGTGTAGCGATACGCGTAGAAAGGTGTCTCTATGCGCTATGGGATGAATGAGAGGGATCCCTGATCGCCCTTATATAGACTGAGAGAGAAGGGTTACAGGGAACTCTAAGTCGGTGGAGGCTTGCGGACTTTTCCAGACACTACTCGGGTGGTTTTTAGCCTTCACTACTACAAAATAGGTCTTTCTTCCAGGCCATTTGTCCCGGTTACTTTTAGGCCCGGGACAAAATGTGTCTTTTGTCCCGGGTCCAACGGCTAGCCGGGCCAACGTGGGGGACAGGGGCTTTTTGTCCCGGGTGGAGCCACCAACCCGGACAAAAGGCCCCTCTTTTGTCCCGGTTGGTGGCTCCACCCGGGACAAAAGGCCCAACCCTTTTATCCCGGGTGGTAACACCAACCGGGATAAAAGGGTGACCCTTTTGTCCCGGTTGGTGTTACCAACCCGGACAAAAGGCCCCTTTTATCCCGGTTGGTGTTACCAACCCGGACAAAAGGCCTCTCCACGTGATAGTTCAAAATGAAGTTATTCTATACTGAGTCACGTGTACTACTTAGGTGAATTGGCAAGAAAATCATGCGTTGGGCAAGAGGTCTTGGGATCGAATCCCGTGGTCTGCAAAAAAATTTTTAACGTCAGGCACCTTTTGTCCCGGTTCTTCCACCCAGGACAAAAGCCTCGAGAGGCTTTTGTCCCGGAAGCCTTGTCCCGGCTCCAAAACCGGGACAAAAGCCAGTTTGGAACCGGGACAAAAGGCTAAATCTGTAGTAGTGCTTCTAACTAGTTCTATAACCGACAAGACTGGCTACATGACACATGAGTAAGGTGTGTTCTATCCTATACATGGTACTGATCCGTGCCACATCGGGTACCCGTGGCCTCAGGTCTGATAATTTCCTAGATATCCCAGGTCATGCCTATGCAAGATAAGCCCTATCGTCTCCCCAGACAGTTCCACCTGAAAGGAACACTTCTCTGCAGCCTCGAGGTTCTCTCAAACGCCAAACACGGGGCTAAAATGAGAACAATACCGAAGAGATTTCTCCTGTAGGGTTCCTAGCATAGAAACTCGTCTCGCACAAATAGACCAAAAGACACAGGGATTTTCAAAGGCACACTACTCCATTAAGATAAACATGCTTACATATGGCTTTCCCTTTTGGGAAAACCCACAAACAACTACGGAGTTCGGGGGTTTACCTTACTGTGAAGGCAGTACAAAGGTCTTCTTAAATATTACACAGTGGATGGCTACTACTACTAATACTATTACTACTACTACAAGAGGGCTCTCAGGAACTCGAAGGTTGTGTTTGTCTTCCTTGCTTGCTTCCAATGCCCTTTCGCCTGAACGTCTGCCTCTACTTATATAGACGAGCGGATGGGACACCGATTTATTTATCTTCACACCTAATAGACAGATTGGAGTCTCTAAACAATGACGCATGTATGATATAATATTTCTTAGCGCATGCTATTATGAGAGCATGCATGCATGTGGTGATGAAGCCTAAGCACTTGCGGGAGACATGCAACCTTTGCAGACGACATGGTGCTGAAGATGCCTGCAGTGCTGATTGTACAAGTACCAAGGCACGACCATTATATGAGTTGGAATTTTTATATTTTGCAACACAAGAGCATGGAGAGTGACAGATGGATGCTGATATTTGCTGACAGCTATACACTGGAGTAACAGATGGATACTAATATTTGCTGACACATGTACACTAGAGTCACAGATGGATGGCAGCATGTGATATTTTTGGAATTGGATTTGAATTTTTCTGGGGTGGTCTTCCACACCCGAATAATTGATAGTCATGTCAATTTTGTATTGGGTAGGGTCTTCCACGCCCGAATTATTGATAGACATATCAATAAATTTTTCTCTATATTTCTCCTCCTTTTGCCCGTGGCCTCTGATGTCCATGGTACAATCAATTTCGCTAATATCCATTTTGTCTTCATCAGTTAAAAATTGGTCAATATCAAATTTGTTGTCATATTCTTTCTTCATTATGATAAATTGTTGCTGCATTTCTTTTTTCACTTCTATCATAATTTCCTCCTTTATTTTTTTCTTTCATTGTGGAAATATTTTCTCATATTTCTCTTCTAACTTGGAATCGCTATATTTACTATCCAAAGGATCAACTCCCTTCACAAAGCATTCTTTATATGCTGGTTTTTTGGATGATCCTTCTTCCTTGATATTCACCGCTGGTGTATTCACTACAACATTCTTATTTTTTGCCTTCTTATGCATTTGGATATATTCTTTTGCAGCTGGCTCAATGAAGTAATTTATTCCAATAATTTTTCTTGCTTGGCCCAATGCTTCATCAATGACAAGATATTTCTTCCATGATAGTCCTCCATCATATTTAGCTTCCTTCTTTTGAGATATTAAGCTTTCAAATGACACATATACTCCTGGAGACTTTCCATCAAATACCACATATATAGGTTTGATCCCGGGTGGTTTTGGAGTCTCTCATGTAGGGATCAAGTCATTTGTTATATTAAAATATTCGGCAAGGCTATTGAGCACTGATAGCATATATCCTTTTTCTTCTCTCTTATTGTTATATTGAAATCAGAAATTATCCAATATGCATTCTTGAACTTCATCTAGGCTTGAACTTGTATGAATTTGGTGGGGAAACTCTGAGCTTATTCTCTGACCCATAGGTGAAAGTTTCCACTCCATTAAAAGTTATTTCTTTTTCATTCTTGCAAAATAGTTGATCGAGAAAACAAGTCTGGTAAGCTATTTTCCTTTCCTTTAATATGCTGAAAGACAACTTTATAGCCATTTCCAGTAATAATATTACCTATCGATGCCAATCAAATCAATTGATTGAAAACTCACATCTTATTCCTTGATTTAGATTGATGCCCAATACAATCCTGTTCACCCTTCATTACAATTGGACTTCTATTGGAACCTTAGGATGGATAGCGTTGCCACCATATTCATCTTTTATGAAATGTGAGGCTCTCGACCTAAGGAGGGGATGAGTTGTGAAAGAAACTCGTTTCCCTCGTGACCCGAACTCAAAATCGTTTGTTTGACCCATAGAGTCATACATCCTCTTTCACTCTTGGGCCATGAACATTCTTGAGTTGCTCATCCGGAGATCAAGCCACTCACTCCATGAGAATGAAGTTCGTCATTAAGAATCATGCTCATTCTTAATATCTCCGAGACGTTTTCATCGTTTGTGCAAAGGCACTACGAGTCATATGATCATATTAGGGTTCCTATCATAGACGCCCTGTAGGATGGTTGAATTTAGTTCTGCTAGTCATAATATCTTTGCAGGGCTCGTAGTCATATTTGTGCACTAACCTTGCAGGTTGAACAACGATAAATCAACAAATGGTGGTGAAGCTCGCTACAGTATGAATCCCCATGGTCGAGCTTGCGATCATAAACAAAGCACTACCGGAAGATAGCCCAAATTATCTTTA
Source organism: Panicum virgatum (assembly GCF_016808335.1). Classification (NCBI taxonomy): domain Eukaryota; kingdom Viridiplantae; phylum Streptophyta; class Magnoliopsida; order Poales; family Poaceae; genus Panicum; species Panicum virgatum. The sequence continues at coordinate 43,468,462 of NC_053149.1, read as the reverse complement.
AAGAAGTAATTAAAAAATCTTTCTCTTAAATAAAAACAAGGACACATTTTTAAGCATAGTATGCAACTTCGGGTATTATTGGTTCTAACCATTTCAAGTTAAGATTAAGAAGAGCGGGGGACATACGACGCCCGATAATATAGGGGGCGCATCAATTGTACACCTAAATGCTCTTTGGTGTTGGAACACACTCGAAAGGAGACTCCGTCATTGTACACTTGGCTTTTACACAAAAGTTCAAGTGTGGAGGGAAATCGCTCAGTGTCTTGCTGCAAATTCTAGCCATACCAAGGAGTATCTAGGTTTGCAGAAGGTGTCAGCTCCGACTTGCTTAAAAAAAGTAAAAAAAAAGGAGAGAGATATTAAAAAAGGGGGAAAAAGAGAGAGGCATAAAAAAGAAAATAGTGAAAGGAAGAAGGAAAGAGTGAGAGAGCCTGCAACCTTCAAATAAAACTTCATGTCGTCCTGGCTCCAAACAGGGATTCACTCAAGCAGTTCATGGACGCATATAATTAAGAGGACGCTCATCTTCCTTTCTAGGGCTTTGTTGCTCGACTCGGATTGGCACTTTGGGAAACATAATCATTAATCTTTTTTTTTTTGCGAAACCCCATCTCCGCTAATTAATCTATAGGGGCTATATTCGTGCTTTCAGAACTAAAACTTGACAGTGTTCTCTGCAATCAAGGTGCTATCGTTGATCCGTTCAAAAAAAAAAAGGAGCTATCGTTGATTCGTTGTCCTCAAATCCCACGTACTGACGACCTCTCCGGCATCGTCATCATCATTCCGTTCCTTCACAGCTTCACTCACTACTAGGAAGAACGGTGCTCGTGGTGTAGAAAAAACTTTCTTCTATGTTTTGCCATTCACAATTTCATTGTGTTGGCTAGAAGTGAACGGGTTCATCCAAGTGCCGAGATCCGCCTCCAGTTACTGCATGTTCAACTGTGATATGAATTTCTTTGCTCTTGAGGTCCCATCGGATGCTCTTGTCTAAATTTTGAGAATCACAACTCAAATTTGATTAATTTTGAGCTCCAATTTGACACAAGAATTTTCCAGCCGATAGCTTTGTACCCAATTAATGCGCACAGTTGTTTTTTCCACTTACGCAAACAGCAGTTTCCAAGGACAAAAAAATACCTATATTTTCTTGTGCACAAAAAGTAGCAGGTCTAATTCACTTTGCAAAACAATCGAATATTTGCAAACAGGGCCTAAAATGACAGCATATCCTGGCGTTTCGAACTAATGGTGCATCGGAAGGAAAGAATAAAAAAGAATGCACCATACAAGACATTGTTTTGGATTCATCTCCACAAACATCATTTCTCTACCAACTACCAGGTTGGCCATAATATGTAAGCAAACAATGATCTGGCATACAGGTACGGCAGTAAGCTCAATTCTTTATCCATCATCCTATTATTGCCTTCCACCATAGCAAAGCCACCTTCCATTAAATTACTGTAAGAGAGAAGGCAGGCTTCAACTTGCCGAGGCCTTCTTGAGCTTACCATCATCTCCAGTTGCACTGCCATTACCATTGAGAACTAGTTTCTCCTCCGAAGGTAGATCCGTCATGATCTTCCTAGTCGGCCCTGAAGCCTTCCACAAGTACCACACACGCGATTTTGGAGGCGGCACAGCTCCTGCCAAGGGAGCCACCAACCCTGGTTTTCCCTCGTCTATAATGCTGTCAACTATCCCATAATCCTTGGCTTCCCAAGGACTCATGAAATAGTCAAACTTTGTGTCCTCATCAATCTACAAGAAATGGCAATCAATACACGTCTGCAACGGAACTTTTTGTTGCTTTACGAAAAGCAAGCATCATACAAGAAATTCTGAAGTACCTGCTCTTCAGGTTTTCCAGTAATTCTCGACAATATTTTATTGATCTTAATCTTCTCGTACATCATCTCTCTTATCTGTAGTCCCATCTCTGTGACCTACAAGAATATGCAAGGTAAACCCATAAATCAGTGTCACTGTTCTTTACATGCTAGAGTCAGAAAAATAGCACAATGTGCCTTGGAAGCATATTTATTTGACATGGATCAGAAACAAAACCAAGTTAGCAGTATTGCAAAACAAAGGATAGGAGGATAGGAAGATTCTCATCTATCTAATGGAAGATTCTGGTTGTAGGTTCCAATATCAGTTCTCAAGGTCTTTTCCTCTGATTTTGACATATTTAGTTTAGTGTAAGACTCCAATTTCATTCCTTTCAAAAAAAAACTCCAATTTCAGAAGTTATAAGAATAAATGCACTACAAATGAACTAGATATGAGCTAAGGAGCTGTTTATTGCTACTGCACACATAAGGCCAGCTCCAGTGCTGCGTTCGATTTCAGAACTGCAAAATCGCTTGCGTGAGTAGCGTTCGACGGCCGTAGTGTCATGTTCGGTTCGGTGGGGCCTACGCTCAAATAAACAAATGGAAACTGCCGACCCATCTGCTACTCATCCAGACGCGGCGGCTTTGGGTTGTGCGCTGATCCACAGGAAAGGGATGATCGGAGTGCCTGAATTCACTTTTTTATTCGCTCGCGTCGAACCGTGTTTGGACTTTGGAGGTCGATTTTTGCCTCTGACAACGATGAGTCGACTCCCACAGTGTGTAGTATTCGATTTTCATCGACTTCTATTCGATTTCAGACCACACTGGAGGTGCCCTAAGCCTATTAATATAATAGTGTACCATGATATTGTTATTTGTGCCACTGGTTCAGGTAATTGTAATATATGGTTACACCAAATCCCCCATTTTTGTATAAAAAATCTAATAAGACAAACATGCCTTTTCATGCAGAAAAAAAAAGCCAACACTCTCACAGTGCAACTGGTCAGCCAAACACATCAAAGTAGAGGTTCGCTGAGTCAGTCCAGATTCAAGTCGTGGCACAATCTTCTTCAGACAAAAATCAGGGGACACCTCTCCCCTGGTCAAGTTTTTTCGAAAGAAGAGAAAAAGGAGGAAAAAGAAACATAATCTTAGCCGTAGAAACAACAAAGGCATTTAGTCCCAAGCAAGATGATCAGGCTACAGATGAAACACAGCAAGAGCCACATAGTAAGGGCATAAAAAAGAGGCAGTAGTAAAAGAATATCTATACTATAAAGATCCATAACTTTCAAAGTCACCTTCCACCAAAAAAATTCCTACCCACCTCTCACATTCCCCCTCGCTGTCCCCACCTGTAAGCAAAGTGGACATGGAAATCTAGGTGGTGAGGGAAAAAAACACTGTTTCTAAAATGTTTCCCGCAGTTTGCCCGTTATTTTTTCACCGGCGAAAATTCTACCCCCGCCCCCGTACCCACTCCCAATCCCGCCCACGAATCACGCTTTCCTGGTCCTTGTGTCCCTTCCTCATCCCACAAATCATGCCTCCCTTTCCTTCTCTCTCATCTCTTCTTTCACCCCCGATGCGCAGCCGCCGCCTGTGAACCCCGCACCACCCGCCTGTGCACTCCATGACGCGTCCGTACGCGCAGGCGGGCCGGTGCGTGGCAGCAACAGCGGCGGGGCTGAAACCGGTCGTGTGCGGCGCTGGGCGGTGGGCCCGGCCGGTGGCGTGGGAGGAGGCCACCGCGTCCATGGTGGCAGCGGGAAGAGGAGCAGCTCGGCAGCTCGGGCCGGCCGCACCTCTCCCTTCCCCCCGCGGCGCTCGGCGTGGATCTACGGCGGTGGCGCGGATTTGTGGCGGCGGCGCTCGGCGAGGCGCGGAGGGGACGGTGCTGGAGACCGTTGCGCGGCGTACCACAACCAGCAGCGGATGAGGCGCAATCTGTGCAAGATCCTCACCTACGGCAGCGAGCTGGCCGGGCACGCAGGGATGGGGCCTCCTCGTCCACCTTGGTATCCTCGCTTTGCAGGCAAGAGGACGATGACGAGCTCTTCTAGGAGGAGGAGGAGGAGGAGGGCACTATTGTGCTCGTACAGCTTGGGGCCAACCACGCCAAGAACGTCTTCATCCTCATGAGCGATACCGGTGGAGGCCATTAAGGACGCCTTCCCGATCGAGTTCGGCGATGAGTACATGGTGCGCTCTTTGCATAATTTCAAGTTCCATTGTAGTATTATTTTCAAATTTCAAGTCCCTTGACTGAGCATAGCAGTATTTCAGATACACGCTTACCAGAATGTGGAGAAATATACTCAGCTGAAACAATACATGTTCCTAAAGAAAATGAATATAGGATTTGTGAGTGTTTCCAACATGTTCTCACTCAGCAGTTATGCTGTGTTATAGAGAAGCGGTAAAATGAGGCTAGGCGTTGACTGATATATTGTTTGGTGTTCACTAATAGTCTTGAGATATGAAACTGAAAAAAATTCAATCAATAATAGTTTCAGTTTTAGTGTCCCATGTCTTTTGTTATACTAAAGCCTACACCTCATGAATGCTAGAATCTCAAATTTCGTTGTTCCCAATTCAAGGTGCTCACATTTACGAAATTTGAAATATTTATCTTGCTCGATGAGTATTTTAAAATAATTTGTACTGTCTGCTACGAGTTCAGAATGTATTCTACATGACTTGACATCATTTCAATTCCCAGTGACAACTCCTAGACTTATGAATATTTTGATTAATGGTCAGGGATGTCAAATTATTTTGGTTGTCAAATTGATTCACCAGAAGAAATGGTATTTCTGGTTGCAAATCCATGGGTGAGTCTGTGCTCTCTGTTTACAAATTCAGGATTACGCCCGTTATCTATATTCACTGTGTTATCTAAGTGCTAAGTATGGCAGACAATGGATAACCAACGACTTTGAAACAATCAACTTGATCTATGTTGATATAACTAAAAAAATTAACTCAGATGACTATCCTTCTTACTATTCTCCATCTCTCGACATTAACCTTATTCTCTGGATACATATTTTTTCATTTCTCACAATTTCGGCCACATGGTTGAAGCGTCATTTTGATTTGTGTTGTTCGATTTGTATGCTGCTACTTAAGGAGCCAGTGATCATGGTGGCGATGCAAGCTGCATCTGATGGACAAGCAACGGGTACTTCTCTGTTCAATGATCTTTTAAATTTTTAATTAATTTCTCTTCACAGTTGTTGGCAAATTAAGAAGTGGTGGCAGGTTACCTGATTAAAGCTATTTTTGTTCTTAACAATGCAGATCTTTTAAAAGCTCGAATATTTGTCATAATTCAAATTGAGAATCAATCAGAGTAGTTGAGTATTCAATTTTATTTCCAATTGTAAAATATCTTTTGAATGCTCGAATATTTGTTTGTTTGTTCGAAAAGAAATACTTTTATGGGAACTGAAACCTCAAAAAATCCATTATTGTTCCTCTATTACCAAGGAAGCCTATTTCCATTTTTTTGGGAAAACGCAGGAGAGCTGCGCTTCATTGCATTAGAGAGAAAAGTAGTCCCCTTACAACTCCCATCTCACATACGGGGACCAAATATGACAGATAGGTTCAAAAGATGAAAAGTTAGCTTATGAAACAAATTAGAGCATGACCAAAACCTTGACCTAGCTGACTAGATTACACCAAATAAGTTGAGATCCCTCTTGATGAAGTTGACCGAGGGAGCCACCCCCTCAAACACACAGGCATTCCTGTGCTTCCATATCATCCAAGCGCCCAAAATTATTAGGGAGTTTACTCCTCTCTTATAGTCTTTTTTCACCTTCTTCATCACCTTGCGCACCATTCCACGAAGCTACGCTCCCACTGCCTTGGAATGCAATCACCATGATTCAGTGGTGATAAAAGATTGTGTTCCCAATTTATTTCAGTTCCTTAATTCTTTGGGGCACACTCTTCCGTTCTTATTTTGTTTACCAGGTTGGCTCCACAAGCCTTTTCTTAGACCTTTTTTTCAGGCTTTTCTGAATTTGGTCCTTACGCTTTATTTGGCAAATTTCCTGTCCTTTCTTCTTTCCAATGGATCTCTGATAGCCCTTTTGCTTTTTCAGATACCTTCGCTGTTATTGTTGGCATATCTGAAATGCATGTCTGAATACCTACATCTCAAATCAGCGGCTAAAAGGGTAGCTTTAAAAGATTTAAGGTGGATACCTCTTTCCAATTATATTTATTGCGTTTTCTTTGAGTTGGTTTCGAAAGCAACTGATATATATTGTTGTGCCTATATATTGTTGTGCCTATTTCTTTGAGTTAGCTTTAAATGAGCCATATTATTGTTTTTGCTCTAACTATGCATCATTTCTAGAATCTAATTTGAATGTTTAAGCAGTTGAGAATTCCAGTCTTCAGGTTAGTTGGATGTTCAAATGTGTAACTTTAAATTGATTGCTATATATTTTTACTTCAATGTTGTATGATCTAAATGTTTTAGCTTATCTCATCAAATTTAAAGTACACCTTGAACAATATGCTAAAATGGATAAGTACACCTTGAACGCAGGCTCTGCTTTTTCCTCAGTTGATTAATGATGTTTTGGTGATTGTATTTGGCGATCTTGTTAGATATCATATCAGTCCTATTGGTATTATGAACACAGTTTTTTTAACCAAAAAAATTCTAATGATCGACTTCCTGAACTTCAAGAAACAGTTCTTGAAAAGGTATTTTGGGCACACTCTTCCATTCCTGCTTTTTGACATAGGTTGGTTCAACCAGATCTTTTCTTACACTTTTTTCCAGGCTTTTGTGAATTTGGTCCTTACTCATTATTTAGCAAATTTCCTATCCTTTCTTCTTTCTATTAGAGCTCAGATAGCCTTTGCTTTTTCAGATATCATCATTGTTATTGGCATATCTGAAATGCATGTCTGATTACCTGCAAGTATAATCAGTATCTAAGAGGGTTATTGCTCTAAAAGATTTTAAGGTGGATACCTCTTTCCAATTATATCTGTTATGTTTTCTTTGAGTTGCTTTCGATAGCAGTTGATATATACTGTTGTGCCTATGTAGTTTACAGGAACAACTAGATTAATCTTGTGCTCTGGAAGCCGAGCGGTCGCACGAAGAGCCTCCCTGCGCTCGCCTGATACTTGCACGCAGGAAGTCGTGAGAGGCACTCGCAACCGGCCGCGCGCCCTCGTCCGATAGGGTATGTCATCCCTGGTTTCGCAGTCGCGAGGTGTTGGCGAGGCTCCTCTGGTTTGGGATGAAGCAGTCAATTTTAGGAAGAGAATAAGGTGTGCTCGGTGATTGTGGGTAAGGCTAATTGATATTAGTCTATTTAATCATTTATTTTAGAATTTAGGTGCTAGAGAGGAACAAACTTTGCTGAGCAACAATGGCTGAGTGGGAGAGGCAAAGGAGTTGGAGCAAGAAAAGATAAGGCAACTCTCCATGATCGTGGGCTTGTGTAATCAAGATTATGCAGCTCATTGCTTCAATCTATATCATTTTTGTCGAGATGCATTGACGACGTTGTGATTTCATATGTGAGAACAATCAATGGGTCCCTTCACCCTTCATATGTAATGGGCTGAATTTTTGTAGTAATTGACATTCAGAGGTAGCCTTAAGATTTCTGGTGGTTATGGCATATGCTAGGTGCCAAATAATATGCATCTGTTAGTGAGAAAGATGGGGTGATCAAGGATGGGCAACATTATAAGACAATCCCATGAGCAGGCATGTACATTTGTGTACCTCAGTACGTCCAAAATAATAGCAACAACCAAGCGAACGGAGGGAAAAAGGAATGAAGAAAAGCCCAAATAAAAACCATATAGATATTGGAAGGCAAACAAAAGTAATCCCAAATAATAAACTTATTATATATTAGGATGTTTTTATAATTATATATTTTATATGTTTTGAATATTTTGTGTATTTTCACCATAATTTAGATCTCGTTGCTTGTTTTCACCATATATAGTTTCTTAAAAATGCTTGTTGCAACTAAAATTTAATGTAATTATTTTTTGCAATATTATTCTTTAGACACGTGCGATGTCGCACGTGCACCCTACTAGTAAAGAAAAAAGATGCTCCAACTTCGGGACTCAACTAAATAGAAACAGATAACACAGCACATCTGACGAGAAACAAATAGCACAAAGCAACAAAACAACAAACAATTGTTACTTACTTTCCCACCAGCACCACCTGATGGCTGATGGATCATAATCCTCGCATTTGGCATGCAATACCTCTTACCCTTTGTCCCAGCAGCAAGTAAAAATGCACCCATAGAAGCCGCCAATCCAAAGCAAACAGTTGAGATGTCAGCCTTACAAAATTTCATAGCATCATATACTCCCATACCTGTAAATTGATGTGTCATATGTTATAATTGTGTCCGGAAACTGCTCTTTATATGAAATTAAGAGAGCAATAATCTGTACAGTTGGACAAGGAGTTACTACTTGTATTAGTATTATACAAAATTCGAATAGACAAATCCCCGAATTCTTTACTTCCATCCATGTTTGGGTAGTACTTGACAAGAGAGTCAAACCTTACAGGCAAGGTTTAGGCCAACCAGAAACAATGGAAAAGGGGGGGAAAAACCTTACTGGCAAGGTTTATGCCAACCCGAAACAATCTGGGTCTCAAAGAACTTACAAGATTTAGGGTAGAACAAAAGGAGTTTTTCTTTCTCGAACGTGCAGGAGAGCTGCGCATCGATATATTAAGAAGGGAAAAAAGGGGGAGAAAGAGTCCCCAAAACCAAAAATTGTAATAGGGATAAAGGGTCTGTAACACACCCTAAACTAGATTTTCTCTCTTATACAAAAACTACTACTACGGACCGGACCACACCACCTGCCCAGAGCAGCTAGGAGGTAGGAGGTAGGAGCTAGGGCAAGGAGATAAGAAACTCCTCGAGCCCCTGCTACAGACCACTGCTGGACATCTTCTCTAAAGGCTGTCGTGACACTGGATAAATTAGCCTCGGTGCTTCCAAACTAATCAAGACCCCAAGATAATGATGGAATGAACTCCCTTTTTGACCTGACCAGAGAACCTGGTGCTTCCTCCTGCCCACCAGTCAATAAAACAGTGATAATCTAACTGTGGTGCAATAGCTTGCAGACCAAACTGCTGCAGGATGCTGAACCAAAACTGCTGGGTGAAAACATAAGAGACCAACAGGTGATCAATTGTTTCTCCAACCTGATCACAAAGTGGGCATTTTGGTGGGTGGTTAAGGCCTCTTTTAGCAAGTCTATCTGCTGTCCAACACCAATTATGGGCCACAGTCCACATGAAGAACTTGTATTTTCATGGAGCCCAGCTCTTCCAAATTCTTTCCCATGAATCAAACTGAGTGGCTCCCATGAATAAAGCCTCATAAGCTGATTTGGTGGAATATACTCCAGAACCTGTGAACTTCCAAATATGTATGTCCTCCACCTCTGGCTGTAGCTCAACATTGGAAAGAAGATCCCACAGGTGAAGGTATTCAATGAGAACCTTCACACTTAAAGCTCCTCTAATATCTGAAATCCATCTTCCACTAGTGATAGCATCATAAACCGTTCTTTTTCTTGCTCTTACTGCTATTGCATTGAAAAATGTAGCAGTGTCTGTTTTAACCTCAGACCAAGCAGCCAGCAATCTGACCAAAAACAAGTATTTTTTTCCATTTCCAATTACTGTTTCAACAGCCATTGCAAAGGACTGGACCTGGGACTGGGCTTGGATGGGGAAGAAAGCCCATGCCTTTTCAAGCTCTGTTTTCTGCAACCACAGCCACCTAAGTTTCAGGGCCCACCCTAAATTTTGAAGATCAGAGATGCCAATCCCCCCCAAAAAAATAAATAATAAATAATAATAAACTGGTCTTGTGACCTTTGGCCAAGCAAGCAGACAGTGCCCTCCTCTAGCATCTTTGCTGCCTTTCCACAAAAAACCTCTTCTTATCTTGTCAATTGCCTTTAAAGCACAAGGTGGTAGCTCGACTGCCAAGAAAATGTAGATGAGCATTGAGGTGAGCACATACTGTAGCAGAATCAATCTACCAGCTTTGGTAAGCAAATCAGCCTTCCAACTTGGGAGTATGTCTGCCACTTTTTCAACAATGGGGTGTGCTTGCTTTGGTGGTCTTGTGAGGGGAGAGAGGAACTCCTAGATACTTACAAGGGAATTCAGGTACCTGACATGGTAGGGATTCTTGCCATAATGGGGAGAACACTACTTTTCTAGAGGTTTGTTGTGAACCCAGAAGCATTACAAAAGAGCTGTAGGATATCCAGAGTAATTTCAATATCACTGGCCGAAGGCCTCAAGAAAAGCACCACATCATCTGCATATAAGGAGATCCTATGTTGCAATGCCTTCTAGCAAGTGGTTGTACCATATGCTCATCTGCAGCTTTCTTTATTAAATGACAAAAGCGAACGTGTGCCCAGCCGGATTGGTTATGTGGTCTTAGTAGCACTCCTCAAGTCTTGGGTTCGACTCCCGGTGGGAGTGAATTTCAGGTTGAGGTTAAAAAAATCCTCTCGCTTGCCTACACGCCAAAACACATGGAAATAGGTCGCGGCTCACCCCGGCCCGCTCTCACACGGGTTACGGTATAGGTTACGGCACCCCTGTGTAAGGGTGGGGCAGGGGTATAGGTTACACCTCCATAGTATTTGTGGATATCGAGTGGTTGGATAGATGTTTTCCAATTGGAGTATTTGAAGGGGTCAAGGGATGTACATAACCCTTCATCTCACTGATAATCCAGCCACTTAACCCAATGAACCAAGCCCAATAAGACTAATGCCAGCTTATTGCAGTGCATCAAAATTAATCTGAAAAGTTCATCTGTTCACACAAAGAGCACCAGCATATGCTCTTGCAACGGCTAAGTGAAAAAACAAACCTGCTGTTATGGAACCTCCAGGTGAGTTGATAAACAACGTAATGTCTTTAGTTTTGTCCTCTGCATCCAATAGTAAGAGCTGGCTGATAATAAGATCAGCACTTGTATCATCCACCTACATATCATAAGCCATTCCAACAGATCCATATATAGATCGAAATATATTTTGATCAAACTGATGGAATAAAGAAATCTCCCTAGATTCAATTTGCTAACAAATGCAAGCATAGATAGTACAAAACGTACATCAATTCAAATAAAAAGGTGATGTACAAAGTAATTCGCGCTAACAATCCCAATCATGAAACACACACTTCAGTCAGCAATCCAAAATAAATAACAGTGTTGCAGATGTATATGTTGAAGGACCAACGTTCAGGAAGAAGTAAGCTGTAACTGAGAAACAGGCCCGGCTCATAGGGGGGGCAGGCAGGGCGATGGCCCGGGGCCCATGGAATAGAGGGGCCCAAAATCAAGTATGCATTAGGTACTAGGTAGTACTCCCTCCGTCCCAAAAGAATGTAAATCTCGTTTTTTGAGGAGTCAAACAATTCCAACTTTGACCGAATTTATACAAAATAATAATAACATATATATTACAACATAAGTATCTTTAGATTAATCATGTAATATATTTCTATACTACATCAATTTGGAGACACAAATGTTAGCAATTGTTTGTATAAATTTGGTCAAAATTAAAAGTGTTTGACTTCCCGAGAAGCGAGATTTACATTCTTTTTAGGACGGAGGGAGTAGTAATATTTGGCCCAAGGCCCAACTCAGAAAATAGAGCAAGCACACCAATTAGCCAGGCCCGCACGCAAAAGACTTTTGGACTTCCTCCGCCGCCCTTCCACGCGACAGCGGCGATTTGGCGATCGCGGTTCACCGGCCGGCGGTCGCCGGGCACCGGAGTCTGCACTAGGGATGGCAACGGGTATAAACCCGACAAGTAGTGACCACCCATACCCGTACCCGCTAGGATTAAATTTTACCCGTCGGGTTACCCGTACCCGCATACGGGTAAGAAAATAATTCCATACCCGTACCCGCGTGGGTAATTTTTACCCGACGGGTATCCCGCACCCGAAATCATACCCGAGTATTACATGTAAATATTAGACATTCACATGAAAAATAAATCACTATAAGCTTCATTGCAACAAGTTAATAGGTCATATGGGTTAACATGAGTTAGAGAGGGTTCAACAATATATATATTAGGAGGGTTTAATTGGATTTGAGCTAAATTCATATGTCATATGGGCTAAAATGAGTTAGGCACTTAGGCTCATTTGTTTTTTTCTGCTGGTATTTCTTACCCGCGGGTAGGCGGGTATGGGTAGTATAAACCCGCACCCGTACCCACCATACCCGATGGGTATAGGATTTTGCCCAATAATATACCCACGGGTAGAAAAATCATTCCATACCCGCCTCGGGTTTCGGGTACCCATTGCCATCCCTAGTCTGCACGCCCAGGCGCACCGCGGCCCACCGCCCACGCGGCCACGCGACTGCCGACTGCACGAGCGGCGTCCTGCTGCCGTGCTGCGTCAGTGCATCTCAGGGAGTCAGGAGGGTCTGCTGGCCGCTGGTTCTGGTTTGCGTCATTGCGTGTTGCTGCGTGCTGCGTGCTGCGTGCTGTGTGCTGGTGCTGCCTACTGCTGCGTGCACAGTCTGCACTAGCGATCCACAACTCCACGGCAAGCTCTCCCTCTACTTGTCTACCAGGTAATGATTATATTGATTATGAGGCATAAATTTTGTTAGGGTTTGATTTTGCATCAAGAAATGCTCGTAGACATTTCTTTAAGAAGAACTGAAGGCTTATTATACATAGAATTATTGGAGTTTAGTTCTTATTTGAGGTAATCATAATTCACATCATCATTATAATTAGTTTCATGTTTTATCATTTTAGTTTATAATATTGATATTATTCTTCATGAATTACATATATTGTTAGAATTTTTATCTTTTTTAATTACTGTCTCAAATGAAAAATGGTTAGTCTAAAGGGCCTATAATGTCTGGCTCGCCCCGGGGCCCTTCAAAACTATGAGCCGGCCCTGCTGAGAAAGTAGCTCATATCATTTGATTTCAGGTTTTCACAATAACCATGAGTTCATGAACATGATGGTCATACTAAGTATGATTACATATGTAACTTAACCATGAATTCTATATTTCTATGTACGTGCACCATTGAAGCACTGAACCTAAACATGTCATATGTTAATACATATGAAACTTCCGTTTGTCTTAAACAAATTCCTTTTGTGTTGCATACAAACATATTAGGATGGCTCTTTTTAGAACGGTTACCACAGGTGTGAACCATAAAATAGATTTCAATGTTTTGGCTTTTCCGCGCGTGGCATCTATCTACAGAGTGACTAACCTAACGAAAATTGCAAGAATAGTATGAATATAGAGAGCGAATTTTTGGGACGGAAACGAATCAAAGAAGCCAACCGGGGAGCCGAGGAAGACGATGCGCTGGCGAAGGAGCATGTTGGTGGTGTCGAGCTCCTCGAGGCGCGCCTTTCTGGCCGCCGGCCTGGCTGCTGCCAGCCCGGACGGGTCCCCCCCAACGGAGTGCGTCCCTCGGGCCGCTGTTGCCACAGATGCACGGACGGCCACTGCCCTTGGCGCCATCCTCCGGCCAGTGGAGGAGCTGGGGGTGAGGAAAGTGGACGATGGAGTGGAGGAAGTGCAGGGAAGCGCTGGGAGCGCCGCCATGGTTGCTGCCACGGCTTCCATTTCTTGGCCCGCGGCGGCGGACTTTCTGCTGCTAGTGTTATCCTGGAGCTTGGGAGCGGAATGGAGGGGTTTCACTTCTTGTCGGAGGGCAGATTGGGGGAAAAGAATTGATGGGGACGGGCCCCAAAACCGCATCCGTGAGGACCCGCCCTCAAATACTGCCGCGTGGGCACAGAACGGATCGGACGGCAGCATCTGTCCTCGGCTAGTCGGCTTCTTCTCTCATCAAATGCTGCAGCTCGGCTCAGCTAGATGCAATGCATTAGCTTCGGACGGAGCTGGCGGCTTGCAGAGTCTGTATCTTTGGCCATGTTTGGTTAAAACCACGAAAATTTTTGCACAAAAAGACGAATGCATGCATGAAGTATTAAACGAAGTTTATTTGCAATACCTTTTTAGGAATGGGTGTAATTTTTCGAGACGAATCTAATGAGCCAAGTTTCATCATGATTGGCTACAGTGATGCTACAGTAACCGCGCTCAATCATCCTCTAATCGTATGGTCAAAGGCCTCATTAGCTAGAGCAACTGCTACAGTACCGCAGTTGTGGAGGTAATTTTATAATTAGACTTTATTTAATACCACTAATTAGTGGTCAAAACTTCATTTCTCTCTCATCAAAACTTTTCTCCACTCTAACCAAACATGGCCTTTCTTCGTGTCCTCCCATTGCCGCCGCCTTCTCCTTCATCTGCCGCAAGCGCGCACGGGTGGTGGTTCGGTTATTTCCGGTCATCTATCCGACGGCACCGCTCACGCTTCCCGCCCCTCCAACCGCTGCCGGCGCGCCGCGCCTCCACAATCCCCGAAGCAGAGCAGGCAACGCCCGGCACGGTAGCCGGTTGGCCAAGGCAGCACGCCCGCCCCGCCTCGCCGCGCGCGCACACAGAACTCGCCTGCTCGCTTGCGCGCACGCTTGCACTCCCCTCCTCTCACGCGCCCGGCGTGACAGAGATGACGACGACAGGGCTCGCTCGCCGGCCGACCGGCGGCCGTGTCTTATAAGAGCACGCGCGCGCGCTCGTCGGTAGAGCCTCGGACGCAAACAAGTCTGCATCCAAGAAAGTAGGCGCGAGTCGAGTGAGCGGCCGCCGCGGACAGGGATGGCTGCCGGGCTACTAGCGGTCGCCGCTGCCGCGGTGGCGCTGGCGGCGGCGGCGCTGCCGGTGCTCGCGGACAAGGACTGCTTCGAGAACTGCTTCAAGAACTGCGTCGGCAACGACAAGTCCATGACCGACTACTGCAACTACGCCTGCGGCATGACCTGCGGGCCCGACGGCGCGCTCCGCCGCCCCACTGCCGGCGCCGCCCTCGCCGGCCTCCCCATAAACTGCCAGCTCGCTTGCGTCAGGGAGTCCTGCCACCCTCTCCGAGCAGGTAAGATCTGTTACCGCCATGCGTACAAACTACAAACGCTCAACGAATCAGTGGCTCTTGGGTTGGATTTGAGTTGGCATGAGTCGGTGTGCAGATGGCAAGGACATGGACATGGAGGCCTGCTACGGGCAGTGCTACCACAGCTGCAAGACTAAGGCCGGCCTGTCGAGGCCTCTCGGCGCCGGCGCCGGCACTGTCCGGCCGGCGGCGTTGCCCGACCACCCCTTCCACAAGATGCAGGACGCCGTCCAGCCAACGGCGGAGCCGGACCCTGACGAGGTCAGCCGTCGAGCACGGGGACCCCTCCTCCCCTGATTGACAATGGCTGTCATCGGAGTGCGATAGATGCCACATGCCTACGCCTAATATCCGATATATCTTGTTTAATTTGTCGCGGTGACCCTAATAAGAAACGAAAGTATCGTCTTTATCAACATTTAGTTTGAATGCGTTTAATGATTTGAAATTTATAATTTATTTGAATTTAATGTATCTTGTTAATTTGAACTTTATAATTTATTTGAATTTAATGTATCTTGTTAATCAGTGACCTCTCATAAACTTTGTCATCTATCGCCTTATCGGTAATGCATAAATCCTTCTCTCACTAGAGAAACGTGATGTGCAATACAGACGTTTATCAACATTTAGTTTGAATGCGTTTGGATTGATTTGAAATTTATAATTTATTTGAATTTAATGTATCTTGTTAATCAGTGACCTCTCATAAACTTTGTCATCTATCGCCCTATCGGTAATGCATAAACCTTTCTCTCACTAGAGAAACGTGATGTGCAATGCAGACATATATGCCTGCTGAACAAGTAGTCAACTGGTGATGGGAGACTTTTGCAAAAAAAAAAGGTAATGACTGGAGAAAATATATTCGTCAATATACATTGCCAACAGATGACAAACTGAGGAACGTATGGCTGCATTCTTTACGGGCTCTAAATCTATCCCTAGCCCAATGTGGGGATTTTTCCCAATCCCTTTTCCTTTCTCCCCCCCCCCCCCCCTTTCCTCCCGGATCTGGTGCGGGGCGGAGCTGGCGTGGCGGCGGCGGGGAGAGACGGCGAGCCCGTGGCGGGGAGGCCCAGCATGGAGGCCGGATAACAGCGAGCTCCCAAGTACATCACTTTTTTTTTCTTTTCTTTTTTCTATTTTTTGCTGTAAAAATTTTTACCACTTTCTCACCTGAACTTTTCTTTCGTTATGGATGAAAAAATATGTCCTTCAATTTATTTACAACTTTTCCTTCAAAATTTTATGCTTGATTTTTTCTTTCAATTTTTTTTCAGTGTTCTCATTCAAATTTTTTCTAGAAAAGTTTCTCCGAAAATTTTTATTAGAAAACAACAAAAAAATACTAGAAAAAGAAAAAATGGTCGGAAGATGGACCGTAGGAGTCCCTCCCTACTGTCACTATAAATTAGCTTGGCCCGGGAGAGGAAGAATTTCCCACGCATTGTACAATGTCTAGTCACAGATGTAGCTGTAAGTGTTGGGTTTGTTTTCCTTTTTCCTGTATAATCATTTTGTTGTACTCTCTTTTTTTTGTTGAATATATAACTAGTAGGGGATCATATCCCTCCTGTTACCTCAAAAAAGTTCAACCAAAAAATGAAGACAAATGGTGCTTCAGAAGGAGAAAAGGCCCGTGGAACAACAACAAAAGAGGCCAAGTTTAGAGCCCATCTACAAGTGGCCCATAAAAGACTCACAGCGTACCACCTGATAATACAATACAATATACTCGTCAAAACGAAAAACGCGTCGCCACTTACACGAAAACTTACACGAAACTGTTATGAAAAAATTAGAATTAGTGATCAATTTCTATAATAGTTAATAAAATTAGTCAGTAGGCGGTTATTTTTTACGAAAAGACCAATCTACCAAAGAGCCAACTCACGAAGAGGCTATATCGAATGGGCATGTCATTTCGGTCTCTCGTTGGTCATGTATATAATCCAACCATTCCAATCACCTTCGCTTCTAACATGTTATCATGCATTTGCTCTCCACTGAGAGAAACTCGCGGAGTCGCCTAAACGCACGCTCTAATCTTCTGGGCACAACAAGAAACAAGAACAACACAATCACCGTGGAGAAGAACTCGCCGAATTGCTGCATGAACAAAGGCCGATAGGCCACGCTATTTCGGCCTGTGCTGGTCGTCGTCGACGAGGCCGCCATGGTCGGCGCTCCCGTGGTGGTCGCGAACGCCGTTTCCCCACTGGACGCATGGGCTCGCCGGTGACATGCTAGGCCAAGAAGAAGACCGCAATGAATAACGGCCACTCGCCAGCGATGACAACGGGCGCCATCAACTTCTTCATCCATGAACTCTGCAGTCGCCATCCCGAACAGAGGCCCGACCTCAACTGCAGGAATAAGAATCGAAGGATAATCGCCCAAAGCAAAAGAGCATAAGAAAATGAAAGAAGAATTGAAAACTACAACTATCGGCCAGCCATCATCTCAACCTGTTTCTTCAAAATTTCTTCTTTCTTTACTGTTATTTATCACAAATCGAGTACATGCAACAGCATTGAGAATCAAGTATTTGGTTTCTCAGCCTTGATAGAGAAGAGGAAAAGAACAGATGCGTTTTGCCTCATCGACATCTATGAAAATGGAAGAAGCAAACCATTTTCTCCGCCCAGGCAAAGAACCTGTCAACGCCGAAGATGCACGGTGATCTTCCACGGCGCCTGCTCCTCCCCGACCAGGGGCACCCTCCGAGCCATGAACGACCGGCGGGCCGGCCAAGCCCGGCGCACGGGGGAGGGGAAGAGCAAGGAGAGGAGGCGACGCTACAGCGCTGAGCACGGCGCACACCGGAGGTCGCGGCGCAGAGGCCATCAGGCGGTGTGCGGCGGCGCTCTACACCGGCGGTGGCGCACCACGGCCAGCGACGGCGCGACCAAGGGGCGGCTGCGCGCCATGACGGGATCGGCGGCGGCTGCGGTTACAGGGGTCGATAAGCCATCCATTCCAATTGGTTCAATTAACTAGTGCAATCATATTCAATATTTTAATAGAATTCACTTGACATTTTCTATAAACAAGTTCAACATTTGACTTCAAAATGTTGGAACCGTAAATACCAAATGTTGAAATTGAAAGAATGGAATGTTGGAAATACTAATTTGAAATGTTGACGGCGCTTCTCCGGCGAGGTCGACGCGCGGTGGTGCGGGTCCGCTCGGAGCGGCGGCTGCATGGGCGGGCAAGCGGCGGCCGGCGAGCTTGCCATGCGCAGCGGCGCGAGCAAGCAACGGCAGCCGGCGAGCTCGGCACACGGCAGCCGGTGAGCTCGGCGCATGCGGGCAGCAGCGGCGCGCTCGCGCGGGACGGCGGCAACGGGGAGGGAGGCGGTGCCGATGAGGTCGGAGCCCAAGGGGTCGATGTCCCGGACGTGGAAGTCGAGGCGGGCGGCGCGGTGCGCGAGCGGGAGCAGGAAGCGGGCCTCCTACCTCGGCGCCTCCGAGTTGCAGAAGACGTAGGTGCGCGCCAGCATCGCGGCAGGGGGCCGGGCACCACGACGGCGGCGTAGGGGTCCGAGATCGGGAGACGCGGTGGCCGTGCGGCTGGCGTTTGCGGCGGCGGTGACTGGTGTCGTCGTCCGGCACGGAGCGGCTGGGGCGCGCCGCCATCGACGCCGCCGGTGCTCGCACGGAGCAGCAGCGACGATGGGTCAGCGCGCGGCGGCATGGAGGCGCGGCGCGCGGGGCATGGGAGGCACGACGCGGGGCAGAGAGGGCCGTAGGTGGTGCCTGCAGGGGTCGGCGGCGGGGGCACGAGAGGGAGGCGCGTGTGAGAGATGGTGAGGGTTAGGGTTTGGGTGTGTTGATCCAACGATTCTAGATGGTTGTACGAATCCCAAACACTGTAAGATGGGTCAGAAAATATCTACCGGAAGATATATAGGATTCGCCAGGCGGCCCCCTCTCTCCCTTTTAAGATATATAGGATTGGCCAGGCGCCCCGTCTCTCCCTTTTAAACGGGCCGGCAACTGCCAGGCCGGTTTTTGGGTCAACTTGGGCCAGATCGGCCCAAAGGCCGCCACGCCGGGCCACTAGCAGGCTGCCTGTTGGCTGGCCATCTCTCTCTGCAAAATTGGGATAAGGCTCTTAGAACTTTATCTTTTCATGTTTTAGATTATTTAGTTCTATATTTTGTGGCCTTAAATTGATACGTTTTAGCCCCTAAACTAATACAACACTGCAATATATTACATTTATAATTAAAAATATAAATATTTGTTTTAGACCTTGTGTTTAAATGAAAAATTATGCAAATTATTTATCTAGAGTAAATATATAGTTTTTGAGACCTATGAGTGTTTAGAAACTGCATCATAATACTTTATATTGCGGATATTTTTACTGTTTAATATTTACATATATTTTTTGTGTCTATGATTTTCTATTTTAGTCGTGGACTCTGACAGAATTGTAGAGTAGAATCTTTACTCCTATACATTATTTGCTTTTGAGACCAGAAAGTTGTATATGTAAATATAAATAGTTTTGATTTTGTTGGTTGCCAATTATTTTAATTGCAATAAAATCGGATCCTTTTAATTAAGTGATGCTTAATTAATGACAGCTGTATTTAGGCTCATATTGGCCTAGTCTAGAAAGGACAAAATGGCAACCAAACAATTTTCGCTAGTAACGCTAACATAAAAAGTGGAATTTTGCTTTAATCCCTACAAAATTTGCGCAAAATTATGCCACTATGCAACTATAGCACTATGTGCTTAGTACATTTTCTGTTTTAGTCTCTAACTTAAACAATACCAATACGGTAAAGTATTTTGTTAACCTTGTTAATTTGGTAATTTTTCCGTAAATTGCATTTTAACAACGGTTGTTTCTCTTAATTAAAAATTTCTTAATTAATGATGGATTATGCAAAATTGTTATATCCATATCCTATATACATCTGGGATCCCAACACAAGTAATGGAGTTCTATGGCAGTGATTATTCGCCCATTGCTAAGAGGTCTACATCATATTTATTTGAACTTGATGATTACCTATATTGTATTCTTCCAGATAAGTGTTTTGGTAATATACGAATGGTACATTTTTATGGTGACTACCATCATTCATTATTAAAGGTTGCACACAAGTAGTAGAGTCTTAGGCATTGGCTGCGGTATATTCATGTGAATATATCAGCCTAGAGCCCATGCCTATAGCAGCAATTTATTTGCCTACTACTGAGGAGATCTGCTCTATGTTTTTGGACATAGAGATTATCTACTATGTGTGTGCCATGTTAATAATGATTGTCTATGAGGTCTACACAACTTGTGACTACCTCTAATTGTTGTGAGGTTTAAAGTTCGTCGACTACCTCCAACTATCCAAAACAAAAAGAAGATATGGATCCCCTAAATTTTGCATTGGAAATTACAACATCAAAGTGATTTTTAATTTACCTTAAGTGTAAATTAATTAAATCATTGGTCTGTCATATGTTTTGGATATTGACTTCAGAGGAGTCTATTGAACTCGCTCTTGATGGCATCAATATCCCACATAAACAATGGACATTAATATTGTTTTTATCCCATAAACTAATAAAAGAATTTAATGACCCTTGATTGGGGTTGTTTATTATAGATAACAAAAAATGTGCCTTGCTATTGTTAAGGCACTACATCCATAAAGATTATCGATAAGAATATCTTATGGAAGGAACAATTTATCTATATTAAACATCAATAAGGGATAAAATAGGAGTTAGGACATAAGATTTGAAAGTTTTTCAATCTGAAATTTTAAGCTCTCTAGGAATTTGATTATTTTTGCCAGATCTTCTAAGATCGCATAACAAAGACTCCCATTTCTATCATAAGAGAACATAAATTTATGGACAACAAGATCATCGAACATAATTCGAATGACTTGTTTTGAGATTTGAGAATAATCTCAAGGTCCATTGATATTATTTAGTCCATCAAAATATATTGTAACATTTGTTGTCAATGTATAACTACTGTGAGTATCATATTGATGAATTTGATACTCGACAATACTTATAGATTTTTATATATATTAGACAAATATCCCATTGAATTCTTGCCATATATAGATTGTACGGGAATCACTCCAATTTGGAATAATATGTCTCTAGTGGATAATTTGTACCACAAACTTTATAATTATGGAAGCAAAATATTCCTGGTTCTTATGACAAGAAGAGGGAATAATTTTGGCTATCGCTAATGCGATGCAATGATAGTTTAGTCGACTCGTCTCCACTATCATTCTTCCTAAGGATATGAGTAAACAATTGATGACATTTAATTATGTCCTAATTCAACTCATATTTTACTAAAGTATAGAGATATCAACATGTGTTTTTAGGAAAACACAAAAAGACAACTTTGGATATGACATGTAAGTAATGAGATGGATCTCATTTTTGTTGTATTATGCATACAACCATCCCGTACACCATGTTGCGTGTCCAAATTTTTCACACGGTTGATCTATTCAATTTGAAATGATCAACTTGGGCATCCAAAGGGATGCGTGAGAAATTAATGGCAATTCATTTGGTCCTGACTTTCCCAAAGTGTGGATACGATAAATAACATGGGGAAATAGATTTTAAGACCCTCTTATCTTAAAATCAGGTTGACTTTATTAAATTTCTTGATCATATTCAAAAGAATATGTATGGGTTTGTACAAAGATTGTATGGACAGTTCAGGCATTTCATGATTGTATAGATACATCTCACTAGTAGGGATGTGACCATCAGTGACGTTCACATTTCGTCACTGAAGACGCCTAGATCGTCACAGAGTTCCATTTGTGACGATTTTGTGACGAAAATCACTTCGTCACAGAAGATGCGTCACATTTGATACCTTATGTATCTTGCTAGGTTAGCCGCATATCCATTAGGAAACTTGATACCTTTCAGAAAATTGCAAAACTCGACTTTCTGATCCTTCCCCAACACATATGGAGCAGGTGGAGCCCTGCAGACTGAGTTGCCATCCTCTTGTAAGTGCAATTCATGTCTTATGCCCATATCATACAAATCTAGCCTTGCATTCTGTGTGTCCTTGGTTTTGCCTAGTATATTGAGTAATGTGCCAAGAATATTTTCACATATATTCTTCTCTATGTGCATCACATCGAGATTATGTGGAAGCTTCAAATGTTTCCAATATGGCAATCTCCACAACCCAGCTTTGCGGCTATATATCTTTGGACCGTCACTTGCGCTTCCTTTTATTTCCAGTAATGTCAGGCTGCTTCCCTGGCCTGACATCTTTCACCTTCTCTAGCTCTTGTTCGACCTCATCCACAGTAAACTTGCCAGGCGCACCTTTCTTTTCACGCTTACCATCGAAAGCCAAGCTGTTCCGCCATTGATGTGACATTGGAAGGTAACGATGATGTCCAATGTAGCATATCTTGCTCCTTATACGCCGAGACAACGGATCCTTGTCGCAATGAATACATGCATAATACCTTTTGTTGTTCGCCCAGATAACATGCCTAGCGCTGGATAATCATGTATACACCACAGCACAGCGGCACGAAGGTCGAACTTCTTCCCAGTACATGCATCGTAGGTCTTGACACCCTTCCATAAATCGAGCAGTTCTTCGATTTGGGGCTCAAGGAACAAATCAAAATCCTTTCCTGGAGATTTTGGACCTGGGATCAGTAAACACATAAAGTAGTTTGCAGGATTCACACATTCCCATGGTGGGAGATTCAGCGGTGTTAGAAGCACTGGCCACATACTGTACTGGGTACTCATGTTGCCAAATGGATTGAATCCATCGGTAGCTAAGGCAAGCCTCAGGTTCCTCGGATCATCTGCAAAAGACGGTTCCCTTCTGTCGAATGCCTTCCATGCTTCCCCATCAGCTGGATGGCTCATCACATTTTCAACTGGCTTCCTCACTTTCTTGTGCCATTGTGTTTCCTCAGAAGTGCGTTTTGAAGCATAAATTCTTTTCAACCTAGGCAAGAGTGGGAAATGCCTCAAAACCTTATGTGGAACCCGCTTCGTCCCAGATTCATCTTTCCATCTAGACTCCTTGCATACTGGGCACACATACAATTCAGCATTTTTTTTCCGGAACAACACACAATTGTTCTTGCACACATGGATGTTCTGTATGCAAGCCCCAATTCTTTAAGATATTTCTTGGCCTCATCATATGATTTTGGCAACTCACTACTAGGGTATCCATCTGACATCAGCTTCATCGTTGCGGTAAATCCTGTATTGTTGATTCGATAACGAGACTTCATATACAACATCCTGACCATAAAAGAAAATTTTGAATGCCTAGAACCTGGGCTAAGCAACTTCTTCGCATCTTCAAGAACACGTCCAAAACTTGGCTTTTCTCCATCAGCCTCTGCCGCTGCATACAGTTCACCTATCATCTCTGGTACTCCATGATCATCATCGTTAACATCATCGTCCACATCCACATGTATGCCAAAGTCATGATCATGTCCTTCGACCTCCTGATGTATTCCCTCATCAACTACAGCATCTGCCGGCTCCCCATGATGAGTCCACCTGGTGTATGTAGCTGACATTCCATAAATGTGTACATGGGTTTCTACTTCAGTCTAAGGTCGTATAACATGATTAAGACAATGGACGCACGGACAACGAATGGGTGCGTCTTCGGGGTATCTATCGCTGACAAATTTCATGAACTCTTCAACTCCTTTCACATATGCAGTTGAGAATTGTTTCCCAAAAATCCAACTTCTGTCCATCTGTTTTTACAAAAAATTAAAATTAACACTGATGTGCCGTCTGTTCCATAAGCAAACTGGACTAACGCAAAAATTCAAAATGAAATTAAATCAAACCTTGCAGTCTGCCCGCGCCGGCACTGCTTTTCTGCGATCGACGCTGCTGTGCCGTCGATATGCGTCCCAGGCGCTGCTCTCCCCAGGCGCTGCTCTGCCCTCGCCATGCTCGGTGCAGACGCGACACAAGTGCCGATTACGTAGTGGGACGCCTGTGCGGCCGCGTCATCGTCGCGATCAGTATTTAGGTTTAGGTGGACGATATGTCGTGCAATCAAGTGTTTAGGGGGCCATCACCTCTGATCCATTCAATTAATGGCCCTGCTAACAAATATCATGTTGCAAACTTACAAATAAAAAAAATACATAACCTTACCAACAAAGCCGACTTACCCCAGTGGTAACGCACCCACCTGTGCACCGTCTGGTCGCGGCTTTGAACTCGCGATGGAGCAATTTTTTGCCTGCACGAATAAACCAGCGCGCCACTGCTGCTCTAATCTGGGCTCGACCAGCTCGGTTTAAGACAATATTGGGCCTCTTCGTTGATGGGCCAGGCCATCTAGCGCGGACGCGGCGGCGCCTTCGTGGAGCCAAACCGAAGGTTCGTTGATGGGCCCAGCCATCTAGCGTGGACGCACGCTGCTCTGATCTGGTGTGGGCCGCTTCCCACTGATTGGCCCAGCTATCACCCCGGCCTGCTTTGTGTGCAGCAAACGTTCGTCAATTGTTGCTCAAAAAAAAGGCTGATGTCGTCAAATGCCAAGCTGTGTGGAGTGGGACCACGACTACTAATACTAATCTGTGACGAATATGTTTAGTCATTACGTGGGCGAAACGAGTCAAACTAGCTATGATGGTATTAAATCTAATCTGTGACGAATATGATTCATCACTACAATGCAACTCACGATCAACACGATCAATGACGATTTGCTTGTGTTGTTCTATGATGTTATTTTCTTTTTCGAAACTAATTTTCATGCCAATTCTTCGTCACTTGTAAATTGTGACGAATACGAAAATTTCGTCACAGAAAACATCTATTATGTGACGACAGCAACCAGCGTCACAAGAAAATCGTCACAAATGATCACATCCCTACTAGTGATCTATGAGATGATCTAGAGTGTGTAAAATTTACACACTCAATCATGCATTTGGTAGATAATGGTTCTAATTATGAGCATTATCCTGAACATTACTAAACCTTTATACCTTCAATGACGATTGCTTGGTATCAAAAGAGTTTAGTTACATATCCAAAAGCATAAATTGGAATCTATAAGTATAACATTAAAGTCATAACAGGATCATCATTATTGGATTGCTATTATCAACTTTGTATTGAAGTCAGGTAGATTTACACACTCCTGACTTATGATTAATTGCATATCTCCCATATGCATATAGTACGTGGAAATACATAAAGATTTCCTATTTGCGTAAGATTGAGTTACGTTGTATACGTACCACTCTCACCACCGCAGCATACATTGATGGGTTCACACAGGAAATTGGGGATCATCTGAGATTTCAAATCTCCGTCGATTGTTCAGTATCTAGATCTCTTAGAGAGGATCTATTTACAACCTGTATGCTGGGTTTTAGTATAAATGAGCTTTTCCAGGCATTAGGGGGAGATTTGAAGTACCATATATAATGCCCGAAAAACATTTGAATGCATAAAGCATTTCAAGATCAGGATCACGTACTAAATTAACTGAACTTTGAGTTCAAAGATTTGCATAGTATTGCAAATAAACTGTCACATGCATTTACTAATCATTAATCTAATACAAGTATGTGCCAGAAAGAGTAGTGGTACTAAGTAAAACCACTCAACTCCCAATTGTAAACAAGAGGGGGAGCAGTATGGCCATAAACCAGGATTATTCATGCTAGCAATAGAAGACTTTTCTTCTAAATTAGTAAATACAACTCAAACTTTGGTTGAAAGATACCTAGAGGACATTTTATGTCCTGTGGACATTTATAATGCACAACCCAGCTCAGAGGTGCACCAAAATACTGATGCTGGGATATCGAAAAGCCCTGACTCTCGTTTAAGGAAGTCACGATGAGTCATTCAGGGTCCATTTTTGAGTTTTGATAACTGGAGAATTATATCATATAAAGGCTACATGAGTCGACTCATACTTCTCTGAATAAATTATATACATTATTCAAAGTTATCCAGTTAATAAGACCATGGCAGAGTGCTTTGTCGCTCTTGCTGGAACTTGATGAGTAAAGTTATACATACAGAGATAGTCTTGCTCACCAAAAGAGAGGTGTTTGATAGTAAAGCCAACACCTAGACATACCTTTACTGTGGGTACAAAAGTGTTTTCATCCTAGAATGGATTGAGAACAATGAGGTGGTGAGATTAAAGCAAGACTAGTAGCACAAGGGGTTTATGCAAAGCCTAGAGCATTGATTTTCAAATGCAAGTTATTCTCCATAGTAAATTATAAAATTTCTGATACTAACTTTTGACTGGCAGTACAAAAGCATCTATCTTTGCAGTTGACAGATGTAGTGATTACATACGATCACTTGATTTGGTATATTGTGAAACTTCCGGGAAGGAGTTCACATATCCAATACTTATATATAAAATTGCAACATATACCGTATATTACTTAAGTCGATATATGGTTTAAAACAGTTAAGTCGATTTTGGTACAATCGACTTTATATGTATTCCTTATATTGAAGGGATACATGATTGATTACACGTGGTGTTCATTTCAGAATCCTTAATTGGAATTTCTAGTATGATATGATTGTCAATAAACTTGACATCATTGGTAATGAACACTTGTGAAGAACACGTTGTAATCTATAGACGGAGTTTAGAGATGGGAGATACGGTCTAAACCAAAATTTTATTTTGTGTTTACGATCCAAGTATCTTCTCCCAGGTTTTTATAGTAAAGCTATCTATATCCATATCATATTGAATCATTTAATATGAAAGGGAATCCTATGGTGGTTCTACCTCATGATAGAAAAGATATGAGGGGAGATTGTTTTTATGCCATAGTGATTGAATTAAGATAATGGGACATGTGATCCATTATCTCTGTGCTATTTATGCGTTAATATATATATTGCAAAAATTTCCGGCCGGATATTGTCTTTGCAATAATTTGCTATATAATAGTTGCGCTATTCTACCTAAGGCTGGTAGATTCAAGTTAAAAATATCTTTGATATCTTAAAATAGCACATACGAATTTGGTATAATCCGAGATCCGATTACGTGGATATCATGATTTTGGCTATCTATAAGATCCCCAAAATTCCAGATCATTGAAATAAGCTTTACATGAATATGAAAATACCATTATATAATAGTCTTTAAGTAGACATTTAATGGTCAATTCCATTAATTATTCTGACATTGTACCATACAAGACTGCACAAGAATGTGCATAGCTTGGTAGAATGATAGATCACATACTGAAGTTATGTGGTATTGATTCTATTGAATCAAATGTCATTATCTATAAAGGTAATGCAGCTTGTGTTGTTTAGATGGAGACAAGTTATACTTAATGCAATACTTTGCATTAAGATTTTCTGTTCCATAGGTCATATGGACATATGAACATTTGCAAACTAAGTATTGTGACAATCTCGTTGAGATTTTCACATAGTCTACCATATTTCACATTTTATATGTGTTGAATACATTGGTATGAAAGGTTTGCAAGTTTCAGGGGGAGAGTCTCTCGCCTCTCTGATTAATAACTTGTTGAAAACATCATATTGCACTCTTTTCTTTGTATGAGTTTTCCCTTCGGTTTTCTCATATAAAGTTTTTAATGAGACAATATCAACACAAGACTATGTCATATCATCCATTTTTCCCGAAGAGGTTTTTGGTGGATGATATTGGGACATATGATACATTGTACTCTTTTCTTTATGTGAGTTTTTCCTTTTGAGGTTTCTCATATAAAGTTTTTGATGAGGCAATGACAACATAAAGTTATATGTTATGTCATCTAGTTTTCCCCATCGGGGTTTTTGGAAGATGATATTTGAAGCATATTGACTATAGGGTCAAGGTGTTATTAGACTAAGACTTTGGATTTATCTCAGGGGTCTACTAACATTGGTAATTGTATATTATGGTATTTCTCCTTATTTTTTCCACTGGGTTTTAATGAGTTTTTGCCTAGTATACCGGTATTACTTTGGTTTTTCTCACAGGGTTTTCCAAAGATTCTCCTCACATTTTCCTTAAAAGATTTTTGGAGGAGTTATATATTGTACTGTATCTCCCAATTTTTCCCATAGGGTTTTCAAGGAGTTATTCGATTGATTACAAGACCACAAGAAGATCAAATTGATTACAAGACCACAAAAAGGACAAATTGATCAAGGGGGAGTGTTATGAAGAAATTAGAATTAGTGATCAATTTCTGTAATAGTTAATAAGATTAGTAAGTAGGTGGTTACCTTTCATGAAAAGGCCATCACGAAAGGGCCAATCCACGAAATGGCCAACTCACGAAGGGGCCATACCGAAGGGGCATGTCCCTTCGGCCTCCCTTGGTCTTGTATATAAACAGTGATCTCTATCAATCAAGAAAATCCAACCATTCCATTCACTTTCACTTCTAACAGAAACCATCCTCTACAGTCTACACACTCGCGAGAGCTGTGCTAAAATGTCAGCGTGTTACCACGCATATCCATGCGCTGGATTTCGTTGCAAATTAAAGTGGTCGTTTAGTCGTCACATGCATCTCTTTGCGGCTGCCGTCGGTAGCGAATATAGGATTTCTAGTTAAGGTGGTCCAATAGAATATTTTTTAGATATTTTAATAAATTAATTAATTTAACCATATAAAATTATGTTTTCTCAATTTGTATTTCTCAATTCAATTATCAATTCCTGCATAAGAAAAATAATTGGTAACTATCTTTCTATATAAGTAATAAATAAGGATAGATAAGAGAAAACCAGAGGATAAGAGTGTTTGGAGCCAATATTGGGCCCGTTTAGTTCCCAAAAATTTTCACCCAAAAATTTTCACCTCCCCCTTTAAACACATGTATGAAGCACTAAATGTAATTAAATAACAAAACGAATTACACAGTTTGGATGTACACGATGAGACGAATCTTTTGAGCCTAATTAGGGTATCATTAGACATAAGTGCTACAGTAACCCACATGTGCTAATGATGCGGTCAAATGCCTCAAAAGATTCGTTTTGCGGTTTCCAAGTGAGTTCTGAAATTAATTTTTTAATTAGTGTTCGAAAAGCCCTCCCGACACCTGGTCAAACGCTGACGTGACACCTAAAATTTTTTGTTTTTGGGAACTAAACGCCCCCTTAATGTGGGCCGGAGTCCACCTTTAGATCCGCCCCACGCCAAGCGCAGATAAAACTCGTGATGGTGCAACGCTAGTCTAGCTATTAAAATCCCAGGACAAAATTTGGATCCACGGCCGCACGTGAAAAACACCAGAGGTCACCAACTGACCCTTCCCGACGAGCACCGCCGAGCCGTAGCCAACCCCGGCGATCGCGGCGCCGCGTGTGCATGCATAAAAGTCAGAGGGGATCGCACGCGGTACACAAAAACCAGCCCTGCACATGCGAAGCCTTCACTTGTCAGTCGGTACTCCTACCACCGGCACACCTGCTCCATCACCGAATCAACCTAATCATCGCAATTTGGCGTACACTAGCTAATAGTGTTGTTTCCAATCATCCGTTGCCCCAGCTAGACATGCATCGTCTTCCTTTTCATTTCTTTTTCTTTTTTTGAATTCTTCTTAATTCATTCAATGGCATCATGTGTACACTAGTCGGACGGTGGCCAGAAATTATTTGGATGTGCCACGCGTTACTACCATCCTTTTTCTTTTCTTTTCCTTTTGGGCGAAGAAGACTACATCCCTTTTGCAATTGGCGATGAGATTACAGCAGCAGCATGCAGGCCAGGATGGAGCCGAGGGGAGCTAGCCAAAGGAATGGGGATCCAACAACAAGTGGGTGTGGGTGGCGACTCGACTTACCTGCAGGCTGCAGCCTGCGAGCTGGAGAAGGTTCCGCGCACGTCGGTTGTCGTGCCGCCATGTACTCCGGCGCAAGACGTGGGTTAAGTCAAGGCCGACGGTTTACGTTTGATTATCCTAATAAAATCTTCGTAATAATAATAGTATGACGAAGGTTTGAATCCCGGCTGGGCATGCATCACTGTATCCGAGTGGGTGCGTATGGACATCACGCGCTGAACAGGTGAAAATTAAAAGGAAAAAAAAAAAGAAGACGAAGCCGTTTGATCTTCAGCTCGGCGTGGAAAGAACTCGAACTCCAATTCCATCCAGCTAGCAGGCGAGATGCCCGGCCGGCGCACATTCCCGGGCAATCCTGCTCTGCACCCGCTCCGGCTTTGCTTCAGGATGTCAACCTTCCCCACACGTCCCAATGCAGCTCTGCAACTTCGTGCGCTGCCGCAGATGGATGTTGCAAACTCGCCGCCATGAATTTGACCTCTTCAACACCAGCCTGCACTACCATGGTCCCCGTCTGAATTCTACTCACTCCGTCCCATGTATATTTTCCCCCCAGCTACTACTTTTTCTGAGGGCGTGTTTAGTTCGCAATTTTTTTTGAATTTGGCTATGGTAGCATTTTCATTTTTATTTAGTAATTAATGTCCAATCATGAACTAATTAGGTTCAAAAAAATTTCTCATCATTTGCATCTAAACTGTGCAATTGGTTATTTTTAAAAACTACATTTAATGCTCCATGTATGTGTCCAAAAATTCGATGTGACGAAGAATCTTGAAAATTTTTGGGAACTAAACATGACCTGCCTCAAGATTCTGCCGAGTTCAAACCAATTTTTGCAGACCTTTGTCTGGAACCGACTAGCTGTTCCAGGCTTCCAGTACCCTGTACCCAAGCATCATTCAGTTAGCACCTTAGAGCATCTCCAAGAGTTCTTGTATCTTGGGTGAGTTTTCTAAAAAAAAGAAAAGGAAGGCAAAAACCCTCATCCAACAGAAACTCTATCTACCTCGTCTTCTATCCTCGTTTTCTATCCAGGGGGTGCCACTGGGCATTTTTGCCTAGCGCTGAACACTAATCATTCCTTTTTGGATTTTGGAGAAGTTGTTGGATTTCATCTCTTTTTCGCTAGCTATTTTGTTTTACATAATAGCTATATCAGAATTTTAGCTATTCATAGATACAAGAGCTCTTGGAGATGCTCTTACGTGGCCACATCACATTTCTGTAGATTCATTTGCATTGCAGGATCAAGATTCCAGGGCAGATAATTTGGAAGATGGGACGACAAATGTGTGAAGCCTATACATGTGTGTGTGTGTATATATATATATATATATCCAACCGTGTAGTGTGTACATATTACAACCTCTCTCGCCACTCTGTTTTCTGTATTCGATCTTCTCTATAGAACGGAGATTTTGCAGCGGAACCAAATCAAATCAGTAGAGAAAAAGAAAAAGAAGGTACCAAATGAGAGAGAAAATTAAGGAAACAAAACAAAGATTAATCATTGAGCAACGCTTTCTTTTTACCACAATGAATAATTAACAATGTATATGGTTGATCATCACAAGGCATGGGAAAAATTCCTGGAAAGAATCAATTTTTATGGCGTCCACCTGGCCGCCGGCGGAGGTGGCGATGAGTAGTCCCACACCGGCAGCTTGGGCAGCGCCCGTGGCGGCGGAGGTGACGGGTGAGGAAGGTGAGACACCTCCGAGTACGGAGGAGAGGAAGGTGGAGGTGGCGACGAGTAGTCGTACTTGGGGACGCTAGCCGGGGGTGGCGGCGGTGAGAGGTAACGGTCCTCCGGCGACACCTCGTAGTAGGGCGGCGGCGGCGACTCGTGGTGGATTGGAGGTGGCGGAGGTGGCGACTCGTGGTGAGCTAGAGGTGGTGGCGAGAGATAGCGGTCCTCCGGTGAGACCTCATAGTAGGGTGGCGGTGGGACCTCATTGTAGGCTGGAGGTGGCGGGGAGAGGTACCGGTCCTCCGGTGACACCTCGTAGTAGGGTGGCAGCGGTGATGAGTAGTATACTGGAGATGGTGGTGGAGGGGAAGGAGATGGTGGTGGTGGAGATGGCGGCGGGGGAGATGGAGGAGGAGGTGAGGGGGATGGAGGTGGAGGAGACAGCGGTGGGGGAGAAGGAGGAGGTGGTGATGGGGATGGAGGTGGAGGAGAGGGCGGAGGAGGTGAAGGTGGCGGTGGTGAGGGCGACGGTGGAGGAGGAGATGGCGGCGGAGGTGACGATGGGGGAGGAGACGGCGGCGGAGGTGGCGACGGCAGCACGAACTTCTTGCACTTGAATGCGTCGCAGTTGACGTGGTGGTTCTTGATGAACTTGCATTGGTCTGGCGACCTCTGTTCGGGCCGGTCCGGGATGCAGTTCCGCCGGTCGTCGACGTTCTTGACGTGCAGGCACACGGGCGGCTCGCCGGTGATGAAGTTGTATGAGTAGGTGAAGTTCTGGAGGCGCGGCAGGTGGCAGATGCCCTCCGGCACGTCGCCGACGAGGCGGTTGTGGCCGAGGTCGAGCTGCTCGACGCTCTCGAGCCTGGCGAGCTCGTCGGGGATGGCGCCCATGAGCTTGTTGAAGCTGAGGTCGAGCACGGTGAGCCCCGTGAGCGTTCCTAGCTCTGGCGGCACGCAGGACTTGAGCCCCGTGTTCATGAGGATGATCTCGTTGAGCGTGCCGGACATGTTGGCGACGGACGCCGGCAGGCAGCCGCCGAAGTCGTTGTTGGCGAGCACGAGCACGGACGCCGGCGAGTTGCCGACGTTGTCGGGGATCTGGAAGTGGAAGCGGTTGGAGTTGAGGAAGATGGCGTCGAGCGGGCGGTCGAAGAGCTCGCTCGGCACGGGGCCCTCGAAGTCGTTGAAGCGGAGGTCGAGGTACCTGAGGGCGGGCATCCGGAGCACGACGTCGGGGAAGGGCCCGACGAGGCGGTTGTTGCTGAGGTCGAGCTCGTGGAGCGCGCGGAGCTTCTCGAGCGACCGGGGCACGAGGCCGCAGAAGCGGTTGGAGTTGAGGTGGAGGACGGCGAGGTCGGCGAGCAGGCCGAGCGCCTCGGGGAGGTGGCTGGCGAGGTCGGCGTGGTTGAGGTCGACGGAGGCGACGACGGTGAGGTAGGGGTCGGCCGGGGACGGCGCGCAGAAGACGCCGGCGTAGGCGCAGACGTCGGGCCCGCGCCAGGACCCCGTCACGTTGTAGGGGTCCGAGAGGATGGCGCGCCGCCACGCCTGCAGCGCGACGTACGCGTCGCGGAGGCGCGGGTTCGGGAAGGAGTAGGACGGGTCGACGGGCACGTCGCTGCCATCATCTCCGTGGCCGCCGCCGGCGTGGTACTGGAGGAGCTGCCGGCGCCGGAGGCGGGCGGCGTCGGACGCGCTGAGGCCGCGGCTGACGAACGCAGCCGAGGCCGAGGCGGAGGCGAGGAGGTGCGGCGCGAGCAGGAGGAGGAGGAGAGCGAGGGGGAGGGTCCTGGGCGGCGGCGGTGGCGTCATTGTGGCGCGCGCATCGGCGCGGGAGGTCGTCGGGAGGGGTGGCGCTGGGCGGCCGGTTGCTGGGCTGGGTGGATTGGGAAGCCGGGGGGAGCGGCGGGGGGGATGATAACGCGGCGCCGGGGCAGGCGCGCGGGAATAGAATATTGCGGGCTTGCGGGGAAGGGGAGGGGACGGACGGCTGGGATGGAGGGGTGGGTGGTGGCGTGTCCGCGTGATCGGCGGCCAGCGTTCGAAAGGGTGGCCAAGAGCAGCAGGAGTTGGCCTCCATGACTGACTAGCTGCGGGATTGGAGGGAGTGGCCTGACTGACTGGCTGGATCAATGATGAGTTGGATGGTCTGAACGAACGATGATTGGGCTCTGAACAAAGGTCTGCAGGGAGGGCAAATCTTTTGGCTGTCAGCCGGTGACAAACGCGTCGCACAGCACAGGCATTCATTGCCTAAACTTGCACTGCCGTTCTTCTTCAACTATTTTTGCTGTTTTTTTCACCGGCGCATGGTGGATAGTTGAACACCCTTTGCAGTTGTTGGTCAACGGCTTCGAATGCACTCAACACAAAGGCAAAAGGCAAAGGCAATTTCATCCAATCCAAGACGTTGGAGGAGGTGCCGCGCCGATTGGGGGCACCAGGAGGACGGTTCCTTGGAACGGAAAGAATTGGTTCGTGGCTTGTCATCCTCTCAGCAGCAAGCCACCGAGCGCGAAGCTGGCCCTGTTTGGTTAGAAGTGGAAAAATTTTGATGAAAATTTTCCCAGGTGTTTGGCAGAACCAAACACATGAAAACTGAAGCGCATAGGGGTGCATCGTTGTGCGCGGGGTGATGCGCATGCTGACGCCTGACGCGGTCAGCTGTGGATCCCGCCTTTGGTCCATCCCGTGACCCCTAACACATGAAAATAATTACATTACATGTTTCCCATCCACACAACCAAATAGGGCCCAGCCCTGCCCAGTGGCTTACGCGCTTCGTCGTATCGTATAGTAGTGGGAATCCACCTCTCCCGGCCCGTCTTCTCCTCGTCCTCGATCGATTTTCATTTCTCTGCCGGTTTCCAAATCCGATTCCCAATCATGCATGGCGTAAAGCATTTTCTTTACCTGCGGAATAATATACTTCTCCTTGGTTTCTCAACTTCCATTTTCTATTTTTTGGTTCATTTTTGTTAGTTTGAGGTCTGCTTGATTTGAATTCTAATCATGCTGCTCGTCATCGATACACCCCCAAGTCACTTGGACGGCTAATTAATGGATTCGATGACTAGGCGTTTTGATTAATCGATTATGGCCCAACCCAACCAATCCGACGCGTTGCTGAGCCTGTCTTCGCCGTGAAACACGGGAGAGTCGGAGGCGCTTGCATTGCGTACAGCCTGTCTTGTGCTCTTGAGCTAGTAGTACTGACTCTTGTAGAGCAGATGGATAGGGCAAGTACATTAATGTTATCTTAAAAACAATCTCATGCAGTGAGATACTCCCTCCATACCCAAAAAAAACCTGACGTTTAGGACAAAGTTTGAGTCAAACCTTGAGAATATAAATCATGAATAACTCTCAAGTTGTTGAGTTTGAAAATATAAAAATTATATGAATAGATTTGTCTTAAAAAAATATTTTTATGAAAGTATACATATATCACTTTTTGATAAATATTTTTAGAGGAATAAGAAGTCAAAGTTGTGTTTTGGAGACCGTGTCGCTGTCCTAAACGTCAGGTTTTTTTGGGTACGGAGGGAGTATAATCTTTGAGATGATCCACCGGATAATTTCTACAATAGTTTGTCTTTTTAGTTGTCTCAAAGTTATAACACACCTCTTGATTTGTGGATGAAATAAAAAAATACTTTGAGTTGCATGACAACAACAACTCGTACAATGGTGGAAAGTAGTCTTATACTCCTAAATTTTAACCTATGAGACGGTTGTTTCATGAGGCAACCACACCTTTCTTTCGCCTCACTCTAACTCCTCCATATCAGCAAAAATTCTATCAGATATTGCATGAGACCACCTTCGAGACCGCTGATGTGGCAATGTACCTACCCTAATGTAGTTGTGATCACCGGACTTTTTTGGAGGCAAAATAGCCAAAATGGTCTCTGTACTATCGAGCTCGGCTCAATTTCGCTCCTCAACTATCAAAAGGGTCAATTTAGTCCCTGAACTATACAAATAAGATCGTTTTCGTCCTTATGCTGAGTTGGCACGTCACAAAGGACTGCCTCGTCAGCGACGGGCCAGTTTAGTGTTGCATCTCGTAGTGAAATATCCATTTACCCATGTACATCTCGTAGTGAATTATAACCATATGTACATAAAGTAGTTGTTTATTCAAAGTGATAGACCATGCCAATATTTAATGCAAATAATACATGTGCCATGAATTGGGCACTTCAAACTACATGATACTCATTTGTCCAGGGTAAAATGGATATTTCACTACAAGATGCAACCCTAAGTTGACTTATCGCTAACGAGACAGTCTACCATGGTGTGCCTACTCAGCATAAGAACGAAAACAAATTCATTTGTATAGTTTAAAGATTAAATTGAATTTTTTTATAGTTGAGAGACGAAATTGAGGCAAACTCAATAGTTCAGAACGATTTTGGCTATTTTACTTTTTTGGGAACAACTGTGGTCACCGGAGTTGACAAACCACGCGTAGCCTAACGGCTCCGATGTGGCTGTCTCCGCGCCACGCACGGATTTACGGGCCGCTGCTGGTGGCCGCGCTAGACACCAGTCCACGCGGCTCCCTAATCGCCGGCGCCGGCTCCCAACAATAATCCTCACCCAAAAAAAAAAAAAAGCTGTCGATTGATGAGGATCGGGGGTAGCAGCGGCAGACGGCGGCGGCTGATACCGGCGTAGTACCCCGGTCAGGTGCGTGCATCCAGCTGATGATTGATGATCAGCGAAGAATACCAACAAGGATTACGATGAGCTGTGGGGTTCGCCGGGCTGCATGTGAGTGGCCCCCCCCCCCCCCCCCCCCCCCCGCCGCCGCCTCTCAAGTCTCAAGTCTGATTGTCTGATCATCATGCGAACGAACCCAACCTGCAACCCAAACCCAACGCGTCGTCGTCTTCAGTCTGAATGTCTCTGATCATCATGTGAACCAACCCACCCCAACCGAAGCCCAACGCGTCGTCTCCGGCCACCGACCGATCCCGGCTGGAGCGAGCAAACATTCCCCAGCGCGTCTTCCTCGCTGGCGATTCGTTCCGCATGCCTCTCGTCTCCCCTCAGGTGTTCCACTTCCATTCCGTTACTATTTCCAAGTGTCGAGACCCCGACGCCGCTTCAGGCAGCAGCGCGCTGCGCGCATGTGTGCCTGTCGCTGACAGCGCCAGGCTCCTGTTTTTTTTTTTTTGAAATATCCAGGCTCCTGTTTCGAATGGCTATTGTTCGGAGTGGTCTCCCCGACGTCACGTAATTCCAGATCAGCCAGCCATTGCAGGCAGCCGCCCACAGGTAGTGAGCCTGTACTACTGTGAGTACGAGTGAGTGAGTGGGAGACAGCCTTGTCCACTTTAAGGACTCGTTGGGCAACACCCGGAATGTTCCAAACGAAGCTCAATCCAGCCAGAACAAAGTAGCTTGGTTTGCAACTAGGTTTGGACCGAAATTGTCGTTCTTTTGGATGGTCCGGATTGGAAACAGATCTGGTTCGACCTCCCTTCCTCCCCCTCACGGCCCGGTTTCGATCCCCGCCTCCCACCCTTGGGATCTAATCCTGATCGACACGGAGAGGGGAGGGCGCGGCTGGCCGCGCACTTGTAGGCGATGGCGTGCGAAGCGACGATGCGCGGAGAGCAGTGGCATAACTGGGGGTCCCCAAATTTTTTTTAATGCATACTAAATAATTAGTTGTTAAAGTAGATCAAATTTTGGTAGAAAATCAATGCAAATTAAAATAAAGACTAGTTTTCTTTAACAAAATAGACTATTTTGTTATCAAAATTTTAATCGATGAACAACTTCAACCCTAAACTTTCAAAATAACTGTTTCAACCCTCAACCTATTTCATACAACTTAATTTAGTCATTCATTCTACTTATGTTTCCATGTTCCAAGCATGCCATGTCAGCATTCAAAGGGTTCCTATTTTTAGCAGTAACATATATTGGTTCACACATACTTACAGATAACACAACAAAATTTTAACTTGTGTCTACATAATTTTTTCCAAATAAGAAATTTTTATACGTGTATAAATATGTTCGGATAAACTCCCTTAAAAATTGTACATCAATTAGTTTCATCAAGGTGAAACTTTTGTAGCGATCAAATTTATAGAAATATTGATTTTTATGAACCATAACTGACTAGATGTGACAACGCGTGCCAAAGAGCATGCCAAATAGGATAAAGGATTAAATTAAACTGTATAGACTAATTTGGGACTGCAATGATCATTTTGGAAGTTTTGGGATGAAGTTGAGCTTCGGCTGAAAATTTGTGGTCAAACTTAAGTATCCATATATTTGCCCAGTCCCCCTTAAATTTTCGCTCCAGTTCCGCCACAAACGAAGAGGGGAGGGCGCAGATGCCGACGCACGAAGGTTCACGGGCAATGGCGTAGCGGCAAGGTGGCACACCGGCAGCGAGTTTGTCCTACGCCGCCTTCTCACTAGTAAGCTGTCGCCTCTCTCCTCCTTCCCCTCTCCGTGTATTTTGGATCTTGTCATGTCTGCAATCTCCTCGGGCGGCACCGGCGGGGAGGTAAGGGGAGGCCGCCGCCCAGGCGTTGCGCTTGTTCGCACCTGACGAGCAGATAGCGTAGCAGCATGAACCTAACAAGCAGCAGTTGTTTCTAGTTACCGATATACATGAAACTTCTCATTTCCTAATACTTATTATACAAATGAAGACGGGCAGCAGTTATTCACAATACATCCATATACATGAAACTTCTCATTTCCTAATTTCTAGTTACTTTGTGCTTTT
Organism: Panicum virgatum; assembly: GCF_016808335.1. Taxonomy (NCBI): domain Eukaryota; kingdom Viridiplantae; phylum Streptophyta; class Magnoliopsida; order Poales; family Poaceae; genus Panicum; species Panicum virgatum. Next base: position 43,430,191 of record NC_053149.1, on the reverse strand, counting down.
ATTCAGATTATACCAGCAGTTCCTAGAATTGGTGAAGATGAGCCACCTCCTTCTTGGGATCCGATTTTGACTCCGAAAGGTACTCAGTAGTTCTATACGCTTGGCCTGTTCTCTTGTATGAGTGTCATGTTCTTTATAAATATATGACTGCCTTATTCTTCAATAAATATATGACTATTTGGTAGCTTAATAAATATATGACTGACCTATTGTTTTTTATATAATAATCCAATGAATATTACTTTAAGAGGTCGTATTAGAAAGAGGAGGGAGGAAGATGATGATGACATGATGCTATATATTCTCCCTGTCCTTTATCTCTTGGAGTCTAACCGAGGAGGGGAAAAGAAACAACGTCTAGCCCTGAGGAATCGGGCGAGTAGGAGGTCCGTCGGTTGCTGTAAGGACACGTGAAGAACCGTTTGGTAGCTTTTAGGATGGAACCTTGGATCTTCAGTTATTTGGCTGATTACCTTCGTAGGAACAAACTTGTCCTTGATACAAGAATCAAGGTCGAGGAGAAACTTGGATTCTTTCTTTACATGCTCAGCCACAACTCTTCCTATCAAGATCTTCAGATCAAATTTCACCACCACATAAACCACTTCTTCAAGAATATTCTCCCTGGTCTTGCTCGCTAATTCCTCAAACCTCCCAACCATAATCAAGTCCATCCAACAATTTGCCACAAATGCAAGATATTATCCATTCTTTAGGAACTGCCTCAGTGCCATTGATGGCACCCACATTCCGATTTCCATTGCCTCTAAAAAGCTGCCCCTTTTAGAAATAGGAAGAACACACTGAGCATCAATGTTATGAATGCTTGTGATTTTGACCTTAAAATCACATTTGTTGAGGTCTTCTATAAGCAAAGGATTCGAGGTGCCTTCAGGCAAGTTTTATCTTGTCGATGGCGGGTATGCAAACACCTCTTCTTTTCTAGCACCGTATCGGGGAGTCAGATACCACTTGAAAGAGTTTGGGTCTGGTCATAGAAGACCACAAAATTCAAGAGTTGTTCAATCATCGCCATGCGCTACTAAGGAATCATGTGGAACAGACTTTAGGAGTGCTTAAGAAGCGCTTCCTATTCTTAAAGTCGCAACCTTCCACATGTAAAGTTACCCATTGCAGCTGCTATATTTCACAATCTAATTAGGGAAATAGAAGGAGATGAGGAGTGGCTGGATGATCAGCCAGATAATATCAACCCTGCAGACTTTGTTGATTTGCCAAGTGGTGATCAGGGTAATGCAGCTAGCAGTGGAGAAGGCAGCGCATTGAGAGACTCACTATCTCAAGAGATGTGGTCCAATATTAGCAACATGTACATGCAGATTAGTCGACATTAATTTTTCCCCCATGAGTTGTAATAATTGATTAATATTATGTCAGTCAAATATTTATCATGAGTTATCATGTAATAATTGAATAAAGTTATGTATAATATGACATGTTATGGTTGGAAAAGGTTCGGCAAAAGTCCATATGAGTTCAAGGGGATCGCCACTTGCTAAGTTTGGTACAATACTAGCTAGGACAAGTAGTAGCATGAAGAAAGTCTCTCCTTGGAGTAGACTTGCTGAGAAGACAGCAAGCTCTCCAAAAGGTATGTTATTTATTGTTTATTCATAATTTCTCAATACTCATCACAATGTACATTTATTTTGTATGTAAATGATTGGCCATTTTTTGTAGGCAAACAAAGAGCAATTTGGAACATGGAGTTGGAGAAGTCACTCGTTGAAATCCTTCATGAGCACAAAGGTAGTGGTTGCAGAGGAGATAATGGCTAGAACTCAGAAGGTTGGAACAGAATGGTGAAGGAATTCCACGCACGGAACAAATACATATCATTCACCAAAACTCAAATTCTAGAGATGGAAAGTCAACTAAAGAGAGCTTACAAGATGCTGAAAGCGGTAAAACAGCAAAGTGGATCCACTTGGAATGAAAAGCGATGTATGATCGAGGGATCTTCAGCTATGTGGGACAACTTGGAATTAGTAAGTTGTTTTGTGATCAATATTTTCCTTTGCATGTGATTTGTGATTTGTTTGATGCCTTACAATAGTATGTGATTATCATTTGCATGTACAGTCATTCCCAAAGATCAAGAAGTTTTGAAATAACAAGGCCAGCTTTCCATTGTATGATGCAGTTGGTGAGCTATATGACGATAAGTTTTGATCTTTGTTGTCCAAATTAAAGAGTTCTGATCTTCTTTGTTGTGTGTTGTTTTTTTTCAAATTGTGTATTGTTTCCTTGTTCTTACGTAGGCCATCTTGCTGAGGGAAAATACAACTGCACCACCCTTGATTCAATGGAAGATGAGGCACCCCTCAGTCTGCTACCAGAATTTGAAGATGATACTCAGCAACAAGATGATGATGTTGTGCTGCTTGAAGAGAAATGAAACTCAAGAGAGGAAGATATTGAAGATGCAGATGTAAGTGTGGTGCAAAGAAACATGAGAGAGTAAGAAACTCAAGCTGACAAAGCTATGACTGAGAAGCAAATAAGACCGGCTGCAATAGCAAAAAGGAGATAGGAAAAACAAGATTGGAAGAGTACTAAGGGCAACTCCAACTGAGCTCTCAAATTTGAACCCCTATTCCTCCATATGAGGATCTCTCATCCAGATTCTAGCCCTCTACTTTCCGTTGCACTCCAACCGAACTCTCAAATATCTCCTTACATCTTATCTCTAAAATATCTCCTTACATCTTATCTTTCTTTTTGTTTATTGATATCATGTAACCAACAATCTATGCATTATATATGCAAACAGACTTTGTTACCAATAAAAATTTTCTTAATGACTAGAGTAAATTGCACCCCAGGTCCCCGAACTTCTAGCTACATTCCGCTTAGGTCCCCAAACTCTCAAATTGTCTAATTGGGTCCCTAAAGTCCTTTAAGTGGTTCATCCAGGTCCCAAACGCGCCACGCGTGCATCCGAAGCCGACGTGGCATGCCACGTGGTGCCACGGTGGCAAACATTTGCAAAAAAACCCTTGACATCGTCTTCTTCATTTTGCTCCTTTCTCTCTCTCTCCCTCGCCGCTTCCCCGCGCCTGTCGTGCCCCACCTCGCCCTTCGCCACCACGCCATGGCAGGGGGCCGTGCCCCATATCGCCCCTCGTCGCTGCGCCATGGCAGCGGGCCGTGCCCCGCGTGGCTCCTCGCCACCGCGCCACCCTCCTTTCCCCTCCCTCGTGCCGCGCCATGCCAGGGAGGAGGGAGCGCCTGGAGGAGGGGCGCGGTGAGGGTGTGGGTGGCGGCGAGGAAGCCGGCCGGCCAGGGAAGAGGGAGCGCAGGGAGGAGGGAGCGTGCCGCCATCCGAGGGCCCATCGCCGCGCCGCCACCTGCTCCGCCCGGCAAGCGCCACGGTAACAGCGCGCGCCTGGCCATGGCGGCCGCTCACAGCCGGGACCCGCCGTGGGTCGCCTCCGTCGTGCCGTCGTGTCGCGTGCTCGCCGCCGTCCCGAGGGCCCGTCGCCGCGCCGCCCCTGCTTCGCCCGGCGAGCGGCAGGCCCCGGCGCGCGCCTGGCTATGGCGGCCACCGGGTCCCGCCGTGCGGCGGCTCCGCCGCGCCGCCGCGCGCGCTCGCGGCGAAGAGGAGCGCGGAGGGAGGAGGGACTCGGCATGCACGGCATGGAACCACGCTGTGGACCCGTCATGGACGCCGAGCTCGAAGCCCCCGGAGCCGAGCCGAGACGCGTCGCCGCCGCTCAACCACGCCGGAGCTGCTGCCCGGCCGTGCCACCACCGCTTCGCTCCACCGCCTAAGCCGGAGCTCATCGGCATCTGGGAAGGCGCTATCGGGCGAGCACGGCGGCGGGAACCGGAGGTACGTGGGGTCCAAGTGGTGCTACGACTTCGACCATGTGAGGAGGGGCGGCGGTGGCGACGCCGACGTCGATGCCGACGAGTGCAATTGGGGCAGGGAGGGGGGTCATGGTGTCGAGGCCCTCCCCGAGCCGCCGGATGCCGGAGCGGAAGCAGTCCGCGAGCCACGATGGCCGCACTGGCAGTGGGAGCCAGAGTCGGAGGGTGAGCCAGTCGCCGGAACGCCGCGCGGATGTCGCGCCCGCAACGGTGAGCTCGGGGACCGGCGAGCGAGACGCGTGGCAGCAGCCAGGGAAGATGGTGTCCGCCCCGGCGAGGGAGGGAGGGAGGGAGAGAGAGAGATTGGAGAGAGAGGGAGAGAGAGGAGCAGATATGAGAAGATAAGATTTTGTAGGCGTTTTTTTGCAAATATTTCCCAGCATGGTGCCACGTGGCATGCCATGTCAGCGTCGGAAGCTGGCGTGGCACGTTTGGGACCTCGGATGAACCACTTAACACAGTTTAGGGACCCAGATGGATGATTTGAGAGTTTAGGGACTTAGGTGAAACCTCTGGACAAGTTTAGGGACCTGAGGTGCAATTTACTCTAATGACTATATTCTATACTAATAATTTTTGCTTGGACTTATTTATTACCATTAATTTTTTAATAATTTGGCAGCTAACAACTATTTAAAAGACGACTACATTTGATTGACATACTAAATTGGTCAATGGATTGACAGACTAAATTCGGTTGATTGATAGACTAAATTGGTCAATGGATTGGCAGTAGCCTCAACCGACTAAATCGGTCACTAAATCATTGACACACTAAGTTCGGTTGATTGACAGACCAAATCGGTTAATGAATTGGCACGATTGACAGACTAAATCGGTCAACGATTGACATACTAAATCAGTCGATTGACATGCTTGTTCGTCGGGCAGTACCCCATAATTAATCTGATCAGCATCAGGCTCACTGCTTGAAACATTGTTCTCCACCAAGTCCAAAAAAAACTTTGCATTTTGACCTCCTGCAATTGAGAATGAATAATGAAGTACACAGAATCATGATTATTAGAACCAGTGTTCTATCTAGCTGGCAGCCGAGCACAGCCTAGTGCAGCAGCAGAGCAGCAAGCAGCGAGAACCACAGCGAAGCGCAAAAACCAGAAGCAAGCAAGCGCAGCGTAGCAAAGCAGCTGAGCAGCAAGCTGGCGTCGGTCCTACCCCCCATCCCCCTCGCGTACAACAGCAAGAGCAACAGGGCGAGGGGAGCCCCCACGCGCGCAGCCTTGGGGCAGGGCGCCACCGGCGCCCTTGGCCTCGGCCTCCTACCATAGGGCCGCCGGCCCCTCTGGCGCGAAGCAGCCGGCCAATCACGCGCGGATCTGGTCAGGTGGCCTACCGCATGCCCCCTCTAGCGCGGCATCTGGGCGGGTCGCCGCCCTCCTCGTTTGGCGCGGCCCGCCCAGAAAGATAGGACCTCGCGTGCGGTACGCCGCCGGCCCCATGGCCGCCGCCAGCCTCCATGGGTGCCGCCGGATCTAAAGGTGCTATTTCCCCTCCCTCCCCTAGACTGCACAGCCGTCGGAGAAGAGAAATCGATGTATCTAGCTTGGAGAAACCTTCCTGGACGACGCGAGGAAACCTCCATGGACGCGCGGGAGGCCCAGCCATTGGCGCCATCACCAGATGAGAGTTCAGTAGAGGAACTCCTACAAGTGAGCGCTTGAGGGGGGAAATGAGGTTGCCTCATCCATCAGGGGTGGGATGAGAGACCGGTTGGAGGGTATTTTTTGCGACTCAACCTTCAAAGATGAGGTAGGGGTTCAAAAAAGGGCTTAGTTTGAGTTGCCCTAAGAGTTGACAAGTTGAGTGCATGATGGAGAGGTACATCGAGATGAAGAGCAAACAATCTGAGGATGAAACTACAAGTTGGCTAGAGAGAAGGAATGTTCACAAGCTGCAGATTACTCCATCAAGCACAATGGATGTTACCAAGGAAGAGAAGGTAAAGGCTTATTCATTTTTTAAGATCCTAGAAAATAGAGAAATCTTTCTGAGTGCATGCGAAGATGACTTGGAGTGTGCATTATGTTGGCTGAGAAGTGAAATGGTCTAACATCACCAAAGGTTAGTTCTCATCCTTGTCAAATTATAGTTTGCAAAAGCATGCAACATGCAAGGTAATTCCTATGCTGAGTCATATGCTTCTAATAATGACGGTTATAGATTGGAATAACTATGAGATATAGTCATATTTGTAAATTATTTGTTGCTATTGATCCTTGCTTTCCATATTGATTTATATCTGCTTAGTACTAGATTTCAGTTCAGTGTTAAAAACTTACAATCATTTATTGCTATTTAATTTTTGGGTTCCTCTATATTCTTGGTGCAGCTCAAGAACACATATTTCAAGAAGAGGTTTCAAGGTCTAAGTTATACCTTATCCATGTTACCTATATAGTGGGCTAAATGGAGTTTGTTTCGACCGAGGAGTTCAGTGTTACTATGTTTGCAATTTTGGATCAGTGACTACTCTAGCATATTGTTGAAGGAATATGGGGTAGCAAAAACAAATTTTTTCCACCGCATAAACCAGGATTACTGCAGTTATAGATCACGGGATTACCACTAGACGCGCGGTTGCGGAACTTCTGTAGCGCGTCGGTGTAGTGCAGATGGAAGCCGGCCGTGCAATTGCGTGAACCTCCTCTCGAACGGCTCGTCCTTGTGCAGCAGATGCGGCACCTCCAAGGTATCCACACGTACGGGAAGAAGCGTCGCGGTCCGGACTGCTAGATCCGTGAAGGCGACCTAGGGCTTGGCGCACAGGAGGGGCGGCACTATTTACGGCTGCTACTGCACTGTTCATGGTACTGGTCACGTACTGTTCACGGCTGAATAGTAGCAAGGGTTAGTGTTTTAGGCGCGCCCCTCCTCTGTTTATATAGCCCCTTAGGTGGGCTGCCTTGGGCCCCACCTTGGGCGCCCTCTTTTGGGCCTAAAAGACCCATTAGTGCATCTAACCCCAGTCTAATTCGGATCTCATCCTTATCATGCTTCTTTCCCTTAAGTGTGTGACCCTATGGGCTCATATGCGAATAGACATGGCCCGAGTACTCTTACTTGGCCCAATAGTAGACATTGGCCTCTAGCAAGACATGTCAACTCCTATACGCACGCAGAGATCATATCAGACGAGCCGTCACAATGTCATATACATGCTGTTCCCTTTGCCTCACGATATTTGGTCTAGCTTAAAGCCGACCACTCTTTCTCGATCCTATGATTCGGAATCTTTGGTTAACTCTTAACCCTAACATGGTCATGCATTTCTTGATCCGAATCACTCGAGGGGCCCAGAGATATCTCTCTCTTGCAGAGAGGGGCAAATCCCATCTTGACCGACTATGTCTCACAGCATGCTTCTTGACAGACCCGAAAACCATCTTTATAACTACCCAGTTACGATGCAGCGTTTGATGGCTCCTAAGTAAGTCGGTTCACATCTTGAGTACATACAACGATCTCAGGTCTTAGAACACATCGTACATATTGTGTAATGAGAAGTCATCATCTCGTGTTGGGTCAGTTCAATCGCATGTCTCACATGAGCCCACATTATTAGTTTGACATCCCCATATCCATGACTTGTGAAACACAGTCAATCAACTAATACATGTGCTAGTCTAATATTCATGTGTGTCCTCACATGAACTCCGACTAGGAACACTTTAGAATATTCATACAAGTAAAGAGTTTCACAAATACTTCACATAAGCATTAATCAATATAAGTTGTCATCCATGAATATTCAAGGAACACTTTATTAATCATGAATACAAGGAAATATGATTGCCTCTAGGGCATATTTCCAACAATTGTCACCTCGTTGAGACCTAGTTCTGTGTTGCCAGAACGTGCTCTTTCTATCTTTATATCTTATATGCCAGAACGTTGAGACCTTGTTGACTAATGCTTTGATAGTGCTTGCTCCACAATGTGCTTGTGTGTATTATATATTTTGTTTTCTGTGCTGGTTTGAATCCTTATCTAAACAACCGAACATACTTTTTGATGAAAGGAACGGTTCCTGGGCCAGGAACCAAACCAGACTAGACCGGGGTTGAGTGAAACGGGTGGAATTACTCAAACCGGGCCTGTAATCAAAACAAGCCTGGAATCAAAACTGGGCTGCCGAACAAGCCCCTAAAACTTTCATCCTGCTCTGGAATTTTTTTCCCGTTGCGGTAGTATGGTTTAGCCTTTGTTCCTCCTCCACCAGCTCACATATACACCCAATTTGCTGCAAGGGAAGACAGAAAAAAAACATAAAAATATAGGCCCCAATGTGTTGACCAGCAGCCTGCTAAATGAACCATCAAGCAGCTATGCCTCCCCCTGTGATGGTGCAGCACTGGTAGATGTTGCCGCAGTTCGGGCAGAAACCCTAACAGCCCCCCCCCCCCCTCCCGCCCTTGCTGCCGCCTGAGTGCACTGCTGGAAGTCCAGGGGGGCGCGAGGAAGGCAGCAGCGGGGTTCTCTCCCTCTCCAGTCGTCCTTTCTCCCTCCCGTCGGACCTCTCGGCGGGGGCAGTAAGCAGGCTTATGGGCTGCTGATCCGACCCCTGCCGATGTGTCTGTGGATGGATCTGGCCGCCGAGGGTCTGCTCCATGGGTCGGCGGCGGCGGGCTCAGGTGTGGCGCTGCACGCCTGCACCTGCCGATGTGTCTGTGGATGGATCTGGCCGCCGAGGGTCTGCTCCATGGGTCGGCGGCGGCGGGCTCAGGTGTGGCGCTGCGGCGGGTGGTGTAGAGCCGCGGCTGGTCGCCAGGTCAACGGCGGTCCCTTCTTCATCGCCATCGCCTTCCATGCTCGATGCGCCGTCACTGCCCCTTCCCCAACCATGATGCAACAAGACTGGTGGTGGGCGTCCGTGTGACATCCCGGCCCAGAGTTTAATAGAATTAATAGAATATTCATACCAACAAGTTGCAACTTTTTTTTTCTGGAAGCCGGTCTCCAAAGAACTCCGAGGTTAAGCGTACTTGGCGTGGACCGGAAAATTCTTCCTGGTTGCACATGAGTAAGGACAAATTGCGCAGAAAAGATTTACATGGTCCGTGAGGGCAGTCTATATCCTATAAAAGCTGCCAGACATAAGCGGCCCCGACCTCGGGGAGGCGGAGGTGGCCGCGTTGTGCCTGCTACTTTAGGTCGTAGCGCCCTCACCCCGATGGCGGCGTCACCAGATCCACGACCACCTAGCCCATGCGGCAAGCGCGGCTGCTGATGCCTGCTAGCTGGTGGTCGCTCAGGGCTTGCTGGGCGACGGCTTGGGGCTAGCAGCATGCAGGACGATGGCTTTGTCGGTGGATGACCTTCTTGTGCTGGCGTGCGGACCTGGCTCAGTGAGCACAGGGAGAAATCTCACCCGGCATCTTGCCGGCCGGCAATGATGCTGCTTGTTGCAGGGTTTTCCTCGATAGAGGCTTTGTCGGTGTGTGTGTGTGCGCGCGCTTTACTACTTGCAGGTCCGTGATTGTCGGGTGATATAAGAAACCGTTTGAGGAAATCTTGTTTGGCGTAACGTTGGAGTTGGCAATGGTGACATCATTTGGTGACATTCCCTGTATGCCTACAGGGGATGTTGATATATCCTTCTACCCGTGAGCCAGACAGAGGTTTTTGTGATGAGTTCAAGTCCGGACATCAAGCTTCTAAGCAGGCAAGTGATGTGATGGATTGGTACGCGTGAATGCATTGCAAGGTTGAAGCGGGATGGAAGAAGAAGTTTGAAGCTTAGTCTTCTAATTTCTTTCTTTGTTTTATAGTTTTTTTCTTGTATTTGTAAAATTCCTCATTTGAAGTCTAGAGTCTAAGAACTCTTGTAGATTTTTTGGCTGTAGTCGTTCGCATGTGAATGATCAAGGCCGGAACTTATTTTATAATTAAAAAAATGATGCTTTTCTCAGGTTCTGCTGCTAATGCAACGTTTTCAGTATATCACTTTTCAACGGAGATGCAAAAAATCCAACATTACTAGTCAATGCACCCCAACCAGTTTGGCTGCAGGGTTAAGTAGTAGGCTGGCGAGGATCCAACCCGACTGAGTCTGGCGGCCTGTTTAGTCCCTAAAATTTTTCCTACACTACAGTAACTTCGAACGTTTAATCACTAATTAGGAGTATTAAATATGGACAACTGACAAAACCCATTCCATAACCCCCAGGTGAAATCGCGAGACGAATCTTTTAAGCCTAATTGGACCATGATTAGATAATGTCGTGCTATAGTAAACAACCTCTAATAACAAATTAATTAGGCTTAATAGATTCGCCTCGCGATTTTCCGTCCATCCGTGTAATTATTTTTATAATTAGTCTATATTTAATACTCCTAATTAGCATTGTAAAAGGTGCAAAAAATTTATGCCCAAAAACATTTTGCCAACTAAACGTGCCTTCAGCCCAGGGCCAGCGTATGTTGAGAAAAAAATCTAAGCGCCTGGACACATCACGTGTGAGCTCTAGAGTCACACGCCCTCTAGCGTTTAGTCTCCAAGCGGTGGAGTTCTATCCAATAAAAAAGTCATCCCCATCTCTTTCCTCTATCTCCTGCGATTTCCTTCCCGCGGACCGCATCTTCTCCTTTCCCTCAGCAGGGTCGTCCTCATCACCGCCGTTCGAGCCGGGGACTGGGGCCGGCAGCAGCACCGGCGGCGCGGACGGCGACGGCCCGAGGAGGGGAAGCACCATGCACAGTGAGTAGTCCGCGACGACCACGATCATGGGCATCTTCTTCTCGCGGCCGCCGCCGAAGAAGAAGGCGCACGCTGGCTGCGGCCGCGCGAGGAGGGAGCAGAGCGCTACCATCACGAGGAGGAGTGCTCGGATCCACGTCAAGGGAAGGGTGGGGTCATCACTCAGATCCGCGTCGGGGAAGGTGCGACCATCACTCAGATCCAGCATCCATTAAAATGGACTACGAGCTTGTTTGTGCCATAATGGGTTTTGCATTGTGGAACTGTCCTTCTTCTTTCTGGCCTTACATTGCTATTGAATTCTGCCATTATATTCTTCCAAAAGTGTTCACCCTTTTGTGAGTTTCCAGACACTGGGTCAACAGAATGATGCAACCATGCACCGACTAGTTTCAAATTCTCTTCCTCACTCCAATTCATACGGCCTGCCTTCTTTTCTTCACCATCACTAGAATCACTCCATTCTTGATTGCTTATATCTTTTCCATTGCTTTGTGGTGCAGGAGGAGATACTGGAGAAGCTGGACCTGACCTGAAAACACCCTGGCTATAAGCCATGGACTCAACTGGTGATGAAGACCGCGCACCTTCAATTGCAACTCCTCTTCCAAACATTGCACCGGGAGGAAAACTAAAGTTGGCTTCATATGGCATACCAGGGTGAAACCCTCCATATGGGTGGTAGTTTGGAGGCATGCCATATGGACTAAAGTTTCTAGGAAACTGAGATTGGAATTGCTGATTGAATTGAGGAAAACTTGCATACTGGGATGGCTGGTATTCTAGGTTGGATTGGCGGCTTGTGTCTCCTCTCTCTTGAGGAGAGGAGCTTGCAGGATTGAAAGGGTTGAGTGGGTCTGCATCATCTATTGGAGTGTGTGGCCTGTAGCTTTTCTTTTTTGAGAGGGATGAACTGGAGTCCATGGAGTAGTATGCATATTTGTAGTGTGTGCCTGTGTTGAATGTAACGGTCACAAGGGCCAACGGTCATGGTAAAAAAAATATGTTATTTTATTTGGAGCACTGGGTGAAAAATAGAGCAATGGTGCTAGTGTGGTGCTGCGGAGCACCCCCTTCTCCAGCGTGTGGCAGCAGGGAATTTTTCCCTGACAGCCCTTAGCACCCCCAAAAACAGCACGCTGGAGCTGCTCAGGCCACCCTCCTCCCATAAACTTGGGGTCCAGACAGAAAGTTTGGGACGGTAAAAGGTAGAGGAGGCAAGATGACGCGTGCATCCGATGAGATGCTACCGAACTGCACAAATACATGTGATGTGCTGGCGTGCTGTCGATGCTTAGACCTTAGATGGTGTAAAGTTTTTGTGTAAAGTGTCACATCGGATATTATGGCACACATTTGAAGTATTAAATGTGGACTAATTATAAAATAAATTACATAATCTGTCTGTCAACTACAAGATAAATTTATTAAATCTAATTATTTTATCATTAGAGCATGTGTTACTGTAGCAGTTTAGTGTCTAATCAGATATAATTAGGCTCATTAAATTCATCTCGCAATTTACAAGCAAACTTTTGAAAGTTTGAATTTTGAATCTAAACAAAGCCGCTAGAGAAGTCCTATCCACCACTCTGTTTATTTGAGCTACAGCTCTTGTAACACTCTGTTTATTTGAGCTACAGCTCTTGCAGCTTTTTTGAAAGCTGCTACTGGCCTTTTCTTCTGTAAAGTTAATACTAACTTTTAGACGATTTTCTAGATTTAAAAAGCTAAAAAAACAAGCTTTTAAGTTTCCATATAAACTCAGCTTTTCTGAACTTAACTTTCCAGAACGCTGAAAAGTTGCCTAAAAACTCAAACAAATATGCCCAAAGTCTCCGAGTAACCATGGGTGAAATAAATGGTGTAGTAGCAGGATACGAGGGTTGTTGGCTCCAACCGATTCAAATTTATACCTATTTCTAAAGTAAGATTTCCACATAAATTTTTTGTTTGGTCAATCTCGTATTATTAATAGATGTGATTTAGTCTGTCCCGTATGCGAGTCAGACTAACTCACTCCGTCTACTATACTACTCGATCACGTAAATTCGTACAAATTAACGAACAAACGCCAATACATATCAAATACTTATATAAACTTTATATGTAACAACATACGGGTATAATTGTCTAGTCATTCATAAATCATACTACGCCAAGAATCGTCTAACCATCGATCACTCTCTGGCTTTCGAAAGCAGTCGTCGGGAAGGTCATCTTTCAGCTGCCTGCGTTTATTTATTCTTTTCTGAAAGTTACAAATAACTCACCCATTGAGGCGATTATTTTTTTATTAATCGAGACGGTTACAAATAACTGCCTCGCGAAATCATTAACCGAGGCGGGTATTATAATACAACTGCCTCGATAAATTAGACCCAGACGCCCAGCCCACACCAGCCCACTAGCACCTCCAGCATATAAAAGCAACCACAAACACCAAATCACTCACCCCACACCCACCCATCGGACTCCCTCCATCCTCTCTCCCTGTATCTGCCCACGCCCCACTCTCTCGGGCCTGCAAGCCTTCTTCCTCCCTCCTCTCTCTCTCCTCTCCGTCCCGCGCCCCTCCCTCCCTCTCTCCTCTCCGCTGTCGATTGCCGAGCTCACGCCATCCTCGTCTCTTCCAGATCCGGCCTGGCGCGAGGCCCGCCCGTCTGCGGTCACCTCCTGAGCTCGCACCGGCCATCCCCATTCGCCGAGCTCGCGCCGGTTGCCCTCCTCCCCCGCCGAAGCCACTGTCCTTCGGATCCAGCGTGCACGAGGTCTGTCGCGGCGGTGGCGTCTCGCTCGTCCGGATCTAGCACCCTCCTTCCCCAATGGCGCTGCCATCCTCCGAATCCGGCGCGCGCGAGGTCTGTGGTGTCAACAGTCTCCCTCCTGCAGATCCGACACCCTCGAATATTTTTTTATTTTTAACCTATTTTTCAATTTTATTTTAAAAATAACCCACCCGGATATATATTTGCAGATCTAACCCTTTTGGTCGTGTCGGTCTACGTGGCGTGACAAAAACACTCTGTCGCGCCACATGCATTGGCGTGACAAGATGTGCCACGTTGGCACGCTTCGGAGCGCTCGGAAGGGGTCTGCCAGCTCATATTCCATGTGTCAACCTTGTCACGCCACTCCCACCGGCGTGACAGTACAGCCTTGTCACGCCACCCCTGCTGGCGTGACAAGGTCTGACTTTAGAAAAATCATATCTTTTTCATACGAACTCGGATGGAGATGATTTTTATACAAAAATTGTAGCTCTCAACGAGATCTACAACTTTGTAATTTTGAGTTTTTTCATTTGAAGTCATTAAGATGGTTAAATAATTGATTTAAACTTTTGACAGCATATTAAGCACTTTACTTCTATCGGATCATCTCTAACTTGACATGTTTATCATGGCTCTACAAATTAAGTTCTATATAATGTTTGATATATGAAATAATATGGACTAAATAATAATAGTTCGATAAGAGATACAATGAGAAATCAAACTATATCATCATTGAGTACGGAATATAATGCAACACTCTAGGTATTATTAATTATAGCTTTAACTTGTGAGTTGGTCCATGCTAATAGCGTGGCTTGTTTTGCTACATTTTGTTTTTTATTATAAATATTTTGTTATAGCAGGCTATTTTATTTGTTCCCCTAGAGTTTGTTCTTCAACCACAATACATCACTAAGTCTTATTATACATATTTTCACATTGCCTATCAAATTATGTGCATATACATTATATCTATTTTGTACAAATCAACTACGAAGTTACATGTGCATATGTACAACCGTTTTGCCACCACCACCTGTATGGAGACTTCTCTACTACCGTTGTGCCGAATTTCTTACGGTCCCTGACGTTGTTGGAAGCCCATATACAGATAAGCATATAAAACAATCAATAATTGTGTCATTCTTTTTCATCCATATATTATGTTGTTTTGACCCATCATCATGCCCCATCATTTTACTTCCATCTATCTGTATCAACCTGTTTTGATCCCCATTAGACGTGCCATACGGCGTAGTTTTGATTGGGTGGGAAAGTCTGACGAATTTTTGTATTCGGCATGGACTCTATAATTATATTCTAATTTTTTTAATTCTTTAATTATGAAATTAGATATTTTTCAATTGTATATGATATGGCCTCTTGAGTCAGTTTAGATCATTAGTTCTTCGTAAAATCCAATGGTGTAAATCTTTCTCCTTTTTAGATTAATGTATAAATTTCTAGACTCTCTCGACGAACGTGGTGACTCTCTTGTTTTTCTATAACACTTGCTTATTAATATAATATATATCTAGAGTGGTGGGACCATGGAGGCACCTTGAGCGATGATCTCGGCTGGCCAAACCAAACAGTGCAATCGATAAGCGTTGCGCTGACCAAAGGAAATACAGTGAAAAGAAGGTCATAAGATGGAGAACAACAAAGTACTCATTTCATATAAACCACTTAATTACTAGTATAAAACTTATACATTTATATCCTTTTCAAACTGTTATCATATTTTAAGATCTTAATCTTTCAAAAAAATACTTGATCTAGTTTATAGCTATAATTAATATCTAGGGTGTTGCATTATATTTCATACACAAGGATGATATAGTTTGATTTCTCATTGTATCTCTTAACGAACTATTATTATTTAGTCCATATTATTTCATATATCAAACATTATATAGAACTTAATTTGTAGAACCATGATAAACATGTCAAGTTAGAGATGATCCGATAGAGGTAAAGTGATTAATATGCTGTCAAAAGTTTAAATCAATTATTTAACCATCTTAATGACTTCAAATGAAAAAATTCAAAACTACAAAGTTGTAGATCTCGTTGAGAGCTACAATTTTCATATAAAAATCATCTCCATTCGAGTTCGTATGAAAAGATATAATTTTTCTAAAGTCAAACCTTATCACGCCAGCGGGGGTGGCGTGACAAGGCTGTTCTGTCACGCCGGTGGGAGTGGCGTGACAAGGTTGACACGTGGAATATGAGCTGGCAGACCCCTTCCGAGCGCTCCAAAGCGTGCCAATGTGGCACATCTTGTCACGCCAATGCATGTGGCGCGACAGCGTGTTTTTGTCACGCCACGCAGACCGGCGCGACCAAAAGGGTTAGATCTGCAAATATATGTCCAAGTGGGTTATTTTTAAAATAAAATTGAAAAATAGGTTAAAAAAATCGACACCCTCTTCCTTCCGTCGACGTGATGTCCCTCCCGACGGCCCGGCATGTCGAGGAGCGCCACGGCGATGAACCGGTGGTACAACCTATGGATGGGCTCGTCGGGCCCGTGCATGGACTCGCTAGACCTATCCATTGGATTTTTTTGTTTTTTTAAAAAAAAATTGATTTGGAAAGTGGAATGCAAAGGGGAAAAATGGGCTCGCGTCGCCACCCGCGCGGGCGACCGAGCGGACCTCCAAACCCTAGCCGCCGCCTCTCTCGTCTCGCCTTCTCCCGCCGCGCTGCCGTCTGAGCGGGCTGCCGGCATCCCGTGCGGCCCGCGGGGAAGGCGGCAGCGAGGCCTCTTCCTTCTTCTTCGGTGGTTCCAGGCGGGCGCGGCCGCCCGTGCCGCCTCAAGGTTGCTCACCGGCGACGCGGCGGCCGCGGCTGGCCACGGATCTGGCTTTGCCCCGGCCGGATCCGGTGGCCGCGCGATGGGAGGTGCGTGGGGGGCAGCGGCCGGCGCTGGGATGCGGCGACGGTGGCGGCAACCGGCACGGACCGCATCGGCCATGGCTGGCTCGGGGCTGGCGCCTGCAGCATGTTCGGGCAGGCAGCGGCCGGTCCTGGCGGGCTTCGGCCGGCCTGGGCTGACTGCGGCCGGCAGGGGCAAGCTGCGGCTGGGCCGGGGCGGGCGTTTGGCTGCGGCTACGGCGGGGATCCTTTCCCTCTCTCTCCGCGATGGTATTGCTGGGTCGGCGTTATCTTGGTGGAGTCGGGTGGTCTGTGCTGGGCGTCTCTAGCACGGAGGCATGCTTCAGGCGTCGTGGTGGCGCTTTGGGCTGCATCGGGCCTCCTTCCGGCAGTGACGTTGCGGAGGCGGTGGGGAAGTGGGCTGTGCAGCAGGTTTGGGGTGAACCGGGCGAAAGCCTTCACCGACATCTTTGGCAATGGTGGCGGCGCCATGGTGCGTCGCTTTTCTCGCTGGGGGCATCATTGTGGTGAGCTCCTCTACCATGTTGATTGTGGGTCTCGGGTGAAAACTCTGTCCAGTTCTGGACGAGCGACGATGGCGCCACCAGCGTTGCGCCCTTCGCGGAGGCGTCGCTTTTGAGACCCACAGCGATGGTGGAATTGCGCTTAGTCTGTGTTGGCAGGAAGGTGCAGAGGGACCATGGGTGTTGAGATCTTGAGCCGCTGCATGGTGCTGTGGTGACTCCGGTGTCAGCTAGACGGAGGTGTCGCTCTCATAGCGGTTTTAGATATCTGAGTCCTTGGCAGAGGAGTACGAGGCGGTGGGAGAGGCGAGGCCCCCACGCAGAGTGGCCAGAATCAGTGTTTTCCATCGTCGCTACGACGGGAGTGTTCTGCTGAAGATCGACTGGGACTGAGGGATTGACGATCGTGTGTGGCTTGAGGGCGATTTGCCCATGGTGGAGTTTCGAGTTGCCGCTATGGTTTGCAGTGAGCCGCGTTGGTGCAGCACAGTGTTAGCGACAACGGCGCAGCTAGCAATGGCTTCTTTTGGCTTCTCTCCCAGTTTGTGGTGGTGTAGCATTTTGTTGTGTGTTGTTTGTGTGCATTGTTTGGGTGGTGACAGTGGTGGTGTTTTCGACTCGGCGCATGATGTAAACTTGCTATCTTCTTAAATGACATGGCAGTGCTCCTGCCCTTTATTTCAAAAAAAAAATGATTTACCAAGATAGGCATGAAACCATCTGGGTTAAGGTCACGATTATATGTGTGGTCCGAGGTGGTTGCAAAAACCACCTCAGTTAATGCCTTTTACCTGCCTCCGTAAAGTTTTGTGTAGTTGTGACAATAGCACAATTGTACATATCCATCTTTCCTAAAAAAAAGTGCAAAGAAAGGAGCATAACACTTCTGTTATATGAATTAACAGAAGACACTAGGTATATTATTTGCAAGATACATCTAAACAGAAAGAAAAGAAAAAGACGTTGGCCTGCATGTGTTATCAATCTTACTAACCAACACAGACTTTCATATCCAGTTGAACAAATTATCAAGCAGCCACCTGTTCCTTCACTTGAGCAATGCTGTATACACCGGAGTACCTGAATGTACGCTTTAGAAATTGAGCTGCCACTTCCATGGGTGGGAAATCTTCTATATGATGGCCTGCTGGGAGATCGGACGTCAGAAGGGCAAACTCTTCTCAAGTTTTCAAGAGTTCCTGTTGCTAACCACAGAAAATTGCAAGTCTTTGTATTCCTAAAGAAACATATTGACAACCACCTCGTGCAATTGAGACCACATATACTCTATTAGCGTGAGGTTAAACACCTGAACAGAAGAACCAAACTGTCAGCAGATGAATGAGTCAAAATTCATAGAAATATTTCTACCAAGTACTAACGAATAGTATCACAGGAGAGGGAAAGCAACATGTTGTATTAGAGTCAATTTCTCATCTCCTACAATTTTTTTTCTTTTTTTGAAAAACGATAACCCTGCTTTTATAGAAAGCCATAACGGTATCTCCTAGAAAATTGATCAATCCTAGTTCCATTTCAAAATAGCAGACCAAGTGTCCAAGTTAAAGATGGATCATCTTTAACAAATAAGATCCTTCAATATTAATAACAGGGGAACATAACGACTGAAATAACAGTGCTATTGAATCCTTCAATGGACACCTATGTTTAAACAGAGATAATATGACATTTCGGTAGTATCTCGTCGCAGCAACTAAGTAGGAGTAGTGAACATCTTTATAAATTGGCTTGACAAATAGTGTATTACATATTTTTTCCTATGATAACTTTGAAGTGACGAAAAAGGTAGGGAAACGCTGGGAACATGACCAGATCAAATATCAAATTCACTTGTGCGCTTTTACAGATCCAGAAAATGCTGAACCAGTAATGATGCACGGCAAGAATTTTCTATAATTGACTTAAACCTATTAGCTTGGTAAATCTAAACGTGAAAGTTGATCTCAAGCAGCATGTGTGCTAGTATCAGTGCCAAATGAAATATAAAATCTTAATTCTGAGACCTGAAGCTTATCAGAATATAAAACAAGGAATGCATGGCTGCGGTTGTTAACATTTTTGGATGACTCCCAAATGATTTTTAGACATGTCAGCTTTGTAACCTTAAACCCCAAAAGCTGATATCAGTGCCAAAAATGTCACTGCGATAATCAGTTTAAAAAAAATAAATTTGAGCGAATAAGATAAGCCAACCCCACCTTACTACACTAAGCACAAAATCTTAGTGGGAGTAGCAGCAATGTTTTATTCTATCTGGCTATTTAGTAATGATATTAGTTCTAACAAAAAACCTATAGTGCCTTTTATGCAGCCAATATTAAGGGCATGGTTCGTAAGGCGTCGCCTAGGCAACGACTAGGCGTCAAGGCGCCCTCGGGGTGGTAGGTGTCCCCCTCGCCTTGCCAGGATGTGTATGGCCGCCTCAGGTGCAAGGCGTCCGCCTGGGCATCCAAAGCATCCTCTGGACGCCATGGAGGATGAGGTGAGCGCCCTCCCTAGAACCGTGCAGGAAATCGAGCGGGCAGGCGGGAAATCGAGCGGGAAACAAAGGGAGCGCGGGAATTGCGGCGAAATCAAGTGGCAAAAGTCCAATGCTGGCTTAATCGAGTGACGGAAGCAAAGAAGATAGGGAAACGGAGAAGAGAGGTGGGAGAACTCGTGCGGTGGGGCGGATCTCGGCGAGGCAGTGACGGCGACCCCACAGCCTCGCGCATCTCCCCGTCTGCGAGGAACTACGTGGCCCTGCACATCTCCGCCGATTTGTGAGGGCCTGTGCAGCCCCCTCCTCTGCTGCTCCACGGCCCCGTGCGGCCCTGCCTCTACTGTTCCGCTGCCCCGTGCGGCCCTGCCTCCGTGCACCTCCTCTGCTACTTCGCTGCCTCGTGCGACCCCTGCAAGCCTGCAATGGCCAGGTAATTCCATCTCCAATCTCCGGTCTTTGTTCCCTCTGCTTTGCCGGTCATGCTTCCCTTTCCCTCAACTCTACTGCTTGTGCTCTGCTGGTTGTGCTTCCCTTTCCCTCAACTGTACTGCTTGTGCTTGGATGCTTTCTTTGCTTTATGCCTCTACCGGTAGCTTTAGTTCATGGCTCTGTCTTGGGACAAGAGAAACGATGGCAGGAGCAATTGGGAAGGGAAGAATGTATGGTACAACAGCTCAACAAAAGTATGTATATACTACTAAATTTTGCTGTCATGGTATATTTAGGATATGTCTATGGCATCGCCTCACCGCGCACCTTATACGCCTAGGCGTTGTGAGGGGGGTAGGTCGCCACGAATTGCCGCAGCGCCTTAAGAACCATGATTAAGGGGAACGCCTGGCTCAAATCCTGGAAACAATCAAAAGGAGGCGAAGGGATGATATCCAGATTGCTTGTCACACTGTGGAAGTGGTGGCTATGGAGGTCTACGCAAAGAATGGCTGGCGATATCATTTCAGATTATATGCTTGATATGAGTTATCAAGTAGTCTGGAACCTTGTGCAACTATCATTTTCCAAACATGCTGACATGATGATACAATATCGACAATGGTGGTTTGATTTGGATGATGCAAAAGCTCGAAACTTCATCCCTTTTCAAAAAAGAAAAAATCATTACACTTGGAACACTCATGTTCTCTAGGCGGCACAGCCTGGTCAATTGCACTTTATAGGACAGTATTGACAATTGAGGCTTAATTGGCATGAGTTACCAATGTGTAGAAACCAGACAGGACGCACAAAAGGCTAGAAGCTACTTTTCGACCAAGTCACCTGTTCATCATATCATCAGA
This sequence comes from Panicum virgatum, assembly GCF_016808335.1. Classification (NCBI taxonomy): domain Eukaryota; kingdom Viridiplantae; phylum Streptophyta; class Magnoliopsida; order Poales; family Poaceae; genus Panicum; species Panicum virgatum. The sequence goes on along the minus strand of NC_053149.1, from coordinate 43,409,597 downwards.
ACTTTCAGGATGACCTCTCAGGGGAAGAACTACTTGGCAAAAGGCTAGAAGCTACCACTCAGGGAAAGATCAACGACTGTAATTCAGCAAAATTCAATGAAAATGCCAGTTAGATGGAGCTTTTAGCGCATCTATGCTTTGACAAAGATTACTATTTTCATCATAAAAAACAGAGAAAGAAGCAAAACGAACATTTGGGACCAGAAAACTTGATTGTATATCATATATGCCGCAATAGGAATATCAAGATGCTGTAACAACTGATCAAACAAGCTATCCTCCATATAGCTTGTTGCTGCTTCCAACTAAACTATCCTCCACACAGATGACAAGTGGATTAGGAGACAATAAGTTGTCCGAACTCGGAACTGGAATTGATGTGGGATGTAATTGGCAATTCGACACGCAGTTGACAATGGCCAACCAAATTTAATCAACATGCAATACAGAAGTTGTGAACCACCAGTGCATATGTAGGAAATCCATAGCTTGCCTAAATAATTAGCCAAATAAACAAGCAACTTCCAATGAGCCTGTCTGAGCATACACTATTATGTCTTTCTACTTGAATTTTTGCAATTCCCTTCCCCATAAGCCCCATCAGTAGACAGCACAGCACAATGTTTTCCTAAACGTTAAACGGTAAACAGTCGGTCACCCTTTGTTTAGTGTTTAGGCCGTTTAAACGGTGTTTAAACATAGTTAAACGGCCTAAACGGTTTGGCATATTAACATTAAAATATGCATATTTATGTACTTAAATGTCAAATATGCTAGAAAGTCTACATATTTGCACATGTAAAAAGTAACTATTCTGCCAAATAATCTTTCCGGAAGAAATTTAAATCCCACAACATTTCATATACTTACGGTGCTACTTGGTTTGGTATTGATTGTGGTAGTTGTAGTCCTCCTATTGACTAGATTATGAATTAAATGATCATCTAGCTCATTTAATCATGATTAACTCGACTCTGTTTAGACGATTTAGACGGATTTTAACAGTTTAAACAGTCCAACCGTTTAATTCACCGTTTAGGGCCTAAACGACACGGGTGACCTCTGTTTACTGTTTAAATGCTGTTTAAACGGACTAAACGGCTGTTTAGGCGAACAGAGGCACAGCATAACAATGCGAGAGATCTATTCAGAAGTGCACATAACACTATTGACACAATATGTCACTGGTTCTAACACCACTACACTAGTAATACTGTTAGGACTTGTGGTGACTATTCAAAATACAGATGAGTGGTGGTTCAAATATTTGAACACAATTAAGTGGCAACAGATTATAAGAATTTTGGCAATATAAACTTAGTCACTGTAAAATTCTTGCTGACACCAGACTCTTATTCACACAAAAATCAGTAAGGGGCTAAATAGACAAGCCAATAAATTTGAGTGGAGTCCACATGTAGAAAAGTATGCAAAGGAAATAAAAAGACATTTGTGGGATTGAATTGCTTACTTGCACGAAGCCGTGATATTGGAATTTCTTTCAACTCCCGCCGAATACATAGGTATTCACCAAGGAGAGCCATGATTGCCAAACCAGCGATATTGACAACCCACCATGTAACTGAAGCTGGCCAGCCACCATAAACAATACAAATGAAGAGATGGATTATGTAGAGGGTTGCTGCAAAGTCCAAGCACTTCTTGGCTCTCTCAATCACATAAAGCATGAATCCAGCACTGCCCAAGCAAATCATAGAAGCAATATTAACAATAAACCATGTCTTGCCAAAAAAAAAAGTAGAAGAAGGGTTGCACAACTTAAAAGGGATAATTAACATCTGTCTGCCAAAGCAAAAAAAGGATCGAAGTGATTACTTAGTCCTTCATATTGTTGCTTTGGATTGCAATTTTTAAGAAAAATGCAGTCTTGAAAAATTAGTCTAAGCTAGAATCCAAATATACTAGTAATTGGAATTCTGTTATTTTGATACTTGCTCGAGATGGAAGCATGGACAGCAAGGTTAGGAAGAATAAACCATCCTGCAGATTGTGCATATGGCTTGTTTGTTCCCTTAGTAAAAATAATTAGAACAAAAATGAAATATCCGGATGAAATCCATCTCTACTATAAGCAATTATGGCTCAAGAATAAACAATTACTCTCAAGCATAACCAGAACACCTATTTCATAGGGTGCAACCACTACACAATGGAAGATTAATGATACAATGCTCCTATCCTACAGGAAAGATTTGTGCCTGCAATCAGATTCTTCAGAGCTCTTGCGCTTAACTAGTGCCCCAGGAAATGCCTACTAATTCACGCAAATTTACACTTCTAAGTTGCTGTGCCTGCCCTAAACGCGCAGATCTGGAAACATAAACGCCACATAGCTTTGAACCTAACAGCCGTAGCTCTCGCAACCAGAAGCGATTAGCCCCCAAAAGCACACGCGCCGGACAGGTATATATGGCGACATGGCGTTCTGAGTCTTCACAGAAGAACCCATTCCAATCACAGATCAAGCAAGAGGACGGGGAGCGAGAGTAGGGAGCGGCGGCGTACCCAGCGACTGCGGCGAGGAGGAATGAGGCGATGGCGCACCACCCGGTGGGGGTGCGCGGTGTGAGGGTGGCGAAGTCGAAGAAGTAGAGGAGGGTGAGCCGCGGGACGCGGGTGCCGACGAGGAGCGCCATGGAGAGCCCGAGGGCCAGGTAGTAGAGGCACTGCAGGCACACGATCTGCGACACGATCAGCCACGGGTCCCACACCATCGCCCCGTAGAACATCTTCGCTCCCCGTCCCCGTCCCCGCTGAACCGGAGGGAAGGAGGAAGGGATGCGGCTTCTTCGCTCCCCGTCCCCGGCTTCTTCTCGAGGGGAAGGAGGAAGGGATGCGACTTCTTCGCTCCCCGTCTCCGGCCCCGCTCGCCGGAGGGAAGGAGGAAGGGATGCAGCTTCTTCTCTCCCCGTCTCCGGCCCCGCTCACCGGAGGGAAGGAGGAAGGTAGGCGGCGGCGGGCGGTGGTTGGGCGCGGATCTCTTGGCGGCCTCGGGTTGTCTGTCTGGGCCGTATGCGGGAGGAAGGTGTTTGTTGCCTTTGATTGCCCCCTGCACTGCTGTGTCTGCTGATCAAGAATATGCTTCGTCTTTTTCTTTTTCTTTTCCCCTTCTACTTCTATTGTGGCATTTGCTGGGTTTTTCAATTGAAGTTTTGGGTTTTTTTTTGGCTGGAGGGTGGGTCCAAGGGAGTGCTGGGTGCAGCCAGCTCGGTTTGCTCCTTGTGCTTGCTCCTTGGATCCGATCAGTAGCTGTCAATAGTTTAGTGACTAACTATTAGCTATACTAGCCAACTACTAATTATTCGCTTAATTCCACTGGCTGGGACCGGTAGTTGGTGCTAATTTATTATAAGAGAAAAATACTATTGACTGGTTGGTGACTTGACGAGGACATCACCTTCTCGGAAACATTAAATTCAAAGGTGAAACCATTCGTTATCATGATTATATTTGATACATTTGATGAATTGATGCTGCGCCATGATGTGCTTTCATTGTCATTTTCAGAAATACATACATGGATCAAAAAGATTATTGAACACACATGGAAGGCGTGGAGGATCAAGGAAGTTGATTGGGGACCGGTTCCATGTATTCCCATCGTCCTCCACCAGGCAACTATGACACTTTGGCATGAAAGATAGAGATTGAATCCAACACGTTTTGGAAGGGTTGGATTCGGACTGCTGGAAAGCGTCAACTTGTGATGGCTACCACGACTTTCATATGGACTCGGATTGGGGTGTTCTAGGACTTCATGGAAAGCTTATCAAGTCTACTTTCATATGGATCCGACCTCATATCCATATCTGCTCGGAGTCGGCCGCAGTCATCGATTTACTACGGAGACCTTTTCTATCCACGGTGCTGCATCACTTGATTTTGACCCATGGGCCGTGTATCAAGTGGGGCCCAATAGGGGCATGTCCTAGGGTTTTGGGACGCCCCCACCTTGTCCTGGTCGTCCCCTACCTCCTCATATACTTCTATAGTTGCCATAAACAGATTGAGTTTTGTTTAGATCAAGTTTAGCCTTTGCTACTTGCTTGTAAGCGCGCGTGCTGGTCCAGCCGTCCGTCTTCGAGTCTTCGGAACCCCACTTCATTCGTGATTGAGTTTGAGATTGAAACACTTCATTCTCATCTAGTAAATTCAGTACTTGTTCCATAATTGTTCTTGCTAGTTCTTCGATTGCTTGCAGGACATGTGTCCTAGTGGCCGGGTGACGCGCTCCACAAGATCGCAGCATCCATAGGAGGTGGTGTATCGGTTGCTAAGGTGCAGCGTCCATTAGAAGGCTGTAGTCGGACCATGAACGTCGTCTCCTCCAATCGAGTTATCCCTCACCCTCTCATCGAAAGATCGAGCACAAACCCTAGCGGGTTCTCATCATGGCTGATATTGATTTGGTGTGAAAGAAAAAAAACAATGCTGGCTGGCTGACAAACCAGTTGAATGGAGCGATTGTCATTAGTAATAGTGGGTTACAAAACTACTACTACAAAGACGCCTTTAATCACATGGCCCATATGTTTTCCAGTTTTTCGTACCACAATCATGGGCCTCAGGGAGCCCAACATAAAAGGCCCACACCATTGTTCTCAAGAAAAGAAAAGGCCCACACCCAACTTAACCACCACCTCGCTCCACTCGAGACAGGCCGGACAAGCCCCAGTCAGTCGGCTGCCGCACTCGCCGCTTCCTCTCCCCACCACCTCCCCCCAAAACCCTACGCCGCTCAACCATGCTCCTCCGGCGACCGCTCCAAACCCTCACCCTCCCCCTCCTCCGCCGCCACCTCGCCGCAGCCGCCGCGGAGGCGGTCGCCTCCCCGCCGGACCACCACGGCGCCGACCCACTCTCCCCGCCTTACGACTACCTCCCGGGCCACCCGCGGCCGGACCCCAAGCACGACGAGGTGATCCTCGCCGTGCCGCGCGCCTCCTCGGGCCGCCACGTCGCCGCCAAGGAGCGGAAGGCCGGGCGCGTCCCCGCCATCGTCTTCGAGCAAGAGAACGGCCAGGAGGGTGGCAATAAGCACCTCGTCTCCGTGCAGTCCAAGCAGATCCGCAAGCTCGTCGACCATCTCGGCCGCTCCTTCTTCCTGTCCAGGCTGTTCAGACTCCAGGTCTGGTCAGAGCACGCAGGGCAGGGAGAACTCGTCGAGAGCGTCCGCGTCCTTCCGCGAAAGGTGGGTGCCTCTTCCGTTGGATTGGTGGCAATCGCTAATGTCGATTTTGGCCTGTCCTGGTAGAGCTTGCACAACTGAGATGATTCATTTGAATGAACTGTGTCGTTTGTGACTCACCGGCATTTGTAGAAGATTAGTATATCGTTAGGAAACATGGATGAGTGTGTTGGATTGAAATAATTATGTTTTTGTTCTGGAATTGCTCCATTTCTAGGTGAACGTTCAGGTCTATCAATGACGATACGCTTGTTGAGGAATGAGGAAGGCAATGTTGAATGGTGGCTTTAGAAGGGTACATACGGATGCAACGTGAAATGACATTGCAATTGAAGTAGCTTGTTATAATCTTCACTTGCTACACTGGTTCAGAGGTGTCTAGGCATAAAAACTCTGTTCTTATTCCTGTGGTTCTGCTTTTAGGTTAACTTGGATCTAGTCTTGGAAAACCTGAAATTAGCCAATAAACTAGGCGTAAGGTAACCTTGAAGTGATCAGTAATGCCAATTAGTTTCTGTTCTGCAATGCACTAGGACCCCTTACCTCAATGGGTGCACCGTTTGCAATGCCATTCCTCAAGAATTGTCTGATCTGTCCTTATTCAATTGATAGTTCTTGCAGTAAGTTATGCATGCACATTTTCTTATGCAGTAGGACCCATTTTTATTTGCAGTTGCAGGTTCAATTGCTCCTTTCTATTGTTTAGGGTGTATTCCTGTCTTCTTCAGTATTGATTCTGAATGATTTAGTTACCTATTTGTCCTTCTACTATGGCTAGTAGCATGTATTTCGCAGTACAGAACTTTTTACAATGGATGCTCAAGAGCAGATGACATTGTACAAATTGATTATTGAACAATGATATAAATATTTTTGTTCCTTACCTTCTATGTACATTAACATGATTACCATGATGACTAATGGGGGATCTTGTTTGAATATATTCAGGTGCACCTGCATGCGGGCACCGATGAACCTCTGAATGTCACGTTCATGAGAGCCCCTCCTTCTGCACTTCTCAAAATAGATGTTCCTCTGATGTTCATTGGAGAGGACGCCTCACCTGGTCTCAGGAAAGGTATATAGCACATTTTGATGTTCTATCACTTAACACTAAACTAAATGTCAAATAGAAAAAGTGTCTTTTTTCCCATATCAATATTAGGCCTAAACCTTAATGCTAGACACTCACATTGTATAAGCTTGTTATCTTAGGAACAGAATTAATTATTAGAATATTTGGGTTACTTGGCATCAAGAGCTCATTTCTATCGAGCAATGCTAAAGTAAAGAACTCATTTCTATTGAGCACTGCATAATGGTTCTGTATTCTTTTGGTTCATTGCTATGTTCTATATCCATTCATTTTCATATGAATCAGTAATTCTGTATTCACTGAGTTTCCCTTTTCAAAAACTCTGTCCACAATGTTTAAACATCACCTGCATCATGTTACATACCACTTTAATTCCTTTTTTTTTTGGCATAATCTGCTCGGGAGTTCCTTATTCATATCTTTTGTTGTTTATCAGGTTAACATCTATTTAGTAATAATCCAGACTAATTTGTTTACATTGAAAATTCCAGGAGCTTACTTCAACACCATAAAGCGAACGGTCAAGTATCTCTGCCCTGCTGACATCGTACCACCATACATTGAAGTGGATCTGAGTGAGTTGGATGTAGGACAGAAACTTCTGATGCGTGACCTGAAAGTTCACCCTGCATTGAAGCTGCTTCAGTCACCTGATCAGCCCATTTGTAGTATTATAGGATCAAGGGCTCCTGAACAGAGGAAGGGAAAATAACTTGATCCATGTATGATCTATTTTGAGCACAATAATGTTCTTTTTTTTTTTCTTGTTCGAGCTATTCGAGTCTTAATCCTCCTACTCTTAGGATGAATTGTAGTCACATACCACCATTTTACCTCAAGAAGGAATGTTTCAAGCAGCCACATGCTACAGCTAGAAGCCCTTGCAGAGTTGCCCTAATATTTTGTAATGTTCCACAAACTTCCAGCGCTGCAAGCTTTGATGAAAATGGAACTCTTAATGAAGTCTTGATTGTTTGAAATCTGATTCAGCATAGCATGATCTATACTTAGCATAATTGTGTAAGAATGATAGGGAAAATATGATATTGCCTTTTGCCATTGTGTCAGTGTGAAGTAATGTCTGTATCTGTGTGATCACCCGTTATGCTCTAGGTCCTGAACTATGAGGCATATTCGGTTTTTGCAGTTATGCTTCAGAAGTTCAATGAGCAATGGCCACGGCTACAACTTTTTTTTTCTGCGCTGCTGGTAGTCATATCTGGCACTGGCAGCGAAGATGGGTTACCTAACGGCCGTCTTATACCTCGCCGGAGAAGGTAGGACACCAATGAAGAAGGCGATGCTGCGATGGTTGGTAGGGAGAAACTGTACATTCCACAACCATAATTTGGCTAAGTCCTAAATGATTGGAGTGGTATTTTCATAAGGGCAGTAAAAAATAACGGTATTCCAGGAGATTGACACCTTCAAACAACATGTGTTAAAAAAATCTTATAAGCTTTTCAAAAAAAAATCTTATAATCAAATTTCTGGTTCAGTCATGGACTGAAACATCACCTGACACTACCAGACATCAAGGTAACAAGGTGCAGAGAAAATGCATCCCAACTCTCGAGTCCGCACATGCCAAGGAAGACAACAAACCTGAGAGCAAACCTTAGCTCTCCTGTCACCTGCAATGACATCTGACCACTACTATGGCAAATTGGCAATGGAATACAAAGAGGTAAACCATGGAACGACAGTGAAACCCAATGAAGACGCAACAAGTTACATGCTAAATTACTCCAATACAGGTTCTCGAAGTTTATCTATCTAGCCAGTCACCTGGAAACTACTGCAAAGTGTTTCTGATTGATGCTGATGTACTCACTCTGATGTTAACGATTGCATGCTTGCATATCAATACACATCTCCTGCCAACAATCAGATATTGCTTGGCGTGTGATGAGCCCACATCATGGAATCAATTGAGAAAACAAGTTAAGCAATAGAACATTTATTGATATCATAGTTTACCATTTTCTTTCCAAAATACATACTGAAAACATAGGTTCAGATACATGATAGTAACAGAAGCGTCGAACATCCGACAGCCACTGAAAATGAGGTCCAAACAGCCAAACTCAAGTTCAGACACGCACACGCACACGCCCATCTCCGATCAAGATAATAATATGACCAGAGGTACCGTCATTCTTCGGAGTCCTCCAAAAAATTTGAGGATCCAAGTAGGCAAAACAAAGAAATCAATAGGTGAGGTAAATTCATCAGCGCCGCACAAACAAAATCTTCAGGCAACAACTCCGCAAACATGATCACATCCATGGCTGCAACTTATTAACCTCAGACAGCACTTCAGATACGACCATATCAAGTTGTTGCTGATTTCACTCAACAGATCAGTTGGAAAATAGGGCCATTGTCCAAAGGTGAGCTGCTCGGAGGTGCAGGCTGATATATCATGGGTTCACCTTCTTCCATCTCATCTTCCATGAAATTCTCCCTGCACTCTGTGCTGCAAAAGGCTTTGTCACCCCTGCAATTGATGAAACACAGAATACCAGACATTAATCAACAATCAGAAGAATCACATGCCTATTAAGCAAACAGGAAAAACACCCGTAACAGTGGTTCATTTACTACACTTGATCACTTACTGATAGATGTAGATATCTCTCCCTTCTTTCAGCTTCTCACTGCAAAAACTACAGAAGCTCATGGCACCCTCTTTCACAAGAGGAGATATGTTCTCCTTATCCTTACTTTCACCAGGCATCAGGTGCTCAGCTTGAAGCTCAAAAACATGATCTCCAAAAATGTGGGTAGTTTTAGGGTTTGGGCCCCGGGAAACAACACATGTGTAATCCTCTGAATTGACAATGTCATCAAGGGACATGATACTACCCTTGAGTCCGTCAGACATATTATCATCCTTCTGTTCAACCTCCCCAGCTTGAACAGGAGCAGTGGAGCTGTTCTTGCGGGATAGATTATCAGTAATCCTCATATCAGATCCAAGGAGGACCTTCCTACCGCCCAGAGGGGTGGGATTCTCATCAGCAAGGGAATCAACAAGTCCAAGACCAACCCTGCCACCAAGCATGATCTTCTGGTTCTGGCAGGCCTCAAGGGAAGATGATCCGGGTGATTTGTTACCAAGGCCTGCGAAGAACTTGAGGTCTAGGGGCGATGTTGGACTGCGGACCACATCCAATTCGCTCAAACTGGTGCTCAGTTTGATAAGAAGGTCAGGGACTCTGAAAAACCCCATCTTTTGAGCAATCGAGTCAGAGGAAGCTTGCAGAGCCGAGGAGTCAGTTGCCATTTGGTCGCCTCTAGCTTTCTTGGCACTGCAGTTTTGGGGTGTTAATAACTTGGTTGTCTGGCATCACCTTTTTTTAACATTAACAACTTAACTAAGTTTGATTCGTACCACTACCAGTTTCAACCAAGAAATTTTACAGGTGCACTCTAAGTTTCAGAACACATAGCAGGAAAATTAGAATCAGCTGAATCATAGCTTCTTCTTATGGAAAAATCAATCCATAGCAATAGCAATTAGTACTTGTGCAATCAAAAAACTAAAAAAGGTTTAATGAATTCGAGTGCAGTACAGCATCTTTTTTCTTTAATAGATTCCTTCGCTTGGAAGCAATACATATTGGTGTCAGTGAGTAAAGCGTCAGGAGAGGAGTAGCAGACAATCCAGACGGGCATCATCACTCAAGAGAATCCAAGCAAAAACAAAAGGATATAAACAATCCATAGCAATAGCAAGCCAGGCTTTAGTGATTAATCAATCATCAGCATCATCTCACTCTCACCTTCGTCTCACCAGCTGTTCTCGCGTCGCGGAGATGTTTCCTCACAGCAGCCTCCTCATCAAGTACTGAAAAAGCACGAACGAAATCAAATCATCAAATCAAATTAGCACGATTTCTATACCCTCAGGAAAATTACAGCGGAGATTAAACCCCTCCAGAAAAATCCGCAGACCGAAAAAAAAATCCAAAAAAAGCACGCCCACGCCGAGTGATCGAACGGAAACCGACGAGGGGATAAACAAAATCGAAGAACTCGAAGCAGATTGAAAACCCGCCGACCTCGCGAACGCGTCCGGACCAGTTCTCCCCAGAGGGGGAATGCAGGTCCGAGCACCCCGAGCCGAGGGCAGGCAGAACCGCGAGGAATCAAAGGAGAGGCGACTCACTGCCCGTCTCACCCTGGTCTCCTCCGCCTGCCGAGCGCCGCACCAGGTCCGGGTGGGTGGGGGGAGGAGGGAGACTTGGAGGTCCCGGAAAGATGAGGAAGAAATAGAGGTGAAGCCTTGACAGGGGAGAGGACAGAGAGAGAGAAAAAGAAGGTTTATGTGACGTGAGAACTTTAGGCTCTACTAGCAGTTGTTGGACCCTACACTACTCCACAAAATTTGTTGGTGGCCCCGTTTTTCCACTTTCTCTCTCTACTTTGGCCCCGTTTAGTTTCCAATTTTTTTATAGTACCTATCACATTAAATTTTTAAACACATGTATAAAATATTAAATGTAGTTAAAAAAATAATTAATTACACAGTCTGACTGATTCTTACGAGATGAATCTAACTACATTAATTAATTTATAATTAAATATTAATTATCAAATAATAAGAAAATATAATACAGTATCCAAATCTAAATTTTTTCACAACAAAACTGAAAACACACCCTTTCTCTTTCTAGGGGCCTGCTCCCCTGTACTTCACTCGAGCAGCCCATTGTTTTTCTAGAGAGAGGGAGAAATATTCTTCTTCCTCTCTCTCCCCTAGAGACAGAAAAGAAAGGAGAATAAAATAATTGGGATGGGGAATGATGGAAATGTCATATGCAGCAGACGCAGGACAAGTGGCCGTTGATTGAGATGATGGCTTGTTGGATTCATTGGCCCTTTTTCTAGAATGTTGTATTTTTTCTTGCGGGAAAAGAGGTAGATAAAGTGGAATTAAAGGTGCTTGGAGCTTGAGATTATGATGTCATGTGTGTCTTGATGTGGAGATTTGATTTGTCATGTTGTTGGTCAGCCAGAGGAGAGAGAAAGAATCATCATTAAGAAAGGGAAGAGAGGAGAGAGAAAAAAACATGCTACTCCTGCTAGGGTTTGTGACTTTTTTGTGTGCTTGAGAGAGTAGAGAGCTGCTTTTTAAATCTGTGAGGTGAATTTTTGGTGTTTTTGGTTGCTGTCAATCGTTTGGGGTTTGCAGGCGGTGGTGGTGGAGTTGCCAAAGGAGTAGTATGCTGTCAAAATCTGCTTTTTTGACTTGGTTTATGTTGGGGTCTCTGTCAGGAATTGTGCCTCAGTGCTTCGTAGTCCACTTGCCAGACAAATCTCGTCCGCATCCCGTTTGAAAGTTGAAACAGCTTGTCTATGATAATTATTTTAAAGACATAGTACAGATTTTGTCTCAAAAGGAAGAGCAAGAGATTGTGTTAGTGGAGGCTGGAGACGTCTTAGCATTCGGTCACTAGCGGTGACAAATCTATAAAGATTTATCTTTTAAATGATAGAACAAATAGCTTATGGATTTATTTCACCAAATAAATAGCTCATGGATTTATTTTTTAAATGATAAAACAAATAAAAGACATCCAGCCTCCACTTGCGACCCTAATTCGATAATTTTCGATCAAACACTTATGCACCCTCCAACTTGCTACTAAATATACGACGTGTTTACCGAATTCCAATTAAATGCTTATTTCTTCTCGAATTAGTACATTTTAACTGAATTCCCTTCTCCAAAGCCTTTCTTGCGAACAATGTCGTCGTAAAGTTGTTTTAGTGGCACCTTAAAAACGGCTTAATCATGTATCCAACTTTAAGGTTTTCCGCTTGGATTTTCGGTCTGCAGTCTGTACTACCAGTAGGCATTCTTTTCAAAAAGCCCTTTTGAATCACCGGTTGCTCGAGGCCAAAGCAAGCAACAGCCGAACGCTGGGAGGCCGATCGAACAACAGCAACGCTCCGACTGCCGGTAAAGGGTCATCCCATGCTCAATGAGTTAATTCCCTATATGCCATCCAAAAATTAGATTCATCCCCTTATGTGCCATTGAAAATATAGCCATCCCTTCAATGCCATTGATTTCTAATTTTTCATCCTTTCTGTGCCATTCCGTCAATTTCAAAAGTTAGCTGTGTCTGACATTGTCTATCTATCGCATTTTACTTTTTCCTAGGGAGTTTTCTACAAAAGTGCCAAGACACAGATGTTCTTGAGTTTGGCTTTCACATTTTTGCGAGGGCTTAGGCGTAAAAGTCCTCACGCCATGGGCTAGGGCTGACCTTGGGCGGCGGCGGCTTGCTCCCCTTGCCGGAGCTCCGGCGGCCGGGGCTTCAAGAAAGGGTGCGCAAGGGGATGGAGAGCCCCGTGCCTGCTCCCTCCCCCTTCCTCTCCCCACGCCGACTTCTCCTCCTTCCCTGCTCTCTGGGCGCCGCCCCTCCCCTGCTCTCCAGGCGGCGAGGCGGCCTGCAGGTGGCACGGCAGCCTGCGCGGCGGCCTGCGTGGCCGGCCAGCGCGGCGGCGGGGTAGGCTCGCAGCCAAGGCACGGGGAACGGCCGGCGGGCGGCGGCGCCCGCGCGAGGGGCATGGCGGCGAGGCAGGCACAGCCGGTCGCGCGCGGCGGCAGCCCGCGCACCGTGGCGAGGCCGGCACGGCGGCGAGGCAGGCGCGACCAGCGCAGGGCGGCGAACGGCTCCTCGCGGCGCTGGCACGCAGCTCCCCATGCCGGCGGGGCCCTCCTCCCTCCTCCTCCACGCCGGGCGAATGGCTTTTCCACGGGCCGCTCCTCCTCGCCACCGGCCACGGGCCACTCCCCGCTCCTCCTCGCCGCCGGCCACGGGCTGCTCCTCCTCCTCCTCGCCGGCATCAGCACGCGCCCAATTCTAGGCGGCGCTCGCATGGCGTCGTCCTCCGGCCTCGCGCATGGGCCTCCCCGTGCCACCTGCAGATGCCGAAAACGAAGCCGAGGAGCCCCTGCATTGCGGCCAGGCTCATTGGCCTAGACGCGATGCCGGCCGAGGCACCGCATGCCCCCCGGCGCTGCCGCTCCTGCTCCGCAGAGGGGTCGCCGAGGCTGCGCCCCTGGGACGCGCCGCAGCAGGAGCAACAGCCGTGGGTGGTCCGGGCGTCGGCGTCGCTAAGGGAGAAGCCGATGTACATTAGGCAGGAGAGCGACGAGTTCCTGCTCCTCAGCTTCAGCCCGGAGGGCCACCGCGGGCGCGACGTTAGGGAGGAGCTCGAGTTCTTGCTCTCCGCCGCGGAGCCGATGGGGTGTGGGGAATGAACTTTAACAGCTCCGTTAGCTCACGTTGACGGCAATAGCATATAGGGGATGATAAATTATAAACGATGGCATAGAAGAGATGTATTAATTTTCAATGACACATAAGAGATGTGTTGTATTTTCCAATGACATAGAGTGAATTGACTCATCAAAAATCTATGAAGATTTGGTCAAACGGCCACGCATTTACGCCCGGGTTTCTGGTCGGTCGGGCGCCTCCCTGCTCCGTGGCCCGGGTACGTACGGATTCGAGGTCACGCGGGCGTGTTATCGCGCCGGAGGCAGCTCGGCATTCACTCTGGAGTCACGAGGTTTGGTTAAATTCCCAGCAAATTACTGCTCCAAAACGTGTAGTGTACGGTGCTAGTAGTAACTTCGGATGCAGACAGTTAATACTAACTAATTACTAGTAAAAATGTGCTGCGAATGTTAATTATTACATGTGTCTAAATAAAGACGTGTTTGGGAGGACTTCTACCGACACGGCCTTCATCTATTTTGCGCAAATTGAGGTATCGTAGTATGGAGTTGTTTTGTTAGTCGAGATAAAAATGGCAAAATGAACTAGAAGTCGGATAAATTTATTTTTCTTCTTGAGCAGTAAAACCGTCTAGAAACCCTTTGAAATGAAATCTAAAATGTCGCCCACAGTTGTAGCATGAGTATAAAGTTGGACTACCAGTGTAGTATAGTAGAGAGTACAAAGCTCCACTAGCTCGTGCCGTGCTGCAGTATACGTAAGACGCGTGTGGGTTGGCTCCATGTTTGCATCGGTGTACCATGTACGCGTACACATGCCCCGGGGGTCGTAGTATAGGTAATCGTCGCAGCAAAGTGGCGTCGTGGGCCTAGTCTACCGGCCCCGGGCACGGGGCACCGGCCTCCTTCCCCTGCCCGAAAAGCGGTAGCACTGTAGCAGCCTCTGATTCGGGTTAAAGCTTTGCCTCGCTTCCAAGGCTATTTGGCGTTCTGTCAAGGCAGCCGAGTCATTAGCGCCGCTAGCGTTGATTAAGAGAAAAGATTTTGGTTAAGAGAAATGATTTAAGGGAGCAGGGGTGATCGATTCCCCCCTTTTTTGTGAATGGTCCAAATTTTTTTTTTTTGAATGGTCGATCGATTCCCCTTGCCCCCTTGGGAACTAGAATTGATTGGTGCGGCTCCAACCGACGAATCGTCATCGTGGCAGGCGAGGAAGATCGCCTCGTCTCATGCATTGTCTGTACACGAAGCCGAGCAAAGCCCAATCAATCAGGATGGTTTGCTTATTTCCTCTGTGATGGAGTAGTACGTTCCGGGGAATGGACTCGGAATCTTGTGCGTACAGCTGCGGACAAGCAACTCCAATCTTGTTAGCGATAGCGAATAGGAGTAGCAAACAATAAACTAGAGCCGGAGTGACTTGGACCCTTGGTGTAGACGGTCCTCTGTCAGCATCCAATCCCTTAAGGCAAACAAATAAAAAAGAACCCAAAAAAAAACAAACAGAAAACAGGCCAGCTGTGCTCCCCTTGCGACGGAGGAAGAAAGGAAGAAAAGGTGGATTTGGTGGGGGCCGCCCCCCGCGGCCAGGCCAGGCGACGTGACCCCACGCGATGGCGACCGGCGGCCGCTCCCACCCGAAAGCAACGCCACCGCCACCGCGTCCTAGCGCCGGCGCCGGTGCCGGTGCTGTTGCGTGCGGTGCGGCACACCTGCACCGCCGCGTCCACGTCGCGCAGGCGCTCCAGTCTGCCACTGTCGGTGGTGGTCCGCGTGCAACGCCTTTTTCCCGTTTGCTTCCGCTCCGTTCTCCCTACCATCTCCTCTCGTGTCCATGCTCGTGACGATCGGCTACCTTGGATTAAACCGGACTAGAGGTTGGTTCAGGTTTCGATCGCGTGCCTGTGGTTCTAATCCTATATTATTATACTAGATGATGCCCTCCGCGTTTGCCGTGGGATTTTTTAAATAAAATTTTAAGGTGAAATTTGAAAGTAGTATAAATACTAATACTAGGTGATACCGGGGTGTTGCAACGGGATTTCTTAAATAAAATTTTAAGGTGAAATTGAAAGTAGAAATACTAAAGTGATTGCATGCCAACGTTAACAAAAAAATTCGTGGAAGATATAGATGGATGGTCCTATTCCAGTGGATAGTGATATGACGTCTGATATAATGAGCTCTTATATGATGTGGATATAGAGCATGCTCGGTTTGCTACCAATTTTTGACATGCCAAAATCAAGGCATGTCAAAAAAATTTGGCTATCATTTGGTTCATGCCTAGAAATTGGTCATTGTAACCAAAATTTTGGCAAGTTACTAGAAACTTCTGAAACCTTGCAAGAGAAGAGATTATTGGTTGGCACCAAACCAAATGAGTACCTAAATTTTTTGCCAACATTTTGGCATGATCTAATTTTGGTAAGCCAATATATTGGCTTGCCATGATTTTGGCTTGGTAAAAATTGGCATCCAACCAATCAGGCCCATATAGCTGACATATTGAAAGAAATAGAGGATATGAATTTTACTAACATGTTATTTTTTTATCGGATCTGGTAAAAATCGATAAGCTAATAGAAGAAACACCAATAAAATATTTGATCACATTAAAGAAGAATAGGTGATGAACAAAATAAATAGCGCATGTATATGACTTTACGTTAATAGATTAAAGAATAAAAGTATTGCATATAGTAGAAATGACATGGATATTTTTTGTTTATCGGATCAGGTAAAATCGATACGCTAAAGAAGAAACATCGATAAAATATTTGATCACATTATAGATCAAAGATTACAAAGTATAGGTGATGAAAAAAATAACATATGTACATAACTTATATTAATAGATCAAAGATTACAAGTATTGCACATAGTAGAGATGATATGAATATTTTTGTAATTAATAGGAAAATATGAATAGATTGCATGAAAGAATTGCAAGTTAGTGGAATACTTAGTGAAGAATGATGTTGTCGGTACTCGGTACCCCAGGACTGGGGTACCCCTTTTGCTGTGTCTAGGCAAGAGTCTCGTAGTTATCCTTAACTACGCCTACTCTCCCAGCAAACGGCCCCGGACCCGCTCCCCGCTTGGGGAGGGTCCGGTGACGCCACGTGTCCCGGAGGAAGTAGCCCTCAGCCAAAACAGCTGGGGGCCCCAGACCTCCCAGGGAGTACCGGACCCCCGCTGGGTCCCGGACCCCTCAGCGGGATGGAACCGACACCCCGCCTGGGGCTGGTGCGGGGCCGCCACGTGTCCGCAGGTGCGGGCACGCGCGCGGGGCCGCGTGGCTTCCACTGAAAGACTCGCCTACCTACCGAATTCATTGCGGTAGGCAGAAGTGCGCTCTGCCACAGCAGAGCCCGAGGCAGCATTTGCCAGGTTGCACTGTTGGTCGCGTGTTACCAAAGCGCACAGTGCAGTCGCTGGCGCCGCCCACTCCGCGTATGTCAGTCTACTATGCCAGTTGGTCACGCCGGCTCGGCTTCGCCCATTATGACGCCTACACAGTAGCCTCGACAGACTACGCCGCAAGCTGCATTGCCCCAACGGGCGCCTCGCCGATGGGACAAATAAAGACTCCCCTCGGTCAGAGAGTCTACAGGGCGATGAAGTGTATCCAAGAAGAGATTCTCAACCGCTGTAGCTCCATTGAAGCTTTCTGCGCAGTATACTATACATCCACGTTAGACCCGCCTGTCGGGGGCTGAAGGCATGTGTACGCGTCCCCTTGGTCTATAAAAGGGAGACGCTTGCTAGAGGAAGATTCAAGTCCCGGCTGGGCAGAGGATAGACTCATTCATACTAAGAGCAATACATCTCACAGTGGACGTAGGGTATTACGCTCCGGCGGCCCGAACCACTCTAAACCCGAGTGTTTTTACGTTCTTGCCCCCAAGCTAGATCGGCCTAATCGCTTAGCGCTTTCCCGAGTACTCCCCCTCTGGGATTAGGCAGGTGCGTTCCGCCACCCTGCTGTGGGTACCCTAAAAAGCCCCCAACATTTGGCGCCGTCCGTGGGGATAGGTGCAGGCGTTGGCTAGATCTCCAGGTTTCTGAGGCTGAGCTCATCCTCTGCAACGGCGACAAGAAGATGAAGAGAGGAATGGCGTCACCCACACCGCATGTCACGGCACCGAGACAACGATGTCCTCGTTGCGGCGGTGCACGGCAACGGCGCCTGCTGTGCGTCGCCACTGCGACACCTCAGAGCCGGCGCGGCGGCGCGCAGCGGAGACACCCGCTGTGCGTCACCCTACAACACCTCTGCGTCGGCTCAAGGTTTTCTCTCAAGCAACCACCAGGGTTCCCCTGCGGCGGTATGGCGTCGGCTCAAGGCTTTCTCTCAATATGAAGCCTGGTGCCAACCGCTGTGGCCCGGGGGAAGTTGACCGTCGACTCCTCCCTCGCCAGGACCGAGTCTCTCTTGGTGCTGCTGCAGACAGGACCCGCCACCAGGCGCGGGGGCCCAGCGCCAGCACCAAGGACAAGCCGCCGAACGACCGCCCTTCTCCACGCCCCGTGCTCATCCAAACGAGCACCCAGCTCGTGATGAGCGGTCATCGGGCTGGCTTCCGACGGCAGACGGCGATGGCTGGGCACTCCCATTCAAAGCCAAAGAATTCATCTCCATGCTACCTAGGCATATGACAGTTCTTAGGCAGGGAAGGGCCCCCCGAGCTCCCGAGGTGATGCTGGATGATGCAGTTCAGGCACGTCCAGGATGCCTTTGTCTCCGATGACTGTGGAGAACTCAAAGGTGGCAGTTCCACTCCGGCTAGGAATGTGCAGCCCTTACAGAAAATGGCTGTAGATAGGACTAAGAGAGTACATCCTTGTAATAACATGGCGCCTACGTGTGGTCCGGAGCGGTAAAGGTCCACCCTTGTAAACCCAATCTCTGGTTTCATCGCACAAACATGCAACACCAGCAAGTGGTCCAGAGCGGTAGAGGTCCGGCCTCGTAATCCCGACCTCTGATGTACACCACGATAACCACAATAAAGGAGAATTGCTTTCTCAGTCTTATCTGAACTTTACCTTAATTACACTTATCCGTTTTGGTTTAACTGTGTCTTTCTCCCAAACGGAGTCTTTTCTTTAGTTACTAACGATCCAAGTTGAGTTGCTGGCTTGTGGTCAGGTGGGGACACCCCTTCTAGCTGGAAGGCAGTTCGGACCCCTAGGGACCTTCTCAGGAGAAGTGATGCCCGTATCCTGGGGTAGAGAAGCTTCGTGTAGCTTAGCCTGGTAATGTACCCTAAGCCTACGTACTTCACTGCCCTGTTACGAGTCCCCTAGTATCCGAGACTGCTGTCCCTAGAGGTCCCGGGCTCCTTTCTAGTATAAGGCCTGGTTTCCTACACCTTGCTGCAAGGTCCGGTGGCGTAATTCATGGGATCGTCAACAACGACTCAAGTCCACTCCGATGGCCCGCTCCGGCGGAGACCGCTCGCTACGGTCGCCCGAAGTCCACTCCGGTGGCCCGCTCCGGCAGAGACCGCTCGCTACGGTCGCCCGAAGTCCACTCCGGTGGCCCGCTCCGGCGGAGACCGCTCGCTACGGTCGCCCGAAGTCCACTCCGGTGGCCCGCTCCGGCGGAGACCGCTCGCTACGGTCGCCCGAAGTCCACTCCGATGGCCCGCTCCGGCGGAGACCGCTCGCCACGGTCGACTCAAGTCCACTCCGGTGGCCCGCTCCGGCGGAGACCGCTCGCCACGGTCGCTAGGAGCTAGGTTCGGGGATGTGATTCTCGCTCCCTGAGCGGTCAGAGGTCCGTGTAGCCGCTTGGTTTGGTTCCGTACCCCAAGCCTACACCTTCGCCTCCCTATGGAGAGCGCTCTAGTACCTAAACCTGGCAACAGGTGTTCCGGCTTCCAAGGGGTCCGGAGCACCCACTCTCGACATGAGCACACCGACACAACTAAGTTGCATGGAAACGCATCATGATGGTGGCCCCACCCGCGGGTTCGTACCTCTCCCGAGGTGGGCCCGGGGGCCACTGTCGGTACCCCAGGACTGGGGTACCCCCGTCTAGGCAAGAGTCTCGTAGTTATCTTTAACTACGCCCTGACGGAGGAGCAGCCAGACCCCTGTGGTCCGGAGCCCTACTCTCCCGGCAAACGGCCCCGGACCCGCTCTCCGCTTAGGGAGGGTCCGGTGACGCCACGTGTCCCGGAGGAATTAGCCCTCAGCCAAAACAGCTGGGGGCCCTGGACCTCCCAGGGAGTACCGGACCCCCGCTAGGTTCCGGACCCCCATATACTATCCGGACCCCTCAGCGGGATGGAACCGACACCTCGCCTGGGGCTGGTCCGGGGCCGCCACATGTCCGCAGGTGCGGGCACGCGCACGGGGCCGCGTGGCTTCCACTGAAAGACTCGCCTACCTACCGAATTCATTGCGGTAGGCGGAAGTGCGCTCTGCCACAGCAGAGCCCGAGGCGGCATTTGCCAGGTTGCACTGTTGGGCGCGTGTTACCAAAGCGCACAGTGCAGTCGTTGGCGCCGCCCACTCCGCGTATGTCAGTCTACTATGCCAGTTGGTCACGACGGCTCGGTTTCGCCCATTATGACGCCTACACGGTAGCCTCGACAGACTACACCGCAAGCTGCATTGCCCCAACGGGCGCCTCGCCGATGGGACAAATAAAGACTCCCCTCGGTCAGAGAGTCTACAGGGCGATGAAGCATATCCAAGAAGATATTCTCAACCGATGTAGCTCCATTGAAGTTTTCTGCGCAGTATACTATACATCCACGTTAGACCCGCCTGTCGGGGGCTGAAGACCTGTGTACGCGTCCCCTTGGTCTATAAAAGGGAGACACTTGCTAGAAGAAGATTCAAGTCCCGGCTGGGCAGAGGATAGATTCATTCATACTAAGAGCAATACATCTCACAGTGGACGTAGGGTATTACGCTCCGGCGGTCCGAACCACTCTAAACCCGAGTGTTCTTGCGTTCTTGCCCCCAAGCTAGATCGGCCTAATCGCTTAGCGCTTTTTCGAGTACTCCCCCTCTGGGATTAGACGGGTGCGTTCCGCCACCCGGCTGTGGGTACCCTAAAAAGCCCCCACAGATGTGGATACTTTGCATAAAAAGAGAAATAGTTATGGGGTTTGCATCTGTATAGATTATATATATCTATTACGGTAATACTCCCTCCGTACTTAGCTAGTCTTCCTAGCGCCGGTGCCGGTGCTGTTGCGTGCGGCGCGCCTGCACCGCCGCGTCCACTTCCCGGTCGCTGCCGTGGCCTGTGCCACTGTCGGTGGTAGTCTGCATGCGACGCCTTTTTCCCGTTTGCTTCCGCTCCGTTCTCCCTTGTTGCATTCCATCTGGCTCTCGTGTCCAGGCTTGTGACGATCGCCTTCCTTTGATTAAACTGGACTAGACTAGATTGTTACGGTAATACATTCATGCCTCAGGGAGCACTCCACGGAGCCGGCCGACGGTAGGTGTACAATACAGATCGTACTCCACGCCAGCGATGGAAACGTCTTGCAGGAGGTGCCGTGGAAGAGATGAACAGATGGGTGGCAAACCCCGAAGCGGTGTGCTTGGTAAGAGCGAGACGCACACCCATGCATGACACCATGTCCACTACTAGCGGGTGGTACGGTGGTGATGCGCTCCTATGCTGGCGGCGCGGCGCACGCGGTGACGTCCGTCCGGGCGGCGCCGCGCGTCAGCCGACAGCTGCCGCTGGGTCTGCCGCGCACGCTTCCAGTCCCGCCGACCTCACGTGTGCGACGCAGCTGCTCGGTGCGGTGCGGCGTGGCGTGATCGTCAAAGTTGCTAGCCACCAGCGGTAGACTAGTGCCGAATCCGGTTCCGGTTGCAGGTTGCGGGTGGTTCTCGGCCATCCGGCCGGGGCTCACTCCGGAAGCTTCGCCTTTCGCACGCGCACAACAAAACGGCGTCTTTCACCGGACGGGACGGGACGGGGCGGCGGCCAGAACGGGCTCTGCTTCTCTTGCGGGACAGGATGGGTGCGGCAAGGTGAGGCGGCAAAAGTGACTTTGCGATTCACCGCCATGATTCGGCCCACCACCACCGCGCGCTTCGCTAGTGCCGCACTACCCAACCACACGGCAAATCATCTTTTTTTTTTTCGAAAACCACACGGCAAATCCAAATCCCGCACCGGCACGACCCAGCAGCGGAGCCGCGCGCCTTTCGCCGCGCACGCTCGCGTTGTCCGTGTGGAATCGTGGGGTTTTTTTTACACCTGCTACTAAGCATTATCGCTTCATCGTCGTCCGTGCATGGTTTGTACACAGTACGAAAAACTCACCAGAACGCTTACACCTGCTCAACATCCACAGAGGACTGGACCGCGCTTGCCAAGTCTTCCGCTGGATCAGCACGAAAGCACGATAGCCACGGGGCAACGGAACCTGCTGACATGAGCCTGTGGCCGAGGAGCACCAGCCACTAGGCCACCAGCACAATAGCCACAACGCAGGCTTTGACATCAAACCCTCTAGCTTGAGACCCAACTTCAGTCTTGCACTAATTCTCATGGTCTCATGGAACCTAACGGGTGATCTCTGAGTTGGAGATCCTAGACATTTCTCGAGACCTATACGGCTATGTACATGGAGAACCATGCGCGCGGTAAGAAGTTTTGAGTCACCAGTCCATAAACTCCGGCGTGAATAGACCTGGGCATGGGCCGCCCGACCCGAAGAACCCGGACCGACCCGCCCGAAAAAAACCCGACCCGACCCGGCCCGAGGAACACGGCGGGTGGGTCCGGGCCATGATTTCAGCCCGGTGAAAAATTCGGGTCGGGTGCGGGCTGAAAATTAAACCCGCGGGCCGGCCCGACAGCCCGGTCAAAAAGACACCCCCAGCCTAGCAGGCCATGCGCAATGTTCTGGCAATCTGGCCCAACCCAACAACCTGCAAAGTGCAAACCCTAAATCCTAAAATCCTCCCCCTCCAGTCATCCAGTGTCTCCTTCCCGTCACTCTACCAGCCGCCGCGCCGCCGCTCCCCAAGACCCCAACTGCGACTCTGCGAGTGCGAGGCGACCTACGACGCCGGCGCCCCCTCCCCTCCACACCTCGACGACGACTGCAGCGACGCAACCTCCATGATGAGCGCTATGGCCTGATCCATTCAGAACTGGTGGCGAGATCCCGGCAGTTCGCATCCTGCCGTGACGAGGCACCGAGGAACAAGCAGGCAAGCAGCTAGCCAGCAGCACGCAGCAAACCGGCAGTTCCCCTTGCTTCTGTAGTTCTATTCTGTAAGCTGCATTGACTAATACTTTATTTGCCTATTGTTAGATTGGCCGTTGGTGTTTTGCTTCACGACATGGCAAGCCCATGGAGCCCTATGGCTAGTAGTGAAGAGGAGGATGAAGTTGATGAGGTTGGTGCTGGTGCTATAGCAATTGCAACGCAGCAGAAGGGTGCTGGGCAGCAACAGGGTGGCGTCGGGAAGCAGCAGGATGGTGGCAATCAGGAAGAAAACTTGAGAGGAGCAAGCACACAACGGCGTGGAAAGAAACGAGGAAGATCAGTGGCTGGTTCATCTACAAGTGACCGTCGGGTCAGCGGGTCGGCCCGCGGGCCGTCGGGTCGGGCTGCGGGCGGGCTCGGGCCAACATTTTAGGGTTTTCACCGGGCCACGGGCGGGCTCGGGCCATGAGTTTTTCTATCGGGTTTTTTTCGGCCCGACCCGAACCCGACCCGACCCGAGAAATGCCCAGGTATAGGCGTGAAACAGAGGCAGGCAGGCAGCATAGCTGACAGGACAAGGTTTTCGAGGCCCCGGCACTAGTTTCGCGATCACCAAACAATAATGTACACGTGCCAGTGGTTGATGGCTCGAGCAACCCAATAGGTTAATCCGTTAATGGAACAACTTCCCAAACAAAACAAAACAAAACAAATAAACTGAACCAGCATACATATAGTGCTTACATCAGCTATAAATTTTTAATTATATTCACAATTGTATTCACCATACAAAAATGGATCCCTCGAGACGAGAGGACTATGAGGCAGCTCATTCAGGTATACAGCATGCTATACCATCACTCTATCAGTACCAGGACTCATTCAAGCTACTGAAGCAGCACATACATTGTGCGAGAGAATTGGGCAAAATTTTCTAAAGGATCGGTGAGGGAAGAGGGAAACCTTTTCTTTTTAGGAATGGGAAGAGGAAAAGTTGGCCCTGCCTCTTTATGGACCAAGCGCTCATAGTGAAAATACTCATCTCGCTGGATGCGGAAGGCAATTTAACATCTTCACACTAGAGACCAAAGATGCAGCCCTCTCCCTGTGCGGAACAGCCAACTCATGAGAGCATGTATATACATGGAGACATGGTGCCGCGCAGAAGTGGTGGAAACATGTCAAACTGAGGAACGAGAATTGAACACCTTTGCCCTCCAGAGTGGTCTTACCCCCAGAGAATAATTTGGTTCCTTGCTTCCATGGGTTTGTTTTCTCTGACTTGATTTGAAAACTCCCTACGCATCTAATGGGTGAAAGCAATTGGGATCACATGTACTGGGCCAGCCATTGCTTACACATATCAAGAACCGGCAATGCATTTGCGTGTAATGCCTATCAGAAAGAGTAAATGAAGTCAGGAAACAGAACCAAATAAAATACTGTGGGGAAGGGTTATAAGTAATGAGCTCACTGTCACACAACAATATATATGGCTTCGTTTACTTGTATTTGATGGACTATGGATAAAAGCCCCCACCCCTCTCACTATAACACCTGGGTTTTATGGTCGGGTTGGCTAGGTGGGGCGCGCTAACATGGTATCAGAGCCGAGGTCCCGGGTTCGAACCCACCCGGCCACGCATTTCCGCTGCGCGATTTCCCCTGCGCCTCTCGTGTGCTGAGACCTGCTGCGGGCTACACCGGGCACTAGAACCTGCTGCGGGCTACGCCGGGCTCGCACGCCGTAGGGGGAATGATGGACCATGGATAAAAACCCCCACCCCTCTCACTATAACATCTGGGTTTTATGGTCGGGTTGGCTAGGTGGGGCGCGCTAACAGTATTCCGTACCTATGAGGGAAGTCTTACATTTGGACTCTTAGTTTTTTTCAGCTTTGGTCTTTCCACAAAAAAAGGCTCTCAGCTTTGAGGGTAGATCTGTTTCAGAACCTAAACTTTTCAAGTGTATTATTTTGAGACTTTTAAGTCATACGTAAATCAAAAAATCTAGATAACGATCAAGCAATAAAAATAGGTGGCCTCACTTGAGTCAATTACTCGAGAAACCTTCATAGGCTTTAGCATTTTCTGTTGGAAAACTAATGACATTTCTAATGGAAGCGACCAATGGTGCGATCTTTAAAGTTTACAGACCAAATTAATACTCCCTCCAGTTCCAAACATAGGTCATTTTAGGATTCTAGTTCGCCAAACTTTTTTTTTATTTTGGCCCATCAATATAAGAAAAAGTTACATCAATTGACCACACATAGTTGATGCTACTAGATTTATCATGGAAAATATTTTCATAATACATAATATTCACTATTCCAAATAGTATACTTTTACATATATTGCAAGTTAAATTGTCATATTGGACACCTTATCAGTCTTAAATGACTTATATTTGGAACAGGAGGGAGTAACCTAGAAAATGTTCAGATGATCTTATCATTAAGGGACCAAACCAGATGCCCCCACCATTACTTCTAGCAACTGATAAATGCAAGATGTTATAACTTTCTAACTCATCGCTGGTTGTAGAGAGATGCAGCATGACACACATAAATACATACATCGTAGGAAAAATCTGTAATCTGTGAAGGAAACCAACCTGATGAGCAACATATTGAACATCAGCAACACTTCCACTTCGCGAGGCTATTTGGAATGCACTTTTTAGACGCCCACAGACAACACAAGCAAGTACTTTCCTGCAAAGTTTAGAATTTTTTTTAGAAAAGCACAGGTCATAAGCATCAATGCTTACTAATAGTAAGCATTGTCCAGGCATGAAACAGTGAGCTCGGACTCAGACAATAAAACGCTAGTTTTACAGTCTAGGTAATAAATTCATCCAAGACACATATTAGAAAATTTGTATCTTTGTTAACGATGGCTACCTGTGATTGCTGATTAGCATGTCAATAAGTCGATCTGGTCTTTCTTTATGCTTGTTGGCATAAACATTTATAGCAGCACCAAGAACCTAGTAAACACAAGTGAACAATAATACCAGCAGAGAAATCAGCAAAACAATCCCATTTCATATAGCACAAAATAAGGTTATTATGCTAAATATTTGAAATACTGGGCTAATAGTGAAACATATTTCACACATCTCAATAAAGCTCATATACTAACAAGCATAATTTATAATTCCAAACGTTGCCATGAATATGAATATAATAACTAAAATCTAATACACACATATATACTATATATATATATATTATTCCTCGCATTCAAATCCTGTGAGGTAAACTGGAGGCCAATAGGCTGTAAAAAAAAGAATTGTCACCTGATCCCATTCATCATCATCTATAGTACCCCTTATGTTCTTCAGGAACTCTGTTAGTTGGCCACCTTTTTTCCTTTCAGCAAGGGATGCAGCTACACCAGCATAAATATCAACAGCTGGAACAAAACAAGCTTAAATTAATTTAAGTATTGATATTTATACTTCCAAACGTGTATCAGAAAAGCATCAATGCTGAGATGCTGAGTATGATATCAACATAATGAGGAAAGGTTGGATCCAATATTTATACCTGGGAGATCAAACTCATGAAGCATTCTGAAAGCTAAATCAAAATGCTTTTCAGCCAGAGTTTCAACAACCATGCATCTTCGCCTGCAATTAATGATTGCAAACTTTTTTTAAAAAAAAAAACTATAGGTTCATCGAGCTGAAAAGGACAAAGTCAACTAAGTGCGTCAAAACAATAACCATACGATAACCATATACACAATACTGGGATAAAAATTAAAGCAGTGAGTCCTCATACAACAAAACTATGTTCCAATAAATAAAGCTCATAAATAAAGGAACAGATAAAACCAGAAGAATCTGAAGCACTAGGCCTAGTCTGAATGGGATCATTGAGGAGGCTGAACTAAATTCCAGGGGTGGAGCTTATGGCCAGAGGTGGTCAGCAAAGGTACATTAAAGCTAAATTACTGACAAATGCAAATCCATCTTTGCCACTAGTCACCCCTAGAGCAATTCAAAGGATTCAACCTTAAAAGGTAGAAGATACAAACCTCATAGTTTCAGGGTCAGTAGGATTCCCGAAAAGGGAAGTTTTCCACTGAGGACCATCTATATTGTTGAGGGCCTTCACTACATCCATCTACAATGCGGATATGTGCAATTAGGTTAGCTTTTGAACCAGAAATACATTGAAAATTACTTCAATGCATGAGAAAAAGGAGTCTGCATTAACCTCACCTGATAGGAAACACGAGTGGAATATTTCATTATAGTTTCTCTGGTCATTTTTCCTGGTGTGCTCTTATTCCGAGCAGACCGCAATACCAACTTTGTAGCCTCCATCGTTCTATCTCGTACAGATAAGGCTTCTTCAAAATGTGTCTGCAATCATAAGAAGCCAAGGCATAAACACAACCAAATAGTTATTTTCGTACTGCACCATAGTCCGGTCGTTTTCCTTTACTTTTTTACTTTCCATATTGATATAGATTTAGAGTACAAGGTGTTTTGATTACAGATTTGCAATTGATATATGCACAGGAATCATGTTCAGATCAGCTGGCTAGACAAAAATCGTTCTCCAAAATACAAGTCAACACACATGGTTAGCTGTGCCGTCATGCATGATTTCCATATAATGCATTGTGATAGTAAAAACCATGAAAATAAGATGCAAGTATACCTTGGCATGTCCCAAATGCCTCAAAGCCTCCTCTTGAGACATGGAATTCATAAATAATTGGATACAACAAAGGCCAGAAGGAACATGGTCATCTTTTAGAACCTGACACAGCATGTTCCATTGTAACTATTAATTGCCATGAAGTGATGAAATTAGTAGAATCCAAAGGAGTGATTCATATAGATATTGACAGTACCAAAAAGTTGTAGAGATAATTAAAATGCCGATGTGTTTCACAATAGTTGCAAATGCGGGTGAGAACAGTGTTCATGTACTGGATCACAGGTGTCTCATGATATGCGGGCGATTGTGTTACTGCCCGTATTGTGTTCTCCAAAACAGCCATGGCACCATATCCAAGACATAGATCGCACAAGTCGTCAATTGTCCCATAGTCAGTTGTTAACGGGTCACTCCATGGAACTGAAGACACAGAAGTTTCCCCTTCAGTGGTTGGTTGATTAAAAGGGAAGAACAAAGAGCATGCTTCAGCATAATGGCCATGCCTGAACATGAAAGCCAGCATTTGTGGCCGAGCATACTGCAAGTACCCAGAAGAAATAATTAATCCATAATTCAATATAAAACTGATGGATTATTGAATCAGAACCAATTTCTCAAATGGATACAAAAGGACTAAACAAGACCAAAAGCTAAATAGGACTCAAGATTGGCTCTTATTGCCGAGATTCTGTAGGAAATTGAGATGAGCAGGGTGAGAAGAATACATGATTCCGGTGTCTACAGAGAAAGATATTGAGCTGTTCCATGGTGGAAACAGGGAATCTAGAAAGTGAAAACTCTAGGGTGACACTGTAGAACAGAGTTTGATCAAGTAAGCAAAAAGAGAAGTACATACTAATTGGGTATAAATCTTACATCATGCAAGTAATGAATACACTCGGCATATCTGACACTGTCAAGATTGCTGCGAGGACCATCTTCAAGGTATGAGCTAGCAGATGTGAATTGGTTGTCCATAGGATCTCTGGACTGTCGGGAACTCTCAGATCGTGGGAATGTGGATGGCATGTACAGAACATTAAGATAAGCATCAGCAGAAAGGGAATCATCAAAGATGGTTGCTGCACTCTTTGCCAAATGCTCATACCTGCATTTGCACATTCAATAGCAGAATCATGTGTGCATTTAGATTGCAAAAAATGTAAAAAATCATATGTTGATTTACTTCAAAAGGTACTTCTATGATATTACAATCTTATTGGATTCAGTAAATAAATTACAGAGAATTAGCTGTCAAAGTTGCATTTTGAAGGGATTGTTGACATTCAAAACGACATTTACTGCATTATCAGGTAGTAAGCAGCAAATCCAAAGTGAACTAAGAGTGCATTTCTTATCCACAAGTTATAGTGTGACAGTTCGCAAATTCACCATGTAGCAGCGTCTCAAATATTTGTAAAAAAATCGTGTATGTAGCACATATAAAGGTCAGGTAAACCTGCAAAAAAGTAGTAATTCATCCTAGATGTCAAGAATCAAAATAAACAAGCTGTCAGTTCAGCATTGTTTATGTGCTTACAGTAGAACTTAGTTCTTTTCAAATTTCAAAATCAAATATTATTTTGAAATTAAACTTTTGTAGGATTAGTTAACTTTAGGTGTACTGCTTACATGATTTTTATGGAAGTTTTATAGCATTGCAAGAAACATAATTAATCATATTATCATTAATGAGGATGCCAGTTCTGCAGCACACCAACAAATTGTAAAGCTTAGGAATAGTAAACATGGAAACATTGATGCCGGTGCCTTACATGGAACGGACAGAAGAAACATCAACCGGAGGTCCTCCTTCAATTGTGTTAATGATTTCAGTAACAACAGTAGCTGCATCGCCTTTGTATTGTTGAAGTGCTTGCCTGGAAGGAAAATATACAGATGCAAAGGTTATACATAAAAAAACAATGAAAAGCACAATCTTGGTTGACAATTTAAGTGAAATGCTCAAGTAAACAAAGAGGTGAAAGTCAGCATGCTTGAGAGCAGTTTTGAAACCCTCATCTCTTTCACAGTATGGATGCAAGCTATTCAAACAAAATTTCCCTCATTCTATCCGGATTGCAACTTTTGTAGCTGTCAGCGTGACCTAGTGGGCTGGCCATTGGCCGTTGTTGGTGTGTATGGTATAGGCCCATCTAAAGGCCCATGTACAGGTATATTATCCACCCTCTAGAGTTTGGAGGAATACAAGGAAATTAATTCCAAACATGGTATCAGAGCCGTCGTGACACTCTGCTGCCTTTGCCGTGACACCATCCTCCACCACCTGGCACCGCCGGCTTGGTCACCCCGGCCGCGACGTTTTAGCTCAGCTTAGCCGTAGTACCGATGTTCTTTATACTAGGGCTCCTACTGAGCATCTCTGTCATGCGTGCCAGCTTGGTCGTCATGTTAGACTTCATTTTTCTTCCTCTTCTTCGCATGCAACGCATGCCTTTGATCTTGTTCACTGTGACCTGTGAACTTCTCATATCCCCAGCATTTCTGGTTATAAATACTATCTGGTGGTGGTTGATGATTTTTCTCATTACTCTTGTACTTTTCCTTTGCACGCCAAGTCTGAGACCTTTCCCATCCTCCTCCACTTCTTTGACTTTGCCTGGGTGTCCACTCAGTTCGGCCTCACCATTAAAGCCGTCCAGTGTGACAACGGGCGTGAGTTCGACAACTCCACCTCCCGTTCTTTCTTCCTCTCTCGGGGTGTTCAGCTGCGCATGTCTTGTCCGTATACCTCTCCTCAGAACGGTAAGGCTGAGCGGATGATTCGCACGACGAACGACGTCGTGCGCACCCTTCTGATCCAGGCCTCTCTGCCTCCCCGCTTCTGGGCTGAGAATCTCCACACCGCCACCTACTTGCTCAACCGCCTTCCGTCCACAGCTTCTCCTGCTCCCACTCCTCACCACGCTCTTTTCGGTACCCCTCCCAGCTACGACCACCTTCGTGTCTTCCGGTGTGCATGTTATCCTAACATCTCCGCCACTGCTTCTCACAAGTTGGCACCCCGCTCGACTCGTTGTGTGTTTCTTGGTTACTCCTCTGACCACAAGGGGTACCGATGCTTTGACCTCTCCTCTCGCCGGGTCCTTATCTCCCGACACGTTGTGTTTGACGAGTCCGATTTCCCCTACTCCACCTCCTCTACACCTTCACCTGACCCCGAGTTGGAGTCCCTGTTTTTGTCTGACCAGGTGGTTCAGCCACCTCTGTCTGTCTGTCCTTTCCCTGCAGGTCTTCCTGGTACACCGGCACTGTCTCCGGTGATACCTGCTGCGCCGCGTCACGCGCGGCCCCGGTGCCTCCTCCTGTGCCTGCGCGCTACGCTCAGCCGGTGCAGGTGTATCGGCATCGTTCGGTGCCGACACC
The DNA here is from genome assembly GCF_016808335.1 of Panicum virgatum. Taxonomy (NCBI): domain Eukaryota; kingdom Viridiplantae; phylum Streptophyta; class Magnoliopsida; order Poales; family Poaceae; genus Panicum; species Panicum virgatum. Next base: position 43,378,759 of record NC_053149.1, on the reverse strand, counting down.
GGCGCTGATTCCGGCTCCGGAGGCTCCAGCGTCACCTCTGCCACCTCCACCGGAGCCGTCGCCGCCGCCACCTCCACTGCCTCGCTCTCGAGATGAGCCGGTGGTGTACCACCCACCCGTGCTCCATCGGGACTCTGGTCATATTCATCCCATGGTGATTCGGCGGATGGCTTCTCAGCCCGCGACTCTCTCCGCCACCGAGGGAGAGCCGCGGATCTCTCCGGTACCCTTCTCTGTCCGCGACGCCCTGGCGGATCCTCACTGGCGTCGCGCGATGGAAGAGGAGTACGCCGCTCTTCTTGTCAACCAGACGTGGGACCTCGTGCCGCGTCCGTCTGGTTGCAATGTGGTCACTAGCAAGTGGATCTGGACGCAGAAGCGTCGGGCTGATGGCACACTGGATCGCTACAAGACTCGCTGGGTTCTCCGGTGTTTCACCCAGCGGCCTGGTGTGGACTATGATGAGACCTTCAGTCCAGTGGTGAACCCTGCTACAGTGCGCACGGTCCTCTCTCTCGCTCTTGGCATGTGCACCAGCTGGATGTGAAGAATGCGTTTCTTCATGACACTCTATCAGAGACAGTCTACTGTTCTCAGCCAGCGGGATTTTTGGACTCCAGTCGTCCGTACATGGTCTGCCGGCTCAACAAGTCTCTCTATGGTCTGAAGCAGGCTCCTTGGCCTTGGTATTCTCGGTTCCCCACGTTTTTGCTGACATTGGGTTCACCGAGGCCAAGTTTGACACTTCACTGTTCATCTACCGCCGTGGGGATGAGACTGCCTACCTGCTGCTCTATGTCGATGACATTGTGCTCACAGCCTCCAGTCATCAGTTGTTTCAGCACATCATCTCCTCTCTGCAGCAGGAGTTTGCTATGAAGGACCTTGGTCAGCTACATCACTTCTTGGGTGTTAGTGTTGAGCCTCGCCCGTCTGGCCTTCTTCTTCACCAGCGGCAGTATGCAATTGATATTCTGGAGTTTCGTGCCGCGGAGTAGCTGGGGCAGCTGCCCCACCGTGCGGTATGGGCAGCTCCGCCTATGCTTGCAGTACCTCACTTTCACCAGGCCGGATCTCACATATGCCGTTCAGCAGATCTGTCTTCATATGCATGATCCCCGTGAATCACATCTTGCTGCGCTGAAGCGTCTCCTCCGCTATGTCCGTGGCACTGTTAACCTCGGCCTGGTTCTTCACCGCTCCTCCTCTGCTGAGCTGGTTGTCTACACCGACGCTGACTGGGCTGTCTGTCCGGACACTCGCCGCTCCACCTCCGGCTATGCCGTCTTCCTGGGCGGCAACCTTGTCTCCTGGTCGTCCAAGCGGCAGCCGGTTGTCTTCCGCTCCAGTGCCGAGGCGGAGTACCGTGCTGTCGCTAACGGCGTGGCGGATGCGTCCTGGCTTCGACAGCTCTTGACGGAGCTCCACAGCCCGCTCGCCAAGAGCACGCTCGTCTACTGCGACAACGTCAGCGCCGTGTACCTCTCCACCAACCCCGTTCAGCATCAGCGGACGAGGCATGTGGAGATCGACTTGCACTTCGTTCGTGACCGGGTCGCTATCGGCGATGTTCGGGTCCTCCATGTCCCGACCACCTCCCAGTTTGCCGACATCTTCACCAAGGGTCTCCTCTCCTCGACCTTCTCGGAGTTTCGCTCCAGCCTCAACGTAGCGGGTGACTAGTTGTGACTGCGGGGGGGGGGGGGGGGTGTTGTCCCTGTGTGTGCTTTCTTTGTTCTCCAGTCTTGAACTCCGCTGCGCCGGTAGTTCAGACTGCGGGGGGGGGGGGGTGTTGGTGTGTATGGTGTAGGCCCATCTAGAGACCCATGTACAGGTATATTACCCACCCTCTAGGGTTTGGAGGAATACAAGGAAATTAATCCTAAACAGCTGTGGTGCCCGGCATTATGTGCTTGGGCTGCCGGTGTGTTTTATGGTAATTGATGTGTATTAGGCAAGGATCTCCATTGATTGGGTGTTTCTATAAATCCTAGACCGACCCTTGCCTATATAATGTACTCCTGTACTCTCAAGAATCAATCATCAATTTCCCAAGCCTTTCATTGCTTTCAGTAGCCTTCTTAGCTCAGTGACGAATTAAATTAAAGATATAAGCATTTCACCATCTTTCTGAAAGGAAAAGGAAAAAACACTGAACTGAAAATCTATGCACGCTTATGGAAAAGAAGACTAAGCAGACACTATTCTAGCAAGGACAATAGCGGGAGGGAAACCAGTATATTTTCTAGTAGATGTAAACAGAATATACTTGCAAGTCAGGAAAATGGTTTGAAAATGAATAGATAAGGTGGGGCACAATATATACGTAAATACTGATGTATAAGTAATTTTTCTGTTAGAAATATTTGTTATAGTTGTGCTTTGTGTATATTCAATACCCTAAACTAAGAAAATGCTATGGGACAAAAACACTTCCACTGATAAAACCAAACAAGAAAAATGATAATTGGTTTTTGGCAACTCAGTCTCGCATACAATTATTAAGTTAATTGTTTAACTTATGTCTCTTCTCTTCTAATAAATGGGAACATATTTTGTGTTCCCCCCAATATCTATCATTTTCTTTCTGTAATCGTGTACAAGAAAAAGTTTCCCTTACTTGAACTTCACACGGGCTTGAGCATAGTGCTCCATTCGAACTAAAGCATGGCCCCATGCAACCCATACCGGAAAAGCGTCAATCTGCAATCGATCACAATAATACATTGCCTTTATTATCCAGTATACAGGAAGAACGAGAAAGAAGTTGTAAAAATCAATACCTTGCACTTTCTACAAGTATATACAGCCATGCTGTACCGTTCATCGCTGACCAATCTGTCACGTAGACGAGTTGAAGATTCTTTGTCAGCGATATCATCAAGCGAGGCAATAATACCTGATCCCAGCAGGCTTTGAAGAAGCTCTGCACGCCCTAACCACATGTCTGCTTGAGCCAGGAGATCAGACAGCTCATCTAGATACTGGCTCCCAGCACTTGAACTGCTAGTGTCCACAGAAATATCATCGACATCCCTACTTCTTTCAGAACCACTTGACAAATCACTACTCCCAACGAGCTTCTTATGTAGATTTTTTGCGTAAGAGAGGGCCTGAAAAATATAAATTACCGAGTTACAGTTAATATAAAGTATGTTACGCAAAGTGTCATTTTGCTAGTCATTTTTCAAACCTGCACATAAGTTTCCGTTGCATGATAAGCTCGAGCTATGTTATCCATAGAGGCATCAAGGGGCAATTGTTGGGAGCTAAGTACAACCTTCATCTGAGTCATACACAGTTCAAGTGCACCTTTTGCAGCTACTGACTCATCGCTGCACAAGGAAATTAATGCCTACAAATAGATTCACAAATGCTTATAGAAAATATATCATAAAATTTTTACTGTAAATTTTGGAGACAATGCCTATAAATAGATTCCCAGACACTACCACTTATGTCCAAATAAAATTATACCATCTATAAATTTATTAGAAAAAAGGATTGTAATAGAAGATCCTTTTTCTAACTTTATCAATCTATTAGAGAAATTACTTATAGGAGCAGTCGGTGCTCAATTATCTTGTCTGGAGAACACAAATCACAATGTAAAGCCAGATACAAAAACTTTGGAGAGGCATAAGGAAATAAATGAAATCATAACACAAGTCACTGCAGTCATTATCTTACCACTGTCTGATTTTCAGTGACTTTCAGGAACAAAACAACTGCAATATGCAGATCCATTTCAAACCATTAACCATATTCTATTTTATCCTATTTTATCAGACATATCCTATTTTATCACATATTTGTAAATCACAAGCTAGAGATGATTCCTAGTGGCGATGACTATGGTAAAAAGCTTTTTAAAAAAAACTCATCTGCCAAAATCATCTCCAATCCCACTTGTATTACATATTAGTAGGATGATTGGAAGTGTATAGGACATAAACTATGCACATATATATACCATAGTTTTATCTTAGGAAAATTCCTTTCACATAGCACAAGGCTGAAACAATATCTACTTAAGGTTCAAAAAAACATTACTAAACTTCGTTTAATCGAGATTAAATGCTAAACGGAGTCCTAACGTCTACGTTTAACCTTCCTAGGCGCTAGTCAGTAGGCTAGTGCCTGCCTAGCGCCTAGCGTTTCCTTGAACATTATTCTACCTATAATGATATGGTAGATAACAAGATTAGAGGCTACCCGCCCTCACGTTGGAGGCTCTGGGAAGTATTTGGTTCTAATCTTGCTTGTTCTTCATTGATACAAGAGACGACTGACTTGACCCCTAAGCAATATCCTAACCGAATCAATCTATCTTATCTCTTTCCTAATAAACCAAATTAACCTAATCAAATAGGATTCGGCACTGTTCACGCACGCGCTACAGTACTCATGGGCCTAGATCGGCCCATAACACTTCTCACACATTTTTCTTCCTCCTCTCATATGTGCGTGCGGCCCACAAATGAGTCCACAACACTTCTGCCCTCCTTTCGAAACAGCTCGTCCTCGAGCTGGAATGATGGATAGCGCTCCTTGAACGATTCCAAGGGCTCCCAGGTCGTGTCGGCCGCCGGAAGGCCGAGCCACTGCACCGAAAGCTCCCATACGCCACGGTTGAGCCTTGCGCGCAGCACCTTCTGAGGAGTAGGGACAGCCCGGCCGTGGTCGATCGGCGGTAGGAGTACTGGTGCAACAGGAGGATCGCCCACATGCTTCTTGAGGAAGACCACATGGAAGACGTTGTGGATGCGGGCTGAAGCTGGAAGCTGTAGACGGTAGGCGACGTCCCCAATGCGCTCCACAACCTGAAAGGGACCATAAAACTTGTGTGCCAGCTTGGCAGCCGCACTGGATGTAATGCCCGCCGCAGCCCGATGGTTGAGGTGTAACCATACCCAATCTCCGACAGCAAACTCAACGAAACGGCGAGAGCGGTCAGCCGTCTCCTTCATGATGTCTTGGGCTTGGTGAAGGCGATCACGAATGTCGGTGAGGAAGACGTCACGCTCATAGAGCTGGCGGTCCAGGGCCACCACCCGCGCCAAACCTGGAGTGTAAGATGCCAAAGTCGGTGGAGAACGCCCGTAGACCACCTCAAATGGCGTGGTCTTAAGCGCAGTCTGGTAGCTGGTGTTGTAGCAATACTCGGCCCATGGCAGCCACCGCAACCATTGCCGTGGTCGATCACCAGCGAGGCACCGTAGATAGACGCCCAAGATTCTGTTTGTGACCTCAGACTGCCCATCCGTCTGAGGGTGGAAGGCAGAGCTGAGGCGCAGCTTGACACTGGCGAGGGAGAAGAGTTCCGTCCAAAACTTGCTGGTGAAAACAGGGTCGCGATCGCTCACGATGGAACACGGCAATCCATGGAGCTTCACGATGTTGTCGAAGAAGGCCTGGGCGACGGAGATCGTCGTGTAGGGGTGCCCCAGTGCGATGAAGTGGGCGTACTTGGAGAAACGATCGACGACAGTGAGCACCACCGTCTTGCCGCCGATCCTGGGAAAACCCTCCACGAAGTCCATGGCAATATCTGCCCAGACCGAGCTTGGCAACCCCAGCGGTTGCAGCAGGCCCGCTGGGTGAAGATGCTCTGTCTTGCTGCGCTGGCAGACAACGCAGCTGCGGACGTAGTCGGTGACGAGTCTGGACGTGTGTGGGCTGTCCGCAGGCGATGCAGCGTCTTCTGGGCCCCTTCGTGGCCGGTCCCGTGTGCATGCTGAAGAACCGGCCACAAGGATGAGTCGTCGGGGACGAAGATGCGTCCCTTGTGGAGCACCAGTCCGTCCAGCTCTGTCCAGGCTGCTCCGGCCAAGCCGTCGGCGATCTCCTTGTGCTTGGCATTGAAGGAGGGGAGGGACGCCACCTCCTACTTGAGCTTGTCAAAGAGCTCAAACTCTGGTCGGGACAGCGCCAAGGCGTTGATGGCGCACTGATCCTCGTCGCGCCGGGAGAGAGCATCGGCGACGACGTTCTGGAACCCCGGTCCGTACTCCACCGTGAAGGAGTACCCGAAGAGCTTGCTGACCCACGTGTGTTGAGGGATCGTGGACAGCCGCTGGTCCAGGAGATGCTTGAGGCTGCAGTGGTCAGTCCGGACGATGAATGGGCGCGTCCACAGGTATGGTCTCCAGTGACGCACCGCCTGCACAAGACCGATTAGTTCGCGTTCGTAGGCCGCCAGCTTCATGTGACGGGGCGCGACCGTCTTGCTGTAGAACGCGATGGGGCCGTCAAGCTGATGTAGCACGGCCCCGAAGCCCGAGCCGGAGGCGTCGCAGTCGACGACAAACGGCTTGTCGAAGTCAGGAAGCTGTAGCACGGGTCCTGTGGTGAGGGCGTGCTGGAGGGCGCGGAAAGCGTCCGTTGCTTCCTGCGTCCAGCAGAAGGCCTCCTTCTTGAGGAGGCCGGTGAGGGTCGCCGCGATGACGCCGTAGTTGCTGATGAACTTCCGGTAATAGCCTGTGAGGCCGAGGAAGCCCCGAAGCGCCCGCAGTGTCCTAGGCAGCGGCCAGGCCTGAACAGCCGCTACCTTGTTCTGATCCATGGCCACGCCATCGCCGGTGACGATGTGGCCCAGATAAGCCATGCTCTTCTCGCCGAAAGAGCACTTAGATTGCTTCAACACCAGCCCGTGCGCCCGGAGGGTGTCAAAGACGGCACGGACGTATTGCAGATGCTCGCTCCATGTCTTGCTGTAGATGAGGATGTCGTCAAAGAAGACAAGAACGAAGCGACGGAGAAAAGGGCGCAGTACCTCATTCATGAGCGCCTGGAACGTGGACGGCGCGTTTGTGAGGCCGAAGGGCATCACCAAGAACTCGAAGTGGCCATGATGGGTCCGGAAGGCCGTTTTGTCGATGTCGGCGGCGAACATCTGGACCTGGTGGTAGCCGCTACTCAGGTCGAGCTTGGTGAAGAATACGGCGCCGCGGAGCTCGTCCAAGAGTTCGTCGACGATAGGGATGGGGAACATGTCGCGGACGGTGACGGTATTGAGGGCGCGGTAGTCGACGCAGAATCGCCATGTCCCGTCCTTCTTGCGCACCAGCAAGACCGGGGAGGAGAACGCGGACGTGCTGGGTCGTATGATGCCTTGCCGCAGCATGTCCGCGCATTGGCGCTCGATCTCGTCCTTCAGCAGCTGGGGGTATCTGTACGGTCGAACCGCCACTGGAGCCGTCCCGGGCAGCAGGTGAATGTGGTGGTCAAAGTTGCGGCTCGGTGGGAGAGTTGTCGGCGGCTCGAAGAGGTCGGCGAACGAGTCGAGGAGGAGCTGGAGGTAGTCGATCGCCGCCACGGCCGCAGCAAGGCGCGGTCTAGAAGGAGCGCCCTTGCCCACGAGGTGCACCCGTCGGCCGCCGTTCCAGAAGGATAGGCGCTGGCGCGCGCAGTCCCAGTTGAAGGAGCCGAGGGAGCGCAGCCAACGGTACCCCAAGACCAGCTCGTAGCCCTCCAGTGGGATGACGAAGACGTCAATGTTGAAGGGTTCGCCGCCGATGATGACGCGGACCGCACGGCAAACCCCGAATGACTGCAGCCACTCGCCGTTGGCTACTTTGACGTGGACGCCGCTCAAGGGCTCTGGAGATAAGCCCAGACGGTCTGCTGTGGATGACGCCATGAAGGTGTGCGTGGATCCCGAGTCGACCAGGGCGGTGATGGGGACGCCCGCGATGTCGGTCTCGAGGAGGAAAGTGTCGGTGCTGCCGAGGCCCGTCATGGCGCACATGGACACCTCGACGGCCAGCTCGGAGTCGTTGTCGGAGGCATCGTCTTCCAGGGGGAAGTCTTCGGATATCTCGATGGTGTAGACCCCCTTGCCCTTGCACACCTTGTTGTGCCCGGGAGCGAACTTCTCGGGGCAGTTGAAGCACAGGCCGCGGGTGCAGCGATCGTCCATCTCCTCTGCGGACAGCCGCCGGGAGCGTGTAAACGGCGGGGCCGCTGGCGAAGGATCTGGCGGCGGTGGAGGGACGGCCGAGGACACAGAGGGCGCCGTCTGATGCTGGGAGGCCGCCGCGGACGCTGGGGCGGCCGGCGACGCCGCTGCTGACGATGATCTGGAACCTTGGGGGGAGGGCGCCACGCAGAGCGCGACTCCGTGGCGATCGAAGTCGAACGCCGCTCGTATGCCCGAGCGAGATTCATGGCGTCCTCGAGGTGCTCCGGGTGCTGCATCTCCACATCGATCTGCAGTGTGCCGTCCAAACCGGCCATAAACAGGTCGCTCTGCTGCCGTTCGGAGACGTCGTCGCAGCGGGCGAGTTGGGTGAGGAACTGGTCGATGAAGTCGTCGACCGTACCCGTCCGGCGGAGCTGGGCCAGTTCGCCGAGGGGGTTGCTGCGGATGGACGGCCCGAAGCGACGGTTGATGGCCTGAACGAACTCCGGCCACGATGGAACGCCGCGATTACGCTCCAGCCGAAAGTACCATCGGGCGGCTGCCTCGTGGAGGTAGAAGGATGCCGTCCAGGTCTTGTTCACCTCCGGGGTGCGATAGGCTTGGAAGCACTGCTCGCATTTGTGCAGCCAGATTGCCGGATCGTCCTTGCCGTAGTAGTCGGGGAACTTGAGCTTGTTCGCGGGCGATGGGTGGGGGGATGGCGGGTCAGATCCCGAGGCCTCGAACTGGTTGTGGGAAACTTCTCCAGGACCCGGGTTTGGATCCGATTGACGGCTACGTCCAGTGCTGAATACTGGTTCTTGACTTGGCTGATCTCATGGGTGTTGAGCTCGACCGCGCGGAGGAGGTCGAGCTTGGTGCTGATGTCCGCCGGAACCTGGGCGTCGGCCATGGTGGACAGAGGTGGCGCCGGGTTGAGGGTTTAGCGGAGACAGTGCGCAGGGAGGGGTTGGCGGCTATGGCTGGAGGCGCAGGGATGGTTTGTGTAGGGGTTTTGGCGGCTAGGGTTGGTGGAGGGGTTGAAGGCGCAGGATCGGAGGATCGTGATACCAGATGATATGGTAGATAACAGGATTAGAGGCTACCCGCCCTCACGTTGGAGGCTCTGGGAAGTATTTGGTTCTAATCTTGCTTGTTCTTCATTGATACAAGATAGTCTCTTTTATCGAGACGACTGACTTGACCCCTAAGCAATATCCTAACCGAATCAATCTATCTTATCTCTTTCCTAATAAACCAAATTAACCTAATCAAATAGGATTCGGCACTGTTCACGCACGCGCTACAGTACTCGTGGGCCTGGATCGGCCCATAACACTTCTCACACATTTTTCTTCCTCCTCTCATATGTGCGGCCCACAAATGAGTCCACAACATATAAAATGTCAAACTAAGGCTGATAAATTTAAATTAGGTAACAGAAATTTTGTTTGTGGATCAGCAACACCAAACTGAAAATCACTAAACCAGTAAATTAAACCACGGCCTTATCACAATACTACATTGAGTTCAAGATATATATTTTTCTTAGTGAATATCATTGGTTCTATTTTTATCACATCATCACATCCATCAAATTCCCATTTATGAGCACCATCCTACTTGCAGTCCGTAAGGAACTAGAATAAAACATCGAGCATCAAGCTTAATTACACAATACCTAAACATATATGCCACACCATACAAGAACTGAAAAATTGAAACAAACAAAACTAGAAAACTGAGTTTTTTGTACGACGGAACAAATAAAATCTAGTTCAATTTAGCAAAACTTCAATATAGATGGCACCACCAATACTACATATTAAGAAGTCAGTATCGTAAGATTACACTGCCAGGCTATCAAATAGTTAGGTCCATACTGCCTAACAAGAAAGATAACTTCAGATAATTCAGACTACACAAATTAAACTAATGAAGAATAGCAGCACTGGCAGAGCATAAAAGCCTAATACTTTGCAGATATGGAACAAAAGACATACCTTGAACAGTGTGATGTCAGGAGAGGTTTCATATCTATGAGATGAACGTGTTGTGTCATCCTTGTCAGGGTCTCCCGTCAGCACCCACTCATCAGGAGCAGAGACGAAAGGAAGTCTATCTTGCCCTTCAGAAGGATATACAGGTGTCTGCTCCTCCTGTACAGCAGGCATTGCATCCCAAGAGGATCTATCACCACCTGAACCTGAACTTTTTCTTTTCCGGGGCGTATCTTTTGGGGGTGTTTTAGTGCCACTGTCACGGGGCACCCACGAGAATGCTTTGCGTGCTTCTCTCTGGAAGTTGCCAAAACTCTGCACAAAATTTGTTTTAACTGGAGTGGTGGCCTTTTTTTGTTTTGCTCTTGTTGCAGAGATGGACAGTCGCCGTTCCCTAGGGGTTGAACTGACATTAATGGAGATTGCTTTCTTGGCATAAGAAATAATTAACCTATCATCTCTCAGTGCAGGAAATTCTTTTAAAATCTGCAGCCCCAAAATATGGAATTTTCCATTACCACAGCAGCATAAACAAATGAGCACAAACAAAATATAAGTTAAGCAGATGTACAGAGCTTACATAAGAATAGATAATATTTTTCCAAGATTTAGTAGAGATGAGAACAATAACAAAAATAGTTGAGATGGAATACCAAAGAAGCAGACTGGAATTGTTTCATCATCAATAGTACTTCTATGATCAACTGAGGGTGTTCATGCAGAGAAGAGCAACGCTGTTGCGATGGCAATGGCAATAAGGAAAGAACACGAAGACCTAATGCCCATGAATTAAGCCGTGCAATCTCAGCATCTGAAAGACTCCCAACTGTACGCTTGAGGAAAAAATGTACCTGAAACATGATTAATCAGTATCAAACTAACAGGAAATGCTATAGTGCATTTACCCCATGTGATCACTGATCAGATCTGGCAACATACAAGAAGCTGCTTTGAACGCAAGTCAGGTAATAGCTTCATAGCACCAATGGCTACAGGAAGAGCATCATTGGAATCTCTTAAGGTTGACAGAAATCTTGAAGCTGCGGCTGGGCCTCCACCATTAAGTGGATCAGTGGTTAGCAGTTTGACAAGTTGGCGGCCTTGCAACTCTCTCCGCAAATCAATTGATAAAGAGGCACTTTCAGCAACCTCTAAAGCAGCGGAAACAGCTCCTTTAGCAGCAAGACGGAGTGCCAAGCCCTCTGGGTCATCTTCACAATCGGCTTCAACCTAACAATATTTAACATTCTTAAGTTACAGTAATAGCTTATGACAAGAAAAGGCAATTTATATTTTTCAAAGCCAGTCCTATAATGCAGCAAAAGAATATATTGGCTTACCTCTTGCCATCTGGTGTAGTGTTCATCAGCACTCATAATATGACCATACCGCTGTAAAGATTGCTTCATGTGCCACACCTGTTATGAAATGACCAGCCAAAATTATCAAGAAAGACAAGCTAAAACCAGATTAATAAAGCTTACATTTTGAGAAATAAAACAGTTGCTCCATGGCATGATAGAGCAGCCTACAGCACCCAAGCCCAGGTTGTTATGTGAAACATTATAATAAGCTAGATAAGTCAAGCTATATGTATTGAAATTTCTTTTGCTGGCATGCATAATCATGGTTGGATCCGACAGAGTACAGTATAACTTTCAAGATATAAAGTGTTAACTTCAACATAAATGAACGCAAGTGAAACTACCTTACTCCGCATGGGATCCTTCTCAGGTAAGTGGCACATGCACATAGTAATGACATTAGAGGCAGCATCAAGGTCCCAACTGCGTAGATACTTTAGAGCAAGCTGAGCTGCAAGTTTTTTGTCTCTTAGCCTCAAGCAGTATTGCCAAGTATCACTCCCAAGATTGTGAGATCCATATGCACGAATTTGTCCTGTGCCTAGACTTCTTTCTTCTTGTTCGATGAGCAATTGAAGCAATTTATCAGATGCTCCGTTGCGCAAACACCGATCAGATACAGCAAGAGCATCAGTTAGTTTTCCTTCACTAATTAGCCTGCAGGAACATAGTGATCCAATCACCACATACAAATTGTTGGTGTATATTGAGCCCATGTGTATAGAGGCCCATCTAGAGGCCCATGTATAGGAATTATATATACCCACCATTCTAGGGTTGGAGAAATACATCAATTATTCCCTCCTATATGGTATCATTAGCCTAGGGTTAGGGTTCCTCCTCCCTCTCCTACCCAGCCGCCGCCGCTGCCGCCGGCAGCCATGGCCGGCCGCCGGCACCTCCCCCCCTCTCCCCTTCCTCTTTCCCTCCCCTGTCTTCCTCCTCTGCTCCAGCAGCCGCCGCCGCCGCCCCCTTCCTGGCCGCTCCCGCGGCAGCGGGATCAGGGGGCCGCGCCGTCGCCTGGCCCAGGCCGGCCGCCGCCCTGGTCACCTTCTCCCACCCGCCGCCAGATCCCGCCGCTGCCCGCCGCTGACGCCGCGCCCGATCCCTCGTGGCCTGGCCTCGGGATGACGCCCGCGGATGCGCCGCTCTCCGCCGCCGCCCTCCGTGGGCAGCAGGCCGACGCCGTTCTCGCCGCCAAGTCGGAGGCTTCGGCGGCCCAAGAGCGGGTCCGCGTGGCTACCCTCGCCTGGGAGCGCGAGCGCGCCGCGGCCGACGCCTCCGCTCCCCGGGTCGCCGAGGCGGAGCACTTCCTCTGCATCTCCTCCGGCCAGCTGCCCGTCGACCCCGAGCCCGGCGCCTCTTCCTCCCGCTAGGCCCCGCCCCCAGGATCTGGAGCCCGGTACGACCCGACCGACCTCATGGTCGCCCAGCTCCACCTCCAGGCCGCCGGCGTCCAGAACATCAGGGCCCTGGTTACAGTCCTCGACCCGACGTCCTCCTCCTACGAACGCTGGCGGGACAAGGTCCTGCTCGCCCTCCGCCGCTACGCCCTCGACGACCACGTCCTCCTCGACACGCCGATCGAGACGCGGGACGTGGCAGGCTGCGCCTCGACAGCGTCGCCATGTCCTGGATCTTCGGGACCATCTCCCTAGATCTTCAGGACCTCGTCAGGACCCACGGCGGCACCGCGCGGCAGGCCTGGGTGGCGCTCGAGGGGCAGTTCGACGCCACCTTCCGCACCTTCGTGCAGGGGGACCTCTCCGTTGGCGAGTACTGCCGGCGGATGAAGGGCATGACCGATACTCTTCACGACCTCGGGGATCCGGTGTCCGATCGGGTCTTGGTGCTCAATATCCTGCGGGGCCTGAGCAGCACCTATGACCACCTGAAGAGCTGGATCGCCCGCCAGAGGCCCTTGCCCTCCTTCCTGCAGGTCCGGGACGACCTCGCCCTCGAGATCACCAGGGGTCTCGCGCCCGGATCGCCCTCGTCCACCTCCACCGCACTCGTCGCTGCTCCACCGGCTTCCTCCGCCACCCCTGCCACCTCTCTCCTTGGTGCTGCTCCCGCCGGGCAGACCGGAGGTGGGGGGGCCGTGGACGTCGTCGGCGGGGGGACGTGGTGGTGGTGGTGGCACTGGTGGCCCTGCTTCTGGGGGTACCAGTACCGGTGGGAGCCGTCGGAGCGCGCCGACTCCTCCGGCCCAGGCTCCGACTCCCGCTCCTGCCCCTGCCCCTGGAGGTATGCCCTGGCCATCCTTCAGCAACCCATGGTCAGGGCGCATCTCGATGTGGCCGTTCCAGGGTCCGGAGGTGGGCCTCGTCCTCAGCTCCAGCCGGCGGCCATGTTCACCGGTGCTGCTCCCCTCTCTGCGCCGTACTGGACCCCGCCCGCTCAGCCCAGCCAGCAGCCGACCTGGCCGGGGGGTGGGACCAGGCCGCTCTGGCGCAGTCCTTCAGCACCATGGGACTGATGCCGCCGGTCAGCACCGAGTGGATCGCCGACTCGGGTGCCTCGTTTCACACCACTCCTGATGCCGGTATTCTTTCTTCTGTCCGACCCCCACACCCCTCTTGTCCTTCTTCTATCATGGTTGGTGATGGGTCTTGCCTTCCTGTCACCGCTGTGGGTTCTGCTCCTCCTCTTTCTAATGTTCTTGTTGCTCCTCAAATGGTTCATAACCTTCTTTCCATTCGCTAGTTTACTGCTGACAACTCCTGTTCTATCGAATTTGACTCTTCTGGTCTTAATGTGAAGGATTCGGCTTCCCGGCGTCCACTCCTCAGATGTGACAGCCCGGGGCCCTTTACACTCTTCGAATTCCTGCTTCCGCTGCTCCGTCTTCGACTTCTTCGTCTACTGCTTTTGCCGTGACGCCTTCTTCCACCACCTGGCACCGCCGGCTTGGCCACTCCGGCCGCGACATTTCGGCTCAGCTCAGTCGTAGTACCGATGTTCCATGTACTAGGGCTCCTGTTGAGCACCTCTGTCATGCGTGCCAGTTAGGTCGTCATGTTAGACTTCCGTTTTCTTCTTCTTCTTTGCATGCTGCGCATGCTTTTGATCTTATTCACTGTGACCTGTGGACATCTCATGTACTCAGCATGTCTAGCTATAAATATTATTTGGTCATTGTTGATGATTTTTCTCATTACTCTTGGACTTTCCCTTTGCGCGCCAAGTCCGAGACCTTCCCCACCCTCCTCCACTTCTTTGCCTGGATGTCCACTCAATTCGGCCTCACCGTTAAGGCCGTCCAGTGCGACAACGGGCGTGAGTTCGATAACTCCACCTCCCGTTCCTTCTTTCTCTCGGGGTGTTCAGCGGCGTATGTCTTGTCCGTATACCTCTCCTCAGAACGGCAAGGTTGACCGGATGATTCGCACGACGAACGATGTCGTGCGCACCCTTCTGATCCAGGCCTCTCTGCCCCCGCGCTTCTGGGCTGAGAGCCTCCACACCGCCACCTACTTACTCAACCGTCTTCCGTCCATAGCTTCTCCTGCTCCCACTCCACACCATGCTCTTTTCGGTACCCCTCCTCGTTACGACCACCTTTGGGTCTTCGGGTGTGCGTGTTACCCTAACATCTCCGCCACCGCTTCTCACAAGCTGGCGCCCCGCTCGACTCGTGTGTTCCTTGGGTACTCCCCTGACCATAAGGGGCACCGATGCTTTGACCTCACCTCTCGCCGCGTTCTGATCTCCCGACACGTCGTCTTTGACGAGTCGGATTTCCCCTACTCCACATCTTCCACACCTTCTCCTGACCCCGAGTTGGATTCACTGTTTACGACTGACCCGGTGGTTCAGCCACCGTTACCTGTCTGTCCTTTCCCTGCAGATTTTCCCGGCACACCGGCTCCGTTTCCGGTGATCCCTGTTGTGCCGAGCGCGGGCCCGGTGCCCTCGGTCGCGCCACGCACGGCCCCCGGAACTCCGGTCGTGCCGCGCGCGGACCCGGTGTCTCCTGCTGCGCCACGCGCGGCCCCGGTGCCTTCCCCCGCTCCACTTCCGGCTACGCCGTCTTCCTGGGCGGCAACCTGGTCTCCTGGTCGTCCAAGCGGCAGCCGATTGTCTCCCGCTCCAGTGCTGAGGCGGACCGGGCTGTCGCTAACGGCGTGGCGGAGGCGTCCTGGCTACGACAGCTCTTGGCGGAGCTCCACAGCCCGCTCGCCAAGAGCACGCTCATCTACTGCGACAACGTCAGCGCCGTGTATCTCTCCACCAACCCCGTCCAGCATCAGCGGACGAAGCATGTGGAGATTGACCTGCACTTCGTGCGCGACAGAGTCACTATCGGCGATGTTCGGGTACTCCATGTCCCGACTACCTCCCAGTTTGCTGACATCTTCATCAAGGGACTGTCATCCTCGACCTTCTCGGAGTTTCGCTCCAGCCTCAACGTAGCCGGTGGCTAGTTGTGGCTGCGGGGGGTATTAGCCATTTATACTCTCTTCTTGTCCAGTCTTGAACACCGCTGCGCCGATGGTTCAGACTGCGGGGGATGTTGGCTTTCTTGTTGTCCAGTCTTGAACACCGCTGTGTCGGTAGTTCAGACTGCGGGGGGTGTTGGTGTATATTGAGCCCATGTGTATAGAGGCCCATCTAGAGGCCCATGTATAGGAATTATATATACCCACCCTTCTAGGGTTGGAGGAATACATCCATTATTCCCTCCTATACAAATTAACATAGATAGCCTTTTAACAGAGTACTAGGCTTTGGACAGATAGAAATCGAGCCAAGCTCAGTTGGCAGGAGGTGTGGATGTAGTGATGTACACCCACACCATCCAGGTTTGAGTCTTCTTTGCCTCAAATTTGGGTGCCAATTTCTTCTTATCTAGTAGAGATTTTTTTAAACATATGATTAGTTATTGTTCTTCAATGCCATGTTTATGTACAGATGGCCAACTATGAAGAAACTGCATGATATACCAAAATAATATGCAGAGCTAGTTCCAAAGGCGAATTCACCAAAGATCATTTTCAGCATTGCAGCCAAAAATTATTAAAAATAATAATAGTAAAGGTGGCACCCATAAAGACAAATATATACCCTTACAAGTGGTACATCAGTGCAAAATATGAAATATTATATGAAGATGCATAGCAGTAGCAAGTAGCTGCCAAACATGTAATCCTATTACCTCTCAACAGCTTTTTCATATGGTCCTTCATTCTCCCAATCAAATGAAATAAAAGTGGTTGTCTCTAGTCTAGTGTCTTCATGTTTAGGGGATTCTAGCGGACTTGAAGTAGTGTTCCCGCTTATTACAATATCTTCAAGCTCTGACTCACCATCACTAACAGGTTCGCGGGGTCGCTTCATAGAATACTTTCCCTTGGATTGATGCAAAGAGACTTCACTTTCAGATTTATCTGTCACGGATGACTCAGATACTCGATGAAGATTAGACTGCATCTGTATCCACCGGTTCAAGGTTGGATATCTACAAACAACTTATATAATTAAAAAATGAAATAGATTAGCATGTGATAGTTTAAAATGCCTAATCATTACCTCTCTGATTGCTCGAGAGCAAATTCGAAAAATGACCTCTCGATTTCAGGGGTTTGAGCTGTATCTTGCCCATAAGTAGGAGATGATTCGTTGTCACCAGATAGTATGGTACTTCCAAATACACATGCCAAAACTGCTCTTACTGATGATAACTGGGCTAAATGCTTCACTAAATTTAACTGAAGAGGATAGAGAGGTTCTTGATGAGAAGACAATGACGAATCATGTGCACTCCATCCTTGAGCAGGAGGAAGGGACTTTGGAATGGCAGATGATCTGTTTTCTGAAGTAATATTAGAAAGAATAGGTACAACTGGAATGCAAGCCCATCCATGTCCTGTTCGTGGAGGTAAAACAGGTGGCACACATGCTGATATAATCTCGTGCACAAAATCAACACCCATTGTGTCAGCTACCTTTGCAGCCGCATTGGTGCTTCCACGCTCAAAAACTAGACGAGTTAATAGCTGCATGCCGGAAAAAAAAACACATTAAGGGTCCCGACACTTGAGTAGCACTGAGTATAAGTGTATAACTTATTAGCCAAGTAGTAATGTCAGGAATGGTATGCAAAGAGATGGTAATCTAGCTTTAATGCTTTATCAAAATAGCTATATTGTAGTCTTGACATTGAAACAACGAAGTAAGAGTTCATTTTGTACAAAAAATATCAATGCATTTAAAGTCTTTGCAATCGTATCTTAATTTATGTGTGGTTTCTCGGTTAGCAAGCTTTTTTCAGATAATGTTTAACAAAATGCTGAATTAAACCAAAGTACACCATGATAATTATTAGGTATTTCACTCTGATGCATAAAATTTCCATTGCATGTTCCAGTAAATGTTATCAAGAGATTCACCCACGTAACATTGTGACAGAAACCCTAAAATTTGTTTTGTTATATAAAAAAAAAGATGGTTTGATCTAAGCCTGGAAAGTTACTCATCCATTGAGACATGGACCGCTCTGCTCCAATTTGTTTGCTACAAATACTACCTTGTATCTGTAACTAAAGTAGATAGAAGCCAATAGTTCCATTACAATACGGTAAGGACAAGGAAAATATTCAATATCTGAAAACCTAGAATCTTATCCATGGAACCCTACAAAAGCCTTAAAAAGCTTTGATTCGTTTGCTACCAAAAAAAAGTTCCATATTCCTTACTGCCAATTAATGAAAATTGAAGACAAGTGGTCCATTACAATAGTGTAATCGTGGGCCACGAAGGGTTCAAATAGACCTCCAGATGGAGTGAACTTCCTTAACTACCTTTGAAGTATCTTAAGTCTTAATGAGCCTCCCTTACTCCGGGGACTATCAAATATATGAATACAAGAAAAAAAACATAAAAACAAAAAGGGTACAGATTTGAGCTTACATCTTTTGGCCATTCGTAGACTAATGAGAAGTAGTTGAAATCGTGAGTTGTGTCAGTTCCATCAACTATGTCGCCGATGGTTGCAATATATATTATGAAGTTCGATAAATATGTTGATGGCTTGGTAGATAGAGGACCCATATATCTATTTGCAGAACCTTTGTGTTCTGAACTGCTTTCCAGAACATTTGAAGATGCAAGGTCACTCCTAGATGCTTGTTTCAGTATCCTAAGCCCATGACCAAGGACTACACCTTTCTCAGAACTCAAAACATCTTTCTTTTCCAAGTTGACACCTTCCTTTGCATAAACACTATCAAAGTCTTCATCAACAATAGCCCTAGCAACATTGTGAAGTTTACCTAAAACAGAAATGTCAAACGTGCTGCCAGAACATCAGAGCAAAATGATTTAACATTCAACTGAATCGATTGAGACATTACCACTCAAGAATTGTCGCTTTCCTTTGAAGGCATCATCAATCATTTGGTGCAAAAGACCAAGAGGGCGTTGCTTTTGTCCAACTCTGCTAGATTCAGTTGATGAAGAGATGCTCATCTCGGTAAAAAACACTTGAAGATATGGAAGAGCTTCCTAGATGAGAACAGAAGAGTATGTAAATTTTTGGTTTTTAAAAGCAAGTATATAGTTCTCTAGCTGTATCAGATGCTGAATGACAGGAATAGAATCCACAAACATAACAAATTTGTGCTGCTTTTTTATATAATTCGTTGGATTATGCTAATAAGTATGTAAAGAAGTGAGAAGCCCTTAATATAACTATATAAGCAAGGGTGCTGAAATGTAACTGCTTTGTTTTTCAGAGGCACAATAGACAAAACTAAAAAAGGGGAAAAGTCGAGCAAAAAATCAAAGATCCAGTGGTGTGTTACTAACAAGTAAAACTTACCAGATCCAAGATGTCATGCAGACGCTGAAGGATGCGCTTTATCACTGATATCATAGCAAGTTCTTGGACCTGATCCCAGTAAGTTGCGCCTACTTTTGGGGAGCTCCCTGGAAATATTTCAGATAGCAAGCTTGTTGCCTGTATATGAGGAAAAAAATGTCAAACTCATGTACATCAAGCCAAAAGCAATGAAGCCATCTAATTGAAATTGGGCAGATTGTACAACACTGCAATTAAGGACACCATTAGATGGGGGAAATGTGTAAAAGAAATCGAAGCACCAAACTAAAAAGGAAATAGTTCAAAGCATTTGTTCGAATTGATAGTTGGAGCAAGCTTCAGCAGAAAACGCTTGAAGTTGAGCACAGTAGGTTCCATTGCTAACAACTGTAATTATTCATAATCTGGCTACCTCGTGTAGGATTATGACTAGCAAAACCATGAGGTAGGGTTTGAAACATAATCTTTTAGATGATAAGCACTCCCTCCATTCCAAATTATAGGATGTTTTGGCTTTTCTAGATACATTGTATGTAGTATGTATCTAGACAGTGTGAATAGCAAATGCTATGTATCTAGAAATACCAAAATGACCTATAATTTGGAACAGAGTATCAAGAAATAATCAAATGCACAAGCCAGATAGGGGAACTGTTATTCCCGTTTATGGCACACTCATTCCTCCACATGCTCAATCTTCTAAGAAAATGAAAGTTAGTTATGGATCTACTACTGCACAAGCAAATGGATACACATGCATTTGTAGTTTTCCCTGTTGCAACTTACAGAAGACATCGTGCAACAGTGGCCTTTGGGAACATGTAGTACAGAGAACCTTGGTGACAAAAGAAGAAAATAGAAAGATGAGGCACTATGCTACACTATGCTCCAAAGCAAGAGTGAAATTAGTGTCAAACCCAATCCATATGAGTCTATAATGGTAGAGAGCACACACAAAAAAGAAGATACAGCAATGATCGTTTCCAATACTATCTGCAAGAGTATGATGCAGAAATGGACAGCTGTAGTGCTTACCTCATCAAGAAGAAATCGGCACATATCACCTGACCTAGCAGATGTTGCAGCAACATCAACACAAAGCAGAATCTGAAAGTTCAGATATTATTTTTTTAGGCCAAATATCAAGAATGGGTATCATGGACATTACCCAATGCAGACAAAAGTGAAAATTCTTAACCGTAGTTAGAGAACCAAGCTGAGCACGTAATGCCAAAATATCCAATTCCTGTGCTGCATTCGTGTTATCGGTAGCACGATTCACAGCATCTTCAACCTGAAAAGGACAACAAAAGTAAGGATATGAGACACATCTGATCTCGATACAAAGTTCACAACGTTTGCTATAAAATAATCACATTAAACTGTTTTACAGTTATTTTGAAATATCAACTGAGTACCTAAAACTTGAAATCCAAACATTCTAATATATTATTAACTATTGCAGATCAGGGTTCCAAAACCTTAAACCACAATGCAATATTTTAGCTCAGCAAAAAAAAAACGAACAGAAGAATGTAATATAGCAGAAAGAATTATGACATGATAGCTGAAGTACTGAACATGGCATGCATTGAATACATGAATATCAAGTTCGCGAACACTTTTGTCAGTTTTAAAAAGAAACATGACATGAGTGCATTTTTTTAAGAACAAAACACATAAAAAACATCATGGTATTTGGTACGGTGCAGTTTATAGGACACCTCAATTTTAATACCATGGTATTTTCAGTACCTTATCGGAACTCTAAAACTACAATGTATCCAAACAGGCCCTTACTACGTCTTAAATATACTATGATATAGTTTATTAGCCAACTGTGCATGAATGAAACCAAGGTAGCATATGGCACTCCATAAATCTCAAGCTTTCCCTGTTTCAGATACATCTTCCCCATACCTCTCCTCCCAAGGTTTGGGAGAGAAACTTACAGACGAGTGGCCAAGGAGTAACTTAGTATTATGTGCAATGTACATCAGAGAAAAAGAAAATCAAGCATTTTGTATAAGCAACTAATAAAATGGCATGTGTAAGCATACCAATGCTCTTTTATATGCGCCAGCTACCCATTCGGCTAGTTCAAGAGAAGCTTTATCCTCAGCGGGTAGAGAAAATCTCTGTACAGCTTCTTCTCCTATATCATAGTTTTCCCTTTGCATGCATCTGTAACAAATTTGAATGGTGAGAAGTATATCATCGCAACCATGTGCAATAACATACTGACATATGCCACAGACGTATGCACACATGCACATGCGGTAAGGATGCAAGTGGGTACCCAATAGTGCTTTTTGGGTCAGCTAATTAATTACGATGTTATGCCACTCTAGTCTATTTCTCCTCTTAAATTATTTACACAGAATGTCATTCTAGTTCATTTTATCAACTTTCTGGATCAACCCAATGACCCAATATATATATTGCATCCCTAATGTGCGCAGATGCAGACAGAGCGGAACTCAGAAACAGGACGAAAAAAATCTCACAAATGTACAAGAGTAAATTACATAATAGATTAAAGAAATATTAAAGGTGCAAACATTTAGTGACGTCAAACAAACAAGAGGAAACCCCACAAAATCTGGAAATCAGTATTTTCTTCAACAGAATAATGTTTTTTTCATATTAGTCCACAAACTATTTTTGGCGCATTGAGAAAGTTTTTGTTCTCAAATACGCAGGAGAGCTGCATATCATTGCATTAAGAAGAACCCAAAGAATACAATACATCCATTGATGAGGCTAGAATAGCGAGTAGATGAACATGATAGCGGATGAGATAACACCTAGTTCGCCCTCCCTTGGAAGCTCTGAAGTCTGAACTCTTAAGGTTTATCTTCTGCTTCCCTCAAATCCATGTGCCGGCTCAATATATGTAGAGCCGGCCCTAACAAACTTGGCTAAGTATCCTCTAACAAACTCTCGAGCATATCTCCTAAACAATCGACTAACCAACCAAATCACAAGAGCTAATCCTAGCCACTAGAAGATGCTGCGCCTATCTTCTTGTTCCGGCGCTGATACTTGAAGCCGAAGACACGGTCCACAACATCCTTGAGAACGGTTACATCTCAGTAACCCTGGCCTATGGAATGTAAGCTACTCCCAGGATCCCAGGATTTTAGCACAGCAGCTCATTAAATAGGGTTCAGATGAGCAAACATACCAAATTGTTGATGAGTACAGAAAAGTTCTAGTGTTTCAGATGAGATTATACGTCTGAGAAAATAAGCATACATTTAATGCCAAGCTAGCAACCATCAATTGTGCAGTGACAAATGGCATTTCTATTATCCTAAAAGTACCCAGCCTACTGATGCAGTGAAGCATTGATGTAACATAAACATTTAAAACTGTTTTGGAATGGTAAAAAGCTAGGACAGGGCCACAGAGAATAGGCGGGGATGTTAACCTCCATGCACGTATGCAATACTTCTAGCCCCTCAAAAAATTCAACTTAAAAATTATACTGGGAAAGTGGGAATTACACAATAAGATCACACCAAAGCATAATCCATTGGTAAAGCATAAAAAAGTGAACACAACAGAATATAGAAAGAAAACAAAGTATATCATAGAAAAACTCACACATTCAATAACTTTGAAGGAGCAGCTCGTAGAAGAACTAATGCCTCCTTCCAACTCCATTGCCTCTCAGACAAAGGTTGAAGACGCTTTAGAACAGATAGACGCCAATCCAAGTCTTCAATGGAATGTTTGGCATGTTTGAGCCTCCATTCTAAGGCTTGCCTACCAGCAGATGACAGACTAGTACTGGACAGGTGATCCATATCAGGGCCTTTCACTTGGAGATTATGACGAAGTATATCAAGTAGAAGCCCAACAAAATATACCACCATGTTCTTTCCCTCAGATTCGATATTATTATCATGGCATTCATGAGTAACATGGCACTCAGAAGGGACTGCTTGAGACAGTTTGACAGAGTCATCCATATGTAACAATGACAATATAATGCTGACCATGAAAATCTGCAAAACAACATGGAAAAATGAAGCTTAATAGCATAAGGAACCCCATTGAATTCGTATCTGTAGGATCTTTTCAAATGTTGAATATTAAGATAGCAACATCATATAGCTACAGTTAAGCGATCACAAACTTGCATACATATTCCATCCACCGAGATGATTTAAACAGTGTTAAGTTACAGAACTCTTGATAAGATTAGAAACTCAGTCAGTTCAAACATAGCTGCCAGTGAAAGGCATAGAATCTTAAGATTCATTATTTATCTTTTGTCATTGCAAACAAGTAAAAACTAGTGTACATTCTTAAATTTGTTAGCACCCAGCTCTTTCATAAATGATAAATCTCACTGCATGAAACAACTCGTCATAAATTGAATTCTGTAAATCTACTGGACATTAAATAATGTAGGAATCTTATTTGAGGAATGATGTAGGCATCTACTTTGCTTGCATTTATTTGATCGTTGCCATGCATAGCTACTGGCTAGGCTCACTCAGGTAGAAAATAGCGACTTAAACAAAGTATCCCTCAATGGCTATGAGCTCAATCAGAGCGCACGCACCCACACCCACACACAAATTAATAAGAGTAAATGCCTATGTGCTAGAGTACACATTACATTCACTTCACTTACAGTTGTTGTCATGTGTGAATCCATAGTAAATTTTAAATAAAACAAGAACCATGTTCTGTCTTCCACACTCATATTAGTCTAATATACTGTCCATGACGAAACATGAGACGCAGTTCAGCATGATCTTCAAAACTAAACTTTTACAATCAAATTCCCATATAGCCTATTGTTCATATCACAAAATCGTGAAGGGAAGTGCTTTCAAAAATGAGTTCAATGATACAATGCATCACAAAATCAACAAATTGTTAGATTAGTTATTGATTAAAATCACAAAGTCTGAATCTTGGAAAGCATAAGGTCCTTGTAAAAAGAAATAGAATTAGGTTGCTCGAACTGATTATTCCACAGCTTTGCTACCTTGTAGAATAAAAACATGCATTTGCCAAAAAAAAAACATGCACCTGCATAAGAACATGTCACAGAAGACCCAACCTTTCTTGGAGTACTTTTGATAGCCTCCATAAAATTTTGCATCTCCCTCAGATATGACAACGCTTTATGATAATAACACTCGTTCCCATCACCTGCACACTTCTCCATCTCTCCTAGAGCAAGCACAACTGACTGAAGAGCATATCGCATGTGCATCAGTTCAATATCATGTATCCTGTCACATGAAACAGATCACTCATCAGAAAAATAAAGACGAACATAAGTGGAGGTACTAAATTTCTTATTTTGGCACTGTAGATTGAGAAAACTTCTAACATGGCTTAAGGCATTAGCAATGTAGACAAAAGGCAATGCAACAACTACTCAAAGAAGGATACTAAATATGGGAAGAAATTTATGCATCAGGGCACATGAAGCATAATAGTTGAGATTATAGTCTTGATAGTATAAACCCCAAACTAAAGAAAATAAAACATAGCAGCTAACAGAATATCGCAGCAGATATGGTTATGAACCTCTTCCAAGCTGCAGTTGTTGAAGGAAGTGGCTGCATACCAACAAGCTCAATCGCATCTTGAAATTTTATTCCTGGGACTACATCAAATAGCACCTGTGTGATAATTAAGGAAAAGTAATTATGAAAGAATATCAAGCCATCAGCTAGGAAAAGAAAGGTTCCTTTCGAGTCAAACAAGACACAAGAGGATAAATGATACAATAGTAATAACTGGTGATATATGCAAATGTGTGTGCAATAAGTGAAGCACATGTATGAGATAAGAAAAATCACATACAAGAGAAATTAGAACTCACTCTCATGGGAGTCTGAACAGCTAGGCGCTCAAGTATCAGGTTCTCCACAAAAGGATCTAATATTTCTGCATTGTTAACATCTGAACCTTGATGCTGTTGGGAAAACAATAATGAATTCCTTAAATTCCACGGGCGGCCAGAATTCACACTTGAAACAAAACATGCAAGATCCAGATGAAAGCATAAAAGATCACACAAGTATTCCTCGCAGGATGTCTGCAAAAAGAAATTGTCACAATCCTCGCATATTCTGCTGCACACTACCATAGAAGAAAAAATTCAGTAAGAAAGGAAGTACCTCATCTGTCTTACGGTAATGTGAATATTCCTGTAGTCGTAGAGCTTGGGATTTGCTTGTCCAGAACATCTGCATTAGTTTTCTCCGTAGAGCTGTTTTACCCTTCAGAATATCCCACCCCAAGACAGCAACCAATGGCTGGAGAAGGGGGAACAACGAAACAACCTGCAGAAAGCCACTCGCCAGAAGATACTAATGAGGTGACTAACTGGTGGAATTTGTTATGAAATGTTCATAGCAGCATGAAAAACTATGGGGTTATCTCGTTGAAAAATGACATACATCAACAGCTTCTTGAAGCTGCTCCCTCTTAATTGATGACAGAGCAGTTTCCAAGACTACTTCAAGCATATGCTTTCCAGAGAGTCGACAATAATGGTACAGATCTTTCTTGCAGGATGCTATAGCTGCATCCAACAAGGTCCTGTCATCTGAGTCAGTACCCCTCTCCAATGACAATGTTTCCACAAATTTTGTGAAAGGAAGAGGCATCCCATTAGTATTAGAGATATTATGATCTTCAATTTCTTCAGAAACAATGTCATCCAGAATGGCCTAGGAACAATGTAAGCGAGATTAGAATCATCCAAGAGTAATCATGCAAAAAAGATGCAATTTAGAAGGTAAGTATTGATATTATGGTAGGTGCAGTGGTCTTGCGGTCACGAGTAACATGGGAATTCAAGGAATAAATTCAAACTAGTCAAATTTCTGTTACAAAGGGGGGAACAGAATCGTTATATTACATGAGGTGCAGGTTATCAATCAGAAAAGGAAAAGGTGGAACAAATGGAATAGGCAGAGAGTTTCATAGTGAAGAATGCCAGCAAGAGATGATAGGAGAATTTTATAATTACCTGAAACAGTTGCACGAGCTGGGGACTAGTAGACTGAAGAGCTGCTTCGTACATTTTAGTTATTCTATCCCGCAACTGAGACCATCTTCCACCATAATTGGATGCTTTTTCCCAACCCTTTCTGAGAAGCTCTGATATGACAAGCCTGTGTAAGAAGTTGATTTCAGTAATCCATTAATTGCACCCATATTCCAGATACATCACTAAACTGAGACCACCAGTATACATGATATGTAATTAGATTGGTGGTTTTCAGGTCTTAATCTGGAACCAGTTGAACATATCTTATCTGACATCAGAAACATGAATATGATGGTTCTTTCTTAAAACCTACAAATGGTTACAGAATGGCATGGCCCCAGCCATTACCAGTTTACATATGCTGCTACTAATGGCTGTAAAACTATTTAAATCCTGGCCAACTTAAATATAAAACACTGATTGCAACTCAATGCTACTACTGGCCTTACTATTTCCACAAATGGTTCTACATGTTTATTAGATGCTCAAGTTGCACTTCTATCCTTTCCTATCAGATGTTGAAATGTTACTTAAAAAGATGTATAGTCAATTAATATTTGGAGATTACTTGTACTCATCCTTCTCTACACCATGATCCAGACAAAGAAACCGGAGATGGCCAGCAGCACCATCAAGATCATCCACTGCAAGTAGTGTCTTCACGGCGTCCAAGTGGGCATGCTGCACGTTCTGACGCAGCAACAGGAGCACATCAGCGCCGAAACCCCCGTCCAAGCCGATCTGCCTCGAGACGCCCACGCACAATGCGTCAAATACAAGGGCGTTATCGAGGAACACCCCCCATAGCCCCCTCAGATCCTCCTCGGTGACCGCGGCCTCCTCGGCACCAGCGCCCGCCTCCCCTCCACCTCCCTCGACCTCGCGCTTCAGCCTCACCACCCCCAAATCCAGCAGCCGCGTGAGGGTCTCCCTGGTCTCGGCGCCAACAGCGGGGTCGTCGGCGATGGGCTGGAGGAGGATGAGGAACTCGGCCTTGAGGCGCAGCGCCTCGGGGTTGGGGGTGGAGGGGAGGGCGGCGAGCTCGAGCGCGGCGAGCCAGGCGAGGTGGGACGGGGACGGGCAGGCGGGGGGCGCGGACCAGAGCACGCCCGGGACACGGCCCCCTGCGGCGACGACCGCGCGGAGGAAGTCCGCGGCGAGCCCCGGGTCGGCGCGGCGACGGAGGCTGAGGAGCGCCGCGCGCAGGGCCTCGAACTGCGCGAGGAAGAGGTGGTTTGCCGCCACGCGCGCGAGGAGCGCGGCCTCCCGCTCCGACGCAGCCATGGCGAGGAATCTCCGAGGGCGGCTAGGGCGCTCGTGATCACGATGCGGCGGCGAGCATGGCGGTGCGCCCGTGGGGGTAGAAGCGGCAGTGGCTTCGCGGCGCAGAGGAGTAGTGGAGAGTTCGATTTTGTGAAGGGCTCGCTTTGGGTAGCGCGGGGACGGAGGAAGAAGGCGATGCGTGGGACGGGATCGAAAGGACTCCAGGAGCTGTGCCAAGAACCCACCTGAACATCAACGGATGGATGTGATTCTTCCTGGTGCTGGACGACAGCTGGGGCAATCCTGGCTGTTGAATCAGGAATGTTTATGGGAGCGCACGTTCTCGAACGGCTGTTGATCTGAGACTGACGCTGAGTTATCCCTTCTAAAAAAATTAAAGCTGAAGTTCTCGAATCCGAATTCCGTATATTTATATCTATACTTATTATTAAAGCAAGTAAAGTTTCCACCTCAAATTTTGATTTGGTCCATCTTGTATCACTGACAGGTGAGTCTTAGTCCATCTCGTATGCTAATCCGATAACCTTTCATCAATCGAAATTATAATTGGAACCCGAACAAATAAGTCAAAATCATGATGGAATCCGGACAAATCAGTCGGAATCTCAAGCGGATTCTGGACAATCAATATCTCGCATGATCACGACATAGCTTGTACACAGAGTGAACAAACACAAAGTTGGTGATATTATGTAGATCTATTATATTACCCGTAGCAACGCACGGGTACTGTCAGCGTAATGGGAATGGGGTCACCATAACTCCGGATTAAGGAGGACAGGGCCCGCCGGCGACATCAGCTGAGCACGGTCATGGGCCCCGCAAACGTGCACACACAGGGTGTGGGCATCCACCAAGAGCAGGTTGGGCCTGGCCCGGCGCGCGAAACCCGGGGGACGTTTCCTTCCCCTAGAAGATACCCACCTGGTAAAAAAAATCTTTACCAAGCGGTTACGGCGCCTCGCCGCCAGACTCTATATAGAGCCCGAGGGGGTGCGCGACTTCCTCGTAAGAGCATCTTGATTAGGGGGTGCCGTGCGCTCAAAAGATAAGACGATAGGCAGTGGACAATTTATCTCTGTGTTGCCCATCCCATCGACTTTAAAGTGGACGGTGGCTGGGACCCACCTCCATTTACCATGCTCCTGTCGCGGTAAAGACCGAGGTCACCCCGGACGAAGCCCCGGGGTTGACCGGGGCCGCCCCGGGCCAGGAGTGCCTACTGGACGACCCCGGAGACCACCACGTGGCCATACTCATGCTACCCTGGATGCCGCCCTCAGGGGCGCCCCGGAACGCTCTGATCAAATAGAAGGCCCCGGTGCATCTCAGGAAGAAGGGCCCACCGGCCAGTGTCTACGACCACCCCGGGCTCTCCCGGGATAACCTCGGACGGCTCTGGCGCCGGTGGGCCCTGGGTGGCTGCTACAGCGGGCCCGACAAGGCGCCTGCCTGCCTGACAGGGGTAGGACAGTCTGGATGACGGCGCCCACCATGCAAAAGGTGCGTTCATATTAGTTAGAGAGCAACAGAGAAGGCAGATGTGGTCTATAAATAGAAAGATCTCAGGACATGTAAGGGGACCGATCTTTTCGGGACCTAACTAGCTCACTGGTTCCGTGTTTGGGCTTTCCAACTCGGGATCACCAAAGAACGAATCCATACACACAAAGGACGAAGGGTATTACGCCTCCGGGCGGCCTGAACCTGTCTAAATCTACCGTCTCAATCCGCTTCCTTAGGGGAAATTCTTGGCGGTTTATACCCCTGGCCGAATCTTTAAATGGGGGTTACCAGTAATCCCTGCTAGCAGTAATCGTACACCGTCAGGTACTATGCTATCAATAAAAATATAAGAATTCTTG
Source organism: Panicum virgatum (assembly GCF_016808335.1). Lineage (NCBI taxonomy): Eukaryota > Viridiplantae > Streptophyta > Magnoliopsida > Poales > Poaceae > Panicum > Panicum virgatum. Next base: position 43,349,488 of record NC_053149.1, on the reverse strand, counting down.
AAGTTCGCTGGAGTGTATGACTTGGATATCAGTATAATTCTTTATGTTGTTTTTATTTGAGTACCACTCTTTCTTTTGTGGCTTATGCTATTGAGGGTGTCTATGTTCAAGTGAATAAAAAGCTAGACATATAAGTTGTGACACGTACCAAATGGTTGGGAAAACCTACCAAAATGTATGTATAACGTGAATTTTATCCATCATGGAACGGAGAGGTAAGAGAGTAAAACATGATCTGGTAATTAACAATTTAACATTTCAGAAAAAAGCATATAAATTTTCCATTAAAGGGATATTGTATGTCATCTATGGTCATGTATCATTCAATTATGTGCCATTTAAAATTGTTTGTCTTGTCCATTGTGTTGCATGTAAATAGCACAAGACATATTATGATACCGTTATGCATGTCCTGGTAAGATTTTTTTTCTTTTTGCGAGCAAGTTTATATATTTGGTTTATTGCACTCTAAAGTTATATCAATCTTAGATTGCAACCTAGACACCCTTTATTTCCCATTTGTGTTTCAATCATTAGGGTTGATAGTTTTGCACACCACAAAAGTAGCAACATTATATATACATACTAATGTGGAGTCTTTTTAACCATCTGAAAAATATATAAAATGATAACCTCAAATTCATATTATGGTATCGAAAAACAGGGATGAAAAGGTACTAACATAGGCATTTCCAATACACTAAATTGTTGGATTCTTGTGCTAAAGCTTACTCTTTGAGTTTAAATTAATTTGCATATTAGAATTTTGAAGTTAAACTTCATAGTCAAATTATATTCATGCTTAATGTTTAAAAGTCATAATTGATGTAAGTCATATTAATTTATGAGACATCACATGAGAAATTTAGAGCCACAGTATGTCTCTAAAGACTTTTTAAAAATCTAGTACACCTACTAATATCATATGGATGGAGTACAAGGCTAGTCCCAAAAACATTTTTATCATGCACATTGAAAATGTCACATATGATTTTTTATGACATAGCATAGAGTTAATAGAGGGAGGGAGGGAGGGAGGGAGGGAGAGAGGGAGAGAGAGAGAGAGAGAGAGAGAGAAATCATATATTCTTAGAGAAACAACTTAGTTCTGGTATCCAATACAAGATGTGGACACTTTTGTATCCATCATGATAGAAGCAATGCTAAAATTCTATCCTATGCAACTTGTAATGATTAATTTAAATAGGGTTAGTAATTTAGCAACATATATAATGATTAATATAAATTATGGTTAGTAATGAAACAACACCAAAATAACTACGTAACTTGTAAGTTGCACTCCCTCAAGTTGCACACGCAACCTAAGGTTCAAATGTCTTTAAATTCTTGACTAACAATTTTTATTACTATTGTTGGATTCACACTTAAAGCAAAATCATATTATATTAGCAGTCAAAACTAAAAAAGTGTGGCATTAGAAGCAACATTGGGCGAAATCGCGTCTCACATTTGAAAAATGATGAAGTAACATACTTCCATTTTATGGCATTACATGTTGGAGAAAGTGATATGGTACAATTCATTGGGGGTGGCTTGAGTAATCCTAGTGGAGAGTTCCATATTAGTGTTTTCGAGAATAACCGCATCAACGGGAATGAAATGAATTGGTGTTTGAAAAATAAACCACTCCACATAAGCATTTAATTTCATAACTCACCAAGATTGGTATCCATGTCCAAATGTTTTCATCTAGATGAAAACGGTTTCTTCTCTCTCCTATTAAATCTGATGTTACACTACCAGAATAATTAATGAGAATGAAAACCCCTTTGGGAGTAGTCTAATGCTCTCTCCATTTTAAATAATAATTTCCTTTATCTTGTTCTAAGGGTCTATTTGATCTGGGGCTAATTTTTAGTCAGCTAAAAATCAACTCTAGATGATCCAAATAGGGAGGCTAAATTTGGATTAACCTCCAACTAAAGTTTAGTCTATTAGCCCTCAGAAACTAGCTGATGAGGGCTAGTTTCTAGAAGCAGATAGCGATACAAAAATACTAACCCCAAACTTTATCCACTCTCAGCATGCGCTTGGCATAAAAGTATAGATGACTTTTCTCAATACTATAGTGTCGGGTACCACGATTAGGGGCACCCTAATCGGGGTACTAAGATCGCTTTAAAAATACAAACACCTGTTAAGGCAACTGGGCCCACGAAGGCCCACGGCCTGCTTCCTATCCGGAAGAAAGGAAAGGACTCAAAGGAGCCCAGCATGCGGCCCATTTGCATCCCCCTTGAACCCGCCAGACAATCTCCGCCTCGCTCGAGGGTAGCGAATCTACCCTCGAGCGGGTGACTCATTTTCCGCCTCGCTCGAGGGCCCCCCTCGGGACCCTCGACCGCGCAACACACCTCCACCTCGCTCGAGGGTAGCGGATCTATCCTCGAGCGGGTGACTCATCTCCGCCTCGCTCGAGGCCGTCTCTCGGCACAAGGGACAAACGGCCCCGCCGCCCAACCGCCCGCCGTACGAAGGCATTAAAGGCCAGCCACTCCGTCACGGCACCATGGGCGGGCGGCGTTAGGCCGCCATTTCCACAGTGGATTTGACCGGCGTCCCATCCGCTGACTCCGGTCGCCATTCACCATCCCGGATGCTGTAGCAGCACCTTGGGACCTGCAACGCGGGACAAGACAGGCTCGGCACTGCTCCCGTTACTATGCTGCCGACACCGACCGTCCGAACCCGCCTCCCTCTGGGGAAGGGGTCCGACGACGTCACGTGTCCTTCCGGAAGGGGCCCCCAGTACAAAATAAACAGAGTCCTGGACCTTCCCCTTTAAGGGTGCGGGACTTCCACGTGTCCCCCGGACCTTCTAGTGTGCACGCCCGCGCTCCGACCAGGGGTCAGGGGCCGTCGCGCGCCATTGCTGCCGCTGGTGCATGCAGGGCCCTGGTCCGCAAGGCCCACCGAGCGCCGCCGCGTTGTATACGATAAACCATACATCAACCTCGACCACGCCGCCTGCAGGGACACTGCAGGACGACCGGCGCGATCTTCGCAGAACCAAGGACGAAATCCAGGACGACAGTGACACGCGCCGCCTTCCCACAGTGTACTTCCTACAGTATCCAACCACTGTACCCCGCGATTCAGGGGAAAACGACGACTTCCATGCCCCACTCATGTGCGCCGCCCCTCCTTGTGACTATAAAAGGAGGAGGTGGGCTTCCTCTAGCCGGGTTGGTAGTGGGCTCTCTGGCTTCTTTCTTCCAAGAGGACGTTCAGGGACTACTGAGCACTCATCCCAAGCCGACTCCACTCCTAGCAGAGACTTGGGAGCTTCCCTCCCTCTCTCGCCTTGCTTGTACCCCCTACTACAAGCACTCCGGGTGCGAGATAATACAGTGCCCTCGCACACCCCCTTTGCTGGACGTACGGCCCCGCGGTCGGAACCAGGATAAACCGTGTGTTACTGTGATTGCCTCTTGCATCATCATCTGGGACGAGGAAACACGTAGCATTACTAGTTGGGATCCAGGCCCCCAGGTCGGGACATCGACAGTTGGCGCGCCTGGTAGGGGAAGCGCTGCGTGACATTTTTCTTTCTTGTTCCCTTTTGATCTCCAGGGATGGCGGGCAGATCCAACCCATACCCCATGGGCGTTTCGGATCCGTTCCCAGCGGGACGCATGATCTCGTTCGGGAGTCACGAGTTCAGAGCAACCGGCAACGGTTACCTCATGCAGCTCCTCTCGCCCGGACGCAACCCCGTCACCCCGACTTTACCAGCCCAGCGCAACAGGCGCTCGGGCCAACGTTCGCGACAGGCACGGGCGGAGCGGCGTCGTGCGGCACGCCACAACTCCCCCACGTGGGTCGAGGCTGGCATGTCGCTGCTCAGCATCACGACTAGCGGGGCCACCGCCTCGTCATCACGTGCCTCGGCGTCATCTACGTCGACATTGTCACCTGCTGCGGCACTAGTGCCTCCCAGGGGGGGCTCAACTTCGGCGTCGCCCTTCCCCTTTGGGATGCACAATGCTGCGGCCCACGCCTCATCAACCAGCGCTAACTTCATCGAGCATGAGGGTCTGCCGGGTCATCATCTTCTGTCGATTCGCCGCCTCATCGCGTCGTCTCCTGACGAATCCTACCCCGAGACGGCGAGATCGATCGCCGACGACATCAGCTTCTTCATGAACAACTTCAAGGCCGAGGAGGCTGAGGACTACTCCGGGGTCCGCGACCCCGACGCTCTCTGCACGTTCCAGCTGGCGACGGCTTACTTGCCTCACCTGCTCCGAAGACTCCAGCGAGGGGGATTTCGATCCTTCCCGAGAGTGCTTCATGGCGGACCTCGCGGACGAGCAAAACGACAACGCCCCGAGCAACCACGCGGACGGCGGGGCGGACGCGCAGGCAAACCCACCGGTGGTGCCGCTTGCAGCCCCTTCTTCATCAAGTTCGGCGGCGCGACAAGCTCAGCTGGCACATCTCAATGAGCTTCAAGCCAAGCTCGACGAGCAGCGTCAACAAACCTAGGAGCTGTGCACCGCACTCGAGCAGCAGCGTACCGCGCGTGGTGCACACGCCCAGGAGGCGGGACGTGTTGCACGGGAGCGCATCCTGGCCGACCACAACGTCGACAAATCTCCGGAGCTGAAGATGGCGGGCGAGAAGCTCGTCGCTGCGGCTTACCTACTCCAAGCTATGCCCGAGCCATCGACACCTTCGGGTCGCAACCTGCGCCGTGAGGCACAGGAGCTCATCGAGCAAGCTGCCGTGCAGCAGGCCGAGAGTTCTGCGTCTCGTATGCGCTCGAAAGCCCCGGAGCAGTGTGATGGGACCGCGCACCAGGACTACGAGGTTTCTGTGCACACAACCCCAGCGGGGAAGGGCAAGGCAGCCGTAGCGCCCGGTGCGAAGGCGCCCTCGGTGCACGAGCGCATCGGGAGAGTTCCCATAAGGGAGCGAATCCATGACACTCGCGGGCACGCTGGCGACGGCGACGTCCGCAACGTCATCGACGGCTGGAGGTACGCCCCTCGACGGGGTGGACACTTCGACCCTGAGCACGACAGGGGTGAGTCACCGGAGCCTCCGGGCACCCCGGTGTTCAGCCGGGAGATTCGAACTGCGTGTTTTCCCCCGTGCTTTCGACAACCCAACACCCTCGTCAAATACTCGGGCGAGACTGATCCTACAGTCTGGCTCAATGACTACCGCCTAGCGTGCCAGCTAGGCGGCGCGACGGAGGACGCGGTCATCATCCGCAACCTTCCTCTACATCTTGCTGACGCCACACGAACGTGGCTCGAGCAGCTGCCTGCGGATCAGATCCACAACTGGGCCGACTTGGTCCACATCTTCGTGGGCAATTTCCAGGGCACGTACGTGCGCCCTGGGAACTCTTGGGATCTCAAAGGGTATCGCCAGAAGCCCCGCGAGTCCCTGCGTGACTACGTGTGACGCTTCTCCAAGCAGTGCACCGAGCTCCCTAGCGTCACCAACGTCGAGGTCATCAACGCTTTCCTCGAGGGTACGACCTGCAGGAACCTGGTGCATGAGCTCGTGAGAAACCGACCCGTCAGCACCAATGAGCTGTTCGACGCTGCCACCAACTACACCGTCGGTGAGGAGGCCGTTGGTGCCATCTTCGACGACAAATCGAGCAAGCGCAAGGACGATGTGCCCGCGAAGGGCAGCAACGCCAAGCCCAACGCCCCCGCCAAGAAACAGAAGCGGGGGAGGAAGGGAAAGAAGCCGGTCCCACCGAACCAGCATGGGTCGGGGCAGGCAGAGGACTCCGAGGAGGCCTTCGCCGCCGCCCCAGACCGCAAAGGACCTCGCGGCCCCCTCGAGGCGGTGGTGGCCAATTCGACGACATGCTCAAGAAGCCGTGCCCTTACTACAAGGGCCCGGTCAATCATACCCTCGAGCAGTGCGAAATGCTCAAGAAATACTACAACCGCGTCGCGCATCGCGTGGAGGATAAGAAGAAGGACGCTGGTGACAAAGGTGGAGATGACGAGTTCCCCCCAGTGGAGAACGCCTTCTTCATCTTTGGAGGAGCAACGACGAATATGATTTCTCGGCAGCGCAAGCGTGAGCGCCGCGAAGTCTTTTCCGTCACCAAAGCCACGCCATCCTGCCTCGACTGGTCGAAGGATACCATCACCTTCGGCCGCGAGGACCACTCCGACTACGTCCCGCATCCGGGACGGTATCCGCTCGTTGTCGACCCCATCATCGGCAACACTCGCTTCTCCAAGGTGCTCATAGACGGAGGCAGCAGCCTCAACATCATGTACGCCCCTACCTTGGAGCTCATGGGGATCGGACTGGACAAGCTTCACCCCAGCAAGTCGCCATTCAACGTCGTCGCGCCGGGGAAGCGAGTCCAACCCCTCGGCCAGATCGATCTACCTGTGTGCTTCGGCACAGCAGCCAACTTCCGCAAGGAGGTACTCACTTTCGAGGTGGTTGGGTTTCGAGGATCCTACCATGCCATACTGGGTCGTCCTTGTTACGCCAATTTCATGGCCGTCCCCAACTACACCTACCTTAAGCTCAAGATGTCGGGTCCAAAGGGCGTGATCACCATCGGCTCTTCGTTCGAGCACGCCTACGAGTGCGACGTTGAGTGCGTTGAGCGCGCGGAGGCTCAAGCGGAGGACGAGGCCCTCGCAGCCACCCTTGACAAAATGGCAAGCGAGGCCTTGGACTCCACGCACCGACACGCTGGGAGCTTCGAACCCACCGAGGTTATCAAGAAGGTGCCCCTCGATCCGAACCACTCCGACGACAAGGCGTTGCAGATCAGCGCCAACCTCGACGGCAAATAGGAAGTGGTGCTCGTCGATTTCCTCAGCGCCAACGCAGACATCTTTGCGTGGAGCCCCTCGGACATGAGTGGCATACCGAGGGAGGTCGCCGAGCACTCCCTTGATGTCCGACCCAACTCCAAGCCGGTGAAGCAGCGCCTGCGATGCTTCGACGAGCTCAAGCGCCGGGCGATCGGCGGGGAGTTGCAGAAACTTCTGGCGGCCGGATTCATCAAAGAGGTATTCCATCCCGAGTGGCTAGCTAATCCAGTATTAGTGAAGAAAAAGAATGGAAACTGGAGGATGTGTGTAGATTACACCAGTTTAAATAAGACATGTCCAAAGGTTCCCTTTCCTTTGCCACGCATTGATCAGATTGTAGATACTACTGCGGGATGTGAACTTCTATCCTTTCTTGATGCCTATTCCGGTTACCACCAAATCAAGATGAAAGAGTCCGACCAGCTCACGACTTCTTTTATCACACCCTTCGGCATGTACTGCTACGTTACGATGCCCTTTGGCCTCAGAAACGCCGGAGCCACATACCAGCGGTGTATGCTCCATGTTTTCGGAGACCATCTCGGGCGGAGCGTAGAGGCATATGTCGATGATATCGTTGTAAAATCCAGGAAGGCGGACGACCTGGTAGCCGATCTCAAAATCGCGTTCGATTGCCTACGGGCCAAAGGGGTGAAACTCAATCCCGAAAAGTGCGTGTTCGGGGTGCTTCGAGGCATGCTCTTGGGCTTCATCGTCTCCCAGCGGGGCATCGAACCCAACCCTGACAAAGTCTCGGCCATCACTCGGATGGGACCGATCCAAGACCTAAAGGGGGTACAGAGGGTCATGGGATGCCTAGCATCCCTCAGCCGTTTCATCTCGCGTCTCGGCGAGAAAGGCTTACCCCTGTATCGACTCTTGAGGAAAACCGTGCGCTTCACGTGGACCCCCGAAGCCCAAGAAGCCCTCGAAAGGCTGAAGGCGTCGCTCACTCACGCCCCTATTCTCACACCACCTACGGACGGCGAGCCCCTCTATCTGTACGTAGCTGCGACGACCCAAGTGGTCAGCGCGGTGATCGTGGTCGAAAGACAAGAGGAGGGTCATGCTCTGCCCGTCCAACGACCGGTGTACTACATCAGCGAGGTGTTGTCTGAAACTAAGACACGCTATCCGCAGATTCAAAAGCTGCTCTATGCAGTGGTTTTGGCTCGGCGCAAGCTGCGCCACTACTTCGAGGCTCACCACGTCACCGTGGTCTCGTCTTTCCCCTTGGGAGAGATAGCCCGCAACTGGGAAGCCGAGGGTAGAATTGCCAAAATGGTCTGTGGAGCTGATGGGAGAAACACTCACCTACGCCCCCCGCAAGGCGATCAAGTCCCAAATCTTGGCTGACTTCTTGGCTGAGTGGACGGACACTTAGCTACCCCCTCCACAAATCCAGGGCGAACGCTGGACTATGTACTTCGACGGATCGGTGATGAAAACTGGCGCCGGTGCCGGCCTCCTCTTCATCTCACCCCTCGGAGAACACATGCGGTACGTGATACGCTTGCATTTCCCCGCTTCCAACAATATGGCGGAGTACGAGGCCCTTCTCAGTGGCCTCCGCATCGCCATCGAGCTCGGCGTCAAACGCCTCGACGCGCGCGGCGACTCTCAACTCGTCGTCGATCAAGTCATGAAGGAGTCTAGTTGTCATGACCCGAAGATGGTGGCGTACTGTAGCGCAGTGCGCTGCCTCAAAGACAAATTCGACGGCCTTGAGCTCAATCACGTCCCGCGCAAGTACAACGAGGACGCCGATGAATTAGCCAAGATCGCGTCGGGGTGGACCACCGTCCCCCCGAACATCTTCGCTCGCGACATCACCGAGCCCTCCGCCGAATTCAAAGATCCGGCGTAGCCGGGCCCCTCGTCCACCGGGTCCCACGGAGGGAACCCCCCGGCGGACGGGGTCCAGCCCATGGACATTGACTTCGGGACCACGTCCACTGATGAGGCCGAAGCAATGGAAGTCGACGAGGCCCCCACTTCGCGAGACTGGCGCGTCCAGTACATAGACTAGATGACTCGAGGGGTCCTACCCTCGAACCGCGCTCAGGCGTGGCGCCTCGCTAGGCGGGCCAAGTCCTTCGTTCTAATCGACGACATGCTATACAAGCGCAGTCCCTCGGGCGTCATGCATCGATGCATCCCCGTCCCCGAGGGCAAGGAGCTGATCCGCGACATCCACGCCGGCATATGCGGCCATCACGCTGCGCCGCGCACCCTCGTGGGTAACGCGTTCCGGCAAGGCTTCTACTGGCCCACCGCGGTCGCTGACGCCACCGACGTCGTGCGGACCTGCGAGGGTTGCCAGTTCTATGCTCGAAAGACACACCTCCCGGCCCATGCTCTGTAGACCATCCCCATCACGTGGCCGTTCGCCGTGTGGGGACTAGACCTCGTCGGTCCACGGAAGAAGGCGCCCGGGGGCTTCACCCACTTGCTGGTGGCGGTCGACAAGTTTTCCAAGTGGATCGAGGCTTGACCCATCGGCAAGATCAAATCCGAGCAAGCAGTTCTGTTCTTCATCGACATCGTCTTCAGGTTCGGGGTCCCAAACTCGATCATCACTGGCAATGGCACCCAGTTCACAGACAAGAAGTTCTTGGCGTTCTGCGACAGTTTCCACATACGTGTGGACTGGTCGGCTGTGGCACACCCACAGACGAACGGGCAAGTGGAGCGTGCCAACGGCATGATCCTCCAGGGACTGAAGCCGAGAATCTTCAACAAGCTGAACAAATTCGGCCGAAGGTGGCTCACGGAGCTACCCTCGGTCATTTGGAGCCTGAGGACGACCCCAAGCAGAGCCACGGGCTTTTCTCCGTTCTTCCTCGTCTACGGCGCTGAGGCCATTCTCCCCACCGACTTGGAATATGGATCGCCAAGAGCAACAAAACCAGCGAGTTCGCGAAGACTCCCTGGACCAAGTGGACGAGGCCCGAGACGTGGCGCTCCTCCACTCTGCGTGCTTCCAGCAGTCCTTACGAAGGTATCAAGCGCAGAGGGTCCGGCGCCGAGACCTCAACGAAGGGGACTTGGTGCTGAGGCTCCGACAGGACAACAGGGGCCGCCACAAGCTCTCACCTCCATGGGAAGGGCCGTACATAATCGCCGAGGTGCTCAAACCCGGCACGTACAAGCTGGCGAACAAAAACGGCGAAGTCCACACCAACGCTTGGAACATACAACAGCTACGTCGCTTCTATTCTTAGCATTTCAAGCTATTTGTATATTGTTCGTACTCGCATTTTCAATTTCCCAAAATAATAAGGAAGTACGCTTTACTTATTGCTTTTTGGGAACCTTCCAGGACCCTCAAGGGCTCGGATGCACACGAGCATTGAGGTACGCTCGGCTTTACCCTCGGCAAAGCCGAGCCCCCCTCGGGGGCTACTACGGGGGGAACCCCCGAACGTCCCCAAAAAGTCGTCAATGTTTTTTCGAAATATTTCCGTCTCGACCCTAAGCTTCTCGTATCCTTGAAAAAAACGGACGTGAGGCGTAAGCAACTACGGTACGGGGCTGGCCGAGTCGTGGGGCCAGCTACGCCTCCGGGATACGGCACCCCCCTCACCACCCTACGCCTACGTTGCTTATGAACGCGAACTTCCTCGCAGATGTTTATCTAAGTCGCATACGAAGAACACGGAAATAAAGTAAAGAAATATAGGCTCGAACTCACAAGGCCTCGACGGGCCACACATTCAAATTACGAAAATAAAATCTCTTATATTCATAGGATGCGATTACAAAGCGCGACTATGATAAACACTAATCTATTTACATGGGCTTCGAGGCCCAGTTTTCCTACAGGCTACCATCCCCCCTTGCGGGCCCTCAGGGGCGTCGAATTCGGCGATGGGAGGGATGTCTGCTTCGAGCTTCTCGGCGAGGACGGTGGCAAACTCCTCCGCGGCTGCGTTAGCTTCATCCATGATGACCGACGAGGCGTCCGCATCCGCATCATCGGGAACGACGTACCCCGACGACACCCTCTGGAGATCCATGAGGTAGTGTGTCGAGGCCACGGCGAGAGCCCGCAGGACACCGAGACGGAAGGTGCTCTTGGCGTGTTCGGCAATCCGGCCGCCTAGCGCGCGCAGGCGGCTGATCACCGAACTGCCCGAGACGGCACCCTCCCCCTCGAGCTCTTAACACACGCTCACGGCGGTCTGCTCCAGCTCAGCAAACTCCATCTGCGCCGTCGTGAGCGCGGTGTGGACCGCTTCCTTCGCCGCGGTCTCGTCCGCCACCTTCTGCCTCAGCTCTGAGCAAAGGAAACCAACGTCAGTTACTGAAAAGTAACAAATCAACGAAAAATCGAAGGTACTCACCCGTGATGTTCCTCTGCGCCTCCTCCCTCTGGGCTCGAGCGGCCTCTTCGAGCGAGGACAAGGAGGCTTTCTTCTCCTTAAGGGTAGCCCCCATGTTCTGGAGAGCTACCTCCTTCTCCTCGAGGGCCTCGCCCTGTTCCTGGAGGGTCCCGGTGAGCGCAACCACGGCTACCTCCCTGTGGAGGAGCTCGGCCTTCTGCTGCTCGAGCATGGTGCTGAGACGCTATAGCTCGGCGCTTTGCGCCTCTGCCTCCCGAGATCTATCCTTGAGCGCCGTCCGAAGGCGCTGCAGCTCGGCAGCTTGTGCCTTGGCCTCCCGGGCCTTCTCCTCCGCTGCCGCCCTCTGGACGTCCCGCTCACCAGCAACCCGCGCCAGCTCCTCCTCCAGCGCCTGATGACGCGCTCCCAGATCCGCCATCTTCGCGTTAGCGTCAATACTCTTGAGTACCAGCTCGGCGTTGTGCTGCCCGAGCTGGCTCAGCTGGGAGTACCGCCGGTTCATCTTGGCGCTCTTTTCGCGCGAGATTTCCCTCAGCTGCTGCAAAGGGGAGGACGTGGGTGAAGACGCGTAAAAGTTAAACCGAATCCGAGCAATTTTCGGGGGGGGGGGGGAGTTTACCTGGCTGACCTGGTAATCCGCATTCTGGTGAAGCGTAAAGGCGCGGTCGAGGGCTTGCAAGATCTCGCGACCCACGCCCATCTGCTTGTTCCAGGCTTCCTCCTCCTCTTGCTCCTTGCGGAGGAACTCCGAGGGGACCCCGGATGGAACGATCGCCCCGAGATGGCCCCCCACGGACGTCCCCGCCTCGAGCATGCCCCGCGCTGGCTGACGCGAACTCGGCGATGTGCGCGGCGGCGCTTGCCGCAGCAGCGGGGTCGATGTCCATCGAGTCCCCGTACTCCTCGCTGCTGTCTGGCATCTCCACTACCGCCGTCACACCCCCTTGCGCCGTTGGCACGGGCGCTACCACGACAGTACCCTCGTCCCGGGCCTCCGCGGGCCCCGGGACGGGAGCTCCTTCCACCATCGGCGCCTCTTGCGCCGTCTCCTCCTCTGCGACGCCCTCGCCCTCGGCCCTCGGGGGCTCAAAGATGAGGGTCTCCTCCTCCACACGGTCGGCTGGGCCTCCTGCGCGCCCCCGCCGGTCTCTCCTCCTGTGTCCGGTCGGGCGGCACTGGCCGCATTGCCCTGACCGGCCTCAACTTCAGTAACGGCAAGGGTGGTGCCGTCCGCACCGCCCTGACCGGTCTCCCCGGCGTCGGAAGCCGGAGCGGTTGCTTCAGCACCGATCTGGCCGGCGTCACCCTCCTTGTGCCCGAGCTTGCTGCGCCGCCTGGGCACCCCGAGCCATGGCCTCCCGTAGCCTCGCGGCCGCCGCCTCTAGGTCCACAGCAGGCAGGGGCTGCGGCGCCGTGTGCGGCGTGCTTCGTGCTGCGGTCTTGAGAGCCTTGGCCGGGGCAAGCTGCACCGCATCTTTGGGGACAGCCCCGGGGCTGAAAATCGAAGAACACGAGTAGAGGACAACAGGATCGAGAAACCCACCAAACACGCAACAAAAACGAAAGCGAGGTCTGCTTACCCAGATCGAGCACTCATGCTCCGCTTCCTCGTGGCGCTTCTTCGGGCCCGAGTCGCCGTGCCACCCCTCGAAGACTGCCCCGAGGGCGCCCCTCTCGTGTCAGCCTGGTGACTCGAGGCTGCCAGTACGGACGACTCCTCGCCCGCCGCAGCCTCGTCGCCACGGACCAGCACCTGGGGCGCAGGCGTCTCCTCACCGGCCGCCAGAGCCGACGACCCCCGCTCAGCCCCCTCGAGGGATGGGTGCGCCGAGGCCTCTGCTATGGCCCTCGTCACCTCCGGTGCCACCGGCTCCCCCTCGTCATCATCCCACAGGTAGAACGGTGGGGGGCTCGCGCCCGCGGCTTCCCCGTCGCTCCCCAGACCGTGGTCCTCGGCATCCGAGGCCTCCTCCTCCTCCTCCTCCTCCTCCTCCTCCGAGGACTCGGGCGTGGCGGGCCGTGCTTTCCCCTCCGCACAAGCAAGCTTGCACTCCTTGTCATGCTTCGCTTTTCTCTTCCTCTTCCTCTCGGCCTTTGCCTCCGTTGCATCCTTCCGCCTTTTCATCTTCTCCGCGTGGAGACGATTGATTAGGCGTTGTTCCGGGACCGGGGGCCTCGAGGAGCCGCACCTCAACCCCTGCAAAGCACACCCGAGATAGGGTCAGGAAAAAGGGACCACACAACATACAGCACATTCGAAATCAAAACTTACCAGAGAAATGTACCCCGGCTCGGGGCGCATCTTGATCCTCCAGAGGTCCTCGGGATTTTGAGGGAAGTCCGCCACCGCGTACTTCACCCTCCGGGTGGCGGCGGTGTGGGAAAGCAGCTTTTTCGAAGTCCTCGAGCCCTCCACCTTGCTCCCGGGGGTGAGCTCGAAAATCGGCAGGGCCCTTTCCACGAGAGGGATAACCCTCTGCCGGTGGAAGTTCGCGATGACGGCCGCTGCCGTCAGCCCCTTCCTCACCAGACGCGCCAGCGCGTCGGTGAGGCCCTCGAGCTTGGCTTGTTGCGATGGGTTTGACACCCCCCAGTCCCACTTCGGCGGACACTCCCGAAGAACTTTGTTAGTGAACGCCGGGAGCGCGCCCCTGTAGTTCCGAAGGTCGAACCACCCTCGGCTCCACCCGGAGTTGATTGTCGTCATCTTGCTCGTGATGTAAAGATTCCTCCGGGTCGGGCGGACGTGGAGCGTCAGGCCCCGGCGCGCGCGAACCGCCTCGGTTGGCCCCGCGCGTTTTCGACGAAGAGTTCGCCGTGGAACAGATGGACCCAGAGGTCCCAGTGGGCTTCGATGCCGAGGTACCCCTCGCAGACGGCGACGAAGACCGCCGCCTGCGAGATGGAGTTGGGGCTGAAGTTGTGCAGCTCCACTCCGTAGTACTCGCACAAAGCCCTCATGAACCTGCTGACGGGGACGCCGAAGCCTCGCTCGTGAAGGCGCACGAAGCTCACGACATAGCCTTGCGGGGGCTTCGGCTCGGTCTCGTCCGGATGTGGGGAAATCCACACCGGCACCCCTGAGTCGGTGATCCGCGGCAGCAGTCGGTCGGCGACCAACTGCTGCAGGACCGCCACGGTGGCGGAGGACTTCCCCCACGGCAAAGGCTCCTGGATGTCAGACATGTCTTCGATTCGAGGGGGGATGCGGGAATGAAGGTTCCGAAACGGCTAAGGTTCTCTCTCTCTCTCTCCTCCTTCTTCCTCCTTTTCGCTCTTGGCTACGGGTTCAGAATGCAAAGGAGGCGGAGAAGACGGAGAGGGATGAAGGCAAATGGCCAGGTGAGCCCAAACAACCCATTCCTCTTCATTTTATTTCACCACGACGGACGCAGCCGCAGCCACGGCCCAAATCTACCGCATTGAGTGCGGCAGATTTTGCTCTCGCTGACGGTTGGGCCCCACGACCGCGGAGTCTCCCACGCGCGCACGCAACAATAACTGCGGCACGGTAACCGGCGGGCACGGCGCGACTGTTGCGCTATCCCATCCGTCAGCCGCCGCCCGTGCCGCTTCGTCTGCCCGAGGCTGTCGCCTGAAATGGCGCGCCCACGCCGCACCTCACAGATCGGGCCACGTCGCCCACCACCAGCAGAAGACCCGCGCGCATAACTCGCGACTCTGCGTCATTTCCGAATCACGACGGAATATTCTTTCGAGGGGTCTCTTTACCCTCGAAGGAATCGCATTTCGAGGCCTTACTGATCAGGGGGTCGAAGCCTGGCCCTTCAGGGGGTTCGACAAGCGCCCTAGATCACCAGAGTCAGGGACTGCAGGGATGTGCCATACAAGCTACCCTCAAACGCGGAGTTCGAGACATCCTACGCAGTGTTCAAGGCCAGTCGAGGGTGCCTAGAAGGGGGATCCCATCGAGGGAGAGCATCGAGCCCTCGGACCCTACCGAATGGGTCCGAGCCCCGCCTAGCGAACCTTCGCAAGTGCTCTATGTGACGTGTCTATGGACCACGAGCCGACCCTTATCGAACGGGGCACGGACGTCCGCTTGAACAACCCGCTAATAGCTCACTGAAGTAGCCATAGCTCGCGGCCCGGGCATGGGTAGCATGGTGCGCTTCACCCCTCCTCCCTGCGGAAGGGTGACGAGGGTCGTAATCAAAGTCGAGGGTTCCCCTGAACACCCTCATACGGGCCTGGGCTCGGGGGATCCTCGCACACCACGGTTCAAAACCGCACCCTCGAATAAATCGGCAACCGACACTTGTGAAGCTCCACGTGTATAACCGAACCCCCCGCTATTAAGGTACGTTCCCCCAACGGCTAAGCTGAACGCCGGGTCGCTGTACCAGCACTGAGAGTACCGAGGCCGGCTGAAAAAGCGCCGATGCCGGCTGAAAAAGGTGCTGGACGGCCACCCCAGTAAAGCTACCCAGTGGGACAACGTTTGTAGCCCTTGGACGAGCACAAACACTCCTCCAAGGCCTCGGGGGCTACACCCGCGGGTGCGCTGACGCGCCCCCGCGAAGGATAACTTCACACATATTCGAGGGTCGTAACTCTATGTACACCCCTATACCCTCGGTAATCCTCCCCGCAGAGGAGAAAGGGGACTTTATTGCTCAAATGCAAGTAAAGATTACAAAGGGTTACCGGCACGAAACCATCGAAAGATACAAACACATTGCCACCTATGTGGCAATTTTCCCTATCTTGGGGAGGAACGAGTGACGAAGAAAGGCTCCAAGCCCTTGGCTGACGCAACGGCCAGGCTGCTAGGGATGCGAGAAGCAGCCCCCAGACCTCACAGGTCCAGCGGGACGCTCTCCTCGCAAGCCTTCTTCTAGCGTCTCCTCCACCGAAGACCATGCGGGGGGTCGAGCTGGCGGACAGCGCCCTCCGCACCGTCTCCCCGAGAGCAACCTTGTCGCCGGGGGGGGGGGGACGATGCGAAAAACAGCCGCCGGACCTGGCGCCAACGCCACGGTCAGGCGTCACCATCCCCCTTCAGGCTAGGGGACATCGCAGGAGCAGGACCCCATGGGCCCAATGCTCTTCTGCTGATCCCACTGAAGCTGAGGGATGGTGCGCACGCCCACTCCGGTCTTCCTCCACCGCTCGCAAGCTTTCTTCTAGCGCCAAAAGTCTGAAAAAAGCCAGGCCACCCCATCCGGGGGCCGGTCACAAAAGGGCAGAGAAAACATTACAAAATTAGGGTGATACTGGAAGAAAGAGCTGGGAGGTTGGAGAAGAAAGGGAACCCCCACGACCCCTATTTATAGCTGCGCCGGGCACAAAGCTTCAAGCTTATCAAAGAGCGGAGGCTTGTATCGCCCGTGACGAAGCGGCGCTCCACGAGCAAAGGATGTCCTCGGTCCCCGCGCCGAGACATGACCAAGCGAAATAAAGCGGAGCTGAGCCCTGGACGCTAAGCGGGGCAGTGTCGGCTCTGGCCGGCTGCCCTCGAACGGCGCGCCGCAAGGCAACCAGGAACGTCGGGGCCAAGGCTCTACGTGCGTGACAGCGCGATGGGAGCACCAGCTGCCGAGCAGCGGGCGCCACCGTCGCCCTG
This sequence comes from Panicum virgatum, assembly GCF_016808335.1. Taxonomy (NCBI): domain Eukaryota; kingdom Viridiplantae; phylum Streptophyta; class Magnoliopsida; order Poales; family Poaceae; genus Panicum; species Panicum virgatum. Next base: position 43,332,722 of record NC_053149.1, on the reverse strand, counting down.
GCCCCTCTCAGCGAGCGGACACGTCTTGACCTTCAAACAAATAAAGAGGCGCGCGCCTCGAAGTACTCCCCCCACGGGCGTACTACCCCGACCGGCGTGTTGCCACATCCACCGGGCTGGCGCTTAGGCGCGTCTGGCGGGTGCGCAGCATTGACTGATCACGTCAAAGGGGAAATCGCCGAATCACCCTTTGGTCGAATCCATTGACTCGGCCAAAGCCTCGGGGACTACTGTCGGGTACCACGATTAGGGGCACCCTAATCGGGGTACTAAGATCGCTTTAAAATACAAACACCTGTTAAGGCAACTGGGCCCACGAAGGCCCACGGCCTGCTTCCCATCCGGAAGAAAGGAAAGGACTCAAAGGAGCCCAGCATGCGGCCCATTTGCATCCCCCTTGAACCCGCCGGACAATCTCCGCCTCGCTCGAGGGTAGCGAATCTACCCTCGAGCGGGTGACTCATTTTCCGCCTCGCTCGAGGGCCCCCCTCGGGACCCTCGACCGCGCAACACACCTCCGCCTCGCTCGAGGGTAGCGGATCTACCCTCGAGCGGGTGACTCATCTCCGCCTCGCTCGAGGGTAGCGGATCTACCCTCGAGCGGGTGACTCATCACCGCCTCGCTCGAGGCCGTCTCACGGCACAAGGGACAAACGGCCTCGCCGCCCAACTGCCCGCCGTACGAAGGCATTAAAGGCCAGCCACTCCGCCACGGCACCATGGGCGGGCGGCGTCAGGCCGCCATTTCCACAGTGGATGTGACCGGCGTCCCATCCGCTGACTCCGGTCGCCATTCCACCATCCCGGATGCTGTAGCAGCACCTTGGGACCTGCAACGTGGGACAAGACAGGCTCGGCACTGCTCCCGTTACTATGCTGCCGACACCGACCGTCCGAACCCGCCTCCCTCTGGGGAAGGGGTCCGACGACGTCACGTGTCCTTCCGGGAGGGGCCCCCAGTACAAAATAAACAGAGTCCTGGACCTTCCCCTTTAAGGGTGCGGGACTTCCACGTGTCCCCCGGACCTTCTAGTGTGCACGCCCGCGCTCCGACCAGGGGTCAGGGGCCGTCGCGCACCATTGCTGCCGCTGGTGCATGCAGGGCCCTGGTCCGCTGGGCCCACTGAGCGCCGCCGCGCCGTATAGGATAAACCATACATCAACCTCGACCACGCCACCTGCAGGGACACTGCAGGACGACCGGCGCGATCTTCGCAGAACCAAGGACGAAATCCAGGACGACAGCGACACGCGCCGCCTTCCCACAGTGTACTTCCTACAGTATCCAACCACTGTACCCCGCGATTCAGGGGAAAACGACGACTTCCATGCCCCCACTCATGTGCGCCGCCCCTCCTTGTGACTATAAAAGGAGGAGGTGGGCTTCCTCTAGCCGGGTTGGTAGCGGGCTCTCTGGTTTCTTTCTTCCAAGAGGACGTTCAGGGACTACTGAGCACTCATCCCAAGCCGACTCCACTCCTAGCAGAGACTTGTGAGCTTCCCTCCCTCTCTCGCCTTGCTTGTACCCCCTACTACAAGCACTCCGGGTGCGAGATAATACAGTGCCCTCGCACACCCCCTTTGCTGGACGTACGGCCCCGCGGCCGGAACCAGGATAAACCGTGCGTTACTGTGATTGCCTCTTGCATCATCATCTGGGACGAGGAAACACGTAGCATTACTAGTTGGGATCCAGGCCCCAAGTCGGGACACCGATATATAGATAAAATTTAGTTCAGGTTTCTAAACACGATAAGGCTATTTTTAATTTTCTAAAGTTTAGCCATGGTTTTAACCTATCCAATCAGACCCTAAGTTAAATCTATCTAATTTTAAATAATTTTATAGTGAAATATAATAGAAAACAAACTAATTTGATATTGAATATGTCGATATTCTTCTATAAACTTGAACAAAGTTAAAATGAATTATAATTTTAACACAAAGCTAGTAGAAGACAAAGTGAGACAAAAAAACCATGGTTATTGGTGCATAGAGAGCTCCCCTACTCAAATACATCTAGTTGTACTTACAATATTCTTAGCATGGAGCGTGATAAAAACGATGGTAGTTCTTTAGACGGTTAAGCATCATGCCCACATTTTACACTCTTAAATTAGTGCTTTTAACGATTTATATTCGTCGGCCTACGATAATCAAGGCATGTAAAAAAGCCACTTTTGTTTCTCTAGCACAAATAGACTATGTTTAGACTTAAGCCGAAAGTCTAATAAGGTTTCCCTTGAAAAAGAAAATGCTACCAGATTTTATTTTGTACCACGTCAATTCCATTGCGGTGTTTGCCAAATTTCTGTTCAAACCCATTTTTTTATAAGATAGTTTCTGTTCACACCGGGGATACGAAATGCAGCAGGCCCCGTCCGTGCGATGCGGCGGCCCAAGTTTGTTTCCGCGACTGTCCAACAGCGCCGGCTCGGCCTTTTGGCGACCAAAGCCGACTCCTCCCTCTTCGGCGCGCATTCTCCGACTCCTTCCCTCGCAAGCTGCGCCCCCCCCCCCCCCATTCCCGCCCCCACACCTCCTCCTGCCGCCGCCTCTACCGCCGGCGGCGGCGAAATGCCGGTCTACAACATCCGCGGCGTCGATGTCGACTTCCCCTTCGATGCCTACGACTGCCAGATCACCTACATGGACCGCGTGATCGAGTCCCTGCAACAGGTAACCAATCTCCCCGCCGCCAAATCCTCCAAATCCACGTGCTAAACCCTACCCAAATTTTGGCTCGATTCTGACTGCTTCGGGTTGGCGTTGCCCCGCCGGATCGATGTGCAGGGGAAGAACGCGCTTCTGGAGAGCCCGACTGGGACGGGGAAGACGCTGTGCCTGTTGTGCGCCTCGCTCGCGTGGCGCCGCACCTTCGGCGAGTTCCTGCGGGGAGGTCGCGGCGGCGGCCGCGGCGGCGGAGGGAGCCAGCAGCCGCACTACGGGAGCCAGCAGCCGCACTATGGAAGCCAGCTGTCCGGGAGCCAGCAGCCAGGGGACCCCGTGTCTCCGCAGGAGCACTCCGGGTGCCCCGTGTCTCAGCAGCAGCACTCGGGGTACCCCGTGATCATATACGCCTCCCGGACGCACAGCCAGCTCCGGCAGGTCATCAAGGAGCTCAAGGCCACCAGCTACAGGTCAGCAACTGAACTTGTTCTTCAGTACCTTGTTCTTATTTGAGAGCTAATTTTGTCGGACTGTCTGCTGTTAAGTAATTTCTCATGAATTCCATGGTGCTGAGGGCTGGAAACGTCTTTTGTAGCTGCATTTGTAAATTGACTGATCTTATAACCTCTGATGGTTCATAATCAATTTGGTGTATAATGTTTCACAGGCCGAAAATGGCAGTGCTGGGCTCCCGTGAGCAGATGTGCATCCATAGCGAAGTGAGCAAACTCCGTGGAAGAGCACAGAACAATGCCTGTCACTTCCTCTGCAAGAAACGCCGGTGCCAGCATAATAACAATGTCTCTGGTAATTGCAACAGAGAGTTATTCTCATTTAGATAAGCCTTAAATTTGGCTCTGCATGCTGCTTGCTGCACAAAAAATAAATGGCAACCATAAAAGGACGCAGACATGCATAAATTCTTGCCTGCACCCTGATCCATTCTGATTGATAAAGGGTGTTATCTCTCTGAATGCCATGATTGTTGTTTGATTCTTGCAAATGTCTATTCAAGTGGGAGACCATTCTTATGTTCTACCCACCTATTCAATGCTGGTCGAATACTTCTGTTCTATCCACCTTTAGCTACTTACTTTTCGTTTTTATTCTAAAGAAAAATACATAACTCATGAAGGGCACTTCCTGCAGAGTTCATGAAAAACAAACCTGACTTTGGGAGCAAGCCTTTTGACATAGAAGATTTAGTTAATATTGGTAAAGGGAAATCTAACGGCCCGTAAGTTTCATATTTTCTCTCTGTATTTTCCATTATTACAGATCAATGGAAAACATATTCATGGATTTTTGACCCACTAGTGGCATCTTTTTCTTTACCATTTAAGGTGCCCATATTACATCTCCCGGGAACTTTCAAAGTCAGTTGATATCTTGTTTGCTCCTTACAACTATCTTATTGATCCGGGAAACCGTCGTTCCTTAAATAGCATACCATGGGACAATGCAGTACTTATATTTGATGAAGCACACAACTTGGTAAGGGCCTCCTTCTGTTTATCTATTTGGCAATTGAACTCTCAGTACTATAGCCTTAAACTTAAATTGAAAATTCTGATTCTGAATGTAAAAGCATCTATACTCTAGACTTAAGTTGAGCACAACTCTTTTATGCAGGAGAGTATATGTGCAGATGCAGCTTCTTTTGACTTACATCCAAATAATCTAACTGCTTGTGTAGCAGAAGCTAATGAATGCATCAAACTGTGTTCAGCAAAGAGGTCGACTGAAAATTCTGCTGATAAACAATTTGACCCCGAAAATTATGCAATCCTCAAAGGTGAGCTAAAGTTATTTCAACTCTCATAGCCGTACTCGGATCCATATGGTTCTAAACTACTATGCCTTTCTTTTGTTGTTATGTAGAAAGCTTGTACCTTCACTTTGACGATTTTGAGACTGATTCCCTGTTGGTAATATCAAAACATTCTTTCCAGCTCTCTTAATGGCACTTGAGAAAAAAATTGGTGAGTTGGTAATCGAATCCAAGGAGTTGGGCTGCACAAAAGCTGGGAGTTACATATACGATTTTCTCTCTGAACTGAATATTACGTCTGACACATCCAAAAAACTAATTGAGACAATTGATTGCGCTTCACTGCTATTAGAGGAAGGTAATTGGATTTTTCTTGTATTATTCTTTATATTACAGTGCACTATTATTCTTGATAATTAGTGAGTCCAACGTTGTCCATCTTTTGGAGCTCTGTTGTGTTAGGCCCTGTTTGGATCCTCTAGCTAATGGTTAGCTAGCTAAATTTAGCTGTTAGGGATCCAAACAGGTCAGCTAATGGAATAGCTAATTGCCATCCAGCTAATTGGAACTATAGTATTCCATTAGCTGGTGAAACCCAGCTATTCCCAGCTAATGGTGTTTAAAGACCTTTCTACCCTCTTTCTGTATTGCACCAAACACGATCTGACTGCTAGCGCCATTGTTGTGGAGGATCCGAACAGGGACTTAGTTGAACACATTGAACTTTTAACAAATATCTGGATGGTTCATGCGAAGTGGTTCCGTAATGTTGTTTTGTTCCTGCATATTTAGGAAATTCTGCTGAAACTGGACCAGGTGCCCAGGCAAAGGCCACAGTGTCTAGATTGGAGTCAATTAGGGACATTTTAGACATAATTTTTAGGGGAGGTGGTCAAGACCATGCAAAATATTATCGTGTAAGTTTCTCTTCAATTCTTTGTCTCTCTGATTGCATTTCTCCATTCATTTTTATTGGTTTATTCAATTAAGTTATTTCCATGCCTCCCCATAATTCTGGCTTCACTCTTCTTTTGTCATCCAACCCTATTTTTCATATTTGCAGCATAAGCTTTGCATACTTTAAGACTCTTACAACCACACTTAATCTTTCCAGTTTCATGTGAATGAATCTCAGCAAACATCTGGAGATGCATTGAAAGTTCTGGGTAAGTCCAAAGTTGATATGTAACATATATGTTCTTTATATGAACGAAAATGTCTAATCCCTGATACAGTGATACAGTTCATTGCTCACTATGAACTGCACGCATAGTATTACTCCACTGACTTCTTTCAGATATAGGAAAAACCACATTTGACACGTGGTACAGTTCACTGCTCAATTCTAAACTGCATGACTAGAATAATTACATTGATTCCCATCAGACACGGTCCCTTCAAATAAGATAATGTACTCTTTAGTTAGTCTCCTCAGTAACTAAATAACTATGCATCCAATTATCCACAATTTTCTTGCATTCCCAGGTAAATCTTCAAGAACCCTTAGTTGGTGGTGTTTCAACCCGGGGCTTGCGATGGAAGAATTTCTCAAGCTGGGTGTGCGCTCCATTATATTAACTTCTGGCACTTTATCTCCCTTGGATTCACTCGCCATGGAACTAAACCTGTAAGTAAATCTATTTAGATAATCGTTGACTTTGAGCTTTGTTGGTTGCTTATTGATATTGATTTCTCTATTTGATGTTGATTATCAAGATAACATTGTTTTCCATGAATCCAGTGAATTCCCAGTTAGACTAGAGAATCCTCATGTCATTTCCCCAGATCAAATATGGGTTGGAGTAGTGCCTGTTGGCCCTTCTGGACAAGCACTTAATTCTTCTTATCGTACGCGTGAGACTATACAATATAAACAAGAATTGGGTACTGCTATAGGTAGGCCGATAGTAACAAAATACAGCTGCTTTTATTCTGATATAACTCTGCTGACTTATTTGCTCGTTTTGCAGTAAACTTTGCACGCATTGTGCCAGATGGACTCCTTGTTTTCTTCCCTTCATATTCTATGATGGATAAGTGTGTCGAATTCTGGAAAACTAGGGTATTCCTAATTTCTGACTGGTAGTTCTAACCACTTGAAGTACTTATCCTAGACATTTATAATTTAACCTCTTACAGAACCATTCAAATTCAGCATCTGAGAACACGATCTGGCAGCGAATCTGTAAGCACAAGCAGCCAGTTATAGAGCCTAGGCAGTCATCAAACTTTCCAAGTGCAATCGAGGTTATGAAACATTTTACCAAACCGACATGAATTTAAACACTTCATATGCTCATATAATTGTGAACCATTTTATTTGCAGGATTATGCAGCGAAATTACGCGATTCTTCTATTTCTGGGGCAATATTTTTTGCAGTTTGTCGTGGCAAAGTTTGTTCTTTTTCACTATAACAGCTTCCTTTGCTTTCTATTCTAACTTCTCTTGATTTTAGTTTTTCGTTTTCAATGTTCTTGAGTTGAATGATATTTTTTTCGCGAGTCTGCTTGATTCGAAGATTTATTATAACCCTTATGTTCACTTTTTTTTTTCATGTGCTGAAAGATAAAACATGCTTAACATCATAGAATTAAATCTATGGGTACTGTAATGATGATATGTATTTTACATTTATAAAGCTGAAATTTCATGAATGCCCTGCGGATAGCAGGAGCACGAGACCATGAACAAGTAAGGCTTATTTCTGATCTTATAAAATACAAGTCATTGAGCTATAGAAGTAACCGGTGACAGGTCAGAAAAGAGTTAACGACAAAAAGGGGCAGGGGTAATTTTCTAAGTTACTTTAATATGATGGCAGGGGCCAAATAGTATACTTATGAATCTTAGAACTAGATGGTTCTAATGCCAGATTATGGAGCATGAGGGAGGGAGGGAGAGCCCTGCCAGGCCTCCTCTCCCTGCCCCTGGCTGCGTGATTAAACAACTTAAAGGAATTGAAGGGTCATCGGAAGGACGTGTACTAATACGTTGGGAGTACCATTTCCAAAATGTTTAATCTTTAAGTTTTGCTCCCTCATTTATGCAATTTTGCTTGCACAGGTTAGTGAGGGTCTTGATTTTGCTGACCGTGCTGGGAGGGCAGTAATAGTTACTGGAATGCCCTTTGCTACCCCAACTGATCCTAAGGTTTGTTTCTATCTGTATGGTGTGGAATTATCTACCTAAACTTTTCTAAACGGCAAGAATGCCCCCCTTTTTTTTACCTTCACATCGGTGTGTTTGGCACTGACAATTATGTATCGAAAATATTCAATTTTGCTGGCTTTGTACGATGTGCTGGTTTCATCTGTATTCGCACACACATTTCATTGGCTTTTTGGACAAGTTGGGTTCATACTGTATCTATTAAGTCTGGAAAGATTTTGTCATCATTTTTTTGGGTTTTCTTGGGTTTTCTATTGCTTCCTTGCTCATTAGCCTGCATTGGCTTGCACGCACTATTTGCTCTTTGGCTTTCAGCAAACGTAATTGGCCTTTTCCTTGAATTAACCTTGCAATTTTCCTTTCTGTCTGTTCCAGGTTCGGCTCAAGCGTGAGTATTTGGATAAGCAGGGCACACCATCTAAGAACATAAAGGTTCAATAATTTCATAGTAAATGGTTAAGCGGGCCTCTGCTGATCAATCTTACAAAAACTGTCTTGTGATTGTTTTGTAGATGTTGACAGGAAACGAATGGTATTTGCAACAAGCAGCAAGGGCTGTCAATCAGGCTGTTGGACGTGTTATCAGACATCGCCATGACTATGGAGCTATTATATATTGTGACGAAAGGTAGGCCTAATCATAGTCCTCTAATCAAGGAATCTAAGCATTGTTGGTTTTGTGCTGGACTTCCCACGGAAATATGTTATTTATTGTGCTGGACTTCCCACGGAAATATATTATTTATTGTGCTGGGCTGTCAATATTTCTTGGTGTTCCTGGTATAGTAGATGCTAGCACGCATACAGTCTTGGATCTCAAAGGGGATCTTCCATAATATCTGTCATGGTCAGCGCAATCCGCCATGGCATTTTTTTCACACATAAGTTGTTTCTGGATTTTGTCCAGTCATTATATGATTGTTTTAGTTAATACTAGATACATAGAACACTTGTAAGGAGTCGTATTGAAACCAAGAAAGAGTTCACTTTATTTATTTCTTCTGTTATTCACATGTGTTGCAACCAGTATACTGACATTTTAGGTTCCGTATTGTAATCCTTAGTGACACCCAAAAAGGATCAACAATTTAAAAAACATTTTTACTCTCTGCATTTTGTGAGCTAAGGTATGCAATTTTAGGTTACATGTGGTTATGCACAAGCTTTTGCATCTTGAACAATGTAGCTTGTTTCATTTAAACTTTCACAGAACAATTAGCATAGCATTTCAAAATAACTAAGCTGCTTTGCATTCCATTTTGGCTATAGGTTTGCGTGGCCAAGTTATCAATCTCAGATGTCATATTGGCTCCGACCATACATAAAGGTGGCATTTGTTTACTGTCTTACTACAATGCTCTTTGCTGGTAACTTTACTTTGGTTATATTCTTTCTGCAGTGCTACTCAAAATATGGAGAAGTAGTCCAAGGATTGACCCGTTTTTTTCGAGATAAAGCTACTTCAGATCCTTTAAAGCTAAAACAAACAGATTGTAATGGTAAAGGTCTAGTTTTGAATAGTGTGATAAACTTTTTTATCTGTTTCTATCTATTTTTTATATGCAAGTTCACATCTACTTAAATATTTAATTTCCTTTTGAAACTTAATCCAGCGTGCTTTTTAATGATATGTGTTCTGTTGCGAACATGGTTTTTCACAGCTTATTTGATAGCTGGCATATTGATGTTGTAAATTCTCCTCGGGAAATATTACTAGTAGGGTTTGTAGCAAGTTACCCTGTCAAACTTGAGGTAACAGTCCACAACTCGACGTCAACATTAGTAGAAGTGTCATTAATTCACTAGTAATATGTTTGTAAGGATCCATTTGGATATACATAGCTATTTTAGGATTCAAGAAAACAGCAGTGAGCTAGAAGAGCTTGATTTTACAAACTTGAATGGAATGCGACTAAATCAGCAAAATTCAACTATAGTGTTTGCCTTGGACCATACTGATGATCCTATGGGCTTACACTGCTTTCAGTTTTCTAGCAAGCTGTGGAGATTCAACTTTTGCATCTTGTATACTTACAATTTAAAATTCCATTTGTCGTTCTTCATGATGTGCTTGTAACAAAAATAATTTTGAACACGTGTTTTGAACAACGTTAAAGCTAATTTATAGCAGTGCAAGTTACAATTCAACATGTGACTATTAAAGTTAAAATAAAGAACAATTCAATTCATGATTATACATATTTCAGTTTCTTATATTTGAATATCTACAGATAGAAACATAGTGCCTTATGTTTGAATATCTACAGCATGAGTTATGTGATCTGAACTTTTTTTTTTGGTATGCCCAATGCAACTATATCAAAGGACTACTAGACTTTTGTGCAGCCTCACTTGATTTTTTTAGTTTTGTTGGCCAAATGAAATATGGAACTTTGACATTTAGTTACCTCCCTTTATGCTGCTTTGGTATCTCTTGGCAATTGTTATTTATTTGCTACTTGTTTTGAAAAAATGTTGTTACATGCAGATTGTATAGCACCAGTGACAAACAAATCCATACCTGAAGAGAACCTATCAGATTTGGTAAATCCATTGCATTGACATAGCTGATCAAGATTTAATTTAGTGACCCTGGATCTTACAGATGCTGTCTTTGTTGTGCTAGGCTGCCAATGCACAAAATGAGTACCCGCAAATTACATTATCAGTAAATTCGACCATGAAGAGTAACTTTATGAAGTTGGCTCAGATCACTCCTGCTAATCGTTCTACCCTTGCTACAAAGCACAACTCTTCATCGACGTCACAGCTCTTCTCTGAAGACCAACTGTCACGGGATACTAAGGTTGTTGATATGACTGATGATGTGGCAATACATGGGCATCTGAAGGAACATACCTTCAAGTCTTTAGGACTTAAAAAAGCTAAACTAATGGACAGATCCAAAGATGCTGCTGGCTTGGATGATGTCTCTTCAAAATTGCCTCAAAATATAGAGTCAAGAGCTTTGGCCAGCTACCAGGGTGAAGGATCTACACCTCAATCAAAGAAAAGCACCATAGAAAAAGCATGTGGAAAGAATGAGGGTACCTGTGAAAAATCTGAAGGCCAGGAATCTAACTCAGGGACAGCCTTCTTGAAGCTGGTATGCTGTTCTTTACTGTAGTTTGATCCGATGTCGTGCTTTGCGAAATAACTGCTATATTGTTACTATGCTAACCTTTGCATTACTTACATTATTCCTTCAATTTGTGTATGTTTGCTAGGCTCGAGAAATGCTTAGTGGCGCAGAGTACAGAGAATTTGTTGAATATATGAAGGCCTTAAAATTGAAGACTATGCATATCAAAGATTCACTTGAAGAAATAGCAAAGCTTTTCTCCTCTCCAGGAAGACTTCCACTTCTTGAAGGGTAACTTAGACTTCTTGGTGCTTCCATTTGTTATTGTCTCTTCCTTTGCTGTTTGTTCCCTTATGCTATTGCACTTTTGTTTATACCCGACGTCGTTCTCATTTCCTTTACAGGTTCAGGGTTTTTGTTCCAAAGAGCCATCTTCCGCTATATGAGCAGCTTCTTCGAAAATATAGTGTTTGTAGTACATCATAACAACCTCTTCTGCTCATGTTTAAAGACACTTCTGTTGCTTATGTGCTATAATTTTATTAGTAATAACTGCAGTGCTGGTTGTGATGAACACAACTTATGCTCACATTCTTGAGGTGCATGCAATTTGTTTTTAGAAGGTGATATGGCAGTTCTGGAATCTGAGGACAAGAAGAGGACATGCCAAAAGCATGTTAAGCACATAAGAAGAGTATCCATTGACCTTTTTCAAATATAATGCGCAGGCCTCCTATACCTTTCCTGGTTAGACTTTTAGTTGCCGTTGGCCTGGCAACGCTCCAGACTGTTTATCATCCTTCATGTCTATGCCCCCATGAAATTTAATTGCCCCCTTATTTTCCTGAATTATGAAAGTCTATCAAGTCCCTTCAACAAAAGTCGTCCTGTTTTTTCTTATAAAAAATTGGCCTCTTTTTTTTTTTGTCAAGATGAATTGCATACAATTGCATGTATATTTATTCATACGATCAACTTCCGATTGGCCAGGTTTAGCTTATTGAATACAGGAAATAATTTTTCAGAACCAGTGCTATATTTGTTTTAATATATTACTTATTTGTGGTTGTATTTTCCTCTCTTTACAATTTGTATTATGCCTTCCGGGTAACAGAATTATGCTTTTTGATGTCACTCAAGCAACAACATACATCCTTTGATGCTTTGTTGTTAAACGGCCAAGCTTCACGCGGTGGACCTTGTTGAATTCCAGGAGTCCTTGAAACTCTGAAACTCCCGTCCTGAGCCAGGTTCGAAGCATGGCAACTACTTAAAACAAAGCCTGGGGGAGTCTCCAGGGTCGAGTTCTTTTTTTCTTTAGTTTGTTGTTAAACGTAGAATACCATGAGGCAGAATTCCGTCTGATGATTAAATCATGAATTAAAGTATTCTTGAGGTGTGCTGTAAAGCTGTTACGAGTGTTAATTTGGCATACTCTTTTTATCTGTATATATGTTGCTCAAACAGTAAATAGTCTGAAACTTGATTCGTCCCCAAATTGATTATCTTTTGTAGTATGATAAGGTTAACTGAGTGTGCGATCACCTTTAACATCTGCAGATGAAGTTTGGAAACTTGAAGAGTGAAATGCAGCATGTTGCATGCTGTTTCATATCTGTATCCTTGAATAGCAAGCACAAAACACCCTGAATGTATCCTTGTACAATTTTCTGAAGCAACAGTTACCATCCTACTGTTTCCTACTTCTAACGCTCTTGTGAGCCCACCGGGCTTTTCCGAGGGCTGAAACTGAACTGCCCTTTTGATGAGGTCCGGCAGTCAGGTCAGCAAAGGCCTTGAGAATATGCTTGTGCACAGCTTGATCATTGAGCTGCAGGTAGTAAAAGAGTAGCTCCTCAAGGAAGTCCCAGTCCAATGGCTGAGATACGCGGCCATGGTGCGTCTTTATCATGTTCTGCATGGATCTCCGGAAGTATGCGTACGGGTCTGTAACACCCATGTGTTAAACTTGGGTTTAACTAGCTAACTAGTGACCAAATTCTCTCGGTTACAAGTTGAGTCACAAATCGACTCAAAACTCGATTTCAAATCCTGGAGCCAACGGAACCCGGATACTCCGGGTATGAATCCGGAAATTCCGGATTTACCCGGATACTCCGGATATTCTTCCGGATACTCCGGACCTGGAACTTTATATCTCATGTTTTGGTCATTTTGCTGTTCCCAAACGTTACAAAACATTACTCACTCTCTCCCGTGCTCTCTCTCTCCCTCACTAGTCCTCCTTCCTCCCTAAGCCCTAGACCCCAAGATCTTCCATTTCAAGTTAATTCCAAGGCAAAGGGAACCTCTATCGGTGTGGGGAATCATCTCCTCCAGGTATTCCACCTTGGGGGTGGTTTCGTTTTCGAGTTTTTCTTGCAAGGGAAGCTTCCTCAAGGTACCCAAGCTAGGGCTAAGTGGTTTGATCGTTTTAGGATGTGTTAAGCGATTTCCTTTGGGTCAATCATCTTCTTATGAATCACTCTACTAGGGTCTAGAAGGGTTTCGAATTTTGTGGGTTGGTTTTGCCTCAATCAAAGTTTCAGTTTTGGGGGCGAAAGTTGTGTCAAACCCGGAAACTCCGAGTATTATCCCAGATACTCCGGAAATGTCGTCCCGGAAACTCCGGTTTTAGGCCCGGAGACTCCGGATTTGGGAATCCGGATATTCCAGTTTTGCAGAGTTATGAACGTCGAGTTGTGTGGTTAGTAGTATTTGTAATCGGTTAAGGTTTATTTCAAAGTTTCAAAGTATATTGCATACATTCTCATATCATATGCATACGTATAGACGCCGCCGTTGAAGGAGTCGTATACGAGGTGGTTGCGGAGCCACAGGAGCCGCAGGGGCAAGCCCCACAGCAGGAGGATCGTGGGGAGCAAGTCCAAGGCCCATCTCACCCTAGCACTGAGCCGCAGACTCAAGGCAAGCCCCGGTGCACATCCTAATATTTTAAATTATGTCATCTATGTATATGTCTCTAATATTTGTGCATTAGGTTTAGGAATTGGTTGAAACCTAGTTGCATGATTCCTAGTTTTTCCTGGGCCTCATACTAGTATGAATAGGTCGTTAGCACTGCTATGCTTAATAGGGCTCGATAGAAGTCGAGTGATAATTCTGTCACTCGCGAGATATAGGATGTCCTTATATTACAGTATGTGCTTTATTATATTCAAGATGGAAGGTAAGGGATGGGAGACCGGATGGGGGAAGGTATAGCCCCATCTGTGTTGATTAAGGACAGTTCCGTTGTCGGCTGTGCTGATCGGGGATTGAATTGTACTAACCGCATGCCGGGAGTAGGAGGTAGTCGAAACCGGCAAGCCGAGTACTGCCTTGCTTCGAAAGTACAGAACTTCATCACCACCCCTTAGGGCGAGTCGAGTAGTCGCGGAGAAATGGGATGCATATATTTACTTTTGGTGGTCTCACGTTGAGCTCGACTGACTATATGTAGGTGGGGCGGTTCTGTAGTTCGAGGCGGGGAGGGGAAAGGTTGGTGTGTGGGGTCCGATGGGGCTTTTGCGTGCCGTGTTGGTTAGGTTCTCCTTGCAAGGTTAAATCGGATCGATTCGCCGTGTCTCGCGGTCATGAGGGCCCTGATCTCTTGGTCACATCGTAGTAAGGAATTGGAATAAATTGAGATGAGATGTGGATTGCTATTATCTAAACTAATGGTTTGCTCACCATGATTGTTGTAGATTTGCAAAACATTGAAACTTAGTAAATTGATTACTTTATATTGAAACTAAAACATGGAAATAAGGACTCACTTGTAGTTGCATTTTTCCGCAAAACCAACCACCGGCCAAAAAGCTTTGCATGTCTAGTTATGTGGGCTAAGTATACCCAATGGTCGGGTAAGCCTTGCTGAGTATTAGTATACTCAGGGTTTGTTGCCACCATTATTTTCAGGACAGACAGAAGTTGACTTTTGCCCCTGCTGTATCAAGTTCATCCGCCGGGATGCAGAGGGGTGGGAGGTGGTGGAGCGAGACTGAGACCCCTGGGTTAGGGAGTGGTCGGTTGCACACTTTAGGGCAAAGTGTGCAACTCCTCAATTTTTGTGACTAACCAGTCATGGTTAATCAGGGCTTATGCAGGCTAGTGTAGTTGTAAGATATAGTCTAGTAAAACTTCCGGGCATCGGATGTAAAGTTTGTAAATTATGCAAATCTTGTAAATTATTCGTATATGTGGACTCGGGTTGTAAAACCTAATGTTTCGTACTCCTATAGTGTATGTAATTTTTAAGTATCGTATTGTGCTTGTACCATCTGCGCCCTCCTTCGTGGGGGACTACCGGTGTTGTTTCGATCGGGCCGTGGGTTGCGAAAGGATCGCCAAATTAAGCCGTTAAGCTAATGCACCCGATGTGTTCAAATGACGGCCATTACACCCCGGCCTACAGATAGCACTGGAGAATTTGAAAATCTCTCAGATGAGGCAGAAGAGTTATTCTATAGTTCTCTTTTTCGGGTTTATGTGACATCTATCTGGAGTTAGCAGCAATGATGCATGTGAAGTGTTGTCTAAATAAGATAGACCCTTACATAGTGAGTTATTTTCTCCCTTCCTTGACCTTACCAATCTGTGTTTCCTCTTTACCCCAGCTCAGATGGCAGCGGAACAAAAAGACCTTGGAGACCGTGCAATGGGTGATGGTGTTCAAGCAACAGTTTCCGTGAAGCAGCCGATGATGATACAAGATCAGTCTTCGCAAACAACATACCACCCGAAGAATGGTGAGAAGGCTTGCCCGTGTTGCCAATTCTATGGCATTCCTTGTCGTCAAGTTCGTGTGACTGAAGATGAAGCCACAACTAGGAGGAACCAGAGGTTGTTCTCCGGTACAAAGAGAAAGATGTCTCATCAAGAGCAGCTAGCAGAGGATTCCCTTTTCCTCGACGGTCCATCGGTCGAAGAGCTACAGACCATCCAGAAGAGAAAGGATCCTAAGTGCTCTAGAGATACACAGGTCGAGAATCAAGCTCTCCATGATTATGTGGATGGGTTGACTATCACTATGAATGTGATTCAGCCACGCGGTCGCAAGGAGTCCAAAAAGCAAGCAGAAGAAATAATGCAAGATGTGATGATAAGTTCACAGGGAGGTCAACCAAGTAGCGCCATTCACCACCACCGCATGTGCTACCAATGCGGGCAAAAAGGTCATTATGCCAAAAGTTGTCCACAGAAATGCCTTTCACCGGCTCCACGACAAGCATGACAGCAGGGGCGCCCAACTCAGCCCAGGGCGCCACTTCAGGGCAGAGTGAACCACGTGACGGCCGAGTCAGCGGCCGAGGCTCCTAACGTGGTTATTGGTACGTTCATGGTCAACTCCCATCCAGCTATGGTGCTGTTCGATACTGGTGCTACGCATTCCTTTATTGCACAGTCTTTTGTCGAGCATCATGGTATTCGTACTAACACATTAAAGAAGTGCATGTTAGTATCTTCACCTGGAGGACAATTGAGGTCTCATATCTCCTGCCCTAGAGTCAATGTTTCCATAGGGAGAGTAAAGTTCAGTACAAATCTGATGGTGATAGACACCAAGGGTATTGATGTGATTCTGGGAATAGATACTCTTGCCAAGTGGGGAGTCAGAATTGATTGTGCTCAGCGGTCAGTTCACTTGTTAGCATCTAATGGTCAAGAGGTGACAGTCAGTGCTACAGAGCCTTCTGGTTTTCTTCATCAGATGGAGGCTAGACCCACGGGTGGTATTTGCGTGGTGTTTGAATTCCCAGACGTCTTTCCGGAAGACTTGCCAGAAGAAGGAAGAGGAGCTGATGAAGACATATCCTAATCTCTTTGCTAGCCAGCCCAGAATCTCGGGACGAGATTCCTGTAAGGGGGTAGGATTTGTAACACCCTAATTCCAATTTCAGTATTTAATAATAAATTTAATTGGCTTCATTTAATTTTCTAGGATTTAATTTGTTTAGCCTTGCATTTATAATTTATTTTTGCTTCATAAAGTAATTAAAATTTATTTTAGGGCTAAAAGGTGTGTGCATTCATGCTGGTGCATAATTTTATTTGTTTGAGTGTGGTTTGAATTCAAATTCAAATTGCCTAAAACGGAGCTAGAACGCGAAACTAGAGCAAAAACAAGGTCTAGGGGCTTTTCTGCAAGAAAAACTAAGTTTCTGGGGGTTTTCTGCAAAAACCGAGGACCTAAATGTAATTAAACATTAACTCTGGGGGTCTAACATGCAAAACCGCCGGCTCTGGACTGCGGGTTCCATTTCTAGAAAGCGTGGGGGGGGGGGGGTTTGTGCAAGATTCTGGGCCAAACTAGAATTATTTTTGAATAAAGGTGGACCGCGGGTTGAATCTCAAAAAGCGCAGGGGCTATTTAGCAAAATGTCCAGGGCGAAGGGGTATGTTTAGATCTGGGCCGTTGGATTGCGATTTGGCGGTCTGGATCAAACCGTTATGGCGTTCTAATCTTGAGCGTCAGAGATGGATCGGGCGGCCAGGATAGTTGGGCGCACGGGAACGTGGCGGCGGCGCCGCCGCCGGAGCTCTGCTCCGCGTCGGGGGATCGCCGGAGGAAGCCATCCCGGCGTCCCAGGGGTCAAACCGAGCGGGTTTTGGGTCGGGCATGATCTACGCGACACATGTGATCTACCTGAGGCGACAGAACGATGGATTGGGGCTCGGGGCATGGTGCTCGACGGCGATGGCGGCTCTGGGCGGCGAGATCTCACTGGAGTTCGCGCGCAGGGCTCACCCATGCTGGAGTGGCTCTGAAAGAGGCGCGTAGGGCTCACCCATGCGGAGCTAGGGGAGGCTAGAGCAGGGTTCTAGCCGCACCGCAGAGGGCTAGCTACGGCGGCCAGCATGACGGGCGTCGACGGAGCGCCGGCGAGCGGCGTTCCGCACGCCAAGGTGGCCAACGTGTCCTAATTACCAGCGCAAAAGAAAGGGCGGGTCGTTGTGATGCTCACCGAGGGTCGGAACGGGCTGGTGCGGCCGTGCAGGGCGGACGGCGACGACGTCGAGAGGCGGGTCGCGGGCGGCGCTCGCGGAGGTGGCCGCTGAAGGGGTGCGCCGGGCCTGTTGATCCACGGAGGAAGTCCGCACGGGCCCTGTGAAGGTATACAAGGGGTCATAAGGGCCTGGGCTTCGCCGGCGGCGTGAAATCGCGGCGGCGGACCGAACTACCTGCTGCGGCGGTTCGGGTGGAATTCCGGTGATGCAGCGGCGCAGGCTCGGTGCCGAGGTCTCGAGGAGTTCCACTGGACGGGGGTGAAGCTAAAGCGGGGGTCGCGGAGACTCGGAGTGCAGTGGAGGGGCGGGTCCGTGGTGGCGCAGAGCTTCTGCGCCGGCGAGGAAGAGCGGAAGGCGTGGCTAGGTTTCGGGCGTGGCTGGCGTGGAGGATGGGGAGATAGAGAAGGCCCGGGCTGGCGTTTAAAGGGAGGAGCCAAGGATTTGGGTGTGTTTGCCGCGGATTTGGAAACCAGTGAGAATCGCAGCGAGGATGGCTCCGCACGGGGAAAACAGATCGAGCCGTTGCTCCGCGTGATTCCGGGCTCGGGTGAGGAGGTTTCTAGAAGGGAGGGGCTCCGGTGAGGCTGGGCGGTGTGTCCTACGGGGTCGGGCGGTCCACTGGCAGGCGGGATGACCAGGGTTTCACGACGGAGTGGGCGGAGCAGAGTCGTGCGGGGAAGAAAGAGCTGACGCGTGGGGTCGCTCGGTCAGCGAGGGGAGGGAGAACGCGTGCAGGCTGGTGACGCGGGGTCTGCAGGCGTGGGCCGTGCGCGCGGCTGGGCCATCGCTGTAACACCCCTGTGTTAATTGTCTCGCTAATAACGAGTTAACTCGCTAATCGTGGACTCAAATTCGTCGTTAACGCTAATCGCGTTCGCTTAGTAAACATCTAGTTAGCCGTGTTCGATCTCGTTTTTGTCTTTGATCTGAGCTCCAAATCAACTTCCGGCCAAAACAAAAGTTGTAGATCTTTTAATCCTCTACAACTTTTATTTTGGCCAAATTTCAAGTTTCTATATGAAAAATTGAGTTTCAACTGGTCAAACTCGGGCTAAAATCATTTAAACGAGCAAACAGTGCCCCTCCTGTGCTCGACACTGTGCCCCGACGCCCATACCGCCGCCGTGGTCGCCGGCGAGCACGTCCACGCGTCAGCAATCGCGCCCGACGCCGCTCTTCTCCTCTCACGGACGCCTCGAAGCTTCCCGTGCCGTCCCAATCCTCCTTCCTCCTTCCTCTGAGCTAGGTCGAGCTCGAGCGAGCAGAACCGAGCGAAATCGCCGTCGCTCGTCGCTACGGCCAACCCTCGCCGCCCCACCTCAATCCGTCGCACTCCGAGCTGCGCGACCTCGCCCCGAAGCTCCTCCATCCCTCCACGAGCGCGGCCGTGCCCTACCCCGGCCGAAGTCGAGCTCCAGACCGTGGCCACCATTGCCGTTGCCCCGAGCTTCGCCCCCCCCACGTCGAGCTCCATCTTCCGGCCATCCTCCGCCTCAAATTGAACCGTGGTGAGCTCCCCTACGACCCCCTCTCGCTCCCCGACCTATTCCCCACCTGAATCGGCGCCGCCGCCGTCGAATCGAAGCCGCGCCGCCGCGGAACGCGCCGCCCGCTGCCCGCGTGCGCCGCCGGGCCTCCCTGTGCCCGCCCGCGGGCCAACGCCGCGCGCCCCGCCTTGCCGCCGGAACGCAGCCGCCGCCGCCGCCCGTGGCCATGCGCCGCCGTGAGCCGCCGCGCCCTCCCTCCCCTCTGCGCCTTCCCTCTACGCGCCCCGCCCTGCGCCTGCCTCACCGCCCCGCCCTGCCCTGGCCAGACCGGGCCGCGCCGCTCCGCCGGCGGTAGCGCCGCCTCCGCCGCCGCCGTGCCGCGGCCTGGCCTGTGCGGGCAAAAGCAGGGGAGGGGGGTGCGCCTGGGAGCTGGGCCGGGCTCCCTGACCAGTGGGCCCCGGCTGTCAGCGCCCCCCTTTTAATCTTTTGTGTTTATTTCCTTTATCCCGGCTGAAGATTCATAATTGCCTAGAAATTCTCAGAAAAATGCAAAAAATGCCAAACCAATTTTGTTAGGTTTCTAAAATCTTGATCTTCAGAGGAAAAATACTTAAGCAGGCATTTTATCACTTTTGCTCTGCTGAAAATTCCATTTGTGTTAAACCTAGTTTATTTATTGTCGGTAATTCCTTGGCTCTAAATTTTTTGGAAAATTCGTAGTGGCTTACTCATTTCATGTGTAGCCCACTATAAAAGTTTCATGACCTGTTGCTATGCACTTTTGTGTAGATCTAATTATGTTCCTTTTTGCTTGCTAGGGTTAGTTAATTGCTTTGTTAGCAGCAGCTTTTGTTGGAAAATTTTGTGAGGCATGCTGTACTGTTTCCGCTTGAGCTGGTTAATTGTGTTACTAGATTGTACTAAGATAGGTTTTTACTTTTAAATTGCCCTAGCTTTACTCTTTTCTTTTTAGAAAGGTTGTTAGTAGTGGTTTTGTAAGGAAACACTTCAGGCTAAATGTTTGAACTTTGGTTTTCGCATCGTAAGCATATGCATTGCTCTGTGTCCTAACGGTTGCGTGGCATATTTTATTCGTGTAGACGCCGCGAACGCAGCTATCCACGAGCTAGTTGCAGAGCCGGTCCAGGAGCCACGAGCAGAAGAGTAGCTGGAGAACGCCGTTGAGCACGCTCCAACAGACTTTGTTAACCCCGCTGACCTGCAAGGCAAGCCCCGGAGCATAACCATAATTTAAATTATTCAATGTTTGATTAAGTATTGTGCATTTATGTTCTAGGAGTTGAATGGAACCATAGTATGCATGTTTTCCCTAGGTACCGTGGGCCTATACTAGTATGCAGGTGTCGATAGAAATGCTTTGCTAAATAGGATTTCGGTAGAAGTCGAGTGATTGCTGTCACTCGCGAGTTTAGGGTCTTGATCCCTTAGCTTTGGCTTGGATTTGCGTTGATGAGTAAAAAGAATTGGAGACCGGGCGGGAATGAGTTGGAATAGATGAGAAAATGAACTCCCGCCTGTGTCGACTGAGGACCGTACCGTTGTTGGCCCTGATGACCGAGTTTGAACAGTACTAACCACATACCGGAAGTAGGAGGTAGTCGAAACCGGTAAGCTGTGTACCACGTTACAGCGGTGATTTGAATTCCGTCATGCTACGCTGGGCGTGGAAGTTGGCGGGTGTTGGATAGGATGCCGCCTCCGGGTTCTCCGGGAGTTCACTGCGAGGGGCCCATCACCTGGGTTTTAGCAGGCGTAGTTCAGATGCCGTGGTAATGTGGAAACAGTTGACGCGCATGGCCCGACGGGGCTTACATGTGTCGTGTTGGTTAGGTCCACCTTGCAAGGTTAAATCGGATCGATTCGCCGTCTCTCTCGGTTAAGAGAACCTTGGTCACTTTATCACATCGTAGTAAGAAGTGGAATAAGTATTGAAAGGTAGCAATGAAATGTTGTATCTGTTGTTCTGAAGAATAATCTGCTCTACCTTGTGTGCTCTAGATGTTAGGCGAATTTAGTTAACGCTCGCTGTACTAAATGGAGCTAAAATATTGAAAGCAAGGATTCACTTCTAGCAGCCTTTCAGCAAAAGAACTCCAGAGCCAAAAAGCTTTGCATGTCTAGGTAATGGGCTAAGTATACCCAGAGTCGGGTAAGGCTTGCTGAGTATTAGTATACTCAGGGTTGTTATACAGCTGGCATCAGAGCTCTAAATTGCACTGGGGTGGTTACCTTGCAACGATTTTGGGTTTTTCAAAAAGTTGACGCTAGATGCGCTAAGGAATAGAATAGATAGTTCGTATGCCCTAATTATGTTTTATAAGTTAGGTGGCAACTAAGTATCTATTTTATTCCAGCACTTCCAGCTTTTACTTTTTGTTAAACCTTACTTCGGTAACGACGCACCTACGCTGAGGTAAGCAAGGTAAGCATTCTGGTAGTCCTTAGAATAGCCCACGTGTTTCATACGTGCGCGGGTCCCGTATGATGAGCATATGAGGAGGTGATAAGGCTCAATTCAAACGAGCCTGTCGCTATCTGCCGCCTGATATGGAGTGCGGATTTCATGCCGTGTGATTGTGATCACGGCCATTTCGTAAGGCAATGTTACGAGATGTAAACCTGTCATGCGGTTGGTCATGACCGTGACCCTTGGGACACGTCTACTCTTGGATGTCCCGTAAGGCGAGTGTACGGGAAGTGAATACGTTGTTATGACGTATGCAGCGCTGCCCATTCAGCGTCGAACGTCTGGGTGCCATCTCTATAGTGGATGGTAATGTATGTGTGAATATGTGGGAAACTGCATATGCGTTACCCGTGTGGCGTAGGACACATGGGGGCCGTTCGTGTGTGCTGGCACGAAGGGTCCAGAAATGGATAATTATATCTCTCTTGTTGTCTTGGTTTGTCTGCAGGAAACTAACCACGTAAGCGCGTTATAAAATCCTTGATCGTAGGAATGACTAGTCTATATGTAGGGAGAGTACGTAATTGTGCCACCGATTGTTCTCGTATACCATATTTTGGTACTTGCTTGGGTGAGAAACGCTAGAACGTGGCATGCATCTTGCATTCCTGAGTTGTTGTTTTGTTGCTTATGGTTGCGCTTCACAAAAATTTTTTTGGATCACCATGTTTTTGCTATGGCTAGCTTCACGCACGTGATCGTGGACGCTGAGGGTTGGGCGCACTCCAATGCCCTCCACACTGGCCGCTTTCCTCGTCTGCTGTGGCAGATGCTCAGGGAGTTTGACTACACTGAGCCCCCACAGTACTCCGGACACGAGTCTAGTTTGCTGGGCACCGAGCGTTGTCAGATGATCGTGAAGATTCCTGCGTGCCCCGCTCGCTTGGAATGGGACTCGTGGCAGCTCACTGTCTATGGTAGGAAGCTGGCAGACTCCTGGAAGATTGCAGCTAGGAGGGCCATTGAGGAGTTCTCAAAGAAGCATAATGCAGAGGTGATAGATACTCCTTACAGTGTGTTTCTTCTGAGGGATGAGACCACTCAGGCCTATGCAGATCGGGTTAACCGCAACCTGAACATCATGATGCCCGACTACAGCGTCAGGACAGCACTCTCGTTCAGCTACTCCTCAGCTTTGAGCAACATGTATGAGCAGCTTCGCGAGGAAAATGCGATATGCAGGAGCAAGGCTCGAGAGGCTCACCTCCATGAGCAGCACATGATTGGTACTCAGGACAAGATCAAGACCCTGAAGGCCAAGTCCAGAGCGAGGAAGATCAGAATTCAGGAGTTGCAGGAGGAGCTGGAGAACAGGACTCAGATTGTGCAGCACCTTGAGGGGCAGCTTCAGCAGGCCCAGGAGTGGATTGAGGATGCCCAGGCTCAGGTGCAGGCAGCAGCAGACATGCAGGCCGAGGCAGCCGAGGAGGAGCCAGAAGAAGAGGAAGAAGAGGAAGAGGACCCTGAGGAGATCGAGGGAGTGTCTGGAGTCGAGTCGGGACCTGGGACTCCGTGAGGACGCAGCGGGATAGTGTTGATTCTCCCCTTGCAGTGTAGCCTAACTGTAGGATAGTTGGGTAGGATGACGAACATAGTACTCTAGGCTAACCTTGGGTTGGGAATTCTTTTGTGGCTCGGTAGTTCGAGTCATGTAGGATAACCCCTTGCTAGTGTGGTGTGTAGCCGGGTCATGCAAGACCCTTCTTTTAGTAGTGGTGTGTTCTCGAGTCGTTTGTGAACCCTTCTCTAATGTTAGTTGGTTTGCAGCAGGGCTTTGGTTATGTAATAGCCCTTGTTCCAGCTTAAGCATCGTGGCTGCTTAATGTAAATTTTACTCCCGTAATGAGCTTTTCTGTCAGTGTGTGGAATTTCAGCTTTGAGTTGCGCTTTGACCGTCTTCAATTCTGAAATTTTGTTGATCGATGTTTAGTATTGCATACGTTAGAACTACTCTGGACGAAACTTGTTGAGTTGAGGCGGTGTCAATCGAAGCAAGCCATTTTAATTCCCTTGGTGAACCATATCGCGAGAGAAATGATTCATGCCGTGTGTTCATATTATATATGCACATTCTTTACTTGCATGGATTAGTCTTGCTAGCGAAATGGCTAACCAGGGGAATGATTATTTTTGCAGATGGGTGATAATCATGACAATGAGAATCACGAAGCACTGCCCCAACAACCTCCCTCTTTGGCTCAAGCTGTTGCAGCTCTTATCGCTGACCGCAAGGAGCAGATGGAGTTGATAAGGCAACTGGTGCAAGCCCAAGCAAATGCTGGCAGAGGTCGACACGCTCCCCCGCTAGCACCAGCAGAAACTGACTATGTCGGTTTTCTGGCCACCCAGCCACCTCTATTCCACAAGGCCGATGATCCCCTGGAGGCAGATGCTTGGATCCGCACCATTGAGGATAAGTTCAGTATCCTCAATTGCACAGAAATGGACAAAGCCGCCTTTACAGCGCAACAGCTGCGAGGACCTGCGAAAATATGGTGGGTCAATCACAAGGCTCTACTTCCCGCTGGTACACGTCTCACCTGGGATGAGTTTGTGGCAGCTTTTAAAGCCCACCACATCCCTACAAGTTTGATGAGGAGAAAGATGGCAGAGTTCCTAGCTCTGAAGCAAGGGAACAACACTGTGCTCCAATATGCTCAGACCTTCAACCAGCTATCTCAGTATGGTGGTTTTCATGTGGACACTGATGAGAAGAAGCAAGATTGCTTCAGAAGGGGGCTTAGCACAAAGCTTCAGGACAAGCTAGCTCTCACCACATGCAACAACTTTACTGATCTGGTTAATAAGGCCATCACGCAGGAAGATGCCACGCTGGCGCACAAGGCTGACAAAAAGAGAAAGGCACCTGCTGGATCCTCCAGCAATGCACCCCAGAGATACAAGCTGGTTCAGACAGGGAATCAGCAGACTTCAAACCGTCCTTCACAGCAGGGCCGTTGGATCGCTAGACCACCACAGCAACAACAGCAGTGGGCACCTCGTTTCCCGACGCAGCAGCAGAGGCCCCTAATGCTACAAGCTCCACGCCCCAACAACTACCCATGTTACAATTGTGGTAACCTGGGGCACTTTGCACGTGACTGTCGTCTGCCATCTCGGCAGAATAACTACAAGACTCCAGCACTGAGTCAAGGTTCCAGCCAGAAGGATCAGAAAAGGAAGGTTGAACCTGCCAAGACTGGTCGTGTGAACTACACCACTCTGGAGGAAGTCCCGGAGGGCACCCAAGTGATGGCGGGTACGTTCTCCGTTAATCACTGCCCTGTTACTGTGCTATTTGATTCGGGAGCATCTCATAACTTTATCAGTGAAGCATGTGTGGCACGACTTCACTTACAAGTAACATGTCTAGAGAAACCATATATTATTCAGACACCTGGCACTCGGTTAAATGCTGGCCAAGTAGTTCGAAATGTTCCCCTTACCTTGGGTGGGAAAAATTTTCCACTTACTCCCATTATTCTTCCAAGTCAAGGGATAGATATCATACTTGGAATGAATTGGATGAAGAAGCATGGCGTTATCATCAATACCTCTTCTCGTATTCTTCAGTTCAACTCTTCCATGTATGGTTCTATGGATATTCATCTTTCCCAGCATGCAATTCCAGCCACTGTCATATACCATCTTGAGGGGAAAATTCTAGAATTAATTCCGGTGGTTTGTGAATACCCCGATGTGTTTCCGGAGGACTTGCCAGGTATGCCTCCCGATCGGGATATTGAGTTTGTCATTGTGTTACAGCCTGGCACAGCGCCCATATCTCGAAGGCCGTATAGAATGACTCCCAGTGAGTTAGCTGAATTGAAAATCCAGTTACAAGAGTTGCTGGATAAAGGCTATATTCGACCGAGCACCTCACCTTGGGGTTGCCCGGCTCTGTTCGTAAAGAAAAAAGATCACGGACTGAGGCTATGTGTGGATTATCGACCTCTGAATGCAGTCACCATCAAAAACAAATATCCACTTCCCCGTATTGATATTCTTTTTGATCAACTAGCTAGAGCTAAGGTATTCTCAAAAATAGATCTACGCTCTGGTTATGATCAAATCAAAATCAGACCGGTGGATATACCAAAAACAACTTTCTCTACTCGTTATTGTTTATACGAGTATTTGGTGATGTCCTTCGGATTAACCAATGCACCCGCTTATTTCATGTACCTCATGAATTCGGTATTCATGCCGGAGTTAGACAAGTTCGTCGTGGTCTTCATTGATGATATCTTGATCTACTCCAAGAATAAGGAAGAACATGCTCATCATCTTCACATAGTACTTCAGCGTCTGAGAGAGCACCAGCTTTATGCCAAATTCAGCAAGTGTGACTTCTGGCTGAAGGAAGTGCCATTCCTCGGTCATGTCATATCTGCTGAGGGCATCTCTGTGGATCCCAGTAAAGTACAAGATGTACTCGATTGGGAAGCCCCCACTTCAGTTCCTGAAATCCGCAGTTTCTTGGGCTTAGCTGGGTATTATCGCCGATTTATCCCAGAATTCTCCAGAATTGCGAAGCCTATGACTGAACTTCTTAAGAAGGGTGTCAAATTCTATTGGAGTGCCCAATGTGAAGAAGCTTTCCAGAAATTGAAAACACTTCTCACTTCAGCTCCAATTTTGGCCCAGCCCGACACTACAAAACCTTTTGATGTCTACTGTGATGCCTCAGGCACAGGACTTGGCTGTGTTCTGATGCAAGAAAACCGAGTGATTGCTTATGCTTCTCGATCACTCAAGAGGCATGAAGAAAACTATCCCACTCATGATCTCGAATTAGCAGCTGTGGTCCATGCTCTGAAGATCTGGCGACACTATCTTTTAGGTTCATTGTGCAACATCTATACGGATCACAAGAGTCTCAAATATCTTTTCACTCAAGCTAATTTGAACATGCATCAAAGGAGATGGCTTGAGTTGATTAAAGATTATGAGCTCGAAGTGCATTATCATCCAGGCAAGGCAAATGTAGTTGCCGATGCGCTGAGTCGCAAAGTTCACTGTCATTGCATTTCAGCTATACCATTAAGTGAGTCTCTTTGCTATGAAATGGAAAAGCTGAATTTAAGTATTGTACCACATGGCACATTGGCTCATTTAGAGCTTACTCCTACTCTTCGTGACCTTATCATCACGGCACAAAAGCAAGATAAAGGGGTGAAAGAAATTCAGAGAAGACTATCAGAAGGAGACCCAAAAGTGAATTGCTTCCACCAGGATACTGAGAATGTATTGTGGTTCAAGAACCGATTAGTGGTGCCTAAAAATTTTGAACTCAGAAAACAAATTCTTGACGAAGCCCATACTTCACGGTTAACAATTCATTCGGGTAGCAACAAGATGTACCAAGACCTGAAGCAACGATTTTGGTGGACTCGGATGAAAAGGGAAATAGCCAAGTATGTGTCAGAGTGTGATATATGTCGGAGGGTTAAAGCCAGTCATCTCAGACCCGCTGGGACACTTCAACCCTTGAGTATTCCTGAATGGAAATGGGAAGACATTAGTATGGACTTTATAGTTGGCCTACCTCGAACTCAAAAGGGTTACGATTCTGTTTGGGTTGTTGTCGACAGGCTAACCAAGTCAGCACATTTTCTTCCAGTCAGTACTCGTTATTCCACAAAAAGATATGCTGAGTTATATGTTGAGCGTATCTTATGCCTGCATGGTATACCCAAGACTATCATCTCTGATCGTGGTAGCCAATTCACTGCTCGCTTTTGGGAACAATTGCATACTTGCTTAGGAACTCGTGTGATTCGCAGTTTTGCTTACCACCCTCAAACAGATGGCCAAACTGAGACAATAAATCAAGTTTTGGAGGATATGCTCCGTGCTTGCGTCTTGACCTATCCACAGAAATGGGATCAATGTTTGCCATTAGCTGAATTTTCTTATAACAATAGTTATCAAGAAAGCATCAAAATGGCACCATTCGAAGCACTGTATGGTCGTCGATGTCGTACACCTCTCAATTGGTCAGAAACCGGAGAGAGAACTATCTTTGGGCCCGACATGGTTCAAGAGGCCGAAGAACAAGTTCGTCTTATCCAAGCCAACTTGAAGATCGCACAGTCTCGGCAGAAGAGCTATGCGGATAAAAGAAGAGATCCCCTCGTCTTTAAGGTGGGTGAACACGTCTATCTGAAAGTATCACCTTGGAAAGGCATGCAAAGATTTGGAATAAAAAGGAAGTTAGCTCCCCGCTACATCGGTCCATATCCAATTGTGGAACGATGCGGTCCTGTGGCTTATCGGTTGAATCTTCCAGCGAATCTTTCTGCAGTTCATAACATTTTCCACGTATCACAACTCAGATTGTGCCTTAGAGTTCCGACGGAAGCTGTTGAAAGTGACTCGATTCAATTAGAGTCCGATCTCACATATTCTGAGCATCCTATCAAGATTATTGATCGCAAGGATCGAGTTACTCGTCGCACAACCAACCGATTCTACAAAGTTCAATGGAGTAATCACTCCGAAGATGAAGCTACGTGGGAGAAGGAGGAATTTCTGAAATCCAAGTATCCAGAGTTTTTAAACGCTCATCCAGGTACTACATCTTCGAACCTTTCCGCCGGTTTAAATTTCTCTCGTGCCTGAATCTCGGGACGAGATTCCTTTAAGGGGGGAAGGCTGTAACACCCCTGTGTTAATCGTCTCGCTAATCATGAGTTAACTCGCTAATCGTGGACTCAAATTCGTCGTTAACGCTAATCGTATTCCCTTAGTAAACATCTAGTTAGCCATGTTCGATCTCGTTTTTGTCTTTGATCTGAGCTCCAAATCAACTTCCGCCCAAAACGAAAGTTGTAGATCTTTTAATCCTCTACAACTTTTATTTTGGCCAAATTTCAAGTTCCTATATGAAAAATTGAGTTTCAACTGGTCAAACTCGGGCTAAAATCATTTAAACGAGCAAACAGTGCCCCTCCTGTGCTCGACACTGTGCCCCGACACCCATACCGCCGCCGTGGTCGCCGGCGAGCGCGTCCACGCGTCGGCAATCGCGCCCGACGCCGCTCTTCTCCTCTCACGGACGCCTCAAAGCTTCCCGTGCTGTCCCAATCCTCCTTCCTCCTTCCTCTGAGCTAGGTCGAGCTCGAGCGAGCAGAACCGAGCGAAATCGCCGTCGCTCGTCGCTCCGGCCAACCCTCGCCGCCCCACCTCAATTCGTCGCACTCCGAGCTGCGCGACCTCGCCCCGAAGCTCCTCCATCCCTCCACGAGCGCGGCCGTGCCCTACCCGGGCCGAAGTCGAGCTCCAGACCATGGCCACCATTGCCGTCGCCCCGAGCTTCGCCCCCCCACGTCGAGCTCCATCTTCCGGCCATCCTCCGCCTCAAATTGAACCGTGGTGAGCTCCCCTACGACCCCCTCTCGCTCCCCGACCTATTCCCCACCTGAATCGGCGGCGCCGCCGACGAATCGAAGCCGCGCCACCGCGGAACGAGCCGCCCGCTGCCCGCGTGCGCCGCCGGGCCTCCCTGTGCCCGCCCGCGGGCCAACGCCGCGCGCCCCGCCGCCGCTTGACCTCCCTGGTGCTCGCCCCGCCCCGCCTTGCCGCCGGTTGGCCTTGCCGCCGCCGGAACGCAGCCGCCGCCGCCGCCCGTGGCCATGCGCCTCCGTGAGCCGCCGCGCGCGCGTGCCCTCCCCTCTGCGCCTTCCCTCTGCGCGCCCCGCCCTGCGCTTGCCTCACCGCCCCGCCCTGCCTTGGCCAGACCGGGCCGCGCCGCTCCGCCGGCCGGGCTCCGCCGGCGGTAGCGCCGCCTCTGCCGCCGCCGTGCTGCGGCCTGGCCTGTGCGGGCAAAAGCAGGGGAGGGGGGTGCGCCTGGGAGCTGGGCCGGGCTCGCTGACCAGTGGGCCCCGGCTATCAGCGCCCCCCCCCCATTTTAATCTTTTGTGTTTATTTCCTTTATCCCGGCTGAAGATTCATAATTGCCTAGAAATTCTCAGAAAAATGCGAAAAATGCCTAACCAATTTTTTTAGGTTTCTAAAATCTTGATCTTTAGAGGAAAAATACTTAAGCAGGCATTTTATCACTTTTGCTCTGCTGAAAATTCCATTTGTGTTAAACCTAGTTTATTTATTGTCGGTAATTCCTTGGCTCTAAAATTTTTGGAAAATTCGTAGTGGCTTACTCATTTCTTGTGTAGCCCACTGTAAAAGTTTCATGACCTGTTGCTATGCACTTTTGTGTAGATCTAATTATGTTCCTTTTTCCTTGCTAGGGTTAGTTAATTGCTTTGTTAGCAGCAGCTTTTGTTGGAAAATTTTGGGAGGCATGCTGTACTGTTTCCGCTTGAGCTGGTTAATTGTGTTACTAGATTGTACTAAGATAGGTTTTTACTTTTAAATTGCCCTAGCTTTACTCTTTTCTTTTTAGAAAGGTTGTTAGTAGTGGTTTTGGAAGGAAACACTTCAGGCTAAATGTTTGAACTTTGGTTTTCGCATCATAAGCATATGCATTGCTCTGTGTCCTAACGGTTGCGTGGCATATTTTTATTCGTGTAGACGCCGCGAACGCAGCTGTCCACGAGCTAGTTGCTGAGCCGGTCCAGGAGCCACGAGCAGAAAAGCAGCTGGAGAACGCCGTTGAGCACGCTCCAGCAGACTTTGTTAACCCCGCTGACCTGCAAGGCAAGCCCCGGAGCATAACCATAATTTAAATTATTCAATGTTTAATTAAGTATTGTGCATTTATGTTCTAGGAGTTGAATGGAACCATAGTATGCATGTTTTTCCTAGGTACCGTGGGCCTATACTAGTATGCAGGTGTCGATAGAAATGCTTTGCTAAATAGGATTTCGGTAGAAGTCGAGTGATTGCTGTCACTCGCGAGTTTAGGATCTTGATCCCTTAGCTTTGGCTTGGATTTGCGTTGATGAGTAAAAAGAATTGGAGACCGGGCGGGAATGAGTTGGAATAGATGAGAAAATGAACTCCCGTCTGTGTCGATTGAGGACCGTACCGTTGTTGGCCCTGATGACCGAGTTTGAACAGTACTAACCACATACCGGAAGTAGGAGGTAGTCGAAACCGGTAAGCTGTGTACCACGTTACAGCGGTGATTTGAATTCCGTCATGCTACGCAGGGCGTGGAAGTTGGTGGGTGTTGGATAGGATGCCGCCTCCGGGTTCTCCGGGAGTTCACTGCGAGGGGCCCATCACCTGGGTTTTAGCAGGCGTAGTTCAGATGCCGTGGTAATGTGGAAACAGTTGACGCGCATGGCCCGACGGGACTTACATGTGTCGTGTTGGTTAGGTCCACCTTGCAAGGTTAAATCGGATCGATTCGCCGTCTCTCTCGGTTAAGAGAACCTTGGTCACTGCGTCACATCGTAGTAAGAAGTGGAATAAGTATTGAAAGGTAGCAATGAAATGTTGTATCTGTTGTTCTGAAGAATAATCTGCTCTACCTTGTGTGCTCTAGATGTTAGGCGAATTTAGTTAACGCTCGCTGTACTAAATGGAGCTAAAATATTGAAAGCAAGGATTCACTTCTAGCAGCCTTTCAGCAAAAGAACTCCAGAGCCAAAAAGCTTTGCATGTCTAGGTAATGGGCTAAGTATACCCAGAGTCGGGTAAGCCTTGCTGAGTATTAGTATACTCAGGGTTGTTGTTGAACCTTTTTAAGCAGGTTGTGTCCCCGCTGGCTTCGAGGAGATCTGTGCGTCCTGGATTGGGCAGCCGCTTCCTCCGGGTTGGACCGTCGAGTGGGCCCCGTCTTCCCCGTGAAGTTTGGGCAGGTTGGCGTCACATCGGTGGGCAGGATGTGAAGCTCACCTTTTATCGTCGTCGTAGTTATCGTATTGTATTTCGAACTCAGTTTTAAACTTCCGCTGTGCGTTTGAACTCTGTTGTTTGTACTTAAACCTTTTATGTAAAACCGGTGTTGTAAATTAATTTGAAGATTTCTGTGTGCTGGTAACACCTGTGCTCGTCTTCGTACGGGTCTAAGTGCAATTGTGATCCTGGAGTACAGTAGTTTAATCGGGATTTTACCCGACAGTCTGTCAGGTTACACCGTTTTAAATGCACAGTAACTTGATTAAGTATTAAGATGATGGTTAGTGCATTTAAGCCGGTTTAATTTGGACGGTGCTGCTACAATCGCGGAGGGAGGCGGGGTGGAGCTGGGCCGAGCGCTAAACGCGGGCCGAGTGCTGGACTGCCTGGGCTGGCTGGGTAGAGGGAGAAGTGGGCCGGCCGGGTGAGAAGGAAAAAGAGGGGTGAGCGGGCTGAGCTGGGCTGGGTTGCTTGCGGGTTTGGGCTGGTTTCGGGTTTCCTATCTCTTTTCTATTTCCCTTGCTTTTCTATTTCTAATTCAAACCAAACTAATCCCATTTGAATTCAAATTTGAATTCAAACCACACTCAAACAAATAAAATTATGCACCAGCATGAATGCACACACCTTTTAGCCCTAAAATAAATTTTAATTACTTTATGAAGCAAAAATAAATTATAAATGCAAGGCTAAACAAATTAAATCCTAGAAAATTAAATGAGGCCAATTAAATTTATTATTAAATACTGAAATTGGAATTAGGGTGTTACAAATTTGGCGGTTCCGTCACAGGTCCATGGAGAACACTATGGCCGTGTTGTCGCCGCTCTCCTCACCTGGCCTGGCTTCCTTGATGACGTCCTCGGTGACCGACTCCGAGGAAGATGACGTCTCTGCCTTCGGTTGTGTCTCGTCGACGAGCGATGTGGATGTGCCTGGCGACGACGATGGGAAGCATGGATGGTTGTTGGTGTCGTCGTCATGGATGTAGAGGGACCGGAAGTTGTCGAAGAGGAAGCGGTCGACGTCGGAGAGCGTCGCCGCCTGGTCCTTGCTGTTCTCGTCTGCGGCGGCGGCCGTGGCGACGGTGCGATCGCCGTCCATGTCCACCGACGCGGTTCTCGGGAACCTGCAGGTGGAGAGGAGGCGCGCACCGGCGATGTTCGCCGGAATGGCTGAGCTGGGGATGTGCATCGGAGGGATCTTCCTGAGCGTCCTGCACAGGTAGAGCTGCAAGGATTTGCGCAGCCTGGTTCTCTTCCTCTCATCTTCCATTTCCACCACTCTCTCTGAGAATCGGAACGTAGCGCGGTAGCAGAGTGGGAACGCTGAGAGATGTGAAGCTGCAGCGTGCGTTAAACAAGAGGCAGGAGCGGTGGCGCCCTGCCCTTGTTTTATTGTGCTATTGGGAGTTACAACGGGGCGTTTTATGGCGGATTGAATGGACAGAGTGTTTATCTGGGCCTTCTGGGGCAGCTTAATGCCCCCATTTTGGTTCCTCCCCTGAAACGTATTTCCCGCCTGTGCGTAGTGTGTACTCACCATTAGTCAATCTATATAACCTAAATAGATGCAATCCACTAAGTGTCATAATTGTATTTCTCTCAATCCTATGCTGCCATGTTATCAACCCACTAAGGCTATTCCCAGTGAGAGTTTCATAGGAATTTTATGCATATTAATTAACATATCATATAGGATTATATGGTGACATGACATAGAATTTAAGAAGAAAGAGAAGAAATTAGTTTCATCTATATGAAACTCACCTACACGAATACCAACACTCTATGAGTCTTGAAATTAAATACAATATAGATCCTATGAAACCACAATATGAAATTATGCATTGGGATAGATAGTTTCAAACATTATTTCAGTCTTCTTACTTACATGGCTATCTTGGAAACATCAACATGAACTCTCCACTGAGATTAGCCTAAGTGTTATGCTGCCACATCATCAACCCATTAAGTGTTATGCTGCTACATCATCAACCCACTAAGTATCATAATTTCTATTTTTCTCGATCATATTTTCATATATTTCCACTATGCTACGGTTTATCAAAAGTATAAATAAATTAAGCAGAAGCCCAGCTGCCAAACTTCTTATTTATCAATTAAATATTACTCTAACATACAAGAGTTAAAATTCCCTCTCTTTATTTCCTTATTATTGCCTCATGAACGTCATTTTCATTTATCAATTTATTTCCTTTTATTATTGCCTCATGAACGTTATTTTTATTTATCAATTAGATATTAGTCTATTTAATATTAATAAATATTCACATTTGTTACAAAAAATACAAACAATTCGTTTCCTACCGTCTTCTATCTTCTAATAATGATGCATCCCACTAGAAAACGTTAATTTATATTTCTCTCAAACCTCATTGATCCACCACGATGAAAGAAGCACCCCTTCATTCACCTTCTGGCCTACCTCTTCATTTCTCTCATGTTTGTAACTTGAACTTCTTATATGTACATCGACTTTAGTATTTAAGCATATCTTATATACAACCATACAATATATCTCCAATGTTAAAATTGGCTGCAACTTCATATCACCATCTTTTCAATACACTCAACTTCAACATTTTTGTCCAGAGGTATTATATTATATTAAAGCTGTCTAATAGGCGGTTTTATGCAATAACAAGTATTGAGATGACTTAACAAACAACCTCTATAATAAGTTGTCTTTCTCTTGTCTCATAATAGATTAACATAAAGAAGGAAGGAACCAGAACATACTGAAAACTAATGTTCAATGCATGTCAATCACCGGTTCAAACAACGGGTCAACTTTTTCAATAAATGCATCCTAATATATATACACAAAAAATCCAGATGTTGATGAAATTCCATTTTTGGGGGTACTTTTAGTAGATTTTACTCTGCTTATCCTTCAGTTTAATTTAGTTTAAATTCAATGTATTCTGTAATGTAAATAGAATGAAATTTATTGTGTATAATGAAATTTCAATAAAAAAGGAGTCTTCATGTCCCGTTATCGAGGGCCTTGTTTAAAAAAAATACACAGTCTGGGAGCTTTACCAGGACTCACTAGAAAAAGGTCTAAAGGTCTAAATCCGGAAGTAATCAGAAAAAGAAATTCCATTCTAGGAAAAAAGAGCAATATCGTATTCGTCTTCAAGAAAAACAGAAATTGCGTTTTCATTATGGTCTGACAGAACACCAATTACTTAGATATGTACACATCGCTGGAAAAGCAAAAAGATCCACAGGTCAGGTTTTACTGCAATTACTTGAAATGCGTTTGGAAACACTATAGTTTGTAGGAGTGTACTTAACAGAATGCAGTAACACAGAGTATCATTATAGAATCACCGACAAAGAATTACAAACATCCAGGAGGCAACACCACAATAGTACACCCGTAATAAAGTAATAAAGCGCCAAAGGGCCTCTAGCTGAGTTGGTCAGAGGAATCCAGCGGCACTCCTCAGGTCCTGGGTTCGACTCCCCGTGGGAGCGAATTTCAGGCTGAGGTTAAAAAAATCCCCTCGCTGGCCCCGGTGCCAATGCACTGGTGTGGATGGCCCACCAGGTCGGCCTGAGGACCCTTACATGGCCCAGGCAGGGTTCCCATGGGCTACGGCCCCCAGTGTCAGGGCGGGGCCAGGGTTCGGGGATTTTCTCGGTCGGGGAAGCCGAGGCTTCTTCTAGAAAGTCAATATCGGTGGGGCGGTCTTTCCCCACCCGGCCGAGTTTTTTTAATAAAGTAATAAAGCAACCAAATAAATTTGAACATTTTGTAATTTTGTGTGTGTGTATATATGTTCTTTTTACTTCATGATAATCAAGTACCTAGTTTTGTTAAGCGATCAAGTACCTAATTTTCCTTAGCATCTATTTTAAGTATCAAATGGCACAAGTCATTATACCTGAAACTCAGATAGAATCAAAATAGCATAATATAATATGGAGTTAACAACCAGTTTAAGCATCTCACCTGCTTGCAAAGATCTTCCAAAAACTCTGAATAAGCCATTCGAGCCGAGATCGGCTGCCGCCAATCAAACAACTCGGCGGCTTGGGGTGCCCCCCTCCATGACCGTTAGAGCGCCCCTCCTCCTCAAATCGCTTCAAGAGGATCAGTGACTATAGAGGATTTTCACAGACACCTAGTCATTATATGAGCATTTTAATGTCATAGAAGAAAATGAACCCAACTAACACATAAAATAGTGATATCGATCATTTGAACAGAAAAAAACATTGTTTAGTTAGGCATCCAATTAACCTGAATGTCTAGGTGGTCCTCACTAAAATGCAAAATCTTAGGACAGAGTAGATAACTTTGCTTTGGAAAGAATTGTAGCTTAGTCTACTCATATTTGGAAAGACCATCACTGCATTTCCATTAGAAGACTCGTGCCATTTTGAACTCATACCTAAGATCAAATTGAATTCAGGTCAGAAAATAATGCAAATAAGGAAACAACACTTTTATTGGTTATCAAAGAATGGAACACTAAAGCGGTCTGCTCATAGAGGGTTTCATCCACTTCCTTGGATTCGTCAACCGTTTATTGCCAACCATCATCTCTTACAAACCTTGGAGGTGGACCACCTTCGCACAAACTGTAGAACACGAAAATCATCATTGGACCTGATGAATACATCAATGAACATGAATGGACCTGAGAATCATTTTCATATGACAGTGAATCCATCCACCAACACAAATGTGTGCCACTATAGTGTACATGTAAATTGGTATGTGATTTATTTTTTTCACTTCACGCCTGCTGGAAATTATTTGCTCTGGTCAAGACATGCATCTCACGTATTCAGTATTCACAAGTGCACAATTGCAGAATCACTTGCGGATATCTTCAAATAAAAGCATGAAGTATGAACGATACGGTACAAAAATTAACCAACGCGCTCCACGGCACAAAATTGAGAACTACGGGTCCACTGTGAAGTGTGAACTATATCTTTGTACGCAAGACAATTGGGAGAAAGACTGGGAGAGGCTAATACCTTTTTGAGCCGAAGGTGGCCTGCAGCAGAGAGACGTAGTAAAGGAGCAGGTTGAGAGCGTCAGGGTGGACGCTCGCGGCCGCGGTGGTGCCCGATGGGATCTCCCAGCGCGAGGACGCGGAGAGGGAGGGTTGGGCCGGCGGGGGGTCCCTTGATGGGCAAGGAGTGGCAGAGGATCTTCGGGAGCACATTGGGGGAGGTGTCGTTTTCTTACTTTTTCCATGAGGGGAGGTTGAGCATGGTGTAGGCAAGCTTAACCTTGTTGCGGATGCCGCCAAGCGACTTGAACTCGGCGGCGGGCTTGTGCACGGCGAGGGACTCTATGGGGTGCTGCTACGCCCACTCGAATTGCACAAGCGCAAAACAAACCAAGAAGCAGAGTTCCTCAGTCATATCAGCAAGAACAGAGCAACCGCATCCTTGAACCAGCCAAAAAGGACAAATCTTTGAAGCCCTCACTCCATCACGACCGTTGTTCAAGACTGCGATGCACAGAGCAATGTTTCCGCTACCTCACCACTCCATGCTGAGGCTTTGAGCCTTCTTTTTGCAATGCATGTGTTATCATCTTTGCAGGTTCATAATTGTCCTTGTTACGGAGATAACGTTACGCTAATAGAATGGCTAAACAACAATCATGAAGCTCCAGATTGGCGCAGCCGTCAAGTGGGCGAGGACATCAAGGCGCCATTAGTTACAAGATTAATTCATCCTTCCATCATATATCCAGGAGCCACAATGAAATTGCTGATGCTCTAGCAAAGAATGCTCACTGTCTAAATGTTTCTTTTGAGGCTAGTTGTGGAAATTGTTTCCATCAGCACGGATGTAACGTTATCAATAATCTATGTAATATGCCACCTTGGGTTAACTGTTGTAAATTTCAATGCCTTTAATAATATTTCTGCCCTTTTGGGCGTTTTCCCTCAAAAATAAAAAAAAGACTGATGCAAGAACAGGAGGCGCAAGCACAAGCAGGGGTTGGAGCAAGGCCCGGGGGCGGTCCCGGAGAAATTTGGAATTTTGCCATAATCAGAAGTGGGCTTTGCCATTTCGTCATCGCCCAATTGAATTTCAC
The DNA here is from genome assembly GCF_016808335.1 of Panicum virgatum. Taxonomy (NCBI): domain Eukaryota; kingdom Viridiplantae; phylum Streptophyta; class Magnoliopsida; order Poales; family Poaceae; genus Panicum; species Panicum virgatum. The sequence continues at coordinate 43,295,134 of NC_053149.1, read as the reverse complement.
TATTTTGCCATTATAAAATTGCGACGCACCGCTGGAATGACTTTTCGAAATTTTCCGATTCGTTTTATGAATTACTACCTCCGGAAACAGATAGAAAATCCCCCCCCCCCTCGCCCTTCGTCCTCTCCATCCTCCTCTCTCGACCTTCTGCGGCGATTAGGTCTTGGTTGCGGCCCGGACCCCAAATCAAGAAGAGCGAGATGATGCAGGAGGCTCAAGTAATTAAAGACATTTTAATTTCCTTTTGCAATGATTCTGGGCAGGTTCCTAACTGGAGTAAATCCTCAATTCTTTTTAGCACAAACACTCTTATGGTCACTTGTGAAAATATCAAAAGCCTCTTTCAAGTTCCCTTGATGGATCACAACTCAACTCACCTAGGCCATCCCCTTTTCACTTCTCACATCCCTAAGTCCAAAGTTTATGCCTTCTTGAAAAATAAATTCAAAGCTAAACTTAGTGACTGGAAGGCTGACAATATCTCCCATCCAGGACGAACCACCCTTATAAAATCTGTTTTTTCTTCTATCCCTATTTATTATATGTCTCACATTCTTTTTCCCAAAACCTTTACTGATGAGCTTACCCGCATTATCAGACATTTCTGGTGGAAAGGTAATAATCCTGACAATAGTAAAAAACCTCTTTGCCTTTCCTCCTGGGACAATTTATGCATTCCTAAAGGAGTTGGTGGCCTAGGTATTAGGGACTTAGCTATTGTGAATGAAGCTTTAATCACAGGCTTGGCTTGGAGGATGCTTGATGAGCCTAACACTCTGGGCAAGAATTCTGAAAGGTAAGTATTTTCCTCATACCTCCTTTTGGAGAGCAAACACTCAAGGATCTAAATCATGGACTTGGGAATCGATTTTAAAGGTAAGAAAGCACTTGATTAACACAATTCATTGGCAGCTTTTCGATGGTAATGTTTCAATCTGGAATGAGCCTTGGTGCCCCATGTGGGAGAACATCTATAACTTCATAACAAATGAAGCCATGTGCTCTAACCTTCCGATTAAAGTCTCCGAGCTCTGGCTCCGAGAACCTAAAAGATGGAATATTCCTCTTATTAATCATCTTTTTGGACCAAATTTTGCCAATCATATATTGCAAATCTGGGAGATGGACTGCTCAGAGTGCCTACAAGCTTATCCATGAAGGTGCAATACAAAAAACAGTAAGTAAGGTTAATTTATCTTTGGAGGCCAAAGCTGTTATTGATCAAATTTGGAAGAATAAAAAGATTCTCCCTAGAGTTCAAATGTTCATATGGAGACTTATGACAAAAAAACATAGCTAATGCGCAAAGAGTGAATAGAAGGATCAACAAAATCCCTGCCACTTGTTCAAGATGCAACCAGGTAGAAAACGATGAGCATCTTTTCTTTCATTGCAACTTCTCTAGAGCTGTGTGGTTTGCTTCTTCTCTTGGCATAAGGACAGATAACCTTCAAGGTTCATGTGCTTATATTGTTAATTTTATTTTCTCTCACATGAATCTTTCAGAAAATGTTGATCTTGCTTGTTATATCCTTTGGCATATCTGGAAAGCAAGGAATGATCTAAAGTTCCAAAATAAATCTTGCTCGATCCATTCTGTGATTATTCGTGCCAAAGGGGACCTTAAAGCACAATATAGTGCCTACAATATTGAACAATTTTTGTTCAACGATCAAGTCAACAATGATCCTGCACCCTCTGGACAGGTTGAAGATAATCTTTTTCTTGATGACAACTGTCATTGTAAAACAGATGCATCTTTTCATCATAACCAGGAGACTGGCTTGGGTATCTACTTTGCTAATACAAGCGACCAATCTCCTTGGGCATTGCAAATCCAAGCAAAAACCACATGTGCTGCTTCTCCTTTGCATGCTGAGGCCCTTAGCCTCTATCTTGGAATGCTCCTTGCTTCTATTTTGCAGGTAGAGGACTGTGTTTTCTTCACAGATTGTTTGCCTCTTGCTCAATGCATAAATACTACCGGAGATGATGTACCAGAATGGACAGCAAGGCCTATCATTGAGACATAAAGAACATCAAGAATCAAATTCATGGTTCATGCCATCACATTCCTAGGGAATCAAACATTGTCGCGGATTCTTTAGCTAGGAATGCCGGTATCTCTGAAATTGGCACATTTGAATTCAGATGTTCTAATGTCAGTCACATTGGTGCTTGTCCCTTTGAAGATAAATTTTGTAAATGGCCTAGTTGGGCTAAACTCTGTATGGTTTCATGTATATGAATAAAAGCCTTTATGGGCATTTCCTTCAAAAAAGAAGAAGAGCGAGATGGCCGACGCGATCCCCCGCTCGCCGACGAAGCCGGAGTTGTTTGCCGACTGTGTGTTCCTGTTCCGATCGGGCCGCGTCCACTACTACGACGACGCCGACGCCGCGGCCGCGGCCGTGGCAGACGACACCACCGCCGTCGCAGTTGATACTTCCACCAACGAGTCTGGCTACATCTCCTTCACGCTGAGGCCTCCGTGGAAGGTATCCTACCTCGATCTGCACTGGCCGTACGGCATACCCGAGTCTCCGGTCGACGCACCCTTTCCCGCATATCCTTCTGCCGTGAGCTCCCACGAGAACCTCGTTCTTCTCCGCATCGCCTCTGCCAGGATGAATCACAGGTTTGGCGCCCCAGATCTGTTCGTCTACACGTTCGGCCCCTCGTCTCCCCCACCATCGGTGCGGCGCCTCCCAGCGTGCACGGAGATGACGAAGGACTTGGCTTGCGGGAGAATGTTCTTGAAGGTGGACACCAACCTTGGGATCCTGTGCCGCGGCGGCGACCCAAACAACTACGTGGTGGCAGACCTCGTCGTGTCCTGTAAAGAAAGGAGCTTTCCCGGCGAACACGACTTCACCACCAACCCGCCTGAGATGTTTGCCGCGCTCTGTACATTCTCCTCCAAGAAGGGGCATTGGACGACCAAAGAGATGCTTGCTCCGCAGCTGCATGGCCAGGGCCAGTTCCCTTACCTCTGGTACTGCGACAGGGTGGTCCCCTTCGCCGGTCGTTTCCTGTGCTGGGTAGACTTCTACAGCGGTATAGTGTTCTGTGACTTCTCCGATGAGGACTCACCTGTGCTCCATTGCACACCTGTCCCTGGCAACCAGAAAATTTCGGACAAGAGGCTGATCGAGAGGTACTGCCCAGAGTCATTCCGGAATGTGTCTGTCAGCCAAGGCATGATACGTTTCGTTAACATCGACAACGACTGGCAGGACCTCCAAACAAGTGACCGGGCAATCACTGTTTGGAATCTGATGATGACGGGTAATTGCTGGAGCTGGGAGATCCAACATAAGATCAACCTCGATGACCTATGGGCGGATTGTGGCCACAAGGATCTGGATCTGCCGGCGCCCCTCATTCCTGAGCTCCCTGTCCTGAGCAAGAATGACCTGGATGTACTGTGCTGTGTGCTGAGGGAAGACAGGTTTTCGGGGAGGACTTGGATAATTCATGTTGACCTGAAGCAGCTGTCGTTTGTCATATGTGTCCTGCATAACAATGAACAGATTGTCTGCCAAAGAGATGCTATTGATAATAAGGAACACAATAACTTCTTGCCCTTGGTGCCCTGGCTTCGCTGTGATATCCCTAGATACCTGAACCAACCACAAGGTAATTAGAAGGTCACAGGGCTCGTATAACACCAGCCTCATTTTAGTTTTTGTCTTCCATTCAACTGTTGCTCTGCTTGTCTGCCTTGCTTGTGTTGGAATATATATAAATAATACTGCCAGTCTAGGGAATATGATTTTGAAGAATACCTTTGTTGTGGTTCACTTTAAATAGCTATTGTATACTGTGTTCTTGCTGTTTAGATCTCTTCAACATATTTCCATTTGAAAAATCTTTTAGCAGCGGCCTCCAGATTAGTCATATGATCATGTATTCACTGCTTTACTATTTTTCTCAGTGTCTCACATATTCTTTGAGTTCTCTGTTGTATCACTAGATTGTAGCATCACCCTTGTTTATAGGAAGACTAATTGAAGACTTAATTGTGTGTTGTATTTTTTCGACTGTTGAAATGTCGAGAAGTTAATCTATAGCTGGTGCACTAGCCTGTGGACTACGATATAGACTGACGGTGTCTTGGTTCTTGGGCCATGGTATTTCTTAATTCTATAATCTTCTGTTGCTTAAGCTTCAGCTAGTTTTCAATAATATATCCATGAAATATGTGGTTTCTGGAAACTTTAAAAGAGATCATCCTAGCTTGGTAAATTCGCTGTTAACTGTTTATTGCAAGGAAATTTATTTTGATATAGCTGTTTTAAGTAAACTAGGTTCGGAATTAGGGATTTGTGGGGGCAATGGAATTAGAGATCATCCATATTAGTTTGCTCTTGCCAAGAAAAACAATGAAACCTGGTGCCCCTGTACATTGTTATCTTTTACCTTGACATCATACTCCCTCCGTCTTGAAATGTAGGTCATTCTAGGATTTTTCCAACAGATTATGGAGATTGAGAAAATACTCTTCTATCTCTAATTATTAATCATTGGGACTCTATTTGAGTAATTAAATGTGTGCTAATTAAAGTACTATGCTCTTTCCCGCATGCACCTCCCCCTACATGGCTACATGCATGTTTTTTTTATTAGGAAAGACTTGAAAACGATGTACATTTAAGATGGTTTGATCCACTCTCAACCTAGAATGTCTTACATTCGAGTACAAAATTTGAACTTTAAAATGCCCCTATATTTCATGACGGAGGGAGTATATAGCTTCTCTATTTTCTCATATTAATACTTATGCTCATCAAAATGCCCAACTGACTTCATACATAGTTTCTTTGTTATTTTTTGCGGTCTTTTTAATTAGTTTGTATAGTGCTCATTTATTCCTTTCTTCAAAAAGTTAGTTTCTCCAAAGAAACTTAGGTCCTGCACTCTTATGAGGTTTTGCAGCTTACTGCATGCAAACACCTGATCATCCATAAATCGTTCATCTAATGCTGTAAGTTGCATTTTGAAGGGTTGACATTTTCTGTGGTCTTTTTAATTAGTTCCTATAGTGCTCATTTATTCCTTTCATCAAAAAGTTAGTTTCTCCAAAGAGACTTGGGTCATACTCGCCTGTCATGTCATAATTTATAACAAAGTAGTTCGTCTAGGAATTTGCATAAGTTGGCCTACGTACCTTTGCCTTACTCCATATTCATCATGGGGCTTTTAGTCTTCTCCTTGTCTTGAGTTGTTGAGAGTCAGAACAGTGTATAGAGCTACATTCACTTATTTCTAGGTCAACAATCCATCTGGAGGTTTTTCTTGAAAAGTTTTCAAAAAACAAAGCTAAGTTCCTCAAATGATTTTCTCAAATCACTTAATGTGTATAAAACCTTACCAGTGCAATTTCTGCCTCAAGGCTTTTGTGGAGCTCAAGGTAGGATAAAGGAACTAGGCATACTTGCATTTCATATATTGTAAAGACAAAAAATGAATCCGTGGAGAAACAAATCATACGAATGTGATCAAGATGTGCATGTGTGTGTGAATGGGATAAATGGTGGTATGGCTTGCTCCTGATTGACTCACTCTCTCCTTTATTCTTCCCTTTCTTTTTTGTTGGATCATGCTTCTTGGCATGCCTTCTTTTCTCTTTTCTCGGGCTAACCATGACATATATAACTTAGGGGTATTATTTCTGAAGAGAGAGATTGTCAACACAAGGAGTATTTATTTTGTGGATGGTGGTTGATGCTAATTCCTAGTGTAGGAGTTTTGCAAATGAAGGTGGATGTGTACGTGGTCTTGATCACAACAGTATGAAAAGATTCTCACTAGGGTCACACAGTTTGACAACACTCAATGAAAAGGCAAGCAGTATATGTAAATGGTTTTGCAATAAAGTACTCATATGGCTTTGATAGGTATTTATCATCATCATTGAGGAATTTGTCTTTCTTTTTTTTATTTTAGAAATCAAAACTCCAGATTTGAAGCATCACTTAGAAAAAGATCATATTGCTTTATTCATTATATCTATATTGACAACAACCTTGACTTGAATTAAGCATTGCAACCAACAAGACTTTTAGGTTTATGACAAAATGGTTTATCAAGCCAACCAACTCAAACTTAAGAGAACACTAAGCTATAAACTAAACTGACAAACTAAGCAGAACAGAGCAACTTTTCATCCTCTCAATACTAGAGAAATTTAGACATTCTTACAAAGCATACGACATAGGGAATAAAGCAGATAAAATATTTTTATTGATTTTATTTTATTACTACTAAGAAAATAAATAAAGGATACAATTGATCTAGGGGAAGGGATCTCCCCCAAACTAGCTCTTGGTTTAGGGTTCGATGAGCAGGATCTTTCTTCATACTTGATCAGGTTAAGGTCGAATCGTCAGTACCTGGAGAAGTAGTAGTGGACGATGACGTCTTCTTCTTGCGCCACACCTTCTTGGTCTTCTTGGATGTTGTAGGTGGCACAGGAGAGGGATCCTCGGCGTTAGGCTGTGTATTTCCCAATCTTCCTATGCTGGCTTTGTTGGAGGTTCATGAATTTCTCAATCCTCCCAGGATGGTTCCGTTGGAGGGTCATGGATCTCCCGGTCTTCCCGGCCAGGTTCAGCACAAAACCCTTTTTCTTCGTTATCCTCGTAAACCAGGAGCAATTCTTTTTTCTTGTTTTGGATTCTGAATTTCATGTTCTTTCCTATGATGAGAGAATTGATATTTCCAGTTCCTAGATCAATTCTGGCCTTGGCATCTCTCAAGAATGGTCGTCCAAGAATGAGAGATATCCCCATATCGCTCTCCATGTCGAGGACCATAAAATCTGCGAGTATGAAGGTAGTACCAATAAATTCTCAACGATTCCCTCGGGATACTGTATGGTGGAGTCATCCAACTGCACACACATCATTGTAGGGAAAAGAGCAGGATAACTTAATTTCTCAAATGATACCTTGGGCATAATGTTGATACTTGCTCCAAGGTCACACAGAGCCTGCTTGAAGTGGCAGTCAAAGATCGAGTAGCTGATCATTGGGGTCCCAGGATCTTCTCCAACAGATGCTGCTAGTTCACCCCCATGATCCTCTTCTTGGTCGTGTGAGTTTCTCCACATAACCGGCACTGGATGATTAGGGTCTTGATCCGGATACGGGTTGATCCCGGGTTAGGGTTAGGTTAGAGTTTGGGTCTGAGCCCAATGTTAGTGTTAGCATTTGGAATTTATTTGAATGTCCCATTTCAAATAAATTCCCACACAATTTCAAGCAAGAGAAAAATATACCGAAAACAAATTTGAATAAACAAGGTAGAGCCAAGAGATCCAATTAAATCCAAATATTTTCACACAATCAAATTATTACTCCTTAATTTAAATTAAAATTTTAATTACTAGGATTTTTAGAAGGGATAAATTCTACTCAAGTGGATTTATTATAGCACAACCACGAATTGTTTTTGAAATTCACATTTTTTTGATTTTTTTAACATTCCGGAAAAACTCGGGATGTTACAAGCTGTTGGCCGGAGTCGCCTAGCAGACTAGGTGTAAGCCGATGCCCGAAGCGAGTATTGTGCTTGAGAGATCGACCTTTAACTCAGCTATAGTGCTATCTTAGGAATTCTCTCTACCCTTGTCACCTACCTTGGTGTGTTCTTGGATCGACAAGAATAGGAGTTAGTGCACACACATTCCCTGTGGATTTGATGAGTCCTGGAATACTCGGAGGTGAAAGCTACAACAATATCAGTGCGCTTGCAGATTTATTCATGACACTAATATGCCCAACAATAACTTTAACTAGAACTCACCGAAAGAAGAACCGGACAAGTACTCAAAACGTACCGTATCCGTCGAGGTACAAAGCTGAAGAGTAGCCGACAAGTTCGGCCCTTCTCCGAACTCCTTCCTCACACACTCCCTAAGCTAAGGATAAAAGTGTGGAGCCTCTCTACTCTACTCCTTCACATGAGAAATGGTTGTTGAATGGATGGTGAATCACCTGGAGGGAGAGAGAGGAGGTCCTATTTATACTGTTGGGGTCGGTTCCGCCAAATGCACATATGGAAAGTGATCGGGTAGGGTAGGGGGCACGCCACATCAAAGGCATTTGGACGACATCCTGGCCAGGCTCGGCCTGCCAACCCCTGGGCTCTGCCGACCCTAGGTGGCCCTCCCTCGGGCCTGCCTTCCTCTGGGACGCTGACAAGTGGACCCTGATCTTATCCATTGGGTACATAAGCTTTGGCGCGCCTATTTGCCCTGATTTGTGGGCCCTCCTTGTAAGTGACACACTTGGATAGAGATCTTCTGTTCATTTCTTCGTATGTTCACTTGTGTTTCTTCCAAAATGCAGCTATGTGTGCTTACATATCACAATTTACCAAAACTTATGAAATTTGTTAGCTATAAGCCCTATATCTAAGTTTGGTGTTGAAAAGTTCTAAAATGCTGCAGGAGTTGACAGTCGATTTTAGGAATTAAGGACCGTCAACACTAGGGCATAGGGACGGGGCCATTGTCGTCATCCATGCCACGGACGCGTGGCAGCATCAGGAGGTGCAGCGTGGCGGGCGCTAGGGTTTGGAACACGCGCGGCTGGTCAAAAGCGAGTAGCAACCGGTCTCATTTCCTATCGCGAAGCGGTGTAGGCGCGACGTGGCGCGGGTGCGGGAGCAGGTGAGAAAGGGACGCGCAGGCGGCAGTAAAGTAGAGGCGACGTGGAGGTAGTGTCTGGAGGAAGGGAAAAAGCGAACAGGGTCCGCTGACAAGTGGGGCCAGGAGGTCAGCGACAGCGGGGAAGGGAAAAGGGGGGAGGGAGGCGGCGGTCTGTGAGCTGGGCTTGCGGGCGCTAGCTGGGCCGGCATCAGGCCATTCGTAGCAGGCCAACAGCGGGTTCGGTGGTGCGAGAGTAAACAGGCTGAAAGGGTCGATTGGGCTGGGTTGGCTGGGTTGGGTTTTGTTGGGTTAGAGTTGCTATTGGGTTTTGGCTTGTGTCAAGCCAAGGTTTGGGCAGTAGGTCAAGGTTTGATCCTGGGTTGGGCTGGATCCGAGCCTAGGTAGGTTTTGGATTGTTTTGAACGCCAAGTTTGGGTTTCCGGCTTCGGTTAGCTTGAATTTAAATTGAGGGGCACACTTCAATTTAAATTCCTCACAATTTCTAGCAACCAAAAATAAATCTGAAGAAATTCGAATAGACAAGGTAGATCAAATAAATCCAAATAACTCGAAATATTTCACACTAGCAGTTTAATAATGCTTAAATTAATTAATAATTTTTAATTGCTAGGAACTTTAGAAGGTATAATTCATACTTAAGTGTGATTAACTACAGTATTACTATAATTTTTTTGAAATTCACATTTTTTTGACTTTTTAACATTTTGAAAAGATCCGGGATGTTACATTCTGTTCGCTACTAGGTTCGCCCTTGCTGCCGCCACCGCAGAGCTAGCTCACCTCCACATAGCCGGCCGGACTCGGAGGCGGTGGGCCGGTCACTGTCGTTGATAGCGAAGTCACTGAAGGACAGCAGCCGCTCACCCTGGTGGTATGAGGGTGGCAGTGAAGCGGTGGAAGATGGAGAGCACACTGGCGTGGGTGTGGCTGCTCCTGCATGCCACCACGTCGGTCTTCTCCCTCCTCGCCCGCGTCGATGAAGGAGTCTGAGACGAGCGCAGGTTGGCGGGGCGACGAGCATTGGAGGGCGGGCGACGAGTGCGGGAGCGGATTGCGAGTGGGAGTAACTCGGTAATTTTGCCTAGCATAGGGGAGTGGATCTAGCTAGTGGGATCGCAAGGAGGGGAAAAAAGAGAGACTGTTGAATTCAATTTTTACCCTAATTTTGCTGTTTTTAGCTATCCAGTTTGTTTTACAGAGTCTCTTGAAGATGCTCTTATATATTTTTACCTTGAAATTGTATAATGTTAGATACCGGCTCTTAGATTATCTATATTAAAAAGCTCTTTACCACCCTATCATCCCGGCTCGGTAACAGGTTTGTACACAGATTGATCTCATGCATAGATAAACTCATAATCAACTTACAAGTAGTAAACCTCAATAAGTAAGCCCAAACATACACAGCAACCCCCCTCTCTCCTCTCTCTGTCACCTGATCACCTCCCTCCCTGCGCACGTCTCTCTCTCTCTCTCTCTCTCTCTCTCTCTCTCTCTCTCTCTCTCTCTCTCATGGCGACGGCGGCGGCTGGGAGTGGGAGCAACGATTCCGACTGGGAGGTTCTCCGGGACCTCTCCAACAAGATTCACGTTCCTGTAGGAGCGTTGGAGATCTTCTTCATCCTTCTCTTCTCGATCATCTGTGGGTGGACAGTCTTCGTGGTGGGTCGTGAGGTTCGGCGTGTCCTGGCGGAGTGGAGGGCGGCGCGGAAGCTTGCACGCGTCCGGCCTGTGGATGATGCCGAGCTTGCAGCGGCCATCGAGATGCCATGATCAGATGATCTTTTGTCTTACCATGATCAGGCCAGGTGCCCAGGTACAACTGCTTGTTCCACCAGTTCTTCATTCTTTTTTTTTTGAACGAACAGTTCTTCATCATCATTCTTACGAATGCAACGCAGTCATCAGTGTGTGTGTGTGTGTGTGTGTGTGTGTAGAACACGATACGCATTGATCGCTATTTGTTGATTACATACGTTCCTTCGTACGAGAGAACATAGTGTCAGTTGGTGTAACTTTACCATGCACAAGTTGGTGAATGTAACTCATCATGCATGATATTGCACTAGCTTCTACCTGCAGGAGTGAATGAATACACAACGTTTGGAGTTGAAGGCTTGAAGTTGAAGCGTACGTGTGACACAGCGAGACAAGAAAAGAGATTGCAGGCCAGGACTGCTAGCTAGATTTATCTTCTCTTCTACTATGTAAATTAAATGTTGGCTAGCTACTCATGAACTTCTTTATTGGTGAATTGCTGTTAATAAAAATAAGAAGTTCACAATTGGATACCACAATTCCACAAACAAGTATAACGTGTCAGTTGGGCTTTATACCTTTTACAGGAGTGAGTCGTCTAGCTTAATTGGTTAGTTGGGTGGGCAGTGACGAGGTTTGGGCTGAGACGTGACGAGGTGTGGTTGTTGTTCATATTAACCATGCATCTTGGTTGACTCATTTCCGACTACAATTTTTGTACGTGCCTATTTCTTCTCCTCGTCTCTATAAAAAAAGACGTACCCAGTGCTGTAGGCTCCCGCACTGTGCGGGGTCTACTAGCTAAATAAGCACACATGCATCACAGTCTTGTCCTGCGTCATGTGCCCCCTCGTGGACATCTAATATATCATCAGCTGCATGTTTTGCCCATGGCTACATTTTCCCTACCTCTCAACTATTGCTATTATGTGCAGAATGAAACATTAATAAGTTCGTTGGGCTGAGTTGACCTCATCAAAAATTTGAATTTATTTACAAGCCTGACTATATGTACGTCGTACTCTGAATTATTCTGATACTGAACAGGGTTGCATATATCAAATTTTGCTGAACTACTATGCTTTGCACGGATCTATCATTTTCCTTTTGTTAATTATGTTCCTTTGTTCTTGCACATGGAGGTTACCATGTAAATCAAGTGTGGGCATCATTATCTAAAGTGACTCTTTTAGATAAATGAAACCATTTGGGAGTTAGTTGCTGTATAGTGTGTTTCGTTTTCGATGGCTTATTGACTTAGTGCACCAAATACTCGTCAGATACTGGGTACTTGAATAATGGGTTTGTGTAGTTTCCAGAAACGTAAAATGCTCCATCTATTTTCAGGATGGCTTAATGTTGTCTCAAGACTGTCTGTCTTTGAAATCTCATTATCAATTACTTTCTTCTTTTGCAGGAGATCTTAAAATGGTAAAAATGTGCTTATGAAGTAATTAGTCTGTAGAATCATTTAGTAATAAAGAAGGGGATGGATACAACAGCATTGTCGAAAGATCTGTGTTTGAGTCTTCTCTCTCCCTTTGTTGCCCTTTTGTTCTTTTTAGCATATCAGGTTTTATGTCAGAGCAAGGCTCTGTTTTGGTCATCAGAATTTATTGATCTCGAGCACATGTTCAAAGAGAGGGTTCTTATCCTTCTCATGGCATGCTAATAGTTCAGCAATGTAAATTCAATGTTGTAATCTTCTCTATCCTTACGAAATATCATTTGTTACATGTAAGATTACTATTGGGTTCTGTATACCAAACCTGAATATTGAAACGAATTTTTTACACACTGGACATGATTTTCCTAACTCTCTTGTAGGATCACTTTTCTTTAAGGGTATCTTGTAGGATCACATTAAGGTGGTGAAACATGGAAGAATGCTTTGTTTCTATATCATTCTTTAAAATGTGAAGCGTTCATCATATACCAATCAGGAAATTGTAATCTAGTATAGGGCATTTGTGATTTGTGCACTTACTATCTCCGTAATCATGTTTTAATTCGCCCAATTAGAAAGAAGATACTGAGCACAAGATATTAAATCTATTGAAACACAGGGGCACTCCACTAGTCTTGATGAAAAACCACCTAATTCTGCCACAAGCATACTATAATGATGTTGTTTAGAGCAAAACCATATATAATGTTATGAACTAGAGGATCATCGTCTAAATCTTGCTAGAACAACCTCCTAGAACAATGAAAACTCTTCCAGTACACTTGTAAAAAAGTAGAGCTAGGAGGCCATGCATATATGCAGATGAATTACTGACTACACAATCATGAAAGAATGCAACACCGATGACAACCTACATCATCTTGCATATGAATTATTGCAGTAAACCTCAAAATTAATTTGGCAACAAGTAGAATTTTACTTTGGTTCATATACAATTGCAAAAACATACTTTATAAAGTACCTAGATCAGCAAAACCTTTTCCTTTTCAGGAGGGAGGAAATGTGTAGCTATTGGTTTATATCACCAACTAGTTGCATATCAAGCCATATTTACACGCGCGCGCGCACACGGACACACCACACACACATATTTGTGGATAGTGGACGGATGCAGTCACCTTTAATAAATCCCAATATAGGAATTTTGTATTAAAAGTGTACAAGCCAATGTTCAATTTAAAATAAATGCTTGTAGTTTTTCAAAGATATTCTTATCTCGTATTGATACAACAATTCCATCAGCACTAATGTTATTTGGATATAGAGCAATCCATGGATGCATGCAATCACTTTTAATAAACTCCAATATATGATTTTTGTATAAAATGTGTACGAGTCCATGTCCAACTTAAAATTTAATTCTTGTGGGTTTCGAAGATATTCTTATCTCATATTGATATAACCATTTCATAACATTGAAGCTTTTTCGATATAGAGCTAGGGGCGGAGCCACGTTGGCCACTGTGGGTGCGGCTGCACCCAGACCCAAACACAAAATCAGTTATCATGGTTGATTTTTCACCACGTCTGCACCCCCCTGCCCGAAGTCTTTGCACCCTCCAGTCCGAGGCAGACAAGCTGTGACATGTCGAGAGCAACCAGCTGGTTCCTTTCACCAAGCCCAATGACCATCCCAGGCAGCACAACTTGCTCACGATGGAGGAAAATCAATTCACAAACAGAAGACTCGATTCCATTCACTTGGGTGGCTTGCTCACACCTCGCATTGGCGGCCGTCACAGCAGGGCAGCCAGCAGGTTACAGAAGATGAGAGCACCTTGCTGGTCTGCAAAGGAATAACTTCGCCACCCCTTTTTCTGGGGCTTCTTTCGAGCTGACCAATGACGTCTCACATTCGAGCGACTTGGTTTGCTGGAAAGTTTTTATTTTTACCAATTAAAATCTAAGTTTTAGTTCAACCGGAGCATCGTTGTTGCTTCATTTAGATTTATTCACAATTTATCGGTATTTGCTAGATCTATAGGTTTTTCCTATCGTTTTAGCTTTTATCAAACCTATCTTGCTCAGAGTATGTTTGATCGGCTGTAAAATCCCTTGTTTTATGCTCCAAATCTCGTAAAGCCGATTAGATCTATTTTGAACGTGGCTGTGTTCAAATCTACACATTCGTAGTCTTGTGCACTGCTTTTGGCACGTATCGGTTAGATCCAGCCGATTGTCGCTACCCGCATTGGCAGCCCTTGCCGATCCCCTCAAATCACTTTAAAAACAGTTTATCCCAATCGATCTGTCGTTTTCTGTATCGGCGGCGTCTTGCCGATACGCTGTGTGAGAGTTATTCGGAAATCCAGCCGATACACTCTCGAATTTAATGTTTGCCTATTCCTTATCAATTTACAGGTCAAATTGATTGGCACGCCTCGGTTTGAAAGCGTTTACAATCTGAGCTTGGCGAACGGTGCTCTCGAGCTTGGTGTGTTGATCTTTCGCATCAACAATTAGTGCTTGTGGATTTAATTTTGAAAGATATTCTTATCCCAGTTTGATATAACCATTCAATAAGCATTAATATTAGATATTGAGTAGTCTGCGGATGCATGCAGATGCAGTCATTTCTGATAAATCCCAATAGTTATGTATTAAAAGTGTACGAGTCCATATCCAATTTTAAATTTAGTGCTTGTAGATTTTGAAAGATATTCTTAGCTCATATTCATAGCGTTACTTATTTGGATATGGAGCAATAGGTTCTGTCCTCTATTATGGCTCCATGAAGTCTATAAATTTGGACATATGAGCGAGGGCACAACCATCACCCACTTGGAACTCCTACCATGGAACATAAGTTGGTTATACTTTTATGCTTTTACCTAGCCATTGGAGCAAAGGAAGGAGCAAAGCATGGAGAAAATGTTGCTTCACGTGCCCCATACGGAAGTGTAAACAAAACCATTCAGGTATGCGTACATATATATTGTATTAACTGTTTTCTTTTGAGTAGGATTTTGGGCATGCTAATTTGGATAGGAGTTATTGGGATCCAAATCCCAATTCTAGCTCAGATAAATATTCCTGGAGCAATTCCCAAACATTTGCATATTAATCCCATAGTGAAATATAAATTCGCACGATGGCTAACTGATTACAATGTGAACTTAAATAATACAGACTGAAGATGGAGATGTCTTTGTATGCGTTAATATAAATCAACAGCCGGCTTTTGGTCATCCGCTGCTCAAAGATCATGTAATACAGGTATATCACTCTCAAAATTAAGATAATGATGTTTTCTGTTTGTAAATTTTGCTATAACATATAATATTAATACATACTGTTTGCTATAAAACTTTTTCTTAATTTTTCTATCAGAGAAACCAAGGAAACCAGATTGAATAATTTTTCGAGACCACCAATAATGTCCAAACAGCCCTACGCATTTACTTAATCTGAAATAATATTGCCAACGTACATTATATTTTTCATGCAAAACCAGATTCATAAATTATATAATAGGGGAACTTTCATTATTTGGCCCCTACATTGTTCCAATTTTAGGGGTTTCCATATAAAAAATGTAATATTTGTGACTCTCCACGATAAACATGGTTGTACTTGTGTTTTCCCACTTTGTAAGCATTCTCTTCCTTTTCTCTCAATAAATTGAGTTTTGACGCCTACCAAACCAAAATTGGTCAGCCTAAGTCACACCTGAGTACCGCAAACTAGGTTAGAGTACACCCATTCATACCCATTTATTCGATAAGGGAAATTTTTTTAATTCAAGGTTAATTCTGACTCAACCTTAGAACAAGCGGGTCATGTGTATTATTCAAATACTGGGGACCTCAATGACCACTTTGGTGAAAAATGGCCACAATAATAGTGAAATAAATGGTGGGCGTCGGGGTGGAGACGAAGGGGACAAGAGGTTTTATATTGTTCGATTTCACCTCTGGTTCAATAGTTTGTGGGGATTGGGTCTATGGTGGAAATATATATCACCTCCAGCAACACAGAGTAATAACAAGACATATAGAACAACAATTAATTATGCTAGTCTATTCAAGGGACCAATGGATAAATTATGAACAAATAAGAAGATACAAAAAATATATAGCGATTACCTCCGTCCCTAAATGTTCATCTTTGTATAATATAATGTTAAACCAATCAACGTCAAACATTTAAAAATCAGGTTGATTAAAACCTACCCCTGTTTGAGCTGCTCTCTGCGTCCCACGGGGAAAACAGGACGCGTGTCGATCTCCCACAGTGTTCGGCATTTTTTGCAAAAAAGTCCTCCAATTTTCTAAAAATCATAGCTAGACTCAGATTAGCCAGCCCACACAGCAACCGCGTTTGTAAATTTTTCACATAAAACCTTAAACTAACGTTTATTTCCACCTGAAGAAGGAGAAATTCGATAATGCCATCGTATTTGCAAAAAAACCCCACGGGCAATTTTCCATTAACCCCCTCCCGCACCTGCGAACCCTAAACCCCCTCGCTCGCTCTCCTCCCCGAGTCCCGGCTCCCCGCCGCCCTTCTCCCTCCCTCCTGCTCCCCGCCGCCGCCTCACTCTCTCTCCCTCTCTGCTCTCTGCCTCCCCGCCGCCGCCTCCCCCCTCCCGAAATCCCCGTCCCATCCATCCACACCCTAGCTGCCAGTCTTCGCATCTCTCTCATCGGCGGCGGCGGTGTCCCCTCCCCTCCTCTCCTCCCCGCAAGATCCGGTGTGCAGCACCATGGATGCCGGCGTGAGGAGCAGAGGGATCTGGCGTGGTGGGGCCGCCGTGGCCTCGGCCGTCCGGCCATGGGTGCTTGACCCTGTGGCCGCCGCCGCCGCTTCCGGGTTCCGGATGGAGGCGTTCCTCCGACGGCGCCATGGGGAAGACCTACATGCTCATCTGCTGCCCCTGCAAGTTCCCCACGGTTAGGGTGCTAATACTGACTCCCCATCCACTCCATTTTACTCCAATCTTCGATTCTTTATCTGCGCCCCTTTATTCCTGCATTTTGATTCCTCTTGATATGATTTGGATTTGGGTAGCTCTGGTTTCAAGAAAATGGAATGCAGATTCAGTACCAGTCTTGATTGGATTTGCATGAGCAAAGGTGGCGTTGGATTTACTACATTCCCATTCTTTTACTTCTGTTGTTGATAGTCAGATTGCTTGTTTTGTTTCGGTTTTCAGAATCCATCTGATTATTTTCATCAAGAGCATGCTGTAACAATGTTGAGTTAACCAATTGCCAATTTATTTCTTTATCTCTCTTGCTGCACGGGAATGGGATGGATAACATGTCCTCGATGGTATATCTATGCAAGAATGATAGCTGATTTCAACAAACTAATCAAATAACTATGCTCATGTTTCTGCAGAACAAAGAATCCTTGCCATTAATCAAGATATGTAACTACCTGAAGCTCATCAGAAAGCACTTTGTTTTGATGATAGAAGGAAAACAGAGATGGAGAAGAAGAGAAAATGAACTACTGTGCTTAGCTAAGGTAACCATGTTATCTGAAAAAAAATGAATTTTCTTTTTTCCTCAAGCAGTAACTTTTTCAAGCAAAAATACCATGCATTTGATACTTAATGAATTATATCTGTCGACTCTTAATTTTGAGGTATAATAGATAATTTGTAGGGCACAAACTCAGTGCTACACACAGTTGTGCTCAATAACTGTGTTTTGCATGTCACAGAAGCATAAAAGATTGATATATCAAAGAAACAGTGTAAAAAAACTGAGATGACCAGTGGATCAATTTCTTTTTACAATTTCACGTGTCCTCTTGCATCTTCTTTTTTTCTACTATTAACTTTAACCTATGCTTTGTTTAGGTGGTTATATATATGGACAGAGCTCACAGCTTCAGCTTACCTAAGTAGATTGACCGTGACCACAAATCCTAACTTTAATCCTAAGAGCTACACAATCTAAAAAACGAGGTATAGTTTTCTGGACTATCTTTTGTTACATACATATACACAGCCTGCGCTTTGCCTTTGTGTATTTGATCAGGTTTACTCAAACAATGTTCCTACCACGCATCGCCTCTACTATTATTGTCTCGACCTTGGTTCTATCACAATGGACAAAATAAAATTGGTGTTAATCAAATACATGCTATATCAACCACTGCTACACTAGATACATAATGCAAGCATAATGGATGTATTTGAAAATTTGTAGCTAAGCTGATCAACATTTCTCAAGAGTTGAAAAGCTTCAGTTGCATGATCAACATTTCCCAGGTTGACAGTGCTCCCTCGATGAAGGGCGTGTGGTTTTCTATGTGCTTTTGCAGGATTACATCCCCACTGTCTTCAGTGCCAATGTCTCGGTGGATGGGAGCACTGTCAACTCGGGCCTCTGGGACACAGCAGGTGAGCGTGATCAGATTACAGCAGATTGAGGCAGTTCAGTGATGTTGATAACAACCCAAGTATTTTTTTTCTCTTTCTTCTGCGAATCATTGATTCAGCTTGACCTTGTATGCATGTCAGGAGGACCACAGCAGATTGAGGCCTCTTTGCTATAGGGGTGCGGATTTTATTTATATTTAATTGCACATTTTTATTACTTCAATTTACTGATATTTGATTATTTAAATGGTAGGGCGTGCATCGCGCCTAATGTTCTAGTAAGATTGAAAGCTGCTGGCATCCTGGACGTCCTCCACTCACCTCTCCATTCTAATACAAGCTAAGTTACAAGTGTATATATGGTCTGTTTTATAGTGTGAGATTACTTGTGATGTTGAGATTGCTTGTGATGTTGAGAAAGGAACACTTTATGCTTTATATGTTGCGATGAGAATGTTCTCTCCCCCCAAGCTCCCAAACTGAGAAAGGAACACTTTATGCTTTATATGTTGCCACGAGAATATTCTCTCCCCCAGGCTCCCAAACTGTCACACTCGTATAAGTTCCTAACAGTAGAATAGACATAGGGCTCGCTAGCAGCTGTAGCTTGTGGGCTTGTGGCAGGCACGAGCAACAATGTTATTCTGGGCCGAAGCCCAGCGCATAACGACAGCTATGTGGAGCTGTCGAAGTAGCCCATCCTCATAAAATTCTGTGTTTTGGGTCTAAAACTGGCTTAACAAAACCTATCCATATATGTGATTCAGTCGAATTACTCCGCAACAAAAAAAATCACCTATATGATATTTGACTACTAGTCAAATGTGTAACTCCTAATATTTGCCGCGGGCCGGGATGTGATCCGTTCTCATCCCACCAGATTCCCAAAGCATACGTGTTTGTTCCAAGATGAAGTGAGATGGGACCGTTTTATGGAGTACTCCGTATATCATAGTTTTTTCTTTTTTTGAAGGAATATCATAGTTTTTTCTGGATGGGATGACCGCTTATAATACTTGGTTGTGGTGAGATAAGTTCGTTAGCAAAAGTGCTTAGTAGACCCTATCTTTCATCCAAAACCCCACACATGCTATCCTCTTTTATTTCTTTCTTTTCCCCACCTTGTCTTCTTCCGCCCGTCGCTTGCCACCGGATCTCGCACCGCCTATCCTTGCCTTCCGAAGCACAGCTTGCGTGCCACTCGCCAAGGGGCGTTGGCCCGCTGGACGTGATCTAAAAGTTACTGTTGATTTTTTTTTTCATTTAAGGTCATTCAATAGTCCAAAAATTATTATAAGTTCTCTAGTTCCAAAATCTATAAGTTTTGATTTCTTTTCAAACAATCTCGAAAATAGAGTAGTTCTATATCAAAGTAATATTGGCAAGTTCTAAAATTTGTATTTT
Source organism: Panicum virgatum (assembly GCF_016808335.1). Classification (NCBI taxonomy): domain Eukaryota; kingdom Viridiplantae; phylum Streptophyta; class Magnoliopsida; order Poales; family Poaceae; genus Panicum; species Panicum virgatum. The sequence goes on along the minus strand of NC_053149.1, from coordinate 43,275,493 downwards.
ATAAATTATTCATTTAAGATCAATTTGGATCACATGATGATTTACTAGTTGTACCCTACATACGGCTATGACTATGTCATCATATCTCATTCAACTCAAGTTATATTTTCAAGTTTCCACAATCTTAATCTTTATATATACAATATCTATAGTTCATAATAACCATAGTGTAGAAGTTCCATTTTTCATTGTTCAGTTATATTTAAAGATTTAAATAAGTTTTTGAGAAAAAATAGAAAAATATTTTTAAGGGCAGGTAATGGCGTCACCCACCCCTACAAATTGATTTTAGAGTTAATATAAAAGTATACCATATGTCGTATCCATTTTCTGGAAATTGATTTTTAGGGAATCTGCCCCCCTACAAATGAATTTGTGGGAACAGGCACGTTACCCGTCCCTGTTAATCTATTTTTATTATAGTTGCGAGAAGTAGGTGCGGGTACCACACCCCCACTCCTAAGATATTGTCGTGGCTCTAGAAGGAGGGCCACAGCCGGGTGGCGTAGAGCACCCGCCTAATCCCTGAGAGTGGTTACTCGGGGAAGTGCAAGCGATATCTCAGATCTACTCATGAAATAAGCACACAAGAACACTCGAGGATTTAGAGTGGTTCGGGCCGCCGGAGCGTAATACCCTACGTCCACTGAGAGTTGTATAGCTCTTGTGTTTGTGGATGAGTCTACCCTCTGCCTCCAAGTCCCCTATTTCGACTTGGGTCTTTCTCTAGCGGGCGTCCCCCTTTTATAGCGCAAGGAGGACGCGTACACATGCGTTGGACCCCGACAGGTGGGCCCAACAAGGATGTATAGAATATTATGAAAAAGACATTAATGGTGCTACAGTGGTTGAGAACCTCTTCGCCGGATACGCTTCATCGCACTGTAGACTCTCTGACCGAGGGGTGTCTTTACCTGTCCCATCGGCGAGGCGCCCGTTGAGGCGGTGTAGGTTGCGGCGTAGACTGTTGGGTCTACCGCGTAGGCGTTATGATACTCCGTCGCTGAGCTGTCGTGTCTAACTGGCATTGCAGTCTGACGCGCGTGGCGTGGGCGGTGCCAGAGGCTGCACTGTGCGCCTTGGTAACGCGCGGTCAATAGTACAGCCTGGCAAAAGTCACCTCGGGCTCTGCTGTGGCAGAGCGCACTTACGCCTCCCGCATTGAATGCAGTAGGTGGGCGAGTCTTCCCGGGGAAACTTCGTGGCCGTGCGCGTGTGCCTGCGCCTGTGGACACGTGGCGGCTCCGGACCCCCCTAGGTATATCAAACAGATCATCCAACTTAGCGTCCAATGGCCGGACACGGTTTTCCATGGCCATTGGACGCTAAGTTGGATTTTTTACACTAAGGGCGACACATATCGTATCGGCCATGACAATTCAACCGATAACTCAATTAATCGGCTATCCATCCATCCAAACGCTAGGGTAATACTTCTTCAAATATTTTCCGTTAAGAGCTCTAGAATACTCTTCCCCTTCGAGTGTCTGTAAAATATAAGCATTGCCAGGAACACATCTGTTTATTCTGAATGGTCCTTCCCACGTTGGCGACCATTTGCCAAATTTTGAACTCTTTGTTCCTATCGGCAGTATCAACTTCCAAACCAATTCCCCTTGCTCAAAAGTTTTGGCTTTTACCTTTTAATCATACCATCGGCTAACTCTGGCTTTATTTGCCTCAACATTTATAAGAGCCTTCAGCCGATGACCAGCCAGATCCTCTAATTCATCTTTCATCAGAGCAGAATATTCATTGGCCGTCAATTGATTCTGAAACGTGATACGCCATGAATCAAGTTTCAACTCCCATGGGAGAACAGCTTCATGTCCGTATACCAAATGATATGGAGATAACTTTGTAGCGCCATGAAAAGCCATTCTGTATGCCCATAAATCTTCATGAAGCACAGTATGCCACTTTCTAGGATATTTATCAATCTTTCTCTTGATCAATTTGATGACCTCTTTATTAGATGCTTCTGCCTGACCGTTAGCTTGGACATAATATGGAGAAGAATTCATCAATTTAATCCCCATTCCAGTAGCAAATTCCTCAAATTCATCTGACGTAAACATAGTACTCTAATCGGTCGTAATGGTCTGTGGAATACCAAACCGATAGATAATATATTTTTTGACAAATTCAATCATCTCTTTTGATGTAACATTTTTCAGAGGAATTGCTTCAACCCACTTGGTGAAATAATCAGTGGCCACCAAGATAAACTTATGATTTTTACTGGATGGAGGATATATCTAGCCGATCAAATCAATTCCCCATCCTCTAAATGGCCACGGCTTGATTATGGGATTCATGGCTGACGCAGGAACTCTTTGCACGCTCCCAAACTTCTGACATTCTTGGCAATCTCTGTAATATGTGAAGCAATCTTCCAACATCGTCGGCCAAAAATATCCGTTCCTCCTGATCACCCATTTCATCTTAAAGGCCGATTGATGGGATCCACAGATACCTTCGTGAATTTCACCCATTAACACATTTGCTTCTTCTTTATCAATGCATTTGAGCAAAACCCCATCAATTGCACGATAATATAAATCTTCCTCCAACAATACATACTTGATTGTCTGGAATCTGAATTTTCTGTTCACTTTTTTGGTTGGATCTTTCAAATAATCAATAATCTCTTTCCTCCAATCATCGACTGTTAATTCCAAGGCCATTATTCCTTCCATTGGCCGATATCCTGAAACATACTGAGCCAGCCGATTCGCATCACTGTTATAAAATTTGGGAACATGCTCGATGGTTACCTTCTTGATTTCTTTCAGCAGCCGGAGACATTCTTCATGATATAATTGCAAAATATCATCTTTGCATTCATACTCCCCAACTAACTGATTAATCACCAGCATAGAATCTCCAAAAATCTCAACAGCATCGGCTTTGATCTCTCGAAATAATTGAATTCCCTTGAGAATAGCACGATACTCAGCTTGATTATTGGTTGCAGAGGCTTCAATCGAAAATGAGAACTCAAAATTTGCCCCCCGAGGGGAAATCAGCACCACACCAATTCCAGAACCGTTCCCACACAAAGATCCATCAAAGAATAAAGCCAAGAAATAGGATCTACCATGTTCAGCTCTGGTCCACAATGTTGCACAACAAAATCGGCTACAGCTTGACCCTTAACTGCTTTAGCCGATTCATATCTCAAATCACATTCTGACAATACCAAAATCCATTTCCCTATTCTCCCTTTTAAAATCGGCAATGAGAGCATATATCTAATAACATCATCTTTGCTCACAACAACACATTAACCGATAATAAATAATGTCTAAGCTTGGTACATGAGAAGTATAAGCAAAGACACAATCTCTCGACAGGAGAATGCCTAGTTTCAGCATCCAGCAACCTTCTACTCACAAAATAAATAGCTCTTTATTTTTCTTCAAATTCTTGAATAAGGGCCGATCCGATAGCACGCTCATCAGTCGATAAATACAATTTAAACGGCTTGTGCTTTTGGGGAGAAACCAATACCGGAGGCTTTACCAGATAATGTTTAATTTCATCCAATGCCTTCTGATGTTCCTCTCTCCATACAAATTCCTGATCGGCCTTCAACTTCAGTAAAGAACTGAACGGCTGAATTTTTCCCGACAGATTAGATATAAATCTTCGAATGAAATTAATCTTGCCGATCAATGACTGAAGTTCAACCTTCGTCGTAGGGGCTTCAACTTTGTCGATAGCTGATATAGTCTTCTGACTAATTTCAATCCCTCGTTCATGTACCATAAAACCCAAGAATTGGCTAGCTGATACACCAAAAGCGCACTTGTTTGGATTCATCTTTAAACCATGCCTTCTGGTGCATTCCAGAGCTGTACGCAGATCGGCTAAATGTTCTTGGTGCCCCTTTGACTTCACAACCACGTCATCAATGTATATCTCCATAATTTTGATGATGAGTTCATGAAAGATATAATTCATGGCACTCTAGTACGTAGCACCGGCATTTTTTAATCCGAAAGCCATGACTACCCACTCGAATAAACCGAGATGTCCTGGACATCTGAACACAGTCTTGTGGATGTCTTCTTCAACCATAAAAATCTGATTATATCCAGCATTGCCATCCATAAAACTAATCACTTTGTGCCCAGCAGCAGCATCTACCAACATATTAGCTATCGGCATAGGGTAACCATCTATCGACGTAGCTTTGTTGAGATCCCTGAAATCAATGCACACTCGTAGTTTGCCATTCTTCTTGTAAACAGGAACCACATTAGAAATCCATTCGGCGTAACGACACTGCCGAATAAAATTAGCTTCAATTAACCGTGTAATCTCGGCCTTTATATCTGGCAAAATCTTAGGATTATATCGCCTCGCTCCTTATTGATATGGCCGATATCCCGGTTTTATAGGCAAATGATGTTCCACAATAGATCTATCCAAGCCAGGCATCTTATAATATTCCCAAGCAAAACAATCTTTGTATTCTCTTAATAAACTCTTCAATTCCTATTTGTATTTGGGATCCAAATTGGCACTAATAAACATCGGCATTGGTTTATCACCATCTCCAATATCAATTTCTTCTAACAAATCGGCCGACGTAAATCCCTGTCCCAATTTTCCTTCTTCTTCTAGGAACTCATCCATTAGGCACTTTCTGAAGAACCGACTCACCATCGGCCTTAGCCTTGACACGCCAGACTTGTGATCTGATCCCTTTCTTGCGCAGAATCTGTTCTCACTCTTCCTCAATAATCTCTAGCTGGCGTAACCTCTGAACACGTCGCTTCTGAGACTTGGTCAAACCCCCTGGACACCATTGAGATTGATCCGTGCGATCGGGTTCACGTTCTGGATTTCTCCGCATCGACTGATCATCTTGTACTCTGTCATCGGCCACCTGTTCTAGCCGATCGTGTACAAGCACTCTTCTCCCAGCAGGATCACGTAGCATTGTCCTGCCCCCCAGACGATCATGCACTGATACCCTTTTTCCTAGCCGATCATGCATAGGAGTGCGCTCACGCCGATAGGGCTCATGACGTGACCTTTCATATGATCGGCTGCCTTGACCATTGCATTTGGGACAATCATATGCCGATGGCAATGTCAACCCTTCTTCCCAGCAGTAGACAAAGAAAGGACACCTCCAATGATCTTGCTCTCGTCGTTCCTCTTCTTCTCTACGCTGTCGCCTTTCACGATCACGCTGAAACTTGTTCAACAGCATTTGAGACGTTACACGTCTACGTGGTGCCGATGAACGTTCAGCATCCTTCATCGGACACTTTCCTTTGACCTTATCGGCCACTATCTGCGCTTTAGGATCAACAGCTCCAGATTTCTCGGCCGATGATGACGTTAGAATCTTAACTTGAGGAGAACCTTCATCTCTGGCCACATCAACCATGTTCGTGGCGAAAGGATGTCCGTCGATCTTCATCATCTTCTTGGGAGCCACAAATTTCAATCTCCCTTGTTCGAAAGCCATCTGAATCTGCTGTCGGAAGACCTTGCACTCATTTGTGTCATGCGACGTGGCGTTGTGCCATTTGCAGTACTTTATATTTTTGAGCTCGTCCTCCGATGGAATCTTGTGATATGGCTTCAACTTGATCAACCCTTCCGACAATAACAAGTCAAAGATCTTGTCGGCTTTGGTGATGTCTAACCCATACGACTCAGGCTCTTTCTTCCCAAACGGACACGTCACCTGCTTTTTACCGTTTCTTGCTCCGCTTCAGACTCATCATTGGTAGAATACTCCACATAGTTGATCTTCTTCTGAAAAGACTTCTTGGACTCGTAGGATCGAGTCTCTCCTGTCATCCGACTCGCGATCTGGCTAATACTTTCAAACTCCTGCGATGCATATTTATCTTTAATGTGCAGCAAGAGCCCATTGAATGCTGCATCGGCCAACTGCTGATCGGACAGAACCAAACTGTAACATCGATTCTTGACATCTCTAAACCTTTGGATAAAAGCAGCAACCGACTCATCGTTTCTTTGTCTCAAGCCGGTCAAATCGGTCAACTTTAACTCAGTAATCCCATAGAAGAACTGATAAAATTGTCTCTCTAGATCGACCCAATATAATATGAAGTTTGCCGGCAAAGTGGTGAACCAAGCAAAGGCCGATCCAGACAAAGACAAGGAGAACAAACGGACTCTGAGTGCATCATGATTGCCCGCTTCTCCCAACTGTAGAAGGAATCTATTAACATGTTCCATCGTAGAAACTTCCCCCTGCCCTGAGAACTTCCTGAAGTCAGGCATCTTGTACTTGTGTGGGAGAGGAATCTGATTATAAGCCGGAGGATAGGGAGTCTTGTACATGACGGATTGTTGCTTTGGCCTCAAACCAAACTGCTCCCACATCACTTCAGCTATTTTTGTGCTCCAATCAACTTGCGGTTCAACTATTGGCATTTGCTGAGGGGAAACCGTACTCGCTGCATTGGTCATCATCGCAAGTTGTTGAGCTACATGGTTCATCGGTTGTCCAGCCGATTGCATCTGATGTGTCTGCTGTGCTATCCGATTAGGTGTTTGCTGAGTCATTGTCGGCTGTGTAGCTGATGGGTTAGCCGATTGTTGACCAGTAATATCCATATACGGCACATTGACATACCGTATCTGTCCGATTGCTTGATTGTGGAATACCCAGTTGACTCCCTTCTGATGCGGAGATTGCGACAACAACACTTCTGAAGGAGACTGGGGTTGGAGCAGGATAGCAAGACGCTGCTGTGGGGTCATCGGCGGTGGCGCCGATGCATTAGCTTGTGCCATCTGTTGTGGACTCCATGCGCCTTGTGCATTCAGCTGTGTTGCCGATGCACCCTGCTGTGCACCCATCGGCTGAAAGGCCGATGGATCAGGCTGAGAGGCTATCGGCTGAGAAGCCGACGCACTAAACAGTATTTTGGGTGGCGTAGAAAAGAAATCCGGATGCATACCATACCCAGTAGCAGGATTCCACCCTTTAGGAAATACAGACGCAGATCCATCTTGCACAGTTGTAGCAATCGTCGGCGTGGTTGAGTAGATAGGATCTGTTGTACCCGCCGATGCCGCAGTAGTCATCTGGGGTGGAGTTTGACTGTTGCTTGTTTCTGCCTGGCTATCTTGAGCCGACAGGGCTGCTGCCATAGACACCTCCAAAGGAGTATATTGCATCTGATCTGGTTGTATATAGCAAGGACCCATGCACCTTGGTAACGTGCCTTCAGCAAAAGTCTTGACCACTACATTGTGCACCGTGTTGTCCATGACTGTTGCACTCTTGATGAAGGCTTGTGCCATAGCTTGACCAACTGCGTCTATTATCTTGTTTTCACGTTGAGCCTCTGTCAATGGCTGGAAAGATGGAATATTAAACTTCTTGATCACCTCACCAGATCTGTTGACATTGTACGACTTGAGGCATTCACGTTTGAATTTCTCCACCAGCTCTTCATATTCCTTCTTTTGTTCTTCTTTGAGCTTATCTTCAGGAACAGAAATCTGGTTCTCTTCATTGACCGCAGATTTATTAGTAATGTCCACCATGTTGAAGCTTTCAGTCCCACTGGGCGTGCCAAAAGATGTGTTGACGCAAAAATCAACACACTAGAATCCGAGGGCAAGTGTTCGCCGAGTCACGGAAAGTCAACCAAGTGTGCCAGTCAATTTAACATGAAATTGACAAGGGAGAAAACAAAGTCAAATTCGAGAGCGTATCGGCTGGGATTCCGAATATCTCTCAGATGGGCGTATCGGCAAGCTTTGCCGATACTATAGACGACAAAAAGATATTAAATGCAAACGCATAATAAACGAGCATATCGGCAGGATCAGCCGATACACTAAACGACAAAACCGGCTTTGAACAGCCGATCGTGTATGTATGACAAGATCTAAGCTACGAATGTGTAGCTCAGATGATGTGAAGCTAAAAACAGATCTAAACCGGCTCTTGAGACAACAAAAGTGTTACTCCAAAACCTAAAGCCGATCTAATATGTTTTTAGATATGATAATGGCCAAAAAGCATAGAAAAACCTACAAATCTAGCCGATATCGATAATTGGTGAATAAATCTAGACGAGACGACAGCGATGCGCCCGGAAGTCAAAGCCTAGATAAACTCGATAACTTTTGAATAAATTTGAACGAAGCCACAGCGATGCGCCCGGTAGCTAAAGCTCAAATATACTCGGTAAAACGAAAACTCACCAGCAAATCAAGTCGCTCGAATGTGAGGCGTCCTTGATCAATTTGAAAGAACTCGTCGAAAAAAAAAGAAAAGGCGAAGTCGCCGAAAAAATGCAAAGGAATTGTAAAGTTTGTTGTATTGGATGTGTATCAAATTTTTCCGGTCCCTTACAACTGATATATATAGCCTAGCGCTATCAAGTCCTAGCCGATTACGGCAAACATTACTTGACCCTAAAGAAAAGATTATCTAAAAGATAAACTACTTAAAATATTACAACCGAATCATCAAGATTTTCGTAGAGTCCGGATTCTCTTCTCCTTCCTTGACTTTATCGGCAACTCTCCATCGGCCGAGCACCAGAGCTGGCGGATCCGCATCTTCACAGAATATTCCTCTGGCACATCGGACGAGCTCCATCAGCCGATTCCAACCCTGTGTATCTTTTGGTTTCTTCCAAATCGGCCACCTTCCCTTCACAAAAATCACCTTCCTTGACACGTGTCAAAAAACGGTGTCAACAAAAACTTCCTCTCTTTCTAGAAAAATGAGAAGAGTGCTGAAAGCATGCAGATGCAAGGTTACCAGTTTAGCATACCAAGGGCCTATAGCAACTTAAAAGTTCAATTGCCTGACATAGAAAGCAACCAGAATGCAGATCTAAGTCATATGTGCAAAACCTAGCTATCATAAATCTGCGCAGCATCACAAAGAGACGCAGATTATGACTATCCAAAGCGAACCTAATGGCAATATTCAAGAACAAAAAAAGAAAGCGAGGTATTTCGTTCCTATTTTATTCAACATGGTATGCTTGGAGAGGGACTTTGAGTTTTTTTTTTTTGACACAGCAGAGCAGCATAAGAATGAACAACAGCTTAAACAAATATGATTAACCAACCATGCTGACCAAAATAGAATTTAGTAGAACTGAACGTCAATAAACAAGGGAATGCTGCAAGACCAACTTTCGGAGAACCCTGTTATAAACAAAAATCTCAATTGTCGAAAAAAGGAATTCAACTATAGAAATATCAATAAGCATTCATGCAGTATAGAAATAAAACAATTTCACAATTGTATAGATCACATAAAATGTGCTGACTATGATGCAATGTAAATTTTTTAAAGTAGCTCACATCACTAAAGACAGACGATCGAATTTCTATAAACAGAAAAAATAGATAATGGATTAACCTTCTTGGCAAGTGCTCTGATGGGAGCTTTGCAACCTTGTCATGAATATTGATGGTCGCCCAGCTAATAGACTTTGTGTCCGCATCCTTCACCTTCATCTCATTTCAATTGTTGTCTGGTGATTCCTCCTTCAAGTGCCCTGCCACAAGTTCCTTCAAGCACTATCCAATGGTGATTGAAATGATTGTCAAATCAAATGCAAAAACCTAAATCGAAGGGAAAACATGATATGCTAGCTCACCATTGGAGTTTGATGTCTCTTCATGACATCATCTCGTGATTCTTCCATCTTGCATTTTGCCATCGGTCTTGATCTTGCTGTTGACAGAATACAATGCCAAAATCTAAAAATAAATAGTAAACAAATCGGAAAAGAAGAAAAGAGAGAAGAGCTAGAATTAATGTTAGCTTGATTATGTGATTTACCTTGCTCCCAAAGTGTTCTTTTTTTTCTTCTTGTCAAGCACCTCAGTCCTGCTCTCTAAATCTGATTGGAACAGAAAGGAGCATTAGACATACCGTGAACTCCTCTTACAACCATAGCATGCTTGTTAATTCAACAATTAGCATATCGGTGATCACAATGAACAGAGCATACCTCCTCCCATCTGGTTCAATTCTCCTTCATGTGCTTGCAGCTTGTAAAGTCATACCCCCTTTTCTTCAAAACATGGTCAATTTGATGAAAACAGCTAGCTTTCAGTCATAGAGGCAACCATTCCTAAATAATACTGGTGAGCAGTGCTGTAGTGATCTTCAAGATGGCAAATACAGAAAAACTGAAGATAATGAATCCGAGGATTCTTCCTATAACTAACGCATGACACTCTGAACATTTGCAGAGATGCCCATGTGCGGCATGCACATGTTTTAAAAATTCATTAAAAATTTTTACATTGATAAAAAGTTAATAGATAATAGTTTTCTTATTGTAGCAAAGATGTACACATTGTAATTAAAGAATTTTTAAAATACAATCAATATCTCATACGAAACTAAGCCCCTCTCAATCATGATTCATATGGTAACACCCTATTGATTGACCCATAAAAAAAATATAGTTGCTCAATTATTCAATTACTAATAATTGTTTATTTTTATTTATTTTGTAAATATAGAGGCAATCAATTACCATCTCTTAAAAGGCTCTAAATCAACTACCATATGAGTTTTTCCCATGTATCTTATTTCTTTCCCCAAACATAGAGAGCAAGCTACATGCATGTTTATATCTTCTGTTTATATCCAAGTATCTGTATGTAGCAAACAATATGGAAATTCTAATATACTTTCACAAAAAAGTAGCTAGAAGCAATTGATATTTCCTTCATAGTTATCCAACACCATGCATACTAAATTACTAATGCTGTCCTCCATCAGATGCTTCAATAGGCATTCCAATCATCTATATTTCCACATAGTCATCGTCACCTCCCTCTATATATCATCACCTTCATCTTGAAGGAACACCCTCTTCCTAAAATACAAATACGGATAGAATTTTGATAGCTTTACACGGAGAAATAAATTAAAAACTCAGTGCATTCACAATTTAGCAGTTCTCAAACTTGGCAACAGGTGAATCCGCACATCTCAAGACTCAAATGCAGTTGTCATTCTTTAGGTACAGAGCTTAGTGAACAGCTTTTTGTGCTTGTCGTGCTCCTCTCTCGCCCCAATGTACTTCAAAAACTCCATAAATTCCTTGCTTTCATAGACCAGTGTTTCCTTCCATTGTAATTTGCAGAAAGATTATATATATCCAATCCTACTAATATGTAATATTTTCGAGTGAGTCTGAAAAAAGCTGAAAACACAATGAAGTGGCATCTCCAATTCAAATTACAGCCATCACCTTTTAGTGGCAACAAAAAAGCACCATACATAAGGTGGCAGGCTGCCAAACATAATAAAGGGGTCATACTGGAATACTGGGATCCAACCTTCTCCCACCATTAACTGTAATTAAATAGTAACTTAGTAAGCATTCTGTAATCTAATATTTTGTCTTGGCAGTAGCTCCAGACCTTGTCTCAATTCTACACGTTCTTGACCCTATGGAAATCCCCAAGGAAACACATAACTGGGTACAAAAATAAAAAAAAAACATAGACTACAGTCACTGATTGCTTTAGGAAAGGTAACTAATCTAGTCAACTCCGTATTTTTAAAGTGGCATATCCTGTGTAACCTGACATCCTTTGAGAGTCCCATGGCGTCCTAATTCGAGGGAGATCAAACAGGAAGACAAATTGGGCATTCTCTTTTGCTAGAATCATATACATTGCTTGCATCACTTTTTCAGCTATGCAGCATCGATACAGGATACGAATATTAGTATCAGCACAGATGAAGTAAAACTTGGCATTATCTAATAAGTGTTTGCATTGCAGAAAATAATGTTGGTAACTCAATAATTATGGCAATCTAATAAGTCTAAATAACCCATCAGGCAATCTATTGAACCAACTTGTTCAACTATAGAGGCATGAGCTCTCCATAGAACACATCCAGGAAGAACTACAAAAGATTAGGAAATATCTGCGATTAGATGAGAGGAGAGGCTGGCTCGAGGAGCCCCAGCCCGCCGCCCTTGCCCCCGCCGCCGACTCTGCCTCTGCAGTGGCCAGTGAAGCTGCTGGACCGGCTGGGTCTCCTGCGCCCCTCGCCAGTTTACTGCATCCACATAGAGATGTTAACACAAGCGTGTTGGAAAAGGGTAAGAGTACAAAAGATAAGAATTAGGACACGACAATGTTGAAATGAATTATGTGTTTGAGAATTTTGTTTGATAAAATGGTATGCATTATGATGGTCTCTTTTTGTCCATTTCGGTTGGGACCGATTTTTTCCCCCAAATTGAATCCCAAAACCTTGGTTGTAAGCCAAGCATCTCCATTCACTAATTCTACAAGTCCAATGCCAACTTGCAAAAACCAAACATAGATGTTGCTTAATATCTTATAGTATAGCATACAGACACTTCAATTGGTTTCTTTATAACATCAATCACAAAATTTGGTTAATTAGACTAACATACTGTCAAAGGATTTTCAAGCATTATTCTATACCTCTGCTATTTTATTTATGGACTAACATCTCCCGAGAAACGGCCGCTCACGAGCAGCGCCCAGGACCCCCAGCGAAGGTGGCGGCCTCCTCCGAAGCCGCGAGGTGCGGAGCAGAGGGTGGCCCAGCAGCATCTCTCTTGCCTTCCGGGGCGGCGGCGATCCGTTCCACGCCACCTCCCTCCCCCTCTTCCTCCCGGGCCTATGCTCCGCAGGGAGCCCAGCCTGCCGCTCGGCGAGCGCCTCCAGCAACGCTTTTCAGCTCAGCCCAGCCGCCTGCCGCCACTACCACCGCTTGAGGCCCGATCATTTCGGTGGAGGGGATGGGGAAGGGAGGAGATTGCAAGACTGGCCTCGGAGGGATGACGGCGCATTGGGAGGCACCTGGGAAGCGCGGTACGGGCTGAATAAGAGATGGGAGAGAAGGAAAGGTAGGCATGATTTGTGGGCCGACGAGCCGCAAGGAAGGGTGCTGGAAAGCGTGATCGGCGGCGCGGGATTGGAAGCGGGTACGGTGGGCGGGTAGATGGCTCCATGGTGAAAAAAAAGAGAGCCAAATCACGGGAAACATTTTAGAAAGAGTGGTTTTTTCCCTCATCGCCATACTTTCATTGTTCACCTTCCCGACAGGTGGGGACACTGAGAGGGATGGGTGTGAATTTTCTAGGTACATATTAATTTCAATTGTTTAGGATCCTTATAGGTAAGTCAATTTCCATAAAAAAAGATAATTCAATTTACGAACCAAAGTACCTGCTTCTGCAGCTGCTTCAGGACGGTCCTCTGTCTACCCCATTCCTTGAGAGCATCTCACATCCATCACCTGAAGTAAAAAAGATCGATTCAGCAAGAGTGTGTTTGCCCCCAAACCCCATGGTGAACATTGACATGCAGTCTGAAATATCAACTAAGGGGACTCATTTGCACTTAAACTAAGCCTAATATTTGGGTGCGAAATATATTATGCTCAAACAAATGGAACACACAACAGAGATATCAATTAATCTGATATGGTTACAAACTTACCACTTAGCAGCTTTTTTCTTAGTTATCTGCCAATTGCCATAACCAATGTTTCACTACCATCTAGCCACACAATCTTATATTCTTATACCAAGAAGGACCAGCCACAGCATCAAGTTTCATTAAAAAAATCAAATGATAGTGCTGCTGTACTACTCCCTTCATATATAAAACCCCGTCCCTGATCCCAGTAACCATTTTATAACTCAGCAAAATCATACAAAAGAAACATCCCAACTTCCCAAATTTATCCACATGCCAAGCTAGCCTTCAGCAGTAAGTAATATTCATCATGCTCACGGTCCAACTAATAATTGCACACTGAACCGTGAAAGGAACAAACAAAATTAGGTGCACTCACTTTCCACATCCATCTCAATGGCCTTAAAGCTTGCTCCCAGCTTCTCAAACAGCTGCTTCAGACGGACGTAGAAACAGCAGTAAGACTTGCTGCAGGTAACCAGAAATAAGTGTTGGAGTATATTGAGCCCATGTGTATAGAGACCCATCTAGAGGCCCATGTGTAGGTACTATATATATACCCACTCTTCTAGGGTTGGATGAATACAACAACTATTATCCTCCTACATGGTATCAGGCTAGATTTTTCCTCCCTACCCTGCAGCCGCCGCCGCCGGCCTCCATGGCTGGCCGCCGGCCGCCGGCGCCGCCCTTCCCTTCCCTCTCCTCCTTCCCTCCCCTCTCTTCCTTTCCTTCTGCTCCAAGCACCACCTGGGCCGCTGCCTCTGCTCCGAGCGCCGCCTGGACCGCAGCCGCTCCCTCCTCTGCTCCTGAGCATCGGGGGCCCCCGCGCCGCCGCCGCCGCCGGCGTGCGCACGGGGGGCGCGGGGGGCGTGGCGGGCGCGGGGACCCCGGATCCACCTGCTGCCGCCGCCGAAGCCGCCGCCGCTGGCGTGCGCGCGGGCGCGGCTGGCGCGAGGGGTGCGGCCCGGGCACCCTCCTCTGGCGCCCAGGAAGCGGGAGGCGCGACCGCCGCCCCTGCCGCCGCCCCTTGGCGCGCGCTGCAGCCGGCCGCGGCGCCCCTGCCTGGCCGCGCGTGGACGCCACTGCTTCCTCCTGCCGGGCCGGCCGCTAGCTCCCCTGCTCGCGTGGTCGTCGCTCCGCCGCTCCCCTCTCCACCTGGCGCACTTCCTGCGCCGCCGCCGCCCAGGGGCGCTGCCCAGGCCCCTGCGCTGCTGCTCCCCTGGGCGGCGCCCCTCCCCTGCCCTGCACCCTCCACTGGGCCGCCCCTCCCGACCCAGATGTAGGCCCATGGGCCTCGGACTGGGGGGTAGGCCCGGGCCAGGGCCTGGGCAGCCCGGCTCTGGCTTCCGCCGCCGCGGCCCTAGCCCTGCACGTGCCGCCGCCGGTTCCCACCCCGCCCCTGCAGGATCCCGCCGCCTCCCTCGCCGCCGCGCACGCCGCGCAGGCCGTTGCGCCCAGGGACTCCGCGCGGGCCACTGCCTCCCTCGCCGCCGCGAGGCCTGCGTTCGGGATGCCCCCCGCGGCCGCGCCGTTCGCCGCCAACGCTTTCAGCAGGCAGCCGATCGCCGCCGGTGCTGCTACTGCCGGAGCTGCACCCCGTTCGCGCAATCCTTCAGCGCCATGGGGCGGACGACGCCGGTCAGCACCGAGTGGATCGCCGACTCGGGTGCCTCCTTCCACACCACCCCAGATGTCGGTATCCTCTCTTCTGTCCGACCCCC
Source organism: Panicum virgatum (assembly GCF_016808335.1). Taxonomy (NCBI): domain Eukaryota; kingdom Viridiplantae; phylum Streptophyta; class Magnoliopsida; order Poales; family Poaceae; genus Panicum; species Panicum virgatum. The sequence continues at coordinate 43,260,302 of NC_053149.1, read as the reverse complement.
ACACCCCTCTTGTCCTTCCATCATGATTGGTGACGGGTCTTGCCTTCCTGTCACCGCCGTGGGTTCTGCTCCTAGTTCTTTTCTCCTTCCCAATGTCCTTGTTGCTCCTCAGATGGTTCATAACCTTCTTTCCATTCGTCAGTTCACAGCTGACAATTCCTGTTCCATCGAGTTTGATTCTTCTGGCCTCACTGTAAAGGATTCGGCCTCCCGGCGTCCGCTACTCCGGTGTGACAGCACGGGGCCCCTTTACACCCTTCGCCTTCCTTCTACCGCTGCACCACTCTCGTCTTCTTCCTCGCCCTGGCCGTCTTGGTCTGCCGCTTTTGCCGCGACGCCGTCTTCCACCACTTGGCACCGTCGTCTTGGTCACCCTGGCCGCGACGTTCTGGCTCAGCTCGGTCGTAGTACCGATGTTCCTGGTACTAGGGCTCCTGCTCAGCCCCTCTGCCATGCGTGCCAGCTCGGTCGTCATGTTCGACTTCCTTTTTCCTCTTCTTCCTCGCATGCGACGCATGCATTCGACCTTGTTCACTGTGACCTGTGGACCTCCCATGTACTCAGCCTCTCTGGCTACAAGTACTATCTGGTGGTGGTCGATGACTTCTCGCATTACTTTTGGACGTTTCCTTTGCGTGCCAAGTCTGAGACCTTCCCAGTGTTCAAGAAGGCGGAATTAGGCGGCCGCCTAGGCGCGCTTAAGCGCTAGGCGAGGGGGTCCCGCCTGGCCTATGGGGGTAGGCGGTCCCCTAGGCGGCCTGTGGTGGCGGCGGAGGCAGGGATGGGCGCGGCGGAGGCAGGGATGGGCGGCGGAGAAGGAGGCAGGGGACGGGCGCCGCCATGCGACGGTGGAAGAGGCAGGGGACGGGTGCCGCCGTGCGGGCAGTGGAGGAGGCAAGGGCTGGCGGCGGAGGAGGAGGAGGAAGAGGAGACAGGGGCAGGCGAGCGGGCGGAGGAAGAGGAGGCAGGGGCGGGTGAGCGGGCGGAGAAAGAGGAAGAGGAGGCAGGGGAAGGCGGGCGGCGGAGGAAGAAGAAGCTGTGGCGGCGACGGGTGAGTCCGTGAGTGGATAAGGGGAACATGTTCTGTTCATTTGGGCTGGGCTGTTTTAATGGGCTTTTATCCCAAGTTAGGCCCATCAGCTTCTTATTTTCTCTTTTTTTTGGAGATATATGTATGTATAGGGTAAGATATGTATGTATATGTGTGTATATGCTACCGCCTAGCAAATCGCCTTGAAACGCCTAGGCTCGACTAAGCTCGACTAAGCTCTAGGCGGTGACCCTCCGCCTAGAAACCGCCTAGCGCCTTTTTGAACATTGGACCTTCTTCACCCTCCTCCACTTCTTTGCCTGGGTGTCCACTCAGTTCGGCCTCACTGTTAAGGCCGTCCAGTGCGACAACGGGCGGGAGTTCGATAACTCCACCTCCCGGTCTTTCTTCCTGTCTCGGGGTGTTCAGCTGCGTATGTCTTGTCCGTATACCTCTCCTCAGAACGGCAAGGCCGAGCGGATGATTCGCACGATGAACGACGTCGTGCGCACCCTTCTGATCCAGGCTTCTCTCCCCCCGCGCTTCTGGGCTGAGAGCCTCCACACCGCCACCTACTTGCTCAACCGTCTTCCGTCCACTGCTTCTCCTGCTCCCACTCCACACCACGCTCTTTTCGGTACCCCTCCTCGCTACGACCACCTACGGGTATTCGGGTGTGCGTGTTACCCTAACACCTCCGCCACCGCTCCTCACAAGCTGGCGCCCCGCTCGACTCGTTGTGTGTTCCTCGGTTACTCCCCTGACCACAAGGGGTACCGATGCTTTGACCTCACCACTCGCCGCGTCCTGATCTCCCGACATGTCGTCTTCGACGAGTCGGATTTCCCCTACTCCACCTCCTCTACACCTCCTAACCCCGAGCTGGAGTCTCTGTTTCCGACTGAACATGCTAAGAGAGATGTGAGACCAAAGAGCCGTATGTCAAAAATAGGAGATACAATTGCAACTACTTTAGTGACCCTTCAACACGAAATCAAGAAGCCAGCGCCACCTGCACCTGCTATGCCTAATTCTAATGGTATATTGTGGCAAAGACTTGAAAACATGACACTAACTACCGATCAAAAGTTGATGGTAGGAACCTTTCTAGCACATAAAGATCAAAAGGGTATGCGTGGTTTTCTATCTGGTTCAGCTGAGGTGACATTTCAATCATGGGTATTCAAATTTCTTAGTGATACGGGGCTGTGAATTCCCCTAGGTGGTTGGCCGCTTTTGTTTATGTGCCCAGGTGATATATGTTGCAATTGGTCAATTATTACTTGCATTGTTTGCACTTTGCTAAAGTGAGTTGTTTTGCATTGTAGACTCATCCAAGAACTTAACTGAAGATGGATGGTGTCAATGAAGGCTCATTCTTTTGCACTTCTTCTAGGCTGATATATGATGGCTATGAAGATAGATGGTGTTGCTCACAACAATTTGTTTAGCACTTAGATGATGCTTCACACTTTTGTTAATGCATACTTTGCTATAATGTAACTAATGTGAACCAATTAAGGTTGTTATTGACATGATGTGGAGACATTGTCAATTTGATATGGGCATATGGATATGTTATGTCCATTGATTGTGATTATAACTATTGCGGTTCTGTTATTTGATATGTTCATCAATTTGTTATGTTAATTTTTCTATTTTTATTTGTGTGGCTAGTTTTATGTGTGGTAGCAAAACAAACAGCTACCACACTTTTTTACAAGATGCCTAATGTTAGGCGGAGTAATGAACCAAACACATACTTCAATTAAGGCAGCTTAGGCGCGCCACATCTGTGGCAGCATGCTAACCTTAGGCGTGGCGCCTTAGGTAGCAAACCAAACATGCCTTTAGTGTGGATGCGGCGGCGGAGAGAGAGAGAGGGTGTACCTGCGGAGGTCGACCACGCACCGTCCGTCGCCCGTACCAGCAGTCAACACGGCCGGATCCCTGCCCGTCCCCGCCGGATCCCTTCCCACGCCGGTTGTACTCGCCGCTAGATCCCACGCCCGCCGGATCTGAGAGAGAGGGAGAGAGAGAGAGAGCACCGCCCGCCCCGACGCGGTGAGAAGCTGCGGGGGAAGACCCGGGCCGGATCGAAGCGGCCGCGGGATTGGGGCGCTTACCTGCGGGGAATTGACGCGCGGCGCCGGCAGCGAGCTCCCACAACCCCGCGCGTGGCACCCGGAGCTCCCGGGATCGGGGGCGGACTCCACGCCCCCCTCGCGCTCGTGAGAGGGGCCGCACGACGCTCGCTCGGAGGCCGCGCCGTGCCAAGGGCCGCCGCCGCCGAGACTCGCCAGGGTGCGCTAGGAGGGGGGGATGGAAGGGGCGGTCATGCGGGGAGGCAAATGGAGATGGCGTCGGCAGAGGAAGCGAGGGGCGCCGGGAAGGAAGGGTGGGGAGAGAGGATCCGAGATTGACGCCGGTGCGGGGATAAGCGGTGCGCGGCGCGGCGGGTTGGCGAGCGACGCCGCGTTTTTTTTTTTTTTGGAAGGGATCACGCGATGCGCAATGGGCGGGCGGGTACGGCGGGAGGGTAGCTAAGGGCGCGGTGCAAAAAAATTTTGCGGATTGAGCGCGCGGCGTACAAATAGGCGACGAAATGTGCCCGACTCCATTTTTTGTCAAATTTTTCATCTTACATGTGAGCTCTAAAAAAATAATTTGTGAGAGGTATAACTAGATTAGTCTTGTTAATGCTAATTTTAATTTTTTTGAATCTTTATAGTATAGATAGATAGATTGACACATGCATATATACATTACTAAAATGACAAGGCAAAATAAGTAAACCAGCGCAACTGGGATGCTCTCTTGTTGCTTGCCATGCATGCTATACTACTTAACGTTTGTCCAACAAGCGCAACTGCTTGTGAATTCCAACGTATTGCAGATTCCTGCTCCAGGTTCTAGCTAATTAGTGTATCGTAGGGGACCTGGATTTTTCTTATATCACGGCTAAAGTTTCCTGGAAAGTTTGAATGGTTTCTTAGATTCAGTCAGGTTGTTTTTTTTAAAAAAAAACGAACTTAGCCGGCAGCCTTTCGTGTCCATCATCATTATTGTGAGGGAGCCCCCCCCCCCCCCCCCCCCCCCCAAAAAAAAAAACCCTCAACAATTTGAACATATCAGGAGGTAGCGCGTGATGATGAGGTTGGTATAACCCCAATCCGAGCAGAGCAAGATGAAGCTGTGGCAGCAAGTCATCAGGCGAGGCAGGCCAAGATGAAGCCGGAACATCGGATGAGATCACTGAGGTGGCGGATCCGGAGCAGGTGCAAACTGAAAGGAGGACCGGGGCTAGCTCTGCCACTCTTCCAGGAACAACGTAAGCATTGCTGATCCCACATGCATGCATGAGACCAGGATCATTATGTTTATTCGCCTGCTGCGCTGCATTAATTGGATCTGGCTCCTCACCAGGTAATTTAGATATTGCATTCCGTAAATCACTTGTAACACTAGACACAAAAACAAGATAAAAAAAACAAAAACAAAACAAAACAAAACAAAAACAAAAACAAAAACAAAACAAGACATACAGATCGATTCTGGATGGGATCCAACGGTCCACATTTGTGATTTATGCAAATACAAGATCTAAGTCACCTTAAAAAGGAGTAAATCTCTAATAATGAACTTGCTTGTTGGTATGTATTTTATTCCTCTCGTGTTAGCTACTGCATTGTCGGCCAATATTGGTACTACGTACTTGTGTCCCAAATGACCATGGACCGTAGATTTAATAACATATTACCTCCTATGGAGTAATAGATTTAATTTTTTGTTATACATATTATGAAATCTAAAAATAGAAAAATATCTTCCTATTAGGTCTAACTTGATTGTGTTAGATTCAACTTTATTTTTTTCTTTCCTCTCATAGCTGTTCACATGGATTTGTTAGAATAGAAAACAATGTGCGTGGCCAGGAAACTCCCTCATGTGAACGTCACATAAAAAAAAGTAACATGGCACACTAAAAAACGTGACATGGCCTGCTAAAAAATGTGACATGGTATTTCATAACTTTTTATTTCTGCAACGTGGCATAATGACAAATGATATATCTAATATTTGATAGAAATATTACACACTATGTGCACGCGATATTTTTTTGAATGATGTACACATTTTTTAAAATATATATACATGGATTTCCTAGCTCTATACCTCTAACTAGAATACTAGATTGATCTATCAGAAATGTGACAAAAAAAGCCCACATGCAGACATGCAGATGAATCCCCCCCCCCCCAAGTGTAGGGTGACCAATTATAGCCGGTAGTTTCTATTTTTTATTTTTAATAATTACTTTCCCATTGCTAAAATTCAATGGTTCAGATGTATTTATCTCTTACCTCCTAGAAGGTAAGAGAGAGTATCATAGAGCCTGTTTGGTTCAGCCCCTAGAAATTCTAGTGGGCAATTCTAAAGATTTCTTGGGAGCAAATAGCCAACCCCCCCCCCCCCCCCCCCCCCCCCCCCCCAAGCCCCCTAAATTTTCCATTTCTCTAGCTGATGAAAGTGGGCTAGAAGCCCCTAGAAAGAAAGCCTCTTGGACACTCCTTGCCCCTCCGCTTGCACCCGTGCCACCCCTCCCCTCCACTAGGGGTAATTTGGTCTTTTTATACAAGCCAATAAATGCAGTTTAGGGGGCTAATCCCAACAGCACCCCCCCCCCCCCCCTGACTTTTGAGTGCCCCACTAGCTCAACTAGTGAACCAAACAGGCCCTTAGCATGGCCCATGTTTTCATTCATGTCGTACGTGTGTTGCAGCTTATGAGATCACTCAGGTGGTGGAGTAGGTGCAAACTGTCGCACTGGACTGCACTTTCCTGAGAAACCTGTTTGCGAACGTCTTCACAACTTTACTAGACATAGCATTAGCTGTTCTCGTGCCACCTGCGGATCTTGAGAGGAAGTACATCTGGCCCGTTTACTTCATGGCAATGATTGCCTCTTGGACCTTCTCACTGATCATCCGATGCGGCATGAACAATCCCTACATGACAACCAAACTTCCTCATCTCTGCTTCGTCTCCAACAACGTGGACGTGTATGTCCTTGGTTCAAAATAAAATCACTTGAGATTCAATATATTACTTCTTATATATACTATACTGTGCTAATTGATGCTTAATTAATATTACCGTAGGTCATGTCTCCCTGCGCGCCTCGGTGATCACTACACTGGCAATGCTGGCGGTCATGATGTACTGCAGCTGGGGTTCCTTTAGGAAACATGAAGTTAACTTCTGGAAGGTGGGCCTTTTCGGCTTCACGGCCCTAGTTGGCCCTAGTACCTACTGCGAATGAATTGTACTCCGATCCTGCTGATCGATTTCACTACATGAAGGTCTTGACTCCACTACTTTTGTCACCCTCGAAGTTGTACCTGGCGGGCAAAGTGGTCGCAAAGTCTCCTATGTGAAGGTGCCCGTCAACAAGGTGTTCCTCATACACGATGCATGCAAGGTGGATGTCAGCAACAAGAATGCAACAGGGCAACTGTACGTGGAGGCCTCCACGGACTCGGCTCGCAACATACTCTCCATCAGCGTCTGCACATTTCTCAGCCTCGGCAGCGGAGCCAGCGTGGGGGCTGGGGGGCGGGGGCTCAAGCCCCCCTACCCCCAAAAACTCCATGGAAATTTGAGGGAGGAAGGAGGGAGAGAAAGAGAAAAAAGAGTGAGATGAAGAGAAAAAGAGAGACTGGAGGAAGGAGAAGGGAGATGAGCCCCACTACCTCCATTCGCCCCTGCTCATCCTTGAGCAGGTAGAGCTAGGGCCAATTGATAATCTCTGGGACGATTTGATAATCTCCACGGCAATGACGATTTGATAATCTCTGGGACAGTACTACTGATAAGTAGCATTATTGAGCAGGTAGAGGTAGGGCCAATTCTGTCCGTGAGTGGGGCTGCTGGTCGGTCCAACCAGGAACGCATGAACCTTATGCATGAAAAATTTTCTAAAACCCATCACGGCAATGAACGTACGCCTGCCGCCAATAATGATATATCTTCCTTCCTCATCCAATCCAAAGAAACGAAATGCACAATATTTTCTTATTTCATATATAATCTTCTTGAAGCAAAAAAATGAATATGCTTGCTACTTTGCACATTTTTTATTAATCTGGAAAACAATATCTTGGTCATTATGTTTAGGCTATAAGACATATCTTGCTAATATATATATATATATATATATATATATATATAGACATATCTTTAGGCTGTATATAGTCATGTCCTTTTCTTGAAGAATAGGTTATAATAAAAAAAAAGATATGTGCTTCATGGTTCTCATACTGCTGGTGGTAATATCAAGTAATCTCTCTCTCTCTCTCATGAATTTGGTTCCCATCTCTTTTATTTTCACGTAGATTGGTTCTTATATGATATGATTTTGGCCTTCAACATTTTTAGATTGGGAGGCTGCAGCAGTTGATCCGGAATGCCTTACCCCACCAAATAAGCAGATGCCTTGTTCCGCCTCATTGGAGATGAGGCACGCGTGCAACAAGAAGTGCATTCAAGAGAACTATCAAGATGGTGATTGCTACTTCAAGAACTTCCCGAAGCTTCGTTGCATGTGTCGCAAACCTGGCTGCGCAGCTACTCCCTCCGTCCTGAAATGTAAGGCATCCTGGCATTTTACCAGATTCATTGAACATTCTCTGAATCTAGACAAACTGTATGTTCAGATTCATTGAATATTCTATAAATCTGGACACAGTAAAACACTCCTAGGATGTCTTACATTTCAGGACGGAGGGAGTACACTGTACCCTATGTAAGAAACAAGAAGTGTAAAACAAAGCTATAACACATTAACACCCAGGATTTTCTCAAAACCTGGAGGCTACCAAAAACATTAAAAAAACACACAAGTCAAGAAATTATCCAAAATTTTGGCAGTCTCCTCTTTAAGTATGATATACTGGAGAACCATGTAAATTAACCAATAACATATGAATGATAAAAAACATCACAGTCCAAGCCGACGACAAAATAAAATAACCCGACCAAGCCCAAGGCCATCTCAACCAAGACAATAACTAAGAGAACAAGTTTGACCGATTACACTTTATGAACTAATTAAGGTTTAAACTACGCAGGTAAAAATAAATGTGTGTGCTCTTGAAGATCGTGCTACTTCCAATTCCCATGCATGCCGCAATCATTTGGTACCTAAAATCCAAATAAAAACAAGGGTTGAGTAAAAATACTCAGCAAGCACAAATAGAACCGGAAAGAACATGACGACAACGATTCATGAAACATAAATGAATGAACACTAGTGAAATAGTAGTTCCCCTCTGAAACGGACACAACCTGAAATATCTTTAGCGTTTACGCAAGTGGGGCCAGCACTTACTCATATGAACATGGATATAAGAACCAAATTGCACATCCGGATCCATCGGAACATGAATGGAATGTAAATGAACAACTTGAACTGGAATATTGAGACATGAATACCATTAACAGAAACATAGAAATATCAGATAATAATAATAATCAACCAAACATATCATTGCATATGTTCGTCATGCACTTGCCTTAACCTTGGCGAAAACCCGACGTAATGCTCTCGGCTCTATAACACACCAACCTGTGGAGTAAACCACACTTATAAACTAGTACAAGATACACGACTATAAATTATACTATGATAGCATGAACTAATCCCACAATCGAATCTAACTGGTGTCACCCAGATATTCGTCTATCGGCTGCAAGGCTCACTATTTTGACAATATCTTTTGATGCTTTTAACCAAATGCAGCAAATAAATACAACTTGGATATCTACTGAAAATATCTTACAACTTTCATTTTGGCGTGGTTCGGAAAAATTTGACCACTAACCAGGGCGAAACTATATAAATCACTGGATTGCTTTTGCGCTACAACCCAAGCGAGGAAGAATCCTCGTACTTGACTCCTTGGAGATTGGCCGACGTTTAATTACAAGGATTTCTTATTCATCCTCAGAATGTTAGTGAACTTATTATCCTCCATATGTACATTTCATGCAAATCTTTCCATATAAATTATGCATTTACAAACTAACTTCTCACCTCTTTCTTTTTCATACAGGGCTTGTCACCTCTTTCTTTTCTATACAGGGCTTCTCACCTCTTTCTTTTTCATACAGGGCTTACCAACACTACATTAAATTAGAAGGTGTCCATAACCTCGACAAGAAAAAAAATGACTATACACACAAACTTCCTGGGCCACAAGCAACCTGCTTGTTCCGTGTACTGCGGGTACTACATGTGTGAGCATCTCAGGGTGCAAGGGCGATACACAATTGATCCTGAACGTGTAAGAGACTACTCTTTATTAGGGATAGATTTACATGTGTTACATTATTTTTGCGTAAATCTAACATGTGCTTACTTTTTCCCTGGATTCTCGTTAATTGCAGAACAATCCACCACAGAACATGGGGCAACTACATGAGAAAGAACTTCTAGAAGTAGTCGCCGATTTATGCCATTTCATTATGCACGAAGTGATCAACCCAAGGGGCACATTTTACAGTAAAGACTACAAATTAGCAACAGATCCTAAGTATATTGATCTTCGTAAATGGGAAAACAAGAAGCATCGTGCCTCCTCAAGTAGCGTTGGTAAATAGGAGAAAAATGTCGGGTACCCCGATTAGGGACACCCTAATCGGGGTACTAAGATCACTTTAAAACGCAAACACCTGTTAAAGCAACTGGGCCCACAAAGACCCACGGCCTGCTCCCCATCCGGAAGAAAGGAAAGGACTCAAAGAAGTCCAGCGTGCGGCCCATTCGCATCCCCCTCGAACCCGCGGAACGATCTCCGCCTCGCTCGAGGGTCCCTCTAGGGCCCGCTGGACAAACTCCGCCTCACTCGAGGGTAGCGGATCTACCCTCGAGCGGGAGACTCATCTCCGCCTCGCTCGAGGGCTCCCCTCGGTACCCTCGACCGCACAACATATCTCCGCCTCGCTCGAGGGTAGCGAACCTACCCTCGAGTGAGTGACTCATCTCAGCCTCGCTCGAGGCCACCCCTCGGCACAAAGGACAAACGGCCCCGCCGCCCAACCGCTCGCCGTACGAAGGCATTAAAGGCCGGCCACTCCGCCACGGCACCAAGGACAGGCGGCGTTAGGCCGCCACTCCGCCATCCGCTGACTCCGGTCACCGCTCCGCCATCCCGGATGCTGTAGCAGCACTGTGGGACCTGCGACGCGGGACAAGACAGGCTCGGCACTGCTCCCGTTACTTTTCTGCCTACACCGACCATCCGGACCCGCCTCCCACTGGGGGAGGGGTCCGGCGATGTCACGTGTCCTTCTGAGAGGGGGCGCTCAGCACACACGGACGGAGTCCTGGACCTCCCCCCTTTAGGAGTCCGGGACCTCCACGTGTCCCCCGGACCTTCTAGTGTGCATGCCCGTACTCCGACCAGGGGGTCCGGGGCCGTCGCGCGCCACCACTATCACGGGCGCATGCAGGACCCTAGTCCGCAGGGCCCCCTGAACGCCACCGCGCCGTATATAGAGGACCATGCACCAGCAACGACCACGCCGACTGCAGGGGCTGGCACGGCGACCGGCGCAATCTTTACAGGACCAAGGACGATATCCAGGACGACTGCAACGCCCACCGCCTTCCCACAGTGTACTTCCTATAGTATCTGACCACTGTACCCCCACGATTCAGGGGAAAACGACGACTTCTACGCCCCCACTCATGTGCACCGCCCCTCCTTGTAACTATAAAAGGAGGAGGCGGGCTTCCTTTAGCCGGGCTGGTCTCTCTGGCTTCTCTCTTCCAAGCGGACGTTCAGGGACTACTGAGCACTCATCTCAACCGACTCCACTTCTAGCAGAGACTTGGGAGCCTTCCTCCCTCTCTCGCCTCGCTTGTATCCCCTACTACAAGCACTCCGGGTGCAAGATAATACAGTGCCCTCGCACACCCCCTTTGCTGGACGTACGGCCCCGCGGCCGGAACCAGGATAAACCGTGCGTTACTGTATTGCCTCTTGCATCATCATCTGGGACGAGGAAACACGCAACATTTACTAGTTGGAATCCGGACCCTCGGGTCGGGACGCCGATAGTTGGCGCGCCAGGTAGGGGATCCTGCGTGACATTTTTCTCTCTTTTTCTCATTTGATCTCCAGGGATGGCGGGCAGATCCAACCCGTACCCTATGGGTGTTTCGGATCCGCTCCCAGCGGGACACATGATCTGGTTCGGGAGTCTCGAGTTTAGAGCAACCGGCAACGGTTACCTCATGCAGCTCCTCTCGCCCAGACGTAACCCCGTCATTCCGACTTCACCAGCCCAGTGCAACAGGTGCTCGGGTCAGCGTTCGCGACAAGCACGCACGGAGCGGCGTCGCGCGGCACGCCACAGCTCCCCCACGTGGGTCGAGGCTGGCATGTCGCAACTCAGCATCATGGCCAACGGGGCCACCGCTTCGTCATCACGTGCCTCGGCGTCATCAGCGCCGGCACCGTTTTCTGCGGCAGCACCAGTGCCTCCCAAGGGGGGCTCGACTTCGGCGTCGCCCTTCCCCTTCGGGATGCGCAACGCTGCCGCCTACGCCTCGTCAACCAGCGCTAACTTCATCGAGCATGAGGATCTGCCGGGTCATCATCCTCTGCCGATCCGCAGCCTCATCGCGTCGTCTCCTGACAAATCCTACCCCGAGACGGCGAGCTCGATTGCCGGCGACGTCAACTTCTTCATGAACAACTTCGCGGCCGACGAGGCCGAGGATTACTCCAGGGTTTGCGACCCCGACGCTCTTCGCTCATTCCAGCTGGCGATGGCTTACTGCCTCACCTGCTCCGAAGACTCCAGCGAAGGGGATTTCGATCCTTCCCGGGAGTGCTTCATGGCGGACCTTGCGGACGAGCAAAACGACAACGCCCCGAGCAACGACGGGGACGGCGGGGCGGACGCGCAGGCAAACCCACCGGTGGTGCCGCTTGCAGCCCCTTCTTCGTCAAGCTCGGCGGCGCGACAAGCTCAGCTGGCACAGCTCAAGGAGCTTCAAGCTAAGCTCGACGAGCAGCGTCAGCAAACCCAGGAGCTGCGCACCGCACTCGAGCAGCAGCGTACCGCGCGTGGTGCACATGCCCAGGCGGCGGGACGCGTCGCTCGGGAGCGGATCCTAGCTGACGACAACGTCGACAAACCTCCAGAACTGCAAACAGCAGGCAAAAAACTCGTCGCTGCGGCCTATCTACTTCAAGCTATGCCTGAGCCATCGACACCTTCGGGCCGCAACCTGCGCCGCGAGGCACAGGAGCTCATCGAGTAAGCTGCCGTGCAGCAGGCCAAGAGTTCTGCATCTCGTATGCGCTCAAAAGCCCCGGAGTAGCCTGGTGGGACTGCGCACCAAGACCGCAAGGTTTCTGTGCACACACCACCGGTAGGAAATGGCAAGGCAGCTGTAGTGCCCGGTGCGAAGGCACCCTCGGTGCACGAGCGCATCGGGAGAGTTCCCGCAAGGGAGCGAATCCGTGACATGCGCGGGCATGCCGGCAACGGCGACGCCCGCTGCATCATCGACGGCAGGAGGTACACCCCTCGATAGGGGTGAGACACCGGAGCCTTCGGGCACCCGGGTGTTCAGCCGGGAGATCCGAACTGCGTCTTTTCCCCCGCGCTTTCGACAACCCAACACCCTCGTCAAATACTCGGGCGAGACCGATCCTGCAGTCTGGCTCAATGACTACCGCCTAGCGTGCCAGCTAGGCGGCGCGACGGAGGACGCGGTCATCATCCGCAACCTTCCTCTTCATCTTGCTGACGCCACACGAATGTGGCTCGAGCACTTGCCTGCGGATCAGATCCACAACTGGGCCGACTTGGTCCATATCTTCGTGGGCAATTTCCAGGGCACGTACGTGCACCCTGGGAACTCCTGGGACCTCAAAGGGTATCGCCAGAAGCCCCGCGAGTCCTGCGAGACTACGTGCGATGTTTCTCCAAGCAGTGCACCGAGCTCCCCAGCGTCACCCACGTCGAAGTCATCAACGCTTTCCTCGAGGGTACGACGTGCAGGAACCTGGTGCATGAGCTCGCGAGAAGCCGACCCGTCAACACCAATGAGTTGTTCGATGCTGCCACCAACTACGCCGCCGGCGAGGAGGCTGTTGGTGCCATCTTCGACGACAAATCGAGCAAGCGCAAGGACGATGCGCCCGCGGAGGGCAGCAACGTCAAGCCCAATGCCCCCGCCAAGAAACTGAAGCGGGGGAGGAAGGGAAAGAAGCCGGTCCCACCGAACCAGCGCGGGTCGGGGCAGGCAGAGGACTCCGAGGAGGCCTTCGCTGCCGCCCCAGACCGCAAAGGACCTCGAGGCCCCCCTCGAGGTGGTGGTGGCCAATTCGACGACATGCTTAAGAAGCCGTGCCCTTACCACAAGGGCCCGGTCAATCATACCCTCGAGCAGTGCGAAATGCTCAAGAAATACTACAACCGTGTCGCGCATCGCGACGAAGACAAGAAGAAGGATGCTGGCAACAAAGGTGGAGATGACGAGTTCCCCCTAGTGGAGAACGCCTTCTTCATCTTTGGAGGAGCAACAACGAACATGACTTCTCGGCAGCGCAAGCATGAGCGCCGGGAAGTTTTCTCTGTTACCAAAGCCACGCCATCCTACCTCGATTGGTCGAAGGATTCCATCACCTTTGGCCACGAGGACCACCCCGACTACGACCCGCATCCGGGACGGTATCCGCTCGTTGTCGACCCCATCATCGGCAACACCCGCTTCTCCAAGGCGCTCATGGACGGAGACAGCAGCCTCAACATCATGTACGCCCGCACCCTGGAGCTCATGGGGATCGGATTGGACAAGCTTCACCCCAGCAAGTCGCCATTCCATGGTGTTGCGCCGGGGAAGCGAGTCCAACCCCTCGGCCAGATTGATCTGCCTGTGTGCTTCGGCATAGCAGCCAACTTCCGCAAGGAGGTACTCACTTTCGAGGTGGTGGGGTTTCGAGGATCCTATCATGCCGGGTCATCCTTGCTACGCCAAGTTCATGGCCGTCCCCAACTACACCTACCTCAAGCTCAAGATGCCGGGTCCAAAGGGTGTCATCACCATCGGCTCTTCGTTCGAGCATGCCTACGAGTGCGACGTTGAGTGCGTTGAGCGCGCGGAAGCTCAAGCAGAGGACGAGGCCCTCGCAGCCACCCTCGACAAAATGGCAAACGAGGCCTTGGACTCCACGCACCGACATGCCGGGAGCTTCGAACCCGCCGAGGGTATCAAGAAGGTGCCCCTCGACCCGAGCCACTCCGACGACAAGGCGTTGCAGATGACCGCCACCCTCGACGGCAAATAGGAAGTGGTGGTCGTCGATTTTCTCCGCGCCAATGCTGATATCTTCGCGTGGAGTCCCTCGGATATGCCTGGCATACCCAGGGAGGTCGCAGAGCACTGCCTTGATGTCCGCCCGAACTCCAAGCCAGTGAAGCAGCGCCTGCGACGCTTCGACGAGCTCAAGCGCCGGGCGATCGGCGAGGAGTTGCAGAAACTTCTGGCGGCCGGATTCATCAAAGAGGTATTCCATCCCGAGTGGCTAGCTAATCCAGTATTAGTGAAGAAAAAGAGTGGAAACTGGAGGATGTGTGTGGATTACAGTAGTTTAAATAAGACATGTCCGAAGGTTCCCTTTCCTTTGCCATGAATTGATCAGATCGTAGATTCTGCTGCGGGGTGTGAGCTTTTATCCTTTCTTGATGCTTACTCCGGTTACCACCAAATCAAGATGAAAGAGTCAGACCAGCTCGCGACTTCTTTTATCACACCTTTCGGCATGTACTGCTACGTTACGATGCCCTTCGGCCTCAGAAACGCTGGAGCTACCTATCAACGGTGCGTGCTCCACGTTTTCGGAGACCATCTCGGGCGCAGCGTAGAGGCATATGTCGACGATATCGTTGTAAAATCCAGGAAGGCGGACGACCTGGTTGCCGATCTCAGGATCGCATTCGATTGCCTACGGGCCAAAGGGGTGAAACTCAACCCCGAGAAGTGCGTGTTCGGGGTGCCTCGAGGCATGCTCTTGGGCTTCATTGTCTCCCAGCGGGGCATCGAACCCAACCCTGAAAAAGTCTCGGCCATCACTCAGATGGGACTGATCCGAGACCAAAAGGGGGTACAGAGGATCATGGGATGCCTAGCGTCCCTTAGCCGGTTCATCTCGCGTCTCGGCGAGAAAGGCTTACCCCTGTATCGACTCTTGAGGAAAACTGAACACTTCACATGGACCCCCGGAGCTCAAGAAGCCCTCGAAAGGCTGAAGGCGTCACTCACTCGTGCCCCCATTCTCACGCCACCCACGGACGATGAGCCCCTCTATCTGTACGTAGCTGCAACGACCCAAGTGGTCAGCGCGGTGATCGTGGTCGAAAGACAAGAGGAGGGCCATGCTCTGCCCGTCCAACGGCTGGTGTACTACATCAGCAAGGTGTTGTCTGAAACTAAGACACGCTATCCGCAGATTCAAAAGCTGCTCTATGCAGTGGTTTTGGCTCGGCACAAGCTCCGCCACTACTTCGAGGCCCACCCCGTCACCGTGGTCTCGTCTTTCCCTTTGGGAGAGATAGCCCGCAACCGGGAAGCCGAGGGTAGAATTGCCAAATGGTCTGTGGAGCTGATGGGAAAGACACTCACCTACGCCCCCCGCAAAGCGATGAAGTCCCAAATCTTGGCCGATTTCGTGGCTGAATGGACGGACATTCAGCTACCTTCGCCACAAATCCAGGGCGAATGCTGGACTATGTACTTCGACGGGTCGGTGATGAAAACTGGCGCCGGAGCCAGCCTCCTCTTCATCTCACCCCTCGGAGAACACATGCGGTACGTGATACGCTTGCATTTCCCTACTTCGAACAACATGGCGGAGTACGAGGCCCTCCTCAGTGGCCTCCGCATCGCCATCGAGCTCGGCGCCAAGCGCCTCAACGTGCGCGGGGACTCTCAACTCATCGTCGACCAAGTCATGAAAGAGTCTAGCTATCACGACCCGAAGATGGAGGCGTACTGCAATGCAGTGCGCCACCTCGAAGACAAATTCGATGGCCTTGAGCTCAATCATGTCCCGTGCAAGTACAATGAGGACGCCGATGAACTGGCCAAGATAGCTTCGGGGTGGACCACCGTCCCCCCGAACATCTTTGCCCGCGACATCACCAAGCCCTCCGCCGAATTCAATGATCTGACGGAGCTGGACCCCTCGTCCGCTGGGCCCTCCGGCGAGAACCCTCCGGCGGACGGGGTCGAGCCCATGGACATTGACTTCGGGACCACCTCCGCGGACGAGGCCGAGGCAATGGAAGTTGACGAGGCCCCCACTTCACGAGACTAGCGCGTCCAGTATCTTGACTGGATGATTCGAGGGGCCCTACCCTCGAACCGCTCTCAGGCGCGGCGCCTCGCTAGGCCGGCCAAGTCCTTCATCTTGATCGACGACGTGCTATAAAAGTGCAGTCCCTCGGGAGTTATGCAGCGATGCATCCCCGTCCCTGAGGGCAAGGAGCTGATCCGCGACATCCATGCCGGCATCTGCTGCCATCACGCCGCGCCGCACACCCTGGTGGGTAACGTGTTTCAGCAAGGTTTTTATTGGCCCACCGCGGTCGCCGACGCCACCGACGTCGTGCGGACCTGCGAGGGTTGCCAGTACTATGCTCGAAAAACACACCTCCCGACCCATGCTCTGCAGACCATCCCCATCACATGGCCATTTGCCGTGTTGGGACTGGACCTCGTCGGTCCACTGCAGAAGGCGCCCGGGGGCTTCACACACTTGCTGGTGGCGGTCGACAAATTCTCCAAGTGGATCGAGGCTCGACCCATCGGCAAGATAAAATCCGAGCAAGCAGTTCTATTCTTCAACGACATCGTCTTCAGGTTCGGGGTCCCGAACTCGATCATCACCGACAATGGCACCCAGTTCACTGGCAAGAAGTCCTTGGCGTTCTGCGAAAGCTTCCACATACGTGTGGACTGGTCAGCTGTGGCACACCCACAGACGAATGGGCAAGTGGAGCGTGCCAACGGCATGATCCTCTAAGGACTGAAGCCGATAATCTTCAACAAGCTGAACAAATTCGGCCGGACGTGGCTCACAGAGCTACCCTCGGTCATCTGGAGCCTGAGGACGACCCCAAGCAGAGCCATGGGCTTTACCCCATTCTTCCTCGTCTATGGCGCCGAGTCCATCCTCCCCACTGATTTGGAGTACGGGTCGCCAAGGCTCAAGGCATACAAAGAGCAACAGAACCAATGAGCTCACGAAGACTCGCTGGACCAAGTGGACGAGGCTCGAGACGTGGCACTCCTACACTCTGCGCGCTACTAGCAGTCCTTACGAAGGTATCAAGCGCAGAGGGTCCGGCGCCGAGACCTCAACGAAGGGGACTTGGTGCTAAGGCTCTGACAGGACAAGAGGGGCCGCCACAAGCTCTCACCTCCATGGGAAGGGCCGTACATAATCGCTGAGGTGCTCAAACCCGGCACGTACAAGCTGGCGAACGACAAAGGCGAAGTCCTCACCAACGCTTGGAACATACAACAGTTACGTCGCTTCTATCCCTAGAAATTCGAGCTTTTTGTACATTGTTTCTATCTGCATTATCAATTTCCCGAAATAATAAAGAAGTGCGCTTCGCTTGTTTATTTTTGGGAACCTTCCGGACCCTCGAGGGCTCGGATGTGCACGAACACTGAGGTATGCTTGGCTTTACCCTCGGCGAAGCCAAGCCTCCCTCGGGGCTACTACGGGGGGAACCCCTGAACGTCCCCAAAAATTGCTAGTGTTTTTTTCGAAATATTTCCGTCTCGACCCTAAGCTTCTCGTATCCTTGGAAAAAACGGACGCGAGGCGTAAGTAACTACGGTACGGGGCCGGCCGAGTCTCGGGGCCGCCTACGCCTCCGGGATACGGCACCCCCCTCACCATCCCACGCCTACATTGCTTATGAACACGAAATCCCTCGCAGACGTTCGTCTAAGTCGCATACAAGAACATGGAAATAAAGTAAAGAAACATAGGCTCGAACGTACGAAGGCCTCGATGGGCCACACAGTCGATTCAACGAAAATAAATCTCTTATATTCATAAGGTACGATTACAAAGTGCGACTACAATAATCACTAATCTATTTACATGGGCTTCGAGGCCTAGTTTTCCTACAGGCTACCATCCCCCCCTTGTGAGTCTTCCGTGGTGTCGAATTCAGTGATGGGAGGGATGTCTGCCTCGAGCTTCTCGGCGAGGACGGTGGCGAACTCCTCCGCGGCTGCGTCGGCTTCATCCATGATGGCCGACGCGGCGTCCGCATCAGCATCATCGGGAACGACGTACCCCGACGACACCCTCTGGAGATCCATGAGGTAATGCGTCGAGGCCATGGCGAGAGCCCGCAGGATGCCGAGACGGAAGGTGCTCTTGGTGTGTTCGGCAATCCGGCCGCCTAGCGCGCGCAGGCGGCTGATCACCGAACTGCCCGAGACGGCACCCTCCCCCTCGAGCTCTTGACACACGCTCACGGTGGTCTGCTCCAGCTCAGCAAACTCCATCTGTGCCGCCGTGTGCGCGGTGTGGACCGTTTCCTTCGCCGCGGTCTCGTCCGCCACCTTCTGCCTCAGCTCTGAGCAAAGGAAATCAACGTCAGCTACGAAAAGAAACAAATCGATGAAAAACTCGAAGGTACTCACCCGTGATGTTCCTTTGCGCCTCCTCCCTCTGGGCTCGAGCAGCCTCTTCGAGCGAGGACAAGGAGGCTTCCTTCTCCTTAAGGGTAGCCCCCATGTTCTGGAGGGCCACCTCCTTCTCCTCGGGGGCCTCGCCCTATTCCCGGAGGGTCCCGGTGAGCGCAACCACGGCCACCTCCTTGTGGAGGAGCTCGGCCTTCTGCTGCTCGAGCGTGGTGCTGAGGTGCTGCAGCTCGGCACTCTGTGCCTCAGCCTCCCGAGCTCTATCCTCGAGCGCCGTTCGTAGGTGCTGCAGCTCGGCAGCTTGTGCCTCGGCCTCCCGGGCCTTCTACTCTGCTGCCGCCCTCTGGACGTCCCGCTCATCGGTAACCCGCGCCAGCTCCTCCTCCAGCGCCTGCTGACGCGCTCCCAGATCCGCCATTTTCGTGTTGGCGTCGATGTTCTTGAGCACCAGCTCGGCGTTGTGTTGCCCGAGCTGGCTCATCTGGGAGTACATCTCGGTCATCTCGGCGCTCTTTTCGCGCGAGATGTCCCTCAGCTGCTGCAATAGGAAGGACGTGGGTAAAGACACGTTAAAGTTAAACCGAATCCGAGCAATTTTCGGGGGGAAATATTTACCTGGCTGACCTGGTAATCCGCATTCTGGTGGAGCTGGAAGGCGCGGTCGAGGGCTTGCAAGATCTCGCAACCGACGTGCATCTGCGCGTTCCAGGCTTCCTCCTCCTCTTGCTCCTTGCGGAGGAACTCCGAGGGGACCCCGATCGGGACGATTGGCCCGAGATGGCCCCCCTCGGACGTCCCCGCCTCGAGCATTCCCGCGCTGGCCGACGCGAACTCGGCGATGTGCATGGCGGCGCTTGCCACAGCAGCGAGGTCGATGTCCATTGAGTCCCCGTACTCCTCGCTGCTGTCCGGCAGCTCCACCACCGCCGCCGCGCTCCCTTGCGCCATTGGCACGGGCACTACCGCGATAATACCCTTGTCCCGGGCCTCGTTGGGCTCCGAGATGGGGGCTTCTTCCACCACTGGCACCCCCTGCGCCGTCTCCTCCTCTGCGACGCCCTCGCCCTCGGCCCTCGAGGGCTCGAAGACGAGGGTCTCCTCCTCTACACGATCGGCAGGGCGCTCCTGCGCGCCCCCGCCAGTCTCTCCTCCTGTGTCCGGTTGGGCGGCGCTAGCCGCATTGCCCTGACCGGCCTCAACTTCAGTACCCGCCAGGACGGCGCCGTCCACGCCTCCCCGGCCGGTCTCCTCGGCGTCGGTAGCCGGAGCGGCTGTTTCAGCACTGCTCTGGCCGGCATCGCCCTCCTCCTCCTGTGCCCGAGCTTGCTGCGCCGCCTGGGCCCCTCGAGCCATGGCCTCCCGTAGCCCCGCGGCCACCGCCTCGAGATCCACAGCAGGCAGGGGCTGCGGCGCCGTGTGCGGCGTGCTGCGTGCCTCAGTCTTGAGAGCCTTGGCCGGGGCAAGCTGCACCGCATCTTTGGGAATGGCCCCGGGGCTGGAAATCAGGAGACACGAGTTGAGGACAACAAGATCGAGAAACCCACCAAACACGCAACAAAAACGAAATCCAAATTACTTACCCAGATCGAGCACTCATGCTCTGCTTCCTCGTGGTGCTTCTTCGAGCCCGAGTCACCGAGCCACCCCTCGAAGATTGCCCCGAGGGCGCCCCCCTCGTGTCGGCCTGGTGACTCAAGGCTGGCAGCGCGGACAACTCCGCGCCCGCCGCAGCCTCGTCGACACGGATCGGCACCTTGGGCGCGGGCGTCTCCTCATCGGCTGCCAGAGGCGACGACTCCCGCTCAGCCCCCTCGAGGGATGGGTGCGCCGAGGCCATGGCCATTGTCTCTTTCGGCACCGCTGGCTCCCCCTCGTCATCGTCCCACAGGTAGAATGGCGGGGGGCTCGCGCCCGCACCTTCCCCGTCGCCCCTAAGAGCGTGGTCCTCGGCATCCGAGGCCTCCTCCTCGTCGTCCTCCGAGGACTCGGGCGTGGCGGGCTGCGGCTTCCCCTCCACGCGATCGAGCTTGCATGCCTTGTCGTGCCTCGCCTTCCTCTTCCTCTCGACCTTTGCCTCCGCCGCGTCCTTCCGCCTTTTCATCTTCTCCGCGTGGAGGCGATTGATCAGGCGTTGTTCCGGGACCGGGGGCTTCGAGATGCCGCTCCTCAACCCCTGCAAAAGCATGCCCGAGGTGGAGTCAGGAAAAGAGGGCTACACAACGCACACCGGATTCGAAGTCAAAACTTACCAGAGAAATGTACCCCGGCTTGGGGCGCATCTTGATCCTCCAAAGATCCTCGGGATTTCGGGGGAACTCCGCCACCGCATACTTTGCCATCCAGGCGGCGGTGGTGCGGGAGAGCAGCTTGTTCGACGTCCTCGAGCCCTCCACCTGGCTCCCGGGGGTGAGCTCGAAAATCGGCAGGGCCCTTTCCACGAGAGGAATAACCCTCTGCCAGTGGAAGTTCGCGATGACGGCCGCTGCCGTCAGCCCCTTCTTCGCCAGACGCACCAGCGCGTCGGTGAGGCCCTCGAGCTTGGCTTGTTGCGATGGGGGTGACACACCCAGTCCCACTTCGGCGGTCGCTCCCAGAGAACTCTATTAGTGAATGCCAGGAGCGCACCCCTGTAGTTCCGAAGGTAGAACCACCCTCGACTCCACCCGGCGTTGTTCGTCGTCATCTTGCTCGAGATGTAAAGATTCCTCCGGGTCGGGCGAACGTGGAGCGTCAGGCCGCCGGCGTGCGCGAACCGCCTCGGTTGGCCCCGCGCGTTCTCGACGAAGAGTTCGCCGCGGAACAGATGGATCCAGAGGTCCCAGTGGGCTTCGATGCCGAAATACCCCTCGCAGACGGCGACGAAGACCGCCGCCTGCGAGATGGAGTTGGGGCTGAAGTTGTGCAGCTCCACTCCGTAGTATTTGCACAAAGCCCTCATGAACCTGCTGACGGGGACGCCGAAGCCTCGCTCATGGAGGCGCACGATGCTCACGACGTAGCCTTGCGGGGGCTTCGGCTCGGTCTCGTCCGGATGCGGGGAAATCCACACCGGCGCCCCCGAGTCTGTGATCCGCGGCAGCAGCCGGTCGGCGACCAACTGCTCCAGGACCGCCACGGTGGCGGAGGACTTCCCCCATGGCAAAGGCTCCTGGATGTCCGACATGTCTTCGATCCGAGGGGGAATGTGGGAGCGAAGGCTCTGGGATGGCTAAGGTGCTCTTTCTCCCTTTTTTTTCTCTCTCTCTCTCTCTCCTTTCTCTTCCTCCTTCCGCTCTTGGCTGCGGGCTCAGGATGCAGGGGAGGCGGAGAAGGCGAAGCAGGATGGAGGCAAATGGCCAGGTGAACCCAAAACACCCCCTTTCTCTTCATTTTTATTCACCATGACGGGCGCGGCGGCAGCCACGGCCCAAATCTACCGCATTGAATGCGGTAGATTTTGCTATCACTGACGGATGGGCCCCACGACCGCGGAGTCTCCCACGCGTGCACGCAGCAATAAATGCGACACAGAAACCGGCGGGCGCGGCGCGACTGTTGCGCTATCCCATCCGTCAGCCGCCGCCCACACCGCTTCGTTTGCCCGAGGCTGTCGCCTGAAAAGGCGCGCCCGCACCACGCGCATGACTCGCGACCTTGCATCGTTTTCGAATCAAGACGGAATATTCCTTTGTGGGTCTCTTTACCCTCGAAGGAATCGCATTCCGAGGCCTTACCGATCAAGGGTTCGAAGCTTGGCCCTTCAGGGGGTTCGACAGGCGCCCCAGATCGCCAGAGTCAGGAACTGCAGGGATGTGCCATACAAGCTACTCTCGAACGTGAAGTTCGAGACATCCTATGCAGTGTTCAAGGCCGGTCGAGGGTGCCTAGAAGGGGGATCCCATCGAGGGAGAGCATCGCGCCCTCGAACCCTACTGAATGGGTCCGAGCCCCGCCTAGCGAATCCTCGCGAGCGCTTTATGAGACGTCTCCATGGATCACGAGCCGACCCTTATCGAACGGGGCACGGACGTCCGCTTGAACAACCCGCTAATAGCTCACTGAAGCAGCCATGGCTCGCGGCCCGGGCATGGGTAGCATGGTGCGCTTCACCCCTCCTCCCTGCGGAAGGGCGACGAGGGTCGTAATTGAAGTCGAGGGTTCCCCTGAACACCTTCACATGGGCCTAGGCTCGGGGGCTCCTCGCACACCACGGTTCAAACCGCACCCTCGAATAATTCAACGACCTTCAATTGCGAAGCTCCACGTGTCAAAACAAACCCTCCGCTGTTGGCGTGCGCTCTCCTGATGGCTAAGCTGAACGCCGGGCCGCTGTACCAGCACTGAGAACACCGAGGCCGGCTGAAAGAGTGCCGATGCCGGCTGAAAAAGACGCTGGACGGCCACCCCAGTAAAGCTACCCAGTGGGACAAACATTTATAGCCCTTGAACGAGCACAAACTCTCCTCCAAGGCCTCGGGGGCTACACCCGCGGGTGCGCTGACGCGCCCCCACGGAGGAGACTTCACACATATTTGAGGGTCGTAACTCTCTGTACACCCATATACCCTCGGTAATCCTCCCCGTAGAGGAGAAAGGGGACTTTATTGCTCAAATGCAAATAAAGATTACAAAGGGTTACCGGCGCGAAGCCGTTGAAAGATACAAACACGTTGCCACCTACGTGGCAATTTTCCCTGTCTTGGGGAGGAGCGAGCGACGAAGAAAGGCACCGAGCCCCTAGCTGACGCAACAGCGAGGCTGCTAGGGATGCGAGGAGAAGCCCCCAGGCCGCACGGGACCAGCGAGGGGCCCTCCTCGCAAGCCTTCTTCTAGCGTCTCCTCCACCGAAGACCACGCGGGGGGTCGAGCTGGCGGACAGCGCCCTCCGCACTGTCTCCCCCGAGAGCAACCTTGTCGCCGGGGGGACGATGCGAAAAACAGCCGCCAGACCTGGCGCCAGCGCCACGGTCAGGCGTCTCCATCCCCCTTTAGGCTAGGGGACATCGCAGGAGCAGGACCCCACAGGCCCAATGCTCTTCTGCTGGTCCCACTTAACCTGAGGGATGGAGCACGCGCCCACTCCGGTCTTCCCCTACCGCTCGCAAGCATTCTTCTAGCGCCAAAAGCCTAAAAAAGCCAGGCCACCCCATCTGGGGGCCGGTCACAAAAAGGCAAGGGAAACATTACAAGAGTTGGGCAATGCTGGAAGAAAGAGCTGGGAGGTTGGAGAGGAAAGGGAACCCCACGACCCCTATTTATAGCTGCGCCAGGCACCAAGCTTCAAGCCTGTCGAAAGGCGGAGGTTTGGATCGCCCGTGACGGCGCGGCAATCCACACGCAAAGAATGCCCTCGGTCACCGCGTCGAGACACGACCGAACGAAATAAAGCGGAGCTGAGCCCCTGGACGCTAAGCGGCACAGCGTCAGCTCAGGCCGACCGCCCTCGAACGGCGCGCTGCAAGGCAACCAGGGAAGGCAGGGCCAAGGCCCTGAGTGCGGGACACGTCTTGTCCTTCAAACAAACAAACAAAGAGGCGCGTGCCTCAAAGTACTCTCCCCGCGGGCGTACTACCCCAACCAGTGTGTTGTCACATCCGCCGGGCTGGCGCTCAGGCGCGTGTGGCGGGTGCGCGGCATTGACCGATCACGTCAAAGGGGAAATCGCCGAATCACCCTTTGGCCGAATCCATTGACTCGACCAAAGCCTCGGGGGCTACTGTCGGGTACCACGATTAGGGACACCCTAATCGGGGTACTAAGGTCGCTTTAAAAGGCAATCACATGTTAAAGCAACTGGGCCCACAAAGACCCACGGCCTGCTCCCCATCCGGAAGAAAGGAAAGGACTCAAAGAAGTCCAGCGTGCAGCCCATTCGCATCCCCCTCGAACCCGCGGAACGATCTCCGCCTCGCTCGAGGGTCCCTCTAGGGTCCGCTGGACAAACTCCGCCTCGCTCGAGGGTAGCGGATCTACTGTCGACCGCGCAACATATCTCCGCCTCGCTCGAGGGTTGCGAACATACCCTCGAGCGAGTGGCTCATCTCCGCCTCGCTCGAGGCCACCCCTCGGCACAAAGGACAAACGGCCCCGCCGCCCAACCGCTCGCCGTACGAAGGCATTAAAGGCCGGCCACTCCGCCACGGCACCAAGGACAGGCGGCGTCAGGCCGCCACTCCCATAGTGGATGTGACCGGGGTCCCATCCGCTGACTCCGGTCACCGCTCCGCCATCCCGGATGCTGTAGCAGCACTGTGGGACCTGCGACGCGGGACAAGACAGGCTCGGCACTGCTCCCGTTACTTTTCTGCCTACACCGACCATCCGGACCCGCCTCCCACTGGGGGAGGGGTCCGGCGACGTCACGTGTCCTTCTGAGAGGGGCGCTTAGCACACACGGACAGAGTCCTGGACCTCCCCCCTTTAGGAGTCCGGGACCTCCATGTGTCCCCCGGACCTTCTAGTGTGTACGCTCGCACTCCGACCAGGGGGTCCGGGGCCGTCGCGCGCCACCACTACCACGGGCGCATGCAGGACCCTAGTCCGCAGGGCCCCCTAAATGCCACCGCGCCGTATATAGAGGACCATGCACCAGCAACGACCACGCCGACTGTAGGGGCTGGCACGGCGAGCGGCACAATCTTTACAGGACCAAGGACGATATCCATGACGACTGCAACGCCCGCCGCCTTCCTACAGTGTACTTCCTACAGTATCCGACCACTGTACCCCCGCGATTCAGGGGAAAACGACGACTTCTACGCCCCCACTCATGTGCACCGCCCTCCTTGTAACTATAAAAGGAGGAGGCGGGCTTCCTTTAGCCGGGCTGGTCTCTCTGGCTTCTCTCTTCCAAGCGGACGTTCAGGGACTACTGAGCACTCATCTCAACCGACTCCACTTCTAGCAGAGACTTGGGA
Source organism: Panicum virgatum (assembly GCF_016808335.1). Lineage (NCBI taxonomy): Eukaryota > Viridiplantae > Streptophyta > Magnoliopsida > Poales > Poaceae > Panicum > Panicum virgatum. The sequence continues at coordinate 43,234,624 of NC_053149.1, read as the reverse complement.
GCCTTCCTCCCTCTCTCGCCTCGCTTGTATCCCCTACTACAAGCACTCCGGGTGCAAGATAATACAGTGCCCTCGCACACCCCTTTACTGGACGTACGGCCACGTGGCCGGAACCAGGATAAACCGTGCGTTACTGTGTTGCCTCTTACATCATCATCTGGGACGAGGAAACACGCAGCATTTACTAGTTGGAATCCGGACCCCCGGGTCGGGACGCCGACAAAAAACATGGATTTCCGCTTCAATTTTAATGATGTACTATATACTAATTATAATTATGCTTTGTAATGATATGTATGTGTGTGTGTTTTATTTTTATGTGATTTAATTTTGCATGCATAATTATTATATTTATGAAACATGTTCCATGTCGATCCCGATAATATTCGATCATGAACTAACTTGATATAACAAAATTGCAGGAATTCAAATTTTTTGGCGGGCTGGAAAATGATTTCCAGGAGCGGGTGACCCCCTCACCCGCCCCTAAAAATGCATTTCCAAGAGCAGGTGACGGGTCACCCGTCCCTGGAAATGCATCTCAAGGGCGGGTAACATACCCGCCCCAGGTGCGCTGTCCGCCCCTGAAATGTTGTCTCGCCCGCCCCTGAAATGTTGTCTCGCCCGCCCCTACAAATAGTTTATGTTGTAGTGCGTGTTGCATATAAACTTTTATTATGACTATGTCTCTCATACGAATATTAAGTTACGTTCACCGGCTAATTGGCTAATAACTGCCTACCAAGAAAATGGCCATATACTTAAAAACATTCCAAATCAATTTTCACGATTTATTTATATAGAAACATCAATGGCTGCCCGAACTGGTGCATTAAACACACCCCAGCCTATTTCAGACTAATTCTAGTGATATAACGAAACGTTCGGAAAGTTTTTAAAATACGAGTATTGGCTTCAACGGAGTATATTGGACGCATTCGTTTCAACGGCAGCCCGAACGTACCGGTGCATTAATGGAGGGGTTATTACCAGCAATCATATTTTCAATCTAGTATATACACATTTACATTGTTTTTGATATTTTTTATGAAAATCTGAATGGCAATGACAACCAGCCATCTGACTCAAACAATTGAACCTGGATCAGCACGCACGACTATTGTCTTCAAGTCAAAACTGCCGGGCCGGGCAAGCAGATTGACTTATTCATCGTCTCTTCAGAGTTTTCCTTGAAGGCCTTTTCAAACAAAGCACACTGGCACTTCACTACTCGCGGCTTGTTCTACCCTATATATACTCGCCAATTCCTCTGCGTTGCTATGAACACCACACTACATCCCTAGTAAAGAAATCGCCATTAAATCCCTAGCAGATATATCCTTTCAGCTCCAACGACAACTGTAAGCAAGAAGTAGCGAAGATGGTGGCCGTGAAGGTGTACGTGCTGCTGTTCACGGCCTTCTTCTTCTCGGGGCTCATGAAGCTGTCCATGGCGCAGGACAAGCCAGCACCCGCAGCCATGGCGCGTGTACTGGTCGACGCGAAGGCCATTGATCAGGCGATCGCATACTTGCTCATGTTTGCGGCGCTGTTCGTCACATATTTCTCGCACTGATGCTCCGTGACAAACATGCAGAACTGCATAAGTTTTCTTTTATATTATGTAATGGTAATAAGCCAGACAACTTGTAGTGACAAAATTCTTAATATGCTTGGTCCTATAAAAGAGTGAAATATGTGAACAGCATATGCAATATGAAAGCGTGATGAATATTAAAGAATATCAAAACAAACTCAGCTCAAGTCTTGTAACTCAGTTGGTTGGCTTCCTTTTGGTAGAGCATTTTCATCTGGGTGTTGATTCTATTCCCCAGCAGTTTCTGATTCGGGATTCTCTATTTTATGAACTGCCAAGTCCTTCATGAAATTAGGTTTTCCATCTGAAACCCTGAAAACGGTGCTCATCCACTTCGCAAGGAAAACACTCCTCTTCTCTCTCTCTCTCTGTGGCTATTTGATTTTTTAAGAAAAATATGAATTAGATTGCACGTATTTGAATACAAATTATTTAGAAGAGAAATTTTACAATGCTTGGAAATACTTCCTAATGCTTTCTAATACCTCCCAACATCTACCCATAATATTATCTTTAATTTATTTAAATTATTGAAGGATAGAATAGTAATTAGAATACCCAAATCCCCGCTATCCCCACCTGCCTCCGCTAAACCCATGCCCGCCGGCGTCCTCTCTCCCGGCGAGTGTCGCCCCCCACCACCGCCTCCCGCCGCACCCTCGGCTTCTGTCACTGCCGCGTCCCCACCTCGCTGCAGCCTTTGCTCGCCAGCCTGCCCGTCCTCATTGATTGCGCTGCTCGACGACGCCCGCAAGTGGCCATGGTGCGATAGTCATCGGCATTGAAGGCGCCACCATCCGAGTTCACCTTCGCCGCCTATAAAAGACACCCCAAGCTGCTCTCCTCACCACCATTGAGCTTGCCGAGCCGTCCCGCTCCGCCAGCTTCCCATCCCCAAGCTCGGTCCATCGAGCTGCTCCGTTCTTGGTGGATAGACCACCCATCGATCTCCCCCGTCAGACCCTCTCAATTCAATTCCTCCCAGGGTGAGCACCTCCTCTACCTTCCCTTACCCGCGGCCTTCACTCTCCCTACCTGAGCAGAGCTCCCCACGAGCTTTGGGATGCCGTAGCCATGGCTACCGTGGCTGCCGTAGGCCCGTAGCCAACCTGCATTTCCCATGCCCCGAGTCGCCAAAGTAGAACCCCCTCACCCTCCTCTCTCTCTCCCCGTGCCCTCGGATTCGAGGACGGTGGCTGGAGCTGACGCCGGCTTGAGCTCGAGCAACTCAGCCATGGCGTTCCGGCAAGGGAAGAACACGAGCAGTTGTCTTCTCTATTTATCTCCTGAGCACGTTTGGGCTTAGTTCTTTATGGATCAAGGCACCATTTCTAGGCCATCCATCCGGCCTTGGCGACCACCTACAGATGCAGGGGGTGCCGTTCGAGGAGCGCGTCGAGCACGATGCCGTGGAGGTGAAGCCGCGCCGGTGGCGGAGAGGCTGTTGTCGCTGGACTGGTACAGCCAGGTACCGGTTCAAAGTTAGAACATTATTTTTATAAATATGAATTTATCCATTTACCCTTAATTAAAAAATAACTATGAAATAAGAATTGTTATGAATTTTTAATCCTCTTAACTTTGGAGGCGTTACGGTACATACCACCGACCATAGATACATCTAACGCCTCCTCATTGCTACCTCTCAACACTTTTCTTCATATTTGGCCCACGAATCATAGACACATGAAACGCCTCCCAACGCCTCCCCAAGCATTATAAAATTTCTCTTTAGGAATACCGATTATCGGAAAACTTTTGGGTGCACGATGAGAGTTACTTAAGTTGTCATCCTAGGCACCAAGTGCTATCCTTCCTCCCTTCTTAAAACATGGCCATTTGCCTATGCCTTACTCTTCTCAACAAATTCTGCAGACCAAAAGTTGCACAAAAGAAAGACTTATTGAGTAGTAAAATAGTCAAACGACTGTGTCTTTATCATGGTACTATTTTGTTCCTAAACAAGGGCAATTGGGTGAGTTCAGGTATGAAGGGAGGATGGCGGAAGAGCATAAATACTAAGAGTGTGTTTGGTTCTGCTTTTGAATCTCTCCTTTTGCTTTTTAAAAGCCAAAAGCCATTCAAACACACTAACTTCCCAAAGCTGCTTTTCCTCTAGTATAAAATTGAAAGCAGCTCCTCTCCTATCTTTACCTGTTGTGGAGTTGGGCAACTTCGAAAAAATTACCTACCCACCACCTTTAAAAAATAATAGGTTTTGAGCTTTTTCATAACCCACAGCCCACAACAATTTTTCCACAGCTCACAGCATACAAATTTTTTTTAAAAAGTTACAGCTCAACTAAACACACATACATATTGTGTGGGTTACTCATGCTGTATGGAACCCACATGATTTTTACAGCACAAAAATATTAAAATTTGTTGATAGGGAAATAAGGGAGTGGAGGGAGAATAATAATGCACACTGTTCTTTTCCTTCCAAGAATAAATGCTTGAGACTTCCAAAAAATAAAATATATAGAACGTGGTTTAATTTGTGGCCTGGTGAGTACCATGGTTAATTTATTCTCCACGAATTTCATAAAAATGCGTCGCTACATGAATTTGGCAACTCAATCAGTATACATGCTTCGCGCAGCTTTTGATAGATAACAGCAGACGCTCTGATAGTAATTACTGTTTGGTACCACATGGCATTGCGCCTGCCGGCCGTGTGTTGCGCCGCCCTCGCACGGGAATTGAACAGCATCGCCGCCAGGACTCGGTCAGCAGCAGCCCTCTGCCGGATCAGAAAAAACGCAAGGCGCCGCGTGGTATCGGTCGGCGTTGTTCCACTGGCCTCGCGCCGCTACCTGCTGATGGTTTCAACGGGCCATCATGCATTCTCGGTGAGAAAAAAAACGGAAAACCCGATAATCACGTTTATCAATGGTGATCGGTTTGTCGAAATTTTTCAGTAATTTTGTATCCATTCCCATCCCTTTTCTCTCTTAGTCCATATATCTTCTCATTTCGATACGTTATGATGTCTTTTTTTTTTCTTGTTAGGCTGTTTGGAGATAATCTAGATTATTTTATGTACAATTTGAGGAGTTTTTTTTTCTAAATTTTGTCCGAAAGAAAAACGGCAAATTCGATTTCCGAGATATCCAATAAGCACGTTTATCGACCATCTTCGATTTTTTTTACCTTACCGGTAAAGTAAACCCTGGACAGTACAAACTAACAACTTCCAAAAGCTCAGCATGGTACAACGTGAAAGACCGGTCAATCCTGCCGAGCCTGGCGGACAAGACTGACTGGTTCGTCGTTCGTCGTGACCCTTTTCGTGCTCTGAATCCTGATCAAACAAAGCACACTGATGAGAGAACTCTTCGCTCTTGGCTTGATGCTTGGTCTGTCAGGCTCACACTACATATATACCCCAGCTGGCCAGGGCCAGTAATTCATCCGATCCTCACTGCACTGCCATACAAATTAGGAAACATCTGAGACGAAGGAAAGACCTTGTCTGTGAGAAAGATCGATAAGCTTCGTTTTCAGCAAACTTTGTTTCAGGTAGCAAAGACAATACATGGCGACCATCAAGGCTTACATCCTGCTGTTCACTGCCTTCTTCTTCTCTGGGCACCATGCCGTCCGTGAAGGTGATGAGGACGGCCGGAGATGGTGGATAGTCTCTCGTGGCGGTAGGCGCACCTGAGCTCCTCTCCTAGCTGCACCGGCCGGCGCCAGCTCGTGATCGTGGGAGATCTTGTAACGTTCTGCTTCGTGTTTAGTTGTGTTTTTCAGTAGCACTACACCGTGAGATACTTGTATAGCAGAATGTACTTCATCCCAACTTCCATTCTGATTGAAATGGGGTTTTGCAGTAAGATAGAGATTCTTCAGAACACCGCAATACTTCAGTCAATCCGTCCTAATTCCAATTGAAATGGAGATTTTGCAGTAAGATAGAGATTCTTCAGTACAATACAATACTTCGGTCATTCCATTCTATGTTTAGCTCTTCTCAACGAGGATGAATACTTATGAAGAAAATAGAAATATCATGCATTATATGGCTCCAGTCCAGTCACCTTGCCAGTCACTCAAGGCATAAAAACTGAACACGGGGAAGCTGAGAAGCCTTTGTTGCAAAAATAAATTATATACAACAATTTATTTGAAATTGAAGATGCACTTTAAAGAGTTTGAAGTGATAACAGTGCAATCTTTGAATTCTGTCCTGATTGTTTTCTGAGTATAGCATCAGTTGCATTGTCTATAGAAGCAGTGGCCTCATCGAGAACTAAAATGCGGCATCTTCTCAAAATTGCACGTCCCAAACAGAAGAGCTGCCTTTGACCCATGCTCCAGTTCGACCCATCTTCGACCACTATACATCAAGATGTCTGTTAGTACAGCATCAAAGATAATTGCAGTATTATGTTACCCAAGGTAAAAAAAGGAAGACACCATCCCTAAAAACTTTGCCAAATATATTGTGCCATTTAACCTGCAGCCTGATTGTCAAAACTATCATTGGCACTGAGATGAACAGAACTTGCCAGGTAACCACAGCCAGTACCCCCAGATTGCTATATGAATTTAAACTGGCACTAATGCTAAACATGTAAATAGAACTTTTGTCTTTCCAATTCATTTCAGAATTCTTACACTTGTGGAAATGCTTGGTCCAGCCTTCAGGATCACGACTGACAAACCATGCAAGAATTCGAAGCATCGAACACCCACAATAATCTCAAGAATCAATATGCATATCCATCAATGATGTGCAAATGACATAAAAATTGCAATATTTACAGTTCAAAGAATAGTTCTAAGATATAGATGTTACAGGGTTCACAATATCTCCCTAGCCTTTAGGTAGGAGTACATGAAGAAACATCCAGCTCGTGCTCCAACTACTATTCCACCAGTCGTCGCTCAAAATGCCCACTGCTCGAAAACAAACTAATTGTCAACGAATGGAGAGGCGTGGTATATTAATATGGCTAGGTACATGGCATAGAAGCAGAAAAAAGATCAGGAATGCAGGGTTATACCGCGTTTGTCTCGAGGTATGATTTAAGATTCATGCCAAATATTCCTACAGAAGAAACACCAGGGCATTACTCTACGAGTGGTGCAGCAAATAAACCTGAGAAATAACATGAGATGAAACATAATTTACAAAACAAAAGTTAAGATCCCTATACCTGCAACTAATGCTCCTACTGCAACACAAAACGTTCCTACTTGAAGCAGCAGCTCCACTCTACTTACTTCGAGTCGCCAGGAACTGCAAGATTTCCAAAGCAATGGTAAGCAAAAACTTAATCCATTGCACACTGAAATTTAGAGAAACTTTGCTAATTTCATTTCTCATGACAGAATTAGCAGTATTTCATAATTACTGATTGTAGGATGCAGGATTCAGAAAACAACCATGAAACAGCAGAAACAGTTGAGAGGCGGTTGTTTCTTTCTTGACTTTTGAGGCATGTGGATAATAAGTTACTGTCCTACTTTGAGTGACTTCTTTATATATATTCATACTAATTCAAGTATATTCCTACTTTTGAGGCATATATCATCAACTATAGTTTAGTAACAGATGCATTAGTGAAAGAGAACGTGCAGCATTTCTTAGAGCTCGAGTGGTGAGAATGGACAGACTCACAGACCTAAAGTTCACAGCAATTGAGTCTTCCATTTCTCTTGCAGAATCCAGAAGTCTCTCTGCTTGACCAGGGCACGATTCACATATGACAGAATGCACAATGAAATGGCACCATAGCCAGCAAGAAAAAACAAGAAATCAGAAAACCTAGTGTTTGCTGGGATGAGAAGAATACCGTTGAAGATAATTTTCCAATAACATTTCAATTTCTTCCTCTTCCTCTGTTGAAGCCAAAAAGGTCACAAATAATCAAGTAAAAGTCAATTTGCTTCCAATGAATTGTAGATCACAAGTCATAAAAGGAGTGCTAAAGAAACCCAATCTCCCAGCTGAATAAAATTATAATCCTCACCAATAAAATTAATGACGCTGAGGTAGCCAGGGAAACCATCAAAATTGTTTGAACAAACTTACATACGCAGCAAAGGCCCTTGTTCAGGGGCAAGGGCCAGGACGACGCCTAGAGCAAGAAGAAAGGGCCTTAATTCCTCAAACAGCAGCTGACACTCCAATCAAGCTAGAGCACTGCTCCCACTATCACCGGACGAGATGCTCCGCGTCGAATTAACACCACAACCGTGGCAGACAGCAGCAGCAGACCCGAAAACAGCAAGCGAGTTTTTTCTCCTTTCCCGTGGCTGCAGCATTTCACCGAACAGGTGGTGGGGGAAGCAAAGCAAGGCAAGGAACGTTGGGGGCGGGGGGGGGGGGGGGGGAGAAGGGAAGGAGGCGCGGTACCTTTCGGGGGGCGCGAAGACGACACGGAGGAGATGACGACGTGGAGGAGTTTGCGAGGAGCGGAGCACAAGCAGCGGTTGGTCTCTCTCCCCGTGGCGGCCGGCGGCGCCGGGGCAGAAGGGCGGGGGTAACCCGCAGGGAGGACGGCAAGGGCACGGCGAGAGGTACCGACGTAGGCGGCGGAGCCGGCGTCGGGGGAGAAGGCAAGGGCGACGCGGAGCGGCGGAGGCGGCGATGGGGGAGATGGGTAGGGCGACGCGGAGACATATCTGGTGAAATCACAGAACTGGTGAAATCATCGTGCAATCCGACTAAAAAGGTCTTCAAAAAATTCTGAAAAAAATCATGAATGTACATCTCGGTCTACCCCATCTACATATAAATTTCCACGATCAAATTCATCTTACACTTACAGTTACAAAAAAGACAAATTTTCTGACAATCAGTAACGTTCAAATGCAGCCCAAATGTGTCTTTTTTGTAACTGCTAGAGTAAGATGAATTTGACCATAAAATTTTATATGTAGATGGGGTAGACCGAGATGTACATTCATGATTTTTTTCAGAATTTTTTGAAGACCTTTTTAGTCGGATTGCACGGTGATTTCACCAGTTCCGTGATTGCACCAGATATGTCTCCGGGCGACGCCGTGGCGGACGCGGAGGCAGGGGGTAGTGGGGATTTAGGTACAATTACTATTCTACCCTTCAATAATTAAAATTAGTTAAAAATAATATTATGACTAAGTATTAAAAGATATTGGAAAGTATTAGAAAGTATTTCCAAGCATTGTAAAAGAACTCCTTGACAAATAGGTCGTTGGCCATGAAAGTATTTCTCCGTACACTGTACTTGGCTGATGATATATCTTCTGCTCGTACCCCTTTGTTACACTATACTCGGCTGAAATATATAACTATACAAGTTCCGCTTATTATGATAGAAATTTACAGGTCCCTCCACCTTATTAGCATACAGCTGCTTTGTGAACGGGTGCCCAATCCAAATCTACACGTGGTACCATTAGTCTTTTTTTAGATTTTAGATTACACAGACACTCACAACGCACATATACTTACTCCTATAAACGCACATAACACTATTTCTATTAGCATCTTCGAAGAATGAGCTAACAAATTTTCGAGATTGACGAAATTCACCCTAGACGTCTATCTGTCGATGGAAACACCGCTACCATTGAAAACATAATACTTTAAATTCTAGAAAATTTGCTCCCACGGAAAGCCGAATTCAGAATCTGAAATGCTACTGAAGTTCTTATAGCCACTAGGCTACAGATGCTCCTGAAATGTGCTACAATTAGTCGAGGCAAATAAACATTTTCTCTCTAACGAAATAGAGAGAGAAAAAACTTTATGTTCTCAATTTACTAAGCATTTCTGACAGATTTTAAGAGCGGCCATGACATGAGCTCGAGGGAATTTTTTCTTTTTTATATTTAAAAAAAATTAAAATTTCAAAAATATATGTCCGTTTTGAAATATTTCAAAACTACCCCCGGTCACCCTATAGGGGGGCGACAGGCCCTAAGTGTAATTTTTTTCTTCAAATTTGCAACAAAATTCCTGGCAAAAAAAAAGGGGCATGTCGCCCCCATAACGAGCGACAGGGACCTGTCGCCCACCCCAGGGGCGACAGGGGCCTGTCGCCCACCAGAGGGGCGACTGCCTCCACCTACAAGCGTCACCATATTGATTTTAATTTATGGGCACCATATTGATTTTAATTTATGGGCAGGAGGGAGTTAGACGCGTGTACCGTTCGAGCGAGGCTTGTGGCAGGGCGACGGGTGTCCGGCTGAGGTGGCACGCTGCCGCACACGTCGTCTCGTCGGTCGCCGTGATCGCTTTGGCCCTAGGGCGGCACAGCTTCTGGTCACTTCGGTGCTTCCGAATGCTACACAGTACGCCTTGTTTAGTTTCCACTCCCATAAACCCGTAAACACAAAAAATATCTCATCAAATATTTTAACACATGCATAGAGTACTAAATAAAATTTATTTACAAATTTTTTTACATGGATAGACTGTAAATCGCGAGACGAATCTAATAAGCCTACTTAATCTATGATTTGCAACTGTGATGCTACAATAATCATCCGCTAATTATAGATTAATCATGAATTAATTAGCATCGTTAGATTCATCTCGCGATTTATAACCCATCTGTGCAAAAAGTTTTGTAAATAGACTTCATTTAGTACCAAGATTCTTTCGCAAAATTTTTTTTGCACAGATGTGTTATAAATCGCGAGATGAATCTAACGATGCTAATTAATTCATGATTAATCTATAATTAGCGGATGATTATTGTAGCATCACAGTTGCAAATCATAGATTAAGTAGGCTTATTAGATTCGTCTCGCGATTTACAGTCTATCCATGTAAAAAATTTTGTAAATAAATTTTATTTAGTACTCTATGCATGTGTTAAAATATTTGATGTGATATTTTTTGTGTTTACGGGTTTATAGGAGTGGAAACTAAACAAGGCGTACTGTGTAGCATTCGGAAGCACCGAAGCGACCAGAAGCTATGCCGCCCTAGGGCCAAAGCGATCACGGCGACCGACGAGACGACGTGTGCGGCAGCGTGCCACCTCAGCCGGACACCCGTCGCCCTGCCACAAGCCTCGCTCGAACGGTACACGCGTCTAACTCCCTCCTGCCCATAAATTAAAATCAATATGGTGCCCATAAATTAAAATCAATATGGTGACGCTTGTAGGTGGGAGGCAGTCGCCCCTCTGGTGGGCGACAGGCCCCTGTCGTCCCTGGGTGGGCGACAGGCTCTTGTTTTTTTTTGCCAGGAACCTCGTTGCAAATTTGAAGAAAAAAAAATTACACTTAGGGTCTGTCGCCCCCCCATAGGGCGACCGGGGGTAGTTTTGAAATATTTCAAAACGGACATATATTTTTGAAATTTTGATTTTTTTAAATATAAAAAAGAAAAAATTCCCAGGCTTTGCTACATAGGCTTGTACGTAGCCCAGGCCCGTAACGTGAAAATGAATCGCGTAGTAAAGGTTTGATTTTGATTATTTAAAAGAAAAGACATCCGTAGGTTCCAGGGGCGTAGCTAGTCGTTTTTTTTTCTTTCATGTGTATGGCGTCGCGTGTGCTCGGTCAGCACGGTTCTGCCGCTCGCTCTGTGGCGCCGTTCCACGTACGCTGATGACAGAGGCAATCTCGAGCCCGGATAACATCACGCATCTTGTTTCTTGTGTCGTGTGTCATGCGTGCAAAACGGTGCAGAGCAAGTCACAGCTTTGACAACGTGAGGCCGGCGTAAACGACATTAGACCTTGGAAAGCTCAGCATAGAAAGAACCTCCCTCCCGTCAGCCCTGCCGAGCCGGACGCACAGATTGACTTGACTGGTTCTTGATGCAACTCAGACACTTTTTTCTTCTTTTTCTGCCTCGCTCAAGTGAATTCCTCTAAGAATGAGCACTGACACAAGTGCTCACCCTTGGCTCGCTCGTTCTACTAGACTGATAGTACCCCACATCAGCAATTCCTTATGCATTGCATTGCACTTGTCAGAAACAACACCTGACAAACCAAAGAGCAGTCGTCTGTGGTCCATATCTTACAATACGAATCCCGCCAAATCAGAGTTTTCCAATGGACCATGTCAACTATAAGCAACATGAAAATTCAATGCCTCTGCACTGACAATGAAAAGGAGTATCTATCAAATGAGTTCACTATCTATTTCAAGGAGCACAAGATAAGAAGGCAATTGACATGCCCCAATACTCCACAGCAGAATGGAGTAGCAGAGCGCAAGAATCGTCGTCTTGCTGAAACTTACCAAAGTATGCTCCATGCCAAGAATGTGCCTAGAAAATTTTGGGATGAGTGTATGAGGACAGTTGCCTATATCATTAATAGGCTACCTCAATCAAAGCTGGGATTCAAGTCTCCTCATGAGTTGCTATGAAATGTGCCTATATTTATTGAGCCATCTTCATATGAGAAGCATCAAAAGGTCCTCAGTGGTATAAGACGATGGAGGAAGAAATTAAGACACTAAATGATAAATCAAACATGGGATTTAGTACCAAGACCAAATGAAGTAAAGCCTACATCTTGCAAATGGGTCTACAAAGTAAAGACTCGTCCCACTACTAGAAAACGTGCCATGAGAACCGGTTGGAAATAGCCTTAGGCACCGGTTTTCCAATCGGTTCCCCCAAACCGAGACCAATGGCGTCACCCTACGACCTCGGGTATTTAAGCCGGTGCCTTAGGCATCCATTGGCACCGGGTGGCAGCCCCTTTGGTACCGATTGGTATTTCCAACCGGTACCAATGACTTTTTCCCTTATTTTCTCAAATCCAGTTTTGTTTATTATATTTATTACTATTTATTCTTTTATAATTGCTAAACGCACTCAATCTCTACAGTACTATACGTTCATTGGTCGTTCGTGTTCGATTTCACAGAATATTTGGAACTAACTAAAAGTCAAATGCTAGCATGTAATTAAGTTAATTAGAAAAGCTAATATATTTACAAATATACAAACATCAATGCATCACGTTTATAAATATTTACAAATGTACAAGTCATGTTTGTAGTCCAACTACTGGGCCCCTCAGGAGCTCGATGGAAGTCCTATATGGATGTCACCGTCGTGGTAGAACTCGCCTCTAGGATCCAGGATCTCGTTCAAAATGAATCCGGCGAGCTGCTTGCACACGGCGTTGATCCGATCAGTAGAGTAACATTCATCCCCCATTTGAGACATCTATCATTTAGGAAAAAAGGATTAACATCATTTGCGTTAGTATAATTATAAAAATGTATTACTGAATGGTCTGTACGTACTCTTAAGTCCTCCGTAGTAGGCTTCCCGCATGGAGTCATGATGTGCAAGTAGTCGCATACGTAGTACCCGCACCAATCAGTTTCTTGTTATTGTCTCGCACACTTAAGGAGAAACAAATAAATTACTAAATTTAGAACAATTTGGGATTACTTAACTAGACAAATCTTTGTGAATCAACATACCAGATAATCCATTTTAACATTCAGTTCGGGCCTCCATTAACCACGTCCTTTGTTCTTTTTCACAAATTTTTTCCAAACCCTGCACACAAAGTTAAGTTTGATATTCAGGAATTGTTATTAATAGAAAAAGGATTTGATTGTGCAAACTGAACTTACTTGTTCAAGGGGTCTATGATATGTTGGATTGCGGACTTTGGATTTCTCATTGAGTCAAAGACTATAAGATTGCCGGTCTCTACGGAAAGTATGAGTAAAATTCAATGATAACTGCAGATATAGATATGACATATACATACATGCATTAGACGACTTAGTATTTATTTAGTAATATAACAGAGGATTGAGTCGACCAAGGCTTACCCAAAGTTGTATGGTATGTATATATAGGATTTGTAATTTTGCCTTGTCAACGAATCGTACATGTTTTGGCACGTTTCTGTGTAATTTTCGTTGAGCATTTTCTGGTTGACTAGCAAAGGAGACATGAAGCCGATCTGATGGTGCCATCCATGTTTTCAGCTTCTTTGACTCTCCTGTCTAAACAATATAATAGAAATTTTATAATGCACACATATAATTATGTTCTTGTTAACAAAAAGTATTAATGTAGAGGTAAGTGATACTTACAGAACCCAAATGGTGATGATAGAGGCGTCGAGGGCTTGTCGATGGTAAATGTGATATAAATCTTCGAAGTACACCCAGAAGTCATCCTCCCCGCGGAAGAAATCATGGTCATGATACTTGACTCCAAACATTTTCCCTTCATCATTCGACATTCGCAGGTACCATCTATGCAAATTGAACATCTGCGTGCCTAGACTTTTCTCCTCTTCCTCAGTGACAAAAGGTTTTCCATGCTGGAATGGAGTAAGAACGGGAGCGACAGGGATTTCCGCCTCCACTTGCCCCATTGCCTGCTCTAGCATTAATTTAGTTTCAGAAAGAAATATCGCGGCCTGTAGGTCCGCCTGGAGTTGTACGTCCTTCGGGTGTAGGAGTGGCAACCCTGGCACCCGGAGGGCCTCGAGTTCTTTTTGTTGTGTGCCAAGCTGAGGAATGGTCTTGCCATATTTTTTCTTCACATTTCTCACCTTGTGTGCCTTTGTCAGAGTACATTCATAGTCCGAGGGTAAGCTTTTCGGTTGTGGTGGGTTGTCTAGGCTCGCGAGAAGCTTTTTCCCTAATTCTAGAGGTACCTTTTCCCTCGGCGGGGGGACTTTAGGCTTCAACTGTTTTTTTTATATATCGAGCAGTGTCCTCTTCCAACTCCTCAGCGGTCTTCTCATAGGTCAATTTTCTTTCAACTGTTTTCTGCTTCTTCTTTGAGGGTCCAGCCACTGGGAGGGATGCAGTCTTTTTCTTTCCTTTTTCTGGTGTAGGAGGAGTTGGAGTACTTGTGGCCCATTGTGCCGGCGGAGACGGTGGTGAGGGAGGTGGTTGTGGGGACGACGGTGAGGGTGGCCGCGGAGACGGGTGATCGGTCTGCACGGGAGCCGTTGTGCTTGCAGTAAGTTTGATGTCGGCCTTGCACCATAGAACGACCCTGTGCAGTGCGTCTCCCAATGTCTTCTCTCCATCCCCTCCAACGAAGCCGAGCTCAAGATCCTCATTGTTTCCAACTACCTGCTCAACTGTGACGAAGGTGTAGCCAGGGGGTATCGGCCTATCATGAATTGTAGTACAAGGATTCAGGGGCAGGGCTGACCCGTATGCGACATGAATGGATATATTCTTTGCTCGCACATGAAGCTCGCATGGTGTCGGCATAGTGACATCATCCACTGGATACCTCTGGTCATCTACCGCCGTTGGCTCAATCTGGGGTTGATGTTTAGCTTGTACGTCGGGCGCCGCCGTGGATGCACAGCTACTGCGTTGCTGAGAGGCCGGGCTTATCACAACATCCGGGTGCGACCCAGCAGTGCCCCTTTGGCTCAGAGCTAGCATAATTGCCTCACTGACCCTGGCGTCCATCTGAGATTCCAAGGACGCAACCTTCCTCTTCTTGTATGGCACGAAGTTTCTCTTCTTGTTCGGCTTTTCGATGAGTCTTGTAAGAGGAATCTCCGGCCCAAGCAACATTCCATGGGACCACGCCGATGCCGCGGGCTCGTCCAGGGTGTTCCGGATTCTTTAATGCCCTTGTCAGCTCATCATTCTCCCTTTGAGGCTGGAATGTTCCTTGTTGGGCCTCATCTATTGCAACGACCAGATCGCGGGACACTTCTTGCATATGTTCAGGCACGGCCAAACTTCCATCCAACTGGTTTAGTGTCACGCCATTAGCAAATAACCATCACTTGAATCTATCTGGCCAATCCCAAGTTGTCGGCCTGATGCCTCTGTCCATAAGGTCCTGCTCCATCTTCTGCCATTTTTTTATTGCCTTCTTGTACCCTCCAGCCCCAAGGTGGTGGGTGTACTTCTTATTTGCTGCATTCACCTTGGCTTGTTGGGATTTTTCTTGGGCTTCCTCTGAAAGTTTGTATTGTTTGAACTCCTCCCAGTATGATTTAACTCGAGGAAGATCCTCCCAGTTCGGCTCCTTATCCTTCTTGATGTAATTGTTGTACAACTTCTTCTTGAAACTTGAAAAGGCAAGGGCCATCTTTTTCAAGGCACATTTCTTCACAAGTTCTTGGTCAACTCCTTCAGGAAGAGTGAACATATCCTTGAGTTCTGTCCATAATATTTCCTTCTGATGTGGAGGCATGGCGTGTTGCTGTTCTTCTGGTTTGCTCGATTTCCATAGTCTTGTGGTGATCGGAATTCTCGCCCGAACAATAACCCCACATTGGTTGACAAATTTCATGCTAGCAGCCTCTGGAGCACTTGGACAGCCCTCCGCTTCCACTTCTGTGATGACCTGTCTTCCCTCCATTTTCTTGGTTGGCCGGCGTCTCCCTTTTGACTGGCTCAATGAAGTCGATGCGGAGGTCGACTAAATTACAAAAAGATATCTTAATTGCAAAATTAATCTACCAAAGTCACCATGCATATATAATTAAGATACATACTGGAACGTGCTGCTGATGGTTGGATGGCGGCGCAAAGTCATCATCTTCTTCTTCGGCATCTCCAGACATATTCAGAAAGGAATCAGCTGTCCTAGCCTCTTCTTCACCGATTGGCTGGGTGGTGTTGGCCCTCGTATCTTCGTTTATTGCGTCCAACATGTATTGCCTGGCGGCCTCGTCATCACCGAAGGGGTCCATCCTTAACTGAAACCGTAAAAATGTGTTAGAGTATGTGTCCATCCTTAAATGAAGAAGGAGAATTCAATTCTTTGAACGAATATGTGTGTTTGAAAGAGAGAGAGTGTGTGTGTTAGAGGGAGAGAGAGAGAGTGTGTGTTAGAGGGAGAGAGAGTGTGTGTGAGAGTGTGTGTGTGTGTGTGTATGTTAGAGGGAGAGAGAGAGAGACTGTGTGTGTTTGTGAGTGTGAGTGTGAGTGAGTGTGTGTGTGTGAGTGTTAGAGGGAGAGAGAGAGTGTGTGTGAGAGAGAGTGTGTGTGTGTATGTTAGAGAGAGAGAGTGTGTGTGAGTGTGTACAAGTGTGAGTGAGTGTGTGTGTGTGTGTTATAGGGAGAGAGCGAGATACCGAGCGTGTGTTTGCGTGTTAGCGCGAGTTTGCAAGCTCGATCAGTAATATAAATGACACATTCGAATTAAGAATGAACAATACATGCAATTAAAGTCTTTGAATGATATAATTAAATAAAACATATGTGATAAATTAAAGTTTTTGAATGACATAATTAAATACTGAATACATGACAAATTAAAGTCTTTGAATGATATAACTAAATAATAAATACATGATAGATACAAGTCTTTATCTCTAAATAAATTCTATTAACTATATCTAATAATACAAACACTTTAATTCTCTCTAATTATCTAAGTATCTCTAATTATCTATAATTATCTCTAATTCTCTACTAATTCTTTCTAATTCTCTCTAATTCTCTACTATTTCTCTCTATTTCTCCACTAATTCTCTACTAATACTCTCTAATTCTCCAATTCTCTCTAATTCTCTCCTAATTCACTAATAATTCTCTCCTAATTCTCTCCTAATTGTCATAAAATTAAAAACAAAAGGGGCGCGGCGGCGCTTTGGCGGCCCGGCGGCGGCAAGAAGGCAGTGGCGGCCGAAGGGACGGCGGCGTCGAGGCGGCCGGCGTCGAGGAGGCGCGCAGGGGAGGCAGGCGGCGGCGCGAAGGGGAATGGCGGCGGCGCACCCGGGTTCGGCGTCGTCGAGGCGGCCGGGGAGGTCGAGGCGAGGCGGCGTTCAGGCGGTGGAGCGCGCGCGCGAGGCGGCAGCGGCGCACCGAAGAAACGGGCTGCGCGGGGCCGTCGAGGAGGCGCGGCGGTGGAGGATTGGCGGTGGCATCGAGACGGCGTGCCAAGGGATGATCGGGCGCGGCGCGGAGGGGGCGGCGGAGGACGATCGGTGTCGGAGGGGGCGGCGGAGGACGATCGGCGCGGTGCGTGGAAGGAAGAAGTGAGGAAGAAGGGAAGGAAATCGGGTACGACCTTATATACACCAAAGGCCTTAGGTACCGTGTGATAAGATCAACCGGTGCCTTTGAGGGCCTAAGGCACCGGTTTGGAACCCACCCAGTACCTTAGGTACCCAAAGGCACCAGGTGATAATTCCACCCGGTACCTTAAGGCTACAACGGGCGGGAATTGAAAAGTGCCTAAGGCACCGGTTAGTAACCAAAAACCGGTGCCTAAGACTGCTGAAATATTTATACTTTAAGGCTTTTGCCGCCAATTATATCGAAAGCACCGCGTAACGCAGTGGTAACCCTAACTGTTCTAATCGCCGAGGCCCGGGTTCGACTCCCGCGCGCCCCTTTTTTTTCGCCAAGTATTTGGTACCGGTTGAAACCTTCAACCGGTACCAATAGGTTATTTACAAAATCGATTAATTAAATAGTAAATCATTTAATTGCATCATAAATTATTTAAATGCATAATAATTCTATTTATTACCTAATAAATCATTCAGGTGCATAACTAATCATTTTAATTGCATAATAAATCATAATAAATCAAATAATTGCATAATAAATTATTTAAATGTCTAATAAATCTGATAATAACATAATAAATCATTTAAATGCACAATAATTCTATTTATTACCTAATAAATCATTTAAATGCCTAATAAATCTGATAATAGCATAATAAATAATTTAAACACATATTAAATCAGATAATTGCATAATAAATCATTTAAATGCCCAATAAATCGGGTAATTGCATAATAAATCCTTTAAATGCCTAATAAATCTGATAATAACATAATAAATCATTTAAATGCATAATAAATTGGATAATTGCATAATAAATCATTAAAGTGTATAATAATTTGGGTAATTGCATATTAAATCTGATTATTGACTAATAAATCAGGTCATTGCATAACAAATCTGATAATGTTCATGGAAAATATTACAAGACATAATCATTCAACTGATGGAATATTAACGATGGTTCGCTTTACAATCGTCCCTTCATTGTGATCATGGCATGCATAAGGGCCTCCACTTCGGCTAAAAGAATATTTGTGTCAACCTCCACTGCGAATGGAGTCATATCTTCAAACTTGTTGTATTCTTCTTCATCTGTGACATCGTCGACTCCCACAATTTTCCTTTTGCCTGCCAGAACAATATGGCTCTTTGGCTCATCTCCGGCACCTAGAAAATTTGATTTATTTCTGGACTTGTCCTTTCTCGGTTTGCTAGACATGTCCTGCACATAGAAAACTTGAGTGACATCTTTAGCTGGGACGAATGGTTCGTCTCGATAGCCAAGCTCTTTGTGGTCTACCGTGTCATTCCGTACTCGTCGATATCGACACCTTTTCCTGTGAGTTTAACCCATTGGCAACGAAATAGAGAGATCTTCAACGGCCCATAGTCGAGTTCCCAGATCTCTTCAATGTAACCAAAATATTATTTCGTTTGGCCACTAGAGTCAGTGGCATCTGTACGGACACCACTATTTTGATTGGTGCTCTTGTTATCTTGGGCTCTTGTATAAAATGTGTAACCATTAATTTCATATCTTAGGTATATCAGGATTGAATTTGCTGGACCCCTGGCCAGCCAAACTAGTTGCTCATGAATTTCATCGTTGGCCATGACTTCCTTCTGCAACCAGATGGCGAATGTATCATTATGATATTTTGTAATCCATGTCTTAGACTTCAAAGGGTACATGCTTCGCACAATTTGCATTTGCTCCTCCATGTATGGAGACACCAATGCTGATTGTTGCAAAACTATGAGATGTGCTTTGCTCAACGTGGCATGATCTGTGGTATTTACTGATTTCCTTCCAAGTGTGCCCTTTCCAATCAGCCGCCCCTCATGACGTGATACTGAAATCCCAATTGGGCAGAGTTCTTTCACATAGTCAACACAAAACTCAATGACCTCCTTGTTGGGTATTTTTAACGATGCGAAATAAATTTGCAAGCGCACGGATACCGTCGTAGCTTTCACTGTGAGTACTCAAGGGTATCGTATCCACAAGGAACGTGTGTGCACTAACTCCTAAATTAGTGGGTCCAAGGACACACCAGGATATGTGGCGAGTATGGAGAGGATTCCTGCGGTAGCACTAAAGATGAGTTAAAGGTCGATCTCTCGGGCAGAATACTCGCTTCGGGCACCAGCTTACCCCTGAAATGGTCAGGAGACTCCAGCCAACAGCTGTACGCTATATCCGAATGTGGAGGACTACGAAGGACTGACAGGGCTGTCACCACCTACAGCCTACCTCACAGATCGTGGGATATAAGGCAAACGAAGGTAACCCTTAGCTCAGACACCACGTCTGCGCTACTGATTACTACTGCAGTCTAACTACGTCTGTTAACCCATAGCAAACTACAGCACTCCGTATAAATACAAAGCGACGAACCCACGAGTAAGAGAACTGATCTCACTCAAGCAAAAATACTATGCAATACAAGAATCATAAATACTAACTTACTCTTACCAGAGGAAGCCAACATCCGTAGAGGTACAAGACCGGAGAAGACCGCCGACAGGCACGGCGCTTCCCCGAACTACTCCTCACCCTCCTCCTACTCTAAGCACTAGCCTAAGTAGCGCTTCGCCTTTGGAATGGAGTACAAGTCTACATCTTGGTGGTGTGTGTGAGAGGGGGTGAGGGAGGCTCCTTTTATAGCCCAAGGAGGTCGGTTCCCGCCATAAATAAATATGGAAACCACCTTATGTGGATAAGGTCAGTCTTCCTGCCAAAGCTCGGGCCATTTGGCGCCAAAGTGTGGCCGGCTGACCCTGTGGTTCGGCCGGCCCATAGGTGCCGCCTTTCGCGCCGCCTTTCGTCCTGGACACTGCCAGGTGGGCCCCCAACTTGTGTATGTCGGTGCCGGGGCTTTGTTCGTCAGTTTTATATGTCAAATGGACCTCTTTTGGATGTGTAACGCAGCAAAGATGTTTTGTGTCTCTCTGTTGTGTCTTCTGCGTGTTTTCATGTTATTCCTGACTTGTGTCCCTACAATTAACAATTCACCAACACTCGTGGAATTCGTTAGTAATAACTCCTACCACTACTGTTGATGTTCATTTTTCATATCTTTATGCAGGAGTTGACGGCATATATTTTAGACTTAACAGCCTTTAACAACACCCCCTCACTTAGCCCTTTGCTCGTCCTCGAGTAAAGATTGAAGGACTAAGGTGGATACATCTCCCTTGATAAAATCTGCATACAAGTTATTCCAAGTTCCTTCCAATTCTTGTGAAACTTTTTGAGTGGCTACCATGCTTTCTTGGATAATTGAAGAATGGAACAATAAAGACTTCGGGTTCCTAGCTCTTCCTGCTTAGAAACTTGGGTTTTAAATTTTTGAAACAAAAGAATAGTCTTGCTCCTCAAATTATTCTCTCGAATCACTCTTTGTATTTTAGATCCCCATCAAGGCAAAGTTGCTGCCTTATTTTTCTCCTATAATCTAATCAGGCATATGTGGAGCCCAGGGTAGGAGTAAAAGAGGCATGTCTGCTTTGCTTATGTTGCTAAGTCAAAGACTAGATCCAACCAGAAACGAGTCATACAATTTGATCAAGATGTGCAAGTGTGTGGATTTTTTTTGCAGAGGGTGGATGAACTCCTTTGCACGATCCATCTCTCTTCTTTATTTTCCTCGGATGTGGACTATCTTTCTTTTTTTTGACATGCTGTTATCGCCATAAATTAACAGGAATAATTTATGGGCCGAAAGCAAGATGGGCTTAAAGCAGAAGACTAAGAAGACTTGTAAATCGGCTCCTGCGTGAGCATCTGGGCCACATGGGCCATGTATCCTTAGATTTAGTTTAAGATTAGAGATAGGGTCCGATCGGGACAAGATTAGTTTAGATTGTTTCCCAAGTCTCCGGACTATAAATATGTATCCTTTGTTATTCGTAAAGGAGAGTGTCATCACGTCTCGCAAACAACAACTCTCGGCGCATCGCCACCCCTAATCCTAGGGTTTCATCCAAGTAAGTGCCATGCTGCCCTGATCGCTTCTTGCGATCAGGGCAGTATTGTTTTTGCTTTTACCTTGGTATTACTCGTACTGAAGCGTTTTTGATGGCGAGTAGTACTAGTTATCCTGATGTTCGTAGCATGGCTTTTAGTAGATCTGTCGTGCTTCGTTGCTTGTCATCTACGAATATCATGTTGTCTCTGTGCAGTCACATTTCAATCTCATGCTAGTTCTTGTCGCATAGAATTAGTTGCACAGAGGCAACACCCTGCTTCTTTTGAGTTTAATAGATCTGATCTATTATGATTTGCTCTTATCTTAAGAGTTGGCGTAATATCTGCTAGGTTAGGCCTTGCAAACGGAATTGATGATCCGGTGGTGTAATAGATGCTTTATCTCAGCCCTGATAGGGATTGTTCCGGGAATCGGCTCTTGCTAGTTCTTAGGCCTCTGTTTTAGGTTGTGGTTTAGTTGTCTGTTATGTTCATTAGGCCTAGTCACGTGTAGGATGTTCCGATCTAGCAGTGAAGCTGTTATCATCGTGGATTAGATTAATTAGATTTAATTGAAGTAGTTTTTTTATAGTTATTTGCTTTATTCATCAATATCCGGATAGACACAGATCCAATCTGACACCGGGACTCGATCGGTTCTTTAAAGCCGATGCAAGAGTCGTCCCGGGGAGCCGACCACGGCTCGGACTTACATTTACACATGTCTTTGTTTGCAGGAAACTGTTTGGAGCACGTTCGCACCCTCCTGATCGGGTATAGGTCAGGTGGCACACCCGGCTTTCCACACATTCTCCGGGCGCGTGACGGAATTGCGGGCCGTCGACGAGGGAGCAGTGCCTGCCAGCGCCCCGGCGACCTCCCGGCTCTTCGTGTTGCCTGTCGCTGCTCGCCGGTGGGTTTCGACCGACAACACATTCTGGCACGCTCGGTGGGACACTTCTTGGCAACAACGTCCACTGCAACAATGACTGGAGCTCAAGATCAAGAACCCACTCCCAAGCCCGTCACGTATGAAGAGATCCCTCCTGAACACAAGAAGAAGTATGATGAGATCAAAGCTCTGCTGGAAGCCGATCTCATCAGCTCTTTTGAGAAGACCCGCAACCATGGCATCAGGTGGAAGGGGTTCTCACTAGAAGGCGCTCTTGACAATGTAGATCTGCCTGCACCATCTGAAGAGCGCACCAGAGCCCTGCGTCAGGAGATGAACTACATGGTGGCCCATGCGCTTCATCGGCACTCTCAGAGCCTGATGAACGAACTCGAGCGCATGGCGCATCGCGTCATCCAGGAGATAATCAAGAACCAGTACTCTCCATCGGGGCCAACCCTGGGGAGTCACACAGAGGAAGCTGCACTGCATTCTAGGCCGCAATTGCCATTCTCATTTGCGGCACCAAGACCACAGAGCTCGCCGATCTACGTCGTCCACAAGATCGGCGGCGATCCTGGAGAAGGCCAGTTCCTCACCGAGCCACCCAAGGAGATTCCGCATGGCTACATGTGCGTTTACATCCCTGACAGCGTCAATCCAACACGCGCGGTGCAGATGGTAAACCCAGGAGCTTCTGGAGCAGACGCAGAAAAGCAAGCGTGGCTGGCAAAGTACGCTACTGGGCCGAGTGCTGAGCCATCGGCCCCAGGAGTTCTTAGTGTGGAGCAGGTCAGTGCAATACTGAGAGACCAGTTCGGCATCCTGCCCAAGAGGAAAGCGATCGGCTATTCCAAGCCGTATCCAAGTGACTATGACTTGATCCCACTACCACCCAAGTATCGGCTTCCTGAGTTCACCAAGTTCAACAGGTCAGAAGGAGCTAGCTCCATCGAGCACGTGAGCCGATACTTAACGCAGCTTGGATGATCTCAGTGTCGGATCCGTTGAGGGTCCGATTCTTCAGCCAATCTCTTACAGGCCCAGCTTTTGGATGGTATGCATCGCTGGCTCCGGATTCAATTCGAACTTGGAGGCAGCTTGAAGATCAATTTCATACCCAGTACCATTCGGAGGCTGCTGAAGCTGGAATTGCCGACCTCGCCCAAGTCAGGCAGAAGCGAGGAGAGACTGTGTCAGAATACATACATCGCTTCAGGGAGGTCAAGAACCGATGCTACTCGTCGCGCATCACGGAGAAGGAGGCAGTCGATCTGGCTGTCCTGGGACTCGCTAAGCCGATCAAGGATGCGGCTTTTCAGTTGGAGTTCACATCTTTGGCGCACCTGGTGCAAAATCTTACAGCATACGAACATTACCATCCTGAGCTGTACCAGGACAAGTTCAAGCGCCATGTAAACATGGCACAGGCAGAAGAATCTGATGACTCTGGCGAGGAGCAAGAAGTAGCCATGGCAGAATGGACCCGGGGGGCAAACCCTGTCCCATGCAAGTGGGTCAAACAGCAGGGACTTGTGAAGGGCTTCGATTTCGACGTGACCAAGGCGGAGCAGATATTTGATCTGCTCCTTAAAGAAAAATAGCTGAAGCTCCCAGAGAATCACAAGTTACCAACGACACAAGAGCTGCAGGGAAGACTGTACTGCAAATGGCACCACTCGTTCACTCATTCCACGGGTGAATGCAAGGAACTACGTCGTCAGATTCAATCGGCTATTGAGCAAGGCCGATTAATCCTGGCTCAACACACGATGAAGGTTGACACAAAGCCTTTCCCGCAAGCTAACATGGTGGAGCTGTCAGATCTCGGATCCAAGGGCCAGGATTTGGCATTCCAGATCAACATGGTGGGGCCCGTGCGCCGCCATGACAAGCAGAGGAGAGAGGCCGCTTCTGGCAAATGGCCGCAGGATAGACGCGAACTGGAATAGCAGCATGTGACCGAAGAACAGGTGCGTCACATCCGCAATCAGCTTCCAGCTTCTAATCGGCTTCTGGAAAAATACCAGGACCAGTACAAGTTGCGCCGCCGATACGAATCGGAAGAAGACGAGTACGAGCACCGCTCAGGAAGGACACTGGGGAGACGCCAGGCTGTACGCGACCACTGGCATTGCCCGTTCTTCAGGTACTGTTGGAATTCCGGCATGATCCGATTGCCTACTATAGATGATTGCTTGGAGTGCAGGCCTCAAGGACGGCAGCAGGACAAGACATCGGTGTTCCGGCGCTTAGGGCCCATAACACGTCATGGTGACCATATAAAGAGGCCAACCAGGGGTGATTCCGAGCAAGAAAAAGAAGAAGACAGGTACCATCACCCACGGTGGTGTCCTGACGGGCTTAATCGGTCGCAGAACTGCAGAGTACAGCGCTTGCGCAATCTGGAAGAGGCGGAAGCAAAGTACCTCGACGTGCTGAGGAAAGCGCGTCCGAATCTCGCAGAGCAAATCAGGCGACCGCGAAGGGAGGAGGGACGCCCTCCGAGAAAAGAGTGGCGCCCCAAGCAAACAAAAGCCGATGAGAAGCCATCGGCTGATGTGAACATGGTATTCGTGCTCCCATCGGAGTTTCGGGCACCCCAACTGGAAGAATCGGCTGTCGCACAGCTGGATCTGGGTCCACAGCCGATCATCTTCGCGAAGCCCAAGGAGAAAAGCTGCAAGCACCTGAAGGGATTGTATCTCAAGGGCTTCATCAATGGCAAGCCTGTGAACAGGATGTTGGTCGACACTAGCGCCGCAGTCAACCTGATGCCATACTCTGTGCTGCGCCGATTGGGTCGTTCTTCTGCCGATCTGATCAAGACCAATGTGATGCTTAATGACTTCAATGGACAGCCATCAGAGGCGATGGGGGTCCTAAACGTGGAGCTGAAAGTGGGTCGCAAGACTGTGCCAACATCGTTCTTCATCGTCAACAGCAAGAGTACATACACAGTACTGCTTGGGAGGGACTAGATTCATGCCAACTGCTGTATCCCTTCCACAATGCATCAGTATCTGGTCCAATGGGATGGTGATGAAGTAGAAGTGGTCCATGCAGACGATTCCAGCGAAGTCTCGCTTGCAGATATGAATGCCTGGGACGCAGATGGACAAGAGCCGATCTCAGGGATCGCCCTGGAAGACTGTGATCGGATCGAGGCGACAAAAAATGGACTGAGGCTGGTCTTATCCACTGGCCTCACAGAGTAGACGCATCCTGGCGTGCTGCGGGATGTAACAGAAATAGAGAGGCCGGTCCCAGCGACCAGCCCCAAAAAATAGAAAAATCCTGTGTAGGTTCAGAATTGCTACATCATGTACACACGATGGCCTGCTCTGGCGGTTGGCCACTCATCGACTATTTGGTTCCGAATGATAATGGAAGTGTGGAAGCGGCCAGCCCATGCGGTTGGCCAAATAATTTTTCTCGTCATCTCCCTGTGTTTGCCGCTGATCTTGTGGATAACGAAGACTCGCCTGCGTTCGCAGCTAGTTTTTCAGATGACGGCAAACTCGGATACGGGTTCACATCAGCTGATGATTTGGAAGAGGTTGATATCGCTCCTGGGGATAAGCCACGACTGACATTTATCAGCAAGAAGTTGGATCCGGCCTTGCGAGAGGAGATGATCGCACTGCTGAAAGAGTACCGGGACTGTTTTGCATGGGATTACACCAAGAAGCCCGATCTGGATCGAAGCATCGTCGACTATCGGCTCCCGCTCAAGAAAGGGTTTCGGCCATTTCAGCAACGAGCACGTCAGATGAAGGCCGAAGTCCTCGAAGAAGTCAAGAAAGAGGTGGAGAAGATGTTGAATGCTGGGTTCATCAGGCCATGCCGGTATGCAGAATGGATCTCTAGCATGGTACCGGTACAAAAGAAGGATGGCCGATGGTGTGTTTGCGTCGATTTTAGAGATCTCAACAGAGCGACGCCAAAAGACGAGTATCCGATGCCTGTTGCAGAGACATTGATCAACGCAGCTGCCGGCCACAAGATGATGAGTTTTATGGATGGTAATGCCGGTTACAACCAGATCTTCATGGCCCCGGAAGACGTGAACAAGACCGCGTTCAGAGTACCAGGCGCGGTCGGCTTGTTCGAATATTTGGTGATGACCTTTGGACTGAAAAATGCCGGTGCAACATACCAACGTGCCATGAATTATATTTTTCATGATCTCATCGGCAAACTGGTAGAAATTTATATTGATGATGTTGTGGTCAAGTCCAAATCAGTTGGGGGGCATCTAGAAGATCTACGTCAAGTTCTGGAACGGACTCGAAGGTTTGGGCTCAAAATGAACCCAAAGAAGTGCGCCTTTGGAGTATCGGCCGGTCAATTTTTGGGATTCCTGGTGCATGAACGGGGAATTGAGATCGGCCTGAAGAGTCAAGAAGCTGTGAAGACGATGAAGCCACCTACTACAAAGAAAGAGTTACAGAGGCTTATCGGTAAAATTAACTTTGTCAGACGATTTATTTCTAATCTGCCTGGACGCATTGAGCCGTTCATGGGTTTAGTAAAGATCAAATCCGATGATGAGTTTCGCTGGGGGGCAGAACAACAACAAGCTTTCGATGAAATTAAAGAATATTTGTCCAAGCCTCCAGTGTTGGTTCCTCCTCAACAAGATAGGCCGTTCTACGTATACCTATCCGTGGGTGACACTTCTATTGTGTCGGTGTTAGTCCAGAAGCACGACGGCCAGGAGAGGGTGGTTTTCTAACTCAGCAGGTGCATGTTAGACGCCGAGACCAGGTACCCTGAAATTGAGAAGCTTTGCCTTTGCTTATTCTTTACATGTACAAAGCTTCGTCATATTTTGCTCTCGGCGGAAACAATTGTCATATACAAATCGGATGTCATAAAGCACATGATGTCAGCTCCTGTCCTGAAAGGCCGGCTGGGAAAATGGATGTTTGCATTGTCAGAGTTCGATATTCGGTATCAGCCTGCAAAAGCAGTCAAAGGACAGGCACTGGCGGATCTTGTTGCAGACAGGATCAGCACAGATATTGCTGCACTATTTGTTCGTGCTTGGGCTATGTTCTTCGATGGATTGGCTTGTGATGATGAATGCGGTGTGGGAATTCTGTTGGTGTCGCCTCGAGGGGCGACTTACTCCTTTTCCATCAGGATGACTGCCCCGTGCACTAATAATTTGGTGGAATATGAAGCCGATCGCAAGGGGATGGAACTGCTCCTTGAAGCTGGTGCAGAAGAGGTGGAAATTTTTGGAGATTCAAAGCTGGTGATCTCTCAGCTCACGGAAGAATATAGATGCGAGAGCGAGGCTCTTTTTCCGATATGGATGCAGTGCCGTGAGTTGATGTCACAATTTAGGTACATCAATTTCCACTGGATACGCAGGACTCTGAATAATGAAGCCAATGATTTGGCACAGATGGCTTCTGGGTACAAAGAGACAGCCGATGGAGTCGACGTAGAGGTTCAGTTTCTGGAACCTGGAGACTGGAGAGCCGATATCTTCAATTACTTGAAGGATTCGGCTCGGGGGGCACCCAGAAGGATAAGACTCAAGGCTATGAAGTATGTTCTGATAGGGGATGACATGTTCTACAGGACCTTGGAAGGACTACTACTTAAATGTCTGGGACCTTCAGAGTCAAATTGGCTCTTGCATGATGTTCATGAAGGAGCTTGTGGTACTCACCAATCGGCTCATAAGATGAAGTGGCTGATTAGGCGATCGGGATATTATTGGCCTACCATGCTTGAAGATTGTTTCAAATATTATAAAGGATGTCAAGCATGTCAGAGGTTTGGCAAAATTCAGATAGTGCCAGCATCAGTAATGAATCCTATCATCAAGCCGTGGCCATTCAGAGGTTGGGCCATGGACATGATTGGACAGATCAACCCGTCGTCTAGCAAGGGTCACCAATGGGTCTTAGCTGCTACAGATTATTTCACAAAGTGGGTAGAGGCAGTGTCCATGAGGTCTGTAGCGTCAAGAGATGTGATCAGCTTTGTCAAAGAGCACATCATCCATAGATTTGGAATTCCTTAGACCATTACGACCGATGGAGGATCGGTCTTTATATCAGAGGAATTCAGGAAGTTTGCCGATGACATGGGAATTAAGCTAATCAGATCATCTCCATATTATGCCCAAGCTAATGGACAGGCTGAAGCATCCAACTAGAGCCTCATCAAGCTCATAAAGAGAAAGATCGATGAATATCCTAGGTGCTGGCATGAGGTGTTGTCAGAAGCTTTGTGGGCATATCGTATTTCATGTCATGGATCCACCAAGACGTCGCCATACCATCTCGTTTACGGTCAAGACGCTGTGTTACCATGGGAGATCACGGCCGGATCAAGGCGTGTCGAGTTTCAGAATGATTTATCCGCTGAACAGTATGCAGCCTTGATGAACGATAATGTGGAGGACCTGACAGAACTAAGGATTTGGTCGCTGGAGAAGATCAAAGAAAATAAGGCTAAAGTTGCTCGTGCGTATAACAAGAAGGTCAGGCCTAAGGATTTCCAGGTTGGAGACTTGGTTTGGGAGGCAGTATTGCCATTAGGAACTAAAGATAAAAAGTTTGGTAAATGGTCTCCAACTTGGCATGGGCCGTATAAGATTGATCAGGTCTTGCCTGGGAATGCATACATGCTCGAGGAATTGGATGGTGTCAAGTTTTCTGTTGCTGTCAATGGCCAACACCTAAAGAAGTATTTCCCGAGCATGTGGGAAGGCGAGTAACGAAAAGCCGATGAGATCCATCTGGCTGCAGTGTAATAGGCCAACACGTTGAGTTGGCCGCAAAAAAAAATCATGACAGGCCAACACGCTGAGTTGGCCAGTAAAAAAAAATCATGACAGGCCAACACGCTGAGTTGGCCAGTAAAAAAAAAGAAAAAAAAAGAAAAGAAAAGAGATAGGCCAACATGTTGAGTTGGCCGGTAAACAAAAAATATATAGTAAAATACATATGAGGAACGAAACAGCCGATGTGTAACCATTGACTTAAGATGTTTTTAAACAAGTACAAGTTTCAGGTTAACAGGCAGTACTAATTGTATCTTGAGCCTATCTACTGGTTCAGGAATTCTTCTATGACATGGATGGCTTCTATACGGACGGCGTCTGCTCGTGCTATGATTGCTTCGTCATCCTTGTCATCACCTGTTACTATCTGCCGACTCAAGGTGCTTATCTCTGCAAACTCTGCTTGTATCTGCTCGGTTATTTCCTAGGTCTCTTGTTCGGAGTTTGCAATGGAAGTTTCTTCGGCCTGGATGAGCTTCTTGGTGGTACGGAACTTTTCTTCGAGTTCTGCCAGTTCTTTCTTCAGGAGGTCGAGTCGCTTCTTGTTGGCAGACATGTCAGCTTTGGTATCTAGAGTTGCCTTCTTCTGGTTGAGGGCCTTGCACTTTTGGGTAATGCCAGCTTTCAGAGAAGCTTGAGAGCGACGTGCTTCCATCCGTTGTTGTGCTTTATTCACTTCTATCCTAAAGAATGGAAGGTTGCTGGCTGGCCAAAGCTTGATTTGCAATGGCTCCAGAAGTTGGGTTTCTATTTGCTCGAAGATGTTCTTTATCTTGCTGGAATCATCAACCAGAGCAGTGATCGGAGCAGATAGTAGATCCTTGATGAGTTGAAGCTGATGTGCCAAGTTAGCCGATTGCTGTAAAGATGATGTTTCTGCTCCTGGGGGAGTCAGACCCATTGATGCCGGGTCAAAGGAAAGCAAACCTAAAATGTCAAAGCCCTATAGACATATCTGGAGTTAGAGCAAGATGCATTTATAAAGCTATCGGCTGATTCAGAATTGGTTTTGTAATGTTACCTGTTCTGAAGAGGTGTTGGGCGATTCAGGAGCAATCGTCCTGTTAGAGCTTGTGTTGACATCGAGAACATCGACCGTATCGGCTTGTTCTTCGTTTGCATTCATCAGTGCATTAGGAGTTGCAGCCAGCTCATGTTGATCCAGGTTTTCTGCATTGGGGATTTCTGCAGCTGCATCCTGAAGATAGAATTACAATCAACCAGAGTACACATGTATGAGATAAAGAAGAAGTTTCAGAGAAATGAGTTACCTGGTTGGTGTTAGACTCTGATGGATTTGGGGAAGCTGGTGCTGGTTTCTTGATCACTCGCCTCGTGATCATCTTCCTTTTCTTGGTCAAGACTCGGGGGGCAACGCTTGCAGAAGTTTGTCTTCACTTGGAAGCCGACTGAAGTCAGTCTGGCTGAACAGACATTATCACTTTCTTCATTGGTGGTGATCCTTTGCAGAAGAGTACATCAGGAGCAGTTGGAAGAAAGTGGAATGGCTTCCCAGTGCTGGTCGTAGGTTCTGGACCATCTTGTTGCTGCTAACAGGATGAGCAGGATTAGCCAAGAGAAAGGGATAGAGGACTTAGAAGAAATAAAGTGCATAAATTCAGTACCTCTTCCTCGGGGATTACATATTCAAGATCGATTTGCTGCAGTCGAGGACCTAGAGCTTTTCTGAAGATATGAGTTTTCCACATGTTCCACCAAGTATCAAAGCCGATTGATGAAGAGGTGAAGGACAGATCGGCTGGTATTGGGATGTGGAGGTCATCAAACATGCTGTAGCATCTTGAACTGGTGAGACTGTCAGGCAGATCAGCTCTGCTCTCCACCAAGTGGTGAATATGGAAGTGGGGAGGGACCTGTCCTAGGCCAAATTGCCGAGCTGCTATGACTGGCTGGTAAGATTCATAACCTGGCTAGATAATTCTATTAGAGGTGCTGATGCCAACAGGGAGGAAGCCAGGGCGGATCATCAAAGAATATAGATGCCGAGTGCTGTCGTCATTGGCAAAGTTATCTAATCTGAAGGCAGTTGGGTTCTCAAAGGATTCAGATTCAGTAAATGGGAAGTAGAGAGGATTATCTAGTCCTTTGTAGAAGACTCTGAACCAATTTGCTGCATCTGTTGAGTTTAATTTACTGCCAGGAAGGTTCAACAAAGCTTGGCCGTAGCTAGTACATCTAATTGGTTTTCCACTCTCATCAGGGAAAGAGTTCTTGGTCAGGCCTTGGAAGTTTGGGATATGGTGCTGAAAGTATAGTTGTGCCCACAACTGAATACACCACCAAGGGCCTCCAGTTCTCAGTTTCTTTTGATTAAGCAAGTTAGATGTCATCAAATGGAGATATCTGTAGGTTTCTCCAAGGAAAAGTTTACCTAGGCCGGTGCGATTGCCATGGGCCAGGTGATAGGCCAAGGGAAGATAGTTCTTAGTCGGAGCTAAAGAAGGACCACAGAAGATGAAGTGCTCTAGCCAAAGATTTAAGAAGGCTGTGTGTTCCTTCTCAGTCACTGGACCTTTTGTTTTCATGTGCTGACTCATGTAAGTGCCCCAGTTTGTGCAGTTAACTTTGGAAGAAAGTTTGAAGGGGACTTCTGTCATTTTGTGAGCAGCAGGGTTAGGAGAACTAATATCTAGGCCAGTGATCATGACAATATCTAGCAGAGTGGGAGTCATGGGTCCATGACCAAAGAGGAAACAATTCAGGGCATCAGACCAGAAGTAGCCGATGGTTTTCAGAAGATTTTCATCTTTGTCAAGGGGTGACAGTGATAAGCTAAGTGCATTGGCTATGTTCAAATCCTGCCACAAGGGCATATGAGCTTTTGCTACTCTGCTGTACCATGTAATCCAACTCTCAGGGGGGTTAGGCCAGGCTTTTAAGCAGTCAGCCCAGAGGTTCAGATCGATGTTTTGACTCACAAAAGGGATCCTATTTGCTTCACAAGAAATCAAATCTATGGGGTTTTCATGGGTTTGGGGGCCAAGACAGAAAGATTTTGGATTGAGGGGATGCGGCAGAAGGATGTCTGACACCTGAAGTTCAGAAATTCAGAAGTATGCGTATGGTGTCATGTTTTAGAGTTTCAGTTTCAAAAGTTTAGTGAGCTGAAGAAAACTAAAGGATTGGGCCGAATATTACCTTCAGGCCGCAGATTGCCGCATCGTCGGTTGCTGAGCTTGTCGTCTGAGCTGCAGAATCTGCCATGGTTCAGATCTGTTGACTCGAGGTTTAGTTGCTGTGGGTTCTGATTCGAATTCCGTCTGCTTGGAGAATTCTTGCTCGAATTTGTGGAGCTTGGTTTTCGAATTATGCTCGGTTTCAAGAGTTTGTCGAGTTCAAGGTGGAAGGAATACTCTACTCTTGTGTGGGTTGCTTTTAGTTTGAATTCCGTCGGCTCTTGGATATTTATAGAAGCCTGATGCGTTGCCATCGGCTTTTGGAAAGTAAATATCAGACACACATAATTTAGGGAAGTCGATTTCATTAATGGAAAGTTCATTACAAGGAAAGCCGACTGTTACAAAGGAATTAATCCTTCGGCTTTATGATCCTACCCCTACGATGCTACCTACATCTACCAGTCGTAGGTGTCTGAATGCCTACGACGCTTCGGGCTTCACGACGGTGCGTCTTCGTCGTCGTCGTCATCATCGCCGTCGTCACTGCTGCTGCTGTCGTCGTCCTCGGCGCTGCTGCTGCTGCTTCGCCCGCCGCCGCTGCTGCTTCCCTCTTCGCGTCCCTCCGTGGGGCTTTGAGGAACTGGTGGGGGTTTCCTCCTGCCGCCGTGTCGTCGCTGGAAGAAGAGCCAATCTCTTCGGAGGAGTCGGCTCCTTCCCAGGAGAAGGCGTCGTCTTCACTGCTCTCAAGTTCCTTTTGAAAGAGGAACTGGAGGTCTTCCTCTCCCTCAGTTGTAGGTTCGTCCTCCTCGGAGGCGACCCCGAAGTCGAACTCCTCTGTATCCCAGTGCAGAGGAGCCAGCGCCTCGTAGGCTGCTGTTGGGTCCCATTCAGGGGTCGGCTCTCGGCTCTCTGAGATAGGTTCAATGGAGGAGGCGGAAAGGGAAGAAGAGGAAGAGGGAGAAGAGGAAGAAGAGGAATCTCCAAAGGAGTTGGAGCCGGAGGAAGAAGAGATGGCCATGGCTAGTAAAGGATTGGGGTTTCTGCGCTACTGGCTCTAGGAGGAAGAAGGAGTTTGCTGTGGAAAAGAGCCGATTCGGGTGAGATTAAATAGTGAAAGGATGGGAGTTGGATCGGCAGTTTCACGTTCTACGAGGAGCCAGTTACAGAGACGTTGCGTCTTCCTTGGTGGTTGCAGTGTGTTTAATGAGCATTAACGGGAAGATGAAGCGGCTGATTGATTTTGGAACTATCATTGCCAAAACCAGGGGGCATGTGTTATCGCCATAAATTAACAGGATTAATTTATGGGCCGAAAGCAAGATGGGTTTAAAGCAGAAGACTAAGAAGACTTGTAAATCGGCTCCTGCGTGAGCATCTGGGCCACATGGGCCATGTATCCTTAGATTTAGTTTAAGATTAGAGATAGAGTCCGATCGGGACAAGATTAGTTTAGATTGTTTCCCAAGTCTCCGGACTATAAATATGTATCATTTGTTATTCGTAAAGGAGAGCGTCATCACGTCTCGCAAACAACAACTCTCGGCGCATCGCCACCCCTAATCCTAGGGTTTCATCCAAGTAAGTGCCATGCTGCCCTGATCGCTTCTTGCGATCAGGGCAGTATTGTTTTTGCTTTTACCTTGGTATTACTCGTACTGAAGCGTTTTTTATGGCGAGTAGTACTAGTTATCCTAATGTTCGTAGCATGGCTTTTAGTAGATCTGTCGTGCTTCGTTGCTTATCATCTACGAATATCATGTTGTCTCTGTGCAGTCACGTTTCAATCTCATGCTAGTTCTTGTCGCATAGAATTAGTTGCACAGAGGCAACACCCTGCTTCTTTTGAGTTTAATAGATCTGATCTATTATGATTTGCTCTTATCTTAAGAGTTGGCGTAATATCTGCTAGGTTAGGCCTTGCAAACGGAATTGATGATCCGGTGGTGTAATAGATGCTTTATCTCAGCCCTGATAGGGATTGTTCCGGGAATCGGCTCTTGCTAGTTCTTAGGCCTCTGTTTTAGGTTGTGGTTTAGTTGTCTGTTATGTTCATTAGGCCTAGTCACGTGTAGGATATTCCGATCTAGCAGTGAAGCTGTTATCATCGTGGATTAGATTAATTAGATTTAATTGAAGTAGTTTTTTATAGTTATTTGCTTTATTCATCAATATCCGGATAGACACAGATCCAATCTGACACCGGGACTCGATCGGCTCTTTAAAGCCGATGCAAGAGTCGTCCCGGGGAGCCGACCACGGCTCGGACTTACATTTACACGTGTCTTTGTATGCAGGAAACTGTTTGGAGCACGTTCGCACCCTCCTGATCGGGTATAGGTCAGGTGGCACGCTCGGCTTTCCACACATTCTCCGGGCGCGTGACGGAATTGCGGGCCGTCGACGAGGGAGCAGTGCCTGCCAGCGCCCCGGCGACCTCCCGGCTCTTCGTGTTGCCTGTCGCTGCTCGCCGGTGGGTTTCGACCGACAACACATGCCTTGTGGGCATGTGGCATACCTTCATTCAGTATGCATCTTTTTTGCTTTCTCTTTTTTTTTGACATGCCTTTTGGGTATGTGGCATACCTTCTTTGGGTATGCATCTTTTATTTCATCATTTTTTTGTTTTCATAGTCCACATCCTCAATGGTCACTTTAGGGAGAAAGAGTCATGGTATGTCATGAAGTTTTATTTTATGGGTGGATGGCAATGTTTGCTATCTTCCAGTGTAGAAGTATAGCATGTGAGTGAACGTGTACGGGATCTTGATCATGAGAGTATGACAAGTCTCTAACAAGGGTCAAAGAATTTGACAAAACTCAAAGCAAAGTCAAACTGCATATGAAGGTTTGAGCATGAAAATCTAATTTTGGCTTTGGTAGGAATTTTCATTAATTTGAGGAGACAAGCTATTGATGATTTTTTTTCGAAAAGAAATTCCAAGTACTTTGCAAGGAAGAGCATGGTTCCGTTCATCCAATCATATCACATTAGTCAATCACTTAGATAGCTTGGGGTCCCTATGAAGATATATGTTCACAAGAACTAGAAAGAATGCGAGGAATAAAGAGTATGCAAGTTTATTCATGAAAGTGCAAGGAGTGCATAGGGTGATAGGTGGTTCATTGAGTTTATTTTTAGTGATTAGCATGAATTCATTTAAACTCAAGAACTTAGGGAGTAAGAGGAGTGTTTGTGAGGGATGTGTTGCACATACCATCGCTTGTAGAGGAAAAAGA
Organism: Panicum virgatum; assembly: GCF_016808335.1. Lineage (NCBI taxonomy): Eukaryota > Viridiplantae > Streptophyta > Magnoliopsida > Poales > Poaceae > Panicum > Panicum virgatum. The sequence goes on along the minus strand of NC_053149.1, from coordinate 43,199,026 downwards.
GGGAGCTGAGCAAACTCAGAGGTGGTCTGGTTGAACCAGAGGTTCGGCCATCCTTCTCTAAGTTCCATCTGTCCTGTTCTTTAACATGTTGAACTGTCGATGATGTGCAACATGTTTGGGGGAGAGATCTTGAACGAATTTGAAATTGGTGGTTTTGATAGACCTCCCCCACACTTATTCTTGTACCTGTCTTTATTCAAAGAAAACAAAAGTGGAAACAAGAAGGGACTCTATCGGTTTTAACACCGTGGAGTCTAAACTTTATTGAATCAAAGAACATTACTATATGGAGCACTAATTTTTATTTTATTTATATTCTTTTTTATATCAATTTTGATGTTTTTATTTATTCTTTTTATTTTATTATAAATTTTTCTTTTCATGGCAAGTTTAAACAAGATGGGTAACACAGCAGGGTGGAGACATGAGGCAAATGGTGCACGAGGTGTGTAGGATACTTACCCGAGAGAACTCGCCAAGCCTGGAACAAAAATTCAAGAGTTAAGCTTCAAAAACATGAAACAAAGCTTTGCTTTTGTTCAGCTTGGTTCCTCGTGCATCTGTCTTCCAATGGGACCAAGGAGCGTTGTGTTGGTGATGGAGTTATTGTATACTACTCTTTGGATATTTATTTCCTTCCCTGCAAAATGTTAGTGGACAACAAATATTCTAGGAATACTTAAAGAATTTTGAATGGAATTTTTTATTTGTTGTTCGCATCCATGCTTCAAGGAAAAATCAAGTTCAAAGATGCAATGAGCATGGATCCCAAAATGCTTGCCAACATTTTATTTCATTTTCTTTTTGGGGGAGAGAGGCTTCTTCTTTTCTTTTTTTACAAAGGGTTTCTTTTACTTATATTCATCATTCACCAATTTTTTTTTCATTTTAGCAAAACTCAAACAAGACCAAGATTAAATTGCATGCACAATGCACATGGGCATTTGGTAGAGTGCACAAACTGCACTTTTGAAACGCGACTTATGCCTCCTTTGCGTGTTGTGCAAATTTTATTATTTGAAGCACTTCCGAGCCTTGCCTTATCTCCAGCATGAACTTGAGGATTTTACCCAACAAATTTGAAAAGTTTCTTGCAGGGGTTTGTCCAAAAAGATATGCATCCAAAGTTTACGGTAGTATTACTCAAAAGTTCATTAACCAAAAATTTGACACCATGTCTCATTTTGATTAAAGAAGGCTATTTAACATAAGCACCATGCTCAATTTAAAAAGCCTATGGATGTACCGTATAAATACATCCAAACCAGAGCAAACGAACGTACAAAGGAAGCAAGAATTTGCATGATCAAGCTCTATGAAGATAAACATGAGTAAAGGATTGGTGAACCATACCTTTGCTTACCAGAGTATACTTACCGCCAGATGGATGTCTTGAAATTGTTGGAGCGATGGTGTGTGATACTCTTGCCTCGTGTGTGCAAACCTTGTTCATTAGAGGCATGATCCGTTGGCACAATGCTTTATGATTGGGGAAGCAAGGTACGTCTCCCTTTGCATGTGAGCAAGTGCCGATCTGAGTGGAGTAGCAAAGGCTTGGAAAGGAAGAGGAGCAGGGTCCTTGATTGTTTGTGTGCATGAGCTGCTTGTGTGTGTGGAGCCATGGCTCTCACTCACTCTTTCCTTCTTCCTTTCTCTCTTTTTCTTTTCTCTCTCTTTATTTTTTTTCTTTTTTTATCACTCTCTCTCTTTTTTTATTTCTTTTCCTCTCTTTTTTTTAGCAAGCTAGGTCTAACGCCTTCTTGAAACAAAGATACTCCTTTGGATGTTTAGAACTTTGCAACGAGACGCTCACTGATTTCCTCCACACTTGGACTTTTGTGTGTAAGTCAAGTGTGCAATGTCGGGGTCTCCTTTCGAGTGTGTTCCAACTCCAAAGATTATTAAAGTGTTCAGCTGATGCAGACCTCATGTTCTCAGGCATCGTATGTCCCTCGTTCTTCATAGTCGCCACCTGAAATGGTTAGAACCAAGAATACCTGAAGGTGCATACTATGCTTAAAAACATGTTCTTGCTTTTTTTTAGGGAGAAAGATTTTTTTTAAGGTTGCTCCAGGCTATCTCCCGGCAGTGCTTTGTTTATGGTCGCAAGCTCGACCATGGGGATCCCTCTTGCAGCTGCCAATGGTGATGTAGTTCCCAGCTTAACCACCATTTGTTGATTTGTCGTCGTTCAAGCTGCAAGGTTAGTGCACAAATGCAACAACGAGCCCTGCATAGATATTATGATATGCAGAACCCAAAACAACCATCCTAAAGGGCATCTATGAGGGGAAAACCTAAGATGGTCGTATGGCTCGTAGCGGCTTGGCACATCAGAAGATCTCGGAGAAATCAAGGATGAGCATGGCTTTTATGATGAAGCAGAAAGGAACATCTTGCTCATAGTGTGAGAGGCTTGATCTCCGGATAGAGCGACACGAGAATGTTCATAGCCCCATAATGAATGAGAATGTGTAACTCTATGGGCCAATGGAACGATTCTGAGTTCGGATCATGAGGGGAATGAGTATTTTTCAGCTCAACCCCTCATTAGGATGAAAGCCTTGCATGGAGACAAAGCAATCCATCCTAAGCTTGCAATACAAGTTCATTTGAAATAAAGGGTGATCATAACTTCTATTGGGCATCAATCAAAATCAAGGAACATGATGTGAATTTTGAATCACTTGATTTGATTGGCATCGATCGGAAATCGAGGATTTGAATGTAAATTCATTTCACTTGATTCGATCGATATGTCCCTATGATCCCTTGACCGAGAGATGAGTCCTACGGACTTACCGCATGGTGGTCAATGTTGAGGCATATTCCTCGGTGAAAACACCCCGGAGTTTGCCTCGACACAGGAACATTTCAGGGATGAATCTCATAGCCGGATGAGGAACTAGGTCCTGTAAGGATGGCTCTAAAGACTCACCCCAAAGGGATGGAAGGTGTGTACGAGGATAACCTTCCAAGGGTAGCGGGGGTAGAGGTAGAGATAAGAAAAGCAAAAAGGTACGAAGACGAAGTGGGTAGCGGGGGTCAAGGTAGAGATAACAAAAAGCAAAGGCTAAGAGATTTTTTTTGGAAGATAAAGATACGAGGACCAACTAGGTTTGAAGTTAGAACAACAACTGTTCCCCGGCAACGGCGCCAGAAAACTTGTTGGGTATTTTAACGATACGAAATAAATCCGCAGGCGCACGGATACCGTCGTAGCTTTCACCCGTGAGTATTCAAGGGTACCGTATCCACAAGGAACGTGTGTGCACTAACTCCAAACTTAGTGGGTCCAAGGACACACCAGGATATGTGGCGAGTATGGAGAGGATTCCTGCGGTAGCACTAAAGATGAGTTAAAGGTCGATCTCTCGGGCAGAATACTCGCTTCGGGCACCGGCTTATCCCTAAAATGGTCAGGAGACTCCGGCCAACAGGTCTACGCTATATCCGAACGTGGAGGACAACTAAGGACCGACAGGGCTGTCACCACCTGCGGCCTACCTCACCGACTGTGGGATATAAGGCAAACGAAGGTAACCCTTAGCCCAGACACCACGTCTGCGCTACTGATTACTACTGCAGTCTAACTACGTCTGTTAACCCATAGCAAACTACAGCACTCCGTATAAATATGAAGCGACGAACCCGCGAGTAAGAGAACTGATCTCACTCAAGCAAATGTATTATGCAATACAAGAACCATAAATACTAACTTACTCTTACCAAAGGAAGCCAGCATCCGTAGAGGTACAAGATCGGAGAAGACCGCCGACAGGCCCGGCGCTTCCCCGAACTACTCCTCACCCTCCTCCTACTCTAAGCACTAGCCTATGCAGCGCTTCGCCTTTGGAATGGAGTACAAGTATACATCTTGGTGGTGTGTGTGATAGGGAGTGAGGGAGGCTCCTTTTATAGCCCAAGGAGGTCGGTTCCCGCCAAAAATAAATATGGAAACATATGGGAACCGCCTTATGTGGATAAGATTAGTCTTCCGGCCAAAGCTCGGGCCATTTGGCGCCAAAGTGGGGCTGGCCGACCCTGTGGTTCGGTCGGCCCACAGGTGCCACCTTTCGCACCGCCTTTCGTCCTGGACACTGCCAGGTGCGCCCCCAACTTGTGTATGTCGGTGCCGGTTCTTTGTTCGTCAGTTTTCTATGTCAAATGGGCCTCTTTTGGATGTGTAACACAGCAGAGATGTTTTGTGTCTCTCTGTTGTGTCTTCTGCGTGTTTTCATGTTATTCCTGACTTGTGTCCCTACAATCAACAATTCACCAACACTCGTGGAATTCGTTAGTAATAACTCCTACCACTATTGTTGATGTTCATTTTTCATGTCTTTATGCAGGAGTTGACAGCATATATTTTGGACTTAACAGCCGTTAACACTCCTCTGTGACGTAACCCTTCGGAATGCTTCCTTCTGGACGAGCCCGATTACGAACGTATTTCTTTAGGACTGCAACGTATCGTTCAAAAGGGAACATATTATTAAGGAAAATAGGACCGAGAATACCAATCTCTTTGACCAGGTGAACTAGAAGATGCGTCATAATATTGAAGAATGATGGAGAAAATATCATCTCAAGACTGACTAAACTTTGGACAACATCCTCTTGTAGCATGCTTAAACTCGATGGATCGATTGCCTTCTGAGAAATTGTGTTGAGAAAGGCGCATAGCTTTATGATTATTGCTCGAACATTAGCTGGTAGAATACCTCTAAGTGCAACTGGAATCAATTGCGTCATCAACACGTGACAGTCATGGGACTTTACGTGTGCGAATTTCTTCTCTTTCAAGTTCAGTAGCCTCTTTATGTTTGAAGAGTAGCCTAATGGGACCTTGATACTATTCAAATAGTCGAGCATACTTTGCTTCTCTTCCTTACTAAGAGTGCAGCATGCAGGACCTAGGTAATGACGTCATTTATCCCTTTTTTTCTGGATGTAGGGCGGCCCGTTGTTTCATACGTTGAAGATCTTGCCGCGCTTCCAATGTATCCTTTGGCTTACCGTAGACACCAAGGAAGCCTAGAAAGTTCACACAAAGATTCTTTGTTAGGTGCATCACATCAATTGCGTGGCGGACCTCTAAGACTTCCCAATATGGTTACTCCCAAAAAATACTCTTCTTCTTCCACATAGGTGCACATCCGTCATCACTCTGCACTGATCTGCTGCTAGGTCCTTTTCTGAATACTACTTTTATATCTTTGACCATTTCAAATACCATTTTCCCACAACGGTGCCTAGGCTTGGTACGATGATCTGCCTTTCCATCGTAGTGAGCATGCCTCCTCCTTATTGGGTGCTTGATCGGAAGAAATCGATGATGACCCATATACACGATCTTTCTACAGTGCTTTAGGTACGTGCTGTCAGTTTCTAATAAACAATGGGTGCATGCCCTATAACCCTTATTGGAATGTCTGGAGAGGTTGTTTAGTGCTGGCCAATCGTTGGTGGTTACGAAAAGCAATGCATGAAGGTTAAAATGTTCCTCTGTGTGCGCATCCCACATACAAACACCCTCCTCTTTCCACAACAATAGAAGATCCTCAATCAGTGGTTTTAGATACACATCTATATCGTTATCGGGTTGCTTCGGGCCGGGGATAAGCACCGGTATCATAAGGAATTTCCGCTTCATACACAACCAGGGAGGAAGGTTGTATATACAGAGTGTCACAGGCCAGGTACTATGGCCACTACTCTGCTCACCGAAAGGATTCATGCCATCTGTACTTAAGCTGAACCTTATATTCCTCGCATCATTTGCAAATGTTGGGAATGTTCTGTCCACCTTTCTCCACTGCGACCCGTCAGCAGGGTGTCTCAACATATTGTCTTGCTTATGTTCTTCTTTGTGCCATCGCATCAATTTAGCATTCGTTTTGTTCGTGAACAAACGTTTCAGATGTTGTATTAGAGGAAAATACCACATCACCTTGGCAGGCACCCTCTTCTTGACACGCATCCCCTCAACGTCGCCTGGATCATCTCGAGGGATCTTATACCGGCATGAATCCAAATTTTCATACTCACCTCGATATAAGATGCAGTTATTAGGACAAGCATGTATCTTCTGTGCCTCTAATCCTAAAGGACAAACAACCTTTTTTGCCTCGTATGTTGTCTCCGGCAAGATGTTACCCTCGGGGAGTAAGTTTTTTATAAGTTTCAGCAACTCCTCGAATTCCTTGTCAGACAAACTATTTGATGCCTTCCATTGCAACAATTCCAATGTGGTACCTAACTTCTTTCTGCCTTGTTTGCAATTTGGGTACAACAATGTTCTATAGTCCTCCAACATACGCTTCAGATCTCTCGATTTCTTTTTTGTTTCGTAAATTTCCTCAGCTTCGCGCAGCATCTGACCCAGATCATCTTCTACATCGTGTCCTTCAGCATCTTCTTCAAGCTCATCCATTGCAGTGTCATCAAAAAAGGCGCCGTAATTGCCTGCAAAGTCAGGAATCCTGTCATCTTCTTCTTCATTATTATCCAGCATTATTTCTCTTTCTCCATGCTTGGTCCAACATAATAGTTCGGCCTGAAACCACTACTGAACAAGTGACTATGGATGGTTCTTGATGATGAGTAATCCTTCTCATTCATGCAGTTTTTGCATGGACAACAAACGAAACCACCGTACTTGTGGTTCTCAGCAACTTTTATGAATTTATGCACACCATCGATGAACTCCATTGAACGCCGGTCCGTCATGTACATCCATTGCCGACTCATCTGGGTTCACATTTCATTTATTAACATCAAACGAGTGTCAACATAAACCATTTGTAAATAAACATTAGAAGTAATAATAATAATAAATTGAATTAATCAATGATTGATTACGAAACAAATTAAATTGGAGTGTCATCAAAATTATATACTATAAATATATATTATACATGCCTAATATTAAAATAAAATAATCCAAATCCTAACTATATATATAAATAAATAGTTATCTTATGCCTAATAATTTATATAACAATAATATGAAACCATAAACTAAATCGGGTCCAAAAATATATCTACAAATATTTATCATGTATATAAACTAAATCAAATGCTAACTACATCCTCCAAATTAATTTGCTAAAGTATTGAAAACAATTTTACTAACCTTTTAAAAAAATTGAAAATAATCGCCCCCCTTCCCTCACTCAGCTGCCATGAACAGTGAGTTCACGGCAGCTTGGAGGGGGGAAGGGGGCGGGGTATTTATAGTGGGGGCACAAAGACACCGGTTGGTGCCTAGCAACCGGTGCCAAAAGTTATTGATCAGCACCGGTTGAAGGCTCCAACCGGTGCCTATAACCAGGGCATTCAGTGGCATCGGGTTGTGGCATGACCCGGTGCCAATGTCTGCACCAATAGCACCGGTTAGTTCCACCACCCGGTGCCATTGATGCACCCTCCATTTGGTACCGGCTCCTGGCATTAACCGGTGCCTTTGTCAGTGCATTAGCACCGGTTTGTGCCGTGGCGCGCCTTGCCAGTGCTCAGCGCAGGTCAATAGTACCGGCTATAGATGCAGCCGGTGCGATGTCTCACATTAGTACTAGTTCAAACAACAAGTGGTACTTTTGGCCTGGATCTTTGGCCTGTTTTCTAGTAGTGTCCAGATGGCTCAGTTGAAAGGTATAAGGCTTGACTTGTGGCTCGGGGTTTCTCTCAACAATATGGGCTCAATTATGAGGAAACATTTAGCCAGTGGCAAAAATCACAAGTGTTTGAGTCTTGCTCGCATTGACTGCTTACAAGTCTTGGAAGTTGTGGTAGACGGATGTTAAGAATGCATTCCTACATGGCGAACTTTATAAGGATATCTGTATGGAGCAACCAAGAGGCTTTCAGAGCAAGATCCACCCCGAGTACGTTTGTAGACTGAAGAAGCCTCTCTATGGCTTGAAGCAAGTACCGTGAGCATGGTACAGGAAGATTGGTGAGTTTCTTGTGCATAGTAGTTTTAAAGTCGCTCCATCAGACTCTAGCTTATTCATGAAGACCAAGGATGGTAGACTAGCAATAGTACTAGTCTATGTTGATGACTTAATCATCACCGAGGACTATTCTGAGGAGATACAAAGGACAAGAGAAAATCTCTCAGTCCAGTTTCAAATGAAAGAGCTTGGAGAGTTGAAGCACTTCCTTGGATTTGAGGTGGAGCGCACAAAAGGACTACTTCTGTGTCAACAAAAATATGCCAAGAATCTTCTACAAAGGTACGGGATGATTGACTGCAAGCCCATGTCTACTCCTATGGATCCCATGTGAGGCTACAAGAAGATGAAGGGAAGGACTTGGAGGATGTGACTATGTATCGACAATTGGTCGGGAGCCTTATCTATCTTACCCTGACTCGGCCACATATTTTCTATCCAGTTGGAGTGGTCAGTCGATACATAAGCAATCCAAAAAAGCCTCACCTTGAAGCAAACAAGTGCATCCTCAGATATGTTAAAGGCACCATCAAATTTGGTATTCTATACAAGGAGACAAAGGATTGCTAGGTGATGGGATATTGCCATGCCGATTATGCTGGAGATTGTGGCACATGACGATCAACCACATGATACTTCTTCAGTCTTGGGTCAGGACCCATATCATGGTGCAGCAAGAGACAACTCACTGTGGCATTTTCAAGTATTGAAGCTGAGTATCAATCAGCAGCAATGGCAGCTCAAGAAAGCACCTGACTTAAGCAATTGTGCAAGGACCAAACACATAGAAGTCCAATACCACTACGTAAGGGAAAAGGTCCTTGAAGGTAAGATCAAGATGGTGCCTACAAAGATAGATGAGAATTTGCTGACATCTTCACAAAAGGTCTAAACAGGGCAAAATTTGAGAAGTTTCGAGAAGCACTCGGCATGGCCTGCAAAGCAAATCTGGATAGAAGTTTGCCTTGAGGGGGAGTGTTAGAAGAATGCAAGACAACCTTCTAGAGTATTCTCTACAAGGCAATAAGAAGATATTTTCATAGAGTACTCTAGAATTAGTAATAAATAAATTAGAAAATTTTGTAATATTTAGGAATTCTCTAGAAGGGGGGACACATGTCACCACCATATGATCTGTCTTGGCCTACAATTAGAGGACACCCACCTTATCATGCCATCTATCCAAGAGTATGGTAGATGAGAAGGGTGAGTGCTAAGATAGCCACAAAGAGAGAGCGTGTTGTGTACTCTTGTATAATAATATTTTGTTGTAATAAAGCAAATGTTTTGTAAGTGTTAGTCTCCCAATTTCTAAGTACTTAGTGTATAAGTTGTGATCTATCATAGGCTGGTTCTGCCACCCAGGATCACAAAGGGTCTGGACTTCATCGTAGGAAGGCTCTGCCTCCCGGAAGCCAGCTTCATCTGTTGGTAGGCTCTGCCACCCGGAAGTGAGAAAGCAGCTCTATCGTCGAAAGGACCTTATACACTAAGTAGCTAGAAATTGAAAATGCTAACCGACTCTAGAGTGAATTTGTGTATCTTAAGTGTAGGTCCTTAGCATAGTGCGTATTATAGCCACGTTGGTTTCCAACAAAACCCATGATAACTTGTCTGGGTCACTACATATGCATATTTCCATTTCTTGCATTTAAGGCAGACAATAGAATGAAACACTGCTAGTTAGACTGAACAACTACGGGAATTTCCTTATTTCCATTTCTATGGGTGCCGGAAGGGGAAAACAGGCAAGTCTGATTCAACAGTCAACAATAGCGAAAAACTACTAGAAGGCAATGTTGTACTAGGTGGTTCCGTGGTGGTGGTAGAAGTGAGCTAAGCCCACCCTATCTTTCCTTGTCTCAGACAGCATCAACGAACTCAATACCAGAATGTGTAATCTGAAGGAACAATGAAAATAGGAACAAGTTGTCAGAAATGAGATGACAATGAGAGGAGACATGTCAGATGCCAAAATTAGGAAGACGAATAGATGAAGCACGCATTTTCCAGAATATCCTGACCCGATGTGGGTGTTGTCATACAGAGCAGCTTGGAGCTGATCTCTCAATTCGGTGAGGGTCTTAAGGTACTCGATCCGCGTTGTCTCTTTGTCCCTGAGCGCGTGCTGGTTGAGCTCCTAGAAACAGATCTGCGAGTACCAATTGGCTTCTCTTGAGCCCAGTTTAGCCTAGTGGCTCAACTTCCTCTCGGTAAGAGCAACGTCGTGGTGTTCAGGGATCTCCACATTGCTCTGCACTGCAATCGATGATTCAGCAAACAATAAAACAATGCAAATGATGATTCAGCAAACAATGCAATCGTGTGCAGCAACGAGTGATGCCGAGGATTTGAACAATCCATCTCAACCAATCTCCCTCCACCCAGCCAACTCCACCAAATTCAGAAAATAATGCAAATGACGATTCAACAAACAATGCAATCGAGTTGAGCAGGGAATGACTCCGACGATTTCAACAATGCATCTAAACCAATCTCCCTCCACCCAACCAACCAATCAAATCTGGATTGAGCAGACAACAATCTGTTTTGCTGCACTACCTGCCAAAACCAGTCGGCTTCTTTTAGCTTATTCCCTCTCGTAAAATACTATTGAAACAACTAAAAATAGTCGGCTTCTTAAACTAGCCGAACAGAGTTAATGCAATCGAGAATCTCAACTGAAGCATGGTAGCATACTCACCAGGTACAGGATCTATGGGTAGGGGAGTGTTCGGTTGTCGATGGAGGGGCCGACACGAACGAACCACCTTCCTCGTTGCATGTAGCCTTGCACGTCGGCAATCTTCTGGTGAGTTGCAGCGAGACCGAGAGTCTTCCTATCGATAGCGCGCTCAACTTCCTCGATGGCGACGTGCAGAGCTGCCTCCGCCTCAACCTTCCGCGCCACAAACTCGGGGTTGAAGACCTTGAATGCCACCCCTGCTATCCCTGCACGCATCTGGCCCTGGATCTTGATGGCGTCAGCCAGTCTAGTCCCCTTGGGCATGCCGGCATGGTGAAGTGGGAGATCGTGCGCCGCCTGGTTCGTTAGATATATAAACTTGTGTTATGCTCGTTTATTGTTTTTTGTCACGTTACTTGTTTTGATTAAGCGTGAGCTCAGCTTGTGGCTTATCCATAGCTAAGCGCGTCCGGCTGGAGACGTGGTTGTTCACGTCGCGGCCGTGGTGCACAGCATGATCTAGCGTGCGGAATGTCGCACACATTCAGCAGATCATGGCGTGCACATGCAGAAGCTGAAGACCAAGCTCTGCCTTTCTTTCTTCTGTCAGTTGTAATTGCTACAAATAAGAGAATGAGAAATCAGACAAAGCTGCAAGTTGTTTGCGGCGCCAAAAAAACTCTCGCGTTGAGTTTCCACCCTGTGTTTATCGACTTCTTGAGCTTTCTGCTCTTGGCCGGAGTGATTCCGGCTGACATGGTTGACCATCACTCCCCCACTCTCTCTTGCGCGTGCAAGCAAAAATTGGATCCAGGTGTTGGGCGGCGCCGGTGGGGAAGAAGGGGATAGAAGCAGTGCGAATTGCAATGGCATTTTTTATTCCGGCGGCAGTGGTCCCTTTTGTACCAGGCGATGGCTTTCTTGACCTCCACATTATGGCTGCGGGTGCCCCACAGCTCTGATTTGCTTTCACATCAAGATCTTAACGGAACAGGCCCGGGCCCAAGGGGGTACAGCCTGTGCGGCTGCACAGGGCCCTCAAAATTCTGGGGTCCCATAATTTCAAGTAGCCCATTAAGTAGTCTAGCTTCTTGCCTCCTTCCTACCGGCCCAAATGTGCAAATGGCCAACATATAGCCCATGAGTCATGAGTTACTTGCCGCCGGCCTCCGCCTGTTCATTGGCTCGTTGGCTTTGCTGTCTGCCGATTCATCTTCAACTGACCGGCGACCGTCCCTCCCTGCGCAACACGACGACGCCGAGGCGGTGAGGCCACACGCACTCACGCTGTGTCGTGTGCTGCTGCGGCGCTGCCGAGGCAAACGGCCAGATGGCGCACGGCTGCAAGCACCAGTCAGAGCTGCAGAGCGCAGAGGCAGGACGATTGATCAGGCGACTAGGCTATGTAGAAGGTAAATACTAAATAGATGTTTTTTTATTTTTTTAATTCCCTAACTGACTACATGTACTTGTATCCTTTCAGTTTGAATCTTTAATAGATTAATTATAATTTTATTCTTTCATCTTTTATGTTAGAACCAGTGATATCGATTGATGATTGAAGTCATGTCTTCTGCAAATCGATCTAGAAAATATGATTGCAGTAGCCAAAAGCATAAAAAGAAACAAAGACTAGATGATTTAACTCAATCCCAGAAATGACCTATGGATAGATTTATTGTGAAAGAATCACTAGTGTCCTCCAATAATCATATACTTGATCAGAGCCCTGCACTTGATAGTAATGTTGACAATGATCCTAGAGATGGTGATCCACAAACAGAAAATAATGTTCGGGTTGAGAAAGTTTCTATTGGTAGTACAAACATTGAGATTGTTGGTAATGGTGCTAATGTCGGAGCCACGTGCACTAACGTTGAGATGGATGATAATAATAATGGCGATTCTTTTCAACCTGATATATTTGATCCAAGATATTGGGATTCACTTGATACTAAACATATTGACATTTTGGCGCAAAAGGGTCCTAAAAGAGACTTATCGATTCAGAAAGGTCCTAGAGATAGATATTCTAGAAGGTTTTCTGCACTATTTTACAATAGAAAACTACCAAATGGAGAGTATTGTGATAGAGATTGGCTTGTCTATTCTCAGGAACTCGATAGAGTATTTTTCTTTGGTTGTAAATTATTTACAAAAGGATACCGAAAGGGACAGTTGGCAAATGAGGGGTATAATGATTGGGCACATCTTGGTACTACACTTACAGAGCATGAGACAAGTGCAGATCATGTTTTGAGTATGACCACTTGGTATGAGTTGCGTAGTAGGTTGCAAAAAAATCAAACTATTGATAAGGCTGCTCAGCGACAACTTGAGAGAGAAAAGGATCATTGGAGAAAGGTTATATTCAGAATTATTTGCATTGTAAGATATCTTGCCAAGCATAATCTAGCATTTCGTGGTACTAATAGATGTTGGGTATTTTAACGACTGCGAAATAAATCCACAAGCGTACGGATACCGTTGTAGCTTTCACCAGTGAGTATTCAAGGGTATCGTATCCACAGGGAACGTGTGTGCACTAACTCCTAACTTAGTCGGTCCAAGGACACACCAGGATATGTGGCGAGGATGGAGAGGATTCCTATGGTAGCACTAAGGATGAGTTAAAGGTCAATATCTCGGGTAGAATACTCGCTTCGGGCACTGGCTTACCCCTGAAATGGTCAGGAGACTCCGGCCAACAGCTCTACGCTATATCCGAATGTGGAGGACTACGAAGGACCGACAGGGCTGTCACCACCTGCGGCCTACCTCACAGACCGTGGGATATAAGGCAAACGAAGGTAACCCTTAGCCCAAACACCACGTCTGTGCTACTGATTACTACCATAGTCTAACTACGCTTGAGCTCCCGTAGCAAACTATGCCACTCTGTATAAATACAGAGCGACGAACCCGCGAGTAAGAGAACTGATCTCACTCATATGAAAGTACTATGCAAGACAGGAATCATAAATATCAACTTACTCATACCAGAGGAAGCCAACATCCATAGAGGTACATGACCGGAGAAGACCGCCGACAGGCCCGACGCTTCCCCGAACTACTCCTCACCCTCCTCCTACTCTAAGCACTAGCCTAGGCAGGGCCTCGCCTTTGGAATGGAGCACTACATCTTCTCTTGAGTGGTGTGTATGAGAGGGGGTGAGGGAGGCCCCTTTTATAGTCCTAATAGGTCGGTTCCCGCCAGAATGAAATATGGAAACACTGGGCACCGCCTTTAGGATGATAAGGATGATCTTCCTGCAAAAGATTGGGCCGGTTGGCGCCAACAAGGGGTCGGGCGACCCCGAGGTTCAGCCGACCCCCGGGTGCCGCCTCTCGCGCCGCCTTTCGTCCTGGACACTGCCAGGTGGGCCCCCATCTTGTGTATGTCGGTGCCGGGGCTCTGCACATCGGTTTTCTCTATCAAATGGGCCCATCTTGTAAGTGTAACGTAGGATGCAATCTTCTGTGGTTTCTCCTGCGTATTCTTTGTGTTTTCTCCTGCGTATTCTTTGTGTTTTCATATTATTTCCAACTTGTGTCCCTGCAATCAATAATTCACCAACACTCGTAGAATTTGTTAGCAATAACTCCTACCACTATTGTTGATGTTCATTCTTTATATTTTTATGCAGGAGTTGATAGCATATATTTTGCACTTAACAGTCGTCCACAATAGCAAACTATATGATGATAGCGATGTGAATTTCTTGGTTTCGATAGATATGTTGGCTGAATTTGATCCATTTATTCAAGAGCATGTTCGTCGTATTACAAACAAAGAAACCCATGTTCATTATCTTGATCATAAGATTCAGAATGAGTTGATTCACATGCTTGCTTCTGCTATTAAGTCTGAGATTATTAAGAAAATAAAGAGAGCAAAGTATTTTTTCCGTCATACTTGATTGTACCCTTGATGCAAGTCACCAAGAACAAATGTCTTTAATTATAAGATATGTGAATTTATCTTCAAGTGGTGTTTGCATTGAAGAATCCTTTCTAGGATTTATAGATATCAAAGATACAACTGGGCAAAGATTATTTGATGCAGTACAAAATGAACTAAAGCAGCTTGATCTTGATATAGATAATGTGAGAGGACAGGGCTGTGATAATGGGTCAAATATGAAAGGAGGCAATAAAGGGGTACAAAAGAAAATTTTGGATGTAAATCCAATAGCTTTCTATTCTGGTTGTGGTTGCCATAGCCTTAATTTAACACTTTGTGACATGGTCAAGAACTGTGGTAGAGTAAAAGATTTCTTTGGGATCATCCAGCGGATCTACACAACCTTTGCCAATTCTACTAAGAAATGGCAAATTCTGAAAGATAATATAAAAGGATGGACTCTCAGATCAGTATCGGCTACACGTTGGGAGAGTCATGTTGAAAAGTGTTAAAGCTATCAGATTTCAATGTGGAGATATTCGAGAGGCTCTACTTGAGGTATCTTCTATGGATAATAATGTAAAAATAGCACTGAGGCTAAAGGTTTGGCAAATAATGAACTTGGAGAGTATGAATTTATCATGGCAATAGTCATATGGTATGAAGTATTACTAGGCGGGGATGCCCCCGGGCACGAATCTTGATAGACATGGTAGCCATCGATGAGGGGGTGTATCTACAAAGCTGAATAGCGGAACAAAAACGCTGCTGTGGTACGGCGCCGGTGGGAGCAAGTCGCGCTAGGGCTTGCAGGCGGCGTGGAAACAGATGTAATCACCGGCAGCAAGAGATGTCGCACAGTAGATTGAAGGGAAGGTCGGGCCAAGGGGACGACGTCGAGGCTGCGTCATCGTCCGCCGGCCGAGTAGAGGCTCGCGGCATGACAATTCATGGATTGAATCCAGGATTGCACCACTGTTTTATTTCTGAGACCGTCATCATTGATATATGTAGAGATATACAAAATAATATAAAATAGTAGAAATAAATATTAGCATAATATAAAAATAGGTTTACTCCTTTTAAGGTGACTGAAATCTTGTTTTGGTGTAAGTCACTCATCTGGTTCGTTGGATGTGAGATCCATGGTTGGGATTGATTCATGTGCAATTCTGCTATCGGGCCCGCCTGTAAGCTGTTAAGTGGATACTGGGTCCGCTTGTGACCCATTATGTGTGTACTGAAACCCGTAACACTGTCGGCTTGTGATCTTTACTCCAGGTGTTTTTGTGTCTGGCGTTCCCCATTTTTGTCCCGTTGGTTGAGTTCGAGGCGGAGAGAGCGGCGAGGACCGAGGAGGGTGCAGCTTCTCATCGGGGCAGAGAGAGCGGTGAGGAGGCGGCCGCCTCCTCAGGGCGGAGAGATTGGCGATGAGGGTAGGCCTTGTCGTGGGGGGCATCACCGGCGTCATGAAGACCGGTAAGTTCATGCGATTCTGCTCCCCTTGCGTCTGATTGTGCGATTCCTTAGGGTTTGGTTTGATTTGCGTCTTCAAATCGATTGTGTTTGTGTTACTATGCTACCGCCATTGATCCAGGGGTCCTAGGTTAACATCAGTTCCACGATGTCACAGGTACTCTCTGAGGAAGCTAGTGTCTGAGGATCTTAGTGTTTTGTGCTTGTGTTTGTACTGAATTAAGTCATGCCATTTTGATCTGTCTGTATGTGTACATATTTGTGGAATGTAGTTTGATGTTGTATATCATGTAGGTCATTTGGACCATGTACAGTTCTACATTTCTAGTCCTGGAATTTTATACTTGTTGCATATTATATTGTCAGCGACTGTGTTTGAAGTAACTTTTTCAGTGTTCATAATTAGACATTAGTTGAACATTTATCTTTTATAATGATTTTTGTTTTTAATTGTAGCACTATATTATTATTATTATTATTTGTATTTTTTGAGCCACGATGCCTCCTGTACGTTGAAACCGTCATGTGGAGGTTGATGAAGACTACGATGATTTTGATGATGATACTGATGAGATGTCTGAAGAAGATGAATTTGAAGGTGGTGGAGATGCAACACAAAGGCAAAGGGATGAGGAAATGCTTGATGATGATGCTGTGTTCGCAATGTTCAAAAAAGTTGTATGTACACTGGATCTTTAATTCTTGTTTTAAGAATTGTCTGTTAATTTTGTTTATGTGTTGTGCCATTGATCCAGGGTCCTAGGGTTACATCACTTGTATCGACTGTGCATGATGAGTTCTGTCTGTTAATACTGATGTGACACTGAATTGTAGAAAGGAGTTATCAAGTTTTTAATATGTTGATTTTTGTTTCTTTGCAGTGTTAATTTTTCAGTTTTGTCTATAGGCAATTACTTCATCGTAGAACTAAAATTTTTTGCTTACTTTTATGTTGCTAGGTTTGCAATTCATTGAGACAAATGATGAGTAGTGGTGCTGGTTCTCAAGTCGGTACCTCTGAGTCTAGAAGGAGCAAAAGATTTACTGGTGGTGCTGTTAGTGATGCCCGTGTTCAAAAGACAGTGACTAGATTGAATGTGACTTAATTTTCAGAAATTCTTGAAGATTTGGATGTTCCAAAGCGTGAGGTTATTGAGTCTTATGGTTTTGGGTCATTGCTACAGTTGATAAATGTGTCATTCCTTTGCCTTTCTCTCGTTGGATTGCTTAACAAGTTAAAGTGAAGAGTAATGACATTGTTGTCCGAAACAAGTCAATACCTATTACTGTCGGTATTGTGCATGATGTGCTTGGCATTCCTATTGGAGGATCATTAGTTAGTAAATCTGATGCAGAGAGAGGGAAGAAGGAATTTCTTGGGGCTTTGAGTTTGAGTAGCTTGCCAAATTTCAAGTATTTTGGTAATAAGTTGAAGCAAGACAACCTTTCTGATGATGACATTGTCCACAATTTTCTGGTTGTTGCCTTAGCTGCATTCTTGTGTCCTAACTCAAACACGTATCCGAGCACAAAGTATCTTCTTCCCCTGGTTGATATAAAGACTGCTAAAGAATGGGATTGGTCAAAGTTGGTGCACTCCTGGTTCTTTAACGAGATTCGGAAGTATCAGCGTCTAAGGAAAGCCTCTGCTCATGAGTCTATCACTCTTGGAGGCTGCTTGTACCTTCTTTGTGTGAGTGTATTTGTATCTAATCTTGTTTATTCTGTTGTTTTTTGTTTTTTTCATTGTGTATGAGTTTTATGTGACTTTTTTGGTTTTCAATTAAATTAGGTTGTTTATCTTGACCACTTGGTATTTGGTCCTGATCAACCATTGGCACCTACACTACCTCGGATCAGTGTCTGGAAGCAAGAAATGATCAAAGAATTTTCGGAGCTGGACTGTGTTGAGGGCCATATTTTTGGCAAACGTCCTGTGAGTATTGTTAGCTTTTATGATTCTCATTTCATTATTTTTTTCTGACTTGGTATAATTTTTGGTAGATTTTGCCATTCAAATCAACTTGTTACGCTCGGCGCGCTGCAGCTAGGACTCCTTCTCCTGTATGTGATGCTAATGTTTCCAACTTCAAGAATGAGCTGTTGCGAAGAGTTCCAGGAACCTTCTCTCCATAGGTAATATTTTTCTGTGAGGAATTTGTATGATTTGTATTTTCATATTGCTTACTTTTTTTGTTTGAAATTGTAATTATGATTTGTTATTTGTTTCATTTTTTTATGCAGTCGTTGGATGATATTACTGCTTTATATAAGAAGCATGCTGCTGCTGGTCCAACTTAGTTGCCAGCTGTACTTTCTCAGAGTATCATTGTTGATGTCATTGACTACTTCTATCAGTGAGCCCGAAGAGATAACTCAAATGACAACAATCAGACAATGAATAATGATGAAGCTGGTTGCTCTGTACCGTTTTCGAATAATGTTGGAGCTGAAAATGATAATGCATATGACAATGTCCACTTTTGTGATGATCGCTTCGATGATGTTGCTCGTGATGCAGATTCTCCTGTGCAAGCATCACAAGAAAATATATGTGATGCACCTATTTCCTCACCTGTAGTTGAGGCAGCTCGTGTTGGTCAATGTATGAGTGGTGAGACAGAGGTTGTTCCATGTTCTGCTGGTCGCACTCAGTCTGATCAAGTTTATACTGGTGAAACTGAGAAAATACCATCAAGATCTCCTGATGTTTCAAATCAGTTTAATGTTTCACAAGGTAAAATTTTTGTAATTCTGTTGTTTGTTTGCTAATGTATTTGTTGTTGTTTTCAGTTAGTATTCTGTTTTGTTGTTTTTATATAGGCTGTTCCCAGGGCAAGAAGAGAAGTGTTCCTGATTCTTTCACTAATTTTGCTGGTGAAAATGTTGCCAGCCGTACTCGTTCTCGTCGTAATTCCCTTTTACCAAATTCCCCCACTCCTGGAGTTGGCATTACAGATAATCCTGAAGGTATAATCACAAGACAGAGGGTGAAAAGATTGGCAATACGAGCTATGTCACCATTAGGTCAGAGAATTGAAAATGATGGTAGTAGTTGCACAAATCCTACTACTGGCAATATAGGTGGTAAAGAAGTTGAAGAAGAATCAGGATTTCATGATAAGGTGCAAAGTGTTTTCTTCCAAATATTCTATTAGAATTTATTTTCATTTCATTTTTATTATACACATCTTCCCTATGAGAAAGGTTGATTTGAACAAGAAATTGAAGGATAAGTTATCTAAGAAGACTATTGAGTTAGCTTCATCTATTGCAAAGAATGTGAATGTATGTTTTCTTTTCCTAGATTTGCTTTCTGGTTTTTATTCTATAGGCTTACTTTATTTATTCGGCTGTTCATATTTTCTGTTTAGGTTCATGGATCTGTTTCTCATGGTAGTGGTTTGAAAGTTTCATCGAAGAAGTGCAGTGATCTGTTCATGTTATCAGAAGCTGCTTGCAATGTTAGTTAATTTTTTTTGGTAATTTGCTATTGCATGTATCTGTGCTTGTAATACTCATTTTTACTTCTTTTTTTGTATAGAGTTCTGTTAAAACTGATACTAGTTTGCGTTGTGAAGTAAGTTCACTACAAAGTGCAAGTTTTGATCATCTTCTGAGTAAAGATATTTCTAGTCATAGTTCTAGAGATCTACAACCACGCTCTGTAAGCATCTGGTCATTTTGGATGTTTAATGCCTGAGGTACATCTTTTACTTATTTTATATTCAAATTGTTTCTAGGATATTAATGACAAGATGCAAAAGCATCAGTGCAAACTGAGTCTTGCAAAAAAATTTCATTATTGGAATCAAGTGCTCCTTCTTTCAGCCTTGGAGATGAATTTGATCCTAGTGGTAATGCTGTTGCCAATGATACTGAGAATGTACCTGCTGCCAATGAAGCTGAGAATCTACCTGCTGCCAATGAAGCTGATAATGTTCCTGCTGATGCGGGAGATAATGTTGCCAAAGATCGTAGGGAGCATTCAAATGGACAAGAGGTTAGCTTCTGTTACTGAATTTCGTATATATTGTGGCTGTTAACATTTTGACAAATGATTTTTTTTTTGTTTTTTGGTATGTAGGGAACTAATGTGGCAGGATGTGGAGATAAACGTTGTTCATCTTCTGGATACCAGTCTTCATCAGTTAAGGTTGTGTTTTCAATGTTTTTTTTGTTTTGATAATTTCTGTATTGACTCAGTGTTAGTACTGATTCAGTGTTAGTACTGATTTCTTGTTTCTGTTTATTTTTGTTCTCCTAAATTTGGTGCCGTACATTTTATTTAAAATCAATAACTTATCTTATTTGTTGTTTTGTATATAGAGTTTCTTGAATTTGGTGGAACCAACATCTGGTAAAAGCCAGCAAACTGGAAGTAGCAAAGTTCCTTTTATCAGCTCTGAAAATTCAGGAGCACCTCAAAACAATGAATGTTGTCTCCATTGCTCTGAACCTGAGTGCAGTTCAATGCCCTTGCCTGGTTTTGCAGGCCCATTGAGCCTATCCCCCTTGTTGTTGATGATAGCCAGGTAGTTGTATTACTTGTTTTATTTTTTCTTTGCTCATTTTCTTAATTAATTGATTGAAGATGATGATATTTTATAACATATTGTACTTGAAGTTTTACTTAATCACTGTAGCGTAAGTTTTGTTATGTTGATTTGTAATTTGTTTGGCTTTGTTAGGGAGTACAGATGGCGTTTACTTGCATGTATTAGGCAGTCTTTTCATTTTTTACAACTCTCAGCTGGTTTCCATTCGTTGTCATGTATGGTTTTCTGATAATATTTTGTGCCCTAGACCTGTCCTTTGTCGCCAGAAGTTGTCATTACTGGTGAAAAACTTGTGGACTCGTATAAAACACCAGATCTGGTTATTACTGGATCTAGGAATTTCAACAAAAGTTGTGAAGCACTGGCCAAGTACAACGATGACAGCGTTCATGTTTCAAGAGATGCGAGGTGTTAGGTTTCAAGCTTGGTTCTTCTTCCAAAGGACAATTCCCACGTCGAAAAAGACGTTTACTGAAACCAAACTCGTATTTTCGTGACTTCTTGGTGAACATGTGCATCCCTAGGATACACTTTTCTTGTGAGGAGAAGTTAGCGTACGAATGTTTAATGTTCTATTTTGTGTCTGTTCATCATTCGAAGTGAGTATGTCTTCATATTTATTTATTTTCAATCAATCAAGTTTTGTCTTTGCATTGAACTGTTATTGTTTTGTAATCACTTGTGCTTTGTCTTGCTAGAGATATTGTTATTAATTATGGAAAAGTCTGCGTCACATATCATGAGCTTGGGTCATCATTAAGCCGCTATAACAAGGTTGTTGTTCACAGCCATATTATTAATGCTTTGTGCCGTAAGCTTTTCAGGGACAATCATCCCACAGTTTCACGACGCCATTACTTCTTCTTCTACAGTTGGAATTATCCCACAGTTTGAATTATCCTTTTTTCAAATTTTTATGTTTCCTTTGTTCATTAGGTTTTCTGTTTCATTAATTGATTATCAAATATAGGATTATTTGATTGAAAATAAAGGGAATTTAGCATATCACAAAAGGAACTGTGAAAAGTGCTTTAAATTTGCAAATCAGTGTTTGAATTTGATGACTGCAGATCTGGTATGTTTTTTTTTATTCTTAATATTTACTATGCAACTTTTTTTTTTCAAATTCTGAATAAAATTTATTCCTGCATTTCCTTTGATGTAGCTATTCTTCCCAATCTGTAAAGATGGCCATTGGTTTGTTTTCGTTGTCGCAATTCGAGATGGCTATTTCATATTCTTGGATTCCTTCTTTGGGGAGAACGATTTGTTCCAGGAGCAAGCAAGAGCTGTTGTTGTAAGTTATAAGCATTGCATCATTCTATTTTGGGAACTACATATATTTTTTTGTTCATCTGATGTTTTTGATTTCTTGAAGATACCTAATTTCCTCAAGGCTTGGGACGAGTTCATTGGTTACAATTATGACTTTGAAGACTTTGTTATTCACTACGCACCTGTGCCAAAACAAGACAGGGAATATTGGTCTAAGCATGATGACGGTATCTTTGTTATGAAATTTCTTGAGCTGTGGGATCCATATGTGAATATGATGGCTCAATTTCAATCATCCAACATTAATGACATAAGAGTGAAATATGTCTCTAACATGGTATTCAGCAAGCATAATGAGTTGAATGGAGCAAAAGAGCTCATTTCAAACTTTGAAGCTATGGTTAGTGTAGTATTTTTGTGTTTGAAAACTTATTTTATTTTGCTGTGCTAATACATATTTTTGTTTGGTTTATTTGCAGAATAAGCTGAGGATGCTTCATAACTTTCAGCCTGCAAGCTCTTTGATAATTTAGTCGTGTTAGGTTGTTGTGTAAGCACTATTAATGCTTCTGTTAGCATTGGACATCAGCAAATTTAAGTTCCTCTGTAAATAGTAGTAGGCAATGTTATGGTATTGTATCAGAGTTTGGTTATTTCAGAGCTTTTGTGTACTGAGTTGATATTGATGTATGGTCACATGAACTTTGTAACTGCTATTATGGTTTGTCTTTGTGCTAGTTGAATAGGTCTTGTATTGTGGTATTTCTGCTATTATGGTTTGTTTTACCTGAATTTGTTATTTTGTTCTCTGTATAAATATCATGATTTTGATTTATTCGTGCGTTTTTTCCTTTGTCCTTCGTTTCATTATGGTTCTTGTTTTTTGTTTTCTTCCTTAATTTTTGTTGATGTATCTTGATATTTTTGCTATTTTTTTGATATTTTCTGCTTGATGTTTCTTGATATTTTTGCTATTTTTCTGAAATTTTGTTGATTGAGCTTTCAGTTGATTGAGCTTTCAGTTGGCCCAATGAGTTATTTATGTCTTGTAAATAGAGCCAACATCCTGGTCTGATGTATCTTGTTCGTTTTGTCCCCATGATATGCAAGTAACAATTGATTTGTGGTATTTTTTCGTCATTTAATTGGTTCCCAATGTCATTTACTTTGGAAACTAATATATTTGTTTGGTTCTATTTTGTTGTACACAGAATGCAGCCCAATAGACACCAAGCAGAAAAACAATTGCTCATAAGCCCAACTAACATAAAATATGTCAACAAATATCAAGGTATGTTTTTGTTTCTCTTCTATATTACTAAGTGTGGTTGATGAGTATTGCTTACGAGTAACTTAATAGTAATTATAGTAATTTTGAGTTCTGTAATTCGTATGATAAATAGTGTAAATATGAACAAGAATTAAATAACTGTAACATTTGTCTTGTTAACATATGTGCTATACTTGCGCATATGTAGCATTTATGAATAAACTAATGAACACAAATCTAATTTAATTACAATGTCCTGAATGATGAAATTGTATGACAAAACAATCATATGTCCATAATCAAACTGCATTGCTCATGATAACTTCATTTTGACTTGTATCTTGATCTTTGTATTCTGCTTCTTTGTTTGATTCTTTGCAGTTGTCCTTTTTGTTTGCTGACCTGCAGTTTCACAAAAAAAATGAATTACTAACTTTTGCAACCTTCTGAAATTTTAAAATTTTAAGCACTTTGCAAATCTTTACCTGGTTTCTTCTTTGATACTGCAGCTTTCTTTGCTGGCAGTGCTGCATCGCCTACATCAGCAGTGCATGTTGCTCTGTTGTGCTCATGTGAACCACAGCGACTGCAAGTGATTTTTTGTTTTGTTCTAACCAGTTCCGAAGTTGGTATCCATCTTTTGCTTTTTGGTATATTTTTCCTTGGTCTCCCCTTGCGTGGCACAACATCTGGATTTTTCATAGTATCGAAACTTTGTTGTACTTGGCTTGTTCCGCTTACAATTTGCATTGATGCTTGCTGTGCGACCTGCCTTGTTGATTCATTTGTCCTTATAATGCTTGCCTCACTATTCTGATTGTTTGAACCATCCTGTTTGTTGTTGTTGCCATTGTTTAGAACAATTTCTTCATCTACAATATTGGTACTTGTAATCTGATTTCTGACAGGAATCATCTTAATCTGATCATGCAGGTTTTCAAGTCCTTGCAGCATGTGGTTACACCTCTCCAAGCTCGTGCAGCCATCAGAAACAACCTCAACAAATTTTCTTGAAAGTAAGTTGTACCTGAGTGTATTTGTACCTTCTCCCCTCAACTCAGTTGGTATATTTGTTGTTGGATTTCTGATCTGCTTTTTCTCAATTAGCCTCCATCTATCGATGAAATATTTTTCAGACAATGTGTACCTGTTCAATTGTATTAGGGTCCTCAGTATGTGTGAGCAAAGGATCCCGTCCTTTTGGAAGCGTGCACATATATAGATATAGTTTTCTTCTTCCAGATCAACCATGACAAGGTATTTTCTTGGTCTAATTTCCTTCTCTGTATAATCTTGAGATTTGTAGACAATATAAGCCTTGTGTTTCTCAACCTCTTCCACCATATACATTCCTGTGGCTTTAACAATCTGTTGGAATCTATGAAATATTTGTGTGTTGTAGTAGTCTCTTGCTTGTCTTTCAAAATTGTATCTAGAGTGCAGCAAAGCAACTTCATGTGCTTTATTTTTGTCCCTGAGGTTGCCCTTCTCATCGATGTTCTTCATCTGCCTATCAAACTCTTGCACAAACAATATCAGGCTTGTTGTTGGCCCAACATTGTCTTTAAAAATTGCATTTGTGCCCTCACTTCTTGATGTGGAGCATATGAATGGGAAGAAGTTTTCCTTGAAATAAACAGGTACAAACCTGTGTCTGTTTTCATACATGATTTGCAAATATCTCAGCCCCTGAACCTTATGTTTTTCAATCATGTACTTCCACAGGGACTCAAACTCCTGTGTTGTCAGTGTGTTGTATACAATGTCATAGAAATCCATTGCAAACCCTTTGATTTTGTTGAATGCTGGCCCACAGTACACTTCTGCTTTTGAAACAATATGGAACAGAAAGTTCCTATGAATAGTTTCATGATACTCTAGTTCTATTGCTGCTTTCATAGCTGTCTTGATCTGTTATCATTGACTTTGGTGCTTTTCCTGTCATGCAGATGCGAAAAGTATTGAACAACCATCTGAAGGTTTCAGTCGTTTCATCACTGAGCACAGCTCTAGCAAACAGTAAGTTGTCTCCGTGCTAATTTATACCCACAAATGGTGCAAACTTGAGATTGTATCTATTGGTTTCATACGTTGTATCAAAACTGATAACATCGCCATAGTGTTCGTAGGCAATCCTGCTTTTCCCATATGACCAAAAGATATTTCTCACTTTGTTGTCTTCATCTGCATCAAAGCTAAAGAAGAATAGTGAGTCTTCATTTTGCTTTTTCTTTAGGAACTGTATGACCTGTGTGATGTCATTATGTCCAGCTTCCCTCATTACTCTTGTTCTGTAATTTCTTATGTCAGTTTTGACAATGTTTGTGAATTCCATGCTGAAACGACCCGGGTTTTCGAACGAAGAACTCGAATCCCTGTATCGTCGTGATAGTCCCTGGATCACTAGCTATCACATACAGAACTCATTTCAGGTAGTAAATCAGTTCATACTCACTTAAAACAAGTTCAAACATGGATTTAATTATTACAAGATCCGTAGGATCTGCGGTACGAATTTATTACAAGCCCATTGGGCTAAATGGAACAAACAGAAAATGGAGACGGCAGCTGGTCTTCAGGCCATCCTTCATCTCGAACTTCAACTCCACAGGCAGAACTTGAGCATAGCACGGGCTTCTAAGTCTTCAATCGTACCATCCGTCGTTGTTGGTGTCGAACTCCTGATCGGATCATGCATCTTGCCAAGCTATCCCCAAGGATGGGATAGGTTCACATCACCATCCGTATGCAAACTTTAAGTGGATGCAAAGGTATAAAAAGTAGCCAAGGATAGGCTGAGGTTTCCTATGCAAGCACAAGTATTTATATATCTACACATAACCATAATCTTGTCTCTCACCCATCCCAGGTCGGTGCAGGAACTCCCTCTCCCTGCACCTCAGCTGACTCCACAGGGGGAAGTGGACTAGAGGGAGGTAGAAAGCTGGGTTTACTACTCTAAATGAAGTAACAGAAGTGTAGGAATGTACATGACCGAGTACGCGGCTATACGTATAGTTTTCACCCTACAGGGGTTGTACACCTGTACCCACTCGCCCCGAATCCAGCCGGCAAGCTACTCCAACTGTCTCCGAAGCACCGAATCAAGACTAACCGCTACGGCACCATTCCTATCCCCCCAGGTTGGGATGCAACAACTTCGTGGTTGGGGCACCCTGGAGTTGTGTGGCTCTCCCCCTGCCATCCGAAGTTCCACCAAGCGCCCATGCTCCCCCAGCATCGGGCCTCCCCCGCACTACCCTACTCCTGACAGGTCTGGTGACGCGCATAGTTAGCTCAAACCGGATCCACCATCACAGTGGGTAAGTGGCGTGCACGAAAAGTCCTACAAATCCCAGATACCACATATGTCCATAAGAAGCCGGGGCAAGCACATCTCGTAGTCCTCCGCAGTGGTCCGCCAAAGGCACCCATAACAGGTCTAGCCTCTCCTTGGGCACCCATAACAGGTATCGCCCCTCCTTCTCTTCCCGCACCCGCCACAGGTGCTCCCCAGAATGTGCCCAATACACATTCCCGGCCAGTAGCTTGCCCCCGCTAAAAGCCCTATCTCTGGCTCCTCACAAAGTGGGTCCTCGAGCATGCAAGACTATCATATCATGGCATTCCCGTACCCAATCTCTCACATAGTAGCCAAAGCATTCAAGAATCCATCAAGGAGTCATAGGGTACAAGGAATAGGATAAGTAAGTAGGCCGTGCAGGCTTATATCACATACACACAAATAGAGCACTAGCATTTCTAGCAAGCAATGCCTAAATAGGAATTCAAATCATAGATGGGCGTGAACCTGGGTGCTCCTCGTAGAACTCCTGAGACTCCTGGTAGTCCTGGTCGTCGGTCTTCTCTTCAGCAGCAGGACCTAATCGTAATTACAGATTACTATAGGGGCCAAAGTGCAAAAATGCACAAAATTACTCAAATAAGATCCAAATCACAACAAAACCTACTCTAACGTGTAGATCATGATTTTAGAAGAATTATGAAACTGATTTCATAATTTTCGGAGCTCCGGTTGATTTATTATGATTTTCTGAAGCTTAAAATAATTTTTTGGAATTAATAAAAGGTTTTCGGAAAAAGAAAAACACACAGCGTGACACGTGGCAGCACCAGAGAGTGCCACGTGTCCTGCTGACGTCAGCATGACATCAGCACGGGGTCCACCAAATGCTGACGTCATCATGGCCTTTGATGATGTCAACGTTGACTCGGTCAACATTGACCAAGTCAACGGTCAACTGGGTCCACGTCCAGGTGGGGTTCATATGTCAGCGGCACCGGGTCACTGACCAGTGGGCCCCGCGTGTCAGGTCTGGTCAAAGGAAAAAGAAAAAGAGAAAGGGTGGCTTGGGTTCGTGGGCTCAAAGAGAAACAGGCCGGCTCAAGGCCCACGGCTCATTGGGCTGGCTCGGGATGGCTCAGGCTGGCTCATGTAGCGGCTTGCAAGCCGGCTCGCGGACTGGGCCGGCTCAGACGGATCGGCAGGCCGGCTCAGCTCGACTACTAGACTGGGCCTCCGGGCATTGGCGGCCCACTTCCTTTTTCCCCCTTGCTGTCCGTGGCCCGTGGGTCGGTGGCCGCTCCTCCCTCTGTCGGCTTGGTCCGGCGATGGCGCGTCCTCCAGGCGGCGACGGCGGCTGGGTCTTCGGGCGGTCGAAGGCGAGGCCAAGCCGGGCAGGCACGGGCTCGTGGCGACGCGGCGGCTGGCGCGTATGTGCGCGTCCGCGCGGCGGCGATGACGAATGCGGAGCGGGTCCAGGGCAGAGCGGAGACGAGGTACGACGGCTGTTCAACGGCT
Source organism: Panicum virgatum (assembly GCF_016808335.1). Lineage (NCBI taxonomy): Eukaryota > Viridiplantae > Streptophyta > Magnoliopsida > Poales > Poaceae > Panicum > Panicum virgatum. The sequence goes on along the minus strand of NC_053149.1, from coordinate 43,171,076 downwards.
GCGAGCGGCGGCAAGGTGAGGCGGGTTCAAGATAGGGTCAAGGCGGCGGTGGTCAGCGAGGCCGAGCGATGGCGAGCAAGGCGAGCAAGTCAGGTCAAGGTCGTGAGGCACGGCGAAGGTGTGGCCAGCGTGCGCGTGTGGTGTTCTGGCGCATGTCGTGTGCTCGTGTGTGGACAGAGAGCCCATGGCGTGGCGAGAGGTGTGCATGGCGAGGCCAAGGTGAGGTCAGGCTCAAGCGGCGAAGGTGCAGGTAGCGCGTGCGCGGGACAAGGCCGGCACGGCGGCGACTTGGTCATGGCAGCCAACGGCGCGGCAGCGGATCGAGGGCGACGGCTTCCATGGGCGGTTCAGGGCGCGCGCGCTCGCCATGGACGAGGCCGCGGCGCGGCGCGGGGCTGGTCTAGGCGGCGAGGCTCGAGCATGCCAGAACGTGCTCGTGTGTGCGTGGGCAAGGCGGACGGCGATGCGGCCATCTGGCGGTGCCGAGGTGTGCGTGTGCCAAAGGGCACGGCTAGGTCCGTGCGGCGTGCAGAGTGAGGGCGAAGCGGTCCGGTCAGGTACCCTGGCAGGGAAAAGGTGGCTCGATGGAGCACGCGGACGCTCGGGAAGCCGAGGTCCGGCGTGGCCGCGGCGCACGCATGGCGACGCCGTGGCGAGGCCATGGTGGGGTTGAGTGGAAACGGTACGGATCAAGGTGAGAACGGCGTCGGGCTCCTACAGCGTGCACAAACAAAGGGTAAAGGGGCCCTATGGCTTGCTATGGCTCACCGGCGGCGAGGTGGAGCGGGTGCCTACCGTGCGGCTCGGAGAGGAAAAGGGCGAAGCAGAGTCGAGGCGCGGCCGTGGCGAGTCGATGCAGTGTCGTGCCGAGCAGTTGCGGCGGTGTAGGCGTACGGGTACTGGCTTGATGAAGCTCCGTCGGGCGGCGGTGTCCTTCTCCTCTTTCCCCTTCTTGCTCCCGCCTTCCTTTGCTTCTCCTCTCCTCTGTTCTAGGCTCGATTGGCGGCGGCGGAAGGGGAAAAGAATTCCCCGGGCTAGGGTTTAGGGTTAGCGGCCGGACGGGGCTTTATAGGCGGCGCCGCGAGGTGGCTTGTGCCCCACGGCGGCACGGACGCCGAGGGGGACGGTCGTGATGCGATGGCCGTGGCGCGGGGCGACGTGACGGCCATCCAGGGCTTCTCCGAGTCGAGATCGAGGTGCTCGCGGGCCCGGATTGGCGTCGTGAGGCGCGGCGGCATCGCGGGCGGGGCAGGCGTGGCAGGCGAGGCCATTCCGCGGCTTGTCCTGTAGCGGCGAAGGCGAGCGCGGCGTCGGGCGAGTGCGGGAGTGGTTGGGGGAAGAAGAACAGGGAAGGGAAGTGTGGGGCTGACGCGCGGGGCCGGCTCGACAGCGGCACAGAGTGGGTGAGGGGATGAGGGCGCCGGTTGGGCTGCTGGCTTGCGGGCCGCGCAGGCTGAACGGCCGAGCGGGCCGGTGCGCGGGAGACAGGCCAGAGGCAGGCCTGTGTAGGGTGGATTGGGTCGGTGGGGTGAGGCAGGCCAAGGGCGGTAGCAGGCCGAGGCTGAGGTGGTTAGGGGGCTTTTGCGCTGAGCGTGATGGATCGGGCCGGTGCAGGGTGAACGGGCCGGTTGGGTTGGGTAGGCTAGGTGGGCTGGGTTTGGTTAGCAGGTTTAGGTCCAGTTAGGGGTTAGTGGTTTAGAGTTAGATATTAGCATTTGATTTCAAAGTTTGAATGGCTCAATTCAAACTTGAAATCCACACATTTTCAATCAAGCTTAAAAACAATTTGTATAAATTCCAACAAACAATTTTAAACAGGGTAAATTCGATAACTCCAAATAAAATCCAAATAAAATCACACTAGCATTAGAGTCCTTATAATTTGTTTTTAATTTACTAGGAATTTAGAGGGAATTTAGAAGGCAACCTTATATTATCCTAACTATTTTCACATTCACACAAAAAGTTTTTGGAAACTCGCATTTTTGGGAATTATAACATTCCGTAAAAATTACGGGATGTTACACATGCCCCCTTTTACGTATGATAAGAAAGCCAGTATCTGCCTGTTTAGAACATTGATATTTATGAAAGTCCTTATCATTGCCTTTTCATGATCCGAGAAGTACCGATGTGATCGCAGCAACTTCGATAAGTTTGGGCTTAGTAGCTTGTGGTTGTGGTCAAGGTTCAATCTTGTCACTATCCAGACACCTTTGACTAATGTAATGACCATCTCAGCTTGGCAATTAGTCTTGCCGATGACTTTAGTTTTTCTTATTCTAGCCGCTGGAACTAGAGCACCTTCACCTGTTATGTCTGGGTACTTCTTTCGTCTGCTAGCTAACTTGCTCACCTGCACACCAGAAACATTATCCTTCTCTGCTTCAGGACATTCCTCTGAAGTTTTTCCTCTCTTGTTGCACTTGAAAGTCATTCTTACAACCATGCCCAGTGTTTGTTTATCCCTTGGGTGATAATTTCCACACTTGACTATAGAAAAACCTGTTGTTAAAGCATACTGATTGTAAAACTTGTAAGCTTCATCATCTGATTTGAACTGCATGTCTATAGTTGGAACATGTTGACTTTCACCCTCCTGGCTTAAAGAAATTGCCTCCTCCAAATTCTGATTCTGCCTGAAGATTTCAATATCTTCCTCTATAATATCATTGTCCAGGAGTTCAGATTCATTTGCTTCTTCTGTTGCATTGCTTGGAGGACCATTTGTCTGATCTGAAACTATCAGTGCATTGTCTCCAAGTCCATTTGTGTTTGTATCTGTAGTTGCATTTGTTTCGTAATCTTGGAAATTTTCTGCCTCAATTGATATGCAAGGTTCTTGTTCCAATGCATTATCCACTTCCATTGTTTCATTGCTAGGTTCCAAATTTTCCCTTGGATTGTGCAAGGAGGCTCCTGAACTATCTTCCTGATTTAGCTGCGCATTGGTATGTTCATATTGCCCAATTCCTGCCATTTCACTGTCTTCAATTCTGCTGGTTGAGACATGCATTTGATGCTGCAAATAAATTATTAGCAAAACAGTATTAGTTTCAAGATATAAAGTAACTATACAAAATATTTTGTACTGCACAAGCTGCAAATAAATTATTAGCAAAACAGTATTAGTTTCAAGATATAAAGTAACTATACAAAATATTTTGTACTGCACAATATTTATTTTTTGTATTAACTATAATTTACCTCAAAGGCACAGTCTAACATGTCATCAAATAAGTCTGGAGCATTCAACATATTAGTGAAATAACCCATTGGAGCCTGTTTCAAACAATGTGTTTAGTCCAATACTTATTCTAACATTTTTAATATACAATTGACGAAAGCTTGAGATGTTAGCAAAATACCTCATAAGATAGTCTTCTATCTGCAATGTTAGTGTTGCTCTCGCCTTGCGACAGAACAAGCAATCCATCTTCAATGGTTCAGATAGATGATGAAGAATTCATGTTTTACAGGAATAGAGGTGATCATTTCAAGACAGGAGTTCATAATTTTCAGGGAATGACAACTCAGGTAAAGAATTTTCTAATTTTATACAAATGTTCATCTTTTAATTTAAATCTGCTAGCTTTTCATTATTTCTTGCAAATAGTCATGATTACTTTGATTATGTTAGCTGCTTATTTGTCTTTGTGGGTTTTGAAGTAGCTGTTAGCTGGTTGTTTGATGCAATAGTTGTGTTAGACACACACACACACACACACACACACACACACACACACACACACACACACACACACACACACACACACACACACACAAACACAGACACAGACACACATATGCACTCAGTATAGTTTAGCTGTTAGCTTAACTAAGTTAACATTTTTATTTTCTTAAGAACTTGGCTTATTTACAATGTTAGCTAGTATCAGAGTAGTAGTCTGTCACTTTCTGATGACATCTGTATTTTCATTCTATGTATTGGAAATGGATAATGGCCTTATGTGGAAATTTGTATCAGAGTTACTCGTAGCATGATATCATAATTTTTTTCTGTCATTTGTCTTGTTCTATATTTATCAATTCCCATGTCAGCTTATCTGTTATTTGCTTCTCGTTTTTACATATGAATCCAGAAGAAATATGTATGATTGATATTGTATAGATCTTTTCAAGTAGTTTCTGTTTTCATATTTCTGATTGCTCTTCTTAAACCACTGATATTGCATTGTTTTACCAAATGTGATGTACCCAAGTATTTTAGTGTCTTCACGATCTGTTATTTTCTGGGATTGCAGGAGTCTAGAGCGGAGTTTGGCTGATCTCTAGTTCATCAGTTCACGGAAGGAGAGCTCAGGTCAACAATTTCTTCTTTGCTACAAATTGTCTTCAAACAATTTATTATGATTTTTATGTTTCCTCAATATTAAATAAGTACATGTACTGTATTTGAAATGCTACGAGCATTCAGTTTATCATTACTTTGTCTTCAATTTCATAATTTTCTGTTTTAATTACAGCATTAATCAGTACTGTAATTTTTTTGTCACTGTATACTATATTGAGGACTTTATAATTGGAAACTGAAAAATGTGCCATTCATTTTTTTTTGTCTTACACAGTTACACATGCTTGTAGTTGTCTATAGTTGTCTAACTGAATGTAGGCGTTGACTGAATGCCGTAGTTTATTATGTTATCTGTCAGTGGTTTAGTTCAATTTAGATCAGTTGGGCCTGCGATTTATGATACTCTTTTAGACTGTTATATTTCTGAAATAATTCTGCACTTTATGAGCATTGTTTGTCAAATAATGCCTTCTATTTGTCTGTAGTTGTCTTTTCTTGTCTGACTGAATGTAGGTGTTGACTGAATGTAGGTGCTGAAAGTTTCTAGTGTCTGTACTTTATGTTAATTTTGAGAATCTTATACTTTTGTCACTGTTATCTGAATGTCATTGATTAAATTTGTGTTTTAAATAGATTTGTTATCTTATCTTTATTTTTCTCATTTTTTTGTTTTAGAGATGTCGCCTCGCCATTTTCAACCGAATGCTTTTGTACGTGAGGACGTACCATTGTCTCACGACAATTTCACTTATCTTGGCATTAAAGAAGGAGCTCAGACTAGACTTGTTCTTGCATGGTCTCCTACTGCTGATTTACCCAATTTATGGATGCTGGCTGTTCGTATGTTGGATAGGATAGTGGGGTCTCGCATTGTTCCAGACTATCGTCTTGCTGTTGACCCAGATCATAGCTTTGCATTTATTCTATGCCCTGATGAAGCTACTGCTGAGCGTTTGAGGGCTAGATATGGCTCTGTTGGTGACATCAAGTTCTTCTTCGACTTGGTCAGAAGTGTTCGCTACATGTCTTTCCATGATGAATTGAACCACCACCCAAGGGTCTGCTGGTTCGTTTGAGATCTTGGTGGTTTGGCTATTCCTTTTGGTTGGTCCCTTGTCTTAAGTTGGATATGTAAAGACATCTTTTTAATGTAGTATGTTCTATGAAGAAGAATCTCTGGTTGGATCTGTAATGACATTTCTTTAATGTAGTATGTGGTATGAACAAAAATGTATCTATAAGTATGTGTTTTCTAGGTTTATCTGTGGCTTCATAATTAACATTACATGATCTTTATAATTGCACTTCTGATTGCTTTTTAAAATTTCTTTTTTATATGTGAAAAACAGTTGTATTTATATATGCAGTGTTGCAATGTTTTTTTCCTTTCTCGATTTTTCATGATTTTTAAAGCCCCTTAATTGTCCAAAACCATTCCTAAGAAATGTTGTTTATTGGTCAATTCCTTTGAGGCAAAATTAATTATTTGTCAATGTTGTAAACAAAACATTTTCTTTCTTCACCTGCTTCTACTTACTTAGTTTTGTTCCTGATGAATGCATTTCTAGTTTTGGTTTTTAAATTTTTTTTCTTTCATTTTGTTGGGCTGGGATTTTGTGGGCTTTTTCTTCTCTATGCAATCCCATGGCCCAAAAAAAAATTTGGCGTAGCAAAGTTGATCACGAAGCGGTTTTGACGACTCTTGGCCTTCTGCTTTGGGTCTCGCACGCTCGGCAATGGTTGTCAAATCACTGGAGAGCGGTTAATGCTCTAATTTGGCCTCTTGATCCTCAAGCCATCTCCTCTCCCTCCACGCAAGTCTTTATTTACTAACCGCCCGCCTATTCCTCTGACTCATTTCGTTCTTTTGTTCTGAAAACTCCACGAGAAGGGGAAAGGTCTGAGAACTCTAGGAGGACGACAAAGCTCTGAAGAAGGCATCACCATATTCGAGTAGCAGGTGTGTACAATTTTTTAGTTCTTTCCCACTGTTCATTTTGCATTCATTCTCCTGTTCCTCTTCTGTCTGTATTCTTGTTCTATTTCATATGTTGTTCATCACGACATGTTGTTCTTGTTCATCAGTAGGTCCTGTTCTTGTTCATTTTTATTTGCCTTGGTTCAGTGTTGCATGTCTGTTGTATGTTCGTTTTCTTCTTTAAGTGTAGTAAGATTTGGTCTCTGATCTTGTTTAACTCTAGGATGAAATGCCATCTGTTCCTCTGAATTTTATGTAGGCTGTTATTGATGTGTTTCAACTCTAGCCGTTTTAGTATTCAGTAAACTGTCAGATTTGGTCTGTGACCTTTGGCTTTTACGTCTAGTGTGTTAAATTAGCTTCTTTCTGGATTGTATTTCATTGATACAAAACTTAGTATTTAATTTTGTCCATGCCTACTGAATATTTGTTTTGTTAGAAATTCTCTAACGAGGGAGAACACTGTGTGCAGATCAAAAGGGGTTTTGCAAGATGAGTCTGTGGGCAGAAGAGGTATGTCCTTTACTGTTGTTCAGTTAAATCGTCCTGATTTTAGTGTTCAATGGTACTATAATTTGTTACTGTAAATTGTCCTGATTTTTGTAATTTTTTTATATGACATCTTATTTTAGTGTTCATACATATGACATCTTATATGTACAATCATCAAATCTTGTACTGTGATTTGTCTGAGTAGTGCCTGCACTTGTCTTGTTATGTGATCTTTGCCTTTCCCCTTTCTGTATTGTAGTTTGAAGTGATGTTTGCATTTAGAAACCATCTCCATTCTTAGTTAAGTTGTCAAATAGTCGACTTGGTTTCTTGGATGAATTAGCCTTTGGTTTACTCAGAAGGCCTGTAGTTTTGTTGTTTGTTAATTATTTTCCTGGATGGTTGTGTTTTCTGGTATGTCAGTCTAGTTTAAAGTGTCAGCTTTCTTAAATTGTTTGTATATGCAAATTAGTTTGAAAGATGTACAATTCTAGCACAATAGTCTAGTTGGAATTTTAAATTTCTTCTTTTCTTTAGTTTATTGAACTTGCTGTTTTGACTTCTTTAGTGTGTTAGCTCATCATATACATGTACTGTATTTACAGCCCTTATCTTTACTGTCATATATATGTACTGCTCCTCTAAATTTGTATTTTATATTTGGTTATTTATGTTTATTTTCAGAAGCTGAAAGGTTTTAGTAGGGCAAGGGTGAACTTGTCTCGTTCAAGTTTCACATATCTAGGCATTGAAGAGGGTAGACAGACTTTTCTTGTTTTGGCTTGGTCATTTCAGAGTACCGGGTTAGATCGCCATATGGTTACTATTCGAGCATTGGCTGAACTTGTTGGGTCAAAGGATGTCCCAGATTACCGCATTGCTGCTGATCCTTCATGCAACTATGCATTCATTCTCTGCCCCAACGAGGTCAAGACTGAGGAGCTTCGAGGGCGTTATGTCAAAGTTGGTGAAGAGAAGATCTTCTTTGATGTTGTTTGCTATGCTGATTATTTGTGTTTCAGTGAAGACGTGAACCAGCAAGCCCTAGTCAAAAAGATGAACTGAATTTGCATCTGAAAACATGAAGATCTGAAGACCTTTAGTTATCCTTTAATTATCCTTTAGTTATCTTATGTGCATTAAGGTTTGAATGTTAATGTTTGAATTATGCCTTAGTTATTACCAGCAAACAACATTATCTATAATATTTAAGTGATGGATTTGTAAGTTTGTATTAATATATTGCTTGTATTAAGTGTGGTTATTCTAAGTGTTTCTGCAAGCCTTTATCTAACCAGAACCACTTACTGTTTAGTGTGGTTTCTAGTAATTTATGTTGAGGCAAAATTTCTTTGTTTCATTCATTTGATCCATTTCAAATTCGATTTGACCTTTTTTACACGTTTGAATATGTTGTTACTGTAAACCAATTCGATTTGTCCTTTTTTACTCGTTTCAGTGTATTCTTAGTATATTATAGCCTAAGCCTGTAGAAGCCCAACATTTAGAAGCCCAACAGCTCCAAACAAAACATTGCCAAGTCCAACAAACAGATTGAAACCCAACAGCTGCTCCAAAGAAACCCAACACAGTTCAAAGAAGCCCAACACCTGGCGTGCTACAGTAACAAATGCTAGGCCCAAAAAGTTCGCCCAGCAAACCGAACATCAAAACTACAGCCCAGCAAACCCAACAGACACTCTACAGGAAAGATGGGTGACTTATGCCAAATCAATATATAAGTCACTTTATACAATAATCAGGTGACTTACGCATAAGCATAAACTCAGTCACCTTCTGTGGAGACAGACCCATATAAAAAAGAAGTTAACTCAGTCACCTTCTGTGGAGACAGACCCATATAAAAAAGAAGTTAACCCTTCGCCAAAGACTTGTAGGTAAAAGAAAAAGCTACCGGAGATTGTAGAACCATCGAGAGCAAAGCCAGAAAGAAACCATAAAATTGAGATTTAAATACTTTATAGATAGTTTACGTATTCCTAAAACTTTAATCTCCACGTGAGAGAGAATCCAACTGAAGATGAGAGCGTCTATATGTTATTTAAATATTCTAATATGTTTATCCTTCCTTATTTCCCCTTCGTTTTCTCACGACATCTACTCCGATCGCCAAGGACGTAGGCAGATAACAGCTACTTCAATCTGCTTTCCATTGCATAAATCTACATAAGTAAGCACATACATCCCTAACGACCTATAAGAATGAAACCTATAAAAACAATGCTGACATTAACTTAATCCTTCTTATTATAGATTGCAGTGTTACATCTGTTTCATCATCGTAAATCTAGGTTTATAAATCAAGAGGAATAACAAAAGGTAAGAGCATTGAGATTCAATATCTTTACATTACCATGATTCAGATTCTTCAGTTTCAACAACTAATAATAATAATTTAATGTGTCTTCCACAGAATCAAATACAAAGTACACCATGGAGCAGGACAACATATATATAAAAAAATATCAAACAGTGCTAAAGACAATCGAACAAAAAAAAGGTCGAACAAGAAGGAGAAAAATATTATTTCAAAAGAGAAACAAGGCACTGGAATCCTCAACCAATTTACCTACAATCTTTTCAAATACCATTTTTCAAACATAAAATTATGTATTAAAATTGATTATTTACAAGAAAGTTTCATATTTTTCAAGAAAGATTAAATCAAGAGGAGAGGTATAATATTCCAAATAAATTAAGATTTGCATCGCTTTTACAAATGATTAATCAATATATATGTTAAAAGTAACTCATCCATATCTAAATATGTAGATTACATAAATCAACACTACATTACTAGCCCGTGCAGACGCACGGGTTGATGAGCTAGTTCGTAAAATCAGAATACATTCACCAATACATGCCTCATTTTGACATCCACCTATACATGCATCATTTTGACAAGCACATGCATAATACGCTCATAATTGGCGTGTTTTTTATGTTCATTGGAGCACATGCGTGGTTCATCAGGTTTCTGCAGCTGATGACATAGATGTGGCAAATTCCATCACAGGTGCTGCTACCTGCGACAGATTGTTCAGACATAAAAGAAGCAGCAACTCCTAGGCCCTCCGCTTTGTCAGACTGCAGCAGAACAGGTGCTTCTACCTGCTAGAGCACGAACAGAGGACTGCTGCTGCTGCTACTATATGACCAGCTTAGGAGATGAACCATACACGGACTTGTCTTTGCCCAAGCAACGAAAGAAGTCACCGAGGATGCTCGTGTTACGTCCTTCATCAAAGTGTAAAACGAATCGGGTGCTCGTAGTCTAAGAGGGGGAGGGCGTGAATTAGGCAAACTAAAAACCTTAACCTCAAGTTCCAACTATTTTGCACAAAACATAAACTAGATCATGCTATTTAGATGTGCAACTATGATCTATTTTGCACAAAACATAAACTAGATCATGCTATTTAGATGTGCAACTATGATTAAGTTAGTGTAAAACCCTCGTCTCAAAAGAGTCATGCAACCTATAGCCAATCCAATCAAAATTCTACTCTATTAAAGTAAAGGCACAAAGATTGCAATAAGTAAATGCAGAAATTTAAAGGATGGATAAGAGAAAGCAAACTCTTTGACACGAGGATTTATCCTGTGGTTCGGTTAGCCACAAAGGCACACCTACATCCACATTATTGAAGCACTCACAAAGAGTATTGCTTCTCGGCCACCAAGTCTCTTCCGTGAACACAATCACGGTCATCTTAGTCCCGGGTTCCACTAAGGAGCTTCACCAAGAAGGGTGGGGGTCTCCACATCCCCCGCACAAAGATGTCATCGCCGCTCCACACCAAGCCGGAGGGTCGATGACGTTGCCGGCGAGCCACCAAGACTCCAAGGATGGCCGGCACACAGAGTACAAACTTGAGCAGCTCTCAAGCATAGCACACAAGGCACACAACCTTGCTCACTCACTAACTCATGAGCTAAACTAGCACTAAACCGAAGAATGTGATCAATTTGCTCTTTGGTTGGCTTGGAGATGTTCTTCAATGTGTCTAGGATCTCTCTGAACTCCAGCAACTCCAAAATGGCCGGGGAGAGGCGCTTATATAGGCCACCAACTCAGCTTAGCCGTTGAGTAGCTGTTATGCATTTTTTCTGCGTAGGCGTCGGATAATCCGACGGTGCTCTAAGAAGGGTGTCGGATCATCCGACCCCACTTTGGATTCCACCCTGGCCGTTAAGATTTAAATCATTTGCTGATGTCATTGTCCGACCCTTTAGTCCGACGCTCTTTGAGTTGATGTGTCGGATCATCCGGTGCAACTGCCACATTTGAATTCAAAACAACGGTCACTGATCATTGCCACTGGTCATTAGTCCGACAGTCTGCTGACACAACGTCGGATCATCCGATCGTGAAGAGTAAATTCCATCCTGAAAAACACGCTCTCTGGAGAATGATTCGAGTCTTAATCCGACGGGCTCTTTTGACTGCGTCGGATCATCCGACCCTGAAGGATAAATTCAGCCATGGGAAACGGACTCTCTGAAGAATAGCCCGAGGCAAAGTCCGACCAGGTTTTTAGCTCATCGGATAAACCGTCTGCTTTGCCCGGATAGTCCGACCCTAAGGTCGTCGGATTATCTGATCCGACTGTGTTTTTTTTGTTTCCTTGTTGCACTTGTCCAACTCGTCACAGCGATCATTTGGACACTCCAAATAAATTCTATCTCTACGGTGGATTGGACACCTCGTCTCGATGGTACATTGGACGTCTCGACGGTGCATTAGACGTCTTGGATATTGCTTGGACTCTATCCAAGGGACCTAAAGAATCCTACAAATACGATCTTGCAAACTCGTTAGTCCCATTGATTGTGTTGTCACTCGATCACCAAAATCACTCGAAATGGCCTAAATGGAGCCATGTTCGTTACAAAGTGTAATGCCAGTTTGTAAGTAATCAGTGTTATACTATCGGACAATAGAGATTTCAATGAACAACACTGCTACCAAGGAACTAATATAAATGCCACCAACATCCATGAAGCAGGCAATAATTCTGCACATATGTGGAAGACATAATAAAGTAATTAAGTTGAAATGAAGCTTGCTCTCTGTTTCGATGTACGATAATGTACACTTCTTTACTATTCAATATGTCAGATTTTGCCTAGATGTAGCAGTTCACGGAGACCAGCTACGAAAATATATTAGCAGAATCCAATTCCCAAACAAAAGATATCCTGTTGTGTCACTTAGAGCCTATTTATTCAGTAACTGTTCTAAATGCCAGTATCAGTCGCATAACTTGAATGTCTAAAAGCAAGTCTGCTCAATCAAAGGTAGCAAGCAGGCATGCATAACCATTCTGAATGCCTAAAAGCAAGTCTCCTCAATCAAAAGGTAGCAACCAAAAGTAGTAAAATGGACTTTTTTAAAAAGAAAAAAAGTTCTATGATGGAAGGGTCACACAGATTACATTGATTGATGCGCGCACCATGTAGAAAAGATTTAAAAATGAACCAATCCTTTTTGACTGGCAAATTAGCTTGCACCTAGTCTGGCAAAATTGCACTGATCAATACCTTTTGACCCGGAGACTTGCATAGAATCTGAAGCCTCGCGAGTTGATGATCACCAACGAATGGACAGTAATTGAACCTGAAAAATTTCCCGGGCATAGAAATCCTGCAGGATTTCTTCAGAAGACCTATATAATGGAAATTGATTGAGCTGCGCACCACGGAGAAAATATTTGCACTTTCGACCGGAATATCGCTTTCACCATTATTGTAACACAGTTGCAGTGACTGATCCCTTAATAATATTGACTGGAGATTTGCACTAACCCTTAAGGGAGTGGTGCCCTAAGTCTGAAGCACTGCTTGCACCCTTTTCTGTATCCGCGATTCTGCGCTCTGATTCGAAGCATTCAGCAACCATGATGCTCGTCAGAATCAGATGCCTCCTGCTCCACCTGCTGCTGCTGCTCTCCACCACGGCAACCAACAATGCAACTGCTTCCTCGTCTCCAACAGGCCATGGTGGTGACGAGGGAGCTCTCCTGGCTTTCAAGGCGAAGATCTCTGGCCACTCCGGCGTGATGGCCTCCTGGAACCAGAGCACAAGCTACTGCACCTGGGAGGGTGTCACCTGCAGCAAGAGGCACCGGTGGTGGCGGGTGGTAGCCCTGCAGCTTAGTTCCCAGTCGCTCACTGGCACCATCTCTCCTGCCATCGGTAACCTCACTTTCCTGCGCACACTAGACCTGAGTGACAATGGCCTGCAGGGAGAGATCCCTCCCAGCATCGGCTCCCTCAGCCGCCTCAAGAGCCTTAACCTGTCATATAACATGATCGCTGGTGTTATCCCGAGAAACATCAGCCGCTGCACAAGCCTCAGAATCATGGTCATAAGTGACAGCAAGGGGTTACAAGGAAACATACCATATGAGATCGGCAACATGCCGTCCCTAGTTGTTCTTGAGCTGCCCAATAGCAGTTTCACAGGAACCATCCCATTGTCTTTGGGGAACCTTTCCCAGCTGACGAGCTTGTCCTTGTTAGATAACTATCTTGAGGGATCGATCCCTGCAGGAATAGGGAACAATCCAAATCTGCAGTTCCTTCAGCTTTCCATCAACAACCTCTCTGGTTTACTTCCTTCTTCGCTGTACAACATGTCATCCCTGAATTACTTCTATGTGACAGAGAACAAGCTGCATGGCCATCTACCAGCTGACCTTGGGAAAAGCCTTCCAAGGATCCGTGAGTTTACGAATGGAAATAACCGATTTACTGGAGCTCTTCCACTGTCCCTAACTAATCTCTCCAGGCTCCAGCATCTTTCCATCATTAGCAATAGTTTTACCAGAGTTCTCCCTTCTGAATTGGGCAGGTTGCAAAATCTTGAAGTGTTCATTCTGGGGGATAACAAGTTCGAGGCAAACAATGAGCAAGAATGGGGCTTCATTCCTTCTATGAGGAATTGCAGCAGATTGAAGGTTCTGTGCATTAGTGATAACAGGTTCGCGGGGAAACTACCAAGTTCGTTGACTAATCTATCCACCAACCTCCAGTTTCTAGAAGCTGACAGCAACAACATATCTGGTGTCATCCCATCCGAAATTGGAAATCTGGCAAGTCTGGAGTGGATTGATTTTACAAACAACTTACTGGACGGGGTCATTCCAGAAAGCATAGGGAAGCTTACAAAATTGAACGAACTATATCTGTTGTCCAACAACTTCTCAGGAGTTATACCATTCTCCATCGGGAACCTCACTGATCTATCCATAATTGTAGCACGTACCAACAGGTTGGAGGGGTCGATTTCACCTAGCATTGGAAATCTGAGCAAACTCACACACTTAGATCTATCAAGTAACAAGCTTACTGGCATTATCCCAAACGAAATTATGCACCTATCATCACTATCGATATCTTTTGATTTGTCTTACAACTTACTGGAGGGAACTATTCCTTTCGACGTTGGTAATTTGGTAAATCTCGAACAGCTCATCCTGTCAGGAAACAAATTATCAGGTGAGATACCTGGTACAATTGGCAACTGCATAGTATTGGAAATTCTCTTGATTGATGACAATTCATTCCAAGGAAGCATACCCGCAACTTTGAAGAAAGTGAAAGGCCTTACTCGATTGAATTTCACGGCCAACAAACTGACTGGAGACATCCCTGGCATCTTTGCCAGCATTACTAACTTGCAGGAGCTGTACCTTGCCCACAATAATTTCTCAGGGGCAATTCCAGAACTATTAGGTAATTCAACATCGCTACACCGCCTTGACCTATCCTTCAACAATTTGCAAGGTGAAGTACCAAAAGAAGGGGTTTTCAGAAATCTAAATGGACTGTCAATTGTTGGGAACAGTGCATTATGCGGTGGAATATCACAGCTCCATCTGCCAAAATGTCCAAAAGTAACAGCAAGAAGTAATAAGAAAGGCGTGCTGATGTCCCTTATAATAGCAATGCCAACAGCAGGAGCTCTACTGCTCTTAATTGCAGGTCTTGTTTGGGCTGCATTTCATTACAAAAAGTTCAAGATAGCAACAAAGAAAGAAATGCCACCTCAATTTGCAGAGATAGAGCTTCCCATAGTTCCATACAATGATATACTGAATGGAACAGACCGATTTTGTGAAGCAAATGTGCTTGGAAAGGGAAGGTATGCTACAGTATACAGGGGCACTCTAGAAAATCAAGCCATTGTCGTGGCTGTTAAGGTGTTTAATCTGCAGCTTTCAGGATCATATAAAAGTTTCCAGGCAGAATGTGAGGCACTAAGAAGAGTGAGGCACCGATGTCTTGTAAAGATCATCACATGTTGTTCAAGCATCAACCACCAAGGTCAAGATTTCAGAGCGCTAGTCTTTGAATTCATGCCCAACGGTAGTTTAGATAGATGGGTGCACTCAAATTTTGATGGCCAGAATGTGCAAGGATCACTCAGTTTGTCGCAGAGGTTAGATATTGCCGTAGACATTGTGGATGCTTTGATCTATCTTCACAACGGTTGCCAACCACCCATCATCCATTGCGATCTCAAGCCAAGCAACATTCTTGTCAATCAGGACATGAGAGCTCGTGTTGGGGATTTTGGCATTGCTAGAGTTCTAAATGAAGCAACAAGAAAATATCCTGTGAATTTCAGTAGCTCCATAGGAATAAGTGGTTCCATCGGATACATTCCTCCAGGTAATTCAAATATCCTGCTTCCTCTGTGCTTGACAAGATAGCAACTAATAATTAGAGCGCTATAAAACATGAAACAAATTTTGACTTCTGTTCGTACAAATAATTACGCTGCATTATTTCAATCCATTGCAGAGTATGGAGAAGGGGTTCCGGTGTCGACTTCAGGTGATGTGTTTAGCCTCGGTATAACTTTGATCGAGATGTTCACAGGAAGGAACCCAACAGATGATATGTTCAAAGGTGGGTTAAGCCTTCATGATTACGCTGAGGCAGCTCTTCCTGAAAATGTTATGGAGACAGTAGATTCCAACATATGTCTGCATGCTGAAGTATACGGTAGCAATGAAGCAAGGTACATAACAGGAACCCAGGAGTGTTTGTCTGCCGTCATTCAGCATGGTGTCCTATGCTCAAAGCAATTGCCTGCATTGCGATTGTCAATGAGTGATGTCGCTGCAGAGATGCATGATATCAGAGATAGATACATTAGTATTCAAAAGTGACGAGAGATCATACCAGTAGCCACTATCTTATGGTAGCTATTATGTTTCTCCAAAAATATTCTTGATGTCCACGATATGTTAATTTGCCTCTTTTGTGAGTGTGTTTAGAGTTTTGAGGCAGAAATTGTGCATCCCCAAGATTGTAAATAATACATGGAACATATGTTGATGGGTTTTCAATCTCGTATTTGCTGATGGACACCGTTCGTTTGTGGAAATTGGCCACTGGACACCACAGTCACTTAAATTATCATTTCTAGTTGCTTGGGGGAGAGGGGGTTGGTGGATTGACGAAAATGCCCTTGGACCCACCTCTGCTGGTGCAACAGCTCCCTGGGCGTCCAGCTGCAGCGGTTTCAAGGACTTCATATATGAGCGCCAACACTATGGCTCTTGCCTGCCCAGCAGCTAAAAGCAGCTAAGCCCTTTAGCGGATTTTGCAAAATTCAAAAATAAGCATGAGGAAGTTGACATAATCTAATACTTAAATAGTTATAGATTGTGATATTCATCACCATTCCACTTTACAATCACAAAAGAGCATGTATGTCACAAGAGGTTCATTACCAATCACGCGTTCACATGGTGCCAATCGAAGCTTCCACGCAGTCCGCCGGCTGGCCGATGCCTGCATCTGATGGGCGCAGGGCCGTCACCTCATCCGGCCACCACCGCTACCCCCGGCGCCGCCGCTGAAAAGAGCCACCGCCTCGCCTCCTCTTCCCGTGGTCCGGCCGCCGGATGTGACTCGCCTCAGCCGCGCACTTCCGCCGCCGCCGCCCGGCCAGCGGCCACCGTCACGTCGGGGGGAGAGAGGAGTGTGAGAGAGGAGATGCCCGGATGGGCCGGCTTCGTAACCTGATGGGCCGCTTTAGCGGACCTACCTGTGCGGCCGATAACTTATCGGACCCTCAGCCCTAACTCCGATAAGTTAAGTGACTTAAACAAGGGGTGGAGGGTAAAGAGGGAGGTGACTTATTTTGATTTAAGCAAAAGCATAGCAACTTATGATTTATTAAGTCCTTGACTCCCTGCTATTTGGTAAAATAAGTTATTTATTATTTTACTTTTTGGTTTAGGGCACGGCATAACGGGTCGTCAAGAAAATTTTGCAAAGACCCCTTCGCGACCTGCATTAACTGCCGACCCGGCGTCTCGTTCATCTACAGGTGATGGCCCGTGCTCCCAGACCCGGCGACGGGAAAGCGACCGTTGTAGGACATGCTGCGGGGAGACGACGAGAAAAGGATCCGCTATGCGCGCCTTCCTCGTGTGCCGGAGCAGAGAACTTCTCGGGCGTCCGCCGCCATAGCTTGAGAGCCTGCTCCAGCCCGGCGACCAAGGCCGCGCCACCTCTCCGGCTCTCCCACGCGACAGACACTACCTCTTCTACCTCCTCCGGCGATAGGCCCTGGCTACGAGCGGCGTAGGCAGGCCGTCGGCCGCTGGTTCCTCCTACAGTGGGCGGCGCGAGCAGGCTGGCCTCCTGTCCCTGCGGCGGGCAGCGCTTACCGCAGGCCGCAAGGCTGCCCGCCTGGCCCTGGCCATGAGCGGCGGGGTGCGTGCAGGCCACCAAACCGGTGGGAACCGGTTCCGAATCGGTCCGGTCCGGTTCTGGTTTGGGCCGGTATCAAATCGGTCTAAATTTAAATTTAAATTTAAAAAAATAAAAAATTCTAAAAAAAATCCTAAAAATACTTCAAGGTGCGACGAATCTAATGGTGTCAAATTTTCTCAAAAATTCATTCATTTAGTATAGTTTGCGGGGATTTGAAGTTAAATAAAAAATAGCGTGCATACAAAAATATACAAATAAAATGTAAAAGTAGTACAAAAGAGGGTTGGGGAGTTCATTTAGACTAAAATATGTTATACAAACATTTATTTAGTATACTTTGCGGGCATTTGAATTTAAACCAAAACAGAAAAAAATTTGAATTTGACTGGTTACCAGTCAAACCGGCCGGTAAACCGGTCAAACCGACCGGTAAGCCGTTCGGAACCGGTTGAACATGCGATTTTGAATTTGATTTTGAATTTGACCGGTTTCCACCGGTTTCCGATCAAACCGGTCCGGTAAACCGCTACCGGACCGCACCGATTTGACCGGACCGGTCGGTTTACTTAACCCTGGTGCAGGCCAGCTTGGCCCCTGGCCGTGGGCGGTGCTGGCCCCTTTCGGGTACAACAGCTCCTCGTGCTTCTCGCTCTCTCAAGCTATTGATTTTCTTTTAGATTTGTAACCTCAGTTCAATTGATTTGTGTTGGATTTCTTCAGACATCTTGTTTCAATTTGGTGCATAGATGATTGAATCTGTTGATTTTGTGTGTGATTCAAATTTTGTTTCAATCTATTGTGCGTTCTCTCGTATATGCAACAAAAATAACTATAAAGTTCAAGTGTGCACTAGATCATCATGTTTTCTGTGTCTTAGGATGAATTAAACAACTTGATTCAGCCAAACAGACAACCTATTATACAAGCTGTCTGTTCAAGTTGTCTGTTTGGGCTAAAAAGGCAGCAGCTGTCTGCACTGTTGTACTTACCCTTACAATAAGTCAAATGATTTATTGGAACCAAACAGATCCTAAATTGATAGACACTTACGGCTAAGAGCATCTCCAACTTAAACCCCTATTTAGACCCTTACCTCAAATTTTAGAAGTTTTGGCCAAAATTACAACTCCAGTGAAGCTCCTAGATAGACTCCCATATTTGTTGGGCTCTCAAATTATGGCCTCTAGCCACCAATTCTATTGAGTCCCCCATGTATCCCAGGTCGCCATCCCCCCCGCCCCGTAGCGCGCTGCGCCGTCCCGCCACCCTGTGTCGCGCCCTCCGCTTCCCGCTCCAGTGCTGTGCTGTCCCGCCCTCCTGCGCCATGCCCTCCGCCTCGCTCCGGCGCCTATAGCGGCAGGAGCTGGTCCGTGTGGTGGCGAAGGAGAAGGCATCGTAGCGGCCGCTGTAGGCGTGCGCGCTGGCATCGGTGAGCGCGGACGGCGTGAGCGAGACCTTCTGTTACAGGTTGTTCTTGGAGGGCGTGCGGCACAGCAGCGTGGCGTAGCAGTTGCTGCGGCGAGACATCCTGGGTGTGCCCGCACCGCGTGCCGCGCACCTCGCCGCCGCCGTTGCGGGTGTCCACCTCCACGATCTCGATGTTCTCCTCCACCTCCTGCCGAACCACACCGCCAAACCAAGCTCCCATCCATCAGCTCGCCGTGGTTTGTTTTATTTCACGATTATATTGGCAAGACAGGAGAGGCGGGACGCCGCCGCGTACCTGGTAGTGGTGGTGCCGGGACCGCGGGTGGTGCGGCGAGCGGCGGGTGGGCGTGATCTGCGCCGTCCGGCTGGGCCTGTCATCGCCGCCGAGATTGAGGAGGCGGAGGCGCGCCGCCTGCGCCCTGTTCTGCGCGGCGACGAGCGCCTGCATGCAGCGCAGGGTGTGGCTGGCCTGGCGGCGCATGAGGTGGCAGCGCACCAGCACCTACAGTTTGATGAGCCCGCGCAGCGCGCATAGCGCCTTCATGGCCTGCAGCGAGCGAGCATCGTCGTCAGTGAACTAGAGACACAGGAGGGGTGATAGAGAGGCAAGGTGAATGCACGCACGAGCACGACGAAGCACCGGCCAAGACACACACACTACGGGCTCACTCACCAGGTAGGATCGGAAGACGGCCTGGATCTTGGTCGCGGCGGCGTCGTCGATGCCGACGACGGTGTGCTTGGACGCGGAGAACCGGACGGTGGCGGCGGCGGCCTGCTTGGCCACCAGGGTGGCCTCGGCCTCGGCCGCGGCTGCGGTGGCGATGGCGACGGTGACGGCATGCCGGTACGGGTCCAGCCGCGGCTCCACCAGGAACCCAGCGCTGCCGTACGACGCGGGGGCGACCGTGTTGTGCGTCCTTGGCCGACGACGACCCGGGCGGGCGGCGGATGCTCCACCTGCGCTTCTCCTTGAAGCCGGGCGTGGACGCCAGCATCGTGGTGCTGGTGGTCGTCTCGGACCCGGAGGGCAGCGCCAGTGCCAGCGCCTGGTCCAGCTCACCCGCCGCCCTTGTCCCTCCTGTAGCGCTCCAGGAAGCTCTGCAGCCGGTGAACCCCAGCACCTCGCACTCCCTCGCCCCGGCCGCTCGGCATGGCAGGGCCAGGAGAAGGAGCGACGGTCGGAAGGGGTTGACTGAGAGTGAGTGTTAGGCACTCCTTAGCCTAACGAATTACTCCGCAAGCGCACAGAGACCGATTGTAGCTTTCACCAAGGAGTATACCTTGGATATCGAATCCAAAGAACGGTAAAGCTTCGACCAAGCTTAGAGATCTTCAACCGGACACAACCAGCGAGAAGAAGACCAAGGGAAGAGGGCCTAACTCCAGATAACCTACTATTCTGACTAGCTAACGAGTTAACTACTGACTAGATCTGCTTCGGCGGCTAGAAGAGGAAGAACTTCAGAAAGGGATGAGAGGGGAGTCCAACGGCAACCTGCAACTACTGCTATGAAAACACCCGAACGTGGTGGACTACGAGGGACGGATAGGGCTGTCACCACCTACCGCCTACCACAACGGTTCCGTGGGGTGGAACACAACCTGAGATAACTAACCAAGCCTGGGCATCATGCCCATAGCTCTCGAGCTACTTGCTCCTACCATGTACTTAGATAGAAAGCAACCTCAAATAAGCAAAACTTGCTACTTACGTAGACTCAGGATCCCACAGATCAATGTAAGTAATTAAACAAGTAACTAAGACAGAAAGTAAAGCTACCAAGAAATTGAAGTTGAGACAAGGAACTTACTCAAGTATATTCCTCCGAGGTGGATACAAAATGTGGAGTAAGACCGAGAGAACTCGAGTCCGCTTCTTTAGCTCGGCTTTCACCAGAGCACTCACCTCACTCTCTTCCTACTCTAACACAAGAGTGTAACAAAGAGACTCTCTTCTCTAATGGATGGTGTGTGTTACAAGAGTGGGGTTTGGGCTCTATTTATACTACTCCATGGACGGTACTGAGCTGAGCGTTGGTTGTACGTAGGTAAGTGTCAGACCCGGGACTGCAGAACTGCTCACAGGCATAGAATGTTCTAGAGTAAGAGATAGCTCATGGATGTACCTTACCTCTTTTGTAACTACCCGAATAGGCGTAGTACTAGCTGCAGTACAAGTTAACTACCCGATCGTGTAGTAGAAGGACTCCAACTGTACTCAGCTAGGACTTTCCATGTAACCCTGTCCCCCGGATATATAAGGGCGGGCAGGGACCCCCTCGAAACACATCTACACCTAAGGCAATACAAACCACCACACAGGACGTAGGGTATTACGCAACTCGCGGCCCGAACCTGTCTAAATTTTTGTGTTCCTTGCACCATCGAGTTCCAGAGCCGTCAATCCCTACCTACAAACCCTACTGCTAAGGGTATCCCTGAGCAGGCTTGGCGGTAAACACCGACAGCTGGCGCGCCAGGTAGGGGACTCGGCGAGCTCATCGGCGAGTTCGATGGCCACTTTCGCTTTCGGCACCATGATGCCTCCCAGAGGCGCCACCTTCATCTTCGGTTCGTGGGTCTGCGTCGCCAATGGTTCAGGCGGCTTCGATAGCCACTTAACCAACTCTCCCACGCCGAAGAGCTCCACGTCAGAAGACTCCAATAAGCTCGCCAGATCTCATGATCGCGGCATTATGTTACTTCCCGACCTTGCCAGTTCTACTCGGACTCAGATTGATCTCAAACCAAAATCCATTCGGATTGGGACTCTTATCGCGCAACCCGTCTTTGGTTTGTGCAATTCATCGTCTGTTTACAAACAGATGATTAGATCCTTCTATGAAAATAGCTTGGATCGCCTACTTCACGTCGAAAACCAATCAGCCACCGCTAGCCGGGAGGCACCCATTTTTGACGTTTACCCAGATCCAGTCGAGTCACCTCAAGACAGCCTGAATTTCATCACCAATGCGCTGGCTAAGATGCAACTTAAATCTTGCCGAGGTCATACCCTCGCAGAACTACTCGATAACCAGCGAGAAGTCGCCAGCATTGATGATCTCCCGTTTCAACATGGCACTCCCCTCGAAACCGAGAGGGAAACTGGCTCCGGTGGAACTGTCCTAGCTGATTACGAATCAGACCTAGAAAGCTTCTCTTATGAGCGTTTGGTTCCGATAATCATCCAGCCCGGAGGTACTCCAAGCCACCATGATCCAAACAAAATATTGGATCAGATCTCAGCAGACAACCTGACCCAAGACGCTCCAGCTGATGAAGATGAAGTCACTCGTACAGCCCGCAGGGAAAGGAGTCAACGCAAAGAAGTGCGCAGGACTTGTGCGGCCGTACGTGCTCATCTCCCGCCATGCAACCTCAACAATGAATTCAACAATGCTGCGGATCCCATCTTCAGAACACCAATCGCCGCAATGATAGAAGCAACCCTGCGACTCATGAAGATGCCCCAGAATCCCGAGTTGGAATGAGTCATAAATCTCACCAAAAACACTGTTGAACAACTCGAGAGACAGAACCCCCTGTCCTCGCTTCACGGTACGCGATCAAGGGCTACCGCAACAGCAATACCTCAAGCAAGCCGTACCTCTGGAGGCCACCAGCGTCAACAGCAGCAGCAACAGCAGAACCGAAGAAATCAAGAGGATCAGGAAGCTGCGAGTAGTCATCACCCCAGAGGTGGCCAACCACAAGCAAATCAAGCTCCTGGCCCTCAGCCAAATCGCAACAACAACAACCGTGGCAACAACAGGGAAGAGGTAGCCGATTCCATAGTGGATGCACGGGACATCATCAACGCAAGACACAGAGCGCATCCTGCAGACAACTCCGACCGCTTCCAAGCCCTGAGCAAGGCTTTCGACAACATCGAGTATCCAAAGGATTTCAAGCCTACGAACATCCAAAAGTACGACGGTAAGCAAGACCCTGCTCAATGGTTACGTTTATACTCGACCGCTATTAGTGTTGCAGGGGAAGACACCAACACCAAGATCCTCTACCTCCCGATGGCCCTGGAGCCCGCACCCCTCACGTGGCTCGAAAGCTTGGCGCGCGAGTCAATCCACTCGTGGGAGGACCTCAAGAAGGTGTTCGTCGACAACTTCCAAGGGTTGCTACATCGAGTAGCTTCTCGTCACGCCCTATCCATGATCAAGCAGGAGCAAGGCGAGTCTATCAGATCCTACGTCAAGCGCTTCTTTGACACAAGAGCTACCATCCCCAACGTCGCCGACGATGACATCATCGACTACTTCCAGAGCGGCATCACCGTCCAGTCACTATACCGCTACTTTGGGCGTAATTGGCCCAAAATTGTGGTAGATCTACGTGGCATGATGTAGCGCTGGGCAGATGAAGAGGAGCAAGAACACAGTTGCTTTCCCCGCCGCAACAACGACAACAACGGGAAGTGCCACAATGACCGTGGAGGGCTGTAACACCCGGTTTATAAAAGAACATAAACCGAGCAATCATATACGTGCCAGGATCAAGTCACACGTATGTACAACAGAATGAACAGTATATCATAGCACATATCACGTAAAAAGATATAATAAAGCGAATACGAAAGTTATTCATTACATTAATGACAAAAATGTCTGATACAGCGGAAGCGAAGTACAAAATACGAATAAAGCTCTCCGAAGCTGAAGCAGCGCGCCACAGGGACGTCGACTGGGAGACGAACACCTAGAAGTCCTCGTAGTCCTGGTAGCGCTGGACGAACTCCCTCATGTCGGCAGGAACTGAGCAGCAGTAGCGTATCCAAGAGGAAAAAGTAGAGAAGAGGCAAGAGTGAGTACACAACTTGTACTCAACAAGTATAACACAAACTATGAGGCTCTAGGCTGGCTGACTCAACTGCATTAGCTTTTAAGTGTTGGCAAAATTTTATTAAAACTATTTACTACGAGTTGATGAATTACCATAAACCCAGTTACATAGTAATTAATCAGAATTAACATGATACTACTGAGATCCAAACCAAAACCAAGCCACCAAGGTAACCCCGAGAGGCACCTCCCTCGTCGGAAGGAGACAACCCCACTAATCAAAAGGAGGATCTGGGCCGCTCATAACCGTGAGCACGGCTAGTATACCAGTTCTACACTCTACAGAGGTTGCACATCTTTTACCCACAAGTCGTGAGCTACGCCAGAGGTTCATCACACTTAGGTGAGATGACTTGCGACTCACTACGAGGCCGTTACAAAGAATCTCGTTGGTAAGGCGTAACCGCGAGAGATAGGTCAACGACGATGGGGCCCACCTCACGGGGGTACAAGCACAGGTACGCAAACCAAGCACAGACCAGCCGGAGGAGCAGGGACCATTGAAGCTTACTACTCTTGCCCCGCAGGTAAGTTACTCCAAACCAAAAAGACCTAATTAGTAAGCCAAGTCTATCCCATTCTAGCCTTGTGGTAGTGCTGTTGTCCCAGGTTGTCGCTCTATGAACCGGTCCTTATGGAGAGTGGCCAACCAAGCACTAAGCACCGTGCTGGCCCCCTAAACCATGTTTCTACAAAAACCATATTTTAACGAGACGTGAGCCACTCAAGCACGAAGCACAGATGGCCACTCTCAGAATTAAGTTCAAGTAAACCATTAATCAAATTAATTAAAAAGGACCAGAGTATGTTATAGCGCAGCAACCTAGCACAACTAACCAAAATGCAACCCAAAGGTATATATAAAGGATATAAAGTGGCTAGGAATGTCCTTATAGGCATACAGTATTAAAATGCAGTATGAAAATGTATTTAAAGGTGATAGGTTATTCATGTTATACTTGCCTTCCTCGTACTGCTCCTGCTGCTGCTCAAAGTGCTCCGAAGACGGCTGCTCCTGGTACTGGTACTGGGGCTCCTCAGATGGATCAACGTCTACTCACGAACACATGGCCAAAACAATGCACGATAATAAGCATACAAGCAAACACTAGCAAAAACTAAGAAACAGTACATCAATACATAAAAACAGCAAGAAAAACAAAGCTAAAACTATTCTACGCGTTACAACAATCGCGTGGACATAAAGAACGCTAAAAACGGAGCTAAAACGCATAAACTAGGCCTAAATCAAGGTTCAGGGGCTTATTTGTAAGAAAACGGAAGTTTCAGCGGTTTTCTGCAAAAAATGAGGACTAAAACATAATTAAACTAAAGCTTCAGGGTCTAACGCGCAAAATCGGCGGCCCTAGACGGCGGGTTTGATTTCTAGAAAGCTCAGGGGGGTCTGTGCAAAGTTTTGGGCCGATCTGTAATTAGTTTTCAAATGCACAGGACTGCGGGTTAAATCTGAAAGACCCCAGGGTCTCTTTAGCAAATAAGCCAGGGCAAAGGGGTACGCGCCGATCTGGATCGTTGGATCCAGATCTGATGGCCTGGGTTTTAAGGGCGCTGGATCTAATCTCAGCCACGGGTTCTAAATCGGATGGCTCAAGTGCTCCGCGGGCGACGGCGGCGGCGCGGGTCGCCGGGAAACCAATTCCCGCGGCGGCGCATCGCCGGAGAAGTCCGAATCCGGTGTTCCAGGGCTCAAAACCGAGCGGGCTTGGGTCGGGGAGGATCTACGCGTCATGCGTGATCCACCCGTGGCCTTTACTGGGCTTGGGGCGGCTTAGGGGCGAGGATGCGATGGCGGCGGAGGTTCTGAGGGGCAGACCTCATCGGCGCGCGGCGTTCCGGCGCCCAGGACAGGCCCCGTCCTACGAGAACTAGCGCAAAAGCTCAGGATGGTTGGCAGCGTCTTACCTAGGGTTTGGGTTGGCCTGAGACGGAGCGCAGTGGGGTCGATGGCGGGGTCCGGCGGCGGGGTTCAGTTGGCGTTCGGGTCCGGGATGATGGAGCACGCCTCCGAGCTCCGAGATCACACAGGAAGATCCGCGGTCGACCTGCGAACGCGGGAGGTGGGTCGACCTCCGAGCTCCGAGGTCACACAGGCCGGCGATTTCCTCGGCGAGGATCACGGCTTCGGTTGCGCGAGGGAGGGAGATGAGTCCGACAGCGGGGCCCGGGCTGTCAGCGGCTGGCGAGCACGCGCGGGCGCCGACGCCTTGTGCCCAGGTGGCAGGGAGCGTGTGCGGCTGAGGCGAGCGGGGTGAGCGGGGCTGGCGTCGCTGGCGGGTTGGCCTGAGGCCAAGCGCCATGCGGGAGCGGGTGCGCTGACGCGGAGCTGGGCCGGTAGCTGAGCCGCGCGGGAGAACTGGCTGGGCCAGAGGAGGAGAGGGCGAGCGGGCCTGGGCTGAGGTTTGGGCCGGAGCGGAATGGTCTGGTGGGCTTCCGGGAGAAAGGAAGTGGGCCGCGGGTTTGGGTTGCTGGGTTGGTTCTTTTGGGTTCCTTTCCTTTTCTATTTCTTTTCCTTTCCCCTCAACTCAAAATTATTTGAATTCAAATGAATTTGAATTCAAACTCCTATACAAACAAACAAAACAAAACCATGCACCAGCATGAATGCAACACAAAAATTAAACCTATGATAAATTTTTAATTACTTGAGAACCAAAATTAGATTTAATATCATCTAAGCACAATAAACCTTAGAAAATTTAAATAAAGCCAATTAAATTTATTATCAAATGCTGGAATTTAAATTAGGGTGTTACAGACCCTACCCCCTTAAAGAAATCTCGTCCCCGAGATTTAGCTGGGCTGGCTAGCAAAGAGATCTGGATAAGTCTTCTTTAGTTCATCTTCTCGCTCCCATGTAGCCTCAGCTTCACTGTGATGACTCCACTGAACTCTGCACATCTTGATGCGCTGGTTCCGAGTAACCCTCTCTGATGTCTCTAGAATCTTCACCGGATGCTCGGTATAAGTCAGATCTTCCTGGACATCTACTCCATCCAGGGGTGCCTGCTCCTCGGGTACTCGCAAGCACCTCTTCTGCTGAGATATATGGAAGACATCATGAACTCCCGAGAGGCTGAGAGGTAACTCCAGGCGATAAGCAACTTCGCCTTTCCGCTCTAGCACCTTGAATGGACCAACATACCGAGGTGCTAACTTCCCCTTGACATTGAATCTGCGGATTCCTCTCATCGGAGACACCTTCAGATATACATAATCACCGACACTGAAAGTCAGGTCTCTCCGTTTGCCATCTGCATAACTCTTCTGTCTGCTATGTGCAATCCTCAGATTCTCTCGCACAGCCTGAACCATCTGCTCTGCATCATCTATGATCTCAGGGCCAAAGAGCTGCTTCTCACCAATCTGATCCCAATAGAGAGGAGTCCTGCATTTTCTGCCATACAATGCCTCAAAGGGGGACTTCTTCAGACTGGCCTGATAGCTGTTGTTATATGAGAACTCAGCATAGGACAGGCACTTGTCCCAACTAGTACCGTACTGAATGGCACAAGCTCTCAGCATATCCTCCAACACTTGGTTGGTTCTCTCTGTCTGCCCATCTGTCTGAGGATGATAAGCCGTACTGAATCACAGCTTCGTATCCAACGAATCATGGAGCTGCTCCCAGAACCGAGAAGTGAACTGAGACCCTCTGTCAGATATGATCTTCTTGGGCACACCATGCAAGCAGACAATCCGAGAGATGTACAACTCTGCAAGTCTAGCACCGGAGTAAGTAGTGTTCACTGGAATGAAGTGAGCAACCTTCGTCAATCGATCCACTACTACCCATATAGAGTTGTACCCTTTCTGAGTACGAGGTAATCCAACAATGAAGTCCATAGTGATTTCCTCCCATTTCCACTCTGGAATCTTCAAAGGCTGTAACAGACCTGCTGGCCTCTGATGCTCAGCCTTGACACGCTGACAGGTGTCACAAATAGCCACGTACTCTGCCACTGAACGCTTCATACCATACCACCAGAAACGTTCCTTCAGATCATAATACATCTTCGTGCTGCCCGGATGAATAGAGTAAGCTGTATCATGGGCCTCACTCAGAATCAACTTCCGGAGATCCTTCACATCTGGAACACAGATCCGGTTCTTGTACCACAAGGTACCCTGATCGTCCTCTCTGAAACGTGGGGCCTTGCCCTTCTTGAGCAACTCACGAATCTCCTGCAGCTTCTCATCATCTTTCTGATGCTGCCTGATCTCTGACTCTAGAGTCGGTACTGCCTCGAATGCTGCACTGGAAGTATGATGCAAGAAGCCCAGACTCAACTGCTCGAACTCCTCGCATAACTCTGGAGGCATCTGGAAAGCCACGGCCATGTTGACATAGCTTCTCCTGCTCAAAGCATCTGCTACAACATTGGCCTTGCCCGGATGATAGTGAATCTCCAGGTCATAATCCTTGACCAGCTCTAGCCATCTTCTCTGCCGCATGTTCAGCTCATTCTGCGTGAAAATGTACTTGAGGCTCTTGTGATCAGTGTAGATATCACACCGCTGTCCATACAAGTAATGCCTCCAAATCTTCAGAGCATGCACAACTGCGGCTAACTCAAGATCATGAGTGGGATAGTTTAGCTCATGCCGACGTAACTGCCGTGAAGCATAAGCAATCACTCTGCCCTCCTGCATCAGAACACACCCAAGACCACCCTTCGAAGCATCACAATATACCGTGAACCTCTTCGTCTGGCCTGGCAGAGTCAGGACTGGCACCGTAGTCAACCTCTTCTTCAGCTCATCAAAGGCCCTCTGATGCTCATCAGTCCACACGAAAGCCACATTTTTCTCCAGCAAAGAAGTCAAAGGCTTCGCGATCTTGGAGAAATTCTCAATGAACCTCCGATAATATCCAGCTAAGCCCAAGAATGACCTGACTTCCTTTACTGTCTGCGGTGTCTCCCACTCGAGCACATCCTTCACCTTGCTCGGATCAACAGCAATGCCTCCCTGAGAGATAACATGACCGAGGAATGGAACCTCGTCAATCCAAAACTCGCACTTGCTGAACTTGGCATACAACTGATGCTCTCTCAGCCTCTGCAACACGAGCCTCAAATGCTCCTCATGCTCTTCTTCCGTCTTGGAGAAGATCAGAATATCATCAATGAAAATCACCACAAAGACATCCAGATAATCCATGAAGACCATGTTCATCAGATGCATGAAGTAAGCCGGGGCATTAGTCAAGCCGAAGGACATGACTGTATACTCATATAGCCCGTACTTGCAGGTGAATGCCGTCTTCGGAATATCCCCAGGACGGATCCTCACCTTGAAATAACCCGAACGAAGATCAATCTTCGAGAATATACGAGCACCTTGAAGCAAATCGAAGAGATCCTCAATACGGGGCAGTGGATGCTTGTTCTTGATAGTAACTGCATTCAGCTCCCGATAATCCACACACATCCTCTTCGAGTCATCTTTCTTATCTACCAGCAGCAATGGAAAAGCCCAAGGAGAGAAGCTGCGACGGATATAGCCCTTGGCTAGCAACTCATCAATAGTCTTCTTAACTTCTTCATGCTCTATAGGTGCCATACGGTAGGGCCGCTTTGCAATAGGAGCTGTGCCAGGCAAGAGATCAATACAAAACTCAATGGCGCGTTCAGGCGGCATACCTGGCAGATCATCCGAAAAGACATCCGGGAATTCAGACACCACGCGAATACCGTCCGTGGGTCTAGCCTCCATCTGATGAAGAAATCCAGAAGACTCTGAAGCACTGACTGTCACCTCTTGGCCATCAGATGCCGATAAGTGAACTGTCCGCTGAGCACAATCAATACGGACTCCCCATCTGGTAAGTGTCTCCATGCCCAAAATCACATCTATCCCCGAGGAGTCAATAACTATCAAGCCAGTGCGGAACTCTACCCCCTTTATGACAATACTAACTCTGGAGCATATAGAACATGTACGAATCTGACCCCCAGGTGAGGTAACTACCATAGCTGTCCTCATACAAGAAACCGGTATACCATGCTGCTCGGCAAATGACTTGGAAATGAAAGAATGGGTAGCACCGGTATCGAAAAGCACTGTAGCGGGGTGAGAGTTGACCATGAACGTACCAATAACCACGTTAGGAGCCTCGGCCGCTGACTCGGCCGTCACGTGGTTCACCCTGCCCTGTGCTGGCGCCCTGGGCTGAGCTGGGCGCCCCTGCTGTCCCGCCTGCGCCTTCCGGGGGCAAGTGTTGGCGTAGTGCCCCGGCTGGCCGCAGTGATAGCAGGCGCGTGCAAGTGTCGAAGCCTGCTATCCGGTAGGAGCTGCCGGACGTGGAGCCTGAGGTGCTGGCGGAGCTGGTGGAGCAGCACGAGCCGGAGGTGCCGGTAACCTCGGGCCCTGACCTGCCTGCTGCTGCTGTCGAGGCGGGTACTGCTGCGGCCTCGGCTGGTACTGCTGGGGAGGCCAGTACTGCTGCTGGTACTGCTGAGGCTGCTGGAGGCGGGGATGAGTGTTGCTGCCGGAAGCAACGGGGACAACCTTCCTCTTCTTGTCCTCCATCTCCAGGTGCTTGCGCTCAGTGTTGAGCGCGCTGTCAACCAGATGGTTGAAGTCGTCGAAGCGGAGGTTGAGCAGCGCGTACTGGAGGTAGTCCTCAAGACCCTCCATGAAGTTCTCCTGCTTCTTGCGGTCATCCGCAACATCGGCAGGGGCGTAGCGAGCAAGCTGCAGAAAGCGATCACGATACTCCGTGACCGACATAGTCCCCTGAATTCACAAAGACAGATAGATATCGGAAGATTAACTCAAGATTCATAAGGATAGAACAAGGGGCATTAGCTCAAAAGAAAACGCTGAATGACTATACTTAAGACTACCTGCTTCAGTGCTAGAAACTCCTTCTGCTTCATCTTCATAACGCCCGCGGGGACGTTGTGGCTGCGGAAACGCTCCCTGAACTGGAGCCAAGTGAGAGTCTCGCGGTCGTGAACTGGGTGGGACTCCCACCAGTCCAAAGCTGCCCCTCGTAGCTGTCCTGCTGCGTACAAGACGCTCTCACGATCATCGCACTGGGCGATGTCCAGCTGACGCTCCACTGCACGGAGCCAGTCGTCGGCCTGAAGAGGGTCGGACGTGTGAGAAAACGTCGGCGAGTGACCCCTCAGGAACTCTGCACGCCTGTCGCGAGGCTGCGGCGGTGGAGGAGGCGGAGGCTGAGTGTGAGCCTGCTGAAGAGCCTGAACCATGTTGTTCAGGGTAGCCATCATCTGCATCTGGAGCTGGAAGTACTGCTCCGGAGTCAAAGGCGGCGGCATCGGGATCCCGGTCCCCTGGGTGTTCTGACCCTGGTTGTTCTGCCCCTGCTGGTCAGAACCACGTCTGGTGTTCACCATCTGATTTTGGACAAAAGATTTCACGAGTAAGGATATTGCAAGAATAAATTCAGATGGATATGATAACTCTTTGCGGAAAAAGACTCAGCCATGATAAAGTAGACAGGATAGAGTGGACTGTTTTACCCCCAACGATCTAACTCATTTTATTAATTAGTTAACTTTAACATAAGAGTGAATTTTCTTTAAACAAATTTAAACTACTAAGCTATGCAATCATTCAAAAATCCAAATCAAACATGTAGCATAATAACAAGCAGACAATTTTCACGACATAGCCGAGTTTAACAAAAGACTCGACTAACACAATGCGTCGCAGAACGTGTTACCGTATTATTATAAAAGGGCCACCTAGCTAACTCATGGTGGTCAAATGACTGATTCAGGCCAAAATCTACGAAACTATTCTTCAGAGAGAGAAATCAAGGCAAGAAGGGTAAAAAGTCAAAGAAGTCAAGGGGTATAATAGTAAAATAATTTCAGCAGGTAAGGATTGGTGAGAAGAAGTCCTAAAACTCGACCAGTTCTATCTAGGCTTCGTCGTACAGTCGATACGGCTCTGATACCACTCTGTAACACCCGGTTTATAAAAGAACATAAACCGAGCAATCTTATACGTGCCAGGATCAAGTCACACGTATATACAACAGAATGAACAGTATATCATAGCACATATCACGTAAAAAGATATAATAAAGCGAATACAAAAGTTATTTATTATATTAATGACAAAAATGTCTGATACAGCGGAAGCGAAGTACAAAATACAAATAAAGCTCTCCGAAGCTGAAGCAGGGCGCCACAGGGATGTCGACTGGGAGACGAACACCTAGAAGTCCTCGTAGTCCTGGTAGCGCTGGACGAACTCCCTCGTGTCGGCAGGAACTGAGCAGCAGTAGCGTATCCAAGAAGAAAAAGTAGAGAAGAGGCAAGAGTGAGTACACAACTTGTACTCAACAAGTATAACACAAACTATGAGGCTCTAGGCTGGCTGACTCAACTGCATTAGCTTTTAAGTGTTGGCAAAATTTTATTAAAACTATTTACTACGAGTTGATGAATTACCATAAACCCAGTTACATAGTAATTAATCAGAATTAACATGATACTACTGAGATCCAAACCAAAACCAAGCCACCAAGGTAACCCCGAGAGGCACCTCCCTCGTCGGAAGGAGACAACCCCACTAATCAAAAGGAGGATCTGAGCCGCTCATAACCGTGAGCACGGCTAGTATACCAGTTCTACACTCTGCAGAGGTTGCACATCTTTACCCACAAGTCGTGAGCTACGCCAGAGGTTCATCACACTTCCTTAGGTGAGATGACTAGCGACTCACTACGAGGCCGTTACAAAGAATCTCGTTGGTAAGGCGTAACCGCGAGAGATAGGTCAGCGACGATGGGGCCCACCTCACGGGGGTACAAGCACAGGTACGCAAACCAAGCATAGACTAGCCGGAGGAGCAGGGACCATTGAAGCTTACTACTCTTGCCCCGCAGGTAAGTTACTCCAAACCAAAAAGACCTAATTAGTAAGCCAAGTCTATCCCATTCTAGCCTTGTGGTAGCGCTGTTGTCCCAGGTTGTCGCTCTATGAACCGGTCCTTATGGAGAGTGGCCAACCAAGCACTAAGCACCGTGCTGGCCCCCTAAACCATGTTTCTACAAAAACCATATTTTAACGAGACGTGAGCCACTCAAGCACGAAGCACAGATGGCCACTCTCAGAATTAAGTTCAAGTAAACCATTAATCAAATTAATTAAAAAGGACCAGAGTATGTTATAACGCAGCAACCTAGCACAACTAACCAAAATGCAACCCAAAGGTATATATAAAGGATATAAAGTGGCTAGGAATGTCCTTATAGGCATACAGTATTAAAATGCAGTATGAAAATATATTTAAAGGTGATAGGTTGTTCATGTTATACTTGCCTTCCTCATACTGCTCCTGCTGCTGCTCAAAGTGCTCCGAAGACGGCTGCTCCGGGTACTGGTACGGGGGCTCCTCAGATGGATCAACGTCTACTCACGAACACATGGCCAAAACAATGCACGATAATAAGCATGCAAGCAAACACTAGCAAAAACTAAGAAACAGTACATCAATACATAAAAACAGCAAGAAAAACTAAGCTAAAACTATTCTACGCGTTACAACGATCGCGTGGACATAAAGAACGCTAAAAACGGAGCTAAAACGCATAAACTAGGCCTAAATCAAGTTCAGGGGCTTGTTTGTATGAAAACGGAAGTTTTAGGGGGTTTTCTGCAAAAACTGAGGACTAAAATGTAATTAAACTAAAGCTTCAGGGTCTAACGCGCAAAACCGGCGGCCCTGGACGGCGGGTTTGATTTCTAGAAAGCTCAGGGGGGTCTGTGCAAAGTTTTGGGCCGATCTGTAATTAGTTTTGAACTGCACAGGACTGCGGGTTAAATCTGAAAGACCCCAAGGTCTCTTTAGCAAATAAGCCAGGGCGAAGGGGTACGCGCCGATCTGGATCGTTGGATCCAGATCTGATGGCCTGGGTTTTAAGGGCGCTGGATCTAATCTCAGCCACGGGTTCTAAATCGGATGGCTCAAGTGCTCCGCGGGCGACGGCGGCGGCGCGGGTCGCCGGGAAACCAATTCCCGCGGCGGTGCATCGCCGGAGAAGTCCGAATCCGGTGTTCCAGGGCTCAAAACCGAGCGGGCTTGGGTCGGGGAGGATCTACGCGTCATGCGTGATCCACCCATGGCCTTTACTGGGCTCGGGGCGGCTTAGGGGCGAGGATGCGATGGCGGCGGAGGTTCTGAGGGGCAGACCTCGTCGGCGCGCGGCGTTCCAGCACCCAGGACAGGCCCCGTTCTACGGGAACTAGCGCAAAAGCTCAGGATGGTTGGCAGCGTCTTACCGAGGGTTTGGGTTGGCCTGAGACGGAGCGCAGTGGGGTCGATGGCGGGGTCCGGCGGCGGGGTTCAGTTGGCGTTCGGGTCCGGGATGATGGAGCGCGCCTCCGAGCTCCGAGATCACACAGGAAGATCCGCGGTCGACCCGCGAACGCGGGAGGTGGGTCAATTGAACCCGAGGTACGCCGACGGGGATGAATTGGCCGAGGTTGCTTACCGGAGTTTGGGGGGAACTCGACGCGATTCCGATGACGCAGAGGCCTAGGGCTGGTGTGGAGGGCTTGGCGTGCTTCGCTGAGCCGCGGCGAAGTTATTGCGCGGGTCACGATGGCTCTGGGTGCAGCCGGGCGGCGGTTCCACGGCGGCGGACGGCGCTCTGTGCGGCGGAGGTGGGTGGGCGCGAAGGAGCTGGGGTTTGGGTGGCGGCGCTGGGGGGGAATGTGATGCGGGGGTCCGTGGGGTGCTAATTAAAGGCCGGTGGGCGACCTGGGCATGCGCGCCCGTGGTTGGAAGGCCGGCGATTTCCTCAGCGAGGATCACGGCTTCGGTTGCGCGAGGGAGGGAGACGAGTCCGACAGCAGGGCCCGGGCTGTCAGCGGCTGGCGAGCACGCGCGGGCGCCGACGCCTTGGGCCCAGGTGGCAGGGAGCGTGCGCGGCTGAGGCGAGCGGAGTGAGCGGGGGTGGCGTCGCTGGCGGGTGGGCCTGAGGCCAAGCGCCATGCGGGAGCGGGGGCGCTGACGCGGAGCTGGGCCGGTAGCTGGGCCGCGCGGGAGAACTGGCTGGGCCAGCGGAGGAGAGGGCGAGCGGGCCTGGGCTGAGGTTTGGGCCGGAGCGGAATGGTCTGGTGGGCTTCCGGGAGAAAGGAAGTGGGCCGCGGGTTTGGGTTGCTGGGTTGGTTCTTTTGGGTTCCTTTCCTTTTCTATTTCTTTTCCTTTCCCCTCAACTCAAAATTATTTGAATTCAAATGAATTTGAATTCAAACTCCTATACAAGCAAACAAAACAAAATCATGCACCAGCATGAATGCAACACAAAAATTAAACCTATGATAAATTTTTAATTACTTGAGAACCAAAATTAGATTTAATGTCATCTAAGCACAATAAACCTTAGAAAATTTAAATAAAGCCAATTAAATTTATTATCAAATGCTGGAATTTAAATTAGAGTGTTACAAGTGCCCAACAACCAGCGGGATCCCACGCGTAAGCGTAAGCCTGACGACACTGTCGGCACTATGGATCGCACACCGTGTGGTAAGAAGGGCGACAAGCCGCAGGACCAGTTCGACAATATCCTTCACAACAAAAGATGTCCAATCCACCCCAAGAGCAACCACTCGATGTGGGAGTGCACGATCCTGCGTAAATCCTTCCATTCGGCATCTGCAACTGCTCCAAAGAAAGAACAAGACAAAGGTGATAAAGACGACAAGAAAGACCGTGATGGTCTCCAACAGCAACAAAACATCGTCAACGTCATATTTGGAGGAGATTCTAGCTTCTCCAAGCGAGCTCAGAAGCTCCTACTCATAGAGATCCTCTCAGTCGAACCAGCAATTCAGAGACCACTCAAATATAGCGAGCTCCCCATTACCTTCTCCAGGGAGGATCAGTGGACCAGCTTCTCTGAACCTGGAAAGTTCCTGCTAGTACTCGATCCAGTCGTTCAGGGCTCCAAGCTTACTCGAGTACTCATCGACGGCGGAAGTGGGCTCAACCTGATCTTTGCAAGCACATTGGTAAAGATGGGCCTCAACTATATGAGTCTGCTTACTCCAAGCAAGGCTCCATTCTACGGCATCGTTCCTGGAAACTCTTCTACACCAATTGGCTCGGTCACCCTCCCAGTCACATTTGGTACAGAACAGAACTTCCGGACAGAGTACATCAAATTTGAAGTATCCGACTTCAAATCCTCTTACCATGCTATCTTGGGAAGACATGCACTAGCCAAGTTCATGGCAGTGCCGCACTATGTCTACCTGCTCCTCAAGATGCCAGGCAACACAGGAGTCCTTTCACTATGGGGAGACCTCCTCAAGTCCTTCGAGTGTGACAAGGAAGCAATAGATCATGCTTTTACTATCTGGGTTCCTAGTTCTGTCAGCGAAATACTTGCTGCTGCTAAAGAACTCTCACTCAAGGAGTCGATGCCTTCCAAGAAGCCAAGCCAATCATCGGTTAAACCAACAAATGGTGTGGGCACCAAGACTATCCAGCTACAAGAGGGAGACGACTCCAAAACAGCCATCATCGGAGCAGGACTGGGTGACAAATAGGAACTCGAGCTCGTCAACTTCCTTACGGCCAACCGAGATGTATTCGCATGGAAACTAGCGGATATGCTAGGGGTGCCCAAGGAGTTGATCGAGCATGCCTTGAAGGTCGACCCTAAAGCAACACCAAAAAAGCAACGGTTATGGCGGTTCTCACCGGACAAGCGAGAAGCCATCAAGAAAGAGCTGGCAAAACTACTCGCAGCTGGGTTCATCAAGGAAGTCTACCACCCTGATTGGTTGGCCAACCGTGTGCTCGTCCAGAAGAAGAACAACAATGAGTGGAGGATGTGCGTCGACTACACTGATCTAAACAAGCATTGCCCGAAGGATCCTTTCAGGCTACCACGTATTGATCAAGTAATCGACTCGATAGCAGGATGTGTCATGTTATCCTTCCTCGACTGCTACTCAGGGTATCATCAGATTGCCCTAAAAGAAGAAGACCAAATCAAGACGGCCTTCATCACCCCTTACGGGACATACACCTACAAGGCCATGTCCTTCGGGTTGAAGAATGCTGGCACTACTTACCAGTGTGCGATACAGCTGTGCTTCTTCGACCAGCCACATCGCAATATTGAAGCCTATATTGACGACGTCGTTGTCAAAACGAAGACCCAGGATCAATTCATCACTAACCTGGAAGAGACCTTCAACAGTCTCAGAAAATTCCGCTAGAAGCTCAACCCAACCAAGTGCGTCTTTGGAGTACCCTCTGGAAAACTACTCGGATTCATCGTCAGCAACCGAGGAATTGAAGCTAACCCAGAGAAGATCAATGCCATCATGGCCATGGATGCCCCAGCTACCATCAAGGACGTCTAGAAGCTTACAGGCTGCATGGCAGCCTTAAATCGATTCTTGTCCAGGCTTGGCGAACGGGGATTACCCTTCTTCAAACTCCTAAAGCGACAAGATAAATTCTAGTGGACTACAGAAGCCGTGGAAGCACTCGAGAATCTCAAGCATCATCTCCAGTCACCGCTGATTCTAACAGCCCCACTACCCAGTGAGGAATTACTCCTCTACATCGCTGCGACTACCCATGTAGTCAGTATGGCGATAGTAGTCGAACGCCTGAAGGAAGGCCACGCTTACGGTGTCCAGAGACCAGTCTAATTCATTAGTGAAGTACTTTCTGAATCAAAGGTTAGATATCCATCAATTCAGAAACTTCTATATGGAATTCTAATCACCTCCAGGAAGCTCCGGCATTACTTCGACGAATACAAGATCTCAGTCATAACTGACTTCCCATTGGGGATATACTCCACAATCGGGATGCCACTGGACGAATCTCAAAGTGGGCAGTTGAACTGGGACCTTTGGAAATCAACTTCAAGCCAAGAACAGCAATCAAGTCACAGGCACTAGTCGACTTCTTGGCTGAATGGCGGGAAAATCAAATTCCAGCACCCCAGAGCATTCCAGAACAATTGGGTGATGTACTTCGATGGCTCACTCAAGATCGATGGAGGCGGCGCAGGAGTTTTGTTCATCTCCCCCAAGGGAGAACAATTGAAGTATGTGTTCCAAATCTTGTTCAAGGTCTACAACAATGAAACTGAATACGAGGCATTGCTACATGGCCTCCGACTAGTAGTATCTCTCGGCATCAAGCGATTACTTGTCTACGGCGATTCTCTACTCGTCATTCAACAAGTCAATAAAGAATGGTACGTCAACAAAGATACAATGGACGCATACGTTGTAGAAATTAGGAAGCTCGAAAACAAGTTCTCAGGATTGGAAATCCACCATGTCGATCGCAACAACAACGTGGGAGCTGATGTCCTCTCCAAACTCGGGTCCACTCGAGCAACTGTTCCACCAGGAGTTTTTGTCCATGAACTTCACCACCCATCAGTCAAGGAACAAAGCCAACAAGCCACTGACACGGAGGCCCCGGCCATAGTCAGAGAAGTGCCGATGATTGCTGAAGATTGGCGAACTCAGTTTATTGATTTCATCAAGAAATTCAAGCTTCCACCACATGTTGATCCAAAAAGCGCTGAAGCTGCCCGCATCACCAGGCGCAACAAGGGTTTCGTCCTCGTTGGCGACAACCTATACAGGTGCTCTGCTTCAGGCATCCTCATGAAGTGCGTTACCCTTGAAGAAGGTAAAGACATCCTCCGAGAAATACACGAAGGAGTTTGCGGCAACCACGCTGCATCAAGGACACTAGTCGGCAAGGCGTATAGGTCAGGATTCTTCTGGCCAACAGCTATCTCGGACGCAGAAGACCTGGTCAGACGGTGTCCTGGCTGCCAATTCTTTGGCAAGAAGACTCACGTCCCAGCACACAACTTAATAACAATCCCTCCATCATGACCGTTCTCCTGTTGGAGTTTGGACATGATCGGACCATTAACCGTCGCTCCAGGAGGATTCAATCATGTGCTGGTAGTAGTCGACAAGTTCACCAAGTGGATCGAGTACAAGCCCATTGTCAAGATTTTATCAGATAGAGCAGTGGGTTTCATCTCCGACATTATCCATCGGTTTGGTTTTCCTCACACCATTATTACAGATCTTGGCTCCAACTTCACGTCACAATCTTTATGGGATTTCTGTGACAACTCCTGCATTGAGGTCAAATATGCTTCAGTAGCTCATCCTCGGGCAAATGGACAAGTTGAGCGCATCAATGGTTTAGTACTCGACGGCTTGAAGAAAAGACTCTACGACGCCAACACCAAGAAAGGCGGCAAGTGGATTCAAGAACTACCTCATGTAGTCTGGGGGCTACGAACCCAGCCTAACAAAGCAACTGGACAATCTCCTTTCTTCCTTACCTATGGGTCAGAGGCTATACTACCCGCTGATATCATGTGGAGATCCCCAAGAGTAGAAGCCTATCAAGAAGGAGAAGCAGATGAAGCTCGACAATTGGAGTTAGATTCAGTCGAAGAGGCCAGAGTCAATGCCTTAACTCAATCGGCTAGATATCTTCAAGGAGTCAGATGCTATCATGATCGCAACGTCCAGCAAAGATCCTTCAACATTGGAGATCTAGTACTTCGCCGGATTCAGGATGAGACAGGATTGCACAAGTTAAACTCCAGATGGGAAGGTCACTTCATCGTAACTAAGGTTACAAGACCAGGTTCATACAGAATCACTGATGCAGATGGCAATGAGGTATCGAATTCCTGGAACATCGAGCACCTGTGTAAGTTTTATCCCTGATCCAAGCAGCTTAGTGGTGTTAGTTGATTTCTTTAATAAAGTGAGGATCCTTATTGGCATATCGACTACATTAAAGGCAATTTTACGGCATCACCAGTTCAGGATAAGCTTACACAGTTTTCATCAGAACAACTACACAAGCCGCATCCTTTCCCTTAAAGGGCACAACCCACTCGCCTAGCTCGAGAAGGTGAATGGATACCTTTACTAGTTGTCCATCTTGGGTAACTTGACAGAGTTCATCCTAACAGGTCAACTATGAGGAACTCCAGCATTGTTGTAACTGCAGAACTACTCGCTCGCCCGAGTATGTTATGGATAGTACTGCATTTTGTCCATCTTAGGCAATCCAACGGGGTTCGTCCTAACAGGTCAATCTTAGTAGTTACTCCAGTCTACAAGTTAGACACCTTACTTGCCTCGCTCAAGTAAGTTTTGGATATCTTTCTGGCATTTACGTCTTGGATAGCCCGACGGGGTTCATACCTAATTGTTTGCCTTAAGGATTACTCCAGTCCTTGGCTAAAGGACACCTTACTCGCCCTGCTCGAGTAATTTTTGGATATCCCTTCGACATTTACATCTTGGGCAACTCGACGGGGTTCGTACCTAACAGTTCTGTCTTACAGATTACTCCAGTCCTTGGTTAGGACATACTACTCGCTTGCTCGAGTAGTTTTTGGATATCTTTACAAGTTTTTTCTATATGGATGGTTTGACGGGACTCATCCTAACTGATTAACTTTAAGGATTACTCCATGCGGGTATTCTACTCGATTGATCAACTAGCTCATACTTATCCTACGGTATCAGATTATGCTTCTGAAGACACACCAACAGGATACAAGCTATGAACAACGACAAGAGTTCACTGAAGATTATAAGAGTTGTTACAAGTAGTCTACTCTGCCATGTTCTTCAAAATTTCCTCCGCAATCACTTCTGATTCCTTACAATACTCTCGGAATTTCTCATCAGAGCAACTGGGAGCTATTCCTTTAGCTATCGGAGCTAAATTAAACTGAGGCAAGTATGACTTAAAAACTCCTATCATGTGGGTTAGATAATTCTTGGAAATAGCCATCATGACATCAAAAATTTTCTGGGGAGCTTCTTCCAAACGCTCCACCAAGGACTTGCTACTTGACGACTCTTCTTCAGTATCAACCACATCCACAAGAGCTTGAGCTGCTGCTATTAATCGAGTATGGCCTTTCGGAGAACCTGATGGGAAGATATCTCAGAAATTGATATGACAAAGCAAAATCGAGACAAAAGATCGAGTGCTTACAGGCTT
Organism: Panicum virgatum; assembly: GCF_016808335.1. Classification (NCBI taxonomy): domain Eukaryota; kingdom Viridiplantae; phylum Streptophyta; class Magnoliopsida; order Poales; family Poaceae; genus Panicum; species Panicum virgatum. Next base: position 43,130,194 of record NC_053149.1, on the reverse strand, counting down.
GGGCAGACTGCAATTGCTTCTGAAGCCTGGAATTTTCCTCTTGAAGCTTTGATTTTTCATCTTCAAGGCTCTTAATCTGGTGCTTCATCTCACAAACTTCCAGATGATGCTGCTGACTTGCTTCATAAAGTTTGTTCCGAGCAGCAAGGGCTTCATCTAGTCGTTTGGCAATCATGGCCTTTTGCTGCTCTAAGATCTTCTGATTGTCTACAGTCTTATATAAAGCATGAGACTTCAAGAAAGATCGATTGGCTACATCCTGAGACATACCAGGTGAATCTGGTCTAATATCAACATAGTGGCAGAAGACTCACCTTGGTAAATTTAAAGCTCCACTGCATACAATCTGCAAGTATTTTCATGTTGTCTAGAGACAACAGTGGATCATCAAATAGTTCCTTTCCTAACTCTTCCTAGGCTAACTGAGGCATAGACTGGAATGGTACCAGTCGAACGGAAGGACCTTTTGACCCTTCTGCTCCACTACTCCTAGATCCACCAGCTTTGGAGGCTCCATCAGCAGCCGTAGGAGTATCAGATGTTTTAGGGCTTGGTTCGCTTGGTCTCTCAGCTGTGTCTGCACTCGGGAAACTGGCAGCCGGGGTCTCGATCAACCCAATTACAGTAGAATCGGGGGCTAATCGACTAGTTCCTTTCGAAACACTAGACACCCAGTTGCGGAAGTCTTGGACTTGATCCTTTTCATGCGCTGAAAGATGTTGGACCCTAGCCATGCAAAATTCTGAATAAGAAAGCCGAGGCAAATGGGATACAATCAACAAAATATTATATACTTACTGGCCGGCATCAAGACGAGGAATTTTCCTCTGCAACATTGATCTGGGAGCCACCTTCCATTTCTTGCTGTCGTTGGAATCAGCATTTGCAGAAGTCGGAGGCATACAATACCAGGATTTATAATTCTTCTGCAGAAAGAAGCTAATACTTAGTCAGAAGATCAAAAAATGGTTTACTACAAGTACTCGACATGGTATCCAAAGCACGTACCCAGGCATTCTCGGGAGGATTTTGTGCCGAGAAGAGTGTTGGAAGCATCAAAGACTTGTCGAAGTTATCGAGTACTTTGCAGCATATCTTTATTACTTTAGACTAAGCCATTGGTTCTGAGGACATCCTAGTGGGATACTGCGCACCTTCATATCTAAAGGTAGGATGCTTTCGCAGCTGGAGAGGCTGCATCCGGCGACCGATAAATGAGAAGACCACATGAACTCCAGTGACTCCCTTTTTCTTAATAATGGCAATCACACGAAGAATGGTTTCAACTTGCTTGCCACCAGGTCCTCTACTCGACCAACTCTCCTGGACTTGGGGGGCACCAGCAGTCCTTTCTGGAAGTGGGGATTCAAAGTTCCCAACATGGAACCAGAATTTCTTCCATTCGGCTCCTTGACCCGCCGGATCATAAACCAAGTACTCGCCTCGGGTCTCAGGGCAGAGTACCAATTCACATCCCTCGATGACAGTGGGATTGGTGGCATTAGGGATTGGAACAAGGAAGAAGAAATGTTGGAAAAGGTGGAAATGGGGGAGAATTCCAAGGAATGCCTCATAGAAATGAGTAAAAATTGAAAGATACAAGATGGATTGGGGATTGAGATGGTGTAACTGAATTCCCCAAAACTGAAGAAGTCTATAGAAAAAGTCTGACACGGGAAGAGTGAGACCACATTCTACAAAATTGCGAAACATAATGGTGTCAAGGGTACCTTCCATGGGGTAATCTTCTCCTTCACCAGCGTGCCACTGGCTTACGCCCTACTCTTGGAGGAGACCCATACTCTCCAATTCCCGGACCAGTGACTTAGACATCTTGCTTTTACGCCAGCCTGTGGACATATTGGCGATCGTTCCCTCTTCAATCTTGAACTTGTTCTTCTTGGGAGCCATCTCACAGTCACGAGTTTTCACTCGGGGGCTACGAGAGGGGCTTTTGGATTTTTACTGAGAAGAGACAAATGTGAATCTGAGTTTGACGGCGGCCAGGATTTCAAGGGGTAAAACCCTTGGAAGTTTTCAATCGGCTTTATATGGTCTTCAAGGGCAATTTTATGAATATTCGGGATGCCAACGGATTCTTTCCTTCTCAGGGAAGTTTTCAATTTTTTGCCACGAGTTTACATTGATTCTTAAATCTAAATGGAGGAATTTAAATTCAAGACTTGGGGGCTGCGGGATATGTGTATCAGAGATTTATTTTTCAATTTTTTTGGAAAATAAAGAAGGAAAAAAGACTGAAGTGACCCTCAGCCTGATTCTGCGATTCAATCTAAGGCTCGGGGGCTACTCCATATGGAGCGGGAGTACTTCGCGCACCATATATGATCAAGATTTCGGGGCTTGAGCACCTCACAGCCTCGGAGCAACCATGAGTACTTGGAGGACAACTTGGCGCATCAGAAGAAAGACCCAGAAGCAACCAGAAGGATGTTCTGACTAGTTGAAGTACTCGAAGACGCCGTCCAAGTACTCGATGCCTGCAGGACTAGGCTACGAAGAGCTCGGGAGCTTGTCAGACCCAGGACAGCGGGACTGCTCACAAGCATAGAATGTTCTAGAGTAAGAAATAGCTCATGGATGTACCTTACCTCTTTTGTAACTACCCGAATAGGCGTAGTACTAGCTGTAGTACAAGGAAACTACCCGATCGTGTAGTAGAAGGACTCCAACTGTACTCAGCTAGGACTTTCCATGTAACCCTGTCCCCTGGATATATAAGGGCGGGCAGGGACCCCCTCGAAACACATCTACACCTAAGGCAATACAAACCACCACACAGGACGTAGGGTATTACGCAACTCGCGGCCCGAACCTGTCTAAATCATTGTGTTCCTTGCACCATCGAGTTCCAAAGCCGTCGATCCCTACCTACAAACCCTACTGCTAAGGGTATCCATGAACAGGCTTGGCGGTAAACACCGATAGTAAGGTAGTTGTGCTTGTCTTTCACGCCAAGGGAGAGCATCAGAGGCCGCCAAGTGGGGCCGACCTGCCTACCCTAGGCCAGCCGGCCTGGGGATACGGCCATCTGGCCACCACCTTTGAGTGGATGGTCTGGATTCCTTCCTGAAGTCGGTGGCGGTTGCGTGACTCCAACTGAGATAGTTAGAGGCCGGCCGGCCTCTCCTTGGCCGGTCGGCCTGGCTCTGGCTCAGCTCGGGCTTCCGTTGCTCTGGCACGTTGTTCTCAAGATGCACACAGCTCCTCAAGTCGGTTTGGGTCCTAAATCTTTGGGTTGTCATTGAAATTGGGCCCAACTTGACTTGGCTCAAGCCTTTCGATCTTAACTTGTGAATTCTTCCTGAACCACATTTGGGTGGACTTGATCTTGTGCTCACAGCCATGTTTCACAAAGTTTCATGATGAAACCTCACAAGGGTAGGCCGGCCGGCCTGGGATTCACCCCATTTCAGCTCATTTTCGTACATGTTGTTCCTGGATTCAAATAATCACCAAAACTCATAGAACTTGTTAATGTTAGTGAAAATTATAACAACATATTTCTAAAATCATGAAATCCGAAGAAATGTTGGCGGTAAAAATCATCAAAATCGACCGCCAACACATCCCCCACACCTAGACTTTGCTCGTCCCGAGCAAAAGGAGTCGACAAAGATCCTGAGGATCAAGCAAACTCCAGGGTTCACGAACTCAGGTATGCATAAGAATTATTTCAAAGCTTTCCTTTCATACCTCAGATTCCGGGTGGCTAACGCCTTTATGTTCACCTATTGATCCCCAGAATAAATCAACGAAGATCATGACTAGCTCCTATTTTGTAGTACTTGGAAGATTTTTGTTTTTAAATAAATTCAAGGCATACTCTTTTTGCTCAAGTCACTCATTCACTCGATATTTGTTCACAACCTTACTGGCTCTTCCAGAAGTTGTTCTGTATACGAGTATGTGGAGCTAAGTGAAGGATGTCGCATACCCTCAGCATTTATATTGCAAGATCAAACCTAGTGTCTCTTAGTAGCCTAGACGCTCATCTCATGGGTCAAGTGCAAGTGAGAAATGAAGGTATATGTCTATAGTGGTTTTGTGTCTAGCACCCTAAACCTTCCCCTTCTTCTTTTTTTTTATGAGAGACATGAATGTCATTCATGGTTTTCTTTCTTTTCAGGGGGGTGCAGTGCCGTTTTGCAACCACTATCTCATGAACTTTGGGATGATGGACATGTACGTGGATGACCCAAGAAGATGAAGCAATCTAAACTTCTTTAGAGTCACTAAGTTTGAGCGAGCTCACAATGCAGAAGATAGCTATAGACTTGGATTTTATATGTATGGCTCTGGAACAGGCATTGGTTGAGCATATGAGTTTGCCTGGTTTTGAGTTTTCAAAATAAAAACTTCCAAGACCTTGAGTCAAGAGCTAGCACAACTTCATGTCATTATATCATAGAGAACAATAAGCTAACGATCAAGCGATCCTAACATAAGTTCCAGAGGCAATTCGGTACTTGCATAAGAAATAAAACTTAGCAAAACCATTTTTGTGAAAAGATTTCTCCAGGGAAGTTGTCTTGGTGTTTTTGCCAAAATCTCAGGCCTGCCGGCCTGGTTTAAGCCGCCCGTATTGATTTCCTCTTGGAATTCATCTGAATTTCTCTGGAATGTTGAGTTCACCCTCCTCATTCGGAATTGCTGCGCAGTACACAAAATATGAAAGCAGGGGTGTGGTTGGCACATGCATGTGCACCAACCACATAAACACTAGGAGGAATAAACTTTAATTTTATTTTATTCAAAGCAAAGATGGGGGTGCTGTTGATTACAAATTAAATGAAACAAAGAAATAAAGGAAAATAAAGCACCCAAACTAAAACTAAGACTAATCTAGGCCTAATACCTACTTGGGATCCGGGGATCTGTAGAGATCCTCGTTCCCGGTCGCCTTCGCGAGGCGTTTGATCTTGGAACAAACTACCTTGCGAAGGGTGTCGACCCTATCCCCTAACTCCATCCTATCAATCTCCGTCTCAGCTACACGCTCATCCATATTGTTGAGGCGTAGCCGGAGAGCGGCGAGCTGCTCACGGAGCGAAACGATGTCGTTGGGCTCCTCCTCCTCATCGTCATCGTCGTCGTCGGAGTCATTGTAGGCGTGGACCTCTGGCGGTCCACGGATCGGTTGTGGCCGGATGTGGCGACGCACCAAATCCGGCGGGAGATCTGTACTGCTGCGATCCAGTGGCGGGGTGAGCACATTCCCCCTACTGACCTTAGCCCTAGACACGCGGTGGCGTGGATGGCTAAGACTGGCGGGAGAGTACTCCGGGGAGTACGTGGACAAGTCTTGCTACACCATCTGGAGTGCAGCGACTTGCGCGACATGTGCCCCTCCCAACAAGGTTCCTACGCGCTTCGTCACAACCTTCCTAGGGGAAAGAACCCTTGTGGTATGTCTTGTCGGGCTGCGCATGCGGGAGCGCACGAGGGCCCCTGATCCCGGGCCCTGGACGGAGCTCTCCACCGAACCGAGAGACGAGCGGCCTCGGGGTGAGGCCTGGGGTTGGCGCCCCTGGCCAGCTGGCAGCGATGGCGAGAATGCAGTGATCTCCACTAGTTCCAGAATCCTAACACTGCTCGACGATGCACGAGTTTGGTTGGACTTGGAGGGTGCTCTAGGAGTGGGTGTGTCCATGGTCTCGGATTTCGGTATTTTTGGGGAAGATTGCGAGGCCATGGTAGTGATCTAGGAGAAAGGGACGAAACTTGGAATGAGATCTGGTGAAAGGCTGTGGAATGAGGAAGAAGAGGGAGCCTTTCGATTTAAATCAACACATCGTGCTCCGAACACCCAGGAACGGAATGTTTGTGCTGAGGTGAACATTGCACGAGAGGATGAGGCCGAACGGCCTCGGAGCCAGGCTGGCCGGCCTGGGGTAGGCCGTCCAGCCCCACCTTGTAAGGTGTAGGCTGCGGTTTTCAGGAGGCTTCTCGTCATCCCTTCCTTTCTCGGGTATTTTGGTGTTTGGGTCTAGAAAAGGAAAGAAAGGATAGGGAGGAATAGAAAAGAAAGGTCTAGCCTAAGGTAGGGCACATTTTAGGTACGGTGACGACCATAGATGGTTATTCTATCTCGGACAACTCGTAGACATCTACTTCTTCGAGCTCCGAAATTTCGGGGTCGAGGAATATTTTCAATCTCTGGCCATTTGCCTTGAAAACATTCCCGTCATCGTTCTGGATGGTTATAGCGTCGTAGTCAGAGCGGCGTTGAGCACTGAAAAGGGGCCTTCCCACTTGCTTCTAAGCTTACCGTGACCAAACAGGCGAACACGGGAGTTGAAAAGGAGTATCTTATCTCTCGCTTTGAACTGTCTGATCTTGATATGCTTATCATGCCATATTTTTGTTCGCTCTTTATAGAGTTTAGAGCTGTGGTAGGCCTTCTCCCTCCATTCATCCAATTCAGCCAGTTGGATTTGTCGCTTGATTCCGGCTGATTGGAGATCCATATTCCACCTCTTAATTGCCCAATGGGACTTATACTCGAGTTCAACTGGCAAATGGCAAGACTTGCCACAAACTTGTTGATACGGTGTCATACCAATCAGTGATTTGTAAGCCATTCGATAAGCCCATAGTGCCTCGAGTAATTTGCTTTTCTAACCCTTCCCCATGGCATTGACTGTGGCGGAACCACCCAAAACTACTGGGCCCGGGTGCTCTGATCTTTGTTGCTAAGCAACTCTGACCCAAATTGGCACTCACCGGTAGTTCCTCGAGTGAAGCCTCGATAAAAGCCACGCTATTCCAGGATCAGCAGACAACACTCACACGAAGGTGAGCCAAGAGATTACAACACAGTACATTTCATACATCTCAGAGTGATTGCAACGGAAAGAAAATTTATTACAATCCAGATTCAGAATAGTAAAGTACTACAGAGTTCCATCTACTCAAATTATTCAAGTCTCATTGTTCAGCGGAAGCATTAAAAGATAACTAGCGAAATAACGTGACACATCGATAAAGCCCGTACGAAAGCGTCACTCAGCGGGAGGGTGATCAGCACCAGCTGAAGGGCCATCCCACTCAAGAGACCAACCCGGAGGCAAGGTACACGGCCAATTAAGACTCGCAAACAGATCCTCGAAGTTAGTACCTGAAAAACAGTGCCACAAGGAAGGATGAGTATACTAATACTCAGCAAGACTTACCCGTCACTGGATATAACATAGTCCGATAACTAGACATGCAAGGCTTTTTGGTTGGTGGGGTTTGTTTTGCCAAAAATGCCACTAAGAGTTGGTCCTTATTTTCAGATTTTATCTAGCCATCTTCTAGTTGGATTAACCGTTCTAAGTTGACATCTAACACTACACAAACATGGTAGAGCAACCATTTAAACGACCAGCAGTATTATCATCATCATGTTCCACTTGTTACTCTGTGTGACCGAAAACATTAAGCAATCTAATGCCGTGAGAGACGGACGATTCTGAATCGAATTTCAACCTGGCCAAGGGAACCTAACACACACGCATGGGGATCGACGCCGCTACAGAGTCCGACCACTCTGCCCCGTACATCGCGACAAAAATATAAACCCTACTTCTACCAAGATGGTGCGAGATTGTTCCACTCGCTGATCCAATCAGGTACTTAAGCTTACCAATTACCATATTTCTCGGCATGTGGCTAGTACTTTCAGACCGCGACCTTAACCATTTTTGACTACACCAGCGGGGTATCACAACTACACAACCCCGCCCGTTGTCCTTATATTTCAGCAGGAATTAAAGTCAGTAAAATTCCTATTTGCTCGCGAGAGGCAGGAAACCCCTCGACTTCTACCATACCTAATTAGCATGGCAACTAGTCGATAAAAAGATCCGGGTATCAAACATAGGGACCTAGGGATCATGCATCTGAGGTTTTCGATCAATGCCTAGAAAACTTAAATGCAAAAATAACTTATTACAACATATTATAAATAGCTAGATGAATAATAACTCAGAAAATAGTGGGATTATGCACTAGGGCTTGCCTTCTTGGGCACTGTCAGGCAGAGAAACCTCTGGGGCTTGGCCCAGGTCTTGAGATAAATTAGCACAGTTCAAATTAACCTCCTGATCCACACGAGAGTCCGCGGGCACCAATTCGTAGTCACCATCCGCGAGATTAACCATTTCTATATGCAATGCAAGATTATGAGTTATTCATGAATAACGATTTCTTTCCTTCACGATAAAGTTGTAGTTCAACAGAAGTTAATTCAGTGATGATCTCAAAATTTCATTTCATGGGCAGTCATTTATGCAGTAGTAAACACAACTATGTTTCTTCATGAATGAGTGTGGTGTTTGGTTTTCATTTTTATCATTAAAACGTAACATGTTTTCACTATTTCATAACAACAAAAATTACTCATGAGCTAGTGATGAAAAAATTAAAGTAACACAGATCCCAAACTTTAGCATCTATGGTATAAATTTTAGCATCTAACTTTAAAGCAATTAACCATAACTATTCATGTAATTAGATTACTCTAGTTGCTTCACCTTTCTGCACAGAACGTTTGACAAGGGTTCTGGTGCTACAATTTTTACGGGAGCATCTACAAAGCATCTACTCAGTACTGTAATTTTTCCAGATTTTATATACTTATACATCAGAGGTGACAAAATGAACAAAATTAGCAAGCTATTAACTAAGATTAAATCTACAGAGAGTTAGCATAATTTTTCCAAAGTTCATTCTATCAGTACTGCATGTGAACTTTTTATTATAGCGAGCACATACTCTAAACAAGAACATGTCCCAAAATCATGATCAGATATGGTGTAGTTTACTCAGAACAAAAATGGTAAATCTAACCATGAGATGATAAGCATGATTTTTAACTAAAGCAAAACTCAGTAACTGCAGCTCAAAATTTTTAGACAGGATCACAGAACTAAAGTGAGAATTCAGAAATAAATATAGATTTTTACGAGCATAAAAACTATATATGATGAATTAAGTTGATTAAACAAGCATAAATCATGGTATATAGCAAATGAACTCTAATAAATATGAAATTTATGGATTAACATGGAATCAGTTACACATGCATGCAGTACAAATTCCAGAGAAAGTTTATGTATATGTTTTCCAGTATTAAATCCTGAATGTCAACAATAGATTAGGGAATCTTGATTGTTCCAACATGATAACTGTTTTGCTTGGGTGCCATATTTTTACTATGAGCTTAATATTCCATTAGTGATAATATATTCAAAAATCAAGGTCATTTGTTGAGTGGAACTTCCTGAACATGCATAGGTTGATTTTCTTATTCTTTTTCCTAGATTAAATTTGGTAGAGTTTCTGCAGATTTGACTGTTACAAAACTTGTAGATCTTGTTACAAGGATTCCAGATCAGTCGACTTTACATTTTTACAATTTTTCTGTGATTTGTTTTGCATTTTAGAAGTTCACTGACAAACACTGGAAATCTTGCAAACACACCCTCGAGCGAAAAAAACAAATTACAATCGGGTCCTTCGCCGGCCTTCTCCGCCGTTGCATCTTGCCGGTGGTGTTCTGCTAGGCAGGGCTTACCGGGACAGCAACGGGGAGGCGCGTGAGAGAGAGAAGGTCGAGGAACACCCACCCTTGTAGACGTTCGGGTGGAGGATGGTCGGAGACGAGCTCGTCGGCGCTAATGGCGGAGAAGATGTTCGGGTCGCCGGCGTTGTAGGTGAAGGAGGGCTCGGGGTAGAGGAATGTCGCGCGCACGAGCACCGCGAGAGCGTGAGGAAGCTCCTGGGGTAGCTGTCGTGCACGGTCTCCCTTTGGGTTGGCCGGTCCGCGGGGAGCCCGAGCTCGCCGGCGGCAGCGCAGAAGGGGAACGGCGACGGGGAGGCGTTTGGGCTCGATTCCGCGCGCGTGGAGCTTAACTGGAGGGTGGCGAAGCTGTTGGGGTGGATGGATGGAGCAATGCGGGGCTGTGGTGGCCGGTCCGCGCGAGCTAGATCTCGCCGGCCATGGCGGACGGTGGAAGGAGGGAGAAGAAAGGGAAGTCGCGCGACGGCGGGGCTCTGGGGCTACTTATAGGCCGGAGAGCAACTGGGCGAGGGGAGTGGCGTCTGGGGAAGGTTGGTTTGGTCCGGGACGATTCAACGGCGGGTTGGCAGAGCGAGCAGCGGCGCTGCGCATGGCGGGGCGGCGTGGTAGCTCGGGAGGGCGCCAGGGACGCGTGTTAGCATGGGGAGGTGCCAAGGGGTAGGCCAGGTGGCGCTGGAGGGCTTCCCCGGGTCCATTTGGCCGCGGACGCGCCATGGACGAGGTCCACCGGCGGTGTACGGCGGGCGAAACAGAGCAGCCGAGAGGAGAGAGATGGAGGTGAGGGCCTATCTGCGATTTCTAAAAGTTTAGGGACCTCTCGGTAAAATAAAAATATCTCCTACTTAGAGAGCTCAAATGAAAAAGTGTTGAATACCAATTTTGCATAACTTTTCAAGATCTACAACTTTTGTGTTATGCAAAGTTTCATTTGAAACTCACATTTTGAACTATTTGTAAATTTTCAAACTTGCACAAAAGGGATTTGGTTTTATTCAGTTTTTGATTGATTTTTTGGCTGAAGTTCAATTGAGCACATGTCAATTGAAGTACCTCTCATGAGCCAACTAAAATTTTGTGCACATTTTTGAATTGAAATTTGAGTAGCTTTTCACTCCTTTTTCTTTCTCCTTTAATTTCTTTTGTATACTTTGACTTTTATTTGACCTCTCCTCTTTGAATTAATTTCCCACATTTTTTTTAAGTTTAAATAGGGTACAATGATCTGTATTTAAGTGTACTGACACTGAGGTGTCACAACCTACCCCCCTTAAAAAGAATCTTGCCCCGAGATTGGATGATTGAATTTCGGTAGGGAAAATGATATACCTGAGGTGGAGCTAAGAAAACCCGGATAATGTCGATTAAGATAATCTTCCGTCTCCTAGGTGGCTTCTTCTTCAGTGTGATGAGACCACTGAATTTTATACATTTTTACCACCTTTCGATGAGTACCTCTCTCTTTTTGATCCAAAATTCTGAGTGGATATTCGGTATAAGAGAGATCGGGCTCCACTAAAATTTCTTGTTGATCGATGATTTCAGTAGGAACTCGAACACATTTCTTGAGTTGGGATATGTGGAAAACATTATGGATGGCGGCAAGTCGTGAAGGAAGTCATAAACGATAAGCCACGAGTCAACATTCTTCAATGATTTCATATGGCCCGACATAGTGAGGTGCTAGCTTACCCTTGACTCCGAAACGTTGAACGCCTCAAGTTGGTGATACCCGTAAATAAACATGGTCACCAACCATGAACTTCAATGGATCCCTTCTTTTATCAAAATAACTCTTTTGCTGAGACTGGGCTGCTCGGAGATTTGCTTGTACTATTTTTACTTTTTCCTCAGCCTCGACCACTAATTCGGGTCCAAATATTTGACGTTCTCCAGTCTGGGTCCAACTCAAAGGAGTTCGACACCGTTGACCATACAAGGCCTCGAATGGTGCCATCTTCAGACTGGCCTGATAGCTGTTGTTATAAGAAAACTCAGCTAAGGATAAACATTTGTCCCAGTTCTTGTCATAATGGATGACGCATGCTTGAAGCATGTCCTCGAGAATTTGATTCACCCTTTCGGTCTGTCCGTCAGTGTGTGGATGGTAAGCTTAGCTTTGAATTAATTTAGTTCCGAGAGCCTCTTGGAGCTGCTCCCAAAACCTTGCCACAAACTGAGGACCACGATCCGAGATAATCATTTTGGGTACACCGTGTAGACAGACAACTCGATCGATATAGATTTCGGCATTTTTCTTGGCTCGATATTCCGTATGCACTGGAATAAAATGAGCAGTCTTTGTGAGCCTGTCGACAATGACCCAAATGGAATCATGATGCTGAGAGGTATTTGGTAAGCCCACGATGAAATCCATACTGATATCTTCCCATTTCCAAGACGGAATTGGCAGAGGTTGGAGAGTTCCAGCAACTTTCAAGTGACTAGCTTTCACTCTCTGACATGTGTCACACTCTGCGACATATTTGGCAATCTCTCTCTTCATGCGAGTCCACCAGAAATTTTGTCAGAGATCTTGGTACATCTTGGTGCTACCCGGATGAATGGAAAATTTAGAGAGATGTGCTTGGTCCAGGATTTGTTTCCGCAGCTCATGATTTTTGGGAACGACTAGGCGATCCTCGAACCACAAGATTCCTTTATGGTCTACACGGAAACACTTGTATTTATTTTCGCCTTCTACTACTTTCTGTTTGATGATACCAACACTTTTGTCATGTAATTGTGCCATGATGGTTTTGCCATAAAGTGTCAGTTCCTCCGAAATATGATTTAGAGAACCCTGAGGAATGATCTCCAATTTCAGCTTTTGCATTTCAGCACACAATGTGTCATTATATGACTCCACTGAAAGGCAATTGCAGTGAACCTTACGACTGAGCGCATCGGCTACGACATTAGCTTTGCCCGGATGATAATGAACTTCCAGGTCATAATCTTTGATTAATTCCAGCCATCTTCATTGCCTCATATTCAGCTCACTTTGGGTGAAAATGTATTTGAGACTCTTATGGTCGGTATAGATATTGCAATGAGTGCCCATAAGATAATGTCTCCAAATCTTAAGAGCATGAATAACTGCGGCTAGCTCAAGATCATGAGTGGGAAAATTTAGCTCGTGTGGCCGAAGAGCTCGGGAAGCATATGCTATAACCCGATTGTCTTGCATTAGAACACAACCAAGGCCAGTACCTGAAGCATCACAATAAACATCGTAGGGTTTATTGTTGTCAGGTTGAGCCAAGACTGGTGTTGTGGTTAGATGTGCTCTCAATGTATGGAATGCTTCATCGCACTTCGCATCCCATTTAAACTTGACATCCTTCCTTAGTAGTTCTGTCATGGGTTTTGCAATTCTGGAGAAGTCCAGAATAAATTTGCGGTAATACCCCGCCAAGCCGAGAAAACTGCGAATCTGATGAACTGAATTAGGAGGTTTCCAGTCCATCACATCTTGTACTTTGCTGGGGTCAACTGATATGCCTTCACTGGATATAGTGTGACCTAGAAATTTGACTGTGTCTAGCCAGAATTCACACTTGGAGAATTTTGCATACAGCTTATGATCTCTGAGATGTTGAAGAACAATGCGCAGATGTTGTTCATGTTCTGCCTCATTCTTGGAATAGATCAGAATGTCGTCGATAAAAACCACGACAAACTTGTCAAGTTCCGGCATGAATACCGAGTTCATGAGATACATGAAATAAGCTGGCGCATTGGTGAGACCGAAAGACATAACCAAATATTCATAGAGACCATATCTGGTTGAGAAAGCGGTCTTGGGAATATCACAAGGCCAGATTTTAATTTGATGATACCCCGAACGAAGATCAATCTTGGAGAAGATCTTTGCGCCAGCCAACTGATCAAACAGTACATCAATGCGGGGAAGTGGATATTTATTTTTGATGGTCACCGCATTGAGAGGCCGGTAGTCAACACACAACCTCAGATTATCATCCTTCTTCTTTACGAACAATGCTGGACAACCCCAAGGTGAAGCACTTGGGCGAATAAAACCTTTGTCCAGAAGTTCTTGCAGCTGGATTTTTAGTTCAGCTAATTCTTTAGGCGGCGTTCGGTACTGGCCTTTTTGAAATAGGTGCTGTACCAGGCTGAAGTTCAATGACAAATTCGATATCCCGGTCTGGCGGCATACCAGGTAAATCGTCCGGGAACACATCTGCATATTCACGGACTACCAGAATATCTCCGATACGAATATCTTTCATGGCATAGGCACTAGAGTTGTTGCATGGGTGATGAGGTAAATATAGGACCGAATGACCATGGGTTGGAGAATTTATTTCAACGGCTCGGGAAGAGATATCTAACAATACCCCATGTCTTTTCATCCAATCCATTCCCAGAATAATATCCATACCTTCTAGTGGCAATAAGATTAAAGTGGTAGGAACGGTTTTACTACCCAAACTAAGTGGCGCATTATGAACGATTTGGTTTGATGCGACTTTACCACCCGGAGTAGATATCATGAATGACCCTTTCGTGTGACAAAATTCTAACCCAACCCTTACTCCAAATTTAGAACTAATGAAGCTATGAGATGCACCAGAATCGAATAAGATAACTGTGGGGTGATGGTTTATAGAGAATGTACCCGACATAATTGGTGCTCCCTCTGGAAGGTCAGCCAAGTTGGTGAAATTAAGTCGGCCCTATCTGACTTGAATGGTTTGTCTCATGACCTTGTTCTGATCATTTCTGCGAGAAGCCTGCCCTTGAGATTGTCCCGCCTGGGGGCACATCTTGGCAAAGTGATCCGGACTCCCGCATTTGAAACAATGGTTATTGTTGTCAGGGTGAGCGGCTTGCTGAGTACTCGGCCTAGGGCCAGTCTGCTGCTGCTGAGGTGCAAATCGAGCTTGCTGAGGTAGCCCGAATCGAGTCTGCTGCTGCTGCTGAGGAGAACGAATAATCCAACGCCCTGGCTGAGGGGCCTTCTGAGAGGGTGCGGGTGGGTTATTCTGCACAAGGCGATACCTCGGTGCAGAGGCACTCGAGGGTCCAGCATGTGCCTTGCGCTTCTTTTCAGCGCGGTGTGTAGAAATAAGATCCTCCTGGGAGATAGCCATATTCACCAATTCATTGAAGGAGTCCGCACGGACAAGATTTAGCCTTTCTTGTAACTTGGTGCTAAGGCCTCGACGGAAGCGTTCACGCTTCTTAGCATCGGTATCCACGTGATGTCCAGCATATTGACACAATTGATTGAATGCCTGGGCATACTGCACTACAGTACGAGTGCCTTGAGTTAATGCCAAGAACTCGTTGAGCTAACAGTCAAAAAGTCCAGCTAGAATATGATGATCCCGAAAAGCTATTTTGAACTCATTCCAATTCACCACATGATCAGCCGGTAGCATCCCGTGGTAATGATCCCACCACATACGAGCTGATCCGCGAAGCTGCTGTGCGGCGTAGCGAGTCTTGTTCGCTTCCGAACTAAGGAGTAGTCAATAGAGAAAACTTGGACTCGATTGTGCGAATCCAAGCGTCCGTGTCCAGAGGCTCATCCGCTTTAGTGAACAGCGGAGGCTGAGTACTGAGGAAATCTTGGTAGCTCGCTTCTTGTGCTTGATGAGCATGATGCCCACCCCGCGGTTGTTGCTGAGCTTGAACCAACTGCCGCAAAATTTCCGTCTGGGCGGCAAGAACCTCAGCGATACCCACTGGTGGAGGAGGTGGAGGTGGATCGCCATTCCCCCAGGCTCCAAAACCACTAGGGGTGCCTCGAGTTGATCTAACCATCTAAAATGTGAGTACTTTTGCATTAGGCTCAACATTATCATCATTTCAAATGGAACATACAACTCAAAATGACAGGAAGTAATAGAAATCGCTTAAATCATGTTGTGCAGAAAAACCAGTGATACGAAATCGCTCATAACTGGAGTCTTGTACATGATATAAACTTGAAACTTTTACAGGAGATAGATAATTTCATGAGCTACAACTTTGGTATTCATCACAAAGTCAGATTCCAAGAGTAGGTTAGTCGAAAAATTCATTTACTCCTCCTCTGGTTTTTCTGTTTTACAGGAAACAGAGCTTCTGTAATTTGCGATTATCTCCTGTGATACTAATCCGTTTGAGCTGAAATTTTGTGAGCATTTCCACGATGAAATTTGGAACAACTTTGGTATTCAACTCAGGAGCTAATTCATAAAGGAAAAAGAGGATAAGAATTCGAACTAGCTGCTGCATTCAGCTTTTCACAGATCACCGATATTTCACATTAGTAGCATTAGAGATTCATTACATTCATCATCCTCTCATTTCTACTTGGTTACTTCTAACATCAGTACTAAGGGGGTTACTCAACTCTAAGTTAGCCTAGTAGCCATGATCCAAAAGTAGGCTACACTAAGAGGAGTCTACAAAAGCTAAGAAAACAGCACCTCGGTCTACATATTGACCGATGCCTCACTCGCCGCGGGAGTATGAACCTCAACCGGTGCGGGCTGCGGCGCCTGGTCCTCAGAGTCCATCTCCGAAACTCCCTGGATCTCCTGGGACTCATCCTCACCGTCCACCTGCATCTCGTCGGGTGGTGCGTGAAGGGCATCCTGCGCGTGCTGCATCTCGTGTAGCTGCCCCTGGGCCTCGTCCAAGTCAAGCTACAGGTCGTGAAACTGGTCCTCCAGGAAGTTGATCGTAGCGTCACGATCCAACACCGTGTCCTGAAGCTCGTGAACCTGGCCGTGGAGCTGGGCGATAAGAGCAGCCCTGCTCTCGAGCTCGGCACTAGCCTCTTGAAGCTGCTCGTCTCTCAGCTGAACAGACAGGTGCAAAGCCTGAGCCTGGTCCACCAACTGAGCGACGGTGTAACTCTGGTACGTGTGAAGTCTGTAGAGACCGTCTAAGCACATCGCTGTCGTCCAAAGTGCCCCGACCGGGTTGAGGGTAGCGACCACGTCCACGTGTGCCATCCGGTCAAGCCAAAGCGGGTCTGTCGGGTCGGGTGCAGGGAACAACCCGAACGCGGTCAGAACCACCTCCAGAGGGTGCGAAGAGCAAAAAGTGGTCATCGCCCTCATGGCGGTAAGCTCCCAAGTGTCCAGCAGATAGTGACCGACCATCTGAGTCACGATCGGCTCCCACCCGTTGAGCAGGTGCTGCGGGATCACCATCATCACACTGCAGCGACGAACTCCGTCCTCCACAAACTCGTGGCCATCGTAAATCGGTGGCTGGAGGAAACCGGCTACACTCAAAAGCTCCCAAAGACGGCGAGGAAATCCGTCCCAGTGCAAGCAAGCGGAGTGCACGTGCCCCTGCGCGTCAACCACCAGCAGCTCTTCCATCTGTCCCAACAAAAGACCGATGGTTCAGCTGATGGTAAACAAGGAATAGCTGACTCTGTACAGTGAAAGAAATTGCCAAAACGATAGATAATATGCTCCGAAAATTCTCAAAAATTTACACAAGATCCCTATGATAATAAGGAACGATTCATCTAGTCATCACTAAGATCAATTCGGACTCCAGGGGGGTGATATGCTCAGGTTTTCAGAATGACGTCCACCAGGAAAACTGGGTGCCCATAGAGGGTGTATTTTGACCACAACTCCCAAACCAGTTGTCTAAAATAATTCCAATTTTTATGGTAAGTTCATCACTTAGTTATATACAACTTTCATATTGAAAGATTTTTCATTTGAACAGCTTATGAAGGTCGAAAAATTTCAGTTTGTACAGACTGTTCAGAGTTGACAGCTTTACATAGGGTTGATATAAAATCATAAATACCAAGCTAGAATGATTAAAAAATTCTCAAATTTTTACAAGAGTTTGATAACTTAGGTAAAATCATTTCGTCTTACTACCCTAAATTTATTTGAATAATTTAACAGAGGGTTAAAATTCGTGGAAACTAATTTCCCTGAATTTGCAGACTATCTAGATGCTCCTTAGGATAGGATTTTAGCCGATTTGATTGCGATTTCTTCCAAAGTTTTCTTTGTTAACAATTTTGATGATGAATGCAGAACCTATCCGTCCTCACCAAGGAAAAGAATTGCCAAGTAACCTTGGTCTTACGCAATTGACTTTGGTGGCATACATATTACGTCTCTCACTATGTAGCTACTCGATATAGCTAGATAGCCTAAAATTCAATTTCGAGTTAGCGTACCTGTAGAAAAATTGACAATATATAAATTAAACCTTCCGTGACAGCACTCACGAAAGCGCTCCCATACATTACCGATCACTATAGAACCGGCATCCATACAATTACCGTCGTATGGACAACGTTAAGCATACGTCATCGAAACAATGTATTGACTGAGTACCGTCTTTGATGGGGAATTGAATTCCAATTACGAACCATTACTCCCCATATAATCAACCGAAGTTGGTATATGCGCAGCAGCTCAAGTAGGCCACTGCTTGAGCTCCAGCGTTCGGCTCGCATCACCGACGGGAAGGTCAGACTCCCTCAGCTGACTTAGTAAGCATACCTCGGCGGCGATGATGTAGTTGCAGAATTTAAATTACAGAATTTAATTGCTGGAAAGTAATGTGCTGGAAGTTAGCCATACAATATAAGCCACCTGATTATACCCATAAGATCCCCTAGGGCTTTACGTCCTAGACTTGTCCTTGGAGATCCTAAACTCTTTCAAAAACTTTAGTAGTTTTGAAGTCAAGTTTTAATTTGTTGTTTCGAAAAACCGAGGCTGCCATCTCTGGTAGGCTGTCTGCGAGCTCTGATGCCAGCTGTGGCGGAACCACCCAAAACTACTGGGCCTGGGTGCACTGATCTTTGTTGCTAAGCAACTCTGACCCAAATTGGCACTCACCGGTAGTTCCTCGAGTGAAGCCTCGATAAAAGCCACGCTATTCCTGGATCAGCAGACAACACTCAGACGAAGGTGAGCCCAGAGATTACAACACAGAACATTTCATACATCTCAGAGTGATTGCAACGGAAAGGAAATTTATTACAAACCAGATTCAGAATAGTAAAGTACTACAGAGTTCCATCTACTCAAATTATTCAAGTCTCATTGTTCAGCAGAAGCATTAAAAGATAACTAGCGAAATAACGTGACGCATCGATAAAGCCCGTACAAAAGCGTCACTCCGCGGGAGGGTGATCAGCACCAGCTGAAGGGCCATCCCACTCAACAGACCAACCCGGAGGCAAGGTACACGGCCAAGTAAGACTTGCAAACAGATCCTCGAAGTTAGTACCTGAAAAACAGTGCAACAGGCAAGGCTGAGTATACTAATACTTAGCAAGACTTACCCGTCACCGGATATATAATAGTCCGATAACTAGACAAGCAAGGCTTTTTGGTTGGTGGGGTTTGTTTTGCCAAAAATGCCACTAAGAGTTGGTCCTTATTTTCAGATTTTATCTAGCCATCTTCTAGTTGGATTAACCGTTCTAAGTTGGCATCTAACTCTACAAAAACATGGTAGAGCAACCATTTAAACGACCAGCAGTATTATCATCATCATGTTCCACTTGTTACTCTGTGTGACCGAAAACATTAAGCAATCTCATGCCGTGAGAGGCGGACGATTCTGAATCGAATTTCAACCTGGCCAGGGGAACCTAACACACGCATGGGGATCGACGCCGCTTTCGCCCACGCAACTTTTCCCCTTTCTTTCCAGTCCGTGGATCCGGAACACCCTCCCCGACTACAGAGTCCGACCACTCTGCACCCGTACGTCGCGACAAAAATATAAACCCTACTTCTACCAAGAGGGTGCGAGATCGTTCCACTCGTTGGTCCAATCAGGTACTTAAGCTTACCAATTACCATATTTCTCGGCATGTGGCTTGTACTTTCAAACGCTTAACGAAATGAGCCACACACCGCAACCTTAACCATTTTTTACTACATCAGCGGGGTATCACAACTACACAACCCCGCCCGTTGTCCTTATATTTCAGCAGGAACTAAAGTCAGTAAAATTCCTATTTGCTCGCGAGAGGGAGGAAACCCCTCGACTTCTACCGTACCTAATTAGCATAGCAACAAGTCGATAAAAAAATACGGGTATCAAACATAGGGACCTAGGGATCATGCATCTGAGGTTTTCGATCAACGCCTAGAAAACTTAAATGCAGAAATAACTTATTACAACACATTATAAATAGCTAGATGAATAATAACTCAGAAAATAGTGGGATTATGCACCGGGGCTTGCCTTCTTGGGCACTGTCAGGCAGAGAAACCTCTGGGGCTTGGCCCAGGTCTTGAGATAAGTTAGCACAGTTCAAATTAACCTCCTAATCAACACGAGAGTCCGCGGGCACCAATTCGTAGTCACCGTCCGCGAGATTAACCGTTTCTATATGCAATGTAAGATTATGAGTTATTCATGAATAACGATTTCTTTCCTTCACGATAAAGTTGTAGTTCAACAAAAGTTAATTCAGTGATGATCTCAAAATTTCATTTCATGGGCAGTCATTTATGGAGTAGTAAACACAACTATGTTTCTTCATGAATGAGTGTGGGGTTTGGTTTTCATTTTTATCATTAAAACATAACATATTTTCACTATTTCATAACAACAAAAATTACTCATGAGCTAGTGATGAAAAAATTAAAGTAACATAGATCCCATACTTTAGCATCTATTGTATAAATTTCAGCATCTAACCGTAAAGCAATTAACCATAACTATTCATGTAAGTAGATTACTCTAGTTGCTTCACCTTTCTACACAGAACGTTTGACATGGGTTCTGGTGCTACAATTTTTATGGGAGCATCTACAAAGCATCTACTCAGTACTGTAATTTTTCCAAATTTTATATACTTATACATCAGAGGTGACAAAATGAAAAATATTAGCAAGCTATTAACTAAGATTAAATCTATAGAGAGTTATACTAGGGATATGGTCCTCAAATTTTTAGCAGAGCCTAGTCATGAGCTAAACATACTCCAAAACAATTATCAAGCTTTATATCTACCATATAAATTAGTTATGCATTTAACTTAACATGAGTTAGCATAATTTTTCCAAAGTTCATTCTATCAGTACTGCATGTGAACTTTTTTATTATAGTGAGAACATACTCTAAACAAGAACATGTCAAAAAATCATGATCAGATTGGTGTAGTTTACTCAGAACAAAAATGGTAAATCTAACCATGAGATGATAAGCATGATTTTTAACTAAAGCAAAACTCAGTAACTGCAGCTCAAAATTTTTAGACAGGATCACAGAACTAAAGTGAGAATTCAGAAATAAATATAGATTTGTATGAGCATAAAAACTATATATGATGAATTAAGTTGATTAAACAAGCATAAATCATGGTATATAGCAAATGAACTCTAATAAATATGAAATTTATGGATTAACAAGGAATCAGTTACACATGAATGCAGTCCAAATTCTAGAGAAAGTTTAGGTATATGTTTTCCAGTATTAAAACCTGAATGTCAACAATAGATTAAGGAATCTTGATTGTTCCAACATGATAACTATTTTGGTTGGGTGCCATATTTTTACTGTAAGCTTAATATTCCATTAGTGATAACATATTCAAAAATCAAGGTCATTTGTTGAGTGGAACTTCCTGAACATGCATAGGTTGATTTTCTTATTCTTTTTCCTAGATTAAATTTGGTAGAGTTTCTGCAGATTTGACTGTTACAAAACTTGTAGATCTTGTTACAAGGATTCCAGATCAGTTGACTTTGCATTTTTACAATTTTTTTGTGATTTGTTTTGCATTTTAGAAGTTCACAGACAAACACTGGAAATCTTGCAAACACACCCTCGAGCGAAAAAAAAACAAATTACAACCGGGTCCTTCGCCGGCCTTCTCCGCCGTTGCATCTTGCCGGTGGTGTTCTGCTAGGCAGGGCTTACCGAGGCTGCAACGGGGAGGCGCGTGAGAGAGAAGGTCGAGGAACACCCGCCCTTGTAGACGTTCGGGTGGAGGATGGTTGGAGACGAGCTCGTCGGCGCTAATGGCGGAGAAGATGTTCGGGTCGCCGGCGTTGTAGGTAAAGGAGGGCTCGGGGTAGAGGAACGTCGCGCGCACGAGCACCATGAGAGCGTGAGGAAGCTCCTGGGGTAGCTGTCGTGCACGGTCTCCCTCTGGGTTGGCCGGTCCGCGGGGAGCCCGAGCTCGCCGGCGGCGGCGCAGAAGGGGAACGGCGACGGGGAGGCGTTTGGGCTCGATTCCTCGTGCGTGGAGTTTAACTGGAGGGTGGTGAAGCTGTTGGGGTGGATGGATGGAGCAATGCGGGGCTGTGGTGGCCGGTCCGCGCGAGCTAGATCTCGCCGGCCATGGCGGACAGTGGAAGGAGGGAGAAGAAAGGGAAGTCGCGCGACGGCGGGGCTCTGGGGCTACTTACAGGCCGGAGAGCAACTGGGCGAGGGGAGTGGCGTCTGGGGAAGGTTGGTTTGGTCCGAGGCGATTCAACGGCGGGCTGGCGGAGTGAGCAGCGGCGCTGCGCATGGCGGGGCGGCGTGGTAGCTCAGGAGGGCGCTAGGGACGCGTGTTAGCATGGGGAGGTGCCAAGGGGCAGGCCACGTGGCGCTGGAGGGCTTCCCCGGGTCCATTTGGCCGCGGACGCGCCGTGGACGAGGTCCACCGGCGGCGTACGGCGGGCGGCAGGCGAAACAGAGCAGCCGAGAGGAGAGAGATGGAGGTGAGGGCCTATCTGCGATTTCTAAAAGTTCAGGGACCTCTCGGTAAAATAAAAATATCTCCTACTTAGAGAGCTCAAATGAAAAAGTGTTGAATACCAATTTTGCATAACTTTTCAAGATCTACAACTTTTATGTCATGCAAATTTTCATTTGAAACTCACATTTTGAACTATTTGTAAATTTTCAAACTTGCACAAAAGGGCTTTGGTTTTATTCAGTTTTTGATTGATTTTTTGGCTGAAGTTCAATTGAGCACATGTCAATTGAAGTACCTCTCATGAGCCAAATAAAATTTTGTGCACATTTTTGAATTGAAATTTGAGTAGCTTTTCACTCCTTTTTCTTTCTCCTTTAATTTCTTTTGTATACTTTGACTTTTATTTGACCTCTCCTCTTAGAATTAATTTCCCACATTTTTCTTTTAAGTTTAAATGGGGTATAGTGATCTGTATTTAAGTGTACTGATACTGAGGTGTCACAACCTACCCCCCTTAAAAAGAATCTTGCCCCGAGATTGGATGATTGAATTTAGGTAGGGAAAATGATATACCTGAGGTGGAGCTAAGAAAACCCGGATAATGTCGATTAAGATAATCTTCCGTCTCCCAGGTGGCTTCTTCTTCAGTGTGATGAGACCACTGAATTTTATATATTTTTACCACCTTTCGACGAGTACCTCTCTCTTTTTGATCCAAAATTTTGAGTGGATATTCGGTATAAGAGAGATCGGGCTCCACTAAAATTTCTTGTTGATCGATGATTTCAGTAGGAACTCGAACACATTTCTTGAGTTGGGATATGTGGAAAACATTATGGATGGCGGCAAGTCGTGAAGGAAGTCGCAAACGATAAGCCACGAGTCAAAATTCTTCAATGATTTCATATGGCCCGACATAGCGAGGTGCTAGCTTACCCTTGACTCCAAAACGTTGAACACCTCAAGTTGGTGATACCCGTAAATAAACATGGTCACCAACCATGAACTTCAAAGGATCCCTTCTTTTATCAAAATAACTCTTTTGCCGAGACTGGGCTGCTCGGAGATTTGCTTGTACTATTTTTACATTTTCCTCAGCCTCGACCACTAATTCGGGTCCAAATATTTGACATTCTCCAGTCTAGGACCAACTCAAAGAAGTTCGACACCGTCGTCCATACAAGGCCTCGAATGGTGCCATCTTCAGACTGGCCTGATAGCTGTTGTTATAAGAAAACTCAGCTAAGGATAAACATTTGTCCCAGTTCTTGTCATAATGGATGACGCATGCTCGAAGCATGTCCTCGAGATTTTGATTCACCCTTTCGGTCTGTCCTTCAGTCTGTGGATGGTAAGCTGAGCTTCGAATTAATTTAGTTCCGAGAGCCTCTTGGAGCTGCTCCCAAAACCTTGCCACAAACTGAGGACCACGATTCGAGATAATCGTTTTGGGTACACCGTGTAGACAGACAACTCGATCGATATAGATTTCGGCATATTTCTTGGCTCGATATTCCGTATGCACTGGAATAAAATGAGCGGTCTTTGTGAGCCTGTCGACAATGACCCAAATGGAATCATGATGCTGAGAGGTATTTGGTAAGCCCACGATGAAATCCATACTGATATCTTCCCATTTCCAAGACGGAATTGGCAGAGGTTGGAGAGTTCCAGCAACTTTCAAGTGACTAGCTTTCACTCTCTGACATGTGTCACACTCTGCGACATATTTGGCAATCTCTCTCTTCATGCGAGTCCACCAGAAATTTTGTCAGAGATCTTGGTACATCTTGGTGCTACCCAGATGAATGGAAAATTTAGAGAGATGTGCTTCGTCCAGGATTTGTTTCCGCAGCTCATGATTTTTGGGAACGACTAGGCGATCCTCGAACCACAAGATTCCTTTATGGTCTACACGGAAACACTTGTATTTATTTTCTCCTTCTACTACTTTCTGTTTGATGATACCGACACTTTTGTCATGTAATTGTGCCATGATGGTTTTGTCATAAAGTGTCGGTTCCACCGAAATATGATTTAGCGAACCCTGAGGAATGATCTCCAATTTCAGCTCTTGCATTTCAGCACACAATGTGTCATTATATGACTCCACTGAAAGGCAATTGCAGTGAACCTTACGACTGGGCGCATCGGCTACGACATTAGCTTTGCCCGGATGGTAATGAACTTCCAGGTCATAATCTTTGATTAATTCCAGCCATCTTCGTTGCCTCATATTCAGCTCACTTTGGGTGAAAATGTATTTGAGACTCTTATGGTCGGTATAGATATTGCAATGAGTGCCCATAAGATAATGTCTCCAAATCATGAGAGCATGAATAACTGCGGCTAGCTCAAGATCATGAGTGGGATAATTTAGCTCGTGTGGCCGAAGAGCTCGGGAAGCATATGCTATAACCCGATTGTCTTGCATTAGAACACAACCAAGGCCAGTACCTGAAGCATCACAATAAACATCGTAGGGTTTATTGTTGTCAGGTTGAGCCAAGACTGGTGCTGTGGTTAGATGTGCTCTCAATGTATGGAATGCTTCATCGCACTTCGCATCCCATTTAAACTTGACATCCTTCCTTAGTAGTTCTGTCATGAGTTTTGCAATTCTGGAGAAGTCCAGAATAAATCTGCAGTAATACCCCGCCAAGCCGAGAAAACTGCGAATCTGATGAACTGAAGTAGGAGGTTTCCAGTCCATCACTTCTTGTACTTTGCTGGGGTCAACTGATATTCCTTCACTGGATATAGTGTGACCTAGAAATTTGACTGTGTCCAGCCAGAATTCACACTTGGAGAATTTTGCGTACAGCTTATGATCTCTGAGACGTTGAAGAACAATGCGCAGATGTTGTTCATGTTCTGCCTCATTCTTGGAATAGATCAGAATGTCGTCGGTAAAAACCACGACAAACTTGTCAAGTTCCGGCATGAATACCGAGTTCATGAGATACATGAAATAAGCTGGCGCATTGGTGAGACCGAAAGACATAACCAAATATTCATAGAGACCATATCTGGTTGAGAAAGCGGTCTTGGGAATATCACAAGGCCAGATTTTAATTTGATGATACCCCGAACGAAGATCAATCTTGGAGAAGATCTTTGCGCCAGCCAACTGATCAAACAGTACATCTATGCGGGGAAGTGGATATTTATTTTTGATGGTCACCGCATTGAGAGGCCGGTAGTCAACACACAACCTCATATTGTCATCCTTCTTCTTTACGAACAATGCTGGACAACCCCAAGGTGAAGCACTTGGGCGAATAAAACCTTTGTCCAGAAGTTCTTGCAGCTGGATTTTTAGTTCAGCTAATTCTTTAGGCGGCATTCGGTACGGCCTTTTTGAAATAGGTGCTGTACCAGGCTGAAGTTCAATGACAAATTCGATATCCCGGTCTGGCGGCATACCAGGTAAATCGTCCGGGAACACATCTGCATATTCACGGACTACCGGAATATCTTCGAGACGAATATCTTTCATGGCATAGGCACAAGAGTTGTTGCATGGGTGATGAGGTAAATATAGGACCGAATGACCATGGGTTGGAGAATTTATTTCAACGGCTCGGGAAGAGATATCTAACAATACCCCATGTCTTTTCATCCAATCCATTCCCAGAATAATATCCATACCTTCTAGTGGCAATAAGATTAAAGTGGTAGGAACGGTTTTACTACCCAAACTAAGTGGCGCATTATGAACGATTTGGTTTGATGCGACTTTACCACCCAGAGTAGATATCATGAATGACCCTTTCATGTGACAAAAATCTAACCCAACCCTTACTCCAAATTTAGAACTAATGAAGCTATGAGATGCACCAGAATCGAATAAGATAACTGCGGGGTGATGGTTTATAGAGAATGTACCCGACATAATTGGTGCTCCCTCTGGAAGGTCAGCCAAGTTGGTGAAATTAAGTAAGCCCTATCTGACTTGAATGGTTTGTCTCTTGACCTTGTTCTGTTCATTTCTGCGAGAAGCCTGCCCTTGAGATTGTCCCGCCTGGGGGCACATCTTGGCAAAGTGACCCGGACTCCCACATTTGAAATAGTGGTTATTGTTGTCAGGGCGAGCGGCTTGCTGAGTACTCGGCCTAGGGCCGGTCTGCTGCTGCTAAGGTGCAAATCGAGCTTGCTGAGGTAGCCCGAATCGAGTCTGCTGCTGCTGCTGAGGAGAACGAATAATCCAACGCCCTGGCTGAGGGGCCTTCTGAGAGGGTGCGGGTGGGTTATTCTGCACAAGGCGATACCTCGGTGCAGAGGCACTCGAGGGTCCAGCATGTGCCTTGCGCTTCTTTTCAGCGTGGTGTGCAGAAATAAGATCCTCCTGGGAGATAGCCATATTCACCAATTCATTGAAGGAGTCCGCACGGACAAGATTTAGCCTTTCTTGTAACTTGGTGCTAAGGCCTCGACGGAAGCGTTCACACTTCTTAGCGTCGGTATCCACGTGATGTCCAGCATATTGACACAATTGATTGAATGCCTGGGCATACTGCACTACAGTACGAGTGCCTTGAGTTAATGCTAAGAACTCGTTGAGCTTACGGTCAAGAAATCCAGCTGGAATATGATGATCCCGAAAAGCTATTTTGAACTCATTCCAATTCACCACATGATCAGCCGGTAGCATCCCGTGGTAATGATCCCACCACATACGAGCTGATCCGCGAAGCTGCTGCGCGGCGTAGCGAGTCTTGTTCGCTTCCGAACAAGGAGTAGTCAATAGAGAAAACTTGGACTCGATTGTGCGAATCCAAGCGTCCGCGTCCAGAGGCTCATCCGCTTTAGTGAACAGCGGAGGCTGAGTACTGAGGAAATCTTGGTAGCTCGCTTCTTGTGCTTGATGAGCATGATGCCCACCCCGCGGTTGTTGCTGAGCTTGAACCAACTGCCGCAAAATTTCTGTCTGGGCGGCAAGAACCTCAGCAATACCCACTGGTGGAGGAGGTGGAGGTGGATCGCCATTCCCCCAGGCTCCAAAACCACTAGGGGTGCCTCGAGTTGATCCAACCATCTGAAATGTGAGTACTTTTGCATTAGGCTCAACATTATCATCATTTCAAATAGAACATACAACTCAAAATGACAGGGAAGTAATAGAAATCGCTTAAATCATGTTGTGCAGAAAAACCAGTGATACGAAATCGCTCATAACTGGAGTCCTGTACATGATATAAACTTGAAACTTTTACAGGAGATAAATAATTTCATGAGTTACAACTTTGGTAGTCATCACAAAGTCAGATTCCAAGAGTAGGTTATCGAAAAATTCATTTACTCCTCCTCTGGTTTTTCTGTTTTACAGGAAACAGAGCTTCTGTAATTTGCGATTATCTCCTGCGATACTAATCCGTTTGAGCTGAAATTTTGTGAGCATTTCCACGATGAAATTTGGAACAACTTTGGTATTCAACTCAGGAGCTAATTCATAAAGGAAAACGAGGATAAGAATTCGAACTAGCTGCTGCATTCAGCTTTTCACAGATCACCGATATTTCACATTAGTAGCATTAGAGATTCATTACATTCATCATCCTCTCATTTCCACTTGGTTACTTCTAACATCAGTACTAAGGGGGTTACTCAACTCTAAGTTAGCCTAGTAGCCATGATCCAAAAGTAGGCTACACTAAGAGGAGTCTACAAAAGCTAAGAAAACAGCGCCTCGGTCTACATATTGACCGATGCCTCACTCGCCGCGGGAGTGTGAACCTCAACCGGTGCGGGCTGCGGCGCCTGGTCCTCGGAGTCCATCTCCGAAACACCCTGGATCTCCTGGGGCTCGTCCTCACCGTCCACTTGCATCTCGTCGGGTGGTGCGTGAAGGGCATCCTGTGCGTGCTGCATCTCGTGTAGCTACCCCTGGGCCTCGTCCAAGTCAAGCTGCAGGTCGTGAAACTGGTCCTCCAGGAAGTTGATCGTAGCGTCACGATCCAACACCGTGTCTTGAAGCTCGTGAACCTGGCCGTGGAGCTGGGCGATAAGAGCAGCCCTGCTCTCGAGCTCGGCACTAGCCTCCTGAAGCTGCTCGTCTCTCATCTGAACAGTCAGGTGCAAAGCCTGAGCCTGGTCCACCAACTGAGCGACGGCATAACTCTGGTACGTGTGAAGTCTGTAGAGACCATCTAAGCACATCGCTGTCATCCAAAGTGCCCCGACCGGGTTGAGGGTAGCGACCACGTCCACGTGTGCCATCCGGTCAAGCCAAAGCGGGTCTGTCGGGTCGGGTGCAGGGAACAACCCGAACGCAGTCAAAACCACCTCCAGAGGGTGCGAAGAGCAAAAAGTGGTCATCGCCCTCATGGCGGTAAGCTCCCAAGTGTCCAGCAGATAGTGATCGACCATCTAAGTCACGATCGGCTCCCACCCGTTGAGCAGGTGCTGCGGGATCACCATCGTCACACGGCAGCGACGAACTCCGTCCTCCACAAACTCGTGGCCATCGTAAATCGGTGGTTGGAGGTAACCGGCTACACTCAAAAGCTCTCAAAGACGGTGAGGAAATCCGTCCCAGTGCAAGCAAGCGGAGTGCACGTGCCCCTGCACGTCAACCTCCAGCAGCTCTTCCATCTGTCCCAACAAAAGACCGATGGTTCAGCTGATGGTAAACAAGGAATAGCTGACTCTGTACAGTGAAAGAAATTGCCAAAACGATAGATAATATGCTCCTAAAATTCTCAAATATTTACACAAGATCCCTATGATAGTAAGGAACGATTCATCTAGTCATCACTAAGATCAATTCGGACTCCAGGGGGGTGATATGCTCAGGTTTTCAGAATGACGTCTACCAGGAAAACTGGGTGCCCAGAGAGGGTGTATTTTGACCACAACTCCCAAACCAGTTGTCTAAAATAATTCCAATTTTTATGGTAAGTTCATCACTTAGTTATATACAACTTTGATATTGAACGATTTTTCATTTGAACAGCTTATGAAGGTCGAAAAATTTCAGTTTGTACAGAATGTTCAGAGTTGACAGCTTTACACAGGGTTGATATAAAATCACAAATACCAAGCTAGAAGGCTTCAAAAATTCTCAAATTTTTACAAGAGTTTGATAACTTTGGTAACATCATTTCTTATTACTACCCTAAATTGATTTGAATAATTTAACAGAGGGTTAAAATTCATGGAAACCAATTTCCCTGAATTTGCAGACTATCTAGATGCTCCTTAGAATAGGGTTTTAGCCGATTTGATTGCGATTTCTTCCAAAGTTTTCTTTGTTAACAATTTTGATGATGAATGCAGAACCTATCCGTCCTCACCAAGGAAAAGAATTGCCAAGTAACCTTGGTCTTACGCAATTGACTTTGGTGGCATACATATTACGTCTCTCACTATGTAGCTACTCGATATAGCTAGATAGCCTAAAATTCAATTTCGAGTTAGCGTACCTGCAGAAAAATTGACAATATATAAATTGAACCTTCCTGCCAGCACTCACGAAAGCGCTCCCATACATTACCGATCACTATAGAACCGGCATCCATACAATTACCGCCGTATGGACAACGTTAAGCATACGTCATCAAAACAACATATTGACTGAGTACCGTCTTTGATGGGGAATTGAATTCCAATTACGAACCATTACTCCCCATATAATCAACCGAAGTTGGTATATGTGCAGCAGATCAAGTAGACCACTGCTTGAGCTCCAGCGTTCGGCTCGCATCACCGACGGGAAGGTCAGACTCCCTCAGCTGACTTAGTAAGCATACCTCCGCGGCGACGATGTAGTTGCAGAATTTAAATTACAGAATTTAATTGCTGGAAAGTAATGTGCTGGAAGTTAGCCATACAATATAAGCTACCTGATTATACCCATAAGATCCCCTAGGGCTTTATGTCCTAGACTTGTCCTTGGAGATCCTAAACTCTTTCAAAAACTTTAGTAGTTTTGAAGTCAAGTTTTAATTTGTTGTTTTGAAAACCCGAGGCTGCCATCTCTGGTAGGTTGTCTGCGAGCTCTGATGCCAGCTGTGGCGGAACCACCCAAAACTACTGGGCCTGGGTGCACTGATCTTTGTTGCTAAGCAACTCTGACCCAAATTGGCACTCACCGGTAGTTCCTCGAGTGAAGCCTCGATAAAAGCCACGCTATTCCAGGATCAGCAGACAACACTCACACGAAGGTGAGCCCAGAGATTACAACACAGAACATTTCATACATCTCAGAGTGATTGCAATGGAAAGGAAATTTATTACAAACCAGATTCAGAATAGTAAAGTACTACAGAGTTCCATCTACTCAAATTATTCAAGTCTCATTGTTCAGCAGAAGCATTAAAAGATAACTAGCAAAATAACGTGACGCATCAATAAAGCCCGTACGAAAGCGTCACTCCACGGGAGGGTGATCAGCACTAGCTGAAGGGCCATCCCACTCAACAGACCAACCCGGAGGCAAGGTACACGGCCAAGTAAGACTTGCAAACAGATCCTCGAAGTTAGTACCTGAAAAACAGTGCCACAAGCAAGGCTGAGTATACTAATACTCAGCAAGACTTACCCGTCACCGGATATAACATAGTCCGATAACTAGACATGCAAGGCTTTTTGGTTGGTGGGGTTTGTTTTGCCAAAAATGCCACTAAGAGTTGGTCCTTATTTTCAGATTTTATCTAGCCATCTTCTAGTTGGACTAACCGTTCTAAGTTGGCATCTAACTCTACACAAACATGGTAGAGCAACCATTTAAACGACCAGCAGTATTATCATCATCATGTTCCACTTGTTACTCTGTGTGACCGAAAACATTAAGCAATCTCATGCCGTGAGAGGCGGACGATTCTGAATCAAATTTCAACCTGGCCAGGGGAACCTAACACACACGCATGGGGATCGACGCCGCTTTCGCCCACGCAACTTTTCCCCTTTCTTTCCAGTCCGTGGATCCGGAACACCCTCCCCGACTACAGAGTCCGACCACTCTGCACCCGTACGTCGCGACAAAAATATAAACCCTACTTCTACCAAGAGGGTGCGAGATCGTTCCACTCGCTGGTCCAATCAGGTACTTAAGCTTACCGATTACCATATTTCTCGGCATATGGCTAGTACTTTCAAACGCTTAACGAAATGAGCCAAACACCGCAACCTTAACCGTTTTTTACTACACCAGCGGGGTATCACAACTACACAACCCCGCCCGTTGTCCTTATATTTCAGCAGGAATTAAAGTCAGTAAAATTTCTATTTGCTCGCGAGAGGGAGGAAACCCCTCGACTTCTACCGTACCTAATTAGCATGGCAACTAGTCGATAAAAAGATCCGGGTATCAAACATAGGGACCTAGGGATCATGCATCTGAGGTTTTCGATCAATGCCTAGAAAACTTAAATGCAGAAATAACTTATTACAACACATTATAAATAGCTAGATGAATAATAACTCAGAAAATAGTGGGATTATGCACCGAGGCTTGCCTTCTTGGGCACTGTCAGGCAGAGAAACCTCTGGGGCTTGGCCCAGGTCTTGAGATAAGTTAGCACAGTTCAAATTAACCTCCTAATCAACACGAGAGTCCGCGGGCACCAATTCGTAGTCACCGTCCGCGAGATTAACCGTTTCTATATGCAATGTAAGATTATGAGTTATTCATGAATAACGATTTCTTTCCTTCACGATAAAGTTGTAGTTCAACAAAAGTTAGTTCAGTGATGATCTCAAAATTTCATTTCATGGGCAGTCATTTATGGAGTAGTAAACACAACTATGTTTCTTCATGAATGAGTGTGGGGTTTGGTTTTCATTTTTATCATTAAAACATAACATGTTTTCACTATTTCATAACAACAAAAATTACTCATGAGCTAGTGATGAAAAAATTAAAGTAACACAGATCCCATACTTTAGCATCTATTGTATAAATTTCAGCATCTAACCGTAATGCAATTAACCATAACTATTCATGTAAGTAGATTACTCTAGTTGCTTCACCTTTCTACACAGAACGTTTGACATGGGTTCTGGTGCTACAATTTTATGGGAGCATCTACAAAACATCTACTCAGTACTGTAATTTTTCCAGATTTTATATACTTATACATCAGAGGTGACAAAATGAACAAAATTAGCAAGCTATTAACTAAGTTGATTAAAAACTATATATGATGAATTAAGTTGATTAAACAAGCATAAATCATGGTATATAGCAAATGAACTCTAATAAATATGAAATTTATGGATTAAAAAGGTTTCAGTTATGCATGCATGCAGTAGAAATTCCAGAGCAAGTTCATGTATATGTTTTCCAGTATTAAATCCTGAAAGTCAACAACAGATTAGAGAATCTTGATTGTTCCAACATGATAACTTTTTTGGTTGGGTGCCATCTTTTTACTGTGAGCTTAATATTCCATCAGTGATAACATATTCAAAAATCAAGGTCATTTGTTGACTGGAACTTCCTGAACATGCATAGGTTGATTTTCTTATTCTTTTTCCTAGATTAAATTTGGTAGAGTTTCTGTAGATTTGACTATTACAAAACTTGTAGATCTTGTTACAATGATTCCAGATCAGTTGATTTTGCATTTTTACGATTTTTCTATGACTTGTTTTGCATTTTAGAAGTTCACAGACAAACACTGGAAATCTTGCAAACACACCCTCAAGCGAAAAAAACAAATTACAACCGGGTCCTTCGCAGGCCTTCTCCGCCGTTGCATCTTGCCGGGGGTGTTCTACTAGGCAGGGCTTATCGGGGCTGCAACGGGGAGGTGCGTGAGAGAGAGAAGGTCGAGGAACACCCACCCTTGTAGACGTTCGGGTGGAGGATGGTCGGAGACGAGCTCGTTGGCGCTAATGGCGGAGAAGATGTTCGGGTCGCCGGCATTGTAGGTGAAGGAGGGCTCGGGGTAGAGGAATGTCGCGTGCACGAGCACCGCGAGAGCATGAGGAAGCTCATGGGGTAGCTGTCGTGCACGGTCTCCCTCTGGGTTGGCCGGTCCGCGGGGAGCCCGAGCTCGGCCTCGGCGGCGCAGAAGAGGAACGGCGACGGGGAGGCGTTTGGGCTCGATTCCGTGCACGTGGAGCTTAACTGGAGGGTGGCGAAGCTACTGCGGTGGATGGATGGAGCAATGCGGGGCTGTGGTGGCCGGTCCGCGCGAGCTAGATCTCGCCGGCCATGGTGGACGGTGGAAGGAGGGAGAAGAAAGGGAAGTCGCGCGACGGCGGGGCTCTGGGGCTACTTATAGGCCAGAGAGCAACTGGGCGAGGGGAGTGGCGTCTGGGGGAAGGTTGGTTTGGTCCGGGGCGATTCAACGGCGGGCTGGTGGAGCGAGCAGCGGCGCTGCACATGGCGGGGCGGCGTGGCAGCTCGGGAGGGCGCCAGGGACACGTGCTAGAGTGGGGAGGTGCCAAGGGGCAGGCCAGGTGGCGCTGGAGGGCTTCCCCGGGTCCATTTGGCCATGGACGCGCCGTGGACAAGGTCCACCGGCGGCGTACGGCGGGCGGCGGGCGAAACAGAGCAGCCGAGAGGAGAGAGATGGAGGTGAGGGCCTATCTGCGATTTCTAAAAGTTCAGGGACCTCTCGGTAAATTAAAAATATCTCCTACTTAGAGGGCTCAAATGAAAATGTGTTGAATACCAATTTTGCATAACTTTTCAAGATCTACAACTTTTGTGTTATGCAAATTTTCATTTGAAACTCACATTTTGAACTATTTGTAAATTTTCAAACTTGCACAAAAGGGCTTTGGTTTTATTTAGTTTTTGATTGATTTTTTGGCTGAAGTTCAATTGAGCACATGTCAATTGAAGTACCTCTCATGAGCCAACTAAAATTTTGTGCACATTTTTGAATTGAAATTTGAGTAGTTTTTCACTCCATTTTCTTTCTCCTTTAATTTCTTTTGTATACTTTGACTTTTATTTGACCTCTCCTCTTTGAATTAATTTCCCACATTTTTCTTTTAAGTTTAAATGGGGTACGGTGATCTGTATTTAAGTGTACTGATACCTGAGGTGTCACATTGACTGTCTTCTACAGGATGTTCTTGATTTGCTTATTGGACGTCTCTGCTTGACCACTCGTTTGGGGATGGTATGGTGTTGCAACCTGGTTGTCTACTCCTAACTCGCTGAAGCACTTCCTGAAGGTTCTGTCGATGACGTGTGAGCCTCCATCGCTGATCACGACTCTCAGAACCCCAAAACAAGGAAATATGATTTCCTAGAACATTTTCTTGGAGCTCTTTGAATCGGCCGCAACACAAGGAAGTGCTTCGACCCATTTGGACATGTTGTCCACTGCCACCAAGATGTATTCACACTGCTCCGACATTGGGAAGGGACCCATGAAGTCCACTCCCCACACGTCGAAGATATCCACTTGCAGATTGCTCTTTAGTGGCATTGCATCTCGAGAATTGATATTCCCATGTTTTTGACATCTTGGGCAACGCCGCACGAATTCTTTAGTATCTCCATACATGTATGGCCAAAAGAATCCACTTTGCCAAACTTTTGCATGGGTTCGGAAGGCTCCGTAATGTCCTCCATAGGGTGAGGAGTGACAATGCTCTAGAATCTTGCGGGTCTCACATAACGGGATACAGCGGCGGAGTAAACCATCAGCGCAGACCTTGAATAGATATGGGTCGTCCCATAAATGGAATTTGGTGAGGTGTATCAGTTTCTTCTTGTCTTCTCCTGGAGGTATATATCCAGTTACCATGAAATTCACCAAGTTTGTGTACCTTGGTTTGGATAAGGTGACCTTCAGGAGAGTATCATCTCTCAAGTAATCATTGATCGGAAAATCCGATCCTTGTACTTGCATCCTTGAGAGGGTCTGCCAAGCAATTATTTGCTCCTTTCTTATCTCTTATTTCCATATCAAACTCTTGTAGGAGCAGAATCCAACGAGTCGTGGCTTGGCATCCTTCTTGGTTAGGAGGTACTTCTGTGCTGCGTGGTCCGTGTAGACAATCACCTTTGCACCAACCAAGTTGGATCTGAACTTATCCATG
The DNA here is from genome assembly GCF_016808335.1 of Panicum virgatum. Classification (NCBI taxonomy): domain Eukaryota; kingdom Viridiplantae; phylum Streptophyta; class Magnoliopsida; order Poales; family Poaceae; genus Panicum; species Panicum virgatum. The sequence continues at coordinate 43,094,939 of NC_053149.1, read as the reverse complement.
GCGAATACTACCGCCAGGAGTTCCTTTTCCATTGTTGCGTAATTGAGTTGGGTTCTGGTCAGTGTCTTACTGGCGTAGGATATAGCATAGTGTATAGAAGGCCACAAGGCATTGACCAAGCATTGCCCCTACAGCATAGTCACTTGCATCGCACATGATCTCGAAAGGGAGTTTCCAATTGGGAGGCTGGATGATGGGAGCGGATACCAGTGCCTTCTTTAGGGTATAGAAGGCCACAAGGCATTCCTCGTCAAAGTTGAACGGGACATCCTTTGCCAGCAGGTTCGTCAAGGGACTGGCTATACGAGAGAAGTCCTTAATGAACCTCCTGTAGAAACCAGCATGACACAAGAAACTCCTGACTCCCTTGACATTTGTCGGGGGTGGCAACTGTTCGATAACATCGATTTTTTCCCTATCCACTTCTATCCCTCGCTCAGACACTCTATATCCGAGAACAATTCCCTCTCTGACCATGAAGTGACACTTTTCCTAGTTGAGAACGTTTTCTAAGTTCTCAAGGCATTGATCGAAGTCTTTGCCATAGACTGAGAAGTCGTCCATGAATACTTACATGATGTGCTCAATTAGGTCTGAGAAGATTGCCATCATGCAGCTTTGATCAATGCTGGTGCGTTGCATAGACCGAAAGACATTCGCCGATAGGCGAACGTACCATAGGGGCAGGTGAAAGTAGTCTTGCTCTAATCATCGGGGTGGATAGGAATATGATGATAACCACAGTATCCATCGAGGTAGCAAAAGTATGAGTGATTTGCCAACCGTTCAAGCATCTCATCGATGAAGGGAAGAGGGAAGTAATCTTTTCGGGTAGTCTTGTTGAGCATCTGGTAATCGATACACATTCTCCATCCGGTCAATGTCCGCTGAGGTATGAGCTCGTTCCTCTCATTTCGGACTACCGTCATGCCTCCCTTCTTCGGGACCACTTGAACTGGGCTGACCCACTCATTATCTTGTAAAGGGTATATGATACCCGCGTGTAGTAGCTTAAGCACCTCTTTCTTGACTACCTCCCTTATCGCATCGATAAGCTGTCGTTGATGTTCTCGTGACGGCTTATGTTTCGGCTCCATTGGAATGCGATGGGTGCATAAATTGGTGCTGATCCCCTTCAAGTCTTAGAGAGAATATCCAATGACAGACTGATATTTCTCTAAGAATGCAACGAGCCGCCGAGTTTCACTCTCTGTCAGCTTGTCGCTGATGGCTGATGACCATTGGCGTGGCTCTGTTGTCGTGGAGGAATGCATACTTCAAACCAGGGGGCAGCGGCTTCAGCTCAGGAAGAGGTTGCGGTATCTCCTCTTCATTGAGCTTACTTTTGCTGGCCGGATCTGTTTCCTGGGTGAAGTGTGAGACATCTTCCTCAAGAATGGGCTAAGTTTGCTCTTCTTAGCTGTTGTTCACTGCGCCCTCTAATGGGTCTTGCTCCGGTCTAGCCTCAGCAATGGAGTTGCATGAACGAACTAGACTGACCGGGACTTTTTCTTTGCCAACCTTGACCTCGAGAGTTGCTTGGTCTCCATTTGGGTTGACAAGGGGCTCTATTGGCTGACCAATCAAGACAAACTCTTCACCTTCCGGAACATTGAAGACGTGGAAGTTCAGGAATATCTTGTTGCGTCCCATCTTCAGGGACACAGCATGAAGGATTCCTTTACTTTCCACAATATGGTCGTTGATCCATTTAGGTGCTTACGTGAGAAGGTCAGGGACTCACATGAAACGTGATCTGCTATGGTTTTGGACATCACGTTCACCCCAACCTTCGGGTCATAAAAAGTTTCTTGTGGTTCAGCATCCCCAATAGTGCAGAGGAGCACTCTAGGATTGCAGTAGATCTGAATAATGCTACTGCTAGCCTCGGCTTCCTCTGTCCATTTCTTATGATCGCAGAAAAACCCTCTACCTGCGATGAAGCTTCGGGAATGAACACCTCAGATCTTGAGCATATACACTTATCCTCCTTCGGCATGCTTGCGGCATTACCGAGTTCCAAGTACTCTTCCTCTGTGAAGAGATCGGGTATGAACATAGGCATGTCTTCAATGAGGGGCTCATGATCTGGGGACTTTGGTGGTTCAGTGATTTCCTCTATGTATGGTGGAGGTGGAGAAGATGCGGCTGAGAGGATTTGAAGCTGTTGTGTCTCGCTGGGCTGCTTTATTGGCTCTGGTGGATCGTCATAGATACTGGTGTAGTCAGTGCTATTCAGAACCTTCTCTAGGCGAGTTCTGACTTCAGATTCTATCTTGTGCATGACAGATCCCTCAGAAGCCACATTCATGAAATGTGCACTTTCCGGTTTAAGGCCATAGAAGAAGTGTTGCATAAGTATTTCCTTCAGCATTTGATGTGGTGGCCCGGAGTCTACTAAATGCATGAATCTAGCCCAAGCTACTCCAAGTGATTCATCGCCTTGCTTGAATGATAGCAGTTGTTTCCGATGGGGGAATCACATTGGAGATAGGATAGAAGATCAAGTAGAAGAATTCATCCTTCAACTGTATCCAATCTCCTCCAACTCTCCTTGCCGTCTGGTTGTACCAAAACCTAGCTTCCCCCGTCAGAGAGAATGGGAATAGCTTCCACCGTAGGATGTTTTGGGTCATACCAGGTATAATCAGAAGAGAGCAGTTCTCTTCGAAGATTTGCAAGTGAGCATAGGGACTCTCGTCCTTTTTACCAGAGAAGGACTGTGCGCGAACCATGGCTACGAGACTGGGACGGATCTCATAACCATCGGATAGAATGGGGTGGCAAGATCATGGTGGTTCCAAATACTCGCTAGATGGAACTGCCGGATAACTAGGAGAAAACTCCATATGGATGAATGGAAAGTCGTACGGCTGATTATCTCTAAATCTAGTGTTGCTACCGTTCCTCGGCAACGGCGCCAAAAAGCCTGTTGGCACTCCTTAGCCTAACGAATTACTCCGCAAGCGCACATAGACCGATTGTAGCTTTCACCAGGGAGTATACCTGGGATATCGAATCCAAGGAACAGTAAAGATTCGACCAAGCTTAGAGATCTTCAACCAGACACAACCAGTGAGAAGAAGACCAAGGGAAGAGGGAAGTGATCCTTCTGGGTAGCCTTGTTGAGCATCCGGTAATCGATACACATTCTCCATCCGGTCACTGCCCGCTGAGGTATGAGCTCGTTCCTCTCATTTCAGACTACCGTCATGCCTCCCTTCTTCGGGACCACTTGAACTGGGCTGACCCACTCACTATCTTGTAAAGGGTATATGATACCCGCGTGTAGTAGCTCAAGCACCTCTTTCTTGACTACCTCCCTCATCGCATCGATACGCCATCGTTGATGTTCTCGTGACGGCTTATGTTTCGGCTCCATTGGAATGCGATGGGTGCATAAATTGGGGTTGATCCCCTTCAAGTCTTGGAGAGAATATCCAATGACAGACCGATATTTCTCTAAGACTGCAACGAGCCACCGAGTTTCACTCTCTGTCAGCTTGTCACTGATGACCACTGGCGTGGCTCTGTTGTTGTGGAGGAATGCATACTTCAAACCAGGGGGCAGCGGCTTCAGCTCAGGAAGAGGTTGCGGTATCTCCTCTTCATTGAGCTTACTTTTGCCGGGCGGATCTGTTTCCTGGGTGAAGTGTGAGACATCTTTCTCAAGAATGGGCTGAGTTTGCTCTTCTTAGCTGATGTTCACTGCGTCCTCCAATGGGTCTTGCTCCGATCTAGCCTCAGCAATGGTGTTGCATGAACGGACTAGACTGACCGGGACTTTTTCTTTGCCAACCTTGACCTCGAGAGTTGCTCGGTCTCCATTTGGGTTGACAAGGGGCTCTATTGGCTGACCAATCAAGACAAACTCTTCCCCTTCTGGGACATCAAAAACGTGGAAGTTTAGGAAGATCTTGTTGCATCCCATCTTCAGGGACATAGCATGAAGGATTCTTTTACTTTCTACGATCTGATCGTCGATCCACTTCAGGTGCTTACGTGAGAAGGTCAGGGGCTCACATGAAACATGATCTGCCATGGTTTTGGACATCACATTCACCCCAACCTTCGGGTCGTAAAAAGTTTCTTGTGGTTCAGCGTCCCCAATAGTGCAGAGGAGCACTCTAGGATTGCAGTAGATCTAAATAATGCTACTGCTAGCCTCGGCTTTCTCTGTCCATTCCTTACTTATGATCGCAAAAAGACCCTCTATCTACGATGAAGCTTCGGGAATGAATGCCTCATATCTTGAGCATATACACTTATCCTCCTTCGGCATGCTTGCGGCATTACCGAGTTCCAAGTACTCTTCCTCTGTGAAGAGATCGGGTATGAACATAGGCATGTCTTCAATGAGGGGCTCATGATCTGGGGACTTTGGTGGTTTGGCGATTTCCTCTATGTATGGTGGAGGTGGAGAAGATGCGGCTGAGAGGATTTGAAGCTGCTGTGTCTCGCTGGGCTGCTTTATTGGCTCTGGTGGATCGTCATAGATACCGGTGTAGTCAGTGTTGTTCAGAACCTTCTCTAGGAGAGTTCTAACTTCAACTTCTGTCTTGTACATGACAGATCCCTCAGAAGCCACATTCATGAAATGTGCACTTTCCGGTTTAAGGCCATAGAAGAAGTGTTGCATAAGTATTTCCTCCAGCATCTGATATGATGGCCCGGAGTCTACTAAATGCATGAATCTAGCCCAGGCTACTCCAAGTGATTCATCACCTTGCTCGAATGATTGCAGTTGTTTTCGATGGGGAATCACTTTGGAGATAGGATAGAAGATCAAGAAGAAGAATTCATCCTTCAACTGTATCCAATCTTCTCCGACTCTCCTTGCCGTCCGGTTGTACCAAAACCTGGCTTCCCCCGTCAGAGAAAACGGGAATAGCTTCCACCGTAGAGTGTTTTGGGTCATACCGGGTATAATCAGAAGAAAGCAGTTCTCTTCGAAGATTTGCAAGTGAGCATAGGGACTCTCATCCTTTTTACTAGAGAAGGACTGTGCGCAAACCATGGCTACGAGACTGGTTCAGATCTCATAACCAACGGATAGAATGAGTGGCAAGATCGTGGCGGTTCCAAATACTCGCGAGATGGAACTGCCGGATAACTAGGAGAAAACTCCATATGGATGAATGAAAAGTCATACGGCTGATTATCTCTAAATCTAGTGTGGCTACCATTCCCCGGCAATGGCGCTAAAAAGTTTGTTGGCACTCCTTAGCTTAACGAATTACTCCGCAAGCGCACAGAGACCAATTGTAGCTTTCACCAGGGAGTATATCTGGGATATCAAATCCAAGGAACGGTAAAGCTTCGATCAAGCTTAGAGATCTTCAACCGGACACAACCAGCGAGAAGAAGACCAAGGGAAGAGGGTCTAACTCCAAATAACCTACTATTCTGACTAGCTAACGAGTTAACTACTGACTTGATCTGCTTCGGCGGCTGGAAGAGGAAGGACTTCAGAAAGGGATGAGAGGGGAATCCAACGGCAACATGCAATTGCTGCTATGAAGACACCCGAACGTGGTGGACTACGAGGGATGGATAGGGCTATCACAACCTACCGCCTACCACAACGGTTCCGTGGGGTGGAGCACAACCTGAGATAACTAACCAAGCCTGGGAACCACGCCCACAGCTCTCGAGCTACTTGCTCCTACCGTGTACTTAGATAGAAAGCAACCTCAAATAAGCAGAACTTGCTACTTACGCAGACTCAGGATCCCGCAAATCAAAGTAAGTAATTAAACAAGTAACTAAGACTGAAAGTAAAGCTAGCGAGAAACTGAAGTTGAGACAAAGAACTTACTCAAGTATATTCCTCCGAGGTGGATACAAAATGTGGAGTAAGACCGAGAGAACTCGAGTCCGCTCCTTTAGCTCGGCTTTCACCAGAGCACTCACCTCACTCTCTTCCTACTCTAACACAAGAGTGTAACAAAGAGACTCTCTTCTCTAATGGATGGTGTGTGTTACAAGAGGGGGGTTTTGAGCTCTATTTATACTACTCCATGGTTGGTACTGAGCTGAGCGTCGGTTGTACACAGGTAAGGTAGTTGTGCTTGTCTTTCACGCCAAGGGAGAGCACTAGAGGCCGCCAAGTGGGCCTGGCCGGCCTTCCCTAGGCCAGCCGGCCGGCCTGGGGATGCGGCCATCTGGCCGCCGCCTTTGAGTGGATGCTCTGGATTCCTTCCAGAAGTCGGTGGCGGTTGCGTGGCTCCAACGGAGATAGTTAGAGGCCGGCTGGCCTCTCCTAGGCCGGTCGGCCTGGCTCTAGCTCGGCTCGGGCTTCTGTTGCTCTGGCACGTCGTTCTGAAGATGCACACTGCTCCTCAAGTCACTTTGGGTCCTGAATCTTTGGGTTGTCATTGAAATTGGGCCCAACTTGACTTGGCTCAAGCCTTTCGATCTTAACTTTTGAATTCTACCTGAACCACATTTGGGTGGACTTGATCTTGTGCTCAAAGCCATGTTTCACAAAGTTTCATGACGAAACCTCACAGGGGTAGGCCGGCCGGCCTGGGATTCACCCCATTTCGGCTCATTTTCGTACATATTGTTCCTAGATTCAAATACTCACCAAAACTCATGGAACTTGTTAATGTTAGTGAAAATTATAACAACATAGTTCTAAAATCATGAAATCTAAAGGAATGTTGGCGGTAAAAATCATCGTAATCGACTGCCAACAGTGGGTCCTACCAATTTGCATGCCGAGATTTGATAGGTCCACTAGAGTTGCGCTCTGATTTGGGCCCCCAAATTTTACAGATCAGCTCCTATTTAGAGGAATAGGGCCCTGATTTTGGGAGACCCACTGGAGATGCTATAAGGGCTAAAGATGGTAATGGGTACGAAATACTCGCGTACCCGCGGGTACGAAACCCGACGGGTGCGGATTTGGGTGTAAGCTTGAAACCACAGGCATGGATGCGGGCAGGGTTTTAAACCCAGTGGATATTTGTTAATAAATAATAAAATAGCTTATCCGAACCCATATACCTGCAAACCCGCTTAGGTCCTACTGACAGGTGGGGTCACAACCAAACATATACATAACAGAACCCTAAAACTCTAGTTTTTCATCCCGGCTCCCCCCCGCTCCGCCGCTGCTCACTTCCCATTTCCCACCTATCGCTCTCGGCCAGGGTTTTTTTTACCGACCGGTGGGCTCAAACAGCCGCCCACCGGTAGTGGTTTACCGGACCGGTTTGACCGGTTAAAATCGGTCAAATTCAAAATCGCTTGTGCAACCGGTTCCGATCGGCTTACCGACCGATTTACCGGTCCGGTTTGACCGGTTACTGGTCGGTTTGAGTGGTAACCGGTCGGTTTGAGTGGTAACCGGCCAAATTCAATTTTTTTTCTTTTTTGGTTTAAATTCAAATGCCCGCAAAGTATACTAAATGAATGTTTGTATAACATGTTTTAGCCTAAATGAACCCTCCAATCCTCTTTTGTACTATTTTTATATTGTATTTGTATACTTTTGTATTCACATTTTTTTGTTTAACTTCAAATGCCCGCAAACTATACTAAATAAACGAATATTTGAGAAAATTTGACACCATTAGATTCGTCGCACCTTGAAGTATTTTTAGGAATTTTTTGGAATTTTTTCATTTTTTGGAATTCAAATTTGAATTTTGAATTGGGGCCGGTTTCAAACCAGCCGGAACTGGAACCGGTCCGGACCGGTAACCGGTCAAACCAGACCGATTCCGGTCGGGAAATTTAACCCTGCTCTCGGCTGCCTCTCTCCCACCCCATCCGTCAGATCCAGCCCCAGGCGACCGGCGCCAACCGTGCCGCCGCCCGTCGTCCTCGCCTCCCCTGCCATCGACGCACAACTCCCACTGCCTTCCCCGCCGCCGTCGCGCCCTCCGCCTTCCCCACCATCGTCGCGCCGCCGTCCCCAGTTGCCGCCGCCCTCTGCTGTCCCCGGTCGCCGCCGCCCTCTGCTGTCCCCAGTTGCGCCATCTGCCGTCGCGTCGTCCCCGGTTGCCGCCGCCCTCTGCTGTCCCCGGTCGCCGCCGCCCTCTGCTGTCCCTGGTCGCCGCTATCCCCGGTCGCTATCGCCATCTGCCGTCCCCGGTCGCCACCGTCGCCATCTGTTGTCCCCGGTCGCGCCATCTGCCGTCGCGTCGTCCCCGGTCGCCGTCGCCATCTGCCGTCCATGGTCGCCGTCGCCATCTGCCATCCGTCGTCCCCGGTCCCCAGATGTGTCGTCCTTTGGCGGGTACACGGGCATGCCCGCGCGCATGGGTTACCAGCGGGTAGCGGGCGCGGGCGCAAGGTGGTGCCCGTTGCGGGTGACGGGTGCGAGTGCGGGCACGGTTTAGCCCCCGCGGGTTGGGGTTTACTGAGTCACTAACCATGTGGATATTACCCGGCGAGGGAGGTGCTAGCTGGACATGGCATGGGTGCGACGTGGGAAAAAAAAATCCAGCTGGGATGGGATGCCCGGATGTGTGCGTGCCTGCCCAGAGCTACATGGCGGCGCTGAACCTGTTCGCGCATGCAGTGCAGACACGCAGCGTGCTGCTGCAGCAGGGTAAATGTGATGTCCTGTGGCCATTCTCCACGAATGAACGGGGTCCATAGCAAATACGAGATCGAGCGGCGTAAATTTTGGCCTTTTTTCAAAGCCAAATGCACCTTTTGACTGCTAATAAGTTTCTTTATTTGTATGGACAGGATCCATATCAGATAGTGGCTATTCATAGATACCACCACGAAATACTTCAAAGTGAAGCAAGTGGGACTGGGCTCAGGTTCTTCAAGTTTAGAATAGTTCTAGGGCTCATTCAGAAGAGCCGAGCATCTTCTTTGTGCACGAGGATCCAACAGACTTGGCCTTGATTGTGCAATAAAACTTGCAAGACTACAACATCAAGTTTCTGAACACTAGTGTCTGGGGCTACGCACTCTCAGAATGATTTTATGATTATTTAAAAATACTGTAAGGTTAGTAATTAAAATTTATTTCACGGTGAAAGAAATTAGAGGAGCAAATAATGTTAATAAAATTGGACAGCATATGCATATGGTAAGCAGACAAATTGAATTTCGATATATGTTAATACACATTGCAAGAAGTTCATTTGTTTCTCTGTATCCACAAAAACTAATACTACTCTTTGTTGTTGAAATTTACTAAGAACAACATCTTGTAGATTGACAGCAATGACACCCAACAAGACACTCTCCGAAAAATGGATCCAACATGAAATTATTTGATTCCAGAATTTGGAACAGGCTTCCATATGCAGACCTATTATAACATACATGATCTGAACCTCCCAAAAGGGGGGATCACTCTAACACCAATTGGTAAACAGTAAACACATGTGGTTACATTAAGAAGTAGCGACATCAAGCACCAGTAGACAGTCCCTTATAACATCTGCAGCTTGCTCCAGCTCCTCCTCTGAGATGATGAGTGGCAGCACGAGACTCGGATCATTACCTTTTCCAGCCATCAGCACTATGACACCAGCATCAAGGTATGCATCAACAAGAGGACCAGCTGGTACATCTAGGATCTAGCTCGATGCCAACAATGAGGTCAACACCACGGACCTCCTTTACATGTGGGTTTCCGCTTAGCTTTGTGCGGAGAAGCTGTTCTCTCCCTTCCTGGACACCACAGCCAAGAAACCAGGTTTCTGGATTTTGTCCAATACAATTAATGTAGCCGGGTAGACAGGAGGTCTACCGCCGAATGTAGTACCATGGTCGCCATAGCTTATGACTGCAGTGACCTTTTTCTTAACCAATACAACTCCGATGGAGAGACCATTGGCTAGTACCTTTGCTAAGGTCATAATGTCTGGTGCTACTACATATGCCTCATGGGCCCAGAAGTAACCTGTGCGCCCCAAACCACACTGGACCTGTTTTTCAAAACCATAAATCAACATTAGATTAGAATGTTATACACTTCACTGATAGATGCAACCTGACAGACTGTAATTCATTTGTGAAATGGTATTAATTTCAGATAAGAACAGAAACGCGTCCCTTGTCACATATCTTTATTAATGACCCAAAGGTTTAATCTTTCATAACAAAGTGTATATAGAATTCGTGAATCAAATATAGTTTATATCGTGCTATTCTTTCTTTAAAAAGAGTAGAAGGGAAAGTTGTAATGACAGCAAAGCATACCTCATCAAAGAAAAAGAGAGCTTCATACTTGATACAACGATACCTAACATATGTACATGGCCTTGTTGAATTTTGTGCGATCAGACATTGAGTGGTATATATTCGGAAATACAGAATCACCAGCATAGCAAAAGCCATAAATCCTAATTGCAAAGGGTATACCATCCCACTTCACTTCTTTGCCTGTCATATGGAATCCGACACTTCCAGTAGCGCCGACTAAGCCAACAGATAGGAAAACCACAAGAGTTGCAAAGACACCACCAGCTGGACAAACAATTAGGGTATGCTAATCAATGTGCTGTCTTAATACTGTTGACGATAAAGTGAGTAAAAGTGAAGTCGCAGGGAGCAGTGAAGCCTGAAATATAAGACATCACAGACATCACTCGAAGATCACGCAACCATACACTGGGCAAGACAACAAGAGCAAGTAACACTCCAAAGAAGTGCCGCCCATCAGCATGAATGCCATGCCAATCGCAAGTGGTGCTTGTGAATATTAATGCTAGATTATCACCTTCCAAATTAATGAACTCCACACAAAAGGACTGTAAATATACAGGTGATTCTAGTGAGAAAACAATGAAGTAGCACTGTGTTTTGCTCAGGACGACAAATTTTTGCACAACACAAACAGGGAAAATGAGTTACTTACATATAGCTCCGTATACAAAACAAGCTGCAGAGAAAGCATCAAATGGTTATGAACTCAGTAGAAATAAGAGATTGGAATGATTCTATTTCATCTACACAACGTGAGGCAGTGGCTATTGCCTGTGAATATTGTTGTTTTCACTTTATATCCATTGATCAGTAAGTTTCATTGGTGCCTCAGGGAGAAACTCATCTGGAGATTCTCTAGCATATCAGATAAATTCTCTCCGTTTCATTTTTATAACTATAATAAATAAAAGGGAACTTACAGAGATGAGAAGGCGACCGATCCTCCCAATGGAAGCCTCTCCAATGTCTGGAAAGGTTTTAACACTGTCTTTGCTCTCAGAACAATACTTGAGCAGAACCCCAGTATAGCAGCAAATAGTAGCGAAAAAAAGCCAGAACCGCTAGGCTGGCCCATCCTGCCTCACGAATCGTGTATGGAGCGGATAAAATGCCAATACCAGCAAGCACGTTGACCCCTGCCAACAACAAAGAAAAATATGAGGCATGTCCAAATCATAGAAAAACAAGCACCATTTTCAGTTACAGTAGTATACACAGTTTGTGTTAGGATGCATCCCTGAGTGATTGGGGCTGTTGTAGCCTGGTGCAGATTATCACTGAACCCAAGAGTTCTGCTAGCAAGTTCTTGACTGAATCTTGCCTCCCCTCTGGCTTGTCCGATAGAAGAGGCAACGTCAGGTCAGAGCCCAGTCCCCTGAAGTCGCCCATGTGATCAAAGCCCGGAGGCGCAGCAATGGTGAAGGTGTCAGTCTCTTCCCTGAAAAAAATAAGCGGCGTCCCACAGGTGAAGGAGATTGATCGTTAAACTGTTTTCAGAAGATCACCCGTGCATGCGGAGCCAGGAACAAAGTCATTCGATCGTTTTCGAAGCGCGAGCACTTCCGCCTGCTATCCTCGACATTCTATCTCCAGGACGCAGATGAGACGAGATCGAGGAGAGAGTGAGGCATGCACGCACCGGAAGCTCCGCGGCCACCGCTGGGAGTGCAGCGAACCCGCCTCCGGCCTCTGCCTCCGCCTTGTCGTCCTCGTTGCCGCCGAGCAGGCAGTCCTCGATGTCTCCGTCCTACATGCCCGCGCCAACGTCCGGAGCTATGGTATCGGCAGCGGTAGGCGACGTGGTGGATTGTTGCGACGAGAGGGAGGGGGAGGCGGCAACAGCTACTGGCGGAGTCTCGGAGCGGCGGCGGCGGCGGCAGCGCAGGAGAGGAATTAGGGGAAGAGGGGGATGGGGAGGACGCACCGTGCACGGCTGGGGGCGGCGGGGTGTTTCTGAAAAGGTGGAGGCGGGCGGTTTTCTATAAAAACGATGCAATTTCCAAATTTTCTATTCTTCGTGTTGAAATATTTTGAAATAGAGGGGTCTTTACATGAAAAAAACGAGCGCTTTACTGCTTGCGGAGGGCTTCCCCGGAGCACGGATTGATTTTGCTAAAATTGGAGGGTTTACGTGCTTGCTTGCCTGCCTATAGGCGGGCGGATCCGCGCGATCGGACGGACAACAAACAGGACGACGTAGACGCGCTCCAGGGCGTGAATCCCTGCAGGAATGGAGGATTCGACACAGTGGCGAAGCCAGCCTAGAAAATGACCTAGGAGACTAGGATGAAGTTCTACGATAAATTTTTTGCATGACCTCTAGAGCAAAGTGCCGAGGCATGGCTGCAAACGCTCGCAGCGGCGACGCACGGGATCCGCCGCGCGAGTGCCAAATTGGGGCTGCAGGACAGGCGCGGGGCGCCGGCGGGTGCCGAGGCGGGGCTGCAAGACAGGCGCGGGGCGCCGTCACGGCCGCCCGTCGCGCAACAGCAACGACGCGCCGGCTTGAGCGCCTGAGCGGGACTGCAGACGAGGGGTGGATGATGAACTCACGAAAACGGCAGCGGCATCTAGTGGCAAGAAGACACAGCGCTGGGCTGGGGCGCTAGCCTGTAACACCCGGTTTATAAAAGAACATAAACCGAGCAATCATATACGTGCCAGGATCAAGTCACACGTATATACAACAGAATGAATAGTATATCACAACATATATCACGAAAAAGATATAAATAAAACGAATACGAATGTTATTTATTACATTAATGACAAAATGTCTGATACAGCGGAAGCGAAGTACAAAATACGATAAAAACTCTTCAAAGCTGAGCAGGGCGCCACAGGGACGTCAACTGGGAGACGAACGCCTAGAAGTCCTCGTAGTCCTGGTAGCGCTGAGCGAACTCCCTCGCGTCGGCAGGAATTGAGCAGCAGTAGCGTATCTAAGAGGAAAAAGTAGAGAAGAGGCAAGAGTGAGTACACAACTTGTACTCAACAAGTATAACACAAACTATGAGGCTCTAAGGTTGGCTGACTCAACTGCATTAGCTTTTAAGTCTTGGCAAAATTTTATTAAAGCTAATTACTACAAGTTGATGAATTATCATAAACCCAGTTACATAGTAATTAATCAAAATTAATCATGATACTACTGAGAGCCATACCAAACCAAGCCACCCGGGGAAACCTGCCTCGTCAAAGGAAGATAACCCCACTAATCAAAAGGAGGATCTGGGCCGCTCATAACCGTGAGCACGGCTAGTATACTAGTTTTACACTCTGCAGAGGTTGCACATCTTTACCCATAAGTCGTGAGCTACGCTAGTTGTTCATCGCACTTCCTTAGGTGAGATGACTAGCAAACTCACTACGAGGCCTTTACAAAGAATCTCGTTGGTAGGGAGTAACCGCGAGGGTGGATCGGCGACTATGGAGCAGGTCTAGTGGGCGTCAAGAATACCACAGATGAGGCCACTCAGTACAAGGGACATAGAAGCTTACCACCCTTGCCCCGCAGGTAAGTTACCCCAAACCAAAAAGACCTAATTATTACGCCAAGACTGTCCCATTCCAGTCTTGTGGTAGCGCTGTTGTCCCAGGTTGTCACTCTATGAACCGGTTCTTATGGAGAGTTGCCAACCCAGCAGTAAGCACCTGCTGGCCACCTAAACCATATTTCTAACAAAACCATTTTTAACGAGACGTGAACCCCTCAAACGGGTCATTCCCAGAATTAAGTTGCATATATCATTAATCAAATTAATTAAAAAGGACCAAATGTGTTATAGCGCGGCACCTAGCACAACTAACCAAAATACAACCCAAATGTATATATAAAGGATATAAAGTGGCTAGGAAAGTCCTTATAGGCATATAGTATTAAAATGCAGTATGAAAATATATTTAAAAGTGATAGGTTGTTCATGTTATACTTGCCTTCCTCGTACTGCTCCTGCTGCTGCTCAAACTGGTCGGAAGATGGCTGCTCTGGGTACTGGTACTGGGGCTCCTCAGATGGATCAACGTCTACTCACGAACACATGGCCAAAAACAATGCACAACAATAAGCATACAAGCAAATACTAACAAAATCTAAGAAATAGTACATCAATACTTAAAAACAGCACACTAAACTAGTCTAAAACTATTCTACGCATTACAACGATCGCGTGGACATAAAGAACGCCTAAAACGGAGTTAAAATGCAAAATCTAGGCCTAAAACAAGTTCCAGGGACCTATTTGTAAGGAAACTGAAGTTCCAGGGGGTTTTTGGGCAAAACCGAGGACCAAAACATAATAACCAGAAAGATCCGAGGGCTAACAAGCAAAAAGGCCCTAACTGGACGGCGGGTTCTATATCTAAAAAGCTCAGGGGGCTGCTTGCTAAATTCTGGGCCAAACTGCAATTATTTTTGAACTAACCAGGACGGCGGGTTGATTTCAAAGAAGAGGAGGGGCTCTTTAGCAAAAGTGCCAGGCGAACCGGTACGCGCGAACCTCGGCCGTTGGATCTAGATCTGACGGATCAGATCAGAGTGGCCCACGATCTAATCTGGGCCGCTGTTTCCGAATCGGGCGGCTCAAAGGGAAAAAAGGAGTGAGGGCGGCGGCGCGACTCGCCGGCGGCAGGTTCCCGCGGCTGCGCACGACCGGAGTTGGAAAAATAGCACTACAGGGCACTAATCGGGCCGGGGCTTGGCCGTGGAGCATCACCATGGCACGTGTAGTCCACCTGGAGCGTTGGTTGCGTTCGGGGAGGCTCGAAGCATAGGACTGGCCGACAATGGCGGCTCTTGCGGCGAGACCTCACCGGAGCAGGCAGTTCGGGGTCTCCAGGGGCCACGGCTACCAAAACTAGCGCAAAAGGGTAACTGAGAACTGGGTGGTGCTCACCGGGCGCGGAATCGGACGGGGAAGCGACACAGACGAGCCGGCGGCGAGCTCGGGCGGAGAAGCTGGATGGAGATCGGGGAAGGAGTCGTTGCAGAGGTGCGCCGGGCTCCTAGACTGCATGGATCGACTTCAGGGTTGCCTGCGAGGGAGATACGGCGGTCAGGTCGATCCGGGGTGCTCCAACGGCGTCGAATTGCCGCGGAGAAGCAACTCACTGGCGGCGGGTCGTGGGTGGAAATCCGGCGCAGCTCGGGTCTAACCTTCGATCAGGCGGCACGGAGTGGTTCTGGACGTTGAGGCGGCGCCGTGGCGGGGTTTGCGGAGGCTGGGAGCGGTGGAGTGGTGAGAGCGCGGCGGCGCAGAGGTGGCTCTGAGCAGAGGCAATGGAAGGGTGGTTGTTAGGGTTTGGGGCGGCGGCGCTAGTGGGATGGGATGGGTTCCTGGGGTGCGGGGTGGTTTAAAGGGGAAGCCGGGGTCGCGGGGCGCAGAAGGGGGAAAGCAATCCCCGGCAATCTCACCGGTGAAGTCGGGGTGGTTGCGCGGAGTGGAGGCGCTGAGAGAGGAAGGGGGAGGAGGGGGATGACAGGCGGGCCAGCGTTGTCAGTGAGCGCGGGCGACGCGCAGGCGTGGGAGGGGGCGTCTGACTGCCGGGTCCCAGGTGGCAGGCGGTGAGAGCGCGGCGAGCGTGCGCTGCAGGCCGAGCGGGGACGAGCTGCTGGCTGCGGAGTGTGGGCCGCGTGCGGGACAAGTGCGCTGCGGCTGAGAGGGAGAGCGCGGTCTGTTTGCTGCGCGGGGAGGGTGCGAAGGCTGGGCCGCGGGGTGCTGCTGGGCCAAGAAAAGGGAAAGGCCGGACTGGGTTACTGGGTTGGGTTTTGGAGAGGGAAAGGTGGGCCGCGGGGTTTGGTTGAGTTTTGGGGTTTTGGTCCTCTTTTCCTTTACTCCTTCTAAGCTAATTCTACAACAAACAAACAAAGTTTGAATTCAAATATAAATTTGAATTCAAACCACACTCAAATAATTAAAACTATGCTCCAGCATGAATGCAACACCAAAAAAATTAAAAATAGAGAAAATTTTAATTATTTGAGGAACAAAATTGGATTAAATGCCATACTAAACACAATAAACCTTAGAAATTTAAATAAAGCCAATTAAATTTATTATAAAGTGCTGAAATTTAAACTAGGGTGTTACAGACCCTACCCCCTTAAAGAAATCTCGTCCCCGAGATTTAGCTGGGCTGGCTAGCAAAGAGATCTGGAAATGCCTTCTTCAGCTCATCTTCTCGCTCCCAAGTAGCCTCAGCTTCACTGTGGTGACTCCACTGAACTCTACACATCTTGATGCGCTTGTTCCGAGTAACCCTCTTTGATGTCTCCAGAATTTTCACCGGATGCTCAGTATAAGTCAGATCTTCCTGCACATCTACTCCATCCAGTGGTGCCTGCTCTTCGGGTACTCGCAGACACTTCTTCAGCTGAGATATATGGAAGACATCGTGAACTCCTGAGAGGCTGGTGGGCAATTCCAGCCGATAAGCAACTTCGCCTTTCCTCTCTAGCACCTTGAATGGACCAACATACCGAGGTGCTAACTTCCCCTTGACATTAAACCTGCGGATTCCTCTCATCGGAGACACCTTCAGGTATACATGATCACCAACACTAAAAGTCAGGTCCCTCCGTTTGCCATCTGCATAGCTCTTTTGCCTACTCTGTGCAATCCTCAGATTTTCCCACACAGCTTGTACCATCTGCTCTGCATCTTCTATGATATCAGGGCCAAAGAGCTGCTTCTCACCAATCTGATCCCAATAGAGAGGAGTCCTGCACTTTCTGCCATACAATGCCTCGAAGGGGGACTTCTTCAGACTGGCCTGATAGAGAGGAGAACTGAATAGCACAAGCTCTCAGCATATCCTCCAACACTTGGTTGGTTCTCTCTGTCTGCCCATCTGTCTGAGGATGATAGGAGGTGCTGAATCGCAGCTTCGTATCCAAAGAATCATGAAGCTGCTCCCAGAACCGTGAAGTGAACTGAGATCCTCTGTCAGATGTAATCTTCTTGGGCACACCATGCAAGCAGACAATCCGAGACATGTACAACTCAGCAAGTCTAGCACCGGAGTAAGTAGTGTTCACTGGAATGAAGTGAGCAACCTTCGTCAGACGATCCACTACTACCCATATGGAGTTGTACCCTTTCTGAGTACGAGGCAATCCAACAATGAAGTCCATAGTGATTTCCTCCCATTTCCACTCTGGAATCTTCAAAGGCTGTAACAGACCTGCTGGCCTCTGATGCTCAGCCTTGACACGCTAACAGGTGTCACAAATAGCCACGTACTCTGCCACTAAACGCTTCATCCCACACCACCAAAAACATTCCTTCAGATCATAATACATATTCGTGCTGCCCGGATGAATAGAATAGGCTGTATCATGGGCCTCACTCAGAATCAACTTCCTGAGATCCTTCACATTTGGCACACAGATCCGGTTCTTGTACCACAAGGTACCCTGATCATCCTCTCTGAAATGAGGAGCTTTGCCTTTCTTGAGCAACTCGCGGATCTCCTGCAGCTTCTCATCTTCTTTCTGATGCTGCCGGATCTAAGCCTCTAGAGTGGGTACTGCCTCGAATGCTGCACTCGAAGTATGATGCAAGAAACCCAGACTCAACTGCTCAAACTCCTCACATAACTCTGGAGGCATCTGGAAAGCCACGGCCATGTTGACATAGCTTCCTCTGCTCAGAGCATCTGCCAGAACATTAGCTTTACCCGGATGATAGTGAATCTCCAAGTCATAATCCTTGACCAACTCTAACCATCTCCTCTGCCGCATGTTCAGCTCATTCTGCGTGAAAATATACTTTAGGCTCTTGTGATCAGTGTAGATATCACACTACTGCCCATACAAGTAATGCCTCCAAATCTTCAGAGCATGCACGACTGCGGCTAACTCAAGATCATGAGTGGGATAGTTCAGCTCATGCCGACGTAACTGCCGTGAAGCATAAGCAATCACTCTGCCCTCCTGCATCAGAACACAACCAAGACCATCCTTCGAAGCATCACAATACACCGTGAACCTCTTGCTCTGGTCTGGCAGAGTAAGGACTGGCGCCGTAGTCAACCTCTTCTTTAGCTCATCGAAGTCCATCTGACGCTCCTCTGTCCATACGAATGCCGCATTCTTCTCTAACAAGGAAGTCAAAGGCTTCGCGATCTTGGAGAAATTCTCAATGAACCTCCGATAATATCCTGCTAAGCCCAAGAATGACCGGACTTCCTTCACCGTCTGCGGTGTCTCCCACTCGAGCACATCCTTCACCTTGCTCGGACTGCAATACCTCCCTTGGAGATGATATGACCGAGGAATGGAACCTCGTCAATCCAGAACTCGCACTTGCTGAACTTAGCATACAGCTGATGCTCTCTCAATCTCTGCAACATGAGCCTCAGATGCTCTTCATGCTCTTCCTCTATCTTGGAGAAGATCAGAATATCATCAATGAAGATCACCACGAAGACATCCAGATAATCCATGAAAACCATATTCATCAGATGCATGAAGAAAGCTGGGGCATTAGTCAAGCCGAAGGACATGACCGTGTACTCATATAGCCCGTACTTGCAAGTGAATGTCGTTTTCGGAATATCCCCAGGATGGATCCTCAGCTAAAAATAACCCAAACGCAGATCAATCTTCGAGAATATACGAGCACCTCGAAGCAGATCAAAGAGATCCTCAATACGGGGCAGTGGATGCTTGTTCTTGATAGTGACTGCATTTAGCTCCCGATAATCCACACACATTCTCTTCGAGCCATCCTTCTTATCTACCAGCAACAATGGAAAAGCCCAAGGAGAGAAGCTGCGACGGATATAGCCCTTGGCTAGCAACTCATCAATAGTCTTCTTGACTTCTTCATGCTCTATAGGTGCCATGCGGTAGGGCCGCTTTATAATAGGAGCAGTGCCAGGCAAGAGATCAATAGAAAACTCGATGTCGCGTTCAGGCGGCATACTTGGCAAATCATCCGGAAAGACATCCGGGAATTCAGACACCACGCGAATACCGTCCGTGGGTCTAGCCTCCATCTGATGAAGAAATCCCGAAGGCTCTGAAAGACTGACTGTCACCTCTTGGCCATCAGATGCCGATAAGTGAACTGTCCACTAAGCACAATCAATACGGACTCCCCATCTAGTAAGTGTCTCCATGCCCAAAATCACATCTATCCCCGAGGAATCAATGACGATCAAACCAGTGCGGAACTCTGCCCCTTTATGACAATTCTAATTCTGGAGCATATAGAACATGTGTGTATCTGGCCCCCAGGTGAGGTAACTACCATAGCTATCCTCGTACAAGAAACTGGTATACCATGCTTCTCGGCAAATGACTTGGAAATGAAAGAATGAGTAGCACCGGTATCGAAAAGCACAGTAGCGGGATGAGAGTTGACCATGAACGTACCAATAACCACGTTAGGAGCCTCGGCCGCTGACTCGGATGTCACGTGGTTCACCCGACCCTGTGCTGGCGCCCTGGGCTGAGCTGGGTGCCCCTGCTGTCCCGCCTGCGCCTTCCGGGGGCAAGAGTTGGCATAGTGCCCCGGATGGCCGCAGTGATAGCACACGCGAGGAGTTGCTAGAGCCTGCTGTCCGGCAGGAGGAGCTGCCTGTCGTGGAGCCTGAGGTGCTGGCGGAGCTGGTGGAGCAGCACGAGCCGGAGGTGCCGGTAACCTCGGGCCCTGACCTGCCTACGGCTGTCGAGGCGGGTACTGCTGCGGCCTCTGCTGGTACTACTGGGGAGGCCGGTACTGCTGCTGCTGGTACTGCTGGGGCGGCTGGAGGCGAGGACGAGTGTTGCTGCCTGAAGCAACGGGGACAATCTTCCACTTCTTGTCCTCCATCTCTAGGTACTTGCGCTCCGTGTTGAGCGCGCTGTCAACCAGATGGTTGAAGTCGTCGAAGCGGAGGTTGAGCAGCGCGTACTGGAGGTAGTCCTCAAGACCCTCCATGAAGTGCTCCTGCTTCTTGCGGTCATCCGCAACCTCGGCAGGGGCGTAGCGAGCAAGCTGCAGAAAACGATTACGATACTCCGTGACGGTCATAGTCCCCTGAAGTGAAAAAGACAGATATATATATCGAAGGATTAATTCATGACTCAGAAAGATAGAACAAGGGGGGTATTAGCTCAAAAGGAAACGCTGAATGATTATATCTGAGACTACCTGCTTCAGTGCAAGGAACTCCTTCTGCTTCATCTTCATAACGCCCGCGGGAACCGCTCCCGGAACTGGAGCCAGGTGAGAGCCTCGTAGTCCTGAACTGGGTGGGACTCCCACTAGTCCAAAGCTGCCCCTCACAGCTGTCCTGCTGCGTACAAGACTCGCTCTCGATCATCGCACTGGGCGATGTCCAGCTGGCGCTCCACTGCACGGAGCCAGTCGTCAGCCTGAAGAGGGTCGGATGTGTGAGAGAACATCGGCGGGTGACCCCTCAGGAACTCGGCATGCCTGTCGCGGGGCTGCGGCGGTGGAGGAGGCGGAGGCTGAGTGTGAGCCTGCTGAAGTGCCTGAACAGTGTTGTTCAGGGTAGCCATCATCTGCATCTGGAGCTGGAAGTACTGCTCCGGGGTCAGAGGCGGAGGCATCGGGATCCCAGTACCCTGGTTGTTCTGCCCCTGATTGTTTTGCCCCTGCTGGTCAGAACCACGCCTGGTGTTCACCATCTGATTTTTGGACAAAAGATTTCATGAGTAAGGATATTGCAGAAATAAATTCAGATGGATACGATATTTTTCTGCAAGAAAAACTTAGACATGATAAAGTAGACAGGATAGAGTGGACGGTTTTACCCCCAACGATCTAACTCATTTTATTAATTAATTAATTTTAACTTAAAACTGATTTTCGTTAAACAAATTTAACTACTAAGCTATGCAATCAACCAAAAATCCAAATCAAACATGTAGCATAATAACAAGCAGACAATTTTCACTACTTAGTCGAGTTTTACACACGACTCGACTAACACAACGCATCGCAGAACGTGCTATCGTATTATTATAAAAGGGTCACCTAGCTGATACTTATGGTGGTCAGATGACTGATTTAGGCCAAAATCTACAAAAACTATTCTTTAGAGAGAGAAATCAAGGCAAGATGGGTAAAAGTCATAGAATTCAAGGGGTATAATAGTAAAATAGTTTCAGCAGGCAAGGATTGTAGAGAAGAAGTCCTAAAACTCGACCAGTTCTATCTAGGCTTCGTCCTACAGTCGATATGGCTCTGATACCACTCTGTAACAAACGGTTTATAAAAGAACATAAACCGAGCAATCATATACGTGCCAGGATCAAGTCACATGTATATACAACAGAATGAATAGTATATCATAGCACATATCACAAAAAAGATATAAATAAAACGAATACGAATGTTATTTATTACATTAATGACAAAATGTCTGATACAGCGGAAGCGAAGTACAAAATACGATAAAAAATCTTCAAAGCTGAGCAGGGCGCCACAGGGACGTCGACTGGGAGACGAACGCCTAGAAGTCCTCGTAGTCCTGGTAGCGCTGAGCGAACTCCCTCGCGTCGGCAGGAACTGAGCAGCAGTAGCGTATCCAAGAGAAAAAAGTAGAGAAGAGGCAAGAGTGAGTACACAACTTGTACTCAACAAGTATAACACAAACTATGAGGCTCTAAGGTTGGCTGACTCAACTGCATTAACTTTTAAGTCTTGGCAAAATTTTATAAAAGCTAATTACTACAAGTTGATGAATTACCATAAACCCAGTTACATAGTAATTAATCAAAATTAATCATGATACTACTGAGAACCATACCAAACCAAGCCACCCGGGGAAACCTGCCTCGTCAAAGGAAGATAACCCCACTAATCAAAAGGAGGATCTGGGCCGCTCATAACCGTGAGCACGGCTAGTATACCAGTTTTACACTCTGCAGAGGTTGCACATTTTTACCCACAAGTCGTGAGCTATGCTAGTTGTTCATCACACTTTCTTAGATGAGATGACTAGCAAACTCGCTACGAGGCCTTTACAAAGAATCTCGTTGGTAGGGGGTAACCGCGAGGGTGGATCGGCGACTATGGAGCAGGTCTAGTGGGCGCCAAGAATACCACAGACGAGCCCACTTAGTACGAGGGACATAGAAGCTTACCACCCTTGCCCCGCAGGTAAGTTACCCCAAACCAAAAAGACCTAATTATTATGCCAAGACCGTCCGATTCCAGTCTTGTGGTAGCGCTGTTGTCCCATGTTATCGCTCTATGAACCAGTCCTTATGGAGAGTGGCCAACCCAGCAGTAAGCACCGTGCTGGCCCCCTAAACCATGTTTCTAACAAAACTATTTTTAACGAGACGTGAGCCCCTCAAACGGGCCACTCCTAGAATTAAGTTGCATATATCATTAATCAAATTAATTAAAAAGGACCAAGTGTGTTATAGCGCGGCACCTAGCATAACTAACCAAAATGCAACCCAAAGGTATATATAAAGGATATAAAGTGGCTAGGAAAGTCCTTATAGGCATACAGTATTAAAATGCAGTATGAAAATGTATTTAAAAGTGATAGGTTGTTCATGTTATACTTGCCTTCCTCGTACTACTCCTACTGCTGCTCAAACTAGTCGGAAGATGGCTGCTCTGGGTACTGGTACTGGGACTCCTCAGATGGATCAACGTCTACTCATGAACACATGGCCAAAAACAATGCACAACAATAAGCATACAAGCAAACACTAACAAAAGCTAAGAAATAGTACATCAATACATAAAAACATCACACTAAATTAGTCTAAAACTATTCTACGCGTTACAACGATCGTGTGGACATAAAAAAAGCCTAAAACGGAGTTAAAACGCAAAATCTAGGCCTAAAATAAGTTCCAGGGACCTATTTGTAAGGAAACTGAAGTTCCAGGGGGTTTCTGGGCAAAACCGAGGACTAAACTGTAATAACCAGAAAGATCCGAGGGCTAACGAGCAAAAAGGCCCTAACTGGACGGCGGGTTCTATATCCAAAAACCTCAGGCGGCTGCTTGCTAAATTCCGGGCCAAACTGCAATTATTTTTGAACTAACGAGGACGGCGAGTTGATTTCAAAGAAGAGGAGGGGCTCTTTAGCAAAAGTGCCAGGCGAACCGGTACGCGCGATCCTCGGCCGTTGGATCTTGATCTGACGGATCAGATCAGAGTGGCCCACGATCTAATCTGGGCCGCTGTTTCCGAATCGGGCGGCTCAGAGGGAAAAAAGGAGTGAGGGCGGCGGCGCGACTCGCCGGTGGCAGGTTCCCGCGGCGGCGCACGACCGGAGTTGGCAAAACAGCACCACAGGGCACTAATCGGGCCGAGGCTTGGCCGTGGAGCATCACCATGGCACGCGTAGTCCACCTGGAGCGTTGGTTGGGTTCGGGGAGGCTCGGAGCGTAGGACTCGGCGACAATGGCGGCTCTTGCGGCGAGACCTCGCTGGAGCAGGCGGTTCGAGGTCTTCAGGGGGCCACAGCTACCAAAACTAGCGCAAAAGGGTAACTGAGAACTGGGTGGTGCTCACCGGGCGCGGAATCGGATGGGGAAGCGACGCAGACGAGCCGGCGGCGAGCTCGGGCGGAGAAGCTGGACGGAGATCGGGGAAGGAGTCGTTACAGAGGTGCGCCAGGCTCCTAGACTGCACGGATCGACTGCAGGGTTGCCTGCGAGGGAGATACGGCGGTCAGGTCGATCTGGGGTGCTCCAACGGCGTCGAATTGCCGCGGAGAAGCAACTCACTGGCGGCGGGTCGTGGGTGGAAATCCGACGTAGCTCGGGTCTAACCTTCGATTAGGCGACACGGAGTGGTTCTGGACGTTGAGGTGGCGCCGTGGCGGGGTTTGCGGAGGCTGGGAGCGGTGGAGTGGTGAGAGCGCGGCGGCGCAGAGGTGGCTCCGAGCAGAGGCAATGGCGGGGTGGTTGTTAGGGTTTGGGGCGGCAGCGCTAGTGAGATGGGATGGGTTCCTGGGGTGCGGGGTGGTTTAAAGGGGAAGCCGGGGTCGCGGGGCGCAGAAGGGGGAAAGGAATCCCCGGCAATCTCGCCGGTGAAGTCGGGGTGGTTGCTCGGAGTGGAGGCGCTGAGAGAGGAAGGGGGAGGAGGGGGATGACAGGCGGGCCAGCGTTGTCAGTGAGCGCGGGCGACGCGCAGGCGTGGGAGGGGGCGTCTGACGAGCGGGTCCCAGGTGGCAGGCGGTGAGAGCGGGGCGAGCGTGCACTGCAGGCCGAGCGGGGACGAGCTGCGGGCTGCGGAGTGTGGGCCGCGTGCGGGACAAGTGCGCTGCGGCTGAGAGGGAGAGCGCGGTCTGTTTGCTGCGCGGGGAGGGTGCGAAGGCTGGGCCGCGGGGTGCTGCTGGGCCAAGTAAAGGGAAAGGCCGGGCTGGGTTACTGGGTTGGGTTTTGGAGAGGGAAAGGTGGGCCGCGGGGTTTGGTTGGGTTTTGGGGTTTTGGTCCTCTTTTCCTTTACTCCTTCTAATCTAATTCTACAACAAACAAACAAAGTTTGAATTCAAATACAAATTTGAATTCAAACCACACTCAAATAATTAAAACTATGCTCCAGCATGAATGCAACACCAAAAAAATTAAACCTAGAGAAAATTTTAATTATTTGAGGGACAAAATTGGATTAAATGCCATACTAAACACAATAAACCTTAGAAATTTAAATAAAACCAATTAAATTTATTATAAAGTGCTGAAATTTAAACTAGGGTGTTACATAGCCTGAACTGCTTAAGAGACCGCAGCCCATAAGGCCACAAAGTTCTCTGGCCCAATGCTCCAGTGGCCCAATCTGAATCTCACGACTCTTGGCAGCAGAGGACCATCATCCTCGCGTTTGGAGGGCGCCGCCGCGCGCCGTCATGAACTCCTACTGAAGTTGAGAACGGGGGATATTGTCAGCACACACGAACTGGAGGAAGCATCTACTACTATGAGCTGCCGCAGCAGGAAGCCTAGTGAATGTTTTAGCGGCAACGAATGGGTTCGCTAGATATGCCTGCGCGCGCACGTTTCGAACCCAGCTCATGTAGACGCAGGAGAGTCGTTGGTTAAATACTGAGTGCGTGCGACGAGGAAGAGCATCAAACAACTTGTATGAACTTTTACTCCTCCGGAAACCAATTCTCTGTTCTCCTCTGTTCTTCCTATGTGCCTCAGATGTCAGATCCATCCTTCGTCTTCCCTACTAGTTTTACTGTTAACAGATATACTATGGAGCTCACCTAGAGGGAGCTAGGGCGGCCGCCCTAGCTCGCCCTAGTGGTGGCTCCGCCACTGATTCGATATGCCATTAATTTAGTAAGCAAACAGTTGCAGGCAAAAGATATGCTTATAAATGTTGCTATTGAGAAAGTGCAAGGGCTGATTTCTTTCTTCAAAGGGTATAGGGAAACAGGTTTCTTAGAGGCATTGGAGGTTGCCAAAGGAATTGCACTTGACATGGATATTGATATAACATTTCGCAAGAAACGAGAAATTAAAAGAAGAGACAGTTTGATGAGAACAGTGATGACACAAATGCTTCAACTCAATCTCCAGAGGAATTATTTGGAATCAACTATTTTCTATCTATTGTTGATCAAGCTATTTCTTCACTTACAACGAGATTTGAGCAGCTTCAAGGTTACCAAAAGAATTTTGGTTTCTTATTTACTTCTGACAAATTACAGTCATTGGATAATTAGAGCCTAAAATCTTCTTGTGAAAATTTTGAGGCTGTCCTTTCAAAAGACGGAAAATTAGATATTGATGCTAATGAACTCTATGTTGAGTTGAAATTTCTTCAAGATATCATTCCAAAAGAAAATATGGCTCTGTTGAGATATTAAAGTTTCTAAAGGGCCATGGTTGTTTTCCCAATGCAACTATCGCATATAGAGTTCTATTGACTATTCCTGTGACTGTTGGCTCAGTAGAACGAAGCTTTTCTAAATTAAAGCTACTGAAGTGAAGTCGAACTTGCTTTCTACAATGACCCAAGAAAAATTTAATGATTTGGCCATGATAGCACTTGAGAGTGATATATTGGAGAAGATTGATTATAAGTCTATCATTGGAGATTTCATATCAAGGAACATAACAAGAATGAAGTTGTTTAAGTAAAGACTATATAATAAGTTTAAATAGGTACGATTCTTGGTGTATTCCATTTCTATATAATATACTATAGTATATTATATATTTAATTGTTTTAATTGGCTAGTATATTAGGCGTAACTTTAGAGTTTCGCACAGGACGTCAGTTGAACGCCCCTGACCGTGAGAGATGGCACGCAGGCAAGTGGATGGGAAGAGGACGTGAATGTGACGGTGGCAATGGCATAGGCAGGGCCCAGGGACATGAGGCAGGGGAGCGTTGTGTTGTGCAGTCACTCGACTCGCGGAAGGAAACAGACTGGAAGAACCGTGAATTCTTGATTGAGAATGCAAAATTCGAGGCGTGTGATGTACGTAGGGGTGGTAAAGGGTCCAAAATTTTGAACTAGAAAATCTAAGAGCCGGGCCCTAAAAAGATCGGGTTCTAATCTTATATAATTTTGAACTAAATAGGTCTTGTTGGGCTTGGAAGAGGCCACTAGGGCCATGGCTCATTACCACCCCTAGATGTACGGCATCACATCACCCAAGTTGTGAAACATTAAAGAGTCTATTATGTGGTGAACATAATAACTACTACTACATGTATCACAGGACGAAAAATACTACCAGTTCATGTTCTGCAGCTGCTGTATAGAAGGATGGATGGGGAGCCGAGCAGAGCAATTCTCCAACACAAACCAGAGACGAGAACAGAGCACGCATGTACACTGAACAAAGAAAGAGACCGAGGGTGGTCGATCGGTCCTGGCCGGCCGGCCGGCCGATCAGTACCACGGCGAGTCCGGGAGCGCGGTGATGACGCTCTTGACCTGCAGGAACTTGTCCATGGCGCCGAGCCCCTGGTCCTGCCCGAAGCCGCTCATCTTGAAGCCGCCGAAGGGCGCGTCCGGGTCGAAGACGAAGTAGCAGTTCACCCACACGGTGCCCGCGCGCACCGCCCGCGACACCCGGTTCGCGACGTCCAGGCTCTTGGTCACAATCCCGGCGACGAGCCCGTACCTGGTGCAGTTGGCCTTCTCGATCACCTCGTCGACCGTCCTGGAACAAGAAACCACCCATACCGCATGGTCACCAAGGATCGGTCAGAAACTCAGGATGCAAATCGTTTGAGACATTCTTGGGTGCGCGACGTACTTGAACTTCATGAGGGCCATGACTGGACCGAAGATCTCTTCCTGCGCGATCTTCATGTCCTCCTGGCAAACCCAAGTGAGCATGCGTTGGTGACTAGCATTCTTCCTAATTGCAGTGTGCTTGTGGAATCCACTTACCGTGACGTCGACGAAAATGGTGGGCTCGATGTAGTACCCTTTGGCGGCGGCGGGCTTGCCGCCGGTGAGCAGCGTCGCGCCCTCGCTCTTGCCGTGCTCGATGTACTTGAGGACCTTCTCAAATTGTTCCTTGTCAACCTAGCAGCACAACGAACAATGCCATTCAGATGCTTCTGCCAATCAACCTGAAGAAATTTGGCATCCATTGCTCCAAGCAATTCAGCAGGAACCATGAAGAAACAGAGTATGCTAGGCTATGATCATACCTGGGGACCCATGTTGGTGGTGACATCGAACGGGTCCCCGACCTTCCAGTTCTGCGCGGCCTCCACGGCCTTCTTGACGAACTCGTCGTAGATCCCTTCCTGCACATAGACGCGCGATCCGGCCGCGCAGATCTCCCCCTGGATTGCAAGTTCAGGCGTTTACTCTGAATCAGAACTGATTCTGCACATCATCACTTGCAGTACATGTACAGTGCTGCCTGCATGCGATGCAATAATACCTTGTTGAAGAAGATGGCGAGCCGCGACAGGTTGACGGCCATGTCGACGTCGGCGTCGTCGAAGATGATGAGCGGCGACTTGCCGCCGAGCTCCAGAGAGACCGGCTTGAGGTTGCTCCTCGCGGCCGACTCCATGATGAGGCGGCCGACCTCCGTGGACCCCGTGAACGCCACCTGATCGACCAATCAGGTGCATTGGATGGTAAACCTTGGTCAGCAACCAGCAGAGAGGCGACACGTAGCAACAGCCCAACACCACCAGCTATCGGTATGCGATGCTCACGGTGTCAACGTCCATGTGGGAGGTGATCGCGGCGCCGGCGGTGTGCCCGAAGCCCGGGACGACGTTGATGACCCCGTCCGGGACGCCGGCGAGCTTGGCGAGGTGCGCGTAGTAGAGCGCGGAGAGCGGCGTCTGCTCGGCGGGCTTGACGACGACGGTGCACCCCGCGGCGAGCGCGGGGCTGACCTTGAGGAAGAACATCATGGTGGGGAAGTTCCACGGGATGATGACGCCGGCCACGCCGACGGGCTCCCTCAGCGAGTAGCCCTGGTACTTGCCGGAGACGCGCAGCACCTCGCCGTGGATCTTGTCGGCGGCGCCCGCGTAGTAGCGCAGCATCTGCGTGGCGGAGGGGACGTCGATGACCTTGCCCACCAGCAGCAGCTTCCCGGCGTCGGCGCCGTCCAGCGCCGCCAGCTCCTCCGTGTGCTGGTCCACCAGGTCCGCGAACTTGCTCAGGAGACGGCCGCGCTCCTGGTGCACACCAATTTTGGTCAGATAGCAAGCTACAGTGATTTTTGCGATAGTGTTTTTTTTCCTGATTTAGCTTTTGAGGGGGAAATAAATTTGCATTTGGTTTAAATCCGGTGTGTTGGTTTTATAAAGTGAAAAGTCCACTTTACACCCTTGAATTATTACAAAGTCTGATTTTCAACCTTCAACTATGCATAACGAGGACTACCCACTGTCTTCGACAAATCTGACCTTTTAGATAGTTTAAGAGGTGATTTTATATCTTTTAAAAATTAAAAATATTCTAGTTTGATCTAAAGAATCAAAACTAATTTATTTTAAATATGAAATAGAAAACTAGTATCAAAAGTATTATAAAAATATAACCTATTTGCTGTTACTCTATTGAATCTTATTTATTTAAAATGAATAGTAATATTGTATCCTAACTAGCCACGCTATTAGTGCGGGTACCTTCCTAGTTTATTTAAAATAATATGCAGAACTATAAATATAAAGGAAAGGAATATAAGAAACATGAAAACATTGGATCTAACAAGTATAGTACAACTAGATAGGTTATATTTTTTGAAAAAAAAATACTGGTATCCGTTTCATAATTCTTTATTTTAAAATAAATTACTTATAATCTCTTTAGTCTGAACTTGAATGCTTTTAATTTGCGCAAAAAAGGACACCTCTGAAACCATTCAAAGGGTAAATTTGTCCAGTGGATAATCGTGTCATCCAGTTTTGTAGTTGAAGGTTGGAAATCGAATTTCTGTGATAGTTTGGGAATGTAAACTGAATTTATTTTTCCAAAAATAGCCGGTGAAAATCAAATTGTCAGATGATATTTGAGGTTTGAGTTCTGAGCATAGAGAGAGGTGACCTGTTGTGTTGACTTACATATCCTGACATGCGGGGCCACTTGCCATGGTCGAAGGCGTCCCGGGCGGCCTTGACGCCGAGGTCGACGTCAGCCTTGTCGGCCTCAGCGACGTGGGCCAGCACGGCGCCGGTCCGCGGGTCCCGGGTCTCGAACGTCTTGCCTGCGAGACGGAAGGAATGCGTTCAGAGACAAGCCGCACGTCCTTTTCTGCTTTCTTTCTCCAGGATATGTCATCTAGTTAGTTTATTTACATACATAAATGTATAATAATAAATCGTCATAAGTAGCGTGTGGAGCATGCAGTAAACGGGTTGACGTCGGTGGACACGTCGACTATGCAGACTATTTAGGGCTCGTTTGGCATAGCTGTGTGAAGTGCTTTGTGGGCAGCTTCAGTCAAAATTGTGTCAAATACTTTTTTTGGGCCACAGCTTCATGCAAGAAGCTAACGTTGAAGCAACCTCTAAAATGCACGGGGAAGGTGAAGCCTGAAATCCTAGTTTCGACATGCTTCTCCAGCGTAACTTCCCCCACTAATATAACAAAGTAATGATTATTAGGCTGTGTTTAGGAAACTTTGTTAGATTTTTTAAAAGAGAATCTTTCTATTTAGTAGTATTAAATAAAATCTATTTACAAAATTTTTTACAAGGATAAGTTGTAAATCGCGAGACAAATCTAATGAGTCTAATTAATCCATAATTAACGCATAATTAGCGGATGGTACTGTAGCATGTATCCAAACATTTGACATTTCCAATCCATTCAAGAAAAATAGGAATAAGCGCTTTTGCCAAACGATTTTCAAAACAGCTTCAGCTTCACCAGAGAAGTTGCTTCACCAACAAAACTACTTCAGAAGCTACTTTAGAAGAAGCTGAAACTATGCCAAACAAGCCCTTACATGAATGGAAGCGGCTTTGGCCTTCGTGGACGGGACAGGAGGAGCTGACGTCACGGTTGGCGTCCTCCCCACTGTCTGTGTCTGGGTCCCCTGGGCCCCGCACACGAGCAGCACGGCATGCATCTTGCACCAGGCCCTCGGATCGTGGGCGTTTCTTCCTTCCGTTGGGACGAAGGATTGAAGGAAGCGCCGGGCCGCCGCCCGCCGGCCGCCGGGGAGGAAAACGAACAAACAAAATAATATCCTGCTTCCTGGGCGGCGACCCGTTGTAGCCGCTGGACTTGGATAAGCCTCTCGCCTCGTCGATCTCTATCGGGTCTCGGGTATCGATCGGCGGCCGTTGCGTCGCGGTTTCCTCCGCCGGCCGGGCATCGTCGGCGCCGAAGACGAGAGCTAGCGCCACCGATCGAGGTGCACGCGTCGCCCGGAACTATTTGGTGACTAACGACTCGCCCTGAACAATCGCGATCCCGCTGTATCTGCACACGCAGCATGTTACCTTGTATCCTTTTTATTGCTAGAATAGCGCCACCGCGCGGCATCAAAAGGAAAGTTAACCAGCGACCGGTTCTACAGGTAGCTGTAGCACTACTGCCACACGATCCGGAGATCCAACAACTAGCTAATAGTAGTAGTATTCTGTAAGAATGAATAAGCTGGAACAAGCTAAAATAAGTTGAAAGTAGAGCCAGAATAAGTTTATTTTCAGGTTGCATGTATTCTTCAACAAATTAAACGGATGGAATGGAGAGGTGCCGAGTTCTTCTAGCTAACTACGGTCAAAGCAGCAAAGCCGCTACGGCGCCGGCGACGCACACGATCGATGAGAAAGGATTTAGAATGGTGGAAAGATTCTGAGCGAGGCATCGTCCAGGTCGATCGAGGCCAGGGGTTGGGGGGAAATTAAGGACAAGGCACGGCGGCGAGGCGGCGCATGATATATGGAGATGCATATATACAGATAGTTACCGGAGACGGCGTCGACGAACTCGCCGTTGATGAAGAGCTTGGTGAACTTGATCTCCGGCACCACGCCCGCCGCCGCTGCGGCTCCGTTGCCGTTGCAGCCGTCGCCCGCCATTGACGAGCCTGCCTGCTGCCTGTGCGCCTGTCGATCAGCCTATGCGCGCGGCCGTGCGCCTCTGCCTCACCGTCGTCTAGTCTCGCTATGAACGACGGAGAAGATAAGAGTCGTCGCCCAGGACTCCAGGAGCTGGCTCTGCTGGCCGTCCTTTATCTAGGGGCAGGGGAGAAGCTGGAGGCCGCACGATACACTCCGCTCTGCAGGCCGTCGGACTTGGACAAATCGCTGACACATCACCGCCCGGCTGCTTTCATTTCTTCAAATGATAAATTTTAGGTATCTATTAGCGCTTATATCTTTGCTAAAGTTTTTGAATCTTAGCTAACTTTAATCTATTCTATTAGCAGGATACCCTACTAATTGGATCCAAACGGGCCATAATTTGTTACGTGTTTATTTGTAAATAATAATAATAGTAATAATAATAATAATAATAATAATAATAATAATAATAATATGCAAGTCAACTCCCCATCTGTCACGTCAGACAGCTCTGCTCAACTCGCATGCTTCCACGCACACGCACGCAGCGTGTCCGAGATATTTACCGGGAGCTTCCCCAGCTGACACGGCGCCAACAGGGGCGGCGGCCTGGGAGGCTGGGACTGGGAGGCAGCCACATCGAGAATCCAAAACAAGGATCGCGGGCTACAGCGCTTCGGGCCGCGCGATGCTACAGCCGGCTATGCGCTGTCCGTACCCATCCACGTGACGGCAGTTCAAGCATTGATTTGCTTTCTCTTTTCCTTTTCTATATATTTCCTATGTGTTTTGGTTGCAGCTATCATCATTTTTTTTCAGAATTTCCTTTTTTTTTCTACTATGTGTTTCTCTAGAGAAATTCTTTTGACACAAATTTTAGAAGATTATACTAAAAAGTTATATCAAGTATTGTGCTTAGAAGTTGTATGATGAACTTGTACTAAAAAGTTGTCAGAAAAGTCTTCCTAAATACATTTTCATAGAAATTGTGTTGAAAAGTTATCTCGACAAGTATTTTTACGAGTATGACAAACTTATGCATCAAAGTTGTGTGAGAAGTTTTCGTAGAAGTGTTGTATGACAAACTTATGCATTAAAGTTGTGTGAGAAGTTTTCATGGAAGTTATGTTCAACATTATCATTTATCATTTAGTAAGGAGGCTGAAAAAAATTATGCGTAAAAATTTGTACATGTCGTGTTAAAAAATTATCCTAAAAAGTTGGTTAGAAAATTTGTGCGTAAAAGTTATGATTATCATAAAAGGTGTGCTGAAAAATTATCATATAATAGTTATGTTGAAAAAATATTATCTAATAGTTGTCTGGAAAAGCTCAAAAGTTATACATATAAGTAGCTTTCTAAAAATAGAAAATTATGGGAGAGAGAAACTTTCCAAAAAAAAGAAAATCAGCCGCTGTCCGAAATCGAGCGCTGGTTGCCGTCCCGGCGCTCGCGCGAAATCGAGCGCTGGTTGCCGTCCCGGCGCTCGCGCGCTGATTAGGTGAGCCCCAGCCACATTCTCATGCGTCTCCGTTTCCCTCTCGCATGCGTCTCCGTTTCCCTCTCGCTCGCTCTAGCACCTCATGCTTCCTGCCTCTGCATATTCCCTAACAGGACGCCACCGAAAATGAGACGAGGAACGGATTTCTTGGCGGTTTGGTTTGCTTCACACAGGAAGCACGGTGAGAGTTTGGGGATGTGGTCTTCTAGACTTCAAGCAAGGATTTGGGGCTGCTGGCTGGCCACATTGTTAATTAGTTCTTCGTGGTGAAGACAAAAACGTCTTGAACAGAAAAGGGTTGCCCTGGCATGGGTTGGCAAGTTCAACAAAGCTGCCATGTTCTAGACGACCTCAACGTGTGCATGTAACCATAATGTAGCAGACACAGAGAGTATCTAGATGCTCCCTATGTCATGCCACAACCGTAATTTATTAATCCGTTTGTTATTAGCGCAATATCCTGAAGCTGGCAACAAGCTGCTGGCTAGCTAGTGTGAGTTCGTCCTCCCGGGATGCAGGCCGGAGGGGCCGCAACTGACGCTAAGAACAAGCTAGTTGCTGGCCGAATCACTTCTATTCATGGCATGCAGGAAGTCATTAGAAAACCGGCACATGTATACATGATTGGTAGCTTGGATTATTTGAAACAGCATGAACTAATAATTCGATGCTATGATGGGTAGCTTGCTTGGATTATTTGAAACGGGCTGAACTAATAGTTAACGAAACTTACTCTACTACATTGCACTGCTGCATACCTCAAATGTTACAAATTCTTTTTTGAAAGTTATCAAATGTTACAAATTAAAGTAGACAGTGGCCTTAATTTATTCAAGACAGCTAGCGGGGTTTTCAGAGGTTAGGGGAAATTTCGCCGAAATTTCGGCGAAATTTCGCGAATTTCAGTAATTTCGGTGGTGGCCGAAAGAAAAATCCGAAATTTTGTAATACACTAATACATGTGCTATATAACTTTAGACTTATATTTTCTATTGTTCATATTGCATATTTTTCTATTCCACTAGGTTCGTGTCCATGCGTTGCTACGGGCATATAAATATTCCATCGCAATAGATCGAGGATCAGCAACACAAAATATTTTTAGATATATTAAAATCCACACAAGCAACCACGTATAAGCAACAGAATGACTCGACTTGATTGATCAAAAGCAAGTATAAGCAAAGCCAAAAATATTAGTGTACACTAATTTTTCTAACGCACCATCAGGTTGTCGTCATATAGCACAAAAGAGCTATGTGTCGGCATATAGCACAAAAGAGCTCTGTGTCGGCAATAGCTGATGCATTAGTCAAATAGCATAATATATTTGAGAGACAACCAAATAATTTTAGAGAATTTCATCAAACTGACTAAATAACTAATTCCAGACTGCACCAACGGCATAACTCGACGTGATTGATGAAAACCAGGTATAAGCAAAACCGGAAATATCGGTGTACAATAATCTCTCTGACAAAGCAGCAACCAGTGATCGATAAAAAACAATAGCTCACCATATGATAAATCCCTACCAGCACCTCTAACTACTTAATCAATGTTTGAGATATGGGGAATCAAGAAGAGCATAAGAAGCGCTCAAACATCATTAGCTGGTTAATGACATCAGCAACAATGTTTACTAATAACCATTCGAACATAAATGCTTGGGAAAGTGTTATATTTTTACAATCCTACACAGCACGTCCCTGGACTTCCCTCAGGTAATATAGAGTTTTATGAAGTGATAAGCAAATAAAAATAAAAACAAGAGCTGTCAGAATGCCATAACAGTATGACAAAATATAGACATGCCAAGATACTCAAAAGTTCCAAACAAAAGTAGCGATGTCTAGAATATGGGACCCAAACTGTAATGGGTTTAGGATGAATTATTGTAAGTTAAAATTCCGACTTGAAAGGACCTCCAGCAACTGGTCATGTGTATCAGACACCTGGCATCAACAAATATGACCCACCCATTGTTACGAAGCTGAACTGCTGAATTATTAAAAACAAAACTTCAAATAAAGTTTATACCAACCTCAAATCTGACTACATTTTTTCCATAAATAACATTTGTGGAGGATAGCTCATGTTTTGCATGAGGTTAAGAATCTTGATGAAGGAAAATGCACGAGCATCAGCAGAATGTTTGTGAAGGCCTATATGAAGGTTGATCTATGAATCAATATTGCATAAGAGCAGACAATGCTACAATAAATCTTCTGGACAAGGAAACCTTGCCGTGGAGGAGAAAGAAACCATGCATGTGCATGTGTGCCTTGTATTTATCTAGGTCGCTAGCAGTGAGCGTTTGAATGTTCCCCTGTTGTTTGAGAATGATGAAAACAACCACATCATAGTTCAGTTGATTCACAAGTCAAAATAAAACATAAAAACCAGTGTTTGAGTAAAATGCTTGTGTCCTTGAAGAGAGGACAAACGTACATGACCCAAATGCTATTGTCCTAATTTACTCAACTTGGCCACAGCCATAGATATTTTTTACAATAATAGTGTGACTACGCATAAGTGGAATTTTGGTGGCGATAAGTATCATCGCATTATCTGAACATCAGGCAGCATGGCCAAGTTTCTGAATCTTCAAGTGATCATCATAACTGCAATTTTTTTGCATTGGGTCTAGGATAAATTTATGCTACAATTAATCGATACTATTGCACCGTGCAGAACATTTCGAATTGGTTTCAGAATTACGGAATTGCGTACACTTTTGGGGTCAAAGCGGAGCGTACCTGGCAGGGGCGGTGGCTGAAGTTGTGCTCGTAGACGTCGTTGGTGACGTCGATGGCATAGCTCTTGTTAATGACGGCACACGGCGAGTGGGCACGATGGCGGGTGGTAATCGAATCAGTCTAGTTTATCATACCTGCTCCTGTCACTGTCGTTGTAATCGGATCCTCAACCAGATACACCGGATGCCATCAGCGTCGGTTCCTGTCGGAGTTTGGGCAGATGCAAGATGCATAAGACAAAGCATGCCTGATCAAACAACACTGTAGCCCAGAATTCATGCAGGAAAATAAGCATTCAGTAAGTTAGCTGGAGTCTCAAACTGGAGTCATGCTACGATGGCAAAATAGTCAGCATGACGGGAACACAATAACTTAATCAGATGGCTTCCAAGTACGGAAGTACCCAATCCAGAGTTTCAGATTACCGTGTTCAAGGAAGTTTTGAGAGAAGAGATTTGGTGTGTAGCTGAATGACATGAGAGATGCTGCGAGATGGACAGTAAATTCTTGCATTCATCAAAGATAAAGTAAGAGATAATCCATACCAGTATGTCAGTTTATGTGGTTTGGCATTTCAACAAGCACATGGTGGACACGCCAACTCCGTTCACACCAAGAAGGTTGCTTTGATCAACAAGTGCAATCATCTCAAGGGGCTGGTTCTAGGTGATTGATTTGGGAGCCGAATGTCGAAAATAGGACCAAATTGAATCAAAACCTGCTATGTAGGTGTCTCTGACCTGCAAGCGTGATGAGCAACCAAGATTAGGAATCAAGTAATGTGACGGAACCGCCAAATTAAAACTCTAAATTAAGCGTAATGGCCGTCATTTGAACACATCGGGCGCATTAGCTTAATGGTTTAATTTGGCAGTCCTTTCTCAGCCCACGTCCCAATCGAAACGGCACCGATAGTCTCACACGAAGGTAAGCGCAGATGGTACAAGCACGACATATTTGAAAATACAGCAATATACATAAGACTCTACCTTAAGTTTTACAAACCAAGTTTGAATACATACATAGTTTATAAACTTTACAAAATCGAAATTAGGGTTCGAATAGAGGAAAGGGCCTACAACTACCAAAAGTATACCCTAGGAAGATCCCTAACTAAGCGCTTGCCTCCACACCCTCCCATCCCTCTGCATCCCGGCGGATGAACTTAACGCAGCAGGGACATAAGTCTACGTCTGAGTGTCCTGAAATAAAATTTCAATAAAAGCCCTGAGCAACTAATACTCAGCAAGACTTACCCGACTATGGGTATTCATAGCCCACGTATCTAGACATACAAAGCTTTCTGGCTAGTGGTTTATTTTGCAGAAAAATCATCTATAGTTGGATCCTTACATTCAATGTTTTAGCCACATGTTTTATATAGAAACACTCTCATCTAATGTTGGCATTTCTAAAGCAAACAGGTTGGAGCATTACAATATTGATTCAAAATAGTTCCATCATTTATCACTAATATTTCTAATTCATTTCTACGAGGCGACAAAGAGATCAAGGCCCTCATATCCGCAAGACACGGCGAATCGATCTGATTTAACCTTGCAAGGTAGACCTAACCAACACAGCACGTATTAGCCCCGTCGGACCACACGCACCAACCTTTCCCCTCCCTGCCTCGAACTACAGGACCGTCCCACCATCATATGGTCAACCGAGCTCAACGTGAGACCACCAAAAGTAAACACGTGCATCCCCGTTTCTCCGCGACTACTCGACCACCCCAGGAGGTGAGTTGAAGTCCTGTACTTTCGAAGCAAGGCAGTACTCAGCTTACCGGTTTTGACTACCTCCTACTCCCGGCATGCGGCTAGTACAATTCAATCCCCGATCAGCACTGCCGACAACGGACGGTCCTTTATCGACACAGACGGGGCTAAGGCACCCAGGAACCCTGTCCTGCTGCCATACCTATAC
Organism: Panicum virgatum; assembly: GCF_016808335.1. Lineage (NCBI taxonomy): Eukaryota > Viridiplantae > Streptophyta > Magnoliopsida > Poales > Poaceae > Panicum > Panicum virgatum. Next base: position 43,057,112 of record NC_053149.1, on the reverse strand, counting down.
ATTGTCATCATTTTCCCGTCTGGTCTCCCATTTTCCATTTATCCCATATCATACTCAAATACTCATGTACTGGAATAGCAATATACCATATATCTCGCGAGTAACCGGAAATTACTCGACTTCTAATCATCCTACATCTCGCGAGTGACAAGAGAGCACTCGTCTTCTACCGGGAACCATTAAGCATAGCACTTCTATCGTCCTATACATACTAGTATAACTCAGGGAAACCTAGGGATCATGCAACTAGGGTTTCAAACAATTCCTAAACCTAATGCACAAATAATAGAGATATATATAGGTGTCATAATTTGAAATAATAGGATGTGCACGGGGGCTTGCCTTCGAGCTGTTGCTCAGAGCTAGGGTCAGACGGGCCTTGGGCCGTGTTCTCACGCCTCTCCTCCTGGGCTTGCTCCGGGTGCTCCTGTGGTGCCGCAATCACCTCATACACGGTGTCCTCAACTGCGGATGCTACACGAATGCATATGAAATGATTGAGTGCAACTCAAACTATACAATCACTAAACTTTGAAATGAAATGTCCTGCAGACTGTCCGCGCCCAAATGGCGGTCCGTCCGCAGTACAATTCCGCAAAACCACCAGAACCAACTACGTCTCTGGATAACTTCAAAACTGTAGGGCGGACTGTCCGCTCCCAAATAGCAGACTGTCCGTAGTTTAACTCCGCGAAACCACCAGAGGCAATGACGCCTCTGGACAAATTTTGAACTCTACGGCGGACCGTCCGTCCCTCCTTGGAGGACCGTCCGCAGTACACTCTGCCAACCCACCAGAGACCACCAAGTCTCTGGACAAAATTCTAGACTCTACGGTGGACTGTCCGCTCTCCAATAGCGGACCGTCCGCAGTTCAACCCTGCAAAACCCACCAGAGACAACATCGTCTCTGGACAAATCTCGAACTCTATGGCGGACTGTCCGCTCTCCAATAGCAGACCATCAGAGACAACAACGTCTCTGGACAACTTCCAACCTGACCTGTGGACTGTCCGGCCCTCCTAGGCGGACCGTCCGTGATTCCTATCTTTTGACACCGCGCACCGCCACCAGTGAGGTCGGCGCGGCGCCGCGGCGCGCTGTTCCCGCCGACGGTGGCCCGACCGATGGCGAGGCTAGCACTACACCATCTACTGGACGAGGCGCACACGGGCATGGGTGATGCACGCCAAGAAATCAAGCCTAACCTAGTCGGCAATGTGTGGCCTATGGCGGTCATAAACGACTTGGTTGAGAACGTGCGAGGAAACCACTAGAACGTGGAAGAATGAGGGAAGCACGAGCATTAGCGGCTTACTTACGGTCGATTCAAGCTCTTGGACAAAAGAAATGGTGGCCGGGCGATGGAGTTCCACGGTGGGGTCGAGTTTGGGTGAAACTCGAACTGGCGGCCGGGAAATCCGGGATTCCCGGCGAGGTGGGGGTCGTGGCTGTGGTTTGAGGGGTTGAGGAGGAAGCTAGGGAGGTGGTTGAGGTTTGGGTGCGGTGTATTTGAAATCCATGGAGGGGAGCTTGCGGATTCGACCGGCAAACGGGAGGTGCCCACGCGCCGTCCATGGCGTTGGGAGAGAGGGGGAGTGAATTGAGGGAGAGAGAGCGAGAGAGTGGGCGCGGGGTGGGTGAAGGGCGGTGCACGACTTCAATGCGGCGTACGGGGAGGGCCGGGAGAGCTCGACGGTCGGCACGTGGCGGCGACCGGCGAACCTCGGTCATGGAGTAGTTGAAACAGGGCGCGTCGCGGACCGTCCGCCGCCCCAAGCGGACTGTCCGCGAGGCAGGATGTTACAATCCTTCCCACTAAAAGAAATCTCGTCCCGAGATTTAGGGTGAAGTTGCTAATTGAAAGGGAAGCGAAAAGTTAGGTACCTCGATAAGCTTTTAGCAACTCAGGACACTTGGATTGAACGAATTCTTCCGTCTCCCAAGTAGCTTCCCGCTCGTAGTGATTACTCCATTGCACTTTATAGAAATCACTGGTTTGATTTCGAGTGACCCTGGTCTTGTGATCCACAATTTTGATTGGATACTCGGGATAGAAAAGATCGGGCTCCAGTTGCAACTTCTCTATGTCAATCACCTTTTCTAGAACATGGAGGTATTTACAGAGCTGAGAGACATGGAAAATATTATGAACCGCGGATAATTGGGCAGGAAGTTCCAGGCGGTATGCTACCGGCCCACACCGCTCAATGATAGGAAAAGGCCCAACATAGCGAGGGGCGAGCTTTCCCTTCACAGCAAACCGTTGGACCCCTTTCATTGGAGATACCCGCAAATAGGCATGATCTCCTACATGGAATGAGACTGATTGACGTTTCATGTCTGCATAACTTTTCTGACGAGTTTGGGCTATTTTCAAATTCTCCTGTATAAACCGGATTGTTCTTCCGCCTCACTAACCATATCAGGCCCGAAGAAATTTCTTTCACTAACTCCTGACCAGTTCAATGGGGTTCTACACCTTCGCCCATATAGCACCTCAAAAGGAGCCATCCTGATGCTCTCTTGATAGGTATTGTTATAAGCGAACTCGGCTAAGGGTAGACATTCATCCCATTTTTGACTGTATGTGAGTGCACACGCTCTGAGCATATCCTCTAGAATTTGATTGATTCTTTCTGTCTGACCATCTGTCTGAGGATGATAGGCTGAACTGCGGATCAGTCGAGTACCCAAGGCGGCATGAAAGTGCTCCCAGAACCGGGCAATGAACTGAGTACCCCGGTCCGAAATAATTGTCTTTGGAATCCCATGAAGACTCACAATACAGTCCATATATAGCTGAGCGAATTGCTTCGCTGTATGTGTGGTTTTTACCGGTAGAAAATGGGCCGACTTGGTGAGACGATCCACAATAACCCATATCGAGTCATACCCCTTGGAAGTTTTGGGTAAGCCAACTATGAAATCCATACTGATGTCCTCCCACTTCCAGGATGGAATACTCAAGGGCTGCAAAGGGCCGGCTGATCTCAAGTGGCTCGCCTTAACCCTTCTGTAGGTGTCACATTCCGACACATACCTAGCGATTTCCCGCTTCATCCTTGTCCACCAAAATCGCTGTTTCAGGTCTTGATACATTTTACTACTGCCATAATGGATAGAATACCTAGAGAGGTGAGCCTCATCAAGAATCTACTTCCGAAGCTCCAAGTCTTTAGGTACCACTAACTGATTCTTGAACCATAACACCCCATCATTATCTTGATGGAAACACTGAACTCTGGGGTCATTTTCACTGAGCCTTTGTCTAATCTGGCCCATGCCCACATCACTTTTCTGAGCAGTAATAATTTGATCTCAAAGTGTTGGAGTGAGGATAAGGTTGGTAAGTGTACCTTCAGCTACAATGGCCAAATTCATCTTCTCCATTTCTTGGCTCAAAGTTTCATGCAAAACTATATCTGTGATGCAGCTGCAACTCGCCTTGCGGCTTAGTGCATCGGCAACGACATTGGCTTTGCTCGGATGATAGTGAATCTCCAAGTCATAGTCTTTGATCAACTCTAACCACCGTCTCTGGCGCAAATTCAACTCGCTCTGGGTGAAGATATACTTAAGACTCTTGTGGTCTGAGTATATATGAACATGATTGCCCAGAAGATAATGGAGCCAGATCTTCAATGCATGCACCACTGCTGCTAGTTCCAAATCATGAGTAGCATAATTCTCCTCATGCCGCCTGAGAGCTCTGGAAGCATAAGCAATCACTCGCTGATCCTGCATAAGGACGCAGCCGAGGCCCGTACCTATTGTATTACACAAAAATGTCAAGGCCAGAGCAATATCTGGCTAAGCCAAAGGTAGGAATGAGAATGCGGCCAATACTCGTACCTGATGCATCACAATAAACATCAAAAGGCCGAGTAATGTCCGGCTGAGCCAAAACAGGGGCCGACGTCAATAACCTTCTCAGAGTTTGGAAAGCCTATTCATATTTGTCGTCCCAAACAAACTTTACCCCTTTCTTAAGCAATTCCGTCATGGGCCTAGCAATTTTGGAGAAGTCTAGTACAAACCGGCGATAATAACCTGCTAGGCCAAGAAAACTACGGATCTCTAGAACGGATGTAGGAGCCTTCCAATTCAGGACATCCTGAATCTTGCTGGGATCAGCAGAAATTCCATCCTTTGAAATGATATGGCCCAAGAATTGGACCTCTGTGAGCCAGAAATCACATTTACTGAATTTGGCATACAGTTTGTGCTCCCGTAGGCGCTGAAGCACAACGCGAAGATGCTCTGCATGCTCCTCTTCATTCTTGGAATATATAAGAATGTTGTCAATGAAAACCATGACAAACTTATCTAGCTCAGGCATAAATACCGAGTTCATGAGATACATGAAATAAGCAGGGGCATTTGTTAGCCCAAAAGACATGACCAGGTACTCATAAAGCCCGTATCTGGTGGAGAAGGACGTCTTGGGAATATCCTCAGCTCTAATTTTTATCTGATGATAACTAGAGAGGAGATCAATTTTTGAAAATACCCGAGCACCGAATAGCTGATCAAACAGGATGTCAATTCGGGGGAGTGGGTATTTATTCTTGATTGTGACGGCATTCAAAAGTCTGTAGTCCACACACAACCTGAGGCTTTGATCTTTGTTTTTAACAAAGAGTGCTGGACAGCCCCAAGGTGAAGTGCTAGGACGGATATACCCCTTATCAAGTAATTCCTGCAGCTGCTTCTTTAACTCAGCTAATTCATTTGGTTGCATCTGATAAGGTCTTCTGGAGATCGGTGCCGTTCCCAGTTGCAATTCAATGGCAAACTCCACGTTACGATCTGGTGGCATACCGGGTAAATCGTCTGGAAATACATCCGGGTATTCACATACCACGAGAATTTCTGCCAAACTTTTGCTCTCTGTAAGATTAATACTCAGTGGCAAAGATTTAGGGTTCCCAAGATGCAAGGTCATAGAACCATGAGTGGACAGTACGTGATAGAGTATCCAAAAGAACCCCCCCAGTCCTCCATCCAGTTCATGCCCAATATAATATCTACTCTCTGGGTTGGTAAAACTATGAAATATGTGGGATAGATTTTTCCTTGCAACTGTAGAGGCACTTGCCTGGTCATTTGATCTGTGAATATTTGACCCCCAGGTGAGTGGATACTATAAGGACTTTTCAAACATTCCACCTCCAACCCCAATTTAAGAGCACACTCCATACTAATAAAAGTGTGAGACGCACCTGAATCAAACAACACCGTAACGGGACGATCGTTTATAGAAAACGTACCCGCCAGCACTGGAGCTCCCTTAGGGATACCCTCAAGGGTGGTGTAGTGCACTTGTCCCGGCTTGAAGTGAACCACTTTGTTCTTCTGATTTTGTTGACTGGACTGCTGACCTTGCTTCGGCGGCATGGGGCAACTACGTGCAAAGTGGCCAAGCTGTCCGCAGTTGTAGTATGGGAATAAATTTGGGCACACCCCCTGCTGCTGCACCCAAATCTTCTGCTCACCTTGCTGAGGAACAGGAGGCCTGGCTACCCCATGTGGCTGTGGTTGCTGCGGTGGCCGATATCCCCACTGCTGCTGTGGTGGCCTGTACACCGACTGGTGCTGGAAGGGGGCTCGCTGTGGCCCAGACTGTATGATATGGGACCTCTATGGGTTGCTGCTAGAAGTCCCCATTGCCGGTGCATTTCTTTTCTTTTCTGCTTTATGAGCTAGATGGGCATCCTCCTGAACGATAGCCCCATTGACTAGCTCACTAAAAGTGTTAAATTTGAACATTGCCAGGCGATCTTGGAGCTTGCTGCTAAGCCCCTGCCTTAAGCAAGCCTGCTTCTTCTCATCCGTGTCCACGTGGTACCCAGCGTACTGTGAGAGTGTGTTGAAATTCTGGGCATATTACATCACACTATTGTTGCCCTGCTTTAGGGCCAAGAACTCTGTGAGCTTCCTCCTGATCACTCCCGCTGGAACGTGATGCGCCCTGAATGCTTCTTTAAACAGGGCCCTGGTGAACCGAGTGCCCTAGGGGAATATGGCCACGTGATTATCCCACCAAGTGCGTGCGGGACCCCTGAGCTGCTGGGCTGCAAATCCTGCCTTGTCCCCATCATTGTACGGGTGCAGGGTGAACTTGGACTCGATGGTCCGGAGCCAGCTATCTGCTTCCAGTGGCTCATCCGCCTTATGGAAGAGCGGTGGCTGGGTGCTCAGAAACTGCTCATATCTAGGCAGCTATCTGCTTCCAGTGGCTCATCCGCCTTATGGAAGAGCGGTGGCTGGGTGCTCAGAAACTGCTCATATCTAGGGACAGCTGGCTGGTGGTGATGCTCATGCCGCTGCGCTCTGCCTTGCTCAACAATCACCCGGAGGAGTGCCGTCTGCTCGTCGCGTCTGGTGAGCATGGCCGCAATGGCCTGGGCCAAATCAGGAGGGTTCGGGGGTGCTGTCATTCTGCATTTAACCATGACAAGATTAGTTCCATCATCCAGATTAATTAAAACAATCCCGATAGTAACTAATCTTTCTATACATGACACATTGAAGAATGTAGAGCTTTAAAAACAATTCTATGTAATGCTTGCAGGCGGGGCCAGGCGGTCCGACCGGCTCAGTTCAATCGGTCTGACCGGGCTGCCTTGGTCTAGCCGAAAAATGTATGGCAGACTGTCCGGTTTACTAGGGCGGACCGTGCGCAATGAAGGAATTTCAGCTCACCGGACCGTCCGCTACCATTTAGCGGACTGTCCACTTCACAATATGTCAACACAACTCAGTTTCAGATGGTTCTGTGTGTTTTTCCTCAACAACAGGTGGACCGTCCGCGTGTCCTGACCGGACTGTCCGCTGAACAAGTTTTAAACTACCAGACAGTGTCCCCGTTCCGGCCGACAACACTTCCGCAACACTTCACGCCACACCTACAAAATCTTACGACCCGAATGTCACCTACAAAGGTCCTTAAGACCTTAAACTCACACCCCCATCAACTTCTACGGAAAAATCCCAAAAACACTACAAAATGAGATGCATGCTCGCCCTACGCTCTTTCCAATAAATTTTTTTATACTTTTAAAAAACTTTGAAATTAGTCATGCCCGTACCACCCTCGGTGCGTTTCGGCTCTGATACTAGCTGTGACGGAACCGCCAAATTAAAACTCTAAATTAAGCGTAATGGCCGTCATTTGAACACATCGGGCGCATTAGCTTAATGGTTTAATTTGGCAGTCCTTTCTCAGCCCACGTCCCGATCGAAACAACATCGATAGTCTCACACGAAGGTGAGCGCAGATGGTACAAGCACGACATATTTGAAAATACAGCAATATACATAAGACTCTACCTTAAATTTTACAAACCAAGTTTGAATACATATATAGTTTATAAAATTTACAATACCGAAATTAGAGTTCGAATAGAGAAAAGGGCCTACAACTACTAAAAGTGTACCCTAGGGAGAGCCCTAACTAAGTGTCTGGCTCCACAACCTCCCATTCCTCTGCATCCCGGCAGATGAACTTAGTGCATCAGGGACAGAAGTCTACGTCTGAGTGTCCTGAAATAATATTTCAACAAAAACACTAAGCAACTAATACTCAGCAAGACTTACCCGACTATGGGTATTCATAGTTCACATATCTAGATATGCAAAGCTTTCTGACTGGTGGTTTATTTCGCAGGAAAAGCATCTATAGTTGGATCCTTACTTTCAATGTTTTAGCCACATGTTTTATATAGAAAGACTCTCATCTAATGTTGGCATTTATAAAGCAAACAGGTTGGAGAATTACAAAATTGATTGAAAATAGTTCCATCATTTATCACTAATATTTCTAATTCATTTCTACGAGGCGACAAAGAGATCAAGACCCTCATATCCGCGAGACACGGCGAATCGATCCGATTTAACCTTGCAAGGTAGACCTAACCAACACGGCACGTATTAGCCTCGTCGGACCACACGCACGAATCTTTTCCCTTCCCGCCTCGAACTACAGGACCGCCCCACCATCATATGGTCAGCCGAGCTCAACGTGAGACCACCAAAAGTAAACACGTGCATCTCCATTTCTCCGCGACTACTCGACCACCCCAGGAGGTGAGTTGAAGTCCTGTACTTTCGAAGCAAGGCAGTACTCGGCTTACCGGTTTCGACTACCTCCTACTCCCGGCATGCGGCTATTACAATTCAATCCCCGATCAGCACTGTCGATAACGGACGGTCCTTAATTGACACAGACGGGTCTAAGGCACCCAGGAACCCTGTCCTGCTGCCATACCTATACATTGTCATCATTTCCCCGTCTGGTCTCACATTTCCATTTATCCCATATCATACTCAAATACTCATGTACTGGAATAGCAATATATCATATATCGCGCGAGTAACCGGAAATTACTCGACTGCTAATCATCCTATATCTCGCGAGTGACAAGAGAGCACACGTCTTCTACCGGGAACTATTAAGTATAGTACTTCTATCGTCCTATACATACTAGTATAACTCAGGGAAATCTAGGGATCATGCAACTAGGTTTTCAAACAATTCCTAAACCTAATGCACAAATAATAGAGACATATATAGGTGTCATAATTTGAAATAATAGGATGTGCACCGGGGCTTGCCTTCGGGCTGTTGCTCAGAGCTAGGGTAAGACGGGTCTTGGGCCGTGTTCTCATGCCTCTTCTCCTGGGCTTGCTCCGGCTGCTCCTGCGGTGCCGCAATCACCTCATACACGGTGTCCTCAACTGCGGATGCTACACGAATGCATATGAAATGATTGAGTGCAACTCAAACTATACAATCACTAAACTTTGAAATGAAATGTCCTGCGGACTGTCTGCGCCCAAATGGCGGACCGTCCGCAGTACAATTCCGCGAAACCACCAGAACCAACTACGTCTCTGGACAACTTCAAAACTGTAGGGTGGACTGTCCGCTCCCAAATAGCGGACTGTCCGTAGTTTAACTCCGCGAAACCACCAGAGGCAACGATGCCTCTGGACAAATTTTAAACTCTACGGCGGACCGTCCGTCCCTCCTTGGAGGACCGTCCGCCGTACACTCTGCCAACCCACCAGAGACGACCACGTCTTTGGATAAAATACTAGACTCTACGGCGGACTGTTCGCTCTCCAATAGTGGACCATCCGCAGTTCAACCCTGCAAAACCCACCAGAGACAATATCGTCTCTGGACAAATCTCGAACTCTACGGCGGACTGTCCGCTCTCCAATAGCGGACTGTCCACAGTTCAATTCTGCGAAACCATCAGAGACAACGTCTCTGGACAACTTCCAACCTAACCTGCGGACTGCCCGGCCCTCCTAGGCGGACCATCCGTGATTCCTATCTTTTGACACCGCGCGCCGCTACTAGTGAGGACGGCGCGGCGCCGCGGCGCACCGTTCCCGCCGACGGTGGCCCGACCGATGGCGAGGCTAGCACTACACCATCTACTGGACGAGGCGCACACGGGCATGGGTGATGCACGCGAAGAAATCAAGCCTAACCTAGTCGGCGACGTGCAGCCCGTGGCGGTCAAAAATGACTTGGTTGAGAACGTGCGTGGAAAGCACTAGAACGTGGAAGAACGAGGGAAGCACGAGCATTAGTGGCTTACTTACAGTCGATTCAAGCTCTTGGACGAAAGAAATGGTGGCCGGGTGATGGAGTTCCACGGTGGGATCGAACTGGCAGCCGGGAAATCCGGGATTCCCGGCGAGGTGGGGGTTGTGGCTGTGGTTTGAGGGGTTGAGGAGGAAGCTAGGGAGGTGGTTGAGCTTTGGGTGCGGTGGATTTGAAATCCATGGAGGGGAGCTCGCGGATTCGGCCGGCGAACGGGAGGTGCTCACGCGCCGTCCATGGCGTCGGGAGAGAGGGGGAGTGAACTGAGGGAGAGAGAGTGAGAGAGTGGGCACGGGGAGGGTGAATGGTGGTGCGCGACTTCAATGCGACGTACGGGGAGGGCCGGGAGAGCTCGACGGTCGGCACGTGGCGGTGACCGACGAACCTCGGTCATGGAGTAGTTGAAACAGGGCGCGTCGCGGACCGTCCGCCGCCCCAAGCGGACTGTCCGCGAGGCAGGATGTTACAAGTGACCATTAGAGAGGGATTCGCAGGGGTTCCTTGCAAAAGCTTGAGGGGCTCCTAGCCATGGCAGACACGGCTTCCGGCCGACGAGCTCGTGCGGTGGATGGGCATGTTTGGGATTCCTGAGAGGAGGGAAAAAGGGAGAGGAGGGGGAGGGGAAGTTAGGGGTGTGCTCACCTATGGTGGAGGGGGCCAGATTTGGCCGGAATCCGGCAAGAGGCGACCCGCTTTGGAACCACTCCATGGTGGCGGCTCTGCACCAGCAGGGAGGTTGCGAGGACTGTCCAAATGGTTTTGGCTGAACATGGCGAAGCTTGTAGCGGTGATTGCTTGGTCCAGCGAGTGACGGAGGCAATGAATCAGCCAACAGTCGCCGGCGCCCTGCTCCGGTTAGTCGAGCAGTGGCAACAGCGGTGGCGTGTTGGGCGAGCGAGAGAGATCGGGTGGAGGTGGCATTAAGGCTTGTCATGCGGGAGGCGGCAAGCGAAACAAGGCCATCGGTGGGCGCGAAGCGGTGGGGATGGCGGCGGCGTGTCGTGGATTCAGCGACGTGACACATGCGAGCGGGAGGATCTATCCGTAGGAGGAGGGGGTTGGGGGATAGGCAGAGATCGTCAGTTAGCGATTTGAGCGTAGCGAGGACGGATCTCGTGGTGCGGCGGCCTGGGCTGCGTGTTTTCCGTACGAGGGAAGCGCGATCAACCAATTGACAGCGGCGGAGGTTCAGGGATTCAAACGGACGGTGCATGTGCGACGGAAGCTGGACGATGGGGCGACGGGAGGATCGCACCAAGCGACGTACGACCAAAGGGCGCGTCCCTCCTAGACAATTTTTAGTAGTATAGATAGATAGAGATAATGTGTATTCATAAATCACACTAATAGTTGTTTAGATCTAAAATTTTTTAGAAAAAACATATTTTATGTGCTAGTCTAAAAAAAAAATTCGGCGAAATTTCGCGAATTTCGGTGGTGGCCGAAATTTTTGCAAAAACGAAATTGAAAACCCTGGGTAATTTTGTAGTTTTATTCAAATATCAAAAAGTAGGTCAGTACTTCAGTCTGAACCAGTTCCATGTATGATTCAACGTGCAGCAGATGGAACCCTGGATCAGGTCGAGAAGGTGGTGAAGCAAGCTCTGGCCAAGTTTGAATTGGTCAGTCAGGCGGACACAGAAAACGAATAATCTGAACTGAAGCCGCCTGCTACGACCTGTGTTGTGTTAGGACCGGACCCGTGGTGACGGCAAAAGTCCCTTCTGTGCGCCACCTTCGTCACTAGCTGATCTAAGGAAATATTTACTCTGATGACTTACTTTCCTGCAAAAAAAAAATCATTCATATGAGCGATAAAATATTTGATGTAGTCAAAAAGTAATTTTTCCCATGCAAGTTCGTTTTACAATATCACCAGTCACTCTGACTATGGCCTTGTTTGAAAATAGAATAATTCCCTCCAATCCATATGTATTGGGAGAGATTTTTCCTTAGTTCATTTTCCACCAATTTGCTCGCATTTGGACGGAATGGTTTTATTTATGCAAACAGGCCCTAAATAAATCACAAATACTACCCGGTCATGGGTGACTATATTATTCAAGGGATCCATCCTTTTTTAACAAAGAATAAAAACTAGCTGGTCAACGAGAAGTGCAGCTAGTACTACAGTCGAGCGCACAGCCTAAACAAATATGAACTGCTGAAAGAAAGCCGTCGGTTGAATAACGTGCTTAGTGCATAGACACATCGTAGAGTGTTGGCTCTTGGGTGTTACTTGGCCATGTTGATCTCGGCATGTCGGTTGTCTTGTTGTACAAAAGCTTCGTGTGTTGACTCGCCTCCCTCCCTCCCTCGATCTTTCTCCTCCTTGAGAGCACTTGCTTGCCGAATTGAAACACACAACTTATTGGTCCTGGAACTTTCATCAATGACTTGTGTTGATCACATCTTTAGGACCAAGTATCGCATTTTCCTAGAGTTGCGACATCACATTCATATATTTCTGTGTAAATGACGCATGACCCTGTTGTTTTCCGCTTTCCTTTGGACGGAGGAGCTCACTGCATTCATACATGTTGATTCAAAAAAGGTCCCTCCAAAAAACATCCAAGTCATAAATGAAAACATGCACTACCAAATCTAGAATATAATAACATGGAAAAAGTTTGTGGGGCCAGAGAAATGGTTTAGATACAACCTCGATATTACATTATTGCCAACCAGTTTAGGCCAGCTAAAGTCCAGAACTCAGAGCTACATGTGTGTAAAAATTGAACCATTGTTGCTTGGTACCCTCCCAAGTCAAATTCTAATGTGCTGAGCATCTCCAAAAAGCTAACTAAATTAGACTAGCCAAATTTCTTTTTAGCTAGTTATTTAGCTGCCTATTTAGCTATCCTAGGGTGGGGAACCAACAACTAGTGAAATATCTCTCTTTATATCCAACTCTCATCTCTCTCCGTGGGCTCCACCTGCAACTTCCATCCATGGCAACAGCACCAGCGCTTCCTCCAGCTGCCGCCGCCATCGACTCCGACCCCAACGCCGCCGATTCCGCCCCAGTGCCACCTCCAGGGCTGCCGCCTCTAGGGCCGCCACAGCCTCCAGCGCTACCGCAGCGCTGCCATCGATTCCGACCCCACCGCTGCCTATTCCAGCCCTACCGCCGCCTCCAGGGCCGCCAGAGCACGCGGGCTCCGTGGGGGCGGACCGGCAGCACGCGCCGCGGCATAGCGGCGGCATGGTAGCGAGGCGTGCGAGGGGCAGGAGTTGCGCGAGCGTGGATGGCTAGCGGACGTCGCTAGGCAAAAAATAGCTAGCGGGAGGCCAGGGTGGCTAACGGGATAGCTAGTGGGAATGTTTGCATAAGTTGTTGGATCCATTTTTAGGGATTTTATATTTCTATTTTTTTAGCTAGCCAAGCCAAAATTGCTAGACTGTTAATGCTGCTGATGCTTCAGTAATCGTCGCAAGTTGGCAACAGGCCAACAGCATTTGACACTCTCCTACAGTTCTACTGGCCTTTCACCCAAAAAAAAAGAAAAGAAAAGGAAAGAAAGGAAAGAAAAAGAAAGAAAAGAAAAGATAAAGAAAAAAGTAAAGTAAAGTAAAAAGAACGAAAGAACTCGTTTCAGCGAGTGTATATAAATACTGGCAGATGGCAATTTAGTACGCAGGCTTTAACTTTGATTCACCATAGGTATCTTCAGTGTTACTTTATTGCATGATTGGCAATTCATCAGCCGAGTACACAACCCAATCAGATACGAACTGATTGAAGCTAGCCGGCGGTTGAACGCGTCTGCCTGGCGCATAAACAAACAGATACGGCTGGTGCTATTCGATTGCGTGATCTAGCCATCGTAGTTGTCTGTTGTCTCCTGAGGAAAAAGCTCTGCCTATCTATGCATCCCTTGAGTCCAGAGAAACAGAGATCAAATCAGATCACTTGCTTGCCAGATTGGGAACATTCATGTAGGAGCTTGGTCCCGAAGTTTTCACCATTGATCTGTTAGTACAGATTCTGCTGGATCAAGATAACCACCTTTTTGTAGAGATGGGAAATCTCATATCCATCTGTGTTTTGTGTATGACGCATCACCCTATTGTTTTCTGCTTTCTTTTGGACTACAGAGTGCATTGCATGTCACACAAGTTAACTTAGTAACTAAAAAAAAGCAGACCCCGTCCAGAGAAAATGTAAGACCTTTTGCGTCAAAACATTGAAAACACTGTCTACGGTACTCTAGGTCTGAAGAAAAAGCATTAACTTAGAGGCAATTGCATTATGCCCAACAAGCTCAAGCCAGCTGAGTTTCAGACGAAGTCCATGTTACTAGTCTAAGATGCAAACCATTTCTCCTGTGTGCCCTCACATATCACAACCAAATGTTCCTAAGATACTTCACCAATCGCTGCGAGTTGGTGACAGCAATTGAGATTTCACACCCTCAGACCCCCCCCCCCCCACCCACCCACCCCTGGCCCCCCTTTTCGTCCTCCTCTTGCCCTCTCACAAGAAACAAATAAATAAACTAAATCTCCATCACTGACCGCTCAGTTGGCATCATCGAATAAGACGGTCATAATTTTCATTATGTCCACCTGTCAAACGAACTGTAGCCTAACCATTCCTAGTGATGACATTAAGAAATGCCAACACCTACCGGTTCAAATACCGGCACAAGGGGCATCGCTACCGGTTCCCACAACCGGCACCGAAGGGTTGGTACCAAAGGATGCCTCTTTGGTGCCAGTTCAAAATTTCCAAAAAAAAAAGAAGATTTTTACAGTGCGAACAAAAATTAAAAAAATATTTATGCACGTCGCCACTCATGTGATTTTCCATGCGAATATACCCACGTGTGGCATTTCGGGGGTTCGAACCGATGACCTCTGACTTCCCACGAAGACTCTATACCATCCGGCTACACCATCATATATGATTATAGATGAGATATTTTTCTTTGAACATTACTTTTAAATATCTTATATTAGCCATAGAGACCTCAAATGAAAATGTTGTCAACCACAAAGTTGTAGATCTGGTCGCGATCTACAAATTCCATATATACTATTTCTCCATCTGAAGCCATTTGAAGTTTTTAAAATTTTATTTGTTTAAATTAATATAAAACTTGTATCATATATTTCAATGCCAAAGCGATCTCAAATGGAAAAAATTTCAACTACAAAGTTGTGTATCTAGTCAAGATCTATAAATTTTATAGACCATTTCTTTATCCGAGACCAATTAAAATTTCAAAAAACTTATGTGTTCAAAAAACTTTATCCGGTACAGGTTAGTAATACCAACCGGTAGGGATACCTCCCAGAGCATCCCTGCCAGTTCGTATTACCAACCTGTAGGGATGCTTGTAGCGGTAAGGAAAGGGGTATTTACAACCAGTTCAAGGCAACAGGTAGTGAAGGAGGCTGGAAAGCCCTATTCTCTAGTAGTGTTGTGCAGTCATCTCTGCGCCTGATCCCCCACCCTCGATCAATCACCAGCGTCTCCCAAAACATTCTTAATGGGATCCACGAGTCGCCTGACTACCAATGTGATGGCGATCAGGCACAAAGATATGGTTTGGATGGAATTGGGTTGAAGCTCGGAGTTGAAGATGTTGGTGTGGAGCATGACGAGGATTTAGAGATGGTGGAGGCTGGCGTGTTCTGCCTACTACACCTCTGCTTAAGAATTTGATTGTGCAGAGCACACAGGCTCTTCATAATCTTTCGTAGTATAGAGTGTTACAAGTTTGTTTCATGCGAAAAATGTGGATTCCCTTTTGCTGCTGTGTGTAGCTTGTAATGAGTATTGACACTTAAGGATGTGATTGGATGCCTGCATCTAGGCCCATTCG
Organism: Panicum virgatum; assembly: GCF_016808335.1. NCBI lineage: Eukaryota > Viridiplantae > Streptophyta > Magnoliopsida > Poales > Poaceae > Panicum > Panicum virgatum. Next base: position 43,041,659 of record NC_053149.1, on the reverse strand, counting down.
ATGCAGTTTGCACTAGTTTGGTTGCCTGGGAGGTAAAAGCAGCCTGGCCTGGAGGATGCAAGATTCCCTCCAGCATGCCAGGAGCGAGCTTTGCTCCCGAGACTGGCTTGATGAAGCTCCCGCGACCTCCGTTGACTAGCGATGCGCACTGCTGATAGCTTTGCTTCGAGATTTCGCCTGTTTTTAAAACTAAACAAGACCAATCCGTCTATTTGATAACCATCCATTGAAATTGAAGAACTGCAAAGCTGATACTTCTAAATGACGACTCGCCTGAACCAGTTCCTCCTTCTTGTTATCAAGTCACTATAAGCTGGCCCATTGGCGAAGACAGTGCATTCCTCTGAATAATACCTGCAAGAAAGATTTAGGTCTGTTTTTGTCAAAAACCACTTCGTTTCTAGTTAGCCAAATAGCCCAACAAAGTGCCGTTGCTGCTACTAGTAACAGAATTCATCTGTTTCTAACTAAAACTTCCCATATATATATCATCCTGGATATTCAAGACTGATGCTCTGGAAAATGGGTGCTTCGTTCTAAGAAGGTATAACTTGTAGAGTAATATATGTAGGCAACGTATCTAGTGCAAACCAAGGACTTTGTGCAAACCTGTGCAAACCTACTAAACAAAATTTCAAAAAATTCTGAAAAAAATCATGAATGTGCTTCTCAACTTACCTCATCTATATACAAAATTTTATGGTCAAATTCATCTTACTCTAAAAGTTACAAAAAAGACAAAATTTCTGACAACAATAATGGTTCAAATGCATCTCAAATTTGTCTTTTTTGTAACTTCTAGAGTAAGACGAATTTGACCATGAAATTTTATATGTAGATGATGTAATCTGAGAAGCACATTCATGATTTTTTTCAGAATTTTTTGAAACTTTGTTTAGTAGGTTTGCACAGGTTTGCACAAGGTCCTTGGTTTGCACTAGATACGTTGCCATATATGTAAGCTTGGTCCACATAAAGGAACAAAAAGACATGTTTTACAAGACACAAATCTTGAAGACGGTGCTTCTATCCACAAAAACTCTTCTCTTCAATCAGTTAAGTCATTTTATTACTGAGTCGCCTTTTCAACTCTAGGCATAGACATATGTCATCCAGAAAAAGAATAGCTTCCTGTAGCTGTCATTCAATTGTTAAATCCTGGACTCGAAGACAAAACTAGGCAAGAAAGACATGAAATAAGTAAAATGAGTCCCGTAAGAAAACCATACCTTGCATTGACTGGTGCCGTAAGAGTAACTATGAATTAATTTCTCAAGTCCAGGTACATATATTCTTGATTCCACATATTTGGTAGCTTACGTAACCATAACACGGTATGGACTTTGATCCATATTTCTACGTTTCTAATTTCTATATACAATTTTCTACAAGGTCACTGAGTTGTGATATCAAAACAAAGTCTATTTCCTAAAAAAATTGTTAGCTTCAGAAAAATAGGATTATTACCAAGCAGATGGTGTCAATTAGTGAAAGCCAAGAAATTGTGCAACTATTTAAATACACAATTGACTGATTTCAATAAGACCACTTCTTGTAGTCACAAAAAATTAACTTTTGGGCATGGGCGTGGCCCCCAATACTACTTCATTTGACTACAACATATATCGTTGTATTTACAATGAAACATCTAGAGTAGTTAACCAAAGCATAGAAAATTTGTTTGCAACATAACGTAGCCTTAAATGATCATCATGCGTATAGGATATGTTTCGTAGGATCTAAATGGAGATATAAATGCACGGGCCATTGAACTGTTTATGACGCTGACTGCTCAAAATAAAGACAAAAACGTTTTTGCCAAAGGCTCCATCTTACTTCTTTGGACGGTACTCCTCCAAGCTGTTACTGTAGCTTTGGTTTGGCTAAAGGTAGTATGACTTGAGCTTGACCACCCAAAGATAGCTGGTGAATGAAGGATTTCCCTAGCGGAACGGAGCATCTTTGTTTGTCTTGCATCCTGATCATCGTTTGTTTTAGACAAAGTGCTCTAGGTAAAACATCTTAACTTTATTTCTGATAAGGAGCTAAAGAAAGTTATGTGCCCAGGGAAGTATCTCTGAAAGTCACGGCGAAGAAAGAGAAACTATGATCGGCCAAATGATCTTGGCCTTGTAATCAGACCCTTATCATCATATGCCTTACGGAAACTGGCCGGCCTATCCCCTCTATCATGAAAGTCCGATAGCTGCTAGTTGTCAAATTCTTCTATATAACCGCCAACCAGCCGTGTTCCATCGACTCATGAAAAGTACACCTGCTGTCACACTTCAAACTATGTTCCGTTGCTTTGCCACCGTGTATGTATCACATATTAGTTCGTTACATTATATAACAATTAATTATCATGCCTGTAAATACTAGAAATGATATATATGATTATTGTTATACTTGGTCCAACTTTTTGAAACTAGGAGACGGGTTGTTGTGCTACAAAACATACTTTTATGTAAAGATACGGTCTATTGCAATGTTCGAATACTGTAAGTAGCTTTAAAATCTTGTACAAGTTCTCTTAATAATGGATGCAGATGCCATTGAAGCTACTCATCTCCTGGCAATCACGGGCGATATAACTCAAATTAGCTTTTCCATCGTTTTGACTAGTGAAATCAAATAGTAGCAATACATTAGTTGCATATCCTTTGCAAACTCTATCCCCTTTAATTAAAAGCAGTAACACACGCAACTAGGGGTGGTAAAGGGCCCAACATTTTGAACTAGAAAATCTAAGGATCGGGCCCTAAAAGGGCCGGACTCTAAACATATATATTTTTGAACTAAAAATTTTAAGGGCTTTATTGGGCTGTGAAGAGGCCATTAGGGCCATGGCCCATTACCACCCCTACACGCAACTGGAGAAAAATCTACGCGTAAAAGCCAATCCGCTTCTGCTTATGGATAACTTTTTCTCCCTTTCTTACCACAATTATTGCGACCTTTGAATATATAAGACGCACGTGCCTGACGATGAACGAACACTCGAAGCTAGGCTACCTTACGTGTTCCAACTAACTGATCAATGTATTCAGTCAGTCCTCATCGTCATTGATCTCCCGGCCTATATATTGAACTCCATGCCAACCTTCTCATACATGTCTCCAATCAGTTGCATAACAACAGTTCTCTTCTCTAACAACCATATCATATCCTCATCCTCTTCATCAGCTAGTCTCTGTGTTGTTGGTCGTTGATTGAAGAGAGCCATGGCCTGGCCTTGGTTACTGCCTCTCGGCCTCTTTTTCGCTGCCTCTGTTGCTCAAGCTGCTGTTGTGGAGCACACCTTCAATGTAATCCACATGTGCATATATAGTTTTTCTTTTCTACTTCATATATCTCTCTCGTTGTTCGCCATGCATATATAGTATATGTTTAATTAAGATAGTTTTGCTTTGCAAGCACCACATGTATATACGGTTTTGATATATTTATATTGTTTCTAATGATGTTCATGCATCGGTAGTATTATTTCTTGATTCTATTGGCGGGGCATCATGCACATGCCAATTAGGTTTACTAGTGGATCACTTGCTTAATTATTATATTTTTCGTGTTACTAATCGCTCGTGTATGTGTTTAATTTATGGCCAGGTCGGGAACCTGTCTATAAGCCAGCTGTGCGAGCAGGCGATGATCATCACGGCGGTGAACGGGCGGCTCCCCGGACCGACCATCAAGGTCCGGGAGGGCGACACGGTGGTTGTCCACCTCGTCAACGAGTCGCCCTACAACATGACCATCCACTGGTAACTACTCCCTGCACTTCCCTAAAACATGTCGTTTTGAGTTTGTCCTAAGTTAACCATTCTAAACTTTGACTACAAATAAATTTTTATGTGTTGAGTAGTGAGATGTGAAAATAGTATGGATAGATTTATCTCGAAATACCGTTTCACAAAAGTATATTTTGACTATATTTTAAAAATATTCCATAATTAAAAATAGTAGTCAAAGTTGTATTTCGAAGACTGTGTCGACGTCCAGAATGTCATGTTTTAGAAAGCTGGAGGGGATAACTAACCGCTGCCAGCAAACTATTAGCTATAGTTCTTTATTTTTTCGTCGTGCATCAGCTACTGACCAGAACTAATTGGATCCATGAACGCCTCTGTAGTCGAAGCAGTAGGGCTGATGTAGATGCAGATCGAGGGACACCGTACTTCCAAGCCTTCCAGCACCTTATAGATCGGTTAGGTTAGGGATATGCTAACATTTACGGCTAAATTCGTGAGTAATCACGCTTAGAGAAAACCAGGGGTTTTTCCTTGGTTATATAGTGCTGCAGGCTTGGGGCCGGGCCCTTAAATGGACTGAGTTTGCCTCCCGATCAAAGGCAACTAACAGGGATTAATTTAATTGGATTAGAATTGGGCCTTTCGGCCCAATTAGATCTTGACCGAGGTCAATAATTCCAACATTCTCCCCCTTGACCGAAGGTCAAGAATTATTCTTTATAATGTTCAAAATATTGATCATGTGAAGGTGGATACACATGGATCAATAATCTCCCACTTAACCGAACAATCTTAATCTTAAACTTAAACTTTTGTTCGTCTTATGTTCACACTCAATACCATAGCAAAAACCCAGCAAATGAGTCATTAGCAAACATTACAGAAATACCGGGACACCATTAACCAAAGTTCACTACAGTACCTCGATAGAACACTTACTTAACTTATTTTGAGAGTTTAATTATTCGGCCTCATCTAGAATCACATTTCAGGTTTATCATCAAATCCATACTAACTTTAATGAAAATATGATAAGAGATAAAACCCTCAATTAGTCATGTTGCTAGCAATTTTACTTAATGCATTAAAATGACTTGATCCTGGGACCCTTTATTCACAACATAATAGTTTAAATATCAATGGGCTTGACACCATCAACCAAAAGTTGTTACTTTAAGGGAATACTGTCATTAAACAGCGGCATTGATTCAAAACCAATGTTAATACATTAATATTACCGGATATATATATATATATATATATATATATATATATATATATATATATATATATATATATATATATATATTGCACATGCCTGCCTAAAACATGCTATACAAAATTGGCCTTAATTATGCCAATCTTGTTTTAGAGCTTTCTGCAGAATTGCTCATATATGTAAGAGTGAAAGACATAAAAACTAATTGTGCACATTTATATCCACACACTCTTACAAAATCTTGTCTGAATAGTACCTTAATTAAATAAACATGGTATTATGGTGTTTCTATGTTTTAACACCTTTTTCCAGTGGACCTCCCCTGGACTGAAACTAATAAAGTTTTGTCAAGCATTCCGGCTTGTTATGCTAAGTCAATTACTTATAGGACTTAGTATAGAGCTTCAAAATTGAAACATTAGGAACGTCTTCCTACTTATCTTATTCTGGACTTTATTCTTATAACGAAATTTGCTATATCACGCAAACAAAACAGGCATGGCTGTGTATGCATTCATATGTTGTCACTTTAGAGTCTTTCTTAACATACACCCTTTAGCGACAAATCCCAATACTCACTATGGTCCCGTCTTAGTATCATGCTCCCCCAGAAACTAGGAACGCATTCTTACTTTAGTCGGCTTATGGAGAAAATATTCACCTTAGAGTATCAGGATAATTATTAATCCACCTTTACTTTATAAAATGAATCAAAGTTACCCATGAACTTAGCATCTTAGTTTCCTTTGGAATCACATTTCAAAACTTGTAGACCCGTTACAGCCTATTGCCTTGACTCCATCAGAAAATTGCCATGATATGAATTGTTCAAAATTCACATCCATTAATTTTAAAATAACTGAGACTATTACTTTTGTGCCCAAAACTTAAATTATCATTAAACATTACAAATCTCCTCAACAGAGTTTGGAAGAAAATTAGAGAAATACTTATGGCACGATATATATATATATATATATATATATATATATATATATATATATATATATATATATATATATATATATATATCATCTCAAGTCATTGATATAGAGAAAACTTATCCTATATCTCATTAAGATTTTCTTCTCTATTTCCTTCCTTCTTTGTGAGCTTCCATTGAATTCTGAATAATAAAAATATTAGAAGTGTCGGCCCTTAAACTTATCTGAAATAATTCACAACGGTAGCTCGTTTACTATTTATCTTGGCACGACAAAAAACTATACCACTGATCAGCTTTCTTTGCTATCCTAGCTCACCCCAGCGGTGGCTAGTTAATGAACTAGAGTTGCAAAGCTATGATTAAATATTCACAAAACAGCGGTGGCCACAATCATGAACACAACCATACTTCATTCATCTCTGATCCAAATTGAACTAATCCACAACAGCGGTGGCCAGAAAATGGATAGAACAGCAGGACCTGTGAAAATTATCCCGTACCCAGCGGTGGCCAGAATAAAGAATAAAATCACACTTATTTGAGACAATTGGCTTTCTCATCACAATGGTATTTGAATAATCATGTTTTAGCATGATAAAATTGCTCTTAAACTAACTTAGTAATCATATACAATGAAATGCAAATAAGCGCATGATAATAACCCTACGTTGGTCTGATTATAATCACGCAATAAGTAACAACTTGCATCACCGGTGGGGAAAACAAGAGAAACTTATCTGAAACTCATAATTAAAACAACGGTGGTCAGATTTAATTATAAGTTGACTCTAAATAAATTTTCTCATTGGTTCCATTCATTTAGAGGCATCTCATAGTATATTAGTGTATAAGCACCAACTAGTATTTCATACTTAAAACTTTATACTTAATTTTGCCCATGAGCTTATGAACAACGAAATATTTCGGAGAGATTTATAATAAATGTATCTTACAAGAGCAATTGTTTACTAGCTTTATTAATTGGAGCATCTTATGAATTGATGAGACATTCCACTCTCCCCTTCGAATTTGTGGTCCAAACATTAGTGTGCCACATATTCGACAAGGTCTCCTCAGTCATCACTTAACTTATCTCATCTAATTCTCACATGTTAAAATATTCATGAAAAAATTATGAAAAAATTCACTTGTAGAGAAAAATAATAATAACTTAAAACTCGATAATATAAAAGACAATCACTTAACTTAGAGAGAAATACTCATTAATATTGAAACAAAGGTTTCATCAATAAGTGCATTGATATCATCAAACTTAATGTTGAATCTACTAACTAATTCTAAATGAAGCTCTCTACTATATGAACTTCAACTTATTTCTATCAACTAATTCTAAGAAAAACTCCCCTGATCTCATGGATCTCTTATAGATTGATTCTTATAATGCTCCACACATGAGTCGGAGAGATTAATTCCAAGAACCTTAATCTCATAAGCTATGTTCAACATATGATGTATGTGCTTTGCCAATCCACCATGCCCATTATAACGTGAAGTGGTTAATCTATTGATGAAGTAACTTATGCAGACTTGCCTATGACTCATCTCAATTAAATAGAGGAAACCACAAGCAGTCTTGTCCTCATCATCATCAAAAACTCCCCTTATGCCATCAGAGATTGAATGCTTAATGATTCTTTTGGCAAGCTTATTATCCTTCTCCCATTGCTCTAATTTGAAATGATACTCATACATCTTCTCATCATTGTCCTCAATGCCAGAAGTAGGAGGAAATGGCTTGACTGTATAGAGCACATAATCAAGCTTCAGAAACTCGAGAATGCCTTCTATCATCTTCTTCCATAAAGGAAAGTCAATGCCATTAAATTGCTTAATAGCCTTCATGTAGCTTGTATCTGAGATGATAAAGCCAAATAATAATATTTAGTCAATATCATAATCTTATGACTTAGAATCAGCACGAGTGGAAAAAATTCCAAATGTCTTAATGTGCTGATAGTGCAAGTACTTATGGGAACAATAATGCAAGTGATGCATTATTTAATCTTAGAGCATAAAAATAATTTATGCATTTCTTATTAATCTAAGACATAGCTTACTGTGATGGAAAAGCACTTAAGCTTGAAACTGGAATTTTAAACTCAAACTTGAACAGTGAAAATAACACATAAGAGATCAAATTTCACTGTAAATATAAGCCTCATCAAACCTTAACTTTGTCTTATATAACTAGGGCATAAAACATTATTAAACTTCATTGCACTAAAATTTAAATCTTATTGCACTAAAGGAAATAAGGCTCATTAATCTTTAGATTATTTTCTCATTTAATAAGAACATCAAACTTTATGAAATTAATTGTGCTTGTAATAACAAGACTCATTAATAGCCCAAGAAATAAACTCATTTATCAATGACGATTTCCCATAATTATTCTTAAATTGACCTTATAACATCAGAATTATGGAAAATATCACTATTTATAATTGAGAAATATCTATCATAGATAAATTAAGCAATAAACTTATTTATGAAATTATAAACAATAGATATATCAAATATGAAATAAATACTCATGGGCATTAAATAAACATAAGGCTGGTAATTATAAGTGCAACAGTAATTAATTAAAGCCTTTAATCTTAAACAGTGAGGAATTAAAACTTAAATCAATAAAACAGTAAATAAAAGGCTTTACATTTTATACTTGGCTAAAAGACTCATGAAACAGGCCCAAAAGTTTCCCCTTGCGCGCAGCCCATTAAGCTTATCGGCCCAGTTCGGCCCAACCGGTGCAAACCCTAATGTTGGAGCGATCTGGACCGTCCGTGAGATCTAATGGCTATGAGCTATCGTCATCTCATATAAAATGCAGAGGAGGTGTCGGAGGTGCCCAAATCCTCTCACTCCCTCTCCTGCTTCATTTCCAGACCGAGCCGCCGCTTTTCATGGCCTGCGCGGGCCTGCGCCCGTCCGGCCGCCGGCCGCTTTGCTCTTCGCCTCATGCACGGAGCCTGAACCCGCTGCTCTTCATGCGGGCATGTAGGCAGGACCGAGGCATGCGAGCCACCAGCAGCTCCTGCCTGCAGATGCGCTGCCGCCGACTTACGCGCGCAGGCCGCGCGCTGCCTCATGCGCGGGCCCCGCGCCGGGCGCAGTGGGCGGCGCAGGCCGCGGCACGCGCCGCTGGCTCTGTCCTGCAGCCGCCTCTGGTGCGTGCGTGCGCCGCAGAGCCGCGCGGGCGCGTCTTCATGCACCGGTCTTCCTGATGCGCCACCAGCCTTCAAGGTACTCCTGTGGGCCCTCTCGCCGGTGTGCGCGTGCGTCCTGGACGCGCGGCATCCCGTCGAGGGGCTCCACTGGGGTACCATACTTTCACGCCAGCGGCATGGCGATCGAACTCATAGTCGCCGTCCAGGTAATCTTAGGGTTAGGGTTCATGAAAATTTGGGGATTTTTTATGCGATCTGAAATTTGCATTCCCCTTCTTCTCAAATGCTTATCCTGATGCATGTAAACTCATGATTTGGATCTAATTTGCGGAAATTAACATAAACAGAGGCTTAATTTTGGGGAAAAACTTAGTACCGAAACCCTAGATCCCTAATTGCATAATTCCTTAACTTAATCATTAAATTTGTCTCGGCCTAACCATGAATTAGCATAAACATTAATGATTTACATTAATCCGAGACACTTAGCATTAACAGATCAAGAAAAATTTTAAACTTGACCTAAACCAAAATAGATTAGATCTAATCTCGTGATCAGAAATCTAATTAACCTTGATTTAGATCTAATCATGCACGATTAAAACATAAAGCTTTTCTGCAAGAACTAATTGCATCTAAAACTTAATTCAAATTTAACTGTGCCATAAGATCTAATTTGCACAGTCATATGCATCTTAAACGGACAACAGAGGCATGAACATGGCTTAAAAGAAGGTAGATCGTGCATGAACAGATCCAATCAGAGATCAACAAAAGCTTAGAACAAAATGGCTCTTGATTAGGACCATGACAGATCTAAGAAGACTCTTGATACCGATTGTTAGAACTAATTAACTATGAACATGATCTTAGTTTAGCCTAATCATGATCACTAAGTAAACTATATGCGGAAAAACTTATATTAATATTGACCAGAACTAATTGGATCCATGAACGCCTCTGTAGTCGAAGCAGTAGGGCTGATGTAGATGCAGATCGAGGGACACCGTACTTCCAAGCCTTCCAGCACCTTAGAGATCGGTTAGGTTAGGGATATGCTAACCTTGACGGCTAAACTCGTGAGTAATCACGCTTAGGGAAAACCAGGGATTTTCCCTTGGTTATATAGTGCTGTAGATTTGGGGCCGGGCCCTTAAATGAGCTGAGTTTGCCTCCCGATCAAAGGCAACTAACAGAGATTAATTTAATTGGATTAGGATTGGGCCTTTCGGCCCAATTAGATCTTGACCGAGGTCAATAATTCTAAGAGTAACATCATTTGTGGAAGGATAAAGTCTCGTGTAAACCAGTGCAACATCAAACGTAGCAAAACCCTACATCCCCGAGAGGTCTCCTCGTTGACGTTTCAGCTTCCGATCCACTTTAATAAATAGCTTTAGACGTGTCAAAATTACCTATAGCTAGTAGATCGTACCTTATTGCTCATCCCCAAGGGTACTTAATTTGCTTGCTAACATCATTATAGATAGATTCACTTACTGGCAACAGTGGTAAAAGAATTTGCACACACATGTATAGCTGAAATCGTTTTTGTCTGAGCGTGCTAATGAAAAACCTAACAGTAAATTGAATTCGCTGCAGGCACGGCGTGTTCCAGCGCGGCTCGCCGTGGGCGGACGGCCCGTCGATGGTGACGCAGTGCCCCGTGAAGCCGGGGTGCAACTACACGTACCGCTTCAACGTGACGGGCCAGGAAGGCACGCTGTGGTGGCACGCGCACATCTCCTTCCTCCGCGCCACCGTCTACGGCGCGCTAGTCATCCGACCCCGCGGCGGCGCCGCCTCCTACCCCTCCTCCCCGAAGCCCCACCGCGAGGAGGTCCTCCTCCTCGGCGAGTGGTGGAACGCCAACGTCTACGACCTGGAGCGCACGGCGTTCCTCTCCGGCAACGTCACGGGCCCCGCCAACGCCTACACCATCAACGGCAAGCCGGGCGACCCCTACAGCAACTGCTCCGCCGCCGACCAGACGTACAAGTTTCATGTGCGGCGGAACGAGACGTACCTGCTCCGGATCATCAACGCCGCGCTCAACACGCCCATGTTCCTCCGGGTGGCCAACCACAGCTTCACCGTCGTCGCCGCCGACGCCGCCTACACGACGCCGTACGAAACGGACGTGGTGGTGGTAGCGCCGGGGCAGACCGTGGACGCCCTCATGGCGGCCGCGGGCGCCGCCCCCGGCAGGTACTACATGGTGGCGACGCCCTACGACAGCGCCGTCGGCGGGACCCCGCCGTTCAACCCGGCCACCGCCAGGGCCGTCGTCGAGTACGCCGGCGCGGCCGGGGACGAGACGCCGCAGCTGCCACCGCCGACGCAGAACAACGACACGGCCACCGCGTTCCGGTTCCTCTCCAACCTCACCGCGCTGGTGCTCCCCGGCAAGCCGACGGTGCCGCTGTCCGTGGACACGCGCATGTTCGTCACCGTCGGGCTCGGCAACGGCGACTGCCAGCCGAAGCAGACGCTGTGCAACACGACCGACGGGACGCGTCCCCGCATCTTCTCCTCCAGCATGAACAACGCGTCCTTCCTCCTCCCCGACGCCGGCTCGCCGTCCATGCTCCAGGCGCACTACGACGGGAACGCGTCGGGCGTCTACACCCGCGACTTCCCCGACCGGCCGCCGGTGATCTTCGACTACACCGCGGACGCCAGTGACACCGACGAGCTCAAGTACACGACCAAGTCCACCAAGGTGCGGACGCTGCGGTACAACGAGACGGTGGAGATGGTGCTGCAGAACACGCGGCTGATCGCCAAGGAGAGCCACCCCATGCACCTCCACGGCTTCAACTTCTTCGTCCTCGCGCAGGGCTTCGGCAACTACGACGAGGCCGCGGCGGCGCCGGGGTTCAAGTTCAACCTCGTCAACCCGCAGGAGCGCAACACTGTCGCCGTCCCCACCGGTGGCTGGGCCGTCATCCGCTTCGTCGCAAACAACCCTGGTAAAGAACGAATTTGTACCCAACATTTTGCAGAAATCATACTGTATTTATTTATTTCATTGCATCGATCCAAATGTACTATTAATAACTAATAAGGATCAAATAAATTGTATATATCTGCAGGGATGTGGTTCATGCACTGCCACTTCGACGCGCACCTTGATCTGGGGCTGGGAATGGTGTTCGAGGTTCAGGACGGGCCCACGGCAGAGACATCGGTGCCGCCGCCGCCATTGGACCTACCTCACTGCTAAAGCCCTTGTCAAATGTGATTTTTTTATTTGAATTCGGTGATGGATTTGTCGACAAGAAAAGTGTACAAGCTTTGTCTAGCTATGTCGTGATTTTCAACTATTGTTTGTCCCATCCGTTACAAGATTGTTCTACTGGCATAGGGAGCACACGCGTTTTTATATGTAAAGGGTCGAGTCATGGATATCATTGTTTCAGTTTGGTGTATAAATAAATTGGATATGTCAGTACCTGAAGCATCCTGGATATGCGTTTGACTAGTTGCTAAGGTCATTTGACTTTTTCAACCTCAAGTTTGACCACTCGTCTTATTCAAAAATTTGTGCAAAACATCACTTTTTTTGTTGTGGCTTGCTTTATTAATACAAGTTCTCGAAAAATGGTTTAAATTTGACTATGTTTGCATAAATTTTTTGAATAAGACGAGTGGTCAAACTTGGTGTAAAAAAAGTCAAACGACCTATAATTTGGAACGGAGGGAGTACTTATGCTCCTCCTGCCGGTTCGTTTTTTTTAAATGTTGCTACAGCTATTTATGCGCTCGTATATATAGTCGCACAGACTGTATCTACAAATCTTGCTATTTGTAGATAATTGAGAAGTTTTGGTTTATGCGACAAGGCTGTGAGATTAACTTGATTATTGTTAATTATTAGTTTGACTCACAAGTTAACTCAATATGAGTTTCTATCCATCCGTTCTAAAATGTAGGTCATTTTAGCTTTTCTAGATACATTCAAAAGCTAAAATAATCCATAATTTGAAATAGATTAAGTACCAGTCTAACTAATCTCGCTTTCGCTGATGGGCTAGGCCCCCAAGAAAATAGCAAATCCGTGCCCGGCCGGTTCGATTGATGTATAGTTGTCAGAATATATAGCTGGACAAATGAAAGTAATGTCTTGGGCGAGACAATTGGGTGACATGATGACGCTGATGCACCGTCGGTGATGAAAAACTCGCAACATGCCTTGTTTTTGTGCCCCCCCCACCCCCCCACCCCACGCACCCCCACCCTATATGTGGGCACTGTTTCTTACTGCCCGGAACGTCTTGTCACAAAAATTATCCATTCCCGAACAACGGAGGGAGTACGTGGTTGGGGGCTGAACATCCAGCAGAAATATCATTATTGCACTTTTCTTCACTGATCCGATACAAAACCTCTTCAAATCGAAATCGGGAGGCCCCCCCCCCCGCCCCCGCGTCGTCTCCGTACAGAGGCGACTCGGGGGCTCCCCACCGTCGCCGCCGCCGGGCTCCCCACCCACCGGCCGCCGCCGCTGCTCATCGGATTAGTGGCGGCGGCGGCCAGCCGCGGCGCCCAACAAGGCCACCCGCAGCAGCGACCTCAGCCTCACTCCCCTCCTCTCCTTCCCCCTCCCCTGTCTACCTCTGGAGCTCTATGGGGAATGGTGGCCGGCGACCGGGGGCGGGCCAGATCTGTGCCCTCTGAGGGCGGATCCGGCGAAACCCACCCCGGATCTACGGCACCCAGGCGGCGCAGCCAGGCGGGATGCGGGTGTCGGGGTGCGGTCGCCTCCCATCTGCTCGCTCCCGACGACATGTGGGTGGCCTTTTCGAAGCCAGTCGCCGGTCGTCCCCAGCAAGGTCGGCCGCTGTCTCTGCCCCCTGGGACCGGATCCACCGCGGGTCGGCGCTGTGCCGCCGACTTCGGGGTCTGGGGCTACCGGTACGCGCGCGATGGGCCTGCCACTTGCGCGCCCTCTTTGATGAGCCGGCCGACGGCCGGGACGACGACGACGCGTCGGACCCCATGGCCCCTCATCGTCATCGCCCTCTCGGAGCTTTGCTGCCCGGGGTGGCTCCTCCTGCTGGTGGCCGAAGGGCAGCGCGTCGGGAGCCTGCTTGAAGGGCCATGTTGGTGCGGCGGCTCCTCCTCCAACGTCACGCTGCTCCTTGCAAAGGTGAAGACGGCGCTGGGTGGTGCCGGTGTCAGTGACGTATGGCTTCTCAGTTCGGAAACCCTGCAGCGGAGAAGGAGCGGGGCGTGCAGTTTGGCCGCGGGCAAGCCGGCGGTGGGGCAGCATGCCCTGTTTTCTTCGTGTTGCGTTTGCAGGGGCAGCTCAGTGCGCGCAGTTTGGCCGCGGGCTTGCCGGCGGTGGGGCTGCGCGTCCGTGGAGCGCCGAGCCTGATTTGCCTCTCCGGGAGGAATGAGCAACCGGGCGGGCACGGGCAGCATCCCTGGGATGAAAATCCCCTGAGTGCTCTGACAATGATGATGGCGTCTACGGACGTCAGTTCCCTTCCTGAAGGGGTCATTGGAGTGCTCAAAGTTGCCTTGCCCCATCAGCCCTGGTTTTGCTACTCTCCCCCAACCTCGCTATGGACATCGATGATGGCGTCTGTATGTGTCGGTTCCTTTCTGAAGGCATCGATGCAAAGCACGTCTGCATTTCGACATGGTGGGCTCCCTGGCTGCCCTCCCCCCTTTTGTGGCTTCTTGCTCCTTGTTGCCCCTCCCTGATGACTCTACACAAGTTATCGCCAGCAAACTACGCCGCAAGTGTCCCTGCTTTGCCATTCTCCATGATCCTTGGTTGCCTGTCTCATCAAATGCCGGTAACGAGACATGATCCCCTCTTTTGGATCTCCTCGCGCCTCTTTTGCCGGCCTTCCCTCCACTATCCTCCCCGTGGACGGCGTTGGATGGTGGTATGTGGGCCCGGATGTGCCGTAGGATGTCGCCACTGTTGGTGCCAGAATATCAAATGCCAGCCCGGATGTACCGGAGGATGTCACCATTACTTGATGGTGCCAGAATATCAAATGCCGGGTGGTTCCCACCGTTGCTGCCATTCCCCTCTCATAGATGGGTAATGGGCGTTGGCGGGCGTCAATTGGGGCCTGGATGTGCTTTAAAGACATGTAATCACGACTGTCGTCTGTCAGTTGACTCGAAGCTTCACAGTCGCCGTGGGAGTGGAGGTCGCCGGAGCTCAGCCGCTGGTGGTGGCGTTGTCTGGTGTACAACTACATGCTTGTCATGGGAGTTCTTGTTTCCTCTGTGTTTTCAGTTTTCGTCAGGCAGCGTGATGTGTGCGCAAAGCTAAGCCTGAAAACATGTATTTGCACTATCAGGCTTTAAGAGCCACATGATCAATGAAAATCAGGTGGGGATCCCCCCCCCCCCCCTGACCGATCAAAAAAAAAACCTCTTCAAATCCTACTCTTTTGCCAAAAGGCGCAAAACCTTCACCATATGTCCATGTAGTCCCTCCGTTACTAAATAAGTTGCATTCTAGGATTCAAATTTTGTTCCCAAATAAGTGATATTCTTACTTTCCAATACAACTTTATCTCTATTTCTTTTCTAAAACATCATAGTGGTAGTAGTCCCTAATTCCATAACTCTAAGACGGCGTTTGGATTCTACCCACTCTTCTATATATTTCTCTCTCCACTTCTTTATTAATGAAATTGGCAATCGTGCCTGTTAGCTAAAGAATATAGTAAGATGTATTTCTCTCTGCTGCCTTTTGGTGTACCTAACGTCATTTACTAATATTGTCCTTTGAACTTCAAACTTGCCCAAAATGTTCCCGTTTCAAAATACATGTAGTTAGGATCAAGATTACTATTGGTTGTCAAATTTTTTCATCATTTTTACCATCACTATATAAAAAGTTATATAGATTGATAATGTAAGACAAATATAATTAAATCTAATATCAAAGTCACTTTTAAACTATTTCTTTTATTTAAATGTCACATTTCATTGAAGTTGTTGGTCATAGCTTCATCTCGTAGCCCATTTTGACATTAACTGCAGGTAGTACCCGGATGAACATTTTCTTTAGAGCTTGACATGTGCACGCCATATATGGGCACATAACTAATGATCTCTCCGTGGATATAGAGATGAGGAATTGGAATCGAAGGTAGAGCACTAGAGCTCGAATAGGAAGATTTGGACTAGTACTTAACGACTATTTGTGCATCCATGTGTGCTTCCTGCTTACACACTATTACATATCCACTCATCCCTACCGGTTGGGAACATTGTCTTCCCTACATGTTCGAAATTTTAGAAAAATAATTTTATAGCGTAAATTGAAAAGAAAAAAATTTAGATTTTTTCAGGAGGCCTCCAACCGCGTGCGCATCGTAAGCCACAAGTCTCAAGATTTTTCCCGCGAATTTGCCCAAAATGTTCCGGTTTCAAAATACATGTAGTTAGGTTCAAGATTACTATTGGTTGTCAAATGTTTTTCATCACTTTTACCATCACTATATAAAAAATTATATAGATTGACAGCATAAGATAAATATTATTAAATCTAATATCAAAGTCACTTTCGAACTATTTCTTTTATTTAAATGTCACATTTCATTGAAGTTGTTGGTCATAGCTTCATCTCGTAGCCCATTTTGACATTAACTGCAGGTAGTACCCAGAGGAAGATTTCTTTAGAGCTTGACATGTGCACACCATATATGGGCACATAACTAATGATCTCTCCGTGGATATAGAGATGAGGAATCAGAATTGAAGGTAGAGCACTAGAGCTCGAATAGGAAGATTTGGATTAGTACTTACCGATTATTTGTGCATCCATGCGCGCTTCCTGCTTACACACTATTATAGATCCACTCATCCCTACCGGTTGGGAACGGTGTCTTCCCCTACTGGTTCGAAATTTTAGAAAAATAATTTTATAGTGTGAATTAAAAAGCAAAAAAATATTTGCATTTTTCCAGGAGGCCCCCAATTGCACGCGCATCGCAAGTCACAAGTCTCAAGATTTTTCCCGCTAATTTACGGATATGTGGGGTTTGGAGGATTCAAACCCGTGACATTGACCTCGCACATACTCGTCCCCACCACTGGGATACACCATCACATGTGACTAGAGATGAGATATTTTTCTTTTAACATAGCTTTAAAATATCTTACATGACCCATTTGATGACTATGACGATCTCAGATGAAAATATTTTCAACTACAAAGTTATAGATCTGGTCGAGAACTAAAAAAATTTTATACACCATTTTTTTCATCCAAGGTCATTTCAAAAATTTGAAAATTTTAAATCTGAATTTTGAATCATGTATTTCAGTGCCGAAATGACTTCAATGAAAAATTTTCAACTATAAACTTGTAGATCTAGTCGAGACCTACAACTTTTGTATAGACCTTTTTATCCAAGACCATTTGAATTTTTCAAAAATCGTGTGTTTAAAATTCGGGTGCTAAGTACAAACCGGTAGGGAAGAGGTATTCCCTACATGTGCATTTCACCTCTTTAGAAAACCCCTTTTAAGACACCTTCAATTCACATTTCCATAGGCGGTTACATAATCTTACCGCCGAGAGCCACATATGAAAATGGTGATTTTTGCAAGCCATTTATTAGATGAACGGCCTGTAGGACTGGTGATATCGCAGATCGACCATGGGGCAATTCCATGTCAATCTGTACACTATTAAATCGACTTGTAAAACTATGGTATGTGGTTACGTGAATTGTAAACTGGGATATTGGCAAAGGTTAAGGGACACCCTAAACTAGGGATTCTATTTTGTCAAGTAGGGAACCATCCTAAACTTTAACCTCCTACTATTTGAATTGTGATACCTCGGCAATCTGGATCCACGAGAATTGGCCGGGGAAGGACCAATATCTGTCTCGAGTAGAATCAGATATATAAATATGCATGAACTAATAGTGTTTTCTTGCCCTTTCGCTGATTAAAATCGACAACAAAAAATTTGATTGGGTACCTAAGGTCGGGTGTCATGGGTGGAGATTTTTTTTTGTGGGGGGGGGTGGGGGGGGGGGGGGCGGAGTAAAACCGATGTCAGTGCAGGCAGCAGCAGCCGTGGCCGCGTGGGAGGGGACGGGCCATCCGCCGGCATGGTAACTGCACGAGCCAGAGTTGTAGGGTGACGGGCCACCTTGAGCCATCATCGTTGCATGAGGTACAGAGTGAATCTATACGATGGTCATGGGCGGCGATGGTTCCATGCAGCGCACACTACCTTGTGAAGGAATCCTACCGGTGGTTTCATACCAGATAGGGTGCCGATCATTGGCTCTCAGATGTGAGGAGGAAGGATCATTTAGGATGCCTCTACAATTAGGATGTAGTTTAGGAAGACTGTTGGAGGAGTGTTTTTCTTCAAAAATTTTAAATTTTGGTATAGATGGTTGCTTAGGATGTCTCTTGGAGATGCTCTAAGCATGATAAACAAGAAGAAGCCAAAGTATCCAACCGTGTAACCGCAGATAAGTGCATTGGTCATTTTTTCCTTAATAGCAGACCACTATTTTGAAAAACATTTTCACTCTATTAGGAAAAGGCTACCCCAGAACCCACTCAGGGCTTGTTTAGTATTCCCTAGCGGCACTGGACCATCGGGAAAAAATTAGATCATTCCAGTGACTACAATGGGGGTGTTGGGGACTCCTCCACTCCACAATTTGAACCTGTTTCATCAAGTCTGAGCCAAACACCCTAACTTCAGGTTTTGCAGACCCAGAAAAAAAAATCAAATCTGGGCCCAGCTCCACGTTTTTGTGGAGCTCATCAAGGGGTGATCAAGGAATTGAAGTTTCTCTCGTAGTCATGGAGTTGAGATGAAGTTACCTACCAGTACCACTGATTACACAATACTGAATTACTGATTCATTTTCTATTCCCGTTCCTTCCATTGGCACCCCTGTTCAGTCGCTTTCCCAGCCTCCTTAGTCCTCATGTGACCTAGCGCCACCGCCCACTCATCTCCTAGCAACCACCCCTTCCCTACCAGTGAGGGGACCACCGGAATGGAGGGATCAAGGGCCCCTGAGCCACCCAACCATGTTTTTGAAGTCCCCAACATTGACTTCACTGCATCCTGGACCTCACCGCCGGCATCAAGAGTTGGGCTCTCCATGCTCAGTCCGTCACTGCCGTCCAAGGTGTGCAAGCGGCCATGGTTGGATTGGCTGACCTAGGCGACACGGATAGCCCAATGTGTGGCGCGCAAGCGGCCGTGGTTGGCTTGGCCAACTCATGTGACACCGGTGGCCCGAGATGCCGTGCCCTACACGGGGCAATCTAACTAAGATGGCAAGCGCCGCACAACGCGGGCAGCTCCAGGCAGCAAGCGACGATGACAGTCCATGGCATAGAGGTGAGGGGTGGGGAAGGGAAAAAGCATATGACTTGACATTTGGATCCGATGGCACAGGGAAAATGAACAATTATGATCTCCACCTCGCGCTCCTGGAGCTGAAGCTAGACTGTAAGCCAAGCATATGGAAATTCATGGTGAAACAACAACTTTATGATGGAGCGACTCCATGGGTAAAGCAGTCCCAAACAGTGCCAATAAATATAGCATGTTTTGCTACTTTTCGTGGAGCACTTCTACAATGGTGGGAAGTTACTGGTGGTAATTTCAAGTCCTTCTACCCCTCTAATTTTTTATGACTATTGATCTGATAATTTCAATCCAAATAATTTGTCAACAATTAAATTATGGGGGGTAAGGATACATTAGTGACTAGGAAAAAATAATTAAATTGAGTACCAGTCTCTCGTGTACTTTGTATCGGTCCCATTAGTTTGGTACTACTTGGTACCTTGTTATGGGTACCTCTTAATTTTTTTTTACCATCGGATTCCTATCGATGAATGGCTTATATTTGTTTTAAGACCACCATAAATTTATCATTTTTCGTGACTTGGTTACCAGATTATTGTTTCTGAGAAGTGTCCCTCATACTCCAGAAATGCTTCTGTGAGGTGAGACGACTACAAATTTAGTTTCTCAAACAAATTATATCAGCTCGAATTGAATTGACAACTACACCATGCAATTTAGCAGTCTGGAAGTGAAAACACAGAGGCCCTGTTTGGGGGAGCTAGAGCTTTTCCAAAAGCTCCTATTTGCAGAAGCTCCACCCGCAGGTCCCAATAGCTGTTTTCCAGAGAAGCTTGTCGTTCTGTTTGGCGTAGCTTGTCGTGGTCAATTTCTTCTCAGGGAAGGGGCCAACGCGGAGGGGCGGCGGCGCCGTTGGGCCGCGCGGAGGAGAGGAGCTGCACACCGCCGGCGTGGAGGGGAGGGGCGGCGGCACCGTCGGGCCGCGCGGAGGGGAGGAGCTGCACCCTGCTGGCGTGGAGCTGCGGCGGCTGGCGTGGAGGGGAGGGGCGGCGTCGTCGTCGGGCCGTGCGGAGGGGAGGAGCTGCGCGCCGCCGGCGTGGAGGGGAGGGGCGGCGGCAGGCGCGGAGGGGAGGAGCTGCGGCGGCCGGCGTGAAAGGGAGCCCGCGCGGAGATGTGGGCAGGGGATGGGTGGCGTCGGTCCGAGCAAAAGCTCGGAAAGCTAGTCCTCAGCAGCTTCTTCGTTTGTAGTGTAAATGAGGCTTCCGCATCTTTTCGCTGGTTGGAGAATCTACCCCGTTTGGGGTAGATTGTAGCTTTTGGAGCTTCCTGCAATCCTAAAATCTCCCAAAAGCTTCCCCAAACAGGCCCAGAGTGAATTCCAACAAACTAACAAGATTATGATTGGCTGCTGAGATTTCAGAAATTTGAAATTTTGCAGAGCTCTAGGTTCGGAATGTTATGGATCCATGAAGTGTAAACTCAAGCACTCAGTCACCAGATACAGATTCATAGAGATAAAATTTGGCTGTAAGTTATTAAAAGAAAAGATAAAAATTGAAATTATGAGACTCTAGGTTTGGAATTTTGTTCTTTCGGTACCACTGATGAGTTGCTTGTCTGATTGTTTTTTAGAAGAAAAATAAATATAAAAAATGATTAAATTGCCCCCACAAGGAAGCTCTTGGACCAGACCAAACAGGCCTAGAAAATAATCCCAGTGCCACTGGTTTATACTCTAGATTACATCAGGCAAGAAGGAAGCATGCCTCACATTTCTCAGCACTCATGAAAGCGACACGTGTCCAAGCCCCATTATTATATTCTAATTCTAATTCTAATACAGTGTAGGGAGCGGGTCTCTCTGGGCTCCG
Source organism: Panicum virgatum (assembly GCF_016808335.1). NCBI lineage: Eukaryota > Viridiplantae > Streptophyta > Magnoliopsida > Poales > Poaceae > Panicum > Panicum virgatum. The sequence goes on along the minus strand of NC_053149.1, from coordinate 43,020,341 downwards.
GGCCTTGACGAGCCACGCCAAAGCGACACGTGCACCCTCTCCATTTCAGCCTTCACCTGCGCTCATTTTCCCCTCCTCTGGTTCACCCAGGGTTCACCAAACCGGCCGGAACCGGTCCGGTTACCGCGGTTACCGGTCTAACCGGCCCGGACCGGTTCCGGTTCCGGCCGGTTTTAAACCGGCCCAAATTCAAATTTTAAATTTGAATTAAAAAAATGGAAAAATCCCAAAAAAATCTTAAAAATACTTCAAGTTGCGACGAATTTAATGATGTCAAATTTTTTCAAATATTCGTTCATTTAGTATACTTTGCGAGTATTTAAAGTTAAACAAAAAAACGTGCATACAAAAGTATACAAATACAATGTAAAAGTAGTAAAAAAAGGGTTGGAGGGTTCATTTAGGCTAAAACATGTTATACAAACATTCATTTAGTATACTTTGCGGATATTTGAATTTAAACAAAAAAAGAAAAAAAATTGAATTTAGCGGGTTACCAGTCAAACCGACCGGTTACCAGTCAAACCGACCGGTAACCGGTCAAACCGGACCGGTAAACCGGTCTAACCGGCCGGTTAGCCGTTCGAAACCGGTATAACTGCGGGTTTTGAATTCAAATTTGAGTTTGACCGGTTTTTACCGGTAACCGGTCAAACCGGACCGGTTAGCCGGAACCGGGCGCCGGCGGTTCGGTCCAAACGGTCGGATAAAAAAACCCTGGTTCACCGGAGTCGGCCCCATCCCAGCCGCCTAGGAATGGACGAGGGTGAGAACAGTGCCACAGCCAGCATGGGCCCATTCCCGTCCGTCGTCCTCCACAGCAGGCAGGGCCTAAAATCCATCTGCAACAAAGCAAGCAACACCACGAAATCCAGCAAAGAACTTCAGCAAAAAAAAAAAGCAAGCAACACAACAAAATCCCTCCGTGACGACAACTAATCTGAACCCGGAGGGAGTACTCCCTCCGTGCTGGTAAAAGAAGTTGTTTAGGACAACGACACGGTTTCCAAAGCATAACTTTGACCCCTTGTTACTATAAAAATATTTGTAGAAAAATGAGATATGTATATTTTTATGAAAGTATTTTTCAAGACAAATCTATTCATATAATTTTCACATTTACAAACTCAATAATTTAAAAGTTATTGATGATTTATATTCCCAATGTTTGACCCAAAGCATGTCCAAAACGACTTCTTTTACCAATACGGAAGGAGTATGTTGTCAGGCATGCACTACTATAGAACTGGGATTCGCTATCTAGACATCCGTACCAATTGCAGCCGGGCCGGATGGATCAACCGGCATGGATGCCGTTTGGCATCACGTGCTTAGTATGAGATGTTGTATTCTGTCTTTGTCATCGATTTTGCGAGTTTGGTATATATTTCGATCTTTGGCTCGAACGGATGTTTCAGGCATCTCTCTAGGTGCTCAGCGGACTCCCGGACTTTAAATATTTCAAGTGCGCGTCATGTCGGACTCAACGAGGATGATGACTGACTCATTTAAACCATTTTTAGTTGGGTGGCTCTGCCATACTTAGGCTGTGTCGGTAGCGGAACGAGTACGGATGGTGGTTCCAAGCCGCTTGTGAACTCCTGCTCTGTAGTAGCGGCGGAGTTTACATTTCATTTAACACAATCAAGAAAAGAAGCCTAAACGTGTATTGAATGAAATGAAAAAAAATTGCAATACGAATTTGTGCTGCGTGTTTTCCACGCACCAAAGGGCAAAAGACACCATGCTTGTACTTCCTGTGGTAATTGGGCTGCGTGTTTTCTACGTAACAAAGTGAAAAAGAAACCATCTGACCAATTGATTTTTTGCAATGCGAAGTTTTTTCGAAATCCTAAGTAATTTTCTAGCTCTTTTCGTATAGCAAATGAAGAAACAAACGAAATCTCTGTGGAATTTCTGAACATATTGGGCCCGACACACATACAGCGTAGGCCCGTTCTCGTCACTCTCATGCACTGGGGCTAGGCGGTTTTTTTTATTTTTTTATTTTTCATTTTCGTTTTTTACAAAAAAATATTTTTTCATTTTCGAAATTTACAGAAATATACCCCGGCCGCCCAGCTGCCGGGCGGCCGGCACCTGGTCGCCCCACTGCCGGGCGGCAGGGACTTATCTATAAAAATTTTCGTAAAAAAATTGCGTTCCGGTCCCTGAAGGACCGGTCGCCCGGCAGCCGGGCGGCCGGTCCAAGCTAGCTGGTTCTTCAATATTTTCAGAGGATGGGAAAAGCTCGTGTTTCATCTGCCTGCTGGTCTGATTGTGACAGGCTCACTGCTCTCTCTACACCGAGCAAATCAGCACCTGCTCTCCTTTTTCCACGCCAAGCACAGCAGAGCAATCAATTAGCAGCAGTAGCTCTCTCTCTCTTCTCTCTCATGCATGCATGCACACTCACGCACTGGCAAAAGCTCTCTCTTCTCTCTCACTCATGCACACTCATGCATGCACACTCTCTCTTCTCTCCCGTCCAGGAAGAGCTCGTGTTTCATCTGCCTGCTGGTCTGATCGTGACAGCGAGGAACAGAGGTGGCGGCGGCTTGAGAGGAGGCACATGGCGTGAGGAGCAGGAGCCCAGGCTGCTGGCGGTGGTGTGGTCGGGGAAAAAGAAATAACTGGGGGCATTAAAGAGGAGCTCTGGCTGCTGCTTGTGCTATGTGCCAGTGCGTGAGTGTGCATGCATGCATGAGAGAGGAGAGAGAGAGCTACTGCTGCTAATTGATTGCTCTGCTGTGCTTGGCGTGGAAAAAGGAGAGCATGTGCTGATTTGCTCGGTGTAGAGAGAGCAGTGAGCCTGTCACAATCAGACCAGCAGGCAGATGAAACACGAGCTTTTCCCATCCTCTGAAAATATTGAAGAACCAGCTAGCTTGGACCGGCCGCCCGGCTGCCGGGCGACCGGTCCTTCAGGGACCGGAACGCAATTTTTTTACGAAAATTTTTATAGATAAGTCCCTGCCGCCCGGCAGTGGGGCGACCAGGTGCCGGCCGCCCGGCAGCTGGGCGGCCGGGGTATATTTCTGTAAATTTCGAAAATGAAAAAATATTTTTTTGTAAAAAACGAAAATGAAAAATAAAAAAATAAAAAAAACCGCCTAGCCCCAGTGCATGAGAGTGACGAGAACGGGCCTACGCTGTATGTGTGTCGGGCCCAATATGTTCAGAAATTCCACAGAGATTTCGTTTGTTTCTTCATTTGCTATACGAAAAGAGCTAGAAAATTACTTAGGATTTCGAAAAAACTTCGCATTGCAAAAAATCAATTGGTCAGATGGTTTCTTTTTCACTTTGTTACGTAGAAAACACGCAGCCCAATTACCACAGGAAGTACAAGCATGGTGTCTTTTGCCCTTTGGTGCGTGGAAAACACGCAGCACAAATTCGTATTGCAATTTTTTTTCATTTCATTCAATACACGTTTAGGCTTCTTTTCTTGATTGTGTTAAATGAAATGTAAACTCCGCCGCTACTACAGAGCAGGAGTTCACAAGCGGCTTGGAACCACCATCCGTACTCGTTCCGCTACCGACACAGCCTAAGTATGGCAGAGCCACCCAACTAAAAATGGTTTAAATGAGTCAGTCATCATCCTCGTTGAGTCCGACATGACGCGCACTTGAAATATTTAAAGTCCGGGAGTCCGCTGAGCACCTAGAGAGATGCCTGAAACATCCGTTCGAGCCAAAGATCGAAATATATACCAAACTCGCAAAATCGATGACAAAGACAGAATACAACATCTCATACTAAGCACGTGATGCCAAACGGCATCCATGCCGGTTGATCCATCCGGCCCGGCTGCAATTGGTACGGATGTCTAGATAGCGAATCCCAGTTCTATAGTAGTGCATGCCTGACAACATACTCCTTCCGTATTGGTAAAAGAAGTCGTTTTGGACATGCTTTGGGTCAAACATTGGGAATATAAATCATCAATAACTTTTAAATTATTGAGTTTGTAAATGTGAAAATTATATGAATAGATTTGTCTTGAAAAATACTTTCATAAAAATATACATATCTCATTTTTCTACAAATATTTTTATAGTAACAAGGGGTCAAAGTTATGCTTTGGAAACCGTGTCGTTGTCCTAAACAACTTCTTTTACCAGCACGGAGGGAGTACTCCCTCCGGGTTCAGATTAGTTGTCGTCACGGAGGGATTTTGTTGTGTTGCTTGCTTTTTTTTTTTGCTGAAGTTCTTTGCTGGATTTCGTGGTGTTGCTTGCTTTGTTGCAGATGGATTTTAGGCCCTGCCTGCTGTGGAGGACGACGGACGGGAATGGGCCCATGCTGGCTGTGGCACTGTTCTCACCCTCGTCCATTCCTAGGCGGCTGGGATGGGGCCGACTCCGGTGAACCAGGGTTTTTTTATCCGACCGTTTGGACCGAACCGCCGGCGCCCGGTTCCGGCTAACCGGTCCGGTTTGACCGGTTACCGGTAAAAACCGGTCAAACTCAAATTTGAATTCAAAACCCGCAGTTATACCGGTTTCGAACGGCTAACCGGCCGGTTAGACCGGTTTACCGGTCCGGTTTGACCGGTTACCGGTCGGTTTGACTGGTAACCGGTCGGTTTGACTGGTAACCCGCTAAATTCAATTTTTTTTCTTTTTTTGTTTAAATTCAAATATCCGCAAAGTATACTAAATGAATGTTTGTATAACATGTTTTAGCCTAAATGAACCCTCCAACCCTTTTTTTACTACTTTTACATTGTATTTGTATACTTTTGTATGCACGTTTTTTTGTTTAACTTTAAATACTCGCAAAGTATACTAAATAAACGAATATTTGAAAAAATTTGACATCATTAAATTCGCCGCAACTTGAAGTATTTTTAAGATTTTTTTGGGATTTTTCCATTTTTTTAATTCAAATTTAAAATTTGAATTTGGGCCGGTTTAAAACCGGCCGGAACCGGAACCAGGTCCGGGCCGGTTAGACCGGTAACCGCGGTAACCGGACCGGTTCCGGCCGGTTTGGTGAACCCTGGGTGAACCAGAGGAGGGGAAAATGAGCGCAGGTGAAGGCTGAAATGGAGAGGGTGCACGTGTCGCTTTGGCGTGGCTCGTCAAGGCCCGGAGCCCAGAGAGACCCGCTCCCTACACTGTATTAGAATTAGAATTAGAATATAATAATGGGGCTTGGACACGTGTCGCTTTCATGAGTGCTGAGAAATGTGAGGCATGCTTCCTTCTTGCCTGATGTAATCTAGAGTATAAACCAGTGGCACTGGGATTATTTTCTAGGCCTGTTTGGTCTGGTCCAAGAGCTTCCTTGTGGGGGCAATTTAATCATTTTTTATATTTATTTTTCTTCTAAAAAACAATCAGACAAGCAACTCATCAGTGGTACCGAAAGAACAAAATTCCAAACCTAGAGTCTCATAATTTCAATTTTTATCTTTTCTTTTAATAACTTACAGCCAAATTTTATCTCTATGAATCTGTATCTGGTGACTGAGTGCTTGAGTTTACACTTCATGGATCCATAACATTCCGAACCTAGAGCTCTGCAAAATTTCAAATTTCTGAAATCTCAGCAGCCAATCATAATCTTGTTAGTTTGTTGGAATTCACTCTGGGCCTGTTTGGGGAAGCTTTTGGGAGCTTTTAGGATTGCAGTAAGCTCCAAAAGCTACAATCTACCCCAAACGGGGTAGATTCTCCAACCAGCGAAAAGATGCGGAAGCCTCATTTACACTACAAACGAAGAAGCTGCTGAGGACTAGCTTTCCGAGCTTTTGCTCGGACCGACGCCACCCATCCCCTGCCCACATCTCCGCGCGGGCTCCCTTTCACGCCGGCCGCCGCAGCTCCTCCCCTCCGCGCCTGCCGCCGCCCCTCCCCTCCACGCCGGCGGCGCGCAGCTCCTCCCCTCCGCACGGCCCGACGACGCCGCCGCCCCTCCCCTCCACGCCAGCCGCCGCAGATCCCCCCTCCACGCCGGCGGCGTGCAGCTCCTCCCCTCCGCGCGGCCCGACGACGACGCCACCCCTCCCCTCCACGCCGGCGGTGTGCAGCTCCTCTCCTCCGCGCGGCCCAACGGCGCCGCCGCCCCTCCGCGTTGGCCCCTTCCCTGAGAAGAAATTGACCACGACAAGCTACGCCAAACAGAACGACAAGCTTCTCTGGAAAACAGCTATTGGGACCTGCGGGTGGAGCTTCTGCAAATAGGAGCTTTTGGAAAAGCTCTAGCTCCCCCAAACAGGGCCTCTGTGTTTTCACTTCCAGACTGCTAAATTGCATGGTGTAGTTGTCAATTCAATTCGAGCTGATATAATTTGTTTGAGAAACTAAATTTGTAGTCGTCTCACCTCACAGAAGCATTTCTGGAGTATGAGGGACACTTCTCAGAAACAATAATCTGGTAACCAAGTCACGAAAAATGATAAATTTATGGTGGTCTTAAAACAAATATAAGCCATTCATCGATAGGAATCCGATGGTAAAAAAAAATTAAGAGGTACCCATAACAAGGTACCAAGTAGTACCAAACTAATGGGACCGATACAAAGTACACGAGAGACTGGTACTCAATTTAATTATTTTTTCCTAGTCACTAATGTATCCTTACCCCCCATAATTTAATTGTTGACAAATTATTTGGATTGAAATTATCAGATCAATAGTCATAAAAAATTAGAGGGGTAGAAGGACTTGAAATTACCACCAGTAACTTCCCACCATTGTAGAAGTGCTCCACGAAAAGTAGCAAAACATGCTATATTTATTGGCACTGTTTGGGACTGCTTTACCCATGGAGTCGCTCCATCATAAAGTTGTTGTTTCACCATGAATTTCCATATGCTTGGCTTACAGTCTAGCTTCAGCTCCAGGAGCGCGAGGTGGAGATCATAATTGTTCATTTTCCCTGTGCCATCGGATCCAAATGTCAAGTCATATGCTTTTTCCCTTCCCCACCCCTCACCTCTATGCCATGGACTGTCATCGTCGCTTGCTGCCTGGAGCTGCCCGCGTTGTGCGGCGCTTGCCATCTTAGTTAGATTGCCCCGTGTAGGGCACGGCATCTCGGGCCACCGGTGTCACATGAGTTGGCCAAGCCAACCACGGCCGCTTGCGCGCCACACATTGGGCTATCCGTGTCGCCTAGGTCAGCCAATCCAACCATGGCCGCTTGCACACCTTGGACGGCAGTGACGGACTGAGCATGGAGAGCCCAACTCTTGATGCCGGCGGTGAGGTCCAGGATGCAGTGAAGTCAATGTTGGGGACTTCAAAAACATGGTTGGGTGGCTCAGGGGCCCTTGATCCCTCCATTCCGGTGGTCCCCTCACTGGTAGGGAAGGGGTGGTTGCTAGGAGATGAGTGGGCGGTGGCGCTAGGTCACATGAGGACTAAGGAGGCTGGGAAAGCGACTGAACAGGGGTGCCAATGGAAGGAACGGGAATAGAAAATGAATCAGTAATTCAGTATTGTGTAATCAGTGGTACTGGTAGGTAACTTCATCTCAACTCCATGACTACGAGAGAAACTTCAATTCCTTGATCACCCCTTGATGAGCTCCACAAAAACGTGGAGCTGGGCCCAGATTTGATTTTTTTTTCTGGGTCTGCAAAACCTGAAGTTAGGGTGTTTGGCTCAGACTTGATGAAACAGGTTCAAATTGTGGAGTGGAGGAGTCCCCAACACCCCCATTGTAGTCACTGGAATGATCTAATTTTTTCCCGATGGTCCAGTGCCGCTAGGGAATACTAAACAAGCCCTGAGTGGGTTCTGGGGTAGCCTTTTCCTAATAGAGTGAAAATGTTTTTCAAAATAGTGGTCTGCTATTAAGGAAAAAATGACCAATGCACTTATCTGCGGTTACACGGTTGGATACTTTGGCTTCTTCTTGTTTATCATGCTTAGAGCATCTCCAAGAGACATCCTAAGCAACCATCTATACCAAAATTTAAAATTTTTGAAGAAAAACACTCCTCCAACAGTCTTCCTAAACTACATCCTAATTGTAGAGGCATCCTAAATGATCCTTCCTCCTCACATCTGAGAGCCAATGATCGGCACCCTATCTGGTATGAAACCACCGGTAGGATTCCTTCACAAGGTAGTGTGCGCTGCATGGAACCATCGCCGCCCATGACCATCGTATAGATTCACTCTGTACCTCATGCAACGATGATGGCTCAAGGTGGCCCGTCACCCTACAACTCTGGCTCGTGCAGTTACCATGCCGGCGGATGGCCCGTCCCCTCCCACGCGGCCACGGCTGCTGCTGCCTGCACTGACATCGGTTTTACTCCGCCCCCCCCCACCCCCCCCCCCCCCCCCCCCCCACAAAAAAAAAATCTCCACCCATGACACCCGACCTTAGGTACCCAATCAAATTTTTTGTTGTCGATTTTAATCAGCGAAAGGGCAAGAAAACACTATTAGTTCATGCATATTTATATATCTGATTCTACTCGAGACAGATATTGGTCCTTCCCCGGCCAATTCTCGTGGATCCAGATTGCCGAGGTATCACAATTCAAATAGTAGGAGGTTAAAGTTTAGGATGGTTCCCTACTTGACAAAATAGAATCCCTAGTTTAGGGTGTCCCTTAACCTTTGCCAATATCCCAGTTTACAATTCACGTAACCACATACCATAGTTTTACAAGTCGATTTAATAGTGTACAGATTGACATGGAATTGCCCCATGGTCGATCTGCGATATCACCAGTCCTACAGGCCGTTCATCTAAGAAATGGCTTGCAAAATCACCATTTTCATATGTGGCTCTCGGCGGTAAGATTATGTAACCGCCTATGGAAATGTGAATTGAAGGTGTCTTAAAAGGGGTTTTCTAAAGAGGTGAAATGCACATGTAGGGAATACCTCTTCCCTACCGGTTTGCACTTAGCACCCGAATTTTAAACACACGGTTTTTGAAAAATTCAAATGGTCTTGATAAAAAGGTCTATACAAAAGTTGTAGGCCTCGACTAGATCTACAAGTTTATAGTTGAAAATTTTTCATTGGAGTCATTTCGGCACTGAAATACATGATTCAAAATTCAGATTTAAAATTTTCAAATTTTTGAAACGACCTTGGATGAAAAAAATGGTGTATAAAAATTTTTTAGTTCTCGACCAGATCTATAACTTTGTAGTTGAAAAGATTTTCATCTGAGATCGTTATAGTCATCAAATGGGTCATGTAAGATATTTTAAAGCTATGTTAAAAGAAAAATATCTCATCTCTAGTCACATGTGATGGTGTATCCCAGTGGTGGGGACGAGTATGTGCGAGGTCAATGTCACGGGTTTGAATCCTCCAAACGCCACATATCGTAAATTAGCGGGAAAAATCTTGAGACTTGTGACTTGCGATGCGCATGCAATTGGGGGCCTCCTGGAAAAATGCAAATATTTTTTTTCTTTTTAATTCACACTATAAAATTATTTTTCTAAAATTTCGAACCGGTAGGGGAAGACACCGTTCCCAACCGGTAGGGATGAGTGGATCTATAATAGAGTGTAAGCAGGAAGCACACATGGATGCACAAATAATCGTTAAGTACTAATCCAAATCTTCCTATTCGAGCTCTAGTGTTCTACCTTCAATTCTGATTCCTCATCTCTATATCCACGGAGAGATCATTAATTAGTTATGTGCCCATATATGGTGTGCACATGTCAAGCTCTAAAGAAATCTTCCTCTGGGTACTACCTGCAGTTAATGTCAAAATGGGCTACGAGATGAAGCTATGACCAACAACTTCAATGAAATGTGACATTTAAATAAAAGAAATAGTTCGAAAGTGACTTTGATATTAGATTTAATAATATTTATCTTACATTGTCAATCTATATAATTTTTTATATAGTGATGATAAAAATGATGAAAAAATTTGACAACCAATAGTAATCTTGATCCTAACTACATGTATTTTGAAACGGGAACATTTTGGGCAAGTTTGAAGTTAGAGGGTGAAAGACCCGAACTTCAAAGGACAATATTAGTAAATGACGTTAAGTACACCAAAAGGCAGCAGAGAGAAATACATCTTACTATATTCTTTAGCTAACAGGCACGATTGCCAATTTCATTAATAAAGAAGTGGAGAGAGAAATATATAGAAGAGTGGGTAGAATCCAAACGTCGTCTTAGAGTTATGGAATTAGGGACTACTACCACTATGATGTTTTAGAAAAGAAATAGAGATAAAGTTGTATTGGAAAGTAAGAATATCACTTATTTGGGAACAAAATTTGAATCCTAGAATGCAACTTATTTAGTAACGGAGGGACTACATGGACACACGGTGAAGGTTTTGCGCCTTTTGGCGATTTGAAGAGGTTTTGTATCGGATCAGTGTAGAAAAGTGCAATAATGATATTTCTGCTGGATGTTCAGCCCCCAACCACGTACTCCCTCCGCTGTTCGGGAATGGATAATTTTTGTGACAAGACGTTCCGGGGAGTAAGAAACAGTGCCCACATATAGGGTGGGGGTGGGGGCACAAAAACAAGGCATGTTGCGAGTTTTTCATCACCGACGGTGCATCAGCGTCATCATGTCACCCAATTGTCTCGCCCAAGACATTACTTTCATTTGTCCATCTATTTTCTTGGGGCCTAGCCCATCAGCGAAAACGAGATTAGTTAGACTGGTACTTAATCTATTTCAAATTATGGATTATTTTAGGTTTTGATTGTATCTAGAAAAGCTAAAATGACCTACATTTTAGAACAGATAGATAGAAACTCATATTTAGTTAACTTGTGAGTCAAACTAATAATTAACAATAATCAAGTTAATGTCACAGCCTTGTCGCATAAACCAAAACTTCTCAATTATCTACAAATGGCAAGATTTGTAGATACAGTCTGTGCGACTATATATATGAGCCCATAAATAGCTGTAGCAACATTTTTTTAAAAAAAACGAACCGGCAGGAGGAGCATAAGTACTCCCTCCGTTATAGGTCGTTTAACTTTTTTTATATCAAGTTTGACCACTCGTCTTATTCAAAAAAATTTATGCAAACATAGTCAAATTTAAACCATTCTTCGAGAACTTGTATTAATAAAGCAAACACTACGGGAGGCCGGCTATTTGCTGTGTGCCAAAAACACACGGCAAAGGCCTTTTTTGCACACGGCAAAGCCTTTGCCGTGTGTTGCACACGGCAAACGGCACACGGCAAACAGGCGTCGGTAAAGAGGTCCTTTGCCGTGTGCCATTTATCGGGCACACGGCAAATAGTTTGCCGAGTGCTAAAAAGCACTCGGCAAAGAAGATTTCAGAAAACCGATTTTAAAAATAGAAAACAAAAAAGATTTAATTCGGGGAGGACCCCACCGGCCAACCACACACCAATTCCATCTAAATTGCAAGTTGTAACATTTTTCGCACACCACGCAGCCGGCAAGATTCGAACTCACGACCTCTCCCTCACGTGTAACTTTCTCTACCACTACACCACACAGTCACTCGTGTCTATACTCCATTTTTTTCCCACATATTATACTAAACCGAGAGTATATTGTTTGTTTGAGGCCCTAAATGAATTCAAATTAAAAAGTTGTCAACTACAAAGTTTTATAATTTTTCGAGATCTATAACTTTTATTTTGGTAGTTTTTCTATCTGAGATCATTTATGAAATTTAAATATAACTTTGCCGTGTGCTAGATCTAGGGCACACGACAAAGTTTGGTTGTTTGCCGTGTGCCTTGATTTGGCACACGGCAAACACTTGCTTTGCCGTGTGTCCTTGATCTGGCACACGACAAAGCATTCGAAACACTTTATTTTAATTTCAATTTTTGTACCATTCAATTTGTTCTAATATTTTATGTTTGCATAACTTTGTCACAATTTTTACCTTGCCAAAGTGACTCAACAATTCGTATTTGATGATTCTATGAGAAAAAATATATAATCTAATGTGTTTCAAGCTCAAATTCAAATTAATTATTTAATTGCAAAAATAAAATAAAATTATTAAACGGCTTCGATAAATAACCAAAATTTTACGTGATGTAATTTAAATTGTATATTCTTAATAGAAAAAATTTTGAAGTCAAATCCAAATTCGATCGTAACTTTCACTCCAAACCTTACTGCATCCTTCTCAACTCTTTTATTCTTCTTCGTAGATATTTCCATTTGTAAGCATCGTACATGATAAAATTTTGAAATCCACTCAAATTTTTACCATAGCCTCCACACATGATATCATGAGATATTGCCAAATCTCATAATTTTTAGACTTCATTTGATTTTTTTAGAATTTTAAAATCATTCGGACACACGTTCATGGTCGTGTTTCCTGCACAAGATGTTCGAAATTTCTTTTCATTTAATGGGTAAGGCCTCAAACTAGCTTAAATAACATGAGTATCATTTTTCACTCATTTTATTCTATTATTTGAATCACTTGCGGCTCAAATTTGACTTGATTCAAAAATTACTTGAAATGCAATTAATTAGTTAAATATAACAAATAAATACAAAAATGAATCAAATTTTAACATGGAGTGCCACATGTTGTATGTGAAGAGTAGAAAAAGTTTCAAAGTGAGAAGAAAAAAAAATTAATTGCTTTGTCGTGTGCCAAAAAAAAGCACACAGCAAACCATGACTTTGCCGTGTGTCACAAAAAAGCTCACGGCAAACCATGACTTTGCCGTGTGCTTTGGTTTTGCCGTGTGTTTTCTTGAGCACACTCGGCAAAAATCATGTTTGACGTGTGCCCGTGAATTTGCACACGGCAAACTATGGTGCACACGGCAAAATCGAAGTTTCCGGTAGTGAAACCACAACAAAAAAGTGATGTTTTGCACAAATTTTTGAATAAGATGAGTGGTCAAATTTGAGGTTGGAAAAATCAAACGACCTTAGCAACTAGTCAAACGCATATCCAGGCTGCTTCAGGTACTGACATATCCAATTTATTTATACACCAAACTGAAACAATGATATCCATGACTCGACCCTTTACATATAAAAACGCGTGTGCTCCCTATGCCAGTAGAACAATCTTGTAACGGATGGGACAAACAATAGTTGAAAATCACGACATAGCTAGACAAAGCTTGTACACTTTTCTTGTCGACAAATCCATCACCGAATTCAAATAAAAAAAATCACATTTGACAAGGGCTTTAGCAGTGAGGTAGGTCCAATGGCGGCGGCGGCACCGATGTCTCTACCGTGGGCCCGTCCTGAACCTCGAACACCATTCCCAGCCCCAGATCAAGGTGCGCGTCGAAGTGGCAGTGCATGAACCACATCCCTGCAGATATATACAATTTATTTGATCCTTATTAGTTATTAATAGTACATTTGGATCGATGCAATGAAATAAAATAAATACAGTATGATTTCTGCAAAATGTTGGGTACAAATTCGTTCTTTACCAGGGTTGTTTGCGACGAAGCGGATGACGGCCCAGCCGCCGGTGGGGACGGCGACAGTGTTGCGCTCCTGCGGGTTGACGAGGTTGAACTTGAACCCCGGCGCCGCCGCGGCCTCGTCGTAGTTGCCGAAGCCCTGCGCGAGGACGAAGAAGTTGAAGCCGTGGAGGTGCATGGGGTGGCTCTCCTTGGCGATCAGCCGCGTGTTCTGCAGCACCATCTCCACAGTCTCGTTGTACCGCAGCGTCCGCACCTTGGTGGACTTGGTCGTGTACTTGAGCTCGTCGGTGTCACTGGCGTCCGCGGTGTAGTCGAAGATCACCGGCGGCCGGTCGGGGAAGTCGCGGGTGTAGACGCCCGACGCGTTCCCGTCGTAGTGCGCCTGGAGCATGGACGGCGAGCCGGCGTCGGGGAGGAGGAAGGACGCGTTGTTCATGCTGGAGGAGAAGATGCGGGGACGCGTCCCGTCGGTCGTGTTGCACAGCGTCTGCTTCGGCTGGCAGTCGCCGTTGCCGAGCCCGACGGTGACGAACATGCGCGTGTCCACGGACAGCGGCACCGTCGGCTTGCCGGGGAGCACCAGCGCGGTGAGGTTGGAGAGGAACCGGAACGCGGTGGCCGTGTCGTTGTTCTGCGTCGGCGGTGGCAGCTGCGGCGTCTCGTCCCCGGCCGCGCCGGCGTACTCGACGACGGCCCTGGCGGTGGCCGGGTTGAACGGCGGGGTCCCGCCGACGGCGCTGTCGTAGGGCGTCGCCACCATGTAGTACCGGCCGGGGGCGGCGCCCGCGGCCGCCATGAGGGCGTCCACGGTCTGCCCCGGCGCTACCACCACCACGTCCGTTTCGTACGGCGTCGTGTAGGCGGCGTCGGCGGCGACGACGGTGAATCTGTGGTTGGCCACCCGGAGGAACATGGGCGTGTTGAGCGCGGCGTTGATGATCCGGAGCAGGTACTTCTCGTTCCGCCGCACATGAAACTTGTACGTCTGGTCGGCGGCGGAGCAGTTGCTGTAGGGGTCGCCCGGCTTGCCGTTGATGGTGTAGGCGTTGGCGGGGCCCGTGATGTTGCCGGAGAGGAACGCCGTGCGCTCCAGGTCGTAGACGTTGGCGTTCCACCACTCGCCGAGGAGGAGGACCTCCTCGCGGTGGGGCTTCGGGGAGAAGGGGTAGGAGGCGGCGCCGCCGCGGGGTCGGATGACTAGCGCGCCGTAGACGGTGGCGCGGAGGAAGGAGATGTGCGCGTGCCACCACAGCGTGCCTTCCTGGCCCGTCACGTTGAAGCGGTACGTGTAGTTGCACCCCGGCATCACGGGGCACTGCGTCACCATCGACGGGCCGTCCGCCCACGGCGAGCCGCGCTGGAACACGCCGTGCCTGCAGCGAATTCAATTTACTGTTAGGTTTTTCATTAGCACGCTCAGACAAAAACGATTTCAGCTATACATGTGTGTGCAAATTCTTTTACCACTGTTGCCAGTAAGTGAATCTATCTATAATGATGTTAGCAAGCAAATTATTAAGTACCCTTGGGGATGAGCAATAAGGTACGATCTACTAGCTATAGGTAATTTTGACACGTCTAAAGCTATTTATTAAAGTGGATCGGAAGCTGAAACGTCAACGAGGAGACCTCTCGGGGATGTAGGGTTTTGCTACGTTTGATGTTGCACTGGTTTACACGAGACTTTATCCTTCCACAAATGATGTTACTGTTGGAATTATTGACCTCGGTCAAGATCTAATTGGGCCGAAAGGCCCAATCCTAATCCAATTAAATTAATCTCTGTTAGTTGCCTTTGATTGGGAGGCAAACTCAGCCCATTTAAGGGCCTGGCCCCAAGCCTACATCACTATATAATTAAGGGTTGGTTTTCCCTAAGCGTGATTACTCACGAGTTTAGCTATCAAGGTTAGCATATCCCTAACCTAACCGATCTCTAAGGTGCTGGAAGGTTTGGAAGTACGGTGTCCCTCGATCTGCAACTACATCAGCCCTACTGCTTCGACTACAGAGGCGTTCATGGATCCAATTAGTTCTGGTCAGTATTAATATAAGTTTTTCCCCATATAGTTTAATTAGTGGTCATGATTAGGCTAAGCTAAGATCATGTTCATAGTTAATTAGTTCTAACAATCGGTATCAAGAGCCTTCTTAGATCTGTCATGGTCCTAATCAAGAGCCATTTTGTTCTAAGCTTTTGTTGATCTCTGATTGGATCTGTTCATGCACGATCTACCTTCTTTAAAGCCATGTTCATGCCTCTGTTGTCCGTTTAAGATGCATATGACTGTGCAAATTCGATCTTATGGCACAGTTAAATTTGAATTAAGTTTTAGATGCAATTAGTTCTTGCAAAAAAGCTTTATGTTTTAATCATGCATGATTAGATCTAAATCAAGGTTAATTAGATTTCCGATCACGAGATTAGATCTAATCTATTTTGGTTTAGGTCAAGTTTAAAATTAATCTTGATCTGTTAATGCTAAGTGTCTCGGATTAGATGCAAATCATTAATGTTTATGCTAATTCATGGTTAGACCGAGACAAATTTCATGATTAAGTTAAGGAATTATGCAATTAGGGATATAGGGTTTTGGTACTAAGTTTTTCCCCAAAATTAAGCCTCTGTTCATGTTAATTTCCGTAAATTAGATCCAAATCATGAGTTTACATGCATCAGTGTAAGCATTTGAGAAGAAGGGGAATGCAAATTTCAGATCGCATAAAAAATCCCCAAATTTTCATGAACCCTAACCCTAAGATTACCTGGATGGCGACCATGAGTTGGATCGCCGTGCCGCTGGCGTGAAAGTATGGTACCCCAGTGGAGCCCCTCGACGGGATGCCGCGCGTCCAGGACGCACGCGCACACCGGCGAGAGGGCCTACAGGAGTACCTTGAAGGCTAGCGGCGCATCAGGAAGACCGGCGCATTAAGACGCGACAGCGCGGCTCTGCGGCGCACGCACGCACCAGAGGTGGCTGCCTGCGCCGCCCACCTCTCCCGGCGCAGGGCCCGCGCATGAGGCAGCGCGCGGCCTGCGCGCGTAAGTCGGCGGCACCGCATCTGCAGGCGGGAGCCGTGCTCCATGCGTGGGCGCCAGCCAGGCGGCGGCCGGTAGCCCGTGTGCCTCGGTCCTGCCTGCATGCCCGCATTAAGAGAGGCGGGTTCAGGCTAGCGCGCACGCGGCAGCCAGCGGCTGCAGGCAGCACCGCTCGCGCATGAGGCACGCGCGCGGTGGGCCAGCACTGCGGCGCTGGTGGCCCATGCGGCACGGCGCATGAGGTGAAGAGCGAAGCGGCCGGCGGCCGGACGGGTGCAGGCCCGCGCAGGCCATGAAGAGCGGCGGCTCGGTCTGGAAAAGAAGCAGGAGAGGGAGTGAGAGGATTAGGGCACCTCCGACACCTCCTCTGCATTTTATATGAGATGACCATAGCTCATAGCCATTAGATCTCACGGACGGTCCAGATCGCTCCAACATTAGGGTTTGCACCGGTTGGGCCGAACTGGGCCGATAAGCTTATTGGGCTGCGCACAAGGGGAAACTTTTGGGCCTGTTTCATGAGTCTTTTAGCCCAGTATAAGTTGTAAAGCCTTTTATTTCCTGTTTTAATGATTTAAGTTTTAATTCCTCTCTGTTTAAGATTAAAGGCTTTAATTAATTACTGTTGCACTTATAATTACCAGCCTCATGTTTATTTAATGCCCATGAGTATTTATTTCATATTTGATATATCTATTGTTTATAATTTCGCAAATAAGTTTATTGCTTAATTTATCTATGATAGATATTTCTCAATTACGAATAGTGATATTTTCCATAATTTTGATGTTATAAAGTCAATTTAAGAATAATTATGGGAAATCGTCATTGATAAATGAGTTTATTTCTTGGGCTATTAATGAGTCTTGTTATTACAAGCACAATTAATTTCATAAAGTTTGATGTGCTTATTAAATATGAAAATAATCTAAAGATTAATGAGCCTTATTTCTTTTAGTGCAATAAGATTTAAATTTCAGTGCAATTAAGTTTAATAATGTTTTATGCGCTGATTATATAAGACAAAGTTAAGGTTTGATGAGGCTTATATTTACAGTGAAATTTGATCTCTTATGTGTTATTTTCACTGCTCAAGTTTGAGTTTAAAATTTCAGTCTCAAGCTTAAGTGCTTTTCCATCACAGTAAGCTATGTCTTAGATTAATAAGAAATGCCTAAATTATTTTTATGCTCTAAGATTAAATAATGCATCACTTGCATTATTGTTCCCATAAGTACTTGCACTATCAGCACATTAAGACATTTGAAATTTTTTCCACTCGTGCTGATTCTAAGTCATAAGATTATGATATTGACTAAATATTATTATTTGCTTTATCATCTCAGATACAAGCTACATGAAGGCTATTAAGCAATTTAATGGCATTGACTTTCCTTTATCGAAGAAGATGATAGAAGGCATTCTCGAGTTTCTGAAGCTTGATTATATGCTCTATACAGTCAAGCCATTTCCTCCTACTTCTGGCATTGAGGACTATGATGAGAAGATGTATGAGTATCACTTCAAATTAGAGCAATGGGAGAAGGATAATAAGCTTGCCAAAAGAATCATTAAGCATTCAATCTCTGATGGCATAAGTGGAGTTTTTGATGATGATGAGGACAAGACTGCTTGTGGTTTCCTCTATTTAATTGAGATGAGTCATAGGCAAGTCTGCATAAGTTACTTCAATAGATTAACCACTTCACGTTACAATGGGCATGGTGGATTGGCAAAGCACATACATCATATGTTGAACATAGCTTATGAGATTAAGGTTCTTGGAATTAATCTCTCCGACTCATGTGTGGAGCATTATATTAATCAATATATAAGAGATCCATGAGATTGGGGGAGTTTTTCTTAGAATTAGTTGATAGAAATAAGTTGAAGTTCATATAGTAGAGAGCTTCATTTAGAATTAGTTAGTAGATTCAACATTAAGTTTGATGATATCAATGTACTTATTCATGAAACCTTTGTTTCAATATTAAAGAGTATTTTTCTCTAAGTTAAGTGATTGTCTTTTATATTATCGAGTTTTAAGTTATTATTATTTTTCTCTACAAGAGAATTTTTTCATAATTTTATCATGAATATTTTAACACGTGAGAATTAGATGAGATAAGTTAAGTGATGAGACCTTGTCGAATATGTAGCACACTAACGTTTGGACCACAAATTCGAAGGGGAGAGTGGAATGTCTCATCAATTCATAAGATGCTCCAATTAATAAAGCTAGTAAACAATTGCTCTTGTAAGATACATTTATTATAAATCTTTCCATAATATTTCGTTGTTAATAAGCTCATGGGCAAAATTAAGTATAAAGTTTTAAGTATGAAATACTAGCTGGTGCTTATACACCAATATACTATGAGATGCCTCTAAATAAATGGAACCAATGGGAAAATTTATTTAGAGTCAACTTATAATTAAATCTGACCACCGTTGTTTTAATTATGAGTTTCAGATAAGTTTTTCTTGTTATCCCCACCGGTGATGCAATTTGTTACTTATTGCGTGATTATAATCAGACCAACGTAGGGTTATTATCATGCGCTTATTTGCATTTCATTGTATATGATTACTAAGTTAGTTTAAGAGCAATTTTATCATGCTAAAACATGATTATTCAAATACCATTGTGATGAGAAAGCCAATTGTCTAAAATAAGTGTGATTTTATTCTTTATTCTGGCCACCGCTAAGTACGGGATAATTTTCACAGGTCCTGCTGTTCTATCCATTTTCTGGCCACCACTGTTGTGGATTAGTTCAATTTGGATCAGAGATGATTGAAGTATGGTTGTGTTCATGATTCTGGCCACCGCTGTTTTGTGAACATTTAATCATAGCTTTGCTACTCTAGTTCATTAACTAGCCACCGCTGGGGTGAGCTAGGATAGCAAAGAAAGCTGATCAGTGGTATAGTTTTTTGTCGTGCCAAGATAAATAGTAAAAGAGCTACCGTTGTGAATTATTTCAGTTAAGTTTAAGGGCCGACGCTTCTAATATTCTGATTATTCAGAATTCAATGGAAGCTCACAAAGAAAGAAGGAAATAGAGACGAAAATCTTAATGAGATATAGGATAAGTTTTCTCTATATCAATGACTTGAGATGATATATATATATATATATATATATATATATATATATATATATATATATATATATATATATATATATATATCGTGCCATAAGTATTTCTCCAATTTTCTTCCAAACTTTGTTGAGGAGATACATAATGTTTAATGATAATTAGGGCACAAAAGTAATAGTCTCAGTTATTTTAAAATTAATGGAAGTGAATTTTGAACAATTCATATCATGGCAATTTTCTGATGGAGTCAAGGCAATAGGCTGTAATGGGTCTACAAGTTTTGAAACGTGATTCCAAAGGAAACTAAGATGCTAAGTTCATGGGTAACTATGATTCATTTTATAAAGTAAAGGTGGATTAATAATTATCCTGATACTCTAAGGTGAATATTTTCTTCATAAGCTGACTAAAGTAAGAATGCGTGCCTAGTTTCTGGGGGAGCATGATACTAAGACGGGACCATAGTGAGTATTGGGATTTGTCACTAAAGGGTGTATGTTAAGAAAGACTCTAAATAGACAACATATGAATGCATACACAGCCATGCCTATTTTGTTTGCGTGATATAGCAAATTTTGTTATAAGAATAAAGTTAAGAATAAGATAAATAAGAAGATGTTCCTAAGGTTTCAATTTTGAAACTCTATGCTAAGTCCTATAAGTAATTGACTTAGCATAACAAGCCGGAATGCTTGACAAAACTTTATTAGTTTCAGTCCAGGGGAGGTCCACTGGAAAAAGGTGTTAAAAGATAGAAACACCATAATAACATGTTTATTTAATTAAGGTACTATTCAGACAAGATTTTGTAAGAGTGTGTGGATATAAATGTGCAAAATTAGTTTTATGTCTTTCACTCTTACATATATGAGCAATTCTGCAGAAAGCTCTAAACAAGATTGGCATAATTAAGGCCAATTTTGTATAGCATGTTTTAGGCAGGCATGTGCAATATATATATTCCGGTAATATTAATGTATTAACATTGGTTTTGAATCAATGTCGCTGTTTAATGACAGTATTCCCTTAAAGTAACAACTTTTGGTTGATGGTGTCAAGCCCATTGATATTTAAACTATTATGTTGTGAATAAAGGGTCCCAGGATCAAGTTATTTTAATGCATTAAGTAAAATTGCTAGCAACATGACTAATCGAGGGTTTTTATCTCTTATCCTATTTTCGGGAAAGTTAGTATGGATTTGATAATAAACCTGAAATGTGATTCTGGATGAGGCCGAATAATTAAACTCCCAAAATAAGTTAAGTAAGTGTTCTATCGAGGTACTGTAGTAAACTTTAGTTAATGGTGTCTCGGTATTTCTATAATGTTTGCTATGGTTTTTGCTATGGTATTGAGTGTGAACATAAGACGAACAAAAGTTTAAGTTTATGATTAAGATTGTTCGATTAAGTGGGAGATTATTGATCCATGTGTATCCACCTTCACGTGATTAATGTTTTGAACATTATAAAGAATAAGTTGTTGACCTTCGGTCAAGGGGGAGAATGTTGGATTTATTGACCTCGGTCAAGATCTAATTGGGCCGAAAGGCCCAATCCTAATCCAATTAAATTAATCCCTGTTAGTTGCCTTTGATCGGGAGGCAAACTCAACCCATTTAAGGGCCCAGCCCAAGCCTACAACACTATATAACCAAGGGAAAACCCCTGGTTTTCCCTAAGCGTTATTACTCACGAGTTTAGCCGTCAAGGTTAGCATATTCCTAACCTAACCGATCTCTAAGGTGCTGGAAGGCTTAGAAGTACGGTGTCCCTCGATCTGCATCTTCATCAGCCCTACTGCTTCGACTACAGAGGTGTTCATGGATCCAATTAGTTCTGGTCAGTATTAATATAAGTTTTTCCGCATATAGTTTAATTAGTGATCATGATTAGGCTAAGCTAAGATCCTGTTCATAGTTAATTAGTTCTAACAGTTACTTCACACGCTCATGCAGCTAGGTAGCTAGTGCGAAGTGAATGCTCAAAACAAAGCTTGGTTTGCGCAAGCTGATGCACGACGAAAAAATAAAGAACTATAGCTAATAGTTTGCTGGCAGCGATTAGTTATCCCCTCCAGCTTTCTAAAACATGACGTTATGGCGTCACGGTCTTCGAAATACAACTTTGACTACTGTTTTTAAGTATGAAATATTTTTAAAATATAGTCAAAATATACTTTTGTGAAACGGTGTTTCGAGATAAATCTATCCATACTATTTTCACATCTCACTACTCAACACATAAAAATTTATTTGTAGTCAAAGTTTAGAATGGTTAACTTAGGACAAACTCAAAACGACATATTTTAGGGATGTGCAGGGAGTAGTTACCAGTGGATGGTCATGTTGTGGGGCGACTCGTTGACGAGGTGGACAACCACCGTGTCGCCCTCCCGGACCTTGATGGTCGGTCCGGGGAGCCGCCCGTTCACCGCCGTGATGATCATCGCCTGCTCGCACAGCTGGCTTATAGACAGGTTCCCGACCTGGCCATAAATTAAACACATACACGAGCGATTAGTAACACGAAAAATATAATAATTAAGCAAGTGATCCACTAGTAAACCTAATTGGCATGTGCATGATGCCCCGCTAATAGAATCAAGAAATAATACTACCGATGCATGAACATCATTAGAAACAATATAAATATATCAAAACCGTATATATACATGTGGTGCTTGCAAAGCAAAACTATCTTAATTAAACATATACTATATATTCATGGCGAACAACGAGAGAGATATATGAAGTAGAAAAGAAAAACTATATATGCACATGTGGATTACATTGAAGGTGTGCTCCACAACAGCAGCTTGAGCAACAGAGGCAGCGAAAAAGAGGCCGAGAGGCAGTAACCAAGGCCAGGCCATGGCTCTCTTCAATCAACGACCTGTACACAGAGACTAGCTGATGAAGAGGATGAGGATATGATATGGTTGTTAGAGAAGAGAACTGTTGTTATGCAACTGATTGGAGACATGTATGAGAAGGTTGGCATGGAGTTCAATATATAGGCCGGGAGATCAATGACGATGAGGACTGACTGAATACATTGATCAGTTAGTTGGAACACGAAAGGTAGCCTAGCTTCGAGTGTTCGTTCATCATCAGGCACGTGCGTCTTATATATTCAAAGGTCGCAATAATTGTGGTAAGAAAGGGAGAAAAAGTTATCCATAAGCAGAAGCGGATTGGCTTTTACGCGTAGATTTTTCTCCAGTTGCGTGTGTTACTGCTTTTAATTAAAGGGGATAGAGTTTGCAAAGGATGCAACTAATGTATTGCTACTATTTGATTTCACTAGTCAAAACGATGGAAAAGCTAATTTGAGTTATATCGCCCGTGATTGCCAGGAGCTGAGTAGCTTCAATGGCATCTGCATCCATTATTAAGAGAACTTGTAAAAGATTTTAAAGCTACTTACAGTATTCGAACATTGCAATAGACCGTATCTTTACATAAAAGTATGTTTTATAGCACAACAACCCGTCTCCTAGTTTCAAAAAGTTGGACCAAGTATAACAATAATCATGTATATCATTTCTAGTATTTACAGGCATGATAATTAATTGTTATATAATGTAACGAACTAATATGTGATACATACACGGTGGCAAAGCAACGGAACATAGTTTGGAGTGTGACAGCAGGTGTACTTTTCATGAGTCGATGGAACACGGCTGGTTGGCGGTTATATAGAAGAATTTGACAACTAGCAGCTATCGGACTTTCATGATAGAGGGGATAGGGCGGCCAGTTTCCGTAAGGCATATGATGATAAGGGTCTGATTACAAGGCCAAAATCATTTGGCCAATCATAGTTTCTCTTTCTTCGCCGTGACTTTCAGAGATACTTCCCTGGGCACATAACTTTCTTTAGCTCCTTATCAGAAATAAAGTTAAGATGTTTTACGTAGAGCACTTTGTCTAAAACAAACGATGATCAGGATGCAAGACAAACAAAGATGCTCCGTTCCGCTAGGAAAATCCTTCATTCACAAGCTATCTTTGGGTGGTCAAGCTCAAGTCATACTACCTTTAGCCAAACCAAAGCTACAGTAACAGCTTGGAGGAGTACCGTCCAAAGAAGTAAGATGGAGCATTTGGCAAAAACGTTTTTGTCTTTATTTTGAGCAGTCAGCGTCATAAACAGTTCAGTGGCCCGTGCATTTATATCTCCATTTAGATCCTACGAAACATATCCTATACGCATGATGATCATTTTACTTACGGCACCAGTCAATGCAAGGTATGGTTTTCTTACGGGACTCATTTTACTTATTTCATGTCTTTCTTGGCTAGTTTTGTCTTCGAGTCCAGGATTTAACAATTGAATGACAGCTACAGGAAATTATTCTTTTTCTGGATGACATATGTCTATGCCTAGAGTTGAAATGGCGACTCAGTAATAAAATGACTTAACTGATTGAAGAGAAGAGTTTTTGTGGATAGAAGCACCGTCTTCAAGATTTGTGTCTTGTAAAACATGTCTTTTTATTCCTTTATGTGGACCCAGCTTACATATATTACTCTACAAGTTATACCTTCTTAGAACGAAGCACCCATTTTCCAGAGCATCAGTCTTGAATATCCAGGATGATATATATATGGGAAGTTTTAGTTAGAAACAGATGATTTCTGTTACTAGTAGCAGCAACGGCACTTTGTTGGGCTATTTGGCTAACTAGAAACGAAGTGGTTTTTGACAAAAACATACCTAAATCTTTCTTGCAGGTATTATTCAGAGGAATGCCCTGTCTTCGCCAATGGGCCAGCTTATAGTGACTTGATAACAAGGAGGAACTGGTTCATTTCTGTTACAGATGAGCAGCTAGAGACGCTGGGCGGCGACGACTTATGCCTCCTCATCAACAAGTTCCAATAGAACGGCACCAGTCAAGTATCCAAGGCACAAAATGTCGTCAGGGATTCAAATGAGAGGATGGCATACGATAGCAGTGCGTAGAACATTGATACTAGTGATAGAGAACATACATTTCATTTCTCTTAAACAGAACATACCTGACATAATTGGAACGCGATGTATGAGTAGAGAGAGAGGGAAGGAGGGAGGGGGGGGGGGGGGGGGGGCGAGAGAGAGAGAGAGAGAGAGAGAGAGGTATCATAACAACGGTGACCACAGATGTTCTCGAAATCCTTTGCAAACTTAAAAAGGGTCGCGTCCTGATGGTGACGACGACCAGGACATGCCAACTAGAATCTGTTGGAATTTATGGCCGTGCGTGCTTAAGGCTCCTTTAGATCAATCTAGTTAATAATTCATTCATTAGCTTATTAACTAAAAGGCAACGTATGGTGGGATACTAATTTCGACAGCACCAGCTCCAGCTCTCCAAGACGAAGATCGTTGCGTATGAAAACATGTCTCCGTCTGATGATGAGATGGAGACAAGTTACCCGGCCGGCTGCTGAGATGAGCGCCAGCATATGTGCACACGCCAACGCGTGGAGCAATCATCTTTCTGGCGCTGGCCTTTTGTTTGGCTAATTGCTCGTGTCAGGAGATAATGTTCCTGGCTTTGTCTTCATTCTAGCTACGCGCACAAGTCTCGTGATGGGGGAATCAAGGCACCATCTGCTCAGAATTATTGCTTGCTACGATTAACCTTTTCTTTCACGGCACTAGCTCATTCAGATGTCACTGTCATCACGAGACGTAATCCTGTAGTGTCAACGCCCAGCTTTTCTTAATGGCCGCTAGCAGAATGACCGGTGCTTCCACGAGTCATGGAAGAACATAACTCCAACCTCTAAATCATGCTGTAATCCAAAAATCCAAAAAAAAAAACTGAAATAGCAATACACAGCGTTTTCTTTTTCTTTCTTTGGGAGTAAATACACAGCGTTTTCAGCTGCACGGGTTCAGACAGTTTGGCTTTCCATGTTCCAATCTGTGAAAGCAGAAGCATCTGAATTTGCGCGAATGGAAAAGGAAATTGTGGGACCGAAGCCGGCGACCAGAAGGGGGTGAATGGGAGCCGATCAAAATTTCTTCCAAATTCGAATCATCGGCCTATATCCCAAAATCGCCCAATCCCTCAAGTGTTCTGACCAACGTTTGGAGTAGCTATTGAAGAGCTAAACCAACACAAAAGGCCTCGAACCAGCGAACGAAAACACGAAGCGAATCGCAATCAAGTGCATCTAAACCAAAACGAAAAATCCATCACAAAAATCACAAGAGGGACGGGATTGGAGTGATTCAAAAGCCCAGAGGGTACAAGGAGGATGGGGCCTCCTTTCCCAATCAAATCCAATACAAACTTTCACAAATCCATGGACAAATCTACTCTAAAGAGAGAAACAGGGGGGGAGAACACAGGGGCGGCGGCCTGGAGAAACAGAGAGTCCACGAACAGATTACAAAAGCCGCAATCAACCTAACACAAGTGAAGGGGTATTTATACCCGCGGGACCGGTCATACCGGTACGCTGGACCGGTCAGACCGGTTGGTTAGACCGGTCAGACCGGTGCCAGGGACCGGTCAGACCGGTTGGCCTGCAGCACCCCCTGTACAACGATCTCATCCGACGGCCGAGGTTCTTTCTTCGAAACGAAGTCTTCTCCGCGATGCCGCCGTCTTGATGAAGATCCAGTCTGCAGTTTTGGAGGGTCCGCAAAACCCGGGTAGGTGGCCGGTTTTGAGAAAACCGCCAAAACCTCACGCGCGGGAAGATTCCCGCCTCCGTGCCGTGGCCCTAGACGCCGTTCCCGCCTCGGCCTTCTGACGGCCCTAGACGCCGCCCGACGCCCGTCACCTCCTCGCCCGCAGCGAGGCCCTAGACGCCGTCGACGCCCGTCGCCTCCGTCAGTCCCGAGACTGACGCCCGTGCCTCTATGACTTGACGTCTTCAACCGCCGTCCGCCTCCTTGGTTTTGTGGCGCAAACCAAGAAACCCGCCTTCCGTCGCCGCTTGCGCCCTTGATCCAGGAGTGGACGCCACAGCTGCCGCCCGGTCCGAGCTCCGGTCCCGGCTGCCCTTCACCGCCGTCCACCGCACGGTCCATCGGCCACAGCACCTCCACGGCAGCTCCCCGTCGACACTCGACGCCCGTGTACCTGCAATCCAAAGACCAAGCGCACGATCACACCGCACGGTTGACAATTCACTCATCACAAGCAGGATAGAGTACTCAACATTCCTCAATCTCCCCCTTGATGAGTGCATTGCCAACACACCACCTGAAAGCAGAGAAGTGATAAAAAGAGAAGCAAGAAAGTGAAGAATTCAAGCAAGTGACACAAAGCTCAGGGAAGCAAGACCAGTCACTTACTCAAGCAAAGATCGATCCCCTAAGACAAGGGCAAAGGCTCGACGCAATTGACCAAAAGCCACAACATGACTTCTCAAAGACAAAGGTAACGCTCGACGCAGTCATGCAAGAAGCAGAGGGAAAACGAGGAAAACCAGGAGCCAAAACCAAAGCAGAAACTCCACAAGCAAAGTTTTTCCCTCTCACATGTGCAACTCTCCCAAAATGATGCACTCTCAAAGCCCTGTGCACAACAAGTTTTTCAAAAATCAAACAAGTCTCCCCCTTGTTCGATCACTTCTCAAAATTCTCCCCCTTGTTGGCACATGCACACATCAAGCCTAAAAAGACCTAAAGCTCCCCCTGAAGCTGAAACTCCCCCTGAACAGATGCTATGCAATGAATGCAATGCAGGAGGTGTAAGTGAAAGCATTCAGGGATACAAAGATATGAGCAACATCTAGTCTCAAGCATGTGTGCATCCATAAACAAGACCTGCATCTAGCTCAACATGGTATATCAAATCAGTCTAGAGCTAGGCAAGTTCAGTTTAGGAGAAATAAAAGCATCACCCATGATCTAGCACCAACAATTAGGAAATGGGAAGCAGTGCTACTCAAACTCATACAGGTGAGCCAAACCAGCCAAAAACATATTGCACACAATCATTTTTCAACCAAATTTATATGAAGTAATTCTTAATGCCAGGGGTTGAAAGCTTGTCATGCTTTACTTAGCAACGAGGCCAAGCCTATGCCAAAGACAATCAAAAGCTTAAAGCACTCGTTTCAGTCATGCACAGCCTTGCCCGGGTTCTCACAAGTGCAAACTGAGCCGTCCCGAAAGCTCGATCAGTGCGACAAGCAATCGCACCTGGATCTTTTCAATCCATTTCAAGAACAGTTCAAGCAATTTTATCAGATTTAGATCATTTCAAGTGTGAATTGCTAACAGAAGGCTATACTAGCATGAATAAGATAGCAAAGCACATCAACACTCCCTAACATGCTAGTAGCCAAGACAGGGTGATCATATTTTCAAATCAAAATAGCTTAACTCAGATGATGTCATATACATAATGGAGCAAGCTATACATGATCAAGTTTATCAACTCACACTAGCAGGCACTAGAAGATCATAGCAAAGTATACAAGAATGCTAGTGCAAGTGAGACAATACAAAATGCAACTATGTACAATGCATATGCACAATGCAACTACCAAACCTAGAAATCAAAGAGAAGCAAATAAAGCCTACAAAGCTAACCAAAGAGAAGTCAGCAATCAAAAGGGGTAACACACCCCAAGCTCCCCTCGCAAGCAAGCAAAGGTGTCCTGCTCTAGCGGTTTGGTGAGGATATCTGCAGTTTGCCTCTCTGAAGGGACATGGATCAAGTCTATGTGTCCTCTCTCATGGTTGTCTCGCAGGAAATGAAATCGGATGTCTATGTGCTTGGTTCTGGAGTGTAGGACAGGGTTCTTTGCAATGCTAATGGCTGACATGTTGTCTAGAAAGATGGGAACCCTACCGAAACTCAAGCCATAATACTGCAAGGTTTGTTTCATCCAAAGTATCTGGGAGCAGCAGCTAGCAGCGGCAACATACTCAGCTTCTGTGGAAGAAAGCGCTACGCTAGCCTGCTTGCGAGTGGACCAAGACACCAAAGATGTACCGAGAAATTGACAAGTGCCGGATGTCGACTTGCGATCCAACCGACACCCACCGAAATCGGCATCAGAAAAGCCCATCAAAACCAGAGAAGAATCCGCAGAATACCAAAGACCAAATTCAGGGGTGAATTTCAGATACCTGAAGATGCGTTTCACCACCTGCCTGTGGGAGGTGCGCGGCGAAGCCTGATACCGCGCGCAGAGGCAGACGCCGAACTGGATGTCCGGTCGCGTCGCCGTCGGGTACAGGAGCGAGCCGATCATGCTCCTGTACTCCTTCTGGTCCACCGCTTCACCGTCCAAGTCCTCATCAAGCGCCGTAGATGTGCTGATCGGAGTCGGCTGAGGAGACAAGTCACTCATGTCGAAAATCCGCAGCAAGTCTCTAGTGTACTTGGCTTGATGGACAAAAGTGCCCTGAGGAGTCTGCTTGATCTGCAGCCCGAGGAAGAACTGCAGCTCACCCATCATGCTCATCTCGAACTCCCTGGACATCTGCTCAGAAAACTTGGACACAAGAGCGTGAGAAGAGCCACCAAAGATAATATCATCCACGTATATCTGAACTAAAAGAAAATCAGTGCCAGATCGCATGAGGAACAAAGTTTTATCCACACATCCCATTTTAAAGCCCTGAGCCAACAAAAAGGTTTTCAATCTATCATACCAAGCTCTAGGCGCCTGTTTCAAACCGTAAAGAGCTTTATGAAGTTTATAAACACGGTTTGGAAACTTGGGATTTTCGAAACCAGGGGGTTGCTTCACATAAACCTCTTCTTCGATAAAACCATTCAAGAAGGCAGATTTAACATCCATTTGGAAAACCTTAAAACCCTTGGAAGCAGCAAATGCAAGAAAGATTCGAATAGCTTCCAAACGAGCAACAAGGGCAAAAGTCTCCTCAAAATCAATACCCTCTTTTTGGCAAAACCCCTGGTCAACAAGACGAGCCTTGTTCCGAACAACCAAACCATCCTCACCCTGCTTGTTTTTGAAAACCCACTTCGTTCCGATGGGATTACAAGCAGGTGGAGGCTCGACTAAAACCCAAACTTGGTTTCTTTCAAAATTTTCAAGTTCCTCATGCATGGCATTGACCCAATTAGAATCAGAAAGAGCGTGTCCAATATCTTTGGGCTCAAAAGAGGCAACAAACACTGAATGAGCAAAACCAGCGATACTTGTTACCTTGGACCTGGTGACTCGCTCGTTGAGATCACCTAGCATCTGTTGAGGTGGATGGCGGCGCTGAATGTGTCGCGGTGCTTCCCGTGTCGAAGTCGCCTCCTCCTCAACCAAAGCTGGTGTCTCCTCAGGATCAGCTGGTGTAGCCTGAGTCACCTCCTCGAATAGCCCCCGTGAAGTAGACGTAGTCGGATCGGGGCCGTCATCATCGTCCGAGCTCGTGGCAGAAATAGCTGGGTCCACAGCACGCGTGGTAGCCTCAGCCTCGCCATCTGCAGCTTCTTCCTCCTCATCTTCAAAGATGGAGGTGCCGAGCTCATCATCTCCTGCAACTTCAAAGACAGAAGAATTGCATGGTGCAGTCTCGTCGAAAGTGACTTCACAAGTCTCTCTGACGATGTTAGTATCAATAATCAGCACACGGTACGCTCTAGAGTGAGAAGCATAACTGAGAAAGACACCGTCAGACGAGCGAGACTCAAACTTATCAAGATTTCCATCTTTCAGCACAAAGCACCGGCAACCGAAAACTCTGAGATGGTCAACACGGGGCTGGCGTCCAAACTGCAACTCGTAAGAAGTCCTGTGCATGAAAGCACGCAAGAAAATGCGGTTGGACACGTAACAAGCGGTGTTAACCGCCTCAGCCCAGTATTTGCGAGGAGTCCTATGCTCATCGAGCATCGTCCTCGCCATCTCAACCAGCGTCCGATTCTTCCGCTCTACAACTCCATTCTGCTGTGGAGTGTAGGGAGAAGAATACTGGTGTTCAAGCCCTTGATCACTGCAAAAGGCGTCAAAATGAGCGTTTTTGAATTCTGTGCCATTATCACTGCGAATCGCTCGCATGGCCTGGGGAAGCTCATTTTTCAACCTCAAGATCAAGTCTCGAACAAACTCGAAAGCCTCATCCTTGGTTCTCATGAAAAAGACCCAAGAATAACGAGAAAAGTCGTCCACAATCACGAGCACGTACCACTTCCCACCAACAGACATCACCCTAGAAGGACCAACTGTGTCCATGTGTAGCAATTCTCCAGGGTGAGTGGTCATCACCTGATTAACAAGCGGATGAGAAGCGGCAATCATCTTCCCGTGGCGACACGGATGGCAAACAAGGCCCTTTTCAAACTTCAATTTGGGCAATCCTCGGATCAGGCCAAGTGAGCTCAGTCTCGACAACAAATCGAAGCTCAAATGTCCTAGTCTCCTATGCCACTTCCACAAATCAGAAGAAGGACCAGCCATCAAGCAATGAGAAGGGCCAAAAGGAGTTCCAGAGAAGTCAACCAAGAAAACTCGATCGCGAGGTGTAACCCGGCAAACAAAATCTCCCCTGGAATCCAAAACACGCGAACAGCCCTCCTTAAAGCGAACCTCAAACCCCTCATCAAGAAGTTGCGAAACAGAAAGCAAATTGAAGCCAAGATTCGAAACCAAAGCAACTTCTCTCAGGGTAAAGCGATCAGAAACCCGAACAGCGCCAAGTCCACGTACCTTTCCTCTTCCATTATCCCCGAATACAATGTACTCTTTTGAGCGCATCGGGGTGAGGCTGGAGAACCATTTGTCATTTCTGGTCATGTGGCGTGAACAACCGGAGTCCATGATCCACCTGTTCTCCAAGCCTCCGTCCTGCACATCAGAAGTGAGACAAAGGGTGAGAAAATGTCTCAACACTGGGGTTAGCAAAGTGAGAAGCAAACCAGTGTCGAGCCATTTGCTCTACAGAAGGGTTAGCAAAACCAGACAAAGCGTATCCCCCGTCCCGTCTACCGCGTGACTGATAAACACCACCGCGAGGAAAGCGTGGAGCCTCAAAACCTCCTCCAAGGCCTCGGTCTCGTGGTCCATAGCCGTACTGAAAACGACCAGGAGCACGGCCGGCAAAGCGACCACCCGCTGGAGCATGGTAACCACCACTGTCTCCCTGACCTCCACCTACACGGCGCGCCCTAGCATCTCGCCTATCACCATGCCGAGAAGGATCATGCACCCGAGCAGAGTACATGTCCGCGTTCCGTCTCTCTTGCTCTCTCCTCACAGCCCGCTTCCTCCTGAAGCAAAACTCCTCCAGGTGACCTTCCCTGTCACAGAACTCGCAGTGGTACCTCACCTCACGCTTGGGAGGTGGAGGCCTAGCCTGCGGACGGGGAGGAGGAGCCCTCTTCTTCTGGGCAACCTGGACTGTGGCAGCAGGGAGCGTGTCGAGGTAGTTCCTCAGCTCATTGGGCTTTGGAACCCAAACCTGCTTCTGCGGAGGTGCTTTCGGTGGTTCTTTAAGCACACCATCCGCGGAGTCAACAAGCGAAGGCTGCGTGGTTGTGCTAGCAGTGTTTCCAGCAGCCTTGCCGATCTTACCATACAACCTGTCAAAGTCTGACTTCGTGTATGTGTAACCGACCCCAAACCCATCACCACGCTTGAACTGCTTGATCATCATGCCCAACTGCGGCTCACTAGCAGAAACCCAACTAAGAATCGCCCTAAGATAGGTATTCTCATTCTCCAGGTTGGCTTTCTCTACCGCAAGATTATCCAAATCAGAGATCAAACCAGGGCAAATAGAGCAGTCAATAGGTGGGCTAGACTCTATGACCTTAGTCTTTCCAAAAGACTTGATCAAAGCGTTCTTCTCCTCTAGCTCCGACCTAAGCGTGGGACAAAGCTTACAGGCACCAAGCAAAACTGGCCTAGACTTCATCTCCTCTAGCTCGCACACAACAGTAGCAAACTTGGACTGCAACGAAGCTATATCGGACTTAAAGATAGAACACTCCTCGCATTCAAGCACATCGCTAACAATAGGAGCATCCTTAACCAGTTCTAGTTCATGCTTGGCCTTAGCGAGCTCATGAGAAACGTCAGCAAGCGAAATCTTAGCAACATCTAAGTCCACGACGTTCTCATCATGCTTGGCACGGAGAGCAACAAGATCGTTCATGTGAGATATGCAGCCAGCGCACTCATCCTCACTAGACTTCTCCCTAGCACAAGCCAGCTCAGCCCTAAGTTTTCTACGCTCTCTAGCTGCTTCCTTAAGTAGCCTCTTCTGGTTGTCGAGAGCGGCGTACAACTCCCTAACCTCTGTATCAAGCAGGTCGATCGTGAAGTTTACCTCTGAATCGCTCTCGGATCCAGGAGAGAGCCGGAGTGCGTCGGTGTAGCGTGTCCACCCGAAGACGCACGAGCACCATTGGCTTCGCCCGCCTTGGTGCAGAAGCTCTTGCGCCGACCGGCCACCAAGCAAAGGCCGATGAAGCCGGTGGCTTCCTTGTCCCGCTTCTTCTTCTTCTTATCGTCGTCGTCGGAGGTCGGTGAAGAAGAGCGGTCGGTGTCGGAGCTCTTGTCGAGGTCGTTGAGCTGCGCCAGGAAGGCCTTCTCCCGCTTCTTGGCCTTGTACTGGAAGCACTTCTTGAGCGACTCCTTGTCGAAGCGTCCTCCCCGGTCACGACTGCGGTGCTTGTGACGCCGACGCTCCTTGTTGGAGCCTCCCTCGTCGCGGTCGCGGTGGTGGTAGTAGTCGAAGGAGTTGTTCTGGCCACCGCCGGACTTCTTGGGGCAATCGGCAATGAAGTGGTTCAGATCGCCGCAGTTGTAGCACCCGGGGTTCTTCTTCCTCTGCCTGTTGTGGTAGACGCGCTGGAACTTGCTGATGAGGAGGCACAAGTCGTCGTCGCCCAGCGTCTCCAGCTGCTCATCTGAAACAGAAGGCAAAGAGGCAAGAGAAAAGGCAAGAGCAGAGTTAGCGTTAGAGCTCGATCCACCTGGGCCAGTCACAAGAGCGACGCTCTTGGAAGGAGGGGCACCATTGAGCTTGGCTCGTGTCTGGTTATCCACCTCCGTGGCCTTGAGCTTGCTAAAAAGCTCGTTCACCGTCAGAGTTTCATAGCCAGCAGACTCAATGATGGTGTTCACCTTGAGATCCCACACAGAGCGATCAAGTGTGTAAAGCAACTTGAGGGCCTTCTCGTGCTCTGTGTACTCATGGGCACCAGCAGATCTGTTCGCATTGACTTTGTTCACAATCGACTGAAAACGACTGAACATCAGGTCAATGCTCTCACCCGGCTCCTGTGTGAAGTTCTCGTACTCACGCCGGTGAGTCTCGAACAGTCTGGCCTTCACCTGAGGTGTACCCTCGTGGTAGTTCTCAAGGCACGTCCAAATTTTGTGGGCTTCCTGAAAACCCTGGACGCGTGAGAACTCCGCACGAGAAACGCCAGCGAACAAGGCATTGACGGCCTTGGCGTTAGCCTCGTGCTGGGTCACCTGAAGAGGTGTGGTCCGAACAGCAAGCACCTCGTAAAGCTGGTTCGTGGTAATCTCCCAGACATCGTCTCCCATGCTCTGCAGGAAGGCTCTCATGCGAACCTTCCAGTAGGCATAATCCTCGCCGCAAAACACCGGGATCTTACCAAGACTAGCCATAGTCGCCGAGTGGTTTTCAAACCGGTTAACGTACTGAAAACCTCAACCAAGCTCTGATACCAATTGTGGGACCGAAGCCGGCGACCAGAGGGGGTGAATGGGAGCCGATCAAAATTTCTTCCAAATTCGAATCGTCGGCCTATATCCCAAAATCGCCCAATCCCTCAAGTGTTCTGACCAACGTTTGGAGTAGCTATTGAAGAGCTAAACCAACACAAAAGGCCTCGAACCAGCG
The DNA here is from genome assembly GCF_016808335.1 of Panicum virgatum. Lineage (NCBI taxonomy): Eukaryota > Viridiplantae > Streptophyta > Magnoliopsida > Poales > Poaceae > Panicum > Panicum virgatum. Next base: position 42,986,002 of record NC_053149.1, on the reverse strand, counting down.
AACGAAAACACGAAGCGAATCGGAAGCAAAGTGGGAAAACTTCAGGACTGATCTGCCAGGACCGGTCTGACCGGTGCGATGGACCGGTCTGACCGGTCGTGTCTGTTCAAAAAGAGCAGACCGGTCTGTCCTACCGGTCTGACCGGTAGCACCCAGAAAACCCCCGAGAAAAAGGATTCAAACGGTGAATCTTGAGCAAACGACCACGAAAATCGGTGAAACTTGGGGGATTGTTTCGCCCCTACCCCGTGAACATATCCCCAAAAGTTCTCGGCCTAAAGGTCAACAAATCTAGAGAATTATGGGGGAGATCAAAAGGGATTGGGGTTTTCTCAACTACTCGAAAACTTCAAATCTGAAGACCTCGTGATTCTAGAGGGATTGACATGAAGCTAGAAGCACAGGAATCACTCCAAAGAGCCCTACGAACCGTCGCAATCAAGTGCATCAAAACCAAAACGAAAAATCCATCACAAAAATCACAAGAGGGACAGGATTGGAGTGATTCAAAAGCCCAGAGGGCACAAGGAGGATGGGGCCTCCTTTCTCAATCAAATCCAATACAAACTTTCACAAATCCATGGACAAATCTACTCTAAAGAGAGAAACAGGGGGAGGAGAACACAGGGGCGGCGGCCTGGAGAAACAGAGAGTCCACGAACAGATTACAAAAGCCGCAATCAACCTAACACAAGTGAAGGGGTATTTATACCCGCGGGACCGGTCAGACCGGTACGCTGGACCGGTCAGACCGGTTGGTTAGACCGGTCAGACCGGTGCCAGGGACCGGTCAGACCGGTTGGCCTGCAGCACCCCCTGTACAACGATCTCATCCGACGACCGAGGTTCTTTCTTCGAAACGAAGTCTTCTCCGCGATGCCGCCGTCTTGATGAAGATCCAGTCCGCGGTTTTGGAGGGTCCGCGAAACCCGGGTAGGTGACCGGTTTTGAGAAAACCGCCAAAACCTCACGCGCGGGAAGATTCCCGCCTCCGCGCCGTGGTCCTAGACGCCGTTCCCGCCTCGGCCTTCTGACGGCCCTAGACGCCGCCCGACGCCCGTCACCTCCTCGCCCGCAGCGAGGCCCTAGACGCCGTCGACGCCCGTCGCCTCCGTCAGTCCCGAGACCGATGCCCGTGCCTCCACGATTTGGCGTCTTCAACCGCCGTCCGCCTCCATGGTTTTGTGGCACAAACCAAGAAACCCGCCTTCCATCGCCGCTTGCGCCCTTGATCCAGGAGTGGACGCCACAGCTGCCGCCCGGTCCGAGCTCCGGTCCCGGCTGCCCTTCACCACCGTCCACCGCACGGTCCTTCGGCCACAGCACATCCACGGCAGCTCCCCGTCGACACTCGACGCCCGTGTACCTGCAATCCAAAGACCAAGCGCACGATTACACCGCACGGTTGACAATTCACTCATCACAAGCAGGATAGAGTACTCAACATTCCTCAGAAATATAACTGGCCATTTTACTCTACCCCGCAGGTAAGACGTTCGAGACCCGGGACCCGCGCACCGGCGAGGTCATCGCCAACATCGCCGAGGGCGACATGGCCGACGTCGACCTCGCCGTCAAGTCCGCCCGGGAGGCCTTCGACAATGGCCCCTGGCCCAGGATGTCGGGCTATGTAAGAAGGAATTCCACCCACCCATTTCTTCGCTCCGGATTGGGCCCAACCCAACCCAACTGGGTGCAGCTTTTCACGCCATTGTTTCGCGCCATTTTTTTTTTGTCACTTGGTTGATTGGCAGGAGCGGGGCCGGATCCTGTACAAGTTCGCGGACCTGATCGACCAGCACGTCGAGGAGCTGGGGATGCTGGACACGGTGGACGCCGGCAAGCTCTTCCTCGTCGGCAAGGTCTGGGACATCCCGGGCGCCGCGCACCTGCTGCGCTACTACGCCGGCGCCGCCGACAAGATCCCCGGCGAGACGCTCAAGATGGCGCAGCGGATGCACGGGTACACGCTCATGGAGCCCGTCGGCGTCGTCGGCCACATCGTGCCCTGGAACTACCCCACCACCATGTTCTTCTTCAAGGTCAGCCCGGCGCTCGCCGCCGGGTGCACCGTCGTCGTCAAGCCCGCCGAGCAGACGCCGCTCGCCGCGCTCTTCTACGCGCACCTAGCCAGGGAGGCCGGCGTCCCCGACGGCGTGCTCAACGTCGTGCCCGGGTTCGGCCCCACCGCCGGCGCCGCCGTCGCCTCGCACATGGACGTCGACAAGCTGAGCTTCACCGGGTCCACGGAGGTCGGGAGGCTCGTCATGAAGGCGGCCGCCGAGAGCAATCTCAAACCCGTCTCGCTTGAGCTGGGCGGCAAGTCCCCGGTCGTCATCTTCGATGACGCCGACCTCGACATGGCCGTGAAACTGGTCAACTTCGCCACGTACACGAACAAGGTACGCGTGCATGATTTGCCGTGCTGTCAAGTATCAGATCATCTGGTTTTCTCATCAGTCATCACCCCTCTCTCTCTCTCTCTCTCTCTCTCTCTCTCTCTCTCTCTGCAATGTCGCAGGGCGAGATCTGTGTCGCCGGCTCGCGCGTCTATGTGCAGGAAGGGATCTACGATGCGTTCGTGAAGAAGGCGGCCGAGCTCGCCAAGAAATCGGTGGTCGGGGACCCGTTCAACCCGCGTGTCAACCAAGGCCCACAGGTATGAACATCAGGGATTCAGCGTGCAGAGAAGAACACACAACACTTGATGCAACGACCAACTGTGAGATTGCAATGCAGGTTGACAAAGACCAGTACAAGAAGGTTCTCAAGTACATTGATATCGGAATGCGTGAAGGCGCCACGCTGGTCACCGGAGGGAAGCCCTGCGGTGACAAGGGGTTCTACATTGAGCCCACCATCTTCACGGACGTAAAGGTCAATGCTCAACGTGAACAGCAGATATAGTTTTCCTGACCATGAACAAAAAAGTAAAACAGAAGACTGAATTTTCTTAACAAAAAAATGCTCATGTAGGATGACATGTCGATTGCGCAAGATGAAATTTTTGGACCGGTGATGGCGCTCATGAAATTCAAGTGGGCTTCTTCCCTGAAACTTTTTTTTTTCAGTTTGACAGCTGAAACTGAATGCCTGAGACAACTGAACTATTACATTGCAGGACTGTTGAAGAGGTCATTCAGAAAGCAAACAACACCCGGTATGGCCTAGCCGCTGGCATCGTGACTAAGAACATTGACATCACAAACACGGTATCGCGATCCATCCGCGCAGGCGCCATCTGGATCAACTGCTACCTTGCCTTCGACCCTGACGCGCCATTCGGTGGATACAAGATGAGCGGGTTCGGCAAGGACATGGGCATGGACGGCCTTGAGAAGTATCTGCAGACGAAGACCGTGGTCACACCCCTATATAACACACCCTGGCTCTGATCTCATCCTAAGACAACTGAACAGCACAAGAGGGGAAATGAATAAACGTGTCTTATACAGATAAAAGAATGGGTTGCTTGTAGCTCTGCATCTACATGGATTGATGATGTACAATGTAGCATGGTGACTTTTTTTCAGAACAATAAAGACATGTTTCAGACTTTTGGTTGCATTGGCCGGTGTCTAATCTGTTGAAAGACATTTTTCAGAATTTTACTGACAAGTGACAACCATTGACTTCCATGGGAACCAATGTTCTCAAATCGTATTATCAAACCTAGTCGTAAGCCCACCGATAAGACGATTAGTCGTGATTAGTCGTTGATCAGTTCGATTAGTCGAGCTTAGTCAGTCCTAGTCGTAGTCTAGTCGTCTTGTATATTCCAAGATCAATACTATATATATCGGACTCATATACAATACAGTATGATTTAAAGCAAACCATAGCAACAGTAGTTGTAAGTTGTAACTTGTAAAGAAAGGTAGAGCAACCAACAAACCGTAGCAGCACTGCAGCAGTAGAGGTAAAAAAAAAACCGGTAGAGTAACCAGCAAACCATAGCAGCTAGCAACCACATAATTAAGCAAGTTCAGACTTCAGAGTTGAGTACACAATTAAACAAGGTCCGAAATAAAAATAGGCTTGTGCTCAGCTCAATGATAGTACAACTAATCTCAAGTAACGCTGAGACATAAACCTAAACCTAATGGGCCACCAAATTCCAACCCAAAAATTGCCCAGGCCCAAAGTTGCTGCGCACTAAAACTAGTCGTCCACATGCTAATCGTATGACTAATCATGGTTAGTCGATGATTAGTCGGACGACTAGAGTTCTAGTAGAGGTAATCGAGTCGGTGGTCCTTATCGGTAGCGGCTGACCGATAAGGGCGATTAGTCGGACGACTTAAAAACATTGATGGAACCTTTTCTTGGATTAGTCGTACTGTAGAATTATATGGCTAGATTTTCCGAATTAGTTCTGCTATGATAAAGATGCATGGGCGTCACTGAAAATAAGTAAATGAATATCTTCGCAGGTAAATTGCTTGGAAAGTACATCCAGATGTTGACCGTTGTCTAACAAACAATGGCTCTGATCTCATCTTATGAGCAATTGAACAGCACATGAAGAGATGAAGAAATAATGTCTTATACAGATCGAAAGGTTCAATAGTTTGATCCTGCTTGTTTTGATGTAGCAATGCTGCATGGACATGTTCAAGAACAATGAAGACACATGTTTCGGCTACGCCAGCTGTTGTTTCCTCTGTTCAAGAACATGTTTCAGTATATAACTGACAACCATTGACTTTGTGTGGATTCATTTTTGCTAATGACACTACCGGATTATGTTGCTTAGTTTTGTGGATCATTTACGATATGATAAAGACGCATAGGCGTCACTGAAAATGAACACGGAATAAGCGTCTTTTCAGAGACTTTTACTTGAAACAATGGAGGTCACCATTAAGCAACAAGTATTATATAAATATTGCAAATTGCCAACTTTAGTCGGGATGTCCCATCGGAGATGATTCTTTCTGATGTTGATGCTTGACAAAATAACAGCAAGGAATCCTGGATAGCTTAAAACAACAGCACATCCTTAGTCATATTTCGTCATTGGCAAAGACATAACAAGAGGCAAATCAACAAAGTCTCTGTAACTCTCTTTTCATATTCGGATCTTTCGGATTTTTCGAATACGAATAATATCGGATCTTTCGCCAATCGAATTCGAATGTATCACTTAAACATACATTTAACAATCGGATACAGATCTTTTTTTATCATATTCGGATTTTAGCGAATTCGAATATCAAATCTTTCGGATAACCACTTACCAGCCCTACCCTTGAGGGCCTGTGGCTGATAGCGGCATAGCGCTTTTTAGGATGGTGGACAAGAAAGATAATACTGTTGCCTTCCCAGGAGCGAAAGGCTAAGCTTTTTAAGGCTTAGTTTGGCAGCACGAGCTGTTTAACCCGGTGGAGAAAAGCCCCGACGGGGAAATTCATGGATCAATCAATTCCACGCCTCCATCCTAGGGATATTTCCCCGAGCGGGAGAATCTCCCTGCTGCAGTTTGGAACACTTTTTCCCGGGGAGATAACTACTGTCTGTTTCTGCTGTTTTGCTGTTTTGGACAACGAGAGAGAGATGATGCGTATGTTTTGAAAAAAAAGACATACAGCTTGTTTTTGAAAAGTCACAAAATGCATGAAACACAAGGTTTACTAGATAAACAGCACCATATAATTCATAATACGAGACCATTGCTGTTGATAGAAACCAGCTCACATGTTTTGAGAGTCCAATTCATGCAAAGATATACTGTCCAACCAAGATAATCATGTGGCCTTCAGAAAATTAAGAAAATTTTAGAGGATAAACAGAGCAACATGATAATCATGTGGCCTTCAGAATTGAAGTCACAAGCTATTTATTTGACAATTTTCGAACTGGAACAAAATTAAGACAGTAGGAAGAACTCAAGCAAAACTATCTGTCATTTCAAAGTCACTAGCAACACAATAACAAACTTTCACCAATCTCCATTTGCTCCACTCCTGCACAAAATAACTTCTACCTTCTAAGCACCATTTCCGGCAAGCGCTCTGTAAAGCAACACAAAGTAAGTTTACTTTAATTACCAAAGCACCGGTGAATGCAACGCCAAAACATGAGTGAAAAGATATCAAATTTAAACAGTATGAGCCACTGTCAGTAGCAAAATTGTACCACCCTTCCTGACAACTCCAGCAGGTACTGGCAATCACATTAATCAAACAAAATAACATTAATCTAACACACATCTTTGAAGCTTTGTGCTACTAGAAATAGCTACTCAACTAGTAGATTTGTTAATCAAAGATGGTGTCAAACACATCTACAATAGAAAATTGACTAACGTGTAGGTTCTTTACAGGAAGCCATGACACATGGAGGACACAACATAACATAGTCAAATGCAGCCAAAATGCTCTTACTGCTCAGAAACAATGATGCAGTCCATGACTGCTCACTGCACATTCAGTTCTACTCTAAAAAAGCATATTAGCAGTCTAATTTCAAGTGCAAGCCAAACATACCTGATTTTTCTTCAGATTTTATATCGCACGTCCGCTGAGCACTCTGCAGGTAACACAAATTGGCACATGTATCAGTTTAGCTATTCATCTTTAGTAACTCTACTTGTTTTTCTTGTTAGACCTGATCAGACAAGTTAACTAAGTATATTGAGTATATTCAAAGAGACAGACCTGATTTTTCTCTTTAGCCAAATTAGACGAACTTCAGGATTTTTGGTCTTCATGAACACTTCTCTGTTTGTATCAGATTCAAAGAGCTCTATAGCATATGACTTCTCCTCATTTGTTAATTCATTTATAGAATCCACTTGATCAGCACACTTCTCAAAACAAAATTCCTCAGCATGCTTTTTCTTTTCATTCAAAGCTTCCAAAGTTTTGCTTGTTTGACTCTTTTTAAACTCCACATAATCCTCAAGAGCGGATCCAATGTGACTTTGCTTACGCTTTCTCCCACTTCCTCCTTCACTTGGAGCAGAATGAGCTTCATTTTGTTCATTGCGTGCACTTGAGGTCCCTTGGCCATCAAAACTTGAAACATACGGATTATTGCCAAAGTCTCTAAGATCACTGTGGAGGCTTTGTTCAGAGATACTTCTCTCAGCAGGAGCAGCCATAGGAGCAACAGTTGGAGCAGCGATAGGAGCAACCATTGGAGCAGCCATAGGGGCAACCCTTGGAGCAGCCATAGGAGCAACCCTTGGAGCAGCCATAGGAGCATCATCAAGAGGATCCTTTTGCTGAATTGAAGTGAAGTTAAGATTCCCTGTGGCAATACTTCCTGTACAAATAAAGTATAATTCATATCATATTAGCTGCTGAGAGTAATAGAATAATTGCTAAAAATATCATATTAGGTTCTACAAATAGCAAATTAAGTGCTGAAAGTAACAGATTAGGTGAGAGAACTTCACCTTCATATAGTGCTTCCAATTGGTAAAAGAGAGGAAATGGCTTTTTGCGAAACTTTGCTACTTTTGGATGGTTCTATTGAATAAAAAGTATAATTAGTTCTCAACATTTTCTTAGACAATATAGGTAACATAGATGCAGCATTAACTATATTTTATATAGCAAATAGCTTACCTTAATTAACTTCTCCCAGATTTTTGGTTCGGCAAGTATCATGCACAAAGATTCATTCCAGCCATTACCACTTTCCTTTTTTGCATCTCTTAGTGTCTTGTAGTTACCTTTAAGCTCCTTTTCCTTTTCTTGAATTTGTTGCTTTGTGAAGTGAGCTATGGGAAAGCTCTCGTTGAACTTGGCAGTGATAATCCTCCACCCTTCTGATGACCAACCATTCTGACCTTTATATTTTGGGTTATCCTTATACTCATGTAATATTTCAACAAGCCCTTTCTCGTATGCGGAGTTCCAAGCAGCCCTTGAAACATCACCTGACATGGCTGCATGTCCCAAAGCATATCCAATGGCATTAGTCATATACAAAGATGTTAAGATGAAGTTAAACACTCCCTGGAACAGAAGTAACATAGTACAAACATATCCAATTACATTATTACAATATATAATATGTCTTACAAAGTACACATAGAGTACATTACATTTCATATAAAATAATAGTACTAGATTACATTATTACAAGAACCACACATAAGATCAACTAATTATTGTATGCAGCCCACATCTGATGGGCAATTTGGTCTCGCAGGGTGTTTCCATCGATTGATTCCACTTCATTTGGGTATTCATCATCACCCTCTGGTAGCTCAACATAATCAGATGGGTCGATATTGTTTGGTTGGTGATCCAGCCACCATTCATCCCCATTATACCCTCTAATAATATTGTGAAATGCTACTGCTGCTGCTGGAATTTTAATTTGATTTTCAATGGGATGGAATGTACCCACTTTCAGAATTGGAAATCGCTTTTTCAGCACTCCAAAAGCCCTTTCAATGTGATTACGCAGTTGTGCATGCCGATGGTTGAATAATTCTTTATAGTTTGCATATGACCTATGCCTCCTGAACTCACTAAGGTGGTATCTAACTCCTCTATACGGAGCAATGAATGAGGGTGTATTTGCATATCCAGCATCAACAAGGTAGAACTTCCCCACCGGCACATTAAATCCCTTATTACGAGCAGACCGTAGAACTCCTGCATCAGATGCAGATCCCTCCCATCCACATGATATGAAAGTGAATTTCAGATCAAAATCACAGGCACACATTACATTTTGTGATAATGTTCCTTTCCTGTTTCTGTAAGGAGGTGCCTTTTCTTCTGCAATGGTGATAGGGATGTAGGTTCCATCTATAGCACCAATGCAGTTCTGCAGTAAAAAAAATTAAATCAAGGAATGAGTGTTGGAATCATGTGTTGTGCAGTTATGATTGGGCCAAGTATCTAGTACCTATAACTAACCTGGAAGAAAGGCATATATCGAGGGTCGGACGCAATCTTGACATGTGTTTGGTATACATCTGGAAGCTTCAGAAACTTATGAGTAAGGGCTGGAATTATATCGAAGAACTCTGTAATTTTCCTATGTATAGTCTCACCACTATGTTGGAATCTCTTTTTTAGCCTCTCGGTGCTCGCATTATGAGATAGCATGAACATAAACATTGCAAACTGCTCTTCAATCATAACACCACGCGTGTCACGTAATAGATTCTCCACTCTAAGAAAGTGTACTATAGCTCTAAAAATCTCAGATTCCATCCTAAAGTCCACTTTACACCACCTCTCATGACCTTCTAAGACTTCTTTGACATATTTGGGACCGGTCAAAACTGAGGTGTGCTCTGGCTCTTTCTCATCATACATGCCCAATTGAAGTGCGGGGACCAGAACAAAAAATAATTCATCATCCTCTTCTTCTTCCTCTAACATGAATCTCCTAACTTCCTCTTCCCAAGAGTCCATGATCTAGTATATAGATAATATTATTTAGTAAATTATTATTTACTAACATGGTACAAGGCAGCAATAGCTAAGGTAATGCCTAAAAAAAATAGATCAATACTTGTATGATCATGTAGCAAGGACATATTAATTATCAAATAAATAATCCTACTACTTTGGACCAGATCAAAAAATATATATAATTCATCTATCAAATGATATCTTCCAGATAAAAAAAGCATTATCCATTAGAATAATTATGACTTGCGTTCATGTTAAACTTAAAGCTGTTAAAACATTGCCCCCAAATGATGGCTCAATTTATCTGTTCTTGGCAATAGATGCACCATAGGTAACAAGGTGGAAAATAAAATAAAATGATTGCATCAACCACAAGATAGGTCAAAAATACTGGAACAACAAATCGTATTAGCCTGAGAAGCCATCTGAACATTTTTGTACTAAAGTGCCCATTAGGATGCAGGTACTTCTCATGCTTAACACTAACAAGCTGTTTTAAAATGTAATCTACTAAGAGAGGATGCAGAAACTACCTTTAGTAACTACAAGTATAACAAGCTGTAGACCACTGTCAAGCACTTGAGGCAGAAAAAGAGACCCCATAACACTTGACTCAAAGAATCTAGGGTGGTAACTACACCTTCAGTAAAGATCTTATTTCTTTTATTGATGGTTCTAGATAAAAGATTTTTACAACAAGAGGGATCAGGGTCAGCTGCAGTGCGCCATGGATTTATCACCTCCTTTTTGCAGGCGATTGTCTAATTATTTTTGCACAAGCAACAGAAAGAGGCGCCTAGAATTAATGAGATCCTAGACTTGTATAATAGGGGATCGGGACAGTTGGTGAACAAAGGCAAATCAGCAGTGTTTTTCGGTGACAATTGTGATCAAGATGCAAAGCAAATGGTACATGTGAAGCACTGAGGCACTGGAAATCAACAAAATATGGCACATCAGAGTTTGCTTTACCTATTACAAGCGTCGATCTGGGAGGGATCAGGGAGAATGGAGAGGAGCGTGCGTATCAGATCGCCTGCTCCGTTGAACCCACGCCAGGATCTCCTCTTGCTCCTGGCCGCGAATTTTCTTCAACAAGATGTACAAGAAAAGATGTGAGGAGAGGAGGAACCCTAGCTTGGGGGCAAGAAGATGCGAGGGAACGGGGAGAGGGGAATCACCTGATGCGAAGGAGGAGACTGCAGGGACACCGGCGGAGGAGAAGCTGTCGTCGCAAGGTTGGAGGAGGAGATCAAGCGCCGGCGACGGAGCCGGCGGCGGCGGCACTTCCGCTTCGGCGCCTCGCGGAGTCGAGCGAGAGACGAGGGACGGCCGGACGGGGGGACTTCTCCCCGATGTTCGTAGGCCGGGCCTGATTCCACGGGGATATCGGACTCACCCGGGCCGGAAATCCCAATGTAGCAGGCTTCCAAAGTCACATGTCGGGCTCCGCGTGGAAGGATTCCGCGTGGGCTGCCGGCCCAGGGAAATGACGGGGATCCCGGCCGGGAAACGGGCTTCCAAACTAGGCCTAATATTATGTATATGTTTTTCGCTCTCTTTGGCGGTCGTCTCAAAATGACAAACTTCTTGGATGACATTAGCGGAAGGCGGCTGCCAGTGAGGGAGATGAAACCAATAGGTTTAGAAGGAATTTCCGACTGTGGCAGGCTGGCCCAATGTTGGTGACGCGCATTGGCGGGCAACGGGGGGTGGAGGCATGTCTCGCTGGGTTCGCATGGCAGCGGTGGCGGTTGCGAATTTGGTGGCATCCTCGCAGGGTAGTGAGCAGTCTCATGTGAACTAGAAAGTTACGAGCTTTTGAAGAAGACACCAGCATAGAAGAACCATACCGCGTACTTGATCCATGAGATTTTAATCGCACAACAGGAAATGATCGACCGAAGAAATCAGGCCACCGACTAGCTACGAGCCTCTCCATAGATTTGTTCCATGGTCTAATAACAAGATGGACCTATACGTACGTGTCACATTCCCACACAATATAAGTTGGGATCCTTCGAACCACACCACAAACACAAAATCTTAGAAAGGATCAAAAGCTGGTAGATCCGATTAAATTTGCTAAAAAGAAAACTAAGGCCGATGAAGCATTAGCTACAAATTCCCATTGCCCCTGGTAATACTGCCTCACTTTTAAATATTTGACACCGTTAACTTTTTAACACGTAGTTTGATCAATCATCTCATTAAAATTTTCCAAATAGGAGAAATTTAAGGAACAGAGCCCGTGACATCCCACGATCGCGTGGTGTCCCGACATTCATCGGACGGCCCAGATTATGCAGCCCTTCCTTTATAGCTACCTCACTCGCCCTCTTGCGTCCGCCAACGTCCATCCCGTGTGCTCCCGCCCGGCCACTAGCTTGAACCAGAGCAAGAGCCTGCAGCCTAGCACAGTAGCACCGCGGACAATGGCCGCCGCCTGCTCCCCCGGCGACACCGTAACGGCCGGCGGCACCCTTCGTGGAGCTGGCCGGGGCCGCCGCTTCCTCGTCCTGCGGCCGCGCGGCGCGGGGAGGCTGCTGCCGTCGTCGGTTATGACGACGACGGCGGCGACTAGTCCGGCGAGGTGCGCCGTGGCAAGGTCGACCGCGGCCGTGCCCCAGGCCGCGGCGGAGGAGGGCCGCGGACGGAGGTCGTCGGGGCAGCTGGCCGTGCCGCCGGCGCTGGTGGACGAGCTCGTGGAGGAGGCGCTGGTGTGGTGCTCGCAGCACGGCCTCGTCGTCGGCGACAAGAACCACCCGGTACGCACGTCACCTTAATTACTATACCTGTACCACACACTTACGCGAGCAACATGCTATTCTTGCTTGATCTTTCCTCTTTCTGCAATATATATTATTTCCCATCTTTACGTGAAGTCGTTGCAAATAAGATGTTGCTCGCTTAGTTTAATTCGTCAGTTTGACCTGAAATTTAGTCTATCTCTCTTTCTTAAGGGAACAAATAAACACAATAATGTCCAGAAAATTTAAATGGCATCCTTGTGTGGCTGGTTTCCATACTTGTTGATCCCTTCCATTATCAGGATTCAGGAATGGGAACTTTTGAAAAAAAAAACTAATGGCTACCGTTATATATAGCAGCCTGAATATGCATGGAGTATTTAGCTTGTAGTACGTCCTTAGGCAAATGCTACCTCCGTATCTAAATATTTGTCACGGTTGGCTTTTTGTCACAAATTTGACCACTCATTTTATTCAAAAATTTTATGCAGAAACACAATAATATAAGTCATGCTTAAAATACTTTAGATGATGAAGTGAGTCATACATAAAATTTTTGAAACTTACAAAACTTTTTGAATAAGACGAACGGTCAAACTTGTGATAAAAAATCAATGTCGATAAGTATTTAGATACGGATGGAGTGGTATACTTTCTAATGTTGGAATTTGTGGGCTCAGCATCATTTTCACAAGATTTTGCTTTCGGTTGGCATTATATGTTTTGTTAGGCCGATTGGGCCATGTTCACTACTACAGAATATGTCTTTGTTCTAGGTCATTTGTCCCGACTGCCTTTGGGCCCGGGATAATAGGTGGTTTTGTCCCGGGTCCAACGGCTAGCCGGGCGAGCGGGGTGGGGGACAGGGGTTTTTTTGTCCCGATTGGAGCCAACAACTGAGACCAAAGGCACCCCTTTGGGGGGGAGGAGGGGACAGGGGCTTTTTTTCCCGATTGGAGCCACCAACCGAGACCAAAGGCACCCCTTTTGTCCCGGTTGGTGGCTCCAACCGGTACAGAGCCACCAACCAGGACAAAAGGGGGTCTTTGGTCCCGGTTGGTGGCTCCAACCGGGACAAAACTCCTTGGCCCCTTTATCCCCTTCCCTCCCCCCCTCCCCGCCCGAGCCATTCAGCTCACTTGTTCTTGTTGTTCTTGGCTCGGGAGAGGGGAGTTCTTGCTCATTTCTTCACCACATTTATGAAGATTTTTGATTCCACCATCCATCCATCGACGCTAAAGGTTTGTGACTTGTTTTTCTCTTCTTCCATTGCTTGTGTAGCTCATTTCATGCTTTAGAAATAGAGAAAATGTGTAGCTCATTTCTTGGACATTTAAATTATATATGTAGGTGTGATTTTCTTTTAGATTTAGATGAGTATGTGGATAGTAGAAATTTGTAGAATGAGTGTAGACACTTTATGTGATTTACTTGTATATATGCCATATTGTGGATAGTTGATTTTTGTATTAATGAATGAATAAATGAAATGAGTATATTAGAATTTTTTGTATTATGAATGGATTATTTTGACACTCTAGTGATGTATTTATTCAGGCTCACATTGAAACCATCTAGAAGCTTAAAAAATCTTTATTTCGAAACAAGTATACGTTGTTAATCTCCATTCAGCAGTGATGGCACTACATTATGGGGATATACGATGTGCTATAAGAACGTCGCCAATAGGTACACCAGCATTTTCGGTTAATCCGAACGCAGCATTTGGCGCAGTCAGCGTGGCCGTTGTTTTACTGAGAGCATATCAACGAGCATGCTGCCTGTGCCAAGTGCTGTGTTTCTATCAACCGAAAATGTTGGTGTTGCGACTGGCCTATTGGTTACGTACTTGTACCGCACCGTGTCCCCCCGAAAGGCAGTGTCATCACCGCATGATCGAGGTTACAGATATATACATTTTTCGAAATAAAGTTTTTTCTTCTAGATGGTTTCTAGATATTGAAAAGAGTGTTCTACTCGAATTGAAGGGTGTTAAAATAATTAGGAGTTATAGAGATTTCTTTAAATTAATTAGAGATTTCTTTCAATTAATGATACATTTCATTTTTGTTATATGTTTTCATTGTTATTTAGAAGAGTCATTAATCTGATCATTGTAATTATAAAAGTAATTAATATTTGCATTGTAATTGTAAGAATTTATAATTTTGTGAAAATAAAAGTGTTTTTCAGTAAAATATGGCTTCAGCAGCAAGAGGGAGTGGCGGCAGTGGGGGTGCTCATTGTCCTTCTAGAGAGAAGGGCACAACTCCAGTAGGTCGTCGGTCCAAAAAACCTAGCGCTTTTCATAGGGAAGTGCTCCGTTATTTGGAAAAAAAATATAGAGAATGTGTGGCAAGGGGCGAGGAGCCTCCATTTGATCTTGAGGATTTGTTGCGGCGTTACGGTTCGTCACCACCGAACTCGGAGGTTCTAGCTCCGCCATCTTCTTCTGCGCCAGTAAGAAATCTGTTAGAGCATTCTGCGTTCCCACGCAAGGACGGTTGAAAACCTATGTGTCATCGAGAATTCGGGAAGCGGTTAAGAAGACATTGATTGATAGGTCCCCCGAGTAGGAAGTATTATCCTGTATTTTAATTTGTACTATTTACTTTATTAAGTTCTGTAATGGATTAAGTACTCCTTTTTAATTAATCATGATGTATGATGGATATTGCAGATCTTTTAATTATTCATGTTATGTTACATTTAATTTAATTTAGGTTGGATATATTTTATTTATTCGATACGTGTAAATAATTGAAATCGATTCTTTTAAAATGCAGATGGACAAGTAATGGATGTATAATGCTGACTGACATTCTAACGAATTCATTGAAGGCCTGTATTATTTTTTGTCTGCGACTGAGGCAAACAAGTAGAATGATTTTATGTGCTGCCCATGTGTTAATTGCAAGAATAACAAGGATTACTCCTCTTCAAGAATCCTACACAGCCACATTTTTGCAAATGGTTTCATGGAGAAGTATGTTTGTTGGACGAAGCACGGAGAATAGGGGGTTACCATGGAAGACAATGAAGAAGAAGATTTTGACGACCACTTTCCCGGAAATGCTGGATTCGGTGCATTCGATGATGATATTCTCATGGAAGAGCCCGAAGTAGATGTAGCAGAAGACGATCCCAGCGATGATCTAGCGCAGGCACTACACAATGTGCGGGCAGACTGTGAGAGTAAAACGGAGAGGTTGAAGTTCCAGAAGATGTTAGAGGACCACCGTAAGTTGTTGTACCCAGGCTGTGAATATAGATTGAAGAAGTTTGGCACCACCCTGGAGTTGCTGCAATGGAAGGCGACAAATGGTGTATCCGACAAGGGATTTGGTGAATTACTGAAACTTGTTAAAAAATGCTTCCTAAGGACAACGAATTGCCTACCACAACGTATGAAGCCAAACAACTTGTTTGCTCTCTAGGATTAGAAGTGCAGAAGATACATGCATGCCCCAACGACTGCGTCCTCTACCGAGGCGACTACGAGAATTTGGATGCATGCCCCATATGCAGTGCATTGTGTTACAAGATCAGAAAAGATGATCCTGCCGATGTCGAGGGGGAGCGTCCCCGGAAGAGAGTTCCTGCCAAGGTCATGTGGTACTCGACTATAATACCACATTTGAAGCATCTGTTTAGGAATAAAGATAATGCTAAGTTGGTGCGATGGCACAAAGAGGAACGCAAGCAAGACTCGATGTTGAGACACCCTGCTGATGGGTCGTAGTGGAGAAAAATAGATAGAACGTACCCTGAATTTAAATTGGATGCGAGAAACATAAGGTTTGGTTTGAGTACGGATGATATGAATCCTTTTGGTGAGATGAGCAGTGGTCATAGCACTTGGCCTGTGACTCTTTGCATGTACAATCTTCCACCATGGCTCTGCATGAAACGGATGTTCATCATGATACCAGTGCTTATCCTGAGCCCAAAGCAGCCCGGAAATGACATTGATGTGTACCTAAGACCATTGGTCGAAGAACTCTTATTGCTCTGGAGCGATGAAGGTGTACGGATGTGGGATGAATACAAATAGGAAAACTTCAACCTACGAGCATTGCTGTTCGTAACGATCAATAACTGGGCTGCTCTTAGTAACTTGTCAGGACATTCGAACAAGGGATACAAAGCATGCACACACTGTTTATAATGATAATATATGATTGACTCACTGTAAGAAGGTTGTATACATGGGTCATCGTCGGTTTCTTCCCATCAGGCATCTGGTATGAAAGAAGCGCAAGCATTTCAAAGGTCAAGCGGACCACCGAATAAAACCGATGCACCGTAGTGGTAAAGATGTCTTCGACATGGCAAAAGATCTAGAAGTTATTTTTGGAAAGGGACCTGGTAGCCAACCTGTTCCGAACGAAAATGGAATGATGCCCATGTGGAAGAAGAAATCTATATTTTGGGAGCTACCGTATTGGGAAGTCTTAGATGTTCGTCATGCAATTGATGTGATGCACCTCACGAAGAATCTTTGCGTCAACCTGATAGCATTTTTGGGAGTTTATGGAAAGACAAAAGATACATTAGAAGCACGTCAAAAATTGCAACGCATGGAAGAACGAGATGCCTTACATCCACAACAGCGAGATCATGGACGAGAATACTTAAGTCCTGCCAGCTATACTCTTAGCAAGGAAGAAAAGGAAAGCATGTTTGACTGCTTGAGCAGTATAAAGGTTCCATCTGGATACTCATCCAATATAAAAGGAATCCTAAATTTGGCAGAGAAGAAATTTACAAATCTCAAGTCCCATGACTGCCACGTGTTTATGACCGAACTTTTTCTGGTTGTGCTGCGGGGGATTCTGCCTGATAACGTCCGATTAACCATCGTGAAGCTATGTGCCTTCCTCGACACAGTTTCTCAGAAGGTAATTGACCCGGATAATTTGATAAAGCTGCAAAACGATGTGGTGCAATGCCTTGTTGGCTTTGAGTTGATATTTCCACCATCTTTCTTCAACATCATGACACATCTTCAAGTGCAACTTGTGAAAGAGATTGATATCCTCGGACCAGTATTTCTACACAGCATGTTCCCATTCGAAAGGTTCATGGGGGTACTCAAAAAATGTGTTCGTAATCGAGCTCGTCTAGAAGAAAGCATCGCCAGTGCCTACGGAACTGAGGAGGTCATTGACTTTTGTGTTGACTTTATTAATGACCTTAAACTGATTGGGGTCCCTGAATCGCGATATGAGGGAGACTAAATGGAAAGAGTACAATAGAAAAGAAATCTTATGTCTGCACAGATGATTTCTCATTCAAGAAAGCGCATTATGCGGTTCTTCAACAATCATCCTTGGTTGGCCCGTATATCGAGGAACACAAGAAGATTCTACTCTCCGAATTCCCAAAAAAGTTTGAGGCATGGATTACACGTGAGCACATGAACACTTTCGGCAGCTGGTTGCGGAAACATCTAATGCATAATTTGGATATAAGTGAACAACTATTCTTATTGGCTAGGGGACCATCTTGGAATATCTTAACATACTAAGGATACGAGATAAATGGAAACACATTTTATACGATAGTCCAAGATAAAAAGAGTACCAACCAAAACAGCGGTGTTTTGATCATGGAACAAGCTACTTCGTTCGGTCTAGTCCGATAGAAAGACGCGGGCTAGTTTGTTCGAGAGAGGCCTTCGTAAAAAAAGTCCACAGGGCGTTAAGCTCGGTGAAGTGGGCTCGAAATACAGAGAGAGAGACCCTTCTCGGCTGGAATCTACAATGGTTGTCTCCAGAACAAAAGAACCAAAAAGTTCCAGAGGCATCTTCCATTCATTTCGATTTTGGCCTTTCTGCACCATATTTAGATCTTCCCTTTCTACGATCCGGAATCCCAGCAAATCCTTGACTCCTCGAATACGATGGGATTTCACACCTGGCGAATCTTTCACTCTACCTCCTCTGACTAAGACTATAGAATGGAGCCACTACGAAGAAATTCCGGGAGTTACGAAAGAAGCTTCGGACTCATATTGTTCACGCGTTGAGAGCGGGAGTTGAACTCTAGGAGGTCGAATCTCCCCCGAGCGGTTGTGGTTGTACCTGTACTTGCAGGGATACAAAAACTCGCTATTCACTCAGTTTCTGGTCAGTTTGTCGGGAAAGATACGCACCCAGATTTTTCCACCACGACGTGCATATCGTGTCGGAGATATAAGAGAGTAGGACCACTTCAAAGTCAATGGGTTAAACATAGTGCGAGTTAGACAGATCCCCCTTCTCAAATAGAGAAAGAAGAACCCTATCGCCTAAAGAGTGCTGGAATGTAGTGAACAATACCGAGCTTTTCAGAGACGGTCAACACAAAAAAGAACAATCTAGAAGCGCCATGGAAGCGGAAGATTCGTGAGAGAGTGAATTGATCATGGTACGAAGCTCGGCCACGGGTAGATTCTTGGTGCTTGACCACATGCTCATCGGTGCTAGCTCTGTTTTCAGCATTTGCCTGAACAGGCGCATTTGCTGATTCAGTTAATTCCTTTTAAAGGTGGATATTCCGGTTCATTCCTTTGGGACTGCTCATTTCTTTGTCTTGGCTCCACTCGGGATAAAAGGCCCCCTATATAACTCACCTTCTTCCTTGCCCCCTCCAACACATCGTGCTTTTCTTGATCTGCACCGGCGCGCCGTCATCCCCCTGCTCCGAACCGCCTCCTACTCGCCACCGTCGTCGTCCCCGAGCGCCGCCGACCACCGCCGCCAGAGGACGCGCTGCCCGAGCTTCGCCCCCCCCCCCATCGCACCGTCGTCGCCGAGCGCTGCCCCGAGTGCTGTCGTCCTCCACCCGCGTTCCGCCCGAGCTCGCCGGCCCCGACCTCGCCTGCAGCCATGCCGGCCCCCCGCCCTCGAGCGACCTCCACCGCCGCCGGCCCCGACCTCGATGGTCGCCGTGCCGGCCCCCCACCCTCGACCACCGCCGTGCCGGCGCGACCTCGACCGCCGGCGCCGCCCAAGGACGTAAGCCCTTTGCTGACGTCAGCACTACTATGTGCTAATGCCAGCTTTTTTTATTATGTTAGAAAAAGTCGAAAATAGATTGGAGTTTGTAGAAAATACGTAGAAAATTGTATAAAATAGGTAGAAAATTATAGAAAATAGTTAAAAATTTATAGAGAATAGGTAAAAAATAGAAAATAGTTAGGAAATTATAGAAGATTATTAGAAAATCATAGAAAATTGTTGAAGAATCATGAAAAATAGTAGAAAATAGTTGGAATTCAATTATGCATATAGATATTTTTAGAATTATATTATGGATATAGTGTTTTATTTATTATATGTTAAGTATAATTGATTTATAGATATATTATTAGAATTCAATTATGGATATAGTGTTTTCTTTAATTATAGAGATATAGTGAGAATTAGAGAGAATTTAGAGAGAAATAGAGAAGGAAATAGAGAATTAGAGAGAATTTCTATTATGATGTATTCATTATTTAATTATGTTAGTAAAAGACTTTAATTTATCATGTATTCATTATTTAATTATGTCATTCAAAGACTTTAATTTATCATGTATTTATTATTTAATTATATCATTTAAAGACTTTAATTACATGTATTCTTCATTCTTAATTCAAAGGTGTCATTTATATTACTTCTCGCGCTCACAAACTCGCGCTAACACACAAACTTACGCTCGGTCTCTCGCTCACTCACTCACCGACGCGCACACACACACACGCACACATTTGTTCAATGCTCTCTCGCTCTCTCGCTGTCTCCTCACCGATCCCAAATGTAGTCCCCTTCTCGACCTCGTCCATCTAAACGAATTCTGATCCAATCCTCGCAAATATGTGTATTTTTTAGAGAATTTTCTTAAGGGTTTGTATTTGTATTCATTTTTTAGTTACGATGGACCCGCGACAACAAACAGACACGGAAGACGAACAGTTCCTGTTGAATATGATTGCCGAAGGTGGTGGTGCACAAGGAGATGCCCCCGAACAAGCTGATGATGGTAGCAATACCGACATATATTTGAATATGTCCGGTGACAAAATTGAGGCACCATCCATTCAGAATGACACTGCTGGTGAACAAAGTGCTAATGTACATATCACAACTATACTTACTTGTATTGAAAATCATATTTTCATTTGAATCTATATGAATACTATATAAATATATGAATGTTTTTGCATAGCCGTCTAGATCATCGTCGCAGCAGAAAAAGGCGAAGCGAGGCCCGACAAAGAAATTGGAAGGGCGGTACATTATAACGGAAGTTGGTCAAGATGGTGAACCGATCACTTCAGAAGCTGCCGCCAAACAAATCGTAAGACAATCTGGATGTATTGTCAGGGACCACATCCCGATCAGCTTTAGGCTATGGAAAGCTTCCAATCGAAGCGAGGAACGAGATGCGGTACCCGAAAGAAAAAAAGAATGGTGCTGGCGGGAGCTTAAGAAGAACTTCACAGTTCCAGCTGACTCAGAAGAGATATGCAAGCGCTAGACCCTGAGCAAGATGGCCAAACAGCTGCAATCATTCAAGAAAACTTTGACGAAGAAATATATCAAGACCGGGACCACACCTATATTTACCGGTGAGCTCGCAAAGCTAAGGGGTCACTGGGATGCATTTGTGCAATACAAGTCTTCAGAGCTTGGGCTTCAGAAGGTGCAGAATGCCAAAGATAATGCCTCGAAGAAAGTGTACCATCACACTCTAGGGCAAGGAGGCTACAAGCTTGCAATACCCAAATGGGAGAAGATGGAGCAGGATCTGCTTGACAGAGGTATCCAACCTGCGACCATGAACTGGCTTGAAAGGTCAAGGACCTGGTTTTATGGTCACAGGGGAAGCTTGGACCCATTGACTGGGGCCTGCATCTATGGGCCAAAAATCTAGCTAGCAGCCCAGAGATTACAGGAGGCCATACAAGCAGTGGCCGAGGGAACATTCCAGCCGTATAGAGAGAGGGACGAGTTGACTTATGCCCTTGGGAATCCAGAACATCCGGGCCGCACAAGAGGCAAAGGTGTGGTTCCGTGGAAGTATGGGTTCCGTGATTACATTGAATCATATAGAAGTTGGCAAAGAAGAAAGAATGATGAGTGGGAGCACTTGCGAAGGCTAGAGGAACAACTCCTCTCAGACGATCAAATACTGGCGGAAGAGGTTCAACGCCAAGTGGCCATAGCAATGAGCCAGCAACAGCAAGCGCAACTGGTGCCTCCAGAGCCTAATGTCGCAGCCGATCATCTGTCTCGGTGGAAAAGTAGCTACGCTTCCACAGACGTCCCCGTCGAGACAACAGGAATCCAGGCCGCAGTTGAAGCGATGGCTCCGCAGTGGTTTCCAGTTGATGAGATCAACTAGCGGACCCCTTGTGACCTGCAAACTGCCATCAAGAACTTAATGTTCACTGTTGTGTACAGTACCGCCATGCCAACCCAACCCGTCGACGTGTACCACGGGAAGCAAATTCCGGCAGGATATACAAGAGTTGGCGTGGAGCAGGTGTGCCAGGGTTGGGAGACGCTTGAGCTTGATATTCCTGGAGGCGACGGGGAGAGGACACTAGCAGAAGCCATTCATGGCTACATCCTGTGGGATAAGCGCTACATCGTCCTAAAATCGGATGATCGAACACCAAGACTGGCATCTCAGCATGCCTCTCCAAGGCCGTCATGTCCGCAAAACTCCCCAAGGGCAGCACTGTCTCGGCAAGGTTCACCGGCACATTCTCCATCACCATCATCTCATGCGCCGATGAACACTCAAGCGTCACCGTCACCTCCTTGGTCACCCCCTCCGCCACCGGCAAAGAAACAAAAACAGCCGCCGGCAAAGAATGTAGCTACACCGGCTAAGGAGCCTCCAAAGAAGAAGGAAAAGAAGAAAAAAACCAAGGAGACTCCTATTAAACCCTGGGATATGAGCCTTGAAGAATGCGATCGCATAACTCAAAAAAGAGTTAAAGAGCACTTCAAGCCGAAGCCGAAGCTTAAGCCCGAGAAAGTGATAAATCCGGGAGTTTTGAAATTTTTTAAGGGAATGTGCAAAGCAAATAAGAGAAAATTTATTCCGAAAGATACCCCTTCAGACTATGACTGCACAATTATAAAAACTACTGAGAAAAAGAAGAGAAAAGCAAAGTCGTCGTCGTCGTCCGACGTTCCACAGCTCGGAGCTCAAAAGAAACAATCAATAGAGCCTCTCGTAGTGGGACAGACAACGCAACAACAAGACTTCGTTACATTTTTCAAAGAATCAAATCTGACGGCGGCTCAGATTGCAGGGGGAGAAGATATTCCAAAGGCCGAAGTGGTCGTCAAATGGATGTTTGAGCTGGGCAAATCTCTTGTACCCCCGGAAGTAGCGACTGTGCTTCCAACGCAAATGTATAAGCTACACCAGCAGTACATGCATGCGATGGCCGATTGCATTTTCATGCAGGGCGCAAAGATTAAAGACGATGATTTCTTATGGGGGGAGGCCATTATATGGATAAACTGGGAAGAAGTTTACCAACTATTCCATCAGGAGGACCTCGACATCTCTATGGTCGGCTTGTGGGTTCTGTAAGTATTTTACTCTCCTTACTAATTATTTTGCATGATCTCAACATACTGATCCCTTGATTTATTCGGTATCATGTAGAATGGAGATACAAACTTGCAGGAGAATGGGATACACTCACCTCGGCTTCATCGACTCAATTACTTGTAATTGGAGGCTTCTACGTGACAATTCCTATGAGATATTCCAAAACTTATTCAAGTACTTAAGCGTTCATAACAACAAGCACATGATATTGTTTTCTTACAACTTTGCGTGAGTGATTCCTACCGTCTAACTCTTTCTATTCTGTATCATCGAATTGTTTAAACCCTAACTATTCCGTATTATCTTGCAGTGAACACTGGGTCCTAATAGTCATACTTGTCGACATTAGCATGATGGTGGTTATGGACTCATTAAGGAGACCTAAAGAACAATACTGTGACCTTCTTAACATGATAAAAAATAATTCTACCACTACTCCCTCGATGACTGGTACTTTCAATCACTCTGTTACTTGACTATAATTGTTCTAATCATGCACAGGGTTTGGAAACAAGTCACTAAAAATCATCCAGGTAAATTCAACAAGGAATTGAAGATCAAGACAAATTTTGCGGTACGTACTTGGATGATTCTTTGCACGTTTCATTAGTTTTATTATATATTCATATAAATACCTGATAATTTCTTTTCTCTTAAAGTGTATGAGGCAGAAACAAGGCACTAATTTATGTGCATACTATGTATGCGAGAACATCCACGGCCTGGTAGGTCCTCAAAAGGACATGGCAGATTGGGAGGCCGAAGTAAGTAAAAAACTTGTTAATGTTTGAACTCGTATGGTAATTAGTCGAAATTAATTATCCCCCTTTTCCATAGGTCGAGGTGCTGCGCGATCAACTCATACCAGAGGAAAAGATTATGGCGATTCAAGAATAATTGTCCGGATTTATTGTTGAGCAAGTCCTCGATCCAAAAGGTGAATTCTACTATGATGGACACTCTAACATTGACAATCACAGCAAATATGATAATATACACGTATATGTGTAATTAAGAACGAATATACCTATGTAAATATATATGTGTGCGTATGTATGTATTATATATCTATTTATGAGTATGTATGTATGTATCATATATATAAGCTCTCCAATAATATATATGTGTATATATATATGTTTATATAATATTGGTCCTAGACATTTTCATATGTAAAAAAATTCACTCATATAGATATGTGCATACATATACATATATATAAGTGAATTATTTTATATATGAAAACTATCTAGGACAAATATTATATAAGTAACTATGTATATATATATGTATATATTAGTGGAGATCATACACACTGAATTCCAATACATAAGTTTAATTGAAATAGAAAAAAAATTGAGAAAAAAACAAGAAAAAAAAGAGACATTTTGTCCCGGTTGGTACACCAACCGGGACAAAAGGTGCGCCAGCCACATGGCGCTAGCAGCCCCTTTTTGTCCCGGTTGGCCCTTTTGTCCCGGTTGCCAGACCCGGAACAAAAGAACCCCTTTTTGTCCCGGCCTGGCGGTCCCGGTTGGGAAACCGGGACAATAGGGGTTTTCCAACCGGGACAAATCAAGCTTTCTGTAGTAGTGGTTTTTTATTTGATTGCTCACAATAATGTTGTCTGCCCTTGTTAGCCACTTGGAATGCAATTTGGTTGAAAAAGTAATAATAATAATTTTTTTTAAAAAAAGGAGCAATGTGGTTCACGTGTGTAGTCCTGTTTGGACGCCGAGCCGAAATCGCAACAGTTACCCGTCTACGTTTACGTGCTGTTCTTTACATTGACAGGCGGGCCAGAGTTTGTGGTGACCACGAGTTAGTGAGCTTGGCTGCTGTTGGTGGTCGGTGGGACATGGGATTGTCTTTTTCTGCGGGAGATAATAAAGAATCGCGCACGCGCCGCACGGGGTTCGCGTGTCGCTTTCACGGGCTAGTGTTGGGATTGGGATGCAACTTGGCCTCGAGATGACGGGCTCAAAAGAAGAGAACATCTAGTGGAGTACTCGCGACTCAGATTGGGTAAGAAATCAGCAACAAGTAAAAAAAATATTGAAAAAAAAATTCTGGTGGAAGTGGTAATATACTAAAAGTCCAAAAAAGAGAGTTTCTAAAACAAAACCGTGTCTTAATTTTTTGTACAGCATGGCATTTCCTCCATTCTTAAATATTTGATACCGTTAACTTTTGACTCAATATTTGGCTAACCATTTTATTCAAAAAATATATAAATACAAAAAGAACATAAATTATGTTTAAAATATTTTTACTGATTAAAAAATAATAATTACATATATTTTTATATAAGATCAATTATGCTATGCATGTGCCTTCTTCTTTCTTTTGTCAAACCCAAGTGTGCATTATGTCATGGAATGGCCATCATAAACCTAGTTGGCAAGTGGGAACTCATATGAGCAAACTTTACAAACAAAAAACCATCGATGAGGTGATAAGTGGGACAAGGATAGGTAGATTTGATGCAATTTTTCGTCAATATTCAATAATATAATCTTCCTACAAAAAAAAACCCCTCCTATATTTGGTAGCCTAACATAGCCTAAAAAAAACTTTCTAAACTTTGATCACTAATCTATATATCTTATATAATTGGTCCTCACTAAGTGCAATAAATGCTAATTCTCTCTTCTCTCAAGCAGCCACATCACCTTGAATACTCCAACCGTCCGATCAACTCCATGCACGTTTTCTGTCAATTACATGGATGTCTGTTTGATTTCATTCTTCTCTGATCATTAATTAAACCAAATAGGAATCCAAAAGTCCATGATTCCATCCAAGAGATCACTCACATAACTTTCAGTGTAATCTCTACAATTGAACCATCTATGCGAGCAACCAAACAACCAATTATTTTATTTATCTCTACATTTGAACCACTTATATGAGAAAATGAATACGCACCACCATCCAAGTCCTAATTTTCTCTTTCTTCATATGTCTTATATATATTCCTCTGGACTATAGTTTCATATGATGCATGTCATTTCATCTACAATATGCATGATCCCCAAGGATCATTGCTCCGACACACCTACCTCGACCAATATCGTTTCTTTCAATTTGCTGGGATGGTGATATGTAGCTCTTAATATACATATATATGTTGCAATATAGTTTGCTCCATTTTTGTAATTTAATTTATTTCCACATTCATTCTTTTTATCTATAAATTCCTATGAGATTTGTTATTTTATTTCATTGGTAAATGATTTCATAAGAAGAAAAAGGTTATTGAGCGTTGATGCATGTGTGTCAGCTACTATTATAATTACATCTTCACGCCAAGACTACCACTGTGTGTTAAACAAAATGTATCTATTTTTATGTGAATATCAGTTCTATTTGTACTAATTTTCTCCATATGTTCATTAGCCCCATGACAAATTTCCTTTAATAGAAAATACACCATTTTATGTTTTCAGCAAATTCAGTCTAAAAACTTTTGCATCTTTTGGTTATAGGTTATCAAAATCCTCCCTCAAATCCCGTAGCAACGCGGGGGGAATCATCTAGTATATAGATATAGCTACCTACCACCGTAAAACTGGGAAAAAGGACTTGAAAGTAACACTGGTACCTTCCTACCACGTAAATGAATTTTTATTTTCCATTTTGATATAGCTACATGGAAGTCCCATCTTGAAGGTCGTTATAAATATAAGAAAAAAAGTCATTCTAATTCCATGTAATTAGAGCTACCATGTGTCTAAAAACACATGGATACGTTCCATATGATAGCAACTCCAACAGCCTGGCTAAATCCTTGGCCAAATTTGGAGATATAGCAGCCTTCTAAAACTACGGAAGGCTCTCCAAACAAGGGGGAATCCAACAGGCTGGCTAAAATTTGGAGTTTGTATATTCAAATGAGTCTTGTTGGATCATGGCCCAGTCGTTCTATCGTTGGATCATGGCCCATTTGGCTTGGTTGGAGAGCTCAGCCCGTTCAAGTACTTGGAGGGCGGCGGCGGGAGCATGGCGGGAAGGCGGCGCGAGGGTGGTTGCACAGTGGCAGAAGGCGGTGCGAGGGCAGCGGGATGGCGGCGGAGCGAGGGCGGCGCGAGGGCGATGGGAGGGCGGCGGCGCGAGGGTGGAGCGAGGTCGGCCTTGCGAGCGCGGCACGAGGGCGACGGGGCGAGCGCGCGGTGGCGCGAGGGCTCCGGCGTCAGTGCGGCAGGAAAGCGCAGGGAAAGGCGCGAGCGGAGAAGGGAATGGCGGGGAAGGCGCGAATCGCAGAAAAGAGCGCGGGAGCGGATGGATAGCCAGGGGGAGTGGCTGCTATATTTGGCTAGAGAGGAGGGGAAAATAGCCAGCCAGATAGCCAGCCTGGATGGATAGCAAGGCTGTTGGATGCAGGTTTTCTAGATTTTCCTTTTTTTTAGCCAACCATTTAGGATAGCAAGGCTGTTGGAGTTGCTCGAAGTACTCTCCTCACATCTGTCACACCCTGAAATTTTTGAATTTCAGGATGTGATTAAAATTAAAAATAAAACAACAATTTTCTCACAATTTTAAAATTTTCTCAACATTTATTTTTCTTCACAGAGAATTTAGTGTAAAAGAAAATAAATATTGGTTGTTTTTCAAATTAAATGATGTTGTTCTTCTGGTGATGCATTCATGTCACATGCATAGTGTTGTTGAGTGTGAAAACCTTTCAAAACGTGTTTTATCATCAAAAGTTCTTCCCGGGAATTTTTTTGGATTTTTCTGGATTCTTTTCCCATTTTCCCTAGAGCAAACTCTAATTTTTAGAGGCTCTTCCAAATCTTCTCATGAGCTCCAAATATTTTATTTGAGTTCGTTAGGTCCCAATATATTTCTAGGATTTTTCCTAGAATTTTCGAGCCATTTGGAATATTTTTCAGACTTTAAATATGAATTCTAGATTTTTCTAGAATTATTTTAATTTCGAAAATAATTAATCTGAATTTTAAATGGGCTAAGTCTATCAAAAGTACGTAAATCTCTAATGGACCTCAAGGGCCCATTCGTGTGTTCCCTAATGGGCTAAAGGCACGTAAAGCCCATTAGCATGGGAGGGAGGTTTAGTACCACATTACTAGTTGATGTGGGATGGTGAGACTTTTCTCCCTATACATTAAACCAACCTCTCATGGCAAATCCACACAAAAATATAGACTACACATAGGGAGTCTCCTTGTTTGGGAATCCCTAAAATAATCTTTTCCCCAGAATCCCACCATCCTCCGCATCCGTGCATCTCCGGTGAAATCCGACACCACCATAGTGCTCAGCTCGTCGTACTCTTCGTCGTGGTGTCTTCCTTCTCGCGAGTCGTCGCCACTTCGTCGTCGACCCCGTGCCTTCTCCTCGACAAGTTCACCGCCCCAGAGTTTCGCAAGGTAGCAAGGGAGCTCTCCGACCTTTTTTTTCTCTCCCCTCCCCTTCTCGCTCCTGCGCGCGCGCCTGCGCCCGCCGGCTCTGCTCCGCCGCCGCTCGCCACAGAGCCGCCTCCTACCGCGCGCAAAACCCTATCCTCCGCCGCCGCGCCGATTGGAGCTCGGAGCCGCCGCCGCGTGGCCGTTCTGTCGCACCCCCGCCGTCTTCGAACCATCTCGGAGCTTCGCGTCGAGGTAGAGGAACTCGCCGGCCCGTTTCCCCCTCCCTCGCGTTTGTTTCCGCCCGGTCCTGCTCACCGTCGCCGCCGCCCCTCCATGAGCCGCCGCGGGCTCCACTCCGGCCAAGAGAGCCCGCGCCGCTGCCCTAGATCACTTTCCCGCCCCGCGCGTTTGCTCCCCGGCCTAGTCGCACTCGATTTCGGGCCCCGGACGGCCATTTTCGGCGAAGTTCGGAGACTCTCTGCCGTGCGCCGCCGCCGGCGCTCTGCGCCGCCGCCAGCCCACCCCAATCCACTCCCGTCGTCCGATTTAGATCCAGCGGCCCAGATCTAATATGACCCGAGTCAACTAAACCAAATACCGGTCAACCGTGGTCATTTTTGCAAATAAACCCCTCCATTTTTCCAAAATCAACCCTCCGTCCATCGCAGTTCAAAACTATTTCTGTTTTAGTCCAAATCTTTACGGAAAACACCCTGAGCTTTTCCAAAATAGAACCCGCCATCCATAGTGCGTAGTTTTGCAAACTAGCCCCTGTAGTTTAGGTTTAATCTCGTTTTAGTCCTTGGTTTCTTTATAGCTAGCCCCTTTTCTTTAAAATCTATCGAAGATAAGTCCATAGAACCCTATTTTAATCATAACTTCTTCGTTTCAACTCCGTTTTCATCGATTCTCGCGCTCACATGATCCTTGCAACATGTGCGATAGCTTTATGACCTTGTTATCCTCTGTGAGCACAGTTTTCTGTGTCTTACAAATCTTTTCTGTTAGTCCTTAACCCTTTGGTTAATTGTGACTAATAAATTCCTGACTCACCGTTTAACCCATAGAATCGCCGTTTTAGCTCCATTTTTTGCGTTTCTTGCGCTCTCGTAATCGTAGCAATGAGCCCTATCCTTTAGTGCATTCTTTTTATGCCTTTCTTTTGTTTTGGTGTATTGTTCTTAGCTGTACTTGTTGTTTGCTTTGTATGTTTGCTCGATGATTACTTCGAGTAGGCGGATCGTTGTTGAAGCTTGAAGAATCAAGAATTGTAAGTGAGCAAAAGCTGAAGAGCAGTAAGAGTAGCTTTTCGTTGGAGAAAGGCAAGTGACCCTAACCATCTTTCTATCTATGCTTATATACAAGAGTACTTGATTTAATTGGAACATGGAGAACCACCCAAGAAAACCGTACAACCACAATACTATATGGCTCTAGTCTTGGCTAAGTAATTAGATGAACTATATGTTGTGTTGGGATTGTTTCGCTTGGTGGTTATGAGTTTGTGTTGTGGAGCGGGTGAAGGAAGCTGTGTCTTCTGATAGACCGCAACGGCAGGGACCAACACATACATATAGGGATTCTTTGTAAAGGCCTCGTAGCGTCCCTATGCAATCACACCTCGGAAGTGTGGTATTGTGCCTAGCTAGCACATTGCGTGGCTGGGTTCAAAGTTCTTCGGAACTTTTACACGAATTGTGGTGAAAGTGTACAACCTCTGCAGAGTTAAAACTAACCGGTTAGCCGTGCTCACGGTCAAGAGCGGCTTGGACCCTCACATGATTAATAAACTTAAAGATAGATATAAATTACATTCTGGTTATTTCTTGTGGCCTTGCTGAGTACCAACCATAAGTGTACTCACCCTTGCTTACTACTGCTCAGAAAAAAGAGGTGTGAGAAGTATTTTGAAGATGTTGCTGAGTTCTAGGCGTATGCAACCCCCAGTCGATTGCCTGTGAAGTTTGGAGCCTTCGTTTCCAGGATAAGCTGTATAACTCTGATAATCTTCTATTTGTTGTAATTCTCTTTTACGTGATACTGTTACTGATTATTCACTTATGATGTCTCTATACGTATGAAACTTGATCCTGGCATACATATAGTTATGCATTCGGTTTTGTCCTTAAAACCGGGTGTGACAACTTCCCTAAAACATGTCGTTTTGAGTTTGTCCTAAGTCAACTATTTTAAACTTTGACTACAAATAAATTTTTATGAGTTGTTGTGAGATGCGAAAATAGTATGAGTAGATTCATCTCGAAACATTGTTTCATAAAAGCATATTTGACTATATTTTTAAAATATTTCATAGAAAAAATTAGTAGTCAAAGTTGTATTTCAAAAAGTTATATTTCAAAGACCGTGTCGATGTCTAAAACGACATGTTTTAGGGAACTAGAGGGAGTAACTAATAAGGAAAGTTATGATAGCTACTAGCTAGCTATTGCTGTGTGATAGATGTCACTATATCTTAGCGCCTTGCAACTATGCCATCTCGCTAGTAAGAAACTCACTGAGTTGCTTCCAAGTAGGGCTCCCTTTAACATTCTAGAACTCATTTATTCAAGTGCTCTTATGTTTGTCGGTTTAGATTATTGAAACTTTTGTAGTAAGTACGCCAAATTCTAATCACAGACCTATGGATTGACAATTCTTGGACCTTACATCTCGATTATAAAACAGCAGTTCTGGATAGATTTTTGTCATTATGATAATAGAAAATTGACAATGGACATACTCTTGGCTGCAGAGATCAGGAAAAGCCCCAGGCGTTGGTCTGCTGCATGCTCCGTTTTCTCTTTTGCCAATGGCGTTTCCAAAATTTTATTGGGAGCAGGCGCTTGAGTTGGCTCCTCTTTTTAACGAGCTACAGACCGTGTGAGCTTGGACGGGGAGTTCTTGCAACAGACTTTGGCAAGGTTATTTCCATTTGCATTAACACAATAAATGAAAGTTTGATTTTCTTGAAACGGAAAGCAGGCCGGCCTAAAAGGGATTCACCATCAACATCAAATGGTCCAGTGGCCATGAATCAAACTTGCAGAGTCATTGAGTTGGGCATAAATCCAGTACTAAATAAAAAATTGATTATTTTTATCTCTATTTATCTGTTAATGAAGTGCAATATTTAGGAGCATATTTATAATCAATTACTTAAAAAAGCTTTCACAAGTGTTTTCAGTTTTGTATACTCTCGTTACCTGGCATTTGCAATATTTCTCTTTCAGAACGAAACAGGTGGATTTGTTCACTAAAAGGCTTTTAGATATTCACTCTGAGATGATGGAACTAAACAAGAAAGAGGTAACCACGCAGCTTCTTTCAGTTCCAGTCATCAGTTAAAAAAATCTAAAAGTTCTTGCTAACCTAACAAATGGTTAATTATGGATAAATTTTTCAGGAAATTCGTTTAGGCCTTATAAGGTCAGACTACATGGTAGATGGAGCAACTGACTTGCTTCTTCAAGTGGAGCTCAACACCATTTCTACAATTCTACATCTTCCAATGGCCTTGCTTGTGGCGTATCTGAGCTTCATAGGTCAGGAAAAAAAGGCATATGAGATCCTATTCCTATCCGATATATCTCATTCATGTGTTGGGGGGCGTTCTACAAATGAATGTGAATTGGTCACCGCTGGCCAAGAAGTGAACGTACCTTGTCTAATTCAGAAAGCAAATTCCTCACCCTGAACACATATTGTGACTTCATGGTTTCTTTGCAACCCTGGCCCTGACTACAAGTCTACATATGCATGAATAAATTCCACAGTTTTTTATTTATTTCCGTACTTGCAGTGAATCCTGGAATGAAATTAATTAATTATATTAAATGTATGCATTCTTAGAGTTGCGTTCTTGGTATTTTTACTGGACAGTTTTTTCCCCCAACAATGCTATACATACAACCAGAACGTGCAACTAGGCTGTAGTACTTATAGTTCAAAATGGGGAGTCAGAAATTGGACCTATATAATAACACAAGTCGTGTTCCAGTTGTATATGAATCATTTTCCTTTTTTTTCCTGTTTGTTTTTCGTTCTGTTTTGCCAATACATAACATGAACAGCTGGATACTCTACGCAGAAACCTGGTTAGAATGCATGAGAGGGAGCTCGGTTTTGATCAAACGAATGTTGTTAGGAACACAGCTATCACCCAGCATGCTGAAGCGCTAGCTAGAGCATGGGCAGAGTACAACAATCCAAGGTTACGTATGGATGATGCATAGCTTCTTGTTCAAAATGTACTTGACTTCCGAAGTCTTCACTAGCTGAAGTTTCTGTCATATACAGTGCAGTAGTCCTGGTGGTGGTTCAAGAAGAAGAGAGATATATGTATGACCAGTATTGGACCACTGTTGCCCTGAAAGAAAGATATCCTTCACATTTGATAAACAATATTAAAATCTTCAGGAACTAATTTGACACTGGAAAGGTGTATAGTGTTTTATCGTTTTCATATTGTATCCCAATTTTACGTTTTTAAAATTATATCAAGATGTTTCTCTTAACTCTGTGTCACGTATGGGGTCACAACTATTCGCAAAACGCTGGCAGCAATAGAAGCAGAAGGGGAGCTCCGGTCTGATGGTACACTCATGGTGTACGTTCACTTTTCTCTTCAAGAAAATTCGCATGGATATCAGATTCAATGATACAAGTATAACATAAAACCTTGTTACCTTTTCTCACGTAGGAATCGGTGGCCAGTTGCTCGTCTACTTCAGAGCAGGTTACTCACCGAACTATTACCCTTCAGAAGCAGTATGTTTTCTTACAGCTTCCATCAGGAAACTCTTTAAATCTTCGTTTTTAATTTGATTCATTAGATGTTGACCTACAGGAGCATCAAATATTTTTGTCATAACGTGGAAGTTGAAAAAAGATATTTGGGGTTCATATTATGTAACCGAGGTAGCTGGCTTTCACTAAAGTACCCTTCTTTTTCTGTAGGAATGGAGAGCAAGAAGTTTGATTGAGCGATCTTCTGCAATAAAGTGCCCTTCAATATCGTACCATCTTGTTGGAACAAAAAAGATTCAGCAGGAACTAGCAAAGGATAATGTTCTAGAGAGGTAATTCACATTTTGCAATATTGCCTATTCTTCAGACTGGGTCGGCTACCAGCTTCTCTCTTTGTGGGTTGCTTTTACGTATGGAAATTAAACTGGGAATCCCAAAATGAGCTATTTCTATAATTTTACAGCTATCAGAAGAGGGCAAAAAAAAAAGACCATGCCCATCTGATTCCGTTCTGTATATAACAGTGATGCTCTTCTTCTGTCATTAACCTGAACTTCTTACCAGATTTCTTGATAACAAAACCGACATCGAGAAAATACGGAAATGCTTTGCTGGACTGTGGAGCTTGGAGAATGATAACATAGTGACGTCTGCTATTGAATCACCGGAGTCGTTTGTCCTGAAGCCGCAAAGGGAGGGTGGCGGTATTATCTCCATCTCCAAACTATCGTCAAATTTTCTGAAGCACAGACTCAACGGGCAACTTTGGTGTTCTGGGCAGGGAACAATATTTATGGGGATAAACTGCGTGACACATTGCTTCGCCTGCGGAAGGATGGAAACAATGAACTTGCAGCAAACATCCTGATGCAAAGGATCTTCCCACCATCATCTCCCTGCTATCTTGTTCGCGAGGGCACCTGTGCCAGGGAGAATGCAGTTTCTGAATTTGGGATATTTGGAGCTTACCTGCGGTAGTACATCGTCAACCGCTTTAGCATTCATATGTCTTCATGTTTCACTGAACATTTGATTGTTGAATAATTCAGGAACAAGGACAAGATCATCATAAATTACCAGTGTGGTTGTTTGATGAGAACGAAGGCAGCTTCACTAAATGAGGGTGGTGTGGTCACTGGATATGCATTTTTGAATAGCATCTTCTTGACATGAAAAGGTAAATAGATGGCTGCTACTTTACTTCGTGAAATGTTTATGTTTAGGCAAAGAATCAGGTCATCACTATATCTGAATATAAATATTTTGTTCAGTGTTAACTTTAGATACGATCTTCAAATCTGGAATGCTTTTCTTTTCAATATGCAAAGACATTGAGGAAATCATTTTGTTTCTTCGTTACTAGTGAACTACCACAAATGATTTGGTAGTCACATACCTGACAAATCAACGCCATCTAATGCATTCTAACAGCATTATTAGATATAAACTGCAGACTGCTGGAATTGGAGACAGAAATTATTCAAGGGACCTGCAAAGGCGAATGTTCAGCTAAGTGTGAACCCGCATTCGCTGAAATGGCTAAACACATAATGGGGAAGGCCCCTGTAAACTGTAAACTGTAACCTGTGTATTCTGAATTCATTAAGAAATTAAAGAAATGACACTTCGTGGAAAGGCTGGAGCATATGGGATGCCATGCTTAATTGAAATTTTTATTGGTGACCTGGGGTGTGAGTCATTAAGCCCAGGGGCGGAGTTACGTGAAGTCCACTGGGTGCACCCGCACCCACGAAAAAAACCAAATTTGTGTTGTTGCCGTCACACTTCTACCACATGTGCACCCCCAAGGCTCCAAGCTCTGCACCCCCAAGGCGCCCAGCAGCAAGCCAACAGCAAGTTCAGCTGCCCACAGGACCCTGCTAGCCATTCAGCAAAGTATTGCACGCCTAAAATCGTATTCCATGAGCACATCCTCTATCACATATATTGGGTTCAACACCCCCTAATTTCCATCCGCCTATATATATGCTTCTCTTGCTGTATGATGCGTACGTCGTTCCTTTCACCAACTCATGCTTCTTCTTCTTTTGTCCCAAAGAAAGCATCTCGTGCTTTTGGTTCCTCGCTGCCTTGGACAATGTGAGCTCAGGACATCTGACTGGTAACCCTCACCGGTAGTTAGTTGCGGTAGACCAATTTTGTATATTTATATGGCCTCCTGTCTTTCATTATGACCAATATTTTGAGGTGATTTCTTCATTTTGGTAATCTCTTGTCACTTTTTCTACTTCGTCGTGTTTTATTTAAAAAATTCTACTTCATTCTCTTTGTGCATGGTATCATATAAAAATTGAAGTTATACATATTAGACTATTAATTAATGTTGAAAACAATGGTTTTATTATTATATCTGAATACATGTATTCGAGTGTGACATTCACAATAATGTTTTAAATCGAGCAATGGGATTTAGCGCAACTGTTGAAAACGTTGCTATATCGCGCTATAGCCCGCTATTTCTACTGCATTGATCATAGTGGTAGTTTTCCAAAACAGCTACAGCTTCGCTATTTAAAACACCACACTGTCCACACATCCCCCTTGATGATGCTCTAGCTCCGTCCCTTAGCCGGGCATGGCATTCCTCGACTTTGGGGTTCAATCTCGGCCCACTACAAGTCTATCCCCCACATTCTTACCTCAAGCTCCACTCTAAAACCCTATGCAATCCTATCCCTTCTCCACTCTCCTAGGCAGGCGACGGCACATGGATGCTCATGGGGCCAGAGACATAGACGATGGCGCGGCTCACGGTATGCAGGGTGAGGAGGCAGCCACGGTGAGGCTTGTGGAATGCGATGCGTGGATCCGGAGGCCACTTGAAGAACCCTCGAAGGCAACAGTGCCGTCCGGTGAGTTGGCAAGAGGTCCAACAGCTAGTTTGTCAGAGGTGCCAAAAGGTACTCACCGGATGAACTGATGCTTCTGTTCAAACCTCACCGGTCTGTCCGGTGAGTGTCGTTTCTGGGCAGTCAGTAGCCCAACTGCTAGTTTTTCCTTAGGGCTATATATACCCTAACCCCCCCGGCCATTTCAAGTGAGTTGGAGTGTGCTGAAGCTAGAGAGTGCTCTTGTGCATATCTTGAGTGTCTCCACCACCATAAGTTCTTAAGTGAAGATTAGGTGATTAGCATAGTGCTTTACAAAGTGCTTAGGCTAGTTAGACCCGCTCTTAGCGCTTGCTCTAGGTTTAGACTTAGTGGTTAGTGAGATTAGAACATCTCTCACTCCTTAGTGCTTGAGCGCACCATGTTTGTACGTGGAGGGGCTTGTAGTCTTGCGAGACCACACCAACTGCGTTTGTGGTGTGGCCGCCACAATGTACTAGGGGAACGAGGGCCTCGGTGGTTTGGCCGAAAGCTCGATGGTGAAGACAGCGGAGAGCATCCGGGAGAGGCCTTCTCAGAGACCCATTTGCGAGTGGGGAATGACCGGGGCTATCCACGGGGCTATCTTGCGAGGGGCTCCAACGAGGACTAGGGGGAAGCGAGAGCTTCTCGATACCTCGGGAAAAAGTCGCCGTGCCGGGAGTGATCCTTGACTCATCTCTTTACATTCCGCATTTACTTATTGCACTTAAGCTTCCGCATTTACCTCTAGAATTGCCTTGTGTCGTTGATAGGATAGGTTCTTTTGAGTGCTTTCCTTGACGTTTAGAGATAGTCACACATAGAAAAAACTAGTGCACATCTAGGTAGATCTTGTGTAAGTTTTTATATGTGCTTGAGCCTTTAGATTTTAGAATTCCCTAGTTCACCCCCCACCTAGGGCGTCTCGGTCCTAACACCACTCTGTAGTGGTGACGGCAGCGGCGGTAGCACGGGAACACGCGACGTGTTGCAGAGGGGACGAGGCGGCCCAGTGGCAGTGTGGCGTGGGGACGCCCGATGCTGCGGCATTGAGGGGGCGTGAGGCGGTGGAGGGGGGTAGGTGAGGTGCGGTCGTGCGGCGGGCGGCGGCAGGGAGCAGGCGAGGCAGCGGGGAGCAAGCGAGAAGGCAAGCGGCGGCGGGTAGCGGACGAGGCACGGGTGCGGGGTCGCGGAGCTAAGGGCTTCTTTGGTTGGTGACCTGGCCAAGCTGCCTGGCCCAGGCAAGCAATCCAGGCCATCATATTTGAGCGCCTGGGGTCAAGATTGCTGCCTGGGAGCAGCTGCCTGGCTCAGGTTACAAACCATAAAGGCGAGGTGAGGTGGCAGTGGTGTCGGGGGAGGGTGGGGAGCAGACGGGGAGAGGTCATGGCTCACGGGGAGATAAGGTTCGGTTTTTTGGCGAAAAACCAGAGAAGAAACTGTTTATCGGATTTTTTTTACAGGCTTGATCGGTAGTTAATTTCTGAAAACTGAATTTTAAAAACCGAACCTAACCAAATTTGCAGTTTTAACAGATTGCCCAGGCTTAATCAGGGGCGGAGTTACGTGAAGTCCACTGGGTGCACCCGCACCCACGAAAAAAACCAAATTTTTGTTGTTGCCGTCACACTTCTACCACATGTGCACCCCCCAAGGCTCCAAGCTCTGCACCCCCCAAGGCGCCCAGCAGCAAGCCAACAGCAAGTTCAGCTGCCCACAGGACCCTGCTAGCCATTCAGCAAAGTATTGCACGCCTATAATCGTATTCCATGAGCACATCCTCTATCACATATATTGTGTTCAACACCCCCTAATTTCCATCCGCCTATATATATGCTTCTCTAGCTGTATGATGCGTCGTCGTTCCTTTCACCAACTCATGCTTCTTCTTCTTTTGTCCCAAAGAAAGCATCTCGTGCTTTTGGTTCCTCGCTGCCTTGGACAATGTGAGCTCAGGACATCTGACTGGTAACCCTCACCGGTAGTTAGTTGCGGTAGACCAATTTTGTATATTTATATGGCCTCCTGTCTTTCATTAAGACCAAAATTTTGAGGTGATTTCTTCATTTTGGTAATCTCTTGTCACTTTTTCTACTTCGTCGTGTTTTATTTAAAAAATTCTACTTCATTCTCTTTGTGCATGGTATCATATAAAAATTAAAGTTATACATATTAGACTATTAATTAATGTTGAAAACAATGGTTTTATTATTATATCTGAATACATGTATCCGAGTGTGACATTCACAATAATGTTTTAAATCGAGCAATGGGATTTAGCGCAACTGTTGAAAACATTACTATATCGCGCTATAGCCCGCTATTGCTACTACATTGATCATAGTGGTAGTTTTCCAAAACAGCTACAGCTTCGCTATTTAAAACACCACACTGTCCACGCATCCCCCTTGATGATGCTCTAGCTCCGTCCCTTAGCCGGGCATGGCATTCCTCGACTTTGGGGTTCAATCTCGGCCCGCTACAAGTCTATCCCCCACAGTCTTACCTCAAGATCCACTCTAAAACCCTATGCAATCCTATCCCTTCTCCACTCTCCTAGGCAGGCAGCGGCACATGGATGCTCATGGGGCCAGAGACATAGACGATGGCGCGGCTCACGGTATGCAGGGTGAGGAGGCAGCCACGGTGAGGCTTGTGGAACGCGATGCGTGGATCCGGAGGCCACTTGAAGAACCCTCGAAGGCAACAGTGCCGTCGGTGAGTTGGCAGGAGGTCCAACAGCTAGTTTGTCAGAGGTGCCAAAAGGCACTCACCGGATGAACTGGTGCTTCTGTTCAAACCTCACCGGTCTGTCCGGTGAGTGTCGTTTCTGGGCAGTCAGTAGCCCAACTGCTAGTTTTTCCTTAGGGCTATATATACCCTAACCCCCCGGCCATTTCAAGTGGGTTGGAGTGTGCTGAAGCTATAGAGTGCTCTTGTGCATATCTTGAGTGTCTCCACCACCATAAGTTCTTAAGTGAAGATTAGGTGATTAGCATAGTGCTTTACAAAGTGCTTAGGCTAGTTAGACCCGCTCTTAGCGCTTGCTCTAGGTTTAGACTTAGTGGTTAGTGAGATTAGAACATCTCTCACTCCACTACTAGAAAACGGGCCTTGGGCACCAATTGAGAAGGGCTAAAGGCACCGGTTTCCCAACCGGTGCCCCGCAACCGCGACCAATGGCCTCGCCTTAAGACACCGGGTTTTTCAACCGGTGCCTTAGGCTTCCATTGGTACCGGTTGGAAAGACCAGCCGGTACCAAAGAGGCTGCCATGCTGACGTAAGGTGGCAGCCCCTTTGGTACCGGTTGGTATTTCCAACCGGTACCAATGACATATTCCCTTTTTTTTCCCAAATTCAGTTTTGTTTGTTATATTTATTATTGTTTATTATTTTATAATTGCTAAACGCACTCAAGCTCTACAGTACTATACGTTCATTGGTCGTTCGTGTTCGTTTTCAGAGAATATTTGAAACTAACTAAAAGTGAAATGCGATCATATAATTAAGCTAATTAGATGAACTAATATATTTACAAATTTACAAATATCAAGGCATAATGTTTAAAAATATTTACAAATGTACAAGTCATGTTAGCAGTCCAACTACTAGTCCCCTCAGGAGGTCGATGGAAGTCCTCTATAGATGTGACCGTCGTGGTAGAACTCGCCTCTAGGATACAAGATCTCGTTCAAAATGAATCCGGCGAGCTGCTCGCACACGGCGTTGATCCAATTAGTAGAGTAACATTCAACCCCCATTTGAGATATCTATCATTTAGGAAAAAAGGATTAATATCATGTGCGTTAGTACAATTATGAAAATATACTAGTGAACGGTTTGGATGTACTCTCGTTTCTTCATCAGTAGCCTTCCCGCATGGAGTCATGATGTGCAAGTAGTCGCATACGTAGTACCCGCACCAGTCAATTCCTTGTTGTTGTCTCGCACACTTAAGGAGAAACAAATAAATTACTCAATTTATAGAACAATTTGGGATTATATACTTAACTAGACAAATCTTTATGAATGAACATACCGGATAATCCATGTTAACGTTCAGTTCGGGCCTCCATTGACCACGTCCTTTGTTATTTTTCACAAATTTTTTCCAAACCCTGCACTCAAAGTTAAGTTTGATATTCAGGAATTGTTATTAACAGAAAAAGGATTTGATTGTGCAAACTGAACTTACCTGTTCAAGGGGTCTATGATATGTTGGATTGCGGACTTTGGATTTCTCATTGAGTCAAAGACTATAAGATTGCCGGTCTCTACGGAAAGTATGAGTAAAATCCAATGATA
Source organism: Panicum virgatum (assembly GCF_016808335.1). Lineage (NCBI taxonomy): Eukaryota > Viridiplantae > Streptophyta > Magnoliopsida > Poales > Poaceae > Panicum > Panicum virgatum. Next base: position 42,945,967 of record NC_053149.1, on the reverse strand, counting down.
ACTGCAGATATAGATAGGATATATATATATATATATATATATATATATATATAAATGTATTAGACAACTTAGTATTTATTTAGTAATATAACAGAGGATTGAGTCGACCAAGGCTTACCCAAAGTTGTATGGTATGAATATATAGGATTTGTAATTTTGCCAAGTCAACGAATCGTACATGTTTTGGCATGTTTCCTTGTAACTTTCGTTGATCAATTTCTGGTTGACTAGTAAAGGAGACATGAAGCCGATCTGATGGTGTCATCCATGTTTTCGGCTTCTTTGGATCTCCTGTCTAAACGATGCAATAAAAATTTTATAATACACACATATAATTATGTTCTAGTTAACAAAAAATATTAATGTAGAGGTAAGTGATACTTACAAAACCCAAATGGTGATGATAGAGGCGTCGAGGGCTTGTCGATGGTAAATGTGATATAAATTTTGGAAGTACACCCAGAAGTCGTCCTCCCCGCGGAAGAAATCATGGTCACGATACTTGACTCCAAACATTTTCCATTCGTCATTCGCCATTCGCAAGTACCATCTATGCAAATTGAACATCTGCGTGCCTAGACTTTTCTCCTCTTCCTCAGTGACAAAAGGTTTTCCATGCTGGAATGGAGTAATAGCGCGAGCAACAGAGATTTTTGCCTCCACATGCCCCGTTGCCTCCTCTTGCGTTAATCCAGTTTCAGAAAGAAATATTGCAGCATGTAGGTCCGCCTGGAGTTGTACGTCCGTCGGGTGTAGGAGTGGCAACCCTGGCACCCGGAGGGGCTCGAGTTCTTTTTGTTGTGTGCCAAGCTGAGGAATGGTCTTGCCACATTTTTTCTTTAGATTTCTCACCTTGTCTGCCTTTGTCAGAGTACGATCATAGTCCGAGGGTAAGCTTTTCGGTTTTGGTGGGTTGTCTAGGTTTGCGAGAAGCTTTTTCCCTAGTTCTAGAGGTACCTTTTCCCTCGGCGGGGGGACTTTAGGCTTCAATTGTTATTTTATATATCGAGCAGTCTCCTCTTCCAACTCCTCAGCGGTTTTCTCGTAGGTTAATTGTCTTTCGACCGTTTTCTGCTTCTTCTTTGAGGGTCCAGCCGCTGGGAGGGATGCTGTCTTTTTCTTTCCCTTTTCTGGTGTAGGAGGAGTTGGAGTACTCGTGGCCCTTTGCGCCGGCGGAGACGGTGGTGAAGGAGGTGGTAGTGGGGACGGCGGTGAGGTAGGCCACGGAGACGGCCGATTGGTCTGCACGGGAGCTGTTGTGCTTGCAGTAAGTTTGATGTCGGCCTTGCGCCATAGAACGACCCCGTGCAGTGCGTCTCCCAATGTCTTCTCTCCATCCCCTCCAACAAAGTCGAGCTCAAGATCCTCGTTGTTTCCAACTATCTGCTCGACTGTGACGGAGGTGTAGCCAGGGGATATCGGGCTTCCATGAATTGTAGTAGAAGGATTCAGGGGCAGGGTTGACCCGTATGCGACATGAATGGATATATTTCTTGCTCGCACATGAAGCTCGCACGGTGTCGGCATGGTGACATCATCTACTGGATACCTCTGGTCATCTACCGCCGTTGGCTCAATCTGGGGTTGCTGTTCCACTTGTACGTCGGGCGCCGCCGTGGATTCACAGCTGCTGCGTCGCTGAGAGGCCGGGCTTATCACAACATCCGGGTGCGACCCAGCAGTGCCCCTTTGGCTCAGAGCTAGCTGCACCACCTCATTGACCCTGGCGTCCATCTGAGATTCCAAGGACGCAACCTTCTTGTTCATCTTTTCTTCTATGGCATGAAGTTTCTCTTCTTGTTTGGCTTTGCTCTTTCGGTGAGTCTTGTAAGTGGGATCTCCAGCCCAAGCAACTTTCCATGGGACCACGCCGATGCCGCGGGCTCGTCCAGGGTGTTCCGGATTCTTTAATGCCCTTGTCAGCTCATCATTCTCCCTTTGAGTTTGGAATGTTCCTTGTTGAGTCTCATCTATTGCAGCGACTAGATCGCGGGACACTTCTTGCATATGCTCGGGCATGACCAAACTTCCATCCAACTGGTTTAGTGTCACGCCATTAGCAAATAACCACCACTTGGATCTATCCGGCCAATCCCAAGTCGTCGGCCTGATGCCTCTATCCATAAGGTCCTGCTCCATCTTTTGCCATTTTTTAACTGACTTCTTGTACCCGGCAGCCCCAAGGTGGTGGCTGTACTTCTTATTTGCTGCATTCACCTTGGCTTGTTCGGATTTTTTTGGGGTTCCTTTGATAGTTTGTATTGTTTGAACTCCTCCCAGTATGGTTTAACCTGAGGAAGATCGTCCCAGTTCGTCTCCTTATCCTTCTTGATGTAATTGGTGTACAACTTCTTCTTGAAAGTTGCAAAGGCAAGGGCCATCTTTCTGAAGGCACATTTCTTCACAAGTTCTTCGTCAACTCCTTCAGAAAGAGTGAACATATCCTTGAGTTCTGTCCATAGCATTTCCTTCTGATGTGTAGGCACGGCGTGTTGCTGTTCTTCGGGTTTGGTCGTTTTCCATAGTCTTGTGGTGATCGGAATTCTTGCCCGAACAATAACCTCACATTGGTTGACAAATTTTGTGCTAGCATCCTCTGGAGCACTTGGACAGCCCTCTGTGTCCACTTCTATGACGACCTGTCTTCCCTCCATTTTCTTGGTTGGCTGGCATCTCCCTTTTGACTGGCTCAACGAAGTCGATGCGGAGGTCGACTAAATTACAGAAAAGATATGTTAATCACAAAACTAATCTACTGAAGTCACCATGCATATAGTTTTAAGATTCGTACTGGAACAAGCTGCTGTTGATTGGGCGGCGGCGCAAAGTCATCATCTTCTTCATCGGCATCTCCAGATATATTCAGGAACGAATCAGCTGTCCGAGCATCTTCTTCAGCGATTGGCTGGGTGGTGTTGACCCTCGTATCTTCGTTTATTGCGTCCAACATGTATTGTCCGGCGGCCTGTTCATCACCGAAGGGGTCCATCCTTAACTGAAACCGTAAAAATGTGTTAGAGTATGTGTCCATCCTTAAATGAAGCAGGAGAATTCAATTCTTTGAACGAATATGCGTGTTTGAGAGAGAGTGTGTGTGTATGTTAGAGGGACAGAGAAAGAGAGAGAGTTAGTGAGTGTGTGTGTGTGTGTTAGTGTGAGTGTGTGTGTGTGTCTTGAGGGTCGATACTTTATACAATTGTGTTAGAGTGTGTTAGAGAGAGAGAGAGAGTGTGTGTGTGTGTGTGTGTGTGTTTGTTAGTGTATTAGACAGTGTGTGTGTGTGTGTGTCGTGGAATGGGGTCGAGGAACGGGGTTGAGGGTTGAGGGTCGAGGTCTAGAGTTGTGGGTCGAGGTCGAGAGTCGAGGGACGGGGTTGAGAGTCGGGGTCGAGGGTCGAGGGATGGCGAATGCGTGAGTTAGAGAGCGAATACGAAATTCCTCGTCGTCGTTACTCGTCGTTACTCGTCGTCATTACTCATCGTCGTTACACGAGTTGCATGATAAATACATGAGTTATAGAAATACATGATATATACATAAATACAAGCATTATTCACTCTCTATTTAAATACATGATTAAATAAAGTCTCTCTAATAACTAAATTCTATAACTAAATTATACACTATATATAATGAAAACATTGTACACTATTTGCAAGATGAAACATGGGTCAAAATGTTAAATATATGGCTAAATACAAGTCTCTCTAATAAAGTCTCTCTAATAACTAAATACATGAGTCAAAATATTAAAGATATGGCTAAAACAAGGTTATAAGGGCTTATTTGCAAGAAACCAGGGGCTAGATCATAATTAAACCTTAGATTTGAGGACTAGATTGAAAAAAAAGAGGGCTGGACAGCGGGTCAAAACCTAGAAAGCTTAGGGTCCTAAACAGAAGAAAAAGGGCCTCTCTGGAATTTTTGAACTGCAGTGTGGACCGCGGGTTAATTCGGGAAAAACCCGAGGGCTCTTTAGCAAAAAGACCGGCAAAGCGTTACGCTGGGTCTAATCTGGCGTGTCCGTTGCCGATCGGACGGCCCGGGCCTACTCCGCGCGCGGGAGCGGCGGCGCTGTCCATGGCGGCGCGGAGCGGGATTCGCCGGAGATGGCCGAACTCGGCCCTCCGGGGGTCTAGATGAGCGGGGCTTGGCCTGGGAGTGAGTTCGTGCGACGGCGAACTCGTCTGGGCAAACGGGGCGGCGGATTAGGGTTTGGCCGAGGCTTGCCATGGCGATGGGCGGCTCTGCTTGATGGGACTCGCCGGCGCGCACGGGTTCTGGCGGTTCTGGGCAAGAGCGTGGGTTCAAACGCGTACGTGAGCGTGCACGGTGCTAAGGCAGATCGGAGCGGGGTGCGAGCGTGGCCGTGCAGTGCTGCTGGGCATCTACCATGGCGAAGCTTTGGCGGCGGAACGTCGGCGAAGGTGTTCCGTCCTAGGTGAGGGTTCCCGTGCCAAGATAACTAGCGTAGGGGTTAGAGAGGGTTGCGTGAATGCTCACCGAGACTTGGATTCAAGCGGGGAGGCTGTGTAGGGTCGACGGCGTCGAGGTCCGGCGGTGGCGTGCGCGGCGGAGCTCGCGGAGGTGGCGTTGTGGGGGAGAAGCGGGCGGACGACGCAACGGGCCGAGCGCAGAGGAGAAGCGGTGGTGCGCGCGGACTATGCGACGGTGCGCGCGCGGAGATGGAGGGCGGCGGCGGTCGACCGGAGGAGTGCGCTGGTGAGCAGTGGAGAATGGAGGAAGAAGGTAACGGATTTATACCCTTGGCCAAGGGTACCGGGTCAAAAACTCAACCGGTACCTATGTAGGCCTTAGGTACCGGTTGTATCTCCAACCGGTTCCTTAGGCGAGGACTTAGGTACCGGGTCTCCGCACAACCGGTGCCTAAGGGCCCAACGGGCGGGAAATGAAAAAACCCTATGGTACCGGGTGGATATCCAAAACCGGTACCTTAGGCCATTTAAAGTTCACTTTTCACGACTCTTTGACCCAGTTTGAACGGAATTCTTCAGTATCTCAATGGTAACGCTCGGTAATTTGGGCTCCGCGGCCACGGTTCGACTCCCGCGCAATGCCCCAATTTTTTTTTACCCAAATAGGACCCTAAGGTACCGGTTGGATTTTCCAACCGGTACCAAAGGTTCTCTTTTCTTTTCCCTTTTCTTTTTCTCTTGTAAATCTAATAATTGACTCATAATTCATAATAAATCTGATATTTGCATAATAAATCTGATAATTGCCTAGAAAATCTGATAATTATCCAATAATTTAAATAATTGTCTAATAAATTTGTTATTTGCTCAATAAATTTATTAACTGCCTAGTAAATCATTCAACTAAGAAAATATTAACTATGGTTTTAGGTGCACAATAATAAATCATTTAAATGCACAATAATTTTAATTACTACATAATAAATCATTTAGGTGCATAACTAATTATTTTAATTTCATAATAAATCAAATAATTTCATAATAAATTATTTAAATGCAAAATAATTCTAAATACTACATGATAAATCATTTTGGTGCATAACTAATCATTTTAATTGCATAATAAATCATAATGAATCAACTAATTGCATAATAAATCATTTAATTGTCCAATAAATCAATTCATTGCATAAGAAATCTAATAATGTTCACAGAAAATATTACAAGACATAATCATTCAACTAAGGAAATATTAACGATGGTTCGCTTTACAATCGTCCCTTCATTATGATCATGACGTGCGTACGGAGCCTCCTCTTCGGCTAAAAGAATACTTATGTCAACCTCCACTGCGAACGGAGTCATATCTTCAACCTTATTGTATTCTTCTTCATCTGTGACATCGTCGACTCCCACAATTTTTCTTTTTCCTGCCAGAACAATATGACGCTTTGCCTCATCTCCGGCACCTACAAAACTTGATTTATTCCTGGACTTGTCCTTTCTCGGTTTGCTAGACATGTCATGCACATAGAAAACTTGAGTGACATCTTTAGCTAGGACGAATGGTTCGTCTCGATAGCCAAGCTCTTTGAGGTCTACCGTTGTCATTCCGTACTCGTCGATATCGACACCTTTTCCTGTGAGTTTAACCCATTGACAACGAAATAGAGGTATCTTCAACGGCCCATAGTCGAGTTCCCAGATCTCTTCAATGTAACCAAAATATGAGTTCGTTTGGCCACTAGAGTCGGTGGCATCTATACGGACACACACTATTTTGATTGGTGCTCTTGTTATCTTGGGCTCTTGTATAAAATGTGTAACCATTAATTTCATATCCTTGGTACATCAGGATTGAATTTGCCGGACCCTTGGCTAGCCAAGCTAGCTGCTCATGAATTTGATCGTTGGCCATGACTTCCTTTTGCAACCAGGTGGCGAATGTATCGTTATGATGTTTTGTAATCCATGTCTCAGACTTCAAAGGGTATATACTTCGCACAATTTGCATGTGCTCCTCCATGTATGGAGCCACCAAGGCTGATTGTTGCAGAACTGTGAGATGTGCTTTGCTCAACGTGGCATGATCTGTGGCATTTACTGATTTTCTTCCAAGTGTGCCCTTTCCAATCAGCCGCCCCTCATGACGTGATACTGGAATCCCAATTGGGCAGAGTTCTTCCACGTAGTCAACACAAAATTCAATGACCTCCTCTGTGACATAACCCTTAGCAATTCTTCCTTCTGGATGAGCCCGATTACGAACGTATTTCTTTAGGACTGCAAAGTATCGTTCAAAAGGGAACATATTATGAAGGAAAACAGGACCGAGAATACCAATCTCTTTGACCAGGTGAACTAGAAGATGCGTCATAATATTGAAGAATGATGGAGGAAATATCATTTCAAGACTGACTAAACTTTGAACAACATCCTCTTGTAGCCTGCTTAAACTCGATGGATCGATTGCCTTCTGAGAAATTGTGTTGAGAAATGCGCATAGCTTTATAATTGTTGCTCGAACATTAGCTGGTAGAATACCTCTAAGTGCAACTGGAATCAATTGCGTCATCAACATGTGACAGTCATGGGACTTTACGTGTGCGAATTTCTTCTCTTTCAAGTTCAGTAGCCTCTTTATGTTTGAAGAGTAGCCTGATGCGACCTTGATACTGTTCAAACAGTCGAACATACTTTGCTTCTCTTCCTTACTAAGAGTGTAGAACGCATGACCTAGGTAATGATGTCTTTTATCCCTTTTTTCTGGATTTAGGGCGGCCCATTGTTTCATACGTTGAAGATCTTACCGCGCTTCCAATGTATCCTTTGGCTTACCGTAGACACCAAGGAAGCCTAGAAAGTTGACACAAAGATTCTTTGTTAGGTGCATCACATCAATTGCGTGGAGGACCTCTAAGACTTCCCAATAAGGTAACTCCCAAAAAATACTCTTCTTCTTCCACATAGGTGCACGTCCGTCATCACTCTGCACTGATCTGCTGTTGGGTCTTTTTCCGAATACTACTTTTATATCTTTGACCATTTCAAACACCATTTTCCCACAACGGTGCCTAGGCTTGGTACGATGATCTGCCTTTCCATCGTAGTGAGCATGCCTCCTCCTTAATGGGTGCTTGATCGGAAGAAATCGTCGATAACCCATATACACAATCTTCCTACAGTGCTTGAGGTACATGCTGTCGGTTTCTTCTAAACAATGGGTGCATGCCCTATAACCCTTATTGGATTGTCCGGAGAGGTTACTTAGTGCTGGCCAATCGTTGGTGGTTACGAAACGCAATGCACGCAGGTTAAAATGATCCTCTGCGTGCGCATCCCACATACGAACACCCTCATCTTTCGACAACAATAGAATATCCTCAATCAGTGGTTTCAGATACACATCTATATCGTTACCGGGTTGCTTTGGGCCGGGGATAAGCACCGACATCATAATGAATTTCCGCTTCATACACAACCAGGGAGGAAGGTTGTATATACAGAGTGTCATAGGCTAGGTACTATGGCCACTGCTCTGCTCATCGAAAGGATTCATGCCATCCGTACTTAAGCCGAACCTTATATTCCTCGCATCATTTGCAAATGTTGGGAACCTTATTTGCCAGCATACACAACTTTTTTTTGCCTCGTATGTTGTCTCCGGCAAGGTGTTACCCTCATGGAGTAAGTTTTTTAAAAGTTTCAACAACTCCTCGAATCTCTTGTCAGACAAACCATTTGATGCCTTCCATTGCAATAATTCCAATGTGGTACCCAACTTCTTTTGGTCTTGTTTGCAATCAGGGTACAATAATATTCTGTAGTCCTCCAACATACGCTTCAGATCTCTCGATTCCTTTTCTGTTTCGCAACCTTCCTCAGCTTCGCGCAGCATCTGACCAAGATCATCTTCTACAACGTATCCTTCAGTATCTTCTTCAGGCTCACCCATTGCAGTGTCATTGAAAAAGGAATTATAATTGGCTGCAAAGTCAAGAATCATGTCCACTTCTTCTACATTATTATCTAGCACAATTCCTCTTTCGTCATGCTTGGTCCAAACATAGTAGTTCGGCATGAAACCACTATTGAACAAGTGACTATGGATGGTTCTTGATGATGAGTAATCCTTCTTATTCTTACAAAATTTGCATGGACAACGAACGAAACCGCCATACTTGTGTTTCTCGGCCGCTTCTATGAATTCATGCACGCCATCCATGAACTCCTTTGAACGCCGGTCGGCCATGTACATCCATTGCCGACTCATCTGGGTCCACAATACATTTATATACATCATTGTACTGTACAAATAGTTCATTCATACTAACAATTTATAACAATATATTTATATAATTGATAATGCATATAACTATAATAAATAGATACTATTCACTTATCAAATAAATTGAAAAAACATATAAATACAATAATTTGATAGTATTCAAATATCAAATAAATTGATAATGTATATAACTACAATAAGATGCTACAAATAAAAATAATTATCGCATATATAAACTAAATCAAGTAATAACTGTTTCTAAAAATTAATTGCTAAGTTATAAAGAAAAATAACTAACCTTTTTTCAAAAAAAAAGCAAAAATTCGCCTCCCCTCACCCCACTCAGCTGCCATGAACAGTGAGTTCACGGCAGCTTGAGAGGGGGAGGGGCTGGGGTATTTATAGGCTCGGGCCAAAGGCACCGGTTGATTTCAATGACCCGGTGCTAAAATTAATTCAATAGCACCGGGTCAAGGCAACAACCGGTGCCTTAGGCCCGAGCTCCTGGCAGCTGCCACGTTTCATTACCATAGGAACCGGTTATTCCTATAAACCGGTGCCTTTAGCGCAGTCTTCATTTGGTACCGGGTGGTGGTTCAGACCGGTTCCTATGGTGACGCATTGGAACCGGTTGGAACCACCACCCGGTGCCAATTGCCCTCCACTAGGTCGGTCGATGGCCAAAGGTACCCGCTGCTGTTGCAGCCGGTACCGATGGTACCCATCGTTACCGGCTGCAACAGCAGCCGGTACCTTTGGCCAGGACCGATGGCCCGTTTTCTAGTAGTGCTCCTTAGTGCTTGAGCGCACCATGTTTGTACGTGGAGGGGCTTGTAGTCTTGCGAGACCACACCAACCGCGTTTGTGGTGTGGCCGCCACAATGTACTAGGGGAACGAGGGCCTCGGTGGTTTGGCCGAAAGCTCGATGGTGCAGACAGCGGAGAGCATCCGGGAGAGGCCTTCTCAGAGACCCATTTGCGAGTGGGGAATGACCAGGGCTATCCACGGAGTTACCCGACCGGGAGCTTGACCCTTGCGAGGGGCTCCAATGAGGACTAGGGGGAAGCGTGAGCTTCTCGATACCTCGGGAAAAAGTCGCCGTGCCGGGAGTGATCCTTGACTCATCTCTTTACATTCCGCATTTACTTATTGCACTTAAGCTTCCGCATTTACCTCTAGAATTGCCTTGTGTCGTTGATAGGATAGGTTCTTTTGAGTGCTTTCCTTGACGTTTAGAGATAGTCACACATAAAAAAAACTAGTGCACATCTAGGTAGATCTTGTGTAAGTTTTTATATGTGCTTGAGCCTTTAGATTTTAGAATTCCCTAGTTCACCCCCCACCTAGGGCGTCTCGGTCCTAACACCACTCTGTAGTGGTGACGGCAGCGGCGGTAGCACGGGAACACGCGACGTGTTGCAGAGGGGACGAGGCGGCCCAGTGGCAGTGCGGCGTGGGGACGCGCGATGCTGCGGCATTGAGGGGACGTGAGGCGGTGGAGGGGAGTAGGCGAGGCGCGGTCGCGCGGCGGGCGGCGGTAGGGAGCAGGCGAGGCAGCGGGGAGCAAGCGAGAAGGCAGGCGGCGGCGAGTAGCGGACGAGGCACGGGTGCGGGGTCGCGGAGCTAAGGGCTTCTTTGGTTGGTGACCTGGCCAAGCTGCCTGGGCCAGGCAAGCAATCTAGGCCATCAGATTTGAGCGCCTGGGGTCAAGATTGCTGCCTGGGAGCAGCTGCCTGGCTCAGGTTACGAGGTGAGGTGGCAGCGGTGTCGGGGGAGGGTGGGGAGAAGACGCTGTCACGGCTCACGGGGAGATAAGGTTCGGTTTTTCGGCGAAAAACCAGAGAAGAAACTGTTTATCGGATTTTTTTTTACAGACTTGATCGGTAGTTAATTTCTGAAAACTGAATTTTAAAAACCGAACCTAACCAAATTTGCAGTTTTGACAGATTGCCCAGGCTTAATGACTCACACCCCAGGTCACCAATAAAAATTTCAATTAAGCATGGCATCCCATATGCTCCAGCCTTTCCACGAAGTGTCATTTCTTTAATTTCTTAATGAATTCAGAATACACAGGTTACTGGTTACAGTTTACAGGGTCCTTCCCCATTATGTGTTTAGCCATTTCAGCGAATGCGGGTTCACACTTAGCTGAACATTCGCCTTTGCAGGTCCCTTGAATAATTTCTGTCTCCAATTCCAGCAGTCTGCAGTTTATATCTAATAATGCTGTTAGAATGCATTAGATGGCTTTGATTTGTCAGGTATGAGACTACCAAATCATTTGTGGTAGTTCACTAGTAACGAAGAAACAAAATGATTTCCTCAATGTCTTTGCATATTGAAAAGAAAAGCATTCCAGATTTGAAGATCGTATCTAAAGTTAACACTGAACAAAATATTTATATTCAGATATAGTGATGACCTGATTCTTTGCCTAATCATAAACATTTCACGAAGTAAAGTAGCAGCCATCTATTTACCTTTTCATGTCAAGAAGATGCTATTCAAAAATGCATATCCAGTGACCACACCACCCTCATTTAGTGAAGCTGCCTTCGTTCTCATCAAACAACCACACTGGTAATTTATGATGATCTTGTCCTTGTTCCTGAATTATTCAACAATCAAATGTTCAGTGAAATATGGAGACATATGAATGCTAAAGCGGTTGACGATGTACTACCGCAGGTAAGCTCCAAATATCCCAAATTCAGAAACTGCATTCTCCCTGGCACAGGTGCCCTCGCGAACAAGATAGCAGGGAGATGATGGTGGGAAGATCCTTTGCATCAGGATGTATGCTGCAAGTTCATTGTTTCCATCCTTCCGCAGGCGAAGCAATGTGTCACGCAGTTTATCCCCATAAATATTGTTCCCTGCCCAGAACACCAAAGTTGCCCGTTGAGTCTGTGCTTCAGAAAAATTGACGATAGTTTGGAGATGGAGATCATACCGCCACCCTCCCTTTGCGGCTTCAGGACAAACGACTCCGGTGATTCAATAGCAGACATCACTATGTTATCATTCTCCAAGCTCCACAGTCCAGCAAAGCATTTCCGTATTTTCTCGATGTCGGTTTTGTTATCAAGAAATCTGGTAAGAAGTTCAGGTTAATGACAGAAGAAGAGCATCACTGTTATATACAGAACGGAATCAGATGGGCATGACCTTTTTATTTTTGCCCTCTTCTGATAGCTGTAAAATTATAGAAATAGCTCATTTTGGAATTCCCAGTTTAATTTCCATACGTAAAAGCAACCCACAAAGAGAGAAGCTGGTAGCCGACCCAGTCTGAAGAATAGGCAATATTACAAAATGTGAATTACCTCTCTAGAACATTATCCTTTGCTAGTTCCTGCTGAATCCTTTTTGTTCCAACAAGATGGTACGATATTGAAGGGCACTTTATTGCAGAAGATCGCTCAATCAAACTTCTTGCTCTCCATTCCTACAGAAAAAGAAGGGTACTTTAGTGAAAGCCAGCTACCTCGGTTACATAATATGAACATGTTATCGCCATAAATTAACAGATTAATTAATGGGCCGCGAGTGAGCTGGGCTTAATGAAGAAATTAAAAAAGACTTACGAATCAGCTCCTGCGTGAGCGTTTAGGCTATGTGGGCCATGTATCTTTAGATTTAGTTCAGTTTGAGTTAGAGATAGAGTCCGATATGGACACGTTAGTTTAGATTGTTGTCCAAGTCTCCGGACTATAAATATGTACTCTATGACATTTGTCAAGAAAGAACGTCATCACGTTTCGCAAACAACAAGTCTCGGCGCACCGCCACCCCTAATTCTAGGGTTTCATCCAAGTAAGCGTCATGCTGCCCTGATCGCTTCTTGCGATCATGGCAGCGTTGTTCTTACTTTTACTTTGGTATTACTCGTACTGAAGCGTTTTTTATGATGAGTAGTGCTAGTTATCATGATATTCGTAGCATGATTTTTAGTAGATTCATCGTGCTTTTGTTGCTTATCATCTACGAATATCATGTCATATCTGCGCGATCATGTTTTAATCTTATGCTAATTCTCGTTGCATAGAATTAGTTGCGCGGAGACAACACCCTGCTTCTTTTCTATCTAGTAGATCTAATATGTTATGGTTTGTTCTTATACTTAAGAATTGGCTTAATATCTGCTAGGTTAGGCCTTGCAAACGAGTTGGATGATCTGGTGACGTATTAGATGCCCTGCCTTAGTCTTAACAGGGAATTGATCCGAGAATCGGCTTTCGCTTATTCTTAGGCTTCTATTCTGGTTAAGGTTTGGTTGTTTATTATGCTCGCTAGGCCTAACTACGTGTAGAATGTTCCGATCTAGCAGTGAAGCTTTTACCGTCGTGGATTAGATTAGCTAGATTCAATTGAAGCATCTTTACAGTTATTTGCTTTATCCATTATCATCTGGATATGCAGATCCAATCTGACACCGGGACTCGATCGGCTCTTTAAAGCCGATACAAGAGTCGTCCCGGGGAGCCGACCACGGCTCGGACTAATGTTTACATGTGTTTGTGTATGCAGGCAAATCGTTGCAAGCACGTCCGCACCTTCCTGATCAGGTATAGGTCAGGTGGCACGCCCTGCGTCTTAGAAAACCGTGGCGTGTGCCAGGATTGCTGGTCGTTGACGAGGGAGCAGTGCCTGCCAGCGCCTCGGCGACCTCCCGGCTCTTCGTGTTGCCTATCGCTACTCGCCGGTGGGTTTTGACCGACAACATATTCTGGCACGCCTGGTGGGACCGTCATCAGCAACAACGCCCGCCGCAAAGATGACAGGACCTCAGGACCAAGCACCGATTCCGCCGGTCACCAAACCCGTCACATATGAAGAGCTGACTCCAGAACACAAGCAGAAATACGATGAGGTCAAAGCTCAGTTCGAAGCCGATCTCATCGGCTCTTTCGAGAGGACCCGCAACCACGGCATCAGGTGGAAGGGGTTCTCACCCGAAGGCGCTCTAGACAACGTTGACTTGTCCGTACCATCAGAGGAGCGCACCAGAACCCTGCGCCAGGAGATGAACTACATGGTGGCTCACACGCTTCATTGGCACTCAGAAAGCCGGGTGAATGAGCTTGAGCGTGTGGCACATCGTGTCGTCTAGGAGGTGATCAAGAACCAGTACTCCCCATCAGGACCAATCCTGGGGAGTCACAGGGGAGAAGCCTTGCTCCACTCTAGGTCACCAGTATCGTACTCGCTCACGGCCCCAGGACCGCAAGGTTCGCCAATCTACGTCGTCCACAAGATCGGCGGTGACCCTAGAGAAGGCCAGTTCCTGAGCGAGCCACCTAAGGAGATCCCGCACGGCTACACGTGCATGTACATACCTGACAGCATCAGTCCAACGCGCGCGGGACAGCTGGCAAATACGGGAGCTTCAGGGACAGATGCGGAGAAGCAGGCATGGCTAGCGAAGTACGCTACCGGGCCGTGTGCTGAGCCCTCGGCCCCAGGAGTTCTGAATGTGGAGCAAGTCAGTGCAATATTAAGGGACCAGTTCGGTATCTTGCCCAAGAGAAAGACGATCGGCTATTCTAAGCCATATCCAAGTGATTACGACTTGATCCCGTTGCCACCCAAGTATCGGCTCTCGGAGTTCACCAAGTTCAGCGGGTCAGAATGGGCCAGCTCTATTGAGCATGTGAGCCAATACCTAATGCAGCTCAGGATGATCTCAGTGTCGGATCCTCTAAGGATCCGTTTCTTCTCCCAGTCTCTCACGGGTTCAGCCTTTGGGTGGTATACATCACTGCCCCCAGATTCGATCCGGACTTAGAGGCAGCTAGAAGATCAGTTCCACACCCAGTATCACTCAGAGGCTGCTGAAGCCGGGATTGCCGAGCTCGCCCAAGTCAAGTAGAAGTGAGGGGAAAGTGTGTCGGAGTACTTGCAGCGCTTCAGAGAAGTTAAGAATCGATGCTACTTATCGCGCATCACAGAGAAGGAGGCAGTCGATTTGGCAGTTTTGGGGCTCGCTAAGCCGATCAAAGATCTGGCTTTTTAGTTGGAATTCACTTCTCTAGCGCACATGGTGCAGAAGCTCACAGCGTATGAACACTATCACCCGGAGCTGTACCAGGAAAAATTCAAGCGCCATGTAAACATGGCACAAGCAGATGACTCCGATGATTCTAGCGGGGAACAAGAAGTGGCTGCGGCAGAATGGACCTGGGGGGCAAACCCCGTCCCGTGCAAGTGGGTCAAACAGAAGGGGCTTGTGAAGGGCTTTGACTTTGACGTGGCTAAGGCAGAGCAGATATTCGACTTACTACTCAAGGAAAAGCAGTTGAAGCTCCCAGAGAATCACAAGCTGCCAACAACGCAAGAGCTGCAGGGAAGGCTGTACTGCAAGCGGCACCACTCGTTCACCCATGCCACGAATGACTACAAGGAGCTGCGTCGGCAGATCCAATCGGCTATCGAGCAAGGCCGATTGATTCTGGCCCAACACACGATGAAGGTGGACAGTCAACCATTACCACAAGCTAACGTGGTGGAGCTATCGGATTCTAGACCTAAGGGCCAGAACTTGGCGTTCCAGATTAACATGGCGGGACCCATGCGCCGCCGTGACGAGCAGAGGAAAGAGGCCGCTTCTGGCAAACGAGCCCAGGATGAAGACGAGCTGGAGCAGCAACATGTTACTGAAGAACAAGTGCGTCACATCCGCAATCAACTCCCAACTTGCAATCGGCTTCTTGAAAAATACCAGTATCAGTACAAGTTGCGCCGCCGATATGAATCGGAAGACGAGGAGTATGAGCACTGTACAGGGAGGACGTTGGGGAGGCGCCAGGCTATGCGCGACCACTGGCATTGCCCGTTCTTCAGGTATTGTTGGAATTCCGGCATGAGCCGATTGCCTACTATCGATGATTGCTTGGAGTGCAGGCCTCGGGGGCGTCAGCAAGGCGAGACGTTGGTGTTCCAGTGCTTGGGGCCCAAAGCACGTCACGACAACCATATTGAGCGGCCATCCAAGGATGATCTTGAGCTAGAAGGGGGAGATAAGTATCATCATCCACGATAGTGTCCTGACGGGCTCAGCCGCTCACAGAAGCGAAGAGTGCAGCGCTTACGCAATCTCGAGGAGGCAGAATCAAGGTACCTCGACGTGCTGAGGAAAGCGCGTCCGGATCTCGCGGAGCAAGTCAGGCACCCACGAAGGGTGGAAAGGTGCCCTCCAAGGAGGGAGTGGCGCCCCAAGCAGCCAAGAGCCGATGAAAAGCCATCGGCTAATGTGAATATGGTGTTCGTGCTCCCGTCGGAGTTTCGGGCACCCCAACCAGAGGAATTGGTCGTCGCGCAGCTGGATCTTGGTCCACAGCCGATCATCTTCGAGAAGCCCAAGGAGAAAAGCTACAAGCACCTGAAGGTATTATATCTCAAGGGCCTCATCGACGGCAAGCCTGTGAACAGGATGTTGGTCGACACTGGCGCCGCGGTCAATCTAATGCCGTACTCAGTACTGTGCCGATTGGGTCGTTTTGCTGCTGATCTTATCAAGACCAACGTGATGCTCAATGATTTCAACGGCCAACCATCGGAGGCATAGGGCATCCTCAATGTGGAGTTGACAGTTGACCGCAAGATCGTCCCAACCATGTTCTTCATCGTCAACAGTAAGAGTACGTACACAATGCTGCTTGGGAGGGATTGGATTCACGTCAATTGTTGTGTTCCTTCCACGATGCACCTGTGTTTGGTCCAATGGGATGGCGACGAAGTAGAGGTGGTCCGTGCAGATGACTCCAGCGAGGTTTCGCTCGCAAACATGAACGCCTAGGACGTAGAAGGGCAAGAGCCGATCTCAGGGATCACACTGGAAGACTGTGATCGGATCGAAGCAACAAAAAACAGATTGAGGCTGGTCTTATCCACTGGCCTCATAGAATAAATACATCCTGGCACGCTACGGAGCCTAGCAGGTTTAGAGAGGCCGGTCCTAGCGACCGGCCCCAAAAAATAGACAATTCTTGTTTAGAGTCGAAACTGTTACATTGTGGAAAGACTTTAACCTGCTCTGGCAGTTGGTTAATTAATGAGCATTCAGTTTCGAGTGGTAATATAGAGACGGCCGGCCTGAGCGGTCGGCCGAAAATTTTCTTTTGTCATCTCCCCATGTTTGCTGTCGAAGTGGCAGATGATGACGAGTCGCCTGCGTCCACAGTCAATTTTACAGGCGACGGCAAGTTGGGGTACGGGTTTACATCAGCTGACGATTTGAAGGAAGTTGATATCGGTCCCGGGGATAAGCCGCGACCAACATTTATCAGCAAGAAGCTAGACCCGAGCCTGGTGAGCCGATGATAGCACTGTTGAAGGAATATCGGGATTGTTTCGCGTGGGATTATACTGAAATGCCTGGTCTGGATAGGAGCATCGTCGAACATCGGCTCCCGCTTAAGAAAGGATTTCGTTCGTTTCAACAACGAGCAAGGCAGATGAAGGCTGAAGTCCTGGAGGAGTTCAAGAAAGAGGTGCAAAAGATGTTGGACGCAGGATTCATCAGGCCATGTAGGTATGCAGAATGGATCTCCAGTGTGGTCCCTGTATAGAAGAAGGATGGCCGATGGAGAGTCTGCGTGGATTTCAGAGACCTCAACAGAGCGACGCCAAAGGACGAATATCTGATGCCCGTGGCAGAAACATTGATCAACGCCGCTGTCGGTCACAAAATGCTGAGCTTTATGGATGGTAACGCCGGCTACAACCAGATCTTCATGGCCCTAGAGGATATAAGCAAGACCGCGTTCAGAGTACCAGGCGCGGTCGGCTTGTTCGAGTACTTGGTTATGACCTTTGGATTGAAAAACGCCGATGCAACGTATCAACGCGCCATGAATTACATTTTTCATGATCTCATCGGCAAGCTGGTAGAAATCTACATTGATGATGTCGTGGTCAACTCCACATCGGCTGGGGGGCATCTGGAAGATTTGCGTAAGGTTTTCGAGCGGACTCGGAAGTTTGGGCTCAAAATGAACCCGAAGAGATGTGCCTTTGGCGTATCGGCCGGTCAGTTCTTATGATTCCTGGTACATGAGCGAGGAATCGAGATCGGCTTGAAGAGTCAAGAAGCGGTAAAGACAATGAAGCCGCCTACTACGAAGAAGTAATTACAGAAGCTCATCGGCAAAATCAACTTTGTCAGACGATTTATTTCCAATCTGTCTGGGCGTATCGAGCCGTTCATTGGTCTGGTGAAGATCAAGTCCGAGGATGAGTTTCACTGGGGGGCAGAATAGCAGCAGGCTTTTGATGAAATCAAGGAATATTTGTCGAAGCCTCCAGTATTAGTTCCGCCTCAACAGGACAGGCCTTTCTACGTGTACTTGTCCGTGGGTGACACTTCCATCGCATCGGTTCTGATCCAGAAGCATGACGATCAGGAGAGGGTTGTCTTCTACCTCAACAGGCGCATGTTGGACGCCGAGACCTAGTACCCTGAGATTGAAAAGCTTTGCCTTTGTTTATTCTTTACATGTACATAGCTTCGACATATTTTGCTCTCGGCGGAAACGATCTTCATATGTAAATCGGATGTCATCAAGCATATGTTGTCGGCTCCTATTCTAAAAGGCCGACTAGAAAAATGGATGTTTGCGTTGTCAGAATTCGATATCCGATATCAACCTGCAAAGGCAGTCAAGAGACAGGCACTGGCGGATCTCATTGCAGACAGGGTCAACACTGACGTGTCCACACTTTTTTTACGTGCCTGGGCCATGTTTTTTGACAGATCGGCTTGTGATGATGGGTGCGGCGTAGGAATTCTTTTGGTATCGCCTCGTGGGTCGAC
Organism: Panicum virgatum; assembly: GCF_016808335.1. Classification (NCBI taxonomy): domain Eukaryota; kingdom Viridiplantae; phylum Streptophyta; class Magnoliopsida; order Poales; family Poaceae; genus Panicum; species Panicum virgatum. The sequence goes on along the minus strand of NC_053149.1, from coordinate 42,927,425 downwards.
TTATTCTTTTTCCATCAGGATGACTACTCTATGCACCAATAATTTAGCAGAGTATGAGGCCATTCGCAAGGGGATGGAATTACTCCTGGAAGCTGGTGCAGAAGCAGTGGAAATATTTGGGAATTCGAAACTGGTGATTTCTCAGCTCACGGAGGAATATAAATGTGACAGCGAGGCTCTTTTTTTTATATGGATGCAGTGCAGTGAGTTGATGTCACAATTCATGTACATTAATTTCCACTGGATTCGAAGGACTTTGAACAGTGAAGCCAATGACTTGGCACAGATGGCTTCCGGATATAAGGAAACAGCCAATGGGGTCGATGTAGAGGTTTAGTTTCTAGAACCTGGAGACTGGAGAGCCGATATCTTCAATTATTTGAAGGATTCGGCTCAGGGGGTACCCAGAAGGATAAGACTCAAAGCTATGAAGTATGTTCTGATAGGGGACGACATGTTCTACAGGACTTTGGAAGGACTGCTGCTTAAATATTTGGGGCCTTCGGAGTTGAATCGGATCTTGCATGAGGTTCATGAAGGAGCCTGCGGTACTCATCAATCGGCTCATAAGATGAAATGGCTGATTAGACGATCGGGATATTACTGGCCTACCATGCTTGAGGATTGCTTTAAATATTACAAGAGATGTCAGGCATGTCAGAGATTTGGAAAGATTCAGATGGTGCCGGCATTAGTAATGAATCCTATCATTAAGCCATGGCCATTCAAGGGTTGGGCCATGGTTATGATTGGCCAGATTAACCCGCCATCTAGCAAAGGTCACCAATGGGTGTTAGCTGTCACGGATTATTTCACAAAATGGGTGGAGGCGGTACCCATGAGGTCGGTGGCATCGAAAGATGTGATCAGTTTCGTTAAAGAGCACATCATTCATAGGTTTGGGATTCCTCAGACCATTACGACCGATGGAGGATCGGTCTTTATATTGGAGGAATTTAGAAAGTTTGCCGATGACACGGGGTTCAAGCTGATCAGATCATCCCCATATTATGCCCAGGCTAATGGACAGGCTGAAGCATCCAACCAGAGCCTTATCAAGCTGATCAAAGGGAAGATCGATGAATATCCTAGGCGCTGGCATGAGGTGTTGTCAGAAGCTTTGTGGGCATATCGTATTTCATGTCACGGATCCATCAAGATGTCACCATACCATCTGGTCTATGGTCAAGACGTTGTGTTGCCATGGGAGATCACTGCTGGATCAAGGTGTGTTGAGTTTTAGAATGATCTATCGGCTGAAGAGTATGCAGCCTTAATGAGTGATAATGTGGAGGATGTTACAGAGCTAAGACTTTGGTCACTCGAGAAGATCAAGGAAAACAAGGCTAAAGTTGCTCGTGCATACAACAAAAAGGTCAAGCCGAAAGAATTCCAAGTTGGAGACCTAGTTTGGGAGGCAGTGCTACCATTGGGAACTAAAGACAAGAAGTATGGTAAGTGGTCTCCTACTTGGCATGGACCGTATAAGGTTGATCAGGTCCTGCCTGGAAATGCGTACATGCTTGAAGAATTAGATGATGTCAAGTTTCCTGTAGCCGTCAATGGCCAACACCTCAAGAAATATTTTCCGAGTATGTGGGAAGGCGACTAACAAGAGCTGATGAGATCCATCTGGCTGCATTATAAAAGGCCAACACGTTGAGTTGGCCAGTAAAAAAAGAGAATAAAAAAATGATGAGATAGGCCAATACGTTGAGTTGGCCAGTAAAAAAAAGGCAAAAATGAGATAGGCCAACACGTTATCGGGAAGCTACAGGAGATCACCAACAAATTGCTGATGCCGCCAACACTGCTGATACCAGTATGACGAGCAAACTTTATTTCTTATTGCAAAATACTTGGGAATTTTGAATTTAAATAGCTTAGCTCCTCAGTGATATGCTAGATTCCTACCAGAGTCATATATACACATTTAAAAACCTTATACATATGCTGCTTGTGTTTGCGTTGAGCATTGTCAAATTCTTTGTGATCCTTGTGAGATTCGCTTCATATTTTTAAGATCAAGATCACGTACACTCCATGTACTCAACCACTCATATGCTGACTTCTACACTAGAAGTTACGCAAGTATATGCCTTCCATCCATAAAAATGCTCCATTCTTTTTTTGACAGAACTCTTTATATTCATCATGTAGAAAGATTTGGGCTATGTAAAACAAAAAAAAGAAAAAATATAAATGTTCGTGCCCCAAAAAGCATAAAAAAATGGAGAAAGAAAAATGAAAGATAGCTCATATCTCAGTAAAAGATAAAAGGAAGAGTTCTGCAAAAGGGGATGCGAGTTCCAGCCACAAAAATTCCACACACATGCACATCTTGATCTGATTGTATGACTTGCTTTCTCTATTGGATCCGGTCTTTGACTTTGCAACATGTGCGACCCGAGTATGCTACCTCTTCATTCCCTACCCAGAACTCCACAAAAAGCCATACTAGAGATAGGGAGAAAGGAGGCAATATAATGTCTTGGTGAGGAATCATACACATTGAGCGATTTGAGAGAATCATTTGAGGAGTGAAGTTATTTTCTGTTCAAAAGATCCAAGTTGTTTAGCAGGAGGAGTAAAGTCGATTCGTCTCTTTGCGTCAGCTATCAGTAAAGAATCAGCTATAGGAAGAGCAACATCAGAAGAGCTGAGGCGCTGAGTCCATCATGCAGATTGAGGCGTCGACTATACAAAGTTTCAAAGCATTCATACTTTGAAACTGGGGGGCATGTGTTATCGCCATAAATTAATAGGTTAATTAATAGGCCGCGAGTGAGTTGGGCTTAATGAAGAAATTAAAGGAGGCTTACGAATCGGCTCCTGCGTAAGCGTTTAGGCTATGTGGGCCATGTATCTTTAGATTTAGTTCAGTTTGAGTTAGAGATAGAGTGCGATATGGACACGTTAGTTTAGATTGTTGTCCAAGTCTCCGGACTATAAATATGTACTCTATGACATTTGTCAAGAAAGAACATCATCACATTTCGCAAACAACAACTCTCGGCGCACCGCCACCCCTAATTCTAGGGTTTCATCCAAGTAAGCATCATGCTGCCCTGATCGCTTCTTGCGATCAGGGCAGCATTGTTCTTGCTTTTACCTTGGTATTACTCGTACTGAAATGTTTTTTATGGCGAGTAGTGCTAGTTATCCTGATATTCGTAGCATGATTTTTAGTAGATTCATCGTGCTTTTGTTTCTTATCATCTACGAATATCATGTCATCTCTGCGCGATCATGTTTTAATCTTATGCTAATTCTCGTTGCATAGAATTAGTTGCGCGGAGACAACACCCTGCTTCTTTTCTATCTAGTAGATCTAATCTGTTATGGTTTGTTCTTATACTTAAGAATTGGCTTAATATCTGCTAGGTTAGGCCTTGCAAACGGGTTGGATGATCCGGTGACGTATTAGATGCTCTGCCTTAGTCTTAACAGGGAATTGATCCGAGAATCGGCTTTCGCTTATTCTTAGGCCTCTATTCTGGTTAAGGTTTGGTTGTTTATTACGCTCGCTAGGCCTAACTACGTGTAGAATGTTCCGATCTAGCAGTGAAGCTTTTACCGTCGTGGATTAGATTAGCTAGATTCAATTGAAGCAACTTTACAGTTATTTGCTTTATCCATTATCATTTGGATATGCAGATCCAATCTGACACCGGGACTCGATCGGCTCTTTAAAGCCGATGCAAGAGTCGTCCCGGGGAGCCGACCACGGCTCGGACTAATGTTTACACGTGTTTGTGTATGCAGGCAAATCGTTGCAAGCACATCCGCACCTTCCTGATCAGGTATTGGTCAGGTGGCACGCCCTGCGTCTTAGAAAACCGTGGCGTGTGCCAGGATTGCGGGCCGTTGACGAGGGAGCAGTGCCTGCCAGCGCCCCAGCGACCTCACGGCTCTTCGTGTTGCATGTCGCTACTCACCGGTGGGTTTTGACCGACAACAGAACCCCAAATATCTTTTTTCAACTTCCACGTTCTGACAAAAATATTTGATGCTCCTGTAGGTCAACATCTAATGAATCAAATTAAAAACGAAGATTTAAAGAGTTTCCTGATGGAAGCTGTAAGAAAACATACTGCTTGTGAAGGGTAATCGTTCGGTGAGTAACCTGCTCTGAAGTAGACGAGCAACTGGCCACCCATTCCTACATGAGAAAAGGTAACAAGGTTTTATGTTATACTTGTATCATTGAATCTGACATCCATGCGAATTTTCTTGAAGAGAAAAGTGAACGTACACCATGAGTGTACCATCAGACCAGAGCTCCCCTTCTGCTTGTATTGCTGCCAGCGTTTTGCGAATAGTTGTGACCCCATACGTGACACAGAGTTAAAGAGAAGGGTTAGTTGGATCCATGCCACTACAATTTCTTGAAATTGGATTTCATATTGAAATCCACAGAGTTGTGGTGGCATGAATCGAATTTTCCCTTAAGAGAAACATCTTGATATAATTTTGAAAACGTAAAATTGGGATACAATTTGAAAACGATGAAACACTATACACCTTTCCAGTGTCAAATTAGTTCCTGAAGATTTTAATATTGTTTATCAAATGTGAAGGATATCTTTCTTTCAGGGCAACAGTGATCCAATACTGGTCATACATATATCTCTCTTCTTCTTGAACCACCACCAGGACTACTGCACTGTATATGACAGAAACTTCAGCCAGTGAAGACTTCGGAAGTCAAGTACATTTTGAACAAGAAGCTATGCATCATCCATACGTAACCTTGGATTGTTGTACTCTGCCCATGCTCTAGCTAGCGCTTCAGCATGCTGGGTGATAGCTGTGTTCCTAACAACATTCGTTTGATCAAAACCGAGCTCCCTCTCTTGCATTCTAACCAGGTTTCTGCATAGAGTATCCAGCTGTTCATGTTATGTATTGGCAAAACAGAACGAAAAACAAACAGGAAAAAAAAGGAAAATGATTCATATACAACTGGAACACGACTAGTGTTATTATATAGGTCCAATTTAAATCTGACTCCCCATTTTGAACTATAAGTACTACAGCCTAGTTGCACGTTCTGGTTGTATGTATAGCATTGTTGGGAAAAAAAACTGTCCAGTAAAAATATCAAGAACGCAACTCTAATAATGCATACATTTAATATAATTAATTAATTAATTTCCAGGATTCACTGCAAGTACGGAAATAAATAAAAACTGTGGAATTTATTCATGCATATGTAGACTTGTAGCCAGGGCCAGGGTTGCAAAGAAACCATGAAGTCACAATATGTGTTCAGGGTGAGGAATTTGATTTCTGAATTAGACATGGTACGTTCACTTCTTGGCCAGCGGTGACCAATTCACATTCATTTGTAGAACGCCCCCCAACACATGAATGAGATATATCGGATAGGAATAGGATCTCATATGCCTTTTTTCCTGACCTATGAAGCTCAGATACGCCACAAGCAAGGCCATTGGAAGATGTAGAATTGTAGAAATGGTGTTGAGCTCCACTTGAAGAAGCAAGTCAGTTGCTCCATCTACCATGTAGTCTGACCTTATAAGGCCTAAACGAATTTCCTGAAAAATTTATCCATAATTAACCATTTGTTAGGTTAGCAAGAACTTTTAGATTTTTTTAACTGATGACTGGAACTGAAAGAAGCTGCGTGGTTACCTCTTTCTTGTTTAGTTCCATCATCTCAGAGTGAATATCTAAAAGCCTTTTAGTGAACAAATCCACCTGTTTCGTTCTGAAAGAGAAATATTGCAAATGCCAGGTAACGAGAGTATACAAAACTGAAAACACTTGTGAAAGCTTTTTTAAGTAATTGATTGTAAATATGCTCCTAAATATTGCACTTCATTAACAGATAAATAGAGATAAAAATAATCATTTTTTTATTTAGTACTGGATTTATGCCCAACTCAATGACTCTGCAAGTTTGATTCATGGCCACTGGACCATTTGATGTTGATGGTGAATCCCTTTTAGGCCGGCCTGCTTTCCGTTTCAAGAAAATCAAACTTTCATTTATTGTGTTAATGCAAATGGAAATAACCTTGCCAAAGTCTGTTGCAAGAACTCCCCGTCCAAGCTCACACGGTCTGTAGCTCGTTAAAAAGAGGAGCCAACTCAAGCGCCTGCTCCCAATAAAATTTTGGAAACGCCATTGGCAAAAGAGAAAACGGAGCATGCAGCAGACCAACGCCTTGGGCTTTTCCTGATCTCTGCAGCCAAGAGTATGTCCATTGTCAATTTTCTATTATCATAATGACAAAAATCTATCCAGAACTGCTGTTTTATAATCGAGATGTAAGGTCCAAGAATTGTCAATCCATAGGTCTGTGATTAGAATTTGGCGTACTTACTACAAAAGTTTCAATAATCTAAACCGACAAACATAAGAGCACTTGAATAAATGAGTTCTAGAATGTTAAAGGGAGCCCTACTTGGAAGCAACTCAGTGAGTTTCTTACTAGCGAGATGGCATAGTTGCAAGGCGCTAAGATATAGTGACATCTATCACACAGCAATAGCTAGCTAGTAGCTATCATAACTTTCCTTATTAGTTACTCCCTCTAGTTCCCTAAAACATGTCGTTTTAAACATCGACACGGTCTTTGAAATATAACTTTTTGAAATACAACTTTGACTACTAATTTTTTCTATGAAATATTTTAAAAATATAGTCAAATATGCTTTTATGAAACAATGTTTCGAGATGAATCTACTCATACTATTTTCGCATCTCACAACAACTCATAAAAATTTATTTGTAGTCAAAGTTTAAAATAGTTGACTTAGGACAAACTCAAAACGACATGTTTTAGGGAAGTTGTCACACCCGGTTTTAAGGACAAAACCGAATGCATAACTATATGTATGCCAGGATCAAGTTTCATACGTATAGAGACATCATAAGTGAATAATCAGTAACAGTATCACGTAAAAGAGAATTACAACAAATAGAAGATTATCAGAGTTATACAGCTTATCCTGGAAACGAAGGCTCCAAACTTCACAGGCAATCGACTGGGGGTTGCGTACGCCTAGAACTCAGCAACATCTTCAAAATACTTCTTACACCTTCTCCTTCTGAGCAGCAGTAAGCAAGGGTGAGTACACTTATGGTTGGTACTCAGCAAGGCCACAAGAAATAACCAGAATGTGATTTATATCCATCTTTAAGTTTATTAATCATGTGAGGGTCCAAGCCGCTCTTGACCGTGAGCACGGCTAACCGGTTAGTTTTAACTCTGCAGAGGTTGTACACTTTCACCACAATTCGCGTAAAAGTTCCGAAGAACTTTGAACCCAACCACGCAATGTGCTAGCTAGGCACAATACCACACTTCCAAGGTGTGATTGCATAGGGACGCTACGAGGCCTTTACAAAGAATCCCTATATGTATGTGTTGGTCCCTGCCGTTGCGGTCTATCAGAAGACACAGCTTCCTTCACCCGCTCCACAACACAAACTCATAACCACCAAGCGAAACAACCCCAACACAACATATAGTTCATCTAATTACTTAGCCAAGACCAGAGCCATATAGTATTGTGGTTGTACGGTTTTCTTGGGTGGTTCTCCATGTTCCAATTAAATCAAGTACTCTTGTATATAAGCATAGATAGAAAGATGGTTAGGGTCACTTGCCTTTCTCCAACGAAAAGCTACTCTTACTACTCTTCAGCTTTTGCTCACTTGCAATTCTTGATTCTTCAAGCTTCAACAACGATCCGCCTACTCGAAGTAATCATCGAGCAAACATACAAAGCAAACAACAAGTACAACTAAGAACAATATACCAAAACAAAAGAAAGGCATAAAAAGAATGCACTAAAGGATAGGGCTCGTTGCTATGATTACGAGAGCGCAAGAAACGCGAAAAATGGAGCTAAAACGGCGATTCTATGGGTTAAACGGTGAGTCAGGAATTTATTAGTCACAATTAACCAAAGGGTTAAGGACTAACAGAAAAGATTTGTAAGACACAGAAAACTATGCTCACAGAGGATAACAAGGTCATAAAGCTATCGCACACGTTGCAAGGATCACTTGAGCGCGAGAATCGATGAAAACGGAGTTGAAACGAAGAAGTTATGATTAAAACAGGGTTCTATGGACTTATCTTCGATAGATTTTAAAGAAAAGGGGCTAGCTATAAAGAAACCAAGGACTAAAATGAGATTAAACCTAAACTACAGGGGTTAGCTTGCAAAACTATGCACTAAGGATGGCGGGTTCTATTTTGGAAAAGCTCAGGGTGTTTTCCGTAAAGATTTGGACTAAAACAGAAATAGTTTTGAACTGCGATGGACGGAGGGTTGATTTTGGAAAAATGGAGGGGTTTATTTGCAAAAATGACCACGGTTGACCGGTATTTGGTTTAGTTGACTCGGGTCATATTAGATCTGGGCCGCTGGATCTAAATCGGACGGCGGGAGTGGATTGGGGTGGGCTGGCGGCGGCGCAGAGCGCCGGCGGCGGCGCACGGCAGAGAGTCTCCGAACTTCGCAGAAAATGACCGTCCGGGGCCCGAAATCGAGCGCGACTAGGCCGGGGAGCAAACGCGCGGGGCGGGAAAGTGATCTAGGGCAGCGGCGCGGGCTCTCATGGCCGGAGTGGAGCTCGCGGCGGCTCATGGCGGGGCGGCGGCGACGGTGAGCAGGACCGGTCGGAAACAAATGCGAGGGAGGGGGAAACGGGCCGGCGAGTTCCTCTACCTCGACGCGAAGCTCCGAGATGGTTCGAAGACGGCGGGGTGCGACAGAACGGCCACGCGGCGGCGACTCCGAGCTCCAATCGGCACGGCGGCGGAGGATAGGGTTTTGCGCGCGGTAGGAGGCGGCTCTGGGGCGAGCGGCGGCGGAGCAGAGCCGGTGGGCGCGGGCGCGCGCGCAGGAGCGAGAAGGGGAGGGGAGAGAAAAAAAAGGCCGGAGAGCTCCCTTGCTACCTTGCGAAACTCTGGGGCGGTGAACTTGTCGAGGAGAAGGCACGGGGTCGACGGCGAAATGGCGACGACTCGCGAGAAGGAAGACACCACGACGAAGAGTACGACGAGCTGAGCACTAGGGTGGTGTCGGATTTCACCGGAGATGCACGGATGCGGAGGATGGTGGGATTCTGGGGAAAAGATTATTTTAGGGATTCCCAAACAATGAGCCTCCCTATGGGTAGTCTATATTTTTGTGTGGAGTTGCCATGAGAGGTTGGTTTAATGTACAGGGAGAAAAGCCTCACTATCCCACATCAACTAGTAATGTGGTACTAAACCTCCATCCCATGCTAAAGGGCTTTACGTGCCTTTAGTCCATTAGGGAACACACGAATGGGCCCTTGAGGTCCATGAGAGATTTACGTACTTTTGATAGACTTAGCCCATTTAAAATTCGGAATTAATTATTTTCGAAATTAAAATAATTCTAGAAAAATCTAGAATTCATATTTAAAGTCCGAAAAATATTCCAAATGGCCCGAAAATTCTAGGAAAAATCCTAGAAATATATTGGGACCTAACGAACTCAAATAAAATATTTGGAGCTCGTGAGAAGATTTGGAAGAGCCTCTAAAAATTAGAGTTTTCTCTAGGGAAAATGGGAAAAGAATCCAGAAAAATCCGAAAAATTCCCGGGAAGAACTTTTGATGATAGAACACGTTTTGAAAGGTTTTCACACTCAACAACACTATGCATGTGACATGAATGCATCACCAGAAGAACAACATCATTTAATTTGAAAAACAACCAATATTTATTTTCTTTTACACTAAATTCTCTGTGAAGAAAAATAAATGTTGAGAAAATTTTAAAATTATGAGAAAATTATTGTTTTATTTTTAATTTTAATCACATCCTGAAATTCAAAAATTTCAGGGTGTGACAGATGTGAGGAGAGTACTTAGAGCAACTCCAACAGCCTTGCTATCCTAAATGGTTGCCTAAAAAAAGGAAAATCTAGAAAACCTGCATCCAACAGCCTTGCTATCCATCCAGGCTGGCTATCTGGCTGGCTATTTTCCCCTCCTACCTAGCCAAATATAGCAGCCACTCCCCCTGGCTATCCATCCGCTCCCGCGCTCTTTTCTGCGATTCGCGCCTTCCCCGCCATTCCCTTCTCCGCTCGCGCCTTTCCCTGCGCTTTCCTGCCGCACTCACGCCGGAGCCCTCGCGCCACCGCGCGCTCACCCCGTCGCCTCGTGCCGCCCTCGCGAGGCCGACCTCGCGCCACCCTCGCGCCGTCGCCCTCCCATCGCCCTCGCGCTGCCCTTGTTCCGCCACCATCCCGCCGCCCTCGCACCGCCTTCTGCCACCGTGCAACCACCCTCGCGCCGCCTTCCCGCCATGCTCCCGCCGCCGCCCTCCAAGTACTTGAACGGGCTGAGCTCTCCAACCAAGCCAAATGGGCCATGATCATAGATAGAACGACTGGGCCATGATCCAACAAGACTCATTTGAATATACAAACTCCAAATTTTAGCCAGCCTGTTGGATTCCCCTTTGTTTGGAGAGCCTTCCGTAGTTTTAGAAGGCTGTTATATCTCCAAATTTGGCCAAGGATTTAGCCAGGCTGTTGGAGTTGCTATTATATGGAACGTATCCGTGTGTTTTTAGACACATGGTAGCTCTAATTACATGGAATTAGAATGACTTTTTTTCTTCTATTGCTAACGACCTTCAAGATGGGACTTCCATGTAGCTATATCAAAATGGAAAATAAAAATTCATTTACGTGGTAGGAAGGTACCAGTGTTACTTTCAAGTCCTTTTTCCCAGTTTTACGGTGGTAGGTAGCTATATCTATATACTAGGTGATTCCCCCCGCATTGCTACGGGATTTGAGGGAGGATTTTGATAACCTATAACCAAAAGATGCAAAAGTTTTTAGACTGAATTTGCTGAAAACATAAAATGGTGTATTTTCTATTAAAGGAAACTTGTCATGGGGCTAATGAACATATGGAGAAAATTAGTAAAAATAGAACTGATATTCACATAAAAATAGATACATTTTGTTTAACACACAGTGGTAGTCTTGGCGTGAAGATGTAATTATAATAGTAGCTGACACACATGCATCAACGCTCAATTACCTTTTTCTTCTTATGAAATCATTTACCAATGAAATAAAATAACAAATCTCATAGGAATTTATAGATAAAAAGAATGAATGTGGAAATAAATTAAAGAGTAAAATGCACTGGGGGTCCTTAAACTAGTTGACATGTTCTGTTTAGGTCCATGAACTACGAAAGTGCACTTCTGGGTCCCTAAACTTTTTAAGTCGTTCACCGCAGGTCCATACGCATCCATGTGGGCAGCTAGCGCTGATGTGGCACACTGACTAAGCGCCACTCTTTCTTCTTCCTCCAGACATGGGTGCTAGAGCTCGAGCAGAGATGCTGAAATCGCCCGCTCCGGCCATCCCCGACCGCAGCGGTTTGATTCCTTTGGTGGGTAGCTGCGCCACCCCCACCAGAATCTCCTCCCTCACTCCGCGAGCCTCGCTCGAGCTTCCCCAGGCCCGAATCGAACTTTTCCCCGCCGGCCGCCATTAGAGGCTGCCCAGAGCTCCGCCCCCACCATCGACGTCCCCCTTCCGGCCATCCTCCACCCCAACTGATAGCAGGAATGGATCCAAGGTGAGCTCCTCCAGCTCCACACCCCCTTCCTCGGCCCGTTCCCATGCTGCACCGCCGGGAACGGTTGTGCCACCGCGCGCCGCCGCTCGCGGCCGCCGCCGCACGCCGCAGGCCCAGCCCGTGCTTCCCTAGGCCGCGCCGACGTGCGCACCGGGACCGCGTCCTCCTGCTGGTCGCCGTGCCGCCTTGCCCTGCCGCCGGCTGGCCTTGTCGCCGGCGGAAGCCTCGCGCCGCCGCACACCATGGCGGGCGCCGCGGCAAGGACGTTGCCCCGCCGCGGCTGACCGAGCGCCGTCCTAGCCCGCTTCGCCTCTCCGACCTGCCGCGCGTCGGCCCGCCGCCGCCGAAGCACGCCGACCGGAGAGGGGGAGCCGGATCCGACAGCGCGCCGATCCGCCATGGCCGGCCGAGCTCCACCGCGCGCAGATCCGCCATGGCCGGCCGACCTCCGCCACCTGCAGATCCGCCATGGCCTTGCTCGCCCGCCGCAGCTCCGCGCCGGCGAGGTAGAGGAGTACGTGGTCGCCGGGGCGTCGGGCTGGAGGGCCCCTCCGCCGCCAGCCTCGCCTCGCCGGGGCTCCGGCCCCTCCGCCGCGGCTCACTTCACCGGGGCTCCGGTCCCTCCGCCGCGGCTCGCCTCGCTGGCGGCGCAGGGGGGAGAGAGGGGGCGGCGCCGGCTAGAAATGGGAGGCGAAGGCGCGGTGCAGGGGGAGAACGGGGAGAGAGAGAAAGAGAGAGAGCGCCTAGTCAGCGTGCCACATCAGCGCTAGCTGCCCACATGGATGCGTATGGACCTGCGGTGAACGACTTAAAAAGTTTAGGGACCCAGAAATGCACTTTCGGAGTTTATGGACCTAAACAGAACATGTCAACTAGTTTAAGGACCCCCAGTGCATTTTACTCTAAATTAAATTACAAAAATGGAGCAAACTATATTGCAACATATATATGTATATTAAGAGCTACATATCACCATCCCAGCAAATTGAAAGAAACGATATTGGTCGAGGTAGGTGTGTCGGAGCAATGATCCTTGGGGATCATGCATATTGTAGATGAAATGACATGCATCATATGAAACTATAGTCCAGAGGAATATATATAAGACATATGAAGAAAGAGAAAATTAGGACTTGGATGGTGGTGCGTATTCATTTTCTCATATAAGTGGTTCAAATGTAGAGATAAATAAAATAATTGGTTGTTTGGTTGCTCGCATAGATGGTTCAATTGTAGAGATTACACTGAAAGTTATGTGAGTGATCTCTTGGATGGAATCATGGACTTTTGGATTCCTATTTGGTTTAATTAATGATCAGAGAAGAATGAAATCAAACAGACATCCATGTAATTGACAGAAAACGTGCATGGAGTTGATCGGACGGTTGGAGTATTCAAGGTGATGTGGCTGCTTGAGAGAAGAGAGAATTAGCATTTATTGCACTTAGTGAGGACCAATTATATAAGATATATAGATTAGTGATCAAAGTTTAGAAAGTTTTTTTAGGCTATGTTAGGCTACCAAATATAGGAGGGGGTTTTTTTTGTAGGAAGATTATATTATTGAATATTGACGAAAAATTGCATCAAATCTACCTATCCTTGTCCCACTTATCACCTCATCGATGGTTTTTTGTTTGTAAAGTTTGCTCATATGAGTTCCCACTTGCCAACTAGGTTTATGATGGCCATTCCATGACATAATGCACACTTCGGTTTGACAAAAGAAAGAAGAAGGCACATGCATAGCATAATTGATCTTATATAAAAATATATGTAATTATTATTTTTTAATCAGTAAAAATATTTTAAACATAATTTATGTTCTTTTTGTATTTATATATTTTTTGAATAAAATGGTTAGCCAAATATTGAGTCAAAAGTTAACGGTATCAAATATTTAAGAATGGAGGAAATGCCATGCTGTACAAAAAATTAAGACACGGTTTTGTTTTAGAAACTCTCTTTTTTGGACTTTTAGTATATTACCACTTCCACCAGCATGTTTTTTTTTATTTTTCAATATTCTTTTACTTGTTACTGATTTCTTACCCAATCTGGGTCGCGAGTACTCCACTAGATGTTCTCTTCTTTTGAGCCCGTCATCTCGAGGCCAAGTTGCTTCCCAATCCCAACACTAGCCCGTGAAAGCGACACGCGAACCCCGTGCGGCGCGTGCGCGATTCTTTATTATCTCCCGCAGAAAAAGACAATCCCATGTTCCACCGACCACCAACAGCAGCCAAGCTCACTAACTCGTGGTCACCACAAACTCTGGCCCGCCTGTCAATGTAAAGAACAGACGGGTAACTGTTGCGATTTCGGCTCGGCGTCCAAACAGGACTACACACGTGAACCACATTGCTCCTTTTTAAAAAAAATATTATTATTATTACTTTTTCAACCAAATTGCATTCCAAGTGGCTAACAAGGACAGACAATATTATTGTGAGCAATCAAATAAAAAACCACTACTACAGAAAAGCTTGATTTGTCCCGGTTGGGAAACCCCTATTGTCCCGGTTTCCCAACCGGGACCGCCAGGCCGGGACAAAAGGGGTCCTTCCTTTTGTCCCGGGTCTGGCAACTGGGACAAAAAGGCTGCCAGCACCGTGTGGCTGGCGCACCTTTTTGTCTCGGTTGGTGTTACCAACCGGGACAAAAGCTCCCTTTTTTTGTTTTCTTTTTCTCAATTTTTTTCTATTTCAATTAAACTTATGTATTGGAATTCAGTGTGTATGATCTCCAATAATATATATATATACCCACACACAGTTACTTATATAATATTTGTCCTAAATAGTTTTCATATATAAAATAATTCACTTATATATATGTATATGTATGCACATATCTATATGAGTGAATTTTTTTACATATGAAAATGTCTAGGACCAATATTATATAAACATATATATATATACACATATATATTATTGGAGGACTTATATATATAATACATACATACTCATAAATAGATATATAATACATACATACGCACACATATATATTTACATAGGTATATTCGTTCTTAATTACACATATACGCATATATTATTATATTTGCTGCGATTGTCAATGTTATGCGATTGTCAATGTTAGAGTGTCCATCATAGTAGAATTTGCCTTTTGGATCGAGGACTTACTCAACAATAAATCCGGACAATTGTTCTTGAATCGCCATAATCTTTTCCTCTAGTATGAGTTGATCGCGCAGCACCTCGACCTATGGAAAAGAGGGATAATTAATTTCGACTAATTACAATACGAGTTCAAACATTAACAAGTTTTTTACTTACTTTGGCCTCCCAATCTGCCATGTCTTTTTAAGGACCTACCAGACCGTGGATGTTCTCGCATACATAGTATGCACATAAATTAGTGCCTTGTTTCTGCCTCATACACTTTAAGAGAAAAGAAATTATTAGATATTTATATGAATATATAATAAAACTAATGAGACGTGTAAAGAATCATCCAAGTACGTACCGCAAAATCTGTCTTGATCTTCAATTCCTTGTTGAATTTACCTGGATGATTTTTAGTGACTTGTTTCCAAACCCT
This sequence comes from Panicum virgatum, assembly GCF_016808335.1. Taxonomy (NCBI): domain Eukaryota; kingdom Viridiplantae; phylum Streptophyta; class Magnoliopsida; order Poales; family Poaceae; genus Panicum; species Panicum virgatum. The sequence goes on along the minus strand of NC_053149.1, from coordinate 42,912,234 downwards.
GTGCATGATTAGAACAATTATAGTCAAGTAACAGAGTGATTGAAAGTACCAGTCATCGAGGGAGTAGTGGTAGAATTACTTTTTCATCATGTTAAGAAGGTCACTGTATTGTTCTGTAGGTCTCCTTAATGAGTCCATAACCACCATCATGCTAATGTCGACAAGTATGACCATTAGGACCCAGTGTTCACTACAAGATAATACGGAATAGTTAGGGTTTAAACAATTCGATGATATAGAATAGAAAGAGTTAGACGGTAGGAATCACTCACGCAAAGTTGTAAGAAAACAATATCATGTGCTTGTTGTGATGAACGCTTAAATACTTGAACAAGTTTTGGAATATCTCATCGGAATTGTCACGTAGAAGCCTCCAATTACAAGTAATTGGTTCGATGAAGCCGAGGTGAGAGTATCCCTTTCTCGTGCAAGTTTGTATCTCCATTCTATATGATACCGAATAAATCAAGGGATCAATATGTTGAGATCATGCAAAACAATTAGTAAGGAGAGTAAAATACTTACAGAACCCACAAGCCGACCATAGAGATGTCGAGGTCCTCCTGATGGAATAGTTGGTAAACTTCTTCCCAGTTTATCCATATAATGGCCTCCCCCGGTAAGAAATCGTCATCTTTAATTTTTGTGCCCTACATGAAGATGCAATCGGCCATCGCACGCATGTACTGCTGGTGTAGCTTATACATTTGCGTTGGAAGCACAGTCACTACTTCGGGGGTACAAGAGATTTGCCCAGCTCAAACATCCATTTGACGACAACTTCGGCCTTTGGAATATCTTCTCCCCCTGCAATCTGAGCCACCGTCAGGTTTGATTCTTTCAAAAATGTAATGAAGTCTTGTTGTTGCGTTGTCTATCCCACTACGAGAGGCTCTATTGATTGTTTCTTTTGAGCTCCGAGCTGTGGAACGTCGGACGACGACGACGACGACTTTGCTTTTCTCTTCTTTTTCTCAGTAGTTTTCATAATTGTGCGGTCATAGTCTGAAGGGGTATCTTTCGGAATGAATTTTCTCTTATTTGCTTTGCACATTCCCTTAAAAAATTTCAAAACTCCCGGATTTATCACTTTCTCGGGCTTCGGCTTCGGCTTCGGGTTGAAGTGCTCTTTAACTCTTTCTTGAGTTATCCGATCGCATTCTTCAAGGCTCATGTCTCAGGGTTTAATAGGAGCCTCCTTGGTGTTTTTCTTCTTTTCCTTCTTCTTTGGAGGCTCCTTAGCCGGTGCAGCTACATTCTTTGCCGGCTACTATTTTTGTTTCTTTGCCGGCGGCGGAAGGGGTGACCAAGGAGGTGACGGTGACGCTTGAGTGTTCATCGGCGCATGAGATGATGGTGATGGAGAATGTGCCGGTGAACCTTTCCGAGACAGTGCTGCCCTTGGGGAGTTTTGCGGAGATGACGGCCTTGGAGAGGCATGCTGAGATGCCGGTCTTAGTGTTTGATCATCCGATTTTAGGACGATGTAGCGCTTATCCCATAGGATGTAGCCATGAATGGCTTCTGCTAGTGTCCTCTCCCTGTCGCCTCCAGGAATATCAAGCTCGAGCGTCTCCCAACCCTGGCACACCTGCTCCACGCCAACTCTTGTGTATCCTGCCAGAATTTGCTGCCCGTGGTACACGTCGCCGGGTTAGGTTGGCATGGCGGTACCATACGCAACAGTGAACATTAAGTTCTTGATGGCATTCTGCAGGTCACAAGGGGTCCACTGGGTGATCTCATCCACTGGAAACCGCTGCGGGGCCGTCGCTTCAACTGCGGCCTAGATTCATGTTGTCTCGACGGGGACGTCTGTGGAAGCGCAGCTGCTTTTCCGCCGAGACAGATGATCGGCTATGACCTTAGGCTCTGGAGGCACCGGTTGCGCTTGCTGTTGCTGGCTTATTGCTATGGCCACTTGGCGTTGAACCTCTCCCGCCAGTCTTTGATCGTGTGAGAGGAGTTGTTTCTCAAGCCTTCGCAAGTGCTCCCGCTTATCATTCCTTCTTCTTTGCCTACTTCTATATGATTCAATGTAATCACGGAACCCATACTTTCACGGAACCACGCCTTTGCCTCTTGTGCGGCCCGGATGTTCTGGATTCCCAATGGCGTAAGTCAACTCGTCCCTCTCTCAATACGGCTGGAATGTTCCCTCGGCCACTGCTTATATGGCCTCCTGTAATCTCTGGGCTGCTAGCTGGATTTTTGGCCCATAGATCAGGCCCCAGTCAATGGGTCCAAGCTTCCCCCATGACCATAAAACCAGGTCCTTGAACTTTCAGGCCAGTTCATGGTCGCAGGTTGGATACCTCTGTCAAGCAGATCCTGCTCCATCTTCTCCCATTTGGGTATCGCAAGCTTGTAGCCTCCTTGCCCTAGAGTGTGATGGTACACTTTCTTCGAGGCATTAACTTTGCCATTCTGCACCTTCTGAAGCCCAAGCTCTAAAGACTTGTATTGCACAAATGCATCCCAGTGACCCCTTAGCTTTGTGAGCTCGCCGCTTAGCTTTGTGAGCTCGCCGGTAAATACAGGCGTGGTCCCGGTCTTGATATATTTCTTCATCAAAGTTTTCTTGAATGATTGCAGCTGTTCGGCCATCTTGCTCAGGGTCCAGCGCTTGCATATCTTTTCTGATTCAACTGGAACCATGAAGTTCTTCTTAAGCTCCCGCCAGCACCATTCTTTTTTCTCTTTCGGGTACCGCATCCCGTTCCTCGCTTCGATTGGAAGCTTTCCATAGCCTGAAGCTGATCGGGATGTGGTCCCTAACAATACATCCGGATTGTCTTACGAATTTTTTGGCGGCAGCTTCTAGAGCGATCGGTTCACCATCTGGACCAACTTCCGTTATAATGTACCGCCCTTCCAATTTCTTTGTCGGGCCTCGTTTCGTCTTTTTCTGCTGCGACGATGATCCAGACGGCTATGCAAAAACATTCATATATTTATATAGTATTCATATAGATTCAGATGAAAATATGATTTTCAATACAAGTAAGTATAGTTGTGATATGTACATTAGCACTTTATTCACCAGCAGCATCATTCTGAATGGATGGTGCCTCAATTCCGTCACCGGACATATTCAAATATATGTCGGTATTGCTGCCATCATCAGCTTGTTCGGGGGCATCTCCTTGTGCACCACCACCTTCGGCAATCATATTCAACAGGAATTGTTCGTCTTCCGCGTCAGTTTGTTGTCGCGGGTCCATCGTAACTAAAAAATGAATACAAATAAAACCCTTAAGAAAATTCTCTAAAAAATACACATATTTGCGAGGATTGGATCAGAATTCGTTTAGATGGACGAGGTCGAGAAGGGGACTACGTTTGGGATCGGTGAGGAGACAGCGAGAGAGCGAGAGAGCGTTGAACGAATGTGTGCGTGTGTGTGTGTGCGTCGGTGAGTGACTGAGCGAGAGACCGAGCGTAAGTTTGTGTGTTAGCGCCAGTTTGCGAGCGCGAGAAGTAATATAAATGACACCTTTGAATTAAGAATGAAGAATACATGTAATTAAAGTCTTTAAATGATATAATTAAATAATAAATACATGATAAATTAAAGTCTTTGAATGACATAATTAAATAATGAATACATGATAAATTAAAGTCTTTGACTGACATAATTAAATAATGAATACATCATAATAGAAATTCTCCCTAATTCTCTATTTCCTTCTCTAAATTCTCTCTAATTCTCACTATATCTCTATAATTAAAGAAAACACTATATCCATAATTGAATTCTAATAATATATCTATAAATCAATTCAACTTAACATATAATAAATAAAACACTATATCCATAATATAATTCTAAAAATATCTATATGCATAATTGAATTCCAACTATTTTCTACTATTTTTCATGATTCTTCAAAAAAATTCTATGATTTTCTAAAAAATTTCTACAATTTCCTAACTATTTTCTATTTTTACCTATTCTCTATAAATTTTTAACTATTTTCTATAATTTTCTACCTATTTTATACAATTATCTACCTATTTTCTACAAACTCCTATCTATTTTCGACTTTTTCTAACATAATAAAAAAAGCTGACGTCAGCACTATGTGCTGACGTCAGCAAAGGGCTTACGTCTTTGGCCGGCGCTAGCGGTGGTGCGTCGCGAGGGGTCGGCGAGGCGGCGGCCGAGAGGGGCAACGTGCCGGCGGTCGAGGTCGCGGCGACACGGCAGCGGTCGAGAGCGGGGGGCCGGCACGGCGGCCGTCGAGGTCGGGGCCAGCGAGCTCGGGCCGGCGGCGGTGGAGGTCGCTCGAGGGGCGGGGCCAGCACGGCGGCAGGCGAGGTCGAGGCCGGCGAGCTCGGGCGGCGCATGGGTGGAGGACGACAGCGCTCGGGGCAGCGCTCGGCGACGACGGCGCTCGGGGACGACGGCGCGATGGGGGGCGAAGCTCGGGCGGCACGTCCTCTAGCGGCGGTGGTCAGCGGCGCTCGGGGACGATGGCACGCCGACGCATATCAAGAAAAGCACGATGTGTTGGAGGGGGCGAGGAAGAAGGTGAGTTATATAGGGGGTCTTTTATCCACCCGGGACAAAAGGGCCTTTTGTCCCGGGTCGTGGCTCCACCCGGGACAAAAGGTGTTTTTAGGCAGGCCAGGAAAATTCCCAGCCCGCGGCCCACCTTTAGTCCCGGGTGGATCTAGCATCCGGGACAAAAGGGGCCCGTTTTCCCTCATTCTCGTCAAATCTTTCTCTTTTTGGTTTGTTTCTTTTTACTTCTCTTTTAAAATAGACTTTTATTTGTTAATAAAAAAATTATGGTTCCAAAAATTATGGAACAAAATTTCTTATCTCTATATAGACTTGATACACGTAACAAAAATATTTAATTTTTATTCAAGTGATTGGGTCAAAAAAATATCTAACTTTTTTGAAATCATATTTTTTTATTTTGACCATGCAAAAATATATTAGATGAATAAATTTTTTCAAACTTTTGCTTTTCGACAAAAAAATGGGTTCTATCACGAAATTAACATTTAAAAAGTGAGTTTTACATAAAACTAGAGTTTTACATAAAACTAAGCAAGTTCATGACATTAATGAGTAGTGTGTGAGTTTGTGAGATAGTGTGTGTGTTAGTGAGAGAGTATAGTGTGTTAATGTGAATGTAATTTCATGAAATAAATAAAATTAGTTGATTAATCCATATTATTGTATGAAAATTATACTTGAGTCTGATAATTAAGTGAAAACTATAAGAAATGATATATATATATATAACACATAAAGGATAATGGTACAGTACATATATAATAAAAGTATTCGAATTGTCATTACTTTTCTATGGAATAATAGAAAATGATTCAAGTACATGAAAGATTAGCGGTAACAGACTTTCTTTTGACAAATGTCCCTTGATTATGATCACAGCGCAAGTATGGAGCATCATCATTAGCTAGCAGGATGCATGGATCAGCATTTACTTCGAAAGGTGGAATGGCAATAAAGTTATTATATTCTTCTGACAAGTCTGTCTTGTCCTCCACGCCAACGATGTTTCTCTTCCCTGATAGAACTATGTGTCGCTTAGGCTCATCCTTTTGCTTGTTTATCCCCTTCTTTGGCTTGCTGGACATGTCTTTAATGTAGAAAACCTGAGCGACATCCTGGGCTAGGACAAACGGCTCGTCTCTATACCCAAGATTGTTGAGATCAACTATTGTCATCCCATACTCATCTTTTCTTACCCCTCCTCTAGATAGCTTAACCCATTGGCAACGAAATAGAGGCGCCTTGAAATTGGGACCGTAATCCAGCTCACATATCTCTTCAATGTAGCCGTAATATGTGTCCTTTTTCTCCATTGTTGTCCGTGGCATCCATACGAACACCACTATTTTGGTTGGTACTCTTTTTATCTTGGACTATCGTATAAAATGTGTTTCCATTTATCTCGTATCCTTGGTATGTTAAGATATTACAAGATGGTCCCCTATCCAAATTATTCATTAGATGTTTCCGCAACCAGCTGCCGAAAGTGTTCATGTGCTCACGTGTAATCCATGCCTCAAACTTTTTTAGGAATTCGAAGAGTAGAATCATCTTGTGTTCCTCGATATACGGGTCAACCAAGGATGATTGTTGAAGAACCGCATAATGCGCTTTCTTGAATGAGAAATTATCTGTGCAGACATAAGATTTCTTTCCTAATGTACCCTTTCCATTTAGTCTCCCCTCATATCGCGATTCAGAGAACCCAATCAGTTTAAGGTCATTAATAAAGTCAACACAAAAGTCAATGACCTCCTCAGTTTCGTAGCCACTGGCGATGCTTTCTTCTGGACGAGCTCGATTACGAACACATTTCTTGAGTACCCCTATGAACCTTTCGAATGGGAACATGTTGTGTAGAAATATTGGTCCGAGGATATCAATCTCTTTCACAAGGTGTACTAGAAGATGTGTCCTGATGTTGAAGAAAGATGGTGGAAATATCAACTCAAAGCCAACAAGGCATTGCACCACATTGTTTTGCAGCTTTATCAAATTATCCGGGTCAATTACCTTCTGAGAAACTGCGTCGAGGAAGGCACATAGCTTCACGATAGTTAATCGGACGTTATCAAGCAGAATCCCCCGCAGCACAACCGGAAAAAGTTCGGTCATAAACACGTGGCAGTCATGGGACTTGAGATTTGTAAATTTCTTCTCTGCCAAATTTAGGATTCCTTTTATATTGGATGAGTATCCAGATGGAACCTTTATACTGCTCAAGCAGTCAAACATGCTTTCCTTCTCTTCCTTGCTAAGAGTATAACTGGCAGGACTTAAGTATTCTCGTCCATTATCTCACTGTTGTGGATGTAAGGCATCTCGTTCTTCCATACGTTGCAATTTTTGACGTGCTTCTAGTGTATCTTTTGTCTTTTCGTAAACTCCCAAAAATGGTATCAGGTTGACGCAAAGATTCTTCGTGAGGTGTATCACATCAATTGCATGACGAACATCTAAGACTTTCCAATACGGTAGCTCCCAAAATATAGATTTCTTCTTCCACATGGGCGTCATTCCATTTTTGTTCGGAACAGGTTGGCTACCAGGTCCCTTTCCAAAATTAACTTCTAGATCTTTTGCCATGTCGAAGCCATCTTTACCACTACGGTGCATCGGTTTTGTTCGGTGGTCCGCTTGGCCTTTGAAATGCTTGCCCTTCTTTCATACCGGATGCCTGATGGGAAGAAACCGACGATGACCCATGTATACAACATTCTTACAGTGAGTCAATCATATATTATCGTTATAAACAGTGTGTGCATGCTTTATATCTCTTGTTCGAATGTCCTGACAAGTTACTAAGAGCAGGCCAGTCATTGATTGTTACGAACAGCAATGCTCGTAGGTTGAAGTTTTCCTATTTGTATTCATCCCACATCCGTACACCTTCATCGCCCCAGAGCAATAAGAGTTCTTCGACCAATGGTCTTAGGTACACATCAATGTCATTTTCGGGCTGCTTTGGGCCCCGGATAAGCACTGATATCATGACGAACATCCATTTCATGCAGAGCCATGGTGGAAGATTGTACATGCAAAGAATCACAGGCCAAGTGCTATGACCACTGTTCATCTCACCAAAAGGATTCATGTCATCCGTACTCAAATCGAATCTTATATTTCTCGCATCCAATTTAAATTCAGGGTACGTTCTATCTATTTTTCTCCACTGCGACCCATCAGCAGGGTGTCTCAACATCGAGTCTTGCTTGCATTCCTCTTTGTGCCATCACATCAACTTAGCATTATCTTTATTCCTAAACAAATGCTTCAAATGTGGTATTATAGGCGAGTACCACATGACCTTGGCAGGAACTCTCTTCCGGGGACGCTCCCCCTCGACATCGGCAGGATCATCTTTTCTGATCTTGTAACGCAATGCACTGCATATGGGGCATGCATCCAAATTCTCGTAGTCACCTCGGTAGAGGATGCAGTTGTTGGGGCATGCATGTATCTTATGCACTTCCAATCCTAGAGGGCAAACAAGTTGTTTGGCTTCATACGTTGTGGTAGGCAATTTGTTGTCCTTAGGAAGCTTTTTTTTTAACAAGTTTAAGTAATTCACCAAATCCCTTGTCGGATACACCATTTGTCGCCTTCCATTGCAGCAACTCCAGGGTGGTGCCAAACTTCTTCAATCCATTTTCACAGCCTGGGTACAACAACTTACGGTGGTCCTCTAACATCTTCTGGAACTTCAACCTCTCCGTTTCACTCTCACAGTTTGTCCGCACATTGTGCAGTGCCTTTCCCAGATCATCGCTGGGATCATCTTCTGCTACATCTACTTCGGGCTCTTCCAGAGGAATATCATCATCAAATGCACCGAATCCAGCATTTCCGGGAAAGTGGTCGTCAAAATCTTCTTCTTCATTGTCTTCTATGGTAACCCCCTATTCTCCGTGCTTTGTCCAACAAACATACTTCTCCATGAAACCATTTGCGAAAATGTGGCTGTGTAGGATTCTTGAAGAGGGGTAATCCTTGTTATTCTTGCAATTAACACACGGGCAGCACATAAAATCATTCTACTTGTTTGCCTCAGCCACAGAAAAAAAATAATGCAAGCCTTCAATGAATTCGTTAGAACGTCGGTCAACATTATACATCCATTGTCGGTCCATCTGCATTTTAAAGGAATCGATTTGAATTCTTTACATGTATCGAATAAATAAAATATATCCAACCTAAATTAAATTAAATGTAACATAACATGAATAATTAAAAGATCTGCAATATCCATCATATATCATGATTAATTAAAAAGGAGTACTTAATCCATTACAGAACATAACAAAGTAAATAGTACAAATTAAAATACAGGATAATACTTCCTACTCGGGGGATCTATCAATCAATGTCTTCTTAACCGCCTCCCAAATTCTCGACGACACATAGGTTTTCAACCGTCCTTGCGTGGGAACGCATAATGCTCTGACGGATTACTTACTGGCGCAGAAGAAGATGGCAGAGCTGGAACCTCCGAGTTTGGTGGTGACGAACCGTAACGCCGCAACAAATCCTCAAGATCAAACGGAGGCTCCTCGACCCTTGCCACACATTCTCTATATTCTTTTTCCAAATAACGGAGCGCTGCCCTATGAAAAGCGCTAGGTTTTTTGGACCGACGACCTACTGGATTTGTGCCATTCTCTCTAGAAGGACAACGATCACCCCCACCGGCGCCACTCCCTCCAGCTGCTGAAGCCATATTTTATTGAAAAACACTTTTATTTTCACAAAATTATAAATTCTTACAATTACAATGCAAATATTAATTACTTTTATAATTACAATGATCAGATTAATTACTCTTATAAATAATAATGAAAACAAATAACAAAGATGAAATGTATCATTAATTGAAAGAAATCTCTAATTAATTGAAAGAAATCTCTATAACTCCTAATTATTTTAACACCCTTCAGTTCCAGGAGAACACTCTTTTCAATATCCAGAAACCATCTAGAAGAAAAAAACTTTATTTCGAAAAATGTATATGTCGGTAACCTCGACCCTGCGGTGATTACACTGTCTTTCGGGGGGACACGGTGCGGTACAAGTACGTAACCAATAGGCTAGTTGCAATACCAACATCTTCGGTTGATAGGAACACAGCACTTTGCACATGCAGCATGCTCGTTGATATGCTCTCGGTAAAACAACGGCCACGCTGACTGCGCCAAATGCTGCGTTTGGATTAACCGAAAATGCTGGTGTTGCAACCAACCTATTGGCGACATTCATATAGCGCATCGTATGTCCCCGAAATGTAGTGCCATCACTGGTGAATGGAGATTAACGACGTATACTTGTTTCGAAATAAAGTTTTTTTAAGCTTCTAGATGGTTTCAATGTGAGCCTGAATAAATACATCACTAGAGTGTCAAAATACTTCATTCATAATACAAAAAATTCTAATATACTCATTTCATTTATTCATTCATTAATACAAAAAAACAACTATCCACAATATGGCATATATACAAGTAAATCACATAAATTGTCTACACTCATTCTACAAATTTCTACTATCCACATACTCATCTAAATCTAAAAGAAAATCACACCTACACATGCAATTTAAATGTCCAAGAAATGAGCTACACATTTTCTCTATTTCTAAAGCATGAAATGAGCTACACAAGCAATGAAAGAAGAGAAAAACAAGTCACAAACCTTTAGCGTCGATGGATGGACGGTGGAGTCAAAGATCTTCATAAATGTGGTGAAGAAATGAGCAAGAACTCCCCTCTCCCTAGCCAAGAACAGAAAGAACAAGTGAGCTGAATGGCTCGGACGGGGAGGGGGGAGGGAAGGGGATAAGGGGGCCAAGGAGTTTTGTCCCGGTTGGAGCCACCAACCGGGACCAAAGACCCCCCTTTTGTCCCGGTTGGTGGCTCTAGCCGGTATAAAAGTCCCGGCTGCAGCCATCAACTGGGACAAAAGGGGTGCCTTTGGTGTCGGTTGGTGGCTCCAACCGGGACAAAAGGCCCCTGTCCCCCCCTCCCCCCTCCGCTCGCCCTGCTAGCCGTTGGACCCGGGACAAAAGCCACCTATTGTCCCGGGCCCAAAGGCAGTCGGGACAAATGACCTGGAACAAAGGCCTATTCTGTAGTAGTGAACATGGCCCAATCGGCCTGAAAATGATGTTGCGCCCACAAATTCCAACATTAGAAAGTATACCACTCCATCCGTATCTAAATACTTATCGCCATTGATTTTTTATTACAAGTTTGACCGTTCGTCTTATTCAAAAAGTTTTGTAAGTTTCAAAAAATTTATGTATGACTCACTTCATCATCTAAAGTATTTTAAGCATGACTTATATTTTTGTGTTTCTGCATAAATTTTTTGAATAAAATGAGTGGTCAAATTAGTGACAAAAAGTCAACGGTGACAAATATTTAGATACGGAGGTAGCATTTGCCTAAGGACGTACTACAAGCTAAGACCGTCCACAACGGCGGCCGGTATCACGCCCGGCACCGTCCTTTAGGGGGTCATCTCCTCCAACTGCTCCAATGGAGCACTGTAAAAGGCCCCCCAAAATGGAGGGCGATGGCAGGACCCTCCACAGTTGGGGGGCATATGGACGCACTCCAACTGCCCGTGGGGCCAAGCAGAGGGGGAGCAGGAGCCGGAGCCGGCGGACCGTGGAGGGCGCGAGCTGCCGACGGCGGCGGGTCGGGGAGACGGCGCATGGTGGTCTGCGTGTAATTAATAAAATAGGCAATTGTAAATTTGATTCTTATCTTAATTAATTATTTTTCAAAAAATATATTATACACTCTAGACTATCATTGGTATTCCTGTCCAGATTTTGATTAATAACAAGTTATTTTAGTTTTGAGGGGGGAGAGGTAGTTGGAGTTAGTTGGAGAGGGAAATACAAAATATTGGATAGTGGGGTATAGGGGGTGTGGTATGGAGTGTATTGTTGGAGAGGATTTTGATATGGAGTGCGGAATCTATTTAGAGTGAGGAGAATATTCCTTTTAGGGTGTGGATTTTAGAGGGTACCATTGGAGACCGTCTAAATACTCCATGCATATTCAGGCTGCTATATATAACGGTAGCCATTAGTTTTTTTTTTCAAAAGTTCCCATTCCTGAATCCTGATAATGGAAGGGATCAACAAGTATGGAAACCAGCCACACAAGGATGCCATTTAAATTTTCTGGACATTATTGTGTTTATTTGTTCCCTTAAGAAAGAGAGATAGACTAAATTTCAGGTCAAACTGACGAATTAAACTAAGCGAGCAACATCTTATTTGCAACGACTTCACGTAAAGATGGGAAATAATATATATTGCAGAAAGAGGAAAGATCAAGCAAGAATAGCATGTTGCTCGCGTAAGTGTGTGGTACAGGTATAGTAATTAAGGTGACGTGCGTACCGGGTGGTTCTTGTCGCCGACGACGAGGCCGTGCTGCGAGCACCACACCAGCGCCTCCTCCACGAGCTCGTCCACCAGCGCCGGCGGCACGGCCAGCTGCCCCGACGACCTCCGTCTGCGGCCCTCCTCCGCCGCGGCCTGGGGCACGGCCGCGGTCGACCTTGCCACGGCGCACCTCGCCGGACTAGTCGCCGCCGTCGTCGTCAACCGACGACGGCAGCAGCCTCCCCGCGCCGCGCGGCCGCACGACGAGGAAGCGGCGGCCCCGGCCAGCTCCACGAAGGGTGTCGCCGGCCGTTACGGTGTCGCCGGGGAGCAGGCGGCGGCCATTGTCCGCGGTGCTACTGTGCTAGGCTGCAGGCTCTTGCTCTGGTTCAAGCTAGTGGCCGGGCGGGAGCACACGGGATGGACGTTGGCGGACGCAAGAGGGCGAGTGAGGTAGCTATAAAGGAAGGGCTGCATAATCTGGCACGTTTAGCGGCCGGCCCGACTCGGCACGTGGGCCGGCCCGCGAGCACGAAGCCCACGTAGCCCGCCAGCCCGAGCCGGCCGGCCATATATAAGGGGGAGGGGGCGGGCGCGGGGTGCGGTAACCCTAACCCCCTCCATTCCCCGCCCGGCCGCCCGTCTGGCCGCCTCCTCGTCTCCTCCCGACTCCCGTCCTCCGTCTCCCCCGCTCCTCGCCAAATCCGCTCCACCCTGACCTCCACCCCACCTCGCCGGCTTAGATCCGCCACTACCCTCACTTCCTCCGCCTCTTGCCGGCTAGATCCGCCGCTCTCCGACCTCCTCTGCCTCTCCTCGGTCAGATCCGCCACTCCAGTGGACCTCCTCCGACTCTGCTCGGCCAGATCCGCCGCTCCCCTCAGGCCCTCACCTCCTCCCCCTCTCCTTGGCCAGATCTGGCGACCTGTCATGACAGGCGACTATGATTTTTGAGGAAGAAGGAGGGAAAAGGTGAGGGGCGACGACGTGAGGCAGAGGTGCTGGACTGTTGCTGCTAGGTTTGGTTGCCTCCCGCCCTCCCTGGCTCCCTCCATAGTCCCTTCTTTTGCTTGTTCTGTTTCTCTTTTGGTTGTTGCATTCTCGCCTTTCTTCTCCTTCTTCCTCACGAATCCGCCTCTCCCCTCTTTGTGAGTCTGTATGGCCTGCAACTCCGGTGAGGGCATCGACGGCAACTTCGGTCTTCGGTGCTCCGGCCAAAGGTAAGTCAGAACTCGCCTTTCTTCTCCTTCTTTCTCATGAATCCCCCTCACGGATGTTCCTCCTTGTGCAGGCCGTGAGGGACCGAAGACCGGTGATGGCCGCCGACAACTCCTATAACAATGAGTTGCGATCGATGGGCTTTCGCGGAGATGATGAGGATGACCTGGCTGCGGATGCCGCTGAGCTGTTTGGCAGCAATGCTGCCATCGACCTAGATCCAGAAGGTCTTCCTCAGGGGAATCCTGGATCTGGATCTGGCAATGGGAGCGCGAGCACCGCTGCTGCCACTGCTTCTGGCGCGACCAGGAAGAGGAGGGCGTCCACCTCCAAGGTCTGGAAAGACTTTGATGAGATCTATGAGGTAATTGATGGTAAGGAACGTCGAACTGGTGCTCGATGCAAGCATTGCAAGAAAAACCTCACTGGTAGATCAACCCATGGTACTGGTCACTTGAAACGGCACATTCCTATATGCCCTATTTTGAAAGGTCGTAATGCCATGGCTCAATCTCAACTTAAGTTTAATCCTGATGGCTCTGTGCACCTTTGGGAGTACAAACCAGAAGTAGCTCGTACTCAGTTGTGTATGTTAATTGCTCGTCTTCACCTACCTATTTGCATTGGTGAGTCTGATGCTTTTGAAGAGTACATTACTACTGCTCATAATCCTAGATTTGCTAAGGTGTCTAGGCAAACAACCACTAGAGATTTTGCTAAGTACTTCACTGAACGTCGTGCTGAGCTTGTTTAGTGTTTGAAGTCTATATCCTCTGTTGCTCTTACTTATGATATCTGGTCTGGCAATGCTAAGGAGGATTACCTTAGTGTGGTTGCTCATTTTGTGAATGCTGATTGGCAACTAGAGAAAAGGATCTTAGGTCTCAGGTTGATTGATGTGTCTCACAATGCTGAGAATATTGCTGAGCGTATTGCTTCTGTTATTGCTGATTATGGGTTAACTGATAAAATCTTTGTTGTTACACTGGACAATGCTGCTGCTAACACTAGGGCTATTAATCAACTTAATCCTGTTTTGTCTGGTTATGTTGGTAGCTTGTTCCTGCATTAAAGAAGTGCTTGTCATATCATCAATCTTATTGTTAAGGCTGGCCTTGAAGTGTTTAAGCCAAAACTTGTTCTGTCTGGTGTTTATTACCCCACATCTCCATTAATATTGCATCATGTTCTTGAGATAGCTAGCCATCTAAATAATTATGAAAATGATAGAGAATTAAGATCAGTTGTGGTTCCTATGAAAGATAGGTTCTTGCAATACTGGTGTGACATACACATGCTCTACTCCTTTGCATTTATACTGGACCCTAGGGCTAAGCTGAAAGGTTTCACCAATATTCTTAGACTTCTATCTCATCTTAATGGTAATGATTACTCATGTTACTTGACTGAGGTAAGGGCTGAGTTGTCTGTTATTTTTGCTAAGTATGATGAGAAGTTTGGTGGTGTAAGGTTGCAAAGGCCTGCCCAACCAGGCCCTACAGCTAAGAAAAAAACTGCTTGGGGAAGAATCTTTGGTGGTGAGTCTTCTTCTTCTGGTTCTAGTTTGTCTGGTACTACTCTTGATTCTGGTACTTAGTCTTGGTTCTGGTTCTACTTCCTCCTTGCATAGAAGAACCTCTGCTAGTGCTCTGTTGCAAGCTGCAACTTCTGGTGCTTCTCTAGCATCTGGTTCTGAATTGTCTGCCTACCTAGACAGTGATACTATTAACTAGTTTGATGATGATTTCAATATCTTGCACTGGTGGCATGAGCATAAGCTATCATATCTTGTTCTTTCAATTCTAGCTAGAGATGTAATGACTGTACCTGTTTCTGCAATATCATCAGAATCTGCATTTAGTATGACTGGCAGGATTATCGAGGAACGACGACGGCGTCTGGGCCCTGAGGTCGTGGAGATGTTTGCTCTGATCAAGGACTGGGAGCAAGCCGATGCAAGACCTCAGCATCTCATAGAGGATGAAGAACTTGAAGAATCATTTGAAAACTTATATCTAGATGCTGAATCTGTATAACTGTGTAGTGTGTAGTGTGGACTGTGGACATGTGGTCCAAGACTTGAACTTGTGATGAACATTTGAACATTTAGAGCTGGCTGTACTCTTTTTCTTTGTAGGGTTTTGTCCTCACAAGGTGTGGGGTTTTACCTACAAAGGTTTTTAACGAGGCAGCACCCAAAACAGCTCAATTTAATAAATTTCTTATTATGAATATGCTTCTGTTTTGTGATATGTATCTGTGATTCAGTGTGTATTTGTGATTTTGTCAATATGTTATTGCATTTGTGAATTTGAATGTTAGATTTGAAATCCTGATTTCATTCTGAGTTGATAGAGTGGCGGCCTGGTGGAGATGCCTAGGCAGGCTCAGGCTGGCACGTCCCACGAAGCCCGGCTGGGATATCGGGCCGGCCCGGCACGCCAAACAGGCCATCGTGCCGTGCTCGTGCACAGTGCTCGGCACGTGGGTCGGCCCGGCCCGGCACGATTAGTTATCCGGGCTAATTGTGCCGGGCCGGATCGGGCCCGTGCCGGGTCGGGCCGGGCTGGGCCCGTTGGACATCTATAATGTCGGGACACCACCCGATCGTGGGATGTCACGGGCTCTGTTCCTTAAATTTCTCCTATTTGGAAAATTTTAATGAGATGATTGATCAAACTACGTGTTAAAAAGTTAACGGTGTCAAATATTTAAAAGTGAGGCAGTATTACCAGGGGCAATGGGAATTTGTAGCTAATGCTTCATCGGCCTTAGTTTTCTTTTTAGCAAATTTAATCGGATCTACCAGCTTTTGATCCTTTCTAAGATTTTGTGTTTGTGGTGTGGTTCGAAGGATCCCAACTTATATTGTGTGGGAATGTGACACGTACGTATAGGTCCATCTTGTTATTAGACCATGGAACAAATCTGTGGAGAGGCTCGTAGTCGGTGGCCTGATTTCTTCGGTCGATCATTTCCTGTTGTGCGATTAAAATCTCATGGATCAAGTACGCGGTATGGTTCTTCTTCTATGCTGGTGTCTTCTTCAAAAGCTCGTAACTTTCTAGTTCACATGAGACTGCTCACTACCCTGCGAGGATGCCACCAAATTCGCAACCGCCACCGCTGCCATGCGAACCCAGCGAGACATGCCTCCACCCCCCGTTGCCCGCCCATAGGCGATCAACCCCTCTCCAATGCGCGTCACCAACATTGGGCCAGCCTGCCACAGTCGGAAATTCCTTCTAAACCTATTGGTTTCATCTCCCTCACTGGCAGCCGCCTTCCGCTAATGTCATCCAAGAAGTTTGTCATTTTGAGACGACCGCCAAAGAGAGCGAAAAACATATACATAATATTAAAATTAGCCTTTCGCTCCTGGGAAGGCAGCAGTATTATCTTTCTCGTCCACCATCCTAAAAAGCGCTATGCCGCTATCAGCCACAGGCCCTCAAGGGCTGGTAAGTGGTAAGTGGTTATCCGAAAGATTTGATATTCGAATTCGCTAAAATCCGAATATGATAAAAAAAGATCCGTATCCGATTGTTAAATGCATGTTTAAGTGATACATTCGAATTCGATTGGCGAAAGATCCGATATTATTCGTATTCGAAAGATCCGATATTATTCGTATTCGAATACAATAAACACATATCTAAACTATGCTATGAATATTTAATTTTTATTTAGTTTGAAACTAACATATTTATTTACGTATATTACTTTTAAATACTTTGTTTTATTTTTATGAATATAAAATATTTTATTTATTTATCTGTTGATATTTATTATTTATTAAAATATTTAAAAAGTAATATTTTGACATATTTATTTACGTACATTACTTTTAAATACTTTGTTTTATTTACTTATAAATATAAAATATTTTATAATTTTATTTATTTATCTGTTGTATTTATATATTTATTTATGATACTATTATTTATTAAAAATATTTTAAAAAGTAATATTTGTCTATAGTATTGTAATAGATGATCCTTACTTAAAAAATAATATTTATTCTTTTAGAACCATCGATGATAAAACGAATGGATATGAGCTAGTAATTCTAATCGTCCAAATTAAGTGGATATCCAAATAAAGATTTGAATTCGAACCATCCGATTTGCATCACATTCGAGAACATCAGAATAAAGATCTAAATTTGAATAAATATGTGGTAAAAAGTGCTATCCAAATTTGCATGCGTTCCCATACATTAGCCAGTCCTACTCAAGGGCCACCAATACATCAAGACTTCAGGAGCCCCATCCTGTTGTTGCTTTGCTATTGGACAGCAGATCCAACACGTGAAGCCTTCCCTGTGCACAGATCCTGATAAAGTGATGTATGCAATAGTATTTGCTTATCAAAAAATGCATATTTATTTCAAAAAAAATGCATATGCTCTCATCAAATAAATATGACATAACCACAGGACAGAAGAACATGCTTACGGAAAATCATTTTGCCTACATCACATTGCTGTACTCAAATGCTCAGAGAACGCAGATCAGATCACAGCAGCTCTCCAGCAGATACCTTTTGTATGCACCTGGGGCACAATCAACAAGCCTGATAAATTGTGGGCTAAGCAAGCACAGCACACCATTCCCAGGGATCAAGAACCAAAAAATGCAATGAATCTTGCGAACTAAACAGCATCCTACGAGATCACAACGAAGAGCCTTCGTCCTCGACGCCCTTCATGACCACGGAGCACAGCACCTGCTTCGAGATGTGGGTCTCCAGCTCCCTGGACACCTCGGCCAGCCTCAGGTCGAAGTTGCTGAGTGTTAACGCGAAATTTTTTTGCCGTGTCGACGCGTATCGGCGCGTCGACTCACACCCGATACGATGCGACACGCATCTGACACGCCGAGCCGCCCCCAGAAACAAGAAACCAGGGAGGAGCCTCCATGCCTGCTGCCTGCCGGACTTGAGGGAGACGGGTGCAGCCGCCGCGCCACGCCCTGGTGGAGGCCGCCGCGTCAGCCGCATCGAGGCCGCTGCGCCATCCCCATCGAAGCCGCCGCGCCATGCCTTGACGAGGCCGCAGCACCTTGCCCCGGCGGAGCCGCCGGGCCGCTCGCCCCGCGCTGCCCCCCGGCGGAGGCCACCGCGCCGCTCGCCCTGCGCGGCCCCCGGCGGAGCCGCCAGGCCGCTCGCCCCGCGCTGTCCCCGGCGGAGGCCTAGGTTTATATGGGTTTTGGGTAGGTTTATATGGGCCTAGGTTATGGGCTATATTTGTTCATGGGCCTTTGACATATGGTAAGGTCTATTTTCATGCTTCTTATGTAAAATTAAATATTTGTCTTTTATTTGTAATAAATTTTATAAATAATTAAATATATTCGACGAAGTTTTTTCAGAGTTTGCCGAATCGCCGCACCTGAGTCGGATACCGACAACCACACCATGTCCATGTAACACTACTTGCCAGTGCCTCTGGAGCTTGGGCGACGGCGACCCCGAGAACCGCCGCCTGGGGCTTGAGACTCCCGCCGTGGGAGACACCGAAAGCCAACTCTTGGTGAAGACCGGCACGATTTCCTTCCCCGTCGTGATGTGTTCGTGCTGCTGCCTCCTTTCCGGGTTCAGAGGGCCGCGCTTTGTCTCCACCTGCAGTGGCTTCATTGGTGAGGTCGGCAGCTTCTGCCTGATCCGCTCGTGTGCGCGCACAGCAGCCGCCATCGCCTTCTCCTTGCTTATCTTGATCAAGTCCATGGTTTGATCTGGATGGCATCCTTCCTTTTGGAAGCGTCGCCATGGTCGCTCTCGATCCTGATTGACAGCTTCCGGGAACTCTGTCAATGTTTGAAGCGAGCTTTGTAATTAGCACCGATTGAATGGCTGTATTACAATGGTGTCAGCACTGAGATTTTGATTTTTCTTACTTCGCCCATTGCATCATTTCTGCAAAACATCCTTGACAGGAAGGATGGCCTTTCTGGTGAGTCGAAGTCGATGCTCTCATCAGAATCAGAGTCCTCGAAGAGATTATATGCTGCCCCTACTTCTCGCATTGCAAGTATGTAGTCGTAGGTCCTCATTCCCTGCAGTGAATCGTAGTGCAGACCTTGCATTTTATTTCTTGAAAGAAGAATAGTACTTTGTTTCATACTGATAAGCACCATGTGGAAGAAGATGAGCTGACCAAGAGCTGCAGTGCTGTATATTGTGAAGATGACAAAAACCATCTGTTGAACAATTTGCAATTAGAATGTTAGTCGTGGAGCTTACTAAACACCGCAGTCATGACTAGATAGTGCTACATGAGCTCCTTTGGGGAGCCTTATGTGCAGCCTGTGCTCCATTTCCGTTTTGACACGATCCTAGCCACAACAATGTGTCAGCAATTGTATACTATTGGTCAGTAGAAAGAGCAGTCTATGACATGATATGTGTATGGTCAAATCTCGGCGACAGGGAGAAATAAGAGTTACAGAGACTTTGTTGATTTGACTCTTGTTAAGTCTTTGCCAATGACGAAATATGACTAAGGATGTGCTGTTGTTTTAAGCTATCCAGGATTCCTTGCTGTCATTTTGTCAAGCATCAACATCAGAAAGAATCATCTCCGATGGGACATCCCGACTAAAGTTGGCAATTTGCAATATTTATATAATACTTGTTGCTTAATGGTGACCTCCATTGTTTCAAGTAAAAGTCTCTGAAAAGACGCTTATTCCGTGTTCATTTTCAGTGACGCCTATGCGTCTTTATCATATCGTAAATGATCCACAAAACTAAGCAACATAATCCGGTAGTGTCATTAGCAAAAATGAATCCACACAAAGTCCATGGTGGTCAGTTATATACTGAAACATGTTCTTGAACAGAGGAAACAACAGCTGGCGTAGCCGAAACATGTGTCTTCATTGTTCTTGAACATGTCCATGCAGCATTGCTACATCAAAACAAGCAGGATCAAACTATTGAACCTTTCGATCTGTATAAGACATTATTTCTTCATCTCTTCATGTGCTGTTCAATTGCTCATAAGATGAGATCAGAGCCATTGTTTGTTAGACAACGGTCAACTTCTGGATGTACTTTCCAAGCAATTTACCTGCGAAGATATTCATTTACTTTTTTTCAGTGACGCCCATGCATCTTTATCATAGCAGAACTAATTCGTAAAATCTAGCCATATAATTCTACAGTACGACTAATCCAAGAAAAGGTTCCCATCAATGTTTTTAAGTCGTCCGACTAATCGCCCTTATCGGTCAGCCGCTACCGATAAGGACCACCGACTCGATTACCTCTACTAGAACTCTAGTCGTCCGACTAATCATCGACTAACCATGATTAGTCATACGATTAGCATGTGGACGACTAGTTTTAGTGCGCAGCAACTTTGGGCCTGGGCAATTTTTGGGTTGGAATTTGGTGGCCCATTAGGTTTAGGTTTATGTCTCAGCGTTACTTGAGATTAGTTGTACTATCATTGAGCTGAGCACAAGCCTATTTTTATTTCGGACCTTGTTTAATTGTGTACTCAACTCTGAAGTCTGAACTTGCTTAATTATGTGGTTGCTAGCTGCTATGGTTTGCTGGTTACTCTACCGGTTTTTTTTTTACCTCTACTGCTGCAGTGCTGCTACGGTTTGTTGGTTGCTCTACCTTTCTTTACAAGTTACAACTTACAACTACTGTTGCTATGGTTTGCTTTAAATCATACTGTATTGTATATGAGTCCGATATATATAGTATTGATCTTGGAATATACAGGACGACTAGACTACGACTAGGACTGACTAAGCTCGACTAATCGAACTGATCAACGACTAATCGCGACTAATCGTCTTATCGGTGGGCTTACGACTAGGTTTGATAATACGATTTGAGAACATTGGTTCCCATGGAAGTCAATGGTTGTCACTTGTCAGTAAAATTCTGAAAAATGTCTTTCAACAGATTAGACACCGGCCAATGCAACCAAAAGTCTGAAACATGTCTTTATTGTTCTGAAAAAAAGTCACCATGCTACATTGTACATCATCAATCCATGTAGATGCAGAGCTACAAGCAACCCATTCTTTTATCTGTATAAGACACGTTTCTTCATTTCCCCTCTTGTGCTGTTCAGTTGTCTTAGGATGAGATCAGAGCCAGGGTGTGTTATATAGGGGTGTGACCACGGTCTTCGTCTGCAGATACTTCTCAAGGCCGTCCATGCCCATGTCCTTGCCGAACCCGCTCATCTTGTATCCACCGAATGGCGCGTCAGGGTCGAAGGCAAGGTAGCAGTTGATCCAGATGGCGCCTGCGCGGATGGATCGCGATACCGTGTTTGCGATGTCAATGTTCTTAGTCACGATGCCAGCGGCTAGGCCATACCGGGTGTTGTTTGCTTTCTGAATGACCTCTTCAACAGTCCTGCAATGTAATAGTTCAGTTGTCTCAGGCATTCAGTTTCAGCTGTCAAACTGAAAAAAAAAAGTTTCAGGGAAGAAGCCCACTTGAATTTCATGAGCGCCATCACCGGTCCAAAAATTTCATCTTGCACGATCGACATGTCATCCTACATGAGCATTTTTTTGTTAAGAAAATTCAGTCTTCTGTTTTACTTTTTTGTTCATGGTCAGGAAAACTATATCTGCTGTTCACGTTGAGCATTGACCTTTACGTCCGTGAAGATGGTGGGCTCAATGTAGTACCCCTTGTCACCGCAGGGCTTCCCTCCGGTGACCAGCGTGGCGCCTTCACGCATTCCGATATCAATGTACTTGAGAACCTTCTCGTACTGGTCTTTGTCAACCTGCATTGCAATCTCATAGTTGGTCGTTGCATCAAGTGCTGTGTGTTCTTCTCTGCACGCTGAATCCCTGATGTTCATACCTGTGGGCCTTGGTTGACACGCGGGTTGAACGGGTCCCCGACCACCGATTTCTTGGCGAGCTCGGCCGCCTTCTTCACGAACGCGTCGTAGATCCCTTCCTGCACATAGACGCGCGAGCCGGCGACACAGATCTCGCCCTTCGACATTGCAGAGAGAGAGAGAGAGAGAGAGAGAGAGAGAGAGAGAGAGAGAGAGGTGATGACTGATGAGAAAACCAGATGATCTGATACTTGACAGCACGGCAAATCATGCACGCGTACCTTGTTCGTGTACGTGGCGAAGTTGACCAGTTTCACGGCCATGTCGAGGTCGGCGTCATCGAAGATGACGACCGGGGACTTGCCGCCCAGCTCAAGCGAGATGGGTTTGAGATTGCTCTCGGCGGCCGCCTTCATGACGAGCCTCCCGACCTCCGTGGACCCGGTGAAGCTCAGCTTGTCGACGTCCATGTGCGAGGCGACGGCGGCGCCGGCGGTGGGGCCGAACCCGGGCACGACGTTGAGCACGCCGTCGGGGACGCCGGCCTCCCTGGCGAGGTGCGCGTAGAAGAGCGCGGAGAGCGGCGTCTGCTCGGCGGGCTTGACGACGACGGTGCACCCGGCGGCGAGCGCCGGGCTGACCTTGAAGAAGAACATGGTGGTGGGGTAGTTCCAGGGCACGATGTGGCCGACGACGCCGACGGGCTCCTTGAGCGTGTACCCGTGCATCCGCTGCGCCATCTTGAGCGTCTCGCCGTGGATCTTGTCGGCGGCGCCGGCGTAGTAGCGCAGCAGGTGCGCGGCGCCCGGGATGTCCCAGACCTTGCCGACGAGGAAGAGCTTGCCGGCGTCCACCGTGTCCAGCATCGCCAGCTCCTCGACGTGCTGGTCGATCAGGTCCGCGAACTTGTACAGGATCCGGCCCCGCTCCTGCCAATCAACCAAGTGACAAAAAAAAAAATGGCGCGAAACAATGGCGTGAAAAGCTGCACCCAGTTGGGTTGGGTTGGGCCCAATCCGGAGCGAAGAAATGGGTGGGTGGAATTCCTTCTTACATAGCCCGACATCCTGGGCCAGGGGCCATTGTCGAAGGCCTCCCGGGCGGCCTTGACGGCGAGGTCGACGTCGGCCTTGTCGCCCTCGGCGATGTTGGCGATGACCTCGCCGGTGCGCGGGTCCCGGGTCTCGAACGTCTTACCTGCGGGGAAGAGTACAATGGCCAGTTATATTTCCTTTTCCATTCGCGCAAATTCAGATGCTTCTGCTTTCACAGATTGGAACATGGAAAGCCAAACTGTCTGAACCCGTGCAGCTGAAAACGCTGTGTATTTACTCCCAAAGAAAGAAAAAGAAAACGCTGTGTATTGCTATTGCAGTTTTTTTTTTGGATTACAGCATGATTTAGAGGTTGGAGTTATGTTCTTCCATGACTCGTGGAAGCACCGGTCATTCTGCTAGCGGCCATTAAGAAAAGCTGGGCGTTGACACTACAGGATTACGTCTCGTGATGACAGTGACATCTGAATGAGCTAGTGCCATGAAAGAAAAGGTTAATCGTAGCAAGCAATAATTCTGAGCAGATGGTGCCTTGATTCCCCCATCACGAGACTTGTGCGCGTAGCTAGAATGAAGACAAAGCCAGGAACATTATCTCCTGACACGAGCAATTAGCCAAACAAAAGGCCAGCGCCAGAAAGATGATTGCTCCGCGCGTTGGCGTGTGCACATATGCTGGCGCTCATCTCAGCAGCCGGCCGGGTAACTTGTCTCCATCTCATCATCAGACGGAGACATGTTTTCATACGCAATGATCTTCGTCTTGGAGAGCTGGAGCTGGTGCTGTCGAAATTAGTATCCCACCATACGTTGCCTTTTAGTTAATCAGCTAATGAATGAATTATTAACTAGATTGATCTAAAGGAGCCTTAAGCACGCACGGCCATAAATTCCAACAGATTCTAGTTGGCATGTCCTGGTCGTCGTCACCATCAGGATGCGACCCTTTTTAAGTTTGCAAAGGATTTCGAGAACATCTGTGGTCACCGTTGTTATGATACCTCTCTCTCTCTCTCTCTCTCCCCCCCCCCCCCCTCCCTCCCTCCCTCTCTCTCTACTCATACATCGCGTTCCAATTATGTCAGGTATGTTCTGTTTGAGAGAAATGAAATGTATGTTCTCTATCACTAGTATCAATGTTCTACGCACTGCTATCGTATGCCATCCTCTCATTTGAATCCCTGACGACATTTTGTGCCTTGGATACTTGACTGGTGCCGTTCTATTGGTTTGTCGATAGCCGACGGAGATGTTTTTTTAAAAAATAATATCCTATCACCTAGCCGACGGAGAGAGAGAGAGTGAGAGACGGCAAGCAGGACGGGGCCGACCGGGGACGGCGTCGACGAAGTGATACCTGCCAGTATCGCCGCCCCTCACGGGTCTCAGGTCAGCGCCCTGAAATCTCTTCGGATCAGGAGCACCAGAAGAACTGATGCTTAAGCATCGGTGCATCCGACGCTTGTCGGAAGAACCGAGCTATGATGTTTGGTGCAGGAGGGAATCGAAGCCAAATCAGCCTATAGTCACCGGTTGAACCGACGGTCCAAGAAAGGACATCGGTGCATTGGGCGTACTGTGTACCAGAGACGATGTCAAGTGCCCAAGAGAAGTTTTCTTCAGCACCGGTTCAACCGACGGTGCATCGGAGTATTGCGTCGGTGCATTGACGTCAGCAGAAGAGAAGAAGGCTGTGAGTGACCGGTTTAACCGACGGGCAAGCATCGGTTCAACCGGTGGTCACTGTGTCAGCAGTCAGAAGTTCAACGGCTACTTCGTGTCTTAGAGTGACCGGATGAACCGACGCTACCCTTGCCAGAGGCATCGGTTCATCCGATGATACGCAGATTTTCTGCTGACCGTTGGAGCAACGGCTACAAGACTTGGTGGCCTATATATACGCCTCACCCCGGCCATTTAAAGATTGCTAGAGTTGCTGAACATCTCACACACCCAAGAATATCTCCAAGCCATACAAAAGCATCAAGATCATATCCTTAGCCCTTTAGCACACTTTGAGAGTGTTGTGTAAAAGATTAGCTCTTAGTGAGTGAGATTGCAAGGCTTCGAGCCTTTGTGCTGTGGTTCATTAGCAAGCCAAAACAAGAGCGTGGTGCGCCGGCACCTTGGAGCGTGAAGCTCGTCGGCAACGTCATCAACCCTCCGATTTGGTGTGGAGCGGCGACAACATCTTTGTGCGGGGGACGTGGAGACCCCATCCTTTGTGGAGAAGCTCCTTAGTGGAACCCCGGGGCCAAGGTGACCGTGATTGTGTTCACGAAAGAGACTTGGTGGCCGAGTAGCAATAGTCTTAGTGAGTGCTACAACAACGTAGATGTAGGTGTGCCTTTGTGGCTAACCGAACCACGGGATAAACACCCGCGTCAAGAGTTTGCTATCTCCTATCCCGCTCTTTAAGGTTCCGCATTTCATACTAGCAATTTGTGTGTCTTCTTTCATAGAATAGTTTCTTGATAGGAAAAGCTATAGGTTGCTAAACTCTTTTGGGATAGGGGTTTCACACTAGAACAACCTAGTTGTACATCTAGATAGCATGTTTTAGTTTTAGTTTTGTGCAAACTAGTTGGAGCCATAGGTCTAAGTTTTTATTAGTGTCTAATTCACCCCTCCCCTCTTAGGCTAGAGCACCCGATAACTTTCAAACGAGGAATGAAAAACAGTATTTAGGATGTACATTAATTTATGTGCGCGGTTGAAACGAAAATAATGTTTCCATCCCGGAACAGCGTTCGTTAGAGTGACTATGGTGTGAACGTGATTTAGATCGAGGAGCAAGGCCACCGCAAGAGTACGTCATCACCCGGGCCGGGGGTCCGCTTTTGATTTGGAGGCCGTCCCATTCCCGTGCGTTTAGCTAAACGAGCCAACGAGCCAAACAAAGGCCAGCACCAGAAAAATGCGGGTGATTGCTCCTTCCGATGGCGTTTAGTACGCGCAGCTCAGCGGTTGGGCGACTTGTCTCCATCCACCTCATCACATGAAGACTACTTCATACTATACACTGTTGCCTAGCAGTAGTAGGCTAGAAGCTATATGTATACAACAACATGCATGATTTAAATTTTTATATATACATGGTTTCTTCATGAATTGGTAAAAGTACTGTTTCCCCAGCTTAATTGTGCTGCATGCTAGTTTTCACTAAGGATCGTATATCTATTCACAAAGAAACAAAATCAGAAGTAGCTCTTGGACTAATTTGAAGACTAAAGTTTACCTTCAATTATCCTTCTAAAGTTTACCTCCTAGAGTTGTTTGGATCCATAGGCTAATTTGAGGATTAAAGCATATATCGCAATCAATGGCTCTACCTTCCATGCATAGGGGTGAGGAGAAAAATGACTTTTAGTGGGGTCCACGCAGAAATAGCCCCAATAAACATCTCTTGGAGGGGCTAAGTTTTTTTTCGGATGGAGGGATTTACTGTAGCCCCACCCGTTTGGATCCTTTAGGGCTAAAAGGAGCGGGGCTAATTTTTAGACCCTGAATCATATATATGTTACTACTTGCTCAGTAATTAAGCTATTTTTAATGCAAAAATGACAGGGCTATTCATTAATTTCGATAAATACTACAATGGTGCGCGGCTTGAAATTGGTGAAAGCAGGCTAAATCGGTTATTAGGCATGTGCACTATATATATAGGAGTACTTAGAGGTGGCTGTAGTTGTCAATCTACACCCAAGCTGTAATTTGTCGTTGCGTGATGTAGTTTAATGTCGCTCAGCTTTTTTCTTGTTTCGTTTTGTGGCTGTCGTGATGACTGTGATGGCGAAATCAGCACCATCCATCTCGCACTTGCAAGTGATTCACCTTAGACCTTTGGTAAGCCAATGCGACGCAGCCCCTGGTATTATAATATATTTAGCAGCCCGATTTTTCTAGATTTCCCCAAAATTAAGTGCCCACGACGAGGGCAGAAACTGGAAGGTCAATGATGTGTACTCCTAGGGCTTGCGAGCTAGCTAGCAAGTGCCGATTTGCCTAGCAATAGCAGGGACAACAAGGAAGCAGGCATCGAGCCGTGGCCATCATGTACCAATGGAACAGCAGGGTGGCAAGTCCTAGTCATCCGGGTTCCCTGGCTTTCAGTATTATTGTACTATTGAAAAAAGGACGCGTCGCGGCAGTGTGCGGGACGTCGGTGAATTTGCACGAACCGGGAAAGCTAGCTAGGACTCTCAGCTTAGACAATTCAGGACTCTCCAAGCACCTACTATACCGTTTGCAAGGGAACAAGTCCAACTACGACTTTTTGTGCTAGACAGGTAGCAACCTGGCCTCATGCATGAAGGGTGCGTGTGGTCACTGTCAACTGAAAAGTGCATGGCCGAAATAGCTCGTCGAAGGTTGAGTTGCAGAGATCGACAGAAGATATTCGTGCTGCTTGTTACAAAGAATTTCTTTTTTCAGAGAAAAATTTTACATACGAAGATTATGTAGATGGTGCGAGTTAAATTCTGCTGATGGGTACTCTGAAAAATGAAAATGAAGGCCTTTTTCTTTCGTCAAGACGCAGAGCTTGTGTGGTTTGGGCAAGATGATATCAAAAAAGCTAATACTAGCACTTAACGAGAGTAAACGTCCGTATATCCTTGAAAGAGGTAGCACTTGTTCATGAGAGTACATCCGTAGTATGAGTGTCCTTACTAGTTAAGTTACGGCATTGTGCTAATAATAGTGGTACTGCTGCGTACAAGTGTGCAACCTTCGAGTACAACTCAACATCAAGTACTCCGTGGTTAAGCCTAAAAATGATCAGTTGTATTTAATTAGAAAGTGGCAGGCAAATAAAGCAAATCCTCTCGGGATGAACACTGGGTTTTTCCTTTGTTGCCGGCTAGGTCACCTCACTTTTGTCGTGGCCTCTTGCTTCCCACGATGGCACGATACGATCGCACAAGATCAAAGCATAAAAAAAAAAGAGGAGTGTCATGCCAGCTCTTGGTTACTGTGACGGCCTATCTTTTGCCAGGACATGAACGGTCCCAGTTTGGCCTCCTCCACCCGAGATCTCACCGGTGAGGCGGTGAATAATCCAAAGGCCGAAGCTAGCGATCGAGCCATCGAGGCAGCTTGTCTTGTTCCTCCTGACCTCCTCGATGTGGCCACCCGCTGCGCCACGCGCAGTCGCCACCCGTCCGCCGGTGGAAACGGATTGTTTGTGCCCACAAATAGGGGAAAAAAGCAATTTACGCTCATAAGCTATCGTAAAAATTCGAATTTACTTTCAACTATGAAATCAATGGCATAAATCATTCAATTATTGAAACCAAGCAAATTTATTTCTTAGGTGATTTTTCATTTTGTGAGAATTAAAAGTATTTTAATTTAAACTGAAAAATTCATAAGTAACTTATTTTAAATAAAAAAATATGAAATAAATACCAAAATATAACCTATCTATTGGTATGATACTTGACAACTATTTGGATCCTATTCATAATATTTGATTCCTTGAAGTTATGCATGTTATTTGAATATCTAAAATTCAAATAGAGCAACAGTAGATAGGTTACATTTTTTAAAAAAAATTTAGTACTACATAATTTTCTAATTTAAAATAAATTAGTTTTGATTTTTTAGACTAATTAGATTTTTTATTTTTAAAAAAAAACTTCAAAACCACTAGGACCAAATTTGCTCACTTTCGATAGTTGAATAACCTCTATAATACGATTGTGTAGTTGAAGATTGAAAATCGAATTTTTACGATAGTTCAAGAGGTAAATCAATTTTTTTCAAAATAAATATACTTTTGAAAATATTTGAACTTTCCAAGAGATTTGTGTTCGATTGGAAGATCGTAAGTATAGCACTAGCGTGCCACTAGAGAACGGCATCGTCGTTTGGATTGAAGCGCGAGGGTTCTTCCCCAGCTCTGCCCCCAAACTCTGTCTGCAGTGGTGAACCCAGCGGCGACATCACGGTTCTTTCAGAAGGTGACCAGGCAGGAAGAGCGGAGAGCTCGGGTGCAGGAAGGGAGAGAGAGGCACGGATGATGGGCGATGGGCGTACCGGAGACGGCGTCGACGAACTGGCCGTTGATGAAGAGCTTGGTGAACCTGACCTCCACCTTGGGCACCTCGAACCCCTTGCCGCCGCTCCCATTCGCAGCCGCCATGGCGCCGCCCCCCGCAGGGCCGGAGTCTGCAGAGGGATGTGTGCTGTGTGAACTAGCGCGGCGTGGCGCTGGAGAGGAAGAGGATAGATAGATGGAGTCGGAGGCCACGATGGATGCACCTGGAGGCTTTGGAGGCAGCAGGGCTTTTTAAAGTGGACGGCAGGAGAGGCCAGGACGACGAGCCAAAGGGCGGCATCGGACGAGCCAAAGGTCACACTTTTTAAAGGCAGAAGCTGCTTCCTTTACCTTTTTTTCTTTTCTTTTTTGCTTTGTTTGCGTAATTATAATCTTTGATTAACGTGTCCAAAGTCGTTCCTTACTTACGGCCGGCCCATGTGTGTGGAGCTTCACCTAAACAACCAAACTTTGCAAGCAGTAGTAGTTAATAAATAAATAAACTCCGTAGACGTGCTCCCACTGCTTGTATTAGAAATCTGAAAATGATTAAACTTTTTAAATTTAAGCGTCCACTAATCAAATTATATATGTGTGTGCTTATTAGTATACGATGAAATTTATTTAAACGGGTTCGTATTTCATTGGTTTTTACGGTATTGATTTTGCAGTAGGCATCGGTGATGGTTTGTTAGGTACCCTGCTTACTTCACCAAAGTGTAACATATACCTCAGGAAGACAGTGCGAGTACTACTATTTGTTTTATGAGTAATAAAACCAATAGAACAAGTGTGACCTTTATTATTTAGTACACATCTAGTAAAACACACTAAAGTTCAAGTTGACCTCACCTCGTGTTACCATCATAATGGGCTAATACCCTTTGGAGGAGCTAAACCTAGCACTTTTAATACTTACTTTTGACAAAGTTTTTGAGTCTTGGTTAAACTTTAGCCCACTCTATCTCCTGTTTGGATACACTAGTGTTAAAGTTTAGTGCATTCAGCCATTAGCACTTAGATCCAAACAGAATCAGAATTCTTCTACTCCTTGAGCCACTACTACAAAACAGGCCTTTGTTCCAGGCCATTTGTCCCGGCAGCCTTTGGGCCCGGGACAATAGGTGGCTTTTGTCCCGGGTCCAACGGCTAGCCGGGCCAGCGGGGAGGACAGGGGTCTTTTGTCACTGTTGGAGCCATCAACCGGGATAAAAAGGCCCTCCTTTTGTCCCGGTTGGTGGCTCCAACCAGGACAAAACTCATTGGCCCCCTTATCCCCTTCCATCTCCCCACGCCCGAGCCATTCAGCTCACTTGTTCTTGCTGTTCTTGGCTCGGGAGAGGAGAGTTCTTTCTCATTTCTTCACCACATTTGTGAAGATCTTTGATTCTGCCGTCCATCCATCGGCGCTAAAGGTTTGGGGCTTGTTTTTCTCTTCTTCCTTGGCTTGTATAGCTCATTTCATACTTTAGAAATAGAGAAAATGTATAGCTAGCTCATTCCTTGGACATTTAGATTGCATATGTAGGTGTGATTTTCTTTTAGATTTAGATGAGTATGTGGATAGTAGAAATTTTTAGAATGAGTGTAGACACTTCATGCGATGTACTTGTATATATGACCATATTGTAGATAGTTGATTTTTGTATTCATGAATGAATTAATGAAATGAGTATATTAGAATTTTTTGTATTATGAATGGATTATTTTGACACTCTAGTGTTGCATTCGTTCATGCTCACACTCTAGTGATGGATTATTTGTATATTTTTTATATGATTTCATTGTTATTTGCAAGAGTTATTAATCTGATCATTGTAATTGTAATAGTAAATAATATTTGCATTGTAATGGTAAGAATTTATAATTTTGTGGAAAATAAAGGTATTTTCAGTAAAATATGGCTTCAGCAGCTGGAGGGAGTGGCGCTGGTGGGGGTGATCGTTGTCCTTTTGGAGAGAAGGGCACAACTCAAGTAGGTCGTCGGTCCAAAAAAACCTAGTGCTTTTTATATGGCAGCGCTCCATTATTTGGAAAAAGAATATAGAGAATGCATGGCAAGGGGCAAGAAACCTCCGTTTGATCTTGAGGATTTATTGCGGCGTTACGGTTCGTCACCACCAAACTCGGAGGTTTCAGCTCCGCCATCTTCTTCTGCGCTAGCAAGAAATCCGTTAGAGCATTCTACGTTCCAACGCAAGGACGGTTGAAAACCTATGTGTTGTTGTCCGAATTTTTAAGTTTCATGTTGATTACTCCTTTGTTAAATTCTGTAATGGATTAAGTACTCCTTTTAATTAATCAAGATGTTATGTTACATTTAGTTATTCATGTTATGTTAAGCAGATCATATATTCATTTTTATTAATGGATTAAGCAGATCTTTTAATTATTCATGTTATGTTACATTTAGTTTAATTTAGGTTTGATATATTTTATTTATTCGATACGTGTAAAGAATTCAAATCGATTTCTTTAAAATGCAGATGGACCGGCAATGGATGTACAATGCTGACCGACGTTCGAAAGAATTAATTGATGGCCTGCATTATTTTTTGTCTGTGGCTGAGGCAAACAAGTAGAATGGTTTTATGTGCTGCCCGTGTGTTCATTGCAACAATAACAAAGATTACTCATCTTCAAGAATCCTACACAACCACATTTTCGCAAATAGTTTCATGGAGAAGTATGTTTGTTGCACGAAGCACGGAGAACAGAGGGTTACCATGGAAGACAATGAATAAGAAGATTTTGACGACCACTTTCCCGGGAATGCTAGAATCGGTGCATTCGATGATGACATTCCCATGGAAGAGCCCGAAGTAGATGTAGCAGAAAATGATCCCAACGACGATCTGGGGCAGGCATTGCACAATGTGTAGCCAGACTGTGAGAGTGAAACGGAGAGGTTGAAGTTCCAGAAGTTGTTAGAGGACCACCGTAAGTTGTTGTACCTAGATTGTCAAAATGGATTGAAGAAACTTGGCACCACCTTGGAGTTGCTGCAATGGAAGGCGACAAATGGTGTATCCGACAAGGGATTTGGTGAATTACTCAAACTTGTTAAAAAATGCTTCCTAAGGACAACGAATTGCCTACCACAACATATGAAGTCAAATAACTTGTTTGCCATTTAGGATTGGAAGTGCAAAAGATACATGCATGCCCGAACGACTGCATCCTGTACCGAGGCGAGTACGAGAATTTGGATGCATGTCCCGTATACAGTGCATTGTGTTACAAGATTAGAAGAGAGTTCCTGCGAAGGTCATGTGGTATTCGCCTATAATACTACGTTTGAAGCGTCTGTTTAGAAATAAAGATAATGCTAAGTTGATGCGATGACACAAAGAGGAACGCAAGAAAGACTTGATGTTGAGACACCCCGCTGACGGGTCGCAGTGGAGAAAAATAGATAGAACGTACCCTAAATTTGATTTGGATGAGAGAAACATAAGGTTCGGTTTGAGTACGGATGGCATGAATCCTTTTGGTGAGATAAGCAGTGGTCATAGCACTTGGCCTGTGACTCTTTGTATGTACAATCTTCCACCATGGGTCTGCATGAAACGAAAGTTCATCATGATCCCAGTGTTTATCCCGGGTCCAAAGCAGCCCGAAAATGACATTGATGTGTACCTAAGACCATTGGTCGAAAAACTCTTATTACTCTGGGGCGATGAATGTGTACGGATGTGGGATGAATACAAACAGGAAAACTTCAACCTACGAGCATTGCTGTTCGTAACGATCAATGACTGGCTTGCTCTTAGTAACTTGTCAGGACATTCGAACAAGGGATACAAAGCATGCACACACTGTTTAGATGATACCGATAATATATGGTTGACTCACTGTAAGAAGATTGTATACATGAGTCATCGTCGGTTTCTTCCCATCAGGCATGCGGTACGAAAGAAAGGCAAGCATTTCAAAGGCCAAGCGGACCACCGAACAAAACCGATGCACCATAGTGGTAAAGACGTCTTCAACATGGTAAAAGATCTAGAAGTTATTTTTGGAAAGGGATCTGGTAGCCAACCTGTTTCGAACGAAAACGGAATGGCGCCCATGTGGAAGAAGAAATCTATATTTTGGGAGCTACCATATTGGGAAGTCTTAGATGTTCGTCATGCAATTGATGTGATGCACCTCACGAAGAATTTTTGCGTCAACCTGATAACATTCTTGGGAGTGTACAAAAAGACAAAAGATACAGTAGAAGCACATCAAAAATTGTAACGTATGGAAGAACGAGATGCCTTACATCCACAACAGCGAGATAATGGACGACAATACTTAAGTCCTGCCAGCTATACTCTTAGCAAGGAAGAGAAAGAAAACATGTTTGACTGCTTGAGCAGTATAAAGGTTCCATCTGGATACTCATCCAATATAAAAGGAATCTTAAATTTGGTAGAGAAGAAATTTACAAATCTCAAGTCATATGACTGCCATGTGCTTATGACCGAACTTCTTCCGGTTGTGCTGCGGGGGATTCTGCCTGATGACGTCCGGTTAACCATCGTGAAGCTATGTGCCTTCCTCAATGCAGTTTCTCAGAAGATAATTGACCCGGAGAATTTGATAAAGCTGCAAAACAATGTGGTGCAATGTCTTGTTGGCTTTGAGCTGATATTTCCACCATCTTTCTTCAACATCATGTAACATCTTCTAGTGCACCTTGTGAAAGAGATTGATATCCTCGGACCAATATTTCTACACAACATGTTCCCATTCGAAAGGTTCATGGGGGTACTCAAGAAATGTGTTCGTAATCGAGCTCGTCCAGAAGGAAGCATCGCCAGTGCCTACGGAACTGAGGAGGTCATTGACTTTTGTGTTGACTTTATTGATGACCTTAAACCGATTGGAGTCCCTGAATCGCGATATGAGGGGAGACTAACTGGAAAGGGTACATTAGGAAAGAAATTTTATGTCTGCCTAGATGATTTCTCATTCAAGAAAGCGCATTATACGGTTCTTCAACAATCATCCTTGGTTGACCCATATATCGAGGAACACAAGAAAATTCTTCTCTCCAAATTCCCGGAAAAGTCTGAGTAATGGATTACACGTGAGCACATGAACACTTTCTGCAGCTGGTTGCGGAAGCATCTAATGCATAACATGGATATAAGTGAACAACTGTTCTTATTGGCTAGGGGACCATCTTGGAATATCTTAACATACCAAGGGTACGAGATAAATAGAAACACATTTTATACAATAGCCCAAGATAAAAAGAGTACCAACCAAAACAGCGGTGTTCGTATGGATGCCACGGACAATAATGGAAAAAAGGACACATATTACGGCTACATTGAAGAGATATGGGAGCTGGATTACGGTCCCAATTTCAAGGTGCCTCTATTTCGTTGCCATTGGGTTAAGCTATCTGGAGGAGGGGTAACAAAAGATGAGTATGGGATGATAATAGTTGATCTCAACAATCTTGGGTATATAGACGAGCCATTTGTCCTAGCCCAGGGTGTCGCTCAGATTTTCTACATTAAGGACATGTCCAGCAAGCCAAAGAAGGGGATAAACAAGTAAAAAGATGAGCATAAGCGACACATAGTTCTATCAGGAAAGAGAAATATCGTCGGAGTGGAGGGCAAGACAGACTTGTCAGAAGAATATAATAATTTTATTGTCATTCCACCTTTCGAAGTAAATACTGATCCATGCATCCTGCTAGCCAATGATGATGCTCCATACTTGTGCCGTGATCATAATCAAGGGACATTTGTGAAGAGAAAGTCTATTACAGCTAATCCTTCATGTACTTGAATCATTTTATATTATTGTGTAAAAAAGTAATCGCAATTCGAATACTTTTATTATATGTGTACTGTACAATTATACTTTATGTGTTATATATATCATTTTTTATATTTTTCACTTAATTATCAGACTCAATTATAATTTTCATTCAATAATGGATTACTCAACTAATTTTATTTATTTCATGAAATTACATTCACATTAGCACACTATACTCTCTCACTAACACACACTATCTCTCAAACTCACACACTACTCATTAATATCATGAAATTCCTTAATTTTATGTAAAATTCACTTTTTAAACATTAATATCGTAATAGAATCCACTTTCTGTCGAAAAGCAACAGTTTGAAAAAATTTGGTCACCTAATATATTTTTGCATGGTCAAAATAACAAAAATGATTAAAAAAAGTTAGATATTTCGTTGACCCAATCACTTGAATGAAAATTAATTATTTTTGTTGCGTGTATCAAGTTTATATAGAGATAAGAAATTTTGTTCCATAATTTTTGAAATCAAAATTTATTAACTGAATTAACAAATGAAAGCCTATTTTAAAAGAGAAGTAAAAAGAAACAAAAACAAACATAAGATTTGGCGGGAATGAGGGAAAATGGACCCCTTTTGTCCCGGGTGGTAGATCCACCCGGGACTAAAGGTGGGCCGCGGGCTGGGAATTTTCCCGGCCCGCCCAAAAACACCTTTTGTCCCGGGTGGAGCCACCACCCGGGATAAAATGACATTTTGTCATGGGTCGTGGCTTCACCCGGGACAAAAGGACCCCCCCCATATATTTTCTTCCTCCTTCGCCCTTCCCCCAAACACTTGGTTTCTTGATTTGCACCTGGTGCCGCCGCCGTCCCCTGCCCCCCCACCGCCCGAGCCCAACGTCCCCGAGCACCGCCGCCGTCGACGTCGCCGCCCAAAGCCCCGCCACGTGAGCCCAATGTCCCCGAGCGCCGTCGTCCCTACGAGCGCCGCCGCCGTCGACGTCTGCCATCCCGGCCCGGCCCCCGCCGCGCGAGCCCAACGTCCCCGAGCGCAGCCGACCTCACGCCGCCGCCCAGAGCCCCACGTGCTCCCCGAACACGCCGTCGTCCTCCTCCTCCCCGACTTCGCGTACTCCACCGCCGCGCCGTCGTCCCCCTCCCCGGCATGTCGTCCTTGGCCCTCGCCTCAGGGCTCCGGCTCCGCCTCGGCGTGTCCTCGCCCCTCGCATCCGACTCCGGCTCCGCCTCCCCGACGTGTGCTCTGGCTCGCCCCGCTGTCGCCTGTGCGCGCCCTTGCCGTACGTGCGCCGCGCGCCGCCCTGGCCCTGCCACTGCAGCGCCCGGCCGGCGCCGCCGGCCAGCACCGCCCTAACCCTAATGTGGATTATTTGTTTAAATATGTTTAGAAATTGGTTTAAATATGGATTATTTGTTTAAATTTGAAAATATGGATTATTTGTTTAGAAATTATGTTGTAAAATATAGATTATTTGTTAATTTGTTTAATTTTGATGACAATTAGGGTGTTAATTACTTTTGAAATTATATTATTTAGAGTGAAATCATAATTTGTTGTTCAGAGTGAAATCATAATTTGTTGTGTAAATTAAGGTATATTTACAAATTTTTAAATGTATGAATGTGTATGTATGTATGTATGTGTAAAGTGAGTTTAAATTTCTTTTAAATATTTCATGTATATTTCTTGAATTACTTAGAGAATATTTCTCGACTTCATCCATCGATCATTACTTAGTGAAAAAACCCGTCTAGAATATTTCATATATAGATGATTTCAAGTTTATTTCTTGAATTACTTAGAGAATATTACTCGACCTCGTCCATCGATCGGTACTTAGTGAAAAAACAATCTAGAATATTTCACGGTCGATACTTAGTGAAATTATAGATAGAATATTTCGTGTATATTTTTTGAATTACTTAGAGAATATTTCTCGACCTTATCCATCGATCGGTACTTAGTGAAATTATCGATAGAATATTTCTTTTATATTTCTTGAATTACTTAGAGAATATTTCTCGACCTCATCCATCGATCGGTGCTTAGTGAAAAACCGTCTAGAATATTTCATATATAGAATATTTCAAGTTTATTTCTTGAATTACTTAGAGAATATTACTCGACCTCGTCCATCGATCGGTACTTAGTCAAATGCTCGCAAATATGTGGATTATTTAGAGATTTTTTAAGAGTTTTATTTGTATTCATATTTTAGTTACGATGGACCCGCGACACACAGACGCGGAAGACGAACAGTTCCTGTTGAATATGATTGCCGAAGGTCAAGGAGATGTCCCTGGACAAGCTGATAATGGCAGCAATACCGACATATATTTGAATATGTCCGGTGATGGAATTGAGCCAGACAAATTTGACAAGGAATTGAAGATCAAGACAGATTTTGCGGTACACACTTGGATGATTCGTTGCACGATTCATTAGTTTTATTATATATTCATGTAAATATCTGATAATTTCTTCTCTCTTAAAGTGTATGAGGCAGAAACAAGACACTAATTTATGCGCATACTATGTATGCGAGAACATCCATGGTCTGGTAGGTCCTCCAAGGGCCTGGACAGATTGGGAGGAGGAAGTAAGTAAAAAACTTGTTAATATTTGAACTTGTATTTTAATTAGTCGAAATTAATTATCCCATTTTTCCATAGGTCAAGGAGATGCGCGATAAACTCATACCGGAGGAAAAGATTATGGCGATTCAAGAACAATTGTCCGGATTTATTGTTGAGCAAGTCCTCGATCCAAAAGATGAATTCTACTATGATGGACTATCTAATATTGACAATCGCAGCAAATATGATAATATACATGTATATATATATAATTAAGAACGAATATATCTATGTAAATATATATGTGTGTATGTATTATATTTCTATTTATGAGTATGTATGTATTATATATTTAAGCCCTCCAATAATATATATGTGTATATATGGAAACTATCTATGACAAATATTATATAATTAACTATATATATATGTATATATTAGTGGATATCTTACCCACTGAATTTCAATACATAAGTTTAATTGAAATGTAAAAGTATAATCGAAATAGAAAAACAATTGAGAAAAGAGGAATAGAAAAAAAATGGACCTTTTGCCCCATGGGTAACACCAACCGGGACAAGGGTGCGCCAGCCACGTGGCGCTGGCAGCACCTTTCGTCCACACCAACCGGGACAAAAGATGTTTTTTGTCCCGATTGCCAGACCCGGGACAAAAGGGCCCGGCGTGGTGTTTCCGGTTGTCCCAACCGTTGTCGAGGTTCCCAACCAGAACAAATCAGCTTTGTGCAGCAGAGGCACGCAGGTCTCCGATCCCATGGCTAGTCAGTACACCGGCGACCTCAACGTTTTACCTACGTAATTTCTAAAGGCCATGCGTGTGACAGCTACAGTAATCCCTTTCTTTTCATTTACAGCAAGGTCGGATTACCTTTTGTCCGTCCCATCGTCATTAACATTTCAAATAATAAATACTCCTAGGTACGCATGCATCTCAAAGTCAAGAACTCAAGATCGAGGACCCGTTGAATTAAGCGGATGCGGGCGCGCGCTCTGTCACTGTTGCCCTCTCCCATGTCACAAGTGGGCGCACACGGTGCGTCACGTAACCATGACTCAGCTCCGTATTTGTCACTGTTCTACACCCATCCCATCTGTATTCATTTGCAAATCGAAATGATCGAACTCAAACAATATTTTCAAGTAAGGCTATCTCCAACCATTCCCTCCATCCAACTCCCCCCAAACATATTATTTTCTATATTTTACTACCTCCCTCCAAAAGATTCCCCCCTATAACTCCTTCTCTCCAACCATTCCCCCCATATCTATTCCCTCTATATACTATCACTCATTAACTAACTATTTATTTATCGTTTTTGAATTTACAAAAATCATACAGTATTTGTACTATCATAATACGCATTATCATCATATTACGGGACTCAAACGAGATTAATATCATGAAGAAATGATGTGATTAGAATATAGAGGGAGTTGAAACTCACCCTATATATGAGGGGAGTTTCAACTCCCCCCATATATAGGGGGAGCTTTGGGGGGACCGTTGGAGGAAATTTCCCCGCAAAGCTCCCCCTACATAGGGTGGGGGGCGGTTTGTAGGACTCCGTTGGAGCAAGCCTAAGGATGCAGTGGGTACCTGATAATATTTTTGAATTAGCTAATTAATTACGATAGTACATCACTCTAGTTAATTTCTTCTCCCAAACTATTTACGCATATTGTTATTCTAATTTATTTTATTATTTTTTTATCGACACATTAACCCAAAATGTATCTAACTTTTGTGGCTCTTTCGCAAGTCATTTTGCGTTATTTTGTAATAAATATCTTCGCCGCATGACATCATATCCTTGAAATGCTACTCGGATCGCTGGAGATCTCCATTTGAACAGAAACAATCCCGCGCGCAACAAGGGGGTTCCGGGCTTTCACACGATCGAATATTCGAATGTCAAGCTCAACAAGCTCGGCTTGCCCCCATGTGTGTGTGTGGAAGTCTTCGATGCTGACCGCCACTTCTCGAATCGGCCTGCCGGCAACCCGGCAACGTCGCCAGCTCCCGATACCACCCATGGAGCAGCACACGCCTCCGTGCATTCAGGACCCGCGCGCGACTGGCTAGCTAGGGAGTGGCAGGCACCCGGACCAAGCACCCGGGAGAGCGTGCCCGGCGAGAGGCCACGACGGCAGCCGAGCGGCGGCGGTCGCCAGCCGTGGAGGCTGCCACAGGCGTCCGCGCCGCCCCGGTCGCCGGACAGTGCGTGGCGCGTCGGCGTCGGCGTCGCCGGCAGCAGCAGCGGCACACGGCCAATGCAACCGGCCGTCGGAAAAAGAAACCGAGGATGGCGACGGTTCATGGACGGGTAGACGGGTAGTACGTGTGGTTACTGGCGAGGCACCTGCACTGCAGCATCAGCTGGTGTCGCCGGGGCGCGTGGCGTGGCATGCCATGGCGTCGACGACGTGTCCCTCTCCTGGCCAGGGAGCTGATGAACAAGAGCAAAGGCTGCAGGGCAATGCCCGGGGGCCTCGGCCACCGATGGAAGCGTGACGGTCTGACTGACGGAGGCGCGGACACGGACGCGGTCGGATCCGGATCTGACAGCCCGGACCCGGAAGGAGAGGTGTGGGTAAACACAAGAGGACGATGAGCATGTGGCGGAGGAAGGACACGGGCTTTTGGAGGACTACTAGATTATAGAGAAATTTCTTGTATGACATCAGGATAAAAATTTCTTGTATGGCACCGGAAGATAGCTCAATTCCTTCCTCGACTCAGAAATTTTTTTGTGCCTCTGTTCAAAAAAAAATGGTGCCTCATATAACCATGAATTATAATTCCGTTGCTCCAACTACACTGCCATCCATTTCATCTCATGTTTCCATGAGTCTCCTGTGAAACCATGTCAGAAAATGAATGAAGGATGAAATTACCCTTCACTCTAACAAGAGGTAAATCAAGTTCCTTGAGATCTCTCCCTAAAACCCCCTGTTTCTCTCGTTCGTCGCCTCTCTTCCTCATGAAACCCTAGATCCGGCAGTCATGGCCAGCGGCAGCAGAGCGGACGGGCTTTTAAGCACCATGGACGGATGCAGGGGGGCGCGCGCGGTGCCTTCGGGCGCGACAGGCTGGGGCACGGCGAGCAGGGGCTCGATGGCTGGTGGCTGCCCTGGCCGTGGCAGGTAGGGGCGCGACGGACGGTGGTCCCTCGGGTGTGGTGGGCAAGGGCGCGGCAGCCGGCTGCCCCTCGGGCGTGGCGGGCAGGGCTCGGTGGCGGCCGTGCTGTGGCCGAGGGCAAGGACGCCTTGGCGGCAAGCAGCGTTGCATCCGTAGGCACATGACATCGAGAAAAATGCCAAAATGTTAATCTCTATAATGCCAAAATGTTGATATCCAACAAATATTAATCTCTATAATGTGTGTAAATTATGCATAATTTGGACTTAACCTTTACAAAAGTATTTTTTTTACAAAAGTTTGCTCCTCATGAGTTGTGGCCGATATAGGAAAATGAGAAGAAAACTGACCGCTGGGGCAAATTCTACTGATCAGCAGACTTCATTCTGCTTCCAGGGGCACGGCGTTTGGGCAACAAACTGATGGCAATATCATTAGAGGAACAAAATTAAAATTGATGGTCATATAAGGCACCGAAATTTTTCCAGGGCTAAGAAAGAAATTGAGCTATCTTCTTGTGTCATGGTACAAAGAATTTTCTCTACCAATCGTTGTCGCGAGGATCCGGGGTATGCTGCGGATTCGCAGCGACATCCCAACTAACGTACGCGTATGACGGCAAGCATCGAAGCCTGTTCGTGAGTCCGGCCATGCCGTCTCTGCTGTGTGCCGCCGGTCGCCGGACGGCGCGTGTGCTGGGTCGCGAGCCGAGGGGGAGACACGACCACGACGGCGACGCAGACCGTGGCAGCGCGCGGGCCCTCGTAACCGCGGCGGAAAAGGAGAGCGCGGGAGCCGTCGTGGCCGGGGTGCACCGGGCGTAAGCTACACGACGCCGGCTACTCGGTGGGTCAACCAATATCGCGGGGTCAGGTCGGGACCCTCTGCGTAGGGCGTGTGTTGCCTCTTTCCTGATGTGTCCAACTCACCACCGGAGAAGAGAGAACACGAGCAAGGAAACAAGGCCAGGGTCGGATCACGGGTGTGACAGACAGATGGACGGGTCCAAAAGACTTACCAGCCAGTGGCGTGACCAGGCAAGGCAGATGTGGGGGCTTGAGAAGTAGACCCCCTCCGGCCAACAATGTGACCTGTTTTTTGGTCCCAGCCTCCCAGGCAAGGCAAATCAGCAAATGTAGTGGCTGTGACCTTAACGACCCAACCCTTCTGGTCCAGACAATACGCTCTTCAGCAAAACTACACCTTTGCCTATCACATGGCGCAGCCACCCTGCTCGGCACGCCAGAATTCAAGCAACCCAGCCCTTCTGCAGCTCAACGGAAGTTTCAGCAACAAGACGCGACATGGATATCATGTTAACTTTCTCCACGCCTCAGCCTCACACCATGCAGTTGGGATGCAACAAATCAGATACCCATGACATCCATTCTGTAGAGCTTTCAGGTCAGAGGTATGTCATACTTGTTTTCAAATGTGTGTGTGCACCGCGGGAGCACAGCTGCACGGGCACCCCAGGGCGCAGCACAGACATACAAGACCCATACCCTTTGTACTCGTTTTTTCAACACTGCGGTGCCATTACAGCATGAGGATATTGGGACGCACCTGTTAACAACTACAAGCGCCATCTGGCGCGCTAAAGCTCCCTAGGAAAAAATGCTAGTGTACA
The DNA here is from genome assembly GCF_016808335.1 of Panicum virgatum. Classification (NCBI taxonomy): domain Eukaryota; kingdom Viridiplantae; phylum Streptophyta; class Magnoliopsida; order Poales; family Poaceae; genus Panicum; species Panicum virgatum. Next base: position 42,870,004 of record NC_053149.1, on the reverse strand, counting down.
TTACATTGGCCAACTGAAGCATCAGCTTTCTCACCACAAAAGGCCTTATCAACATGCGTACATCAATTTCCTGGTACAGAGGAGCAAGATGCCTTCAGCTTGCAACGGATGGCTTTGCCTGCTTTCTCCTCGCCACCTTCTTGGTGTACAATGTTACATGGGTCGGAGTCGAGCCTCTTCAACAAGTCATGTCGGGTTTCTGAAGAATGGATGGTCCAGAGCTTCTTGGGCACTGAGACGCTCCGATGGTTCGAATCGCAATAGACTGTATAACAAGTCCACCAGCACTGCCCTTGAATGGTCAGCACTCCTCGATACCAAGTCCTGAAGTTGCGGTCCATATGTTCAGGATTCAAGAGTTAACCACCTTGTATTTTGATAGCTTTTTACTCATGTTGAGTTACATTTGACATTCTCTTAGTCCAGATGCATAATCAATAGCTGCTTCACTAGTTTTCATCTAATATTCGGTATGAAAGAATATGAAGATAGCGCTAGCAACTCACTGAATTAACAAAACTGCACATTGTCTCCTAGTTCAATCCAACAAATCAAACTGATTTTTATGTTTGAATTGGTAGCAGATTGTCCTTTTCAAGCCTATTTTATGATGTGTTATTAAGTAAATTTGGTGTCTTCCAAAAGAGAAGGTCCATATCTGCTACCGTTTTCTGAAGGACGCTATTTTTGTCCATGTGCAGTTACATATTGACTAAATTTTGTGCCTTTCAATAGAAAGTTTATAGATGCCATTCCCACATATTTTTATTATATGTCCAAAAGATTGCTAGCAGGAATAGCAAACAGTATACCTAATTACTACCACGACATACAAGTGCAAACCCTAACTTCTAACCTTAACCAAACCCCCCAGTTGCCCTTGGAATTTAGGAAACAAGATAACCAGATCAACGACAAGAACGTATTAAAGTTTCTGAACCAAAACTTAAGAATAGTTGATAGGTACGCATAGCAAAATAGCAAACTTGAGTGAAACCTTTAATCGATCAAGTTTTCTCACAGCTCTGATACTTTCTCTTGAAACAGCACCTTCAGGCCAATTTAAACGCGTCGCTCTCCTAAAATATTTCTGAGCAGACGAACTGCACATTCCAGGTGACGTATGTAAGCACAATGAATGAATATTGAAAAAAACAAAAGAATAAATAAATAAATTGCAAGTTAACACCCTATAAATATCATGTAGCTGCATCCCCTGTATACAAGAGTTTCCATGAAATTCCAGCATTGACAAATTCAGCATAACATGCAGGCAACACACATAACAGAGATACATGCACATGCAGAAGTACCTTAATCAAAATCAAGAAGCAGAAAATAGAAGAGGGGTGCAAAGTAGTATTATTAGTGGCCATAACAGCGGCTATTAGCTTTGAAAATCAAGTAGAAAAACAAAATAGAATAAATCATGTTAGTTAAGTACAGCTGATACTCTACTATTGCAGAAATACTATGAATTGTAACATATTAGAAACAAGTAAACTTCGTTCAACACTACAGGCAGAATCAAATGCCCCACTTTCTCAAAAGATTCAAATAACTGAAGGAAAAATATAGAAGAAAACAAGGTTAAATGTGAAGTGTAACAGATTGGAAACAAATAAATATAGAAGAAAGCATGGTAAAACCTAAAACCTTATCCCTGCCAAAAAAAACCTTGAACATCAAGGAAATAAAGATAGTTTGCCTCTCAAAGCTGAATTGAAAACATATACATTCAATTCAAAAGCTGAACATGATTAAATGATCAACAAATTAAGATTGCAAGGCACCTTGCGTTCCGTATCATATGCTCCGGTATAGGTCCCAGAACCCTCTCCATCATTGCTAGGTGTTCCAGATTCTCATGTGTTTGAAACAATGCTTCCCCCTAAAAATCATGCTAACATTAGGAAAATATCCATCAAGAAATGTCAGATAATACAAGTGTGAGAAGTGTTCTAACGGAGCATAGCTCAACAAGAATACAGCCAGCACTCCAAATATCACATGGGAAACTCCAGCCTAGGCCTGCAATAGAAATATTCAACATCAGAATTAATGATTGCCATAGCTGGATAAGAAACATAGGCAACTATTATGATACCAAGCATAAAAACTATGGAGCATGATAATAAGTCTTATTCTTGTTTTGCACATAAGCATGGACCTCAGTCCAATCAATTTCGACAATCAGTGACACTCAACCATAAACTGTACAACTGAATATGTCAATATGTTCAGAAAAAGAGGGAAAACACAACTTTTATTTTCAAACTGCTGTCAGTTGTGCCATTAAACGTAAACAAGAGTATGAACTAGGATGCAGACTCTGCTAAGATTTTGATATCTGTTTTACCATTTGGAGAAGAGAAAAGAATATTCACTTTTGAGTGATAGTTCATACCTCAAACAAGATAAAATAGAATCAAACCTTTAAGAATAACCAAATTACCTAAGATTATTTCAGGTGCCCTGTAATGCCTCGTGGATACAATCGAGTTATGTTCCTGATTATCAAAGGCGGTACTACCAAAATCTATCAGCTTTACGGCACTGGACTTTGGCAAGCACTTGAAATGCATCTCATCTTGCGAACTCTTCTGTACAACCCCAAGCAATCATTCAAGAAAACTGCTAATATAGTATGCCTATTAATGAAATAGCAGATGATCACTAAAAATGGGTGAGAATAAGTACCTTTGAACTTGGAACTTTTATATACTCAGAAGACACAAGAAGTATGTTTTCTGGCTTCAGATCAGTGTGTATAAGCCGCAGCTCATGCATATCTGTTTCAAAAATAAAGAAAGATGGTCAATACTGCCCCTTTGGAACAATAGAATAATGAAGCTGCAGTTGCCAAATTAGCTAATAATTGATGCACAGAATCAAGCAATAACTAACACACATGCTACAGATTCCAACAGTTGCCGTCCAAACTCCCGCACAAGTTCCACAGGGAAAGGTTGGTATCTATTTCGCTTTAGAAAATCATACAAGCTTGGCCCAAGCTTCTCAAAAACCTGACAAAACCATTGATATCCATTGAATAAACAGTATTTTTAATTTGTAACCATATCAGGGAACCTTCATGAGCAAAGAACAAAAAGATTTTGCAGCTAAGCAAATCTCGCTACAGGTGAATTATCATAATTTGTACAGATGAATCTCTCATCCCAACAAGGGTGGGCTAATAACACAAATATTATCAACAAACAAGATATGGACAGAAATTGGCAGCTGATTTTATTTAAAACTAGTATAAATGTCAAAAAGCTAGTACTTACAATGCATATATGATTACGATAGTCAAACCATCTCTGAATTTGGACACAGCTGGCAATTGAAGAGGAACAGTCAAGTCAGAAACGGAATAAGGTTATACTTTAATAAATTTTCTGAGACACTCACAGTGATCTGTATTTCTCATTTTCTGCGAGGCGGTTAAGCACATCTATCTCAATCATTGCAGCATCACGGTACTTGCGGATGCTCCGAACAACTTTTATGGCAACATATTCACGTGTTTCACGGTCCCAGCATTCCAAAACACGCCCAAAAGTACCTACGAAAATCCAACTCGCAGCGCCCTTCATTAGAATAATAGCGAAGATACCCAGCAGAAGTGGAGACGACAGATTGCAGAAAACCCGAACCTTCTCCCATTTTGCTCAAAATTTTATCTGCATAAGCATAAAGCAGAATATCAATAAATATAGCCAAACCCAACATAGGACCAACTAAATACAGGTCCAAAAATATACTGAGAACTAAGCAAACTGCATGTATGCATGCAAAAAATTTACTACTAAACTCACAAGAACTTAAAGATCACAATGGGAACCCTGCTTCATCCAACTCCTTAACCTAATGTAAGTAACAATTTAATATATGGAAGTATCTAACAGCCCAAATTATCGAAGAAAAATTCATACAACGCGACAACAGAAGTAGACAACCAGTTTCGAAGCAGAATCAGAGGCCAATCAAAAAGCACATAAAACAAAAATAACAAGTAGATGTCACCGTTAATCACATATTATTACAGACAAACAAACATTATCTGCGCACAAGGGCTAAAGGATCTCAAATAGAAAGCTAAGAGTCGGATGCTCACATCGGCGGGTCAAGTTCTCGCCGAGATCGAAGACGTAGTGGCCGTCACGGTCGTCCTCTCTCCACGGCGGCGACTCGCCGCCCCTCGGTACCTGCGTCCACAGCGTGGCCAAATCCGCATCAGCACACCCCCAAACCCCGAAAATCCGTGAGCAGAAACGAGCAAAGCGGGCCCTACCACCTCTCGCTCAGGTGGCGGCGCGGCGGGGTCGTCATACGCTTGGCGCGTTCGCTTCCGAGACCGCGATGACTCCATGACAAGCTGCGGCCGGGGGGGGGGGGGGGGGGGGGGGGAACCCTAGATGGGGGAGAGGCGAGGTCGGAGGCGCGCTAATGGCCGGAGGACGTGCAGGTGGGGGCGGCGAGGAGGCGTGGCGGGCTGGGGCCCAGGTGGAAGTGAGGGGTGGCGGTGGACGGGCCTGGGCTCGAGCTTTCTGTTTTGAGGCCTGTCTGGGCTCACGCTGCCTTTTTGGGCTCAGGCCATTTTTGTTTCAATTGTGGCCTTGTTTGGTTCGCGCCTGGATTTTAGCGTGCTAATGAATAGTAACATTTTGACCGCTAATTACGGTATAAAATAAAGTCAGTTTATAAAACCAACTTCAGAACCCCGTGCTAGTGACCCTGAAGAATCTAATAAGGCTTTTGACCGTGCGATTAGAGGATGGTTACTGTAGCATTAATGTAGCCAATCATCGATTAATTACCGCCATTAGATTCGTCGCGAAAAGTTACACCCATCCCTAAAAAAATTTTACAAATAGACTTCATTTAGTACTTCATGCATGCGAGATTCTTTTTTGGGAAACGTGCGCGCTAGTTTTGAAGAATGCCAAACAAGGCCACATGTGTGACTAATAATTTTTTATTACTCAAACAATAAAAAAATATTTTAGCAACAAAAATAATTTTGTTCCAGCAACAAAACACGAATGGATCGGTTTGTTGGACTAATTTTAAACTCAGAACAAGAAATCCTAGAGGGGTGGGCTGTCTGCGACAGGTCTGCTGGAGGTCACGCGCATTACCCCCGAGCAGCACACCGTGTTAGGCCGTGTTTAGATGCCATAAAGACAAAACGCAAAATTTTTGTAAATCGCTTACATGGTGTACTAAATGTAGTCGAAAAATAAATCGCGAGACGAATCTAATGAGCCTAATTAGGACATGATTAGACACTAAATTGCTACAGTAATGCTACAGTATACATGCTCTAATGATGGATTACTTAGGCTCATTAGATTCGTCTCGTAGTTTACAGACGAGATCTGTAATTAGTTTTGTGATTAGTCTACAATTAATACTTCAAATATTGATGATTACCTGATAAAAACGCAAAATGTAAAGTGATCTAAACACACCCTTAGTGTTCCGTGGGCAAAGTTATCGAATGTCAGTCTACTAGATAAGATAACTATGCCTATAAAATACCATCTTAGGGTAACAGCTTGCATCATGTTTCATCTTCATACACACAAACTTTTGTAGTTACAAAGATAATTGAGATTGATAGGTGAAGGGTCCACTCGTCCGGAAAATATGTTCTCTCTACATCATCTCACATTGATCGTTTAAGAACGGAAAGGTTTCTTAACCTCAACAAAGGCGCAAGCCATTTAATTTGTTTGAACTATTGTTTATGTTCTGCTACAACATGTGCCTTTTCTCATTAAACTCATCAGTTTTCTCTCATAAAAACTTATAAAATTGGAAATCTTATCTACACAACCCCATTTATTAGTTCGTTCTAGCCACGGCAAGTGGTCATTCTTTCCCTCGTTTGGTAAAACTGAAGTGATATGTTTCAGTGCAGTGTTAGATAGTGGCAAGGTTGAAGCAGTGATAATACTCATTCTAGAATGGAAAAGTTGTTTTTGTTTTGTATGGGGAAAACTGTAGTCGGTGATCATCCATTTTAATTGGTTGTCAAGTCTGCAGGGCCCCTTTATTATGTGTCGTGTGATTTGAGTCCAATAGTATTATGTGGTGTGTCACTATAGAAACTTTGACTCTAATTCAGTTCCATGGATAGTGTTTTTTTTTTTAAAAAGATCTGTCAAAATTTCTAGGTACCTTACCCATCAACCAATAGTGTTAGAAATCTAGGCAAATTTCGGTATATTTTAATTCCAAAATTAAATGTATAAACTAGCAATATTTCTATGACTTTAAGGAGTAAAATAAAACATGTGAACATGTTTATACTTATCACACATATAAGCATAAACAATATAAATAACCAAAGTTTCAGGGAGTACCCTAAAGCGGGGCCGTTGCCGGAGGCATTGGCTGCGCTGTTACCAACTGGAGTAGACATCTACTCGGTTGGCCTCAGTCGAAGTAGTCGAACTAAATCGGTGCAGGAAGAAGTTCGCAGTGTAGTCCCACGAACGGTCACCAAGATGTAGTCGACGTAGTCGTTCGGCCACCAGAATGTAGTCGACGTAGTCGTTCGGCTCGTCCACCAGGAAGTAGTCGTACAATCGGGCAAAGCCTTAGTATTTTTAAGCAGTCACGCTAAAGCATTACCCAAAAACCTGATTGCCCGCCTATCCCGTGCAGGATCTCAAGGCGAGCAAGGTTTCGGAGGCCTGCTCACGCTAATTCTGTGCGCGCAGAAATTAACGTTGGGGAACTCAGTTGTTGCAACTGGAGAGGGAGAAGAGAGGAGCCGAGTTGCCTCAGTGCTCTGGTACAGGATGGATGAGGGGAATGGCACTCCTTATATAGTGACTCAGGTGCTCAGGATCGTTGAACCTGGACACCATCAGAGTCATTTAGGTGATGCGGTTATGGCCATTAATTACAGATTTAATTGCACGTTTAATCGCACGATTAATTGCTGTCAACGGCAAAATAGCCATCACATCGCACCGCGCCACGCCGCACCGCACCGCGCCGCGCCGCGTCGCGCCGCGCCTCGGCCTCGGCCACGGCCACGGCCACGGCCACGGCCACGGCCCGGCCCGGCCCGGCTCGGCGAGGCGAGCGAGCGCGCGCGCGTGTGGTTCACCGTCCTCCTCTTACCGGCTTCACAAGTGGTGTACAAGAAGTCCACCTTTTAAGTCGGTTGAGATCCTCCTCAATTCCCGGTACGGAATTAAACATTGATTCCCTAGCATTAATAGTGGGCTTTAAATTCTTTTAATGCTTTAGAATAAATGGGCCAAGCCCATTACTCCAACAATCCCCACCAAGAAATTCAAGCCACACTAGAAATACCCTCATTCTCTCATTGATATACCAGTATTCGACAGAGACTGTTAAGTTGAACTTCCATCTAGGACAAAGGCTACACTTATTCACAACTGTGCAATGGACTATGCCTTGAATTGCCAGTTTTGTGCAAACAAGTTTGACCAGAGCCCTACACTGGTACTAGGCTGCAAAAGCATCCCCGCGGTTTGGAGCTTATAAGTCATACTCCTGGCCCTTCATGAGTTTATAGAGAATACCCAATTCTCATAGACCATGACCAGTGGTCAAACTCATATAGGTGTGTTCCTTTCAGATGTTCTGTAGGACAACATCTTTGTTTCAAGAAAACAACTCATTTGTTTAAAAGAAACCACCTGACACACATTAAGGTATAGACCAACCTGCCATACAGATTAGAAAAGAAATGCACCTTATACACGGAATGAGCCCTTTTCGCAAAGGTTCTCTTCTCACAGTCAGACTTTAGTTTGTTTCACCATCCTAATTCACGGGATCTCCGATCACATAGGACAGGTTTCCACTATAGAATGACTCACGTGGGTCTCAAGCCCAATTCCATAGATGCATTGTCTATCACATTTCGTGAAAGACCCTTTGTAAACTGATCTGCCAGATTTTTAGCCGTCTGAACATAGTCCAGGGCTATAACTCCGGAGTTTCTCAATTTTCTGACAGATTTCAACCGCCTTTTCACATGTCTAGATGACTTCATGTTATTCTTTGAACTATTCACCTTGACAATTACCGTTTGATTGTCACAGTTCATTAGGATTGCCGGTAACGGTTTTTCAACTATCGGCAAGTCCATAAGGAGCTCACGAAGCCACTCAGCCTCAACAGTGGCGGTATCTAATGCTGTGAGTTCTGCTTCCATAGTTGACCTCGTTAAGATGGTCTGCTTGCAAGACTTCCAGGAAACAGCTCCACCACCAAGTGTAAACACATATCCACTTGTGGCCTTTATCTCATCAGCATCAGAAATCCAATTTGAATCACTATACCCTTCTAGTACCCTTGGGTACCCGGTGTAGTGAATTCCATAGTTCATTGTCCCCTTCAGATAGCGCATTACTCTTTCAAGACCCTTCCAATGATCATCTCCCGGGTTTGAAACAAACCGGCTCAGTTTGCTTACAGCAAACGAGATGTCAGGTCTTGTAGCGCTCGCTAAATACATTAATGAACCAATGATCTGAGAATATCTCAGCTGATCTCGCATTATCCTTTTGTTCTTTCTAAGAATTAAACTGGCATCATATGGTGTTGAGACAGGTTTATAGTCACTATAACCAAAGCGACTTAACACCTTCTCCACATAGTGAGACTGTGTAAGAATCACCCCACCATTGATCTCTTTTACCAGCTTTATATTAAGGATAACATCAGCTTCTCCCAGATCCTTCATCTCAAAATTTTGAGATAAAAACTCTTTGACTTCCTTAATCACATTAAGGCTAGTGCCAAAGATCAGTATGTCATCCACATACAAGCACAAAATCACTCCTTCAGCCCCACCATAGCGATAGTACACACATCTGTCAGCTTCGTTCACAACAAAGCCGGCAGAGGTCAAAGTTCTATCAAACTTTTCATGCCACTGCTTAGGCGCTTGCTTGAGACCATATAAAGATTTTAACAACTTACAAACCATTCCTTCTTGACCCTTTGATACAAACCCATCCGGCTGATCCATATAGATCTCCTCTTCTAACTCTCCATTGAGGAAAGCCGTCTTAACGTCCATCTGATGAACGAGAAGACCATAAGAGGCTGCCAAGGAAAGTAACACTCGAATTGTGGTCAATCGGGCAACTGGTGAATAAGTGTCAAAGAAATCTTCTCCTTCTTTTTGTGTATAACCCTTGGCCACAAGCCTAGCCTTGTACTTTTCAATAGTACCATCTGGCCTAAGCTTTTTCTTGAACACCCACTTGCATCCAACCGGTTTACATCCATAAGGACGTTCAACGACCTCCCAGGTTCCATTAGACATAATAGAATCCATCTCACTCCTTACTGCTTCCTTCCAATAGTCAGCATCAGGAGATGAATATGCCTCTTCAATGGTTCTGGGTGTATCATCTATGAGGTATACAATGAAATCATCACCAAAAGACTTTACAGTCCTTTGTCTCTTGCTCTTTCTCGGAGCATCATTGTTATCCTCCTCAGGATTTTCTACAAGTGTATGTTCATTGTGTTCTATCGGCTCAGCAGAGCCATCATCCTTGATGAACTCTTGCCTAGATGAACTTGTTTCATCTCTCATGGGAAAAATGTTTTCAAAAAATGTAGCATCTCTGGACTCCATTATAGTACCAACATGCATGTCAGGTACTCCAGATTTCACTATTAAAAATCTATATCCAACGCTGTGAATAGCATAACCTAGAAAGATACAATCCACAGTTTTAGGTCCAAGCTTACGTTTCTTGGTTATTGGCACACTCACTTTTGCCAAACAACCCCATGTACGTAAGTATGACAGTGTTGGCCTTTTCTTCTCCCATTCCTCGAAAGGAGTTATCTCTTTATTCTTTGTAGGAACACGGTTTAGGACATGACATGCAGTCAATATAGCCTCACCCCACCATTCCTTGGAAAGTCCCGTTGTATCTAACATGGCGTTAACCAAATCCGTTAGAGTGCGGTTCTTTCTTTCGGCAACCCCATTTGACTGAGGTGAATAGGGAGGCGTCCTCTCATGAATAATACCATGTTCCTCGCAGAATAAAGTAAATAAATTTGAGAAATACTCGCCACCACGATCTGACCTAACTCTTTTGATCTTTCTCTCAAGTTGGTTTTCTACTTCAGCTTTATAGATTTTAAAGTAGTGTAAAGCTTCATCTTTTGACTTCAACAAATAGATGTAACAAAATCTAGTACTATCATCAATCAAAGTCATGAAATATTTTTTACCACCTTTTGTCAACACTCCATTCATTTCGCACAAATCGGAATGAATTAATTCTAAGGGTGCCAAGCTCCTTGCCTCCGCGGTCTTATGAGGCTTACGAGTTTGTTTTGATTCAACACATACATGACACTTAGAATTTTTGACAAAAGTGAACTTTGGAATTAAGCTCAAATTAGCTAAGCGCATCATACAACCAAAATTAACGTGACAAAGCCTCGAATGCCAAACATTTGTTTCATCAACGTTAATAACATTGTATGCAATTTTATTACAAACATCTGACAAAGAAAGACGGAACAAACCTCCGCTTTCATAATCTTTTCCAACAAAAGTACCAAACTTAGACAAGATACATTTATTGGACTCAAAGACTAATTTGAAACCATCTCTACACAGTAGAGAGCCGCTGACTAAATTCTTCTTGATGGTGGGGACATGCTGCACGTTCTTCAGCTGCACGGTCTTCCCCGAAGTAAACTTCAGATTTACCGTACCAACACCAAGAACACGCGCATGTGATCCGTTCCCCATCAGCAAGGAGGAAGTCCCGCCGGTCTGGTAAGAAGAGAACAAAGAAGTATCAGCACAAACATGAATATTAGCACCAGTGTCAACCCACCACTCGGGTGAACCAAAGACTGAAAGAACAGTAGGTAATAAATTACCGTACCCCGAAGTTCCTCCAGGCTCGCTAATAACCATGTTGGCGGAGTCGTTGCCTTTGCGGTTCGGACACTTTGCAGCAAAGTGATCCGTACTAGCACACACATAGCAAGCTCTCGTCTTCTTCTTCTTCTTAAAAGTGGTTGTCTTCTTAGTCTTTGGTTGGTTCTGCGGTGGCTTTTTCTTGTTCTTATGGGAGTTGTTCTTCTGAACAAGATTGGCACTTGAAGCACCAACAACTCCTTTCCCACGTATGTCCTTTGCTCTTGCCTTCTCCTCAACATCAAGAGTCCCTATGAGTCCATCTATTGTGAACTCCTGTCTCTTATGTTTTAGAGAAGTAGCAAAGTCCCTCCAAGAAGGTGGCAGCTTAGAGATTATACCTCCAGCCACAAACTTATTGGGTAACACACATGGGGACTCTTTGCTGCAATTTTTGAGATCTTTTGCCAGAGTATGTATTTCATGAGCCTGTTCCACTACAGAACGGTCTTCGACCATCCTGTACTCAAGGAACTGCTCCATGATATACAACTCACTCCCGGCGTCAGATACTCCATATTGAGCCTCAAGAGCATCCCACAAAGCTTTGCCAGTTGGCAGCCGGATATAAGAATCCACCAGGTTATCACCGAGAACACTAATGATCAAGCCTCGAAAGAGGATATCAGCCTCATCGAACGCACTCCCTTCCTCTGGAGAGAATTGTTCAGGCTTACCCTCTTTCACATGGATCACTCTCGATAGTGTTAACCATAGTATAAGCCGCTCTTGCCAACGTTTGTAATTTGAACCATCAAAAGGTGATGGTTTGATTGATGCAGCAAAGCTAGATACCGAAAGCCTATTAACGCAATCAGGTTTTTGGATTGTTAGAAATCTAGGCAAATTTCGGTATATTTTAATTCCAAAATTAAATGTATAAACTAGCAATATTTCTATGACTTTAAGGAGTAAAATAAAACATGTGAACATGTTTATACTTATCACACATATAAGCATAAACAATATAAATAACCAAAGTTTCAGGGAGTACCCTAAAGCGGGGCCGTTGCCGGAGGCATTGGCTGCGCTGTTACCAACTGGAGTAGACATCTACTCGGTTGGCCTCAGTCGAAGTAGTCGAACTAAATCGGTGCAGGAAGAAGTTCGCAGTGCAGTCCCACGAATGGTCACCAAGATGTAGTCGACGTAGTCGTTCGGCCACCAGAATGTAGTCGACGTAGTCGTTCGGCTCGTCCACCAGGAAGTAGTCGTACAATCGGGCAAAGCCTTAGTATTTTTGAGCAGTCACGCTAAAGCGTTACCCAAAAACCTGATTGCCCGCCTATCCCGTGCAGGATCTCAAATTAGCGTTGGGGAACTCAGTTGTTGCAACTGGAGAGGGAGAAGAGAGGAGCCGAGTTGCCTCAGTGCTCTGGTGCAGGATAGATGAGGGGAATGGCACTCCTTATATAGTGACTCAGGTGCTCAGGATCGTTGAACCTGGACACCATCAGAGTCATTTAGGTGATGCGGTTATAGCCATTAATTACAGATTTAATTGCCCTGGACACCATCAGAGTCATTTAGGTGATGCGGTTATGGCCATTAATTACAGATTTAATTGCACGTTTAATCGCACGATTAATTGCTGTCAACGGCAAAATAGCCATCGCGCCGCGCCGCGCCGCGCCTCGGCCACGGCCCGGCCCGGCCCGGCGAGGCGAGCGAGCGCGCGCGCGTGTGGTTCACCGTCCTCCTCTTACCGGCTTCACAAGTGGTGTACAAGAAGTCCACCTTTTAAGTCGGTTGAGATCCTCCTCAATTCCCGGTACGGAATTAAACATTGATTCCCTAGCATTAATAGTGGGCTTTAAATTCTTTTAATGCTTTAGAATAAATGGGCCAAGCCCATTACTCCAACAAATAGTACACGAAGAGGTAAAGAAAATAGATAATCTGATAACAATCATGTGTTATTTAACCCAAGCACCACGACACAACAGAAGGTCAATATCATGACAGACAAAATAGTAGCTGATGATAAAAAAGAATGAATACAGATGACACAAAGAAAAAGGTCTAATGAAAGCTTAGGACATCGTAAATCACAAAGAAAAGAAATCAACATTTTAGTGCCGTTCAGATAGACTTAAGTAATGGAGTTTTGTATTAAAAATCATACAAATTACAATAAATTAATGAATAACTTAGATACCAGGAAACACATTTAAATTACGGTAAACATTAAATCAACTATATTCCAAAAATAATTGAAGAATAAAAGGAACAGATAAAGCAGACAATACTTTTTAATAACATATTTGACCAATAAATCATGCATGAATTTGCAACGAGGACCAAACAAATCATACTTTTTCGGGTCATATACATTCACTGTAAAAATCCATAAAGTGAACTGCAACCGGTGACAAGTGTTATAAATCATAAGTCAAAAAGATTAAAAACATATATGACAAGAATAATGGGCTTTAGAAAAAGAGGAAGTGAAAATAAAAACTTTGTCTGGTCCTCTAGTTGTGGGTTGCGGGTTACGACTAAAACCTAAATGATAGGCAAACTCAATTTTCTATTGCTTGTTTAAGGTACGTACAGATTATATACGTTAGCTGTAAATGAGATGTCCGATGGCACCCATGAGTAGCTAGCTAGGTCAAATAGTGTGGTGTACATCTCCTAAAAAAATAGTGTGGTGTACATGTGTGACATACGTGAAAGCAAAGTAGAAGGAAAAGAAGAGATATTAATTGAAAGACCCCATGCGGCACACAAATATACAGTGCAGACTGTAGACGCCAAGATGTAGAAGTATTAAAAAGTTCACTTCTTCTTGATAACATTATTTGCCTATCAAAATAGAATTACTCCTTGTTATTATTATTCCTTATTGACATAAACCCCACTTAATACTGAAACTTTTACATACCACTTACTGCAAGTCGAATCACATCAAAGTAAAAAGAAAAAGAAAAAAGAATCTGCCCAGCAGCCAACCTACTACTAGTAGCTATATACTCTCCCTGTTACTTTAGACGAAATCAAGACGCTACTAGCACTACTTTAGAAACCTCTTTATTCTTTTGCTTTGAGGGAGTTCCGCCGGGCAATGGATCAGAGCATGGAACTTATTGAAACCAAGGCTGAGGAATGAGCAGTACTCACTCCTGGCTGTGATGAATGAACTGTCAACCGTGCGGTATGATCGTGTGCTTGGTCTTTGGTTGCAGGTATACGGGCGTCGAGTGTCGACGGAGAGCTGCCGTGGAGGTGCTGTGGCCGATGGACCGTGCGGTGGACGGCGGTGAAGGGCAGCCGGGACCGGAGCTTGGGCCGGGCGGCAGCTGTGGCGTCCACTCCTGGATCGAGGGCGCAAGCACCGATGGAAGGCAGGTTTCTTGGTTTGCGCCACAAAACTAAGCTGGCGGACGGTGGTTGAAGACGCCAAGTCGTGGAGGCACGGGCGTCGGTCTCGGGACTGGCGGAGGAACGAGCGTCGACGGCGTCTAGAGCCTCGCTGCGGGCGAGGAGGTGACGGGCGTCGGGCGGCGTCTAGGGCCGTCAGAAGGCCGAGGCGGGAACGGCGTCCAGGGCCACGGCGTGGAGGCGGGAATCTTCCCGCGCGTTGAGTTTTGGCGGTTTTCTCAAAACCGGCCACCTACCCGGGTTTCGCGGACCCTCCAAAACCGCGGACCGGATCTTCATCTACGTGGCGGCATCGCGGAGAAGACTTTGATTCGAAGAAAGAACCTTGGCCGTCGGATGAATCCTTGTATCTTTTCCGGTTTTGCCCCTACGGGTTTTCTAGTGTCTAATTAAGTCTAGGGGTAGTTTAGTCTTTTGTCCTAGAGTTAGTGGGCATAAATATTCCCTCACCCTCTCCCTCTCTCGCTCTCCTTCGCGCCAGTACAGAGCCGCCCCCTTCTCCCGTGCGCCCTCTCTCCCTTCCTGTTCTTCCTCCCTCTCTTCCTTCTCTAGGGGTAGGATTTGAGGTATGAATTCTTGAGACTTTGTACGGAGATTGATCGGGAAAGGAGGCCCTTCCCTCCTTGTGCCCTCGGGGTTTTTGATTTCATTTCAATCTTGTACGTCTTGTGCTTTGTGTTGTGATGAATTCGATTTTCCTTTGTCGATTCTTGAGCACGAGATGAGGGGTTGTTTCTTGATGATCACATGACTCTTTGAAGTGCTTCTAATCCATCTAGCCTAGTGCTAAAATCCCCGGAATCACGAGCCCCTTCAATTGGAGATTTTCGCATTCTTGAGAAAACCCCGTTCTTGCTCGGTATTTCTTCGATTCCTCCTTTCTCATGGAGTGATTCTTCAATTCCTTCGGTGGACATGTTCACAAGGCCTTTGTGATCGTGCTTGCAAAATTTGGTGGGTTTCGGACCTCGTTTGATCATCCGATCATCGATTTCTCAAACCGAAAATCGAGCAGTTTTTCTCGGGCAGAATTTTTCCTTATCACCGGTTGAACCGTCGTTCGCCAATGATCAACCGATGATCAGGGTTTTCTCAGCGTGACAGGATTTCTTGCATGTGCACCAGTTGATTTCTTGAATCTTCGCTTTTCACTGCGTCAGATCAACTGGTGCTAATGTTTTTGCATACACCGGTGCATTGAGCTTTTGTCTTTTGATCGTCGGATCAACCGGTGTTCGTTGAGTCATTTTTAGGTTTCTCTGGACAACTGCACCGGCGTTTGGGTTGGATTTTGTCGGTTTAACCGGTGCGTTGTTTTTCTCGTGCTGACTGTTTAGTCTCACCGGTTGAACCGACGTGGACAAGATTAGTCGCGTCGGATCAACCGGTGATACATACTGTGTTGTTCTTCTGTGCTGCCAGCTCTGTCTCACCGGTTGAACCGACGTTAACAAATGCATCCTTGTCGGATCAACCGGTGATATATACTGTGCTTCCGCGAGAATTTTTGAGTTTTAATCTGCTCCCATTCACCCCCCCCTCTGGTTGCATTCTCGGTCCCTCAATTGGTATCAGAGCTTGGTTAAGGTTTTCATTACCCTAATCGGTTCGAAAACCACTTGGCGACCATGACAAGTCTTGGTAAGATCCCTGTGTTTTCCGGCGAGGACTATGCTTATTGGAAGGTTCGCATGCGAGCCTTCTTGCAAAGCATGGGAGCCGAGGTTTGGGATATAACCAAGAACCAGGCTTACGAGGTGCTTGCCGTTTGGACCACTCCTCTTCAAGTGACCGAGCACGAGGCTAACGCCAAGGCTATCAATGCCTTGTTCTTTGGCATTTCTCGTGCGGAGTTCTCACGCGTCCAGGGTTTTCAGGAAGCCCATAAGGTTTGGACGTGCATTGAGAACTACCACGAGGGCACACCTCAGGTTAAGGCTAGGCTTTTCGAGACTCACCGGCGTGAATATGAGAACTTCACACAGGGGCCGGGTGAGAGCATTGGCGACATATTCAGTCGGTTTCAATCGATTGTGAACAAAGTCAGTGCGAACAGATCTGTTGCTGCCCTTGACTACACAGAGCATGACAAGGCTCTCAAGTTGCTCTACGCACTTGACCGCTCTGTGTGAGATCTCAAAGTGAACACGATCACCGAGTCTGCAAGCTATGAGACTCTGACTGTGAATGAGCTCTTCAGCAAGCTCAAGGCCACTGAGGTGGATAACCAGACACGAGCCAAGCTCAATGGTGCCCCTCCTTCCAAGAGCATTGCTCTTGTGACTGGCCCAGGTGGATCGAGTTCTAACGCTAACTCTACTCTTGGCTTTTCTCTTGCCTCTTTGCCTTTCTGTTACAGATGAGCAGTTGGAGACGTTGGGCGATGACGACTTGTGCCTCCTCATCAACAAGTTCCAGCGTGTCTACCACAACAGGCAAAGGAGGAAGAACACCGGGTGCTACCACTGCGGCAATCCGAACCACTTCGTCGCCGACTGCCCCAAGAAGTCTGGCGGTGGCCAGAACAACAACTTCGACTACTACCGCCACCGCGACCATGACGAGGGAGGCTCCAACAAGGAGCGTCGGTGCCACAAGCACCGCAATCATGACCGGGACAAGGGAGGGCGCTTCGACAAGGAGTCGCTCAAGAAGCGCTTCCAGTACAAGGCCAAGAAGCGGGAGAAGGCTTTCTTGGCGCAGCTCAGCGACCTCGACAAGAGCTCTGACATCGACCACTCTTCTTCACCGACCTCCGACGATGATGACAAGAAGAAGAAGAAGCGGGACAAGGAAGCCACCGGCTTCATCGGCCTTTGCTTGGCGGCTGGTCGGCGCAAGAGTTTCTGCACCATGGCCGGCGAGGCCAATGGTG
The DNA here is from genome assembly GCF_016808335.1 of Panicum virgatum. NCBI lineage: Eukaryota > Viridiplantae > Streptophyta > Magnoliopsida > Poales > Poaceae > Panicum > Panicum virgatum. The sequence continues at coordinate 42,852,785 of NC_053149.1, read as the reverse complement.
CTCGTGCGTCTCCAGGTGGACATGCTACACCGACGCACGACGACTCTTCTCCTGGATTCGACAGTGATTCAGAGGTAAACTCCACTATCGACCTGCTTGATACTGAGGTTAGGGAGTTGTACGCCGCTCTCGACAATCAGAAAAGACTGCTTAAGAAAGCAGCTAGAGAGCGTAAGAAGCTTAGGGCTGTGCTGGCTTGTGCTAGAGAGAAATCTGGTGAGGATGAGTGCGCTGGCTGCATATCTCACATGAATGATCTTGTTGCTCTCCGTGCCAAGCATGATGAGAACGTTGCGAACTTGGATGTAGCCAAGACTTCGCTTGCTGACATGTCTCACGAGCTAGCCAAGGCCAAGCATGAGCTTGAATTGGCCAAGGACGCTCCTATTGTTAGTGATGTACTTGAATGTGATGAGTGCTCCATCTTTAAGTCTGATCTAGCTTCTTTGCAGTCTAAGTTTGTTGCTGTTGTGTGTGAGCTAGATGAGCTTAGGTCTAGGCCTGTTCTGCTTGGTGCTTGTAAGCTTTGTCCCACGCTTAGATCGGAGCTAGATGAGAAGAACACTTTGATTAAGTCTTTGGGGAAGACTAAGGTCGAGGAGTCTAGCCCACCTATTGATTGTCATGTTTGCCCTGGTCTGATTTTTGATCTGGATAATCTTGCGGTAGAGAAAGCCAACTTGGAGAATGAGAACACATATCTTAGGGCAATTTTTAGTTGGGTCTCTAGTAGTGAGCCGTAGTTGGGCATGATGATCAAGCAGTTTAAGCGTGGTGATGGGTTTGGGTTCGGTTACACCTACACAAAGTCAGACTTTGACAAGCTGTATGGTAAGATCGGCAAGGCTGCTGGAGTTTCTAGTGCTCTAAACACTGCTAGTACGAGCACGCAGCCTTCGCTTGTTGACCCCGTGGATAGTGTGCTGAAAGAACAACAAAAAGCACCTCCACAGAAGCAGGTTTGGATTCCAAAGCCTAATGAGCTGAGAAATCCCCTCGATACGCTCCCTGCTGCCACAGCCCGGGTTGCCCAGAAGAAGAGGGCTGCTCCTCCCCGTCCAAAGGCGGGGCCTCCACCTCCCAAGAGATAGGTGAGGTACCACTGCGAGTACTGTCACAGAGACGGTCACTTGGAGGAGTTTTGCTTCAGGAGGAGGCGGGCAGTGAGGCGTGAGCAGGAGAGACGTAACTCGGACATGTACTCTGCTCGAGTGCATGGTCCTTCTCGGCGTGGTGGTAGGCAAGATGCTAGGGCGCGCCGTGTAGGTGGAGGACAGGGAGACGGTGGTGATTACCATGCTCCAGCGGGTGGTTGCTTTGCCGGTCGTGCTCCTGGTCGTCTTCAGTACGGCTATGGACCACGGGACCGAGGCTTTGGAGGAGGTTACGAGACACCTCACTTTCCTCGCAGTGGTGGTCGTCAGTCTTGCGGTAGACGGGACAGGGGATACGCTTTGCCTGATCTTGCTAACCCTTCTGTAGAGCAAATGGCTCGACACTGGTTTGCTTCACACTTTGCTAACCCCTGTTTTGAGACATTTGCTCACCCTTTGCTCGCTACTGATGTGAAGGTTGGAGGTTTGGAGAACAGGTGGATCATGGACTCCGGTTGTTCGTGCCATATGACAGGGAATGACAAATGGTTCTCCAGCCTCACCCCGATGCGCTCAAAGGAGTACATTGTGTTCGGGGACAATGGAAGAGGAAAGGTACGTGGAATTGGCGCTGTTCGTGTTTCCGATCGCTTTATCCTGAGAGAAGTTGCTTTGGTTTCGAATTTTGGGTTTAATTTGCTCTCTGTTTCGCAACTTCTTGATGAGGGGTTTAAAGTTGCTTCAAGAATGGTTGTTCTCGTGTTTTAGATTCCAGAGGAGATTTGGTTTGCCGGATTTTACCTCGCGATCGAGTTTTCCTGGTTGACTTCTCTAGATCTACTCTTGGTCCTTCTTGTTGTTTGTTGGCTGGTCCTTCTTCTGATCTGTGGAAGTGGCATAGGAGACTTGGACATTTGAGCTTTGACTTGTTGTCGAGACTTAGCTCACTTGGCCTAATCCGAGGATTGCCCAAATTGAAGTTTGAGAAGGATCTTGTTTGCCATCCGTGTCGCCACAGGAAGATGGTTGCCACCTCCCATCCTCCTGTTAATCAAGTGATGACTACTCACCCTGGAGAGTTGCTACATATGGACACTGTTGGTCCTTCTCGGGTGATGTCTGTTGGTGCGAAGTGGTATGTTCTTGTGATCGTGGATGACTTTTCTCGCTATTCTTGGATCTTTTTCATGAGAACCAAGGATGAGGCTTTCGAGTTTGTTCGAGACTTGATCTTGAGGTTGAAAAATGAGCTACCCCAGGCCATGAGAGCGATTCGCAGTGACAATGGCACAGAATTCAAAAATGCTTATTTTGACACTTTTTGCAGTGATCAAGGTCTTGAACACCAGTAGTCTTCCCCCTACACTCCACAGCAGAATGGAGTTGTAGAACGGAAGAATCGGACATTGGTTGAGATGGCTAGGACGATGCTCGATGAGCATAGAACTCCTAGAAAGTACTGGGCTGTGGCAGTTAACACGGCTTGTTATGTGTCCAATCGTATTTTCTTGCGTGCTTTCATGCACAAGGCTTCTTATGAGTTGCGATTTGGACGCCAGCCCCGTGTTGACCATCTCAGAGTTTTCGGTTGCCGGTGTTTTGTGCTAAAGTAAGGAAATCTTGATAATTTTGAGTCTCGATCATCTGACGGTATTTTTATCGGTTATGCTTCTCACTCTTGAGCTTACCGTGTGCTGATTATTGATACTAACATCGTCAGAGAGACTTGTGAAGTCACTTTCGACGAGACTGCACCGTGCAATTCTTCTATCTTTGAGGTTGCAGGAGATGATGAGCTCAGCACCCCCATCCTTGAAGATAAGGAGGAAGAAGCTGTGGAGGGTGATGCTGAGGCTACCACGCGTGTTGTGGACCCAGCCGCCTCCGCCACGAGCTCAGACGATGATGACGGCCCCGACCCGACTACATCTACTTCCCGGGGCCGATCGAGCAGGTGACTCAGCCTTCCCCAGCTGCACCTGAGGAGACACCAGCTTTGGTTGAGGAGGAGGCGACTTCGACAAGGGAAGCACCGCGACACATTCAGCGTCGTCATCCCCCTCAGCAGATGCTAGGTGACCTCAACGAGCGAGTCACACGGTCCAAGGTAACAAGTATCGCTGGCTTTGCTCATTCAGCGTTTGTTGCCTCTTTCGAGCCCAAAGATGTTGTACACGCACTTTCTGACTCCAATTGGGTCAATGCCATGCATGAGGAACTCGAAAATTTTGAAAGGAATCAGGTTTGGGTTTTGGTTGAGCCTCCGCCTGCTTGTAACCCCATTGGAACCAAGTGGGTTTTCAAGAACAAGCAAGGTGAAGATGGGTTGGTAGTGCGGAACAAGGCTCGACTTGTAGCCCAGGGGTTTTGCCAAAAGGAAGGGATAGATTATGAGGAAACTTTTGCCCCGGTAGCACGCTTAGAAGCGATTCGAATCTTTCTTGCATTTGCTGCTTCCAAGGGTTTTAAAGTTTTTCAAATGGATGTGAAATCTGCCTTCTTGAATGGTTTTATTGAAGAGGAAGTGTATGTGAAACAACCACCTGGTTTTGAAAATCCCAAGTTTCCAAACCGAGTTTACAAACTTCAGAAAGCTCTTTATGGTTTGAAACAGGCGCCTAGAGCTTGGTACGATAGGCTTAAAAACTTCTTACTTGCTCAAGGTTTTAAAATGGGATGTGTTGATAAAACCTTGTTCCTCATGTGCTCTGGCTCTGACTTTTTGTTGGTTCAGATTTACGTGGATGATATCATCTTTGGTGGCTCTTCTCACGCTCTTGTCTCCAAGTTTTCTGAGCAAATGTCCAGAGAGTTCGAGATGAGCATGATGGGTGAGCTGCAGTTCTTCCTCGGGCTGCAGATCAAGCAAACTCCTCAGGGCACGTTCGTCCATCAAGCCAAGTATACCAATGACTTGCTGCGGAAGTTCGACATGAGTGACTTGTCTCCTCAGCCGACTCCGATCAGCACATCGACGGCGCTTGATGCGGACTTGGATGGCGAGGTGGTGGACCAGAAGGAGTACAGGAGCATGATTGGCTCTCTCCTGTACCTGACGGCGATCCGACCGGACATTCAGTTCGGGGTCGGCCTCTGTGCGCGATATCAGGCTTCGCCGCACACCTCTCACAAGCAAGTGGTGAAACGCATCTTCAGGTACCTCAAGTTCACTCCTGAATTCGGTCTTTGGTATTCTGCGGATTCATCTCTTGTTTTGGTTGGTTTTTCGGATGCCGATTTTGGTGGGTGTCGGCTGGATCGTAAGTCGACTTTCGGCTCCTGTAACTTTCTTGGTACATCATTGGTTTCGTGGTCCTCTCGCAAGCAAGCTAGTGTAGCACTTTCTTCCACAGAAGCCGAATACGTTGCCGCTGCTAGATGCTGCTCTCAATTTCTTTAGATGAAACAAACCTTGCAGGATTATGGGTTGAGTTTTGGTAGGGTTCCCATCTTTGTAGACAACATGTCCGCCATAAGCATTGCAAAGAACTCTGTCCTACACTCCAGAACCAAACACATAGATATCCGGTTCCACTTCCTACGAGATAACCATGAGAGAGGCCACATAGACATGATCCATGTCCCTTCAGAGAGGCAAACCGCAGATATCCTCACCAAACCACTTAAGCAGGACACATTTGCTCGCTTGCGTGGGGAGCTTGGGGTTTGTTACCCCTTTTGATCGCTGACTTCTCTTTAGTTAGTTTTTTGTAGGTCTTTGTTTTTTCTCTTCGCTTTCTAGCTTCTGATAGATGCATTTGCATTGTACATGTTTGTATTTCGCATTGCTTCACTACACTGGCATTCTTGTATACACTGTTATGATCCTCTAGTGCTTGCTAGTGTAGTTTCTTAGACTTGATCATGTATAGCTGGCTCTTCAGTATATGTCATATCAACTGAGTTAAGCTATTTTGATTTGAAAATCTAAAAACATGATCACCATGTCTTGGCTACTGGCATGTTAGGTTATATTGATACGCTTTGCTATCCTATTCATGCTAGTGTGGCTTTTAATCTTTGACATGAGCTAAAATTGTTAAAATTATTTAATATATGTCTGAAATGGAATGAAAAGATCCAAGTGGGATTGCTTGTCACACTGATCGAGCTTTTGGGATGGCTCACATAGCACTAGTGAGAACCCGGGCAAGGCTGTGCATGACTGAAGCGAGTGCCTTAAGCTTCTGACTGCCCTTGGCATAGGTTTGGTCTCGCTGCTAAGTAAAGCATGATAAGTTTTCAACCCCTGATAGAATCACTTGCTTGATATAACCTGTTAACTTCTCGTTCAAATGCAAGTTTTGAGATGTAGAATTGATTCATGATAAAATATATTGGCTGCTTTGGATCACCCTGTATGAGTTTGGTAAGCACTGCTTTCTTTCTCCAACTTGCTGTTGCTAGATCATGGGTGATGCTTTTATTTTTGCTGAATTGAACTTGCTAGCTCTAGACTTGATTGATATACCATGTTGAGCTAGATTCAGTTCCTGTTTATGAAGCACACATGCCTGTCACTAGATGATCATATCTTTGTATGCTTGAATGTTTCACTTACACCCTCTGCACGACATTCATTGCATAGCATGATTTCAGGGGGAGGTTTAGGCATATTTTAGGCTTGATGTGTGCATGTGCCAACAAGGGGGAGAATTTTTTGGGAGAAGTGATCGAACAAGGGGGAGACTTGAGACTTGTTTGAGTTTTGAAAAACTTGTTGCGCACAGGGCTTTGAGAGTGCATACATGTGGTGAGAGTTGCACTGGTAAGGGGGAAATGCATTTCAGTGGGAGTTTCTGCTTTGTTTAGCTCCTAGTTTTCCCTTTGCTTCTTGCATGACTGCGTCGAGCTTTACCTCTGTCTTTGAGGAGTCATGTTTTGGCTTTTGATCGATTGCGTTGAGCCGTTGCATTTGTCTTAGGGAATCGATCTTTGCTGGAGTAAGTGACTGTTCTTGCCTTTCTGAGCTTTTTGTCACTTGCTTGAGTTCTTCACTTTCTTCTTGCCACTTTTTTTCTCACTTCTCTGGTTACAGGTGGTGTGTTGACAATGCACTCATCAAGGGGGAGATTGAGGAATGAGTAGTACTCACTTCTGGCTGTGATGAGTGAATTGTCAACCGTGCGGTGTGATCGTGTGCTTGGTCTTTGGTTGCAGGTACACGGGCGTCGAGTGTCGACGTAGAGCTGCCGTGGAGGTGCTGTGGCCGATGGACCGTGCGGTGGATGGCGGTGAAGGGCAGCCGGGACCGGAGCTCGGGCCGGGCGACATCTGTGGCATCCACTCCTGGATCGAGGGCGCAAGCGCCGACGGAAGGCGGGTTTCTTAGTTTGCGCCACAAAACCAAGCTGGCGGACGGCGGTTGAAGACGCCAAGTCGTGGAGGCACGGGCATCGGTCTTGGGACTGGCGGAGGAACGGGCGTCGACGGCGTCTAGGGCCTCGCTGCGGGCGAGGAGGTGACGGGCGTCGGGCGGCGTCTAGGGCCATCAGAAGGCCGAGGCGGGAACGACATCCAGGGCCACGGCGTGGAGGCGGGAATCTTTCCGCGCGTGGAGTTTTGACACTGGGCGAGTGGGCACTGGGCGAGTGCACCCGAGGAGAAGCCAGGCACAACGGTCAAGAGTGAGCATGATGAAACTCTTACCCGAAAGTTGTTCCTCCAATTATGTCCTTTGACATCATCGGCCACTATCTGCGCTTTAGGATCAACAACTCCAAATTTCTTGGCCGATGATGATGTCAAAATCTTGATTTGAGGAGAACCTTCATCTCTGGCCACATCAACCATGTTTGTGGCGAAAGGATGTCCGTCGATCTTCATCATCTTCTTGGGAGCCTCTAATTTCAATCTCCCTTGTTCGAAAGCCATCTGAATCTGCTGTCGGAAGACCTTGCACTCATTTGTATCATGTGACGTAGCGTTGTGCCACTTGCAGTACTTTATATTTTTGAGCTCGTCCTCCGATGGAATCTTGTGATATGGCTTCAACTTGATCAACCCTTCCGACAATAACAAGTCAAAGATCTTGTCGGCTTTGGTGATGTCAAACCCATATGACTCAGGCTCTTTCTTCCCAAACGGACACGTCCCCGGCTTTTTACTGTTCTGTATCCACTCAGCCGATGCAACCGTTTCTTACTTCTGTTCAGACTCATCATTCGTAGAATACTCCACATAGTTGATCTTCTTCTGAAAAGGCTTCTTGGACTCGTAGGATCGAGTCTCTCCTGTCATCCAATTCGCGATCTGGCTAATGCTTTCAAACTCCTGCGATGCATATTTATCTTTAATGTGTGGCAAGAGCCCATTAAATGCCTCATCGGCCAACTACTGATCCGACAGAACCAAACTATAACATCGGTTCTTGACATCTCTAAATTTTTGGATAAAAGCAGCGACCGATTCATCATTTCTTTGTTTTAAGCCGATCAAATCGGTCAACTTTAACTCAGTAATCCCAGAGAAAAAGAACTGATGAAATTGTCTCTCTAGATCGGCCCAATATAATATGGAATTTGCCGGCAAAGTGGTGAACCAAGCAAAGGCCGATCCAGACAAAGACAAGGAGAACAAACGGACTTTGAGTGCATCATGGTTGCCCGCTTCTCCCAACTGTAGAAGGAACCTATTAATATGTTCCATCATAGAAACTTCTCCCTGTCCTGAAAACTTTGTGAAATTAGGCATCTTGTACTTGTGGGGAAGAGGAATCTGATTGTAAGCCGGAGCATAGGGAGTCTTGTACATAACGGATTATTGCTTTGGCCTCAAACCAAACTGCTCCCTCATCACTTCAGCTATCTTTGTGCTCCAATCAACTTGCAGCTCAACTATTGGCATTTGCTGAGGGGAAACCGTACTCGCTGCATTGGTCATCATCGCAAGTTGTTGAGCTACATGGTTCATCAGCTGTCCAACCGATTGCATCTGATGTGTTTGCTGTGCTATCCGATTGGGTGTTTGCTGAGTCATCGTCGGCTGTGTAGCTGATGGGTTGGCCGATTGTTGACCAGTAATATCCATGTATGGCACATTGACATACCGTATCTATCCAGTTGCTTGATTATGGAATACCCAATTGATTCCATTCTGATGCGGAGATTGCGACAATAACACTTCTGAAGGAGACTGGGGTTGAAGCAGGATAGCAAGACGCTGCTGCGGGGTCATCGGCGATGGCGCCGATGCATTAGCTTGTGCCATCTGTTGTGGACTCCATGTGCCTTGTGCATTCAGCTGTGTTGCCGATGCATCTTGCTGTGCACCCATCGGCTGAACGGATGCTGGATCAGGCTGAGAGGCTATCGGCTGAGAAGCCGTCGCATTAAACTGCATCTTGGGTGGCGTAGAAAAGAAATCCGGATGCATACCATACCCAGTAGCAGGATTCCACCCTTTAGGAAATACAGACGCAGATCCATCTTGCATAGTTATAGCAATCGGCGGCATGGTTGAGTAGATAGGATCTGCTGTACCCGTCGATGCTGTAGTAGTCATCTAGGGTGGAGTTTGACTGTTGCTTGTTCCTGCCTGGCTATCTTGAGCCGACAGAGCTGCTGCCATAGACACCTCTAAAGGTGTATATTGCATCTGATCTGGTTGTATATAGCAAGGACCCATGCACCCTGGTAATGTGCCTTCAGCAAAAGTCTTGACCACTGCATTGTGCACCGTGTTGCCCATGACTGTTGCACTCTTGATGAAGGCTTGTGCCACAGCTTGGCCAACTGCGTCTATCATCTTACTTTCACGTTGAGCCTCTGTCAATGGCTGGAAAGATGGAAGATTAAACTTCTTGATTACCTCACCAGATCTGTTGACGCTGTACGACTTGAGGCATTCACGTTTGAATTTTTCCACCAGCTCTTCATATTCCTTCTTTTGTTCTTCTTTGAGCTTATCTTCAGGAACAGGAATATGGTTTTCTTCACTAACTGCAGATTTATCAGTAATGTCCACCATGTTAAAGCTTTCTGTCCCACTGGGCGTGCCAAAAGATGTGTTGACGCAAAAATCAACACACTGGAATCCGAGGGCAAGTGTTCGCCGAGCCACAGAAAGTCAACCAAGCGTGCCAGTCAATTTGACCTAAAATTGACAAGGGAGAAAACAAAGTCAAATTCAAGAGCGTATCGGCAAGCTTTGCCGATACTATAGACGACAAAAAGATATTAAATGCAAGCGCATAGTAAACGAGCGTATCGGCAGGACCAGCTGATACACTAAACGACAAAACCGGCTTTGGACAGCCGATCGTGTATGTATGACAATATCTAAGCTACAAATGTGTAACTCAGATGATGTGAAGCTAAAAACAGATCTAAACCGGCCCTTGAGATAACAAAAGTGTTACTAAAAAACCTAAAGCCGATCTAGTATGTTTTTAGATGTGATAATGGCCAAAAAGCATAGGAAAACCTACAAATCTACCCGATATCGATAATTGGTGAATAAATCTAGACGAGATGACAGCGATGCACCCAGAAGTCAAAGCCTAGATAAACTCGATAACTTTTGAATAGATTTGAACGAAGCCACAGCGATGCGCCCGGTAGCTAAATCTCAAATATACTCGGTAAAATGAAAACTCACCAGCAAATCAAGTCGCTCGAATGTGAGGCGTCCTTGATCAACTTGAAAGAACTCGTCGAAAAAAAGAGAAAAGGCGAAGCCACCGAAAAAGTGCAAAGGAATTGTAAAGTTTGTTGTATTGGATGTGTATCAAGTTTTTTCCGGTCCCTTACAACTGATATATATAGCCTAGCGCTACCAAGTCCTAGCCGATTACGACAAACATTACTTGGCCCTACAGAAAAGACTAATCTAAAAGATAGACTACTTAAAATGTTACAACCGAATCATCAAGATTTTCGTAGAGTCCGGATCATCCTCTCATTCCTTGATTTCATCGGCAACTCTCCATCGGCCGAGCACCAGAGCTGGCGGATCTGTATCTTCACAGAATATTTCTGTGGCCCATCGGACGGGCTCCATTGGTCGATTCCAACCCTGTGAATCTTTTGGTTTCTTCCAAATCGGCCATCTTCCCTTCACAAGAATCACCTTCCTTGACACGTGTCAAAAAACGGTGTCAATAGCCTACAACTGCTGCTTCATCTTGTTCCACTCCAAGTGAGGTAAGTTTTACCTTCAATTCTATTAAGCAGTTTGCCGATGCCTTTTTGAGTAGATTCGAACAGTCCTAAAAGATTACACAAGATATACTTATGAACTTGAGTATACAAAATAAGGGTAAGAAAACTATCAATGATTATTCTAATTTCCCCCCTAATCCTAATCTTTCGGCCGCACCAACAAAGAATTATCAGTATGGTATGCCGCCGAATTTCTTCGCGGGACAGACACCTCCGCCGGGCTCAATTCGGCTGTCCAGGGCCGAACCGGTCAAATCGGTCGCCCCGACCGGTCAGACCGGTACCCCGGCGGGCAGACCGGTCTGACCGGGCACTCAGACCGGTCAGACCGGTGCCATGGTGCTCGGTTCTGCGTCACAACCACAAGTCGCGCCTATTCCTACTTCGGCTGATTATAGATTGGAGCATGAATTGGCGGATTTTGTGCCGCCGTATACAACGAAGTCATACAGTGAACCCCCTTTTCCTCCAACGTTGCCCAAGGATGTTTGGGACGATTGGCTTAGGGCCAATCCACAATATGCCACACAAACGATGTCCACTATTGATCCTGCGACACATCGTTTCGGCCAAACATCTACCGGTAATTATGAGGCCGATCTTGCTAGGATGAAGGGAGATCTGGCCGATATGTTTAAAGAAAAACTTGGTTTTGTTGCGGGTAGGAGTCGGCTATATCGTAGGCCGTACGTTGATGCTTTCGATTTAATTACTTACCCCACTAGTTGGCGTGTTCCCAATTTTGTCAAGTTTAGCGGTGATGATAACCGATCCACTTGGGAGCATATTACCAATATATTGCTCAACTTGGAGAAGTCGGTTCTAGCAAGTCTTTACGTGTTCGCATGTTTTCGTTGTCTTTGACTGGAACGACTTTCTCTTGGTTTTCGTCGTTGGCTCCCAACTCGATTCGTTCTTGGGACGAATTAGAGCAAAAGTTTCATGATCACTTTTATAGTGGGGATAATGAAACTAAGTTGACGGATTTGACATCGGTTAGACAGGGGTAGATATGAATCTATCCATGAGTACTTTAAAAAGTTTAAAGATATTAAGAACCGATGCTTTAATTTGTCACTTTCTGAAAAGGATTTGGTCGACTTGGCTCTTGCGGGTTACGTTCTAGTTATAGAGAAAAGCTTGATGGTTCAAGTTTTTATTCTATAAATCAGCTTCAGGCTAAAGCTTTGAGCCAAGAGACAAAGTTTAGAAAAGAAAAGGATACCTACAAGTCCCACCGTTCAAACATGCATGTTGTTGAATATGATTCTGATTCATCGGACGATGAGGATAAAGAGGTATATGCTGCTGAGTTTGTTTGGCCCGCCTCGGCCAAACCATCTACTTGCACGTCTCTCAAGCCGACTCAAAAGAATCGGCAGGAGGAGATGAAGTTTACTTTCGATGTGTCCAAGTGTGATCGCATTTTTGATGAATTATTATGACTTAGGCATTTAAAGATTACTCATGTCATACCGCCGCTTGAGGAGCTAAAGCGGCGTGCTTATTGCAAATTTCATAATTCTTCATCTCATGCAACTAATGATTGTAATGTGTTTCGTCGACAGGTACAATCGGCCATAAATGAAGGACGATTGGCCTTTCCGGAGATGAAGATAGATAAAGCTGCATTCCCAGTTCATACCATTGATCTCAATAATGCAAAGGTGCTGATTCGGCTGGATCAAGCCGAAGGTGGAAAGGGCAAGAACGTGATCATTGGTGATGATAGGCCGTTGACTGTTGACAACAAGATTCTGGCCAGGGAGGTGATTCAGGAGAAGACTCCTGATGGAAAGAAGAATCTGAGAATCATACTCAAGCCTCGCACGCTCGGGGGGCAAGAGGATTCTTCTTCAGGCGACCGGTCTGCTGCTCAGCCGAGACCAGTTAGACCGGTTTCTCTGACCGGTCTTGGTGGCCGGTTAGACCGCCCTGGTGGTCAGCCCCGGACATTCAAGCCAAAGCATCCGGAAGTGGATACGTGGATGACTAATCAACCAAAGGTGCAGGGCAAGATCGCAAATCAGAAGCCTACCTTTGGACAATTGTTGAACAAGTACTCAAAGGCTGTTCGAAACGATCGGACCATAAAAAAGAGATCGAGGTCACCTCCGCGTCAAGACGCAACTTCATGTCCTAGGGGAGAATCAAGCAAGCGCAGGGGTGATGTGGTGACTTTGTTCCCTCCTCAGCAGATGCAGCCGTTATATGCTACAATGCCATGGGCTCCACCGGCATCGGATTCTTGGTTTCCCGCATGGGAGAACGAGGAATTTTGGATGCAATGCTATCCGATGTCATATCCACCATACTTGGGAGGGAAGCTCCAGAGATCCTGTGTTTGACAGGTTGAAGCAGCCGGTTCACGACCGCTTGGGACAACACCAATCTGGTCAGGGGCAGATCCCCAGACCGGTCTACCCCGACCGGCCAGACCGGTCTCAGCAGAGGCCGGCCCAAGTTCGTCCAGTTCGCCAAGAATATCGTGTTAAAGAGAAGAAGGACGAACCAGTACCAATGCAAGTTGATTCTGAGAAAGCTCCAGCTGCTAAGGTTGTGCAAGTTGAAGACGGGAAATGAAAAGCTCAAGATGCAAAAGAGAGACCGGTAATCGTTGAGGAACCAGTCAATGTTTTCAGAAGCTTTTGTTGGCCAATGATCATGAGGCCAACAGCAGCAACCTCAAGGACCAAGACAAGGAGAAGTATTTTCAACCTAGGTGGTGTCCGACAGGGTTGACACATACTCAGAAGAGGAGGTTGCAGCGTCTTCGCCGTCAAGAACAGAAGGAAAAGGAAGCGGAGAAGTTGAGGGATGTGTCGGTGTTTACCGCCAAGCCTGCTCAGGGATACCCTTAGCAGTAGGGTTTATAGGTAGGGATCGACTGCTCTAGAACTCGATGGTGCAAGGAACACAAAGATTTAGACAGGTTCGGACCGCTAGTTTGCATAATACCCTACGTCCTGTGTGGTTTGTATTGCCTTAGGTGTTGATATTTTTTTTGGAGGGGGTCCCTGCCCGCCCTTATATATCCGGGGGGACAGGGTTACATGGAAAGTCCTAGCCGAGTATAGTTGGAATCCTACTACAACATAATCAGGTAGTTTCCTTAGTACTGCAGCTAGTTCTATGTCTATTCGAATAGTTACAAAAGAGGTAAGGTACATCCATGAGCTATCCCTTACTCTAGAACATTCTATGTCTATAAGCAGTCCCGCTGCCCCGGGTAAGACAAGCCTCTGAGCGCTTCGTAGCCGAGTTCTGCAGGCGTTGAGTACTTGGCTGGGCGTCTTCGAGTACTTCAAGTAGTCAAAATATCCTTCTGGTTGCTTCTGGTCCTTCCTTCAGATACGTCGAGTACTCCTTCAAGTACTTTTGTTTTCGTCGAGGCTGTGTGGTGCTCAAGCCCCAAAATCTTGATCATATATGGTGCGCGAAGTACTCGCGCTCCATATGGAGAAGCCCCCGAGCCTTAGGTTGAATCACAGAATCAGGCTGAGGGTCACTTCAGTCTATTTTCCAAAAATTTTGAAAAATGAATCTCTGATGCTTATATCCAGCAGCCCCTGAGAGTTAAATCAAAATCCCTTTTGCTGCGAGTAACCCCCGAGCGTAGATTTGGAATTAAGGATTTAAGTCGTGGCATCAGATTTTACCCTTCAGATTATTTGCAGGATTCATCAGATCCGGAATCCGAAAAGACCTCATTTTCGGGTAAAACCCAGAAAAATGATACAATTGGATCCGCCACACTGATTGCACCCGAAATAACTTCTGGAATAAAATCCGGGATGTATAGCTCTTTATTCAGTGCTCACGTGGGACGTTACTGTTTAGAGAATCTGCATTATTGCATCTTTGACTGCATCCGTGAATGCAGCCGTGAATGCGTCCGTGAAACATGCACTATTGATTCATGGGTTCTCCTCAGTAAGCCCCCTTGTGGCTATAAAAACCAAGGAGAGACCCTTAGCAGAAGTACCAAAGTGTAGCAGCCATGGCTTTTCCTTGGTGTTCTTGCTCGCGCCCTCCTGAGATTTGTGTAGTTCTTTCCAACAAAAGATGCTAGAAGAGAACTTGCGAGTGACAAGAGAAGTCTCTGCTGCCTCCATGCTGGACATCATGTCCTTGCATCTTCCAATGAGGCAGTTTTGGGGTCACTGGGTTGAGTCTTGTTGTGTCACATCCTTGAGGTTGCCTATTTCTGGGTGCCCAAGAACATACATCTCTGGCGGGAAAGCTTGATCTTGCCACAAAGTGTTCAGGGAGAAGGAGAAAATTCTCTACAAGATGCTACAAGAGGACTTGCGAGGTGATTACTGTAATCTGCCTCCAAACATCTTGTAGCTTATCTCCCTGAATACAAATATCATTATTCCATGAATGGGAATAACAAGTTTGTACTTTGTCAAGGCCTCGGGCCGATCTAGCTACAGCAGGTGTTGACTAGAAGCTCTCAAGAGATCTAGGCGTAATGCATGCAAGCCTGAGTCGTTTGTAAAAGTAGAAAGAAGTACTCGAGTTGTAATATCGAGTAGTTGTGCTGTATCGAGTACTTTTCCTTGTTCTGAAATGTAATCCCAGTTTAAGGAAAAGAGTGTCGAGTACTCGACTAGGGATGTGAGCGTTTTCTTTTCCGGAATGTAATCTCAGAAAAAGGAATGTCTCTTTTAAATCCCATTTTATCCGTGATTTGCAACGGACTGTTGGCTGTTGGGTGTTTTTACCATGTTGCCACCGCCATTATAAAATGAATCGGTAACTTAGGTTTTACCCCACCGGCCGCCACCTGTTTTTACTGCTTTAGATCTGTCTTTCGCTTTCGAGCTCCCAGATCCAAAATTCCTGCTCCTTGTCGTTCCCTATCCTCCTCTTAAGGTTTCCGCCAGTTTATGCGCGTGAAGCGATCTGTGGATTTCTGGATGGCACCCAAGAAAGCGACCAAGGGGAAAGGTGCGGCTGCGGAGCCAACCCACAATGAGGAGTGGAACACCAGTAAGTGTTCCTAATCTAATTTGGAGTCTCTAGTGTCACAAAGTCTTTTAGTTCCCAGATCTGTTATCCAATGGCGTCTTACTTTGGGTTCGGATCATCCGTATGAAAATACGGGGGAAGTTGTTGCTTTCACCTCATACTTGGAACGAGGATTGGGGTTTCCTTGCTCTTCTTTCTTTTCTGGACTCCTGCGCTACTATAGGATCCAGTTGCATCATCTGACCCCAAATTCCTTTGTTCATATTTCCATCTTCGTGTATTTATGCAAAGCTTTTCTAGGCATCGAGCCCCATTTCGAACTCTTTCACTTCCTTTTCCATTTGAAACTGCAGCCCAACAGATTCGTCTTAGATGTAGTAGGGGGCGCGGGTCTCCAATTTAGGCAAAGAAAGGATAGAGTGTATATCCCTTATGACCTTAGTAATAAAGTAATCAAATCGAAACCCAAGTGGTTCTATGTCGAGAACCAGTTGAGAAGTTTTCCATCCATTACTCCCGGCCCTCCAATCCAATGGCCCGAGTGGAATAAAAAACCAGTCGACGAGAGTCAGATCTCTGACCTACTCGAGCGGATTGCCGTTCTGAGGCAAAATATGTTGACTAGGGAAGCAGTCATGTTTGACTGGATGAAGCGAAGAATCCAGCCACTGTAGGCTCGGGAATCGCTTGGATTTCAATACCAAGGAACAACTGATCCGTCAAGATTTTCGCAGGAACATATCTCGAATGATGTAGTTCTTAGTCGAATACAACGACTTCTGAAGAATGTAAAGAAAATCCCAGTTGTTCCTAGTGCATTTTCTGCTGCGAATCCACCAAAGCATGTACTTGATAAGAGT
The DNA here is from genome assembly GCF_016808335.1 of Panicum virgatum. Classification (NCBI taxonomy): domain Eukaryota; kingdom Viridiplantae; phylum Streptophyta; class Magnoliopsida; order Poales; family Poaceae; genus Panicum; species Panicum virgatum. The sequence continues at coordinate 42,836,693 of NC_053149.1, read as the reverse complement.
AGTCGATACGTAGAAATCGAGTACTTTACCATAGTGTAAATCTGATAGGATTTGCTTTCTGTAGGAGGACGTGGATCGCTTTAAGAGTAGTCCTTCACTGCCAAGCATTTATTCGCCCTTTTGCTCTTCTAATTTCCTTGATCTGTTGATTGAATCTTAGTAAGCTCATATGAGGTTTCATATAAACAGGACTGATGTCCGGACTTGGTTGTGCAGATAAGGCAGCGTCTGGGGAAAGAAGTGATGGGGAGCACAGCCCCTCTCCAAGTGCTGATGCCCAGACCGAGCGCCTAAGGAGTACTCGGTCAGTGGCAAGGAAGCGTTGAAGCTCCTCCCAGACTACTAGCAACAGGTGAGTAGCTAGTTGTTTTTGCAATCGAGTGCTTTCTAGTTGTCGATTTGCAAGTTTTGATTTGTATTTTTGTTTTTCCAAGTCTGGTGGCTAAGATGCCACGGACTTCATCATCTGGGGATGATACTGCGGTGGGACAAACTGTCCCCTCCACCATAGTGGACCCGTCAAGTGGGATCGGGACTGCTCATTCAGCGAGTAGTTCCGATGTAAATAAGACCGTTGATGCGGGTAAGCTGGCCATGATCGCAAAGCCTGCCTGCAAATTTGGCGTCAAGGGGTTTGCCCTAATAAGAGCTCCTGCGTAAGTTCTTTAGAACTTGTATGTGTAGGATCTGTTTTGAGTCTAGTAGTTTGTAACTACTTTGTCTTTACAGAGGTGCGGTCCTAGGAGAGGACGTGGGGGCTGAGAGCCACTCGGCTTCTCAGCCGGGGCTGGAGAAGCCCCCGAGTACTCCTGAGATGAGTGCTCGTGATGCGGAGGTGATGACCAACACTATGCTTCTGGATTCTCCATTGCCCGATCCTGAGAGGGCCAATGCGGAGATCCCGGAGGATGGTGGAAGCAGCAAGCTTCCAGGAGAAGGAGAAGGCGAGAAGCTTCCTGAGGGAGGAGATGATAAACAGCCTGCGGAGACCTCTGCAGGTAAGCTTGTAGTGCCTTGTAGGAAAGGTATCCTTTTATTTGCTCTTAGTGTGATTAAATAGCATGTTCTTCCTATAGATTCCCAAATCACAGGGAATACTGTAGGAAAAATTAAAGAAGTGCCCAAGAGGGCTGTTGTTATGGCGAGTACTTCCCAAGTCACATCGGGAAGTGACTTGCCGCGAGAAAAAGTGGAGCATGGTTTCAAGCTGCTGGAAGTAAGTAGTCGAATACTTCGAGTACTTTTTGTAGTAGATCGAGTAGTGCATTGATCTTTTTGGTGTTTGCAGGAGGCACTGGGACGGAAGGGTGGCCAGTCCCCAGATGAGACAGAGCTGAATGCTCTCAAGGAGAGGGAAAAAACGCTTTCGTCTGAGAAGACTGCTCTTGAGGGGAAGCTGAAGAGGCTTTCCCAATCTAAGAAAGGTTAGTCTTTAGCATTTGGTATGCACTCGACTAGTAGATCTGCTTAGTGTTATAAGATTTCTTTTTTATCGAGTACACAGCTTGTTCAGAATCTTTAAAGATTCAAGAAAGCTTGGTACTGGATCTAAAGATTCTTATGTACCACAACGCAGATGAAATAGAGAAGCTCAAGAAGATCAAGGAGGACTCCGATCGAGAGATGGAAGGAGCCTTGAACCAGCTCAAGACCTTATCAGAGTCCCAAGACTCAATGCAGCGTGAGCTCCTGGAACTGAAAAAAGTCAGAGATGCCGCCTTGGAGGTGACCGAGGCCATGGAAATCCCACAAGAGGATGAAGATGAGCCGCTCATGCTGGCTGGGAGGCTTCGCAGGGTGTTTGGAGCCTTCGAGAGATTCGTCTCCCACATTACCCGCCAGTACGTAGGTCACGTACTTGGGCTGGTGAAATCTTATTTGCCAGGTACTCGTCTAGATGCTCTTGGACGAGGAGCCAAGGCTGATTGTACTGATCAGTTCCGTCAGTATTTGGCAGAAACTTCCGGGGTGGCTGATCAGATTCTAGAAACCTTGAGCTGGGCAGAGTCTCCTTAAACTTTTCTTGTAATTGAGTTGGTGTGTGAGCCAGAAGTACTTTGAACAAATATTGGATATTTGTGTAATTGTTAAGTACTTGTTTGGATTTGTAAAATCCCTTGATGTGTCGAGTAATTGTACTCGTGGATCCTGAGCGTAAGCAGCATCGGGCCTACTCAGTCATTATAGTAGATACGATGCATTGTATCCGCGGGTGCCTTAGGAGGCAAAATATTCTCGAATAGGATCGAGTTTGTATGGTTCTAGATTGAAACCATGGTGCTGACCGGTTAGGATTGAATCCCTCGGGATTAACCAAGTGGGAATAGCACTATAAGGATGTTCAAAGCCGTAGCTTAATATGGGTTTCCTTTTCAAAGGAAATGTTTTATTAGCGCGTAGCTATTGTGGACTTTGTTGTCCAATCAGGAGAACTCTTATTGAGTATTTAGGAGTCGTAAGATATTTCTTGATAGAGGACAGGCAGCTCTCGACAAGTACTCAGAGTACTAAGGGAAATGAGAAATTCTTTTTGTATCTCGAGCAAGCGGGTAACACCCATCAAGTACTCGAGGCAAAAAGATTCTACGGCGGAGATTCCCATAGTAGACTGAGCAAGCGGGAAACTTGTGTCATCTTATTTTAGAGTATCAAGAGCTTATCTATGCTACTTGAGGGGTTTCCATAGCTGACCAGTCAGGATATACCTTATTTGGTTACCCAGATAGTATGCAACTATTTACGAAAAAGTGTCCCAAACTAATCGATCGTATCGAGTAGTATGTCCCATTAATGGACTGGATTGGCTTCTAGAATAGGACTGTTAGATTGAACTCCATTGAGTTAACCAAGACGTGAATATTCTAGAAACATCCCAAACTTACTCGAGCAAAGCGAGTAAGGTGTCCTACCTGAGGACTGGAGTAACTCTAAGGCAAGTCTGTTAGGTACTAACCCCGTCGGGTTGTCCAAGACAAAGGTGCCGAGTGAGTATCCAAAACCTACTCTAGCAGGGCGAGTAGGGTGTCCTTTAACTAAGGACTGGAGTAATCCTTAAGACAGAACTGTTAGGTACGAACCCTGTCGGGTTGCCCAAGACGTAAATGTCAAAAGGATATCCAAAACTTACTCGAGCGAGGCAAGTAAGGTGTTCCTTTAACCAGGAACTGGAGTAATCTTTGGGACAGAACTGTTAGGTACGAACCCCGTCGGGTTGCCCAAGACGTAAATGTCAGAAAGATATACAAAACTTACTCGAGCAAGGCGAGTAAGGTGTCCTTTTAACCAAGGACTGGAGTAACTCTTAGGGCAAGTCTGTTAGGTACTAACCCCGTCGGGTTGCCCAAGATGAAGGTGCCAAAAGAGTATCCAAAACTTACTCGAGCAAGGCGAGTAAGGTGTCCCTTTAACTAGGGACTGGAGTAATCCTTAAGACAGAACTGTTAGGTACGAACCCCGTCGGGTTGCCCAAGACGTAAATGTCAGAAAGATATCCAAAACCTACTTGAGCGAGGCAAGTAGGGTGTCCTACCAGAGGACTAGAGTGTCTTTTAGAACAGAACTGTTAGGTACGAACTCCGTCGGGTTGCCCAAGACGTAAATGCCCAAAAAGCACTCGACTATGAGCCATAAAAATTACTCGGTAGCTGCTCTAGTGCTGAGCAAAATTTTAGAGATGGGGTATTGGTCGTGTGAGTGAGAGCCAAGTAGTCGATATATGAGAGATCAACTTTATTTGGTTTTGCTGAAATTACAATAACTGTAAAGTGACAGACTCTGACTCTTAAGACCTACCCCTTGCTCATTGGACGTGAGCAATGGTTTATATGACTGAATAAAACTTATTCCAAGAGAAGAACTTTAGTCGATGTGATGGTCAACTAAGTTCAAAGTAGAACTAGTCGATGCAGAGATCGACTAGATTTATTGGTGGGGTCTCCTTCAGGAGAGGTGCCCCAAGGGCTTTGCGGAGTGAGTCACACTAAAAGATCGTGTGAGAGCTCTTTGGGTGGATCAAGCACTTGTGAAGTCGTACTTTGTTGATCCTGTTTCCGCCTTGAGATGATTCACCCTGGTGCGGGATGCGTGGTTTACCCTGAGGACAGGTACTGGTGGATGCCGGCTTGTGCTTCTTGAAAGATGCAGAAGCCTTTGGCGGGATGCGGTAGTTGGAAGAAGGGCTGTATGCCTCAACTTTCTCCCATTCCTTTCTCCTTGAGATGATGATGTTGTGCGCATCACACCCAACATTGATCACACTGCGGAGGTCGCAGTTAGAGTAGTCGTAGTTGTCGCCTTGTTGTTCTTGTAGGGTGTTAGTGAGGCGCTGACGCCTGAACGACCTCTTCTGGTTAAGCTGGCGGCGACGTTCGTAGAGGTTTTCTGCTGAATTCTGCTCGTGTAGTTGGACGGTGACTGTCACCACTGGAGGAGGAGGAGCAGGTAGATCCTCCTTGGTGGTGGCTTGGGCTTCAGTGATTGTAGGAGGAGTAGTTTCCATATTATCGGAAAGGTACTAGTTGAAGTCATCAGAATTGTAGTCATCGAGATTGAGACGCTTAGTGGAATCACCCTCAGGTTCTTCGGCGATACGAACCATGAGGATTTCACGACAAAGGTCTTGAACTTCTTGGTCTTGTTTGCTTGAGGACGGGTCTAAAGGAGTGCTCTGTTGGTAAGGCAGATCCGCTTGCTGTGAGCCGGAGGCATTGGGATCTTGTGCCTTTCTGAGGTGCACCATCCGTCCTTGCGGCGTTGCATATATAATCAGGTTAGAGAGGGAGTCCTGATCGGACTTGAATTTCTTAGCCGAGTTTGATTCGACTTGTTTATTGTACTGGATTAGGTCATCTAGCTCGTCCTCCGAGCAAGAGGAGTACTCATATTCGGAGTCGGTTAGCCCACTGATTTTGGAGTATGTATGCTTTGGGTGAGCGAGAAGTGGTATGCCCATCTCTACATGAAGGGCGTTCTCGTTCATCCAGTGTAGCCATGATTGAGTAGGAGTCAGCCCCTCAGGCCCCTTGATCCAGGTTTTATCATAGATTGAATCACTGAGTTGTTCTGGAGCCTTGGCTTTTCCTTTTTCAAGCTTGGCCAGTTCCCAAAGAGCGTCAGCATGCTCGGTTGGTTTGGCCATCGCGTCCATGAACAGCTCGACGTTGTCTGACCACTCTTCATGATCGTCGAACGGTTCAAAGTTCTCGAGGCCGTTCATGAAGCGATCAAAGTCCTGATCGAATTTGGACTCGGCTGGTTCGGGAGTCCGAGTGTGAGCAGGTTTCGGTGAAGGGCTCTGAGGTATCCTGGAGATAGACGGTCCCATCCGAACAAGCTGGGGGTTTGTCTCACCAGCTCCCCCGCAGATTCCTCCTCTCGATTTCTGCTCTTTGTTTTGCATAGTGCTTTCAGCCACCTTGATGCAGTCGGCAAGCTTCGAATTTACCCGATCGAATCCTGAGAGCATATCGCCCGACCTCTACTGCGGTGGGTTTAGTGCTATAGGGTTCTCCTGTGGCGCAGATGGGCTGAGAGCGGTTTCTGCAAGTTTGATGTAGCCCTCTATCGATCGTGAAACTTGATCCACTCCAGTGAGTAGTTCTGAGTTTTTGATCTTAGGGCATTTGATTGTCTTGAGATGAGCCAGGTATTTTCCAAGAATTCTGGAAAAGTGAGGCTTTTCGGAATCAGAATTTGTGTCGAACTCGACCAAACCAAGAATTCAGTTTTGAGTTGTCACGTTTTCCGGATTGTTTGAGTCGAGTTCGGGTGGAACTCTTTTCTCGTCGAGATCCGCGGACTCGCAGGTGTCGGCGAGTTGGGAGCGGGTTTTCGATTTAGGTGAGTTAGGCATGACAAGGTGACTGGAGAAGCCTCCCGTTCCGTCAGCCATACATGCCCAAGAACTGAAAACGAGGGTTGCGCCTTCCGGTACGTTGTTGGCGTCCCTTGATCCGGCCATCGAATTCGTTGGTGAACTCACTGAATCCCCTATCTGGCGCGCCAGCTGTCGGTGTTTACCGCCAAGCCTTCTCAGGGATACCCTTAGCAGTAGGGTTTGTAGGTAGGGATCGACTGCTCTAGAACTCGATGGTGCAAGGAACACAAAGATTTAGACAGGTTCGGGCCGCGAGTTTGCGTAATGCCCTACGTCCTGTGTGGTTTGTATTACCTTAGGTGTTGATGTTTTTTTTGGCGGGGGTCCCTGCCCGCCCTTATATATCCGGGGGGATAGAGTTACATGGAAAGTCCTAGCCGAGTATAGTTGGAATCCTACTACAACATAATCGGGTAGTTTCCTTAGTACTGCAGTTAATTCTATGCCTATTCGAATAGTTACAAAAGAGGTAAGGTACATCCATGAGCTATCCCTTACTCTAGAACATTCTATGTCTATAAGCAGTCCCGTTGCCCCGGGTCTGACAGGATGAGCAGTTCGACAAGTACAGACCAAGAGTACCTCAAGGCAAGGTGTGACAGGTCAAGGCAGCTGATCAGCCTACAGGACCGGTCGGACCGCTCTAGCCGACCGGTCTGACCAGTGTCCCGGATCGGTATGACCGCTCGGAGCAACCGGTCAGACCGGTCGACCCTGAGCCTGTGCAGAAAGCCGAAGAAGTGGTTCCTACTTTGGCTCCTGGCGCATCAAAGGTTCCAGCAATTCCTTCAGCAACAGAGAACAAGAAGTTGGTGGATTATGAGGCTTCTCTGGAACGCTCAAACAAGGAGATTAATGTTTTGCATTTTTCTGATGACTATTGGGCGATTTCTGGGGAGGAGGCTGGACATCTGGACTTTGAGCCCCGCGAAGCTATATTTCAGAAGCCCAAGGATTCAGATAATCATTTGAAGGCTCTCTATGTGAGGGGGCACATCAATGGGAAGCCAGTTTCATGTATGCTTGTGGATAGTGGGGCAATTATGAACTTGATGCCCTATTCACTTTACATGAAGCTCGGCAGGATAGACGAAGAGTTGATCAAGACGAACATGACGGTCATCGGCATTGGAGGAGGTGATCCCATTGGCCTAGGGGGTTGCTTCGATGGAGTTGACCGTTGGAAGCAAGACGGTTGCGATGGCGTTCTTCGTCTCCGAGGTGCAAGGTAACTTCAATCTTATACTTGGACATGATTGGATTCATGCCAATCAGTATGTACCATCTTCCTTGCATCAGTTTCTTATTCAGTGGATCGGCGATGAAGTTGAGGTTGTGCATAGTGATATCTCTTCTTTCATTGGAACCGCCGATTTCGAGCTCATTGGTGCACATGATCACATCAAGTGCTTATCGGGCCTGGACTTGACCGATTATGACTTCATCAGCTGTACCAAGGAGGGTTTTGTATCTGCAGTCCTAAAGCTGATGGAGAATCGGCTATAGTTACTTCTATGATGCAGCAGGGCAACAACGCAGAGCCGACCGGTCAGACCGCTACCTCTGACTGGTCAGACCGGCCGACCGGTCAGACCAGTGTGTCAGACCGATCCAGCGCAGACTGGCTGCAGCAGCGGATTGAGCACTATTAGGACAAGGCGAACGATATGTACGAGGCTATTGAAGACTTGGGTGGCTTAGATAAGTTAGGCCAAGGGTGGCTTAGATAAGTTAGGCCAAGGTTTTACGTCGGCTGATCCATTAGAAAAGGTAGATATTGGAGATGGTTCTATTCCTAGGCCGACTTTTGTAAATGCAAACTTATTGGTTGATTGTAAAGCCGATTTAATAAAATTATTGAAAGAATATGTTGATTGCTTTGCATGGGAATATTCTGAGATGTCCGGTTTGAGTCGTGACTTTGTTGAGCATCGGCTGCCGATTAAGGCCGGTTTTAGACCTTATAAACAACCTTTTAGGCGTTTTAATCCTATTATGTATGACCGAATAAAAGAAGAAATCAATCGCTTATTAGATGATGGATTTATTCGATCTTGTCGTTATGCGAAGTGGATCTCTAATATTGTGCCCGTTGAGAAGAAAGATTCGGGCAAGATTAGAGTATGCATTGATTTTAGAGATCTTAATAAAGCTATTCCTAAAGATGAATATCCTATGCCTATAGCCGATATGTTGATCAACGAGGCTTCTGGACATTGTGTTATCAGTTTTCTTGATGGTAATGCGGGTTATAATTAAATCTTTATGGCCGAAGAAGATGCGTCTAAAACGGCCTTTAGATGTCCTGGTTTCGTTGGTTTATTTGAGTGGGTTGTCATGACTTTTGGTTTGAAGAATGCTGGTGCTACTTATCAAAGGGCTATGAATTTTATCTTCCATGATTTGATTGGTATTATATTGGAAGTTTATATTTATGATATTATGATTAAATCAGCTGGCTTGAGTCATCATTTGGTTGATTTAAGGCTTGCTCTTGAGAGGATGCGTCAGTATGGATTGAAGATGAACCCACTCAAGTGCGCTTTTGGTGTATCGGCTGGAAAGTTCTTGTGCTTCATTATTCATGAGAAGGGCATAGAGATTGATCCAAAAAGAATTGAAGCCATGAAGAAAGTGGAAGCTCCTGCTTGCAAGAAAGACTTGCAAAAGTTTCTGGGCAAGATGAATTACTTGAGAAGATTTATATCTAATTTATCCGGGAAGATAGATGCTTTTACTCCTATTCTTCGGTTGAAGAACGAAGCTGAATTTATTTGGGGGGCAGAACAGCAAGAGGCTTTTGAGAAGATCAAGAAGTATTTGTCTTCACCACCAGTTCTTAAGGCGCCCAAGAGAGGTATTCCTTTTAGGCTTTATGTGGCTGCGGAAGACAAGGTTATTGGTGCTGTTTTGACTCAAAAAACCGAAGGGAAGGAGTATGTCATTACATATGTTGGCCGACGACTTATTGATGCGGAAACGAGGTATACATTTATTGAGAAATTATGCTTATCATTATATTATGCTTGTACCAAGTTGAGGCATTATCTTTTATCAAGTACTTACATAGTTACTTGTCAAGCCGATGTTATTAAGCATATGTTACAAAAGCCGATTTTGAGTGGTAGAATCGGAAAGTGGGCTTATGCGCTTGTTGAATATGATTTGGCCTATGAGTCTTTGAGAGCTGTTAGAGGCCAAATTGTGGCGGATTTCATTGTTGAACATCGGATTAATAATGAGCATGATTTGGAAGTCGGCTATGTTACTTGCACACCATGGAAGTTGTTCTTTGATGGATCGGCTTGTGATGATGGATAAAGGATTGGTGCCGTTCTAATTTCTCCAAATGGTACTATTTTTGAATTCTCAAATCGATTAGAAGAAGAGCGCACGAATAACCAAGTTGGGTATGAAGCACTTCTATTTGTCTTGGAGTTCTTGGAATCAATGGGCGTTAAACATGTGGAAGCTTATGGTGATTCGCATCTAGTGGTGCAACAAGTATTCAAGGTATGACAATGCTATAACGGTTCTTTAAATGCATATCTTGATAGATGCCTTGATATTATCTATTTCTTTAATGAATTTGTAATCCGACATATTCCAAGAGATAGTAATAAGAACACAAATGCTCTGTCTCAGTAAGCATCTGGCTATGATGTTACTAAAAAATATTTTAACATGAGAAAGCCGATGTGAGCAACAGCCGAGTTACTGGTTCTGGACGAACCGGTCAGACCGGATGCCCCAACCGGTCTGACCGTCCAGACCGGTCTGATCGGTCAGACTGCTGAAAACAACAAGTCGGCCGCCACTTCCAATTCCAAAGGGAAGGCTGAGGTTGCTGATTGGAGGGTGCCTATTGTAACATATTTAAAGGATCCTGGTCATGGTGCGGAGAGGAATATTCGGCGTTTGGCATTTAAATATGTTTTGATCGACGATGAGTTTTATCGTCGAACCGCCGAAGATGTACTTCTAAAGTGCTTAGATTCTAATCAGGCCCGTGTTGCTATGGGAGAAGTTCATGAAGACATTTGTGGTACACATCAATCGGCTTCTAAAATAAAGTGGTTGCTTAGGAGAGCCGGATTTTATTGGCCAACTATGATTCCAGATTATTTCAGATATTATAAAGGATGTGAAGAATGTCAACGATTTGGTAATGTTCAGTTAGTGCCTGCTGCGTTATTACATCCTATTATCAAGCCATGGCCGTTTAGAGGTTGGGGGTTGGATTTCATTTGTCAGATTAATACCCCTTCTTCAAAGGGACATCGCTTCGTATTGGTTGCTACGGATTACTTTACTAAGTGGACCGAAGCGGTTCCTTTGAAGAATATGACACACCGGAAGGTAATTGAGTTTATTACAGAGCATATTATTCATAGATTCAGTATTCCTCAAACTTTAACAACGGATCATGTTTCATCTTTTATTTCAAAGGAGGTACGTGATTTTGCCGAATCATATTATTGATGAAGTATGCTCAGGCCAACGGTTAGGCCGAGTCTAGTAATAAGATCTTGATAAAACTCATAAAAAAGAAGATGGTCAGGGCAATGGTCAGGCATGAGGTATTATCTGAAGCGTTGTGGGCTCATCACATATCTAGACATGGTACTACTAAAGTTACTCCTTTTGAGCTTGTTTATGGTCAAGATGCCGTTTTGCCCGTTGAGGTGAATCTGCACGCTTATAGATTGGCTAAACAAAATGATCTTTTCGCTGTTGATTACTATGACTTGATGATGGACAATATTGATGAAGTAAGTGACAAGCGGTTGCAAGTTTGAAGGAAATTGAGAAAGACAAACTTCGGATGGCTAGAACTTACAACAAGAAGGTAAGAGCAAAATCTTTTCAGGTTGGTGAGCTGATTTGCAAGACAATATTGCCTCTTGGGACAAAGAATAACAAGTTCGGCAAGTGGTCACCAAGTTGGGAAGGACCGTACAAGATCATCAAAGTTATCTTCGGGAATTTTTATATAGTGGAGACGATGCAAGGAAAACGTCTTCCAAGGACTCTTAATGGAAGATACTTGAAGAAATACTACCCTAGCGTGTGGCAAGACGTTTGAAGACGAAGACGGCCGGTATAGAGTATCGTCCTTAGCATTATTTTTAGCCTTGTATATTCTGTGTAAATCTCTGTTATTAGGCTAGCTACTGGTACTTGCTTTTTAGTTTGCAAAGCTCACTAAAAAGCAGAGGGCATATATTGGCAGCCAAAATTGACACTGCTGAAGGCCGACCGGTCAGACCGGTCTGGTCTTGTGTAATCCAAATCAGATTAGATCTGAGTTATAAAGTCCGTTTGTAACCCGGTTTGGAAGGGGTACGTCCTCCCCAGCCTATAAATATAAAGGTCACGGCCGATTGAGGTCTTTCTACCCAATCGAATCAATCAATTTATAATTTTCCTGTTTTTCTCCAAACCCTAGCTTTTCCAACCCTCGTGCTGTTCTTTGCTCGTCTCGACGGCATTCAATGACGTCTTGAGTGGCCTGCCGACCTCAAGACAACTCTAGATCTCTAAGCTCCGACGGGGTCCCTCCCGAGCTTGGGGTTTTAACTTCGCGGCGCTTTTCTACGTCCGACCGGTCTGACCGGTTGGTGCGACCGATCGCACCGGTCTGACCAGTCGCCGGGGATCATCGCTGGTGATCTGATCATTTCGATTTGTGCGTTCTAGCACTTGTGTGTTGACCAGAACTACGTCAACACAGTTTTCTTTTTTTTTCAAAACTTTTTTACTCGACCAAGACTGCACGAGGCACGTCGCGTAGCAGCCTTTATGGAGGTGCCAGGAGAGGAGTCACGTATGCAGGTGGGATTTAGCCACAGACTATCTATCTGACCTTTAATACTAAAAAATATTAGAGTTTTGCTTTGGTGGTCTCTTCCATGAAGTTTGCACGAATCTTAAAGCAATTAACGTTTTAATTAATTTTTTCCAAATGGGTTTAGTCTGGGCCCGGCCCTACCCTAGTGAAGCCCTGTCAAGTCCAAATCCAAGCCCAAAAACTAAAGTCATCGTGCCCCCCATCCCCCACCCCTCTGTCCGCTCACTGCTCCATTTTTCTTGCGCGAGGGAGGTCGGACACCCGCCGGCGGCGGCGGCGACCTCTCTCCATCGCGCCGTGCCCCACTAACCCCCGCCCCCATCCCACGCCGTCCGCTGCGTTTTCCTCGCGCCGAGTGAGGTCGGACGGCCGCCGGCGGCAACCTCGCGCTTCGATCCGATTTCATCGGCTGCGGCGGCGGCAACCTCGCGCGTCGATTCGTTTTCATCGGGGTGTGCCGGCGGTGGCGGCTTAGTCTTCCCTGCTCCCGTGTGGTGCCCCGGCGGGGGCGGCGGCTCAGTCCCGGCGGCACCGCAAGTCCAGGACCCACCTAGGTTCATCTCCTCCTCCTCCCACGTCATTGTTCCAGACTGGGTTAGGGAGGTCAGTTACAGTAATTAAGAGGTGGTGGTTTACCTAAAGAAGACCTTCAAGTTTCTATTCAAGCAGCATGACTTCTTGTGGCAGTGATTCCATTATTTATTCAATCATGTACCATAAATAACATGACCTGCATTTGCAAGAAGATGAGAAAATGTACCATAAATAACTTTCTGCTGGAGGGCTCAATGTGTACAATGCTCAAGGGAATGGTGGGATGGGCTGGAGTGGGACGATGCTGAAGTCGGAGCGTCATATGAGGACCTGTTCTGCCCATTGCACTGAATTCAGTTCTGGTTACTAGAGGTTCTGAACTTTAGGAGATTGGTCATTGGTCATTCCCCGTGCATACAAAAGATTGCCTGAATCCAGAGATTGCTAGTCTGCAGTTGGTGTAATCTTGCTTATCCGATCATTTGTGTAGTTCAGGATTTCAAGCCTATGATGTCCACCTTGCATGAAAGTGCAAGTTTGGCGATTCTAGTTTTTTGCACAGTATGACTGAAAGATTCTCTGAGAAACAAGTTTCTCTCCATCATTTTTGGCGTAGTCATCCGGCCAGACATTTTGGTTCCAGAGTGACTCAAAAAAAATTGATTCCAGTGTAACACGCCCTGCTAAAATTGAACTTTTTATTGATGAAAATCACAGTTCGATAGCACATATTTACCACACAGCACTAGTGCGTTCCTGGTACTGACAGGACAGCACACATTTATGCAGGTACACAAACGAAGAAGACCATCATCAGTACTACGGATGGCAACTCAATTAGATAGGATTAATTTGGGTGTGTTCCTCAGAGTGAGAATTCAGCAACCAATTTTCGAGGTACTGCTAAAACCAAAAGGCTATAAGGGACTGTGTTAGGCATATCAGAAGATACTGTCTTCAAGGTTTGAGAAAACACCAAACCACCAAGTAAATACTAGTAGTTACTAAATACCAAATCACCACGCTGCAAAAGGATTGTACTATATGTTGCTGACAATAAATGACGAGCAGCAGTGCGTATCAAAGAGCTTTGTTTAAGCGTTCTTGAAGTGATCGGACCGAGCTCTAGCTTAAGAGAGAAAGAGGGTAAATTAGACAATTTAAAATCTAGACCTAATGTTTCAACTAAATTGCACAATATTAAACTAAAACATGCTATCTATATGAGCAACTAAGATTCTTCTAGTGTGAAACCCCTATTCCAAAAAGAGTTTAACAATATATAGTCTTTCCTATCAAGATATTACTCTATGAAAGTAAAGGCATGCAAGAATTGCTAGTATAAAATGCGGAAACATAAAGAGCGGGATAGGAGGAAGCAAACTCTCGACGCGGGTGTTTATCTCGTGGTTCGGTTAGCCACAAAGTCACACCTACATCTACGTTGTTGAAGCACTCACTAAGAGTATTGCTTCTCAGAAATCAAGTCTCTTCCGCGGACTCAACCACAGTCACATTGATCCTGATTTCCACTAAGGAGCTTCTCCACAAAGGATGGGGTCTCCACGTCCCCCGCACAAGGTCGTCCACGCCGCTCCACACCAAGTCGGAGGGTCGTTGATGTTGCCGGCGAGCCTCAAAACTCCAAGGAATCGGCACACCAAAATATCTTATTGGTTCACTAAAGAACCACAGCACAAAGGCTCAAGGCCTTGCTCTCTCACTCTCTAAAGAGTTAATCTAGCACTAAGCACTCTCAAATATGTGCTAAGGACTAAAGATATGATCACTAAGATCTTGGATGGCTTGGAGATGTTCTTGGTTGTGTTTAAGACTTGTAGCAACTCCAACAATCTTCAAATGACCGGGGGATCACATATATATAGGCCTCCAAGTCCATAGAGCCGGTAAGAGCCGTTGGCCACTTTTCTGCGAGGGCACCGGATAGACCGGTGGTAGGACACTGGTGTATCCGGTCACTCACAGCTCTGCACTATCCGTTGGCCTTCTGACAGCTGACGTGGCTGTCACCGGTTAGACCAGTGCCTGTCTCCGGTTCAACCGGTGCTGCTTCTCTCCCTTGCAACTGTCGCGGTATTGCACCAGTGCCTTGCTTCGGTGACCACCGGTGTAACCGGTGCTAAAGAAACTTCTTCTCGGCTGCTTGACATGTTCTCTTGTACGTAGCATGGTGCTTGTACCGATGCCTTAAATTAGTACTACTGGTGTAACTGGTGCTACTTTAGACTTCTCCCCTGGACTGGGCATTGCTCGGCCCATTACATCGGTGATATAGTACCAGTGTATCCGATGCCGACCGGTTAGACCGGCGCAGTGTCACCGGTGCATACGGTGCCACTGTTCCTGCAGAACTCGTCCAATTCAGCGTTTCTTTGAGTTCTTTCTTCGTGTTTTGTTTTGCTTGGCCTTTTTGCTTCATCTCTGGGATCTATTAATGATCACTTGACAAACACATTAGTCCTATTGATTGCGTTGTTACTCAATCACCAAAATCACAAAGCAATAGCCTAATTGGGTCATTTTCCTTACAATCTCCCCATTTTTGATGATTGATGACAACACAATCAAAGCAAGTATAAATTTAGCAAAAATTGAGAAATTGAACCACTTACACTTGCTTGGATGCTTAACATCATCCAATGTTGACTTGGCCTCCCCCTAAATTCATCATTTCCCTTTTTTTCTCCCTCTTTGGAATCAAAGTTGCTCCCCCTTTGAGAGATATTCATTTTCTTCTTGCTTTGATCGAAACTTCTCTCCCTTTGGAATCAAATCACCTAAAAAGACTTTGCAAACACAATATAGCTCAAAGGAAAAAGTTAGTAGCCTAGGGAGTTAGTTCCATGAATCTTGATCCAATTGTATGATATCAATGAACATACCAATTGAGCAATTACTAAGGTGGATCACAAAATCATGAAACTTACATGACATGAGCTAAGCTTTCCACAAAGTGTGTGAACAAAATGATAATGTGAAAATCACATGCACAACTAGATATTTGAAAGAGAAAGCTTAGATCATATCATGCACGGAGGTAGCTCTATAAAAACAAAGAAATGACAAAGATACCAATTGGAGGAGTTATAGACCATGCATACCTCCGGGGGTGTTAGTTATCTTGCATGTACCAAATTGAAATAGACTTGTGCCAAATGATACCAATTGAAATTAAATACCAATTGAAAGTCTTGAGGTCAAACACACTTGGTACACGAAGGTGAGCAAAAGCATGAGCACAGTCTATGAACTTAGATATGGATATTTTGTTCAATAGATCATGGTCAACATAAGACTAAAAAAGATAAGTTTGAAAATATGTTAGTCTCAAAATCACAAATCATATGATGAACTCCCCCTAAATGTGTGCATTTAGTGTTTGAATCACTAATCAAATTGTATGCACATTGTTTTTGACAACAATGGAAAGTTTACCCTATAGCTTGTGCTCATGGTACATAAATGAAATACATACCTAATGAAGTCCATGTACCATGAAGGGTGACCTTGTGTAGCTTTCTACACACTTATCAAACCATATATGTTGCTCATGGGTTAGATCATGACACAAGCAACCCACCATATGTAGCACTAGGCGATGCAATGCAAATAACTTAGCAAGCGTAATGGAGCTATATGATGATTGAATTGAAATCTAGTTACCATTATCTTATGGGGCACTTGGGCAAAAAATATCCAAGGAGTGAGCTTGGCTTCTTTGGCTTGAATCGTCGCATCTTCTTGTTAGCCAAGTCTCCAAATCCCCTGCAGCCATTCTTGGGCTTCAAATCTCCTTTGGAACCCACAACATTTGAGGCCCTTTCATATTGGTGATGACATTTTTGAGCACCCAAATGGAGTGATTTCAACTCCTTTCTTGCTTCCCAACCTTGTGAGCAACTACTTTGCCATTGGTTTTCTTTTTGATTACATAGGAGGTGCTATTGATTTTTTTTCCTCCTGTTGGGCTTGGTGTAGATGAGAGAACTCTTGATTGTAAGTTTCTTCTTGTTTTTCTCATCCGAAAACTTCTTCTTTGGTTGAGGGCACTTGTTGGACTTGTGGCCTTCTTGATGACACTTAAAGCAAGTCTCGATGGACCCCTTCTCAAGCTTCTTCACTATGTCATCACGGTTATCTTGAGAAGGTTGGACATTGATTTCTATGCCCTTTATTTTTAGTCTAGCCAAGTCTTTCATGAGCCTTTGTACTTCTTGCTTGAGTTCATTATTTTCCTTGACAATGAGATCATCACATGATTCTACAACAACATCCTCAAATCATTTCTCATTGCAAGGGTTAGATTCATCAATTGAGTCAATGCAAGAAGTTGAAAGTTTAGTTTCCAAAGATTTATTAATTTTTGTAATGCTCTCAATTTTTAATTTGAGCTCTTCATGCTCCTTGCCAAGCAATTGGAATTTGCACAATAAATTATCATAATTTGTGGCAAGAGTAGTATTAAGATCATTGAGTGCATTACATTTTTGAGATTGTTTATTAATTACTTTTTGGTGCTCATGAACTAGATCAAGAAACTCATCATATAAAGGAGAATCGGAGTCATCATCAGTTACATCGCTTTCCATACCTTGAGCCATAAAGCAAGTGTTTGATGATAATCCCGTGTTGGTACAGGTGGTGAATTTTTTATTTGATTTATCACTTGAGCTTCCGCTTGATTCTTCACCACCGCTAACTCATTCACCAAAAATGACAAATGACTCATGCTTGGGCTTCTTCTCCTTCTTTTGTTGCTTCTTCTTGAACCTCTTCTTTTGTTGCAAACTCTCGACGCAGGTGTTTATCCCGTGATTCGGTTAGCCACAAAGTCACACCTACATCTACGTTGTTGAAGCACTCACTAAGAGTATTGCTTCTCGGAAATCAAGTCTCTTCCGCAGACTCAACCACACTCACATTGATCCTGATTTCCACTAAGGAGCTTCTCCACAAAGGATGGGGGTCTCCACGTCCCCCGCACAAGGTCGTCCACGCCGCTCCACACCAAGTCGGAGGGTTGTTGATGTTGCTGGCGAGCCTCAAAACTCCAAGGAGTCGGCACACCAAGATATCTTGTTGGTTCACTAAAGAACCACAGCACAAAGGCTCAAGACCTTGCTCTCTCACTCTCAAAAGCTAACCTAGCACTAAACACTCTCAAATGTGTGCTAAGGACTAAAGATATGATCACTAAGCTCTTGGATGGCTTGAAGATGTTCTTGGGTGTGTTTGAGACTTGTAGCAACTCCAGTAATATTTAAATGACCGGGGGATCACATATATATAGGCCTCCAAGTCCATAGAGCCGATAAGAGCCGTTGGCCACTTTTCTGCGAGAGCACCGGATAGACAAGTGGTAGGGCCCCAGTGTATCCGGTCACTCACAGCTCTGCACTATCTGTTGGCCTTCTGACATCTGACGTGGCTGTCACCGGTTAGACCGGTGCCTGGTCTCTGGTTCAACCAGTGCTGCTTCTCTCTCTTGCAACTATCGCGGCATTGCACCGGTGCCTTGCTCCGGTGACCACCGGTGTAACCGGTACTGAAGAAACTTCTCGACTGCTTGACATGCTCTCTGGTACGTAGCATGATGCTTGCACCGATGCCTTAAATTAGTACCACCGTGTAACCGGTGCTACTTTGGACTTCTCCCCTGGACTGGGCATTGCTCGGCCCATTACACCGGTGATATAGCACCGGTGTATCCGATGCCGACCGGTTAGACTGGTGCAGTGTCACTGGTGCATCCAGTGCCACTGTTTCTGCAGAACTCATCCAATTCAGCGTTTCTTTGAGTTCTTTCTTCGTATTTTGCTTTGCTTGGCGTTTTTGTTTTATCTCTGGGATCTATTAATGTTTACTTGACAAACACATTAGTACTATTAATTGCATTGTTAATCAATCACCAAAATCACAAAGCAATAGCCTAATGGGGTCATTTTCTTTACAATTCTACAAGTGGTTGACAATAACGACTAGACAGAGACTTGGCCATTGTTGCCTGCTGCGCCATTGACCCTTCCTCCTGGTTTCAGCCAACTAAAGCATCCTGCCTTCCACTGTTGCAGAAAATAAATTAGAAAGAAAGCATTTAAATTGGTCAGGAGTTCCACGAGCAAATTTTCGTCAATAAGTTACCAATTTATTTGAGCTAGCCAACCAGTATTCAGAGCGGACTAACCTTATTTTCATTTATCCCATTCCTTTGTCCCTTACCCTTTTGACCATGTAATTGATATCTGCAGACAGCAGGTCACTTTGACACAAGAATTTGGCGATCATAATCGACGATAACATAGCGGTCACAGTTACATCAGATTTTAAAGAATTATTTAAACAAAATCATCTGAAAAAAAAAACAAGTACTATCTGAAGAATTGAACTCTCAATTGATAGTACATGTGGTTGCATTGACTTCAGTGTATGAATTATAAAATAAACATCATATTTATTTAACTGTAAAAATGGTTTGAGGTATAACCGTGCATGAATTTAATAGTATTATTACCTAGGCATTAAGCTCTAAGAGTGGGGCCCCAGATGATGATCCAACAACATGTGCCTTCTTGTACCTCTCAATTGTAGCCTTCACACAGCAATCAATCAGCAAAACCAAGCAAAAGGTATATAGATGGAGTCAGTACTGAAGTAACAACCTCTGTGTCATTCTTGCACTGATAAAAAAACAAAGGTATATAATAGCAGTTCTTGTCGGGCTTGGCGAGCTTGCACTTGACCTTATGGAACACGACGGCCAGCGTCCCGGGCGGCGCGAGCTGCAGCTTGAGCGGGCACGTCGCGGCCAGCTTGCAATTGGTGAAGTGGCAGGAGACAAACATTTTACACACTATAAGCAAGGGAATATTCCCTTTCAGAATAAGTTCAACAGACACATACAGCCAATAATTCCTGTATGCTATGGCATGTGGAGATATTTATAGCTAGTTCCTTATTTGTGTCTCACTCATCAAATTGAAAAAAACCATCAAGAGCCACAAAGCTACATATCGTTTTCCTTAATTCAGAATCTTAATTAGATAACCAATGGATGCAGTTTCACTCATCAAAATGAAAAAGGCGTCAAGAGCCACAAAGCTACATGTCGTTTGCCCTAATCAATATCTTTATTACATAATCAGGGAACAACAATATATGCTAGTGGAGAACCTTTTAGAAGTAATAATGCTAGTATTGCAGAACTTTGCCCAAAATATCTACATGTTTGCCAACTACCTTACTTTACTGTGAATAAATATAAGAAACGCGATGGAATTAGCACCGAGCAAGGCGCTGATTCTCGGAGATAGGCGTGCGATTCCACAAACAAATATAGCTCAACAACAATTTACTAAAATGTGATTGCAATTATCTGACTATCTGTACCTGCCAAAGCAATCACATCCCAATTGCTTACCTGCCAAAGCAATCACATCCCAATTGTTTGGTCTGTTCATCTCATCATCAAGAGATACCATTACAATAAGCCAATTTGACGATCCCAATCCTAGGCGGATGATGCAGACGCAATTTTTAATCCTCAGTCTAGGTGGCTTACCTCGCCTCCTTCGTTCTGTGAAGCGATGCAGATCGAATCGAGAGGTTGCCGCCACCGCACCCAGATGAAAACGGATCGACGCATGAGGTTGTCGCCGCCGGCTGTCCGACCTCACTCGGCGTGAGATGAACGGCCAGCAAACGTAGCGAACAGCATGGGGTGGAGGTGGGGGTGGGGCACGGCGCGATGGAGAGAGGCCGCCGCGGCCGCAGCCGCCGGCCGTCCGACCTCCCTCGCGCGACAAATATGGCCAGCAGCAGACATGGTGGGGTGCGGGCGGGGGTTAGTGGGCCACGGCGCGATGGAGAGAGGTCGCCACCGCTGCCGCCGCCGGCGGCGGTCGTCCGACCTCCACTCGCGCAAGAAAAATGGAGCAGCGGACAGAGTGAGGGCTTGGATCGGGCTTCACTAGGGTAGGGCTGGGCCCAGACTAAACCCATTCAGAAATAAAAATTAATTAAATTCCAGGTGTTTTAAGATTCGTGCAAACTTCATGGAAAGGACTACCGGAGCAAAACTCAAAATATTATTTTAAGGAATTTAGGTGCTCCAATAAACTACCAATCATATCTCCAATTTCTTTTTTTTTTGCAATGGCTGAAACTCACCTCCTTTCCTCTAGACGTAGGGGGATACAACCTCTCCCATATCCACATCTCGCGCCACAAAGCCTCGTTCTGTCCATGCACCACTGCTCCTCCTCCCTCGACCTCGACGTCGTTGCCTGGCCTCAATCCCCTCTGCCGCCGCACAATGAAGCTGCACGACCCACGCTGCCTCCGTCTATTCCTTCCCGATCTTTCTTTGGCTCCTCCGCGATGCTGCCAAGGACAGCATCCCGTCGCGGCCATGGGAGCCGATGCTCCTCCAGAGGCCTACGCTCTTTGAGTGCCTCATCCCGTAGCTCATGGAGGTGCAACAGCTCCACCTCTGCGCAACGGAGTAGCCATCCTGAAACCTTGCTGCCATTCATGGAGGGGCCTCAGGATCCACATTTGCACTGTGTAGGGCACACTCGAGCATGAAGGCGAGCAACTGGTGATATTGACATGGACGATGCCCACCACCTGCTCGACAAAATTCCTCCAAGGTGTGTTCGTAAACTAGTGAACTAGTGATTTGTTGGCATGGATGGAGGTGGGATGAACTAGTGATCCATTTGAACTGTGCTCGTGAAGAAAAAGGGAGCAGAGTGGAATTGCAGATGGACTCAGGGTAGCAAGAGAGAAAATAGAGAAATAGGCTGCATAGGGGCTGCTTTGGAGGTGGTGTGGTGTAGTTACAAAATATGAGTAATGAGATGTAGGTAATCTGCTGAAGTAGATGAGCAAAAATACCAATACCTATAATAGAAGATCACCCTATATGAATGTTTTAGGGATGTGTTATTGGTAGTCTGCTGAAGATGCTCTTAGACCGATGAAGATACGGTGCACACGACACCGGATTGTCCTTCTGATAGAGGGAAAGGCAGAGGATGAATAGAGGGCCCACATGTCACCGAGAGATGATGGACCAAAAGTTAATATAACGCAGAAATGGTTCTCTTTTTAGAAATAGGTAAAGATAAAATAAAAGAACATTTTTCTAGGGTAGGGGAGCTTCATTCATCAACTATTATATTACAGTCCTGCTCAAGCAGTTCTTGTACAACAGTTGGAGTTTCATGGTGCCACACTCCAAACCTTATTGTACCAGAAACTTGTCTAGCAACCTCTTTTTCTACCCTATTACATTCTCTACCAACATGCGAAATCCTGAAAGGACCAGCTAATTTCCTTCATTTCTTGCAGCACTGGCAAGATTATCGATCTCTACATTTCCTCCAGCTTCCATAGCTTGACAAACTTCAAGCAATCAGTTTCAAGATGGACTTTCTGCACCCCAAACTGCTTGGCAAACTCCAGTCCTTCTTTGCACGCAAAAGCTTCCATCATAAGAGCATCAACACAGTTCTCATGCCATTGAGCTTGCGCCCCAATCAAAGTACCAGTATGATCCCTGATCACCACTCCCGTTCGTCCCTGTCTGGACAGTTCGTAAAAGCTACCATCAACATTGCATTATACCCACATCTCCGCTGGCACCTTCCATTGCACTTGTTTCTTTGGTTTTTTATCCCGTTTGCTAGGATGGAGGATATGCCAGAGATCAAAGGCAGTATCCTTGATCCATTCCACAGTCTTGCGTATCGGCATCGGTGCCTTACCATGTCATCTTTTGTTCCTTGAAGTCCACAAAGACCACATCCCACAATTGATAATGGCGCTCTCCTTCTTTGGATAGATATCAAGTAGGAGATCACCGGCCCATGTCTGTGGATGTAACTGTGGTAATTTGATCCCGATCAGTTCTTTCACCTGCTCCCAGAACTCCTTGGCAATTGTACAGTCAATTAGTACATGTCTGATTGATTCCTCCTCAGCTCCACATACCTCGCAGTGTGGTATAGGCTCAACATGCCTCCGATAGAGTATTAGTTTGGTCGGGAGAAAACCATGTATTACGCTCTACCAAAATACTTGCACCTTCGGTGGAACATCGAGCTTCCAAATCTTCTTCCATAAATCATCAGATGAGGAGCTTGGTTGTACTGCACCTTTGTTCAATTGGTGATTATCTAGTAGTCTGTATGCTAATCGAACTGTATACATCCCATGCTTCTCTGGTTCCTGGCCCAGATGTCGTTGCCACGTCCTTTGATGGGAATTCTCATAATAGCCTCAGCATCCACCTGGAAAAAAAACCTGACGAATAAGCACCTCATCCCATTGTCCGCTTGCATTGATCAGGTCTGCAACTTGAGTGACATTCTGAACAGTTCCAGGAGTGATTGAACGACCTTTAAAGTGTTGTGGTATCCACCTATCACGCCAAATATTCGTCAGACTTCCATCACCAATCCGCTTGATAAGTCCCTGGCCAAGAACTTCCCGCCCAACCAAAATTGCTCTCCAAATGTGGTCGACATGTTTCTTTTTTGTGCATTCCATAAAGTCTGAATCATGAAAATATCATCCTTTAAAAACACGGGCACAAAGCGATTCCGGCTTGGACATTAGCCTCCATCCCTGTTTTCCTAGCATAGCCACATTGAATTGTTGTAGGTTTCGAAAACCCATGCCACCCTTTCACTTGGGGTCAGTTAGACGGTCCCATCACATCCAATGTATATGGTGATTATCCTTCCACCTACCCCACCAATAGTTGGCAATCAGGGTGGAAACGGATATTTATTCGAATGTCAGATTTTTGGTTATTTTTCTTTGATTATGGACAAATAAGATATAGAATTTACTATGTAAATTCATAGCCTTGTATTTAACATTGACATTGTAAATATTCATAAAAACTAAACCTCAAATTTATCATATATATTCTCAAATAATAGATATAAAAATTCGAATACGGATCGGATACGGATTCAGATGTTTTTTCACCTTTTTAATTGTAGGGAGCAAATAATGCATAAAAAATCTATACAAAATTTTATTCTTATGTGTAATAATATACTTGATAATATAAAAAAAGATTAGCATAAAATTTCAAGCATATCTATTTTAAAATATCAAATTTGTTCTGAGAATTCGGATGTCTAGTTCCACCCTCATACCCCATTTTGTCACATGTATCACCCGTAGTTGGAAACAACTCATAGAATATGTCGGAATAGCTTGGGCAATTGTTTTGAGAAGGATTTTCCTTCCTGCACAGCTAACTTCCCGATCACTCCAACTACCAATTGCTCCTTTTACCTTAGCTGGTATGTGTTAACGTCGTTTTTTGGCACGCGTCAAGAAAAATAATAAAAGGAAGGAAATGCTAGTTTGAGGAACTGCGGTGGTGCATGGCGAGAAAGATCAGCTATGATTTGTTACCGATTCGAAGTCCCGGCGGTTGGCGAAAAGATTGGATTGGTCATATCTTGGACGGCGTCGGTTTGGAAGGCGATATCTTTATTTATCGGAAATAGTTTTTTTAGTCAGAAATTGTACTTTGCCGTAATCGCCTAATTAGCTAGGACTTTGTTAGCGTGAGGTATAAATATGAACCCGTGGTCATTGTAGAAGATTGATACACATCCACTAAACAAAACTTTACTTCTCCTGCAATTTACTTTTTCGTCGACACTTCGCTTTTTTCTTTTTTGCGAGTTCCTTTCAAGCCGATGAAGGACGCCTCACACTCAAGCGACTTGGTTTGCTGGTAAGTTTTTGTTTACCAAGTAAATCAGAGCTTTAGCTTCTGGGCGTATCGCTATGGTTTCGTTCAGATCTATTCAAAGTTATTGAATTTATCTAAGCTTTGATCTCGGGCGCATCGCTGTTTTCTCATTTAGATTTATTCACAATTTATCTAGCTTAGCAATCTGTTTAATCGGCTATCAGTTCCCTTGTCGCAACGTTAGACCTTGGAAAAGCTGATTAGATTGGTTGTAAGCTTAGCTTTGTTCATATCCATATATTCGTGGGTTTGCGTATCGTTTCCTAGCACGTGTCGGCTTTAGATCTAGCCGTCTGTTGCACACCGATATCGGCAGCTTCTTGCTGATTCCCTTCAGATCGCTTTTAATACACACTTATCATACCCGATCTGTTGTCGTTTTCTGTATCGGCAGAGCCTTGCTGATACGGCGTGTGAGAGTTATTCGGAAATCCAGCCGATACTCTCTCGTATTTGACGGTTGTTGTTTTCTTGTCAATTTACAGGTCAAATTGACTGACACGTCTTGGTTTGAATCAAGTGCAGTCCGAGCTTGGCGTACAGGGCTCTCGAGCTTGGTGTGTGATCGTTTCGCGTCAACATTATATACTCAAAGGATTCCTTCATCGAACGCCCAACA
The DNA here is from genome assembly GCF_016808335.1 of Panicum virgatum. NCBI lineage: Eukaryota > Viridiplantae > Streptophyta > Magnoliopsida > Poales > Poaceae > Panicum > Panicum virgatum. Next base: position 42,812,011 of record NC_053149.1, on the reverse strand, counting down.
GCCATAGGCAATCCCAAATACTTTTCAGCAAGGGCTTCACTCTGAATATCAAGACCAAGTTTGATTTCTTCCTTCAACTAATCAGTACAGTTGCTGCTAAAGAAAACTGCTGACTTATCTCGATTCACCATCTGGCCTGAACCTTTACTGTTTATCTCCATGATGCTACGAAGTCGATCCGCCCCCCTTTGTGATGCTTCAGAAAACAAAATGCAATCATCCGCGAAGAGAAGGTGCAACATCAAGGGGGAGTGCACACCCACTCTAACACCCCTAGATTGATGCACTGGACCAATCGACTTAAGCAGTGTTGAGAGACCCTATGAACATAATAGAAATAGGTAAGGTGAAATTGGGTCGCCTTGCTGATCCCTCTAGTCGGCCTGAAAGTTTTTGATAACACACCATTGATACGGATAGAGAAAGAAACTGAAGTCACGCACCTCATGATCAACATGACGAAAGATTCACAAAAACTCAACCATAGCATCATTCCTTCAAGATAAGCCCATTCCACCCGATCATACACTTTAGCCATATCAAGTTTAATTGCACAGGCACCATTCTTCCTTTTCAGGTAATGTGTGCATTCGTACGCAATTAGAACATTGTTCATGATCAACCATCCAGGCACAAAGGCACTCTGCTCTTCCGCAATGACATCATCTAGGAAGCCCGCCCCTTAGCCTGTTCGCCAACACCTTCGAGCAGAGTTTATAAATAACATCACATAATGATACCGGCCTGAACTATTTAATATGTTGCGGATTCTTGGCCTTTGGAATGAGGACAATGGTTGTTTGATTGACAGTTGCTGGCATTGTTCCCCCATTTAGAAAATCAAGAACTGTAGTTGTAACACTCAACGCCAAAGTGTCCCAATGGTACTGGAAAAAAAACAGCTTTGCAACCATCCGGCTCAGGAGCTTTATTTGCACCCATCATGAAAAGCTCCCATTCACCTCATTAGTTGTGTAAGGTTTCGTGAGCTCTGAATTCATACCCAGTCACCTTGTTCTGTACATGAGTTAACACAGCATCCTGCTCAATATCCTCATGAGCTGAAAAGAGTCCCTTGTAGAAGTCAGTGGCTACATTTTCAATCTCCTCATGGCTCTATGCCAGCGTGCCGTCTTCTTTTTTAAGGGACACAATCTTGTTACGTTTTCCTCTCTCCCTCAACTTAGCTTGAAACAGGCTTGTGTTGCGATCGCCATCTCGAAGCTAGTCGATTCTGGATTTTTACTTTTCCATCACCTCTTCTCTTGTCAGCAGTTCCAAAATGTGCACCATAATTTAATGCTCTCTCCTTGTTGGACCTGTTCGGACATTAGCCATGTGTACCTGTTCAAGCTCCTTTCTGCAGCGCTGCAAGAATTTTATGCACGGACCCAAATACACCTATCTCCCATTGCTGTAGAGAACATTGTACGTACCCCAACTAGGCCTACACTTGATCCAACGAGCTTGCTTCTCCAATACTGTCCCATGTGTTTCGTATAACATCCATATAGGACTGGTCCCTACGCCACATATTCTCATACCAAAACTGCTTCTTCCTTCACCTAGCTTGTTGGTTCCGATTGTTACACTCCACCACTAGACAATAATGATCAGATTCAACCGTTTGCACATGCCAGACTTTTATTTCATTGTACAAGTCCAGAACGGCTGCATTAGCAAAACATCTATCAATCCTAACCTTTATGTTACAGTCTCCTTGCTACCTATTATCCCATGTATACGGGAGGCTAATAAAACCCAGATCGGTGAAGTTGCAGACGCTCACCGCCTCCCGAAAACCATGCATCTGATGCTTTGGTCTCACCGAACCCCCAATCTGCTCATGAGCTTCAAGAACTTCATTAAAATCCCCTGCACACAGCCAGGGTATGTCACGGTGGCAATTCTGAAATTTGAGACAATCCGACTCCTCTATCTCAGCTCTTTCTTTGATTCGCCAAAGAACCCTGTAAAACGCCATCTCTCCTCTTGGGATGCCTAGTCCAGAATCACAACATCCATATGGAGTTTATCATAGCTACCAAGCTTGACCCCAACCTCCCTAGTCCAGAGAAGTTGTAAGACCACCACCTTTTCCATAGCTGCCTACTCCTAGACCATGAGGAAACCAAGGGACCGTTTCAAACCATCCACATTATCAGAGAACAGTCACATTTTTTATAAGAACACCACATCATACGATGTAGCTCACACACGCTACAGATCTCACAAACTGCCTCAGGGTGCCCCACACCTTAGTGAAACGAACATGGCACCATTTATACCATTTCGAGTGATTTTGGTGATCGAATGACAACACAACACTTGGACTAATATGATTGTTAAGATGACCATTCTCATGCGTTTAGGTTCAAGTGATGATAAAGATAAGAGAAGATAGGCGTAGCTAGGCCCGAAGGGCCGCCCCTACGGGGGTTCCGACGCTTGTCGGAAGAACCGACGCTATGATATTTGGTGCAGAAGGGAATCGAAGCCAAGTCAGCCTATAGGCACCGGTTGAACCGACGGTCCAAGAAAGGGCATCGGTGCATTGGGCGTACTGTGTACCAAAGACGATGTCAAGTGCCCAGGAGAAGTTTCTTCAGCACCGGTTCAACCGACGGTGCATCGGAGTATTGCGTCGGTGCATTGACGTCAGCAGAAGAGAAGAGCCCAACAAGTTGCTGTGAGAGACCGGTTGAACCGACGCCATAAGCATCGGTTTAACCGATGGTCCCTGGAATCGCTGCAACTGTGTCAGAGAAGCCAACGGCTACTTCAGTTGCTTAGAGTGACCGGGATAAACCGACGGCTACCCCTGCCATCGGTCATCCGATGATACGCAGATTTTCTGCTGACCGTTGAAGCAACGGCTATAAGACTTGGTGGCCTATATATACGCCTCACCCCGACCATTTGAAGATTGCTGGAGTTACTAGACTTCCCACACATACTCAAGAACATCTCCAAGCCATACAAGAGCATCAAGATCATATACTTAGCCCTAGCACACTTTGAGAGTGTTGTGTAAAGGATTAGCTCTTAGTGAGTGAGATTGCAAGGCTTCAAGCCTTTGTGCTGTGGTTCATTAGCGAACCAAAACAAAAGCTTGGTGCACCGGCACTTGGAGCGTGAAGCTCGCCGGCAACGTCATCGACCCTCCGACTTGGTGTGGAGCGGCGACGACATCTTTGTGCGGGGGACGTGGAGACCTCCATCCTTTGTGGAGCCGAGTAGCAATACTCTAAGTAAGTGCTACAACAACGTGGATGTAGGTGTGCCTTTGTGGCTAACCGAACCAAGGGATAAACACCCGCGTCAAGAGTTTGCTATCTCCTATCCCGCTCATTAAGCTTCCGCGTTTTATACTAGCAATTTGTGTGCCTTTATTTTCATAGAATAGTTTCTTGATAGGAAAGGCTATAGGTTGCTAAACTCTTTGGGATAGGGGTTTCACACTAGAACAACCTAGTTGCACATCTAGATAGCACGTTTAGTTTAAGTTTTGTGTAAACTAGTTGGAGCCATAGGTCAAAGTTTTTATTAGTGCCTAATTCACCCCTCCCCCTCTTAGGCTAGAGCACCCGATCCTTACACTTAGCCTTGCACATCTCGAACTACCACATGCACAGGGCTGAGAGGGGTTTGAATGAGCTGTGCGGCATGCTCAAGACGGCAGAAAGTGACATTAAGAAAAGCACAGGCGGCAGCCATGTGATGGTTGTCCAGAATAAGCCTACTTTCAAGAAGAAAGGCTCCTCTTGGAAGAAGGGCAGCAAGGCTAAGGTTGCAAACCCCAAGCCAAACCCTACACCCAAGGCCAAACCTAGACCAACTGCAGATAAGGAGTGCTTTCATTGTCAGCAGCCAGGACACTGGAAGAGGAACTACAAGCTGTATCTAGCCTCCTTTCAAGAAGAAAGGCTCCTCTTGGAAGAAAAACGGCAAGGCTAAGGTTGCGAACCCCAAGCCAAACCCTACACCCAAGGCCAAACCTGGACCAGCTGCAGACAAGGAGTGCTTTCATTGTCAGCAGCCAGGACACTGGAAGAGGAACTGCAAGCTATACCTAGCCGCGTTGAAGAATCGTTCTTCCACCTCAGGTACGCTTGTTGTTCATATTACAGAAATATTTCTCGCTGACTCCTATGCTCATTCTTGGGTATTTGATACCGGATCGGTTGCTCATATATGCAATTCGATGCAGGGAATGACAAAGAGTAGAAGCATTGAAAGAGGAGAAGTTGACTTCCGCGTCAGCAATAATGCAACAGTTGCTGCTTTGGCCGTCGGAACGATGCAACTACACCTACCGTCAGGATTTGTCTTGGAGCTTAATAATTGTTATTTTGTTCCTAGTTTGAGTCGAAACATTGTGTCTCCTTCATGTTTAATGAAGGATGGTTATTCTTTTGTGAGTGAAAACAATGGTTGTGTGATATCTAAGAATAATATGTTTGTGGCTTTGGCGTCCATTAAGAATGGGCTATTTATTTTAAATTTTGATGATTCTCCTGTCTGTAATATAAGTGTTAAAAGGCCTCGGCTAAATAATTTGAATCCTACCTACATATGGCATTGTCGTCTCGGTCATATAAGCGAGAAACGCATGAAGAAGCTCCATGAGAATGGACTTCTAAGTTCGTTTGATTTTGAATCATACGAGACATGTGAAACTTGTTTGCTGGGCAAGATGACCAAGACACCTTTCACAGGTTTTCTAGAAAGAGCGTCGGACTTGCTGGAACTCATACATATGGATATATGTGGACTAATAATCTTGACTGCTAGAGGAGGATTTCAATACTTCATAGCTTTTACTGATGATTTGAGTAGATATGGTTATGTCTACTTGATGAAGCATAAGTCTGAAACCTTTGAAAAGTTCAAGGAATTTCAGAATGAAGTTGAAAATTAGCGTGGCAAGAAGATTAAAGCCTTGCGATCTGATCGTGGGGGAGAATATCTGAGTCACGAATTTAGCGATCATTTGAAGAGTTGCGGAATTGTTCCACAACTTACGCCGGCTGGAACACCTCAAAGGAACGGGATTTCCGAGCGACATAATCGAACTCTGTTAGACATGATTCGATCAATGATGAGCCAATCGGACCTACCATTGTCAAATGACTCCAGTCTGACAAGTTTGCACCCAAATCAGATAAGTGCATATTCGTGAGATACCCAAAGGAGACCTTAGGGTATTACTTCTACAATCGATCTGAGGGCAAAGTGTTTGTCGCTCAGAACGGAGTTTTTCTAGAGAAAGAGTTTCTCAAAGAAGAGAAAAGTGGAAAAATGGTGCAACTCGAAGAAGTTCGAGATGAGCCAATAGGACAAGACTCTACAAGTGACACTAATGCAGCTGAACAAGTTGAGATGCTTATGGCAACAGAAGCACCTCCGCAACCACGAAGGTCAGCAAGGCTCCGCGTAGCGCAAGAATTATTATTGTTAGACAATGATGAGCCTACGACATATGCAGAGGCAATGGCAGACCCTGACTCCGATAAATGGCAAGATGTCATGAAATCCGAAATAGAATCCATGAAGGAAAATCAAGTTTCGAACTTGGTAGACCCACCTGATGGTGTGAGAACCATAGAATGAAAATGTATCTATAAGAAGAAGAAAGATATGGATAAAAATGTTCACATCTATAAAGCTCGACTTGTCGCAAAAGGTTTTCGACAAGTTCAAGGAGTTGACTACGATGAGACCTTCTCACCCATAGCGATGCTTAAATCTGTTCGGATTATTCTAGCTATTGCTGCATATTTCGATCATGAAATATGGCAGATGGATGTCAAATCAGCTTTCCTTAATGGAAATCTGACCGAGCACGTGGATATGATGCAGCCCGAGGGTTTTGTCAATCCGACCAACACTGGAAAGATATGCAAGCTTCAAAAATCCATTTATGGATTAAAGCAAGCATTTTGGAGTTGGAATATTCGTTTTGATAAAGTAGTCAAAGGGTTTGGCTTCATTAAGAACGAAGAAGAAGCTTGTGTTTACAAGAAGGAAAGTGGGAGCTCTGTTGCATTTCTAATTCTGTATGTATATGACATACTACTGATTGGAAATGATATTCCTATGCTTGAGTTCGTAAAGACTTCACTGAAAAATAGTTTTTCAGTGAAGGATTTAGGAGAAGCAGCATACATACTGGGCATCAAGATCTATAGAGATAGATCAAAGAGGTTTATAGGATTAAGCCAAGATACTTACATTAACAAATTGTTGAAGCGGTTCAACATGGAAGAGGCAAAGAAAGGGTTCTTGCCTATGTCACATGGCATACATCTTAGCAAGACTCAGTGTCCTACGACGACTGATGAGCGAGAGTGCATCAGCAAAGTTCCATATGCCTCGGCAACTGGATCTATCATGTATGCAATGATAAGTACACGCCCAGATGTTTCTTATGCTCTAAGTGTTACGAGCAGGTACCAGTCAGGTCCAGGTGAGAGTCACTGGACAGTTGTGAAAAACATCCTCAAGTACTTGAGAAGAACTAAGGATTTGTTCCTAGTCTATGGAGGTGAGGAGGAGCTCGTTGTAACCGGTTACACTGATGCTAGCTTCCAAACCGACAAAGATGATTCAAAGTCTCAGTATGGTTTTGTGTTCAAAGTAAATGGTGGTGCGGTTAGCTGGAAGAGTTCCAAGCAGGAGATGGTGGGTGATTCTACAACAGAAGCCGAGTACATCGCAACTTTGAAAGCTGCGAATGAAGGTGTTTGGATAAGGAAGTTCCTTATTGAGCTTGGTGTGTTCCCTAATGCCTCTAGCCCGCTGGATCTCTACTACGACAACAATGGAGCTATTGCGCAAGCTAAGGAGCCAAGGAATCACCAGAAGAGCAAACACGTTATGCGGCGATTTCATCTCATTCGAGAGTTCATCAATCGGGGTGAGATCAAGATTTTCAAAATACACACGGACCTGAACATTTCAGATCCATTGACAAAACCCCTTCCACAGCCCAAGCATGAGAGGCACACAAGAGAAATGGGTATTAGATACATTCTAGATTGACTCTAGTGCAAGTGGGAGACTGTTGGAAATATGCCCTAAAGGCAATCATATTTCTTTGTATTCATGATTAATAAAGTGTTCCTTGAATATCCATGGATGACAACTTGTATTGATTAATGCTTATGTGAAGTATTTGTGAAACTCTTTACTTGTATGAATATTCTAAAACGTTAATAGTCGGAGTTCATGTGAGGACACACATGAATATTAGACTACCACATGTATTAGTTGATTGACTACATTTCATAAGTCATGGACATGGGGATGTCAAACTAATAATGTGGGCTCATGTGAGACATGAGACTGAATTGACCCAACACGAGATGATGACTTCTCATTACACAATATGTATGCTGTGTCCTAAGACCTGAGATCGTCGTATGAACTCAAGATGTGAGCCGACTTACTTAGGAGCCATCAAACGCTACATCATAACTGGGTAGTTATAAAGGTGGTTTTCAGGTGTGTCAAGAAGCATGTTGTGAGAGTCGGTCAAGATGAGATTTGCCCCTCTCTGCAAGAGAGAGATATCTCTGGGCCCCTCGAGTGATTCAGATAAGGAAATGCATGGCCATGCTGGGGTTAAGAGTTAACCAAGGATTCTGAATCACAGGATCGAGAAAGAGTGGTCGGCTTAAAGCTAGACCAAATATTGTGAGGCAAAGGGAACAACATGTATAAGATTGTGACAGTTCGATAGATATGATTCGCGCACGCATAGGAGTCGACACGTCTTGCTAGAGACCGCTATCAACTATTGACGAGTAGGAGTACTCGGCCATGTCTATTCACACGTGAGCCCATAGGGTCACACACTTAAGGACTAGAAGCTTAATGAGGATGAGATCCAAATTAGACTAGGTTTAGATGCACTAATGGGCCTCATTAGGCCCATAGGGTTGGACCTCAAGTGGGGCTCAGGACAGCCCACCTAAGGGGGCGCCCCCGGCCTATATAAGCAAGGGGGCGCCATCCTCTGAACCCTAGCTTCCTGCTAGCCGCCCCTCTTGCCCCTTGTTGGTCGCCGCCCCTGCTGGCGCCTTCCTTCTGTGCATCAAGCTCTAGTTGTTCTCGCGGATCTAGCAATCCGGTGTGCGATGCTTCTTCCCATACGTGTGGACTTCGTGGAGGTGTTGCGCTTGATGCACAAAGACGACCCGTTCGTGAGGTGGTTTTCGCAACTGCACTGCCGGCTTCCATCTGCACTACACCGACACGCTACAGAAGTTCTGCAACCGCGCGTCTAGTGGTAATCCCGTGATCTATAACTGCAGTAATCCTGGTTTATGCGGTAGAAAAATTTTGTTTTTGCTACCCCATATCCCTACAGCTGACACTCGCAGCCGCCACCGATCATGCATTTGATTGAGTATTGTTTCTTTTCTGCTTCTTCATCAACTCATCCGAAGCAGCAGGATCACACAGACCATCTACATCTCCATCGAGTCGGTTCACTCTTGAGGACACTAATCCCATCGGGACTACATTCAAGCACCCATTAGCCGGTAAGTTGAGATCCTGGAAGTAGGACTAGGAACCTTTGATTTCCTCTTCCTTGGCACCGTACGACTTTCTTCCTTTATGGTTTGGAACAACTTCCGCCTTGCACTTGTGTTTTCCTTTACAGTATCCTGTGCATCATTCGATTCGTTTGCTTTCAGAGGTCAGGTGATCTCCTCGTCCTCATACTAAGCCAATTTGCCTCTACCCTTTGTAGAGCAGTGATCGCCAGATAGACTCGCCGCCCCGCGCGAGTGTTTTGAGGTAGACGATGATCCACTACCATAAGTTTCCGCTGCAACCTTCGAAAAGCTCCGCATATTTTTCTTTTTTGGTTCAAACACCCTAAGTTTGATATCATATGGCAATTTCCCATCTTCATTTCAAATGAGAGGTTTGTTGCACTCCAAATGTGAGTGCCCCATAACTCCATATGATGAACAGAAAAAGGGTAGCTTATCATACTATAGATCAAACCACACTGGTGCCTCACCTTCTTCATCTTCAATAGCACACCCCGTTGTACTGGTTTCGAAACCTCAATTGCCACACAAGCACGTAAGAAAGGACCACTAGCATTTCTATCTTTATCAACATCCATTTTCTTCACCTCTCCAATGAGCCCCATGAGCCTTTCACCTCGGTGCTTATTCATCCAACTCAACGAAAGATCCAGAATCCTAACCCAAACATCCATGCGGTCGAAAGTGATCTCTGAGGGTTTGAGAGTCTCATCATACTCCTAACCCAAACATCCATGCGGTCGAAAGTGATCTCTGAGGGTTTGAGAGTCTCATCATACTCACGCAGTATCACTGCATGTTTCCCAACCACCCATGGCGAGCCCCCCCCCCACCCCCAGTGCCTGCTCCATGTCTTGCTCGAAGCCGAACTCTGCCACAAAGAGCTTGTCCCCCTTCGCACCGCTTGAATGTATCTTCAGACTAGCCGAATTACCCCATGTCAACTTCATTGCACCATAGATCGCATTAGCGTGCACCACCGACGGTTATAATAACACCTTACTGACCAGTGTCCATTCTATCAACGGGCTAGCATCCTCCTCCTCCTCATCGCTGAATGTAGCCACTGCCTCCTCCTCCACGGTCAGATTTAGGTTTTTCAGCATATCAGCAAAAGATGAGTCCGGCAGATCAGATTTTTCATCTCCAATCCCTGCCATATAAGTAGATCAAAGAGGATAGCAAATAGATGTTGTGTGCTGATCCGGCAACACCAGGATGATCCCGAAGACTATGGTTCCTAAGCGGCAGCACCCCTAGCTGGAAGAAAACTAGTTGATGACGCCAGACTAGCTAACTGTCGATTTGCGGCAGCCGCCGCTGACTGGGAATCGGTAGGTGGGGGGTAGATGCCGGGATCACGTGATCACCATTGGCAGCAGACCTAGAATGCCGATGCGGTATCCTAGATCGATCGGGGAACAATTAGCTTCAGAGTCGCCTTCAAGGAGATTCGAAAAACGCGGAGCATCATCCTCAACTAGCGTGTGATAACCACAATGAAGAGCCTACGATTCTAGTCTAGGTGAGATTACTTCCAGACAATTTCCCCTTTACATATTACAATTAGAGCAAATATTATAAGGCCAGATCAGCTGGCGAATGGACAGAACACGTCATCACAGTCTGATATGGGAGAGAGAGGAAGCAGAAGAGAGAGGAAAGCGGTCGACTGATGAGTCACTGATGCAACACAGGCGGTTATGACGTGGCACAACGCTAGCTCCTTGGTTGCTAATGGTTGCATGTTGTTGTTCCAGCTGCTCCCAACATTAAATGATGATCAAACTAACCTCCACTACTCTCCCAGCAAATGAGCTGGCGTTTCTTACCGCTCGCGATGCGTCCGCTGCCGGCGAAACTATTAACCTCACTCTTAGTGCATCCAGTAACTTAAGTGAGTCGGTAGGTGTCTGTCACGCGCCATGTGATGAAGAGGGGAAACGTGAAAACCAATGTTGGTTTTACAACCGACCGTGCGCGCCCTTCCTTCTCTTTCCCCACTCCTCTTTTCCCCTTCCTCAGCCTTCTATCACCTTCCTCCGGCGATGGGGATCCGAGCCGCACGTGCCGGCCCTTCGGCACCTCCCCCTGAAGACCGCTCCCTGCCGCCGCCTCCCTGACCGCCGCCGCCGCCGGATCCGCGGTCCCTGGGCCGCCGCGCACGCGCCGCCGGATCTGCTTCCCGCCACCGCCGCCCGCTCCCCGGCGCGCCATCGCCGCCCGATCCGCCTCCCGGGGTGCCGCCGCCGCCGCCACCCTGGGCCGCGCACTCCACTCGCCGACGGGGAGGACGACGGGGCAGCGCGGCCGCCCCGCCACCGGCATCTCCGTTTTCTTTTTCTTTATTTATTTATTTTTTTACTTGAGATTTTTTATTTTTTTATGTAAAAATTTTTCTCTTGATTTTTTTAAATTTATTTCGTACAACTTTTTTCAATTTTTTTCTTGAAGGTTCCCTCTCCCCTAATTTTTTCTTGAAAAAGAATTTCTGCTCTCCAATTTTTTTCTTGAAAAAATTCTGCGTTCCATTTTTCCTTCAAAAATTTCTGCTGCTCCAAATTTTTCTTTGAATTTTTTTTCTAAATTTTTTCACCATAAAAACATCAAAAAACTTACTAAAAGTGGAAAGAAAGGCACGGTCGGAAAATCGACCGTAAGAAACCCTCCCTACGATCGAGGGCGGATTCCAGGATTTTGATCATTGGGGAGCGGGGCCAAGCAGTGATTGAGGAGGAGGGGGGCAATAGTCTTGCCGTGTCTTATTAGGGGACAAGACCCCTGCGCGCCCCCTCTGTCTCCGCTCCTGCTTACTGTCGACAGCAAACTAGCTTGGCCCAACGTGAAAGGCGTCTTCGACTACAGGTCTACAGCTGTGTGGGTGAGTTGCTCACCTGTGTGTAGGGCCTAGGGCGCGTGTGTGTGTGATAAAAATGAAAGCACTTTAAGGTGCGCGCTAAGCACACGTGCTTTTAGTATTTTCGTCCAATACGTCTTCCTACCCATTCTGCACTTCTCTTTCGTTCCCACCCATGCACCGCAAGCTCCCGCCATTAACTCACCTCACACTCCGCTCCGCCTCCTCCTCAGCCGCCGCCTCCGCTTGCTCGCCACCACCTAGCCGCCTCCCTCCTCCGGTCCCACTCCGCGACCTCCTCGCCCACCGGCTCCCGCCTCCCCGTCCGCCCTCGCCTCCGGCCCCGCACCCTCACGCCGACATCCTCCTCCTGCTCCGCCGCCGCGGCGACGCTACCTCCCCGGAGCGCCTCCACGTCGATCTCGTCAAGCGGGGCCTCTACGATGACCTCTTCCTCGCTAACCACCTCGTCAACTCCTACGCTAAGGGCGCGCGCCTGGCCGCGGCGCGCCTGGTGTTCGACGAAATGCCCGATCGTAACGCCGTCTCCTGGACTTGCCTCGTCTCCGGGTACGTGCTTCAGGGTCTCGCCGACGAGGCCTTCCAGGTGTTCCGTGCCATGCTTCGAGAGGTGGATCCCGGCTGCAGGCCCACGTCCTTCACCTTCGGGACTGTGCTCCGGGCGTGCCAGGATGGGGGACCCGACCGGCTGGGCTTTGCGACACAAGTCCACGGGTTGGTGTCGAAGACAGAGTATGCGTCCAACACCACTGTGTGCAATGCCCTGATCTCGATGTATGGTAGCTGCGCTGTTGGTCCGCCGATCCTAGCGCAGCGGGTCTTTGATGGCACGCCAGTCAGGGACTTGATCACATGGAACGCCATGATGTCTGTGTATGCTAAGAAAAGGGATGTGATTTCAACGTTCACGCTGTTCACGGATATGCAGCGAGATGATTCCAGTATTCAGCTGTGGCCAACAGAGCATACCTTTGGTAGTTTGATCACCGCGACATCTCTGTCTTGGTGCAGCTCTAGTGTGCTTGACCAAGTATTCGTGATGGTGCTCAAATCTGGTTGTTCTAGTGACCTCTACGTGGGTAGTGCTCTGGTTAGTGCATTCGCAAGACATGGCTTGCTTGATGACGCCAAGGATATTTTCCTCAGTTTGAAAGAAAGAAATGCAATTACTTTGAATGGTTTAATGGTGGGTTTGGTGAAGCAACACTGTGGTGAAGAATCAGTAGCTATTTTCGTGGGGACAAGGGATTCAGTTGCTGTTAACGTGGATACATATGTTGTGCTACTCAGTGCCATAGCTGAATATTCTGTATCAGAAGAAGGGTTGAGGAGAGGTAGGGAAGTCCATGGGCATATGCTTAGAACTGGTATTACTGACATGAAAATTGCTGTTAGTAATGGTTTGGTTAATATGTATGCCAAATGTGGTGCCATCGATGATGCCTCAAAAGTATTTCAGCTAATGGAAACGCGGGATAGGATTTCATGGAACACCATCATCTCAGCTCTTGATCAGAACAATAATTGTGAAGAAGCAATAATGCATTACTGTCTGATGAGACGAGGTTGCATAAGCCCATCAAACTTTGCAGCCATTAGTGGCTTGAGTTCCTGTGCAAGTTTGAGACTTTTAGCTGCAGGTCAGCAAGTGCATTGTGATACTGTTAAGTGGGGCCTAGATTTAGATACTTCTGTTTCAAATGCACTGGTTAAAATGTATGGAGAGTGTGGAGCTATGTCAGAGTGCTGGAAGATTTTCAACTCTATGACTGAACATGATGAAGTTTCTTGGAACTCTATTTTGGGGGTAATGGCAAGTTCACAATCACCTGTTTCTGAAACTGTGGAAGTTTTCTCCAATATGATGAGGGGTGGTTTGATCCCAAATAAAGTTACATTTGTAAACTTACTGTCTGCTTTGTCTCCGTTGTCTGTTCTTGAATTGGGGAAGCAGGTTCATGCTTTAGTGCTGAAGCATGGAGTTACAGAAGATAATGCCATAGATAATGCACTCATATCATGCTATGCGAAATCTGGAGAGATGGATTCCTGTGAGCATCTCTTCTCAAAGATGTCTAGCAGAAGGGACGCCGTCTCATGGAATTCTATGATTTCAGGGTACATTTACAATGGCCATCTGCAGGAGGCTATGGACTGTGTTTGGCTTATGGTACACACTGGTCAAATGATGGATTGCTGCACTTTCTCCATTATACTAAATGCATGTGCCTCTGTGGCAGCATTGGAGCGTGGTATGGAGATGCATGCTTTTGGCATTAAGTCACACTTGGAATCAGATGTTGTGGTCGAGAGTGCTCTTGTGGATATGTACTCCAAGTGTGGAAGGGTGGATTATGCCTCAAAGGTTTTCAATTCCATGACTTTGAGAAATGAGTTCTCATGGAACTCTATGATTTCTGGTTATGCAAGACATGGTCTTGGAAGGAAAGCCCTTGAGATATTTGAGGAAATGCAGCGCAGCAGAGAAATTCCAGACCATGTCACCTTTGTTAGCATACTATCTGCATGTAGTCATGCTGGATTAGTGGAAAGAGGTTTAGAATACTTTGAAATGATGAGGGATCATGGTATTCTACCTCAGATTGAACATTATTCTTGTGTCATAGACCTTCTCGGACGAGCTGGTAAGCTTGACAAGATAAAAGAGTACATACAAAGAATGCCAATGAAACCAAATGCTTTAATATGGAGGACTGTTTTAGTTGCTTGCCGACAGTCAAAAGATGGGGCTAAGGTTGATTTGGGGAGAGAAGCTTCAAGGAAGCTTTTGGAAATAGAGCCTCAAAATCCTGTAAACTATGTTCTTGCATCTAACTTTCATGCAGCTACAGGAATGTGGGAAGATACAGCCAAAGCCCGAGCTGCAATGAGGCAAGCAACAGTGAAAAAAGAGGCTGGTCGCAGTTGGGTAACGCTGAACGATGGAGTCCATACTTTCATTGCTGGAGATAGATCACATCCAAACACCAAGGAAATATATGAAAAGCTGAATTTTTGATACAAAATATAAGGAATGCTGGTTATGTTCCCCTGACAGAGTATGCCTTGTATGATCTTGAAGAAGAAAACAAAGAGGAGTTGTTGAGCTATCATAGTGAAAAGCTAGCTGTTGCCTTTGTTCTAACTCGTTCCTCCTCAGGTGGCCCAATAAGAATAATGAAGAACCTTCGGGTTTGCGGAGATTGTCACACAGCCTTTAGATACATTTCTCAGATCGTTGGTCGGCAAATCATTTTAAGGGATTCTATCCGATTTCATCATTTTGATGATGGGAAGTGTTCTTGTGGGGATTACTGGTAACTGATTTGTAAGTCTGGTTCCAATACCAGTTTTTAATTTCTCATCAGGTCATAGTGCCACACTGCCAGGTACAGATTACTTAACTTTCTCAGATTTGAGTCAAATATTTGTGTTTAAATATATAGTTACAGTTAGCATCGAGGGAGGGAGGGGATGCATGAATTTACCATTTGATACCAAACTCTTGGTAAATATTATTCCATTTCCCCTATACTAAGAAATTTGTAAAGCAATCACTGCATCTGTCAAATGCTTAAAGCTTACCATTCTAGCTTCTAACATGAAAGTTGAATTTGTTGATGCAGTTTGCTGTGATGTGTAGACTAATATGGAGCTTTAGAGTTATTTAGAAATGATGAGCTGGAAGCCTAGAACATTTGCTTATTTATAGGTGTTATCTTTTCACGACAGCATGGATTGCATGCACTGCATTAGGTAAAATAATATTTGCAATGCATCCATAATCTTCTGAATAGCTCCTTTTTTCCCTTATGCCTATATGAACAAGTGCAGTATGTTTAATATTATTCCCAAGGAACCACTTTGCATGCCTGATATGTGTTCAGGACATTATGATGTGTGATGGAATTTGGAAATAATCTCATGTGAATTAGTGTTCAGGTTCAGAGACATCAGTAATTAGCTATATTTCAGCAAGTAGTTAAAGAAGATTATGTGCTGATCACAGGGAGGAAAATCATGCATTGAAGGAGCCCATCACTTCCATATTTTAGTCCTTTATCAGCTATATATAGTGGGGGAAAAACCGATAGAAGCTGCAAGCATTGTAGCAGTAAAAGTCTACTGTGTTCTAGTGTTCTTTGGTGAGTTCTTGATGCTCACCTCGGAATAAGGCTGATAATGTGCATATGTTACTGTACTATCCTGGTTCATCTAGCTTATTAACATATATAGTGGACTCGTGTAAGTTTGAACTCAAGCTACATGAGCTGTTAGCCTGTTACCAGCTGAAAACATATACTTTGGTTGAAATTTGGCACCTTGTAATCGTACATTAGCATTAGAGAAGTTTTATCCTTTTTGCATGCAGCATGCATCGCAACCCAGTTAATCCTAATTGAACCACCATGTTGCCTTTCGCCATGAGTAAATCCAGGTTGCTAAGCAAAGAAGAAAACTGGAAATTGACTTTATGTTCATCCAAATTCACAGGACAGCACAAATGAAACCAAGTTATAAGTTAAACAATGTGCAAGGTTGAACTTTCTATATGCCATATCAAGTAAGGTACATTACATTTAAAAGGCTTATACAGACCGACAACACCAAACATCCGCCTTTAATCCAAGTCCACAATTCCAAAATTCGAGAGAAGGATCTTCATTTGCTGAACAAAATCTGAGCCTGTTGCATACTCTGTTAGCATCCCTACTGCAAACCCAAACATAGCCCATCTGGAGGATTTGTAACAAGTTAAATTAGCGCATGAGATAAGCTAACCAATTCAGAAACATGGTGAATCTGAAAATAATGGTTTGTAGTAACTTCTCTAGGTCTTGTTCCTAATTGACTTTGGAACACGTCATTCCTCAAAGAGAGTAATAAGTGATCTAAAGTTCGATGTTTGTCTGATTCAATGATTGTTAAGAAGCATGCTGTTTGTTACAAGCTTAGACCAGATCATTTCCTTTTCACTCATAAATTTGCAGTTCCTTAAAAAAAGCTAATAAGGAAAATAGCACTGATCTTGCTTTCATAGTTCAAACAACCTTCTGCCTCAATAAATTTTATTTGTCTTGCAGGGGGGCAAACGTACCTTCCATTGGAAATCTCATTCTTTGGCAAGAAGCCGAAGAAGGGCCCCTGGTCGGCCTCCTCCAGCTTCTTCTGCTTGAAATATTCCTGCAGGTCCTTGGCCACCTTCCTCTGGTACTCCAGCGTGACAACCCCAGCCACCGGCTTCTGCACAGCTGCCGCTGTGGCTGCGGCCTCAACCGGCTTCTGTTCAGGAGGTGACGGTGGCTGCTCCGACGACGTCGGAGGAGCAGCCGGCTTCACGGGCGTCGGGGGCTGCGACAAGGTCGGAGGTGTGGACAGAGTCGGCGTCTTGGGAGGCATCGGCGGCGGTGGCGACAGCGGAGGCGCCGCGGGTCTTCGGATGGGCCCCTCCGCCTTGGAGTTCCTGATCACCGCGAACGACGACCGGTATGAGCAGTGCGGGGGCGCCACCGAGACGCCCCCCACCTTCACCTTGATGGAAGGGATGGAAGGAGCCAAAGACATTGCCGCGTCGCTTGAGCTCTGCAAGAGCAGGCCGGCTGGTTCTTTTGTTTCTTGGGAGAGGGAAGGAGAAGAGGGAGGGAACGCGTGGAGAAGGCCGGGACACACACCCACGCTCTCGCTGTGGATAAGAGTGTGTGGTGCCAAGTTTCCGTCTGCGAACACCTTAACAGTTTGTGAGGTTTGCAGGGACTCAACATGGGCGCAGTGCATTCAGACATTCTCTTGACCTGCCGCAATTGTCCCTGTCGGTGTCACTTGGGCCGTTTGTAGCGCTGGTGTTTTATAGTACGTACATCACAGAATTTGTGCTGCAGAAATTAAATTACAAGACCATAGCCCACCAGAACAAGTTTTTGGATGAATGTTTATCTATGACTGCAGAGTTCATTCTTGGGAGAGAAAAAAAAGCAATCTTTCTGCATGAATTCTTGTTGATTACTTGAGTTTTAAATACATTTCCAAGAATAAAGTGCTAAACAAAGGCAGACGATCCAAAATTGATTTAACTGTCGAAAGGCATATCTCACCACCACGTCAAAACAAGTACGAATTAAAACAAACCAAATGGCCCTCCCATGGAATAACTATTATGATAACAAGTGTATTTTCAAAAAAAGAAAAAGAAAATGTTAACAAGCCTTCACTCAAACTCCCATGGAATAACTATTATGTTAACAAGTGTATTTTCAAAAAAGAAAAAGAAAATGTTAACAAGCCTTCACTCAACACGTCAGTAGTTAAATAAAAACAGGAACAGCGGGTAGCAACAGGACAGCGTCATATGGCACAACGGGCATGAAAACATAATGAAACGCCAGGAAAATAAATATGAAGAAAAAAAAGAAACAATAAAGTCAAATCTCGATATTGTACAGGTGGGCATCAAAACTGTAAACCTGCTGCAGACTAGCTAACACATTGAACCAAAAAATAATTTAGCATGATAACAATCATCCCTGTTTGTTTTGTTTCGACTATGATCGATCGTTCCAGTTGCTGAGAAGTCACGAGTGCAGCACACACCCTGCCCAGCATTTCTTCAGTTTGACCACTTCACATGAAGAAATGTTTGTCAAGCTTGTTCTGAAGACATGAAATCTACTGAATCACACACTCACATTTCCTAAAACCTTCATTTTCAGCATCATCATCTGACAACCCTTCATCACTGCCAAATCACAAACCCCAGTAATCAGAATATATTACAGTACAACAAAGAGCTTGTAGAACACAGGAATACAGAAGACATGTATGCATTCGCTGCACCCATGTTAAGATAAAGGCTCAAGCTTAAAACTAACAAGGTTTCTGGCTTTATAGTTTGGAAAAAAGCAGAAGCGGCCAAACACTTTCAACAGGCAAATAAAGAATCAGTGCTAATAATCAAGGAGGGAGTTGTCTTACTATTAATGAGTGCAGATCAAACAAATATGCAGCTATTTCTTAACAAGTATTAAACCCCCACCGGACAGACACATATATATTTACATCATTTGACATGCAACTGCTTCTTCAATCAACTACAACTGGAGTAAGCTGCATGCTTTATAACATGTTTGCAATATAGAACAACTGACAAATATGTGTTCTCCTGCATTTTTGAGAAAAAAACAAATATGTGTTCTACATAGTAAAGACACTGCCATCTACACGTATTTATAGCTAGTTCTTAAATTAAACTTAACTAATGTAAGTATATGTGTTGTCTGCCATCTGCACATATATTTAACTTAAATTTTATTACGTAGAAGTGTCTTTGCTTTTTAAAGTATATGTACATGTCTTTACTGGATATTTGACTCTATAACCAAGAATCTACTAAGTTCTAGGTTAATAGTAGAGACCACATCTTAAAACAAGAATGATATGGTGCTTTTTTTACTGCAAACTTTGACGATGTATTTTGCCAAGCACAAGGACGGTTCTAGATGGCACAAAAATACAAAACATATGAATGATATGTTGCTTTTTTAGCTCTTCTATTGAAATTTGGATTCAAAATTAGTAGAAGACAGATTTGTATTCATTTAAATGTATAATAATTGACAATGGACCACTCTGACATTAATAAACACGAAAACGATACATATTTTGGGAGGCACAATAATGTATAAGGAAAATAGAACTTTTGGACCATACCTTGTTTCAAACTCCCTTATCTCAAAGAGATCCTTTCCGCATGTATCTGTCCACTGAACCTTCCTCCGCTCCATGCTAGCTCTCAAGGTCTGCACCTCTTCCAGTGACTCACGCGGTTCTTCACCCTCACTCACAACTATAATATGCTCCAAAGAATCCCTTTTGGAGTTGCTCTTAAGACAGCCTCGTCTCTCATTCCCAGTGATGGAACCACTAGAAGTCAATTTCTTGTTCGCTGAGCAAGATGCATCTTCCTGTGCGCTATCCAATGCATTGCTCGATACCACTTTTGGAGGCCACGCCACCTCGAGGCCATTGGCAGTGCAACCGAAGCAGATGAAGGGAGCACATTTCCCAGGCGCCTGATCCTTGCTGGAGACCAGATGGTACACCTGCTCACTTCCCCGGTCGACTAGCCGGTACTGGTTCCACGGGGAGACCTTGACGGGTTTCTCTTCCGCTTTCCTTCCAAGCAGCAAGAGGGCGAGGCCATGGCTGTACCCTGAAGCTGAAGACGAGAAGAACCCTCCTCCTTCCACAGCCAGTAGCATCTCCACTGCTCATCCAGGCACCATGAACTAAGATCTTGTGCCCAGCCGGACAAATTGCCTCCCCATTAGCTAGCTAAGAGTCCTGCAATGGAAACTCGCATCATATTCACCGTTCCAAATTCTTCAAAAAAAAAAATAGTGCGGAGCAAACAAATGCGCAACCCATTTGACGGATCCAGGGGCGGGCAGTATAGGGCACCCAATAATTTTGCCAAAAATCGGAGCTAATAGGTATGATACAGGCATATACTAGTAATTGGGTCAGATACTCAGATCCGAATGCACGTAGCTTGGGCTGCTCGATTCCGCAGCCTGAAGGGAAGAGAATGGTAGGGAAGGGAAAGAGCAGCGTACCTAGTGGACGATCGTCGCCGGCGAATCCGCTCGCCCAGCGCCGCTGCCGCCGGTGAGGAAACGGCACGTAAGCAACCACGGATCGGATCGAGAACGAGAGCGGGAGCAAGACAGACAGAGAGGATAGTTCGGGACTTCGGGTTTTTTACATTGAATTCAAGGGCACTCTTTCGTTTAGCACTCTCCTATATATTTAGCACTCCTATAGCGGCAGCTCTTATATTTTTACCACTTTGGTTGATGTGGCACGCCACGACGACCTGACATGGTGGCGCTGAGTCAGCAAGATCATGCGAAATGTCCTCGCTGCCCCTGATCTCCTCCTCTCTTGTCCCTCTCCGACAGCTGGGTCCCACAGCTTCTCTCACTAACAGGTGGCCCCCACTCGTCAACTTCGTCTTCCACCCTGATGCCCTTCCCACGAACATGACGATGGCTCTGCTCCCCGCGGCGCCTAGCCACGGCCGCGGCCGACCCGGATGCGCCGCCCAAGGGCCTGCTCTCTCCCCGCCGCCGGCCTTGAGCACCTCGCGGGCGCCGCCCCTCCTGTGCGGCACCCCCGCGAGCTCGCCGGCGAGGCCGTCCCGGCGGCTATGGATCCCGACCGCGGGCCTCCTCGACCTCTGCGAGCCCCTGCAATGCGCCGCCGCAGCCTCGCGCGCCCTCCTGCTGCTCCTAGCAGCCCGCCCCCGCCGCCGGCCCCTCGAACTCCTCCTGCCCCTTCCACAACCACGGCGAGCCTCCGCACGACCACGGCCACGGGATCGGGCGCAGCTGCGGTGGCGGCGCGAACCACGAGCACCACCACCACCATGCCCACGGCTGCGAGGAGATCCAAAGGCGGCTGCTTCCCAAGGAGATGGCCGAGGAGGCGGATCTTGAGCTCGAGTCTGATGCCCCTCGTTTTTGCCTCTGCCGCGCTCGTGCTGTCCGCCACGCAGCTGCTCGCCGTCGCGGCGCAGGCCGGCGTCCGCATCGCGCCCCCGCACCCCATCATGGTGGCCGAGACAGCGGCTGCGGCGAGGAGCAGGGGCCCCGGGGCTGGCGTGTCGGAGAAGACGTCTGGCGCAACGCACGGGATGCTTGCCACGGCGGGGGCGACGAGCTCACGCGCTCCGCCCAGGAATGTTGGCGTCCGTGCGCACCAGGCCGCGGCTCGTGTGTCGCTGCCAGAGGTGGAAGATGAAGCTGACGAATGGGGCCTACCTAGTAGTGAAAGGAGCTGCGGGACCTAGCTGTCGGAGAGAGAAGAGAGGAGGAGATCAGGGGGCAGCGAGGACATTTCCCATGAGCTTGCTGACTCAGCGCCACCGTGTCAGATCGTCGTGGTGTGCCACATTAGCTAAAGTGGTAAAAGTGTAAGAGCTGCAGCTACAGTAGTGCTAAATATGTATGAGCTCTTTTAAGAGTGCTAAACGAACGAATGTCCTTTGTTACAGTGGTAAAAATGTAAAAAACCCCGGGACTTCGGGGAGAGGGACCGAGGGAGAGAAAGTCTTTTTGCTACCCGGCGATTTAATTCAAGGGGGCAAATCGCATATTAGCTAAGTACTTTGACCGCTTGACGGTTTGACCTTAAAGTTTTTTTTTTAAAAAAACTCACCATTAGAAAAACACTAACTGCAAAATTGCCACTGAAATCTCGTTTCGTTCGTCCCGCCTGCCGCTGGCTCTAACTTTTGTTAAATCCCTCCTCCGTTCTAAATTATAGATTATCTTAACTTTTTCTAAATACATAGCATTTCTTATGCACTAGCTACTAGATATATGATAAATTCGTATATAACAAAATCTTTCTGCCCAAAAAAGATATAAAATAGATTGATAAACAATACGAATGAGAAAGGATAAAACTACCATATTAATATTTGTATAATATCATTTTGTTCATTCTTCCTCTCCATAATTTTTGCCTTTTTGGTTTTGGTTATAGTTGTTCAAAAAACCCGCCGCCCGAAAGCCCGCCCGAAAGCCCGTATTTTTGGCCCGGCCCAAGCCCGGCCCGGCCCGACCCGTCCTATTCCGTGCCCGGGCTAGCCCGGCCCGCATGATAGTGCCGGGCTTGGGCCGCCACCCTAGCACATGGGGCGGCCCAGCCCGGCATAGGGGGAGCAGGCCGGCCCGATAAAGACACGCTGCCCCAACAGACAGGAAGGCAGCCAAGCCCAGTAGCCCACATATAACCCCCTCGCCCCATCCTTCTGCCCCCTTTCCGGAGTCTTCCGTGATTGTGACTCCTCCCTCTCCCGGCGGCTGCTACCTCAACGGCTCAACTCCTCGTCTCCTCCCTCTCCTGTACCGCCGCCCGCGATGCTCCCCTCTCCACCTCTAGCGCCTGCGCATCGCTCCCTCCTCTCCTCTACCATCGACGCCGCTCGCCCGCTCCGCTCGACCGCTCCTACTCCACCCGACCGAGCTGGCAAGCTCCGAGCTCCTCTACAGATCTAGCCTGGCAGTCACAGGGGCAGGGCTCGCGCCGCGCGTGGTGGCGTCTGCGCAGGCCCTGCCAGCCTCGGTGGGCGCGGTCGACGGGCGTGGCGCCGTGGCCTATGGCCACCAAGCTCGGCGTGGCGTCGGCGGGCATGGAGATGGGCGCCCGCGGCGGCGTCGGCTGGCGGGCGTGGCCGGAGGCGGGGCTGCGTCGGCCGGCGGGCGTGGGCGGTGGCACGACAGTGTTGCTCGATTCGGAAGTGCGGGCGGTAGACGGCACGAGCACGGGGAAGGCAATGTGCTTTTTGGGCCGGCACGGCCCGAAACCGGCCCGTGGGCTTGTGCCTGGGCCGTCGATGCAGCCCGTGGGCTAGCACGGCACTGCCCGCTAAGGAGTTGGGCCGGGCCAGGCACGTCCCGGAGGTGACTGGGCCCGGGCGCGGGCCGGGCAGGGCGGCCCAAATGGACATCTATAGTTTTGGTAATGATGTTTTTGCCTCTGGCAAGTATCAGCAGTATTTTAAGGCCGGTCTTGCACGGAGAGACCCGAAAATAAACTTTTTTATTTTTTGTATCCTGGCCCGGCCCGGCCCGTTTCTCCTGCTGGTCGGGGTGCTGGGCTTTGTGAGCAAAAAAACGCGAGACCACGTTTCAAAAAAGAAACAAACTCGAGACCGAGACGGGATTTTTGATTTGATTTGAAGGCGCTCTGATTCGAACCCAACCCAAACCACGAGTAGATATAGAATACCAGAGACGACAGACGCCAGAGGGCCGGGAAAAAAGGGGGAAACAAATTTGGAGGCGCAAGCAATCTGCAAACCCTCCTCTTGCCAGTTCCCCTCCTCGATTCGCCCGGCTCCATCCCCGGCGGCGGCGGCGGCGGCGATGGCCCGGAAGAGGAAGACGGATGCCGCGCCGCGGCTGGACGAGGCCGACCGCACGCTCTACTCCACCTTCTGCGGCGCCGCCAACTCCCTCTCCCAGCTCTACACCCAGGCCATGGCCCAGCAGAAGCTCTCCTTCCAGGCCGGCGAGGGCCACGCCTACGTGCGTACACCCTCCCCGCGCCATGTCCCCCATCTATCTCTCCCTCTCTCCCAAGTTCCACCGTGCGCCATGCCTTCCTGTCTGTGGGTCTGTCGGTTGGGGAATAGGGAAATTCGATCGCTTTTTCCGTCTAGTGCGGTTGACGGAGGACGCGACCTAAGTCTTCAATTCGAAACTTATATATATGCTAAGATGCGGGAAAACTTCCCATTCAAATGTTCCCAAGGGGCACTCTCTTTCTCCAATCTTTGATTGGAGGAGCGAAGAGTTTGGATTTTAGCCATCCATCAGTATACGTGTAGGATTCTGCAGGCACAGGGTTAGAAGAAGAAGTGCTGGTTGGTACAGTCTCAAATCTCGATTCAGTGTTTATTGTGCAGTGCCACACTTATCGGCCTGTTGCGTCATCGTAGGTAAACCATTAGGTAATTCACAGCAATTCAGGGAGTAATTGTGCAGTGTAGGACTCTGTAGGTGCTCGTGCACCTATTTAGTATGCCTGCAATGGATGTAATCATGGTGCAACAGTATAGTATCCACTGAAACTTGAAGTAGTTTAGTACGAAGATCTATTCCATTAGTCTTTGGAGAAACAATTATGAGGCATGACTGCATGTCTACAGTTATAGAGAAAGGTACAGGATTTGCTACCTCAATTAATTCCTGCCTCTGAGCATTTATCTTTCTTAGAGTGATAAATTTCTTGTTGGGAAAGAATCTTAATTTTAGTTTGTGATCATCTTATCATTTATAATTTAAAACTTGGTCTTGTGGTGTCTTACTTGCCAAGTACAAGACCTTCCAGTTCTTATGCTAAATTCAAGCTTAATGGTGCAGGAAAAGCTCTACCAGTGGATCTTGAGGAAGCATGAGGAAGAGTCAAGGCTCACAGTAGCTGATATAATGTCTCATATTCAGGTCCAGCCTTGAAACCTCGTAAAGCATGGTGCCGCCTTCTTTCCTGAGAACGTGCTTTGACTGTGACTTGCATTACTTTTTCTGTGGAGAAGAAACACTTGATTTGGTTTACATAATCATATCTTTCCTGTGCATCTGCATGGGTAGCTATTTAGTTCCATATTTGTTTCCTTCTTTGTTTGTGTTCGATATATCTATATGGATCTCCTTCTTGAGGACCAGTTTTTTTTCCAAACATACAAGATACACCTCATACTGTAGAGGAGCTATGTTCGGTAATGGATTGTCATGTTGATAATTGCTTGAGTGGGATGTTGTGTTTAGTAAATGCTATTAAGTGTGACTTTAGGAAGAACTACAGATGGATATCTTGTTACTACCATACCTGTTCCATTGGGTAGTAATCTTTATTGCACGCATTAAATTTGTGAAGCAGGCGTAGTGTTGACATACTCTTGTTTCTTTTGCAGCATGAGATGGACTACGGAGGTACTGATGCACATGCGTCCCCAAGAGTGCATCAGCATTCTCAGATTGCAAATCCATTCACAAATTCAGTTGTTCCATCTGCAACTGGTTTATATGGGCAAACAGCAGCTGGATTTGCTCCTAGACCCAGCCTCAGTGACCAGTCAAAGAATACAATATTCTCTAATGCCCTATCGAGCCCGGTGCGCAGGAGTCTCCAGAACTATCATTTGGCTCAAGGTGCTGGCAATGGAGGCCGGAACACAGAACCAAACTCAGCAGGGGCAAATAGGGAGACCAACTCTGCAAGCTCCAATGACACTTCCATGGACATGGTTTCAGATAGCCCTGGGAATGAATTCTACCAGTGATTTGTGGTGAGATGTGTCTGCAATCAGGCAGCATTGCATACCTGTAAGCACTGTTGTCTGTGTTTTTTTTTCTGCCTTCCCTTTGATATTTTCCCCAAAGCTCACCTTCTGTGGTGATGTACCTGCACATTCAAGTTTCTTGAGTTATTATTGGTAACTTTGTTGCTTTATCCCCACTCCCCCACCCCCACTGTTTCCTTGAGTTTGAGACTGTGAATATAAATGAAAATCGCATTGTGATATATTCTTATATAGGAAGATGGCTAAACTTCCTGAAACTCTGATTAACTACTTTGCGAACTGCAATGAGACATTTCAAGGACTTGATGAGACCTCGATCAAACTTGAGGCTTATTCTGTGCAAACTTCTAAAACCTTGAGAGGATTGTTGTCTGAAATCTCTGAAACTCAGGTTTTCCTGGATGACACCTGTCTGAGAGCTGAGTCGCTGAGAGATGTCTGTTCCTATCGAAATGGCTTTGTGTTCTTTATTCATAAGCCACGTAAAGTTCGGTGGTGTTTTTTTTTAAAAAAAAAATTGATGCTGCAATTTTATTGTAAACGATGTGCTTGGATTCTTATTTCTCTTGATGACTCTGCTCAACCCACATGAGATATAGTCCTTTTGATCACAAAAAAATGGCTTTATACATCGTATAATATTGAAATGACACTTTTAATCTTTAACTATGGGTATGCATTTGCATAATACACTTTTAATCTTTAAATAAATCTGTTGGTGCCAACTTCAAATGTTCAAATTTACACTACTACATTGCGGTGTTCTTAACTGGGCAACGTTTCAATCTATTCTAAGACACGTCTTCTATATCTCAGGTGACTGGAATTTTCAATTGTTTCATCGCGTAAGATATATTGTTCTTTATTGTTGCAAAAAATTGTTGTATGATGAATGTTGCCGATGATGAATGGAGCATGACACATATTGCATCTTCCACGTTAATATTGCAGATGTTGTTTTCTTGATGTTTCAAATGTTGATCTTTTTCATGTCGCACCCCGACATCACATTGTAAAGTTTACAAGTTTTGTTTGATGAAGATGATGGATGATGACTGATTGAGGTTGAAATGTTTGATTTTTTTCTATTTCCAGGAGGAAGAAGATGCTGGACTGGATGATGAGATAGAAAATGCTACAAATATAATTTAACGCTTCTGACTGACTGTCGGCTTAGCCCTTGTTTAGATGCGTAAAGTTTTGGGTGTAAAGTATTGTAGCACTTTCGTTTGTATTTGATAATTATTATCCGATCATGATTTAACTAGGCTTAAAAGATTCGTCTCGCAAATTATAGACAAACTGTGTAATTAGTTAGTTTATTTAGTTATATTTAATATTTTATGCATGCGTTCAAAGATTCGATGTAATAGGAAATCTTGTAAAGTTTTGAAATTTTAAAGACAACTAAACAAAGGCGCTTTCACATGGGTCCTTGGCTGACTCCATGCTCAAATTCCTCTGACGCCGGCGTAACCCCAGATTCGCCGTTAGAAAAGGGTGTCGTTGGGAGCCCTCTCAACTATCATCTGGGGAAATTAATAAAATTGCAGTTGTTCGCGCTCATCCTGCGGGAGAGCAGTTGGGAGGCACATCAACCGATCTGCCTCGGAAGTCGCGCGCCGCCGGCGCCGGAAAATGGCGTCGCGGACGCTTGTTAAGGCCGTCCAAGATCTGCCGCGACGTTCTCGCCTGGCATTGAGGACAATCGAGGTTGCAGAGGCGGGCAGAGCCGGACAGGCCGATAGGGCCCTCGACCTGTTCGAGGCAATGCCCGTGAAGAATCAGGTGGCCTGGAACGCGGCTCTGGCCGCGCTCGTCGACGCCGGCCGCACCGACTGGGCGCTCTCCTTCTTCCGGGAGATGCCCAGGAGGAACGCCACCTCGTACACCACCATGATCGGGGGCCTCTCCCGCGCCGGTGGAGCTGCCGCTGCCGGGGCGCGGGTTCTCTTCGAGGAGCTCCCTCTTGATCAGCACAACGTCTTCACCTGGACGGCCATGATGTCGTGCCACGTCCGGAACAGCGAGCCTGGTAAGGCGGTGGAGCTCTTCGTGGCTCTCTACGGCGAGTTCTTTGCGCGGGGGATGCTGCCCAACGCGCACACGTTCAGCTCACTGCTCAAGGCCTGTGTGGGTGTCCGGTCACTGGCCATGGCGTTGCAGCTCCATGCTGTCATCGTCAAGCTGGTGGGCAAGGGGAGCAGACATTGTTTCGTGTGGAATGCCTTGATTGATGCCCATGCGAAGCTAGGCACACTGTCAGATGCCGAGAAGGTGTTCTATGGGATGCAGTATAGGGACATTTGCTCTTGGAACATCATGATGGATGGATATTCCCGGCATAAGCTCGTCGACAAGGCTCTTGATCTCTTCAGGATGACAAGGAGAAAGGATGCCTTCACATGGAACATCATAATATCCTGCTTGGGGGAGAACCGCCTTGGAGAAGATGCGCTCCGCCTCTTCATCGATCTGGTCAGATTGGATGGCCACCGCGGTGGCAATGCCAAGCTGAATGCATCAACATACACGACAGTTCTGCACGTTTGCTCAGTGCTGGCGCTGCTTGCGTTTGGGAGGCAAGTCCATGCACGCAGTGTCAAGGACGGGATTGGTCAGACTCGGAGCAACGTCTCCGTCAGCAATTCTCTGCTCAGCATGTACACAAGCTGCGGCGCCATGCTTGATCTGGAGCAGGTGTTTGAGGAAATGACGGTCAGGGACATGATATCATGGAACTCTGTGATACAGGGGCTTGGCCAGAACGGTCTTGGGAGGCAAGCCCTGGCGTTTGCGGAGCGTGCACTAGAACTCAAGATGTACAACAGCAACACCTTCATCGCCATCCTGACATCCTGCAGCCACTCGGGGCTAGTCACTGAGGGGCTGGGCTACTTTGACAGCATGGCCGAGAAACATGGGGTGGAACCAACGCTTGACCACTACATCAGCGTCATCGATCTCCTCGGCCGCGCAGGGAGGCTTGAAGAGGCGTATGACCTGCTCCGGAAGATGCCGTTCGCGCCAAATGCTGTGGCGTGGCGTACTCTTCTGCATTCTTGCCTAGCCCACAAGAACAGCGTCATGGGGAGCATTGCGGTGCAGGAGCTGAGAGCGCTGCAGCCCGGCGGCGGCGGCGGGAACTATGAGTGGCTGGTGCAGGGCTGTGGGGGCAGCAGCATGGCTGATGAAACACTGATTGGAAACGAGAAGAGTGCTGATCACACGCCAGGGTGTACCTGGCTCACCTGAATTTCTGAACATCCAAGGTCCGTTCAGTTCATGCCTGAACAAAGCTACATCAGTATTCAGTAAGTTAAAGTTATGGTCCGCCAAGACTCAGCAAGGCTTTGCTAAGGGGTTGTGCAATCCATGATGTCATGAGTTGAGTCCGCCAACATCAAGTTGACCATGACCTGGACTCATGAATGGAGTCCAGCAACATCAAGAGATAGGCCAGAAGTTCGGAAACAACAGTCCTGGCAATCTGCCATGGTGACTCGGCGCAGAACAAGATAGATGTGAGCTTGAAAGTTGAAACATGGAACGCACGGAAGCTGGAGCATAGGGGAAGATAACCTGAGGCTTGGCCTGCCATGATGAGTGAGTAAACATTTAGCGAATATGCCTGCACAAAACTGCATCAGTAACTGTTGAGCCGTGGGCTGCGAAGAATCTGCTGAAAGCTTGCTACTTGCAAAGCGTTTACAACATCAAGAGATGCGCCGCAAGAAGGCTGGAAACAGTGCCATGGTGAGTGAATGCAGAACGAGCTTGAATTCTACTATGTACGAATTCAGCACACACCAGAGAGAAGGCACAATCGCCTAGGCTAGGCGACGTACTAGGTGCTAGGCGGAGCTTGACCGTGGCTAGAACATTGTGGCCTTCTGGATTATATGGGTTGAAACATGAAATGGCTACGGGGAAGAACACGGCAGTGCAGCGGTAGATTTATGAGTTTTTCTTGATAATATTCTTAAATATTTCTTTCCAAATGTTCTCTCTGTTTTTATTCATTTTGTTTCTTTAATAAGGGTGCAAATGGGTGGCTCTCTTTAGTTCAAAATTTTGTATTAGTTTTCCAAATTGAGATATGATTTTGGAGAATTAGTACAAAATTTTGAACTAGAGAGGGTTGGAAAAGCACCTAATGGTTACCAATTGGCACCCCTATTCTTTAATACAAAAACTTTGACCAACATTTTTATGAAACAAACATGATTTTAGATTCAAATTCAAAAATAATTTTTGTGGTTATAGTTCTGTATTACACAAATAAAAAACGCAGTATAATAGGTCAATGCCTTGTACGCGTCTATAATTTCTGTTGTGCCGTGCAGTACAATTACATTGTAAACGTGCTTTTCAAGGCAAATAGTAAATACGATTGTGCAAATTTTCAAACTGATGGGAAAAGACATTGACAACCAAAATTCTGAATGTTTGATTGCACACGCTTAATAAAAGGGAATATCCCTAAGCACAATTAAGCTGAACCAGAACACCATGGCAGGTGCAAAGAAATGTACCAAACCAAGGATATACATACAGGAATTAGATACGAAGCAGCAGCGGCCAATAATCCACTGCAGCTGTGAATCATCTATAAAAGCCTACTATAATGTTAGATGCTGTTATCAAATAATCTTATCTAGAAACATCTTATCACAGCAACTTGGATTAACTAAGCGCATTGTTTTAAATAGCGGTGCTATAGCAGCGCTATAACAGTTTTCACGGAGCTACCGCTATGATCACTGCAGTACAAAATAGCGCGCTATAGCGGCGCTAATAGCGTTTTGAGGACACTGCCGCTAAATCCTATAGCCCACTATTTAAAACATGGACTAAGCGGCTTTCTGACATTTTCTTTCCACTACAGTTGTTCTATTTGACAACATCACTTCAACTACAAAAGGGAAAAGGCTAGAGTTTAATTACAAAGCAACACAATGGGGGAAAAATAAAAGAAAAAAATGAAGACTACTTTCCCGATTGTTCTTGTCATTATATTTGTCGATTGGCTGCACAGCAGTCGGGACCAGCAGCGAGATGTTGAAAACCCCTCCCATTGAAGCATCATGATCTATAAGGCTATACAAGAAACTCGTCTATCCGGAAAATCTTTGCAGCAGAACACTGTTGCTCTGCTGACCAAAACAATATGTTGGCATGGGTAAAGGATCAGCAAGCTCGAAGCATCTGCATGCATCAAAATGTTATCAGTTGTTGTACCTCTAAAAGCACTTATCACATGGATATCATGACAAAGGATGGATTGACAGTACCATGGAAGCAGCATTTCTGTCCCTCATAGACAAAGTGACAGCTTCAAGAAAAGCTTTGGCAGCTTCAGCATCATTTTCTGCAGCCTCCGCAATCCTAGCTGCTTCCTCAGCTTCTGCGATCGCTACTTCTGCCTCAGCAACTGCCTTGGCAGCAAAGGCAGCTGCCTCTTCCTTAGTCATGCCTTTCATCTTCTCCAAATCAGCATCCACTTGAGGCTTAGTTAGCTGTTTAGCATTATTCTCTCCATTCATCTCTTCAGCAGAGTACACCTTGGTGCTTATTCCACCCAAGGAAGGTGAACTTGGTGCAATTCTGTACTTTTGGTTTACCTACAATCATGATTAAAATAGTATCCAGCTTGAAGTCTGGCCACTTTTTATTCCTAAAAAACCTCTCCTCATTTCAGAGAGAGAGAGGTAGGGAGGGAGGGAGGGAGAGGGAGAGAGAGACCTTCATCAATTTTCCAGCATTAACCAATGCCTTCAATTTTGTAGACAGCAGCCGTTGAAAATCAGCAGGTGGCCAGTATTGCTCCTAATTATATAGACAATTTAGGTTGAAATCATACGCAAAATAAAAGATAGAAAAGGATTATCTCAGTTTGCAAAAGATATCAGCAGGGATGCTACATATTCATATAATGGATGCGACAAACATTCCTAATACAGACTGTAGTCAGAAAGACAAAAGAAAGAGCAAGGCAGCTGATGTACAGTTCAACAAAACACAATGTAAAACAAGCGAGAATTGAAAAAAAATGTTATCCACTAACCTCAATATATGCAGCAATGGCTGCCTTATTGGACCCAGAAGGCTCCTTAAGCTTCTTTATAGCTTCTAATATGAGGTCATCAAGCCTAATCACATACATAAAAAAATCACATTAGATGACCAAGCATCAAGAAAGCAGTGCGCTGAATAATTGAGTTGGACAATAAACAGTTGAAGTAAAATGAAATAAGCAATGCGGATGTCAACTGCTGAGTAGATATGTTCTCAGTTAAAAAAAAGTGATACGCAATTATGTACCTAAACAAGTTAAACAGAACTATCAACATTCATGGAAAGACATGTAGAAGTCTGAAACTCTGCAAGGAATTGAACATTGGGAGGACCACAACATCACAACATGTGCAGAACTCGAGGATGGATGTATGTGTGCAAACTTTATTCCAATTGACAACAAACAGTTTTCCTTTTTTGTTAACTAACAGAATGGGTGTGCTCCCGAGTCCAGAGGTATGGCATACACCATAGGGACAATAATACTACCAGACATATCAATAAAGAAGATCATAGGGGGCGAAAATATTAAAGAAGCTATGCAGCGCCATTACCACATGAGCATACATCTGATAATGTCACAATCAACTGACATGCATTGCAGACTACACATAGCAAATAAGATACATATGTTGCTTATTTAATCTTTGTTAACATGGTATTTAAACATAGAAAGCCCATCCAACATTTTTAGTAAGATATTGGTCAGGTCAACATTTATTAATATGTTTTCTGTATGGATTTAATGGATGTGCGCACATAACCCACCATGGTCGTGCTGACCACAGGTGTTTAACATATGCATGTGCAAAGTTTTCCTTTTCTATCATGATGACCATATACTTTATTTCTTCTCATGCCAGGTCCTTCATATAATTTTACAATTGTGATGACCACGTAATTGTATAATTCAATAGCAAGGTAACTTCAGGTAAATAACAATTTATCTTTCTTTTCCTAGAAAAATGTAACTAAACCAATGAGGCAGTGACAAGAAAGTCAAACTGAGTATCAAAGGAAATGTACGAATGCTTATAGATACGATAGAATAGGCATGCATTTGATTTTCTGCAAGATAAATTTTTATATGATTCATTTATGTTTGTCTATAGCATTTAATTAGTGTGCCATGTAAGCAAACAATGACATGGCAGTAGAGTTAAAGGAGAGAGAAGGAAACTGTTTCTCATGCAAGAAACCAGGTCAGCTCGAGAACCTAGGAAGGGAGATAGTGGATGGAAGAGAAAAGGAGAGAGCAGGAGATTGTATGAGAATTCATTATCCATGGGGAATAATGTCTCCTTGTTACATGGCAAGTATGGAAACTACCAAGGTTGGTATTGCCCTAATGACCTTTGAAGTTGCAAAATTAGTGTAAATAATCATGAACATGAACCCCAGTTGAAAATACAATGGCAAACAAATCTGTACAGTAATTGTCACAAAGACAGTTCAGTACCCTACTACAACAAAGACAGTTCAGTACCCTACTATGGTATAAAATGAATTTCCATGATGATCAATTTCTGAACTTTAGGTGCTTTTTGGTTCAGAAAATTTAAGCTAAACTGTAATTGAAACGGAAAACAACGGGAATGGAAAAAGAATCAAGAGAATATGGGATTTTCTTGGTTCGGAGAAAATGTTGTTGAACCTTTCTGCCTTTCTCATCTAGCAGAATGCTTCTTCTCGCATCGTACCAACAGCCATAAGCAGCTAGAGAACTCGGTGGCATTGGAGAACAATTAGGACGGTGGCAATGACGCTCACAGAACCGCAGCCAAATCACAGAGGACTTACGATGGCATGATTGCAGCTAAATCATGAAGGGACACAACTCGGAGAGGTCATTGACAGCGAGGCACAAGCTACAAAATCATGAAGCAGCGAGGCTCTAGAGACCATTGACAGCGAGGTGTAAAGCGGTGACTGAACAACGGATGAGACATGCTCATGGTGGCCGGTTTACAGTCCGCCCAAACCAAACAAAAACAAACATAATCACATCACATTGTTATCTGATTGCAGAGTAAAGTGACTCAACCAAATATCACCTTATGTCTAACCAGGCCTGAACAACTATAGAAGCCGAGCACCAATCAATTAATATTAACACATCTATCTAGTAGCACCCCCCCCCCCCCCAATATCCTTATAAAACATATTCACCAAAATGAAACCAGGTGATCTGAAAACATAGATTACTTGTAAAGAGAATAAGAAGCCACTTTGGTAAAATATATGCATCAAGTCTACTAACCTAGCAACTGATTTTTCCGGACTTTCCTCGAGTGCCAAGGGCTCCACGGACATTGCCAATGGCTCAGCATCGATGACCACATCATGAACATTGCCCAAACCATTCGCATCAACATCCATTGGCTCAGCAGTAAGCTTAGGCACCACACGCTTGCCTTTCTTCAACGCCATTCTTGCCTTCTCCCGAGACCCATAACCTCCCGCGGTGACACTCAAGTTGCGCCACTTGTCCTGCACAACCAGACATACCAAAGAATGGTTAATACATGTCAATACATTGAAACATGGTGTAGGGAAAAACATATTACAAAAAGAAGCCTAGTCTACGAGAACAAGATCTCTACAAGGTAATGGCCTCCCAAACAATCATCAAGGCATAACACGGTGAACTAGATCTGTACATGGAATGAAACAAAGGGGTGTGATGGTGGCTTTTGGGGCATCATAATGGCAAGAAGTTCCCATCATCGTAGTCCCAGATCACTCTTGCCTATCTGCCCAAAATAGTAACTAGGTTGTGCCATGAACAAATCTTCACAGGCAATCGCTGGCACAACCACCTGAAATCCCGATCTAAAGCAGAACTAATAAGCACGCCCCGCTCCACGGGCCGTCCAGAGCCACAATTTAGTTCAGCCCAGAAGGGCCCCCGAGATTTCTTTCCTATTCCCCCTGGCCGATCGCCAGAGAACCCGCCCCGCCGCAAATTCACGAGACCGCCCACCCTCCCCGGCGATCCGGGCGTCACCTTGAGGTCAACATTGGAGCGGAGGCGCAGGAGAGTGCTGAAGTCCGGGTCCCTGAGGATGGTGCGCCACTTGCCGGGCCCGTGCTTGGCGACGCCGGCCTTGAGCGCGGCCTCCTCCTCGGGCGTCCAGCGCTGCTTCGGCGCCCCCATCGGGGCACGGGGGAGAAGAAACCGAAATCAGGAGACGCCCCCCACCGACCCCCGCCCGGGGATCCAACCGCCTCAGGCGTGCGTTTATTTGATCGAGAGAGGAGGCGGGCGGGCAGGCAGTTCGATTTCGATCCGGCCCGGAATTCCGGGGTAGGGATCCGGCGCGGGCGTGTCAGCGGGGCCGATCGGAGCGAGAGGGGAATTCGAGGAGGAGCGGCGGGGGGCCGAGGGTTCTAGGGCAGCGCGGCGGCATGAGGAGGCGAGGGGGAAGCCATTAGGCTTTGGTGGAGGACGAAGTTATGAAGGGAAGGGGGGATTATTAATTGGCTTCGGCGTAGCGTTGGAAGGAAGCCTCTTCTTCTCTGTCCTCAGGCCTCAGCCCTCGCTCTCTCCCCCAGATGTAAAAACTGGGGAGGAGGGGGAGGTGGGCCGGGCCCACTGGCAGTGTGGGCTCCTCCTTAGATTCTGCTGCAGGAGTGTGGGACCTGTTTTTTTCTTTCTTTTCCACCTTGTGGCGTTTTATCTATTTTTTTTAGGAAGAAAAACCCTGTGGCGTTTCCATAATTCCATTTTCCTGTTTTGGAGGGATCAAGATAAGTTTTGGGTCCATTGACGAAAATGCGATGTGCCAAACTGCCATGTGTGGACAACTCAAAGGTGGTGTCGGTTGTTTCTTGTTTGGCAAAATTTCGACGCCCCTAACATTAGCATGGTAGTACTACTTGTCAAATTGTTGTAGCGGGACAAATGCTCTGCGTAACAACCCTACATATTTAAGTGCAATCTCGTATTTATTTAAACTAATACTACATCTATGCTCCTTTTTTTTGCATTGAAGTGATTTCAATCGGTGAATCTTAGTTCATCCAACTCACTTTGTCCTAAATTATTAATTGTTTTGCTATATGATATATCCTAAATTATTAATTATTTTAAACTTTTTATATGTATAATTTTTGCTATGCATCTGGATAATAATTTGGGATGGAGTAATTACATCTAAATGCATGCACAATGCTTGTCACTGGAACCTTGGTAGTAAAAAAGAACAACAAAAGTCAGGCCATCGATTTGCACCACATTAGTGTTCATAAGATACAGGAAATGTTTTTGTTTGTTCAGCAAATGTTTCTTGTCACCATCTGGTTGTGGATGGAAATATAGAATCATACGTCCTGGCAAGAAATAAATACCACTGAAACAGGCGCGGAGCAAAGAATTTGTTTTTTTCATTATTAGAATGGGCTAACCATGCTAATTTATATAAAAATTTAATCAAAATTTAAATTTTCAATGTAAATTTGGAAGCCATAGGGGCAGGCCCCTACCCCCTTCTACGCCCCTGCACTGAAACTAAAAGCAGCAAGTAATTCGTGTACGTTCAGTGTCCCTCATTCGGACATTTGCTTGACGCGGTGGCCGATTGTGATCGTCCTTGGCCCACAGCTACCGGTATTTATTAATGATCTCCACCACACCACCACCCCCCGTATCCTGCCATTGAATCGTAGCCAACCTTTGTTGTCACACTACGCGCCAGTAAAACGTTCCAGCTCCTTATCCCTCGCAGAAAAAATTATAAGGAAAATAAAAAGAGAGGAATCTTCATCTTTTTTATTTCTCGAACATGGGAATCTTCATCTTATCTTCCATGAGTCTCTCATCGTGGCTCACCTTGCCGCCTCCCACTGACTGAGAGATGGCACAAGTGCCCATTTTTTGTAGGTCATGTTGGAGCTCTATTTCCTTTTGTTTTTTCTTTATTGCGTCATTGCAGTTGAAAGTTCATATACCACCATTGAAACATTCTACGCATTCTCCTTGGTTAAATGCCTATATTATAGAGGGATGCAAGTTTTTTCCTTTGAATTTCCAGTTTAGAGGGCTTTCTTTTTCATTTGAGCATTTGGAATTATTTATACCACCGAGCGGTTCAACAAGGAGAAAGGGTCATAATCATAAAGATGGCAACATTAGCGTTGCTGCAAGAACAAACTGCAACGCAAACAGGAGTAGAACAGACGCTTCGTTATTCATGACACGCAAATACAGTTTTTAACTCCCTAATCCAATCCCAGGAAAGAGCCACATCACTCATCAATCATCGGCCCTGGGGGTGCCTGCCAGCAGGAAGGCCTTGAAGGTCACCTTCCGCACCAGCGACGCCCCTCCCCAGTGCCCACTCCTCCTCCAGCTCCTTCACCACGCGCTCCCCCAACAGGTCCACGCCCCGCTGCTTCGCCGTGGTCACCGCCGACCACGAACGCAGCATGCCTATCAGGCCCTCGAACGACATCTCGTGCTCCATGTCAAGGCTCGCCGGCTCGCCTTCCCTGCCGAGGCCGATGTCGTCGAAGGGGAACGGCAGGTCCCGGTACCCTTCAGTGCAATACCTGCATATTACCACGCGCAAACACAGGGACGATGGGTCATGCATCTGATCGAGATTTTTTCTTTTCTGGTCCTCTTGCAAGGCATGTAGTGGTGGTCAGTGTTCAGAGTGTTGTACCGAGCTGGGGGGTCCCGGTAAGGCAGGGTGGTGTTGAAGAAGCGCGCCATCATGTCCTCCACGGGGCTGAGGCGGTAGTTGTAGCCCCAGACCGCGATGACCCCACCGGGCCTCCGCAGGACGCGGCGGGCGACACCGTAGAACGCCGGGAGGTCGAACCAGTGCACGGCCTCCGCCACCGTGATGAGGTCAACACTGCCCTCGCCGCCGAGCGTCGTGACGAGGTCCTGCCCAGGCGTGGCATCGGGGGTGTGGAGGTACTGGACCTTTGGGTGTGGTACAGCACGTAGTAGCTGTTCCGCGCTCACATCCGTGGCCAGCACGCTGTCGTAGTGCTCGGCGACCTGCACGACACATGATCCAAGCCACTTTATGTATGAACACGCTCTCTGGAGAGCAGGGTCGCAGGGAGTTGAGATGCTTACACCGATGGCTGCCTGGCCATTTCCAGTGCCGACATCCCAGGCAAGGCGATGGTGAGCAGTGAAGGCTGCAAGCTTGGTGAAAAGATCCTTCGGGTAGGCTGGCCGCGCTGCAGCGTACACAGCAGCCTGCTTGGTGAACAGGCCAGCCATCTGGTCAGGTCCCCGGGGAACAGACTACTGTCCAACCTCCGTTCTTCTGTGCTCTGGATGCTCAGATCTTTTAGATCTGAAAAAAGGTAGCAGAGCTGGTGAAGGTAGTGACGTGAACAAGATAGCAACCACAACACGGTGTCCCGTTAACTACACAACCATCTAGGAATGATATATAGACCATGTTGTGTGTTGAAATGACGACATTGCTGACCTCATTCTGCTCGCCATACAGTTTCTTGCTTCTTAAGTCTAATAACAGCCTGTGCAGTATGAACTAGTTTCATACCTCCAAGTGTTATCGTTGAATATTATGCCTTGCGATTATAGAAAAAGTAATCACTAATCAAACACTATCCAAGTCAGATAAGGTAGGAAAGAAGAGTTCTACTAAAAAAGGGTGAAAAGTCAGGATGGAGACTTCCAGTTAAGCAAGAGCATTTAGTGGAATTTAGCTGACTGGCAATTTGTTTACAAGGGCGTGCCAGTGCCTTGAGCATAATGCCTCTACCATCCTCCAAAAGGATCTGCCGATGCCTCCGATGCTGCATGCATGTTCTCTTGACGCCTACAGAAACTTGTTAGAACAACTTTTGGATCCCTAGGAGTAGATCGATTTGGATAAACTTAAACAGAGGAAAAACATTGCTAATACCAGCCACCATCTTCCATGAAGGCGTTGACGACGCAGAGGCGAATGACGGCGGCGTGGTGCAGTAGCCCGTGCCGGTGGCGTAGAGGACGATGATGTGGCCGTGGTGGAGCTTCCCGCCGCTTCAGCACATCCCCGATCGGCTAGGGTTTCTGTTGGTGGGGGCAACAGGGCGACGAACTTTGGACCCCGTGCCACTGACCCCCACCTCTTCCTTTTATATGTGTGCTGCGCGACGGGGGCTCACCAGCCTTCCACGGGCTGGGCGCCGCCGATCAGGGCGCGAGTCAGGGCCCGTGTGGTCCGTTGGGCCCAAACGGTGGAGATCAACACTAACATTCTCCCCCTTGATCTCATCTCGTATTTCAACTTGTCTCAATCTTTACTTTCTCCATTCTTGATTCTTTATCTAACTCCATTATGGATTAGTGTATATGAGCATGCCTCATCGTCACGGTCAATAGCCGATGGACTTAACAGCTACAACACACCTCTCGGTTCTGAAATAGATACTTTAACTTTGGGCCCTTTATCATCCGGAAAACATAGGCTATACCATAAACCCATGTCGACCGTGTGTTCTCTGTACACACTGGGCAGTAAGCCTTTAATGAGCGGATCCGCAAACATTTGTCTGTCATTTATATTCACAATGCACTTCAATCATGATTCCGGACTTCCTCCTTTACAGCTTATAACTTTTGTGTCAATGTGTTTGGCACCACACTTGACTCGTTGTCATAGGAGCAAACTACTTTAATGGTTATTGTTGCTGTCAACCATTATCAACTCCGGGTACAGGTTCCCTTAACTATTTTGCCTGTCCCTCGGCCTCGTATCATGCTATACTATATCTTTGCATCACATTGATCATAATTGCTTTATTTTGGAGCTTTTCCACACAAAACCTTCTAATGTGAAAGTTAGCAATAATTATAGATTTTGCTACACATTTCACAAGTTCTACTTTTATACTCACAACCTTTTTGAGAGTACTTGATCTTTACAAATTAGCATAAGGCCAACATTCTCAATTTCAATTCCAGTGATCTATCTCTGGATTTTACTTTTGCCAAAATAACCCGGATACACAAACTATGTCAGGGTAAGTTCTTTACTTGCGCGCTTATAAAGCTTCCAACAGCTGAAGCATATGTGACTATTTCTATTTCACATTGGTTCCTGGAACACTAAGGTTCCCAAAAATATTACCCTTGACGATAGGAACAGGCGTATGTTTACTCATTCGCATACTTTATTTCTTTAGAAGTTTTTCTGAGTATGCATTTGCAGTAACCATAATACCCCTTTCTTTTATCTCGATGAGTCTCAATTCGTAGAATGAAAAACTCATCACCAAGATCAAAACTTGAGGACAAGAATTCTTTATCTATCAGTATATTAACACCACCACTAGAAAGTATGATGTTATCTTCATTTAAAAAGTGGAAATCAGATTTCCCATTCTTTTACTTTGCTTAAAAGCTATTGCCCTCAATCTCTTTAAACCCAAACTTTCTTCTGTTTGTATCTTTTGACACAAGTCTTACTTTATATCTTTCAACATTCCCTCTGGAGTCACATTGCATTTTGTAGGTCCATTATAACCTACTGTTATGGCTCTTTTAGGAATCATTTCTTTTTCCATGGTCTTAACCCGTGGAATTTTTGTGACTTCCTCAAATGACGTGAACAACCACCATTTGTTTTTCCTTACTTTGTATAGGGCTGCTGTTACTCCTTTTGCCAAATGGCAATGGATTAACAAGGTCCTGCATAATAGGATCCTTCTTTATATTATTCATTTTCTTTGACAGCTAACAACAGGTGTTGTATGCAACATCAGTAGGCATGAGAAACTTTTGTTCTTGAATCATTGAAGTGGACATGCATTCCTACTTCTCTTCAAGTCTTAGGTCTCTACATACCATACTCCCCCAGATTTTGCCATCTTTTGTAAATATGGCGTATCAGTAAATCTCTTTATTTGGGTTCCATCTGTTAAAAACTTTATATGTGCTCCATATGCACCATCTTACTATCTTTGAGGGTCGTCCAGCATAAATACTAGAATTTAGCCATTTTCCATCTGTTAAAAATTTTATATGTGCTCCGTAAGCACCATCTTACTATCTTTGAGGGTCGTCCAACATAAATACTGGAATTTAGCCATTTCTTTACATAGGAGTAACAGTATAGTGACCGTTGTACTCCCCCTGATGGTCACATTCATTCTTTAATAGATCATCTCTTGCTTTTCAATGCACATTACAGGGGAGTATCTTTCTAACTGTCTCACATTTCTCCCTCTCGAAATGTGGCATGAACTTTTCTGCCACAATTTTGAAAACTATTCACAACTTTCGTGAATGAGGAAACTTTTATTACTTACTTCATCCATATGATTACGACATGCAGAATCAAGTAATTTGTTACTTCGTATGGGAGTACCTTTTATTCATTTTACTTTGAGAACTCAATAGAGTCCTTTATTCGATATGGCAGTACTTTTTCCTCATTTCACTTCACGAACTCAACAGAGTCCTTTATTACTAGTACTTTAGCAAGTCACGCTTGCATATCTTTCTTATCTTGAGGTTCGTATATAACTTTCCATTCTTCTCAAACTCATTGAGTGCTTAATCACTATGACACAATAGAAGTGCCCGATTAATTCTAGAATGGCAAAGCTACTCCAAACTTTTCTCCTAGTGTGGATGAAGCGTCCCCTCATAAGAGGTGACTTAAATGTGATACAAATATCAGTTCCAGGAGGGTAATACACATTTATTACATAAGATGGTACATCACCGTTCAATCCTCCGAGGAGGTGGACACTTGAGACAGATAATAACAAGAAATAAAAAGTCTATGGTGATACACCAAAGCACGACCCACATGGGATCCAGCTCGGGCTCAGAGTATCACGCCAGCGGAAGCATCCTGAACAGGGCCAACACCACATGCAGAGTTGGGTGAGGATGCAACCTCTACTCAACGTCTTCAACCACGAAGTCCGGATCTTTCTCTGAAGCA
This sequence comes from Panicum virgatum, assembly GCF_016808335.1. NCBI lineage: Eukaryota > Viridiplantae > Streptophyta > Magnoliopsida > Poales > Poaceae > Panicum > Panicum virgatum. The sequence goes on along the minus strand of NC_053149.1, from coordinate 42,770,692 downwards.
ACAACATATATCGGGGTGAGTACAAACGTACTCAGCAAGTCCAACCGCACCCACGGAGGGGGTATAAACAGAGTATATGCACAGGATTAATCAAGGATAAGGCTATCGGTTAATTTGCGGTAAAGCTAATTTTATGCACAGGTTTATTTGAAAGAACATGATTTTCAAAGCAATTATCTTGACTCGTAGGGTTGATCCACACAGGATCCAAGTTTTAAATTGCTACCGGACTCCTCATCCACCGTAGCACACGACACAGCTGCCGGACACTTTACCAAAACAGCACACGCCATCCCAACCATTCCAGAAGAAACCCTAGTTATGTGACCAAACCATAACCCACTCAATACCATGAGCACGGCTATTCGAATAGTTTTTAACTCTGCAGAGGTGTACACTTTACCCACAAGCGGGGTACCACAGCACGATCACCTTAGTGTCGGTGCAGATCCCATCGAAGCCATTATCCACCTTAGCTAGACCTGAGTAGCCAACACGGGATCCACCAAGGGGTCGTTGACCTGCCAACGAGGACCAACCTGGGGTATAATTCACAAAGATCTTATCCCGTCTCCTTGATCACCCGCTGCTCACCAGCTCTCCTGATGACTAACAGACTAACTAGTGGGGTTTATGCTAAGCCGTTGCCACACACAACGGTCGAGTGGTTGTACGATAAGTTGAGTTAGGTGAGATAACACATCAACTCGGTCCTTAATGGTGACAAGATGGATATCCCCCAACCTTGCTCAACCACACAGGTACGAGCACACCTTCTGGCAATTCACACAGAAATGCCATCCATCTCATCGAGACACGTCTTTCATTTATTTTCAACAAATCCACCTTTTTCCCTTCCCACACACTCACACATTTTCTTTTATAAATAATCACATTTGATGTGTAGTAGGACGAATATAAGGCCCTGAGCAATTCTAGCAGTGATTAACATCCACACAGAACGAATCATATGTAGACATCAATCTAGGTGGTCAAGGAATAGTTATAACAAATCAAGGGGTGGCTATCCAACCATGTTTTAGCAGTAAAAGCATATGCAGTTTTATAAAATAGGCCAGTAGGTTGTATTTCAAAAATTGGGACAAAATGTGCATCAAAGGATGAGATTGAACTTGCCGTTCACAAAGCCTTCCGGGAAGTCCTGATTGAGGTACTGTCCTTCGGGTTCGGGCTCACGGTACTGGTCCTCGCACACCTGCTTGCGGTACTGCTCATCGATGGGTTCTTCCTCGTTCACACCGTGATCTACGGTGCACACAAACAAACACACAATAAAGAAAAAGAAATAAAGATTTTATCGTTGAGCTCGAATCAGAAGAAATTAAGATATGGAGATGGGAGTAATATTTTTAGGTGGTTTTCTAATGGCACAGCCGGATTTATATTAGAAATGGCGTGGTAAAGTTTCGGGGGCAAATTGAGGATTTTTGGCGCATGAAATGATAGGCCGAATAGGGGTTTAGGGTCTAAGTAAGGATCCGGGGGCCTATTTGTAATTATTTCTGGGAGTGATAGGACTTGAATAGAATTTTGGAAAAGGTTCGGGCTATTCTGGAAATTAGGCAGGGACCTACTCATAAATATTTTATATAGTGGAGGGGCTTATTCATTAAAAGAAATAAGAGAGGGCTTCTTTGTAATTATTTTTGGGATGGCAAGGACTTGATTGGAATTTTAGAAAATATTAGGATCACCCTAGAAAAGTGCAGGGGCCTAGTTGAAATTACTTTTATGTGGTGGAAGGATTCATTTTCGAAAAGGAAAATAGGAGGGGTTTCTTTTAGAAAACGACATAGAGAGGGGAGTGGTTCTTAATATAAAAGGGAAAAGGTCAGGGGGTTTTTGGAAAAAATGCCACCTTCTTACTCCTCCCTCCACGGGAAACAGAGGCGGGGGCAAGGAGGCGGCGGCGCCATGGGCACCGGCGATTCCGGTGGCCCTGGGACTCGGCGGCGGCCAGGGAAAGGGGGAAAAGGTGGAGGGGAACGAGGGGGACCTATTCCCCACCTCGGCTTGGGCTGGGGCACAGCGAGGAGGGGGCTCCACGGCGGTGGGTGGCGGTGGCTGTGGCGGCGGCGCTGCTGCGCAGGGGAGGGGGCGCGTGGTGGGGGGGGGGCAAGTTCGTGGAGGTGGGGAGCTGCGCGGAGGGGCCCTTTTATAGGTGCGGCGAGGCAAGGGAGAGGGGGCGCGGTGGTGGCTAGCGGGAGGCAGCTCAGCGGAGCGAATTTAATGGTGTGGGGGCCGGTGTGGCATCGTAAAGCGGCGTGGAGGCGACGGCAAGGTGACGGGCGTGCAGAGAGGACGCGCAAGTGGGGGAGGGGCGGTGCAAGCGGGGTGGCCGGCGGCCAATGGCGGGGCGCCACATGGCGACCGGTGTGCTGTGCTTCGCTCGGCCGTGCAGCGCGAGGGCCCTCGCCGCTGGTGCGCGTGCGTCGAGGCGGCAAGTGGGTACGGCTGTGCCGCGGGGACGGGACGGGGCAGGGGCGCTGGTGGGGGGAGGCAGCATCCAAAGGAGGTGCGGCGTGCAGGAGAGGCGCGGCGTGTAGGCTGCAGGGGAGCCTCGACGCAAAGAAGGAGAGAGGGAGGTTGAAGGAAGGAAGAAGGAGAAAGAGAAAAAGAAAAGGGAAAAAAGAAAAAGAAAAAGAAAAGGAAAAGGGGGAGAGAGAGAAAGAGAGAGAGAGAGAGGTGCCGGTGGGATTCGCGGCAGCGGTCGGTCGGGAGCGCGACGACAGCCGCGAGCAGCGGCAGCTTCGGCGGGAAGCGACGCAATCAGAAAGAGGAAGAACAGCGAGATGAGACGGTGATTGGTACGGGTGTTGGAACGGCAGATCGCCGGGAAAGATTTCGGGACATTGGGAGTTTTGATAGAAAAAGATTTAGAACGATTTGAGCCTAATAACGAAAAAGATTTTGAAAACGATTTTTAGCGAGTGATTTGTCTTGGTAGATTTTCGGGATGTTACAAACCTACCCCACTTAAAATGATTCTCTTTCTCGAGATTCAGCTGGTTCCTAAAGAGATGGGGAAACTCTTTCTTTAACGCATCTTCGCGTTCCCACGTAGCTTCTTCTACTCCATGTCTGCTCCATTGCACTCTGTAAATCCGTACTTCTGAGCTCCTTGTTCTTTTTGTGACAGTGTCTAAGATTTTGACAGGCGCTTCTTGATACCGAAGATCCTTTTGCAGATCAATTGTTTCCACTGGTACTATTTCTTCTTCAGGTACCCTCAAGCACTTTCTGAGCTGAGACACATGAAATACTGGATATATATCCGACATTTCTTCAGGCAATTGAATACGGTATGCTACTACTCCAACTCTTTTCACTACTTGGTATGGTCCGATATACCGATGGGCTAATTTTCCTTGAACTTGAAATCTTCGAGTTCCTCGAATCGGAGAGACCTTAAGGTATACAAAATCTCCAACTTCAAAACATAATTCTCTTCTTCGCTTGTCTGCATAACTCTTCTGCCGTGATTGGGCTGCTTTTAGCTTCTCTCTAATCTCAGCCACATGGTCTTCTACCTCTTTTATGAGAGCTGGTCCAGTTAAAGTATGTTCCCCTACTTCTGACCACATCAAAGGGGTCCGGCACTTTCTTCCGTAGAGGGCCTCAATTGGTGACATGCCTACGCTTGCTTGATAACTGTTGTTGTATGAGAACTCCGCATAGGGCAAACTATGTTCCTAATCTTTACCATAGGTAAGGACACATGCCCTTAACATATCCTCCAAAATTTGGTTTACCCTTTCAGTCTGTCCATCAGTCTGCGGGTGATAGGCCGAACTAAAATCTAACTTTGTGCCCATGGCTTTATGCAGGCTTTTCCAAAACTTAGAGGTAAATTGGGACCCTCTATCCGAAACGATTTTGCTATGCAATTTCACTATGTGGTCTATATAGAGTCGGGCCAATTTTTCTCCACCATAATTGGTTCGTACGGGTAAGTAGTGTGAGACCTTGGTAAGTCGATCCACTATCACCCATATAGAGTCATTTCCTTTCTGGGTCCTAGGTAAACCAACCACAAAATCCATGCCAATCTCATCCCATTTCCAAACCGGAATGGGTAATGGTTGCAATAACCTAGCCAGCTTCTGATGCTCGGCTTTGACCCTTTGGCAAATATCACAATGTGCGACAAACTGGGCGATGTCCGCCTTCATTCCATTCCACCAATATTTTTGCCTCAAATCCATAAACATCTTGGTAGCTCCGGGATGGATGGAATATGCCGAGTTATGGGCTTCGTCCATCATAATGTTCCGGAATTTCCCTTCCCTAGGCACACAAATCCTATTCTTATACCATAAGGTTTCTTTGTCATCCACCCTAAAATCTGGGGCCTTATTTTCTCCCGTGTGCTTACGGATTTTCATTAAATCCTGGTCTGAACCTTGGGCCTTTCTAATTTCTTCTTCCAAGGTAGGCTGAACACTTAACTTGCGGTGAGATCCTTGAGGAATGATGTGCACATTCAGCTGTGCCATTTCTTCCTGTAAATGGGCATTCTTGGGCCTAAGTTGCTTGTGAGGTTTCCGGCTTAAGGCATCAGCTACCACATTTGCTTTGCCGGGGTGGTAATGGATTTCCAGGTTATAATCCTTAACCAATTCCAGCCACCTTCTTTACCTTAAATTCAAATCTATTTGGGTGGAAATGTACTTCAGACTCTTATGGTCAGTGTAGATCTCACACTTATTCCCGATTAGATAATGTCTCCAGATTTTGAGGGCATGCACTACGGCTGCAAATTTCAAATCATGTGTTGGGTAATTCTGCTCATGAGGCCTGAGTTGGCGGGAAGCATATGCAACCACTTTCCATCTTGCATAAGGACACACCCTAAACCTTGTCTGGATGCATCACAATAGACGACGAAGTCCCGATGGATATCCGGTAGGGTCAGCACTGGGGCAGTCGTCAACCTTCTCTTCAATTCTTGGGAGCTCCTTTCATAGGACTTTGTCCAAACAAACTTCTTTTCCTTCTTAAGCAGCTCCGTCAAAGGTTTTATATGCTTAGACTTCCATTTAAATTAATTTTCTCTCACAAGTAATTAATTTTTTTAGGTTAAACTTGTTGTTGCATTCATACTGGTGCATTATTTTATTTGTTTAAGTGTGGTTTGAATTCAAATTCAAATTTTAAAAAATAGGTTTAGTTTGGTTTGTATTAGAAATAGAAAAGCAAAAGAAATAGAAAAGGAAGACCCAACCCAAAAAAAATCCAGACCAATCCCGCGCACGCGGCCCAGTCCAGCACCAACCCGGCGGCCCACTTCCTTTCCTTCTGCGCGGGCCCAGCAACCCGCACGGCCAGCACGGCCCAGGCTCACCCACTCCCTCCCTCTCCCACGTTCGGCCCGACCCAGCGCTTTTCTCTCCAGCCCGCGTCAGCTCTCTCGCCTCGCGCCCCGCACGCGGCCCAGCTCTCCCCGCTCTCCTGCGCTGCACGCGACGCACCCGCTGACGCCACGGCCACGCTGGTCAGGTCCTTCTTCCCCGCCGTGACGCCCGCGCCTCTGCTCCGCCCAGCCCGAGCCCCGCTCGCCCTCCTCTATGCCGCGGACCAACCTCCGCCCCATGACCCACCTGTCAGCCTGCGTAGCCCTTCTAGAAACTTCACCCCGATCCGTATCACGCCAGGCCGTTGCCTGATCCGCTTTCACCGCGCGCGGAGTCGATCCCTCAATCCCCGCCACAGCTCCGCCTGGCACGTGTGCCCAAGATCCTCGGCCCCTTCTTAAATTGGCGCTCGCACCCCACTGCACCCCACGTCGCCTCACTGCAGCCGCCACCCGAGATCCACCTCGCTCCGCCACGACCGCGCCGGAATTGCGCCAGGAATCGCCGCGCAGGTGAGCTCGATTTCACCGCAATTCCTCGCCACCGGTGCTGTTCAGGCCGCCCTAACCCCCTGCACACCTCCACAGGCCCCGCTCGGACTTCCTCGACGGATTAGCAGACCCGGAGGACCACCGCAGCAGCCCCTTCCTCGAGCTCTGCCCAGCGCCGCCGCCGGACCTCGCCGACGACCACGCTACGCGGCATCTCCGACCCAAACCAAACCCCGGGGAGCACCAGAACATTTTACTCTACCTTCTGTGCTAGCTTGTAGGCCCTGACGCGCGCCCTAGGTCCCTGAACGCCGGCACGCTGGTGCAGCGCCGCCGCCGCACCACGAGCTCGCCGTGGTGAGCCCCGCATAGTCCCGCACGAGCCCGATTTTGGCTTGCACGTGCCCATAGCACACACCCGCACTCCTTTGCACCCAGAGCCGAGCCCATAACAGCACGCGAGCGATCTCTGCCGTGCAGACCCGCCGCCGCCACCGCTCTCGCCGCCCAGAGCCCCGCCAAGCCCAGCTGATGCCCTAGGTGGTTCACGCATGGTGTGACGAACCTCCCTGACCCAAGCTCGGGTCGAATTGACCCTGGAGCGGTGGTCTTGGCCAAGTCCGGCAAGTTTTCCCCACGTGCCGCCGCGGAGAAGGGTCGCCGTCGACCGGCGTCGCCGTCCCGCGCGACCAGCCTGACCAGAGCCGTCCGATCCGTGGTCAACGGATCAGAATAGATCCAGATCCAATCTGATCTGAGCCACTAGATCAAGATCCAACAGCCTACACCCAAAGATACCGGTTCGCTCTGGCATATTTGCTAAAGAGCCCCTGGTTTTCCCTGAAACAACCCGCGGTCCAGGTGTGTTCAAAAATATTCACAGATCGGCCCAGAATCTTGCACGGACCCCCCTTGAGCTTTCCAGTTTTTGGTTCCGCAGTCCAGCCTTGGTGTTTTTGCGCGTTAGACCCTAGATCTACCCTTTAATTATGTTTAGGCCCTCGGTTTTTGCACAGAACCCCTAGAACTTTCAGTTTTCTCACAGTTTAGTCCCTGGATCTTGTTTTAGGCCTAATTTTCGCGTTCTAGCTCTGTTTTAGGTGTTCTTTATGTCCACGCAATCATTGTAACGCGTAGAATAGTTTTAGCATAGTTTTGTTTGCTGTTTTTATGTATTGTTGTACTGTTTCTTAGTGTTTGCTCTTATTTGCATGTATGTTTATATTGTTGTCTTGTTTCTAGTCCATGTGTTCGTGAGTAGACGTTGAGCTACCAGAGGAGCCCTAGTACCAGTACCCGGAGCAGCCACCACCTTCTGAGCAGTTTGAGCAGCAGGAGCAGTTTGAGGAAGGCAAGTATAACATGAACATCACCTATCACTTTTAAAATACAATTTCATATTGCATTTTAATACTGTATGCCTATAAGGACTTTTCCTAGTCACTTTATATCCTTTATATATATATATATCCTTTGGGTTGCATTTTGGTGAGTTGTGCTAGGTTGCTGCGCTATAACACACTTGGTCCTTTTTAATTAATTTGATTAATGGTATATGCAACTTAATTCTGGGAGTGGCCCGGTTGAGTGGCTCACGTCTCGTTAAAAATTGGTTTTTGTTAGAAACATGGTTTAGGGGGCCAGCACGGTGCTTAGTGCTGGGTTGGCCACTCTCCATAAGGACCGGTTCATAGAGCGACAACCTGGGACAACAGCGCTACCACAAGACTGGAATGGGACAGTCTTGGCATAATAATTAGGTCTTTTTGGTTTGGAGTATCTTACCTGTGGGGCAGGGGAGGTAAGCTTCTATGGCCCTCGTACTGAGTGGCCTCGTCTGTGCTCCGTGTCTTGACGCCCACTAGACCTGCTCCATAGTCGCCGATCCACCATCGTGGTTACTCCTTACCAACGAGATTCTTTGTAAAGGCCTCGTAGTGTGCTTGCTAGCCATCTCACCTACGGAAGTGTGATGAACAACTAGCGTAGCCCACGACTTGTGGGTAAAGATGTGCAACCTATGCAGAGTGTAAAACTGGTATACTAGCCGTGCTCACGGTCATGAGCGGCACAGATCCTCCTTTTGATTAGTGGGGTTATATTCCTTTCGTTAGGAGGGTTTCCCCGGGTGGTTGGTTTGGTTGGTTCTCAGTAGTGTCATAAATTAATTCTGATTAATTACTATGTAATTGGGGTATGGTAACTCATCAACTTGTTGTAATTAGCTTTAATAAAATTTTGCCAAGATTAAAAGCTAATGCAGTTAAGTCAGCCAACCTTAGAGCCTCATAGTTTATGTTATACTTGTTGAGTACGAGTTGTGTACTCACCCTTGCCTCCTCTACACTTTTTCCTCTTGTTCTTTTGGGGATACTCTACTGCTGCTCAGATCCTGCCGACGCGAGGGAGTTCACCCAGAGCTACCAGGAGTACGAGGACTTCTAGGCGTTCGTCTCCCAGTCGATGTCCCTGTGGCGCCCTGCTTAGCTTCCTATGAGAGTTATCGTATATGTTTTGCGCTTCCGCATACTGTGTATCAGCATTTTGTCATTATTGTAATAAATAATATTCGTATTCATTTTATTATATCTTTTTACGTGATATATGCTGTGATATACTGTTCATTCTGTTGTATATACGTGTGACTTGATCCTGGCACGTATATGATTGCTCGGTTTATGTCCTTTTATAAACCGGGTGTTACAGAGTGGTATCAGAGCTATATCGACTGTAGGACGAAAGACTAGATAGAACTGGTCGAGTTTTAGGTCTACTTCTCTCTAAGCCTTGTCTGCTGAAACTATTTTGCTATTATATTCCTTGAAATTCCAAGATTTTTACTCGTCTTGTCTTGATTTTCTCTATAGAATAGTTTCCGTAGATTTCTGGCCAGAAGTAAGTCGACTGACCATCATAGGTGTAAGCTAAATGACCCCTTTATAATAGCACAATAGAACAGTTCTGCGACGCGTTGTGTTAGTCGAGTTGTGTGTTAAACTCGACTAAAGAATGAACTTTTGAATGCTTGTTATTATGCAAATGTTTGATTTGGATTTTTGGATGATTGCATAGCTTAGTAGTAAAATTTGTTTAATGAAAATCAGTTTTAAGTTAAAGTTAATTAATTAATAAAGTGAGTTAGAACATTGGGGTTAAAGCCATGCACTCTATCATGTCTACTTTATCATGTCTAAGTCTTCCTTGTAGAAAGATATCATATCCGTCTGAAATTATTTCTGCAATATCTTTGCTCATATATCTTTTTTTCAAATCAAATGGTGAACACTAGGAGCACCGGTTCCGGTTCTGGCCAGCAGCAGGGGTAGAATAACCAGGGTACCGGAATGCCGATGCCTCCACCCTTGACTCCGGAGCAGTTCTTCCAGCTCCAGATGCAGATGATGGCCACCCTGAACAACACCGATCAGGCACTGCAGCAGGTCCACGCTCAGCCGCCGCCTCCGCCTCCACCACAGCAGCCCCGCGACAGGCGTGCGGAGTTTCTGAGGGGTCACCCGCCGACGTTCTCCCACACGTCTGACCCATTTCAGGCAGATGACTGGCTCTGTGCAGTGGAGCGTCAGTTGGATATCGCCCAGTGCGATGATCGAGAGCGTGTCTTGTACGCAGCAGGATAGCTGCGAGGGGCAGCTTTGGACTGGTGGGAGTCCCACCGAGTTCAGGATCTAGTTCCGGGAGCGGTTCCACAGTCACAACGTCCCCGCGGGTGTTATGAAGACGAAGAAGAAGGTGTTCCTTGCACTTAAGCAGGTAAACTCAGATATAATCTTTCAGCATTTCCTTTTGAGCTAGTATCCCCCTTGTTCTATCTTTCTGAAGCATGAGCTAATCATTCGTCATACATCTGTCCTTTTCACTTCAGGGAACTATGATTGTCACGGAGTATCGTGATCGTTTCCTTCAGCTCGCTCGCTACGCCCCTACCGAGGTCGCGGATGACCGCGACAACCAGGAGCACTTCATGGAGGGTCTCGAGGACTACATCCAGTACACGCTGCTCAACCTCTGCTTCGATGACTTCAACCAACTGGTTGACAGCACGCTCAACACGGAGCGCAAGCACCGGGAGATGGAGGATAAGAAGAGGAAGATCACTCCCGTTGCTTCCGGCAGCAACACCCGTCCTCGCCTCCAGCCGCCCCTGCAGTACCAGCAGCAGCAGCAGTACTGGCCGCCTCAGCAGTACTGGCCGCCTCAGCAGTACCAGCAGCGGCTGCAGCAGTACCCGCCTCGACAGCAGTAGCAGGCAGGTCAGGGCCCGAGGTTACCGGCACCTCCGGCTCGTGCTGCTCCACCAGCTCCGCCAGCACCTCAGGCTCCACGGCAGGCAGCTCCTCCTGCTGGGCAGCAGGATCCAGCATCTCCTCGCGCGTGCTATCACTGCGGCCAGCCGGGGCACTATGCCAACTCTTGCCCCCGGAAGGTGCAGGCGGGACAGCAGGGGCGCCCAGCTCAGCCCAGGGCGCCAGCACAGGGTCGGGTGAACCACGTGACAGCCGAGTCAGCAGCCGAGGCTTCTAACGTGGTTATTGGTACGTTCATGGTCCACTCTCATCCAGCTACAGTGCTTTTCGATACCGGTGCTACTCATTCTTTTATTTCCAAGTCATTTGCCGAGAAGCATGGTATACCAGTTTCTTGTATGAGGACAAGCTATGGTAGTTACCTCACCTGGGGGCCAGATACATACATGTTCTATATGCTCCAGAGTTAGTATTGTCATAAGGGGGGTAGAGTTCCGCACTGGTTTGATCGTCATTGATTCCTCGGGGATAGATGTGATTTTGGGCATGGAGACCCTTACCAGATGGGGAGTCCATATTGATTGTGCTCAGCGGACAGTTCACTTGTCAGCATCTGATGGCCAAGAGGTGACAGTTAGTGCTTCAGAGCCCTCGGGATTTCTTTATTAGACGGAGGCTAGACCCACGGATGGTATTCGCGTGGTGTTTGAATTCCCGGATGTCTTTCCGGATGATTTGCCAGGTATGCCGCCTGAACGCGACATTGAGTTTTCTTTTGATCTCTTGCCTGGCACAGCTCCTATTGCAAAGCGGCCCTGCCGTATGGCACCTATAGAGCATGAGGAAGTTAAGAAGACCATTGATGAGTTGTTAGCCAAGGGCTATATCCGTCGCAGCTTTTCTCCTTGGGCTTTTCCGTTGTTGCTAGTAGATAAGAAGGATGGCTCGAAGAGAATGTGTGTCGATTATCGGGAGCTGAACACAGTTACCATTAAGAACAAGCATCCACTGCCCCGTATCGAGGATCTGTTTGATCTGCTTCGAGGTGCTCGCGTATTCTCGAAGATTGATCTGCGTTTGGGCTATTTTCAGCTGAGGATCCGTCCTGAGGATATTCCGAAGACGGCATTCACCTGCAAGTACGGGTTGTATGAGTACATAGTCATGTCTTTCGGCTTGACTAATGCCCCGGCTTTCTTCATGCACCTGATGAACATGGTTTTCATGGATTATCTGGATGTCTTCGTGGTGATCTTCATTGATGATATTCCGATCTTTTCCAAATCAGAGCCAGAGCATGAAGTTCATCTGACGCTCGTGTTGCAGAGATTGAGGGAGCATCAGCTGTATGCTAAGTTCAGCAAGTGCAAGTTCTGGATTGACGAGGTTCCATTCCCCGGTCATATCATCTCCAAGGGAGGCATTGCAGTTGATCCGAGCAAGGTGAAGGATGTGCTCGAGTGGGAGACACCGCAGATGGTGAAGGAAGTCCGGTCATTCTTGGGCTAGGATATTATCGGAGGTTCATTGAGAATTTCTCCCAGATCGCGAAGCCCTTGACTTCTTTGCTAGAGAAGAATGCGGCATTCATATGGACAGATGAGCGTCAGATGGCATTTGATGAGCTGAAGAAGAGGTTGACTATGGTGCCAGTCCTTACTCTGCCAGACCAGAGCAAGAGGTTCACGGTGTACTGTGATGCTTCGAAGGATGGTCTTGGTTGTGTTCTGATGCAGGAGGGCAGAGTGATTGCTTATGCTTCACGGCAATTACGTCGGCATGAGCTGAACTATCCCACTCATGGTCTTGAGTTAGCCGCAGTTGTGCATGCTCTGAAGATTTGGAGGCATTACTTGTATGGGCAGCAGTGTGATATCTACACTGATCACAAGAGCCTCAAGTATATTTTCACGCAGAATGAGCTGAACATGCAGCAGAGGAGATGGTTAGAGCTGGTCAAGGACTACGACCTGGAGATTCACTATCATCTGGGTAAGGCCAATGTTGTGGTAGATGCTTTGAGCAGAAGAAGCTATGTCAACATGGCCGTTGCTTTCCAGATGCCTCAGGAGTTATGTGAGGAGTTTGAGCAGTTGAGTCTGGGTTTCTTGCATCATACTTTGAGTGCAGCATTCGACGCAGTGCCCACTCTAGAGGCAGAGATCCGGCAGCACCAGAAGGAAGATGAGAAGCTGCAGGAGATCCGTGAATTGCTCAAGAAAGGCAAGGCTCCTCATTTCAGAGAGGATGATCAGGGTATCTTGTGGTACAAGAACCGGATCTGTGTGCCAGATGTGAAGGATCTCAGAAAGTTGATTTTGAGTGAGGCTCATGATACAGCTTACTCTATTCATCCGGGCAGTACCAAGATGTACTATGATCTCAAGGAACTCTTCTGGTGGTATGGGATGAAGCATTCAGTGGTAGAGTACGTGGCTATTTGTGACACCTGTTAGCATGTCAAGGCTGAGCATCAGAGGCCAGCAGGTCTACTACAGCCATTGAAGATTCCAGAGTTGAAATGGGAAGAGATCACTATGGACTTCATTGTTGGGTTGCCTCGTACTCAGAAAGGGTACAACTCCATATGGGTAGTAGTGGATTGTTTGATGAAGGTTGCTCACTTCATTCCAGTGAACACTACTTACTCCGGTGCTAGACTTGCAGAGTTGTACATCTCTCGTATTGTCTGTTTGCATGGTGTGCCCAAGAAGATCAGATCATATCTGATAGAGGATCTCAGTTCACTTCACGGTTTTGGGAGCAGCTCCATGATTCGTTGGATACGAAGCTGCGCTTCAGTACCGCCTATCATCCTCAGACAGATGGGCAGACAGAGAGAACCAACCAAGTGTTGGAGGATATGCTGAGAGCCTGTGCTATTCAGTATGGTACTAGTTGGGATAAGTGCCTGTTGTATGCTGAGTTCTCCTACAACAACAGCTACCAGGCCAGTCTGAAGAAGTCTCCCTTTGAGGCATTGTATGGCAGAAAGTGCAGGACTCCTCTTTATTGGGATCAGATTGGTGAGAAGCAGCTCTTTGGCCCTGACATTATAGTAGATGCAGAGCAGATGGTACAGGCTGTGCGGGAGAATCTGAGGATTGCGTAGAGTAGGCAAAAGAGCTATGCAGATGGCAAACGGAGGGACCTGACCTTCAGCGTTGATGATTATGTATATCTGAAGGTGTCCCCGATGAGAGGAATCCACAGGTTTAATGTGAAGGGGAAGTTAGCACCTCAGTATATTGGTCCATTCAAGGTGCTAGAGAGGAAAGGTGAAGTCGCTTATCGCCTGGAGTTGCCTACCAACCTCTCCGGGGTTCATGATGTCTTCCATATTTCTCAGCTGAAGAAGTGTCTGCGAGTACCTGAGGAGCAGGCACCACTGGATGTGTTAGATGTGCAGGAAGATCTGACCTATACTGAGCATCCGGTGAAGATTTTGGAGACATCAGAGAGGGTTACACGGAACAAGCGCATCAAGATGTGCAGAGTTCAGTGGAGTCATCACAGTGAAGCTGAGGCTACATGGGAGCGAGAAGATGAGCTGAGAAAGACATATCCAGATCTCTTTGCTAGCTAGTCCAGCTGAATCTCGGGGACGAGTTTCCTATAAGGGGTAGGGTTTGTAACACCCTAATTTAAATTTCAGCATTTAATAAAAAATTTAATTGGCTTTATTTAAATTTCTAAGGTTTTATATGCTTAGACTTCCATTTAAATTAATTTTCTCTCACAAGTAATTAAATTTTTTTAGGTTAAACTTGTTGTTGCATTCATACTGGTGCATTATTTTATTTGTTTGAGTGTGGTTTGAATTCAAATAGGTTTAGTTTGGTTTGTATTAGAAATAGAAAAGAAAATGAAATAGAAAAGGAAGACCCAACCCAAAAATACCCAGCCCAATCCCGCGCACGCAGCCCAGTCCAGCACCAACCCGGCGGCCCACTAGATCAAGATCCAATCTGATCTGAGCCTATAGATCAAGATCCAACAGCCTACACCCAAAGATACCGGTTCGCTCTGGCATATTTGCTAAAGAGCACCTGGTTTTCCCTGAAACAACCCGCGGTCCAGCTGTGTTCAAAAATATTCACAGATCGGCCCAGAATCTTGCACGGACCCCCCCTGAGCTTTCCAGTTTTTGGTTTCGCAGTCCAGCCTTGGTATTTTTGCGCGTTAGACCCTAGATCTACCCTTTAATTATGTTTAGGCCCTCGGTTTTTGCACAGAACCCCTAGAACTTTCAATTTTCTCACAGTTTAGTCCCTGGATCTTGTTTTAGGCCTAATTTTCGCGTTCTAGCTCCGTTTTAGGTGTTCTTTATGTCCACAGCAATCATTGTAACGCGTAGAATAGTTTTAGCATAGTTTTGTTTGCTGTTTTTATGTATTGTTGTACTGTTTCTTAGTGTTTGCTCTTATTTGCATGTATGTTTATATTGTTGTCTTGTTTCTAGCCATGTGTTCGTGAGTAGACGTTGAGCTACCGGAGGAGCCCTAGTACCAGTACCCAGAGCAGCCACCACCTTCTGAGTAGTTTGAGCAGTAGGAGCAGTTTGAGGAAGGCAAGTATAACATGAACATCACCTATCACTTTTAAAATACAATTTCATATTGCATTTTAATACTGTATGCCTATAAGGACTATTCCTAGCCACTTTATATCCTTTATATATATATATATATATATATATATATATATATATATATATATATATATCTCCTGTGGGTTGCATTTTGGTTAGTTGTGCTAGGTTGCTGCGCTATAACACACTTGGTCCTTTTTAATTAATTTGATTAATGGTATATGCAACTTAATTCTGGGAGTGGCCCGGTTGAGTGGCTCACGTCTCGTTAAAAATTGGTTTTTGTTAGAAACATGGTTTAGGGGGCCAGCACGGTGCTTAGTGCTGGGTTGGCCACTCTCCATAAGGACCGGTTCATAGAGCGACAACCTGGGACAACAGCGCTACCACAAGACTGGAATGGGACAGTCTTGGCATAATAATTAGGTATTTTTGGTTTGGAGTATCTTACCTGTGGGGCAGGGGAGGTAAGCTTCTATGGCCCTCGTACTGAGTGGCCTCGTCTGTGCTCCGTGTCTTGACGCCCACTAGACCTGCTCCATAGTCGCCGATCCACCATCGTGGTTACTCCTTACCAACGAGATTCTTTGTAAAGGCCTCGTAGTGTGCTTGCTAGCCATCTCACCTACGGAAGTGTGATGAACAACTAGCGTAGCCCACGACTTGTGGGTAAAGATGTGCAACCTATGCAGAGTGTAAAACTGGTATACTAGCCGTGCTCACGGTCATGAGCGGCACAGATCCTCCTTTTGATTAGTGGGGTTATATTCCTTTCGTTAGGAGGGTTTCCCCGGGTGGTTGGTTTGGTTGGTTCTCAGTAGTGTCATAAATTAATTCTGATTAATTACTATGTAATTGGGGTATGGTAACTCATCAACTTGTTGTAATTAGCTTTAATAAAATTTTGCCAAGATTAAAAGCTAATGCAGTTAAGTCAGCCAACCTTAGAGCCTCATAGTTTGTGTTATACTTGTTGAGTACGAGTTGTGTACTCACCCTTGCCTCCTCTACACTTTTTCCTCTTGTTCTTTTGGGGATACTCTACTGCTGCTCAGATCCTGCCGACGCGAGGGAGTTCACCCAGAGCTACCAGGAGTACGAGGACTTCTAGGCGTTCGTCTCCCAGTCGACGTCCCTGTGGCGCCCTGCTTAGCTTCCTATGAGAGTTATCGTATATGTTTTGCGCTTCCGCATACTCTGTATCAGCATTTTGTCATTATTGTAATAAATAACATTCGTATTCGTTTTATTATATCTTTTTACGTGATATGTGCTGTGATATACTGTTCATTCTGTTGTATATACGTGTGACTTGATCCTGGCACGCATATGATTGCTCGGTTTATGTCCTTTTATAAACCGGGTGTTACAGTATGCGCGCGCGCCGAGGCGGCAAGTGGGCACGACTGTGCATCGGGGACGGGACGGGGCAGGGGCGCTGGTGGGGGGGGGAGGCGGCTTCCAGGGAAGGTGCGGCGTGTAGGTGAGGCGCGACGTGCAGGCTACAGGGGAGCCTCGGCGCAGAGAAGGAGAGAGGGAGGGAGAAGGAAGGAAGAAGGAGAAAGAGAAAAAGAAAAGGGAAAAAAGAAAAAAGAAAAAGAAAGGGGGGGGGGAGAGAGGTGCCGGCGGGATTCGCGGCGGCGGTCGGTCCGGAGCGCGACGACAGTTGCGAGCAGCGGCAGCTTCGGTGGGAAGCGACGCACGCAGAAAGAGGAAGAACAGCGAGATGAGGCGGTGATTGGTACGGGTGTCGGAATGGCGGATCGCCGGGAAAGATTTCGGAACATTTGGAGTTTGGACAGAAAAAGATTTAGAACGATTTGAGCCTAATGACGAAAAAGATTTTGAAAACGATTTTTAGCGAGTGATTTGTCTTGGTAGATTTTCGAGATGTTACAGTGGGATAAACTAGCACATGAGTCATCACAACTTTCTCCCACCATGCAGAATTAGCACTATGCCAACTTTACCCCATCATGCGGGTATTATTTCATACTTTTCCAGACATAAATGTCAGAATTGGCTCATATCAAATTCAGAAATAAATCTGAATATTCCATGACACACATGCTTAATCTGACGTTGGTCAAATTAAACAGGTATGACTTGTCACAACTTTGAATGAACTCAAAATGAATTCTTCTTGATAGAGAGTACATAAGAGACATTTCTCAAAATGATCTCTTATTGCTCTATCTTCTTTTTTGGATCAACATCCATAAGTACATTTCTTTTCAAGCCATTCTTAAAGAGAATACACTTTCTCATGCGATGGTCTTCTTTCTTTCTGAGTCACAGGTACTCAGTTCATTTTCTTTTGTCCCTTTAAGAAGGACTACATGCAAAAATTGTCAGAAAAGACAATAATTAAAACTTTTAAGTTCCATTCTATATCACCGTTGGGCAGAAATAGAATAAAACATGTTTCTTTTACATTAATTCCACATCACCATTGGGCAGAAACGGAATTAATGTGTGAAAAACTCAATTAACTTTAAAACCATATATATCTGCTCCTCAAAATTAAATTCTCCTGTTGGTTCGAATTTAATTACAGGATAATCAACTTTATTGCAGCGAAAAATAGAAAAATACATTTTTTCTAGTTTAAGAGTAGTGCTTTATCTATTCTCTAAAAAATGGTACATTGATGCAACATTTACCAGAGACTTTAAACTTTTAAACTTTAAGCTATAACTCATAAAATTATAATATTGTTATCATCAACGTTGGTCAGAAAATAACAATACCATAATTGACTTTAATTTCTTCTTCTTTGAGAATTATCTTTGAGACTTCAAATGGCATTAAAATACCAAAACTCAATTTTGACTTTAAACAGCGGAAGCTTTTCTATCTTTAAGCTTTAAATGTATCTTTTACCCACAAAGAAAAATCATCTAAGACTTTTAAACTATCCTTTCAATTAAATTTTCTCATTGGTTCCGACTTGATTGTAAGATAGCGGAAATCTTTGTATTTCTTTATAGCAGCGGAAAACTTTTCTTTCTTTTCAGAGAGAGTACTTTGTAATATTTTCTCTCTAAATAATTTATCTCGTTTGTTCAAAATTGAATAGAGATAAAACGGTACAAAACTTACTCAAAGTAAGCTCTTTAATCATGCTCTTAAAAATAATTCTCCCATTGGTTTGAATTAAAACTAAGAGTAACAACTTTAAAACTTTACAGCGGACACATGTAAAATTCTATTATGTAATCAGAAGCATCATTGCACATTTTCTCTCTGAACAAGATACACGTTGGTGTAAACTTGAATAGAAATCAAATTCATCAAAAAATGGCCTCTGAATATTGAGAAATTTACTCTTTCTTACTGTGTACGCGGCCCAGCTCAGGGATTCGGCCCGTGGCCTGCTCAGCTCTCTCCCGCGCCCCAGCCCGAGCAGCCGTGCGGCTATCCCAGCGGCGTGGGCAACTCGGCCCAGCTCTGCGCAGCCCGTTCCGCCCGTCAGCCTTCATGGGCCTGGAGCCCGCAAGCCAGCGGCCCAGCCGCCAAAAATGGCCCAGTGGCGCTCACCCTCCACCCGACTCGATCTCGGCCGTCCGATGCGATCGGACGACTGAGCGTGATTCTCGAAGTGGCAAAACGGCCGAGCACAGCCCCCAACCCTAGCTCTCATTCCGTTCATCTTCTCTGTCTCACGCAGCTCTCCCGAGCCGGGTCCGGCGGCGGCGCCGCCGGCGGCTCTCGCCGGAGCATCCGTGAGCTGCGGCCGCCTGCCAGCGACCTCGAGCCCCTTCTGTTTCTCTTCTTTTTCTCTATCGCGCTCTCCTCTCTTTTCTTTTTCTTCTCTGCGCACCGAACGCCGGCCTCCTTGCGCGGCACGTGCGCTCGCCTACACACGGGCGCGCCGCCGTCGAGCGGTCTGGCGTCGGTGCCCCGGCCCACGCGCGCACGGGACAGGGTGGCGCGCCGGCGAGCTTTGGTGGTCCACTTTTCTTTCCCACCGTGCGGTGGTGAAGCACCGCCAAGCCGGCAGCTCTAGTTGCATCCCCGTGCAGCGGAGGCCGGCAGCGATGTGGGTAGGTATGTCTCGTCGCCTCTGTGTTGCTAGGGTTAGGGTTTGGTTCTTTGATGTTTGATTCAACTTTGCATCTTCCGATTCACATCGAAATGATGTTGGCTTTCAAATCCTCCACACCAGCTAGGGTTTGGGGTTCATTTCCTTTTCGATCCATGATCGATTTTCCTTTTCTTTTCCTCTGTTTCTTTTGATTCGAGCACGAATCCTTCTTTCCCACAACTAGATCTAATCTCTAGATCGGCTCTGATGCCAATGTTAGAACAACTTTTGGATCCCTAGGAGTAGATCGATTTGGATAAACTTAAACAGAGGAAAAACATTGCTAATACCAGCCACCATCTTCCATGAAGCCGTTGACGACGCAGAGGCGCATGACGGCGGCGTGGTGCAGTAGCCCGTGCCGGTGGCGTAGAGGACGATGATGTGGCCGTGGTGGAGCTTCCCGCCGCTTCAGCACATCCCCGATCGGCTAGGGTTTCTGTTGGTGGGAGCATCAGGGCGACGAACTTTGGACCCCATGCCACTGACCCCCACCTCTTCCTTTTATATGTGTGCTGCGCGACGGGGGCCCACCAGCCTTCCACGGGCTGGGCGCCCCCGATCAGGGCGCGAGTCAAGGCCCGTTTGGTCCGTTGGTCCAAACGGTGGAGATCAACACTAACAAAACTAAGCTTCATCACAATCCAATGAGATTACAGATCATTCCTGCAGCATCTTTTCACCCATGTGTAATGATTGGTAAGATATTACAGTAAGTTCAAAGGATGATACTGCAAAGCATATGGTGTGAGCTTACAGTACCCCTAAATTTGCGCTAGTCACCAAAAAAGCTAGATATTGTGAGATTCGCCAAAAAGCCATGAATGACCACTAGGCCACCAGCATCCTCCAGAATGACCTGCCAATGCCCCAGGCATGTTCCCACCATTGCAGTAGCAAACTAGCAATCATGGCAGACCATTTCCTCACCACCCTATTAGAGATAATATCATTCTGATGATCATTCCCTTATGATATTGTCACCCATGTGTTGCAGTTGGTAAGATAACACTTGGTCCCCAGGATGACACCAGAATGTGAATAGTGAGCTTATAATGCCCTTGACTTTGCAGCTGCAACCGAAAAAACTGGGAATC
This sequence comes from Panicum virgatum, assembly GCF_016808335.1. Taxonomy (NCBI): domain Eukaryota; kingdom Viridiplantae; phylum Streptophyta; class Magnoliopsida; order Poales; family Poaceae; genus Panicum; species Panicum virgatum. The sequence continues at coordinate 42,750,786 of NC_053149.1, read as the reverse complement.
AAAACAGGTTTAAATAATTGTTACAAATAATAGCAAGATACAGTTTCTTCTATAACCTACAAACAGGACACAATACGAAAATGTGAAACTCAGCCAAAAAAAGTGCTTATGAAGACATAGTCTCATCTGTCAAATTGAATACCATTTGTGCTAAAGCTCATGACATATGTAATCATCTAAATACTGCTGTGGTCACCAATTTTAGAATATTCACTAGAAAATTGCCGAAACGTTCAAAAAGCAATGCAATGTACAGACTAACAAGCGCCCAAAGTCTTGCTATAGCAAATGGTAACATATAGATAGTCGCAACATCTGAGAACAAATGTAATGAAAAATGTATTTATTTGATCTTTGTTCAACTCAAGAAGATGGCACTGACATGGCCATGCAGAATTGTAGCACAACTCAAATTCAGGGTTCATAAGGTCCGAGAAAAATTCAAGGTTCCTAGATATTCCAACAATACAATAGTACAGCTTTAAATGCTGCAGTTTATACCACATGCAGCAATCAAAAACATCTGGGCAGATGTAACCATTACATGAGCCCAACTCATTGAACTAATCAGATGCCTCTTTAATAGCTCCTGATTCTTTTCTGCTTTCCAGTGCTGATATCCTCCTATTTAGGGCTTCATAATGCTTTTCAGAAGTTTCCTTAATTTCCTCCACCTGGAAGTAAACACACCAACCCTTAGCCACTAGTCAAACACGATACAAATTAAAAATAGTCCAGTCCAAAATGTTATGTTGAACTACTAGCCTCAGGAGCCAAAACAGACAAAAATAGTACTTCCATCATGAGATTGCGATAGGGGGGATTAAACTAGTCACGCTTAAGGCAGAACCAGAGGTCCAGGGCATGTTAAACGCTTGGTCGAGTAATTTTTACATGTACTCTGCTTTTCTCTTTTGGACATAGTGTCCATGTAATCCGCCTGTACATATCCCCTTTTATACCAAAAAAGGTAGTGGTCTCCCCTGCCGTTCGCCTAAAAAATCCTAACAGAATTTAACCTACAAACTCAAGAATATATAGTTACTTTGCTATTTATATACAGATGCCTATGCCAAAGTTAGAGCTAAAGTAAGTTGAGGTGCAACTGCTGTTTCTGACTCCATAGGCGCTTAGTTACATAATCATCTACTTATGATAATTAATAGCACGCCACAAATCAAGTTGGAAAAACAAGTAATGCAATTCACCAGTGCATATAACACATAAGAAGCTTGATCAACCTTAATAGCTAGTGGCCTAGTGCAATGGGCAGACATAAGATAGTAAGATACGCAGTGTATAGTCAGCATGATATTATGTTGATGCTATCATGATATAACCAGCATGATGAGTGCCAAATTCCTTTCACCAATACTGCCCCTAAGGATTCATAGCTTGGCCACAACCATGTGACCCAACACCAAGGTATAATTTGAAATGACATGCACAATTCCTTGATGAGATTGACTACGGAAGTGGCAAGTATCAGCACCATACATACATGTGTATAATGCATGGAGTACCTACATCTTTTTTGCAACCGTGTCGGAGCACATTTTTCAATAAGAGGAAAGAGGAGTCGTTACCAGTACAACTGAGCCCAGGAACATGGGTCCAAAGCTCAACACACACCATGAGAAAGGATGAATATACTACATGGCAAACAATTGGCGACCCTGCGCTCAGCCAAGGGAAGTAGTGAAAGGTCAGAATATGATTCATGTTATATAAATTGATCTCTAATTAAGACAGCATCTGAAATTATTAATGTGTCGTAGCAAACTCTGGATAAAGTTCTGGCTTCTGGAATAAACACGTACAAGGATCAATCATAACCTACAGGTTACATTTCCCTTGAGTCTTGACCAGGCCGTGGTCTGAATTCAATTTAGTCCGCCTCAATCCCAGGAACAAGCCGATGTGGCCTTTCCATCAAGAGCAACACGAACAAAATGGTGAAAGGCTTGACCACCTATTTAGTCGAACCAGATCACGGTATGTGGGCATCGGGAAGGAAACCAGAGGCGCCTAATTTAGCGAGAAGTGTCAAGTGCGCAAAGAAATGGGGATGAACGGGCGATTAACCAGATTAGCCCCCGAGAATCAGAGCGGAGGCAAAGTGGCTCGATTGGTTCTTGGGGGTGGACTCACCCGCCGGAAGATTGTGGTGCGGACAAGGAGATGGTCTTTGAAGAGGAGGAAGAAACCCGCCGCCGACGTCGCCGCGGCGCCAGCCGCGAACGACGACAGCCGCACCCGCCAGAGGTACCCCATCCCTCTCTCTTTCCGCCGCTGCTTTGCTCGCCGGAGACGAAGACGACAGGCAGGGAGGTCACAGCCCACGATTCGCAATCTGCATCCTCAATGAATGGGCTCGGTATAAAGAGGAGGAATATTGAGTGGGCCTCCAAACATTCGGCCCAGCCCAAACTCTTTTCAGTTTTTTTGAGATAAAATACACCAAAAAAAACTGCAAGCGGATAAAGTAACTCTCGCCTCGGCCAGGGAGCGTGGGGGTCGTGGCGAGCCCTGCCGCGGGCGAGGAGGCGACCGGGAAGCATAATCGCCGCGGGAGCAGGGCACTGGTGGCGCCCGGCACGGTGGTATTCGCCGAGGTGCTCGGCTGGACGCTCAGTGGGCGGCCGCTGCTGTCGGCGCGACGGCTCTTCCGGCGCCTCGCGTGGCACCGCGCCAGGCAGGTTTAGCCCTCCTCGTGTTTCCTTATGCTCTCCCATCTGACATTGCTGAGGCCTGAGGGCTGACGCCGAGCAGATAGCTCTCTATTCATGATACTGCGTGCGATTCCAGGCGTTAGTGCATCAATCGTGTGTGTTTAATTTTGCCAGACAGAATATGCAACTCGATGAGCCGATTGAGGTTAAAATTTACGAGTGGAACACCGGGGGTCTACTGACAAGAATCGAGGCAAGGGATCCTTCCCCCTTTTATCTGTTGTTGATGCATCTGATCATTAAGTTATTGCTGTTCAAGGCTAAGATTTAGGCCAACTTAATTTCAGGGGTTGAGAGCATTCCTTCCTAAAGTTGAGCTTATGGATAGGATAGGTACATTTACAGACTTGAAAAACAAAATAAGGACCATTTGGAATTAGTACTGTTAATGCCTAAATCATCGTTCAATTAGTGAGGCATATGGCCTTTTATGATGATATTAAGCTACATGGCTTGTTATTTCTTGGCAACAGGTTGGCTGCAGCATTCGTGTGTGCATTGCAAGGCTCGATGAAGAAACTAATGACCTGATAATTAGTGAGAAGAAAGCATGGGTTAGTACCATGGTTCTTACGGCGGTAAGGCGAGGCGTGGCGACTCACCCCCTTCCAGACGCCTAGGCGAGTATGGCGCGCGGCGAGGCGGCGCCATACACATGCCTTAATCTAGATGGAGTAACACAAACATACCTCCACTACTCCATCTCCAGGACTCTAATCTCCAGTACTCTAATCTCTAATCTGAGCACACACTAATAAACTAGTAAAAGCATGGCAGAAACAATAATCAAAACAGAGGCACAGATCACAAAGGCACAGCCGCATAGATCAATAAAATAACTAAAGGTTAGGCAAAGAACAGATCCACAAGGTCACCATCCACAAGGACGGCGGGGAACAGAAAAATAGATCCGACCTTTTCTTCTCATCCTTTTCACTGCTGCCCCCTTCCCCGAGCTCCCTCCTTCCCCGAGCAGAGGCCGGACGGCGGGGACCGGACGGGCGGAGCAGGGGTCGGATGGCGCGGAGCAGAGGGCCGGACGGCACGGAGCGAGGTGAAGGAAGAGCAAAGAAGGGGAGAAAAAGAGAAGATATACCTCTGGGCAGCAGCAGAAGGTCGGAGGTCACGGAGCAGTAGAAGGTCGGAGGTCACGGAGCAGCAGGAGGTAGAGTAGAGCAGCAGCAGGTCGGAGGTCACGGAGCAGCAGCAGGAGGTCGGAAGCCGCGGAGATGCAGGCGGGCGACGGCTCAAATTGGCGGAGCGGAGGTCAGAGGCTGCGGAGCAGAAGCAGGACGCTCGAATCGGCAGAGGAAGGAGCGGCAGGCCGCGCGCCGCCGGAATCCAGGTGCCGCCGCCGCCCTCTTCTCTCCCCCCTCTCCTCTCTTTCCTCCTCTCTGTTTTGGCGCGCTGCAGGGTTGGGGGCTCCCGCGCGGGGGTATAGGCGTCGCGATTTCCCGCGCGCCCGCGCCCTGACCCCTCCCCCGCGCGCGCATCGCGCCGTGCCCTTTTTTTCCCGCGCGCCTCTGCTTTTCGCTCGTGCGGCGTCCGCCTCGCCATGTCCGACGCCTAGGCGACGCCATATCCAGAAAAGGCGTGGCGGGCGAGACGCCTCGATTGGAAACTCGCCCCGACGCCTAGGCGACGACTAGGCGACGCCGTGAGAACCATGGTTAGTACATTGACTCGTCTCCATAAATTACAACTATGGTTAAGTAAAAAATCAGATTACACGTGTTTGTAAGTTGTGATGATCAAGTACCAAAAATACTAATTGAAATTTAGCACAATCAGATATATTGGTGAGACGCACCGAATTGTGTACATGGAGAGTATGTCATTTATTTCTGGGGCTTCATCTGTTGAGGCTGTGTACTGAATGCCATCACACTTACCCTAATCATCAATCATAAGTCAGCTTCTTGACATTGCATGTTTATGCTACAAAATCAATTGCCCAAGCTAATATACCCCTTCTTTCCCCCAGTGATATTGGTTACTTCTGTTATAAGGTGATTGCATGACACTGGATATAGCAAATTAAATTCTGTTTTACTCCTTTCTCAAAAGAAGTCCCATTTATCTGCAAGCTATTAACACTGCCAAGTGCCAAAGATATCATGACAATTAATGTACTGATACACTCGATTTCTGATCATCAGGAAATGACTTATCTTAGAGAAGGAACTCTCCTACAAGGAAGTGTTCGCAAAATTTTTCCATATGGTGCACAAGTTAGGATTGCTGGGACAAACAGAAGGTACGAGATGGAACTCACAAGACTAAATGCACTTATGCTTTTACTTGGTTCTTTCTTTTTTGAATTTGCGATCGAGCATAAGCTAAAAAAGTGTGTGTTTCCCTTATAAGCTAAAGGGTGCAGCTAACATATACGCATTTAATTATTTGCAGTGGATTATTGCACATATCAAACATTAGTAGAGGTCGTGTTTTGTCAGTAAACGATGTCCTAAAGATAGATGATGAGGTAAAAGTTCTCGTGATCAAGTCAAATGTCCCAGACAAAATCGCACTGAGGTAACCTGACCTCACACTGGCATTGGCTCTATTTAGTTGTGAACTAACTGTTGTATTGGTTTCAATTTTGCTGAATACTGCCTTTTTTTATGAGATTTGGTCACCATATGTGTTAGAGTACTGAAACTTATTTTGCTGCTTAATCAACAGCATAGCGGACCTCGAGAGTGCACCTGGTTTATTTCTTTCAGACAGAGGTTATATACTGAGTTGCACTCTAGTCTAGTTATACATTCAATCTCTTTGATGAATCTCCCTCCTGTGTATGCTTTCTTATTATCATTCGTCTTGTCCTGATGCAGAAAGTGTTCTCGGAAGCTGAGGAAATGGCGAAGAGATACAGGGAGCAACTTCCAGTTATATCTCAGAACACCATGTTAGATGATAGCCTTCCAGGAGAAACGCTACCATTTGATGACGAAGCTAAACTGTACGCGAACTGGAAATGGTTCAAATTTCTGCATCATAACAAACCTGGTGACAACAGCAGCTGGGATCTGCCATAGTTTTCAGGAAATCATGGGTCATGTCCAAGAGTATGGCACCTAAGGTTGCAAAACAAATATCTGGTAAAGCGTTGATCATGCAAAAGCTGAACCATGACTGGAGAATCTGGTGAAGTCAAATACGACCACTGGTGCTAACGCGCCACCTCGGTAACCCAGCATCAATCTTGGAGAAGAATCTTTTTGGCGTAAATTTTTAGAAAAGAATCTTACTATTTCGGATCACTAAATAAAGTCTATTTATAAAACTTTTTGCACGGATGGGTTGTAAATCGCGAGATGAATCTAATGAGCCTAATTAATCCATAATTAATTTATAATTAACAGATGATTACTGTAGCATCATTATTGCAAATCATGAATTAAGTAGGCTCATTAGATTCATTTCGTGATTTACAACCCATCCGTGCAAAAAAAATTGCAAATAAATTTTATTTAGTACTCCATGCATGTGTCCAAACATTTGATGTGATGTTTTTGAGTGTATTATTTTGGGATGTAAACAAGGCCTGAAGTACTGAACAGCAACAGGCAACGTCATCCGGCAGCCAGAGGGGGAGAAGTGACCAGGAAAAAAAAACAGGCAACGTCATCGGGTGTGAAATGCTCGTCTTTCAAATTGCGTTCACTTCTAGCCCATGTTGTACTATAACTTCACCTGTTTGTATAAAATGCTTCGTTGCATTCGTATTCCGTCAAAACGAGTCAGAGCTCTCGTTGCCAAGCACACGGATCTGTCCATGAAATAGATTCCGGAATTTTGGCAAAATATGTTAGGTAGCATCATCGATCGGCCCTGTTTGGATTCATCGGCTGTTTTTTTTAGCTCCCTCTGCAACTATTCCAAATAGTTATAGAAGAGCCAAACAGAAGGGTTATTTCTAGACTATTTGCAAATAGTCCACCTTAAAAATCTACCAAGAGGTGCTATTTGGAGCTATTTCACATGAGTCTTCCTGATTCTCTCTTTCTCTCTTTTGAAAAAGCGGCAGCCACACGATTGGAAAAGTACTTTATGAGCTAAATAGCCCTCGGATCCGAACACCTCAAATGTTATTTCATTGAATAACTATTTTCTTAGTCTAAACTTAGCCCTCAAAATAACCCTTGACTATTTCTCCAAACAGAGATGATGATCTAAACCTGTGGAAGTGGTGTTTGTGGGCGCGCGTGTGCAAGGGAAGGGAGCATGTGGATTATGAACGCTCTACCAAGCCAAACATGACTGTCAGGCAGTCATCAGAGTGAAGTCTGATGCGGAGCGCTGCGTATCTTTTGTGAAGCACTCCCTCCGTTCCAAAAGAATGCAACTCACATTTTCGAAGGAGTCAGCATTTAACAAGTTCCAAAAAAAAAGGAGTCAGCATTTAACTAAATTTATCCAAAACGATATTAACACTTATATTACAAAATAAGTATTATTAAATTAATTATATAATTTATTTTCATGCTAAATCTGATATAAACTGTCGGTGTTTCGGTCACCGGCTAGTGAATTTAGCGGCCGCGCTTCTCCGTGGCTCGATGGCTAACAGACAAAGATGAGGATTTAGATTGGTTCCGGCAATGGACCTACATCCGGTAAAAGGGTGGTGTTCTTTGTGTTCCTCACGTTCTAATGCTGGGTACTTACAATGGGGCGCTTGCAAGCGGTGTGTTTGTGTGTGGTTTCAAGAGAGAGGTAAGAAGGCCCGGGTCCGCCTGATATTGTTGGCAGGCTAGGCTACATTGCATGAGAAAAGAGGGTTCCTCACCTCCTGGAAACAGTGTCCCTGGGCGAGCTCGGCTGTTCCACACGTGTCCTGTCTAGGGCCCTCTGGTCGATCGTGCTCCCCAATCCAAAGTCATGTTCGCCCGGATTGTAGTGTCGTCTCCCGTCTGACATGTCCTCAGGCCTGCGCCCCGCCCCCATGGCAGGGGATGGCGCCGTCGTACTTGTGGCACGCCCTCATCCTGATCCGCCGGGAGGGTTTCTGGTTTGGTCGACACGGGTTAGGCCGCTCGCACCGGAATTTTTTTAATTTAATTTTTTTAATCTAATATTTTAATAATAACTCATGCAGATCTAAATTTCCAAAAACTAGCCCTTTTGGTCGCGCCAAGCTCCGTGGCGCGAAGAGTCGCGCCACATGCTTTGGCGCGACTAAGCTGCCACGCTGGAACGCCCGCGGCCAGGCAGCTGACGTGGCAAAGCTGAGTCGCGCCACATGCATTGGCGCGACTCAGCCTGATACACATTGGGCCCAACAAGGAACCCTAGCCCACCTTTCTCTTTTCTATTTGTGTCTCCTTTCTTTCCTTGGAGCCGTCGGCCGTCGCCTCCCTGGGCGGGTGCGGAGGGCGCGTCGCCCGCTGCCTCCTCTGGGACGCCGCGGAGGGGGCTTCGCCCGACGGTGCCCCTTGCCTCCTCTGGGACGCAGCTCTCCCCCGCCGGCCAGTCCGCGCTCAAGGCGCACCTCCTCACCACGCTCCAGTCCGACCCCCCGAAGCCCATCGTGAAGAAGGTCTGCGACGCCATCTCCGAGCTTGCCGCCTTGCTGCTGCCGCCGCCGCCGGGAGTGGACCTCCTCCCCCTCGCCTTCCCCTCCGGCGACGCCTCCCCGGTTTGTCCTCCCCATCCGGCACCCTAACCTGCCTACAACCGCCAGCCATGGCGCCTGCAGATCTGATGCCACCCCTGCCCCTCGCCCCCTCCTTGCAGGACCTCGTCGGCCACTCCGGGCTCCCTGCAGGTCGGCGCCCCCGGCTGCCCTGCAGGCCGACTGGTCGCCTGGTCCCTGGAGGCCGGCGCCCCCTGCTGCCTGCCTGGAGGCCGACGCCCCCTAGATCCTGCTCCCTCTGAAGGTTTGTTCAAAATTGTAGTCTATATGGTACATGATTTTGGCCATATCATTGATTATTGATGCACTTTATTACTTTGTCTGTAATCTGTGGAACAATTGAACTATAAAGAGTAATGAGGATATTGCTAAGAAAAGCTTCAGTTAAAGCTAAGAAAAGAAATAAGTTGGGTGATGCTCTTTTGTATGATTGTCTTTGTCAAATTCATTGAGCGGGATAGTTTCTTTTAGGTGGATGAGAATGACATAATCGAGACTTTCATGAACTAGTATGTTTGAAGTATTTGTATTTAACTGTTGAATTTAAGATTTGGAATGTAATTTATGTTCTTGGTAATTGAATTTCTCGGTAAAGTTTAAATTTTATTACTGAATTATATAAGGATTATACCTAATTGCAAGTGGAAAAAATGCAATGAACTAGTTCATTGATTAGCATATTCCCTAATCTTGGTCAAGTATGATTTTTTTTTCATTTGAGCTTAAGGACCATGGCCTTTGATTGTATCTGTGTTAATCATTTTGAAAAAAATGTGATCTTTGATTTTTGTTTGTTTTTGAATATAGATGGCACAGCACCCACGGTATCCCCTCCTACAAATGGTTTATGATGAGCGGCACCGTGGCAAGATACTAGAGGAGCCTACGGAGGTGAGGTGAACTTGTGATTGAATTTTTTTGTATGTAATTACTAATTCGACTTTAGTTGATTACAATGTTGACTGATATGTTTGTAGTTTTTGAGGCCTCTACGTCCCCGCCTTCACAAGACTCACACTTGGGACGATAGGTACGCACCGTACCTTAAACGGGCTGGATTCCTCCCGTTGGCGTGGTTGGTCAAGGATGGGCTCCCCAGGATGGATAATGCAGCTCTGACAGCACTTGTTGACCGATGGAGGCCTGAGACACACACATTCCACCTTCCTGCCGGTGAGATGACCATTACACTACAAGATGTGGCTATGCTCTTTGGACTTCGTATAGATGGAAGAGCTGTGACCGGGAGCATATGTCCAAATGGATGGAGAGATAGAGTGGAGTTGTTGTTTGGAGTGCACCCACCTAAACCACCAGAAGACACGAAGGACAAGAAGCCTACAGGAGTGACGTCAGCATGGTTGTCCGATCATTTTGGTACGCCACCTCCAGCTCATGCTCCGGCAGGGGTGGTTGCTAGGTTCGCCCGAGCGTGGCTATGGCAATTGGTCGCAGGGTTTCTATTCCTGGATTCGAGCGGGAACACAATCTCGTGGATGTGGTTAGAACTAATTGGTCAGGAATAGGACAACATTGGCAGTTTTAGCTGGGGAAATGTAGCACTTGGATGGTTGTACCATCAGATGTGTGATGCGTGTAGGCGGAGCGGAGATAATGCAAGCCTTGGGGGTTGTTCTTACCTTTTGCAATTGTGGATGTGGGAGCGCATTCCTATTGGCAGGCCCGAGAGGCATAGTATTGGGGTAAGGACCTGATTTGTGCAGTTGTTTGGCACTATTGTTGTCTGCTTCATATAATCTTGAATATTGGATAATCTAATTACTTATTGTCTTCAATAAGGTTGTTCCATCATACGAGGAAGTGGCGGTGGGTACTGTGGGTTGGCTGTGGAACAATAGTGAAACCATGCACGAGAATCCAGGATGGAGGTACGTAGACTACATCAATGCTCTTGACTGCCTCAGTGCTGCACACGTAAGTCTACTACGACTTCCCTAACGCAAATCATGTAATGTAGCCATATCATTGTTGTAATCAAATTGAATATGTTGTCTTAGGTTGAATGGCAACCATACAATCGCCAAGAGGTGCAAAACATGGAGCTTAGTCTGCAATGCACCATGGATACTCAATATTGGCGCTCCGTCTGTCCTCTTATTTGCTACTATATTGTGGAGTTTCACATTCCAAATCGCGTGATGCGCCAGTTTGGAATACTTCAGACATGTCCTCCCGAGCATCTCAGTACTAGCCAAGAGCTGCATGCGTAAGTTTTTTTTATGCAATATCATGTTACGGAAATTATTTGCATGTTTTGCTATAAACTGGAACTACATTAATGCTTGCAATATTTACATGTAGAATCGATCGTCGCAAGCAAAGGGGTATGAAAAACTGGGAGGAGAAGCATGTTGCGCATGTCAATGCTTGGAATCTCCGGGCAAACAACATTGTTTTTGGTGGACCTGTTCACCGTGACTCCCAGTTCAAGATATACTTGGAGTGGTTGAAGCAACAAACAAGGCTGAAGCTAAAGGTTGCAATGGACGCTACCAACATCGAGGATTTGCCTTCGGACCTCGAAGATGTCTTCGACGAGTATGATGCTCACACGAGAATGGGTAGGCAGCCCGAGAGAGGACCCTTTGAAGATTACATTGTAAGTTATAATTTACATTACTTGAATACAACGAATCATGCAATAGATTGTGACCTATTGTGTATATGACATATGCACCTGCAGAGTCATCAAATTGGTCGTTTTGCTAATGAGGCGGGACAAGCGTTTAGCGTGCCAATAGGCTCTCCGGATGAGGCCACCGTGCTTAGGACATTTTTGCAGGTAAATGTCTAGATTTCGCTTTGAACTGGCAATTAATCTTTGTTGGAGAAATAGTACTCTTAAACGGTTTTTCTTGCCTATTGTAATGCAAATTTATTTCCTCTTACGGATTTTGTTGCCTAATGTAATGTAGAGGTTTAGACGGAGATGCCGGAAAATGGCCTTCAAACTAAACTGCTTATCAGCACAAGGACAAGGACCGGCGGATCATGAAGAACCTTCCGGATCGCGCCAACGTGGTGGAAGGAGCATGAGTTTAACACCAGATTTGGGCACATCATCTACAGATTCCGTTCCGTATTTCTAAAATGATTTCCATTTGTGCTACTTCTTGTTTTGTGAGTAGTTATACAAATGTTGAATACATACTGTTTTGTAGGAGGACGTCGCATGCAACTAGGGGCTGTCAATATGTCAATACCTCGTAGGAGGGGCAAGGAGGCACCACCTCAGTAAACTGGCATCGAGGAGTCTGAGGAGAACGTCACCGACGAGTCCGAGGAGACATCAAGATCACATGATAGCGATCCACCCTACGGCCCTGATGAGATTGGACACTCACATCTTCCGAGCGGTCCAACATCCTCGCAACGTTCTCCAGCAGCAAAGAGGCAGGCGCGGGCACGTGATCGCACCGATGTCGGGAGCGTGAACGTCCTACCCCCAAAGCCGGGCTGTCTCCATCGTAAAAAGAAACCTTACACCCCCCATTCCTCCCATGCCAAGATCACTTTTCCCCATAGATCTTGGTTGGACCTAGAAGCTATTTGTTGCCTTGCTTTCTCCCATCTATGCACAAAGTATGAATTGACCTTGTAGAAGGTGTACTCCACAATGGCAGAAACGGGCATAGCACGTACCCCTTTAAGAACCTTATTCAACACTTCTGAGATATTTGTGTTACATACACCATATCTAGAACCATCATCATAGGCAAGAGCCCACTTAAACTTATTTTCCATTTGGTCCTCCAACCACATTGTTGCCGGTTCGTTCATCATACCCCTTAGTTTTGCAAGCCTAGTTTCAAATGTCTTCTCTGCCTTTGATGCACATACTAACTTTAGCTGCTTTATGACATTTTTACTCTTCTGTCTTTGCCATATATTAGCGGCAAAGTGTCTCATACACCACCTATGCACGACTGGTTGGTACCCTTCCATGTGGTCCTCAACTGCATTAAGAATTCCTTGATGCCGGTCCGAAATAATGCACACCTTACGGTCCGGTCCAACAACATCTCTACGGACCAAATGCAAGAACTTTGACCAGCTGTCGTTGTTTTCACCCTCAACCAACGAAAATGCCAGGGGGATCAAACGATCCTCGCCGTCCATGCCTGTTGCAATCAACAATGCCCCTCGATACTTCCCGGTAAGAAACGTGCCATCCACACTTACAACAGGTTTGCAATGCCTGAATGCCTGTACACATTGCGGGAAGCACCAATATGCATGTTTCATTACAGGCTTCATGGAACCCTTATGCATCTTTTGCCTGCCAGTGGTATGAGAGCACCACTTTGTCCCTGGGTTGAAGTGTGCAATTGCACTTAATATTCTTGAAACTCTTCCATAAGCTTCCTTCCAATCGCCCCATAACATTGCTATAGCATGCTGCTTGGCCCTCCAAGCCTTTCCATATTTTACCTGATAATTTGTAAAACCATGAATAGCTTCAATAATATCTGCCACAGAAACATCTGGGTCAGCATGAACCATTGCGGCAATGCATCTCCCAATGTAATGTGCGGTACATTGGGAGTGCTCTTGAGAAACCTCAGATGTCCCACATGTGTGAGGTTGTTTAATATTACTGATCCTCCATTTCACCCTATCATCAGCAACAGCACGTGCCCAAACGTTCAAAGGACATCCCTGCTGGCAACGAACCGTGTACCTCAATTTAGCCGACGAATGCACCACGTCATACGGTCTATGGTGCCGCACAGAGTAGTCCCTCAAGAAAAATTTAAGATCCTCAAGGCTATCAAATATCATTCCCTTCTCTATCAACTGCTCACCACTATCGGGCTCAATACATGCATGACGCAGACCCGAATCACAAAAACCCCCTTTTGGTATAGAATGAAAAATAGGGACCTCTGGAACATCAACATGCACAGCCTTCAACTGCCTCAACTCAACTGTAGTCAATTGGGGTATACGTCTTCCAAACATTGTTGATCTATATTCTCTAACTGTTTCTTCTACCATTTCATCTCCCATTGGTGTTCGTGCCACGAATGGAGTTGCTTTGGTTCTTCTTGGAACGAATGCAGATGCTTGGGACACCCTAACCGATGGCAGCCCATGTGTTTGTTGCCCAATATGTGTCCCATCTATTTCTGGAAGTACCATATCATTGTCGTCTTCACCACCCTCATTTTCTTCCGAGCCCTGAGATATGTCATCATCATCGACCTCCTCATTGTCAAAGTCGTCTTCATCGAAATTATTGTTTACACGGCATGTGTCAAACCCAATTTCATCACCACTGTCATCATCATTTGAGTCATGAGAAAGATCATCACCATAACTTTTATCTTCCTCCTCGGGTGCATCGGAATCATGATCCGATGAAATGACTTTTTGAGTTACATGTTCAATGGGGTAATCATCACCATCTTCAGCAGGGGCATCCATACTACGATTGCACACATCAACCACTATCTCTGCACAACCCACTTGCGAACCTCTGACCAACTCTTTGTAAAACAACCAATCATTCTCACAACCAATTGGCATCATCACATTGTGTGACCTTTCCTTTCCAGCATCAAACCTACCACAAAGCCTTAACTCCATACGCTTATTTTCTACTTTGAATAATGAATTTACTCGACACATTATATCATCGAATGAAGGTGCCACATCAAATCTTGCTACTTCTTGCCTCATTCTTGCAAACTCTCCATTTTCTTTAATCGTCCCACCCGAAAATAAACGAACTAAACGATCCATCTACACATATACATATACACAAAATGAAGAAGATAATATAACTATATATGGCATTACTTCATTATAAGTACCACACACTTCATTACTTCATACATGATTAAGATAATATAACTATATATAGCATAACATAAGAATTTTTACCAAAATACACATAAAATAGATTTGCTACTATGACGATTATTCACACTTTATAGCTCTTTGTAATAAAAAAATGTAAACAACACTATCACCTCCAAATTGATACATGCAGCAATTATTACACGATACAAAAGTGTCACCATCGTTCAATTGCACGATACACCACAACTAATCCTACCCGATTCGTACTCAATCGCCCATATCAACTCAAACCCTACCTAAACTCTAGCCAACTCAAACCCAAACAAAACCAAGAAATGGAGGAAAACCAATCGGATAGAGTGGAGGAGCTACCTTCAGGGATCGATTTCCCTTTGTTTCCCCTTTGAATCGGGTGGAAGATTGAGTGGATCTAGAGGGGGACCGCGACGGGCGGTGCCATGGAGCTCAGGTCGGGTGGGGAGTGAAGGAAAAAAAGAAAGGGAGGTGGAGGAAGAGGCCATCCAGCGAGTTGGCCTATATTCAGCTGAGTCGCGCCACGATGCATGGTGCGACTCAGTCGCGCCAACGCATGTGGCGCGACTTAGCCTTGCCACGTCAGCTGCCTGGCCGCGGGCGTTCCAGCGTGGCAGCTTAGTCGCGCCAAAGCATGTGGTGCGACACTTCAAGGAGTCGCGCCACGGAGCTTGGCACGACCAAAAGGGCTAGTTTTTGGAAATTTAGATCTGCATGAGTTATTATTAAAATATTAGATTAAAAAGGATTAAAATAAAAAAATTCCCTCGCACCGGGTCCTCCTTCCGGTACACAATCCTTCAGGACCCTTTGGTGTAAAAAGTTGCTGCAGCGACGTCCTGTAAATCATCCGGTACATCCCATCCTCCGCTAAATCGAGAGGAGCACCGTCTCTCTGCTACGCCGCGCGCCGGCCCCACCTCACCTCCGACCGCTTCCGCCCCGCGCTCGCCCGACCTCTCTGTAGCCCAGAGCATGCCCGGCCTCCCCGCGCTCCTCCGCTGACCGCGCGCTCGTGCCCGTCAGCTACCGCCGTCCGCGCGCTCGGAGGCCGGGTGAAGCAAGGAGCTCGGAGGAGAGAGAGAGAGAGAGACGGGGGAAGCAAGGAGCTTGGAGGCCGAGTCGTCGTCGTCCGTCGGCACTGGATGAGATGAGGGCGACCGCGTCGATCTGCCGTCCCAACCACCCGCGCGGATCCGATCGCTGCTTGCCCGCCGCCCCACCGCCCGCCCAAGACGCCGCCGCGCCGCTCGCCCAAGCCGCCGCCTGTTTGGAGTAGAGGAATAGCTCACCACCACGCTCGGAGCAGAGAAAGAGCCGCGCGCCCGCTGTAGCATAGGGAGAGCTGTTGGAACCGAGTATCTACGAACGATCACAGGAACACGAGACATGGTGACGAACCCCGGCCGCCGAATGGTCTATATGTTGGCTTCTCTTATTCCACTCGGCTCAACTTTTACACACAGATTACATGGCCATTTAAAGGCCTCCCGGCGACGCAGCGCCCACGCAACGCCCTCCGGCGAACTCGGCACGCACGTACGCGCTCTCCCTGGCAACCCGACCTTCTCCACGTTCTGAACAACGAACTCCCATGAGAATCGGTCTCCTGCTCCTTGACATGCTCCTTCCCTGCTGCCGCCAACTAACTCGCCTTGTCCTACGCGCAACGCTCCTGCACGACTTGAACTTGACGCACGAACATACCACGCAGCTAGACCGCTTGACCGACCCACGCGCTAACTATCTACGCATGGATTAGCACAAGCTAATCTACATGCAAGCATGCAACACATGAACGCATCTACCAGACACACCAACGCACACACACGATCAGTCAGGTTTATTCCTAACAATCACCCCCCTAAACCTGACTTGCCATTGCCGGAGTTGCCGCAGCTGCCGTCATCTTCATCGCCACGGCTGCCGCTACGGCCTCGACCAGACGCGGCCACCTCTGCATGCACCATCTCCGCGCGAACCTGCATGCTTGCCGCCGGAACTGATGATGCTGCTCCTCTCGTCATCGTCGCCACGGCCGCAACTATGGCCTCCACGCTCGACGCGAACCACACAGCATAAGTCGCCTCCGCAGGCACCCGACGACCTTCGTCATCTTCCTTAGTGACTCACGCCGAGCTCCTTCTCTGCCGGCAACACACACCGTCATCTACGGCACCAGCGACACACACCGTTGAACGCATCACGCCGGGCAGGATTGACACACGATCCACTGCCGCAGCGCCACCATTAGTGACCACGCACATGCCGACACATGGCCTGTCGACATCGCCGCGCCTCCGCCAACGCCATCGCGCCGTCGGCCACTGGCGACCACGCACGGCCGCACACGCCGCTGGCCAGCGCGCGTGCCGCACCCGCGCACATCACGCGCACGCCATGTCGCAGTCCTCCAAGCCGCCTCACGCCACCGCTCACGCCGTGCACCACGCCTGTGCCTGCGCCCACGTGCCGCCACTGGCGACTCGCAGCACTTCGCGCGCCTCGCGCCCTACAGCTTGCTGCAGTGCATTCCGCGGCTCCACTGGCCGGCGCGCCGCTGGCCGCCTCCCCTCTTCTGAACCAAGCTCTTGATACCAATTGTTGGAACCGAGGATCGACGAACGATCACAAGAACACGAGGAACACATGCAATTGGCGACGAACGCCCCGGCCGCCGAACGACCTGTATGTTGGCTGTTCTCTATTACATTTTGACTCGGCTAAACTTTTACACAGGGATTACATGGCCATTTAAAGGCCTCCCGGCGACGCAGCGCCCACGCAACGCCCTCCGGCGAACTCGGCGCGCACGTACGCGCTCTCCCTGGCAACCCGGCCTTCTCCACGTTCTGAGCAACGAACTCCCGTGAGAATCGGTCTCCAGCTCCTTGATGTGCTCCTTCCCTGTTGCCGCCAACTAACTCGCCTTGTCCGACGCGCAACGCTCCTGCACGACTTGAACTTGACGCATGAACACACCACGCAGCTAGCCCGCTTGACCGACCCACGTGGTAACTATCTACGCATGGATTAGCACAAGCTAATCTACATGCAAGCATGCAACACATGCATGCATCTACCAGATACACCAACGCACACACACGATCAGTCAGGTTTATAACTAACAAGAGCCAAGCTCGAGCGCCGCCGGGAGGGGGACGGCGCGCCCAGGCCGCCGCCGTCCGCTCATTGGCCCGTGCGTGGGCACCGCCGCCGGCCTCTGTGGCCCTCACGGAGCTGCGCCGGCCGCCGCCAGAGAGAGATTGAGTGGGAGGGATGGAGGGCAGGGCCACCGCCTGAGAGAGAGAGGGGACGGGCGGAGGGAGCAAGGAGGCGAGCAGGGGAGAGAGAGAAAGAGAGGAGGGGAAAAGAAAAGAAGGGAAGAAGAAAAAAGAGAGGAAAAAAGAAAAGAAAAAGAAAAAGAAAAGAGAAATGAAGAGAAAAAATATAAGAAAAAAAGAAAAGGCAAATGAAGAGAAAAAAGAAAAGAAAAAAAAGAAATGGGTAGAAATGTGTTTGTTAAAATGAGATGGTAGTTGGAGATGGTTGAATAAAATATGTGATAGTTGATATAGAGTAGAGATAGAGGATGAATGAGTGCAGAGAAACTAGAGATAGAGGAAAGAATTTTGATGATTATGACGAAATATTCCTTTTAGAGGATGAATTTAGAGTACGACGAGTGTAGATAGCCTATGCCTTGTTCTCCCTTGCCATTCGGTCTAAGGTGGGGCCCACTAGCGTAGTGCACCCCTTACCCTACGTCTTACAGCGAAGGCTGACCTGGTAGGGGCTGTCCCGTCGGCCTTGTGGAGGGAGCGCGGCCGACGTGAGCGCCAGTCACAACGTCATGATGGCCCGACTGACCGGGATGTCCCTCCGGTCCCCTAGTTCGTAGGCGGCATCCCTACCCTGGGTGTCGGGCAAGGGGCGCACATGCACGTCTTGTCGGGGTCAGTGCCGTTAATGGCTTTGTTTGGTTTCCTAGAATTTTAGGAATAGTAGCATTTTGACCGCTAATTACGGGTGTCAAACAAAGGCAGTTTACAAAACAAACTTCAGAACCCCTGCGCTAGGAACCCTAAAGAATCTAATGAGACCTTTGACCGCATGATTAGAGAATGGTTACTATAGCATCACTGTAGCCAATTATCGATTAATTACTATCATTAGATTCATCGCAAAAAGTTACACCCATTCCTGAAAAGGTTTTGCAAATAAACTTCATTTAGACCGCCATGCATGCACTAGAAGACCCGTTCTAGAATATCTATAACGGGAACCAAACAAGGCCAATACTGCCCCCGCGCCTTCCCCGTGTCGCCTCGGGGTTGACCCCACCTTTCGAGGTTGGCACAATCCTCCCGGTCCCTCTCACGATGTCATGGGTCAGGAAGTCACCACGTGGCCCCAGCATGGACTGCTACTGGGCCGCCGGCTTCCTCAGTTGGAGGGCCGATCGTGGCTGCGCGTCTGCCTGATTGGGTCAGGCTCAAGGCCCAGGCTTGTACGAAATTCTAAAGTGGGGCCTACTAGGCTAGTATAATTGAAGATATGACTTTGATATCAAAATATGAGATGTATAAAGATGAATAAAATATAATTAATAATTAAACAGCTAAACTTGTTAGATCGAGGAATAAAAAACTGCTAAACTAAAATTACCACTAGTTAGCGCCTAATGTCGCTCGCTCCTCCATCGAATAATCGATGCCTAGTCGTGTCCCTCTTGCTGGATGAGCTAGCTGGAGTCCTCAGCTCAAGCGCCTAGCCGCCCAGGTTTAGCTGGAGGAACCGTGGAACAGGCTAACAGGAAAGGCAGATGTTGGGGGAGCCACCTTCGGGTGACGAGCGAAGGCGCGGCGCTCGAAGGTCCAAAACCCGAAGCCAAGACGACATGTTGGGTGACGAGCGGAGGCGCGTCGTCCGAAGGTCCAAAGATCGAAGCCAAGACGACTCTTCGGGTGACGAGCGAAGGTGTGGCGCCCGAAGGTCCAAAGATCGAAGCCAAGATGACTGCGCGGTGCCGTGGCATGAATGTCACGGAGTGAAGCCTCTCGGCGAATCCCGCGAGCGAAGCCCCGATGATCCGAAGGAGGACCTTCCGCAAGACTTGGTGAGGGGCGAATCAGACGAAGGCCAGGCGGCGAAGGCTCGTGGGCGAAGGTGCGGGACCGAAGGGCGGATGGACGACAGGAGCACTAGCGGCCAGGCCCGAAGGTCCAGCGCGAAGTTTGGTGGCGAAGGTCGCGGGGATTTGCATGAGGGCCCACTTGCTAGTCCAGCTGTAATCCACTACCACAATCGTTATTGTAATGTTACCTAAATGCATGCGGAATATTCCCGGAATCTAGCAGTTAGGGGGCATTACGGAAAATTCACACCGAAGAGTAGGTGAGTGTGACATCTCAGAGTTTTAAAATGCTAATCAAGAAAACTTAAACGTGATTTCATGCTTAATAAACAAGAGAATTTCAAATTATGCATTTCTTTTTGGAAAATAACTTATGTGTGTGCATATGTATGTGTGTATATGTGCATAGGTCAGGAACCTCAAATAACTTTCACACCAAGGCAAATATGCATATGAAAATTGATAGACATGTTCACCATGAAAAGAATGGTAAATGTCCAGTTGAACTCTAGGGGTACAAATGTTGAAAATCACATGAAATGATAAGTTGTTTGATTTGTAGTTTTCGAAAATTTAAAATAACTTTTAAACCTTTGCTCGTTTAAACTTGTTCCTGAAATAAAAGTTGTAGGTTTTTAAGTTCTCTACAACTTTCGTATTCGAAGTTTTCTATGTTTCAAAAGGAAGTTTTGAGAAAATTTTGAATTTTGAATCAATTAAATCTCTCTCTTTTCCTCTCTCTCCCTCCCCTGTCTGCGCTGGACGCCGAGGCCGATGGCCACGGGCCGCGCCCTCGCCGTGCCACCAACCGCTCCGTCCCGGTCCCTCCTGAAGCTTCTCATCGCCACGCGGTGCCATCTCATTGCACGCACGCCGAGGACTGCCGTCGGCGTGCCACTGGCGACGAACGAGCCGACCAGTGCCGTGCACCATTTTTCCCCAGCCCGCTCGCGCTCTAGCCTGGCTCTCCTCCCTCCCCTTGCTGCGCAAACGGGTCTCCTTCCCTCCCCCTCTACTCCCCTCCCTGCTCCACGCGCCGAGCCGAGCCCTCCGCGGCGTCCAGAGCCACCGCCGCCTGCCATTTGCGCCGCCCATCCCTAGGCTCCCGCGGAGCTCCCTCCTCCGGCCTTCCCCGCGCCCATCCAACCCCTGCAGCTAGCACCCCCACCCTCCGTTGGTGCTCCCCGACCCACTCGCCGACGCCCAAGCCCGCCGGAACGCCGCCGCCGCAAGCCCAGTCCACCGCCGGCCGCCCCTCTCCGCGGAGCCGCCGCCTCGGACCTCCTCCCCGCTGAACCAAGGACACCCAGAGGTGCGGCTCAGTCCCCTCTCCCTTTTCCCCAACTTTTCCCCCACCTGCCGGAGCCTCTCCTCGCCGGAAAACGGCCGCCCGACCCTCCTCTGTTCTCCAATGTCCGCCAGGGACCCACGCTGAGAAGAAACAAACTTCCAGGGGCCTAGATGCAAGTTTGCGTTTTCTTTTTCTTTTGTTTTCAAAACCAGCAAACTTGTAAATTCGAAATAAAATCGTAGAAAAATCATAAAAATATAGATCCAAATGTTTTGGAATCCTTGCAACAATATCTACAACTTTTATTACATGCACATATTTATTTTCTGTCTGTATTTTAATCTACGAAAAAGATTAGGTTATATAGGCTATAATTATTCTAGGAGTTCTACTCAATGTCTATAGATGATTTTTGGCTAGTAGATACTTCATGCCATGTTTAGATGTTTGTAAAAATTTGAACACCAGTTGACACTTGTAACTAGATGAAACCATAGTCTTGGCTAAATCTAGTAGAATAATCTACTTTTTATTTGTGGATGTTATTTTGTAGATATGTGTATGAAACTTTTTGTGTATACTTACAATAATAAATTAACACCACTGTCCAAGTTTCATTATTTTTAGATTTGTGTAGCTAACTCGGTGAATTAATCCTTAAAAATGGTGCTATTTTGTGATAAATAGATGTTGCTGCTGGAAAAATCTGAAAATTTTACTGTGGCTTAGTCTTCAGAAGATAAGCTAGAATACAAATTTTGAGAGCCAAAAATACTTTGCAACTATCTGTACTAATTAGTCTTGTTATATGTGAGTAGGATTTGTCATTTTTATTACTCCTGATTTACGTCTAGAAAAATTCCGATAAATTTAAAGTGTGTTGAGGATCGTATGTAGACTCCTCTGCAAAAATTTGAGACTTAGAAACTATGTGTAACTATAGTTTTGGACAAAGCATGATATCGTTATTTTTGTTAAAGAAGGCCACTTTTGTACGTTTTGGTATATAACGAAAACTCCACTTGGAGCTTATGCACTAACTAATATTATTTTCTACTCTATACACGATTGCCCAATGGAAGAAAAATGACTAGTGTTTATTGCTGTTTTGAGTCTTGTTGGTTTACGCTTTTATGATGAAATAATTCATTAATTACTGCCATCACAACAACTCATCCATGTGCATTTCATATAGATACTACTACTCTCGCTGACGGAACATACGAGCTGGTGCCCGAGTCCGAGAGTGAGCAGCGTGAAGCTCAAGTGAATCTAACTGAAGCTACTAAAGACCCGAACCTGATTTCGGAAGAGCCCAGATCTAGTTGCGCCCAGGAAGGCAAGCCCCGGAGCATGTCCTTCTATTTTAAATTATGCAACTTATTATTGTTCCTACCTACTTGTGCATTTAAGTTACAGGATTTGACTGAAACCTTAGTTGCATGATCCTAGGTACCGATGCTTGAACACTAGTATGTGTAGGTCGCTAGTTAGCTATGCTAATGGTTCGGTTGAACACTAGTATGTGTAGGTCACTAGTATGTGTGGCTCGCGAGAAATTATAGGAATTGGTTGTTTACTACTTGCTACCACTATAAGGTCTACGGGCGGGGTCGTGATACTCTAGATGCCCCGTCTGTTTAGTGAAAAGTGATAAGGCCGCAGTGTGTGGTAGTGGTGGTTAAGCGTTTGAACGTACTAATCACATGCTGAGAATATGGTAATCGGTAAGCTTAAGTACTGGATTGAACCGCAGCCGGAATATACTCCCCACCGTCTTAAACTCGTTCACATCTAGCTAATGGCGAGTACAGAGTCGTCGTACTGCTGTACTTGAGGGCGGTGGGCCTGTTCCGTGAAGCGGGAATTGAAGGGAAAAGTTGCACGTGTGACTCTGTGAGTATCCACGTGATGTGTGTTTAGGTCTGCCTGGCCAGGTTAACAAATCCGATTCGAATCGTCCGTTTCTCACCGGTTATTGAGACTGCTTAACCCTTCTGCTACATAGAGTAAGAAGTGAAAGATGATGATGATGAATATGGTTGATTGATGAAAAATAATTGTTCCCACCATGTATGCTATTGGATAGATGCTCACCTAGAGTGGTTAATTGAACTAGAACCAGAAAGCTAAAACCTAAGATTAAGGATCTACTCTGTACTGCTTTTCGGCAAAACAAACCCCTCAAGCCAAAAGCCTTGCATGTCTAGTTAAAGGGCTAAGTATACCCTCAGTCGGGTAAGCCTTGCTGAGTATTAGAATACTCAAGCCTTGCTTGTGGCTCATTTTGTTTCAGGAAATACTTTTGAGGACATGATTGCCAGCTTGACCTGGCCTTGCACCCTTCCGTCCTGGTTGGTTCGTGGAGTGGGATCCGTCCCCGGCCAACGATGACAAGAGCGAGTGATGTCATGAATCGAGCTTCATCGTGACACCCCTTTCAGTCGTTAGTTCTTGTGTGTACTTTCCGTTAAAATAAAGGACTCTATTGAACTTCTTATGTGTTGGCTTTGAAAAGTACTTCGTTAAATCTGGAACTTGGTTTGTAATCCTGAAGTCATGTTAAACTCTATGTGTTGTAATTTATTGTGAGTTGTTGTTTTCTCTGGACTCGCCTTCGTGTGAGATATGCTGTTTTGTTCGATCCAGGTTTAAGTGGTTTTATCGGGATTTTACCCGACAGCACTGCCGGATTGCTCCGTTTTAAGTGCGTGTTAACCCTGATTGTCGTTTTGATGATGGTTAGCGCACTTAAGCCGGTTTATGTCGGGCGGGGCTGCCACAGCGAGCCGTTGGCTATAAATACCTGTGTAACTGCAGGTGATGGGACATTGAATACTGAGAGTTATTGCTCGTGCTTTGATTTTTGTGTCGCTATCTTTGGCCCTACTCTCTCTCTGGAGGCTTCGCCTTCCAAGACTTGAGCTGTTGTGATACGCCTTTGCTCTGAAGGGTATCCTACACCAACAATTTTCGCGCCCACTCGTGGTTCGTTCCGACACGACCACATGGCAGCGAAGAAGAAGACCAACACCAGTGTTTCGACGGAGCCCCCCCACCTCGGCGAAGGCTCGGGCTTCGGCAGACAACGCCCTCGTCACAACCAACGGCCCCGGCACCAACAATCGCGAAGACAACAGCGAAGACACCTCGGTCGATGACCTCACTGACAGGGAGTTCGAGGCCGAGCTCCTCGACATGGGTGTCGCCAGCGAAGACATCCAAGCTGTGGCGGAACCACCTGAATTATCCCGGCTCAAGTGCACAGGCCATTACCACAAAGGCAACAACAGCTCAAATGCACTTCAAACGGAACAATTCTTGGTCTGTCGGGTAACATCCCGATACAACCACCGGTTCTCGGATCGAACAAGCATACCCCGCACGAAGGCGAGTCCAGAGATATTACAACCACCATTTTACAACACAGGCATAGTAATGATTACAAACCAGTTCAAACCATTATTACAAAACCAACTTTGGTAAAACAGTTATACAAATCATAAGTGTAAAACTTCAGAGTTTAACAGCGGAAGATAAAACACGACGGCTACAACACGTCGCCAAAGTATACCAGGCTAGCCCAAGCATGGTATTACTCGTCAAAGTCATTGCCGGCCGAAGACGTATCCCACTCGACGGACCAGCCAGGAGGCAAAGAGCAGGGCCAAGGCAAACTAGCGACCTGGTCCTCAAAACTCATACCTGAAAAGATTTCCAACAGCAAGGCTGAGTATTCTAATACTCAGCAAGACTTAACCGTCAACGGGTATACTAAACCCACTTTAGCTAGACTATGCAGGGTTTGTGAGGCTCTAGTTTTCCTTTTGCTGAAAAGCAATAAAGAGTAAGTCCTTACTTTCAAGTTTTAGCTTTCAAGATTCTAGTTGATTAACCATTCTATGTAAGCAACTACTATCCAATCAAGGTAGATCTTTAAGCAAACATCAAGATTGATCATAGTATTGTTGCTCTTATTACTCTGTGTGGCAAAGAGATCAAGCAGTCCCAAACTGTGAGAAGCAGACGATTCGAATCGAGTTTGTTAACCTGGCCAGGCAGACCTAACACACACGTTTGGAAACACCGTCGGGTCGTTCCCAAACAACCGTTGACCTTTCTTTCCGGCTTGTGGATAGGAACACTCTCCCCGACTATAGGGCTCCCCATCAGTCCCACAGGGCACATTCTCTCGTCCCATAGGGCACTCTATACCTCGTCCCTCATAGTCGTAGTGTTGCGCAACATAAAATAAAACCTATCCCTAAGAGAGAGTGTCAGGTATATCCACTCCCCGGTCCAATCGGTTACTAGGCTTACCGCGTACCATATTTACGCATGTGGCTAGTACGTTCAAAAACTTAACCAGCACTACCACACACCGCGACCTTAGCAAGTTCATCAACACAGACGGGGTCTCACCAAAGGTCATGATATCGAACACGACCCCGTCCATCGTCCTTAAATTGATAACAGAAAGTAAACAAGCAATTCCTATAAAGCTCGCGAGTGATAGGCAATCACTCGACTTTTACCGGTCCTATAAGCTTAGCAAGTAGTCGAACTCAGGTCTAGTGTTCAGTACATAGGTTCCTAGGATCATGCATCTAGGGTTTCAATTCAAATCCTAAGAACTGTAAATGCATAAGCAAGTAATAACAGTAAATGATAATAATTTGAAATATAGGTTATGTCCGGGGCTTGCCTTCTCGGTAGTCACTAAACTATTTCAGCCCTAGGCTCTTCCGAACTTTGGTCCGGGGCTTCAGTTAGTTCAGCAGTGTTCACTTGAGCTTCGAGATCACCTCCGTCAGACTCCGGGATCAGCTCGTACGTCCCGTCCGATAAAGCAGACGTATCTATATGTAATGCAAGAACAGTATTATAAACACACATGGGCAATCGTTTACAGAGTAGTTAAATAACAATTCTAACTACACAAGGCATCATGATCAACAGCACAAGAAAGCTATATTAACATCATAAACAAGTGGGAGTGGTTTCCTATAGCAAGTAAGTCATGGTTTGCTAATAAATTAACAACTCACAGCATGTACAGTAATAAATTTAGCAAAAAATTATCCTAAACAAAACATGAACAGAGTAGGCTACCCTGTAAAAATCATGCCAAAACATGTAGCCATTTATTCATAACAAATCAATCATTCAGATCACACATAGAACAAGATTGAATTACACAGGTTAATCTAGAGCAAAACAGAAGCTCAAAACTAAACAGAAGACCTAAACAGGGATGAATTAGCTACTGTGAATTTTTCATGATTTTATCTACACAGAAATAATTATGAGAAAATAAACAAAACAGACATCAGATTAGCAAGATTCATTTTTAGTTCCTGTTCTAGTCATGAACTGATGCTCAAACTTCAAGTACAACTAAGATACTCCAGAAGAACACTCAAAAATATTTTCATGATTTATCATGAACAGAAACTATTTACCATAATTAAAGCCTACTAAACAAACATTAAATCAAAGAAATAGCTATGCATGATAATTGAGCACGAAATTTTTATAGAAAAACTATATTCACATGAGTAGTTCACCATAAAAAATTCACTGCAAGACAAGGCTTCAAACAGTAGTTAAGAAAAAGATAAAACATCTAGTCTAGAAACACAAATTAACTTGTACAGCAATAACTTGCAACTAAAGCCTAACATATTATGATTCTACTGCACAGATCTCTTCAAGAGGATTCCAAAACATCAAGATTTTCTATTTTACGAATTTTCTACGAATTGATATTGAATTTCAAATTTCACAGAAAATCATCACAAAGAAATCCCTAGAGCACTATTCATATGTGTCTTGAGCTTCACAGACAGCCCCCTGGGCTTTTCCAAATTCTAACACGGGGTCCCTGGCCGTGGGGAAAAGAACAGAGGGAGGATGGCCGGCCCAAATCCGGCGAAAGGAGTCGCCGGCGGCGAGGTTGGGGTTGGGGGAAACGACGAGCAGGCCAACGCGGACCTCTGGGCACCCTTGGCTCGTGAGGAGGTGGCCGGAGGAGGTCGGTCCACGGCGAGCGGCGATAGTGGGGGCTCGGAGCACGGCGGCAGGGTGGTTCCCGTGGGGTTTGGGCGAGGAAAAGCGGTCGAGAAGCTGCACGGGCTCACGGTGGAGCTCTCTAGGGGGTCAGCGCGGGCGGATCGGGTCTGCAGTTGTAACACCCTAACTTAAATTCCAGCTTTTAATAATAAATTTAATTGGTTTTATTTAATTTTCTAAGGATTTAATTTTCGTAGCCTTGCATTTCTAATTTGTTTCTGCTTCATAAAGTAATTAAAAATTTATTCTAAGTTCAACATGTTTGTGCATTCATGCTGGAGCATTGTTTTGTTTATTTGAGTGCTAGAGTGAATTCAAATTCAAATTTGAATTCAAAGTAGTTTGGTTTGAAATAGAAATAGAAATAGAAGAAGAGAAGAAGAATAGGAAACCCATATCCAAACCCAACCCAGCGCTCAGCCCAACTCGGCCTGCTCCTTTCCCCTCTCGCGGTCCGATCTCTCTTTCCCTCGCAGCCCGATCCCGGCCCGTTGGACGCGCGTCCCTCCCTTTCCCGCGTTCGGCCCACCTCCGCGCGCTCAGCGCCGCGAGCGCTCGCCCTGTCTCACTGCGCCCCGCCCCACGTCCGGGTCCACCAGCCCGCGGCGCGCGCCCCCGACTGACACGGCGGGCCCGCTTGTCAGCCGCGCCTGCAGCAGACCGCGCAGCGCACGCCGCTTCCCCACCTGTCGGTCCCTCCCTGCGCCTGCGCATCACACCCGTGCGTGTTCCTCAGCAAGCCTACCAACCGGGCCCACGCGCCAGCGTCAGCCAGCCTCAGCGAGCGCACTGCACCCACGCTTCATCGGCCCAGCGCTTACCCCGCTCGCCCGAAGCCCAGCTGGCTCCTCCCCACGTGCTGGCCTGCGTTTCCCCCGCTCGCTCCAGCTCGGGCCCGCATTTTAGCCCAGCCCAGCCACGGCTTCCCTTTCTCCTCCCGCGCACAGGCCATGAATCCCCGGCCCAGCTCGCGCTCTGCTCGCCGCGCGCCGACAGCCCAAGCCCGCACGCGTCCCCTCCCCTCTCTAACGTGCTGACCCCACCGGTCAGCTCTGTCTTCCCCGCCCTTCCCGGCCTCGCAACAACAGCTCGCCGTTAATCTCGCCGTGACACTCGCCGCGAGCCCAACGGCCCGCACGCCGAGATCCCGGCCCCCCAGTCCTATAACTGGCCCCGCGACCTCCCGTGACCTATCCCCACCCCAATCTTTCCCCAGAACCCTAGTGCCGCCTCCACGATTGCTCCGCCCGGAGCAGAGCCCGCGCCGCCGCGGCCACGCCACTCCGCCACGCCGGAGCCCCGGCCGAGCAGCACGCTAGCTCCGCCTCGACGCCCGGATCCTCCCCGAGCCGCTGCCCTCTGCTCCGACCGCTGCAGCGCACGTTCCCGTGCTTCGACGCGCACGCCGCCGCCCTCCATCATCGCCGGCGCCCCTGCACGCCGGCACTGCTCGATTCGAGCCTCGGTGAGCCAAACCCCGATCCCCTCTCTCTGCTGCGCTAGACTCTAGAGCCCGTAGGCCACCCCGGGACCGGAACACTTGCACTCCGGTGAGCACCGCCGCACAGACCCGCCTCCACCGCCGAGCCCCACGCTCCGGCCATCCCCGACTCACGCACGAGGGCCCAGTGGATCACACGCGCCGCACTTGTTCCTTTGCACCAACCCGCAGCCCAAAACGAGCCCAGATGGCCATTTTCAGCCAACGCCGGCGAGCTCCCAGCCAGCCCGCCACCGCGGAGCAGAGCCCCGGCGGCGTTCCGCCACCGCCGACGCCCGCGAAGCACCCCAGCCAGCCCGATCTAAAACATACGGGCTCGATTAGATCCCGAGGCCATTAGATCTGAGCCTCTTGATCAAGATCCGACGGCCCCTGAGCAAAGATAACTGGTTCAGCTTGTACTTCTTGCAAAAGAACCCCTGGGTTTTCCTTGAATCAACCCTCCGTCCAGTCGGGTTCAAAAATAATTCCAAATAAGTCCTGTTTTTAGCACGCAGCCCCCTGAACTTCCTAGAAATAGTGCCCTCCATCCAGGCCCGTTGATTTTGCACGCTAGCCCTTGTATCTAACCTTTAATTACATTTTAGTCCTCGGTTTTGCCCAGAAACCCCCTGAACTCCAGTTTTCTTACAAATAGGTCCCTAGAACTTGTTTTTGGCCTAGATTATGCGTTTTAGCTCCGTTTTAGGCGTTCTTTATGTCCACGCGATTGTTGCAACACGTAGAATAGTTTTAGACTAGTTTAGTGTGCTGTTTTTATGTACTGATGTACTATTTCTTAGCTTTTGTTAGTGTTTGCTTGTATGCTTATTGTGTGCCTTGCTTTTGGCCATGTGTTCGTGAGTAGACGTCGATCCATCTGAGGAGCCCCAGTACCAGTACCCGGAGCAGCCGTCTTCCGAGCAGTTTGAGCAGCAGCCAGAGCAGTACGAGGAAGGCAAGTATAACATGAGCAACCTATCACTTTTAAATACAATTTCATACTGCATTTCAATACTATATGCCTATAAGGACTTTCCTAGCCACTTTATATCCTTTATATGTTCCTTTGGGTTGCATTTTGGTTAGTTGTGCTAGGTGCCGCGCTATAACACATAATGGTCCTTTTTAATTAATTTGATTAATGGTATATGCAACTTAATTCTGAGAGTGGCACTCTGTGTGGCTTGAGTGGCTCACTTCTCGTTAAAATTGGTTTTGTTAGAAACATGGTTTAGGGGGCCTAGCACGGTGCTTACTGCCTGGTTGGCCACTCTCCATAAGAACCGGTTCATAGAGCGACAACCTGGGACAACAGCGCTACCACAAGACTGGAATGGGACGGTCTTGGCTTACTAATTAGGTCTTTTTGGTTTGGAGTAACTTACCTGCGGGGCAAAGGGTGGTAAGCTTCAATGGTCCCTGCTCCTCCGGCTTGGTCTGTGCTTGGTTTGCGCACCTGTGCTTGTACCCCTGGAGGTGGGCCCCATCGTCGCCGATCTAACTCTTCGCGGTTACGCCTTACCAACGAGATTCTTTGTAACGGCCTCGTAGTGAGTTTGCTAGCCATCTCACCTACGGAAGTGTGATGAACAACTAGCATAGCTCACGACTTGTGGTTAAAGATGTGCAACCTCTGCAAAGTGTAAAACTGGTATACTAGCCATGCTCACTGGTTATGAGCGGCCCAGATCCTCCTTTTGATTAGTGGGGTTGTCTCCTTCCGACGAGGGAGGTGCCTCTCGGGGTTACCTTGGTGGCTTGGTTTCGGTTTGGTTCTCAGTAGTGACATGTTTAATCTTGATTAATTACTATGTAACTGGGTTAATGGTAATTCATCAACTCGTAGTAAATAGCTTTAATAAAATTTTGCCTACACTTAAAAGCTAATGCAGTCAGTCAGCCAACCTTAGAGCCTCATAGTTTGTGTTATACTTGTTGAGTACAAGTTGTGTACTCACTCTTGCCTCTTCTCTACTTTTTTTTCCTCTTGGTTACGCTACTGCTGCTCAGTTCCTGCCGACGCGAGGGAGTTCGCTCAGCGCTTCCAGGACTACGAGGACTTCTAGGTGTTCGTCTCCCAGTCGACGTCCCTGTGGCGCCCTGCTCAGCTTCGGAGAGCTTTTACCGTATTTGTACTTCGCTTCCGCTGTACCAGACATTTTTGTCATTATTGTAATAAATAAC
This sequence comes from Panicum virgatum, assembly GCF_016808335.1. NCBI lineage: Eukaryota > Viridiplantae > Streptophyta > Magnoliopsida > Poales > Poaceae > Panicum > Panicum virgatum. Next base: position 42,720,387 of record NC_053149.1, on the reverse strand, counting down.
ATTCGTATTCGCTTTATTATATCTTTTTACGTGATATGTGCTATGATATACTAGTTCATTCTGTTGTATATACGTGTGACTTGATCCTGGCACGTATATGATTGCTCGGTTTATGTTCTTTTATATACCGGGTGTTACAGCAGTGGCGGCTCCGCGGCGGCGTCGAGCTCGCCGGGGTTCGGGGTGGAGCGGCGGCGCGTTTTGTGGCGTGGGAGCAAGGAGCAAGCGAAAGAGCGAGAGGAATAGAGTTATGGGGTTCTTGTGAGGCTCGTGCGCGCGAGAAATGAGGCCCTGGGGTGCTGCAGTGGTCGCTCCACAGCGGCGTTGAGGTGGCGGCCGCGGGGGCAGCTCTGAGCTCGGCGGGGGCGCGTGGCAGAGCAGGGGAGCACCAGCGCGAGCAAGGAGGGTGGTGGGGAGGCTTCGGGGCGACGCGTGGGGTGCTTGGCAGGCAGGAGGTGGCACTGGGGAGGCGGCCCAGAGTGGTGGGCGGCGCGGCGACACGCCGGCGGCGGGGAAAACAGAGGAAGGAGCTGGAGGAAGGAGAAAAAGGGTTATTTTGCAATTTTTGAAAATTCCAGGGACCAAACTGTAAAACAAGGATAACTTTTAAACTAAAGCTCAAATGAAAAAACGACCAACATGAAAGTTGCTCAACTTTTCAAGATTTACAACTTTGATGTTGTGCAAAAATTTATTTGATCAAAGGATAAAGAGCTAATTTTGAGAACATTGAAGGGATTTTGAATTCAAAGGAAACTTGTCTTTTTCAAAGAAATTTCACTTCAAACTTTGGCTGAATTGAAAAGTTTCCTGCCAAGCAATAAATGCACTGAATTTTGCAAAAGCACCGTCCACAAAAGCTATAATTACACATTCAATTCAAATTAAACTAAAGAAAGAACCTTGCATAAAATCATAATTACACATATAACCTTTTATAATTATAAAAAGATCCTTTTTCAAGCAATTAAACACATGATGCTTACAATCAATACACAACTACTGTGCAGACACCTAGGGTGTCACACAAGCCATGCGAAGAATCGACGCGCGTCTCGCAGAGCGCTTGCGCCACGCTCGGTAGGCAGCAACCCAGGCCGGACCATCGACCGTAGTAGTTATGACAAGATCGAAGGGCAAACAACGACAACTCACAGCAGAAGAGGTGGAAGATCAACTCAATCGGCTCAAGGTGGAAGAGCTTCGCTGCAAGGCTATGCAGCAACAAATCCGCGAGCGCATGGCGATGCTGTAACAAGATCAGGCCCCTCGCCTAGAGCCAGTGTCAGCGCCGCACGCACCTCAGCGTGTAAGGCTTCGCCCAAGACCCATCATCATCAAGAAAGAAATGTACTCCGACGAAGAAGAGGGCGAATATAGAATGATGCACCAGCAGCATCGATAGCACCGAGGAGGCCTTGGCACCCCTCTTTCGGTCGAATTCAAAGAGGTCCAGTGGCCTCCACGCTTCAACCCGGCCCTCCTCCCACAGTATGACGGAGACTCCGACCCACAAGAATTCGTCCTCAAGTATGAAGCGGCAGTCGAAGCAACCGGACGAGGCACAGCCTGCAAGGTCAAAGCCCTCGTTCTCTCCCTGAGGGGCCTCGCTCACTGGTACTCAAACCTTCCAAACAGGCAGATCCATGCTTGGGAACAGCTGCGAGCAGAGCTGACCGCTGCGTTTCGGGCGCCGAAGCCTGATGTAATCAATTCATGCGACTTCGACAATCTGAAGCAACGAGGCTCCACCTTACAAGAGTACCTACACCGCCTCGTCAGGCTCCGTGCAAGGGCTCCGGACGTGGCGAAGAAAACCATCATCGACGTTGCAGTTGCGGGACTAAGCCTCGGCCCGTGCAGAGAGTACCTTGAGCGCCACAAACCAAAGACCATCGACAGGCTCTTCGAGATAATGCAAGAATATTGCATCTCGGACAATGGCAAGCGGCGAAGACTCGAAGAGATGAACGAGCAGTGAGCGCGTAACTGCGATCGAGCGAGGCCACACCAGGCTGAGCAAACGAAGAGCCCGAAGGCCATGAATACGGTCTCCAACGACGAAGCGCGCGACTCCCGGCCTCAAAACAACAGAGGAGGGAGGAGCGACTGAAGCAACACCAACCACGGCCACGGAGATAACACCAGACGAAGGCAGAAAGTCCCATACTACTGCATTCATGGCAAAGATAAGGGGCATTGGACGAGCAATTGCCCCCTCGTCAAGGAGAAGAAAGTAGAATTCGATTGAAGCACCAACACCCAGCCACCGAAGCCCATCAATTATACCACCCACAACAACCAGCCGCGAGGCTTGACCCCACCTACCCAGTGGCAGCCTTCGCAACAACCTCACTGGACTTCGGCATACCCCTCACTCTCCCCATCCTTCCCAACCTTCCACTACAATCCCACATACACACCTCCAGCCCTACCAGCCCTTCGGCACCCTAACTCCCACAAACCCCCACCCCTTTGGCGCCACAGCAAGCGTGGCAGCAACCTCCCGTAGCACAAGCCCCCACCTACCTTCCCCCACCACCAAAGCAAGCCAGTTCAAGTACCAGAAAGAGCCTGTTGATGCCGTTTTTTGGCACGCGTCAAGAGAGATATTAAAGTGAAGGAAAATGCTAATTTGGGAAATAATGGCGGATTTGGTAAGGAGGGTCGGCTATAGTTCGCTACCGATTAGGAGCTCTGATGGTCGGCAAGGAGATAGAATTGATCATATCTTGGTGGGCCTCAGCTTGGAAGGCGGTATCTTTGTTTATTAGAGATAGTTTTTTATTTTTGAGTCAGAATTGTGCTTTGCCGTAATCGGCTAGGACTCGGTTAGCGTAGGCTATAAATATGTACCCCTGGTCATTGTAGAAGATTGATACACATCCAACCAACAAATCTTTACTCTTTCCTGCAATTTACTTTTTCGTCGGCGGCTTCGTTATTTTCTTTTTCTGTGAGTTCTTTCGAGCCGATCAAGGACGCCTCACATTCGAGCGACTTGGTTTGCTGGTAAGTGTTCGTTTACCGAGTAAATCTGAGCTTTAGCTTCTAGGCGTATCGCTGTTGCTTCATTCAGATCTATTCAAAAGTTATCGAATTTATCTAAGCTTTGATCTCTTGCGCATCGCTATTTTCTTGTTTAGATCTATTCACAATTTACCCGTCTCATAATCTGTTTAATTGGCTGTTATCTCGCTTGCTGGTCATGTTAAATTTTGCAAAGCCAATTAGATCTGTTGTGAGCTTAGCTTTGCTCAGATCCAAACACTCGTGGGTTTGTGCACTGTTGTAACACCCGGTTTACAAAAGGACATAAACCAAGCAATCATATACGTGCCAGGATCAAGTCACACGTATATACAACAGAATGAACAGTATATCACAGCACATATCACGTAAAAAGATATAATAAAATGAGTAAGAATGTTATTTATTACATTAATGACAAAATGTCTGATATAGAGTATGCGGAAGTGTAAAACAAATACGAAACTCGGAAGCTGGGCGCCACAGGGACGTCGACTGGGAGACGAACGCCTAGAAGTCCTCGTACTCCTGGTAGCTCCGGGTGAACTCCTCCGCGTCGCAGGGAACTTAGCAGCAGTAGGGTGTCCCCAAAGAGAACAAGAGGAAAAGTGTAGAGTAGGCAAGAGTGAGTACACAACTTGTACTCAACAAGTATAACACAAACTATGAGGCTCTAAGGTTGGCTGACTTAACTGCATTAGCTTTTAATCTTGGCAAAATTTTATTAAAGTTATTTACTACAAGTTGATGAATTACCATACCCCAGTTACATAGTAATTAATCAGAATCAATTATGAACTACTGAGAACCAAACCAAACCAAACCAAACCACTAGGGGAAACCCCCCTAATCAAAGGAGAATAACCCCACTAATCAAAAGGAGGATCTGGGCCGCTCATAACCGTGAGCATGGCTAGTATACCAGTTTTACACTCTGTAGAGGTTGCACATCTTTACCCACAAGTCGTGAGCTACGCTAGTTGTTAATCACACTTCCGTAGGTGAGATGACTAGCAAACTCACTACGAGGCCATTACAAAGGACCACGTTGGTAAGGTGTAACCGCTAAGGATTCAGGCTCCGCAACAATGGGGCCCACCTCAAGGGGGTACAAGATAACACAGACCAAGTCTCGCAGTGCAGGGACCATTGAAGCTCACCCCCCCTCTTGCCCCGTCGATAAGTTACTCCCGAACTAAAATGACCTAATTTGTAAGCCAAGACCGTCCCATTCCAGTATTGTGGTTGCGCGGTTGTCCCAGGTTATCGCTCTATGAACCGGTCCTTATGGAGAGTGGCCAACCAAGCACTAAGCACCGTGATGGCCCCCTAAACCATGTTTCTAGAAAAACCAATTTTTTACAAGACGTGAGCCACTCAACCATAGATCACAGAGGGTCACTCCCAGAATTAAGTTGCATATACCATTAATCAAATTAATTAAAAAGGACCAATTGTGTTATAGCACAGTAACCTAGCACAACTAACCAAAATGCAACCCAAGGGATATATATAAAGGATATAAAGTGGCTAGGAAAGTTCTTATAGGCCTACAATATTAAAATGCAGTATTAAATTGTATTTAAAGGAGATAGGTGTTGTTCATGTTATACTTGCCTTCCTCAAACTACTCCTGCTGCTCGAAGTGTCCCGCAGAGGGTGGCTCCTGGTACTCCTACGAAGGATCAACGTCTACTCACGATCGCAACGCCAAAACAAGGTCCAGCACATACACATACATGCAAACAAAGACAAAAGCTAAGAAACAATACAACAATACATAAAAACAGCGAACAAACTGGTCTAGAATTATTCTACGTGTTACAACGATCACGTGGACATAAAGAACACCTAAAACGGAGCTAGAACTCAAAAACTAGGCATAAAACAGGATCCAGGGACTAAACTGCAAGAAAAACAGAGCCGCAGGGGGGTTCTGGGCAAAACCAGGGACTTATACATAATTAACCCATAGATTCAGGGGCTAACACGCAAAAAGTCCGGGGCTGGACTGCGGGTTCTATATCCGAGAAGCTCAGGGGGGTTCGTGCAGGATTCTGGGCCGATCTGGAATTATTTTTGAACAGGAGCGAACTGCGGGTTGATTCTGAGAAAACCCAGGGGCTCTTCAGCAAATCTGCCAGGCTGAAGCGGTATGCGCGGATCTGATCCATTGGTTCGAGATCTGACGTTCCGGACCCGATCGAGTTATGAATCTAATCTCGGGCGTTGGCTTTTGATCGGGCAGTCAGGACCTGTGGAGACACGGGGGCGGCGGCGGAGCTCGCCAGGGCTGGAGTTCCCGCGGCGGCGTAGCTTGGGGTTTCGCCCGAGTTCGGCGTTCTAGGCGTTCCTGGGCTCAAAACGACTTGGATTTGGGTCGGACGTGATCAGCGTGACACGCATAATTCACCTGGGGCAAAAGCGGGGCACGGCGAGGCTCGGAGCGGCGCGTGCTGCGACAGCGGCGGCCCTGTGTAGCGGCTCACCAGCGTGCGACGTTCAGGGGGTCCCCATGCTGGAGAGTGGATGCAAAATTCTCTGGAAGGTTGCGCAGAGCAAAGGTGAGCTTGCGCGAGGCGTGCGCGGGATCGAGCAGGGCTGCAGCGTGCCCGCCACGGCGGCGCTGCGCTTGTGCGGCGGAGGAAACGACGGCGTGCGGCATTCTGACCTCGGAATTGGGCTAAGGACTATTACAACTAGCGCAAAAGAACCAGGAGGGGGCGATGGTGCTCACCGAGGGCTCGGATTGAGCCGAAGTGACATGCGGCGGCGTGACGACGAGGTCCGGCGGCGGGGATCGATGCTGCGCATGGGGGAAGGTCGCTGCGGGGCTTCTCCGGGCATCTAGGCGGCACGACTCGACTCGTGGTGGACCTGGGACGGTGCAGCGGGGGTTAAGGAGGTCCGGCGATCAACGGCGGCGAGGAATCGGGGCGGCGGGCCGAGTTCACCTGTGGTGGCTTCCGGGCGAAATTCCCGGCGAGGCGCAGCCGAGCTTGGGATCAACTGGTTTGGGGATGCTCCTGGTGCATCGGCGAAGACGTTGCGCAGGCTGGTCAAGGTTAGGGTGCGGTGGAGCGGCGTGGCCATTGCGGCGCAGAGCCTCTGCGCTGCGGGGTGGCATGGAGCGTGTGGGGCTAGGTTTTCCTGGTGGCAGCTGCGGGGTGGAGAGGGCGCAGGGGTGCGGGGAGGTTTTTAAGAAGGGGCCGGTGATCTCGGCTTGTGGGTTTGGAAGGCAGGTGGCGAGATTTGCGGCGGGGAAGGAGAGCGAGGCGGAGCGGAAACAGCGGGGGTCAGGCGCAACGAGGAAGAAAGAAAGGAAGAGGGAGGCGCTGACGGCTGGGGCCGCGGTGTCAGTCTCAGAGCGAGCGTCAATGGGCTGCGCTCACGGGACTGGCTATAGGAGACTGGCGTGTGGGCCGATGGGACGCGCGTGGAGCGTCAACTCGGCGCCGACAGGTGGGGTCCGCTGGTCAGGGAAAGGAAGCGGGACGCGGAGAGAGCGAGCACGCGCTGTCTGCGGAGGGAGAAGGCTGTCGCTGACGGGCGGGTCCGAGTTGCAGTGGCTGAGCGAGCTAGCGGCACGGCGCTGGGCTCGGGCGCGGGGGTGGAGCTGGGTTGCTGGGCAGAACGGGGGGAGAAGGAGCGGAAGAATTGGGCGGCGCGCGTGGGCCGTGTGCGGGGTGAGGGAGGGAGTGGGCCGCCGAGGAGAGGGAGTGCGGGCTGGGCTGAAAGGTTTGGGCTGGGTTGGGTTCCCGTTTTTCTTTCTCTTTTGTTTTTTCAAACCACTCAAACCTATTTGAATTCAAACTCCTATGCACTCAAACAAAATAAAACTTATGCACTAGCATGAATGCACACACATGTTAGCCCTAAAATAAATTTTAATTACTTTATGATGCAAAAATAAATTATAAATGCAAGGCTAAGCAAATTAAATCCTAGAAAATTAAATAAACCAATTAAATTTATTATTAAATGCTGAAATTTAAATTAGGGTGTTACAAACCCTACCCCCTTACTGGAATCTCGTCCCGAGATTCTGGGCTGGCTAGCAAAGAGAAACAAGGATGGGATTTAGCTCTACGCACACCTAGTATCACCTGCTGTTGATCCTGATCATTCTGGGCACCCTGCTTGGAGCAGTTCCCAGAAATAAGGTGGGCCTCGTCACCACTGGTACGCGGGGTTGGTGAAAGGTCCTGGACTGGTGCTACCGGTGACAAGCGATTATGTGGACAACTTTTGGCATAATGACATTTTTGCCTGCATTGGTAGCACATGCGGCGGCTGTGAATGGCGCTACTTGGTTGACCTCCCTGTGAACTTAACATCCCGTCTTGCATTATTTCTGTTGCTTGCTTTTTGGACTCCTTGCGACCGCGTGGCTGAATCACATTCATAGTGATAGTCAACCCATCAACATAATCATAAAGTGCTTGGTTCTTGACCTGTGTATCTCTAGAGCACTCAGGATCCTTTCTCTTCTGGATGGTCTGTAGCTCATCGATCGATGGGGAGTCAAGGAAAAGGGAATCCTCTGCTAGCTCCTTTTGATGAGACATCTTTCTCTTTGTACTGGAGAACAACCTCTGGTTCCTCCTAATGGTGGCTTCATCTTCAGCCGCACGAACTTGACGACAAGGAACGCCGTAGAATTGGCAACACGGGCAAGCTTTCGCACCATTCTTCGGGTGGTATGTTGTTTGTGAAGACTGATCTTGTACCGTTATCGGCTGCTCCATGGAAACGGCTGCATGAGCACCATCACCCATTGCACTGTTTCGAAGGTCTTTTTGTTCAGCTGACATCTGCGCTGGGATAAAGGGAAGCATAGATTGGTAAGGTCAAAGAAGAGAGAAAACCCCACTATGTAAGGTTCTATCTTATTTAGACAACACTACCCATGCATCACTGCTGCTAACTCCAGATAGGTGTTACATAAATCCGAAAAAGGGAACTATAGCATAATTCTTCTGCTCTGTCTGAGAGATTCTCAAATTCTCCTGTACTATCTATAGGCCGGGGTGTCACATCCCTACCCCCTTACAGAAACTGACGTCCTCGTCGGTGAATCCCTAGATATCACATCCTCTTCGCACTATCCTTCTTCTCAACAAGCAAGACAAGAGAAACCCAAGGCATGATAAGGTAGAGAGGATAGAGTGGATGGTTTTACCCCCAACGATCTAACTCATTTTATTAATTAATTAACTTTAACTTAAGACTGATTTTCATTAAACAAAATTTAACTACTAAGCTATGCAATCATCCAAAAATCCAAATCAAACATTGGCATAATCACAAGCATACAAGTTTATACTTTAGCCGAGTTTAACACACAACTCGACTAACACAACGTGTCGCAAAACATTCTATCGTGCTATTATAAAGGGTTCATTTAGCTTACACCTATGATGGTCAGTCGACTTACTTCAGGCCAGAAATCTACGGAAACTAATTCTATAGAGAAAAATCAAGGCAAGACGAGTAAAAATATTAGAATTCAAGGAATATAATAGCAAAGTAGTTTCAGCAGACAAGGCTAGAGAGAAGAAGATCTAAAACATGACCAGTTCTATCTAGGCTTTCGTCCTACAGTCGATATAGCTCTGATACCACTCTATAACACCCGGTTTACAAAAGGACATAAACCGAGCAATCATATACGTGCCAGGATCAAGTCACACGTATATCCAACATAATGAACAGTATATCACAGCACATATCACGTAAAAAGATATAATAAAGCGAGTATGAATGTTATTTATAACATTAATGACAAAATGTCTGATACAGAGTATGCGGAAGCGTAAAACAAATACGAAACTTGGAAGCTGGGCGCCACAGGGATGTCGACTGGGAGACGAACGCCTAGAAGTCCTCGTACTCCTGGTAGCTCCGGGTGAACTCCTCTGCGTCGCCGGGAACTGAGCAGCAGTACGGTGTCCCCAAAGAGAACAAGAGGAAAAGAGTAGAGTAGGCAAGAGTGAGTATACAACTTGTACTCAATAAGTATAACACAAACTATGAGGCTCTAAGGTTGGCTGACTTAACTGCATTAGCTTTTAATCTTTGCAAAATTTTATTAAAGCTATTTACTACAAGTTGATGAATTACCATACCCCAGTTACATAGTAATTAATCAGAATCAATTATGAACTACTGAGAACCAAACCAAACCAAACCACCCGGGGAAACCCCCCTAATCAAAGGAGAATAACCCCACTAATCAAAAGGAGGATCTGGGCCGCTCATAACCGTGAGCATGGCTAGTATACCAGTTTTACACTCTGTAGAGGTTGCACATCTTTACCCACAAGTCGTGAGCTACGCTTGTTGTTAATCACACTTCCGTAGGTGAGATGACTAGCAAACTCACTACGAGGCCATTACAAAGGACCACGTTGGTAAGGTGTAACCGCTAAGGATTCAGGCTCCGCAACAATGGGGCCCACCTCGAGGGGGTACAAGATAACACAGACCAAGTCTCGCAGTGCAGGGACCATTGAAGCTCACCCCCCCTCTTGCCCCGTCGGTAAGTTACTCCCGAACTAAAATGACCTAATTTGTAAGCCAAGACCGTCCCATTCCAGTATTGTGGTTGCGCGGTTGTCCCAGGTTATCGCTCTATGAACCGGTCCTTATGGAGAGTGGCCAACCAAGCACTAAGCACTGTGATGGCCCCCTAAACCATGTTTCTAGAAAAACCAATTTTTTACAAGACGTGAGCCACTCAACCATAGATCACAGAGGGTCACTCCCAGAATTAAGTTGCATATACCATTAATCAAATTAATTAAAAAGGACCAATTGTGTTATAGCACAGTAACCTAGCACAACTAACCAAAATGCAACCCAAGGGATATATATAAAGGATATAAAGTGGCTAGGAAAGTTCTTATAGGCCTACAATATTAAAATGCAGTATTAAATTGTATTTAAAGGAGATAGGTGTTGTTCATGTTATACTTGCCTTCCTCAAACTACTCCTGCTGCTCGAAGTGTCCCGCAGAGGGTGGCTCCTGGTACTCCTACGAAGGATCAACGTCTACTCACGATCGCAACGCCAAAACAAGGTCCAGCACATACACATACATGCAAACAAAGACAAAAGCTAAGAAACAATACAACAATACATAAAAACAGCGAACAAACTGGTCTAGAATTATTCTACGTGTTACAACGATCACGTGGACATAAAGAACACCTAAAACGGAGCTAGAACTCAAAAACTAGGCATAAAACAGGATCCAGGGACTAAACTGCAAGAAAAACAGAGCCGCAGGGGGGTTCTGGGCAAAACCGGGGACTTATACATAATTAACCCATAGATTCAGGGGCTAACGCGCAAAAAAACCGGGGACTTATACGTAATTAACCCATGGAAGTTTGCGTAGAGCAAAGGTGAGCTTGCGTGAGGCTTGCGCGTGATCGAGCAGGGCTGCAGCATGACCGCCACGGCGGCGCTGCACCTGTGCGGCGGAGGTAATGCCGGCGTGCGGCATTCTGACCTCGGGATTGGGCTAAGGACTATTACAACTGGCGCAAAAGAACCAGGAGGGGATGATGGTGCTCACTGAGGGCTCGGATCGGGCCGGAGTGACATGCGGCAGCGTCGATGACGAGGTCCGGCGGCGGGGATCGATGCTGTGCACGGGGGTAGGTTGTTGCGGGGCTTCTCCGGGCATCTGGGCGGCACAACTCAACTCGTGGTGGACCTGGGACAGTGCAGCAAGGGTTAAGGAGGTCCGGCGATCAATGGCGGTGAGGAATCGGGGCGGCGGGCCAAGTTCACCTGTGGTGGCGTCCGGGCGGAATTCCCGGTGAGGCGCGGCCGAGCTTGGGGTCAACTGGTTCGGGGATGCTCCTGGTGCATCGGCGAAGACGTTGCGCGGGCTGGTCGAGGTTGGGGTGCGGCGGAGCGGCATGGCCGCGGTGGCGCAGAGCCTCTGCGCTGCGGGGTGGCGTGGAGCGGGTGGGGCTAGGTTTACCTGGTGGCAGGCGTGGGGTGGAGAGGGCGCAGGGGTGCGGGGCAGTTTTAAAGAAGGGGCCTGCGATCTCGGCGTGTGGGTTTGGAAGGCAGGTGGCGAGATTTGCGGCGGGGAAGGAGGGCGAGGCGGAGCGGAAACAGCGGGGGTCGGGCGTAAGGTGGAAGAAAGAAAGGAAGAGGGAGGCGCTGACGGGCTAGGGCCGTGGTGTCAGTCTCAGAGCGAGCGTCAACGGGCTGCGCCCACGGGACTGGCTGTAGGAGACTGGTGTGTGGGCCGCTGGGACGCGCGTGGAGCGGCAACTCGGCACCGACAGGTGGGGTCCGCTGGTCAGGGGAAGGAAGCAGGACGCGGAGAGAGCGAGCGCGCGCTATCTGCGGAGGGAGAAGGCTGTCGCTGACGGGCGGGTCCGGGTTGCAGCGGCTGAGCGAGCCAGCGGCACGGCACTGGGCTCGGGCGCGTGGTGGAGCTGGGCTGCTGGGCTGAGCGGGGGGAGAAGGAGCGGAAGAATTGGGCCGCGCGCGTGGGCCGCGTGCGGGGTGATGGAGGGAGTGGACCGCCGAGGAGAGGGAGTGCGGGCTGGGATAAAAGGTTTGGGCTGGGTTGGGTTTCCGGTTTTCTTTCTCTTTTGTTTTTTCAAACCACTCAAACCTATTTGAATTCAATCAAATTTGAATTCAAACTCCTATGCACTCAAACAAAATAAAACTTATGCACCAGCATGAATGCACACACATGTTAGCCCTAAAATAAATTTTAATTACTTTATGATGCAAAAATAAATTATAAATGCAAGGCTAAGCAAATTAAATCCTAGAAAATTAAATAAACCAATTAAATTTATTATTAAATGCTGAAATTTAAATTAGGGTGTTACAACTGTCTCTTGGCACATGCCGGATTAGATCTAGCCGTATCTTGCATACTGATATCGGCAGCTTCTTGCCGATTTCCTCTAGATCGCTCTAAATACACGTTTATCTTGTTTGACCTGTTGTCGTTTTCTGTATCGGCAGCGCCTTGCCGATACACAGCGTGAGAGTCATTCGGAAATCTAGCTGATACGCTCTCGAATTTGATGGTTTGTTGATTCCTTATCAAAATACGGGACAAATTGACTGGCACACCTTGGTTTGAATCAAGTGCAGTCCGAGCTTGGTGAATGGTGCTCTTGGGCTTGGTGTGTGATCATTTCGAGTCAACACATCTTTTAGCACGCCTGGTGGGACCAAAAGGATCAACATGTCAAGGTCCGATGTCATAGAGGATAACTATGTCTCGGTAGACAAGGACAAGCTGAAGGATGATTAGTTGGCGGAGCTCGATAAGGCCACAAAGGCCTATGAACAAGAATGCCTCAAGTCTTTTAGTGCAACTAGGACTGGAGAGGTAATCAAAAAGTTTGATTTCCCTACTCTCCAACCCTTGACTGAGGCGCAGCGTGAGAACAAAGTACTAGATATGGTGCATCAGGCAATTGGGCATGCTTTTGTTAGTCACGCACCCATTATGACCAATTCTGTTCATAATGCAGTGGTCAAGACACTATGTGAAGGGGGATTACAAGGATACATGAGGCTAGCTTATGAGCAGGCTAGTCAGATGGTTTTTGCCCCTAACGGATCGGTTACTGCAGTACCACCAGTTGTTCCCCAGAGTCAGGCAGAAGGGAGCATTGGAATTTCACAGCCAATTGGTTCGACAGTGCCGCCTCAGTGTTGACGGCCATAAATTCACATTCTAGCCATCAACTTCTCGGGAATAACATGAGCATTACACCATGTTCCATTCATATTTTGTTTATTTCTAACGAGTTCCACAAGTTTTGGATGAGTTTTGATTGCAGGAGCAGGTGTACAAAAAAATGAGTAGAATTGGGCAGAAACCCAGGCCGACCGGCCTCTCCTAAGCCGGCCGGCCTGGCACCTCCAAGAACATAGCCCCGGCTTCGATCCAGTAGCAATATGACACACTCATGAGGCTCTGAGTCAAGGGGTGGGCCTCGGTTCAATTGGATTCACCGAAAGGCATTGACATTAATCCAAAGACCAACAAGACAACCCAAGATCAAGAGTAATTCAAGGACTCACTTCCTTGGAGAATGCACAAATGAGGAGTGAGACTTCGGCAAAACAGAAGGCCGAGATGGGCCGGAGGGCGGCCGGCCATCCTCCTCTAGGCCGGCCGGCCTAGCTCAGACACGCGTGGAACCGAAGCAACTACCAACCGCCTCCAGGAGAAGATCAGAGCCATTGTCTGAAAGTCAGCGGCCATGTGACGGCACCCCCAGGCCGGCCGGCCTAGGGGAGGCCGGCCGGCCCCACATGGAAGCCCATCGGGCTGGGTCTTGGCGTGGAAGGAAAGCACAACCGTCTTACCTGCTTTCAACCGACGCTACTTGCAATACCGGCCGTGAACCGACCTTGGAAGTCTATAAATAGAAGCACCATCCATCACTTCAACCCACACCATTGGAGCTCTTCTCTCTTCACTTGTACTTTCCAGAGTAGGTTAGTTGCTTGGGAGTTAGAGTCGAGTCGAGCTTGCTCGGGATTCCGGAGTCGTCGGAAGTCTGGTATAGCTCTTGTATCTTTCTTTTAGCATTATTAATATAAATTATCTTCTTTACTTTTCCGAGTCAGCTTTACTTTCCATAGTGTTTTATTTACTCAAGTTTGAGTGTTCAGCTTGAGCACGGAAGTTTTCTTTTAGCTTAGACTAAGTTATCTTTCTTAGTGATCGGGAACTTATCTTACGGGTTTTCTCGCCCGGACTAGAGTATCTCAAGTTAGTGCTCTAGGTTGAGGGGGATTTCTTTCGAAGGCCTCGAGAGAAATCCTAACACCGAGTGTAGACGTGGTGTCTGACCTTAGTGTTAGCTAGAAAGTGTGTTCCACCCCACGGAACCGTTGTGGTAGTCGGTAGGTGGTGATAGCCCTATCCGTCTTTTGTAGTCCACCATGTTCGGGTGTTTTCGTAGCAGTAGTGCAGGTTGTCGTTGGACTCCCCTCTCATTCCTTTCTGAAGTCCTTCCTCTTCCAGCCGCCGAAGTAAGCTCTGCTTTCCCGAGAATTAGTTAGGTGTTTAGTCTGATCTAGAGAGGCTAGCTCGATAGTTCAGAAGTGTATCAGGTGTCTTTTCTCTCTCGTTATCCTCCCAGCTGCTACCTCTCTAAGGATTAGAATCTCCTTGTGTCACTCGGTCATTGCCTGGCCATTTATCTCACTTACCTATCTTGCTTACCCCGTCTAGTCAGTCGGTCGATCAAGCTAGTACGGTTATCATTCAGTTTACGATACTCTTTACCATTGTGCTTCCCTAAGGAAAAATGCGATACCCTGGAATACTCCAAGGTGAAGTGCTACAATGGTGATTCTGTGTGCTTGCAGAATATCTATTCTAATCGGGCATAAGAAACACGAACAAGCATTTCTGGTGCCGTTGCCGGGGAAGCAATTGGCTAAACATATCGTAGATAGTTTGATAAACTCTACTAGTTTGTCGCCGCTAACTCTAGTGGGCTTACCATTGCTCTCTCTATCTTTTGATCGATGCAGAGCAGTGCATGACCGGTTTCGACCTACCACGTAACTTCCACCCAAATCTAGAAAGAATAGGGAGAATCGTGAGATGCCGCGTCGTCCCACCTCAAAAGAGACTCGGCCTGTCAGTTCACCCTCCACTTCAACATCCTCATCCATGGCTCAGAAGACTCTCCGCCAGTTTTCTTCCCCATCCAGTAGCCACATTCCTACTGGATTGAACGTCAACCAAGCTGGCAATGACGGCTTTGAGCTGAAGACTAGACTCGTGAACATGATCCAAGCAAGTCTGTTCTGCGGAAAAGCATCCGAAGATGCCAATGCCCATCTCCAAAACTTCCTGGAGGTGAGTAACACCATCAACCCCAGAGGAACTACTCTGGATGTCTTCGCCTATTCCCATTCTCACTTCTCGGGAAGGCCAAGACGTGGTTCTACTCCAACAAGGAAGCTTTCACTACATGGGAAGCTTGTTCAAATGCATTCCTGGCCATGTACTTTGCAGTGGGCAAGACCAACGCCCTCCGGAATAGGATTACCGGATGAGACCATCCCGGAAGTCTGGGAGCATCTCCAGGAATACATTCAAGCATGCCCACACCACGGCATAGAAGAATGGTTGATCATTCAGAACTTCTTCCATGGCCTGAATCAGCAAGCCCAGGACCATGTTGACGTAGCTGCGGGTGGTTCCTTACTTTCTCTCGATGTTGCGGGAGCAAAGGAGCTGATTGACAAGATAGCTTCCAACTAAAGTTGGAAAGGAGAAAGACAGCCAGCCCGTCCCAGGGGCGTACATCAGATCGACACGGTCGACATGTTAGCTGCCAAGTTGGAACTTCTGATGCAGAAGCTGGGATCTCCACATCAGGAGGTTAATCAGGTTTCGGAGTCTCGTATGACATGTGAAACATGTGGCGAGACTGGGCACTCGAGCACCTCGTGCCCATTAACTCAAGAGGACGCAAATTTCATTGGGAGCAGCAATAATCCCAACTCAGGATTTCGTCCTCAGTAGGGTTGGAACTCTAAGCCCAACCTCCCCTTCAGTCAACAACAAGGTACGAATTTTATTAATAGTTTTCAGCCCACATTAAATGACCTAGTGTATGGCCAAAAGCAAATCAATGATAACATTAGTAGGAAATTCATTGCTAATGACAAGATCTTAGAATCTATGGCTGCACAACTAGAGGGATTTAATTCTGTTATCAAGAACCAACTGAGCTTTAATAAAATGATAGAAACCCAAGTAGCTCAGCTTGCATCCTCATGTCCTAACGTTAACACGAGGAAACTACCCGGGCAACCGGAAGTACCCCCGAAGGAAAATGTTAGTGCGGTGATCACGCGTGGTGGTAAGACCACGCAAGAGCCACCTTTTCCAAAGGATGCAAGGAAGCAGCGGAAGACCGTAACCGCTAGCCATACCGAAGTTGAAGACGAAGCGCAGGAGGAGGCTATCGAATCCAACACACCTGCTACCCAGGAAGACCCCGTGGAACCCCCGAGTACTTCATGGAACTATCACGACACAACTGCCTTACTGTTTCCGGAATGGATAAGGAAGCCAGTGGCCGACGAACAATTCGGCAAGTTTGTCGAGGTAATCAAGAAGCTATATGTGAATATACCGCTTCTTGACGCTATGCAGGTACCCACGTATGCCAAGTATATCAAGGATATTCTTGGAAACAAGCGGACGCTGCCCACCACTGAGGTCGTGCAGTTGACGGAAGTGTGTAGCGCCGCTATACTTGACCCTCTCCTGGTGAAGAAGAAAGACCCAGGTTGCCCCACCATCACATGCTCGATCGGGGCTCAACACTTTTTGAACGCCCTCTGCGACTTGGGAGCAAGCGTTAGTGTCATGCCAAAAGCGTCCGGAATTTCTTCATTCCTGTTTACTTCGTCGTACTCGACATGGAAGTCGACGCCAAGACGCCGCTCATCCTGGGTAGGCCATTCTTGAGCACAGCAAACACCCATATTGATGTTGGAGCTGGAGAGATTCAGCTCAACATTAATAGCCAGCAGGAGAAGTTCGCCTTCAAACCGAAGGTTGAACAATGCTCGCAAGTTAAGGAGGTCCGTCGGAAGAAGAAACCCAAAAAAGAGGCAAAGAAACCGTCGCTTCCGAACATTGAAGCCCTCATTGAGTTCGTGGAAAATCTGCGGATTCAAGAGGAGTTACGAATTCATGAGGAAGCGAAGCTAATCAAGCTTCACAATCAGAGGAATGCCAAAAGACGGATCCAGCGTAAGAAATTTCTGGAATCACAGGAAGCAAATGTCGAAATACAACCCACACCTAAGAAAGTGTGGCGGAAGAAAGTGTCATCGCCCAAGACTCAATTCGGCGACGACAATCAAACTAGAGATGTGGAGAGTCCGGCTCCGGACTCAAAACTCGAGCCCTCGCCATGAGGTACGCGGCGCGTATCCACCATTGTATTGCATATAGGATAGTTTAATTTTTCTTTGCATCTTGCATAAACATGTTTGAATTTTAACTAATGCATATTTAAAAGTTGAAAGTTTGCATCCAAAGAACGTCACAAAAAATTTTTGAAATTTTTTTTGGCCGAGTACCAAGCCGGCCGGCCCCACCTAGGCCAGCCGGCCCCACCTTCTTTTGTTTGCCAGAGAACAATAGGGAGTGGGATCATGGAGTAAAGAATAAGCAAGGGACAAAGGGGGGAGCACGGGAACGTGCAGAGGCACGCCGAGCGGCCTCATCAGGGCTGGCCGGCCTCTGCCGTCCACCCGAGTCCCATCACCACCGACGGGAGGCATCATCACCTGCAAGTCTATGGAGTAGATCGAGGACGTGGCTCGCGGGCCGCCGCGCAGGAGCCGACCGGCCTGCCCCAGGCCGGCCAGCCTAGCCTTAGCGCCCAGCTATAAAAGCCAGCGAGCTCGACGTCCCTCGGTGCACCAGAAGCTCTGGTTCAAACGCCTCAGCCCGAGCTCTTTAATCTCCTCTCCCTTCCTTAAGTTTCCTTGCTTAATTGAGCTCTTTCGAGTTGATTAAGTAGAGGACTCAAGTGCTAGCTTGCCCCAAAATAAAATTTGAGTAGTAATTAGTGAAGTGCATAAACCAGAAAACACAAAAAAAAGAAAAAAATATTTCCCTTCTAAATAAATTCATGGTTTGCTGAACGTTGAACGTTTGTGGTGGTTTAACGCCCTGCAAGAACGACTAACGACTAACGACTAACCTTCTTCTTAACCCTTGTTTCCTTCGGGTATTGCTCGTACTAACCTTTTGCAGGCACCATGATTAATCGAGCTAAGGAGAAGGTCAAGAAGGCGTTCTCGAGAAGATTGAGAAGCTCACAGAGTTCCTCTTCTTCTCAGGATAACATGTCGGTCGACTTCGGTCACCACTCACACGTATCCCGGGAAGAAGAAGCGGCTCCTGCAGTCCCACAAAGCCGCTTCCGCATCAGGATCTTGACGATGGTTGAACAAATCATCTTCAAGAACAACTATGAGCAGCAAGCACTCGAGCTGCTGAAGAGGCAGACCTATGCCCATGCCAAGAGGTTCGCATCTCTTGACCATGGAGTTTCTTATGTCTCTTACTGTTGAAGAAACCAGTACTGAAACTAAAGTTCACTTTCGGTTCTTTAACGAACAGTTTGAAATGACTCTCCAACAATTTAGTGTTGCTTTGGGTTTTAATAAAAGATGCATCTTAGACCCCAACACACTTGTTGAGCGCTATCAATATGACCGTAGCTCTTGGTGGAGTGAAATTTCTAATGAACCCGTGAGTAGTAAGAACAGCATAGTTTCAATTCATAATCCTACTCTGAGGTTTCTCGCCAAGTGGCTCGCCATGGTTGTGCATTCTTGCACAGACCTTCGTCTCTGTAGCTTACCTGAACTGCAGTGTCTGTATGCTATGGCAAACAAGATTCATTTTTCACCTGTCCAGAGCATGCTTGCTCATTGGCAGAAGATGATTATGGCGAAAAGCCCCATCGACATAACCTCACTGGTCACCCGTGTGGCGAGGTATGTCAAAGCGATGGAAGGCGCCGAAGTGACCTTCTTGCCTAAGACGGAGGCATACAGATACGAGGTCGGTCTTGAGCATTTTGTGCAAGGGCACAAGATGCGGGAAGGGCCTGGAAATTCTCTCTTTATGTGTTACCCTGGGTACGATAGGGAGATCGAGCTTCCATGCCCGAGACTCTCTCTCTACTCGGTGAAAAGTCTAACATTGCAAATGGAGAAAAGAGAACCCGCACGACGGAGTGTTACAGGTCCACAGACGAGGAGCAGGACCCGGCACGAGCAGACTGGAGCAGGTCCATCATGACGGACGCCCCCGGTTCATGCCTCGGCACAACCGGGACTGTCTACGCAGAACATGAGCTTCGAGGAGGCGTACAATCATTACAACTATGACCCGTATCAGGCCGGCAGCAGCGGATTCGCCAGTGGGCAAGGACCATACTACCCCGCAGGTATGCACTCGTCTTATGGTCCATAGGTGGGTCCCTCATCGTCAGCATGCTTCAACTATGAGGACCCGATTCTCCAGAGTTTCACGGATCTCTCGAACCGCATCAACACCCTTGGTACACAGCAGCAGTAGATGCAGGACACGATGGCACATAACACCCAGCTCACTCAGGAGAGCTGGGGGCTGACTTTCGCTTTGCAGTACGATGTCTCAAATGTCTTCATCCACCTTGAGCTGGACTATCAGCAGTCCCTACCATACCAGCCGTACCAGCCACCCGAACAGGAGAACAACGACAACAACGAGGAGGACAAGGATGCTGATGAGGAGGACCCCGACGAGGGAGAGCAGGACTCCGATGAGGAGGACTGAGCTTCATCGAAGCTTGGGGGGGTCACACTGCCAGGTAAGTCATCACATCCGTCTTTCCATTCAGTAGCCATGCCAAAAAATAGTAATAAATAAATAATCTCATAACAAAAATCCCAACAAAAATATTTCCATGCTTTGAGTAAAATTTATATGAGTGGAAATCCGTGTGAGCTCTTACTTTGGAAATGATGAATAGTTGCTCTATTTAAACCCTGTATGTGCCTCGTTTATAGCTTTTTACTCTCCTAGCACCTGAACTAGTTGGCACATATTAGTTTCACTGAAATATCTGGTTGTGTGGAGGCATGAGTTTAATTTCTAAAGTCTAAGTTGTTGCGGGATTTGAGATAGCCCAAACCAGAATTTAAACTGCTTGCTCTAGTAGGGAACCCCTCGGAATTCGTTAAAAACTAAAATTTTGGTGAAGGTTTCCCATGGTTAAAATGACCCATCCAGAGCCTTATATTGCATAAACTGTTTGAGCTATCTGAAGTTACTTTGAGCTTTGTCGAATGGTGCACCCACTTCGGGAATGGTACTTGCCATCTACAGGTCCTCATCCCACATAAATCCACCATTTGTTAGCCCAAACATAGTTGGCCTGTCAGTCACTCACTCCGGGTATTGACATCCACTTTTGCCAGTTATGGTCCCCCGCAATCACCATCTCAAACACGTCAGTTCATCCCACAAGAGCTTCCCATTCAAAACTTCAAAGAAATTCAAGGTAAATCAGCAAAGGAGGGTGGAGTTGTCTTCTAAAAAAACAAAAAAAAGAAGAGAAGCCCACGCTCCATTCCAAGTTGCAAATTATGGAGTTCAAAAAAAATGGGAAGCCATCTACTTCCTTCATACCCTCCAAATATCCCATGTTCCATGAGACCTGAATTTGGCTAAGTACCAACCCCGGTATGGATCACCATTCGACTGAACAATACAGGTAACCAAGGTATGCATACATCTTCCTACCCATAAACTCCACATATCATCTTTAAAAAAATAGGAAAAACATGGTTAGATATTTCGACCATAGGTGAGAATCATACACTTTGAGTGACTCGACAGTACCATTGGGAATTCTGAACCTCATTTGAAAAATTCTTGTAAAAATTCGAGTTGGGAACCTGAACAGGTAGCAGGGAACATTCCGGTGAAGGTTGTTCAGTCCAACAACGGCCCAAGACCGAGGGATGAAAAACAAATATGCCCCTCGTGCTGGGTCTTGGCGTGGAAGCAAAGCATAACCATCTTACCTGCTTTCAACCGATGCTACCTGCAATTCCGGCCGTGAACCGACCTTGGATGGCTATAAATAGAAGCACCATCCATCACTTCAACACACACAATTGGAGCTCTTCTCTCTTCACTTGTACTTTCTAGAGTAGGTTAGTAGCTTGGGAGTTAGAGTCGAGTCATGCTTGCTCGGGATTCCGGAGTCGTCGGAAGTCTGGTATAGCTCTTGTATCTTTCTTTTGACATTATTAATATAAATTATCTTCTTTACTTTTCCGAGTTAGCTTTACTTTCCATAGTGTTTTATTTACTCAAGTTTGAGTGTTCAGCTTGAGCACATAAGTTTTCCTTTAGCTTAGACTAAGTTATCTTTCTTAGTGATCGGGAACTTATCTTACGGGTTTTCTCGCTCGGACTAGAGTATCTCAAGTTAGTGCTCTAGGTTGAGGGGGATTTCTCTCGAACGCCTCGAGAGAAATCCTAACACCGAGTGCAGACGTGGTGTCTGACCTTAGTGTTAGCTAGAAAGTGTGTTCCACCCCACAGAATCGTTGTGGTAGTCGGTAGGTGGTGATAGCCCTATCCGTCCTTTGTAGTCACCACGTTCGGGTGTTTTCATAGCAGTAGTGCAGGTTGCCGTTGGACTCCCCTCTCATCCCTTTCTGAAGTCCTTCCTCTTCCAGCCGCCGAAGTAAGCTTTGCTTTCCCGAGAACTATTCCTGTAAGGGGGTAGGATTTGTAACACCCTAATTCAAATTTTCAGCTTTAATAATAAATTTAATTGGCTTTATTTAAATTTCTAAGGTTTATTGTGTTTAGACTTGCATTTAATCTAATTTTTGTTCCTCAAGTAATTAAAATTTTGTCTAAGGTTAAATTTTGTTGTTGCATCATGCTGGAGCATTTATTTTTTATTTGCTTGTGTGCATAAGGTTGTTGAATTCAAATTTTGTTTGAATTCAAATAGATTTGGTTGAGTTAGTTTGAAATAGGAAAATAGAAATAGAAAGAAAAACCAAACCCAGCACCCAGCTCAAAAACCCGAAGTGGCCCAGCCCGCCACCTCCTTTTCCCCTCCCCTCTTGGCCCAGCAAACCCCGGCGGCCCAGCTGCGCCACAACTCCTCCCTCACCCCTCTGCGCACGGCCCGTGGCCTTTCAGCCTGCGCGGCCCAGCAGCACCACTCAGCCCAGCCGCGTGCACGGTCCACCTCACCCTCTCCCCGTCACGCGCTCGGCCCACCTTTTCCCTGAAACGGCGCAGCTCGCCCCCTTCAGCCCGCGTCGCCCCTCAAGCGTTCCCTCCCTTGGCTGACAAGCCTGGCCCACAAAGTCAGCTCGCTATCCTCCCGCTGATGGTCCGGCCCCAGGTGTCATCACCTTCCTTTCTTTCTCCCTCAGCGCGCCCGCTCACCCGAGATCCCCGCCGAGCATCCCGCCGCGCTCAACGGCACGGACGCCCAGGAAACCCCGTCCGCTCTCCTTAAATCGGCACCCCCCGCGACCCCTGAACCTCATCTCCTATTCCAGCATATCCCCAAAACCTAGCCGCCACCGCACCTTGGAGCTTGGAGCGGAAGCCGCCCTGCGCCGCCGTGTACTCGGCGTTCCGCAGCACCTCCGCCACCGCGAGGCATTGCCGCCGCTCCGCTGTGGGACCAAAATCCTCGCCGAGCTCTCCTTCCCCGACCCCGGCCCCGCTGCGCACGGGGATTCCAGCGGAGAAGCTCCGTCGAGCCACCTCTGTGCCGCCTCAATTCTTCCCCGACACTGCCGATCCTCGACTTTTGTGCACGGCTACCACTTCACGAGGGGGTAATGACCACGCCGTGCCCCTTTTTCCCTTTCTTCTCCTTCTGCGCGTGTGAGGATTTCTCGCCGTGGTTCCGCAGCGCCGCCTTGCCATGGCAAGCGCTCGCCCCGCTGTGCCTTAGCCCTGCAGAGACCCCCAGTAGATGTGCGGTACCTCTTGTGCGCTCGCTGCTCCGTTAGCACCCCAAACCGACCCCCGGCATCGCGCGAACGTGTGTACGCCGGTGAGCCCCTCGTGCTAACCCGCCTCTCACCGCGGCGAGCCAAGCCAGAGCCCCGATCCACTACCCTGAGTGCATAGGTGGATTAAACGTGGCGTGCTCGTGCTTTCCGACCAAAAACCGAGCCAAAAGAACCCCGGACGGCCAACTTCGGCCCACGATGGCGAGATCGCCGCCGCTGACCAGCGCACTGGCGGACTGCGCCACCGCAGGCCCTCGCCCCCGCGCTCTGGACCGCGCGATCCAGATCCAACGGCCCGCGTTAACCCATGCCGAGTCAAAAGGAGCAGCATACCGGTCAGCGCCCGCTACTTTGCAAAAGAGCCCCTGCGCTTTATCAGAATTAACCCGCCGTCCTGAGCAGTGTAAAAGTATTTACAGTTCAGTCCTGGTTTTTATGTTTTGAACCCTGAGCTTTTTAAAATTTCAACCCGCCGTCCAGCTTGGTAGTTTTTGCGAGTTAGACCCTGGAGTTAACTGTTAATTACGTTTAGGCCCTCGGTTTTTGCAGAAAACCCCCTGGAACCTTAGTTTTTATCGCAGATAAGCCCCTAGAACTTGTTTTTGGCCTAGAATATGCGTTTTAGCTCCGTTTTAAGCGTTCTTTATATCCACGCGATCGTTGTAACGCGTAGAATAGGTTTAGACTAGTTTAGTGTGCTATTTTTATGTATTGTTGTACTGTTTCTTAGTGTTTGCCTTTGTTTGCTTGTATGTATTGTGCTTGACTTGTTTTTGGCCACGTGTTCGTGAGTAGACGTTGAGCTACCAGAGGAGCATCAGTACCAGTGCCAAGAGCCATCTTCAGAGCAGTTTGAGCAGCAGGAGAACTTTTGAGGAAGGCAAGTATAACATGAACACCACCTATCACCTTTAATTATAATTTCATACTGCATTTTAATACGGTATGCTTATAAGGATTTCCTAGCCACTTTATATCCTTTATATATATATCCCTTGGGTTGCATTTTGGTTAGTTGTGCTAGGTGCCGCGCTATAACACACTTGGTCCTTTTTAATTAATTTGATTAATGGTATATGCAACTTAACTCTGAGAGTGGCCCTCTGTGTGGCTTGAGTGGCTCACTTCTCATTGAAATTGGTTTTGTTAGAAACATGGTTTAGGGGGCCGGCACGGTGCTTACTGCCTGGTTGGCCACTCTCCATAAGGACCGGTTCATAGAGCGACAACCTGGGACAACAACGCTACCACAAGACTGGAATGGGACGGTCTTGGCTTACTAATTAGGTCATTTTGGTTCGGGAGTAACTTACCGACGGGGCATGGGGGGGTGGTGAGCTTCAATGGTGGCCAGGCTACGAGGCTTGGTGTGCGTACCCCTTGAGGTGGTTACCATCGTTGCGGAGCCTGATTCCTTAGCGGTTACACCTTACCAACGTGTCCTTTGTAACGGCCTCGTAGTGAGTCGCTAGTCATCTCACCTAAGGAAGTGTGATGAACAACTAGCGTAGCTCACGACTTGTGGGTAAAGATGTGCAACCTCTGCAGAGTGTAAAACTGGTATACTAGCCGTGCTCACGGTCATGAGCTGCCCAGATCCTCCTTTTGATTAGTGGGGTTATCTCCTTCCAACGAGGGAGGTGCCTCTCGGGGTTTACCTTGGTGGTTTTGGTTTGGTTCTCAGTAGTTTCTTAATTAATTCTGATTAAATACTATGTAACTGGGTTAATGGTAATTCATCAACTCATAGTAAATAGCTCTGTTAAAACTTGCTAAGACTTAAAAGCTAATGCAGTTGAGTCAGCCAACCTTAGAGCCTCATAGTTTGTGTTATACTTGTTGAGTACAAGTTGTGTACTCACCCTTGCCTCTTCTCTACTTTTTCCTCTTGGGATACTCTACTGCTGCTTAGTTCCTGCCGATGCGAAGGAGTTCACTCAGAGCTACCAGGACTACGAGGACTTCTAGGCGTTCGTCTCCCAGTCGACGTCCCTGTGGCGCCCTGCTCAGCTTCCGACGAGAGTTATCGTTTATGTATTACGCTTCCGCATACTCTGTACCAGACTTTTGTCATTAATGTAATAAATAACATTCGTATTCGCTTTATTATATCTTTTTACGTGATATGTGCTATGATATACTGTTCATTCTGTTGTATATACGTGTGACTTGATCCTGGCACGTATATGATTGCTCGGTTTATGTTCTTTTATAAACCGGGTGTTACAAGTTAGGTGTTTAGTCTGATCTAGAGAGGCTAGCTCGATAGTTCAGAAGTGTATCAGGTGTCTTTTCTCGCTCGTTGTCCTCCCAGCTGCTGCTTCTCTAAGGATTAGAATCTTCATGTGTCACTCAGTCATTGCCTGGCCATTTATCTCACATACCTATCTTGCTTACCCCCGTCTAGTCAGTCGGTCGATCAAGCTAGTACGGTTATCTTTCGGTTTACGATACTCTTTACCATATTGCTTCCCTGAGGAAAAATACGATACCCTGGAATACTCCAAGGTGAAGTGCTACAGCGGTAATTCTGTGCGCTTGCAGAATATCTATTCTAATCGGGCATAAGAAACGCCAACACTCAGATCAGCCCGGTGTTTACAAGCTCTACACCAATGACCACATCTGTGCAAGGGGGGCTTCATGCCAGGATACCCTATAGGATGGGACCCTGCTATTGGTCTTGGTTTGCCCCCAGAATTCTTTATTCCATCTACAGTGGGGCAAGCAAACTCATCGGCTTCATATCCGTCGGATCAGCAAGTAAGCGTGTTGGCTCCATAGCAGACTCAACAGCAAGATAGCACATCGGCTTCACAACCGATGGCGCCAAACGCATCAGCGCCACAGCCAACAGGTCCAACTAACATGCCGGCCTTTAGACCGACCCCTCATCAGCAAAGTTCGGCAGTGCTGATTCAGCCAATGTCTCCTATGGAAATCCTCGTGTCGAGATTAGCTCATCGTAATGGAGTCAACTGGGTGTTTCATGATCCAGTAGCTGGTTCTATCCGCCATGTAAACGTGCCATATCTATGTTCCATGGCGCAGCAGCAGGTTAATAACCAGGGGTCACCGCAAGCAAACACCAACTATGAGATGGTTCTGTATCAGCAACCATCTAATCAGGTCACTTAGCATGCTACGCAGATGGCATCGGCTGTTCAGCCGATGGCTCCAGCCAGTCCGCAACCAGCATCGGCAGCTTTGCCGATGGCTCCACCACCGTCACAGCCTGCGTCAGCAGTTAGCCAACAAGTTGACTAGACATCCAAGATTGCTAAGGTGATCAGAGATCAGTTTGGATTAAGTCCAAAGCAACAGACGCTCATGTACAAGATGTCTTATCCATCTGCATATGATCAAATCCCACTGCCCCACAAGTACAAGTTGCCAGATTTCACCAAGTTTTCTGGTCAAGGGGAAGTCTTCACAGTAGAGCACGCCAAAAGATTTATCATGCAGTGTGGAGAAGCAGCACATAATGATGCATTAAAGGTGTGTTTGTTTTCCATGTCTATGTCAGGATCGGCCTTTACGTGATTTACCACACTTCCAGCTGATTTTATACTGTATTGGGCCGATCTAGAGAAATAGTTTCACCAGTTCTTCTACTCTGGCGTGTGTGATATGAAGCTGACAGATCTGACTAGTCTAAGGTAGAGGAATGATGAATTGGTTGCTGCATTCATCCAGAAATTCAGGGATATCAAGAACAGGTGCTATAGCTTGGTTCTGTCTAATCAACAGCTAGCAGAAGTTGCTTTCCAAGGACTCTTACCACACATCAAGGAAAAGAATGCTTCCCAAGAGTTCAATACTATCAGTCAGATGGCTCACAGGATGACAGGGGAAATCAGATCCTACGAGCAGAAGAGGAGTAACTTTCAGAAGAAAGTTAACTTTGCCGATTGCTCGGATTCTTTTGATTCTGACGATGACCAGATGGTGGGATCGGCTGAGTGGGTTCAGAACAATAAGAAGCCGATCTCATGTCCGTTTGGCAACAAGGAACCCGAAAAGTTTGGGTTTGATATCACCAAGGCTGACAAGATCTTTGATCTGTTGTTGTCAGAGGGACAAATCAAGTTGAAGCCATATCACAAAATCCCTACAGATCAAGAGCTGAAGAACATGAAGTACTGCAAGTGGGACAATGCAACATCTCATGACACAAACGAGTGCAAAGTGTTTCATCCGCAGATACAATAGGCTATCGATCAAGGCAGACTCAAGTTTGAGGCGCCCAAGAAGCTGATAAAGATAGATGGGCACCCATTTCCTACTAACATGGTAGATGTTGGGGGAAAGAGGAACGCACTGCAGAAAAAGGTGCTCACATCGCAATCGGCCAAGGAATCTAGAGCTGTTGACCCTACGGCTCAGTCATCGGCCGCTGAAGTCAATGGCAAGAAGCCGCAGGAAGAAGCTGAGGGTTCCGTGTCACCAAAGAAGAAGGTCATGTCCTAGATGCTGCTGAACAAGTTCCAGCATGACCAATAAAGGCGACAGTATAGAGAGGAAGCTACACGACACAACGAGGGGCATTGGAGATGTCCTTTCTTTGTGTACTGTTGGGAAGAGAGGTTGACTCTGCCGACAGTGGATAACTGTCCTGAGTGCAATGGTTTCTACCGTGATGATCGATCATACCAGAAGCCACGTGTTGACCAAAGGCCTCGAGGGCCGATCCTCAGGGAGAGTGGCGATGAAAGGCGCACCCCTGTACATGATTGGCTGGGGGGCTGGGTCTCAGTGCATGATTGGCTAGGGGGCAGGACCATGTTGTGTGATCCTGCAGGAGGAAGGATTCTGACAAACGAGCAGCTGGAGCAGATGGCTAATGATAGAGTTCAAGATGATCAGCCAATGCGCAGGGATCCAGAGAGAGAACTAGTTCTTGACAACATTGATCGGCCTCAGTGGTGTCCAGCAAGTCTGCCTAGATCGTAAAAGAGACGAGTTCAAAGGCTTCGTCAGACAGAGCTGCTAGAGGGGGAAAGAAAGGAAAATATCAAGAAAAGGGGAGTTAGATCGGAAGTTTGGCACATCAAACCAAGAGCTGATGATCGGCAGGATCCTGATTCATCGGCTGCGCCTGTTAACATGGTTTTCATGTTGCCCAGTGAGTTTATGGCGCCAAACATTGATGATGAAGAACAAAGTCTGGAAGAAGCCATGGCTCAGTTGAATTTGGAACCTGTACCAGCTATTTTTGAAAAGCCGAAGGATGAAAAGCGCAAACATCTTAAAGCCTTATTCTTGAAGGGGTTTGTTGATGGCAAACCTGTTACGAAGATGTTGGTTGATGAAGGTGCAGCAGTAAACATAATGCCGTATGCCATGCTGCGCAAACTTGGGAAAAGTAATGAAGATTTGACTAAGACAGACATGATGCTCAAAGACTTCGAGGGAGTTGTGTCTCCTGCTATTGGAGCACTGTGCGTTGACCTGACAATCGGCAGTAAGACTCTTCCTACTACTTTCTTTGTTATTAATGGCAAAGGATCATACAACTTACTGCTAGGGAGGGATTGGATTCATGCCAACTATTGCATACCATCCACTATGCATCAGTGTCTTATACAATGGATCGGCAACGTTGTTGAAGTCATTTCCGCTGATTCATCATTCAGTATTGCCTCAGCTGAAGCATGTGAATGGAGCTACGAGAGAGTGAGTTGTTTCTCTGGTCAAGCATGGGAAACAGAGTTCCTGAAAATTGCTGATTATGAGCTGCCATCAAGTCAGACGGTGGGGTCTACAGATGAATCCTGAGTGTCTATGTGTAAGGCCGATGATTTAGGCATCGGCTAGTTTTGAGAATATAGCCGACACGATAGGTGTCACCTTTAGAGCAAAAAATAAAACATGTGTAAAAGAAAACGGATGGTGCTTTGATAGCATCGGTTACCAAATGGCCGATATGATGTGTATCGACCTTAGGACGATAAAATCCAGATATACAAAGAAAGGTGGAAATATGTGTAACAAGACAAATGTTGTGAGGCCGACAGTTGACATTGTTTACACCACAAAGGGCGAGTTCTAGCATTGTTGCAGAGAGAATATCAAATTCATTACAACGGTCCAAGAGCGTTTTGGATCGCCATTATTGCGCAGGCGAATATCATCAGCTTGCTCTTGTTTCTCTGCTTCGAGTTGCTGAAGTGCCAATGGGAACTGTGACAATCTGTTGGCCACATCGGCAATCTCTTGATCTACTTGTTCCAGCTCTTTAGCAAGGAGCTCACGCTTGGCCTCCAGGTCTCTTTTAGATCTCTCCATTTCTGCCTTGGATTGGGTCAGAGAGTGTATTTTTCGCGGGTTGCGTCCACAAGATTTTTCCAGTCATCTCTTGGTTTGATCATTTCCTTTTGCTGGAGCCGATCAGCGAGTCGCTTCTGAGCTCCGAGGACTGGTATTTGGCAACTATCGATGTAAGCAGCAGGATTCAATGCTTCCTCAAGTGATTCAGGGAGAATGCCTTTCAAGGACTTCAGAATGATACTAATTGGCTCGACATCTTGGACGAGCTGGCCGATGTCTTGGTTTAGGAATTGCAGAATTTCTTGAAGTTTGACCTTGATATCTTCCGACAGCACTACTGATTCTGCTGATGACACCGCTTCGTCCTCTGCAACATTAACTCCGAGTTGAAATTAGAATAGACTGTTATCTGGGCTGTCTTGTGCGTGGCAAGATGAGAAAGAACGGATGGAAGTGTCAACCGGTTATTATTCTTTGGTTCAATGGTCTGCTAAGAGTGTAATCGTACCTATTTTAGATGGATTTCATCAATGTTCAGTGCAGAGGAAGGCATGGTTGTCAGTGCTGGAACACTAGAGCCAACAGGAACATCTTGGGATACAATCGGCGGCTCTTGTGTGCCGATTGATGTTTGCTGGATTATAAGAGAACAGTTAGGAACCATAAACAGTTGAAATTGAAAAGAAAATTTGAAGATGTTACCTGAGCCAATGTAGAAGTCGTTCTGGGTCTTTTGGAGGCTAAGCATTGTATCTAGCAAAATCAGAAGCATGCATAATGTTAGAAAAAACCATGAAAGGTTACAAGCAGATAATCGAGTGGGTAACCTAGACTGTTGGGGATGTTTTAGAAGTAATTTCTGGGGTGTCTTCTTCTTCTATCCCTGTGAGTTGATCGGCAGTTGCATCTGAAAAAGTGCCGATTAATGGTGTGGTCAAAAACAAAAGGGGGTAATGGTTGGAAAAGATTTAAGAAAAATACCTTCTGATGAAGAGGGGAGAACATCTGCTGAAGCATCGGCATGTGATGCCGATGTAATGGCCATTGTTTGGCTGGAGGAGCCTTGAGTCTTACGGGCTGGTTTCTTGGTGCTGGTGATTTTGCGTTTCCTCCCCGCAGCAACATCAGCAACAGATGGTGCATCGTGGCCGATATGAGGTTTGTTGGTCGGTGGAGCATAGTTAATAGGCTGACCACTTTTGCTGACTGTCAGGGGAGTAGTGCTTTCAGCATGTTGAAATAATTATTAAAGTGCAAGGAAAGATGTTGTGAATTGGGGAGTATAGGAAAAAGAGTTTCTATACATACCTCGTCATTGGTTCCTTGATAGTCTTCGTCCAAGGCAATGCAGTAAATCCTTACTGATTCATAGAAGAGTTGCTCTTGCCATTCTGACCACCATTGTGCAAATGGGACGGTGGTGAAAGATGCGATCTGCCAATCGGCTAGCTGTACTGAATCGGTATTAGGTTCCAGATTCCTCAGCTGATTGTAGGACAGAGCATCTTTAACAATATCTTTGATATGGACTTTGTCAGCAAAGTAAAGAAGAGGGGGCACCTGTCCAAATCCTAGTTGCCTGGCTACTACCGATGGGTAGTAGAACTCAAAAGAGAGTGCGCCTTTCCCAGATGAGAAGTTGGTAGGCAGAATTTTTGGAGCGATGATTTCTTTCAAACTATTAGTGCCATATTCGTCATCTCTCCAGGAGTCAAGGTGAAACTTGAATGGATTCTCATAGTCCTTGTCATAATCATTATATGCGAACCAGATTGTGGAGTCCTTGGTGAATCCATTGTAGAAGTATTTGAAAAAGTCGGTTGTGCCAAAGACAACAGGGTTATTCGCAATCAATATGGCAGCTTCGCCGAATGAAGTACATCGGCGAGTGACCATCTCTTCTCTCTCGGCAAATTCTTCCGATGGGAAAGACATTTCCTTCAGATTGATCCCCATGGTTTGGTGCATATACATATTCAGCCACAACTGGATAAACCACCAAGGACCCCCGAGGTTGGAAATCGCCTGATTAGTCCGAGCCTGACTGATACTTGGTGAAGCAAATGATTAACTGATCCAAGAAGATGTTTGCCAAGGGGAACTGGATTTCCACCGGCTAAGGTTTCGGCCATCTTGAGGGTATTGTTTGTTGGGCCTACTGTTTTGCCGCAGAAAATAAATTTCTCAAGCCACATGTTGAGGAAGGCCGCATGCTCTCTAACTGATACAGATCCGGTTTTTATGTTCTTGGTGATATATCCTTTCCACCCACCGATGCTCCTGGTCTCTATTTTAAAGGAAGCCTTCTCCAGAAAACTGAATGATTAGTCAGGAGCGGAAATGTTCAGGCCAATTAATATCAAGACATCTAGAAGAGTTGGGGTCATTGGACCATGGCCGAACATAAAGGTATTTATGGCATCAGACCAAAAGAATGAAGCTGATATGAGCATCGGCTCGTTCCTAACCATTTCAGATAAGGATAAGTTTAGGCACTGGCCGATATCATACTGTTCCCAATCGGCCCGGTAAGTACCTGCTACTTTGCGGAACCAATTTCTCCACCCAGGGGTGACATTCGGCCAAGATCTGAAGGCCTGGGACCAATCTGAGTTCATGTTGGAGGCTTTGAGAGGGATTCTACCAGTTTCCAGATTAATCAGGTTGGTTGGGTCAGGGTTACCCATAGGACCTAAACAGGTCATACTGGGTTGTTCGGAAAGAGGGATGGTGATTGCATCCCTAAGGACCTAAGAGCAATAACAAAAAAGAGGAAAAATGCGGAAAAACTATAAGTCGCAGATCAAAATGGCAGCACAAAAGAAGGGGATGGAAGGTTACTCACCTAGGGGATCTTAGAGAAGGAAGCCATTGGTGATGTCTTGAGGAAGTCCTGGTGCTTGGGGGAGATTCATTCGGAATTTTGGGAGCGGTGAGTTCTTGAGTAGAGAGGAAGTTGGATTGCGAATGGAGGCCGGTGAAAGGGAAGAAGAAGGAGCGCACTGCTGTATTTATAGAATAAGCCCCTAGAAGAAGGGGTTTGGAGTTAATGTGCCATCTGCGCCGGATATGAGGAACGGCATGAAGCGCTTTTTGCGGTGATCATTCGGAGAAAGCCATCATGATTGAGAAAGTTTTGGAGTAAAAATGATATTCACTCCGAAACTGGGGGCATGTGTAGACGCCATTTTTTGGCACGCGTCAAGAGAGATATTAAAGTGAAGGGAAATGCTAATTTGGGAAACAACGGCGGATTTGGTAAGGAGGATCGACTATAGTTCGCTACCGATTAGGAGCTCTGATGGTCGGCAACGAGATAGAATTGAACATATCTTGGTGGGCTTCAGCTTGGAAGGCGGTATCTTTGTTTATTAGAGATAGTTTTTATTTTTGAGTCAGAATTGTGCTTTGCCGTAATCAGCTAAGACTCGGTTAGCATAGGGTATAAATATGTACCCCTGGTCATTGTTGAAGATTGATACACATCCAACCAACAAAACTTTACTCTTTCCTGCAATTTACTTTTTCGTTGGCGGCTTCGCTATTTTCTTTTTCTGCGAGTTCTTTCAAGCCGATCAAGGACGCCTCACATTCGAGCGACTCGGTTTGCTGGTAAGTGTTCATTTACTGAGTAAATCTGAGCTTTAGCTTCCGGGCGTATCGCTGTTGTTTCGTTCAGATCTATTCAAAAGTTATCGAATTTATCTATGCTTTGATCTCTGGCGCATTGCTGTTTTCTCGTTTAGATCTATTCACAATTTATCCGGCTCATAATCTGTTTAATTGGCTGTTATCTCTCTTGCTGGTCACGTTAAATTTTGCAAAGCTGATTAGATCTTTTGTGAGCTTAGCTTTGCTCAGATCCATACATTCATGGGTCTGTGCATTGTCTCTTGGCAAGTGTCGGTTTAGATCTAGCTGTCTCCTGCATACCGATATCGGCAACTTCTTGCCAATTTCCTCTAGATTGCTTTAAATACACGTTTATCTTGTTCGATCTGCTGTCATTTTCTGTATCGGCAGCGCCTTGCCGATACACAGCGTGAGAGTCATTCGGAAATCCAGCTGATACGATCTCAAATTTGATGGTTTGTTGATTCCTTGTCAATTTACAGGTCAAATTGACTGGCACGCCTTGGTTTGAATCAAGTGCAGTCCGAGGTTGGCGAATGATGCTCTTGGGCTTGGCGTGTGATCGTTTCGCATCAACAGAACCAACGATCCTATCGGAGGCTTGGTAAATGTCAATAATGCCATCTCCGGTGGGTCAAACGAGCCTGTACATGAGACGAAGAGGCAAAGGAAAGAATACCTCCGCATTGTCTCACATGTGTGCGAAGGCAAGCACTTCCGCACTCCTTGGTCCCATATCCCTATCACGTTCTCCGAATCTGACCTCAGGCTTCAACACTACCCACACAACGACCCCCTCGTCATCCGTTCCAACATCGGCAAGAATTCCGTGCACTTCGCCAGAAAATGACGTGGGCCGGATCCTCATCGACAACGGCAGCTCCACAGATATCATCACTTAGCAGTGCTTTGTCTAGATGGGGCTGACAGAACAAAATTTGCACAAATCCCAGTACCCCCTCATTGGCTTCGGAGGGAAGAAAATTGAGGCCCGCGGAAAAATCGAACTAAACGTGACCTTCGGCGAAGGGAACACCTAGAGGACAGAGCTCATAACCTTTGATGTAGTTGACATTACCTACCCATACAATGCCATATTCGGTCATAACAGCATCATCAAGTTCGCGGCATTCATCCACCAAGCATACCTCTCATGAAGATGCCAACTGCCGGAGGAGTCATCACGATCCTCGGCAACTAGGAGGAGGCAAGGAGGTGCGAAGACAATGCAGCATGTGCAACAAAAAAACGTGCAAGCAATCCAAGGCGTAGATGCCGAAGAAGAAGAATAAGAAGAGGAGGGTTCGAAGCCCTCCAAGTTCGACCAAGCACACATGGCATAGGGGGTCATGCCGGGCGAACACACAAAGAAAGTACCGCTCTGCGAAGTCGTCCCCGATCGAACAGTAACCATCAACAAGGGGCTCGACGAAGCCGAGGAGGCCAGACTAATCCAGTTCTTGAGGAACAATTAGGACGTTTTCGCATGGTCATCTTCGGACCTGCGAGGGTTCAGCAGAGAAATCATGGAGCACTCCCTGCGGGTGGACCCAAAGGTCAAGCCCCGAAAGCAATGCCTTCGGACAATGGCCAAGGACATAAAGAAGGCATCTCAAGGCGAAGTCAAGAAACTGCTTGATGCGGGTGTCATTCGAGAAGTAAAATACCCTGTCGGTGTTTACCGCCAAGCCTGCTCAAGGATACCCTTAGCAGTAGGGTTGTAGGTAGGGATCGACTGCTCTGGAACTCGATGGTACAAGGAATACAAAGATTTAGACAGGTTCGGGCAGTGAGTTGCGTAATACCCTACGTCATATGTGGTTGTTTGTATTGCCTTAGGTGTTGATGTCTTTCGAGGGGATCCCTACCCGCCCTTATATATCCGGGGGGATAGGGTTACATGGAAAATCCTAGCCGAGTACAGTTGGAGTCCTACTACAATACAATCGAGTAGTTTCCTTGTACTGCAACTAGTTCTACACCTATTCGGGTAGTTACAAGAGGGGTAAGGTACATCCATAAGCTATCCCTTAGTCTAGAACATTCTATGCCTATAAGCAGTCCCACTGCCCCGGATCTGACAAGCCCCCGAGCTCTTCGTAGCCAAGTCCTGCAGGCGTCAAGTACTTGGTGCGGCGTCTTCGAGTGCTTCAAGTAATCAGAGCGTCCTGGTTGCTTCTGGGCCTTCCTTCAGATACGTTGAGTAGTTGTCCAAGTACTTCCGATTGTTCCGAGGCTGTGAGGTGCTCAATCCCCGAAATCTTGATCATATATGGTGTGCGAAGTACTCGCGCTCCATATGGAGTAGCCCCCGAGCCTAAGGTTGAATCGCAGAATCAGGCTGAGGGTTACTTCAGTCTTTTTCTTTCTTTATTTTCCAAAAAAAATTGAAAAATAAATCTCTGATACACATATCCCGCAGCCCCCGAGCCTTAAATCAAAATCCCATGACTTTCGAGTAGCCCCCGAGCAAAGATTTGGAATTAAGGATTTAAGACATGGCATCAGATTTTATTCTCTAGAATATCAGCAGGTTTAATCAAATCTGGTATCCGAAAAGACCCCTTTTTTGGGTAAAATCCCAGAAAAATGATTCATTTGGATACGCCACACTGATTGCACCCGAAATATCTTCAGAAATAAAATCCAGGATGTATATCTCTTTACTGTGTGCTCACATGAGATTGTATTGTATGGAGAATCTGTATTATTACATCCGTGAATGCTGCCACGGTAGCATCACGGGTCATCCTCCAGTAAGATCCCTTGCGGCTATAAAAGGTAGTTGAGAGGCCTTTGCCAGAAGCACCAGTATTATGAAGCTATGGTTTGCACTTGCTCTCGTCCTCCTGAGATTTGTGTAGTCCTTTCCAGCAAAAGATGCTAGAAGAGATCTTGCGAGTGACAAGAGAAGTCTCTGCTGCCAAACCCTGCAACCCAGCTTCTCTTGACGGATCCATGCTGGACATCATGTCCTTGCATATTCCAATGAGGCAGGGTTTCAGGGGATGAGTGGCATCTAGTTATGTTGTACTCTTGGGGTTCCCTGTTTCTAGGTGCCCAAGAATTGTCATCTCTGGTGGGGAGACTTAATCTTGTTACAACATATTCAGGGAGGAGAAATTCCTATGCAAGATGCTACAAGAGATCTTGCGAGGCGATTACTGTAATCTGCCTCCTTACTCTTGAAACTTTTCTCCCAGAATATGAGTATCATTATTTCCTTAGTGGGAATAATAAGTTTGTACTTTGTCACGGCCTCGGGCCGATCTAGCTGCAGCAGGCCTCGCCCAGGAGATCCAGGAGGTGTGCATGCAGGTCCGAGTCATTGTAAAGTTTTTAGAAGAAAGTACTCGAATTGTAATATTGAGTAGTTGTACTGTGTCGAGTACTTTTCCTTTATTCTGGAATGTAATCCCAGTAGAAGGAAGATGAATCGAGTAGTTGTCAAGGGATGTGAGTGTTTTCTTTTTCCAGAATGTAATCTTAGAAAAAAATGTCTCAGAAAAATCCCGTTATTTCCGTAATTGGTAACTCTCTGTTACCCTTCTGGGTATTTGTAACACCCTAATTTAAATTTCAGTAATTAATAATAAATTTAATTGGCTTTATTTAATTTTCTAGGATTTAATTTGCTTAGCCTTGCAATTATAATTTATTTTGGCTTCATAAAGTAATTAAAATTTCTTTTAGGGCTAACGTGTTTGTGCATTCATGCTGGTGCATAGTTTTATTTGATTGAGTGTGGTTTGCATTCAAATTCAAACCTGAATTCAAATAGTGTTAGTTTGGTTTGAAATAGGAAAAAGAATAGAGGAAAGGAAATAGAAATGAGAAAGAAACCCAAAACCAAAACCCAGGCCAACCCAAGAACTGGCCCAACCCGCTCCCCTCCTTTTCCCGCTCGGCTCGACCCAGGCAGCCAGTACAGCCCCGCACCGGCCCAAGCGCAGCGGCCCAATTCTCTTCCCACCCCATCGCCCGCTCACCCGCTGAACTCCGGCCCCACCCCGCCAGCTCGCTCTCTCCCGCGCCAGTCAGCCCAGAGCGCCCCTTCCCTTCCAGCGTGACCCATCGCTCAGACTCGGCGCGTGACGCCCCACACTCAACCCTGGCGGCCCACCCGTCAGCGACCGCCAAGGAACCCAGTCGTGGACAACGGCGCCCTCTCTTTCCGCTCAGGCCCACTGTCAGCTTCCCCTCTCTCACTGACACTACGACCCCGCCGGTCAGATCCCCTTTCCTTTCTTCCTCCTCGCTCCGCGCCCCTACTCGCTGGACCTCCACGTACGAGCTCCCCTCTCGCTGCGCCATGGACCGCCTGACTCCTGCAGACCCACTAGTCAGCGCCACCGCACCTCTTTTCCTTCTAGAAGCAGCACCCCGAGTCCGGTATCGCGCCGAATCATTGCGTGATCCGGTTTCCTCACACTAGCCACACCCGAGCTCGCCGCCGCGATCTCCGTGATGGTCTCCCATTGCACACACGCCGAAATCTTCGGCGCTCTCCATTTAAACATCACCCCGCACCCTCTGCGCATGCATCTTAGCCCTCCAGCACCGCCCAGGAGCCCTACCCAAAGCATCTCGCTGTGCTCCGCCACGCAGAGCTGCTGCTCCGCCGCGGCCACGCCGCACCACCGCGTCCCATCCCCTGCAATCCGCCGCAGAAGCTCCGCCGTGCATCCAGGAGGCTTCCCGAGCCCTCTGCACCGGCCCTAGGACCCTGCCTCGCCGGAATCGGGCCCGACCTCCGCCGTGCCGCATCCGCCGGATCTCGACGCCGGCGCTGCTACGCTACGTCTCCATCCAATTCCAAGCCCGGTGAGCACCGCCCCAGCCTCCTGATTCTTTTGCGCTAGAAGATGTAGGCCATAGTGCGCCCTAGATGGCCGGTCACCGGCCGCCGGCGCTGCGCCGCCGCCGCGCCATGACCAGAGCCCGCCCTGCTGGATGAACACCAATGCTAGGCGCTGGAGTAGATCACCCATACCCCGTTGACACTCCTAGTAGCAAGAACCGACCCAGAACGGGACCGGGACCAGGAGAACGCGGCTCGCCGGCGACCCAGGGCCGCCTCTCGCCACGGCGAGCCACTTCTGAGCATAGACCCGCCATCCTGCGTGCTCCAATAAGTTACGCGTGTCACGCTTGTTCTTCTAGACCAGACTGCAGGCCAAAAGACCCTTAGTAGCACCCGAATCGTCGAACTCCGGCGACCCCGCCGCCGTGCGCCGCCGCGTGCCAGTGCTCGCACCGCCGCCCACGCCCCCAAAACGCCTGCGCCGTTCGATCCGAGATCTGCGCCCTGGATTAGAAGCCGCATACCCTTTCGTCCTCAGCCATTAGATCCAGATCCGATGGCCACCGTCCTTTGTACCGGTTCGGCCTGGCAAATTTGCTAAAGAGCCCTCGGGCTTTTGCAATATCAACCCGCAGTCCACAATAGTGTAAAAGTATTTCCAGTTATATCTAGGTTTTAACACTTAGCCCCCTGTGTTTTTCCTAATTAGAACCAGCAGTCCTGGCCGATCAGTTTTGCGCGCTAGCCCCTGCAGCAAAATGTTAATTACATTTAGGTCCTCGGTTTTTGCCCAGAAACCCCAGAAACTCTGTTTTTCTTACAATTAAGCCATTGGATCTTGTTTTAGGCCTAGTTTTCGCGTTTTAGCTCCGTTTTAGGCGTTCTTTATGTCCACGCGATCGTTGTAACGCATAGAATAGTTTTAGACTAGTTTAGTGTGCTGTTTTTATGTATTGATGTACTGTTTCTTAGTTTTTGCTATTGTTTGCTTGTATGTTTATGTTGTGTATTGTTTTTGGCCATGTGTTCGTGAGTAGACGTTGATCCATCTGAGGAGCCCCAGTACTAGTACCCGGAGCAGCCATCTTCAAATCAGTTTGAGCAGCTGGAACAATTTGAGGAAGGCAAGTATAACATGAACACCACCTATCACTTTAAATACATTTTCATACTGCATTTTAATATTGTATGCCTATAAGGACTTTCCTAGCCACTTTATATCCTTTATATATATATATCCTTGGGTTGCATTTTGGTTAGTTGTGCTAGGTGCCGCGCTATAACATAATTGGTCCTTTTTAATTAATTTGATTAATGGTATATGCAACTTAATTCTGGGAGTGGCCCGTTTGAGGGGCTCACGTCTCGTTATAAAATGGTTTTGTTAGAAACATGGTTTAGGGGGCCAGCACGGTGCTTACTGCTGGGTTGGCCACTCTCCATAAGGACCGGTTCGTAGAGTGACAACCTAGGACAACAGCGCTACCACAAGACTGGAATGGGACGGTTTTGGCGTAATAATTAGGTCTTTTTGGTTTGGAGTAACTTACCTGCGGGGCAAGGGTGGTAAGCTTCTATGGCCCTTGTACTGAGTGGCCTCATCTGTGGTATTCTTGACGCCCACTAGACCTGCTCCATAGTCGCCGATCCAACCCTCGCGGTTATTCCTTACCAACGAGATTCTTTGTAAAGGCCTCGTAGTGAGTTTGCTAGCCATCTCACCTAAGGAAGTGTGATGAACAACTAGCGTAGCTCACGACTTGTGGGTAAAGATGGCTAGCCATGCTCACGGTCATGAGCGGCCCAAATCCTCCTTTTGATTAGTGGGGTTATCTTCCTTTGACGAGGCAGGTTTCCCCGGGTGGCTTGGTTTGGTTTGGTTCTCAGTAGTTCATAATTAATTCTGATTAATTACTATGTAAATGGGTTTATGGTAGTTCATCCACTTGTAGTAAATACCATTAATAAAATTTTGCCAAGATTAAAAGCTAATGCAGTTGTGTTAGCCAACCTTAGAGCCTCATAGTTTGTGTTATACTTGTTGAGTACAAGTTGTGTACTCACACTTGCCTTCTCTACTCTTTTTCCTCTTGTCCTTTTTGGGGATACTCTACTGCTGCTCAGTTCCTACCGACGCGAGGGAGTTCATCCGGAGCTACCAGGACTACGAGGACTTCTAGGCGGTCGTCTCCCAGTCGACGTCCCTGTGGCGCCCTGCTTCCGAGAGTTCTTCGTATATGTATTCTACGCTTCCGCTGTATCTGACATTTGGTCATTAATGTAGTAAATAACATTCGTATTCGCTTTATTATATCTTTTTACGTGATATGTGCTGTGATATATTGTTCATTCTATTTTATATACGTGTGACTTGATCTTGCCATGTATATGATTGCTCGGTTTATGTCCTTTTATAAACCGGGTGTTACAGAGTGGTATCAGAGCCGTATCGACTGTAGGACGAAAGCCTAGATAGAACTGGTCGAGTTTTAGGTCCTCTTCTCTCATCCTTGTCTGCTGAAACTATTTTGCTATTATACTCCTTGAATTCTAAGATTTTTACTCGTCCTACCTTGATTTCTCTCTATAGAATAGTTTCCGTAGATTCTGACCTGAAGGAAATCGTTTGACCATCATAGGTATAAGCTAGATGACCCCTTTATAATAATACAATAGCACGTTCTGCGACGCGTTGTGTTAGTCGAGTCGCGTGATAAACTCGAGTAAAGTATGAACTTTTGAATGTTTGTTATTATGCAAATGTTTGATTTGGATCTTTGGTTGATTGCATAGTTTAGTAGTTAAAATTTGTTTAAAGAAAATCAGTCTTAAGTTAAAGTTAATTAAATAATAAAATGAGTTAGATCGTTGGGGGTAGAACCATCCACTCTATCCTCTCTACCTTATCATGCCTTGGGTTTCTGTCTTGTTGAGAAGAAGGATAGCGCGAAGAGAAGGTGATATCCAGAGATGCACTGACGAGGATGTCGGTTTCTGTAAGGGGGTAGGGATGTGACACCCCGGCCTACAAATGGTACCGGGGAATTTGAGAATCTCTCGGAAGAGGCAGAAGAGTTATGCTATAATTCCTTTTTTCGGATTTATGTAACAGCTATATGGAGTTAGTAGCAGTGATGCCTGGGCAGTGATGACTAAATAAGATAGAACTTTGAATAGTGAGGTTTTTCTCTCTTCCTTGACCTTACCAATCTATGTTTCCTCTTTACCCCAACTCAGATGGCAGCGGAACAAAAAGACCTTGGAGACCGTGCAATGGGTGATAGTGTTCATGCAACAGTTTCTGTGGAGCAGCCGATGACGGTACAAGATAAGTCTTCGCAAACAACATACCACCCGAAGAATGGTGAGAAAGCTTGCCCATGTTGCCACTTCTATGGCGTTCCTTGTCGTCAAGTTCGTGCGACTGAAGATGAAGTCACAACTAGGAGGAACCAGAGGTTGTTCTCTAGTACAAAGAGAAAGATGTCTCATCAAGAGCAGCTGGCAGAGGATTCCCTTTTCCTTGACGGTCCATCGGTCGATGAGCTACATACCATCCAGAAGAGAAAGGATCCTGAATGCTCTATAGATACACAGGTCAAGAACCAAGCACTCTATGATTATGTGGATGGGTTGACTATCACTATGAATGTGATTCAGCCACGTGGCCGCAAGGAGTCCAAAAAGCAAGCAGCAGAAATGATGCAAGATGTGATGTTAAGTTCACAGGGAGGTCAACCAAGTAGTGCCATTCACCTCCACCGCAAGTGCTACAAATGCGGACAAAAAGGTCATTATGCCAAAAGTTGTCCTCAGAATCAGCTGTCACCAGTAGCACCAGTCCAGGACCTTTCAACAATCCCGCGTACCAGTGGTGACGAGACCCACCTTATTTCCGGGAACTGCTCCAAGCAAGATGCCCAGAGTGACCAGGATCAGCAGCAGGTGATGCCAGTGTGCAGTGATCGTACAAAGCATGAGCAATCCAAGAAGGGACCAAAAGAGTACCTCCAGGGTAGAGTTCACCATGTGTCAGTAGAAACCATTCGGGGTGATAGTCCAGTCATTCTTGGTATGCTTCTAGTCAACTCAATTCCAGCCTCAGTGTTGATAGATCCTCGTGCTACACATTCATTCATCAGCACGCAGTTTGCTGCTAAGCATGAGATATTGAAGCTTCCCATGAGGAAGAGGATGGTCGTCAAATCATCAGGAAAAGTGCAGATCTCCAGTTACATATG
The DNA here is from genome assembly GCF_016808335.1 of Panicum virgatum. Classification (NCBI taxonomy): domain Eukaryota; kingdom Viridiplantae; phylum Streptophyta; class Magnoliopsida; order Poales; family Poaceae; genus Panicum; species Panicum virgatum. The sequence continues at coordinate 42,678,797 of NC_053149.1, read as the reverse complement.
TCCTCGAGTTAGCATAAGGATAGGCGAGGCAACCTTCCCTGAGAACCTTATTGTAATGGAGTCAACAGGAATCGACATCATTCTTGGTCAAGACTGGTCAGCTCGAAACAAACTTGTGATGCAGCCTACCAAAAGAGTGGTAAAGGTCCAGACCTCGTCAGGAGAGCAAATTGAGCATGATGTTCAACATACTTCCAACTCAAGACATGTGGGTATGAGAATCCAACTCAGTTGTGCGTAGAACTTAATCCCATCCTTCTTTCTCTTTGCTAGCCAGCTGTTGTCGACCGAAACCCACCGGCGACCAACGACGGGCAACACGAAGAGCCGGGAGGTTGCTGGTGCGCTGGCAAGCACTGCTCCCTCGTCGACGGCCCGCAAATTCCGTCACGCGCCCGGAGGATGTGTGAAAGCCGGGCGTGCCACCTGACCTATTACCCGATTAGGAGGGTGTAGACGTGCCCCGAACAGTTTCCTGCATACAAAGACACGTGTAAACGTAAGTCCGAGCCGTGGTCGGCTCCCCGGGACGACTCTTGCATCGGCTTTGAAGAGTCGATCGAGTCCCGGTGTCAGACGGGATCTGATTGTATCCGGATATGATAAATAGAGCAAATCACTATAAAACTGCTTCAATCAAGTCCAATTAATCTTAACCCACGATGGTAACAGCCTCACTGCTAGATCGGAACATCCTACACGTGACTGGGCCTAGCGAACGTAACAGACAATTAAACCACAACCTAAAACAGAGGCCTAAGAACTAGCAAGAGCCGATTCCCGGAACAATCCCTATCAAGGCCAAGATAAAGCATCTACTACACCACCGGATCATCCAATCCGTTTGCAAGGCCTAACCCAGCAGATATTATGCCAACTCTTAAGATAAGAGCAAACCATAACAGATCGGATCTACTAAACATGAAAGAAGCAGGGTGTTGTCCCTGTGCGACTAGTTCTACGCGATAAGAACTAGCGAGAGATTGAAATGTGACTACACAGAGACAACATGATATTCGTAGATGATAAGCAACAAAGCACAAAAGATCTACTAAAAGCCATGCTACGAACATCATGATAACTAGTACTACTCGCCATCAAAAACGCTTCAGTACGAGTAATACCAAGGTAAAAGCAAGAACAATACTGCCCTGATCGCAAGAAGCGATCAGGGCAGCATGGCACTTACTTGGTTGAAACCCTAGGATTAGGGGTGGCGATGCGCCGAGAGTTGTTGTTTGCGAATCGTGATGACGCTCTCCTTTACGAATAACAAAGGATACATATTTATAGTCCGGAGACTTGGGAAACGATCTAAACTAATCTTGTCCCGATTGGACTCTATCTCTAATCTTGAACTAAATCTAAGGATACACGGCCAATGTGGCCCATACGCTCACGCAGGAGCCGATTTACAAGCCTTCCTCAATCTTCTGCTTTAAGCCCATCTTGCTTTCGGCCCATAAATTAACCCTGTTAATTTATGGCGATAACACATGCCCCCCTGGTTTTGGCAACGATAGTTCCAAAACCAATCCGTCGCTTCATCTTCCCGTTAATGCTCATTAATCATACTGCAACCACCAAGGAAGACGCAACATCTCTGCAACTGGCTCCTCGTAGAACTGTGAAACTGCCGATCCATCTTCTATCTTTTACTATTTAACCTCCCTCTGCATCGGCTCCTCTTCACAGCAAAACTCCATATTCTTCCCAAAGCCAGTAGCACAGAAACCACCCCAATCCTCCAACAACCATGGCCATCTCTTCCTCCTCCGGCTCCAACTCGTTCGGAGACTCTTCTTCTTCTTCCTCTTCCCCTTCTTCTTCTTCTTCCTCCCTCTCGGCCTCCTCCATCGATTCCATCCCAGAGAGCCGAGAGCCGACCCCTGAGTGGGACCCAACCGCGGCCTACGAGGCGCTGGCTCCTCTGCACTGGGACGCAGAGGAGTTCGATTTCGGGGTCGCCTCCGAGGAGGATGAACCCACAACTGAGGGGGAGGAAGACCTCCAGTTCCTGCTCCATGAGGAACTGGAAAGCAGCGAGGACAATACCTTCTCCTGGGAAGGAGCCGACTCCTCCGAAGAGATCGGCTCTTCCACCAGTGACGACACGGTGGCAGGGGGAAACCCCCACCAATTCCTCAAGGCTCCCTTGGAGGGGAACGAAGAAGGAAGCAGTAGCAGCAACAGCGGACGAAGCAGCAACAGCGCCGAGGACGATGGCAGCAGCAGCGGCGACGACGGCGATGATGATGACGACGATGGTGGAGACGCACCGTCGCGAAGCCCGAAGCGTCGCAGGTGCTCGGACACCTACGACTGGTAGATATAGGTAGCATCATAAGAATAGGACCTCAAAGCCAAAGGATTGATTCCTTTGTAGAATCGGCTTTCCTTGTAATGATCTTTCCTTTTTAATGAAATTGAGTTTCCCCAATGTCGCATGTCTTCATTTATTTCCCAAAAAGCCGATGGCAACGCATCAGGCTTCCATAAATATCCGAGAGCCGACGAAATTCAATCTAGGAGCAACCCGCACAAGAGTAGAATATCGCTTCCAGTTGAACCGAACTCGACGAACTCTCAAATTCGAGTGTAATTCGAAAACCAAACTCTACAAATCCGAGCAAAAACTCTCCAAGCAACCGGAATTCGAATCAGAATCTCCAGCAATCAAACCCTAAGTCACAGATCTGTGACCATGGCAGATTCTGCAGTTCAGACAACAAGCTCTAATGATGCGGCAATCCACGGCCTGAAGGTAATACTCGGCCTAATCTTTTAGTTTTCTTCAGCTCAATAAGCTTCTGAAACTGAAACTCTGAAACATGACACCAAATGCATATTTCTGAACTTCTGAACTTCAGGTGTCAGACATCCTTCTGCCGCATCTCTCCAATCCAAAATCTTTCTGTCTTGGCCCACAAACCCATGAAACCCCCACAGATTTGATCTCTTGTGAAGCAAATAGGATCCCTTTCGTGAGTCAAAACATTGATTTGAACCTTTGGGCCGACTGCTTAAGAGCCTGGCCTAATCCACCTGAAAGCTGGATAACATGGTATAACAGAGTAGCAAAAGCCCACATGCCCTTGTGGCAAGATTTGAACATAGCCGATGCACTTAGCTTATCACTGTCACCACTTGACAAAGATGAAAATCTTCTGAAAACCATTGGCTATTTCTGGTCTGATGCTCTGAATTGTTTCCTTTTTGGTCATGGACTCATGACCCCTACTCTGCTAGATGTTGTCATGATCACCGGACTAGACATTAGCTCTCCTAATCCTGCTGCTCACAAAATGGCAGAAGTCCCCTTTAAACTTTCTTCCAAAGTCAACTGCACAAACTGGGGTACTTACATGAGTCAGCACATGAAAACAAAAGGTCCAGTGACTGAAAGGAACACACAGCATTTTTAAATCTTTGGCTAGAGCACTTCATCTTCTGTGGCCCTTCTTTAGCTCCGACTAAGAACTATCTCCCCTTGGCCTATCACCTGGCCCATGGTAATCACACTGGCCTAGGCAAACTTTTTCTTGGAGAAACATATAGATATCTCCACTTAATGACATCCAATCTGCTCAACCACAAGAAACTGAAAACTGGAGGCCCTTGGTGGTTCATTCAGTTATGGGCACAGCTGTACTTCCAGCATCATATTCCCAACTTCCAAGGCCTGACCAAGAACTCTTTCCCTGATGAGAGTGGCAAACCAATTAGATACACAAGCTATGGCCAAGCTTTATTCAGTCTTCCTGGCAGTAAACTAAATTCAGCAGATGTAGCAAACTGGTTCAGAGTCTTCTACAAAGGACTAGATAATCCCCTCTACTTCCCATTTACTGAATCTGAATCCTTCGAAAACCCAACTGCCTTTAGATTAGATAACTTTGCCGATGACGACAGCACTCGGTATCTGTATTCTTTGATGATTCGACCTAGCTTCCTTCCTGTTGGCATCAGCACCTCTAATAGAATTATCAAGCCAGGCTATGAATCTTACCAGCCAGTCGTAGCAGCTCGGCAACTTGGTCTAGGACAGGTCCCTCCCCACTTCCATATTCACCACTTGGTGGAAAGCAGAGCCGATCTGCCCGATGGTCTCACCAGTTCAAGATGCTACAGCATGTTTGATGACCTCCACATTCCAATACCAGCCGATCTGTTCTTCATCTCTTCATCAATCGGCATTGATACTTGGTGGAACATGTGGAGAACTCATGTCTTCAGAAAAGCTCTAGGTCCTCGACTGCAGCAAATCGATCCTGAATATGTAATCCTCGAGGAAGAGGTACTGAATTTGTGCATTTAATTCCTCCTAAGTCCCCTATCCTTTTCTCTTGGCTAATCCTGCTCATCCTGTTAGCAGCAACAAGATGGCCCAGAATCCATAACCAGTACTGGGGAACCGTTTCACCTTCTTCCAACTGCTCCTGAATGTACTTTTCTGCAAAGGATTACCACCAATGAAGAAAGTGATAATGACTGTCCAGCCAGACTTACTTCAGTCAGCTTTCAAACGAAGACAAACTTCTGCCGTAGTTGCCCCCCGAGTCTTGACCAAGAAAAGGAAGATGATCGCCAGGCGAATGATCAAGAAACCAGTACCAACTTCTCCGAGCCCATCAGAGTCCGACACCAACCAGGTAACTCATCATTCAAAAAACCTCCTCTTTATTTCAGACATATATACTCTGGTTGACTGTAATTCTATTTTCAGGATGCAACTGAAGAAACCTTCAATGCAGAAGGCCTGAATCAACATGAGACGGCTGCAACTCCTGATGCACTGATGGATACAAATGAAGAACAAGCTGATACAGTCGATGCTCTTGACTGCTAATACTAGCTCTGATGGGACGATTGCTCCTGAACCGACCAACACTTCATTCTCCAGAACAGGTGACATCACAAAACCAATTCTGAACCAGCCGATAACTTCATAAATGCACCTTGTTCTAACTCCAAAGATGTCCATAGAGCTTTGACATTTCAGGTTTGCTTTCCTTCGACCCGGCATCAATGGGTCTGATTGTCCCTGGAGCAGAAACATTATCTCTGCAGCAATCGGCTAACTTGACACATCAGCTTCAACTCATCAAGGATCTTCTATCCGCTCCAATCACCTGCTCTGGTTGACGATTCCTAGCAAAATAAAGAACATCTTCGAGCAAATAGAATCCCAACTTCCAGAGCCATTGCAAATCAAGCTCTGGTCAGGCCAGCAACCTCCCATTCTTTCAGATAGAAGTCAGTAAAGCACAACAAAGGATGGAAGCACGTCGCTCTCAAACTTCTCTGAAAGCTGACATTACCCAAAAGTGCAAGGCCCTACAACCAGAAGAAGGCAACTCTAGATACCAAAGCTGACGTGTCTGCCAACGTGAACCGACTCAACCTCCTGAAGAAAGAACTGGCAGGAACTCGAAGAAAAGGTCCGCACCACCAAAGAACTCATCCAGGCCGAAGAAACCTCCATCGCAAACTCCAAGCAAGAAACCTAGGAAATAGCCAAGCAGATACAAGCAGAGTTTGCAGACATCAGCACCTTGAGTCGGCAGATAGTCACAGGCGATGACAAGGATGACGAAGCGATTGTAGCACGAGCAGACGCCGTCCGTACTGAAGCCATCCATGCCATAGTGGAGTTCCTGAACCAGTAGATAGGCTCAAGAGAGAATTAGTACCACCTGTTAATTTGAGACTCGTAACTGTTCTTTTAAAACATCTTAAGTCGATGGTCACACATCGGCTGTTCGCTTTTCATATTTTTTACTAGCCAACTCAAAGTGTTGGCCTGTCATGATTTTTCTTTTTCTTTTTTTTTTCTTTTTTTTACTGGCCAACTCAACGTGTTGGCCTGTCGTGATATAGCCAGATGGACGTCATCGGCTTTCACTACTCGCCTTCCCACATACTCGAGAAATACCTCTTGAGATGCTGACCATTGACAGCAACAGGAAACTTGACACCGTCCAATTCCTCGAGCATGTATGCGTTCCCAGGCAAAACCTGATCAACCTTGTACGGCCCATGCCAAGTTGGAGACCATTTACCAAACTTTTTGTCTTTAGTTCCCAATGGCAATACCGCCTCCCAAACCAAATCTCCAACTTGGAAATCCTTAGGCTTGACCTTCTTGTTGTATGCACGGGCAACTTTAGCTTTGTTCTCTTTGATTTTTTCCAGCGACCAAAGCCTTAGCTCTGTCAGGTCCTCCACGTTATCGTTCATCAAGGCTGCATACTGTTCAGCAGATAGATCATTCTGAAACTCAACACGCCTTGATCCAGCCGTGATTTCCCATGGTAGCACAGCGTCCTGGCCGTAGACTAGATGGTACGGCGACGTCTTAGTAGACCCATGACATGAAATACGATATGCCCACAAAGCTTCTGATAACACCTCATGCCAGCGCCTAGGATATTCATCGATCTTTCTCTTTATGAGCTTGATAAGGCTCTGGTTGAATGCTTCAGCTTGTTCCATTAGCTTGGGCATAATACGGAGATGATCTGATCAGCTTGATCCCCATGTCATCGGCAAACTTTCTGAACTCCTCTGATATAAAGACCGATCCTCCATCGGTCGTAATGGTCTGAGGGATCCCAAACCTTGTGAATGATGTGTTCTTTGACAAAGCTGATCACATCTCTCGATGCTACTGACCTCATGGGCACTGCCTCTACCCACTTTGTGAAATAATCTGTGGCAGCTAAGACCCATTGGTGACCCTTGCTAGACGACGGGTTGATCTGTCCAATCATGTCCATGCCCCATCCTCTGAATGGCCAAGGTTTGATGATAGGATTCATCACTGATGCTGGCACTATCTGAATTTTGCCAAACTTCTGACATGCTTGACATCCCTTGTAATATTTGAAACAATCCTCAAGCATAGTGGGCCAGTAATAACCCGATCGCCTAATCAGCCATTTCATTTTATGAGCCGATTGGTGAGTACCGCAGGCTCCTTCATGCACCTCATGCAAGAGCCGATTTAACTCTGAAGGCCCCAGACATTTGAGCAGTAGTCCTTCCAAGGTCCTGTAGAACATGTCATCCCCTATCAGAACATACTTCATGGCCTTGAGTCATATCCTTCTGGGTGCCCCCCGAGCCGAATCCATCAAGTAATTGAAGATATCGGCTCTCCAGTCTCCGGGTTCTAGAAACTGAACCTCCACATCGACTCCATCGGCTGCTTCCCTGTACCCGGAAGCCATCTGTGCCAAATCATTGGCTTCATTATTCAGAGTCCTGCGTATCCAGTGGAAATTGATGTATCTAAATTGCGACATCAACTCACGGCACTGCATCCATATCGGGAAAAGAGCCTCGCTCTCACATCTATATTCCTCCTTGAGCTGAGAAATCACCAATTTTGAGTCCCCAAAAATTTCCACCGCCTCTGCTCCAGCTTCAAGGAGTAGTTCCATCCCTTTGCGAACGGCTTCATATTCCACCAAATTATTGGTGCATGAGGCAGTCATTCTGATGGAAAAAGAACATGTCGCCCCACGAGGCTGAGACCAACAGAATTCCCACACCGCACCCATCATCACAAGCCGATCCATCAAAGAACATAGCCCAAGCACGAACAAATACTGCAGCAATATCAGTGCTGATCCTGTCCGCAACAAGATCCGCCAGTGCTTGTCCCTTGACTGCTTTTGCAGGCTGGTATCGGATATCAAACTCTGACAATGCAAACATCCATTTTCCAAGTCGGCCTTTCAGGACAGGAGCCGACAGCATGTGCTTTATGACATCTGATTTGCATATAACAATTGTTTCCGCCGAGAGCAAAATATGACGAAGCTTTGTACATGTAAAGTATAAGCAAAGTCAAAGCTTCTCGATTTCAGGGTACCTGGTCTCGGCATCTAACATGCATCTGCTGAGGTAGAAAACCACCCTCTCCTGGCCGTCATGCTTCTGGACCAACACTGAAGCAATAGAAGTGTCACCCACGGATAGGTACACATAGAACGGCCTATCATGCTGAGGAGGAACCAACACTGGAGGCTTTGACAAATATTCTTTGATTTCATCGAAAGCATGCTGTTGTTCTGCCCCCCAGCGAAACTCATCATCAGATTTGATCCTCACTTGACCCATGAACGGCTCAATGCACCCAGACAGATTAGAGATAAACCGTCTGACAAAGTTGATTTTACCGATGAGCTTCTACAACTCTTTCTTCGTAGTAAGTGGCTTCATCGTCTTCACAGCCTCTTCACTCTTTAGGCCGATCTCGATTCCCCGTTCATGCACCAGGAATCCCAGAAATTGACCGGCCGATACACCGAAGGCACACTTCTTTGGGTTCATTTTGAGCCCGAACCTTCGAGTCTGCTCCATAACTTGACGCATATCTTCTAAATGCCCCGCAGTTGACTTGGACTTGACCACAACGTCATCAATATAAATCTCTACCAGCTTGCCGATGAGATCGTGAAAAATGTAATTCATAGCACGTTGGTACGTTGCACTGGCATTTTTTAGTCCGAAGGTCATAACCAAGTATTCAAACAAGCCAACTGCACCTGGTACTCTGAACGCAGTCTTGCTCACGTCCTCTAGGGGCCATGAAGATCTGGTTGTAACCGGCGTTGCCATCCATAAAACTCATCATTTTGTGGCCAGCAGCGGCATTGATCAACGTCTCTGCAACAGGCATTGGGTACTCATCCTTCGGAGTTGCTCTGTTGAGATCTCTAAAATCGACGCAGACACGCCATCGGCCATCTTTCTTTTGTACCGGCACCACACTGGAGATCCATTCTGCATACCGGCACGGCCTGATGAACCCAGCATCCAGCATCTTCTCCACCTCTTTCTTAACTTCTTCTAGGACTTCGGCCTTCATCTAACGTGCTGGTTGCTGAAACGGCCGAAACCCCTTCTTGAGCGGGAGCCGATGCTCGACGATGCTTCTATCCAGACCGGGCATTTCAGTGTAGTCCCATGCAAAACAGTCCTGATACTTTTTCAGTAATGCAATCATCTCCTCACGCAGAACCGGATCCAACTTTTTGCTGATAAATGTCGGCCGTGGCTTATCCCCAGAACCGATGTCAACTTCTTCCAAATCGTCAGCTGACGTGAACCTGTATCCTAGTTTTCCGTTGTCTGAGAAACCAGCTGCGAACGCAGGCGAGTCTTCATTGTCTGCAAGATCAGCGGCAAACACAGGGAGATGACAAGAAAAATTATTTGGCCAACCGCATGGGCTGGCCGCCTTTATACTTCCATTATAATTCGAAATCAAATAGTGGATGAGTGGCCAACTGCCAGAGCAGGCCATCGTGTGTACATGATGTAACAGTTCCGAACCCAAACAGGATTTTCCTATTTTTTGGGGCCGATCGCCGGGATCGGCCTCTCTATTTCTATTACACCCCGTGGCATGCCAGGATGCATTTACTCTGTGAGGCCAGTGGATAAGATCAGCCTCAATCCGTTTTTTGTCGCCTCGATCTGATCACAGTCTTCGAGGGCGATCCCTGAGATCGGCTCTTGTCCTTCTGCATCCCAAGCATGCATATCCGCGACGGAGACTTCGCTGGAATGGTCTGCAGGGACCACTTCTACTTCATCGCCGTCCCATTGGACGAGGTACTGATGCATTGTGGAGGGGATACAACAGTTGGCATGAATCCAGTCCCTTCCCAGCAGCACCGTGTATGTACTCTTGCTGTTAACGATGAAGAACGATGTCGGTACGGTCTTGCGGCCCACTGTCAGTTCCACATTAAGAACCCCCATTGCTTCTGATGGTTGTCTGTTGAAGTCATTGAGCATCACATTGGTCTTGATCAGATCAGCAGAAGAACGACCCATTCGGCGCAGCACAGAGTACGGCATCAAGTTGACTGCAGCGCCAGTGTCGACCAACATCCTGTTCATAGGCTTGCCGTTGATGAAGCCCTTGAGATATAACCCCTTCAAATGTTTGTAGCTCTTTTCCTTGGGCTTCTCGAAAACGATTGGCCGTGGGCCGAGATCCAGCTGCGCGACGGCCAATTCCTCCTGTTGGGGTGCTCGAAACTCTGACGGGAGCACGAACACCATGTTCACGTCAGCCGATGGCTTTTCATCGGCTTTTGTCTGCTTGGGGCGCCACTCCATCCTCGGGGGGCGCCTCTCTTCCCTCTGCGGCCGCCTAACTTGCTCCGCGAGATCCGAACGCGCTTTTCTCAGCACGTCAAGATACTTTGCTTCTGCGTCTTCGAGGTTGCGCAAGCGCTGCATTCTGCGCTTCTGCGACCAATTGAGCCCGTCAGGACACCACCGCGGGCGATGGTACCTGTCTTCTTCCTCTAGCTCTGAACCACCTCCGGATGGGCGCCCCACATGGTCGTCCTGATGTGTTCTGGGCCCCAAATGCCGGAACACCGATGTCTTGTCTTGTTGATGCCCTCGAGGCCTGCACTCCAAGCAATCATCTATAGTAGGTAATCGGCTCATGCCGGAATTCCAACAGTACCTGAAGAACGGGCAATGCCAGTGGTCGCGTGTAGCCTGGCGCCTGCCCAGTGTCCTTCCTGAGCGGTGCTCGTACTCGTCTTCCTCCGATTTGTATCGGCGGCGTAGCTGATACTGGTACTGGTATTTCTCCAGAAGCCGATTAGAAGCTGGAAGCTGATTGTGGATGTGACGTACTTGCCCTTCAGTCACATGCTGCTGTTCCAAATCACGTTCATCTTGCGGCCGTTTGCCAGAAGCGGCCTCTCTCCTCTGCTTGTTATGGTGGCGCACAGGTCCCACCACGTTGATCTGGAATGCTAGATCCTGGCCTTCGGATCCGACGTCTGACAGCTCCACAATGTTAACCGGTGGGAAGGGCTTCGTGTCAACCTTCATGGTGTGTTGAGCCAGGATCAATCGGCCTTGTTCAATAGCCGATTGGATCTGTCGACGCAGCTCCTTGCATTCACCCGTGGCATGAGTGAACGAGTGGTGCCATTTGCAGTACAGCCTCCCCTGCAGCTCTTGTGGCGTCGGTAGCTTGTGGTTCTCTGGGAGCTTCTGCTATTTTTCTTTGAGGAGCAGGTCGAATATCTGCTCTGTTTTGGTTATGTCGAAGTCGAAGCCCTTCACAAGCCCCTGCTGCTTGATCCACTTGCATGGGACAGGATTTGCCCCCCGGGTCCACTCTGCCACGGCTACTTCCTGCTCTTCGCCAGAGTCGTCAGATTCCTCAGCTTGTGCCATGTTTATATGGCGCTTGAACTTGTCCTGGTACAGCTCAGGATGGTAATGCTCGTACGCTGTAAGCTTCTGCACCAGGTGAGCCAAAGATGTGAACTCCAACTAGAAAGCCGCATCCTTGATCGGCTTAGCGAGTCCCAGGGCAGCCAGATCGACTGCCTCCTTCTCTGTGATGCGTGATGAGTAGCATCGGTTCTTGACCCCCTGAAGCGCTGTATGTACTCTGACACGGTCTCTCCTCGCTTCTGCCTGACTTGGGCGAGGTCGGCAATTCCGGCTTCTGCAGCTTTCGAGTGGTACTGGGTATGGAATTGATCTTCAAGCTGCCTCCAAGTCCGGATCGAATCCGGAGCCAGTGATGCATACCATCCAAAAGCTGGGCCTGTCAAGGATTGGCCAAAGAACCGGACCCTCAATGGGTCCGATACTGAGATCATCCCAAGCTGCGTTAAGTATCGGCTCACATGCTCGATGGAGCTGGCTCCTTCTGACCCGTTGAACTTGGTGAACTCAGGAAGCCGATACTTGGGTGGCAGTGGGATCAAGTCATAATCACTTGGATACGGCTTGGAATAGCCGATTGCTTTCCTCTTGGGCAGGATGCCGAACTGGTCTCTGAGTATTGCGCTGACCTGCTCCACACTGAGGACTCCTGGGGCCGATGGCTCAGCACTCGGCCCAGTAGCGTACTTTGCCAGCCACGCTTGTTTTTCTGCGTCTGCTCCAGGAGCTCCTGGGTTCACCATCTGCACCGAGCGTGCTGGACTGACGCTGTCAGGGATGTAGGCGCACGTGTAGCCGTACGGGATCTCCTTAGGTGGCTCGGTGAGGAACTGGCCTTCTCCAGGATCACCGCCGATCTTGTGGACGACGTAGATCGGCGAGCTGTGTGGTCTGGGAGCTGCAAACGAGAATGGCAGTTGCGGCCTAGAATGCAGTGCAGCTTCCTCTGTGTGACTCCCCAGGATTGGCCCCGATGGAGAGTACTGGTTCTTGATTATCTCCTGGATGACGCGATGCGCCATGCGCTCGAGTTCGTTCATCAAGCTCTGAGAGTGCCGATGAAGCGCATGGGCCACCGTGTAGTTCATTTCCTGACGCAGGGCTCTGGTGCGTTCTTCAGATGGTACAGACAGATCTACATTGTCCAGAGCGCCTTCTGGTGAGAACCCCTTCCACTTGATGCCATGGTTGCGAGTCCTCTCAAAAGAGCCGATGAGATCGGCTTCCAGCAGAGCTTTGATCTCATCATACTTCTTCTTGTGTTCAGGAGGAAGCTCATCATATGTGACGGGCTTGGGAGCGGGTTCTTGATCTTGAGCTCCAGTCATCATTGCGGTGGATGTTGTTGCCGAGTGTCCCACTGGGCGTGCCAGAATGTGTTGTCGACCGAAACCCACCGGCAAGCAACGACGGGCAACACGAAGAGCCGGGAGGTTGCTGGTGCGCTGGCAAGCACTGCTCCCTCGTCGACGGCCCACAAATTCCGTCACGCGTCCGGAGGATGTGTGAAAGCCGGGCGTGCCACCTGACCTATACCCGATCAGGAGGGTGTAGACGTGGCCCGAACAGTTTCCTGCATACAAAGACACGTGTAAACGTAAGTCCGAGCCATGGTCGGCTCCCCGGGACGACTCTTGCATCGGCTTTGAAGAGCCGATCGAGTCCCGGTGTTAGACGGGATCTGATTGTATCCGGATATGATAAATAGAGCAAATCACTATAAAACTGCTTCAATCAAGTCCAATTAATCTTAACCCACGATGGTAACAGCCTCACTGCTAGATCGGAACATCCTACACGTGACTGGGCCTAGCGAACGTAACAGACAATTAAACCACAACCTAAAACAGAGGCCTAAGAACTAGCAAGAGCCGATTCCCGGAACAATCCCTATCAAGGCCAAGATAAAGCATCTACTACACCACCGGATCATCCAATCTGTTTGCAAGGCCTAACCCAGCAGATATTATGCCAACTCTTAAGATAAGAGAAAACCATAATAGATCGGATCTACTAAACATGAAAGAAGCAGGGTGTTGTCCCTGTGCGACTAGTTCTACGCGATAAGAACTAGCGAGAGATTGAAACGTGACTACACAGAGACAACATGATATTCGCAGATGATAAGCAACAAAGCACAAAAGATCTACTAAAAGCCATGCTACGAACATCATGATAACTAGTACTACTCGCCATAAAAAACGCTTCAGTACGAGTAATACCAAGGTAAAAGCAAGAACAATACTGCCCTGATCGCAAGAAGCGATCAGGGCAGCATGGCACTTACTTGGTTGAAACCCTAGGATTAGGGGTGGCGATGCGCCGAGAGTTGTTGTTTGCGAGTCGTGATGACGCTCTCCTTCACGAATAACAAATGATACATATTTATAGTCCGGAGACTTGGGAAACGATCTAAACTAATCTTGTCCCGATTGGACTCTATCTCTAATCTTGAACTAAATCTAAGGATACACGGCCAATGTGGCCCATACGCTCACGCAGGAGCCGATTTACAAGCCTTCCTCAATCTTCTGCTTTAAGCCCATCTTGCTTTCGGCCCATAAATTAACCCTGTTAATTTATGGCGATAACACCAGCCCAGAATCTCGGGACGAGATTCCTGTAAGGGGGTAGGATTTGTAACACCCTAATTCAAATTTCAGTAATTAATAATAAATTTAATTGGCTTTATTTAATTTTCTAGGATATAATTTGCTTAGCCTTGCATTTATAATTTATTTTGGCTTCATAAAGTAATTAAAATTTCTTTTAGGGCTAACGTGTTTGTGCATTCATGCTGGTGTATAGTTTTATTTGATTGAGTGTGGTTTGCATTCAAATTAAAACTTGAATTCAAACAGTGTTAGTTTGGTTTGAAATAGGAAAAAGAATAGAGGAAAGGAAATAGAAATGAGAAAGAAACCCAAAACCAAAACCTAGCCCAACCCCAAGAACTGGCCCAACCCGCTCCCCTCCTTTTCCCGCTCGGCCCGACCCAGGCAGCCAGCACAACCCCGCACCGGCCCAAGCGCAGCGGCCCAGTTCTCTTCCCACCCCATCGCTCACTCACCCGCTGAACTCCGACCCCACCCCGCCAGCTCGGTCTCTCCCACGCCAGTCAGCCCAAAGCGCCCCTTCCCTTCCCGCGTGACCCACCGCTCAGACTCGACGCGTGACGCCCCGCACTCGACCCTGGCGGCCCACCCATCAGCGACCGCCAAGGAACCCAGCGCTACCCCGCACGCTCAGTTGGGCCCGCCTGTCGGCGCGACCCGCCGTGGACAACGGCGCCCTCTCTTTCCGCTCAGGCCCACTGTCAGCTTCCCCTCTCTCACTGACACCACAACCCCGCCGGTCAGATCCCCTTTCCTTTCTTCCTCCTCGCTCCGTGCCCCTGCTCGCCGGACCTCCGCGTCCGAGCTCCCCTCTCGCTGCGCCATGGACCGCCTGACTCCTGCTGACCCACTGGTCAGTGCCACCGCACCTCTTTTCCTTCTAGAAGCCACACCCCGAGTCCGGTATCGCGCCGAATTGTTGTGTGATCCGGTTTCCTCACACCAGCCGCACCCGAGCTCGCCGCCACGATCTCCGTGATGGTCTCCCATTGTGCGCACGCCGAAATCTTCGGCGCTCTCCCTTTAAACATCACCCCGCACCCTCTACGCACGCATCTTAGCCCTCCAGCGCCACCCAGGAGCCCTGTCCCAAGCATCTCGCTGTGCTCCGCCACGCAGAGCCGCTGCTCCGCCGCGGCCACGCCGCACCACCGCGTCCCATCCCCTGCAATCCGCCACAAAGCTGCGCCGTGCATCCAGGAGGCTTCCCGAGCCCTCTGCACAAGCCCTAGGACCCTGCCTCGCTAGAATCGGGCCCGAGCTCCGCCGTGCCGCTTCCGTCGGGTCTCGACGCCGGCGCTGCTGCGCTACGTCTCCATCCAATTCCAAGCCCGGTGAGCACCGCCCCAGCCTCCTAATTCTTTTGCGCTAGATGATGTAGGCCATAGCGTGCCCTAGATGGCCGGTCACCGGCCGCCGGCGCTGTGCTGCCGCCGCGCCATGACCAGAGCCCGCCCTGCTGGATGAACACCAATGCTAGGCGCTGGAGTAGATCACCCATACCCCGTTGACACTCCTAGTAACAAGAACCGACCCAGAACGGGACCGGGACCTGGAGAACGCGGCTCGCCGGCGACCCAGGGCCGCCTCTCGCCACGGCAAGCCACGTCTGAGCATAGACCCGCCATCCTGCGTGCTCCAATAAGTTACACATGTCACGCTTGTTCTTCTAGACCAGACCGCAGGCCAAAAGACCCTCGGTAGCACCCGAATTGTCGAACTCCGGCGACCCCTCCGCCGTGCGCCGGTGCTCCCACCGCCGCCCACGCCCCCAAAACGCTTGCGCCGTTCGATCCGAGATCTGCACCCAGGATTAGAAGCCGCGTAGCCTTTCGTCCTCAGCCATTAGATCCAGATCCGACGGCCACCATCCTTAGTACCGGTTCGGCCTGGCAAATTTGATAAAGAGCCCTCGGGCTTTTGCAATATCAACCCGCAGTCCACAATAGTGTAAAAGTATTTCCAGTTATATCCAGGTTTTAACGCTTAGCCCCTGCGTTTTTCCTAATTAGAATCCGCAGTCCTGGCCGGTCAGTTTTGCTCGCTAGCCCCTGCAGCAAAACGTTAATTACGTTTAGGTCCTCGGTTTTTGCCCAGAAACCCCCAGAAACTCTGTTTTTCTTACAGTTAAGCCCCTAGATCTTGTTTTAGGCCTAGTTTTCGCGTTTTAGCTCTGTTTTAGGCGTTCTTTATGTCCACGCGATCGTTGTAACGCGTAGAATAGTTTTAGACTAGTTTAGTGTGCTGTTTTAATGTATTGATGTACTATTTCTTAGTTTTTGCTATTGTTTGCATGTATGTTTATGTTGTGTATTGTTTTTGGAAATGTGTTCGTGAGTAGACGTTGATCCATTTGAGGAGCCGCAGTACCAGTACTCGGAGCAGCCATCTTCAAATCAGTTTGAGCAGCAGGAACAATTTGAGGAAGGCAAGTATAACATGAACACCACCTATCACTTTAAATACATTTTCATACTGCATTTTAATATTGTATGCCTATAAGGACTTTCCTAGCCACTTTATATCCTTTATATATATCCTTGGGTTGCATTTTGGTTAGTTGTGCTAGGTGCCGTGCTATAACACACTTGGTCCTTTTTAATTAATTTGATTAATGGTATATGCAACTTAATTCTGGGAGTGGCCCATTTGAGGGGCTCACGTCTCGTTATAAAATGGTTTTGTTAGAAACATGGTTTAGGGGGCGAGCACGGTGCTTACTGCTGGGTTGGCCACTCTCCATAAGGACCGGTTCATAGAGCGACAACCTGGGACAACAGCGCTACCACAAGACTGTAATGGGACGGTCTTGGCGTAATAATTAGGTCTTTTTGGTTTGGAGTAACTTACCTGCTGGGCAAGGGTGGTAAGCTTCTATGGCCCTCATACTGAGTGGCCTCGTCTGTGGTATTCTTGATGCCCATTAGACCTGCTCCATAGTCGCCGATACAACCCTCGCGGTTATTCCTTACCAACGAGATTCTTTGTAAAGGCCTCGTAGTGAGTTTGCTAGCCATCTCACCTAAGGAAGTGTGATGAACAACTAGCATAGCTCACGACTTGTGGGTAAAGATGTGCAACCTCTGCAGAGTGTAAAACTGGTATACTAGCCGTGCTCACAGTCATGAGCGGCCCAGATCCTCCTTTTGATTAGTGGGGTTATCTTCCTTTGACGAGGCAGGTTTCCCCGGGTGGCTTGGTTTGGTTTGGTTCTCAGTAGTTCATGATTAATTCTGATTAATTACTATGTAAATGGGTTTATGGTAGTTCATCCACTTGTAGTAAATAGCATTAATAAAATTTTGCCAAGATTAAAAGCTAATGCAGTTGAGTCAGCCAACCTTAGAGCCTCATAGTTTGTGTTATACTTGTTGAGTACAAGTTGTGTACTCACACTTGCCTTCTCTACTCTTTTTCCTCTTGTCCTTTTTGGGGATACTCTACTGCTGCTCAGTTCCTGCCGACGCGAGGGAGTTCATCCGGAGCTACCAGGACTACGAGGACTTCTAGGCGTTTGTCTCCCAGTCGACGTCCCTGTGGCACCCTGCTTCCGAGAGTTCTTCGTATATGTATTCTACGCTTCCGCTGTATCAGACATTTGGTCATTAATGTAATAAATAACATTCGTATTCGCTTTATTATATCTTTTTACATGATATGTGCTGTGATATATTGTTCATTCTATTGTATATACGTGTGACTTGATCCTGGCACGTATATGATTGCTCGGTTTATATCCTTTTATAAACTGGGTGTTACAGTATTTACCATGTTGCCACCGCTACTATAAAATAGAACGGTAACTAGGTTTTACCCCACCAGCCGCCATTATCACGTTCCTACTGTTTAGATCTGTTCTTGCTCTTCGCCTCAAGCTTCCATATCTAAAACTCCTTGTTCTCCCCTGCTCCCAAATCCATTAGGGTTTAGCCATTGCATGCGCATGAAGCGCACTGTAGATTTCCGTATGGCCCCCAAAAAGTCGTGTAAGAGCAAGGGCGCGACTGCGGAGCCAACCCACGAGGAGGGGTGGGTACCAAGTAAGTGTTCCGACGCCGACTTGGAATCCCTAGTTTCCGATGGTCTGTTGATGGAGAAATCCGTCATCCAATGGTGTCCTGCCTTGGGTGAAGATCGTCCGTATGAAAATACGGGCGAAATCGTAGCTTTTATCCCTTATTTTGAACGGGGATTGGGGCTTCCTTGTTCGGCTTTCTTTTCTGGGCTCCTGCATTATTACAGGATCCAGCTTCATCATCTCACCCCAAATTCTTTTGTTCATATTTCTATCTTCGTACATTTGTGCGAAGCTTTTCTAGGCATCGATCCCCATTTTGAACTCTTTTTATTCCTTTTCCACCTCAAACCGCAACCAGATTCCTATGATTTAGATGTAGTAGGTGGTGCGGGTCTTCAGCTTGGACAGAGAAAGGAGAAAGTATATATCCCCTATAGGCTTAGTAACAATGGAATCGACTGGAAACCCAAATGGTTCTACATAGAGAACCAGTGGGAGAGTGTACCATCGATTACTCCAGGCCCTCCAATCGAACAGCCTGAGTGGAACAAAAAAACAGTCAACAATAGCCAAATCCCCGAGCTACTCGCAAGGATTGCCGAACTTAGGCAAAAGAATTTGACTGGGGAGGCTGTTATGTTTGACTGGATGAAACGAAGAATCTAGCTGCTGCAGGCTCGAGAAACATTTGGTTTCCAGTATCACGGAACAACTGATTCATCGAGATACTCGGAGGAAGAGATCTCGAATGAAAAGTTTTTAGTCGGATCCAACGACTACTAAAAAATGTGAAAGATGTACTTGTTATCCCTGATACTTTCTCGGCTGCAAATCCTACAAAGTAGGTATATACTGAAGTAGTAGAAATATTCTTGTCTAGTACTTTGTCTTAGAAAAATTATGTAAAGAATTTGCCTATCTGTAGGAGGACGTGGAACTTTTTAAGAGCAGTCCTCCATTGCCAGGCACTTAATCGTACTTTTTGTCTCTTTCCCAAGTGTTCTTTCATTGTCAACCAAATCCAAGAATTTCTTCCGAGAACTTTACATAAATAAAACAAATATCTAATTTTGGTTGTGTAGGTGAAGAGGCAGCTGGAGAAGATACTGAGGGGGAGCACAACCCCAGTCCCAGCATGGATACCCAAACAGGGTGCCCGAAGAGTACCCGATCAACAGTGAGGAAGCGTCGTAGCTCGTCACATGCTACTAGCGACAGGTAAGTGGCTAGTTTGCTTAAGATCGAGTACTTTGCCAAATTTATTGATTTGCTTCTTCTGATTTCAAACTTTTTCTTTTCAAGTCTGGCGCCCAAGATGCCATGGACTGCATCATCTGGGGATGATGCTGTGGTGTGACAAACTGTCCCTTCCACCATAGCGGACCCGTCAAAGGGGACTATTACTACTCGACCAGCGAGTAGTTTCAGTATAGGTGATGCCAGATGTTCGGGTGGCAAGGCCATGATCGTTAGGCTGCCCCCTAAATTTGGCACGAGAAAGCTTGCCTTGACAAGGGCACCTACGTAAGTTCTTCAAAACTTGTATTTGTAGGATTGTCTTTGTGTCGAGTACATCTTGACTGATTTGTCTTTTCGGTGATGCACTCCTGGAGGCTAGTGGGGAAACTGAAGACGATTTAGCCCCCAAGTCGGTAGTGGAGAAGCCTCCGAGCACTTCGGAGATGAGTGCTCATGAAGCGGAGGAGATGGCATATGCCATGCTTCGGAATTCTCCACTCCCGGATGCTAGGAGGAGCGATGAAAGGCTCCCGAAGGGTAGTGGAAGCGAGAAGCTTCTAGAAGAAGAGGGCAACGAGAAGCTTCCTGAGGAGGGAGACGGCAGAAAGCTGCCTGAGGAAACCCCTACAGGTAATGCCTTGTATTGATAAAAGTACTTCCGGTCACTTGTAATTTTAGTTTTATAATGCTTTTTTCCTCTAGATTCCCAAGATCCAGGGAATACTGTGGGGAAAGCTGAAGATGTGCCACAAAAGGCAGTGTGTATGGTGCAGGCAACTACTTCCTAGGTCCCATCGGGAAGTGTGTTGCCACAAGAGAAGGTGAAGCTTGCTCACAAGCTGTTGGGGGTAAGTAGTCGAATATGTCGAGTACTTGTTTTCTTAGATCGAGTAGTATATACTGATCTTCTTGTTTTTACTTTTTGGCAGGAGGTGTTGGAGTAGGGGAGTAGCCAGCCCGGGGTGAAAATGCTCTCGTCTGAGAAGGCTGCCCGGGAGGCGGTGACAGCTCTTAAGCAACTGAAAGACCTATCAGAGTCTCGAGACTTGATGCTGCATGAGCTCAAAGAGCTTAGAGAGGTGAGGGATGCTGCTCAAGACGTGGCAGGGCTTGTGGAGATCCCAGAGGGGAATGAAGTCGAACCGCACACGTTGGCGGGGAAGCTTCGCAAAGTACCCAAAAGTTTCGAAAGGTATGTCTCCACAACCACTCGACAGTACGTGGGACATGTACTTGGGTTGGTGAAGTCCTACTGGCCATGTACTTCTCTTGATCCGCTTGGGCAAGGCGCGAAGGCTGATTGTACTGATGATCAATTCAATCAGTATCTGAGAGAGACCTCCCCCATAGCGGACAAGATAGTGGAGACCATGAACAAGTTCGGATCCCCTTAAGCTGCTTGTAAAATTATTTGACGTGTGGGCCACAAGTACTTTGTACAAATGTTTAAATTTGTGTGATGTCAAGTACTTATTTTATGAAAGGATTGCGCTATCCTTTTGACGTATCGAGTAATGGTACTCAAAAGGCATGAGTTCTGGCGGCATCGCGCCTACTCAAACTTGATAATAGATACCTGAATTATCCCGGCTCAAGTGCGCTGGATATCACCAAAAAGGCAACTCTGACTCAAACGCACTTCAAACGGAACAATTCTTGGTCTGTCGGGTAACGTCCCGATACAACCACCGGATCTCGGATTGAACAAGCATACCCTGCACGAAGGCGAGTCCAGAGATATTACAACCATATATTTTACAACACAGGCATAGCAGTAATTACAACAAGTTCAAAGTATTATTACAAGTACAAACTCAGAAAAACATTATACAAAACATAAGTTTAAAGTTCAGAGTTAAGCAGCAGAAAGAAAACACGGCGGCTACAACACGTCGCAAAAGTATACCAAGCTAGCCCAAGCAAGGTATCACTCGTCGGGGTCATTGCCGGCCGGAGACGGATCCCACTCTACGGACCAGCCAGAGGGTAAAGAGCTGGGCCAAGTCAGACTAGCGATCTAGTCCTCAAAACTCATAACTGAAACAGGATTCAACAGCAAGGCTGAGTATACTAATACTCAGCAAGACTTAACCGTCAACGGATATACTTAGTCCACTTAGCTAGACTATGCAGGATTCTGTTGGCTCTGGTTTTTCTTTTGCTGAAAAGCAATAAAGAGTAGGTCCTTAATTTCATATTTTAGGTTTCAATATTCTAGTTGATTAACCATTCTATGTAAGCAACTAATTCTAATCAACCATGGTAAAACTTTAATCAAACATCAAGATTGATCATAATAACATTGCTCTTATTACTCGGTGTGGCAAAGGGATCAAGTAGTCTCAATATCTACGAGAGACGGATGATTCGAATCGGATTTCGAACCTTGCAAGGTAAACCTAACACATACGTTTGGAACACCGTCGGGTCGTTCCCAAACAACCGTTGACCTTTCATTCCGGCTTGTGGATAGGGTCACTCTCCCCGACTACAGGGCACCAACTTCATCCCTGCACCCGCGGTGTTGCACAACATAAATATAAATAAAAACCTATCTCTAAGAGAGAGTGAAAGGTATATCCACTCACCGGTCCGATCAGCTACTAGGCTTACCGCGTACCATATTTACGGCATGTGGCTAGTACGTTCAAACACTTAACCACCGCTACCACACACCGTGACCTTAGCAGAATTCATCAATACAGATGGGGTCTCACCCAAGGTCATGATATCAAACATGACCCCGTCTGACGTCCATATAGTGATTGCAGAAAGTAAACAAGCAACTCCTAATAAGCTCGCGAGGGACAGGCAATCACTCGACTTTTACCGATCCTATAAGCATAGCAATTACTCGAACTCAAGTCTAGTGTTCAGTACATAGGTTCCTAGGATCATGCTCATGCATCTAGGGTTTCAATTCAAATCCTAAGAACTAAAAATGCACAAGTAAGTAGTATATAAAGTGCATAATTTGAAATACTGTGTTTATGTCCGGGGCTTGCCTTCGCGGTAGTCACTAGCTAACTCAGCCTTGGGCTCTTCCGGACTTTGGTCTGGGTCTTCAGTCAGGGTAGTGGCGTTCAGTTGGGCTTCTTGATCACCTCCTTCGGACTCCTGGATCAGCTCGTACATCCCGTCCGCTAAAACAGTCGTATCTATATGTGATGCAAGAAACGGTATTACAAACACATACACTTCACGATAAAGTTAGAGTCTAACAAATAGCAATCAAAACTTAGCATATGGGCAATCGTTTATAGAGTAGTTATTTAACATGTCTTATTACACAAAACAACATGATTAACCTCACAAAGTAAATTTTAGTTAGTTCATATAGCAAATAAATCATGGTTTGCTAAGAAATAAGTAATTCAGCACATAAATAGTATTTAAACTCAGTAAAATCACTTCAAACAGGAAGTACATAGAGCAATCTATCCTGTAAATTTCATGCCATTTCATGTAGCCAATTATTCAGAATAAAACATTTATTCTGACAACACCTAGAACAAGATTAAATTCTACAGAACAAACTATAATACTTATAAAGCTCAAAATTTCTCAGAACAGGCTTCATATGCTTATGAACGTCCTACAATTTTTCAGAATTTATCTAGGCATAAAACAGAAGTAATAAATTTGACAAAATTAAACCACATATGGTAAAACTAATTAGTACAGAAAGTTCTATTATGTTTCTGGATCCTAAATTTTATAGACATGAACATATGATCAAAATAGAGTTCCACAAATTGACTTAGATCTTTCTAAGCAATAAAACTATTTACCATAATTAAAGCCTACTTGAAAAGCATTAAATCAAAT
This sequence comes from Panicum virgatum, assembly GCF_016808335.1. Classification (NCBI taxonomy): domain Eukaryota; kingdom Viridiplantae; phylum Streptophyta; class Magnoliopsida; order Poales; family Poaceae; genus Panicum; species Panicum virgatum. Next base: position 42,655,871 of record NC_053149.1, on the reverse strand, counting down.
AAATAGCTAAACAGATCTAAAATTTCTCAACATTGTGCAACAGAAAGGATTTATTGGCATACATGCATGGAAAAAGTTTCACCCTCAGAACTATAAAATTTCTACCAGCACAAATACATTAGTAAAACTAGTAGATCTAAAAATATTGAAACTTTGACCTAGTTAAATCTGTCAAAAAGGGTTCAAATTTTTACCAAACACTAGTAACACTGTAATACACATTATAGCCGAAAATCACATGAAGTTACTGAGTACAACTCCTAGAACAATTAAAGCCTATTTACTCTATTCTATTTCATGGATTAACATTCACACCAAAACTGAAGATGTGTATGTAACAAAACTTGTAGGTCTAGTAACAAGGATTCCAAAACATTTGGATTTGCATTTTTCTGATTTTTCTACGAATTTCTAGGCATTTTCAAATTTTGTTGTTTGGGATTCTCTAGTTCATGTATATCTTTCACTTAGGACCCTGAACTTTTGTTTCTTTTATACTGGGGTCCTTGGCCGTGATAGAACAGAGCAGGGGAGGGCGCGGCTTTTCTCAGCGAGGAGAGGCACCGGCGCTGGGGGCCCCGTTGGGGAAAAGCGAGAGGGGACCGAGGGCTACCTCTAGAAGGTCTTGGGGCTCGAGATGGTGGCCTGCAGCGGTGGCTCCACGGAGAGGGGCGGACAGCGGCGGTCTGCTCTAGCGCGGCGGCTCTTCGGTGGCGATTGGGAGGAAAAGCCGGGCATAGAAGCTTCACTGGAGGTCTGGGAAGGTGGTAGCGGGGTTCAAACGGGCAATGGGGTGGTGCAGCGGCGGCGCCATAGCGAGCCGGAGCTCGCCGGAGTTGCGGAGCAGGGGGCGGTGGTGCTCGGGGTGCCTGGAGCGCGAGACCGGAGGTGTGAGGGGAGGAATGGAAAGAGACGGATGAGGCCGTGCTCGTGCGCACGCTAGAGACGAGAAGGGAGCTCTCCACTGAGCTAGCCACGGCGGCGGCGAGGTGGCGGCCGACCGAGGCGTCAGGGTTGCGTGGCAGTGGCAGGAGAAGTCCTGCGCGAAGGGGAGTGGGCGGCGAGGAGCTCGGGCACGATGCTTGGAAGGCCACAGCGAGCAGGAGGTGGCCTGCAGCCCCCCTGAGCGGCGGTGGCGCCGCTCTGCGCCGGCGGCAGAGAAAAGCAGAGAGGGAGAGAGGAGGGAGAAGACAGCAGGACTGTTGGCGCTCCTTAAGTACCCATTTTATTATACAAATAGGAGTTGTTTTGGTAAATTCTTCAGGATGATTCATGTACTATCCCGCCACTTGGCACCCGAACTTGACCGTTTTCGATTTTGTCCTGGATTTTGGAGCATGTTGCATTTTGACAGGAAATTGGACATTTTCGGAGATGTTTTGACGCATGGTTACAACTGGGCTAAGATGAGGAATAAGAGTAAGATTCAACACGCGAAAGATGGGACCGAAAGGGGCCAGAAAAGGCCCAGGCTGGCCGGCCTAGAGTCCTTGGGCCGGCCGGCCTAGCCCTTTTCGGAGCCCAATCGATCTCGGTTTTCTTCAGCACGAAGTATGCGTCAACCCTAATCTATGTTTTACCAAAACCACCGACCATATCTGCCTATAAATACCCCGAAGCCGCCGTCAAAGAGGAGGCATCACGGGGGGCATCCAGAGGGATCGCAGAGATCGTAGAGAAAGAGCATCCAGAGATACATTCAAGTTAGACACAAGAGAAAGGCGACACCGGAGGCCTCATCGTCCCTCGGCGCCGCTGCAAGTTGGAGGATAGCAAGGGATCCATCCCTTGCCGGAGATTTCACCACCATAATCGACTACGCTTCGCTTAGCTTCATGGGGTAAAGTCCTCGTTTGTTCATGGGGTTGTAAGGAGATCTTGAGTTGTAATTGCCGAATCCTTTATGAGATTGATCTATCACGATTCTTGTTGATGATGCTTTGATGCCTAATAGTTCGCGACTTGGCTTTGGGTTTGCTTTGCTCTTGCATGGTTTACTTAGATTACATCAATTATCGTGTTCTTGTTGATTCGTTACCGATTATCCTCGTGTAGTGACAGTATGCGGGAGGGAAAGGTTTTGATCTTGGAACACACCTTTGGTAGATTAGATCCGTTCTTCGTTGCTTGGTGATTACATCTCTAGTGATCCTAGACCCTATGGACAAATGCTCTTTATATCTTGTGCACACATCTATCATTGCTCACTAGTCTAGATTAGATTAGATTGGTTAGATTAGATCTATTTCACACTCATACAATCAATATAGATCTTTTACCAACATCTTTAGTGCTTAGTTAAGCATAGTAATACACTTGTTCCGTGGATTGATAAACCTTGGGGGAATACTCTAAGGGAAAAGCTACATGATCCGTGCGCTTGCGGTACGTAAATTGGAGCTTTAAGAAGCGTCAACAAGCTTTTCTGGCGCCGTTGCCGGGGAACAAGCGATTTTGCTATGTTTAACTTTGTATTAATTTTGTTGGTTACTAACACCTAACCTTTTCCATAGAAATTTTTTGTTTTCTTGTTTTTGTTTTGATTGTCTAGATGGACTATCTCATTCAACACGTGGAGGAAGGAGAAAAATCACTAAGGGATTATGCAAGCCCGCGATCGGAGAACTTCGACATGCAAAAATCAGATTCGGTGTTGCGAGCCACCGAGTACGAGATCAAGCCTCAAATCATCAAGATGGTGGCGGCAAACCCCTTTAGAGGAGATGAGACGGACAACCCATATAGACATATCAAGTGGTTCACAATGCTATGCAACACGGTACAACAAGACGGAGTTCCGCTAGCTTGGTTTAGATGGAATCTTTTCCCATACTCACTTGCGGAAGAAGAGAGAAGATGGTTTGCACTTGCATCCTTTGAGGTAAAAGGAAATTGGGATGACTTGATGAAGAAATTTTGCGAGCGGTTCTTTCCGTTAAGCAAGGTTCAACATATTCGGAAGCAAGTGATCAACTTCGCGCAAGGAGAAGAAGAAGGGATAGATCAAGCATGGGATAGATTCAATGGATTGATTGAACAAGGACCGAAGCTCAGATTTTCCGGTGAAGTACTCTTGCATACTTTTTATTTTTCCCTAACCCCCGAGTGCATGCAATTTGTTCAAATGTGTGCAGGAGGAGATCTCTTGGAGAAAACACTCACGGAAGCCGCCCAACTCCTACAAAAAATCAGCTAGGGTGCAGCCATGAGAAGAGATTGGGAAAAACGATGTTCGGCAAGCTCCGAGGAAGAATCTCAAGTGCGGGTGCTTGCTCGAATTTTCAGAAAAGAGGCATCGGAAGTGAGGGAAGAACAACCGAAGCATGGGAAAGTCATAGAGACAAACCACGATGAACAAGCATCGATCCGGAGTGCAACGAAAGATGACCCGGAAATGAAAGGAAGAACCATGGGCACCGCCAAATCGCTAAGGGAATTCGAGCAAATGGATTGGATACCAATTGACTTCGGAAGATTGTTTGACAAAGCAAGACCGCATCTAAATCAGCGAGGAATGACGAAGGTGATAGTGGAAGACTTCCCGTCGGATAATCACACGGGATATACATTTGGCAAGGAATCGGCCGGTGATATTATTCGGAAACTTTTTGAAGAAAAAGAGGAAGAGATTGACTTGGATGAAGTGCTGGAGATCAAAAGGACCCTAGGAGTGAACTCGAAATCGTCACCCTACGCACACATAGCCCAAGTTTATGCGATTGGAAGCGATCAAGGCGAAGGTAACCCATCACCCACACCTCGTGTTGATTGCATGATAGATGGAACAAAATGTTGCAATGTTCTATGTGACATTGGCGCCCATGTTAGTGTGATGAGTTCCAAGGTTTACGTTGAGCTTTTTAATGAAACATCAAACCTAGATGCCACAATCATTAAATTGATCATGGGAGATGGTAGATTAATCAAACCGCTAGGAGTGCTTAGAAATCTAAATGTTGCTATAGCGGGTAAAAAAATTCCTACCGACTTTTTGTGATTAATGCTAGTGATGATGAGCATGAAGGCATAATCCTTGGAAAACCCTTTCTCAAATTAGTAAATGCTGTTCTAGATTTTGGAAAAGGGATTGTCACTTTTGATCTAGATGGAGAAAAGCGCTCATTCAAATTTCATTCAAAACCATCTTTTGCTTCACCTCTACCTCTTGATAACGAAGAGGTAGAGAACATTCGTTCCATTGATTCTTTCAGGGATCCTCTCCAACACGCTTTGGAAAATGGAGATGCTCAAGACGATCAAGATGGAGAACTAGTGGAAACGATGGAAGAGTTGAAGCCGCAACACGGGAATTTGGAGGAAGAAAAATTTGAAGACATTGGAGAGTTAGATCAAGAAGAGGATGGTGCGCTCGATGTTGAGATGAAGCCACTCCCCAAGGGATTGAAATATGAATTTTTGGGAGATGGCAAGACTTTTCCGGTGATTATTAGCGACGAATTGAGCCCGGAAGAGACGGAGAAGTTTCTGAATTTATTGAAGAAGCACAAAAAGGTGATTGGCTACTCGATTAACGACTTGAAAGGTATTAGCCCCGCTTTTTGCACACATCGTATACAACTCGAGGAGCAATACAAGCCGGTCGTAGAGCATCAAAGAAGGTTGAGCCATGCTATGCGTCATGTGGTGAAGAACGAGGTTATCAAATTGTTGAATGCCGGAATAATATACCCTGTGCCACATAGTGAATGGGTAAGCCTCATGCATTGCGTTCCGAAGAAAGGACTCACGGTTGTGAAAAATGAGAAGGAGCAATTGATACCACAAAGAACCATCACGGGATGGAGGATGTGCATCGATTATAGAAAATTGAATAAGGCAATGAGGAAGGATCATTTTCCACTACCATTCATTGACGAGATGCTAGAAAGGTTGGCAAAGCATTCACACTTTTGTTACCTTGATGGATACTCGGGATTCTTCCAAATACCTATTCATCCGGATGATCAACATAAGACCACATTTACTTGCCCGTATGGAACTTTTGCATATCGGAGAATGCCTTTTGGGTTGTGCAATGCGCCCGCTTCTTTTCAAAGGTGCATGATGGCTATATTTTCAGATTTCATAGAAGAGATTATGGAGGTATTCATGGATGATTTCTCGGTGCATGGTACTAGCTTTGATAATTGCTTGGGAAATTTGGAGAAAGTTCTTAAAAGATGTGGAGAGGTTGACCTTGTGCTTAATTAGGAGAAGTGTCATTTCATGGTGAAAGAAGGAATTGTTCTCGGTCATGTTATCTTCGAGAGAGGGATAGAGGTGGACAGAGCAAAAATAGAAACCGTGGAGAAGTTGCCACCACCTACGGATATCAAGTCTTTGAGGAGCTTCCTCGGTCATGCCGGATTCTATAGAAGGTTCATAAAAGATTTTTCAAAAATCACCAAGCCATTGACACAACTTCTCCAAAAAGATGTGGAGTACATCTTCGATAGTGATTGTCTTCACGCATTTCGAACACTCAAGCAATCCCTCATAAGTGCTCCTATCATGCAACCTCCGGATTGGAATCTACCTTTTAAAATCATGTGTGATGCAAGCAACTACGCTGTAGGAGCCGTTCTCGGACAAAAGAAAGAGGGAAAGGTAAATGCTATCTACTACGCAAGCAAGACTCTCAATGAAGCCCAAGTTAATTATGCAACAACGGAGAAAGAATTGCTTGCCGTGGTATTCGCCTTCGAAAAATTCAGATCATACATAGTAAATTCAAAGGTGATAGTTTATACCGACCATGCAGCAATCAAGTATCTCTTGTCCAAGAACGATGCTAAACCACGTTTGATTCGATGGATCCTATTGCTACAAGAATTCGATGTGGAGATAAGGGACAAGAAAGGGGTAGAAAATATTGTGGCCGACCACCTATCAAGGATGAACCATGGAGATGATGGAAAAGAACCGATCGAGGATCAAATGAGAGATGATCACCTATAGAAGCGGCATCCATGCGTCCAACACTGCATGGACAGTGCTCATACGCTACCGGGGCAACGTATTCACGGGTACTTTTACTCCCAATATAATCGACCGATGGTCAGTATATTGGCAGTAGCTCAAGTAGGTCACTGCTTGAGCACAGCATTCGGTTCGCATCGCCGACGGGAAAGTCAGACTCCCTCAGCTGACTGAGTATACTTTACTCCCAATATAGTCAACTAATAGTTGGTATATTGGTAGCACCTCAAGTAAGCCACTGCTTGAGGGTAGCATTCGGCTCGCATCACCGACGGGAAGGTCAGACTCCCTCAGCTGACTGAGGATCCTTACCTTCTTACCTTAGCGTAGGTGCGTCGTTACAGAATTTAAAAGATTGATTGTGCACAAAAGTAAGGTTTGATAGAAATGTAAAGTGCTGGAAATCAGATATAAATAAACCATATGTAAATAGCCACCCAGTAACTCCCATAAATTTCCCTAGGGCTTTACATTCTATGCACAATCCTTAACAAAACCAACGTAGTTTTATAAATACTTTGTTGGTCTAATTCTATACCGAAATCAATTTTTTTAAGGTTCCAACATCTCTGGTGTACACTTGCAGCTCTGATACCAGCTGTGGCAGAACCACCTGAATTATCCCGGCTCAAGTGCGCTAGCTATCACCAGAAAGGCAACTCCGACTCAAACGCACTTCAAACGGAACAATTCTTGGTCTGTTGGGTAACGTCCCGATACAACCATCGGATCACGGATCGAACAAGCATGCCCCACACGAAGGCGAGTCCAGAGATATTACAACCATATATTTTACAACACAGGCATAGCTACTAGGCTACTACACAACCATATATTTTACAACACAACATAAATATAAATAAAAACCTATCTCTAAGAGAGAGTGAAAGGTATATCCACTCACCGGTCCAATCAGCTACTAGGCTTACCGCGTACCATATTTACGGCATGTGGCTAGTACGTTCAAACACTTAACCACCGCTGCCACACACCGCGACCATAGCAGAATTCATCAATACAGACGGGGTCTCACCCAAGGTCATGATATCGAACATGACCCCGTCCGACGTCCTTATAGTGATTGCAGAAAGTAAACAAGCAACTCCTAATAAGCTCGCGAGTGACAGGCAATCACTCGACTTTTACCGATCCTATAAGCATAGCAATTACTCGAACTCAAGTCTAGTGTTCAGTACATAGGTTCCTAGGATCATGCATCTAGGGTTTCAATTCAAATCCTAAGAACCGTAAATGCACAAGTAAGTAGTATATAAAGTGCATAATTTGAAATACTGGGTTTATGTCCAGGGCTTGCCTTCGCGGTAGTCACTAGCTAACTCTGCCTTGCGCTCTTCCGGACTTTGGTCCGGGTCTTCAGTTAGGGTAGTGGCGTTCAGCTGGGCTTCTTGATCACCTCTTTCGGATTCCTGGATCAGCTCGTACGTCACGTCCGCTAAAACAGTCGTATCTATATGTGACGCAAGAAACGGTATTACAAACACATACACTTCACGATAAAGTTATAGTCTAACAAATAGCAATCAAAACTTAGCATATGGGCAATCATTTATAGAGTAGTTATTTAACATGTCTTATTACACAAAACAACATGATTAACCTCACAAAGTAAATTTTAGTTAGTTCATATAGCAAATAAATCATGGTTTGCTAAGAAATAAGTAACTCAGCACATAAATAGTATTTAAACTCAGTAAAATCACTTCAAACAGGAAGTACAGAGAGTAATCTATCCTGTAAATTTCATGCCATTTCATGTAGCCAATTATTTAGAATAAAACATTTATTCTGATAACACCTAGAACAAGATTAAATTCTACATAACAAAATATAATACTTATGAAGCTCAAAATTTCTCAGAACAGGCTTCATATTGTTATGAACGTCCTATAAATTTGTCAGAATTTATCTAGTCAAAAAACAAAAGTAATAAATTTGACAAAATTAAACCACATATGGTAAAACTAATTAGTACAGAAAGTTCTATAATGTTTCTGGATCCTAACTTTTACAGACATGAACATATTATCAAAATAAAGTTACACAAATTTTCTCAGATGTTTCTAAGCAAGGAAACTATTTACCATAATTAAAGCCTACTTGACAATCATTAAATCAAATAAATAGATAAACAGATCTAAAATTTCTCAACATTGTGCAACAGAAATTATTTAGTGTCATAGATACATGGGAAATGTTTCACCCTCAGAAATGTAATATTTCTACCAGCACAAATACATTAGTAAAACTAGTAGATCTTGGAATCTTGAAACTTTGACCTAATTAAAGATGTCAAAAAGCGTTCACATTTTTATCAGGAAGTAGTAACACTGCATGACACATAATAGCCAAAAATTACATGAAGTTACTGAGTACAACTCCTAGAACAATTAAAGCCTATTTATTCTATTCTATTTCTTGGATTAACATGCAGACCAAAAATGAAGATGTGTATGTAACAAAACTTGTAGGTCTAGTAACAAGGATTCCAAAACATTTTAATTTGCATTTTTCTGAAGGTGGCTATTGGGAGGAAAGGCCGGGCCTAGGAGCTTCACTGGAGGTCTGGGAAGGTGGTAGCGGGGTTCAAATGGGCAATGGCGTGGTGCAGCGGCGGCGCCGCGGCGAGCTGGAGCTCGCCGGAGTTGTGGAGGAGGGGGCGGTGGTGGCCGGGGTGCCTAGAGCGCGAGACTGGAGGTGTGAGGGGCGGAATGGAAAGAGAGGGATGAGGCCATGTTCGTGCACGCGCTAGAGACGAGAAGGGACCTCTCCGCTGAGCTAGCCACGGCGGTGGCGAGGTGGCGGCCGACCGAGGCATCGGGGTTGCGTGGCAAGGGCGGGAGAAGTCTAGCGCGAGGGGGAGTGGGCGGCGAGGAGCTCGGGCACGACGCGTGGAAGGCCACGGCGAGCAGGAGGTGGCCTGCAGCCCTCCTGAGCGGAGGCGGCGCCGCTCTGCGCCGGCGGCAGAGAAAAGCAGAGAGGGAGAAAGGGGGGAGAAGACATCAGGATTATTTTGCAATTTCTGAAAAATTCAGGGATCCTACTGTAAAACAAAAATAACTCCTAAACTAGGGCTCAAATTAAAAAGTGCCCAACATGAAAGTTGTTCAACTTTTCAAGATCTACAACTTTGGTGTTGTGCAAAAATTGATTTGTGTAACACCCGGTTTATAAAAGGTCATAAACCGAGCAATCATATACGTGCCAGGATCAAGTCACGCGTATATGCAACAGAATGAACAATATATCACCACACATATCACGTAAGAAGATATAATAAAGCGAATGCGAATGTTATTTATTACATTAATGACAAAAGTTTGATACAGAGTATGCGGAAGCGTAAAAACATATACGAGAAGCTCTCGGAAACAGGGCGCCACAGGGACGTCGACTGGGAGATGAACGCCTAGAAGTCGTCGTACTCCTGGTAGCTCCAGGTGAACTCCCTCGCGTTGGCAGGAACTGAGCAGCAGTAGAGTATCCCCAAGAGAAAAAAGAGTAGAGTAGGCAAGAGTGAGTACACAACTTGTACTCAACAAGTGTAACGCAAACTATGAGGCTCTAAGGTTGGCTGACTCAACTGCATTAGCTTTTAAGTCTTGGCAAAATTTTATTAAAGCTATTTACTACAAGTTGATGAATTACCATAAACTCAAACTGTTCCTGCAGCTCAAACTGCTCAGATGGATCAACGTCTACTCACAAACACATAGCCAAAAACAATACACAACATAAACATACATGCAAACAATAGCAAAACTAAGAAACAGTACAACAATACATGAAAATAGCAAACAAAACTATGCTAGAACTATTCTACGCGTTACAACGATCGCGTGGACATAAAGAACGCCTAAAACGGAGCTAAAACGCAAAATCTAGGCCAAAAACAAGTTCCAGGGACCTATTTGTAAGAAAACTGGAGTTCCAGGGGGTTTCTGGGCAAAACCGAGGACGAAAACATAATTAAACCTTAGTTCTAGGGTCTAACACGTAAAACTGACCGGCCAGGACTGCGGGTTCCATTTTTAAAAAGGTCAGGGGCCTTAGTGTTAAAAACAGGACCTGTATTGAATTACTTTTACACTGTCCTGGACGGCGGGTTTATTTCAAAAGAGTTCAGGGACTCTTTAACAAAAAGTCCACAGCGAACTGGTACGATCTATTCTGGGCTCTTGGATCTGGATCTGAGGGTTAGGATTTGATGGATCCTAGATCTAATCAGGGGCGTCGGGTTTAGATCGGGCGGCCAGGACTTGATGGCTCTCCCGCGGCGGGGGATCACCGGAGATGGCCAATCTCGGCCTTCCAGGGGTCGAATCGACCTGTGCTTGGGTCAGGCGGGTTCGGCGTAACACGCGTAACCCAGCGCAAGGGCGGCGGCGGGTCTGCACGGCATGACTCGCCGGAGTGCGCGTTCACGCGGTGCTCTGGGCTCGGGGACGGGGAAAAAGGCCGTGGGTGCGTGCGCAGTGCAAGAACAACGCGAAACCAGGTCTGTGCGGGACTGTTCTGTGCCGCAGGGGAGTCACCGCGGTGGAGCGGCGGCGGCGAAACGCCGTTGGCAGTGTTCCGGCTGCAGGGGTGGGCTACTGCCTACCGGAACTAGCGCAAAAAGGACTAGGAGAAAACACGGTGCTCACCGAGGGCCTGATGTGAAAGGTGCTGCAGCGCAGGGTGGACGTCGGCGAGGTCCGGGCGGCGGTTCGTGGCGGAGCTCACGGAGAAGTGTGCTGGAGGAGTGCACCGGGCCTGCTGATGTCCCGGAGAGGTCCGTGTGGGCCCTGTGAAGGTGGTCCAGGGGTCAGTGAAGCATAGGAGTCGACGGCGGCGAGAAATCGAGCAGGCGGCGCAACTCACCGGCGACGGGTTCGGGTCGAAATCCTGGGTGAAGCGCGGTGCAGCGGGCTGAGGAAATGACCGGGGATGATCCTGGCACTCAGGCGGAGCTCCAGTGGTGGTTCTCGGTGGCCGTGGAGCAGCAGAGCGTCGAGGGCATGGCGGCGCGGGGCTCTGCTCCGCTCGGAGCTCGGAGGGCGGTGGCTAGGGTTTGTTGGGGGGCGCTAGCGCGTAGAAGGGGGAGCAGGGGGTCCGCGGGTGGGCCAATTAAAGGCCAGGCGGTGATCCTGGGCAGGCGTGCCCAAGGAAGGTCGCGCGCGGGGATCACGGGGGGGATTGGCGTTGGCTGTTGCACGGCATGGTTGCGGTGGAGAAGACGGGGCTGACAAGCGGGCCCCGCTGGTCAGCGGCAGAGGGAGCGGGTCACGGGGAGGGAAAGGCGACGCGGCTGAGCGGAACGCGGGCGTGGGCTGCAGCGCGGTCTGCTGGGCCGGGGAAAGAAAAGGGAAAAAGCCCAGGGAGAGATGGAGCGCGGGCCTAGGGAGTTTTGGGCCGGCTGGGCTGAGGGTTGGGTTTGGTTTAGTTTCCTTCTCTTTTCTATTTCCTTTCCTCTATTCGTTTTCCTATTTCAAACCAAACTAACACTATTTGAATTCAAGTTTGAATTTGAATTCAAACTACACTCAATCAAATAAAACTAAGCACCAGCATGAATGCACAAACATATTCAAACTTAGACAAAATTTTAATTACTTGTGGAACAAAATTTAGATTAAATGCTAACCATAATAAAACTTAGAAAATTAAACAAAACCAATTAAATTTATTATTAAAAGCTGAAATTTAAATTAGGGTGTTACAGACCCTACCCCCTTATAGGAATCTCATCCCCGAGATTCAGCTAGACTGGCTAGCAAAGAGATCTGGATATGTCTTCATCAGTTCATCTTCTCGCTCCCATGTAGCATCAGCCTCACTATGATGACTCCACTGAACTCTGCACATCTTGATGCGCTTGTTCCGTGTAACCCTCTCTGATGTCTCCAGAATCTTCACCGGATGCTCAGTATAAGTCAGATCTTCATGCACATCTACTCCATCCAATGGTGCCTGCTCCTCGAGTACTCGCAGACACTTCTTCAGCTGAGATATATGGAAGACATCGTGAACTCTTAAGAGGCTGCGAGGTAACTCCAGGACATTAAACCTACGGATTCCTCTCATCGGAGACACCTTCAGGTATACATGATCACCAACACTGAAAGTCAGGTCTCTCCATTTGCCATCTGCATAGCTCTTTTGCCTACTCTGTGCAATCCTCAGATTTTCCCGCACAGCTTGTACCATATGTTCTGCATCTTCTATAATGTCAGGGCCAAAGAGCTACTTCTCACCAATCTGATCCCAATAGAGAGGAGTCCTGCACTTTCTACCATACAATGCCTCAAAGGGGGACATCTTCAGACTGGCCTGGTAGCTGTTGTTGTAGGAGAACTCAGCATACGACAGGCACTTATCCCAACTAATACCATACTGAATAGCACAAGCTCTCAGCATATCCTCCAACACTTGGTTGGTTCTCTCTGTCTGCCCATCTGTCTAAGGATGATAGGCGGTACTGAAACGCAGCTTCGTATCCAACGAATCATGGAGCTGCTCCCAGAACCGTGAAGTGAACTGAGATCCTCTGTCAGATATGATTTTCTTGGGCACACCATGCAAGCAGACAATCCAGGAGATATACAACTCTGCAAGTCTAGCACCGGAGTAAGTAGTGTTCACTGGAATGAATTGAGCAACCTTCGTCAGACGATCCACTACTACCCATATAGAGTTGTACCCTTTCTGAGTACGAGGCAATCCAACAATGAAGTCCATAGTGATTTCCTCTCATTTCCACTCTGGAATCTTCAAAGGCTATAACAGACCTGCTGGCCTCTGATGCTCAGCCTTGACACGCTGACAGGTGTCCCAAATAGCCACGTACTCTGCTACTGAACGCTTCATCCCATACCACCAGAAGCGTTCCTTGATATCATAATATATCTTCGTGCTGCCCGGATGAATAGAATAAGCTGTATCATGAGCCTCACTCAGAATCAACTTCCGGAGATCCTTCACATCTGGCACACAGATCCGTTTCTTGTACCAAAAAGTACCCTAATCATCCTCTCTGAAATGAGGAGCCTTGCCTTTCTTGAGCAATTCAAGGATCTCCTGCAGCTTCTCATCTTCCTTCTGATGCTGCCGGATCTCTGCCTCTAGAGTGGGCTCTGCCTCGAATGCTGCACTCGAAGTATGATGCAAGAAACCCAGACTCAACTGCTCAAACTCCTCGCATAACTCTGGAGGCATCTGGAAAGCAACGGCCATGTTGACATAGCTTCTTCTGCTCAGAGCATCTGCCACAACATTGGCCTTACCCGGATGATATTGAATCTCCAGGTCATAATCCTTGACCAGCTCTAACCATCTCCTCTGCCGCATGTTCAGCTCATTCTGTGTGAAAATATACTTGAGGCTCTTGTGATCAGTGTAGATATCACACTGCTACCCATACAAGTAATGCCTCCAAATCTTCAGAGCATGCACAACTGCGGCTAACTCAAGATCATGAGTGGGATAGTTCAGCTCATGCCAACGTAACTGCCGTTAAGCATAAGCAATCACTCTACCCTCCTGCATCAGAACACAACCAAGACCATCCTTCGAAGCATCACAATACACCGTGAACCTCTTGCTCTGGTCTGGCAGAGTAAGGACTGGCGCCGTAGTAAGCCTTTTCTTCAACTCATCAAAGGCCATCTGACGCTCATCTGTCCATATGAATGCCGCATTCTTCTCTAGCAAGGAAGTCAAAGGCTTTGCGATCTTGGAGAAATTCTCAATGAACCTCCGATAATATCCTGCTAAGCCCAAGAATGACCGGACTTCCTTCACCGTCTGCGGTGTCTCCCACTCGAGCACATCCTTCACCTTGCTCGGATCAACTGCAATACCTCCCTTGGAGATGATATTACTGAGGAATGGCACCTCGTCAATCCAGAACTCGCACTAGCTGAACTTAGCATATAGCTGGTGCTCCCTTAATCTCTGCAACATGAGCCTCAGATGCTCTTCATGCTCTTCCTCTATCTTGGAGAAGATCAGAATATCATCAATGAAGATCACGAAGACATCCAGATAATCCATGAAAACCATGTTCATCAGATGCATGAAGAAAGCCGGGGCATTAGTCAAGCTGAAGGACATGACCGTGTACTCATATAGCCCGAACTTGCAAGTGAATGCCGTCTTCGGAATATCCCCAGGACAGATCCTTAGCTGAAAATAACCCGAACGCAGATCAATCTTCGAGAATATACGAGCACCTCGAAGCAGATCAAATAGATCCTCAATACGGGGCAGTGGATGCTTGTTCTTGATGGTAAATGCGTTCAGTTCCCGATAATCGACACACATTCTCTTCGAGCCATCCTTCTTATCTACTAGCAACAATGGAAAAGCCCAAGGAGAGAAGCTGCGACGGATATAGCCCTTGGCTAGCAACTCATCAATAGTCTTCTTGACTTCCTTATGCTCTATAGGTGCCATGCGGTAGGGCCGCTTTGCAATAGGAGCAGTGCCAGGCAAAAGATCAATAGAAAACTTGATGTCGCGTTCAGGCAGCATACCTAGCAAATCATCCGGAAAGACATCCGGGAATTCAGACACCACACGAATACCATCCGTGGGTCTAGCCTCCATCTGATGAAGAAATCCCGAGGGCTCTGAAGCACTGACTGTCACCTCTTGGACATCAGATGCTGTCAAGTGAACTGCCCGATGAGCACAATCAATTCTGACTCCCCACTTGGCAAGAGTATCCATTCCCAGAATCACATCGATACCCTTGGTGTCTAGCACCCTCAGATCAGCACTGAACGTTGCCCCACTTATGGCTATACTGACTCGGGGGCAAACAATATGGGATCTCAACTCCCCTCCCGGTGAAGAGACTAGCAAACACTTCCTTAATGCAGTGGTAAAGAAACTATGCTCCTCAACATATGACTTGGTGATGAATGAATGAGTAGCACTAGTATCGAAAAGCACTGTAGCTGGATATGAGTTGACCATGAACGTACCAATGACCACGTTAGGAGCCTCGGCCGCTGACTCGGCCGTCACGTGGTTCACTCTGCCCTGTGCTGGCATCCTGGGCTGGGCTGGGCTGGGCGCCCCTGCTGTCCCGCCTGTGCCTTCCGGGGGCAAGAGTTGGCGTAGTGCCCCGGCTAGCCACAGTGATAGCACACGCGAGGAGGTGCTGGAGCCTGCTGTCCGGCAGGAGGAGCTGCCTGCCGTGGAGCCTGCGGTGCTGGCGGAGCTGGTGGAGCAGCACGAGCCGGAAGTGCCGGTGACCTCGGGCCCTGCCCCGCCTGCTGCTGCTGTCGAGGCGGGTACTGCTGCGGCCGCTGCTGGTACTGCTGGGGAGGCCGGTACTGCTGCTGCTGGTACTGCTGGGGCGGCTGGAGGCGAGGACGGGTGTTGCTGCCGGAAGCAACGGGAACAATCTTCCTCTTCTTGTCCTCCATCTCCAGGTGCTTGCGCTCCGTGTTGAGCGCGCTGTCAACCAGATGGTTGAAGTCGTCGAAGCGGAGGTTGAGCAGCGCGTACTGGATGTAGTCCTCGAGACCGTCCATGAAGTGCTCCTGCTTCTCGCGGTCATCCGTGACCTCGGCAGGGGCGTAGCGAGCAAGCTGAAGAAAACGATCACGATACTCCGTGACCGTCATAGTCCCCTGAAGTGAAAAAGACAGATGTATATCGAATGATTAACTCATCCTTCAGAGAGATAGAACAAGGGGGATACTATCTCAAAAAGAAATGCTGAATGACACATCTGAGTTTTACCTGCTTAAGCGCAAGGAACTCCTTCTTCTTGGTCTTCATAACACCCGCGGGGACGTTGTGGCTGCGGAACCGCTCCCGGAACTGGATCCAGGTGAAAGCCTCGCGGTCCTGAACTAGGTGGGACTCCCACCAGTCCAATGCTGCCCCTCGCAGCTGTCCTGCTGCGTACAAGACTCGCTCCCGATCATCGCACTAGGCGATGTCCAGCTGGCGCTCCACTGCACGGAGCCAGTCGTCTACCTGGAGTGGGTCAGATGTGTGAGAGAACGTCGGCGGGTGACCCCTCAGGAACTCAGCACGCCTGTCGCGGGTCTGCGGCAGTGGAGGAGGCGGAGGCTGAGTGTGAGCCTGCTGAAGTGCCTGAACAGTGTTGTTCAGCGTAGCCATCATCTGCATCTGGAGCTGGAAGTACTGCTCCGGAGTCAGAGGCGGAGGCATCGGGATCCCAGTACCCTGGTTGTTTTGCCCCTGGTTGTACTGCCCCTGCTGGTCAGAACCATGCCTAGTGTTCACCATATGATTTTTGGACAAAAGATTTCATGAGTAAGGATATTGCAGAAATAAATTCAGATGGATGCGACATTTTTCTGCAAGAAAGCTTGGGCATGATAAAGTAGACAAGATAGAGTGGACGGTTTTACCCCCAACGATCTAACTCGTTTTACTAATTAATTAACTTTACTTAAAACTGATTTTCATTAAACAAATTTAACTACTAAACTATGCAATCAACCAAAAATCCAAATCAAACATGTAGCATAATACACAAGCATACAAAGTTCACAACTTAGCCGAGTTTAACACACGACTCGACTAACACAACGCGTCGCAGAACGTGCTATCGTATTATTATAAAGGGGTCATCTAGCTCATACCTATGATGGCCAGACAACTTACACCAGGCCAGAATCTACGGAAACTATTCTATAGAGAGAAATCAAGGCAAGACGAGTAAGAATCTTGGAATTCAAGGAATATAATAGCAAAATAGTTTCAGCAGACAAGGCTGAGAGTGAAGAAGACTTAAAACTCGACCAGTTCTATCTAGGCTTTCGTCCTACAGTCGATACGGCTCTGATACCACTCTGTAACACCCAGTTTATAAAAGGACATAAACCGAGCAATCATATACATGCCAGGATCAAGTCACACGTATATACAACAGAATGAACAATATATCACAGCACATATCACGTAAAAAGATATAATAAAGCGAATACGAATGTTATTTATTACATTAATGACAAAAGTCTGATACAGAGTATGCGGAAGCGTAAAAACATATATGAGAAGCTCTCGGAAACAGGGCGCCACAGGGACGTCGACTGGGAGATGAACGCCTAGAAGTCCTCGTACTCATGGTAGCTCCGGGTGAACTCCCTCGCGTCGGCAGGAACTGAGCAGCAGTAGAGTATCCCCAAGAGGAAAAAGAATAGAGTTGGCAAGAGTGAGTACACAACTTATACTCAACAAGTATAACACAAACTATGAGGCTCTAAGGTTGGCTGACTCAACTGCATTAGCTTTTAAGTCTTGGCAAAATTTTATTAAAGCTATTTACTACAAGTTGATGAATTACCATAAACCCAATTACATAGTAATTAATCAAAATTTATCATGATACTACTGAGATCCATACCAAACCAAACCAACCACCCGGGGAAACTTGCCTCGTCAAAGGAAGATAACCCCACTAATCAAAAGGAGGATCTGGGCTGCTCATGACCATGAGCACAGCTAGTATACCAATTTTACACTCTGCAGAGGTTGCACATCTTTACCCACAAGTCGTGAGCGTAGGGACCATTGAATCTCGACCCCCCTCGTGCCCCATCGGTAAGTTACTCCCGAACCAAAATGACCTAATTAGTAAGCCAAGACCGTCCCATTCTAGTCTTGTGGTAGCACTGTTGTCCCAGGTTGTCGCTCTATGAACCGGTCCTTATGGAGAGTGGCCAACCCAGCAGTAAGTACCGTGCTGGCCCCCTAAACCATGTTTCTAACAAAACCAATTTTTAACGAGACGTGAGCCACTCAAGCCAACACAGAGGGCCACTCTCAGAATTAAGTTGCATAAACCATTAATCAAATTAATTAAAAAGGACAAAGTGTGTTATAGCGCGGCACCTAGCACAACTAACCAAAATGCAACCAAAAGGATATATAAAGGATATAAAGTGGCTAGGAAAGTCTTTATAGTCATACAGTATTAAAATGCAGTATGAATATGTATTTAAAGTGATAGGTGGTGTTCATGTTATATTTGCCTTCCTCAAACTGTTCCTGCTGCTCAAACTGCTCAGAAGATGGCACCTGGTACTGGTACTGGGACTCCTCAGATGGATCAACGTCTACTCACGAACACATGGCCAAAAACAATACACAACATAAACATACATGCAAACAATAGAAAAACTAAGAAACAGTACAACAATACATGAAAACAGCAAACAAAACTATGCTAGAACTATTCTACGCATTACAACGATCTCGTGGACATAAAGAACGCCTAAAACGGAGCTAAAACGCAAAATCTAGGCCAAAAACAAGTTCCAGGGACCTGTTAGTAAGAAAGCTGGAGTTCCAGGGGGTTTCTGGGCAAAATCGAGGACTAAAACGTAATTAAACCTTAGTTCTAGGGTCTAACGCATAAAACTGACCGGCCAGGACTACGGGTTCCATTTTTAAAAAGGTCAGGGGCCTTAGTGTTAAAAACAGGACCTGTATTGAATTACTTTTACACTGTCCTGGACGGCGGGTTTATTTCAAAAGAGTTCAGGGACTCTTTAACAAAAAGTCCACAGCGAACCGGTACGATCTATTCTGGGCTCTTGGATCTGGATTTGAGGGTTAGGATTTGATGGATCCTAGATCTAATCAGGGGCGTCGGGTTTAGATCGGGCGGCCAGGACTTGATGGCTCACGGGGTGGCGGCGGGACTCGCCGGCGATGTGCTCCCGCGGCGGGGGATCACCGGAGATCGCCAATCTTGGCCTTCCAGGGGTCGAATCGACCCGTGCTTGGGTCAGGCGGGTTCGGCGCAACACGCGTAACCCACCTAGGGTTACAGCGGGACTCGCCGAGGCTCTGGGTGGCGAGCGCAAGGGCGGCGGCGGGTCTACACAGCATCACTTGCCGGAGTGCGCGTTCACGCAGTGCTCTAGGCTCGGGGATGGGGGGAAAAGGCCGTGGGTACGTGCGCAGTGCAAGAATAACGCGAAACCGGGTCTGCGCGGGACTGTGCTGTGCCGCAGGAGAGTCACCGCGGTGGAGCAGCGGCGGCGGAACGCCGGTGGCGGTGTTCCAACTGCAGGGGTGGGCTACTGCCTACCAGAGCTAGCGCAAAAAGGACTAGGGGAAAACGCGGTGCTCACCGAGGGCCTGATGTGAAAGGTGCTACAGCGCAGGGTGGACGTTGGTGAGGTCCGGGCGGCGGTTCGTGGCAGAGCTCGTGGAGAAGGGTGCTGGAGGAGTGCGCCGGGCCTATTGATGTCCCGGAGAGGTCCGTGTGGGCCCTGTGAAGGTGGTCCAGGGGTAAGTGAAGCACAGGAGTCGACGGCGGCGAGAAATCGAGCGGGCGGCGCGACTTACCAGCGACGGGTTCGGGTCGAAATCCCGGGTGAAGCGCGGTGCAGCGGGCTGAGGAAATGACCGGGGATGCTCCTGGCACTCAGGCGGAGCTCCGGTGGTGGTTCTTGGTGGCCGTGGAGCAGCAGAGCAGCGAGGGCACGGCGGCGCGGGGCTCTGCTCCGCTCGGAGCTCAGAGGGCGGCAGCTAGAGTTTGTTGGGGGGTGCTAGCGCGTAGGAGGGGGAGCAGGGGGTCCGCGGGGGGGCCAATTAAAGGCCGGGCGGTGATCCTTGGCAGGCGTGCCCAAGGAAGGTCGCGCGCGGGGATCACGGGGGGGGGGGGGGATTGGCATTGGCTGTTGCACGGCGCGGTTGCGGTGGAGAAGACGGGGCCGACAATCGGGCCTCGCTGGTCAGCGGCGGAGGGAGCGGGTCACGGGGAGGGAAAGGTGATGCGGCTGAGCAGAACGCGGGCGTGGGCTGCAGTGCGGTCTGCTAGGCTGGGGAAAGAAAAGGGAAAAAGCCCAAGGAGAGATGGAGCGCTGGCCTAGGGAGTTTTGGGCCGGCTGGGCTGAGGGTTGGGTTTGGTTTAGTTTCCTTCTCTTTTCTATTTCCTTTCCTCTATTCTTTTTCCTATTTCAAACCAAACTAACACTATTTGAATTCAAGTTTGAATTTGAATTCAAACCACACTCAATCAAATAAAACTATGCACCAGCATGAATGCACAAACATATTCAAACTTAGACAAAATTTTAATTACTTGTGGAACAAAATTTAGATTAAATGCGAGTCTAACCATAATAAACCTTAGAAAATTAAACAAAACCAATTAAATTTAATATTAAAAGCTGAAATTTAAATTAGGGTGTTACAATTTGACCAAAGTTTAAAGAGTTATTTTGAAAACATAGGAATGATTTTGAATTTAATGGACTTTTGTCTTTTCCAAAGCAAATTCACCTTAAATTTAGACTGAAATGTAAGATTTTCTGCCATGTAATGATTGCACTGAATTTTGCAAATAAACCCTCCACAAAAGCAACACTCACCCATCCTATTCAAATTAATTATAGAAAGAACCTTGCATCAAATCATATTTACACAATTAACCTTATATTTTTAAAATAAGACCCTTGCTCATACAAATTAAGCACATGATGCATAAAATAAATGCAGTTCTACTGTGCAGACACCTAGGGTGTCACATTGTATCAATAAGTGCCTCAAGAGGCGAAGTATTCTCGAGTAGGATCGAGTTGTATGTTTCTAATCAGAACTCTAGTGCTGACCGGTTAGGATTGAATCCCGCAGGATTAACCAAGTGGGAAAAGCACTTTGTGAGAGGGTTTTTTAAGAAGTAGCTTAATGCAGATTTCCTTTTGAAAAGAAATGCGTCGGTTAGAGCGGTGCTCTTATGGACTTGATTGTCCAATCAAACAAGGGAGAACTCTTATCGAGTACTTGGAGATTTAGGAGCTTGGAGGATGTTCTTTGATACATAGGTGAACAGGAGACTCTCGACAACTACTCAGAGTACCAAGGGAAAACAGAACACTTTTGTTATCTTGAGCAAGCGAGTAAAACCCGTCAGGTACTAGAGACAAAAAGTTCTGTAGTTGAACCTCCTTTAGTGGTCCAAGCAAGTGGGAGACTCGTGTCGACCTATTTAGGGTATGAAGAACTTGTTTTATGCTCCTTGGAATAGCTTTCAAAGTTGACCGGTTAGGATAGACCTTATCTGGTCACCCAAGTGGAAAAAACTTTTTGTGAAATTATCCCCAAACTACTCGATCCAGCGAGTAGCATGTCCTATACCAGGATTGGATTGATTTCTAAAATAGACCTATTAGGATGAACTCCGTCGAGTTATCCAAGACGAAAATATTTTAGAAATATCCCAAACTTACTCGGGCAAGGCGAGTAAGGTGTCCTACCCAAGGACTGGAGTAATTTCTAAGATAGATCTGTTAGGATGAACCCCGTCGAGTTATCTGTAACACCCGGTTTATAAAAGGACATAAACCGAGCAATCATATACGTGCCAGGATCAAGTCACACGTATATACAATAGAATGAACAGTATATCATAGCACATATCATGTAAAAAGATATAATAAAGCGAATACGAATGTTATTTATTACATTAATGACAAAAATGTCTGATACAGCGGAAGCGAAGTACAAATACGATAAAAACTCTCCGAAGCTGAGCAGGCCGCCACAGGGACGTCGACTGGAAGACGAACGCCTAGAAGTCCTCGTAGTCCTGGTAGTGCTGAGCGAACTCCCTCGCGTCGGCAGGAACTGAGCAGCAGTAGCGTATCCAAGAGGAAAAAGTAGAGAAGAGGCAAGAGTGAGTACACAACTTGTACTCAACAAGTATAACACAAACTATGAGGCTCTAGGTTGGCGGACTGACTGCATTATCTTTTAAGTCTTGGCATAATTTTATTAAAGCTATTTACTACAAGTTGATGAATTACCATAAACCCAGTTACATAGTAATTAATCAAAATTAATCATGTTACTACTGAGAACCAAACCGAAACCGCCAAGGTAACCCCGAGAGGCACCCCCCTCGTCGGAAGGAGATAACCCCACTAATCAAAAGGAGGATCTGGGCCGCTCATAACCGTGAGCATGCTAGCATACCAGTTTTACACTCTGCAGAGGTTGCACATCTTTACCCACAAGTCGTGAGCTACGCTAGTTGTTCATCACACTTCCTTAGGTGAGATGACTAGCAAACTCACTACGAGGCCTTTACAAAGAATCTCGTTGGTAAGGAGTAACCGCGAGGGTTGGATCGGCGACTATGGAGTAGGTCTAGTGGGCGTCATCGACGAGGCCACTCAGTACGAGGGACATAGAAGCTTACCACCCTTGCCCCGCAGGTAAGTTACTCCAAACCAAAAAAACCTAATTATTACGCCAAGACCATCCCATTCCAGTCTTGTGGTAGCGCTGTTGTCCCAGGTTGTCGCTCTATGAACCGGTCCTTATGGAGAGTGGCCAACCAAGCACTAAGCACCGTGTTGGCCCCCTAAACCATGTTTCTAACAAAAACAAATTTTAACGAGACGTGAGCCCCTCAAACGGACCACTCTCAGAATTAAGTTGCATAAACCATTAATCAAATTAATTAAAAAAGACCAAGTGTGTTATAGCGTGGCACCTAGCACAACTAACCAAAATGCAACCCAAGGGATATATAAAGGACATAAAGTGGCTAGGAAACTCCTTATAGGCATACAGTATTAAAATACAGTATGAAAATGCATTTAAAGTGATAGGTGGTGTTCATGTTATACTTGCCTTCCTCAAACTGCTCCTACTGCTGCTCAAACTGCTCAGAAGATGGCTGCTGCTCCGGGTACTAGTAATGGGGCTCCTCAGATGGATCAACGTCTACTCACGAACACATGGCCAACAACAATACACAACATAAACATACAAGCAAACAACTGCAAACACTAAGAAACAGTACAACAATACATAAAAACAGCAAACAAAACTAGGCTAGAACTATCCTACGCGTTACAACGATCGCGTGGACATAAAGAACACCTAAAACGGAGTTAAAACGGAGAAGTTACAGCCAAAACAGGTTTCAGGGGCTTATCTGCGATAAACTGGAAAGTTACAGGGGGGTTCGGGTAAAAACTAGGGACTAAAACACAATTAACCTATAGATCCAGGGGGCTAACACGCAAAACTACACATCCAGGGACGGCGGGTTCAAAATATGAAAAGCTCAGGGGTCTAAGCGCTAAAAACTGGGCCTGGTTGGAAATATTTTTACACAGTCATGGACTGCGGGTTGATATTAGGAAAGGAGGGGGTCTCTTTAGCAAAATTGCCAGGCGCTGACCGGTAACCTCTCAATTGACTCGGGTCGAAACGATCCTGGACCGTCGATCTGGGATCGGATGGATCAAACATTTTGGGGGCGTGGGCGCGGCGGTGCACGGCGGCGGGGTCGCCGGACTTCACCAAAACGGCGACTCCGTACTTGCCTTCGAGCGGGATTTGATCAGGAAGCGAGAGCGCGGCACACTAAACCGATCTAGGGGCTTGGCGCAGGGCCACGGCACGGCGGAGGCCCGGTGCGGCGGCGAGGCGGGTCGGCCTACACTGGTGAGCCATCGCGCGCGGTGCAGGGGAAAACTAAGGGGTATTTGGGCACGGGAGGGTTCGTTACCGCGGCGCGAAGGTCCGGGGATGCGTAGAGGAGGGAGAGCGGTGGTGCAGGGGTGGATCCGCGGCAGCACGGCGAAGCGGCGAGTCCCGAGCTCGGCCACGGCGGCGACGCGTGGGGAACGACCGTGCAGGACCCCCCTGGTGCTTGAATCCGGCGCAGCTCGACGCGTGGTCGCCCTGCGAAGCGAGAACGCGGGTCAGAGGGGTGAGTTGCGCCGATGGCGCAGAGTTCAGTGAGCTCACCGTGTTCAGGCGGAGCTCCATGGCGAGGGCGATGCTGGGCTAGGGTTTGCGGGAAAAAGGAGTGGGGATAGGGTTCACGGGAGGTCGCGGATCCTATTTATAGGGCGGCTGCGGCCTAGGCGTGAGTGCCCGGGAAGGAAGGCGCGGCGGAAACACGGCGAGATTCCCGGCCGGGCGTTGCTTTGCTCGGCGGGGACGAAGGCCCGACAGGTGGGCCAGGGCTGTCAGCGAGGGGGGGCGACGACGCGGCGTGTGGGAGCAAGCGAGCTGGGCTGGAGCGGAAACGGTCGCTGGGCTGCGGAAGGGCGCTGCGGGACTGGGCCGGGGAAGCGAAGCAAGCCTAGCGGAGCGCGGGCGAGCGGGCCGAGCTGGGTGATGCGGGCGAGTGGCCCAGCGAGGAAGGTCATTCACCAAGGAGGAAGATAGAGCAATTTGCTTAGCGTTTCTGCATGTTAGCACGGATGCTATTATAGGTAAGTTGTGGCCCATAACTTAAGTACTCCACTTTTCAATTTTCAAACCCGACTGAGACATGCTTTCATGTTACGACTGTAGGAATCAACCAATCTGCTGCTGGGTATTATACAAGAATGCATCAACACTTCATGGAGAACATTGAAGTGAGTAGTAATAGGACTAAGATTTCGATAGAAAACCGGTGGACCACAATTCAGAGGGCCGTCAACAAATTTTGTAGTTTCTATGCTGCAATTGAAAGGATGAATGAAAGCGGCAAGAATGAGCAGGATAGGGTACACCATTTTATACATGACTCCAACCTTTACACATTTTTGCTATGTTGATTTTTGCTGCAATGAATGTTTGTATGGCTTGGACAGATTAATGATGCCATCCGGATGTACGAGGAAATCGAGCCATGGCAATTCCATCACTCTTGGGTGATTCTTCGGGGAGAGCCGAAGTGGCACGTGAAGATGGCGGAATGTAACACGGGTCAAAGAGATAATCGAAAGCATTCCCTGAAAGGCTCCAAAATAGACATAAATTCTATGCAGACCGACAGTGCACTCCCTGAACGACCTGAAGGAAGGGATAGCGCCAAAAAGAGATCCCGGGTAATGACTGATACCTCATCGTCAAGCACCGTGCTGGCCCCCTAAACCATGTTTCTAACAAAACCAAATTTAATGAGAAGTGAGCCACTCAAGCCACACAGAGGGCCACTCTCAGAATTAAGTTTAATATACCATTAATCAAATTAATTAAAAAGGACCATTATGTGTTATAGCGTGGCACCTAGCACAACTAACCAAAATGCAACCCAAAGGATATAAATAAAGGATATAAAGTGGCTACGAAAGTCCTTATAGGCATACAGTATTAAAATGCAGTATGAAAATGTATTTAAGGTGATAGGTGTTGTTCATGTTATACTTGCCTTCCTCAAACTGCTCCTGCTGCTGCTCAAACTGGTCAGAAGACGGCTGCTCTGGGTACTGGTACTGGGGCTCCTCAGATAGATCAACGTCTACTCACGAACACATGGTCAAAACAAGACACAACAATAAGCATAAAAGCAATTACTAACAAAAGCTAAGAAACAGTACATCAATACATAAAAACAGCACACTAAACTAGGCTAAAGCTATTCTACGCGTTACAACGATCGCGTGGGCATAAAGAACGCCTAAAACGGAGCTCGAACGTGAAATCTAGAGCAAAAACAAGGTCTAGGGGCTTATCTGCAAGAAAACTGAAGTTCCAGGGGGTTTTCTGCAAAAACCGAGGGCCTAAATGTAATTAAACATTAGTTCTAGGGTCTAACGCGTAAAACTGCCAAGGGTGGATGGCGGGCACTAATTTTAAAAAGGTCAGGGGTTTAAACGATAAAAACAGGACCTAGATGCAAATACTTTTGAATAAGCCTATACTGCGGGTTGATTTGGCAAAAGCCCGAGGGCTCTTTAACAAAAAGACCAGGGTGAAGGGGTATCTTCTAATCTGGGCCGACGGTTTTGGATCGGATGGTTCAGATCTAACGAGATCCTGATCTAATCTAGAGCGTGGGTTTCAGATCGGTCGGTCCGGGTAACTCGCGGGCGCCGGCGCCGGCGGGACGCACGGAACGTGGCGGCGCGCGAGGGAGCTCACCGGAGTTCGCCAAATCCAGCTCTCCGGGGGTCGGTTTGAGCCAGGGATAGGCCGTGGAGCATGCCCGCGGCATGGGTAAGCCACTGGAGGCAACATCTGGGCACGGGGATGGTTGGAGCGTGGAGCTCGACGGTGGAGGCGGCTCGGCGTGGCGAGGTCTCGCCGGAGCAGGCCGTTCCGGGTTTTCCAGGGGGCTACGGCATACCATAACGAGCGCAAAGGTGTGGGAGAAGGTGCTGAAGCTCACCGGGGTTCGTGGTGGCCGGAGCTGCTGTGCAAGGTGGACGCCGGCGTGGTCGTGCAGAGGCACTGGGCGGAGCTTCGGGGTTCGGGCGACGTTGGGTTCCTCCGGGCTCCTGGGTGGCACGATTCGCAAGCAGGTGGCGCTGTGAAACGGGCAGAGAGGATAACAGAGTCCGGTGTCCAACGGCAGCGAGAAATTCCCCAAAATCGATCTCACCTGAGACGACGGGGTCCGGGGGAAAATCCCGAGCGAGAGCGGAGCAAGGTTATGTGAAGGCGGCCGGTGACGCTCCTGGTGCCACGAAGGAGATCCTGCGGCGGCCGGTGTAGGCTAGGAGGCCGAGGAGCGGCGCGCCCGTGGAGGCGCAGAGCTCTGCTCCGCTCTGAGTGCGGAGAGCGGCGGCGGCTAGAGTTTGCGGCGGCTGCGGGACAGAGGGTAGGGTGAATGAGGTTGCAGGGGGCCGCGGGGTGCGATATAAAGCAGGCGGGCGGGATCTGGGCATCCATGCCATTGAGCACGCCGGCGAGGATCTCGCCGGGGATCTCGGGCGAGCGGGTGCGCTGAGGAAGAAGGAAAGAGGAAGGCGACGCGGGGCGTGGGACGCTGGCAGGTGGGGCCCGGATGGTCAGTGGGTGCTGGCGTGGGCGCGCTACTGCGGCTGACTAGCGGGGGCCACTAGGCTGAGAGGGGAAAGGGCGTGCGGGCGCTTGGGTCGGGCTGAAGCGCTGACGAGCGGGGCCACGCTGTCAGTGGGGCGCGGTGACGCGCTCGCGGGGAGACGGGCGAGCGGCTGCAGCGGCGCGAGGCGCTGGGTTGGCTGACGGTTGGGCCCGGCTGGAGGGGTGCGGGGACGCACGCGTGCGGCGCGGGCTAAGCGGAGAGCGGGGAAACGGGCCGCGGGTGTGCTGCAAGAGCGGGCCGTGGCGCTGGGCTGCTGGCGCGGGCTGAGCGTGGGGAACGCAGGAGCACGCTTGCTGGGATGGCATGGGAGCGGGCCAAAGGGGAGGGGGTCGGGCTGCTCGCGAGCGGGCCCGGGGAGAGAAGGGAGCTGGGCCAGGAGGGGATAGGGTGGGCCAGCCAACGGGCTTTGGGTTTCTTTTCCTTTTCTTTTTCAAACTCACTCAAATCTAAATGAATTCAAAACAAATTTGAATTCAAATCTTATGCACTCAACCAAATAAAACTTATGCACCAGCATGAATGCACAAACAAGTTTGCCCTAAAGTAAATTTTAATTTCTTATGCAACAAAATTAGATTAAATGAAATCTAAGTCAATTAAATCCTTAGAAAATTTAAATAAACCAATTAAATTTATTATTAAAGATGAAAATTAAATTAGGGTGTTACATTATCCAAGATGAAACCATCTTAAAAATATCCAAAACCTACTCGAGCCAGCGAGTAGGGTGTCCTAACCAAGGACTGGAGTAACTCTTAGGACAGGTCCGCTAGGATGAACTCCGTCAGGTTACCCAAGACGAAAATGTCAAAAGAATATCCAAAACCTACTCGAGCCAGCGAGTAGGGTGTCCTAACCAAGGACTGGAGTAACTCTTAGGATAGGTCTGTTAGGATGAACCCCGCCGGGTTACCCAAGACGAAAATGTCAAAAGAATATCCAAAACCTACTCGAGCTAGCGAGTAGGATGTCCTAACCAAGGACTGAAGTAATTCTTAGGACAGGTCTGTTAGGATGAGCCCTGTCGGGTTACCCAAGATGAAAATGTCAAAAGAATATCCAAAACCTACTCAAGCTAGCGAGTAGGGTATCCTAACCAAGGACTGGAGTAATTCTTAGGACAGGTCTATTAGGATAAACCCCGTCGGGTTACTCAAGACAAAAATATCAAAAGAATATCCAAAACCTACTCGAGCCCGCGAGTAGGGTGTCCTAACCAAGGACTAGAGTAACTCTTAGGACAGGTCTGTTAGGATGAACCCTGTCGGGTTACCCAAGATGAAAATGTCAAAAGAATACTCAAGGTAAGCCATAAAGAACTACTGGATTGCTGCTCCATGTTGAGCAGAACTTTCCGAATAGCATTAGTTATGGGGTATAGATCAGATGAGTGAGAGCAAAGTAGTCGATTTATAAGGGAATCGACTTTTATTAAAGATTTGTCGAGATTACAGCGATTGTAAAATGACAGACTCTGACTCTTAAGACCTACCCCTTGCCCGTGGACGTAAGCAATAGTTTACATAACTGAATGAAAATATTCGGGGGTAGAAGTAGTCGGTATGGAAGTCGACTAGATTTTCGGTAAAGTTTCCTTTACCAGTGGTGCCCCAAGGGCCTTGTGAAGTGAGTTGCACTCAAAGATCGTGTGAGAGCTCTTTGGGTGCACGAAGCACTTGCGTAGGAGCATTTTGTTGATCCTATCTCCGCCGAGAGATGTTTCTCCATGGTGTTGGGTGCGAGGCTTACCATGGGGGAGGGTACTTGCCGGCTTGCGCTTCTTAAAAGATGCGGAAGCATTTGCAGGGATGTGGTAGTTGGAAGAAGGGCTATATGCCTCTATTTCCTCGTGCTCCTTTCTCCTTGAGATAATGACGTTGCGTGCATCACGACCAATATTGATCACATTGCGGAGGTCGTTGTTGGAGTAATCGTAGTTGGAGTAGTCATAGTTGTCACCTTGCTGTTCTTGCTGGCTTTTGGCAAGGCGCTGGCACCTAAACGCCCTTTTTTGGTTAAGCAGGCGACGACGCTCGTAGAGGTCTTCTTTTGCGCGCTGCTCTTCTAGTTGGACAGTAACTGTTACTGCTGGAGGAGGTGCATGCAGGTCTTGCTTGGTAGCAGCTTGGGCTTCTGTGACTATGGGGGGAGTAGTTTCTATATTGTCGGAAAGATACTCATCGTAGTCATCAGAATTGTAGTCGTCAAGATGGAGACGCTCTGTGGAGTCATCCTCTGGTTCATGAACTTCAGAGATGTGAACCATGAGGATTTCACGGCAAAGATCTTGAATTTCTTGGTCTTGCTTGCTTGAAGGCAGTTCTAGTGGAGTGCTCTGCTGGAAGGGAAGATCTGTTGGCTGAGAGCTCAAGGCCTTGGGATCTTGTGTCTCCTTCCAGCGCACTGTCCGTCCTTGCGGTGTTGCATATATGACCAAGTTTGGGAGGGTGTCCTGATCGAACTTGGAATTCTTAGTCGAATTGCATTCGACTTCGTTGCTGTACTGGATTAGGTCATCCAGCTCGTCCTTCGAGTTGGAAGAATACTTGGGGTCGGAATCGGTTTGGCCACCGATTTTGGAATATGTGTGCTTTGGGTGAGCGAGAAGTGGGATGCCCATCTCTACGCGGAGAGCATTCTCGTTCATCCAATGTAGTAATGATTGAGTAGGAGTTAATCCTTTAGGCTCTTTAATCCAGGGTTTGTCAAAGATCGACTTGCTGGATTATTCGGGGTCTTTGGATTTTTCCTTTTTGAGCTTGGCCAATTCCCAGAGGACGCCAGCATTCTGGGGTGGATGGGCCATGGCGTCCATGAACAAGTCGACGTTGTCTCACCAGTCTTCGAGGTCATCAAATGGTTCAAAGTTGTCGAGACTATGCATGAACTGATCGAAATCCTGATCAAATAAGGATTCAGAATTGTCTGTTGGTTTGGGAATCCAATTGTGAGCAGGTTTCGGTGAAGGCTTCTGAGGTTTCTTGGAGGAAGACGGTCCCATCTGAACAAGCCGGGGATTTGTCTTTCCAGATCTCCCGCAGATTCCTCCTTCCGATTTCTGCTTCTTATTTTGCAGAGTGCTTTAAGCTATCTTAATGCAGTCGATGAGGTTGGAATCTGCCTGATCGATCCCTGAGAGTATATCGCCCGACCATTCCTGTGGTGGCTTCAATGCTTCTGGGTTCTGCTATGTTTTAGATGAGCCAAGAGCGGATTCTGCAAGCTTAATGCATCCTTCTATTGATCGTGATACCCGATCCTCTGCATCGAGTAGTTTTGAGTTGATGATCTTGGGGCGTTTGATTGACTTGAGATAAGCCATATATTTTCCGAGAGTTTCGGAAAAGTGAGGTTTTTCGGAGTCAGAATTTGTATTGAACTCGACTGACCCGAGAACTCGAGTTGGAGTTGACACATTTTCTGCTTTATCCGAACTGAGCTCGAGTACAACTCTCTTTTTTTGTTGAGATCTGCGATCTTGCAGACGTCAGCAGGTTGGATGATGGTTTTCGGTTTAGGTGAATTGGGCGTGACAAGGTGGCTTGAGAAGCCGCCCGATCTATCAGCCGTGCAAGCCCAGGAACCGAAAACAAGGGTTGTGCCCTCGGTCACGTTGTTGGCGTCGCTTGATCCGGCCATCGAATTCGCCAATGAACTCGCCGAATTCCCTACCTGGCGCGCCACCTCTCGGTGTTTACCGCCAAGACTGCTCAGGGATACCCTTAGCAGTAGGGTTGTAGGTAGGGATCGACTGCTCTGGAACACAAAGATTTAGGCAGGTTCGGGCTGCGAGTTGCGTAATACCCTACGTCTTGTGTGGTTGTTTGTATTGTCTTAGGTGTTGATGTCTTTCAAGAGGGTCCCTGCCCGCCCTTATATATCCGAGGGGACAGGGTTACATGGAAAGTTCTAGCCGAGTACAGTTGGATTCCTACTACAATACAATCGAGTAGTTTCCTTGTACTGCAGCTAGTTCTACACTTGTTCGGGTAGTTACAAGAGAGGTAAGGTACATCCATGAGCTATCCCTTACTCTAGAACATTCTATGCCTATAAGCAGTCCCGCTGCCCCGGGTTTGATATACCCCGAGTGGCTGGCTAACGTGGTCATGGTCCCGAAGAAAAATGGCAGCTGGAGGATGTGCATCGACTTCACGACCCTCAACAAGTTCTGCCCGAAGGATGAATACCCCCTACCTTGCATTGACACTCTGGTGGACGTAGCAGCGGGTTTGGAGATGTTGAGCATGCTCGATTGCTTTTTGGGTTACCACCAGATCTTTATGAAAAAAACTGACGAAGAGAAGACTAGTTTCACAACACCCTTTGGCACATATTGTTATGTTAGAATGCCAGAAGGGCTTCGCAACACGGGATGCACTTTTAACAGAACCATCGGGGCAGTTCTTGGGACTTAGCTGGACAGAAACATTTCAGCGTATGTCGACGACGATGTCATGCGAAGTCAGAAGCGCGAAGATCACATCTCAGACCTTCGTGAGACCTTCGCCAACCTGCGGAAACATGGACTCAAACTGAAACCGGAGAAATGTGTCTTCGGCGTAAAGCGAGGGAAGCTGCTGGGATGCATGATCACAGAAAGGGGTATCGAGGCTAACCCCATAAAAATCAAAGCCACAAGAAGAATGCAGCCACCAACAACGAAGAGGGGGGTCCATAGGTTGACAGGCCGGCTGGCTTCACTGAACAGATTTATCTCACGATCAGTAGAGAAGTCGCCCCCTTTCTTCAAGGTACTCAAGGGCTCCGAAAATTTCCAGTGGGGACCGGAACAGGATAAGGCTTTCGAAGAACACAAGAGATATCTGGAGAACCTAGCAGTCATGACAAGCCCTTTGCCGGAGGCAGAGCTGTTGCTATACATCGCGACATCGAGCTCTGCGGTGAGTGCAGTGCTGGTGGAAGAAAATGATGGCCGAGGGGACACCGAAGCAGTTCCTAATTTACTTCGTATCCGAAGCCCTTAGTGGATCGAAGCTACTGTACTCGGAGATGGAGAAGATGGAATATGCAGTAGTCATGGTGGCCCGGAAACTATGGCATTATTTTCAGAGCTTCAAGATCAAAGTCCCGACCTCTTATCCTCTTCGGGACATGTTTGAGAACAGGGAGGCCTCCGGAAGAATTGGGAAATGGGCAACACAATTGGCAGCACACACCATCGATTTTGTCCCGTGAAGTGCCATCAAGTCCCAGGTCCTCACAGACTTTGTGGCCGATTGGACACCAGTAGCACCTTCGCAGAACCCTCCGACTATCTAAGGCAATACAAACAACCACACATGACGTAGGGTATTACGCAACTCGCGGCCCGAACTAGTCTAAATCTTTGTGTTCCTTGCACCATCGAGTTCCAGAGCAGTCGATCCCTATCTACAAACCTTACTGCTAAGGGTATCCCTGAGCAGGCTTGGCGGTAAACACCGACAGCTGGCACGCCAGGTAGGGTACTCGCCGAGTTCATCGGCGAGTTCGATGGCCACTTCTGCATTCAGCACCATGGTGTTTCCTCAAGGCGCCACCTTCGTCTTCGGTCATGGGTTTGCGTCGCCAACGGTTTGGGCGGCTTCGACAGCCACCTAACCAACCTACCCACGCTGAAGGCAACTACGTCGGAAAGCTCCAATAAACTCGCCGGATCAGATGATCTTGGCGTCATGCTGCTTCCCGACCTCGCCAAGGAGATCGAGATGAAACTCAAAAACAACTCGGGTTCTACTCGGACTCAGATTGATCTCGAACCAAATTCCACTCGGATTGAGACTCCTCTTGCCCGACCCATCTATGGGTTGTGCAATGCATCATTTACTTACAAACTGATGATCAGATCCATCTATGAAAATAGCTTGGATGGACTCCTCTACGTTGAGAACCACTTAGTCACCGCTAGCCGGGAGGCGCCCGTTTTCGACATATATCCAGATCCAGTCAAGTCATCTCAAGATAGCCTGGATTTCATCACCAATGTGTTGGCAAAAATCCAACTCAAGTCCTGCCAAAGTCATACCCTCACAGAACTACTCGATAACCTTCGAGAAGTTCCCTCGCAGAACTACTCGATAACCTTCGAGAAGTTGCTAGCATTGATGATCTCCCATTTCAAGACGGCTCTCCCCTCACAACTGAGAGGGAAACTGGTTCCGGGGAAACCATCCTAGCTGATTATGAATCAGATCTAGAAACCTTCTCTCCCGAACGTTTGGTTCCGGTGATCATCCAACAAGCCAGAGGTGCTCCAAGTCAGCATGACCCCAACGAAGCTTTGGATCAGATTTCAGAAGACAATCTGACCCAAGATGCTCCACAAGATGAGGATGAAGCTACTCGCACAGCTCGCAAGGCACGAAACCAATGTAAAGGAGAACGCAGGACTCGAGCTGCCTAGCGCGCTCACCTTCCCCCTCGCAACCTCAACAACGAATTCAACAACATCGCGGATCCAGTCTTTAGGACCTCAATCGCCGCGATGACAGAAGCAACCCTACGACTCATGCAGATGTCTCAAAACCCGGAGATGGAACGTGTCATAAACCTTACCAAAAACGCTGTTGAACAACTTGAGAGACAAAACCCGTTGTCCTCGCTTCACGGCACTCGGTCGAGGGCCACCGCAACAGTCATACCTCAAGCAAGCCGTACTCCTGGAAGCCATCATCATCAACAACAGCTAGATCAACAAAATCAAAGGAACCAGGAGGACCAAGAAGTCGCAAGCTTCCACCGCCCCTGGGGTGGCCAGCCACCGGCAAACCAAGCTCCTGGGCCTCAACCAAACAACAACAACCACAGGCACAATAGGGAAGAAGTAGCCAACTCCATAGTGGATGCACGGGACATCATCAACGCAAGACGCAGATCGCAGCTTGCAGACAACTCTAATCGCTTCCAAGCCCTAAGCAAAGTCTTCAACAACGTCGAGTACCCGAAGGATTTTAAACCCACGAACATCCAAAAGTACGACGGTAAGCAAGACCCTGCTCAATGGTTATGTTTATATTCGACCGCTGTTAGTGTTGCAGGAGGAGACACTAACATCAAGGTCCTCTACTTCCCGATGGTCCTAGAGCCCGCACCCCTCACGTGGCTCAAGAGCTTGGCACGCGAGTCCATACACTCATGGGATGATCTCAAGAAGGCCTTCATCGACAACTTCCAAGGGTGCTACATCAAGTAGCTACTCGACACGCCTTGTCCATGTGCAAGCAGGAGCAAGGCGAATCGATCAGATCCTAAGTCAAGTGCTTCTTCGACACAAGAGCCACCATCCCCAACGTCGCCGATGATGACATCATCGACTACTTCCAAAGCGGCATTACCGTCCAGTCCCTATACCATGACTTCGGGCGCAACCGCCCCAAGATGGTAGTAGAGCTACGAGACTTGCTGCAGCGCTGGGCAGACGAAGAGGAGCAAGAACGTAGCCGCTTCCCACGCCGTAACAACGACAACAATGAGAAGCATCACAATGACCGTGGAGGGCCCAGTAACCAGCGGGATCCTGGGCGCAAGCGTAAGCCTGACGACACCGTCGGTACCATGGATCGTACCCCGCGTGCTAAGAAGGGCAACAAGCCGCAGGACCAGTTCGACAAGATTCTTCACAATAAGAGGTGTCCAATTCACCCCAAGAGCAACCACTCGATGTGGGAGTGCACTATCCTGCGCAAATCCTTCCAGTCAGCACCTGCAAACGCTCCTAAGAAAAAGAACAAGGATGAAGAAGACAATAAGAAAGACCCTGACGGGTTCTAACATCCACAAAACATCGTCAACGTCATATTTGGAGGAGATCCCAGCTTCTCCAAGCAAGCCCAGAAGCTCTTACTCAGAGAGATCCTCTCAGTAGAGCCAGCAATTCAGAGGCCACTAAAATACAGCGAGGTCCCCATCACCTTCTCCAGGGAAGACCAATGGACCAACTTTTTTGAACCTAGAAAGTTCCCGCTAGTACTCGACCCGGTTGTCCAAGGATCCAAGCTCACTCGAGTACTTATTGACGGCGGAAGTGGGCTCAATCTGATCTTCGCAAGCACATTGGCCAAGATGGGCCTCGACTACATGAGTCTACTTACTCCAAGCAAGGCTCCGTTCTACGGCATTGTTGCCGGAAATTCATCTACACCGATCGGCTCAGTCACCCTTCCAGTCACATTCGGTACAGAACAAAACTTTTGGACGGAGTACATCAAGTTCGAAGTAGCCGACCTCGAATCTTCCTACCATGCTATCCTGAGAAGACCTGCGCTGGCCAAATTCATGGCATTACCACACTATGTGTACTTGCTTCTCAAGATGCCGGCCAATACAGGAGTACTTTCCCTCCGTGGAGACCTTCTCAAGTCCTTTGAATGCGACAAG
Organism: Panicum virgatum; assembly: GCF_016808335.1. Lineage (NCBI taxonomy): Eukaryota > Viridiplantae > Streptophyta > Magnoliopsida > Poales > Poaceae > Panicum > Panicum virgatum. The sequence continues at coordinate 42,620,710 of NC_053149.1, read as the reverse complement.
GTAGCAATAGACCACGCTGCCACAACTCGGGTTCCTAGTTCTGTTAGTGAAATACTTGCTGCTGCTAAGGAACTCTCACTCAAGGAGTCAATGCCTTCCATGAAGCCAAGCCATTCATCGGTTAAGCCAACTGGTGATGTGGGCACCAAGATTATCCAGCTATAAGAGGGAGATGACTCCAAAACTGCCATCATCGGAGCAGGACTGAGCGACAAATAGTAACTCGAGCTTATCAACTCTCTTAGGGCCAACCAAGATGTGTTCGCATGGAAACCAGCGGATATACCTAGGGTGCCCAAGGAGTTGATCGAGCATGCCTTAAAAGTCGATTCCAAAGCCACACTGAAAAAGCAACGGTTACGGCGTTTCTCACCAGACAAGCGAGAAGCCATCAAGAAAGAGCTAGCAAAACTACTCACAGCAGGGTTTATCAAAGAAGTCAAGCATCCTGAATGGCCGGCCAACCCTGTACTTGTCCAGAAGAAGAACAACAATGAGTGGAGGATGTGTGTCGACTACACAGATCGAAACAAGCATTGCCCAAAGGATCCTTTCGGGCTACCACGCATTGATCAAGTAATTGACTCCATAGCAGGATGTGTCCTATTATCCTTCCTCGACTGCTATTCAGGCTATCATCATATTGCCTTGAAATAAGAAGACCAAATCAAGATGGCATTCATCACACCTTACGGGGCATAAGCCTACAAGACCATGTCCTTTGGGTTGAAGAATGCTGGTGCCACTTACCAGCGCGCGATACAGCTCTATTTCTCTGATCAGCTACATCGCAATGTTGAAGCCTATGTTGACAACGTCGTCGTCAAAACTAAGACCCAGGATCAATTCATCGCTGACCTGGAATAGACCTTCAACAGCCTCCAAAAGTTTCGCTGGAAACTCAACCCAACCAAGTGTGTCTTTGGTGTACCCTATGGAAAACTACTCAGATTCATCGTCAGCAATCGAGGAATTGAGGCTAATCCAGAAAAGATCAATGCCATTAAGGCCATGGATGCTCCAGCTACTATCAAGGACGTCCAGAAGCTTACAGGCTGTATGGCTGCCTTAAACCGATTCTTGTCCAGGCTTGGCGAATGGGGTCTACCCTTCTTCAAGCTCATCAAGCGACAAGACAAATTTGAGTGGACTACAGAAGCTGCGGAAGTACTCGAGAACCTTAAGCATCATCTCCAGTCACCGCCAATTCTTACAGCTCCACTACCAGGCGAGGAACTACTCCTTTATATCGCTGCAACTACTCACGTGGTTAGTACCGCAATAGTAGTCGAACGTCCGGAGGAAGGCCACGCTTATGGCGTTCAGAGACTAATCTACTTCATCAGCGAAGTACTCTCTGAATCAAAGGTTAGATATCCATCAATCCAGAAAATTTTGTATGGAATTCTAATTACCTCCAGGAAGCTTCAACACTATTTCGACGAGTACAAGATCTCAGTAATCACTGACTTCCCATTGGCGGACATACTCCACAATCGGGATGCCACTGGACGAATCTCAAAGTGGGCAGTTCAACTGGGAGCCTTGAAAATCAACTTCAAGCCAAGAACAACAATCAAGTCACAAGCACTAGTCGACTTCTTAGCCGAGAGGTGGGTGAATCAAATCCCAGCACCTCTCAACATCCCTGAGCATTGGGTAATCTACTTCGATGGTTCACTCAAGCTCGACGGAGGCAGCGCGGGAGTTCTGTTCATCTCCCCCAAGGGAGAACAGTTAAAGTATGTGTTCCAAATCCTATTCAAAGTCTCCAACAACGAAGCAGAATATGAGGCACTGTTACAGGGGCTTCGCCTAGCAGTTTCTCTCGGCATCAAGCGACTACTTGTCTACGGCGATTCTCTACTCGTCGTCCAACAAGTAAATAAAGAATGGGACATCAACAAGGATACAATGGACGCATATGTTGAAGAAATCAAAAAGTTCAAGAACAAGTTCTCAGGATTGGAAATCCACCACGTAGACCGCGACAATAACGTGGGAGCTGATGTCCTCTCCAAACTTGGATCTACTCGAGCAGCCGTTCCACCTGGAGTCTTCGTTCAAGAACTTCATCACCCATCAGTCAAGGTACAAAGCCAGCAAGCTCCTGACACGGAGGCCACGACCACAATCAGAGAAGTACTAATGATCGAAGAAGATTGGCGAACTCATTTCATCGACTTCATCAAGGAGTTCAAGCTTCCACCACACGTTGATACCAAGAGCGCCGAAGCTGCTCGCATTATCAGGCGAAGCAAGGGTTTCGTTCTTGTTGGCGACAACCTCTACAAGTGCTCTGCCTCCGGCATCCACATGAAGTGTGTTACCCTTGAAGAAGGCAAAGACATCCTCAGGGTGATACAAGAAGGAGTTTGTGGCAATCATGCCGCATCACGAACAGTAGTCGGCCAGGCTTACAGATCAAGGTTTTTCTGGCCAACAGCTATTTCAGATGTAGAAGACCTTGTTAGACGATGCCCTGGTTGTCAATTCTTTGGCAAGAAAACTCACGTTCCAGCTCATAATCTGATTACAATCCCTCCATCATGGCCGTTTGTCTGTTGGAGTTTGGACATGATCGGACCGTTAACCGTCGCTCCAGGAGGATTCAATCATGTGCTGGTAGCAGTCGACAAGTTTACCAAGTGGATCGAGTACAAGTCCATTGTCAAGATCTCATCAGATAGAGCAGTGGATTTTATCTCTGACATTATTCACCAGTCTGGATTTCCTCATACCATCATCATGGATCTTGGCTCTAACTTCACGTCACAGTCTTTTAGTGATTTCTGCGACAATTCTTGCATCGAGATCAAGTATGCTTCAGTAGCTCATCCTAGAGCAAATGGTCAAGTAGAGTATATTAATGGCTTAGTACTTGACGGCTTGAAGAAGAGACTCTATGACGCCAATACCAAGAAAGGTAGCAAGTGGATTCAAGAATTACCCCATGTGGTTTGGGGGCTGCGAACGTAGCCTAGCAAAGCAACTGGACAATCTCCTTTCTTCCTCACCTATGGATCAGAGGCTATACTACCCACAGATATCATGTGGAAGACTCCAAGAGTAGAAGCCTATCAAAAAGGAGAGGCAGATGAAGCACGACAACTTGAGATACATTCAGTCGAAGAAGCCAGGACCAATGCTTTGACCCAATCAGCTAGATATCTTCAAGGAGTCAGACGCTATCACGATCGCAATGTCCAGCAAAGGTATTTCAACGTTGGAGATCTTACGAAGGATTCAAGATGAGACATGATTGCACAAGTTAAATTCTAGATGGGAGGGACCTTTCATCGTAACTAAGGTTACAAGACCCGGATCATACAGAATTACTGATGTAGATGGCAATGAGGTACCCAATTACTGGAATATTGAGCACTAGCGCAGATTTTATCCTTGATCCAAGTAACATGGTAATGTCAGTTGATCTCTTTAATAAAGCAACGATTTTCATCAGCTTTTCGACTACATTAAAGGCAGTTTTCAACCTGGCAGCATCATCACTACTCTCCAAAAGGTTCATCCAACTAGGGTAATCTCCACAGATTCATACCGACTTGGATAACTTGTTCAGGATAGCTTACACAATTCTTCATCGGATAACTATACAAGCCACATCCTTGTCCTTAGTGTAAGGACACAACCTACTCGCTAGCTCTAGAAGGTATATGGATACCTTTACTAGTTTGTCCATCTTGGGTAACTCGACGGAGTTCATCCTAACAGGTCAACTATAACGAACTCCATCCTTGCGTTAAAAGGCAAAACTACTCGCCAGCTCGAGTATGTTATGGATACTACTACATTTTGTCCTTCTGGGGTAGCCCGATGGGGTTCATCCCAACCGGTCAATCTTAGTAGTTACTCCAGTCTACAAGTTAGACACCCTGTTCGCTAGCTCGAATGGGTATTGGATATTTTTAAGATGGTTTCATCTTGGATAACTCAACGGGGTTCATCCTAACAGATCTATGTTAGAAATTACTCCAGTCCTTGGTCAGGACACCCTACTCGCCTGCTCGAGTAGTTTATGGATATCTTTATAGTTGTTTCTATCTGGATAGTCCGACGGGATTCATCCTAACTGATCAGCTATACAGATTACTCCATGCGAGCATTCTACTCGATTACTCGAGTAGTTTGTATTTATCCTATGGTATCAGATCATACTTCTGAAGATACATCAACAGGATGAAAAGCAATATATACAAAGACAAGGTCTTACAGAAGATTACAAGAACTGTTACAGGCAAATCATTCTGCCAAGCTCTTTAAAATCTCCTCAGCAATCACTTCAGATTCTTTATAATAGTCCTGGAATTTCTCGTCAGAACAGTCAGGAGCTATTCCTTTACATATGAGAGCTAAGTTGTGCTGAGGCCAGTAAGACTTGACTACTCCAATCATATGGGTCAGGTAATTCTTGGAAGTAGCTGTCATGACATCAAAGAACTTCTTGGGAGCCTCTTCCAGACGCTCTACGAAGGACTTGTTACTCGATGGCTCCTCAGAATCTACCATATCCACGATGACTTGAGCTGCTGCTACCAGTCGAGTATGGTCACTCGAAGAGCCTGATACAAGGGTATATCAATGATTATCATTCGATGAAGCAATGTCAAGATAAGGACCAAAATACTCACAGGCTTGAGCAATCTGCAACTATTCTTGGAGCTTCGCCTTCTCTTATTGGAGCTTTGATTTCTCTTCCTCGAGGCTCTTGATCTGCCGCTTCATGTCACAAAGTTCTAGATGATGCTTTCGGTTCGCTTCATACAGCTTGTTCCGAGCAGCAAGGGATTCATCTAGTCGTTTGGCAATCAAGGCATTCTGCTCCTCCAAGGTTTTTCGGTTGTCAACAGTCCTATATAAAACATGAGACTTTAAGAAGGACCGATTGGCAACATCCTGTAACACACAAGGCAAGATTGGTCAGATATCATCAACTACTCGACATAGGTAAGTAGTAGTAGAAGAAAGATTACCTTGGTATATTTAAAGCACCATTGCATGTAATCAGCAAGCTTCTTCACGTTGTCTACAGACAACAACGGATCATCAAAAAACTCCTTACCCAACTCCTCCTGGGTAGACTGTGGCATAGATTGGAAGGGTACTACTCGAACAGCAGGGCCTCTCGATCCTTCAGCTTCACTACTGCCAGGTCCATCAGCATTTGAGGTACCCTCAGTAGCTACGGAAGATGTATGCTTGGGTGCTTCAGGGTTTGGCTCATTTGATGTTCCGGGCATGTCTATATTCATCGGATTGGCAGTTGAATTCTCGATCAACCCGATTACCGGAGACTCGGGGGCTGATCGAGTAGTTGTCTCTCAACCACTCTGCACCCAGTTGCGAAAATCTTGGATCTGATCCTTCTCATGGTTCTGGAGATATTGGATCCTAGCCAAGCAAAATTTAAAATAAGAAAGCTGAGGCAAACAGGATCTAATTAAAGATGTCAGATTCTTACTGGCCATTGTCATGTCAGCATATTTTCCTCTGCAACAAGACTCCAGGAGCTGCTTTCCGCTTCTTGCTATTATCAGATGGAGCAGCATCAACTGAAGTTGGAGGCATACAATACCATGTCTTATAATTTTTCTGCAAAGGAAGCAAGGATTCATCAGAAGGTCAAAATGCATATCTATAAGTACTCGATAGTGTTTTTCAACACTTACCCAGGCCTTCTCGGGGGGATTGGCTACCGAGAAGAGTGCTGGTAGCTTCAGAGACTTGTCGAAGTTATCGAGTACTTTACAACATCTCTTGATTGCCTCAGAATTAGCCATTGCTTCTGACGACAGTCTGGTGGAATCCTTTGTACCTTCATATCAGAAGGCAGGATGTTTCCGATGCAGGAGAGGCTGGATCCGATGAGTCACAAAGGAGAACACTACATGACCACCAGTGACTCCTTTGTTTTTGAAGTTGGCCATGGCGCGAAGGATGCACTCGACTTGCTTGCCACCAGGTCCTGTACTCGACCAGTTTTCTTGGACTTGGGGGCGCCAGGAACTCTTTCTGGAAGTGGAGATTCAAAGTTCCCGACATGAAACCAGAAACTTTTCCACTCGGCTCCTTCACCCACTGGATCATAAGCTAAGTACTCGTCTCGGGTCTTAGGACGAAGTACTAATTCACATCCGCCAACGGCGGCAGGTTTGGTGGCATTTGGAATGGGAACAAGAGCGAAGAAATGTTGGAAAAGATGGAAGTGGGGAAGGATGCCAAGGTATGCTTCACAGAAATGAGTAAAAATAGAAAGATGCAAAATGGATTGGGGAGTCAGATGATGCAATTGGATCCCCTAGAATTGCAAAAGAGCATAGAAGAACTCAGACACAGGAAGTGCAAGACCACGTTCCACAAAATCACGGAACACAACGGTTTCAAGAGTACCTTCAAAAGGGTAATCTTCTCCCTCACCCGTGCACCATTGGATCACAGCTTGACTCTGGAGAAGACCCATATTCTCCAATTCTTGCACTGCCACTTGAGACATTTTGCTCTTACGCCAGCCCATTGAAAGATCTGCAACTGCTTCATCTTCAACCTTGGACTTGTTCTTCTTGGGAGCCATCTCAGTATCACGAGTTTAGGCTCGGGGGCTACGAGAGGGGTTAATGGATCCCACAGGCAGTTGGAAAATGCGAATTTGAATTTGACTGTGGGCAGGAGTCAAAAGCATAAAAACCCTAGAAGTTACCAAACAGGTTTATATGGTCTCTGATGGCAATTTCGTGAATACCTGGAAGATCAACAGATTGTTTTCTTTCCAGGGAAGTTTTACCGCATATTTTGCCATGGGTTTCTGATTCTTAAATCTAAATTGAAGAGATTTAAATTCAAGACTCGGGGGCTACCGGATACGTGTGTCAGAGATTTATTTTTCAAATTTTTGGAAAATAATAAAGAAAAATAGACTGTAGTGACCCTCAGCCTGATTTTGCGATTCAACCTAAGGCTCGGGGGCTACTCCATATGGAGCGTGAGTACTTCACGCACCATATATGATCAAGATTTCGAGGCTTGAGCACCTCACAGCCTCGAAGCAACCGGAAGTACTTGAAGGACTACTCGACGTATCTGAAGGAGTACTTGAAGGACTACTCGACGTATCTGAAGGAAGGCTCAGAAGACATTCTATTAAAATTACTCGAAGATGCCCAGTCAAGTACTCGATGCTTGCAGGACTCGGCTACGAAGAGCTCGGGGGCTTGTCAGACCCGGGGCAGCAGGACTGCTTATAGGCATGGAATGTTCTATAGTAAGGGATAGCTTATGGATGTACCTTACCTCTTGTAACTACCCGAATAGGCGTAGAACTAGCTGCAGTACAAAGGAAACTACTCGATGGTATTGTAGTAGGACTCCAACTGTACTCGGCTAGGACTTTCCATGTAACCCTGTCCCGCCGGATATATAAGGGCGGGCAGGGACCCCCTCGAAACACATTAACATCTAAGACAATACAAACAACCACACAGGAAGTAGGGTATTACGCAACTCGTGGCCCGAACCTGTCTAAATCTTTGTGTTCCTTGCACCATCGAATTCCAGAGCAGTCGATCCCTACCAACAAACCTTACTGCTAAGGGTATCCCTGAGAAGGCTTGGCGGTAAACACCGACACAGTGCGAAGCTTGGAAAAATACTTTCTGGGTTTCAGCGTCTAAAGCTTCCCCAGGTTGCAAAATAAGCAGGCAGATGTCTTAGCAAAGGCTGCAGCAGAAAATGACCTGCTACCTCCAGATGTGTTCTTCGAAACACTGAAGCATGGCTCAGTCAATTGTGCTGATGAGCCAGCGAAGTTTGTCAACGCCATCTCTACCGAAGACTGTAGGGCCACCATAATGGCTTACCTTCGGGGACACTTCATCCCGGAGGATGAAAAGGAGGAAAAGAAAATGTCCCTCTGGGCGCGCAACTACTCAATCATCAATGAAGCATTGTATCGAGGGGGTGTCTATGCACCACTGCTGAAATGCATCTCGCAAGCCGAAGGAAGACAGCTGCTACAAGAGATTCATGCAGGCATGTGCTATTCGCACATCAGTACAAGGGCCCTGGTAGGCAAAGCTTTTCGCAAAGGCTTTTACTGGCGTTCGGCGGTGGCAGACGCCCACGAAGTCGTTCGCACATGCCCCAACTACCAAAAGCATGCCCACTATAGCAAGTTTCCCCCGGACGAAGTTCACCTTATACCTCCAGTGTGGCCCCTCGCCTGATGGGGCATTGACATCGTCGGTCCCCTACCCACAGCTCTGGACAACTACAAGTACACATCAGTGGTAGTGGAGTACTTCTCAAAATGGATCGAAGCCAAGGCACTTCGAGACATCACAGCCGCAGCCCTGCAGAAATTCTTCTAGCAAAACATTGCATGTCGCTTCGGCGTACCGAAGGAAGTCACTATTGACAACGGCGAACAATTCGATTGCACCACCTTTAGAGAATTCTGTTCTCACCTGGGAACCAAGCTGTGCTTCGCCTCAGTGTACCAACCGCAGTCCAATGGAGCAGTAGAAAGGGCCAATGGCATCATCTTCACAGGCATAAAGAAAAACATCATAGAATAGCCGAAGGGCAAATGGGTAGATGAACAACCAAAGGTCATTTGGTCATACAATATAACTGAGTCATGGGCAACAAAGTTTACACCCGTCAAGCTCCTCTATGGCGAAGAAGCAATGACCCCAGAAGAGCTTCGACATGGGTCCTACAGAACGTAGAATCCCGAGGAAGACATGAAGCCAATTATCGACGCAATCGAAGCCGTCAAATCCCAAGCAGCTATCAATCTTGGCAGGTATCAGGAGGAGACCCGAAGGTGGCACAATAAGAAAGTAAGGCCGAGGGTGATCAAAGAGGGTGACCTCGTGCTTTGCCGCATCCCAAAGAACAAGCTGAAGGGGAAGATGCACAGCAAGTGGAAGGGACCATTCTTGGTCACTTCGATGGCAAGACCCAAAGCTTGCAGGCTTCGCACCCTCGATGGCGCCGAAGGCCCGTACTTTTGGAACAAAGACATGCTCCAGCATTATTATGTTTAGTTTTGTCTTCATTTTTTGTAATAAATGGTAAACTCTTCCTTCGCAACAAATTTGCATCATGTACCGAAGGGCCCGTACTCTTTTCCTCACAGGGGAAGCCTTCGCGCAACTCCATCGGTTGTCGAAGGTGTGAGGTTTTTAATGAGGCGGCAACCCTATGTAACCCCTTGTGCAATATAAACAAGGTCCTCGAAAAAATACCGAGGCAGGTCAAACAGCGCCGAAGTGTCTATCCCTCTTCGTCACGGTGAATAGGGGAGTCATCGGCGCAATGAAAGTGATTAACACTTGAAGAAGTAAGCCCGAGGCTCGCGAGCTGAACGGTCCGCATCACCTCTTGGCTTCACTTCATAAAATTTTTCAATCATAAAAAGTCCTTTCGTGCCAAGAGCCGAAGGCAAGGAAAGTCCTATCACGCAAAAGCCAAAGGCTAGGGACCACCTATGCGTGCTAAAGAGCCAAAGGTCCCCGTAAAAGAAAAAGTCCTTTGGTGCAGACAGCCGGAGGCAAGGAAAGTCCTATCGCGCGAAAGCCGAAGGATAGGGCCCACCTACGCATGCTAAAGAGCCGAAGGTCCCCCTAAAGAAAAGTCCTTCTGAGCGAAACGCCAAAGGCAAATTGCATTTTACTGTACACGCTTCGCATCTCAAAATTCTGGGGAGTAACACCCCAAAGCGACGATCTTTGGTGTGCCTTGCCCTCCAAGCACGCAAAAGGGGGGTGGTGCTTCGCAAGTACGAGTATTACATACTTGCAGAGTCGAGCACCCTCAAAATATCGCCAAACACAAGGCACAAAGGGCGGGGGTGGCCCTTCGCAAACAAATCGGTCGCACAGGTATGAGACGTAAGTTGTCACACTTCGGAAATCAAAAATTCTATTACAAAGGGCTTTGAACAATTATCACATAGACAAAGATTTCAAACTACACACACATCTTCGCCAAACATTGGCAAAGTCACAAGTACATATGGGGCTTCGCCCATTGTTGACATTTCTTAGCGCAATCACTAGAAATGGTTAATCCTTAGCAACAGCGCTAGAAATGCCTGTTGGCAGTCCTTAGTGCAATCACTAGAAATCAGGGCGCCGAACCCATCCTAGCATCTGCACCCAAGGGGTAGCACTCTCGTGGTATAATCAATACTATTACAGATGGATCCGCAAGCACACGGATATACCGTTGTAGCATTTCACCCGGAGAGTAAGGGTATCGTCATTTATTTGTGTCCCAAAAGACAATAGCGGCAAAGGTATTGTACTCAACATTAACCATAACATTGTGCCTCAAGCAATAGGCAATACTCTAACAGGGGTCAGTACAGATAAAGAATAAGCAAGGGTAATGTGACACAGCACACATCCACACTCCAAGAGGAAGGAATAAAGGAGAGAAACTATAAAATAAAGAACTACTCTATCATACATCAAGTCAGCTGGAGCTTAGGCTAGGTTAGGTGTCCTAGTGCTTCTATCCAAAGCTGGGGTCATGTTAGATCATGGTTGGGACTGCAGGTGCCAGGAAAATGGGATAGTGGGGAGAAGGTCCCGCACCGGAGTACATCCAGTCCCGTTACCTCTTTGCATGAACTCCTACACCGAACCCGAATGTCGGGGAGTACGCTAAATGCAACACCGCTGTTACGCCGGATGGACAGGGCTGTCACCACCTGTCGTCTACCCCAGTCACACCGTGGAGCACGATCATATCTGAAGGATCCCGCACACCCGAGCACCACGCTCGTGTATGAAGTCACTACTCTAGTGCCCCCAGGTCACCCACCCTTCGGATGGACGAGTAAAACACTAGAGCAAGCCCAAAAGCACAACGAACCTCTATCCGTACCCGGATCATCTGGCCTAACCAAGACCATAGCATAACTTATGAACGATCTAAGCATGGATTGATAAACTTTCAAGATAGTAAAGCAATTATGGCAGAACTCTATATTATGAATAGAAGTCTGACAAGTCGGATACAAAGCCATACCAGGAGCCGAGAATTGCTCAACGACCCCAAGGATGACTTGCTCGCTAAAGAGAACTAGCCTAGCTCCACTACCTAGCTAAGAGAGCAAGTGAGAGGAGAGCCTTCTTGGAGAGAATGGAATGAAGTGTGTGTGTGTGTGTGTGTGTGTGTGTGTGTGTGTGTGTGTGTGTGTGTGTGTGTGTGTGTGTGTGTGTGTGTGTGTGTGTGTGTGTGTTGAGAGGGGGGAGAGAGGCCCTATTTATACTACTTGGCCGTGACTCCTCCTCGAGATGCACCTGGACGCGTTGCAGGCCATGTTCGGCCGACCCTAGGGGTCGGCCGACCCCACTTGTTAGTCGTACGTGCTGATCCTTCTCTGGGTGGTTGATTCGTTAGATCTTATCCTTATCCTCTAGTGCATCTTGCGTGGAGGCCCCGTTTTCTTTGACATGTGGGCCCTCTTTGTAAGGGTGTGACGCCAGATGCGATATTCTGCATAGTTATGTGGCGTCTGCTGCGTGTTTTCGTCTTATTCCACTCTTGCTCATCTGAAATGTACAAAACTCGAAAACAACTATGGAGCGAGGTTAGTGATACAAATATGTGAGTAAGGCATGTAGTTTTCCTTTATTATTGAGTATACTTGACGGGTAAAAATGGCACTTAAGAACCGTCAACAACTCGCCCAAGCCAGCCCTTTGCTCGTCCCGATCAAAGTTTTAGACTCAGGTTGTTGATCAGGAGTTGCTACAATGTCGCATTCCTGACTTATGCCCAAGGCACAACCGAGTGTTCTTACCTTTATTCTGAATAAGTTGGCCTTGTTCGCACCTTTTACCTTACTCATGTGGGGCTTATAGCATCATCCTCATCTTTGGCGGTTGAGGGTCAGAACGGCTTGTAGTGTACCACTTACCACTCCTTTGTTCAACCGTCAATCCGGAGGTTTTTATATAGTTTTTGAAAAGAAATATTGTAGTTCCTCGGGTGATCTCTCGGATCGCTCAAATGTGTTTGATTCCTCACCAAGGCCTTTTTATGTGCCTTTTTTTTCCATCCTACTTCTAATGACTTTTTTTGGTGGATCTGTAGGTATGGAGGATATAATGGCAAACTTGCTTCTCATATTTCGCTAAGTCAAAGACCGGATCCAAAGGAGAAACAAGTCATAAGCCTTGATCAAGATGTGCAAGTGTGTGGATATTTTTGGTGGATGGTGGATGAAACTCCTTTATATGATTTCTCTCTCCCTTGTAATATTTTTGTTATGGGCTATATTTTCTTTTTCTCCCTTTTTTTTGACACGCCTTGTGGGTGTGTGGCACACCTTCTTTGGGTATGCATCTTTTCTCTCTTTCTTCTCTTCTATTTTTTGACATGCCTTGTGGGCATGTGGCATACCTTCTTTGGGTATGCATCTTTTATTTCTTTTTGTATAGCCCATTCATTATGATGATAACTTTGGAGAGAGATAAACATGGCACATCTTGGAGTTTTATTTGTGGATGAATGGGGGATGTACTTGCTATCTTCCAGGTGTAGAAGTATAGCATGTGAGTGGACGTGTACATGATCTTGATCATGGGCTTATGAAGTGATTCTCACAAAGGGTCACAACAATTTGACAAAGCTCAATGAGAAGACAAGTTGAATATGTAGAAAAGGCTTTTCAAACTTGTAACTCATATGGCTCTAGATAGGAATTGCATATCACCGAGGAACTTTATTCTATTTTTGTATTTTTTGAAAAGAAATACTCCGGATATCAAGCATCACGTAGGAGAAGATCATAGCGACTCTTTTCAGCCATATCATAACCCACAACAACCTATATTCGAATTTTGCTTTTCGCTACCCACAAGTTTCAAGCTTAAGGTTTGAACATCTAGCCACCAAACTCAGAACTTAGGGAGAGCACAAGGTTGTAACTAGGCATATGAAAGGAACTAATAGAGCAACTATTCATCATCTCAACAAGGAAAAACTACACATGCTTACTACACATACTGGAAAGCAAGTAAATATTTTTAGGTTTTTAAAGGTTTTGTCAATTTTTATTTGATGCAAATTTTTATGGATTTTCAAAATTTTGCAAATTTTTTTTTGGTTTCATGCAAGGTTTTGAAAAGCGGTAAAGATAGAGTTTGATACAAGGTACCTCTCATGGGGGTCCTCCCCCAAGCTAGCTTCAGGCTCACTGCTACTGATTGGGATTAAACCCAGCCCAACGGTAGTAGGCCCTCCACTCCTCCTGGGATTGATGCTGTTGCAGCTACAGATTGCGGATCCACTCGCCTGTGTATCGCTGCCAGTTTTGAGTTGACTCAATGTGCTGGCCCAGCGACTCGTCGATGTTGGTGGTGCGCATGTTCAGCTCGCCCATCTGCCGAGTCAGAGTGGCAAAACTTCTGGACGAAGCTGTACGTCGTGGGGGTCCACTGGAGCTGGAACTAGTGGACCGGTGCCCTGAGGCCTGCTGTGCCCACTCAGTGGAGCTGGCACTCTGCCATTACGAACCTCCAGCCTCATATTGCTGTGGTTGCGGCTGAGGTTGCTACTGCATGAACTCCTCCCTTCTGGCCCTACTTCTTGTAACCCTACCAGGAAGACCAGAAACACTATGCTGGCGGCTCTCCTCTTGTGGAACAAGAGGGATGGTTAGCGAACGGCAGTTATACAAATGATACCCCGTATTTGGCAACGGGATTTCATTTGCATAACTAAGCGAAAAGAAAATCAAGGAGTCATCCGGGCCTTTCTTGAGCGTGTGGCCTTGAACCAAGTACGACTCATCGATCATAACACGGGGCTCCTCAATGAAAGGAACAGGGTTCCCATCTAAGATTCACATGTTTGATGCGATGCGGGTAACCAAAGAAGTGCATTCAATAGGTCCCGTCATCTAAAAATTTGTGAGCCATTGCTTAACCATTGCTTGTGCGGGGGAGATTCGGATCTTATTGACCATGGCGTATAATATCATCAACTCATCGTTGCGCACCGGTCGTGGATCACCTCTTAGAAAGAGAGTGATAGCCACCCACTTGTGCATCAAACGAAGAGTTGGGTTTTGAATATCATTGCACCGAGGTGCAAACTTGCCATGAACAACTTGACCCAAAATCAAACCCCAAAACTCATGTCGATCAAAACCGCAGCAAGCTTTTGCAAGGGAAACGGGCAAGCGCGCGCTAAAACCAAGGAGGTGACTGAAATTTCTCCAATTAAAATAGCATTCAACTCCAAAAAGTCGGAAAGAAACACCATCGTCCACCTCCCGAAGAGTGCAAAGAAACTGGATGGTGAAGAGACGAGAACCATTCTCCTCTACGGGCACAAAACCATCCCATCCAACCGCATGCCAAACACGAGCGAAGTCAACGTCCATACTTGTTTTTTCGAGAAGGTCCGGATCGAAGGCTCTAGTATGACCAAAGCTTCGATTCTTGATCATGGCATAGGCTTGACGCTCGCAGTCGTCTTGCAAATCGAGGTACGGTGCATCATCTTCATCTATTTTCATGTCCTCAGCTTGCGGTTCTTCAGCTTGCTCCTCTATTTGTTCCTCTTGTTCGTCTTGCTCATATTCCATCATGGTCAGTGTTGGTGCAGGTTTAGAGGAATGATGAGAGCTCGACTCGCCCTACGAACGGGACGAGCCCAACCTCGTCATCCTCTTGAGAGCTCCGGAAATTTTCCGCCCTGCACCTCTCATGCTTGCAACAAGAACGAACAAGAACAAACGAGAACAACTCGAGTCAGGTTACGTTAGTGAAATGAAAATGAAACTCTTACCCGAATGTTGTTCCACAAAGTATGTAGACAATCTTGCAGCAAAGAAATGAGAGAGAGAGTGTTCTTGCAATCAAACTTGAGTCAAAATCCAAAGGAAACCCGAGCAAAAATGTGTGAGAGGGAGTGAGAGTGGAGAGAGTGAGCATGAGAGCTCATCATCCCTCTCTCGGCCTCTATTTGAAGGAAACTGAGCGAGTGCACCCGAGGAGGAGCCAGCCACAACGGTCAGGAAGCCGTTGGAGAAGGTGGGGCCCAAGAGCCGTTGGCCTTGGGTCGGCCGGCCTGTGGGGTCGGCTGGCCCCAGGGTGGGCCCCCTGGTGCCCCACTTTGGCCAGGTTATTCCTCAACGGTCATAAACTTCGAAAATATGGTGCACGGCCAAAAGTTTGCTTGAAAATATGTCCAAATTATTTTTCCCAAAGGACTTTAAAACTCAAAAAATATTTTTGGTCTTTTTGTAAAAAGGGAAAAGTGCTAGAAAAATTCCAGCGTGCAGAAAACAATTTTGAAAATTTCAAACATGCAGTGGAGAAAAACAAATAAGGTGCAAAGAAAATGTTGAAAAGTGGAAAAAGCAAATATGAGATAAATACCAATTTACCTTTGGCAAGGGCGCGTCTTTTAAAGTCCGACATGCACGACTTTTCTCCATCGTTCTTACCATTCGTCGGCTTATCCTGGAGAACTGGACGAAGCCGAACCCTCGACCTTCCGCCACACCTTCTTTTCCTTCTTCTTTCTTTTAGGTGCGGAGGGTCATTGTTCTGGCTGGGGTTCTTGTGCACCCCAGAGTGCTTGCCCTTCACTGTCTTGTTGGATCATGAAGCGCTGCTCTTCCTTCTTCTTGAACCTGAAAAACATATCATCCCTTCCGAAACAGAAACGGATTTCTCCCTTTCCAACATCGATCCTTGCCTTGGAAGACCTTAGAAAAGGTCGCCCAAGTACGAGGTCGACTCCGAGGTCGCCCTCCATATCCATTACCACAAAGTCGGCAAGGACGAAGGAGTCTCGTACTCGTATGAAAATGTGTTCGGCTATCCCTTTGAGATACCGAATGGTTGAATCTGCAAGCTGTACGAGCATAGTTGTTGGGGAAAGAGCAGGATATTCAAGTGCTTCATATATTACCTTGGGCATTATATTCACGCTTGCCCCCAGATTGCATAGGCATCGCTCGAAGTGTTTGATGTAGATCGAGCAGCTGATCATGGGGACCCCTGGATCCTCTTGCACTGCTGCCACCATGCCATCCCAAACGTCGTTCCTTGGGGGGACAGTACCTACCTGCATGGTTATTGCGTGGTGGCCTCCGGGACGAGTTACCTCGTCCGGTAGACACCATGATGACATATTCAACGGGAGAGTCGGGTTGCCCCGGGATCTTCCCGCTCTCAACAGCAGGTAACGAAGCAGCAATTTGTGCAAGCTGGGTTTCGATCATTTTGTTGAAACTTAACTGGTTTTTAAGAGTTGAAGACAAAGTTTCAAGCTTGACATTTAAACTTTCCAGGGATTTGTCATTGGCCAAAAGCTTTTTGTTTATATTTTCATTGATTTTAACTTGACCAAGAACAAGATCTCTCAAGGGAGGTTGGTTTGAATTGAAAGATGAGTTATAATTATTACCTCCCTGAAATGGTGGACGTGGCTAGTTCCACCCCTGGACTCCTTGTGGTCGACGATACCCGTTGTTGTTGCTGTTCAGGTAGGCGCAATCTTCATGGGTCTCGGGGCAGTCGTTCCCCGAGTGTCCATCATTACCACAGACTTCGCATGTGAAGTGCGAACCCATAGCGTAGGCGGGAGCCTGAATCAGTCATTGGCTCCCTTCCTCCATCTTCTTGATTAGGAGGTCCAGCTTCGCGGTAATCATATCCGTCTCTTTGACGGTATGCATGCCTTTTGTACGGGGTTGGAGTCGTTCATTGCTCCACCCCTAATTGGAGACCATCTTCTCGACCAATGCTTTGGATTTGGCTATGGTCAGGTCGAGGAAGGCTCCTCCAGCAGCAGCATCAATATTGGCTCGAGATGTCATTGTGAGCCCATTGTAGAAGCTTTGCAGGACGAGCCACTCATCCATGCCGTGATGAGGACAGGCCAGGATGTATTCCTGCAGCCTCTCCCAAGCTTCTGGGATGGATTCCATCCCCGTCTGCTAGAAACTTTAAATTCTCCCGCGCAGGGCATTTGTTTTGCCGAGCGAGAAGAATTTTGCGAGGAACTCCTTGGAGCATTTGGCCCAGGTGTCGATGTCCTTTTCTTTATAAAACCACTGTTTCGCCTTCCCCAGGAGGGAAAAGGGAAACAGACGAAGCTTGACAACATCAGCGGCGACACCCCATATGATAACGGTGTCGCAGAGCTCTAGAAAATTCTGTAAATGTGCATTTGCGTCCTCGTTCGGCTTGCCATAGAATGGGCTAGCCTGCACCATGTTGATGAGGCTTGATTTGAGCTCGAAGTTCATGTCCCCGACATTGATGTTGGGGCCAATGGCCACATTGTCGGTGGAGGGGACGGAGAACTCGCGGAGAGTCTTTTCAGCCATAGCCTCAAGAACGAGTGGTGCTTCCGAAATGGGTTTCTGTGCCGGGAGGATAGCGAGAGGAGGAACGACGCGAGGTCGTGCCCTTCTCACGAGCCTCTCTGGATTGTCCTGTAGTTTTCCAGCAGGGAGAAACCGGTCATACACTACCCCTGTCTTCTTTCAAATCAAAAAAATAAAAGAAGACATAAAGTGACTTTAGCCTGAAAGAGTAAAGACTATATCCTGAGTACAAGGTCTAAGTTAATATCAGCACAATATCTTTGTTCACATGCCGTCCACGGCAACGGTGCCAGAAATGCTTGTTGACATTTCTTAGCGCAATCACTAGGGATGGTTAATCCTTAGCAACAGCGCTAGAAATGCCTGTTGGCAGTCCTTAGTGCAATCACTAGAAATGAGGGCGCCGAACCCATCCTAGCAACTGCACCCAAGGGGTGCCACTCTCGTGGTATAATCAATACGATTATAGATGGATCCGCAAGCGAACGGATATACTGTTGTAGCATTTCACCCGGAGAGTAAGGGTATCATCATTTATTTGTGTCCCAAAGGACGGCAGCGGCAAAGGTATTGTACTCAACATTAACTATGACATTGTGCCTCAAGCAATAGGCAATACTCTAACAGGGGTAAGTACAGATAAAGAATAAGCAACGGTAATGTGACACAGCACACATCCACACTCCAAGAGGAAGGAATAAAGGAGAGAAACTATAAAATAAAGAACTACTCTATCCTACGTCAAGTCAGCTGGAGCTTAGGCTAGGTTAGGTGTCCTAGTGCTTCTATCCAAAGCTGGGGTCATGTTAGATCATCGTTAGGACTGCAGGTGCCAGGAAAATGGGATAGTGGGGAGAAGGTCCCGCACCGGAGTACATCCAGTCATGTTACCTCTTTGCATCAACTCCTACACCGAACCCGAACGTCGGGGAGTACGCTAAACGCAACACCGCTGTTACACCGGACGGACAGGGCTGTCACCACCTGCCGTCTACCCCAGTAACACCATGGAGCACGGTCATATCCGAAGGATCCCGCATACCTGAGCACCACGCTCATGTATGAAGTCACTACTCTAGTGCCCCCAGGTCTCCCACCCTTCGGATGGACGAGTAAAACACTAGAGCAAGCCCAAAAGCACAACGAACCTCTATCAGTACCCGGATCATCTGGCCTAAACAAGACCGTAGCATAACTTATGAACGATCTAAGCATGGATTGATAAACAATCAAGATAGTAAAGCAACCATGGCAGAACTCTATATTATGAATAGAAGTCTGACAAGTCGGATACAAAGCCATACCAAGAGCCGAGGATTGCTCAACGACCCCGAGGACGACTTGCTCGCTAAAGAGAACTAGCCTAGCTCCACTACCTAGCTAAGAGAGCAAGAGAGAGGAGAGCCTTCTTGGAGAGAATGGAATGAAGTGTGTGTGTGTGTGTGTGTGTGTGTGTGTGTGTGTGTGTGTGTTGAGAGGGGGGAGAGAGGCCCTATTTATACTACTTGGAGGTCGGTTTCCCGCCAATGCATATATGGAAGGTGATCAGGTGCCTTGGCCGTGACTCCTCCTCGAGATGCACCTGGACGTGTTGCAGGCTAGGTTCGGCCGACCCTAGTGGTCGGCCGACCCCACCTGTCAACCGTTCGTGCTGATCCTTTGCTGGGTGGTTGATTCATTGGATCTTATCCTTATCCTCTAGTGCATCTTGCGTGGAGGCCCCGTTTCCTCTGACATGTGGGCCCTCTTTGTAAGGGTGTGACGCCGGATGCGATATTCTGCGTAGTTATGTGGCGTCTGCTGCGTGTTTTCATCTTATTCTTCTCTTGCTCATCTGAAATGTACAAAACTCAAAAACAACTATGGAGCGAGGTTAGTGATACAAATATGTGAGTAAGGCATGTAGTTTTCCTTTATTATTGAGTATATTTGACGGGTAAAAATGGCACTTAAGCACCGTCAACACCCATCAACTCGCTACATTGTTACATCGGAAGCCTCTTCCTCAAACACTATGTGGTCCACATCTTCGATGACTTGGTGGACCGCGTGGTCTACGAACGCTGGCCCTGCAATGAACGAAGCCGCCATCAGACCCCTTCGGACATGGTGTCACCTCAGAAGCAATACGAGAAGTGCCCAGCATCGGACAGACTCTGGCTTGGGTTCAACAAGCCCCACCGCAAGTTCATAGGGACGATCAATTTCTAAAATGTGCTTAATTTCACGACGAAGTGCACGATCGGCAAGGATCTTCGCCTGCTTCATCTTGTCACGAGAAAATTCGGCCCAAAATCATTTGGCCTTTGCATTTCCCACTTCGTAATTATGCTCCCTACATTCCCACCATTCTTCAAAGGTACCTGAAAGGTGCTCAAATGAATACTTCGCCCATAGACCACCGGCAACAAAAAAGTACCCTGATTCATCCACAACGGCAGAATACCTTCGGTAATCCGTGCAGGTTCCAAGTTCCAACGTAGGGTCCTACAAGATCGAGTAACCAAGTTCTCGGGCTAGTTCACCCTACTAGAAAGTTGGTCCAGACCCACGCACATTCAACGATTGTCATGGTTAATACCCACTTTCCGTTAACTGGATAAACACTGGCTTCGATACTTAATATGGCTGTGAAGTGTACTTCGATACTTGCTGAGTTGTTTCTGGTATGAGTTGGTTAAAGCTCATCCGACCCAGGAGACAATGGAAAACACTAGTGGTTAAGCCACTGGTACAGTCTCAACGACTACCCGTAAGAGACTTGGTAACATCGGCTAAAGAATGCTTCACAGTGACAAGTTTGCTCCTTGAGACCAAAAAGCTTTACAAGGAGGAATGTTGTTTACGGAAGCGGTATTGTTGTTTAGTGAGGGGAGAGCCAGTCACTGAGGCTAGTAACCTCAGACCAGCAGAGTATAGAGTAGCGGAAAAAGGGGTCCAGCTCAACAACCGATCCTCCCGAAGCCAGGGATGTGGTTTACGCCTATTCCCCACATTATTGGAGAAGGTTTAGAAAACGAAAGGGGTTCAGAAGGCAAGTTAAAGAGGATAGGCAACAAGAAGGCGGTCACTGGGCAACCTTTTTGTGGAGCAGCAAATCAGCCAGCCCATAGGAGGTTAGGAACCTCCTGCGAAAGTGAAACGACGCTGACTCCATACCGGGTGGTAACACACAAACGGTATGGAAATCGAAAACTTTACTTTCTCAAAAGGAAAGGGCTAAAAATTAGGGTTGACATCTACGGTAGGTCTTTTAAAAGGGTTTCTCCCCTTTTAAAATCCCCTCTTCCTAAAAACCCTAATTTTTTCGGAGTGTGAATTCCAGATTCAGAATCTTCTACAAAATAATAACTCTCAATTTTTCACTCGTCAACATTTACATCTCCTTCGCCGACCGCACGCGGAGCTCCGAGGCCAGCATCGCCGCCAGCAGGGGCTTCGCCTTCATTGCCTGGACCCGCCCCTCCACCCGCAGCTGCGTCCTGAAGGTTCCCAGCGTTAGCAGGGCCGAGGAAGGTGCACGCATAGGCCTCAGCGTTGGCTTGAAGCTGCAAAGAGAACGAAGTTAATGCTCCAACCGAAAAAAAATCACTATGGATCCAAAACCACTAGGTTACCTGCTCTTTCAGCCGCTCGGCTTCGGCCCGAATGAGGTCTCACCTCTAGTCTTGAAGAAGGTCGCCGTGAAGTTTTTGGTGATGTTCTTTGGCAGTGGAGGCAGGGCATCGGGGCGGACCTCTTCCAGCGAAGGCCACTCGAATGATGCATCGCACATCAACCGGAGTTGGGCCTTCGTGATGGTGGCATCAGCCCCGCAACCAGCAGGAAGAAGCCTGCATATGGCGGCGCTAAGGGAGCGGATGGCCACTGCAGCACTAAAGTCACCCATCGCCCGGCTGCTGGGGTCTGCCATGGCGACGCACGCCCAAAGCCACCAAAATAGTTCGGAGATACTGATGGTCGGGGCATTCGGCGATAGATCGGGGGCCTCGCGGTAGACGAAGATGGTCTGACGCGCCACCTGATGCTGGGACACAGTCTCCTCCAACTCTTTCTTCTTAGCATCCAGTTGGCGGCGAGCTTCGACTGCCTCCGCCTTCGCGGCCTCGCCTTCCAGGCGAGCTATCTTTAGCACAGTTTCGCTTTGGCCCACAAGGACCCCAGAGCAGTCATCTCTCGCTCGAGTTGAGCAATCCTTTGCTCCAGGCCCGCCATCTGCGAGGGCTCGCCGTGCTCGACGCCCAACTGCCGACGGGCGCATCACGCCACCACATAGGACTTCAGAGCAAGGTCTTCCGCACAGCGAAGCGCATGGCCAGCCCCAGTCCTCATCAGCCTTCGCTCCATCAGAGGGAAGCAGAAGGAGTGGCCCACCTCAGACAGAAAACTCCGTTGGTGTCCCTACTTTCAAAGCAAAGGCTGCCGACGACTTGGCCGCCAATCAACCTCGCCCCCGATGCCCCAAGGGCTTCGGCAACATCAAGAGCTACCACTGCTGGTCCCACCACTGGCATCCCTCCCCGTCGCCGCCGCGCTGCCCGAGGATGGGGCATGCCCTGACTCCTCCTGCTCTTCGTCGTCCTCTTCTTCGAAGATGCCGCCACCGCCTACTCCGGGGACTTCTCTGCCAACGCAGATGCGGCATGGGGCTGCGGCCGTATCTCGTCATGGCTCTCCGACTCGATCGGGGTCGCTCAGCTGTAGCAAGAAAGTGGGCTTCGTGCTCACAGGAGCCGCAGAGATGGGAGCCGCCGGAGTCTTCTATGGCGCAGCAGCGTCCTCACTTGAGCCAACCTCCCCTTCAGAGTCCCCCTTGCTCCAGAGTGGAGACTCGGAGAAGAGAGCGTCCATCAGGTGGGAGCGCTTCGCCGGCCGCGCTCCACCACTGCCACCCCTTTGTTTCTTCTTCTCGAGGGCGCCAGTGGTCTTGCCACCTCGCGGAGCGGTAGCTTCCTTGGCCACCTTCTTGGCCTTGCCTTCGGCTGCCCCGACGGCCTTGGCTTTGGCCTTCTTCTTCTCATCGGCTTCGATAAGCCGAGCTTCGACGACGCGCCAGGGAGCCTTGATTTCAAAGAAGGCGAACATTCGGTTGTTCCGGGTGCCACCCAACTTATCACTGAGCAGCTGGTGCTCCTTGTGTGCTTCGTCCCCGAGGACCTCGTCGGCCAGCACTTCGACCGCCACAGGCTCCACATCTGCGAAGGCAGCAAACTATCAAAAAAATGAAGCAAAGAGAAACAACTCACCGTCCATGGTAATAGCGAAGGAGGTCGAGAAGTTGGGCATCGGGAGGCCGCCCACCCGCTTCTCCTCGGCCGCCCACGAAGAGATCGACCACCCCTCGCGGACGGGAAAACATTTGCAAGCCACATACTACTCAACGATGTCTCAGGTCCTGAAGACCTTCGACACCTCGCGAAGCATCGTGATGAGGGCCTCCTGCTCCAGCGTCTTCTCATCCACCTCCACCACCGGGGGCTGGGGCCGATCTCCTTCACCACCAGAGGGTGAATCTTCGTCGCGGCATCAAGAGGAACATTGTGATAGAACCACATCAAAGTCCAATCCCCTAACCACTTGTTTCGGTAAGCGACCACGGGGCTTGGCACCATGCCTTTGAAGGCGAAGGTGTAGACGCCAAACTGCGGCTCCGCCTCCGAACCTTCATCATCCCCGGTGCGCACAAGCACGATCTTCGGCTGGAAGTGGCAGCGGAAGACGTGTGTGAATCCATCGGCATTTGGTGTCAATTGGCACGTCTTCGTCAACCACATGTAGAGGTTGAGACGGAGGAATGACGTCGGTGTCATTTGGTGCCGGAAAACTTCGAAGAGTTTGAACACCGCCACAACAGCTGGGTCGAGGGGGAATCGAAGGCCAGCGGCGAAGAAGTCGTGGAAGACGATCACTTCATCTGGATTTGGCTTCGCGGAGGTCTCACCGGACAGAGGTGCTCGCGCGAGGCTCGCTTCCAGAACTCCTCGCCTCTCCATCTCTCGGATCACGGCTGAGGTCACACCGCTCTTCCCGAGTTCAGAAGTAGGAGGATAGCGGGTTTGTTCCCTCAAAGCCATCTCTTCAGAAGAGGCCGTCGTGAAACCAGAAGAAAATGCGGCCGAAGCGCGACACGAGCGGAGAACCAAGCGCAAAGGCAGAAGGTTTGTCATGAAGGGGTCTGGGGGATGAGGTGCTGAAAGCGTAGGACCCCAGACCCCCCCCCCAAGGCCTCAGCTTATATAGTGTTGGCCGCCAAACCTCCCTACCGCGATATGTGTGTCACTCAAGGTGCAAAGACACCTTTGCCCCCCGAGCCTGCGAAGGAAGTCGAAGTGTGGAGAATTTCCCTTGTGGACCAGTGCAGGTACTTCGAACGCCCGCGCAAGCTCGCCCGTCCGAAGGGTGGCGCTTAAGGTAGCGTTTCACGCGCCCGATTGTCGAGCCTCCGGATCCTCCGAGGAGCACCCGCAGCCTCGAGGGGCTACTGTTGGGGGAGCCATCTTCAGGTGACGAGCGAAGGCGCGGCGCCCGAAGGTCCAAAACCCGAAGCCAAGACAGTTCTTCGGATGACGAGCGAAGGCGAGGCGACCGAAGGTCCAAAGATCGAAGCCAAGATGACTCTTCGGGTGACGAGCGAAGGTATGGCGCCCGAAGGTCCAAAGATTGAAGCCAAGACGACTGCGCGGTGCCGTGGCGTGAAGGTCACGGAGCGAAGCCTCTCGGCGAAGCCTGCGAGCAAAGCCCCGATGATCCGAAGGAGAACCTTCCACAGAACTCAGCGCGGGGCGAATCGGACGAAGGCCAGGCAGCAAAGGCCCGTGGGCGAAGGTGTGGGACCGAAGGGCGGATGGATGACAGGAGCACTAGCGGCCGGGCCCGAAGGTTTGGCACGAAGTCTGGTGGCGAAGGTCGCGGGGATTCACATGAGGGCCCATTTGCCAGTCCAGCTTTAATCCACTACCACAGTCGTTATTGTAATGTTACCTAAAAACTCGTCGAATATTCCTAGAATCTAGCAGTGTAACACCCGGTTTATAAAAGGACATAAACCGAGCAATCATATACGTGACAGGATCAAGTCACACATATATACAACAGAATGAACAGTATATCACAGCGCATATCACGTAAAAAGATATAATAAAGCGAATACGAATGTTATTTATTACATTAATGACAAAAGTCTGGTACAGAGTATGCGGAAGCGTAAAACATAAACGAAGCCTCTCGGAAGCTGAGCAGGGCGCCAGAGGGACGTCGACTAGGAGACGAACGCCTAAAAGTCCTCGTAGTCCTGGTAGCGCTGAGTGAACTCCCTCGCGTCGGCAGGAACTGAGCAGTAGTAGAGTATCCCCAATAGGAAAAAGAGTAGAGTAGGCAAGAGTGAGTACACAACTTGTACTCAACAAGTATAACACAAACTATGAGGCTCTAAGGTTGGCTGACTGACTGCATTAGCTTTTAAGTCTTGGCAAAATTTTATTAAAGCTAATTACTACAAGTTGATGAATTACCATAAACCCAGTTACATAATAATTAATCAAAATTAATTATGAACTACTGAGAACCATACCAAACCAAGCCACCCAGGGAAACCTGCCTCGTCAAAGGAAGATAACCCCACTAATCAAAAGGAGGATCTGGGCCGCTCATGACCGTGAGCACGGCTAGTATACCAGTTTTACGCTCTGCAGAGGTTGCACATCTTTACCCACAAGTCGTGAGCTACGCTAGTTGTTCATCACACTTCCTTAGGTGAGATGGCTAGCAAACTCACTACGAGGCCTTTACAAAGAATCTCGTTGGTAAGCAATAACCGCGAGGGTTGGATCGGCGACTATGGAGCAGGTCTAGTGGGCATCAAGAATACCACAGACGAGGCCACTCAGTACGAGGGCCATAGTAGCTTACCACCCTCGTCCCACAGGTAAGTTACTCCAAACCAAAAAGACCTAATTATTACGCCAAGACCGTCCCATTCCAGTCTTGTGGTAGCGAAGTTGTCCCAGGTTGTCGCTCTATGAACCGGTCCTTATGGAGAGTGGCCAACAAAGCACTAAGCACCGTGCTGGCCCCCTAAATCATGTTTCTAACAAAAACCAATTTTAACGAGACGTGCGCCCCTCAAACGGATCACTCTCAGAATTAAGTTGCATAAACCATTAATCAAATTAATTAAAAAGGACCAAGTGTGTTATAGCGCGGCACCTAGCACAACTAACCAAAATGCAACCCAAGGGATATATAATGGATATAAAGTGGCTAGAAAAGTCCTTATAGGCACACAGTATTAAAATGCAGTATGAAAATGCATTTAAAGTGATAGGTGGTGTTCATGTTATACTTGCCTTCCTCAAACTGCTCCTGCTGCTGCTCATACTACTCAAAAGATGGCTGCTACTTCGGGTACTGGTAATGGGGCTCCTCAGATGGATCAACGTCTACTCACGAACACATGGCCAAAAACAATACACAACATAAACATACAAGCAAACAAGTGCAAACACTAAGAAACAGTACAACAATACATAAAAACAGCAAACAAAACTAGGCTAGAACTATCCTACGTGTTACAACGATCGCGTGGACATAAAGAACACCTAAAACGGAGTTGAAACGGAGAAGTTACAGCCAAAACAGGTTTCAGGGGCTTATCTGCGATAAACTGGAAAGTTACAGGGGGGTTCGGGTAAAACTAGGGACTAAAACACAATTAACCTATAGATCCAGGGGCTAACACGCAAAACTACATGTCCAGGGATGGCGGGTTCAAAATATGAAAAGCTCAGGGGTCTAAGCGCTAAAAACTGGGCCTGGTTGGAAATATTTTTACACAGTCATGGACTGCGGGTTGATATTAGGAAAGGAGGGGGTCTCTTTAGCAAAATTGCCAGGCGCTGACCGGTAACCTCTCTGTTGACACGGGTGGAAATGATCCTGGACCGTCGATCTGGGATCGGATGGATCAGACGTTTTGGGGCGTGGGCGGAGGCGGGAGCACTGGCGCGCGGCGGCGCACGGCGGCGGGGTCGCCAGACTTCACCAAAACGGCGACTTCGTACTCGCCTTCGAGCGGGATTTGATCAGGAAGCGAGAGCGCGGCACACTAAACCGATCTAGGGGCTTGGCGCAGGGCCACGGCACGGCGGAGGCCTGGTGCGGCGGCGAGGCGGGTCGGCCTACGCCGGTGAACCATCGCGCACGGTGCAGGGGAAAACTAAGGGGTAACTGGGCATGGGAGGGTTCGTTACCACGGCGTGAAGGTCCGGGGATGCGTAGAGGAGGGAGAGCGGTGGTGCAGGGGTGGATCCGCGGCAGCGCGGCGAAGCGGCGAGTCCCGAGCTTGGCCATGGCGGCGACGCGCGGGGAACGACCGTGCAGGACCCCCCTGGCGCTTGGATCCGGCGCAGCTCGATGCGTGGTCGCCCTGCGAAGCGAGAACGCGGGTCAGAGGGGCGAGTTGCGCCGATGGCGCGGAGTTCAGTGAGCTCACCGTGTTCAGGCAGAGCTCCATGGCAAGGGCGATGATGGGCTAGGGTTTGCGGGAAAAAGGAGTGGGGATAGGGTTCACGGGAGGTCGCGGATCCTATTTATAGGGCGGCTGCGGCCTAGGCGTGAGTGCCCGGGAAGGAAGGCGCGGCGGAAACACGGCGAGATTCCCGGCCGGGCGTTGCTCTGCTCGGCGGGGATGAAGGCCCGACAGGTGGACCAGGGCTGTCAGCGAGGGGGGGCGACGACGCGGCGTATGGGAGCAAGTGAGCTGGGCTGGAGCGGAAATGGTCGCTGGGCTGCGGAAGGGTGCTGCGGGACTGGGCCGGGGAAGCGAAGTAGGCCTAGCGGAGCGCGGGTGAGCGGGCCGAGATGGGTGATGCGGGCGAGCGCGCGATGTGATATTCCAGGATTCACCGACGAGGACGTCGGTTTCTGTAAGGGGGTAGGGATGTGACACCCCGGACTACAGATGGTACTGGAGAATTTGAGAATCTCTCAGACGAGTCAGAAGAGTTATGCTACAGTTCCCTTTTTCCCGGATTTATGTAACACCTATCTGGAGTTTTTCTCTCTTCCTTGACTTTACCAATCTGTGTTTCCTCTTTGCCCCAGCTCAGATGTCGGCAGAACAAAAAGACCTTGTAGACAGTGCAATGGGTGATGGTGAGAAAACTTACCCGTGTTGCCAATGCTATGGCGTTCCTTGTCGTCAAGTTCGTGCGACTGAAGATGAAGCCACAACTAGGAGGAACCAGAGGTTGTTCTCCAGTACAAAGAGGAAGAGGTCTCATCAGGAGCAGCTAGCAGAGGATTGCCTTTTCCTCGACAGTCCCTCGGTCGATAAGCTACAGACCATCCAGAAGAGAAAGGATCCTGAGTGCTCTAGAGATACACAGGTCGAGAATCAAGCTCTCTATGATTATGTTGATGGGTTGACTATCACTATGAAGGTGATTCAGCCACGTGGCCGCAAGGAGCCCAAGAGGCAAGCAGCTGAAGTAATACAAGATGTGATGTTAAGTTCACAGGGAGGTCAACCAAGTAGCGTCATTCAACTCCACCGCAAGTGCTACAAATGCGGACAAAAAGGTCCTTATGCCAAAAGTTGTCCTCAGAATCAGCTGTCACCAGTAGCACCAATCCAGGACCTTTCAACAATCTCGCGTACCAGTGGTGACAAGACCCACCTTATTTCCGGGGACTGCTCCAAGCAAGATGATCAGAATGATCAGGCTCAGCAGCAGGTGATACCAGAGTGCAGTTATCGTACGAAGCATGAGCAATCCAAGAAGGGATCCAAAGAGTATCGTCAGGGTAGAGTTCACCATGTGTCTGCAGAAACCATTCGGGATGATAGTCCAGTCATTCTTGGTATGGCCATGGTCAACTCCTATCCAGCTATGATGCTATTTGATACTGGTGCTACGCATTCCTTTATTGCACAGTCTTTTGTCGAGCATCATGGTATTCGTACTAACACATTAAAGAAGTGCATGTTAGTATCTTCACCTGGAGGACAATTGAGGTCTCATATCTCCTGCCCCAGATTCAGTGTTTCCATAGGGAGAGTAAAGTTCAGTACAAATCTGATGGTCATAGACACCAAGGTATTGATGTGATTCTGGGAATGGATACTCTTGCCAAGTGGGGAGTCAGAATTGATTGTGCTCAGCGGTCAGTTCACTTGTTAGCATCTAATGGCCAAGAGGTGACAGTCAGTGCTACAGAGCCTTCTGGTTTTCTTCATCAGATGGAGGCTAGACCCACGGATGGTATTCGCGTGGTGTCTGAATTCCCGGACGTCTTTCCGGAAGACTTGCCAGAAGAAGGAAGAGGAGTTGATGAAGACATATCCTAATCTCTTTGCTAGCCAGCCCAGAATCTCGGGACGAGATTCCTGCAAGGGGGTAGGATTTGTAACACCCTGATTCAAATTTCAGTATTTGATAATAAATTTAATTAATTTATTTAATTTTCTAAGGATTTAATTTGCTTAGTCTTGCATTTAATCCCATTTTTGTTCCTCAAGTAATTAAAATTTTTCTAGGTTTAAATTTGTTGTTGCATTCATGCTGGTGCATTGTTCTTTTGATTGAGTGTTAGAGTGAATTCAAATTTGAATTTGAATTCAAATATGTTTGAGTAGACTAGAATAGGAAATAGAAAAGAGGAAAATCAGAGGAATAGGAAAACCCAACCCAGCTCGGTCGGCCCAGCACCGCGGCCCACCTTTCCTATCCCCGGCCCGCTCCTTTCCCTCCCTGGCGGCCCAGTCCGCGCGCCCGCAGCCCAGCACTACCCACCCCACGCACACGGCCCACTTCCGCGCGGCCCAGCTCATCCTCGCCCGCGCTCCCGCTCAGCCCGCAGTGCACGCCCACGCTCGCGCGCCCTCTGGCTGACAAGCCGGGCCCAAGAGTCAGCGCCCCGTTCCCCGCACGCCGCGCGCTCGCCATTGCCGAGTTTCCCTCGCTGACAGCCTGACCCCACCGCGCAGTCCCTTCATCCCCGCCGAAATCACCGCACCGCAGCGCTGCGCCACATCACCCGGCCCGCACACCGAGGTTCCCCTGGGCCCTCGCCTTCTTATACACCGCACCGCACCCTCCTGGGACCCTAGTCCACCCCATCGCCCCCTCAAACCCTAGCCGCCACCGCGTCCTGGAGCTCCGAGCGGAAGCCGCCCCTGCACCGCCGTGCAACTGGCGTTCCGCGGCATCTCCGCCACCGCGAGCCGCCACTGCCGCTCTGCCTCGGGGCCAGGGACTCCGTCGAGCTCTCCTTCCACGATTTCGTCCCCGCGCGCACGAGGATTTTGGCGTGCAAACTCCATCGAGCTGAATCTGCGCCACCACGATTCCACCGGAATTCCGCCTCGGCGTCGCCGTTCCGCACCGACGCCGCACCACCACAGCTTCTAGCGGGAGTGAGGAACATGCTGTGCCCTTTTCCCCTATGTTTCCCCCTCTGTTCCGTGTAGGTTTCCTCGTCGTAGGTTAACCGTGCCGCCGTGCCTTGGCGGGGGCTCTGCTCCGTTCGATTCTGTCCCGATTTGAGCCCCCAGGTAGTTTTGCTGTGCCACGTTGTTGCTCCAGTACCAAAACCCAAGCCAAATCGGGGCTGGTACTACGAGACCACGGTTCGCCGGCGACCCAGGGCCGCCTCTCACCACGGTGAGCCACAGCCGAGCCGCGAACGGTCATCCCGTGTCCTCTAGTGGTTTACTCATGTCGTGCACCTTCTTTTGCACCAAACCGAAGGCTCAAATACCCACTGTAGCCCCCAGACCGCTGAACTCCGGCGAGCATCAGCCGCGCCGCCGCATAGAAGGGTCGCCGTCGACCTGCGCCGCCGTCCCGCGCGCACCGCTTGACCTGAGCCATCCGATCTGTAGTCAACGGATCAGATTAGATCCAAATCCCAACCGCGCTGAGCCATCAGATCTAGATCCGGCGGCCCAGATCCTCCTTTTGATTAGTGGGGTTATCTTCCTTCGATGAGGCAGGTTTCCCCGGGTGGCTTGGTTCGGTTTTGTTCTTAGTAGTTTCATAATTAATTCTGATTAATTACTATGTAACTGGGTTAATGGTAATTCATCAACTCGTAGTAAATAGCTTTAATAAAATTTTGCCAACACTTAAAAGCTAATGCAGTTGAGTCAGCCAACCTTAGAGCCTCATAGTTTGTGTTATACTTGTTGAGTACAAGTTGTGTACTCACTCTTGCCTCTTCTCTACTTTTTCCTCTTGGATACTCTACTGCTGCTCAGTTCCTCCCGACGCGAGGGAGTTCGCTCAGCGCTACCAGTACTACGAGGACTTCTAGGCGTTCGTCTCCCAGTCGACGTCCCTGTGGCGCCCTGCTCAGCTTCAGAGAGTTTTTATCGTATTTTGTACTTCGCTTCCGTTGTATCAGACATTTTTGTCATTAATGTAATAAATAACATTCGTACTCGATTTATTATATCTTTTTACGTGATATGTGCTGTGATATACTGTTCATTCTGTTGTATATACGTTTGATTTGATCCTGGCACGTATATGATTGCATGGTTTATGTCCTTTTATAAACCGGGTGTTACAAGCGGGCACTGACGTGCGGGCCCAGGAGCGCAGCGCCTGAGGCGAGCGCGCGGGACGCGGCACTGGCGCGGCTGAGCGGGTAAGGCACGGCTGACGTGTGGGGGCCGGTTGTCAGCGGGAGGGAGGCGCGCGCGGTGCGGGAGGACGCGGCCTGAGAGCGGGAAAGGGAAAGAGTGGGAGTGGGCTGGGCCGCCGGGGTGGAACTTGGCCGAAGTGGAGGGCTGGGCTGCGGGAAAACAGAGGGGAGAGGAGGTTTGGGCCGGACTGGTTAGCTGCTGGGCTGGGTCTGTTTCTTCTCCTTTTCTTTTTCAAAACCGCTCAAACTAATTGAATTCAAATTCAAATTTGAATTCAAAACCTACCACTCAACCATATAAAACTCATGCACCAGCATGAATGCACAACCAAGTATGCCCTAAAGTAAATTTTAATTACTTTATGAAGCAAAAATAAATTATAAATGCAAGGCTAAGCAATTAAATCCTAGAAAATTAAATAAGGCCAATTAAATTTATTATTAAAGCTGAAAATTAAATTAGGGTGTTACAAATCCAAGGTATAAAATCGCGGGCTAAGACGTTTAGCGGAAGCCCTTCCAAAAAGCTAAGAGAGCTATAGCGAAAGTTATAGCGGAGCTATCCATTTAGCGGTTTGCAAAAAAATATGCATAATGTGGCCAATAACATCAGTAATGCAACCAATTTCAGCAAATTTTTCATAGCCATACGTCCATAATACATATAAAATTAGAAGCATCATTGGTCTAACATTCTAAAATAGACTCAACACGTCTCTTAACTGCCTAACTGTGCCCGTGATGCTTTGTCTATGGTCCACCCTAGTTATATTGATTCTTTATTTCTTTTGGCTACATCTTTAGCGGAAGTAGCGGACATTTATTATCACTAAATCCTATAAAAAACCCCTATAGCAGATATAGCGGACAAATATTGTATAGCGTAGCGGGAGATCTCTTAAAAAGCTAATAGCGGACAATAGCGAGCTATTAGCGGGCTATTTTGTACCTTGTACAAATCCTACCCCCTTACAGGAATCTCGTCCCGAGATTCTGGGCTAGCTAGCAAAGAGAAGCAAGGATGGGATTAAGTTCTACTCACTCCTGAGTCGGATTTTCATACCCGCATGTCTTGCGTTGGAAGTATGTTGAACCTCATGCTCAATTTGCTCTCCTGACGAGGTCTGGACCTTTACCATTCTTTTGGTAGGCTGCATCACAAGTTTGTTTCGATCTGACCAATTTTGACCAAGAATGATGTCGATTCCTGTTGACTCCATCACAATAAGGTCCTCAGGGAAGGTTGCCTTGCCTATCCTCATGCTGACTCGAGGGCATATGTAACTGGAGATCTGTTCTTTTTCTGATGATTTGACGACCATTCTCTTCCTCATGGGAAGCTTCAATATCTCATGCTTAGCAGCAAACTGTGTGCTGATGAATTAATGTGTAGCACGAGGGTCTATCAACACTGAGGCTGGAATTGAGTTGACTAGAAGCATACCAAGAATGACTGGACTATTATCCCGAATGGTTTCTGCTGACACATGGTGAACTCTACCCTGGAGGTACTCTTTTGGTCCCTTCTTGGATTGCTCAAGCTTTGTACGATCACTGCACACTGGTTTCACCTGCTGCTGAGCCTGATCATTCTGAGCATCTTGCTTGGAGCAGTTCCCGGAAATAAGGTCGGTCTCGTCACCACTGGTACGTGGGATTGGTGAAGGGTCCTGGACTGGTGCTACCGGTGACAGGCGCTTCTGTGGACAACTTTTGGCATAATGACCTTTTTGTCCGCATTTGTAGCACTTGCAGTGGAGGTGAATGGCACTACTTGGTTGACCTCCCTGTGAACTTAACATCCCATCTTGCATTATTTCTGGTGCTTCCTTTTTGGACTCCTTGCGACCGCGTGGCTGAATCACATTCATAGTGTTAGTCAACCCATCAACATAATCATAGAGTGCTTGGTTCTTGACCTGTGTATCTCTAGAGCACTCAGAATCCTTTCTCTTCTGGATGGTCTGTAGCTCATCGACCGATGGACAGTCAAGGAAAAGGGAATCCTCTGCTAGCTGCTCTTGATGAGACCCCTTTCTCTTTGTACCGGAGAACAACATCTGGTTCCTCCTAGTTGTGGCTTCATCTTCAGTCAGCCGAATTTGACGACAAGGGAAACCGTAGAATTGGCAACACGAACAAGCTTTCTCACAATTCTTCGGGTGGTATGTTGTTTGCGAGGACTGATCTTGTACCGTTATCGGCTGCTTCACGGAAACTGTTGCATGAACACTATCATCCATTGCACGGTCTCCAAGGTCTTTTTGTTCCGCTGCCATCTGAGCCGGGGTAAAGAGGAAACATAAATTGGTAAGGTCAAGGAAGAGAGAAAACCCCACTATCTAAGGTTCTATCTTATTTATACAATACTGCCCATGCATCACTGCTGCTAACTCCGAATAGATGTCACATAAACCCGAAAAAGAGAACTATAGAATAACTCTTCTGCCTCCTCTGAGAGATTCTCAAATTCTCCTATACTATCTGTAGGCCGGGGTGTCACATCCCTACCCCTTTATAGAAACCGACGTCCTCGTCGGTGAATCCCTGGACATCACATCCTCTTCGCGCTATCCTTCTTCTCAACAAGCATTACAGGAGAAGCCCAAGGCATGATAAGGTAGAGAGGATAGAGTGGACGGTTTTACCCCCAACGATCTAACTCGTTTTATTAATTAATTAACTTTAACTTAAGACTGATTTTCATTAAACAAATTTTAACTACTGAGCTATGCAATCA
Organism: Panicum virgatum; assembly: GCF_016808335.1. Taxonomy (NCBI): domain Eukaryota; kingdom Viridiplantae; phylum Streptophyta; class Magnoliopsida; order Poales; family Poaceae; genus Panicum; species Panicum virgatum. The sequence goes on along the minus strand of NC_053149.1, from coordinate 42,586,943 downwards.
TCCAAAAATCCAAATCAAACATTTGCATAATAATAAGCATACAATTTCACGAATTAGCCGAGTTTAACACACGACTCGACTAACACAACGCGTCGCAGAACGTGCTATCGTATTATTATAAAGGGGTCATCTAGCTTATACCTATGATGGTCAGTCGACTTACTTCAGGCCAGAATCTACGGAAACTATTCTATAAAGAGAAATCAAGGCAAGACGAGTAAAAATCTTAGAATTCAAGGTGTATAATAGCAAAATAGTTTCAGCAGACAAGACTTAGAGAGAAGAAGACTTAAAACTCGACCAGTTCTATCTAGGCTTTCATCCTACAGTCGATATTGCTCTGATACCACTCTGTAACACCCGGTTTATAAAAGGACATAAACCGAGCAATCATATACGTGCCAGTATCAAGTCACACGTATATACAACAGAATGAACAGTATATCACAGCGCATATCACGTAAAAAGATATAATAAAGCGAATACGAATGTTATTTATTACATTAATGACAAAAGTTTGGTACAGAGTATGCGGAAGCATAAAACATAAACGAAGCCTCTCGGAAGATGAGCTGGGCGCCACAGGGACGTCGACTGGGAGACGAACGCCTAGAAGTCCTCATAGTCCTGGTAGTGCTGAGTGAACTCCCTCGCGTCGGCAGGAACTGAGCAGCAATAGAGTATCCCCAAGAGGAAAAAGAGTAGAGTAGGCAAGAGTGAGTACACAACTTGTACTCAACAAGTATAACACAAACTATGAGGCTCTAAGGTTGGCTGACTGACTGCATTAGCTTTTAAGTCTTGGCAAAATTTTATTAAAGCTAATTACTACAAGTTGATGAATTACCATAAACCCAGTTACATAATGATTAATCAAAATTAATTATGAACTACTGAGAACCATACTAAACCAAGCCACCCGGGGAAATCTGCCTCGTCAAAGGAAGATAACCCCACTAATCAAAAGGAGGATCTGGGCCGCTCATGACCGTGAGCACGGCTAGTATACCAGTTTTACACTCTGCAGAGGTTGCAAATCTTTACCCACAAGTCGTGAGCTACGCTAGTTGTTCATCACACTTCCTTAGGTGAGATGGCTAGCAAACTCACTACGAGGCCTTTACAAAGAATCTCGTTGGTAACGAATAACCGCGAGGGGTGGATCGGCGACTATGGAGCAGGTCTAGTGGGCGTCAAGAATACCACAGACGAGGCCACTCAGTACGAGGGCCATAGAAGCTTACCACCCTTGCCCCGCAGGTAAGTTACTCCAAACCAAAAAGACCTAATTATTACGCCAAGACCGTCCCATTCCAGTCTTGTGGTAGCGCTGTTGTCCCAGGTTGTCGCTCTATGAACCGGTCCTTATGGAGAGTGGCCAACCAAGCACTAAGCACCGTGTTGGCCCCCTAAACCATGTTTCTAACAAAAACCAATTTTAACGAGACGTGAGCCCCTCAAACGGACCACTCTCAGAATTAAGTTGCATAAACCATTAATCAAATTAATTAAAAAGGACCAAGTGTGTTATATCGTGGCACCTAGCACAACTAACCAAAATGCAACCCAAGGGATATATAAAGGACATAAAGTGGCTAGGAAAGTCCTTATAGGCATACAGTATTAAAATACAGTATGAAAATGCATTTAAAGTGATAGGTGGTGTTCATGTTATACTTGCCTTCCTCAAACTGCTCCTGCTGCTGCTCAAACTGCTCAGAAGATGGCTGCTACTCCGGGTACTGGTAATGGGGCTCCTCAGATGGATCAACGTCTACTCACGAACACATGGCCAAAAACAATACACAACATAAACATACAAGCAAACAAGTGCAAACACTAAGAAACAGTACAACAATACATAAAAACAGCAAACAAAACTAGGCTAGAACTATCCTACGCGTTACAACGATCGCGTGGACATAAAGAACACCTAAAACGGAGTTAAAACGGAGAAGTTACAGCCAAAACAGGTTTCAGGGGCTTATCTGCGATAAACTGGAAAGTTACAGGGGGGGTTCGGGTAAAAACTAGGGACTAAAACACAATTAACCTATAGATCCAGGGGCTAACACGGAAAACTGCACGTCCAGGGACGGCGGGTTCAAAATATGAAAAGCTCAGGGGTCTAAGCGCTTAAAACTGGGCCTGGTTGGAAATATTTTTACACAGTCATGGACTGCGGGTTGATATTAGGAAAGGAGGGGGTCTCTTTAGCAAAATTGCCAGGCGCTGACCGGTAACCTCTCTGTTGACTCGGGTGGAAACGATCCTGGACCGTCGATCTGGGATCGGATGGATCAGACGTTTTGGGGGCGTGGGCGGCGGCGGGAGCACTGGCGCGCGGCGGTGCACGGCGGCGGGGTCGCCGGACTTCACCAAAACGGCGACTCCGTACTTGCCTTCGAGCGGGATTTGATCAGGAAGCGAGAGCGTGGCACACTAAACCGATCTAGGGGCTTGGCGCAGGGCCACGGCACGGCGGAGGCCCGGTGCGGCGGCGAGGCGGGTCGGCCTACGCCGGTGAGCCATCGCGCGCGGTGCAGGGGAAAACTAAGGGGTATTTGGGCACGGGAGGGTTCGTTACCGCGGCGCGAAGGTCTGGGGATGCGTAGAGGAGGGAGAGCGGTGGTGCAGGGGTGGATCCGCGGCAGCACGGCGTAGCGGCATGTCCCGAGCTCGGCCACGGCGGCGACGCCCGGGGAACGACCGTGCAGGACCCCCCTGGCGCTTGAATCCGGCGCAGCTCGACGCGTGGTCGCCCTGCGAAGCGAGAACGCGGGTCAGAGGGGTGAGTTGCGCCGATGGCGCAGAGTTCAGTGAGCTCACCGTGTTCAAGCGGAGCTCCATGGCGAGGGCGATGCTGGGCTAGGGTTTGCGGGAAAAAGGAGTGGGGATAGGGTTCACGGGAGGTCGCGGATCCTATTTATAGGGCGGCTGCGGCCTAGGCGTGAGTGCCCGGGAAGGAAGGCGCGGCGGAAACACGGCGAGATTCCCGGCCGGGCGTTGCTCTGCTCGGCGGGGATGAAGGCCCGACAGGTGGGCCAGGGCTGTCAGCGAGGGGGGGCGACGACGCGGCGTGTGGGAGCAAGCGAGCTGGGCTGGAGCGGAAACGGTCGCTGGGCTGCGGAAGGGCGCTGCGGGACTGGGCCGGGGAAGCGAAGCAAGCCTAGCGGAGCGCGGGCGAGCGGGCCGAGCTGGGTGACGCGGGCGAGCGCGCTGTCGCGGCAGCGGGCACTGACGTGCGGGCCCAGGAGCGCAACGGCTGAGGCGAGCGCGCGGGACGCGGCACTGGCGCGGCTGAGCGGGTAAGGCACGGCTGACGTGTGGGGGCCGGTTGTCAGCGGGAGGGAGGCGCGCGCGGTGCGGGAGGACGCGGCCTGAGAGCGGGAAAGGGAAGGAGTGGGAGTGGGCTGGGCCGCCGGGGTGGAACTGGGCCGAAGTGGAGGGCTGGGCTGCGGGAAAAGAGAGGGGAGAGGAGGTTTGGGCCGGACTGGTTAGCTGCTGGGCTGGGTCTGTTTCTTCTCCTTTTCTTTTTCAAAACCGCTCAAACTAATTGAATTCAAATTTGAATTTGAATTCAAAACCTACCACTCAACCATATAAAACTCATGCACCAGCATGAATGCACAATCAAGTTTGCCCTAAAGTAAATTTTAATTACTTTATGAAGCAAAAATAAATTATAAATGCAAGGCTAAGCAATTAAATCCTAGAAAATTAAATAAGGCCAATTAAATTTATTATTAAAGCTGAAAATTAAATTAGGGTGTTACAAGCAGTTAGGGGGCATTATGGAGAATTCATACCGAATAGTAGGTGAGCCGTTGGCTATAAATACCCGTGTAACTGTAGGTGTTGGGACATTGAATACTGAGAGTTATTGCTCGTGCTTTGATTTTCGTGCCACTGTCTTTGGCACTACTCTCTCTGGAAGCTTTGCCCTCCAAGACTTGAGCTGTTGTGATACGCCTTCGCTCCAAACAGTAACCTACACCAAAAGCGGAACAAAAGCGGTAGATGAATCGATCGATGGTCACTGTTTCATGCGGTGGTGTCTAGTATGACGGTTTTAATTGGAAGTTTGGTTTTGACTCATTGGTGTCTTAGCACAGCTTGTCGCGCACAATGGTCATCGAGGCCTGCAACAAAGAGCATGCCAATTCGGCCTACACCGAGGCCTATTGCTGGACTGTTGCCTGTGGGACTAGAGTGTACGATATTGCGTATGAAAAAAGAGAGATCCCTGGAAATTGGGGGCCCTGTTCCATCGCACAGGCCAGCCTGGTCATGTTATCCGGTCGAGGCGGGTTAATCACGTGGTTAGACCCATAAGGACCGTACTTTGGGGTCACATGCACGGTGTTGCTCATCACTCCCTTGCGTGCCGCTGCCCGCCGCCGTGTCTCTCATATCGTTCCGTTGTCCTATCTATTCTTTTGTAACAATTTATCTTTTACATATCATAAATAAAGGCCCTTTGAATGAATGGATAACAGAGGAGTTGTGACCCCAGCAGTACTCCCTCCGTAATGGTATTAGAAGTCGTTTAGGACAACATTTAGCATACTAAGGAGTGATTAATTAGGAGTAATTTTTCCATGTTTGCCTTTAATAAATACGGTAGCGGGTGCATTGTAAACAACAATGCCGTCTCAGCCCATTGGCTAGCGCAACATGTCCTGAGACGCTGGAAGCTGGAGGTCGCCGGTTCGATTCCCCATGCTGTGTTATTTTTGCAGTTCGCTCGCAATTACACAGGGGCATTCCTGTCCAAAACCCCATCGGCCAGAACGACTTCCTTTGCGCTGTGGGCGTTGGTGGCCAGAACGACTTCTAATACCATTACGGAGGGAGTAAGTAACTATAAATTGACGGATATTAACCAGAATGGGATCAGAGGGATTGCAAATTTAAGAGTGGTAGTTAAGGAAAATGAAATTTCAATGGTAATTAAGGAACTTATATAAATTTTAGTGGCATTAAGGGAATTCTCAGTTTTATAAGATACAGGAAGGCTGTGTTGCTGATAAAACTAACTAGTGAGACAGTTCAATATGCTCGATAGTTGTATGCGTAGCAGCTAGTTGCGATCAGGGTTCACCAAACCGTCGGTAACCGGTCCGGTTTGACCGGTTACTGGTCAAACCGGTCCGGACCGGTTCCGGTTTGGTCCGGTATGAAACCAGTCCAAATTCAAAATTTAAATTTGAATTCTAAAAAATGAAAAATTCCCAAAAAATCCTAAAAATACTTCAAGGTGCGACGAATCTAATGGTGTCAAATTTTCTTCAAAATTTGTTCATTTAGTATAGTTTGCGGGGATTTGAAGTTAAATAAAAAAACATGCATACAAAAGTATACAAATACAATGTAAAAGTAGTACAAAAGAGGGTTGGAGGGTTCATTTAGACTAAAATATGTTATACAAATATTTATTTAGTATACTTTGCGGGCATTTGAATTTAAACCAAAAAAAGAAAAAAAATTGAATTTGACCGGTTACCGGTCAAACCGACCGGTTACCAATCAAACCGGCCAGTATACCGGTACGAACCGGTTGAACTACGCCATTTGAATTCAAATTTGAATTTGACCGGTTTCTACCGGTAACCGGTCAAACCGGTCCGGTAAACCGGAACCGGAGGCCGGCGGTTACCGCTAACCGGTCGGATATTTTAACCCTGGTTGCGATACGATGATGATGCAGTCCAAGAAAACAAAATAAAATAAAAAAAAGTTGCTCCCTCCTTGTTGAGAATGGCCAACAATGTTGCCGGTGATCAAAATACATTTCATAGTGACATAATGAGACCACTATAAAACATCACAAAAGATTATTAAATCATCCATTGCAAGCAGTGGCAGAAGCATCCTCAGATAGATGTCCAACTAGGAGGGTCTAGAGCATCCGGCCTCACTAAGATCCACCCCTGATTGCAGATGACCACCGCAGCTCATACACTCCACGGCACCGCCTTGATAGTTGGATTCTTCATGGTCCTCAGAAACTGTTATAGCAATACAACGAAACAACATAAATACTTAGTGAAGTACCCAAGTTTGATGGAGATGTAAAGGAATCCTTTCAGAAAAAAAAGTATTTGTAGTTCCGTTGTGCCATACTCCCTCAATTCCGAACTATAAGACATTTTGGCTTTTCTAGATACATTACTTTTAATATGTATCTAGACATAGTGCATATCTAAGTGCATAAGAAACCTATGTATATGGCACAGACAAAATTATCTTATAATTTGGAATGGAGGGAGTATTTAACATGGTGTCCTTGCCACTATACATACATAAACAAAAATATCTTATAATTTGGAATGGAGGAAGTATTTAACATGGTGTCCTTACCACTATACATACATAAATAATTCAATTCAATTGGGAAACACAATCTCAGCTACTGTAGATTTTAATAAGGACAACATAATCCCTTCGGGGCTTGACCGCTTCTGTAGTCAGCAGTAGACAGCCAAAATAATTTAGTTTGTTAGAATTGCACTCACAATCTTGATATATGTTCACTTCCTCATTGACAACTGAAATCAGTGGGTACAAGGGAAAATATTATGACACACATAACCCACTGATACACACATATCCATATCCATCTGTCCACTACTTTGAATATTAGTTGTTCAACAATTTGAAACATTACTAATTGAAAAGTGTAAAATAAATGATAGTGTATGTTCACTATTATATTTCAAACACCTAATGGTCCCATCATTTGTAATATTACTAGCAGATTAGTACAAATAATAAGATTATAGTTCGATTCCAGGCATAGGCAGTTCTAGGAAAAGTTACTCAACACATGCATGCAATGCAGGCATAAACAAAACCATATATGTGACCGAGAAGCCAAATCAAATGTACTAAATACAAGAACAAGCAGATTGCAAAAGCATTTGATAAGCACATGTCAGGGCAGCAATGGCTAGCTATTGGCTAGTGGATAAAAAAACTAATAATCATGAGTATAAAAGTTCACAAGGGTAGACATTTAGTTTGAAAATATTACACAAGTAGCCAATTAATTACCCGAGTCAGCAGATGAACTTCCTCTCAAAACTCTCAAGCAGCTGTTGTCTTCTCTTGCTAACCATTTTGGAATTAACCATGGAAATTGCATCATACGCACCTATCTCTGCCTTTTATCCACTCTTGACCTTGTTCCACCAACAGGCTATCTTGTATGACAGAGCAATTACATACACCACACATTCATATCCATTTGCCTGCAGTCGGGTTTAACCTTCGATGCATCTTGAATCAAAGTTTGGAAATAATTTTTTCAGATTCCCAACAAGGTGGTTTGCTGCACTTTGATTCATGTTTCGAATGCTATCATGGTGCACAAACCTACAAGTATTGTGAGCCCTGTCAATGCAAAGCACGACCAAACTCCAATGAGTTCCACCATCTCCCTGCTCATGCTCCTCACTATTGTTCACTGGAAACAACAATAGAATCTTCTTGCAAGTTTGTCGGAGCATGGGCCACATACGCTGGCACAAAAAAGAAATCTTCCATGGCGTGGAATTCTGATGAGAACTCAGAATGGACAAAGTGGACGACTTCATCAAAAACCCATTGTTCTCCATCAAGACTTCTTAGGCCATCCTTAGTCAAAATTACACCATAATCATTAGAAATATATCTTCCTGCCACCTGTATGGCTACTACTTCTGTTTTTACAACTATTTCTGCAAACAACATGGCTGCTGCTTCTGGTTCTACTGCCGCATGGATATCTAAGGATGGCAATGGTTTAGTTTCGGGTCCGATGTCTGCGGGTTTCGGGTTTTCCCATTTTGGGTTTGGGGGATGGTTTCTCACCCACGGCTTTCGGATTCGGGCCCCGAAATCTATCGTGTTCGGTTTCGGGTTTGGTTTTTCACCCATGGATACCCAATGGATCACGGCTTGGAATAAAAACTCATGTTTTATAGTATACCTAATAATAACTTTATTTACTTAGACTATTAAATTTATTCTAAGTTGACTTAGGAAATAATTCACTATTTATTGCCCCATAGTTATACTTGTGAATGTTATAGATATTATGTATATGTTTATAGGAATTATTTATAGCTCTTACTATGTTGCCATATAAAATGGGTTTCAGGTATCCCATCGAGTTTCGGAGATCCGCGGGTTTCGATTTTGGGGATTGATTTTCACCCAAATCGGTGTCCGAAGTGGGTTCGGATTTTAGATTCGGGTTTTGGTTTTGGGTGCCTAGACACTCCAACTGAACCAAAACCGCCTGTTGCCATCCTTATGCACATCTATGTCTCTAGAAAGACATGAAATTCTTTCCCCATCATCTTTGGGTCTAGAAATAAATGGAATCCTTGTTAGTCAAAAAGTTACATAGAAACCATTACACTGCATAATATTGAAGATGGACATCACTCACTCCGATCTAGAGAACTGCTCCCATGTTGATTCAAACTGGCCCTTGAAATTTGTCTTCTGAATTGTCAATTCAATAGCATGAGTTAGTGTTGAAAATAGCAATGCATACTGTGAGAAGATTATACTCCATCCGTCCCAAAATAAATGCAATTCTAGGATCGAGTACACAAACCAATGCTAGGTGTAAAATTACAAAAATATCATTTGTCTTTTGTGAGAGGCGGATGAGGTGTTAGTTGTCTTTTGCAAGAATCTTCCGAAAATTGTCTTGTCTTTTATGGTAGGCATGTCAAAGTTGCAACTTTTGTGGGATAAATTTTGAACTCTATAATTGCATTTATTTTGGGACGGAGGGAGTAGAAGATTAGAGAGTATGCATAAGCCATGGTTTCCATGCTTTATGGTGAAATGTGGAATACTATAGAAACTAGATATTTGTATGGTTAGGTAAGCATGAGGAAAATTCTAGAGTTTGATATTTTATAAAGAAGTGTGTAGAAGATGGACATATGACAGAACCATTTGAGCCATGGAGTCCTATAAATAGGGGTGCTCCCCTCGCCTCTTACAATACCATGGCATAGCAGGTCACAAATAGGATATGGCAAGCTTGCAATGTAGTGTAGTAGTGTCATGGTATGTTAACCACCTAAATAGTGTAAGAGTCTTTAGTAATAAGCACATCAATTAGTAATTTTTTGGGGAAAACTTATCTGTCAACGTATTTTAACAATGCTCTCAATGAAATTTTATCTGAGTTTTATCTATACTATAAAGATCCTAAACAATTGAAATTAGCATGTACCTAAAAAAATCACACACATCCCTCACGGTGTCCCCACCTGTTGGGAAGGTGGACAATAAAAGTGTGGTGACGAGGAAAAAACACTCTTTCCAAAATGTTTCCCATGGTTTGGTTCTTTTTTTCACCTTGGGTAATCTATCCACCAATTGTATTCACCCCAAAATCCCCTCCCCAATCCCCTCCTTAAACCCTGCACAACGCCAACACGACAGCGACAGCCCAAGCGGCGGCGCCACTCGCCGGCTACACCGCCTCCCATCAACTTCGCCACCGTATCCACCGCCGCTGACCGCGCACTCAACGCCTCGAACGCCACCGCCGACCGCGCGCAGTGCCTCAAGCACCGTCACCAGCCCCTCACCGTGTGACGGCCCCCCATAGCGCGCGCCTGCCCCGATCTGTGCTAGAGGGTACGACCGATCATCTATCCGATCTGATCGATCGATCGATGGGGGTTCACCTACAGCTGCTGAAGAAGCAGCACTCGTCGGCGTCGTTGGAGGGCTCGAGGGGTGGGGGTCGTCGTTGCCGATACCGCCCATGGGGTGCATGGCAGTGCATGTGGAGGGGCCCGGTGGCGGGGAGGAGGAGGAGGAGGAGAGCTTCGTGGTGCCGGTGGGCATACCTGAAGCACCCGCTGTTTGTGGCACTGCTCAAGGCGATGGAGGATGAGTACGGCTTCGAGCAGAAGGGCGCCAACACCATCCTGATGGCGTCGGCCACTTCCGCCGCCTCCAGGGCATCATCCACCACCAGAAGCACCACCACCACATCGGCGGCGGCGGCCACCATGGTCACCACAACAACCACCACCACTTCCACATCCCAGGGTGCTTCCGCGCCTGATGTGATGCCCGTGGATGGATGGATAGTAGATCAGCTCTTGCGGCCGCGCCGACGCTGCGCAGGTGGTTCTCGTCCATCATCGATCTCCAGCGGATGCATGGATCGAAGAACAATAATATATAGTACCTATTTTATTTAGGTTTTTTCTTGATTATTATTATGACATAGATGCAGGCCGTGGATCGTAGGATCGAAGGATCATGCATGGTTGGTTTGCTTGAGTTTGGACGTTTGGACATATGGATGGATCGATCATCATTAGAGTTGTTAGTTTTTCTCCAGATTTCTTATGATGATGACGACGAAAAGGAAATCAAAGAATCATTCATGTTTCAGTGCTTTATTTAGAGACTTTATATTCTGCCCTCTCTTTATTTCCCTTTCTCTTCATTTGCTTAGTTTATAGGCTGTCTCCCAACTGCATGTGATAAGAGTTGGAATTTAAGATTGGTTGTTGCCCTATTCGTTTGTTGCAGTTGGTGCGGAAGTTGTGCGGTGAGAGGGCGAGCTTGGAGCAGAAGAGGAGGTTGGCCAAGGAGATCGCTGCCGAGATTGACATCTTGCTGGAGTTCCCTGAGTACCCAGTAGAGACTCAACAAGTTGATCGCTCAACCTCACAGACCAACGGCCATAGTCGCGAGCGGAGATCCGCATTTAGCAGCTGCGAGGAGGTCGGCGATTCCGCGGGGGCGGCGTCAATCCGAGTCGCAGCAAGATGTTGGCGTGTCGCTCCGGACGCGGCGCGGATGGCAGCGCCCGGTGCAGCGGCCTTCTCAGATCGGCGGGATGGCACTGGCGCGACTGTGCGGCGTCCTTCTCTACTGTACATGACCGGCAGCATCGATCCGAGATGGCGACAACGGACACAGCGAGACCGGCGAGTGCAGGTACGACCATATCGTTGCAGGTTCTTTCTTTTCTTTTTTAACGTGTGTGTCGCACGTGCGTTGCTGCTAGTATATCAAATGTTGTTTGGAAAGCCTCCCCAAATCAATTGAATCCCAGCATGTCCACCTGTTAGATTTAATGAAATGGCTGGCAACTCGACTCCCAAGATAAATATTTTTGAGTGGGACATATGACTAACTAATCAACTAACTAATGCAATTCTTCGCCATCGGCATTTCGACATCAAGAAGACCACACTGAGGCTTCGTCTTACTTTGATCAGCATGCACAATCTTAGAATCACATAAACCATATACATTGCTCACGAGTGTTGTTCTCACCGTGGGGCCTTTGCAAAAAAAAAAAAATCACTCATGTACTTCTGAATTTTTTTTCATTTTCTCTAGTGGATCATCAAAGTATGGCATTTCTCTGGTATCATCATCAAACCTTAGAAAGAAACTCGTTGGAAATCTTTATTAGAGAGATAGAGGGGAAACAAGATAGTCACAAAGGTTTCAAGATCCGCCTTTCCATGATCTTTCTTGAAGTCCATGAACGGTGTTAATGTGATAAAAAAACTCTAGATCTAACAAAATGTCCTCCTTAAAGACTTCATTCTAAGAATAATTAGATTTGCGGACTTTAAATATGGAAATCAAATAGCATTTTGTCATTTATCTACCAGCTGTTGACAGCCAAAATTGGCATCAACCGGTCTGACCAAGCGGTCTGACCGGTCTGGTGCTGTAGCCGGTCCGGCCGGAGCCCGACCGGTCTGACCGGTGAGTCCGACCGGTCTAGGATGAGTCCGAGTCAATTAAGGATGTTTGTAGATCTAGATCTGTAATAGGGGTTTCTTGCAGGATAAGTCTATCACACCCTATAAATATAAAGGGTCACGACCGATTGAGCATACAATCCAATCAAATCTATAAAATCAATCTATCTTTATTGTTTTTTACCTTTCTTCCTCGTTACCCTACTTTTCCAATCTTTACATGCTATTCTTCTCTCGTCTCCATGGCATTTGAGGATGTCCTAGCTGGCCTGCCGAGCCTAGGGCAACCCTACACGCGCTTACCTCGACAGGATCCTTCCCGGGTGAGCGTTCGTCGGATTGTCACCTTTCTACACGGCGACCGGTCTGACCGGTCCCTCTGACCGGTCTGACAGCTCACGCAGGAGATGTTGCAAGGAGACTCTCCTCGCGCCGCGCGATCTAGCGTGTCTGTGTGTTGACCAGAAAAGGCGTCAACACAAATTGGCGACTCTGCTGGGGAAAAGAATCAGATTATCATGGCCGATTTGTCAAACCCTAGCAAGATGGTGGCACGTGATAAGCTACTTGAGGAGTATAAGAAAGAATACAACGGAGCAGTCAAAAGGTTATTCTTGTCCCGCTGTCATACAATAGAGCAAGGAGTCAAGAAGATAAAGGAGTGTCAGATCTCATCCACCATTGAAATATTAATGGAGATGCGATCCTCAGGTACTTTATCTAATGTTCTATCTAGTGTTGTCAAAGATTTGATTGATCAAACGGATAGTTCAATTCAAGCTCTTGTTGTTCAAAAGTCAGTTAATAAAAAGCCGGCTACTAATCCTTGTGAAACTCTGCCTAATGTTGCTGATCAAGATGAAATTCGGCCGTCTCAAGCCGAATTTGTCGATCTAAAATCCCCTAGAAAGAGCACAGATACTATATCGAGTACTTCTATGCTCGGGGGGCAACAAGCCAAAGATAAAAAAAGCCAGTTGTGACAAAACCGGTCTGACCAGTTGTAAGACCGGTCTAACCACCTCATTTAGGGTTTTTCAAAACAAGTCAAAACTGAGGATGGTTAAGCCCAAAAAACTAGAGATTGGTGTTTGGAAAACAGTTGAAGCCAAAGGCCATAGTACGTATCAAAAGGAAAAGCCGAAGCATATCCGTGGAGAACTTCCGGCTAGATCCAAAAGGCAAATGAATGTCAATGATGCTAGTCGGCTTAAAAATTCCAAACAAGCTAAATCTGGTCCAAAACAGAAATTCTATTATCAGAATCGGCGATGGAATACTTTTCCTACATCGATGACATTTTCATCATACAGATCACCCATGATTGTGCCATGGGGGACTTATTTCGGTATGCCTTATTCTCATGTACCATGGTTCCATAACTCATATATGTCATTTCTCGCTACATATTTGTGCCCAAATTATGTTACCTATAGGGAACCGGCGATTAGTGAACCAGCACCTACCAATAATGACCATTTTGTTCAGAAAATAGGTATGTGCAGAAAAAGAAATACAAGGTGATTAAACAAGTTTATCGTGTCAAAAAATGGATGATTAAACAAAAATTTAGATTTGACACATGTTAAAGAAAAGCCGACCGTTGAAGAAACATCGGCTAGTTCTATTGATCAAATTATCCCCAATAGCAATCTTGCATCAAATAATATGGCTGAACAACGATTAAGTTCGGCTGGGGGCAAGACAAGAAGATAGAAACCAGCAGCAAACTGACTGGTCAGATCAGTTCATGGAGCGGTCTGACTGGTCCCCAGGGTGGTCTAACCGGTTTCCAGATTGGTTTGACTGGTGCATCCAATAGATCTTTTTTTTTGGAACTATGAATCCAATAGATCTAAGAGATTCTCCACAGCTGAAATTAGAACAAGGCCGAGCTTTAAAGAGCTCTTGGTTAAATATGAGAAGGAAGGAGCTGCCTAGAAGCAGAAGAGACGGCCAAACGAAGTCAAGGACGCAAAGTCAACATCAACGTTTGGTGAGCAATCAGATTTTTGCCCATGTCAAGGTAATTGTGTTACTATGCCATATTCAGGGCTGATTGCTCCATTGTCTTGGCCACATTTCTGTTATTACACACCTTTGGACTATAATAGGATGCATATGCAATCTTATTAGATTCAATATCCTTCTATGTATCCAAGTTGTGTATCGCCTAGACCGATTGTTACTATCAACAATCTGGTCAAAAGAGATCTTTATTGCAGCAAGGAGGGTGAGAAGAGCCCAAAGCTAGATTCAAAATATTTACAGCCGAGGTGGTGTCCCTCAGGCTCATCTCACACCCAAAAGAGAAGGCTGCAACGTATGCGCAAGCAAGAATTGATGGAGCAACAAGTGGAGGTCAAGCCAACCAAATTAGTAATCACGAAGAAAGTTTGGAGGCCGAAGCAGATTGTTTCATCATTAACTTTAAGAAAAGCAAGTCATGGCTGATAAAATTTTATCGTCCTTAGTATCATTGTTAGTGCAAAAAATGGCCGATGCATTGTTAATCATCACCCTTAGACAATTTTGGTTCAGATGATTGGTTTTTGGCACGCAAGCTTTGCCAAAAAAAAATAGGGGGCATATGTTAACAGCCAAAATTGGCATCAACCGGTCTGACCGGTCTGACCAAGTGGCCTGAACGGTCTGGTGCTGTAGCCTGTTCGGCAGGAACCTGACCGGTCTGACCGGTGGGTCCGACCAGTCTGGCCAGTCTAGGAGGAGCCCGAGTCAATTGAGGATCTTTGTAGATCTAGATCTGTAATAGGGATTCCTTGCGGGATAAGTCCATCCCACCCAATAAATATAAAGGGTCACGTCCGATTGAGCATACACCCCAATCGAATCTGCAAAATCAATCTATCTTTATAATTTTTACCTTTCTTCCTCGTTATCCTACTTTTCCAACTTCGACATGCTATTCTTCTCTCGTCTCCATCGCGTTTGAGGACGTCCTAGCTGGCCTGCCGAGCTAAGGGCAACCCTATGCGTGCTTGCCCCGATGGGGTCCCTCCTGGGTGAGCATTCATCGGATCATCACCGTTCTTCACGGCGACCGGTCTGACCGGTCCCTCTGACCGGTCTGACCGCTCCATGCAGGAGACGTTGCAAGGAGCCTCTCCTCACGCCGCGTGATCTCGCACATTCGTGTGTTGACCAGAAAAGACGTCAACACCAGCATGATAAATTTAACCGAATTTATGCAATTTATAGTGATAAATCTTGTACATACTGCATGAGGATGTGAATTCCTTGAACGCAAAGCGCCTATGACACATTCAATAATACACTAATAGGTGTTGAAGGAACTCTAATCAACAAATTGAATAAAAAATAGATTGATGAATTAAATAATTTACCAGCATAAGTCAAACCATTTGATTATGATTGTGCCCAGCTAAGGGGATGTTTAGATCCAGGGACTAATTTTTAGTCTGAGTCACATTGGATGCCAATTTAGGGGAGTGAACATAAGCTAACTACAAACTAATTGCATTAATAGAGACTAATTCACGAGATAAATCTATTAATCCTAATTAATTCATCATTAGCATATGTTTACTATGGGCAAACATACTGTTGACACCAAATTTTGACACGTGTCAAGATTGAGTGTTGCAAAGTAGAAAAGGTTCTGTTTGGGCAGGAACGGTGGATTTGGCAAACTGATGGTGCATCGCCGATGGGAGATTCTATTGACCGGTGGATGGATGAAGTCGACCAAATATTTTGTTTAGGGGTAGTTTTTATTTTTATGTCAAGATTGTGTTTTGTCGTGATCGGCTAGAACTCTGTTACCGTGGGGTATAAATATGTGCCCCAGTTATTGTAGAAGATTGATACACATTCAACAAACACAACAATACTTTTCCTGCAATTTACTTTTCTGTCGGCGGCTTCGCTATTTTCTTTTTTGCGAGTTCTTTCGAACCAATCAAGGATGCTTCACATTCGAGCCACTTGGTTTGATGGTAAGTGTTTGTTTACCGAGTAAATCTGAGCTTTAGCTTCCGGGTGCATTGCTGTTGCTTTGTTCAGATCTATTCAAAAGTTACAGAATTTATCTAAGCTTTGATCTCGTGCGCATCGCTGTTTTCTCATTTAGATCTATTCACAATTTATCCGTCTCATAACCTGTTTAATCGGCCGTTAGTTCGCTTGTTGTCACGTTAAATCTTGTAGAGCCGATTAGATTCGTTGTTAGCTTAGCTTTGCTGAGATCCATACATTCGTGGGTCTGTGCATTGTCACTTGGCACGTGTCGGTTTTAGATCTAGCCGTCTGTTGCATACCAATATTGGCAGCTTCTTGCCGATTTCCTTTAGATCGCTTTTAATACACATTTATCCTGTTCGATCTGTTGTCGTTTTCTATATCGGCGGAGCCTTGCCGATACACCGCGTGAGAGTTATTCGGAAATCCAGCTGATACGCTCTCGAATTTGACGGTTTGTTGATTCCTTGTCAATTTACAGATCAAATTGAATGGCACGCCTTGGTTTGAATCTAGTGCAGTCCGAGCTTGGTGTACGGTGCTCTTGGGCTTGGTGTGTGATCGTTTCGTGTCAACACATCTTTTGGCACGCCCGGTGGGACAAAAAGAATCAACATGTCCAATGTCAAGGAAGATAATTACATCCCGGTGGACAAGGAGAAACTGAAGAATGCATAGAAGGCGGAGCTCAAGAGGTCTACAGATGCTTATGAACAAGAATGCCTCAAGTCCTTCAGTGCAACCAGGGCTGGAGAGGTGATCAAGAAGTTCAATTTTCCTACCCTCCAACCTTTGACTGTGACACAGAGTGAGAACAAAATGCTAGATGCGGTACATCAAGCAGTTGGCATTCTTTTGTCAGCCATGCTCCCATTATGACTAATTCTGTTCATAATGTTGTGGTCAAGACACTACAAGAAGGGGGATTACAAGGTTATGTGGGACCAGCCTATAAGCAGGGTAGTCAGATGATTTTTCGCCCCTACCGGATCGGCTACTGCAGTGCCTCCAGTTCAACAGAGTCAGACAGAGGGAAACATTGGAGTTTCACAGCCGAACAGTTCAACAGTGCCGCCTCAGTTCATCTTGGTGTTTACAAACTCTACACCAATGGCCACGCATGCGCAGGGAGGTTTCATGACAGGAAATCTTGTAGGATGGGACCCTGCTTTTGGTCTTGGTATGCCTCCAGAATTCTTTATTCCACCTACAGTGGGGCAAGCAAGCTCGTTGGATTCACAGCCGTCGGATCAGCAATTAAGCACGTCGGCTCCACAGCCGACTCAACCACAAGATAACACATCGGCTTCACAGCCAATGGTGCCAAATTCATCAGCACCACAGCCAACAGGTCCAACTAACGTGTCGGCTTTTGGGCCGACACCTCATCAGCAAAGTTTGGCGATGCTGATACAACCAAAGTCTCCTACAGAGGTCCTCGTGTCAAGATTCCCTCATAGTAATGGAGTCACCTGGGTGTTCCATGACCCAGCAGCTGGTATTGTTCGTCATGTGAATGTGCCATACATATATCCTGTGGCACAGCAGCAAGTTAACCAGGGGTCAGCGCAGGTGAAGACCAACAATGAGATGGTTTTGTATCAGCAACCATCTAACCAGATCACTCAGCATGTTGTGCAGCCGGCATTAGCTCTTTGGCCGATGGCTCCGGCCAGTCCACAACCCGCATCGGCCGCTTTGCCGATGGCTTCGCCACCGTCACAGCCAGCATCAGCAGCTGGTCAATAGGCCGACTGGACATCCAAGATTGCTGAGGTGATCAGAGACCAGTTTGGATTAAGGCCAAAGCAACAGACGCTCATGTACAAGACTCCTTATCCATCTGCATACGATTAGATCCCACTGCCCCACAAGTACAAGCTACCAGATTTCACTAAGTTTTCTGGGCAAGGGGAAGTCTCCACAATCAAGCACGTCAACAGATTCATCATGCAATGTGGAGAAGCAACACATAATGATGCGCTGAAGGTGCGTTTATTTTCTATGTCTCTCTCAGGATCGGCCTTTACGTGGTTTACCACACTGCCAGCCAATTCTATATTGTATTGGGCCGGTCTGGAGAAACAGTTCCATCAGCTCTTCTACTCTGGCGTATGTGAGATGAAGCTGGTAGATTTGACCAGTCTGAGACAGAGAAATGATGAATCGGTTGCTACCTTCATTCAGAGGTTTAGATATGTCAAGAATCGGTGCTACAGCTCAGTTCTGTCTGATTAGCAGCTTGCGGAAGTTGCTTTCCAAGGACTCTTGCCATAATCAAGGAAAAGTATGCTTCCAAAGAGTTTGACAACATCAGTCAGATGGCTCACAGGATGACAGGAGAGATCAGATCCTATGAGTAGCTGAGGAGTAACTTTCAGAACAAAGTTAACTTTGCCGATCGCTTAGATTCTTCTGATTCTGATGATGATCAGATGGTGGGATCGACTAAATGGGTCCATAATAATAAGAAGCCAATCTCATGCCCGTTTGGCAATAAGGAACCTGAGAAGTTTGGGTTCGACATTACAAAAGCTGACAAGATCTTTGATCTATTGCTGTCAGAGGGACAGATCAAGTTGAAGCCATATCACAAGATCCCCACAAATCAAGAGTTGAAGAACATAAAGTACTGCAAGTGGCACAATGCAACATCTCACAACACAAACGAGTGCAAAGTGTTCCGTCAGCAGATTCAATCGGCTATCGAGCAGGGTAGGCCTAAGTTTGAGGCACCCAAGAAGCCGATGAAGATAGATGGGCACCCATTTCCTACTAACATGGTAGATGTTGGAGGAAAGAAGAATGTGTTACAAACAAAGGTGCTTACATCGCAATCGGCCAAAGAATATGGAGCTGTTGACCCTAAAGCCCAGGTATCGGCTGATGAAGTCAAAGGCAAGAAACAGCAAGAAAAAGCTGAGGGCTCAGCGGTGCCAAAGAAGAAGGTCACTTCCCAGATGCTGCTGAACAAGTTCCAGCGTGACCAAGAAAGACGACAGTACATGGAAGAAACTGCGCGACGCAACGAGGGGCATTGGGGGTATCCTTTCTTTGTGTACTGTTAAGAGGGCAGGTTGACTCTGCCGACAGTAGATAGCTGTCCTGAGTGCAACGGTTTCTACCATGATGACAAATCATACAAGAAGCCACGTGTCGACCAGAGGCCTCGAGGGCCAATCATCATGGTAAGGGGTGATGACAGACGCACTCCTGTACACGATCGGTTGGGGGCAGGATCTCAGTGAATGATCGGCTAGGGGCAGGACCATGCTACGTGATCCTGCGGGAGGAAGGATTTCTACAGATGAGCGATTAGAGCAGATGGCCAACGATGGAGTTCCAGATGATCAACCGATGCACAGGGATCCAGAGAGAGAGCCAGTTCATGATAATATTGATCGGCCCCAGTGGTGTCCAGCAGGCCTGACCAGATCACAGAAGAGGCGAGTTCAAAGGCTTTGTCAGACAGAGTTGCTGGAGGAAGAAAGAAAGGAAACTCTCAAGAAAAAGGGAGTCAAGTCAGAAGTTTGGCGTGTCAAGCCAAGGGCTGATGATCGAAAAGATCCTGGGTCATCGGCTGCACTTTTTAATATGGTTGTCATGCTACCTCCGATCCAAGCAGTCGGTTTCTCAGATAGTGTTTAATGGATCAATTCCTCGATGATGATGGTAAACTGGGGCACGGGTTCACGTTGGCCGATGCACTAGAAGAAGTAGACAGTGGTGATGGTGATAGGCCAAGGCCGATGTTTATTAGTGCCAAGTTAGATCCTGAGTACAAACATGAGTTGGTAAATTATTAAAAAGAATATAAGGATTGTTTTTCTTGGGAGTATTATGAGATGCCTGACTTGGATCGATCTATTGTTGAGCATCGGTTGGCTATAAAGCCTGGGTATCAGCCATTTCAGCAAAGTGCAAGATGGTGCAATCCTAAAGTCTTGCCAGATATAAAGGCCTAAATCACAAGGTTAATAGAGACAAAGTTCATCCGGCAATGCAGATATGCTGAATGGATACCTAATGTAGTCCCTGTGTACAAGAAGAATGGGAAGCTGCGTGTGTGCATTGATTTCAGGAATCTCAACAAAGCTATGCCGATGGATGGTTACCCGATACCTGTTGCTGATATGCTGGTAGATGCTGCTGCAGGACATAAAGTTATTAGTTTTATGGATGGTAATGCTGGATACAATCATATATTTATGGCAGAGGAGGACATCCTAAAACTGCATTCAGATGCCACGGGCATGTTGGTTTGTTCGAATGGATTGTCATGACCTTTGGGTTAAAAAAATGCTGGAGCTACATATCAAAGGGCTATGAATTATATTTTCCATGAGATCATTCGCAAGATTGTGGATATTTATATTGATGATGTTGTGGTAAAATCCAGAGGGCATCGAGAACATTTAGCCGACTTGCGCAAAGCTTTAGAGTGCACTAGAAAACATGGGTTGAAAATAAATCCCAACAAATGTGCATTTGACGTGTCGGCTGGTCAGTTTCTGGGATCTGTGGTTCATGAAAGAGGAATTGAAATCAGCCAGAAGACTATTGCGGCAATTAACAAGGTAGTGGCTCCAGAGACAAAAGTTGAACTTCAATCATTGATCGGCAAGATTAATTTTATCCGGAGATTTATTTCTAATTTATCCGATAAAATACAGCCGTTCAGTTCATTATTGAAGTTGAAGGCCGATCAGAAATTTGTATGGGGAGAAGCACAGCAAAACGCATTGGAAGAAATCAAGCAATATTTGATATCGCCTCCTGTGTTGGTTCCGCCTCAAAAACACAAGCCGTTTAAACTATATTTATCGGCTGATGAACGTGCTATCGGATCGGCCCTTATTCAAGAGTTGGAGGCAAAAGAACGTGTGACATATTTTGTCAGCAGAAGGCTTCTGGTTGCTGAAACAAGGTATTCTCCTGTTGAGAGGTTATGTCTTTGTTTATATTTTTCTTGTACTAAGCTTTGACATTATTTATTATCGACTGAGTGTGTTGTGGTAAGCAAAGATGATGTGATTAAATACATGCTCTCATTGTCGATTTTAAATGGGTGAATTGGAAAGTGGATTTTTGGCATTGTCTGAGTTTGATCTAAAATACGAATCGGCTAAAGCGGTTAAGGGACAAGTCAAGGCCGATTTCATTGTTCAGCATTGTGGGCCAGAATTGGGGATTGTTGATCTCGTTTCATGAACATTGTTTTTTGATGGTTCATCATGTGGAGCTGGATCTGGTATTGGCATAGTCTTGGTATAGCCTCGGGGGGCAACTTTTGAGTTATCTTTTCCGATAGAAGCAACTGCTACTAACAATCAAACTGAGTACCAAGCTTTGCTTAAAGAAATTCGGCTGCTACGAGAGATTAGAGCCGATGCAGTATAAATATTTGGGGATTCCATGTTAGTAGTTAACTAGTTAATCGGCATATATGAATGCAAAGATGATGTCCTACGGGTTTATCATGACAAGTGTTGCCGATTGCTGAAGGAATTTAAGAAAGTGACGCAAATCGGTTGGCGCAACATGCTTCTGGTTACCGACCGATGGAAGGTGTAATGGCTCTAGAATTACCTATTGATGATTGGAGGAAGGAAATTGTTCATTATTTGGAAAATCCTTCTAAGAAAGTAAGCCGACGGATCAGATTTCAGGCAACTAAATATGTGTTACTTGAAGGGAAATTATATTATTGGACGGTTGATGGGGTTTTGCTCAGATGCCTTGATAAAGAATAAGCAAAAGTTTTAATGGGAGAAATATAGGAGGGTGTTTGTGGATCTCATCAATCGGCATATAAGATGAAGTGGGTCATTAGAAGAAATGGATATTTTTGGCTGACGATGTTGGAAGATTGTTTTACATATTATAAAAGTTGCCAGGAATGTCAGAAATTTGGCAACGTGCAAAGGGCACCGGCATCGCCTATGAATCCCATTATTAAGTCGTGGCCATTTAGAGGATGGGGAATTGATTAAATTGGTCAGATTTATCCACCGTCCAGCAAGAATCACAAATTCATATTGGTGGCAATGGATTATTTCACCAAATGAGTTAAAACAATTCCTCTGAAGAATGTGATATCTTGAGAGATGGTTGAGTTTGTAAAGGAACATATTATTTATTGGTTTGGTATTCCATAGACCATTACGACCGATCAAGGTAGTATTTTATTTCTGAGGAATTTGCCACGATAATGGGGATCAAGTTGTTGAATTCTTCTCCATATTATGCCCAAGCCAATGGCCAAGCAGAAGCGTCCAACAAAGGGATCATTAAGTTGATTAAAAGAAAGGTTGACGAACAACCTAGAAAGTGGCATACTACACTTAATGAGGCTTTATGGTCTTACAGAATGGCTTGTCATGGGGCCACCAAGGTGTCTCCGTATCAGTTGGTGTACGGACATGAAGCTGTTCTTCCCTGGGAATTAAGGCTTGGCTCTAGACTTGTGACATTCCAGGATCAGTTGATGGCCGATGATTATATGGCACTGATGAAAGATGAGTTGGAGGATTTGGCTAGTCATCGGCTAAACGCTCTCATAAATGTTGAAGCAAATAAGGCTAGAGTGAGCCGATGGTATGACAAGAAGGTCAAATTCAAAACTTTTGACCAAGGGGATTTAGTATGGAAATTGATCCTATCGATAGGAACCAAGGATCCCAGATTCGGCAAATGGTCCCCAACATGGGAAGGGCCGTATAAAATTAATAGATGTGTTCCTGGTAATGCATACATTCTAGAAACATTGGAGGGAGAAGAATTTTCCAGATCACTTAATGAAAAATATGTGAAGAAATACTACCCTAGTGTATGGGTAGATGCATAGCCGATGGCATGAGTAATCGGTTGGTTTCAATATATAGCCTATACAAAGAGTATCGTCTTTAGTATGAAAATAAAGAGAAATCCGATTGAAATGTGGATGCATTCGGTTATTCTCGTGGCCGATATGATATGTATCGCCCTTAGTACAAAAATACACCCAACACAAGTGGGTTTTGTTCAAGATCGTGCGATGTTTTCCTTTACTTATCGAGGTTTTTAGTGATTAGTTCTCTGATTTGGATTAAGTAGGTGCATGAATTCGGTTAGTATGATGGTTGTGGTTAATGCAAGGGAAATTTGGAAATTCAGAGCAAGACATAGGGAAAGAAAGGGAGGAGGCCCATCCATTGATTATATTTATAAGGAGCCGATCAGGCTGTTACATTAACTACAACAACCTAATCCGACTCCTCGCCGAAGACGTTGCTAACCACCGCATCCAGACTAATGTCGTCGACTATGGTGTCGGCGGTGATGCTGAGGTCATCAATGAGTTCTTCGAACTCCTCCCGTGCGTCGCCCACAGGGAAGACCGGATCCCATGTCCGGTCGTCCTCCCCGAACATGGTTGACACCACGGCAAGGGCGACGGCAGCGCCTTGATGGGCCCCTTGGCCGGCGACCTCCCGGATGCGGTTGGAGATGTTCCTCAGGCGGGCAGCGACGGTGCCTCCCCGGGCGTTCACCAAGTCCGTCGTGACCTGGGCCGCGTCGAGGAGGGCCTGGACCTGTGACTCTAGGTCTGGAAAGAAGAGGGTTTGGAAAAGAAGCTAAAGCGATCATGGAAGGAGCTAGTGCAAGAAAAGCTTACTGGCGACCCTGGCGTCGGCGGTGGGGAGTTGGCCGCGGATGACGACCTGATCGGTCTGCGTCACGTCGAGTTGGCGGCGGGCCTCGTCCCTCTCATGGAGGAGGTCGCGGATGAGCCTCTGGGTTCCCCGGCAGATTGGCGTCGTCGTCCCTGCAAAGATCAAGAACCGGTTAGAGATCCAACCTGAAATGCGGTATTGGTTGTAAGAAGAAAGAACATGCTACCCATGACGGGGGCGAAGGGATGGAGGCTCATCAGAGGGACCCTCGCCGGCGCGCTTGTTGCTCGCCATTGCTGAAAGAAGGAGAAAGACTGGGGTTTCTGACTAAGGAAGAGAGAAAGAGCAGAAAGGCTATGGCGATGAGAACTTACTGTGCCAATGGAAGCTATTTATAGACCCAGAGTGGGGAAGATGAATCGGCCGTGGAGTGCTGGTACGGCTTTTACCCCTGGATTTAATTGGAGGAGCGTGTGGGTAAAAAGACGGAAGGTGAATCGGCATATTCTGATTGTGTGGATGGGAAGGTGAAAGGTGAAGGGCAAAGATTGTGTGGATGGGAAGGCGAAAGGTGAAGGGCAAAGCTATTCTGATTTTGTTTAGGGGAAGTTTTTAGTTTAATGTCAAGATTGTGTTTTGCCATGATCGGCTAGGACTCTGTTAGCGTGGGGTATAAATATGTGCCCCCGGTTATTGTAGAAGATTGATACACATCCAACAAACACAACTTTACTTTTCCTACAATTTACTTTTATGTCGGCGGCTTCGCTATTTTCTTTTTCGCGAGTTCTTTCGAGCCAATCAAGGACACCTCACATTTGAGCGACTTGGTTTGCTGGTAAGTGTTCGTTTACTAAGTAAATCTAAGCTTTAGGTTCCGGACGCATCGCTGTTGCTTCATTCAGATCTATTCAAAAGTTATCGAATTTATCTAAGTTTTGATCTATTCATAATTTATCCGGCTCATAACCTATTTAATCGGCTGTTAGTTCTTTTGCTGTCACGTTAAATTTTGTAGAGCCGATTAGATTCGTTGTGAGCTTAGCTTTACTTAGATCCATACATTCGTGGGTATGTGAATTGTCTCTTGGCACGTGTCGGTTTTAGATCTAGCCGTCTATTGCATACCGATATCGGCAGCTTCTTGTCGATTTTCTTTAGATCGTTTTTAATACGCGTTTATCTTGTTCGATCTGTTGTCGTTTTCTGTATCGGCGGAGCCTTGCCGATACACCGTGTGAGAGTTATTCGGAAATCCAGCCGATACACTTTCGAATTTGACGGTTTGTTGATTTCTTGTCAATTTACAGGTCAATTGGCTGTCACGTGTTGTTTTGAATTAAGTACAGTCCGAGTTTGGCGTACAGTGCTTTTAAGCTTGGTGTGTAATGGTTTCGCGTCCACACGTACCAACTTCCTCAGCTGGCGGGCTGGTCGTGGCTGCGCGTCTGCCTAATTGGACCAGGTTATCCGGTCAAGGCGCGTTAATCCCATGGTCAGGCCCCTAAGGACTTACTTTGGGTACTCACGGTATTTAACCCATCATAGTTGTTTATATTTTTTTGCATAAAGTTGGTCAACCTTAAAAATATTTGACTCATCATGAAACGGGAGTTGTAATAGGACGGATGGAGTAGCGTCAAGGTGGATCTGAGATTTGATGACATCGGATACTGTAGGGAGTTGTAACGGGTTGTGTTTAGATAAGTAAAATGATAGTAAAAAGAAGCACATCGGATACTGTAGCACACTGTAGCACTTTTCATTTGTTTGTGGTAATTGTTGTCCTACCATGACCTAAGTAGGCTCAAAAGATTCGTCTCATCGTGTACATCAAAACTATACAATTAGTTTTTTTATTTACCTACATTTAATGCTCCATGCATGAGACAAAAAATTTGATGTGATAGATGAATAGTGAAATTTGTAGAGAGAAATTTTAGAACTAAACACAACCTTATTAGATTATCTGAATGTGTACGGCGGCATCTGGCATTGTGGCGCATCTGAATTCAGAAGAGGCATGATGACTGATGAGCTCATGCTGTTACAGCAGCTACCAGCTCGCGCTGAACTTGTGCTGCCGATCCAGTACAGCACCGCGGTATAAATTTTCACCTCCCCTTTGAACATATGTATGAAACACTAAATGTAATTAAATAACAAAACTAATTACACAGTTTTGATGTACACGACGAGACGAATTTTTTGAGCCTAATTAGTGCATAATTAGCCATAAGTGCTATAGTAACACACATGTGCTAATGATGAGGTCGAAGGCATCAAAAGATTCATCTCGTGGTTTCCAAGTAAGTTCTGAAATTAGTTTTTTAATTAGTGTCCGAAAAGCTCTCCCGACATTTAGTCAAAATGCTGACGTGACATCAAAAAATTTTGGGGAAGGAACTAAACGGCCCCTAACGTGTCCGAGTTGCAGTTCGAGGAGTCGACGAGAGACTCGACAGACAAAGTACTGATCGAGCCACGAACTTTTCAGAGTTGTGAGTCTGACGTTGTGGTGGTGCAGACGTGCAGTGCGAAGCGTATCTTTTGTGAGATTACAGTTTCCGTTTTTTACAGCACAGTGAATCGGTGATTATTTTGAATATTCTTGTTCCTTGGGGGATTGGAATGTCTCCTTGTGCGTTGGCACTACTTGCTGCCCTCTTCGCTGCGCGGCTTCTTGGTTCTGTTCCGCCGCCTCGAGCAGGGAGCTGGAATCACTGCAGGTTGCGCAGCCTTGCAGGTGCATTTGCTCCTGCACTGAGCACTGGAACACGGTTGAACATGTAGCTTGCTTGCTTGGGTTTGGTGGAGTGAAATTCACTCTTTTGAAACTTAACTTTTCTTTTGCGAGGTCTTTTGAAACTTAACCTAACTCGCAAAGTTGGACAATTGTAACGCAAATGCACCAAAACGGCAAGTTTCGGAGGTGCATCGTGATAGGAATATCAAAATTCTTTTTGCGGGATATCTTGATCCGTGATCATGTCAGTTATTATCAGACCACGAGTACCAGACGGGCATGATCCGAAAGTCCGTTCAGTTCATTCGCAAGGGAAACTCCCCGGGAGAAGGCCCATCAGGCCATCAGCTTCCTGGTCGGCGTCGGCAAGTCCACAGGAGAAGGCCCATCAGCTTTCCATGCGAGCTGCGCAGCTGCAGGCCTGCCTGAGCGAGTGGACTGCCACTGGACTGCTTCTCTGCTTCTGCTTGAGCGTCAGAGCAGTCAACTCGAAGGGGCGAAATCAATCATGGCGAGGGCCGCGAGGCAGCTTGCGACTGCGTCCGGTCAAGTCGCCAGCACAGCATTTAATCCCCTGCACGCGCTGGGAGCTCGGCTACGACTATCCATCGGGGACTGGGAGCTGGCTGGGCTACGCTACGCCGCCCGGGTCACCTGCGATTGGCTCGCCGGCCCGCCCACCAGCCGTCCGGTCCACCGCCCACCCTCGGCTTCCAACAAGTACGGAGGCGGAGTAGCTCGCTAGCCTAGAACTCTAGCAGCGCAAGGAGAACAGCTTTCCACAGCATGGCATCGCGACTCGCGAATTCTAACGTACGGCAGCACTTGAATGCCATGCTCCTGGTATTGGTCTCCTGGTTCCAGTCCAGCAAGCACGGCCTACTGCTGCGCAAGGCTTACTCTACTCTACTACTCTACCTTTGGAGCTGGACGACCACGCGTTGCCCAATGCCATTGCCATCCACCTCCCTCTCAGCATCCCCCACGAGCTCGGAGTACGTAGCCTAGCTATCTGGCCTACAAGAGTTGGCGCACGCACGGAGCAGGTAGGGCATGGCGCCCGAAGCCAAGCGAAGTGACGCGCGTCGATCAGGCTCGAGCTCTCGTCTCATCACGGAGGAGGAGGAGGCACTCGTCACGGTTTTCGCTTCCCTGCTGTCTGTCACCGAGATCCGCTTCCTGCGAGCACTGCTGTTGAGAGGATCTGGACCGAGCAGGCAGGCCTGCCTTTCCATCCTAGTCCTTATTTAAAGCATCTCCAAGACACTCTATAAAAATCTCTGATATGTAATTTTTTACAAAAACTTCAAAAAAATGCATCCAACAGCCTAGCTATCACCCCCAGTCGATATCCAGCTCGGGAAAAGGAGGCCATCGCTCGGCATCTTTCGCGACCGTGCTCGGCTCGCAATCGCTCCTCGACCCTCACGCTCCCTCCCTCCCGCGAGTCCCTCCCGGGCCCCGGCGCTCCCCTCCCATGCTTCCCTCCCGGCGAGCTCTGGGCGGAGAGCGAGCTCCCGGCGGCGGAGGGGCGGCGGAGAGGCGGCGGAGGGTGGAGCTCTGGGCGGGCGCGCAGGCCGCCGAGGTCAGCAGGAAGAAGACTCCTGCCGCCCCCGCCTGCGCGCAAGCGCTCCGACGCCCGCGGAGGAGGGCGCCGCCGCCGGCTGCAGGAAGAAGGGCATAGGGGCTGGATCTCAAGGCTCGGCGGGGATCCGGCGGTGGCTCGCCGGGAGGCACAGTCTGGCGAAGGCAGCGGGAGTGCAGGCCTCGCCGGCGGCTGGAGGTGCGGGCCGGCGACGGCCGCGGGAGCGCGGGCCGCACCGGCGGCAGGAGGCTCGGGCCTGCGACGGCGGCAGGATGGGCAGGCCGCGCCGGCGGCGGGAGGCGTCGTGGCGGAGGTGCGGGCCTGCGATGGCGAGCTGCGCGAGGAAGGGAGGGAGGTGCCGGGCATGGAGACGGGGCGATGTGAGGAAGAGGGATGACGTGTGGGCCTCATGTGTCAGTGTCTATTTGTGTGGAGAGTTGAATAAATAGATAGCTAGGCTGTTGGAGTGTACAACAAAATGGAGAGACAATCTTAGTCAAATGATTAGCTAAATGAGAATTTAGCTAATGAAATTTGGAGAAGCTGTTGGAGTTGTTTTTAGATGCATAAAATTTTGAGTGTAAAGTATTGTAGCATTTTCGTTTGTATTTAGTAATTATTATCTGATCATGGATTAACTAGTCTCAAAAGATTCATCCAAATTATAGATAAATTATGTAATTAATTATTTTGTTTAACTATATTTAATACTTCAAACATTTCTTCAAAGATTTAATGTGATAAAAAAATCTTATAAAATTTTGGAATTTCGAAGACAACTTGGTAAGAAGATCGTCGATCTGCAACTTGCAACAGGCAAGCAGAGCCTAGCTAGCTAGCGGCACTGTTACTATACGAGATAGAACACTCGGTTCCCAAAGGAAATCTAATGATTACCACTCCAGCAGCTTTAGCCGGGATCTTGCGCTTGTCCTGCGTGCAGCGTGCAGCGCGCCATGGCTGGGATCATGCATGCACTGCCAGTGCTGAAGCCTGATGAAGCAGTGCTACGCCCTCGCCCAACCCTTTCACTGTAGTGACTCGATGGAGCGTCAGCGTCGGTTCTTTCGGGGGAGCGAGCAACTCTAGGCAAGGAGCATGCCGCAGCCTACGGCGTACATGCTGCTATACCAGCCGGCCTGCCGTCAAATCGGCCGCGGCAAGTGGAACCAGGCCGCAGTTGGAGATTGGAGAAAGACAGAGAGTGGTCGACGGCTTTCCGGGTCGGATGCGATCTTTCAGCATGCGGCGGCTGCTCTGCTCGATCTGACGGGGTTTGCGCGACAGGTTCCGGCCGTTTAGTTCCGGAAGCAAAAATTTTTGGATGTCAAATCGAGTTTGACCAGATGTTGGAAGAGATTTTCGAACACTAATTAAAAAACTAATTTCAGAACTCATTTAGAAACCGCGAGACGAATTTTTTGAGGCATTTGACCGCATCATTAGCACATGTGGGGTTACTGTAGCATTTATGGCTAATCATGCACTAATTAGGCTCAAAAGATTCGTCTCGTCGTGTACATTCAAACTGTGTAATTAGTTTTATTATTTAATTACATTTAGTGCTTCATACATGTGTTTAAAGGGGAGGTGAAAATTTTTGGGAACTAAACGGCCCCTTAGAGCCCGTTTAGTTCCCAAACCCAAAAATTTTTGGGTGTCACGTCGATCTTTGACCGGATGTCGGGAGGGCTTTTCTAACACTAATTAAAAAACTAATTTCAGAAGTCACTTGGAAACCGCGAGACGAATGTTTTGAGGCCTTTGACCGCATCCATTAGCACATATGGGTTACTGTAGCACTTATGGCTAATTATGCCCTAATTAGGCTCAAAAGATTCGTCTCGTCGTGTACATCTAAACTGTGTAATTAGTTTTTTTATTTAATTACATTTAGTGCTTCATACATGTGTTCAAAGGGAAGGTGAAAATTTTTGGGTGAAAATTTTTGGGAACTAAACGGCCCCTTAAGGTTGCACTTGCACTCCAGTCCAGTGAGACCTTCCTTCGGCCTTGTTTAGATGCGGAAAATTTTGAGTGTACTATAGCAATTTCATTTATATTTGGTAATTATTATTCCGTCATGGGTTAACTATACTCAAAAGATTCATCTCGCAAATTATAGTCAAACTGTGTAATTAGTTATTTTGTTTAGCTATATTTAATACTTCGTGCATGCGTTCAAAGATTCGATGTGATGGGAAATCTTATAAAGTTTTGGATTTTTGAGTGCATCTGAACAAGGCCTTCATTTTCGCTGCACGGTTGTAAAAGCAAGGCCCGGTTTAGATCCCAAAACCCAAAATATAAAATTTTTGTAAATCGCTTGCACGGTGTACTAAATATAGTCGAAAAATAAATTGTATTACACAAATGGACTGTAAATCGCGAGACGAATCTAATGAGTCTAATTAAGACGTGATTAGACACTAAATTGCTACAGTAATGCTACAATAAATATGCTCTAACGAGAAATTAGTTAGACTCATTAGATTCGTCTTGTAGTTTACAGACGAGATCTGTAATTAGTTTTGTGATTAGTCTACATTTAATACTTCAAATATTGAAGATTCCTTTTCAAAAATCCAAAAAACCAAAATCCAAAGTAAACTAAACAAGGCCCAAGTATAATGATCGATGGAGAGCTGACGAAATGCCGATATGGAAGAGAAAAGATATGAGAGAGGCAACGGGTGAGCGCGAGACATCGGCATTCAGCAAGCGGATGCCCTGTTTGGGTCGACCAGCGCTGCTCCCTCCGCTCTCAATTGGTTGCCATCGCTTTCATAAAATAAATGAAGCTGCAGCTGCTGAATAAAAAACGCAGTATCCAGCTGAGCTTGGAGCTCGTTGTCCCCGGGGGCGGAGCCAAGATTGAAATATAGAGGTGACCAATTTAATAATGCCGACAATCAGAAGGGGCCACATCTTATTAATAAGCAACATTAACAATGAGATTAGAGGGTTTTCTGTATAGTTACACCAATATTAGGGGGGCCATGGCCCCTGCCCACCTCCCTTGCCTCCGCCCCTGGTTGTCCCCGGCAAGCAGACGACGTTATAGGCCTTGCTCTAACCAACCACTAAAGGTGCAACCGTGCAGTTGTGAGTTATTGGAGGTAGTGGCGAGCTGATAGAGATAAGGAAAAATGGGTGGCCAGAAGAGAAAAATGCTGGTGGAGTCAAAGAAATAAGACAGAAACATAGGTCACGGTGACACCTTGGGCTCACGGATGGAACCGCTGGAAAACTAACATTGCCGAGGACATTCCAGTGACGAAGGCGCCATTGTTCACAAGGTTCGGCGACGGGACAACTTTGACAGAAATAAGGAAGATTTGGACCACGCCAAAAAGAATGGTCTAAAACTTAGAAATAAAAAAAGTATAATTGACTCCTCCGGTCCTCGGTCTCGCTCCCTCGCGTCGCCCCCACTAGGTGACAGAGGGAGCCCCTTCACGCCGCCGCTCCCAGCCCCCGCCTCCACCTCCCCCCTCCATCGCCGTCGCCCGAGTGGGCACCCGGAAGCCCGGCGGCCGGCGAGGAAGGCGACGGCGGGGCGAATCGGCCGGTGGGGGCCTCCAGCGCCAGGGCGGAACGCCGTCTGCGGCCATGGCCGGGCGGCAGGCAGGAGCCACAACGGCGTGAATCCGGCCGGCTGCAGGCGGATCCGGTTCTCCCACCACCGGATCTGTTGTCTCCGCCCCTCTCCCTCGAGCGACGGGCGGTGTGGAGCAGTGATGGCGTGTGGTGGCGGCGCTGTCCGGCAGATGGTGGCCTTGCTGCAATACCGTCTGAGGCGGGAGCTGCGAGCCGCGGGGGCGCTGCGGCGGGCGAGCTGGCGGGGCTGACGTCCCGGCGGAGGGCGAGCTGCGGCTGCTGTCCGACCGGCATGGGGTCGGCGGCGTGGCCTTCTTCTAATGTGCATGAGGTAGAAGAGGAGGCCGGCAGCGGTGGGCTGGGCACACGTTGGTGCGCCGGTTTAGGCCGTGACGGGCCACGCCGTGGAGGGCTGCGGCGCGCGTGGGGTGGCCGCCACGAGTGAAGAGGTCTGGGCGACGGGCGCAGCGGAGTTGGAGGTCAGCGGCATGGTACGTGGAGGCGCGGCGGAGGCGCCGCTCCGGATGGGCTGCCGTGTCAACGGTCGGAAGTGCCAAGCATGAACGTGTAGCAAGGGTTTGGAAGCTCCGGGCGAAAGCCCTTGCCGGCATTCTTGCTGGTAGAGATGACGGCGGCGCCCTAAGGCGTCGTATCTCTGTTGGGGGCGTCATTTTGAAGCAACAACCTTGTTACACGGGATTCTCGGGGTGAAAACCCGGTCCAGTTCGTGGACGAGCGACGACGGTGCCTTTGGCGTCGTGTCCTCGGAGGCGTCGTCTTCTGAGGCCTATCTTGACTTTCCTGATCCATTGATTCATCGGCAGCTTCCGACGGAGTTGGCCTTTCTGCCGCGTGGCGAGCTGAATGGGTGTTGCTGAGCTTTCGTGGGTGCCGTTCGCAGCTATGGTGGCGGCCGGTGGTTGTAGCATGGTTGTCGATTGTGGCAGCTTGCAGCGGACCGCGGCGGCTGGCGTTGCTTGGCAACCGTCAGTTCGGCGTGGGACTGCGTCGAAGGACGGCACTGGCGGCCTTGGCATCATGGGACGACTTGGCTTGCAGCGGATCGCGGCGGGTTGCTCAGCTTGGCTGGGTTTCCCGGTGCGGTACATCGTCGGAAGACAGCGCAAGCGACTTCTCCGGCTTCCTGGCATGGCGACGGAGGTTATGTGCGCGGGTGAAGCAAGTAGGTGAGGCCGGCCTGCGGCGGTGGTTCGGCTTTGATGGGGATGTGGACGTGGGGGCAACATTGCTCACCACCTCGACGGCAATAAAGAAAATGAAACCATGGCGTGGAGTACTGTGGCGGGCGTGGCAAGGCCCCCGCGCGTGGTGATTCTTCGAGGCGACGAGAGCGAGGTCCAACGGCGGAAGTGGTGAGGCCCCCGCACGTTGTGTTATCGTGGTGGCGACTGCGAGGCAGCCTACGAGAGGTCCAGTTTCGGTGGTATCATTCCGTCAGGTGGTCGGTGGTGTTGCAGCGGCACGGCGGCGGTGGATCCCGTATGGCGGCGGTCTTCCCGGTGCGGTGCGGTCTGCATCTTTCGGTTCCCTGTTGACCCAGGGTCACGTTTGGAGTTCTCGGCAACTACATGAGCGTGGATAGTTTGGTGAGCGCCGCGAGCTCTGCTTCTACTGAATTTGTCGCGTGGAGTTGCTGTGGAGATGAGTTGTGCGGCTGCGTTGATGCTCCAATCCGACCGGCCTGGTTTGTTGAGTAGTGTTGAGTTCGGCGTGTTGATGCCCCAAACCAACCCGCCGGTGTTATTTTTTTTTCTCTCTTTTTGTTGCCTGGTTATGGTCTCCCATGGTCGTAACCTTGTATTTTTCTGCTATATCAATAGAAATGCACTCGTCGAGTGCCGTTCGTTCAAAAAAAACATAGGAATAAGTATGAAAAAAATCATATATGATCATGCAAGAACTCAATTTTTCTAATTAATGCAATGTTACATAGCTCTCTTACGTACTGTCGAAAAAAAGTATGAAAAAAATATTTGTAGCTCCTCTTCTTCCTACTCATTTTAGTCTCAGTTATTATTACTAGACAAAAAATTATTCAGGGTTGAATTCGAATGAGATCTTGATAGATTCACTTTCATACATGATCATGCATGGATTTTTTTAAACCGAAACTACGAGACGGGGATTTGGCAATGATTAATTGTAACAATCTAGGTTAACAACTAATCTTATACGGCTCGTGACACGAATAGCATTCCAACTCGTTTGGTTCGCACCGTGTCGGGGAAACGGAGGTGAGCGGCGTCGATAGCGACGCGACGCGTACGCACGGCCGACCGACGCGGCGCGCCCTACAGAACAGAACGCTTGCCTTTGGCGCAGAGACATCGGCGCGATCCCACCGCTGCTTCGCACCGGGCGTCGGCCCGTCGGTTGGCCAGCGGCCTTCTTGCGGCTCTATGGCCGGCCGGTGCCACGCCGGCGGGGGCGGCCCCACCCCCCACGCCGCCGCGGAGTCGGCGTCGGCGTCGCCTGTCACGGTCCCGATCAGGTCCAAGATAAAGGAGAAATAAAAAGCGCGCGCGAGGAGGCGGCGTCGGGCTCACGTCCCGGCAACCCAGCGCTGGACACGTGCCCCCCCGGAGGCCGGAGCGAGACGTCCCGGCCACCGGCCAACGGGTCAGCCACAGCCAGGACGTGTGTGGAACGATCGAGCCGGTGGAGTTGATGCGCCGCCTCCTCTCCGTACCCGGCCTCCCCGACGGCGCCCGGTCGGGTCACGGGCCACGGTGACGCCAGCCACGGCTCCGTCTCTGTACTCTGTCTGTACTCTCCGCTGCTCTGGCCTCCGGAAACAAAACCGATGCCCTGATCGGTCGATCAGCGCCGTGCCTGTTGCTTTCACCGCCAAGTGTGACCCTGATCGATCCAGTAATTAAACTGCTAATGGCAAGCGAGCACTGGTAAAAAAATTTGTGGCCACGTAGAGCAGAAAGGCTACTACAGCATGCATGCCACGTCATCACCCCCGTCACTTTGGTGGCCACGTAGAGCAGGAGAGGACGTGAGCTGGCTGGCCGCCTTTCAGTGGTCTACGGCATGGCTTATACTCCGTGCTAGTTTAACCGGAGGCCGCCGTGGCTCTCGCTCGTCGCTCCCGTTGTGCCTGTCCGAAAATAACCGAAAAGAAAAGGACGTCGTGCCCGGGCGACTCGAGCAGCAGCGCGCGGAAACCAGCTGTCCAGAGTTTTCTTTTTTCTTTTCCTCCTACGTGGCATGCGGATCGTGCGTGTCGACACTGTGTATCCACCTCGACAGCGACACGCCTAGCTCAGACTGACCTCACCAGCGTCCCCCAGCCGTCGCCTTCGGCACACGTGGCCCGGCCAGCCGTCGCCTTCCGCACACGTGGCCCGGCCCCGGCCCCGCCGCGTCCGCCCGCCACGTCACCGTCTCGACACCTCCGCCACACGCTGGTGAGGTCAGTCTCAGGCATGTGCGCACGAAGCAGGTAGGGCAACACGGTCACGTCACACGATGGCGGAGGGAGGAGGACTAGGGCTCCTATGTGTCTTTCGGAAGATGGATAAACAATTTATTTATAAAGTCTAGCTAATGGCTCATTTAATATTTTACTGAGAAAAATATTGAATAAACATCTCAAAAATATTAAACCAATGTTGAACCAGCATCTCAAAAATATTGAATCAACATCTCAAAAATATTGAACTAGCATATCAAAAATGTTGAACTAGCATCTCAAAAATGTTGAACTAATTTTTTAAATATTGAATAAATACTTTTTCTTTCCTCTTCTTCTCCGGTGCCGGCGGCTGGTGGCGGCGCGGGGCCGGCGAGGGCGGGCAGCCCGCTGCAGCGCGCGGGGCCGGCCGGAGCGCATGGTGGGCGCGGGCGTGGGTCCATCGGCAAGATGACAAGCAAGCCATGGCAGGGCTTCCTCAGATGCAGAGCTCGGCCAGCAAACTCAAATCAAGCATTCCAAACAGGAGGGTGGGAAGGGCCACCTGCAAATCTGTCATCAGGCCGCAGACGGAGCTCCCCAACGAGAGTCCAAGAGGCCGGCACCCATGCCGAGCGGGCGCGAGCGTGGGCACGGGCAGGGCAGGGGCGCCGGCGGCAGGCGGGGGCGCGTGGCCCGTGGCGGCGCGCGGGGCCGGCCGGGGCGCGTGGCGGGCGCGGGCGCGCGGCGGCCGGCGGGAGCGAGCGGTGCGCGGGGCCGCGTGGCGGCAGGCGCGGGTGCCTGCGTCGTGCGGGAGGAGCTGGGGAGAGAGAGAAAGGAGGAGCGAGGGAGAGAGAAAAAGCTAAGGTTTGGTTGGATCTAGGTGATATAATTATTTGTACAAATCTCAAACACTGAAAAGTGGATATGAAAAAATCTTGTGGAAGATATATAGGATTCACCGGAGGACTATGGGGCTGGGCCTGTTTGGAGAAATAGCCTAGAGTTATTTTAAAAACTATTTTTTAGCACAAACAAATAGCCCTCCATCCAAATAGTCTTTGGGCTGTTTGGATCCCTGTGCTATTTTATCTTTAATGCACTTTTCTAATTATTGGGATCTCCCTACACTAGATCTAGATCCAGTGAAACATGCCCCGCTGTGGCTCTTTGTGTGGCCGATCTGCTATAATTGATGAATTGAAGCATACAATTCCATACACATATAATTATTTGAGTAGCACAATAAACAATAGCAAAAACTTATACGTACATAGCAAAGTCCTCTATCCGCAATATTGTTTACCAATGCCTATTTAGCAAAAACAGTAGCAAATTATTTACCAATGGCTGTTAGCAATCCAAAGTCCAAACAAGCTGCTTCTCCACCCTTATTCTCTACACAAAAAATAAAGGCTAATTCTTGGGCTACATGATTGCAAATCAAATCAGTACTGATAAAGGCAATTTAGGACATAGCTCTCATGGTACTGAGGCTTCTCTGTTGTCTCCATCCGAGACAGGGGATGTTGCCCCTACCGTTCCTGCTAAAGGCAGAGCATACTGCTGCAGACAAGAGGATCCAGGAGGCAGCGCGCCCAGAGGCGGAGGGAGGTAGCGAGCCAAGGCGGAGGCGGCTCAGGGAGGCGACGCGGGCGGATCAGAGAGGCGCGCACGGATCAGGTAGGTGGCACGGGTCAGGGAAGCGCACGCGGATCAGGAAGGCAGCGGCGTTACCAGAGGCGGAGGGAGGCGGCGCAGATGGGGAGGCGGCGGTGCTGTGCTATCCCGGCGGCGGCGCTGGGAGGGAGTGGCTCGCCATGGAGGAGACTCGGGGGAGTAGGGTGGTAATGGGACATGACTTGGTCTCTTCACAGTCTAACAAGGTTTTTAAATTTTTTAGTTTAAAATTATATAAGATTAGAGTTCGGCCCTTTTAAGACTCGGCCCTTAGATTTTCTAATTCAAAATATTGGACCATTTACCACCCCTAGGGAGGAGGAGGATCCCGTGCAGGAACATGATGGAGAGGTAAGATGGGTCCCACAGAAATTAGCCCTAAATATCATCTATTGGAGGCGATAGTTTTTTTTTATTGTGAGTTATTTCCAAATAGATCAAAATAGCTTTGTTGTTTGGCTCCCTTTATGCTATTTGGAGTGGGATAAAAAATAGCCCACGGATCCAAATAGGGCCTATATTCTGATTTCGCCGGTCGAGGAAGATCCATCCAGGCAGGCTTGAGGGTCGCCAAGTAGCAGCTCCCTCCACCAACTTGCCAAGCAGCCCAGGTTGCCTATGAGCAAAAACTTTTTTCCTTTTTCCAGCAAATATATGTTAGAATCAAATGGGACGCGCTACACGCATGCCCACAGGTCCAAATCATCTGCATATTTTCATTTCAGAAAGGCAATGCGCCTTTCGATCAATTCGCTCTGATTCGCCAATTCGCTCCCCCCAGGTCAAAGAAATCGAGCTCGTGCGGGTTGGACCTTGGAGCTGCGCCCAGCCGCCCACGCGTCGTATAGGAGCCGTCGTCGTGGTAGAAATGGGATCACAGATCGCAGGGATAGTTAACTGCTGGCAAGCTCAGCTCAGCGCCAACTAAGCTTAGCTGCCGTATCTTGTCTTGCTTTTCCACTCCGCGATCTGATTCTTAGTTTTTTTTCCTAGACTAGTTTTTCTCCAGTTTCTCTTAACCTTCCGTCTGTTTTATACACACAAAATATATATATGACGACGCGTTCAGTTCCTGATAATTTACTAATTGTGCGTACAGAGTTGATTAGTAGGTACATTAAAAAGGGTAAATAAATTTCTCAAAAGATCCAGAAGAAAATTCCAAAGAGCCAGGGACGTTGAAAAATCTCCGACCTTATATTAAGCTGGCTAGGAAACAATAAGCTCTCTGTAGTACGATAGAAAATTAGAACCGTTCTGAAAAAAGCTCCATTTCCCTTACATGTGGGTATATATACATCGATGACAGCTGTTAAATCTTGAACTAGCTAACTAGTTAATTCCACCCATCAGCATTATTAACCAGTAACTAACTAGTATAAGCAACGAGTTCATCAACCGGAGGGACGATGATTAGTTGAATCGCACGGACAGGTTCCAAGCAAGATTTGCTCTAATCCACACGTTGCCCCTCAATTAATTAGCCAGCCACGGATCGAATCATCATCCTTGTACCGGATGCGACGACCAGCACCGCGCCGATCTTTTGACCGGCGACGGAGAAGATCAGGAGAAGCGTGTAATCGATCCCATATCTCCCCGTGGATTTAGTCGGTGGAGTTGGAAGAGCCTGCACACAGCAAACAAAGCGCGCGTCGCCCACCGCTGTTGGGCCAGCAACCAATGGAATCTTTGCCTTAAATGGGCAAGCAAACGATTCGGCCGGCTAAATATAAGCTAATTATAAAACTAAGTCTAATTATTTCGTAATTAGCTAATGTGGTGCTCCAGTAAATATATTTTAATTATGAATTAATTAGATTTAATAGATGCATCTCGCTAATTAGCTCGGAGATTATGCAATTAGTTGTATCATTAGCCTAAGTTTAATACTTGCACATTAGTTATGAGTAATCACGGTAATTTAAAAAGCATATATATATATACACACACTTGCGTCACCTTTTGATTTGAACTACTAGCTGTAGTAGTGGACTAGCACAACATGGCGCTTTTTTGTCTAGTTTTTTTTGAGAGGGTACAACAACGAACGCGCATACACCACACCCACACTCACGCACGCACACGCGTGCGCGTTCGAGGCACACGCCTAATCTAGAGATTGAAGAAGCCCGAGACTCCTCGGTGTGCGTTCCCACTGAACGCGCATGCGTGTGCGTACCCTACTCTAACTATCCAGACCAGTCTAGAGAGACAGCAGGGAATAAGTAGGACACACAGGTGCGACTCCAGTGGGAACACGCACGT
Organism: Panicum virgatum; assembly: GCF_016808335.1. Lineage (NCBI taxonomy): Eukaryota > Viridiplantae > Streptophyta > Magnoliopsida > Poales > Poaceae > Panicum > Panicum virgatum. The sequence continues at coordinate 42,548,233 of NC_053149.1, read as the reverse complement.
GTGTGCGTACACTACTATGTGCGCGTTCGAGGCACACGCCTAATCTAGAGATTGAAGAAGCCCGAGACTCCTCGGTGTGCGTTCCCACTGAACGCGCATGCGTGTGCGTACCCTACTCTAACTATCCAGACCAGTCTAGAGAGACAGCAGGGAATAAGTAGGACACACAGGTGCGACTCCAGTGGAAACACGCACGTGTGTGCGTACACTACTATAACCAACCATACCAAGTCTAGAGAGACAACAGGGAATAAATCCCAAGTAGGACACACAGGTGCGACTCCTGAGAGTCGAACCCGCGTGGGCTGCCCGAACACCCTCGGAGGTGGCCCTCCGAGCACAGCTCGGTTCCTTGGCGCCTTTTTGTCTAGTGGGCACATGTTTTGTGGGGGCGCGGAGGCCTGTTCAACCGCCTCATGGATACGCAGTTGGCACGGCAGGTTCTTTTCATCGCCAGGGTCGGTCAGGGAAGGAGCGTCTGAATCTTCCAAAAATCCTAGTTCAATATCTCTTTGTGTTTGGCCTCGCTCAGCTCGATCTGACCAGTCGAAACCGTCGTGTGCCCTCACTTGCTCTCGCCCAATTAATAAAAGAGATTGTTCCTCAAGAAAGATTCATAGGTGGGGTATTTCCTCTAATTAATGCAGCAGCAGCAGCAGCAGCAACTTCCCAATCACAAACGCAGGCAGCTCGTGAGCATGCATCCACGACCTCGCGCGCCATCAGCGATCTCGACCGCCCATAATAAACCTAAAAGAAGCTGGATCGGAGGAGTATCTAATGGCATGTGAGATGGATAGATTAGACTTTGCCCCGGTGACGACGGCACGGATCGGAGGCGGGGGAGCAGTGGCAGAATATTTGCGCGGGCGATCCTCGAGGAGGCTTAAGAATTAGGCAACTGAACCGGAGGAATTCGTCAGGGACGACGACAACCTTGTTGACACGTAGGCCCTGCTGCTTGTTTTTAGTCATAAGTCCGCGCTGTCTGATGGCAACTAAGCTGGGCTTACATAGTTACATGAGGCTTTGCTAGTAAACAAGTTATTATTATATGCAAGTTGCCTTGTCAATTCTCTTCCAGTCCAGATTCCAGAGTCCACAGCTGAGAGCAGCGTGAGCGGACACAGGGTCTTTCTAGATACTTTAAGGGCTTCGATCAAATTGCTGGATCCAGAGGAAATTCTGAAGTTCCAAGAAAACTTCAGGGCATTTCGGGAATCTAGGAGCGATGTATATGTTTCTTCTGGCTCGGGATTTGAAAAGGGATTATTCATGTTTTGGATGCAACACCTTGTATATGTTCAATTGCCTATTGAAGAGTCTGTTACAAAAGGAATTCCAAAATATATTTTTGAGTACCATTTTCTATGCTCCAAATGAAAGAGAGGATGTCGTTTTTAAAGCCCTTACAATGCTAGCCTTTTGTCCACTGATGTCCTTTTGTAGAGAGTTTGGTGGATCCAAGCTGTTGTGCAAATAAAAAGCGTACTTCCATGGATGGTCTGATCCTCAAGGAAACTTAAGAAATTATCACCCAACGGAGTCTAAGAGAAATTTGTCAGAGACTGTGGAAGGAGCTAGTCCAATTAGCTAATGCATATAAAAGTACTCCAATTTGTCAGAGACCGTGGAAGGAGTGTACAATAATTAGCTTATAACCAAGCAATTGCTGATGTGAAGGAGAGAAAAAAGGAGAGAGAGAACTTAGCTCTCATGCAAGCACTAAGTTAGGCACGGAACCAACAGGTGGTGGGACATACATCAAGTGAAAGTATGTGGAACTAGAATTGAGATGATTAAATATAGAATAAAAGATTTCTTATAGACAAATAAGAGGCCACTATTGTTATTAGCTCTTACAACTTGATTAATAGCTAAGCAGTTGGCTCTATTAGTAAACACGCTCTAAGGCTGTCTGTTATTAGTAGCTAGCGACATCTCGACCGATGAATAGCTAGCTAGCTTAAAATAAGACCAAGTAAGTTGCCGCATCAAAGCCTAGCGGTGGTATAATCTTTCGTCCCCCACCTTAAGACAAATGTGGAGAACCTCTCAATCGGAAGAGCTGTGGAAAAAAAATGAAAATCCAGCGCGTCATGGGGAAAAAAAAAAGAAAAGCAGTTGCGACTACATTTCAAAGGAAATTCAGCCGGTGGCGTGGCAAACAACATCTTAGGAATGCACCGCATTGGTCCTGAGAAACGTAAATGGCGGCACGATTTGACCATGCGCGATGAAGGGCAAGGCATACGAGTGAATGCTGCGTGCAGCAGGCAAGGCATGCGCACACGCCACAACATATGCGCCAATTGAAAATCCCAGTGGTAATCGCGCCATTAATTGGCGCCAACAAACAGCTGGCCGGCAAGGCGGCCACGTGGGCGTGGCCGCGCGAGAAGATGGGAGCAAGCCACGCACCGGCCCACGACATGCTCTGCGCCTCCCAGCCCCATAAGTCACATCGAACATTGTATTATACTGTAAGTACTTTTCGTTTGTTTGTAGTAATTGTTGTCCTATTATGATCTAACTAGACTCAAAAGATTCGTCTTGTCGTGTACATCAAAACTATGCAATTAGTTTTTTATTTATCTACATTTAATGCTCCATGCATGCATTATTTGCTATATTTAATGTTTCGATGTGACGTCGATGTGATGGAAAATTTGGAATTGGAGGGGAGTTTTTTTTTAACTAAACACAGCCACAGGCACTCAGGTGGGCTCGCCACTGTAGCAGGCGCGGCCGCGCCGGGTACACATGGGCCCTGTTTGGATGGAGAGGTAAAAGAGGTAAAAGGGGTAAAAGTATCTATTTTTTACCTCAAACATCCAAACATGAGGTAAAACTTGTTGAGGTAAATGTTTTACCCCTCCTTTTTCCTTTACCCCTCTTTAGGTGTCAAATGGGGGTAAAATGACCAATTAAATGCTATTCTCCAACCATATTTGCCCCTAATCCAAACATCTTTATGGGGTAAAATTATTGGGGGAAAATGGTTGGAATAAAACATTTGCTTTGGGGCAAATTTACCCCTCCACATCCAAACACGGCCATGTGACACATCCAAACACGGCCATGGTCACATGGATGGCGGGCTCTTTGGGAAGAACCCCCACCCCAATGGCTATCCAATAATCTGTTTCGAAAAAAAAGAATAGCCCTCCAATAAGTATTATTATATATTCGTATTTCATCCTTTGCCACGCAGCGGAACGGAAAACACGTTTGGTTGAGGCGCCCGGCCGCCCGGGCTACTGTGCACATTCCACGTCGCTCTTCTCGAGTTACACCCCTTTTCCCTTCACTAATTTATTTTATTTTTCTACGAAATAGAGTTTAGATGGAGTTACTGGAGGCGGAACCAACATGGGGCAGCTCCTGCGCATCGGTGGATCCCCTCCATTTTTTTTCGCCATGCACGGGAAGGAGTATTGGAGGTTGAAGGAGAAATAAGAAATTTGCTCCTATTTTTTAGATCCGCCATGCAGATTGCCAAACTCACACCATGCACATCGATCTGAACCCGACGCGCGCCATCGCCTATAGCCGAACACCACGCATGTTAAGATCGAAAAAGTCATCATATCTATCTTAATTTTATGATGACAAGTACAGTGGCTACTAACGAAATATAATTTGCTTTTCGAGCCCGACAATCTAGACCGGATGAACAAATTCTAACATAAAATACCTAACTAATTAAGTTACATTGCAACACAAATCATGTTTCAAGGCTTAAAGATTTTAGTTGTACGAGTAGTTTCTACTATATGAAAGGGATCAGATATTCGGATTGCACATATATATGCCATGTTCTAGAGGAGTTTGACCTTCTCACATGCTTATGATTTTTCACATTTATCGTTTTATTTTCATTTTGTTGCATTTTGAGTGCAGCCAATAGGAAATATGAATTTTCAAAATTGTATTTTGAATTTTGGCATCAAAACCAAGCAATAGGTCCGATGTACTATTTCACGAGGAAACCCTACAAATATATGCTTATAGTTACGCTCATTATGATGCTTTTACATGACATGCTCTTTTTGTGAATTGTTTGCTGCTAACAACTTATAATTTAGATTGATTATTAAGTCATACTATTCCTTAAACTAAGCATAATTCTGTTGGAGCACATGTGCTTGTATTTTTACTAGATCTACCATAGGAATAAATGATATTATTTTTACTGGTAAATTTATATGCATTGATAGTGAAAAAGACTATGATGAATTGGCCGATCTCAAAATCTGCCACCTATTCTTTATTACCATCATTTGAAAAAGGGTGTGTCGTGTGTCAAAGGGGTGTGTGCGTGTGCATAATGTAATATGTTTTGAGAAAATTTTAAAATGAGGTAGCAATAGGTAAAATTGAAAAAGTATTTCAAATTCCCTGTTTCTATGTTCTATAAACTTGACTGAAAAAAATACGCTTTACCCACATGTAAAACAAAGACTAGGTCCGTGAGTTTGTGACAAAAAGTTACATGTTTACACCTGGGTAAATAGGTACTACTATATGCACAATACAAGAATACAGAATCTTTTATAGCTTCCGTAGCATTGCTCTCTGCATCGCTGGTAACAATTTTTCCATGCTCCATTACTGAGACGCAATAATTCCTTTCAACCAATATTGCACGCGTCGAAATTTAGAATGTAATGTACTATCACCTCGTCCAACAAAACTCCAAACTTGACCAAGACCAAAAAAAATATTTCACTTTACACGCAGGTAAAGGAAGACAGGAATACCGGGGCCTTTGTTTGGATCACGCTAGAATTCTAGGGCGTACGTTTCCAAAAAAAAAAATCTCACATGCATGGTGTACTAAAAGAAGTCTATTTATAAATTTTTTTCATGGATGGGTGTAACTTTTCGCGACGAATCTAATAACAGTAATTAATTGATGATTTGCTATAGTGATACTATAGTAACCGTCATCTAATCGCGCGGTCAAAAGCCTCATTAGATTATTCAGGATCACTAGCGCAGGAGTTCTGAAGTTGGTTTTGTAAACTGGCTTTGTTTGACACCGTAATTAGCGGTTAAAATATTACTATTCCTAGCACGGACAGAAATCAAACAAGACAAAGACCAGGAGCCCCACAAAGGAAAAAAGGGTAAATAAATCAATAAAGAGAGGACAAGAAAAAACACCGTTGGTAGCAGCAGAAAGTAAAAAAAAAAGAGAGGCCCCTACCACCACAGGTGGGCGCAGAAAGCTCCCAGCAATGGACCCACCAACCCAGGCCAGGCCCCCTCCCGTTCAACATCCCAAGCTTCACTATAAATTGACACGTTCCCCCACGCCATTCGGCTCAGCTCAGGCAACGGCAGCAGCAGCAGCAGGAAAGGCTTCCCCAGTCCCAGTCGTCGCAGCACTCGCGATTTCCCGTGTCCACCTCCTGCCCAGCTGCCTACTACTCCCCTTCCCTCCCGCTACGCCCACGCGCCCACCTACCCAAAACAACCGCGCGGCCCTCGTCTCCCTCGGTGCCACCTCTTCGGAGTCCGGACATCGATCGGCAGCTACAGGCTCCCACCTCCAGCACGGCGGCGGCGATGGCAATGGACGCGGCTGTGGCCGAGAAGAGCGGCGGCGGCAACGGAGCGGCCGCGGCCGCGGCCGCGGCCGCGCAGGCGGGGAACGGCGGCGAGAGGCGGTCGCGGTTCCAGCGAATCTGCGTGTACTGCGGCAGCGCCAAGGGCCGGAAGCCCAGCTACCAGGACGCCGCCGTCGAGCTCGGCAAGGAGCTGGTACGTGGCCGCGCCTCTTCAGCTCCCCCGAAAAATCCCCGCCTTTACGCGGCGGAACCCCAGCAAAAATCCAATCTTTGCGGGGGAATCGCCGCCCGCCCTGGTCCCCCAGACCCAGATCAATCTCGCGCCTCTCTCGCTCCACTCGATTGCGCCTCTGCGGTGGCGTGTGCCGCCGCCTGCTGCCGTGGCGCACGCCGCGTCCAAGTGTGATCATGTATCCGCGCGCGCGCGCGGCTCGCCGGCTGGGACGCGGCAGCGGCAAACCTTGCTCGGCTGCTCGCCATCCGGGGAGCCGAAAGGCGCCGCGATCCTTTGCCGTTTCGGGCGGTGGTCTCGTAGCTGAATGGTCGCCGCGGACCATGATGGATGATGGCTGCCGCGCGCGGACGCGGTGACCTCACTTGCCTCACCAAATGAACAATCTTTGCTTCTTTCCTCGGCGCACCGGAATCCCAATTTTATCAGCAACAAATGTCACCGTTTGTTTAATTGTTTTTCTGCATTTCTCGAGGTAATTGTTGGTGATGAGTGGATGAATTTTTCCTGGTGCAGGTGGAGAGGGGCATAGACCTGGTCTACGGGGGAGGATCCATTGGCCTCATGGGGCTGGTCTCTCATGCAGTTCATGATGGAGGCCGCCATGTGATTGGGTGAGCATCCTAACCTCCCTCCCTCTCTCTCTCTCTCTCTGGACAAGTTGTGCTGTGGGCGTGCCAGGCGCCTCTCCTCCTTGATGAGTGCTCCTGCTGTGGGTGCACGCTTCCTGCGCCTTCTTGTATCAAATGGCAGCTTTTGATCGCTACAGCCATGGCGCTGCCCCCTGGGTATGCCGTTGAGACGTTTGAGTCTCTTGCTGCATCATTTCAGCAGGAGCCATTTTGAATGCAACTGGGTTGGGCTTCATCACTCACGGCCTCACTGGAGTGGAAGCACCTTTTGGCCTGGCCTCCGAAAGGATGCTCGGTTGCATTCTCCAAATGTCCATTGAGTTGCAACTTGCAAGGGGGGCAGGCAGTGCTCTCTTCTCTCTTCTTTAGGGTGTGTTTAGTTGAGAAAAAGTTTGGGTTTTGGTACTGTAGTATATTTTGTTGTTACTTGAAAAATAATATCCAATTATAGACTAATTAGACTTAAAAGATTCAGCTCGTGGTAATCAATTAGACTGTGTAATTAGTTATTTTTTTTCAACTGTATTTAATGTTCCATGCATGTGTCCGAAGATTCGATGTAACGGGTGCTGTGTAAAAATTTTTGGGAACTAAACAGGGCCTATTAATCTTTGCCTTAATAATTGTGCAGCGTTTATTTGCTCCAGTCCATAGTCTGCTGCTCTCTAGACTGTCTCTAGCTGTGCCGTGCCTAGCCTGAGCTAGCTCCTGGCTTGCCAGTTTTCTTGCAATGGGAAAGACCATGGCCTGATGCTTCTACCTGCTTGACTGCTTCATGCTGGAAACTGATGTGCCTTTCTGTTTCCCCTCTTTTCTTGATTGCAGGGTCATCCCAAGATCCTTGATGCCCAGAGAGGTGAGCTTCTTCTTGTACATCCAGGAGACTTGCATTTGACTTACTGCTGCTGTTTTGGAATGCATGTCTGGCCGCTTTCGTGATGATGCCTGTGGTCACAATGCATGCATCTGTGTGAACAATGCGTACACGAAGTACCAATAAATAACAAGGGACCTTTTGTGTAGGGAGACATGATGCATTTATGTCCATCACATGAATCTAATGCTCCTGACCTAAAACATTGGGTACTGCACTTCAATAGATATTCAGGCTTTAAGATTTTACTGCACTACCGCACTTGCTTGCTCTTCTGAAGTTTTTACTCCCTCCGTCCCAAAAGAATGCAATTCTCGCTTCTCGAGGAGTCAATGGTTTTCAAATTTGACCAAGATGTGTGCAAAAGATATCAACATTTATAATACAAAATTAGTATCAATAGATTAATGATGGGATATATTTTCGTAATAGATTTTGATCGATACATAAATGTTAATATTAATCATTATAGACATGGTCAAACTTTAACAAATTTGACCGGCACGAATCCCATAATTGCGTTCTTTTTGGGACCGAGGGAGTATTGGATTTGCATGTAGTAACTGCTTGTGTTCTTTACTTCTTGTACTGCACCTGCACTTTCTTATGTTGAAAGTAGATTTGGTCCCTGTGTGAATCCTCTTGGTCGGCATCCTTGACGAGCGCATTATGTGGAACTAGTCTTATGTTTTCTAGTAAGAAGGATGAGCTCACGTATAACCATTATTGCCATGCATTGACATACCTGAAACATACATTCATATCTGTCCAGGGATTAGCGCCACATTTCTAATTTCAGCGGAGTATTTAAAAGAGTGCCAGATGCTTAGATTCCAAGTTTCTTCTTTTGCAGGTTACTGGCGAACCTGTTGGGGAAGTAAGGGCAGTCTCCGGCATGCACGAGAGGAAAGCTGAGATGGCTCGATTTGCTGATGCTTTCATAGCATTACCTGGTATGGTTCTTTAGTCAAATCACAATATGATTTTTCTTGTGAACTGATGGTCCTGGAGTGCCAAACTTGACACAGTCCCCCTTGGCGTTGCATTGCAGGCGGCTACGGGACGCTGGAGGAGTTGCTTGAGGTCATCACCTGGGCACAACTAGGAATCCATAAGAAGCCGGTAACAACTGATTCTGATACCTTGTTGCATCCAAACCAAAACTTGCTCATGGGCACACAATAATTTAGGGTCATGTGCAGTGCCTCCAAGTTTCAGGATTCCCTTTGTCCTATCAAATTCTGTATCCCACTAGTTTATCATAAAGTCATTTGATTAGAGATATTGTGATCTTTATGAACATCTTGCCTTGATCGTGGCTTCGTGGCGCACGGTGCACCCATGTGAACGGCTGGGGTTTTTGGATGTCCAGAGACAAACCGTTGAATTATTAGTTTAGTTTTAGTTAGCCTAACATCCGCATATGTTAATTAGAACTTAGTTGGGGGAGCATGCGAGAGCGCTCTCTGTTGTTTATACGCTTTGTCCACTCAATTACTTATGAATATTTCGACAAAGCTAATAGGGTGATTCCGGCGGATCTTGTACCAGTCAAACTTGGCATTTGGAAAGGAATGTGTATTTGGCAACTTCTCTAAACAATTTGCCCAGCGTTAGTGAGCCACAAATGATAGATAGCTGAAAAGATTTGAACAATCAAGCCAATTTGTTATCGACTCTGATTCGTCAGCGGTTACTATTATTGGAGCCTGCTGGGCCCCACCAAATTGATAAAAATGGTGCAGTATTGTATCAACTGGGATTATTGGCCCTACATAATCCTTCCTGTGAGGAATAGGCTACCAGTCGTCAGTAGTTTAAAGCTTCATAACCTTGTGATTTTTCCCCCATAATAACCAACAACCATTCACCTCTGGGAATTTTGTATTTAACTGACTGTAAATATTCACCAGGTCGGACTTCTGAACGTGGACGGGTTCTACGACCCGCTGCTATCCTTCATCGACATGGCCGTGAACGAAGGGTTCATAAAGGAGGACGCCCGGCGCATCATCATCTCGGCTCCTACGGCGAAGGAGCTTGTTCTCAAGCTTGAGGTGAAATTCCAATTCCGATCCATTGCTCGCGAAGCAGCGGATGCCATTTTTGACCGGCTGCTTCTCACACCTTCCCGCACGTGTGATTCGCAGGAGTATGTTCCCGAGTACGAGGTCGGTTTGGTGTGGGAGGATCAGATGCCGCCGGCGGCGGCGGCGGCGCACGGCTTCGTCCCGGAGCTGGAGCCCGGGATCGCCTCCTCCTGATCCGGACGCCGGCTCGCCCACACCTAACCAGATTCTGACCGACAGCCGGCCCCCCAAGCAAGTAGTAGCATCATCTCTAACAAAGCAAGAACGCGACGTTCTAGCTCTAGCTCCCTCTCTCGCCGCCTGTCAATTGCTCTCTTTTGGGACGGACAGCGGCGTTAATCCTTAGCATCTTTAGTAGCTGCAGTGCAGTGCCTGCTCTAGTCCTCTCCCTGTCATGGTCATGGCTGTGGCTCCCCTTTTGCTCCTAGAAGTAGGAAGGCACGCGTGTAAATTCCTCCCGGTATGTGGCGATCCCGATTGCTCGCACGTGTGGCGGACGGACGGACGGATGGAAACATGGATCAATGGATGATGTATTTTGTCCGGAACTCGTGCAGATGATGATTCGTTCGTGCTCATTCATTCCCAATCTGCAATGTCTCCGGGCCTTCTTCCGGGCGGGCGCCGCGGTGCCTGTGCGCGTGAGTGGACTTGCTCATGTGATCTTCCTTTCCTCCAGGGCCCTCCCGCTCCCGGTGGTGGGCGCTGCGGTTCCGGCGTCGCTGTCGGGGCGGGCGACGGATGGGATCGGAATCTGTCCGTCGGCCGGCCGGGGGTGTCGCCGTGTCGGCAGCGGAGGGCAGGAGGACACCGGTGGGGTCTCGCGGCGGCGACCCGCGGATGGCGCCTGTCGCGCGCTTTCGGTTGGTGCCCTCCGACCGCCGCCTCTGTTTTTCCTCCCGGGGAGAGAAAGGCGAGCTTGACATTGGCGCCCAGGTCGTTCCCCGACACGCGGGGAAGGAAGGAAAGATGAGAGCAGAGCGGCGACGCCATTGGGAAAGGAATGCCACGGCTCCTGATCTGGACACGTGGGTCCCGCGTGGTAAATCAACGGGGTTTGTTAGGGCGGTACGGGTACTTCAGAGAGACTAATGATTTAGTTTTGCTGGCGGCAAGAATTTTTACAGTTCACCTTTCAGCCCATTTGTATAATAGTTGCTCTCCAATATAAATATACGGTCCACTTATCTATTTTACAAAAAAATTTTGGTTCTTGTGTCCAAATTGGCTGTAAGCTAACAGCCCAAATCCCCACCAGATGATCAGAACGCAGGAAGGAAGCGTACGGCTCCCTGTTCCCTACGCCACAATTGACTAGTCCCTTGATGACACAAGGTGTAAAAAATAATAAAAAAATAAAATAAATTAGAGTTCCATCAACTTGAGGAAGGTAAACTTGTAATTTAATGTCTTAGATTTACAACTCTAAAAGTTCATTCGTAGGTCCATACACCTCCACCTAGCTCATGTACTGATATCACACCAACATGAATCACCACAGTATCTACATGTCGCTGGATTTTTGTAAGAAGGGTGAAATTTGAGCCCTGATTTCAAATCAAGAGCATAGGGTGAGGAGAGACGAGGAATGAAATACTTATGTTGGAGATTATTGATATGTATTAGGATTCAAAGGGGGGCTAACGGACCCCGTAATATGGGTGAAAAAGTAGGGGATGATGGCATGGGAAAGGTGGAGGAGGCTAGAGAGGGACTCAACAACATGTGAACTGTGGTAGAGGATATTACATCATCCACGCGCTCGGATGACCGGATATGGTGGCAAAATCTCGTGATGATGTTAGAATTGGGTCAATCTAGAATAGTTCTCGGAAAGGAGTTGAAAGATCCAAAAGTTGTACTTTCAGAGTTTATGGATCTATGTTTTCAAAGTTTATATGAAGCTGATGAGTGATACAAATTACAAGTTGATGGATCGAAAAATATACTTTTTAAAATTCGTGAATCTAAATGACAAACCGTACGTACGTGTGGAGAGTAGCATTTGGTCCATGTACAGTAATGCCGTTGCCCTTACTCATACGAACAACTTCTATACACTCATGTAGTTATATAAAGTGGGGCCTGAGCGGCGCGCCATCTTCGCGGTAACATCATCGATTATCATTAGTCGTAATCCGGTGATTGCGAATGAAACGAAAGGAAAGGATGGAGCAGTTTCCTTTCCCCGGGGGGCCCATCTACTCTTCACGCACGGGGGTGACGTCGACGTTGTTTAGGCGGAGGAAGGATGCTTCACCCAAGTCATGACGTTCCGCATAGAATAAACATCCCGGCGACGGTTCGGTTGACGCTCTTTTCGCCCGTGGACGGTTCCACGCCGTTTTCAGCCCCCCTTTTCTTTTCCCCCGTCTTTATGTCGTCCGATTTGTCAAACAACTGCCGTGCGTTCTCTCTGTGTTACCGACGGCATCGTGTAGACGACGGATTCCGACAGCTGCGTGTATTACTACCCGACAGCTGCGTGTATTACTACCGGCTAGTGATCCGATCCGTCGGTAATTATTTTTTTCGGTAATTTTTTTTGAAAACTGACAGTAATAGACAACCAATAGTATGAAAGCAAGTATTATAGATGACTGCAAGCTACCTAAATACTATGCAAAGAAGAGAGGAGAGAGAAAAAAATGGAAGCTCTACTTACCGCCGGCTCAAACTGACGGTAGTAGACGGTCACTAGTCTAAAACTAAGTGTTATGGATAGACGCAAGCGGGGTAAATCCTACACGGAGAGAGCCACCGGCTCAAACAAGCGCTCCAATCTCTTTTTGTGGGCATGGAACTCAACGGAGCGGCTGCAGCGAAGAAGCTGGTGTATGCGCACGCAGGCAGCCGGCCGGCTACGTTATTAACCTGCCCTAATACAGTGGCTGCTAAGAGTCTACGAGTAATTTTTGTTTTGTTTTTATTTTATTTTACGGTGGCTGCGGTTTCACGATGTCAAAGAGTGCGGAGTTGGTACAACCGGGTAAAACTAAATTGACCGCAAATTTCGCAAGCTCTCAAGTGGATTTTTTAGTATGTGGTTTTGACTGGACGACTTGAACTGGTGGCACGGTAGATAGACATGCTTTGACGCATGCCCCCCCGGGTGCTTTTGCTCGGACGCAAGCACGGCGTTGACGCGTTACGCTGGGTAAAATGGTCAATGCTAATCTATGGCCCCGGCGGAAAAAGGCAACAGCAAAGTTCCGAAACAGAGGCCTGGGCGCCTGGCAGCCATCTGAACAGGATGACCCTGGAGGACAGCCATGCACAGCACGCTGCCCCCTCAAGGGTGCGCACCTGGAATGATAGCAAACGGTGACATACTTAACGCAACATTTTGACAAGAGGAAAACATTATAATGGCAAGAGGTCATCACTCATCAGGTCCGCACAATTATGAATTGGCTCAATCGAGTAGATACAGTACAACATATCTTTACTGCAGAAAAAGAAAAAGGAAGAACAAAGCAGTATACATCGTGATGACGTGATGTTTTGTGTGATCTGAGGAAGTTGAGCTACTAAATTGTCCTTTGTCTGGACTGATCATCAAAATCCCTCGGCAGTGCAATGGGAGTTACAACACAATCCAGTTATTTGTCACTATCGGATACACTAAACAAGGAAAGCGATGCCTGTTTTTCACTCAAATGGAACGGGTGTGCCCTGCTTCTTGTTGATAATGGCCATGGCCAGGTACCTAGTGCCCATTCCGATAGGCGTCTGGTCCTCAGGGCCTTCCCAGAATGGGGCTTCACCATCCCCAACTAGCCGCCAGTAGCCCGTTCTCAATGATTCTGCCTGCTCCTCAGTGCAATTTTGCAGGAGAGCTTCTACCCTGAAGTTGATACCAAGAGAACCCAAGAACTGGGATTGAGTAATTGGCCCATGGACTGAGATATCATCTGCAGAAATGGTGAGAAAAAAAAACCCGTGTAAGAAAATTTAGTCTGAACATAAACACTAGAAGTAGAAAAGTTAACAACACCCACCTGAAGCTTCCAGAGCGGAGTGCCTGATTGAAGCAAAGTCGACATAGGCACTGAGATCAGCAGAGCCAGGGTCATCTAAAATGTGGACAAACTTGTGCTTACGGATTGCCTGCATTTATTTTAGTCAGTGACCAAACCATAATTCCAGTACATTATATTATTGTTATCATTCAAAGATAGGACAAAATAAAAGCTCAATAAGCTGTGTATCAAATAATGCAGAAGTTCAGGCCCTGAATTTATGTATTACTCCCTCCAGTCTCAAAACACAGCCTAATAGCGTCAATATTGTGGAAGTAAGTTTCAACACAAATATTCAAACATCATTTTCCATGTATCCAATCTAAATTTTCAGGGACATCAATAACAACAGCAAGTTTGACTGCACATATAGTCGTATACCAAAACACCACTTTTTGTGACCGTAGGGAGTATTGTCTCTACGAAATCAACACAGACTAGCTACAAGGCTTTAAGAGTTTATCTTAGTTATATAAACAGTCAACAACACCTTGAGTTTAAGTCAGGTATATCAACACCTTGAGTTTAAGTCAGGTATAATAAAATGGTTTTAAAATCCAAACCTGGAGACTATCAGATACTATTCCGTCTTTGCCATAGTCAATAATGAGAGCACCTCCTCCATCTGAACTAATTCTATCTGCAATTTGTTCAGTAAGCTCCATTGCCTTGGGGCAGACTTCAATATGCTCAACCTTCTCAAGCTCCTCAGAGCTAGCCCATCCACAACGCTTGGAGAGGTAAAGTAAAGAAGCTGTAGGATGGGGAGACAGAACAAAGCGAAACCTGCTGCAAAGTTAGCATTACACATTTCCTTAAGATTAAGAACACATAAACACATTTGGTAAAACTCACGAAGAGTCTTCTGCAAGATCCACCATCTTTTCTGACCAGCCACGTGATGCTTTCTGCCAAAAAAAAGATTATTCAGTCCAGGGAGTACAAAATAGTTGGTCAGTGAGTGGATAAGAGCCATAAGAACTCAATTATAATTAACTACGGAAACAAACCTGAAATTGATGGATTGGTAAGGCATCATAGAATTCATGTGCAATAATTATGGTTGGCGCTGCATATATGAAAGTTACAGATAAGGAAAATATAAGAAAACCCCATCGAGAAGTGTAAAAGAAATAAACTTGAAGAAAGCCAAATACATGACAGTAAACAGTTGCAAAGGAAAAAACTGTCTGATACAGTGATACTTGAAACAAATACAGCAGGTTAAATATTATGCATATTCCATGCATAAAGTAACTAAACTAGTAGATCAGCAATGGCGAGATAGATGCTTTGTGATCAAGTGATGTAGTGTACCAACACTTGGGCTAGAGCCTCAACTCTACCTTAGCTACAAGATTGGGGTTATGTCCTATTCCCTCCGTAACTCAAATATTTCACGGTAACTTGATGCCAATAGCTGTGTTATCGTTGCTATTCCATAGAGAAGTACACTGCAGTCTCACAAACCCATACTGTTGCTCCATGACATATATGAAGGCACACTCTGTACCGCAATGAAATTATAAAACTGTACAATTTTTCCTAATGTCATGTGGTAAATTGCCTCATAGTTTTCACAAAAATACCTTAAGATGAATGGCATCATAAAAGTTGATGATTAAAATGTTTATGATAATATCAACATTCTACTATAGAGATCAATAAATTTTAAAAAGCTATTGATTAAACAGCCAGTTCTAAATGAAAAGAGCCTCGTACATCCTGAAGGAACCTGTTCTAGGGAGGCATGCCAATAAACAGGGGCTCCACAAAGCTTGCTAACTGTTCTTTTGCCATCATCAACAGGTTCGTCTTCACATTTCAAAGTATTATACTGAATTTTTTGCAATGTAGGGCTGCACTCAACCAAGTTAATGCTGAGTGCCTTGGTGAAATTAACAAACTTTGCTGAACCCTGTTGAAATGGAGACATCCACTTAGAACAGGACAATGGAATTTCAATAGCTGATAGAAGCAAGATAGAAAACATACACGAAGTAAATCAGCCAAAAGGGTTCCTCGTCCTGGGCCAAGCTCAATCAGATTCACCTTCTCCGGCTGTCCCATTTGTTCCCAGAGGCACATTGCCCATACGCCTATTATCTGAGGCAATAATCACCATTAGATTCTCTCAACTTTGCAGCACAAAAACAATAATTCAGCAGTTTTAGAACATCCACTGTAGATGTATAACATACTTATACTATCAATGTCTGATAGGTAATACTGTGTGCAACACAGAAATGGAATAGCAGCACAATTAGTTTTATGAATCTCATCAGCGCCTTCTTGACTTCAAAAAATAGCATGCCTTTTACAGTTGCCATTTTTATTACTTGAAACACATAATTCATTACTGCATTGTGATTAAGTAGTTATACAGCACACTGATGCTCTTCATATTAGTGTTGTCAAAGCAATCAATTAATGAGTACCACTGCACCAGTTACCTCTCCAAACATCTGGCTGACCTCTGGCGAGGTAATGAAGTCTCCCCCCTCCCCAAACACATCCCGGTTGATATAGAATCCACATTGCGGGTTCGTCAGCACCTCCTCCATGTATTCAGCTACACTGATCGGACCACTTCGAAACTGACACCACCACAGTCACATCAAAATGGGCGATTCACATTTCCGCATTGGGAGCAACAGAGACTAACATAGAAACAAATCGAGGCACCTTTATGATGCTCTTGAGGTGCTTGACGAGCTCGGAGTCGGACGACGGCTCGTGCGAGTGCTCTGCCGCATTGACAAAGCATCTAATCATTAGGAACCCTAAACCCACACACTTGGGTGCGTTGCACGGGACTGAGAGAAACAGAGGCGGAGCGGACCTGGTGGGTTGTAGAGGCCGGAGCGGTCGACGGCGATGCTGAGCCGGGAACCGGCATCATCATTGGAGATCTCGGGTGATTCTTCTTCATCCGCCGCCTCATCGCGGCCGGCGGCTGAGGACGAAGAAGGCGACGAGGACGAGAAGGTGGTCGGGGTAGACGAGAAGCGGGCCAGGAGGGAAGAGGCGAGTGGAGGAGGGACGCGCCGGTGAGTGGCACCACCGCAGGGACCGCCGGAGACATGAGGGGCGAGGCGGCGGAGGAGGGCGGCGGCGGGGCCCCGAAGCATCTCGACGCCGGAGACAGGTGAAGTGTGAGCGGATTTGGCCGGAGCGTTAGACGAGGGAGAGAAAAAATAAAACAGGTTGCGGTTTCGCTCGGCCTAGTGAACAGTCCATTTGGCCTGCTCCAGAAAGAATTGCTGTCTAAATTCTACCATACCCACCCACCCTACCCGCATAACGCTTTCCAATTGTTTGAATTGGCAATTCCTCCTTGTTAGAGTATATTAGGCAACTCCGGATATGGTTAGTTTAGGATTGATTGTAATCCCGGAATAACCTTTCTTATCTCTAGGAGAAGCTACTTGCCATCCAAACTATGTACTCTATATATACCGCCCAAGGGGCTCAATGCAATACATCGACCACATTAGACACATCCTACTTTCCTACGTGATGTCAGAGGGTCACGATCCTGTGACCTAACTAGGCTTCCGCTGCCGCCGCCGCCACCGCGCCGCCCCCGGGGAGATCGATCTCCGCTGGGGGCGGCGCCCTCGTAGGATGCCCGGCGCATCCTTCTGAGCCGCCATGCCTGTCGTCGTCAAGTACAGCAAGGGGACCTACCTCGCCGCCAGGATTCGTCGCCAGCGCCGCCGTCTTCGCCTCCCCAACCGAGCGCCCCGCCGGCCACGTGCCCCCCAATCCTCTCCTCCAACACCATCGCCACCCTCTCCAGTCTGTCCGTTCGTGTTGCTACCGCTACGACTGCGGGGGATGTTAGAGTATATTAGGCAACTCCGAATATGGTTAGTTTAGGATTGATTGTAATCCCAGAATAATCTTGCTTATCTATAGGAGAGACAACTTGCCCTCCAAGCCATGTACTCTATATATACCGCCCAAGGGGCTCAATGCAATACATCGACCACATTATACGCATACTACTTTCCTACACTCTCTTTTAGCAATCAGCGATGACTCCTTCCTTTAGTTTTGAATTGGCAATCATTGTTTTAGATTGACAATGACACCTCCTTCCATTCATTTGAATTGATTATTCCTTTTTCTTGGCAATCATCGCAGAAACCTCTTTCCATTTACTCAGATGGAAGAAGCGGTGGTTCTACCATTATATATTTTTTCCCATGGATGAGAGGGTTCATCTTTACTCAATTTTATAAATGGAAGAGAGGTTAAATATATAGTGAGTTCAAAATATATAATGGTAGAACCACCGCTTCTTCCATCCGAATCAAAATCATGTACAAGATGTCACAATTTTATAAATAGACTTGAATGATCCTTGGCTTCCGTTGCATCCTTAGACTTGAATGATTTTGATTCGTATAGTACAAGGGAGCTTTGCTTCGATTCAAGGTAGGCAAAATTTACTATGCTGCATGCTTTGCTTTGGAATTTATTTGCGCGCAAGGAATCATGCATGGTGTGATAGTACTTCATTTTATATAAGTGAATAAGTGTTACTTATGTAAGTTGGACCTTTTATATCCATAAATATAATATAAATATAAAAGTATAAATATATGCATGTCAGATACACCCAATGGATGCATTAAAAAAATACCAATCTTTCCTCCAAAACTCATGTTTTTTTTTCACCTAGCCTTTTACGTGTACCCACATAGCCTATGTTCCTTCTTGATGCACTTTGTGGTCCGTAATTAGTTTTTTAGTAGAATTTAGTTGTTTTAGTCTCATGTTATTTTTAAATATAATTAACCTTTAAACCTGTGCTATTTTTAATATAATTATTCTTTAAACACGTGCCTGTGGCATGTGCACCTCTACTAGTACTGAGTAAAAACGGAGGCAAATAGTAACCGAACATAAAAATTGAATTTGGGTTAAAGAGCACTCAATTTGGGGATGCTAGCATCGGAGCCGTTGTTGTTTGATATACCATAAAATTTTCACTGCAACAATGTTGCACGTAACATGATTGGTTCAAACTTCTTTCTATGTTGCACAATGTATGGACGCACGAGCTTGGGCGCGAGCCATCCATTGATTACTTCATCCTCTGCCCGAACTCACGCTCCATCCATACATAGCGGCACCACAGGCCGTGTAAGACTGGACCGACGTTAACCCCCGCTCCACCCATACACAGCGACACCGCACCCTGCGTGAGACTTGATGTGCTTTGAAGTGGAGCGGGCTTTGAAGTGAAGCGGACGAGGGAATTTTTTTCAACGCACAGATAAACTGCGCCACCTTCAGCCTAACAATTTCCTTCCCATGAGGGCTCGAATTGCAGCCGGCAGAGTGCTAACCGCACTACTAGACCAACTGGGCTAGGGGCCGCTGGCGAGGAATCAAGAACTTTGTGAGATCAAGAATCCAGGTGTGGCTGACAAGCTCATTTCCCAAGCTTGTTAGTTTTCTCCAATATCTTATTTTCTTGAGTTAATATGGTTTGTAATTGTACGATTGCACTAGGCACTCATGGAAGTCACTCCCGGGCCAAACAACTCGTCGTGATTGATTTTCCTCCATATATGCACCACCAGCACCACCATCCTATTTATAGTCGCCCCTGTTGTCCGGAATATGGACCAAACGATCATGCAACTTACAACGATCGATCAGTTAAGCTGCAGACTTTTGGGCTCACGCCAGTATTCAGTACTGTTTTGCTTCATGCTTTCGTTGCTTGCGCAATGTTCAGATGAAGCTGCCGACTTCTGCCTCATGGCACAGTTGTTTTGGTCATGCTTTCTTTGTTTCTTTCACAATTTTGTCACGACAGAGTTGTTTGTTCGTACTTTGATTGCTTCTTTCACAGATTTATCACTGGGCTTGGTTGTAACTGCAGGCTTGGGTTGACTTGTTTTGTCTGTACAAACAGTCAGCTTTGTTTATAGGAGCCCGTTAGTAACAAGTCTCCCAACAAGGATTTTTACAATGTTTTGAAAAAATGACAACCGTCCATAAGTACAGATCCAATGGTTAAAAAATAGAAGGAACCTACGAAGAGCCTAAATCGGGGGGCGTCTATTCATAACTCGGGCGAGCGTACGGCAACATATCGCAGAAGGGCGTCTGTCCGACTCCGTCAAGTGGACGTCAGGGCGTCAAGCTGTTTCCTGGGCCGCAATTTCTGGCCCAACGCGATTTTCTTCGGTTTCGGATTTCAACTTCTTCATGCTCTCGTTCAGCTTTGCATTCTCCCGCTGGAGCTTCTTCATTTCGCTGGAGGATTTCTCCTCCTTCTCGCGGAGGGATCGGTTCTCCATCTGAAGTTTCTCGACCTCCTCCCTGGATGTGCTAGATGTTTTCCTCAGTGTCATGAGCTTTCGCAGGTAGTGGTGCAGCCGGTGGATTACAAATATAAAAAGTCGAACATGTGAACATTTAAACAATATAAATTGTTCGAAAAAAATATTTGGAGACTTTCTAAACAATTAAAAATGTTCCTGTTTTTTAGAAACATTTTGCGAAGTATTAAAAAAAAGTTCTGAGTCTTAAACAATTAAAAATGTTCTGAACAAATGTTCACATTTTTTAGTCCAAAAAAAGTTCTGAGTCTTAAACATTTTTTATTAGAACTTTTTTGAATGTTCTGGAACATTTCAAAAGGTTCCCGGACTAGTTTGTGAACATTTCCAAAGTGTGAACATTTCAAAAAATGTTTTGAGAACAACTAAAAATGTTCTGGATAATTACTAGAAATATTCTGAAAGTTTTGAACTTTTTAAAATGTTCCCAAATAATTTGTTCAGAACATTTATTGATGCTCAGAACATTTTGTGGTGTTTTAGAGAAATTTTCCAATCTGTCCACAAAATGTTTGAGAACAACTAAAAATGTTCTGGATAATTACTTTATTCTGAAAGTTTTGAACTTTTTAAAATGTTCCCAAATAATTTGTTCAGAACATTTATTGATGTTCATAATATTTTGTGGTGTTTTAGAGAAATGTTCCAATCTGTCCACAAAATGTTTGAGAACAACTAAAAATGTTCCCGATAATTACTATTCTGAAAGTTTTGAACTTTTTAAAATGTTCCCAAATAATTTGTTCAGAACATTTATTGATGTTCAGAACATTTTGTGGTGTTTTAGAGAAATGTTCCAATCTGTCCACAAAATGTTTGAGAACAACTAAAAATGTTCTGGATAATTACTAGAAATATTCTGAAAGTTTTGAACTTTTTAAAATGTTCCCAAATAATTTGTTCAGAACATTTATTGATGTTCAGAACATTTTGTGGTGTTTTAGAGAAATGTTCCAATTTGTCCACAAAATGTTTGAGAACAACTAAAAATGTTCTGGATAATTACTTGAAATATTATGAAAGTTTTGAACTTTTTAAAATGTTCCCAAATAATTTGTTCAGAACATTTATTGATGTTCAGAATATTTTGTGGTGTTTTAGAGAAATGTTCCAATCTGTCCACAAAATGTTTGAGAGACAGCTAAAAATGTTCTAGATAATTACTAGAAATATTCTGAAAGTTTTGAACTTTTTAAAATGTTCCCAAATAATTTGTTTAGAACATTTATTGATGTTCAGAACATTTTGTGGTGTTTTAGAAAAATGTTCTAATGTGTTTAAAAAATGTTTGAGAACAACTAAAAATGTTCTGGATAATTACTAGAAATATTCTGAAAGTTTTGAACTTTTTAAAATGTTCCCAAATAATTTGTTCAGAACATTTATTGATGTTCAGAACATTTTGTGGTGTTTTAGAGAAATGTTCCAATCTGTCCACAAAATGTTTGAGAACAACTAAAAATGTTCTGGATAATTACTAGAAATATTATGAAAGTTTTGAACTTTTTAAAATGTTCCCAAATAATTTGTTCAGAACATTTATTGATGTTCAGAACATTTTGTGGTGTTTTAGAAAAATGTTTCAATCTGTTCAAAAAATGTTTGAGAACAACTAAAAATGTTCTGTATAATTACTAGAAATATTCTGAAAGTTTTGAACTTTTTTAAATGTTCCCAAATAATTTGTTCAGAACATTTATTGATGTTTAGAACATTTTATTTTGTTTTAGAAAAATGTTGCAATCTGTTCACAAAATATTTGAGAACAACTAAAAATGTTCTGGATAATTACTAGAAATATTCTGAAAGTTTTGAATTTTTTAAAATGTTCCCAAATAATTTGTTCAGAACATTTATTGATGTTCAGAACATTTTGTGGTGTTTTAGAAAAATGTTCCAATCTGTTCACAAAATGTTTGAGAACAACTAAAAATGTTCCTGAAGATTTGGTTGAACACAACTCAGAATGTTCCATTAGAACATTTTAAAATGTTCCTAAATATTCAATGTTTTGGAAAAAAAATGTTCCAAAAATGTTCCAAGGTTCTGGGGATTTAAGAAGTGTTCCAATATTGGACAAGAGTGTTTCGAGGTGCCAGATATGTAAAGTGTTCTATAATTCACTGGAAAAAAGTATAAACTAAGTGACGCAGCAATTACAATTCAGAAAAAAGTTTCTGAGCATCAAAATAATACACTAAATGAGCATGTAGAGAAATATTTTCATTTGAGGCTATGAACTCAGTCTTCAAGATTCTTCCGCAGATTGTAGTCAAAAGCTTCTCTGCCAACAATTGTTGAAACTGATCTTGAAACTTAGAAGAAGCCAACGTTCTATAGAAAAGCAAATGAAGATAAATTAATACATGTTGCATTCAAAAAATTATAAAAATACGCAGAACGATTTTGGAAAAAAAGAAAAATGGACTAACATTTTGTCTCCTAAACGTTGTAATTATATCTGCTTTAGCTTTATTCTCCTTGCTGAAAATCAAGTGAAATAGCTTTTTCTCTCTTAATGCTTGGATGTCTGCCTGAAAAAGATGGATTTGTAAATTTCTGTTATCATTTGTAGTTAAATGAAATAAAAGAATATGTAGCAAAAAGATCAGTTAGAGAGGAGGGGGGGTCTGCTTTTCAACTTACAATATTGAACTTAGCAATGCTTGTACCATCATATGTTTCCATAAAGCATGTTACAAAGATTCCAGAGTCCTCCCTAGTAAAAGTAGATTATTGCAGAAAAAGCATATATCAAATATTTTTTAGTGGAAATCACATATTTGAATGTTTTTCAAAAAAGAAAGAAAGCATGTTTAATAAATATGGCTTACTTTGATTGCTGTTTTGGAACATCAATGTAAGAAACAATGAAGTCACGTATGTTGAATTTTTGGAATGATGGAAATGCCAAGATGAATAAGATTCTAAAGTTGTAAACCACAGTATTTGTCACTTTCAATGTCCTGTCGGCTCCGTATTCTGGAGATAAAATATCAAATCTTCCTTTGATGAAATTGACAACCACCAACACCCATTGTTTGTCAATAAAACATGGAATATGTACCTGGATTTAAAAACATGAAATTGTCATGAATGGAAAATAAAGATATCAGTAACAAAAACAAAAAAACTATTGATTGAAGCCATGAACTCACCAGATTACAACTGTTCGGATCTACTCCAATGATTTGTATAAATTCACTCTTCAAATTTTTAGGATCAAGGGAATGATTCATTAAGATAGACTGAAAAAGAATGTAAACAAATAAGTAGAAATTAACAGATAACAATATTTTATTCTCTGAATTATATAAATCTGAAATTTGATGAAGTGTCTTACTGCAGTAACATTGGAGAGGAATATCTTTGAGATGTGGCAATTTAGTTGAGGGGATTGTTGGTATGAGAATAACTTACAAAAACAATCCATAACTCTAAAATGAAACCATCCCCCGGGCATCATAGAAAGGGAAAGTGTTCTTTGGTCAACCCAGATCCCATCTTTTTCAAATATCCTAGGACTGCGAATGAAATGTAATGAAAATGATTAAATTAAACAAACAAAATGAAAATTGAAAGAACTTGAGCATTTGTGATATATTTAATTTCGCTGACCAAAATCTGTGAAATAACAAACCTGAAGGTTAACTTTGAAACGTTATGTGTAAGCAAGGAATAGAAGCTGTGCTCCAGAGGGGTTGGAAATATGGATTGGATGTTTGTAGAATGTATTCTTGAACTTGATTCTGTTGGAACATAATTGAATTCTGAAATCTGCATAAGTTCACTACTTTTGATGAAGTTTTTTCCTAGGCCACTTGTGGCCGCAACAGTTGGATTCTTACTCATTCCAGAATTTTGTGCAAGTTCTTCGGCGAATATATCAAAATTTGGAAAACCCTGCTGCAGATCAACTTTTGTCATAGTTCGGCCAAGCAAAGCTTCATTCAATGATAAGCCGTATTTGGGTCCTTTGATGAATGTTCCACTGACTGATTGGATACCAATTCGTTGGTTACCATCATTTACAGGTCTCGGAATGTCCATCGGAACATTGGCTTGTTGGGGGATGAAAGAATCCAGTAGAACTTTCTCTTCAGGAATTCTTTTTTTGGCTTGTAAAGAATCTGGAGCAAACAAATGAAGGATTATTAGTAAAAATGAAACATAACAGCTGAAAGTGTTTGTAAGAAGAGTTAAATAATTTATGAGAATATTTTACCATTGCATTTGTATTGACCAAGCTTTATCAAGTCAACAATTTCTTCATTACTGAATAGATTATAATCAGATTTCAGCTCATGTAAACCAGAAATCAAATGATCAAAACTATCATAAGTACTATCGAGAGTACTATCAAGATCTGTGACTTTTGGAAATTCAAGAATTTCAGAACACAGTTTTGAAAAAACTTGTTCAACAATGCTTGTGTATTTCACTTCTTCTTTGAGTTCAGGGACAGGCAACATTTTGAAGTCAAGTTCATTTCTCTGCAGCTTTTGCCTCTTTTGAAAATGAGTCTCATGGACTGAAAGATGAGCATGTTCACATTCTGAATCTGAATCTTCAAGAAATTCCAAAGTCTTCTCTTTGGTTTTCTGCAGTGTTTTCGATGACACTACAGAAAGAACACTATGAACAAAGTCTGAGGTGTCTTTCATGATTCTCTGGGATATAGAATGTTGGAACTTCTTTGAAAGTGTAGATATTTGAAGCTTGACCTATTTACATAATTTGTTAAGATGTTAAAATGAAATATAGTTGAAGAGTTAAAACAATACTAAAACAGAAAATGGTTAGTAAAAATGAAAATATAAGAATATGATCTTACACTTTCAATTTGATCTGGTGGACAATTTTCTTTTATGATACCTTCTAAATCATTTGCAAAAACTGAGTAATGATTCTCTTCATTAAAACATTCTTTGAAAGGGGTGCAACAGAGATGTTTTACCTAGCAGAAAAAAAGAGGAAATGAAGTCAATGAACTGAAATGTAAAAAGAGTAACAATAATTATTAGTAGAAGACAATGTTGTTTGGCTTACTGGTAATCTGCCAAATTGATTATTTGAACCAGGCTGTGCATCAAGTAGTGTGAATGTTTGTATGACAGTTGTTGACCAGAATTTCAATCTTGGGGGTGCCATTCCGAAATTGAATTCAGAGGAATAGAGAAACTCAAGATAAGCCACCTAAAAACACACAGTAATTAAGTTTTTTGCGTGTGGAATGATTTATAGATCATTGTTAGGAATCTGTATTATTGTTCTCTAAGATGTAAGTACTTACCACTAAGAGAAGGACACAACCACCAGTTGGAATGCTTTGTCCGTTACTCTCCATATTCTGATACTTTTTCAAAGAAGAATTTAACCACTGCAGAACCAATGAGCACCAGTCTAGTTGAATAATTTCATCAACAACAATGACAGCAGAGTAGTATTTGGAGCTGCAAACATTCTTAGTGTTGGGGCAAAGAAATGAAGACAATGCCAACAAGACGAAAGCTCTTGCAAAATTTTCTCCCTTGAAGTCTGGTGTTATAATAGACACTAACTCATCGACAGAAGGTGTTCTTCCAGCTGAATTGAATTGTAGTTTGATAAACTGATAAGCTTCTTCATTTCTACAGCATGGTATTGTTTCATTGCTCATGGGGATACCGAGAATTGATTTGACTACAGCAGAATTAATTGTGAATGATAAACCATTTGGAAGATTGACTGTATTAGATGCAGTGTCAAATCTATCTGCCAGCCATAACACGAGATTCTTTGGAACTGATGAACAACAAAGATCCAGAATGGTTGAAAAACCAACATTTGATACAACTTGTTTCTGATCATCATTTAACTGGCCGATAACATGCATTAATTTGAAAGTGGAGTTCATCATGTTTAGATCCTAGAAAAACATTGAAAAAGACAGATTAAAGATGTAGAACTTGTAATTATATTTGTAGAAACACCGATAATCTGATTTGAAGTCGGTGATTTGAAATTTCGGGCAAGAGTACCTGATCCAATCTTTTTGAGGGTGGAATTGCTGGAACTTTAAAAGAACTTTTACTGGTACTCCCCATTTTAATTACTCTAGATGACACCTGAAAATAAGAATGATCAGTCTAGAATAAGATAAGTTAGTAGATTTCTGTTTTAATTGAAAAAAAAATATTAGTGGTCCCAGAAAAACATCTACAGTTGAATTTCATTGGTTGGGTAAGCTGTAAAATATAAGAGTCTCTTACTGATGAATTCCAACAGTAATGTGAATCTGTAAATTAGCACACCTTGTAAAAAAAGTCTGGAAGCCTAAACGCTATCATCTAATTACAGCACACCATGAATTCCAAAAAGTAATGTTTAAAAGAAATGTTAGAACCCTAGAAGTGAACCAGACTCAGTTTTGGGTTATGGGGCCTAGAATTCTTCAATCGACTTGTAGGAACTAGTTAGTGTGCCAATGAAAAATGGTCTTACAGATTTGGAATATAGAAAATGGTATTCTGAATTTGGGAAACGCAGATCTGAGCAATGAAAGTTTTCTTCTAGTGGCGGACCAAAAAAGCAGGGGACCCAAAGATGAAAAAACAAAAGGGCGGATCCATGATGCAGGGAGGGATGGAGTTCGAAAAAAGAAAGAAGTTTACCTGCTGTTAACTTCAGAAATCTGGAGCCATGGGTGGGGAGCTTTTGAGTAGTCTCCTCTCTGTTGGAAGAAAGAGTGGCAAGAGGCTCTTCTAAAAAAAATGATGTGGCTCGAGTTACTCTGCATACCGGTTCAATAAAAAAACAAAAAAGGACCAAACTACCCTTACCTTTAGACGGCTTGAGAAAGGGGAAAGAAACCAATCCTATTGAAGTCAACAGAAAAAAAGAGAAGACCGCCGCGCGCCGCCGGCGTGGGGGGATCATCTGAAGAGAATGGGGGGCGATTTGATTGATGCAAGATTGGGCTTCAGTCGAACATCAGATTTGGAGATTGAAACTTCGAAATCTACAAAGGTTAGAACGCTTTGTTTCTCTGAGTTGCGCCTTTCTTGTTTCGAAAATTGCTGATACTTTACTAATAGATCGAATTGCAAGTAATCTAGTACTCGTGCCTAAAAACAGAAGTTGTACAAGAACAATTTGTATAGAGTTTGACATATTATTATTTATGTTAGGTATGTTTATCTGGTTCAATCAACAGTGTTACAGCTGCGACAAGGCATGAATATGAAACTACCTTAAAGAATCAGGATCCAGATGTTTATGATTTGAATCCAATAACCAAGGTAAGACAAAATTTAACATTGTATAGATACCAGCCAAAAATAGATATTATGTCTGTCTAAATAATTTTCTTTTCAGGATACTGGATTGGAAGACTCTTTTATGCAGAAAACAACAAATATTGGAAAGAAGTTTGAGAGTGTGGTATCTGAACTAAAGAAGGTAAAACTTAAATTTTGTTCTCAAATGATGTTGTCATGAAAACTGCATTGAGTTTGGTAGTTGTTATTTCAATAAAATTGTACATGCAGAAGTTGGATGATAATGCAAGTTCCAGAAATGATGTTTCAGCACAGAGTGATATGGTGAACCAATCGGTATGTGCTTGTGGTTCTATATCAGAAAATATGAATTGAGTTGAAGTGAAAAAAAGCTTTATCAATATTTTTTGTGTGTGATGACTATGGAACTATGTTATGACTTAAACTACTCAAATATTATTTAGGTTCCCATGCTTGCAATTGCTGATATCTATAATGAGGAAAGATGTGAATTAGCTGGCTTGTACAATGATGGAGAGCACTATGATTCAGAGGTAATTGGGGGGGAGGGTGAAAACTTAAATGATTCCATCTGTAGATTGAAATAATTACCTTACTATTTTGGAAGTGAAAGTGAATATTGAAAAAATACTTTGTATTCAGGATTCCGCAGAGGGTGGTTTTCTAACAGATGAAGAAGGGGAAGATGCTGTTGCCGAAGATGAAGAATATTTGTTTCCCAACCCAGATGAGGCTGAAGGTACCAAGAAACCAGAGATTGGAATGAGTTTTGACACGCTGGATGATGCTCACAGATTCGTGAATATATATGGGCAAGTGAATGGATTTGCAGTTTTTAAGGGGAGAAACTACAAAAATAAGAAAATATTTTTGATGTGCAATAAAAGTAAGAAAGCAGCAGAGCCAAAGAATCCACACAAGAAAAGGAAAAGATCCTATGTTAAGGGAACCAGTTGCAAGATGAGGATCATTGTAGTGTTGCAGCAAGGCAGATGGAAGTTCAGTGATGTAGATCTTGTGCATAATCATGATTTAGTGAGCAGCCCTTCTTTGACCAAATTCTTCATTAATCATAGATATATGACTGTTGAGGAGAAAAAATTTTCAAGAATTCTCCAAGAAGCTAGAATAAAGCCAAGGAGAATAATGCAAATATTTAGAAAGATGAAAGGCAGCTTCAAGAACATGAATTTTGGGAGAACACAGCTTAAAAATCTGAAGCAAGCTGATAGAAAGCAAAAGATGAGAAATACAGATATAGATAGCACCATGAACTACGTGAAGAAAATGCAAAAGCAACATCCTGGTTTCTACTACACTATGAGAACAGATGACGACAACACGGTTAGAAGTATTTTCTGGACTGATGCGTCTTCAAGACTAAACTACAAGCTGTATGGAGATTTCATTTCTTTTGATACTACTTTCAGCACAAATAAGTATAATATGCCTTTTGCTCCTTTGGTTGGGATTAATGGTCATGGGAGAACTGTGGTTTTTGGATATGCATTGCTAGAAAATCAAACTGCAGAAACTTTCTCTTGGCTATTTAATGTACTGCTGGAAGTAATGGATGGTAGAAGACCAGAAATTATAATTACAGATCAAGATGCTGCTATGAAGAAGGCAATATTTGAAGTTTTTGGGACAGAAGTTCATAGAAATTGCTTTTGGCATATCATGAGGAATGCTAGAGAGAATCTTGGAACCTTATTGAAAGACATAGAAAATCTCGGAAAAGAATTAGAGAAGGTGATATATGAGTCCATAAGTAGAGAGGAATTTGATGAAGGGTGGACAGCCATCATAGAAAAATATGGTCTGCAAGAAAATTCATCCCTGAAATTGATGTGGAAAAATAGACATATGTGGGTACCAGCTTACTTCATGGACGTGTTCTGTCCATTCATCAAGACCACGGGTAGAAGTGAAAGCACCAATTCATCATTTAAGGATTATGTTTTGAGAAAGGATAGCATAGAAACATTCCTTCAGCAATGTGAGATATTTCAGGAGGAACAAGCTGAAATTGAGCGGAGGGACAGATTTGAATCAAATGTTCAGGAGCCGGTTTTTGCTTCTATGCAAATGATTGAGAGGCATGCTGCAGAGGTTTACACGAGAAGCATATATCTGAAATTTCAAAAAGAAGTTCACAATTCTGGAGCGTACTCTATTGAAGAGGTAGAAAAGGATGTGAAATATAATGTTCATAGGCTTATCCAGCATGAAGATATTGAGTTCTATAGGAAGACTTTTACAATTGAAGTTGACCAGAACTATAATTCATTCAATTGTATTTGCAAAAAGTACAACAGGGATGGGATCGTTTGCTGCCATGTGCTCAGGTTATTTACACAGCTTGGTATCCACAAAATTCCAGATAACTACATCAAGCAAAGATGGACTAAAAGCTATTTGGAAGAAGAATTGAAAAGGCATAAGCTTAAAGGACTTGAACAAATAGTAGATTGTAGAGATGACCCAATATTTAGGCATGCTATGATGATGAATTCCTTGTCGGAAATGTGCTCGAAAGTTTGCAAAGATTCTGAAAGAAGTGAGAAGTTTATGAAGGAAGTTCAAATGGTTTTTGACAGAATGGAATGTGAAGAAAATGCTTCTCAATCAACTGATTTAGTTGTGTACAAAGACCCAGCAATTGTAGAAGCTGTTAGTGTCGATAAGGGCCACAGGTTGTGTCGGCCGGCTGAGAAAAGTTCAATGCAAAAAATTCAAAAGGAGAAGGCAGCCAAGGAGAAGGCGGCGAAAATGAAGGAGAATGCTACTCCCAAGAAAAAGCAGATCAGCAAGCAGCATCCAAAAAAAAAAGGCAAGACAGAAGCAAATGCTAGTGAAGTAGATGGTGCTCCAAAAGAAAAGTGATTCTTGAGACTTTATTAGCTACGATAGAAATATGATTATGAATTAAGTTAAATAAATTGTTGTTGCTCAAATGTGGGAGGGGGTTAATTATGAATTGACCTTCGTCTTCTTTAAGTAGTTATTGTCTACGTGTTGCAAACAAAAACAGACATGTGGTTGTGTGTGTGACTACAAAGTTATTAGAATTGATGGAGAAATAGTGCAGTTGGCTGATCAGCTATAACTGTTGAAAATTGAAGCTCCTTGAAGACATCTCATCTTGTGACTACAAAGTTATTTCTGATTTTTTCTTATTAGTTATCGCAATGGAATCAATGCAGTTGGCTAAAATCAAGCGGCGTGAAAAAAGACTCCGAATCTTTGACACACTAACAGTTGACTAAATCAGTCAGCGATGTTGAAAAAATAAATCCAGTTACTAATAATCCTTCACCCATAACTAGAAGAGATGTGCACCACGTACTGAAGTCTCCAATCTTTAGCTGGCCTGAAAACTCAGTGTTTCTCCTCTTCCTTTTGCCCTTTGGAGCAAAACTGATCGGAATGGTTATCTAACTAATTGTCAGTACTTGATGCTATAAGAGGGGTTAAAGCACTGACTCCAATGTTCGAGGGGACAAAAAGGAAGCCAATGTGAACGCATACAAGTTGAAATTCAAAAAAAAATTGAATCATTGATCTGCACCTTATGTCAGGTAATTAACACACAATGGGAAACAAATTTGCAGGTGAACGCAGCTCTGGAAAAGAGAAACAGAAACCCAGGGGACATCGATCCTTTGTCAACCAAAGTCGGATGATTATTACAAATAGAAATTAGATTAGTAACTGATTACATACGGAATGTTTAGTTTCCAGAAACAGAAACTTTAAAAAATAGCATTGAACAAGCAACTTCCGAAAACTAGAACATCCAAGCACTGCCCAGCATAGAGGGTGCAGGGGTAGCAATGTACTTGAGCTCTGATTTCCATGTTATACCACCCTAAAAAAAATCCAAGTTTAACTTGGGTACAGATTACATTAGTTTTGACACATATTTTGATTGCTACAGCTATCCCAAAAAGCAAAATTTCTGTAGGGGGATGGAATAGAAGATATCAAGGCTGATCTTCGGTTTGGTTGTTCTTTATTGCAGCTTCATTAAGATCTGAATTCATCAACTTGTAAGCGATGAGCTTCCTGAATTTAGTTGCTTCAGTCTGTTTTGGGAAAATAAAATGAAATTGAAAGTCAGCTTATTACTTCATAAAGAGGGAAGCATGATTCAAAAACAATATAGAAACGCTGGTAAGATATAATTTGGTCAAAAGATTGTTAAAAAAGCACTATGTTGATTATTAAAAATAATTCAATGAATGAGTACTTACGTGGTCAAATATCTTAATCACCGAACCATTCCAGTTGTACATAAGCAACATAGCAAAGATGCCTGAATCAAACCTGGACACAAAAAAAATTAAAAAATTAAAAAAGTTTACCATGGATGTATTCCCTGGTATGTTTGGTTAAAAGAAGAAACTAAAGCTACATACTTTTGAAATGGTGAGTTGGAGTGCTTTGGACATCTTGGAACTTGTAATTCATAATTCTGCAAGTCTCTGTCAAAAATTTCAGCAACTTTACAAGTTCTTTGGAAATTGATAACCTGAAATGCAAAGTGACCAAAATGAAACTAATAAGAAAAATGAAAACAGAATTGAAAGTGAACACTTGCATCAAGCTGACAGGACAAAAAGACAAATACCACATTGTTTGTAGCAAATTTTATTGAATTTGCAGGCAATACGGATTCAGAGTTTGAAGCTCGAATTGCTGGATCAAAAAAGTGGACTTTCTTGACAAGGTAGTTGATGCATATGAGGATCCAATGTTCATTGAGTATCAAGGGGAACAATAACTGTCAACGAAAAATAAATTACATGATAAGAAAACTTAGAAAGTTAAATGACGAAAAAAAACATCATACAAAAATTGGAAAAAGAAAGCAAGAATTAAAGAAAGGTACCAGATCAGCATTTGCGATGTCCATTTGTTCATTGATCCTTGTCAGTTCTGGCTCATTGGACTCTGGAATATATGTCTTAGGATCAAGCATGAGTTTTTCCTGCTCCAAAGAAATGTGAAAAAAATTCAGTATATGAAGACATTAAAAAACTAAGATTTGTGCGTGCAGAAAATTTGAGATAAAAAAATAGGTAGAAGAGTAGTACCACTAAAAAAGGTGTGAAAGCAACTTTGTTACGATCATAAATGTTTTCAGTATTAAGCTTGTGATCATCATTGAAGTATTGCACAAAAACTGCCATTAAATCATTGGACACAAAACCTCTGGGCTGAAGAGAAAGACGAAATGAATCATATGAACATTCAAATCCAGCGATTGAGACAAAAGTTGGGCTGCAAAGATGAGAAGAAAAAATAATAGATGAGTTATACATTGAAATTAAATTGATGTGAAACAAAAGGGGAGACAGGGGGTGTGTGGCCTTACGATGGGTCATTCTCAATTGGATCAATGTTTTGTGAACGAACATACTTGATATATGAAAGTTCCATTTCATCAGTCAACTTGATTTTGACAGGGGAGTTAACATGAGCTGAGGGGATAGCTGCCCTCTTCTTCCTTTTCTTCTTATCAATTGTAGATGAACCCATTCTGCACTTTCTTTTTGGATTAATACCACAAGGGGCTGGAAAAAAAAGGGGACCAGGAAAAATTAAGAAGCATACACAAATAAAAAAATGAAATAAGACAAAGAATTAAATATGATAGGTAAACCTGTGTCATTCATAACCAATGGCTCAATGTCTTGTTCAAAACCGCCGACACCTTCCATTTGATCAGTGAATGTTGGGGTGCTTGGACAATTAATATCATCATTCAGCGCTGCTTGAGTATTAGAGCATGATTTTTGGCGATCATGATTAAACGAACTTGAAACAAGTCTCTCTTCATCAGTATGATCGACAAGATTATCAGTTTCTTGTTGTATATTGGACAAATCATGACGTGTATCATTTTCAGTGAGAGTTGATTCAGAAACAGCAACATTCTCACTGTGGCAATGGATATGAAGAGATCCTGAATCGTTTGTAAGCTTATCAGTTTCCTCTGAATTAGTGGCATACTTGACAGACTCAATGTGTGCAAGTATCTCAGAAGAGAGTAGAGACAGCCGATTTGAGAAAACAAAACCAAACTGATTCGCGAAGTCCGAATAAACTGTTTCACCCTTGTCAACAATGCCAGCAGAAACATCATTTTTTAGAAGATTGCAATGCTTATCTATCAATCCTTCAATACTTGGGATGATCTACAAAAAGTTGATATAAATCAATAAAACTGGACATAAAAAAGGGGACATATGAAAAGGGGAAAAAACTCACTTGAAAAGGGGCAACAGATTCATGATGTGAGGCTGGAAAAAAATCTGAGCTTATAGAATAATCATGTTCAATAGGTCCATCAGCAAGAGGCTCTTCGAAGTATGGTGAAGATATCAGACTACGAAACTGCATAAACAAATGAATAAATAAAAAACTATCTATGAATAATAAGAGGTTGGCAGTGTGTAGGTGTAAAACAAAAACTGAAGTAATGTAATAATCATATGACCGATTACCATCGAGAATAAAGAATGTATGTCGCTTACCTCAAGAATTCCATACGAAGGGCGACCTGGGTTTGATAGATTTCTGTCCACATTGGCAGCGAAAAGGAAGTCCTCTGATCTAACATTACAAATTCTTGGAACATCATAGCAAAAATTGTGATGATTGGCATATTCATGGCTGAAGTCGATGAAATCCATGTAGGCAATCTGCAGGAATAACAAGATTTTATGATGTAGAACAGGTAAAAGAAGAGTGTGAACCAGACTGGGAAAAAACAGTAAGAAATGAAAATAAAAAACTTACAGCAAGGAGTGGGAGGCAAGAGCCAACGTATATCTTCCCATCATCTTTTGAAGAGATGAAACCTTGGTATTTTTTAACCTCAGATAAAATGTAGTTCAGCACATGAGTGCTCCAATCAAAAGTGTTGATTTGGGAAACATCCAAGAGATATGGAAGATAGTTGATGTTAACAAAGTTCTGAGTAGAAGGGCAAATGATGGTAGAAAGAGCAACAAGCATGAACCATTTAATAAATGATTCCTCATCATGTTGATCGAGAAGGTTACGAACAGCATCACGGATGGAAAGTTTGTCAGAAATTTTGACACCACCAGAATGCAGAATGATCGGGATCTCTCCAGAAGGTATTCCAATTATTTGTTGAACCATGTATCTTGTGAACTTGAAAGATTTCAATCTGTGCTTGAATTGGGAGAGATCAGTAACAACCTGCCCCATGACCCATTCAAGGAAAGGCATAGGCACTGTGAACTTGCGAAAACCCAGAAACTTTTCAAAACCATTCTTCGCCAAGAAACCTTTCTGATCTTCTGAAAGAGAATCTATGACTTTTTGAAAACGATGGGTAGAGAAGCGATACTTGACACGATCCATAGCTGTTGTCATACTAGACAAAACACCCTAAAAATAAAATGGAAAAACCTTGAAATAAATTAGAAATATGATATAAGAAAAACTATGTTAGTAAACTGTAAACACAAGAAAAAAGTTAAAAATATTACACGCATGAATTCTTTGTAACACATGAATATTTGTAACCCATACAATCACTCTGCACAAGGGGGTGTTTACCCAGACATTCTCAAACTGCACATGGGGGATGTTTGTAACACAGCAACCTAACTACATACATGTAAAATCATAAAAAGGAGATCTCTAATTGGATACACAAAAATAAGGGGATTGGGGCGAAGATTTTCAACTAATTACATGTATGAGAAAAAACAATCCTAAGCAAAAAGAAGTACGGGATCCAGATGATAGCTCTAGCTAATAAAACATAAAACTTGCATTCAAAGAGGGAGACGACTTGATTTGCACTTGAACTAAGAATGGCACGACTCAAAATAAATTGGACTAGCAGACGAAGAAATGAATCGGAACAAAGTCGTCTCCCTGGGACTTGACCTAGAGAAGAAGAACAAAGGGAACAGCCAAGAGAAGCTGGGAACGAACCTAGAAAGATGCTGCAAAGAGATCGAGTGCCACCATGAAGACGCGCAGAGGAAATGGAAATTCACCAGAAGAGAAACCCTAACAGCGAACCCGGAATGGGGGAGGGGCGGCGGATGAATCGAGATAGAACGACGACTGGGTAAAAAAAAAATGGGCCAACCTGGTTAATGGCCCGTGAGGGGTTAAAGGGCCACGGGGAGGCTCAACGGTGACTAACGGCGAGCGGACGGAAAGCCCTTCTGCGATGGATTGGAGCGCAGAAGCGCGCGCGATGAATAGACACGCTGCTAAATCGTGGACCGGAACCAAAAATTTGTGGGCTAGGAACTGGTTGGGAGATTAATTGAAAGGGTAGATTAGTATTTTCACAGCAACATCTAGTCAATATCCGATTCCCCATTATATCAGAGAAAAACTCAAATACCCTCTCGTTGCCAATTGCTGGTGGCATCAAGTCTCGTCGGACTGCATGGCCGGCCGCCGCCGGCGACTCCCTATGCAGCCGAACTTGAAGCCCCTCTGCAGACGAGGCGGAGGAGGGGTTTGCTGGCCGCCGCCGGTGACTCCCTGCACATCGGGATGTTGAAGACCCTCCGTAGGTCGAGCGGAGGAGGGGTTTGCCGGCGACTCCATGTGCAGCCGGACTTTGAAGCCCCTCCGTAAGCCACGCAAGAGATTTCTTCAACCTCGATCTGCTCTCGCTGAACTGAACGGTCACAGTTTAATCAGCGGAGAAAATTTACTCTACTACCCTTGCTTAATAAAAATCCTCTCCTTTTACAATCAACGGCTGAGAATAATTAATGCAGGAGGAACCTGAGGTTCCTTTCAAGCACTGTAACCAGTCTCCCAACGTTATAGTTTGATGTTGGTCGCCAATTATGTGATGATGACACAAGGTACGTGCACTTTGCATTTTTAATATATGTATTGGGAGGATTAATGGCTATAAAGAATTTGGACTCTTTATTAAGAGACATAATGTATGACATCATGGTGTGTTGTGTTCTCGATATATAACCACTATTTGGTTGATGTTCCAAATGAGCTAAGTTAAAATTTTCACATAAGCAAATCCCTGGTCAAACGGTGGTCAAATTCTGTTGTTATCGATAGTTTGCTTAATTCACATTAGATGTAGCAAACAAAAGAATCCAATTGTGCAAATATTGGTTTCATCTTGATGGAAGCGCTTACACAAATTAACAAAAATAAGCAAGGTCGTTGTACCTTACCGTACGGCAGTTAACTTGACCATCTCGCTTTCACTTGGTCATGAAGAAGAGACATATGCACACACGGAGTAGCGCTTTCCGGTCAGTAAAAGGCTGCTGCTTACCAGGATATAGTCAGTAAACATTTCTGGCGTGTTCTGTGAACGAGTCTGTAGGATTTCAATGTGTTCATTCCTTCCACTTGCGAGAAAACATGGGCACTATTAAATAAAACGAGAGAACACATGAGAACACGATCAGTGGCAACCATTAGTAATATCCGTCGATGGAGGCAGGGAATCAATTTTGTTTCCCAGTCTTACTTATGAATACCATGATAAGTGGAATTCTTGTCTGTTCTTTTTTGTAATTTGCAATGAGCAAAAAATAATCCAGCATGATTTCTCAGAAGAATTTCTAACGAAGTTCTGACCGTCCACAATGGAGAGAGAGCAAATGAAGGAGCAAATGTACTGTTTGGCACTGTAGACGCACTGTAGACAGTAAATATGTGAGAGGGCGTGGGAAACGAGGAGGAGGAGGAGGAGCAAATTTGCTCTTGCCGTTGTGGATAGCAGGAACTTGAAGGAAAAAAACATATAGATGTGTGAGACGGCTGGCAGCTATTTTTCATTAATCTTGCTTGCTGCGGTCTACACCTTCAGAACAGAGCAGTTAAATTAAGGAATGCTCTTATGCTCGCTAGCAGGGGTGTGGTATGGTGGATCACAGAATAGATCCACACGCATGATCTGGATCGAATGGTGCAAAATCTGATAAAATCATTGAACAAATCCTTACAACAGGTGTTCATTCTGCAATATTTTTTTACAAACATGACATGACATGACATGAAAAATCCTTAAATTCTTAGCTAGTTTATTTTTCAGACAAACATGACATGATGCCACCCTCAGTTTTTGCTACATTTTTTACGACAAGTTTGTTAACAGTTTCAAAATGGAACCTCTCCTCCAGGCTAGTTACGATATCGTATAAGCAAAATATGAAGTTCCTGGCCAATGAAGCTAAAAATTACTTAATTCAACCTTTCCTGCTCATTTCATATCGTATAACAAAACCTGAGGACAACACTTACATGCCTCACAAGTCCAGTTCATCTCTTAAACATAAAAAAAATTTGGTGGATTTACATCGCTAACAAATCTGTCCTAGACAAATGAGACTGTAAAGCGGCATACAGATGACAACCCTTATCTAGGTGCTTTGGATTTGCGTGCCATGTTAACCACATGCTCAAAACGCTGAGCGTCACAGGGGACCCTCAGCACCCCTTGCTGGCCGTACCCAAACTGTTCCTCTGCCATCTCCAGCAACGCAGCTAGGCATGGCTCCTGAAGATCCTTGATACGCACCAGCACCTTCGTCTCGGCGCCGCCTTCGTCATCGTGAACCAGCACTATGGGGAGGTACCCTTTTGGTATCCTCTTGTCATCATGAATTACACCGGGCACACAACTTGGCAAGGCCTTGGCGCTCACCTTTGTTGTCCAAGCAGGGGCCATTGCTTCTTTGGTATGTGTGTTGTAGAGTGTGGATTTACTTGATGGATAGGCTTGTTTT
Source organism: Panicum virgatum (assembly GCF_016808335.1). NCBI lineage: Eukaryota > Viridiplantae > Streptophyta > Magnoliopsida > Poales > Poaceae > Panicum > Panicum virgatum. The sequence goes on along the minus strand of NC_053149.1, from coordinate 42,510,381 downwards.
TTTTGGTTTTGTGGGGGATATGCTATGAACTTGTGACTTGATGATGCTCAAACTTGCTGCTGCACAAGAGAGATGCAATGCACTGGCTGTTTATATAGTGATGGATCGGAGGTTCAAAGCGAAGTTGGACGTTTTCCAGATCAGTAGACAGACGTGACTTGTGTGATAGGCCATGGTGATAGTTACCTGTGCAAACTGACGTCTTGGTCTGTATGTTGTCTACATCTACATCATTAATCAAATCTAGTAATAATAGGCTCCTATATTATAGTGAAAACTCTGCGTTTAGACTTGCAGATGAGCTAGCAATTGCTAGTAAGTCTGTTAAGGACTAGTCGTCCCGTCCAACTGGCCGCCTGCAGGTCTAGAAAGATGAAGCATTGGATTATCTGTAATAACAGTAACAAATTTTATAAGAAAAATTAAGTGTCTGCTTCATGAAGAAAAAAATGTTAAATGCATTGAGTAGGAAAAGAAGACATAATAAATGTATACTGATCGATTTTTATTGTTTAGTTTAGCTTTCATTATATATAAAATTACATAAACAAACTCTTAAGTATACATTGAAAAAATAGATCATATTCTCTGTTGGGTTGGAGACAAGTTTATAATCTAATTTCAACTTACACACTGGAAAACCCTTCTCAACAAAAGATACCACTGATATAAACAATGAAAATTGTTGGAAATCTCACCCATGCGTGTCCACTTGATAGTTTCCTCATCTATTCGTAAACAAAATAAGAAAACGGGTAGGTTCTTGCCCTTGCGTGACCTGTGTTAGTTTCATGCAATATCTCATTTTAGCTAATTTGGTTGGTGTTTTGGTGGCAGTGGGCAAACACTGCAATATAATCGCATGGAGAGGTTGCAGCTATTTATAGTCTCCCCTGTCAGAAATGAGCTCCAACCATGCATCTGAATATTATTAGGAATGGAGCTAACAACCATTATGATGTATCTTCACAATGTTCAGGTGGAGTTGCTGACTTTGGGCACGCACACAGAATAGTTGTTTTCCTTAGTGCATTCATTTTTTTTATGGAACATGAGGGGTAGCTCCCCTTCGTGCATCCATTGCTTGTTTCACAATTTTTTCACTGGAATTGGAACACAATCTTGTCTGTTGTGAGGTAGTAGCTAGCTAGCCAATGGACTTTAGAAGAAATAATTATTGGAATTCAAGCACATGGCGAAAGGTGAGCTCTTTTTACGGTGCACAATACTACCACTTGGTAGTATGTGGTATAGAAAAGATCCAACCGTCCATTCAAAAGGGTAAAATTGTCATTAGTAACCTGATATAAATGGAGAAGAATTTTTAGGTTTTTTTTTTTCATTTTACCCCCTCCCGCTTGTGCATCTGGCGCACATCACAGCCGCCGCCGCCGCCAGCCCCTCCCCCTCGTGCATCTGCCACGGATCCCCTCCCCCTCGTGCATCTGCCGCCGATCCCCTCCCCATTGTGCATCTGCCGCCGATCACATCCGCCGCCACAATTCCTCGTCGACAGAACCGCTCGCTTGTTCCCTTCTAGGCTACCGGCCGCCCTCGTCGCCGTCGACCGGAAGATCCGGGCGCCACTGTTCTTGCGCCACTACGGGCGTGGCCGGGCGACATCGGACTACTGGCGTCCTCGGCGGCTGGCAGGAACCAACGGGGAGGCAGGCTGGCGTGGCAGCGCTGGCACATGCTGGAAGCGCTGTAGTTGCGACGCCTGGAGGCCAGATTGGTGGCAAGCACGAAGGCACCAAGCGGATGGGCTGCGGCGGCGCAAGCTAGTCGGGGAAGTAGGTGTGTGCTTGTGTGGCCGCCCAGCATGTCCCCTGCTGCATCTCTGGGCCTTGTTTTCCATCGTGGGCATCCTGCTGTTGTCGTAAGTTCATTAAGAGCATCACATTTTTTTAGATTATTTCTTAATTGCTCTTTGGTGTTCATGTACTAAGTCAAGAAGCTCTTCATAGGAAGGAGAGTCGGAGTCATCATCACTTACATCGCTTTCCATACCTTTAGCCATAAGGCATATGTTGGATGATGAAGCCATGCCTGTGTTGAAACGGGTGGTGAATGTCTTGTTTGACTCATCACTTGAGCTTGTGCTTGATTCTTCACCACCACTTGTCCATTCGCCAAGAACAACAAAGGCTTCTTCTTTGGGTTTCTTCTCCTTCTTCTTCTTGAATCTCCTCCCAACCTTCATATGTTGGTGGTGAGGCCCATCTTTAAGGAAAACCATGTACCCCATCGAGTTGATCTTCTTCAAGCTTTTATTCAAGATCTTCACTTGCTTGTAGAGCTTGGGGGACATGACATCTTCATCACTTGATGAGCATTAACTTTCTTTCTCTTCACTTAAACTTCTCTTGATTGCCATCTTCTTCAACAATCTTTTTTGTTTACTCGTGAGAGCGCTATGTCTTGGTGAAGGTGGGGCTCTTGGCTTGATGTCGTTGCGAAGCTCATGGGCGATCACCTTGTTGAGAACTTCATTTGATGTCATTGTTGAGAGCTCTTTCTCATAGAGAATAGTTGTCACCAAATCATATTCCGACTTTCGTAGAGAGTGAAGGATCTTGCGAATGAGCTCTAAATCATCAATCTTCTTCACCTCTAAAGAATTAATCTCATTCACAAGAATATTCAACCGTGAGTACATAGATTCAGCATTCTCATCGTCAAGTTGCTTGAAGCTATTAAGTTTATCAATTAGAACATGATATTTTTTATTTACAATATTTTTTGTGCCCTCATGGTTCTTACTAATAGTTTTCCATAGATCCTTTGCATTTTCACAAGCAAACACTCGGTTGAACACGGTGTCACCAAGAGAACTTAAAATAGCACATTTTGCAATAGCATTAAATTGTTTCTCTTGTTGACCTTTGTTTTTCATGCCCTCACTCGTTACTCTCCAAACGTTTAGGCCCTTAGCTTGGAGATGGGATTCCATTAAAATCTTCCATCGTTGGAAGCCCGTGACATCAAACCGTGGAGGAGGTCCTAAGAAATCCATCCCTTCCCCGAGCAAGCTAACTCACTAGACGGTGAAGCCTAATACCGATTACCGATCCTATGAGCCGGTAACACAAATTGCCAATGGAATTGGCTTTCTTTGTGAGAGGTGTGAGTTCCGGCTCTGATATCAATTGAAAGAAATCGGATGCTCGTAGCCTAAGAGGAGAAGGGGGTGAATTAGGCAAACTAAAAACCTTAACCTCAAGCTCCAACTATTTGCAAATAAATTAAACTAAGATATGCTATCTAGATGTGCAACTAGTGTTCCTCTAGTGTGAAAACCCTCATCCCAAAGAGTTATGCAACCTATAGCCAATCATATCAAGATTCTACTCTATGAAAGTAAAGGCACACAAAAATTGCAATATGAAATGCGAAAGCTTAAAGGAGGGATGAGAGAAAGCAAACTCTTGTGACACGAGGATTTATCCCGTGGTTCGGTTAGCCACAAAGGCACACCTACATCCACGTTGTTGAAGCACTCAACAAAGAGTATTGCTTTTTGGCAACCAAGTCTCTTCCGAGGACACCGAGTCCACGGTCACCTTGATCTCGGGTTCCACTAAGGAGCTTCTCCACCAAGGAAGGGGGTCTCCACGTCCCCCGCACAAAGCTTGTCGTCGCCGCTCCACACCAAGCCGGAGGGTCGAAGACGTGCCGGCGAGTCACCAAGACTCCAAGGATGGCCGGCTCACCGAGTACATGAGATGGTTCACTCCTAGAACTAGAGCACAAGGCACACAACTTTGCTCACTCACTCACTTAAGAGCTAAACTAGTGCTAAACCTAAAGATGTGATCAATAAACACTTTGGTTGGCTTGGAGGTGTTCTTCAATGTGTTTAGGGTTTCTCTGAACTCCAGCATGCTTCAAATGACCGGGGAACCCATATATATAGCCCTCAAAGTTAACTAGCCGTTTTAGAGCCGTTAAATTTTTTCTGCGCAGGGCGTCGGATAATCCGACCTGGTAGCGTCGGATAATCCGGTCACTCACAGACCAGGGTAGCCGTTGGGTCTTCAAATTGCTGATGCAGCACGGGTCGGATGCTCCGACGCATTACTCCGACGGGCGTCGAATCATCCGGCCCTTAGGGCTTTTCTTCTTCTGTGCCCGTAGACAAGACAGAATTACTCCGACGCCTTTGTCCTATGCTGCGTCGGATGATCCGGTCCTGAAGAGAAAGCTTTGATCATCCAACATGCTCTCTGCAGAATGCTCCGACGATTAGTCCGACGGTCTTCATTTGCTAGCGTCGGATCATCCGACTTCTTTGATCGGATAATCCGACCTAGTGGCGTCGGTTTATCCGGTCCTACTGAATTTGTAGAACTCGTTCAATTTAGTATTTCTTTGAGTTCTTTCTTCGTGTTTTGCTTTGCTAGGGCTTTTTACTTCATTCTAGGGACCTGATGAGATACACTCGACAAACATGTTAGTCCCAATGATTACGTTGTCACTCGATCACCAAAATCACTCGAAATGGCATAAATGGGACCATGTTCATTACAGTGAACAAACCTTGCTTGGCTAGTGTAGCATTTTTATTCTCCTACTGTTTGCTATTTAAACTATTTTAATTCAATTGGGAATTACACCGTTTAAGAACAGAATTACACCAGTAATCCATTTTGTACTCTAACCGCAAATCACAAGTTCATTTTCAAGTGTAGAATAGTAACCCTAGTCTAATTCTGAGCACAACACGTACACAAAAAAAAAAGAGTGACAAACATGCTCACCTTAGCCGGTAGCTAGGGGTGGTGACGGAGGGGGTAGGGGCAGCAAGGCCATCGGCTTGCCCGGGCAAGCACCACCGCAGGGGAGGAGAGGGCCTCCGCACGGAGGGGCCAGCGGCGCCAAGGCCACCAGCCTGCCCGCCAGGCCACCACCGCACGCAGGACCTGGGGTGGTAAAGGGCCCAACATTTTGAACTAGAAAATTTAAGGATCGGACCCTAAAAGGACCGGGCTCTAAACATATATATTTTTGAACTAAAAATTTTAAAGACTTTATTGGGCTGTGAAGAGGCCATTAGGGCCATGGCCCATTACCACCCCTACGCAGGACCATCGCAGCTACAGCGCCCTCGCCAGAAGGAGTCGAGCGCCGAGCGGGGGCCTGATCTGAATCCCAGGCAGTGAGCGGCAGGGCGTGCGTAGGCCAACTCCACGGCAGCGAGAGGCGGCAGCGTGTGGAGGCTAACTTCACGGCAGCAACCGGCGGCGGCGCGCGCGGGACAATTCACCGGCGGCGATTCCGGCGAGGGCGCACGAAACCCTAGGTGTGGTCGCTTCCTCCTGAAAGAAACGAGAGGAGTAAATGCTAAGGAGAAACGAAGGGATGAAAAAAAATTATGAAAAAAGAATGATGATTAAAATGAAATAGAGATAATAATCTTTACTATATTATCCTTATACTACCTATGCTATCTAGCTATACTACATTATACTACTGATCAATGTTTCAGTAGTATAGAATAAATCTAGACCGTCCGATACTTACATACGAATCCTTTTTAAATTATAGTATATAATAATATTGTACACCGTAGAAGTCCGATGCTTACATACGAATCCTTTTTAAATTATAGTATATAATAATATTGTACACCGTAAAAGTCCTCAAGATGTAAGGGGTATAGACTCTCCTTGCGAGTCTGTCTTGAACGGTTGCCTAGGCTAGTTACCATATCATAGAATCAAAATATGATTTTCTAGCCATAAAAATCTAAAGGTGTATTTAGATTACTTTGCATTTTGCATTTTTGCATTTTTGGAAGGGAATCTTCAACATTTGAAGTATTAAATGTAGACTAATTACAAAACTAATTATAGATCTCGTATGTAAACTATGAGACGAATCTAATGAGCCTAATTAATCCATCATCAGAGTATGTTTACAGTAGCATTACTGTAGCAATTTAGTGTCTATTCAGGTCCTAATTAGGCTCATTAGATTCGTCTCGCGATTTACAGTCTATTTGTATAATGCGATTTATTTTTCGACTATATTTAGTACACCATACAAGTGATTTACAAAATTTTTGTATTTTGCGTTTTTGATCAAACAGGCCCTAAGAGTCATTCTTTTTGTTAATCTTTGCTTGCTCATTTCATATGCACAACAGAGAGAATCAGAGAACGGCGAATGCCAAGAAGAAAACATTAGAGGCACTTACGTTAATTGTCTCATAGATGTCAATTTCATCTCTTAAACACAAAATTTCTGGTAGAGTTTAATCACAATGATGATGTACATATAACGCCATTTATCTAGCTATACTTTGGATTTGCGTGCCATGTTAAGCACATGCTCAAAACGCTGTGCGTCACAGGGGACCCGCAGCACCCCTTATTGGCTGTACCCAAACTGTTGCTCGGCCATCTCCAGCAACGCAGCCATGCATGGCTCCTTGAGATCTTTGACACGCACCAACACCCTCGTCTCCGCACCACCTTCATCTTCGCGAACCAGCACCATGGGGAGGTACCCTTTTGGGATCCTCTTGCCATCACGAGCAACAACACTGGATACACAGCTCAATGAAACCGTGGCACTCGCCTTCTCTGTCCAGGAAGTCATTGCTTATGTGTACTGTGTTGTAGATTTGCTACTAGGTAGATATATATAGTTTAGGGTAAAGTCTGTTTTTGGACCCTGAACTATCACGATCGTCCGATTTTGGACCCTGAACTATGAAACCGGACATCCCACACCCTTGAAGTAACCAAACCGTGCAAAAAACCCCCCTAGCTGAAATCATCCCGGTTTCATGCCACGTCTCCCATCTGACTGGCACCACTTACCCGGTCAGCAAGCCGGACCCCCTTGTCAGTCTCTCTCTCTCTCCCGCCCCCTCTCTCTCTCCCAGCCCTCACCCGTTCCCCACCATGGAGCTCACCACCGGCGGTGGCGCGCACGGCGCTGGAGGACCTGTCGGAGGATGCGCTGCTCGCCGCCGCCGCTGCCTCATCGCGACCGCGTCCTCCCGCGGAGAGGATGCAGAGGTAGAGCTGGGTCGCGCAGGTGCCGTCGACGCCGGCGTTGCCAATGACGTGATGGATCCAGCGCACCTCGTGCTCGAGCTCTGGCTCGAGGAACCAGCAGAGCTCGGCGGCCGGATAAGTAGCTCATCACCTGCCACCACGGATGATAGTCGCTGCTGCTCGCGCAGGAGGGAGAGAGAGTGGGAGGGGGAGGCGAGCTCGGAGCCTCCGCTACCGTGTAGCCTCCACCGCGCCGCCAGCGCACACGCCTCCGCCGAGCAACTGTGCGTGGGCCTCCGCCGCGCCGCCGCACGAAGGAGCCGTCGGGGCGGGCCAGGTGGCAGAGGAGCAGGGGAGGGAGGAAAGAGCAGGGGAAGGAGCCGTTGCACGCAGCGCCTGCCGGGGCCGCGGCCAAGTCCGCCCGCGGCGCAGCCAGGGGGCTGCGACCGAGCTTCGCTAGCGGTGCCGCCGAGCTCCGCCTGCACTGCGTGCGAAGGGCCGCGGCCGAGTCCGCCCGCGGCGCCGCTAGGGGGCCGCGACCGAGCTCCACCCGGAGCAGGGGAGGAGCCGTGGGCAAGGAGAAGGAAGGGTATGGAGGAGAAGCCGGCGTGCGTCCCACCCCGCTCTCTCGCCCAGTCCGTGCCACTCCGCCTTCGCCTTCGCCGCTCGCCGCCCTCCTGCACGCACCGCTGCCTCGCCGCTCCGGCCGCCGTGCGCCGTGCGTCCGCCCACGGTCGTGGGAGGGGCGCATGGCGGTCTGAGCATGGAGCCGAGCTCCCCGTCGTTCCCTGCAACGGAGAGGAGGCCTGGGAGGCCGGGGCTCCATCGACGGGCAAGCCGGCGGTGACACCGTTTCTCTCTCACTGCCGCATTCGTCAGCTCGCGGAGGAGGAGACCGGGGACGCAGCTGCGGGCACAACGCCATGAGGAGGTCCGCGGGGGCATAGTGCCGCCGCAGCGGCCAACATCGTGGCCGGCAGCGCCGACGCGTGCGGGCGCGTGGTGGCGGGGGAGGAAGAGAGTATAGGGGGTATTATGGTAATTTCCTGTGGCTAAAGACACGTAAGAGTGCCAAAGTGACAGCCACGTCAGAAACAGATGCCACGTCATAGCAAAACCGGAGTGGTTTTGGTTTAAGGGTGTTTTTGAAGCGTCCCCAAATAAGTAGAGACTAAATGTGATACAAATATCAGTCCCAGGAGGCTGATAACACATTTATTCATCAGATAGTTCAGTCACCGTACAATCCTCCGAGGAGATGGACACTCGAGACAGACAATAACAAGAAGTAAAAAGTCTACGGTGATACACCAAAGCACGATCCAGATGGGATCCAGCTTGGGCTCAGAGTATCGCACCAGCGGAAGCATCCTGCAAAGGGCCAACACCACAGGCAGGGTTGGGTGCGGACGCAACCTCTACTCGAGGTCTTCAACCACGAAGTTCGGGTTTTCCTCTGAAGCAACAACATATATATCGGGGTGAGTACAAAAGTACTCAACAAGTCCAACCTCCTCCACGGAGAGGGATATAAAGCATATGCATAGGATATATCAAGGAGAAGGCTCATGTTTGTTTGCAGTAAAGCCAATTTTAACACATGCAAGGGTTTATTTTGAAAAAAAGTTTTTCTTAAAATAATTCTTTTGTAACCGAGTGGGGTTGATACACACATGATCCAAGTTTTAAATTTCTACCGGACTCCTCATCCACCGTAGCACACGGCACAACTGCCGGACACTTTCCAAAACAACTCACACCAACACCATCCCTCCAAAGAAAATCTAGTCATGTGACCAAACCGTAACTCGCCCAATACCGTGGGCACGACTATTCGAATAGTTTTTAACTCTGCAGTGGTGTACACTTTTCCCACAAGTGGGGTACCACAACACGATCACCTTAGTGTCGGTGCAGATCCCATCAAAGCCATTACCCACCTTAGTTAGACCTGAGTAGCCAACACGGGATCCACCAAGGGGTCATTGACCTACAAACGAGGCCCAACCGAGGTATAATTCACAAAGATCTTATCCCGTCTCCTTGATCACCCACTGCTCACCAGCTCTCCAGATGACTAACAGACTAGCTAGTTGGATTTATGCTAAGCCGTTGCCGCACACAATGGTCGAGTAGTTGTATGATAAGTTGAGTTAGGTGAGATGACACATCAACTCGGTCCTTAATTGTGACAAGATGGATATCTCCCAACCTTGATCAACCACACAGGTACGAGCACACCATCTGGCGTCCCACACAGGAATCACCATCCATCTCATCTAAGCATGTCTTTCTTTCATTTTCCAAAAATCCCATTTTCCCCATTTTGATACTCACACTTTTCTTTGTTTTGAAAACACTTTGTAATAATATTTGAAGTGTAATGAGTAACCGGGTCCTAAGCCTTCTAGCAGGGTTTATCATCCAAACAGAGTAAATCATATTTAGAGACAAACCTAGGTTATCAAGGAATAGTTATAAATATCAAGGGGTGGCTATCCAACCGGGTTTCAGCAGTAAAACAATATGCAGTTTTGAAAACAGGCCAATAGATTGTGTTTGTAAAACTGGGTCAAAATATGCATCAAAGGAAGAGATTGGACTTGCCGTCTTCGAAACCTTCCGGGAGCTCCTGCTCGTGGTACGGGTATTCGGGATCCGGCTCGCGATACTCACCTGTGTACTCCAACTCGCGATACTACTCGGCAAACTCCTCGACGGGTTCTCCCTCATTCACACCGGCATCTACGGCGCACACAAACAGCACACAATAAAGAAAAAGGAAATAAATGTTTTACCGTTGAGCTCGAATCGGGAAAAAAATTAAGATATGGAGATAAGAAGAATATTTTCGGGAGATTTTCTAATGGCATGGCCAGAAATATAGTAGAAATGGCGTGGTCGAATTTCGGGGTAATCGGAGGATGTTTGGCGCATGAAATGGTAGGTTAAAGGGGTGGTTAGGGCTAAACTAGATTCCAGGGACCTGTTTGTGAATATTTTTGAGAGTGAAAGGGCTTGAATATAATTTTGGAAAATGCCCGGGCTACTCTGGAAAGGGCAGGGGGCTAGTTGGAATTATGTTTATATGGTGGAGGGGCTAGTTCTCGAAAAAGGAATATAGGAGGGGTCTCTTTGGAAAAAGGTCATAAAGAGACGGAGGACTCTTAAATAAAAAGGAAGGAAAGGAGGGGCCTAAGGGCAAAAGTGCCCTTTCTTCCTCCTCTCTCCCGTGAAACAAAGGAGGGGGGGCAGGGCGCCGGTGGTGGCCCTCGCCGGAGGCCCAAGGTGCGGCGGCGGCCGGGGCTAGGGGGAAAAGCGAGAGGGAGGCGCGGGGATTCCATCCCCCTGCTCACCTCGAGCGGAGATGAAGCGAGGAGGCCGGGCCACGGCGGTGGGCGGCACTGGCGAGCGTGGCAGCAACGCTGTGGGAAAGGGGAGGGGGCGAGGTCTGTTGTGGTGGTGGTGGGCGACGTCGAGGGCCCTTTTATAGGCAGGGAGAGGTGCGGGGCAGGGTGTGCGCCGGTGGCTGGCGGCCAGCAAGCTCTGCTGAGCTTTAATGGATGTGGGGGCCTGTGCGGCGTCGCAAAGCGGGGCGGTGGGGCTGAGGCGATGACGTGCAGGCGTGGACGGTGGCGCGTAGCTGGGGCGGCGGTGCCCAGGGGAGGTGCTGCGCAGGGGGAGGGAGGGTGCAAGTGGAGGCTCGGCGTCGAGCTCTGCGGGCTCGGCTTCGCCGGGGTGGGCACGGGTGACGAGGCGGCAAGAGGGTATGGTGGCGCAGGCAGGGGCGGTGGCAAGTGGCCAGTGGGGGGCGGGGCAACGCAAGGGGGCACGGCAGCAGTGAGCTCTGGTCGTGCTGCGCATGGCCGAGTGCGGTAGTGAGGAGAGGGAGGAAGAAGGGAGAAGGAGGAGGGAGGGAAAAAAAAGAAAAGGAGAAAATAAAAAGGGAGAAAGGAAAATAAAAGGAGAGAGAGAAAAAGAAAAAAAGTGGGGCACTGGCGGGATTCGCTGCGGCGGTCGCGAGCGCGTGCCGCGGCTTCGGCGGGAAGCGACGCGCTCGGAATGAGGAAAGGAGATAGGCGTCAGCGGGATTCATGGCGACGGTCGTGAGCGGCTTCGGCGATAAGTGACGTGCTCGCAAAACAAGGAAAAGCAAAAACAAGGAGGGGACGGGGATTGATTCCATTGTCGGAATGGCGGATCGCCGGAAAAGATTTCAGGAGATTGGAGGCTTGGACAGAAAAAGAGTTTGAGATGATTTGAGCTGAGCGACGAAAATATTTTTGAAATAATTTTTAGCGAGTAATTTAATGGGATGAGTTTTTACGGATGTTACAAACCTACCCCACTTAAAATGAATCTTGTCCTCAAGATTTGGCTGAGTTCTAAATAGATGGGGAAATTCCTTCTTTAACGCATCTTCGCGTTCTCAAGTAGCTTCTTCTACTCCATGCCTACTCCATTAGACTCTGCAAATCCGTACCTCTGACTTTCTTGTCCTTTTGGTGACAGTGTCCAAGATTTTGACGGGCACTTCTTGATACTAAAGATCCTTTTGCAGATCAATTGCTTCCACTGGTACTATTTCTTCTTCAGGTACCCTCAAGTACTTTCTGAGCTGAGAGACATAAAATACAGGGTGTATATCTGACATTTCCTTAGGTAGTTGAATATGGTATGCCACTGCTCCAACTCTTTTCACTACTTGGTATGGTCCAATATACCGAGGGACTAACTTTCCTTGGACTTGAAACCTTCGAGTCCCCCGAATCGGAGAGACCTTAAGGTATACAAAATCTCCAACCTCAAAATATAATTCTCTTCTTCGTTTGTTTGCATAACTCTTCTGTCGTGATTGGGCTGCTTTTAGCTTCTCTCTAATCTCAGCCACACGATCTTCTCAGCCACATGATCTTCTGCCTCTTTTATGAGAGCTGGTCCGGTTAGAGTGTGCTCTCCTACTTCTGACCACATCAAAGGGGTTCTACACTTCCTTCCATAAAGAGCCTCAAAAGGCGACATGTCTAAGCTTGCTTGATAGCTGTTGTTGTATGAAAACTCAGCATAAGGTAAACTCTGTTCCTAATCCTTACCATAGCTAAGGACACAAGCTCTTAGCATATCTTCTATAATTTGATTTACCCTTTCTGTCTGACCATCAGTCTATGGGTGGTAGGACGAACTAAAATCCAATTTTGTGCCCATGGTTTTATGCAGGCTTCACCAAAAATTAGAGGTAAATTGGGTCCATGTATCCGGAATGATTTTGCTGGGCAAACCATGCAATTTCACTATATGGTCTACATAGAATCGGGCTAATTTTTCTCCTCCATAGGTTGTCCGTACTGGGAAGTAGTGAGCGACCTTGGTAAGTCGATCCACTATCACCCATATAGAGTCATTTTCTTTCTGGGTCTTGGGTAACCCAACCACAAAATCCATGCCAATATCATCTCATTTCCAAACCGGGATGGGTAATGGTTGCAATAACCTAGCCGGCTTCTGATGCTCGGCTTTGACCCTTTGGCAAATATCACAATGAGCGACAAACTAGGCGATGTCCACCTTCATTCCATTCCACCAATACTTCTATCTCAAATCCATATACATCTTGGTAGCTCCGGGGTGGATGGAGTACGCCGAGTTATGGGCTTCGTCCATGATAATGTGCCGAAACTTTCTTTCCTTGGGCACACAATTCCGGTTCCTATACCATAGGGTTCCTTTGTCATCTACTCTAAAATCCGGGGCCTTATTTTCTTCGGTGTGCTTACGGATTTTCATCAAATCCTAGTCCAGACTTTGGGCCTTTCTAATTTCTTCTTCCAGGGTAGGCTGAACACTCAACTTTCGGTGGGATCCTTGAGGGATGATGTGCACATTTAATTGTGCCACCTCTTCCTGTAGATAGGTATTCTTGGGCCTAAGTTTCTTGTGAGGTTTTCGGCTTAAGGCATCTGCTACCACATTAGCTTTGCCAGGGTGGTAATGGATTTCTAAATTATAATCTTTAACCAACTCCGACCACCTTCTTTGCCTTAAGTTCAAATCTGGTTGGGTGAAGATATACTTCAGGCTCTTATGATCAGTGTAAATCTCACACTTATTTCCAATCAGATAATATCTCCAGATTTTGAGGGCATGCACTACGGCTGCAAACTCCAAATCATGGGTTGGGTAATTCTGCTCATGAGGCTTGAGCTGGCGGGAAGCATATGCAACTACTTTCCCATCTTGCATAAGTACACACCCTAAACCCTGTCAGGATGCGTCACAATAGATGACAAAGTCCTGATGAATATCTGGTAGGGTCAGCACTGGGGCGGTCGTCAATCTACTCTTCAATTCTTGAAAACTTCTTTCACATGACTCTGTCCAGGTGAATTTCTTATCCTTCTTGAGCAGTTCTGTCATGGGTCGGGCCATCTGGGAAAATCCTTCAATGAACCTCCGATAATACCCAGCTAATCCAAGAAAGCTTCTGATCTCACTAACATTGGTCGGTTGCTGCCAATTGGAAACTGCCTCAACTTTCTCGGGATCTACCGCTACTCCTTCCGCGGTCAAAATATGACCAAGAAAAGCTACTTCCTCGAGCCAAAATTCACATTTGCTGAATTTGGCATATAGCTTATGTGCTCTTAGCTTTTCCAGAACCACTCTTAGGTATTGTTCATGCTTTTGAGCACTTTTGGAGTAGATGAGTATGTCGTCAATAAAGACTATGACAAACTTATCTAACTCATCCATAAACACCTTGTTCATGAGATTTATGAAATAATCAGGTGCATTGGTGAGTCCATGAGATATCACCGTAAACTCAAACTGCCCATAACGGGTGACAAAGACTGTCTTCGAGATGTCACTTTCCTTAATTTTGAGCTGATGATATCCCGACTTTAAATCAATCTTAGAGAAATACTTGGCTCCTTTTAGTTGATCAAAGAGATCATCAATTCTAGGGAGAGGATACTTATTCTTGATGGTGACATCATTTAGTGCCCGATAATCAACACACATCCTCATACTTCCGTCCTTCTTTTTGACAAACAGGACTGGGGCTCCCCACGGGGATGAACTAGGTCTAATGAAACCACTTTGTTGCAATTCTCCTAACTGTTTTTTCAACTCTGTCAATTCTGAGGCTGCCATCCTATAGGGTCTCTTGGGTATAGGAGAGGTTCCGAGGATAAGGTCAATAACAAATTCTATATCTCTGTTTGGTGACATTCCAGGGAGTTCTTTCGGGACAACATCAGGGTATTCATCCACTACCGGGACTTTTTCCAGGGTCTTAGCTTCCATGTTAAAAACCACCGGGTCTGATCCACTTGCCAGGGTATGGCAAACTACTTGCACTCCATCTGGGTTGGTTAGGTGCACTACCTTGTCAGCACATCCTATGTGACCATCAAGCTGACTTAACCAATCCATTCCAAGAATCACATCTATCCCCTTAGATTTAAGTACTACTAGGTCTGGTAGAAATTCTACCCCACTTAAATTGATCCTTACCCTGGAACAACTTAGCTGACACTTGATATCAGTTCCAGATGTTCGGGTTATTATGGGTAGCTCTAGCAGTACCAGGTCTATTGTGCTCCACAAAGCATGATGATATGAATGAGTGTGATGCTCCACAATTAAACAATATTGTTACAAGAGCTAAACTAACTAGAAACTTCACCGAGCACTATGCCTCGAGCTCTTGAGCCTTTTGCACGTTGATGTGGTTAACACGGGATCGTCCAAATGATTGCTGGGGCGACCTCGTCCGGTGTTGGTGTTGCTGTTGTTGCTGTTGCGGATGGGCACTCAGTTAGCACATCTAGCCTTGGTCTGCAGGAAAACCATCAATTTATCATTCATGCCTTGTCCGCGGGAGCTTAGGCGGGTGATGGCATTGGCCAAAGCTTCCAGCAGAAGGGTCTGATTGTTCATAACTTTGTTCCAAGTCAATAACTGGTGGGGGTGGTGGCTGTTGTGACTTCACTTGACTTTCTTGTCTACCTTCATGCTAGCTTACTTCCTGTTCTTGCTGAGCAGAGGCTTGTCCTTGCACCTTCTACTACTTTCCCACACTTGGGGTTGTATGGGTCTGACTTGGGATGGTCCTGGTGGCACTCTTGGGGGGTATCAACTGATTGAATGGGACTCTCATGAGACTTGGATTGGGATTAAGGTGATGTTTAAGTTATTTATTTCGCATTTTTGAAAAGGCAGAATCCACCTCCTGCTGACAAGCACACAGACTAACAAACAACAAGCACAAACAATTTTGTTTTTGCCAAGGGGAAGGGGTACAACACTTGGGCAAGGCCAAAACACGCACTACACGACCGAGTACAAAGACTCTAAAAGAAGGGGGTACAATTCTAATCTTCGGACTACATGGCTTCATCCCTTGACGGTCATTGGCATTCAGGCAGACTAGTTGGCTTGAGTGTGTTCTTCGCCTATGGGTAGTAGGAGAGAACGCACATCCACCCTTAGTCCTGGTTGCGTTACGGTAGTGGCTCTTCTGAAGCTTCTGGATCAGAGGTCTCAGGGGATACTTCGGTAGGCGGTGGTGCCACTAGAGCACTAGGGCTCTTTCTTTTGCCAGACCCTTGGGCGACGGGAATCCTATCCAGAAGTGGTGGATCCTCATCTACAAGGACTTGCATCCTTCTCCGAGCATGACCCACGAGGTGAGCTTCCTTCAACTCCTTAAAGTGCTGTTCCTCGGCTTCCTTGGCCTCGGCCTCGCTGCTTTGGGCGGTAGCAGCTCGTGCTTCAGTAGCAGCCAATCTCACTTGAAGCCTTCTCACCATGACTTCTGCATCCTCCGCTCTGCGAATCTGCTGCTTCAGCTTTGAATGCTGGGCATCGCAGAACTCATCCAAGGTGAGGAGATAGGCTGACATGTGGAGCATGGTGGGGTCATCCTCGCGTTGTCCATATCCTTGCAAGGTCCTCATCCGGGCCAGCCAAACCGGATGATTCTTCTTGACCGACGGAAAGAACCTCAACGGAGAACGGCCAAGTTGCTTCTCGTATATCTGGCACAAATAACGCAGGGCATTTCGGCTTGCAACTTGATAGGTGTCCTTGTGCCGAAATCCAGTTGCAGTCACATTCCATGGCTGAATGTCGGGGAAATGACAGCTCCTTCCAACGTAGATGATAATCTCGCACAGGAGAGTTCCACAATCCTCGTACTCCCTGCTTGAGTACTCCGGGCGCTCATAAATGCCGAGGCGGTCCATGCAGGAAAATAACAGTCTGGGAAAACCAGCGTCTTCCAAGCAGTGGCTGTTGACCCAACCTTCTTCGGTCATCTGAAAGGAACCGGGGTGTAAATCAGTCTTCTGATGGAGCAAAAGGGGTAAAAGGTTTTGTAAGGCTTTTGTATTGGTCGAAAGGGCTTTTCTAATCCTAATGGTTGCGTTCTACAGCTAACGACAGCTCTAATACCACCTGAAGCATCCCCACATAAGTAGAGACTAAATGTGATACAAATATCAGTCCCAGGAGGCTGATAACACATTTATTCATCAGATAGTTCAGTCATCATACAATCCTCCGAGGAGGTGGACACTCGAGACAGACAATAACAAGAAGTAAAAAGGCTACGGTGATACACCAAAGCACGATCCGGATGGGATCCAGCTCGGGCTCAGAGTGTCGTGCCAGCGGAAGCATCCTGCAAAGGGCCAACACCACAGGCAGCATTGGGTGCGGACGCAACCTCTACTCGAGGTCTTCAACCACGAAGTCCGGGTCTTCCTCTGAAGCAACAACATATATATCGGGGTGAGTACAAAAGTACTCAACAAGTCCAACCCCTCCACGAAGAGGGATATAAAGCATATGCACATGATATATCAAGGAGAAGGCTCAGGTTTGTTTGCAGTAAAGCCAGTTTTAACACATGCAAGAGTTTATTTTGAAAAAAAGTTTTTCTTAAAAAAGTTCTTTTGTAACCGAGTGGAGTTGATCCACACATGATCCAAGTTTTAAATTGCTACCAGACTCCTCATCCGCCGTAGCACACGACACAACTGCCGGACACTTTTCAAAACAACTCACACCAACACCATCCCTCCAAAGAAAATCTTGTCATGTGACCAAACCGTAACTCGTCCAATACCATAGGCATGGCTATTCGAATAGTTTTTAACTCTGCAGAGGTGCACATTTTCCCCACAAGCGGGGTACCACAGCACAATCACCTTAGTATCGGTGCAGATCCCATCGAAGCCATTACCCACCTTAGCTAGACCTAAGTAGCCAACACGGGATCCACCAAGGGGTCATTGACCTACCAACAAGGCCCAACCGGGGTATAATTCATAAAGATCTTATCCCGTCTCCTTGATCACCCGCTGCTCACCAGCTCTCCAGATGACTAACAGACTAGCTAGTGGGATTTATGCTAAGCCGTTGCCGCACACAAGGTTGTACGATAAGTTGACTTAGGTGAGATGACACATCAACTCGGTCCTTAATTGTGACAAGATGGATATCTCCTAACCTAGATCAACCACACAGGTACGAGCACACCATCTGGCGTCCCACACAGGAATCACCGTCCATCTCATCTAAGCATGTCTTTCTTTCATTTTCCAAAAATCCCATTTTTCCCATTTTGATACTCATGCTTTTCTTTGTTTTGAAAACACTTTGTAATAATATTTGAAGTGTAATGAGTAACCGCGTCCTAAGCCTTCTAGCAGGGTTTATCATCCAAACAGAGTAAATCATATTTAGAGACAAACCTAGGTTATCAAGGAATGGTTATAAATATCAAGGGGTGGCTATCCAACCGGGTTTCAGCAGTAAAACAATATGCAGTTTTGAAAACAGGCCAATAGATTGTGTTTGAAAAACTGGGTCAAAATATACATCAAAGGAAGAGATTGGACTTGCCGTCTTCGAAACCTTCCGGGAGCTCCTGCTCGCGGTACGGGTATTCGGGCTCCGGCTCGCGGTACTCGCCTGCGTACTCCGGCTCGCGGTACTGCTCGGCAAACTCCTCGACGGGTTCTCCCTCGTTCACACCGGCATCTACGGCGCAAACAAACAGCACACAATAAAGAAAAAGGAAATAAAGGTTTTACCGTTGAGCTCGAATCGGGAAAAAAAT
Source organism: Panicum virgatum (assembly GCF_016808335.1). NCBI lineage: Eukaryota > Viridiplantae > Streptophyta > Magnoliopsida > Poales > Poaceae > Panicum > Panicum virgatum. The sequence goes on along the minus strand of NC_053149.1, from coordinate 42,492,246 downwards.
TAAGATATGGAGACAAGAAGAATATTTTCGGGAAATTTTCTAATGGCACGGCCAGAAATATAGTAGAAATGGCGTGGTCGATGTTGACGCTCCTTAGCGCCCCCGATTTATATACCGCAAGCGCACGGTTTCGTGTAGCTTTTCCCTCAGAGTATTCCCCCAAGGTTTATCAATCCACGGAACCAAAGAGATAAGAAACAATCTACTAGCATAGAGATTCCTTGTGTGAGATGGTGAAAACGAATCTAATCTACTAAAAACATGACAAACACCAAAGATAGCAAGAGAAAGTTAGAGATAACCAATCTAGATCACCTAGATCATGCATATGTTGCAGTTCCAGCTAGATAAAGTGAAGTAAGATAGATGTGAATCTCAATGAAAAGCCTCTTTAAACTCAAAATCTCCAATCCGATCCCTCGATACCCAACCTACTCTGTGGAGACGGCCTGTCACGACGCCCCCCTTTTCAACGGGATACCCTGAAGCAAGTCGAACTCACTTTGGTAGTTCCGCCATGAACCTCTAGCCACCATGACTACAAGATCATGCTAAGTGATCTATCTCGATAATAGATCTAAGATGAAGCGAACCCAAAGAAAAGAACGAAATCGAAAGAGGAGAACATGGTCGCTAAACATTCGGAAACACAAATAACTTCACCATGAATGATAGTACATCACAAGATCACAACCGGGGCCCTACCTTGATCTTGATGATCCTAGCTCCAGAACTCCGACGTAGTCTTCCTTGCAAGGTTCCCACGTCGGCTAGGGCAAACCCTAGACAACTAGCACGACCCTCGGCTCTCCGAGAGGTGTCCCTCTATCTTCTCTGCTCCTTGGCGTCGTCTCCCGAATTGCTCTCTGCGTGAACCTTGGGGAGGGGGTCTTTAAATAGCCTCAGGGAACCCTCGGTCAAAGGAGAGGTCGAACCGACCTAAAAAAGGCCTGGGCCGGCCGGCCCAATGAGCCTAGGCCGGCCGGCCTAGCACTTTCCTTCGCCGGCTCGCGCTCAACTTTCTCCCCAAGCCTCCTGGAATCTTCTAGAGTTTATGTCTTTCACGATTGCACCCCTTTAGACGTCGTTATCTTCGAGATTTCTTCGAGGAGAAGGATAGGATGGAAAATCCTTCCTTAAATATCTCTTTGCTTTGCTTAGCTCCGAAGTATCTCAATCTTATCTTGTGGGCTTTGTCTTTTGGGCTTCATTGGAGGGTGGATGTGCATGAATGGGCCTCCAATCATCATGGCCTTCGACCCTTTGTTCGGGCTTTGGCCTTCGTCATTCTTCGTGTCATCGCGTGATCGTGGGCCTCGCCATTTCATGCTCCAAAATTGGTCAAAAACCTGCAAAAATGAAGTACCTCCAAAATATATGTGCAAACGTGAAAACGACCAATAATTGGGCCGAGGTTAGGATGGTTAGTGATTTTGATATTAAATTCATGCCATTATCAAAGTTAAACAGGGGATAAAATGGATACTTAAGGAGCGCCAACATTCCCCCCATGCTTAAACCTTGCTCGTCCTCGAGAAAGTCTTTGATAAAAATCAGCGCTGCCTTTCAGTGTCCAATCCCTGTACTTGATCATACACGAGAAAACACAATGCTCCCAAAAAATATTTTGCAGTTAATAGTTCAAGTTGTAACCAGCTTTTTTCAATGTGGAAGGTAGATACAAGTTAAATGCTTTCCCACAATTATTAAGCACGTGCTCTCAAAATTAAACAAGTCTCAGGAGTAAGAAAGTAAGTTCCATAAGTAATGCTAAACCAAGATCAATAATTCAAACCTCATTGCAATTTGCTCATGGAAACTCTCAGCTCATCTTGATGTAGGCCTCCAATTATGCGAATATCTTGATTATAATATCTTTTGTTAGGACTAACCTTTCCAGAGCTCCAGATAAAGCCTCACACATACATATGAGAGAAAGAAAGGAGAGAGTTCTAGCAAGTTTGAGATCTTGTGATGTACTATCATTCATGGTGAAGTTATTTGTGTTTCCGAATGTTTAGCGACCATGTTCTCCTCTTTCGATTTCGTTCTTTTCTTTGGGTTCGCTTCATCTTAGATCTATTATCGAGATAGATCACTTAGCATGATCTTATAGTCATGGTGGCTAGAGGTTCATGGCGGAACTACCAAAGTGAGTTCGACTTGCTTTAGGGTATCCCGTTGAAAAGGGGGGCATCGTGACAGGCCGTCTCCACAGAGTAGGTTGGGTATCGAGGTATCGGATTGGAGATTTTGAGTTTAAAGAGGCTTTTCATTGAGATTCACATCTATCTTACTTCACTTTATCTAGCTGGAACTGCAACATATGCATGATCTAGGTGATCTAGATTGGTTATCTCTAACTTTCTCTTGCTACCTTCGGTGTTTGTCGTGTTTTTAGTAGATTAGATTCGTTTTCACCATCTCACACAAAGGAATCTCTATGCTAGTAGATTGTTTCTTGTCTCTTTGGTTCCGTGGATTGATAAACCTTGGGGGAATACTCTGAGGGAAAAGCTACACGAAACCGTGCGCTTGCGGTATATAAATCGGGGGCGCTAAGGAGCGTCAACAAGCTTTTCTGGCGCCGTTGCCGGGGAACCATCGATTTAAGATCCAATCTTACTTGCATTCGTAAATATTTCTTGATTTTTCTTTTTGACCCTTTTAGATCTCTTAATTTTTCTGAGCTAACTAAAAAAAACTGATCTATTCCATGAAAATCAATCTAATCTAGAGTTTGCTTTATTTTTCTTTTATGTTTTAGATCTTGTATATTCATCTTTTAGATCTCGTATATAGTTTTTCTTTTTCACTAACCCCTAACAGGAGATGGACGGGAGCCTCTCCAACAAACCCGAAAATTTTGTGGATGATCCAAAAAAAATTTACAGGCAAAGGAGACGAGAAGCACGATCAAAGAAGCCGGAACTAGTAGATCCAAAAGTTGAAGCCGACGATTCATCGTCTTCACCTCAAGCAACTCCACCAACAAGTCCGAAGGAGGCGCCACTTCACCAAGGGATGGCGCTACCGGAGCCAGAGCGTACGATCGGAGAGCTATGCACTCCGGACGTTCGGGACTTGCCGATCCAAAATCTCAACAACATCGGAGTTCCGTTCGAGATCAAGACTTCAATCATAAGGATGGTGCAAAGCTCGCCCTTCACTGGAAAAGAAGACGCTAATCTACATCTTCAAGCGTTCCTCCAACTATGCCGCACCTTCGACATGCAAGGGATGACTCAAGATCAAATAAGAGCGAGGCTCTTTCCATTCTCTCTACTTGGGAGAGCGCTGCAATGGTTTCATTCTCTACCACCGCACACGGTGCAAAATTGGGAGTCCTTGATGAAAGAGTTTATGACGGAGTTCTACTCGCCGGGCAAGACCCAGATTCTGCGCAACAAGATTGCAACATTCGCGCAAGCCCCGACAGAGACTATTGCGGAAGCCTATGAGCGCTTCAATGACTACATTCGCGCCGTACCTCATCACAAGTTCTCAAGGGAGGATGTGGTCCAGAAGTTCTATCAAGGACTCACTACTGCATCAAGGGGGATCATTGACGCATCGGCCGGAGGTTCTATCATTGAGCTCACGCCTACTCAAGTTTTCAAACTATTCAAGAAGGTGGCGGACAATGACGCATGGGCATCATCGGGGCGCCTGCAACCACTCCAAGCCGTGGGCGCCGCGAAGAGTGTATTACAAGTGGAACGTGAAGAAGTGCTAGAAGGGAAGATCGACTCGCTCATGAGAAGGTTGGAGAAGATGGAAGTGGAAAAGAGAGAAGCCCAAGCTATCGATTTGAAGGCGGCCGAAGCAAGGTCTACATGTGAAGAATGTGGAGAGTACGGCCATGTGCAAAAGAATTGCCCGGAGGAAGCCAAGATGCCCGATTACATGAAGAAGGGAGAATGGATTCCGCCGACCAACTTCCGCTACGGGCAAGGTAGACCCCAATTTAATGCAAGCTCTTCCATTCAAAACTCGGTACCTCTTCATATACAATTGAAGGAGTTTATGGAGGAGAGAGGCAAGATCAACAAGGACACCGTCACCAAGTTCAAGGCTATGGACAAGATCTTGGAGAACATTGATGGCAAGGTGACGGAGGTCGGGAGCTCTAACCTTCAAGTACTCAACATGATGAAGATGCTAGAAACACAAGTAGCCCAGCTCGCCGGACACCTATCTAGCAACGAAGGAAAATTGCCCGGGCAACCTCAAAGTCCGGAGACGGCTAAGGCAATTCAAACTCGCTCGGGAAAGGAGACCGAAGAACCCGAACATGCAGCGGGAGCAAGGAAGCCTAAGCCAAGAGTTGAAGTGGAGACCATCATCAAGGAGAAGGCACCTACTCCTATGCCAGAGATAGTCACCGAAGAGCCGGAGTTTGAGCTAGATGATATAGACACCAAGATTCTACCGCCAGGGCCACGATACCGGAAAGGTAAACACGAAGATGAGCAATTCAACAAATTTGTTGAGATGGTACGCAGGTTGAGCATCAATATGCCGCTCTTGGACGCTCTACAAGTTCCGACGTATTCTCGCTACTTCAAAGACATCATGGGAAACAAGCACGAGATACCGCCAAGCACTGTCAAGCTAACTTAGGAATGTAGCGCGGCAATCGCTAATGAAGCTCCAGAAAAGAAGAGGGACCCCGGATGTCCTACCATCCCGTGTTCCATTGGATCTCTTATGTTCGAAAGAGCACTTTGTGATCTCGGTGCAAGTGTGAGTGTCATGCCAAAGAATGTGTTCGAGAAGCTATGCTTACCGGAGCCGGAACCCACCGCCATGTGCCTAGAGTTAGCGGACAATTCCGTTCGCTATCCTTTGGGAATCGCCGAAGACGTGCCCGTGAAGATTGGAGAACACTTAGTCCCCGTTGACTTTGTGATTCTCGATATGGGAGAAGGGAGCAAGGCGCCTCTCATACTTGGGAGGCCTTTCCTCAAGACCGCAAGGGCAAACATCGACGTTGGCAAGGGGGAGATAAAGTTCGACATTAATGGCACCACAAGCGAATTCAAGTTTCGTCCACGCCTCGAGGTATGCAACATGATCAATGTCAAATATGTTCCGCCTCACCGCCGTGTCATAGAAGAGAAGCCAAAGAAAGAAGAGGAGCCGAACAAGAAGGAAGCGAAGAAGGAGATAGAAGTCGTCGCGTCCATCGCGACAAAGAAGATCGTTGCACCCGTCAAGAAAGCTAAAAGCCCGCTTGTGAAGACCAAAAAGACGACTAACGTAGAAGACAAACCCACACCAAGGATTGTGCAGAAGTGGGTACCCAAGACTGCAGCGCCATCACCGAGCGTTGGTCCGAAGTGAAGAAGAAGAAAGTCTAGCTATAGACTATAAACGAAGCGCTTTGCGGGAGGCAACCCGTTCGTCGAGTCAAGAATAAAGCTGCCGGGAGTTCAACCCGTTCGTCGAGTCAAGAATAAGCTACCGGGAGGACAACCCACAAAAGGTTTAGGTAAGTAAGTCGAGAATTTTGCTACGCAGGAACGTGATATACTTTTGAACAATTGGTAGTTCGGTCAAACAATTCGATTTGGATTTTATTCGCTCGGTCATTCCAATGTTATTTCTTATTTTAAACCAATGACATGAGCCATCCTATGATTTATTTGCCTCTTCTTGAGAAAGCCACATCCAAAATTCCATACCTATTTTTGGCGACCGTCCTCTCCATGACTGCCGGACCAAGTTGAGTTAAAACACACGAGTAAAGCCGCGCTATGTTACTTAAATTCTTGATGCGTAGGTTCACACAAACATAGAGAGAATTTTCAGTTTCATTACCATAGGACTAGAATTTTCCTAACCTTAATTATTCTCTTTTTCAAAATTCTCTCTCTCATTTTGGCAAAAATTAGAACCTAAACCCAAGACCCACGGTTGAATTCGAGATTGTTCGCTATCAATTCATGAGAGTGAACGGTTCCGGTGCAACCAAAATTAATGTAGTCGGGAAATATTTTTCGACTTACAAATGTAAAGATGTTTCAATTCCCCTCTAATTATTCATTTAAACTCATTGCATGCTTTGAGTCAATTCTGAAATTTCGAAGTTAGAGGAGGATTAAACATCTAAGCATCATTTGGAAAGGGTTTATGTGCTTGATTAACATCCATTGATCAAAGTGAGTTCACGGAAAGAGTTGTGCCCTCTACCTACCATCACATGCAAATAATTCAAAGGAGGGAGCAGCCATGCATGGGAAGGACAAGTGATTTTCAGCAAAGATGGCACCATGTGATGAATGATTAAGCATGTGACAAGGTGAATGACACAAAGTGGAGAAATAATGTTGCAAGTGGACATCAAAGGCAAAGAAGGAGTGGTTCACATGATTTGGGCGGTGCAAAGCATACAAGATGTACTGGACAGAAGCAAATAATTGCACCAGGAAGCCACCAGAGAAAATTGAAGTGGAGAAGAGGGAAAAACACCCTAGGCCGGCCGGCCCCAAGGCCCTAGGCCGGCCGGCCTGGCCCCTATTTATGCCCTCTGGTGCTCCCCTTTGGCAGGTATACTCCTCACTCATTTCCTTGCTTATGTTCTTCAAGTTCTTTGCCCAGAAACATCAGTTAGAGCCCTGAAAAATTCGTCCACCAAAATCTACTCCAAAAATCTCAGAAAATTCACCACAATTCCTAGTTTGCTCCACTCTTCGATATATTGTTCTCCCGCCGGCAAGAAACCCCCGGTGTGTTTGTTTTTCAGTGTGTGCAGCAAGGAGTCACCATGAGTGGCCTCATGAAGTTCATCGCCGGGAGGAGAAGGACACGTTCATCAACATCCGACGCATCGGCAAGTTCTTCGCGGAGGCACTCAGTCTCCGAGTCTCCGCGGAGCATGGAGGAAGACAACCCCGCACCGAGGAGCGACATGTTGCTCCTTGGTGGGATGAGAGACCCGAGAAGCGCCTCCATGAGATTCACCGAAGGAATGCCACCTCCTCCACGGCGTTCGACAAGGTCATCCGCACCACCACCATACAAGCCCAAGAATTCAGAATATGGGTTTATTATCTTGTCGAAGGAAGAAGAAGAAAGGCTAAAGTTCATGAAGGGAAGACTACGAGCAAATTATGATTTTGATGATGAAGCATTGGTGAAGCTGGGATTTCATCATGACATCTATGAGCTATTGGAAAACATCGGTTGGAAGTTATTTTCCGATGGTGTCACGGTTGATATGCAAGAAGAAGTGGCTCTTGAGATGTTCATGACATTAGAAAAATCAACGGAAATGGTGGATGGTGAAGAAGTTTCATGTCTGAAATTTAGGCTCAAGAATGAAGAGAAAGTAATCACCTATGGTGAAATAGGAAGCTTGCTCGGATTCAAAAATAATGCATATGAAATGGTGCAAGTTGAAGATGGAGAGCTTGATGAATTTTGGACAAAAATAGCAAAAGATGTCAACCGCCAAAGAAAGAATATAAGTAATATTACCCTCCAAATATTCCACTCTTGGTTGAGCAAAAGAATTCTCGGGAGGATGAGAGAATCAAAGGTCACCGACCAGGAATTAAGTTGGATGTATGCTGCATTGGTGAAGAAGCAAGTAATTGATCCCACCAACATCATGGTTGAAAGGTGGCTTTGTGAAGCATCATCCGGCACATGAGAAGTTGGTTCGGGATGTTATCTCACAATGATAGCCCGAGCAATGAATCCGAGGTTACGAGTGATCCAAAAAATTTATGTCCCGGGAAGAGATATTGGGATTGATCATTTGAGGCAAGGCCATTATATCGGAGGAGATGAAAAGAAGGGATTTACTATTTCTGAGATGGATATTTCCCTCCCCGATCAAAGGCTGAAATTATTTGCAAGAGGGAGGACTGATTGGCGAGTTGAAAATATTGGAAAAAAGGTGAAGAAATCAAAAAGAGGAAGGTTAATTGAAGGGACATCGGCATCGGCACAACAAGAAGACTTGGAAGTAAATCTTCCACCGCCAAGTTCTGCTTATTGGAGAAATGAATTTCAAGGTGCATCAAGTGGACAGGGATACCCGCAAGGATGGACGAGTCAATGGGAAGGAAGCCAAGAACAAGCATGGGGGCACGCTGCGGCGGCACCCCCACCATTTAGCAACTACGGATGCCCACCCTCGTCATATCAAGGAGAGATACCCGACCCGTCATTTGGAGCACAATATTTTGACCTCCCTCAACCAGAACAAGGAATGAGAATTATGGGTGCTTATGCGAGAAGAAATATGGAAGATATAGATGCCATCCGGAGGCATACAACCCAACTAGAAGATGGAACTGCAGGAATTGCATATCAAATGGGACTTCTAGGTCTGGCGCCACCGGAACAATTTAATGGAGGAGCATTTCAGCAGTACTATGATCAAGGATACAACGCAAGAGCCAATCAAGGAGATTGATCGACGGCATGACCAAGAATAAAATGCTCGCACATGTGGTTTGGATTTTCTATTTCTTTTCATTTATCTTCAGCATGTGTGTAAGCTTGTGTGTGCGTAGCGATTTTCTATTTTATTTATTTCAGCATGTGTGCAATTTGTTTTCTTTTGTCTTCATCACCATGATAAATAAATGCATCACCCACGCTTTAATGTTATGGTTAGTAATGATGATAGAAAGTTTGTGCCATGTTAAAACATGATGATCGTTGCCGCTTTGTCTACTTTCTTGTGCTTGGTTTATGCATGATTAAACTAATGCTCTCTTTAACATGATCTGAAAATTAATTAAATGCCGGCTAATTCAATTGTGGAGGTTATGATAAATTAGGACCCATATCTTTTACTCTTCCTCTCTTACTTAAGCTTGTCAAGGAAAATTTATTTTGGATTTAATTCTGAGCTAACCTTGTCAATAATACCTTTTGCAATTGCTCTACCCTTCTACAAGCCTAAATGATATATCATAACAAACCATAGAGCGAGAATTATTTTCAGGTGAATTAATTCAGGATTTATCTTCTTTGGTACGAGACTAAGAAGCTGACCATTCCGTATTTTTGCGTACCTCTCTTTTGCTAGCCATTCTATACATGCATTGTGAGTTTCTATACCGGGAACATCGCAAACCTCGCTGGATATCCACCCTTAACCAAAAACATCTTTTTGTGAAACACCTCCTTGACCACAACCTATATATTGAGTATATATATTTCGACGGCAAAACAGTGGAATCAAGAGCAAAATTCAGTAAAACATAAGCTTGGGAAGCATCAAAGAATTCGCAGAAGAAAAATCCGAAGAAGTGGAGGCCTACAGGCAGTAGGCCGGCCGGCTCAACACCCCTAGGCCGGCCGGCCTGCCCCTTTTCCTCCTTTGTTGGCTTCAATCTTTCACGAGGAGATGCTCCTCTGAATTCCAAAGTTATGTCCAGAGAATTGATAAAGGTTTTGTGCACTCACTCCATCAAGTTATCATCACTTCATTGCTTGAGGACAAGCAAAAGTTCAAGCATGGGGGGAGGTGGAGTAAGTGCATTGTGTTGCCAGTGGTTCTGAGGAGCAAAAAGAATAAAAAAAAAGAGAAAGAAAGAAAAAAAAGAAAGAAAGAAATAATGATGAAAAGCTCCTCGGTTCCGTTTGCTTCATTAAACTCCGGGTACTTTGAAGATTATTCTATACTCAATTATTCCAACCATGTGCAATCCGATAACAAGGACTTCAGTCGTGCCTTGGGATCAACCGTTGCCATTTGCACATGTCCACCATCTAAAGTGTGTGTTCCATTCTCTCCCTCTCCACAAAGAAATTATTTTCCAATGGTCTATTTGACGAGTCTCGGTAAATCCATAAGAAGTATTTCTTGTTTTGATAATATCTTGATTATAATATCTTTTGTTAGGACTAACCTTTCCAGAGCTCCAGATAAAGCCTCACACATACATATGAGAGAAAGAAAGGAGAGAGTTCTAGCAAGTTTGAGAGACAAGATGAGCTGAGAGTTTCCATGAGCAAATTGCAATGAGGTTTGAATTATTGATCTTGGTTTAGCATTACTTATGGAACTTACTTTCTTACTCCTGAGACTTGTTTAATTTTGAGAGCACGTGCTTAATAATTGTGGGGAAGCATTTAACTTGTATCTACCTTCCACATTGAAAAAAGCTGGTTACAACTTGAACTATTAACTGCAAAATATTTTTTGGGAGCATTGTGTTTTCTCGTGTATGATCAAGTACAGGGATTGGACACTGAAAGGCAGCGCTGATTTTTATCAAAGACTTTCTCGAGGACGAGCAAGGTTTAAGCATGGGGGGAATGTTGGCGCTCCTTAAGTATCCATTTTATCCCCTGTTTAACTTTGATAATGGCATGAATTTAATATCAAAATCACTAACCATCCTAACCTCGGCCCAATTATTGGTCGTTTTCACGTTTGCACATATATTTTGGAGGTACTTCGTTTTTGCAGGTTTTTGACCAATTTTGGAGCATGAAATGGCGAGGCCCACGATCACGCGATGACACGAAGAATGACGAAGGCCAAAGCCCGAACAAAGGGTCGAAGGCCATGATGATTGGAGGCCCATTCATGCACATCCACCCTCCAATGAAGCCCAAAAGACAAAGCCCACAAGATAAGATTGAGATACTTCGGAGCTAAGCAAAGCAAAGAGATATTTAAGGAAGGATTTTCCATCCTATCCTTCTCCTCGAAGAAATCTCGAAGATAACGATGTCTAAAGGGGTGCAATCGTGAAAGACATAAACTCTAGAAGATTCCAGGAGGCTTGGGGAGAAAGTTGAGCGCGAGCCGGCGAAGGAAAGTGCTAGGCCGGCCGGCCTAGGCTCATTGGGCCGGCCGGCCCAGGCCTTTTTTAGGTCGGTTCGACCTCCCCTTTGACCGAGGGTTCCCTGAGGCTATTTAAAGACCCCTCCCCAAGGTTCACGCAGAGAGCAATTCGGGAGACGACGCCAAGGAGCAGAGAAGATAGAGGGACACCTCTCGGAGAGCCGAGGGTAGTGCTAGTTGTCTAGGGTTTGCCCTAGCCGACGTGGGAACCTTGCAAGGAAGACCACGTCGGAGTTCTGGAGCTAGGATCATCAAGATCAAGGTAGGGCCCCGGTTGTGATCTTGTGATGTACTATCATTCATGGTGAAGTTATTTGTGTTTCCGAATATTTAGCGACCATGTTCTCCTCTTTCGATTTCGTTCTTTTCTTTGGGTTCGCTTCATCTTAGATCTATTATCGAGATAGATCACTTAGCATGATCTTGTAGTCATGGTGGCTAGAGGTTCATGGCGGAACTACCAAAGTGAATTCGACTTGCTTCAGGGTATCCCGTTGAAAAGGGGGGCGTCGTGACAGGCCGTCTCCACAGAGTAGGTTGGGTATCGAGGGATCGGATTGGAGATTTTGAGTTTAAAGAGGCTTTTCATTGAGATTCACATCTATCTTACTTCACTTTATCTAGCTGGAACTGCAACATATGCATGATCTAGGTGATCTAGATTGGTTATCTCTAACTTTCTCTTGCTACCTTCGTTGTTTGTCGTGTTTTTAGTAGATTAGATTCGTTTTCATCATCTCACACAAAGGAATCTCTATGCTAGTAGATTGTTTCTTGTCTCTTTGGTTCCGTGAATTGATAAACCTTAGGGGAATACTCTGAGGAAAAAGCTACACGAAACCGTGCGCTTGCAGTATATAAATCGGGGGCGCTAAGGAGCGTCAACAAGCTTTTCTGGCGCCGTTGCCGGGGATTTCAGGGTAATCGGAGGATTTTGGCGCATGAAATGATAGGTTAAAGGGGTGGTTAGGGCTAAACTGGATTCCAGGGACCTATTTGTGAATATTTTTGAGAGAGAAGGGCTTGAATAGAATTTTGGAAAATGCCCGGGCTACTCTGGAAAGGGCAGGGGGCTAGTTGGAATTATGTTTATATGGTGGAGGGGCTAGTTCTTGAAAAAGGAATATGGGAGGGGTCTCTTTGGAAAAAGGTCATAAAGAGAGGGAGGACTCTTAAATAAAAAGGAAGGAAAGGAGGGGCCTAAGGGCAAAAGTGCCCTTTCTTCCTCCTCTCTCCCATGAAACAGAGGAGGGGGGCAGGGCGCCGGCGGTGGCCCTCGCCGGCGGCCCAGGGCGCGGTGGCGGCCGGGGCTAAGGAGGAAAAGCGGGAGGGAGGCGCGGGGATTCTATCCCCCTGCTCACCTTGGGCGGAGATGGAGCGAGGAGGTCGGGCCACGGCGACAGGCGGCGGGCGGCACTGGCGGGCGTGGCAGCGGCGCTGTGGGCAAGGGGAGTGGGCGAGGGCGGTTGTGGTGGTGGTGGGCGACGTCTAGGGCCCTTTTATAGGCAGGAAGAGGCGCGGGGCAGGGTGGGCGCCGGTGGCCGGCGGCCATCAAGCTCTGCTGAGCTTTAATGGAGGTGGGGGCCGGTGTGGTGTCGTGAAGCGGGGCGGTGGCGCTGAGGCGACGGCGTGCAGTGGTGGATGGTGGCGCGTAGCTGGGGCAGCGGTTCCCACGGGAGGTGCTGCGCAGGGGGAGGGAGGGTGCAAGTGGAGGTTCGGCGTCGAGCTCTGCTCGCGAGCAGTGCGGGCTCGGCTTCGCCGGGGTGGGCACGGGTGACGAGGCGGCAAGGGGGTACGGTGGCACAGGCAAGGGCGGTGGCAAGTGGCCGGTGGGGGCAGGGTAGCACGAGGGGTCATGGCGGCACTGAGCTCTACTCGTGCTGCGCGTGGCCGAGCGCGGCAGTGAGGAGAGGGAGGAAGAAGGGGGGAGGATGGAGGGAAAAAAGAAAAGGAGAAAAGAGAAAGGGAGAAAGGAAAATAAAAGGAGAGAGAGAAAAAGAAAAAGAGTGGGGCGCCGGCAGGATTTGCGGCGGCGGTCGCGAGCGCGTGCCGCGGCTTTGGCGGGAAGCGATGCACTCGGAATGAGGAAAGGAGATAGGCATCGGCGGGATTCGCGGCGACGGTCGCGAGCAGCTTTGGCGATAAGCGACGCGCTCGCAGAATGAGGAAATGCGGAAACAAGGAGGGGATGGGGGTTGATTCCGGTGTCGGAACGGCGGATCGCCGGAAAAGATTTTAGGAGATTGGAGGATTGGACAGAAAAAGAGTTTGAGATGATTTGAGCTCAGCGACGAAAAGATTTTTGAAATAATTTTTAGCGAGTGATTTAATTGGATGAGTTTTTACGGATGTTACAGTTTTTTGCACGGATTGGTTAGTTCAAGGGTGTGGGATGTTCGGTTTCGTAGTTTAGGGTCCAAAATTGGATGATCGTGATAGTTCAGGGTCCAAAAACGGACTTTACCCTATAGTTTATGACTTTTTTTGCTGGGGATATAGGCTATAAACTTGTATGAAATATGAGTTGATGTTCAAACCAGATGATGCACAAGAGATGCAATGCTGAGGTTTATATAGTGGTGGAGGTTCAAAGCCAAACCAGACTTTTTCATCAATAGACAGAGGTGACTTGTGTGATAGGCCAAGGTGATAGTGACCCGTGCAATGCAACCTGACAAGTCTCGGTCTCGGTCTGCATCAATATCATTAATCAAATCTAGTAATTATAGGCTCCTATATTATAGTGAAAACTACGCATTTAGACTTGTACATGTACTGTGTGTATCAACTGTATATACAATTTCAAAAAATTGTAGCACGTTAGCATGTACTGTCTGTAAAGGGACCAGTTGTCTGAGCATGCACGTTAGCACGTACGGTGTGTTCTGCTCGGACCAGTTGACGGTCCAATTGGCCTGGTCCAGAAAGAGTTTGCGTATCAACTGTATATACAATTTCAAAAAATTGTAGTATCCGTAATAACAGCAGCAAATTTTTATTTATGAAACAATTTGGTGTCTTCTTTATCCAGGAAAAACTGTTGAAGGCATTGAGTAGGAGAAGAAACCATAATATGCATAGATGATAGTAGTCAAGGCAGAGAAGACAAGCATATAGTGGTCTAAGCTGTATGATGCAGAAGTTGTCTCACGTACGGTTCCCTAAGAACAAGTCACTACACTACTAGAGAAAGAGCTTTCAGTACCGGTTGAAAACGAGCTTCAGTCTGGTTCTCCAACCGGTGCTATCAAAGTGGTACCAAAAGTGTGTGCTTTTGTCACGGGGTAAATCACCTGGTACCTAAAACCTCCTTTGGTACAGGCCGCTACGCCCGTTTTCTCACATCCTCTCTCGTTCCGGTTCCCTTGCACTCTCTCCCGTTCCCCTCCCATCCTCCACTAGCAGTATCAACGATTCATTTGAAAAAATCAACCACAAAATATTGAATCAACCCCAACAAAATACTCTTAGATCCCACAAAGCATTCAGAGAATCGTTCATAAGATAGATACAATCCCATAAGATAGCTACAATCCATACAATTCCACGTGCATCTCTATTTCAAAAAAGTAAGAAAAAAAATCACCCACGGCGGCGGCCTGCGCACTCTCCCAACGGCGACCTGCGGTCAGCTACTCGTGGCCCGTGCACCAGCGCCTGGTCTATGCTTCGAGGTCTATGGGGCGGCCAGCTCCCCCAGCTTGTTGCTGAGGTCGACGAGCTTCATCTCGTAGGGGACCTTCTTCTCCTCCAGCGTGAGCAGGACCCTCTGGGAGAAGGGGCCTGCCAGCAAGTTCCAAAGTCCGATCCTAGAAACTGGGAGGGCAAACATGCGAATCAGATGAGATGAGAAGAACAGAACGGGAGCACTCACAGTCGCCGAGGGTGTCGGGGGCCGACGGCGGTCTTCACGCACACCTCCACGGTCATGGCAACTGGCGACGGCGAGCTGCCCGTGCGCCTGCACCCCACGGCCGGCTCCCGCGTCCCCACGGCAGCGGCCACCCGCCAGCTGCCCGCGCGCTCCACGGCGGCAGTGGCGGCCGGGCCCCCACGGCTGCGGTCGGCGCCCTGCGCAGCCCCGCAGCGGTGGCCAGCGGCCAGCTGCCCGCACACCTTGCCGCGCACGCGCTCCGCGGCGGCGGCGGCCGGCTGCCCGGGATCCTATCTACGCCCGGTTTCTTGAGCGAGAAATGATAAGGTAGAGAGAGATGAGAAGTAGAGAAATGAGAGGTAGAGATATAGATGAGAGGAGCCAACAAGGTTTAAAAATATCGAGAAGGGAGGGGCCCACCATCTTTTGGTCCCGGTGCATTCATTCAACCGGTGCCAATGACTACAAAATGGGCACCGGTCAATGTCACAAACCGATGCCTTTGTCGCATTCTCCATTTGGTACCGGTTTCTGGCACGACCCGGTGCCCATGTTGAAGCATTGGAACCGGGTCATGCCACGACCCGGTACCCAATGTCCAGTGCCGGGGTCGTACAGGCCACGAGTACTGGCTGTTGTTGCAGCTGGTGCTGATGCCTCACATTTGTACCGGTTGAAACAACAACTGGTACTTTTGGCCAGGATCTTTGGCCTGTTTTCTAGTAGTGCGTGTCTACCCACCACTAGAGCTTTCTATTCTTCCATCAAATATTCTTCCTTTTCTTGTGTACTCGGGTTCAAATACCCATGGATTTTTTTGTTTGTTTACTAGCTTCATATGGAATCGAAGAGGCCTCATCTGGTGCTCCCACTCCGCAAAAAAAAACAATATGATAAAAAAAGATAAGCATATCAAAGTATCCCACACCAAGATGCCGATGAAAGACTAGTCATATACTTGAGCAGAGGAGGACAAGAAGACACAGGTTGCAAAGGTATTTCTATCTTCTATCATGGTTAGCTGGAAGAAACCACTGGACTATATAATCCCTTGGGGAATGGTCATGCGACATTGACTGACGCGACACTATATTGGAAAGAGCCCCTTCTTTATAGTTTAATTTAGCTTTCATTACATTTTAAATTACATATATGAACTCTAAAGTATACATTGAAAAAATAGACCATTCTCTGTTTTGGATGGAGACAAGTTTATAGTTTAGTTTAAACTTGCGCTAGGTAGCACTTGTCAACATACCAATAATATAAAAAAATCTATTCATATATTCACCCTTGTGTGTCCCACTTGTTAATTTCCTCATCAATTCCTAAACAAAATAAGAAAGAGGGAAAGATCTCACCCTTGTCGAACCTGTTAGTTTCCTGCAACAATACCTCATTTTAGGTAATTGGGTTGCTGTTTTGTTGGCAGTGGCCCTGTCATACAAACATTCTCAATAGCACGGATATGATGCAGTTAATTATAGTCACCGCCGTCCGAAATGGAGCAAACAACCATGTACGTTTCATAAAAAAAAACAACCATGGACGATATGTATGTTCACATGTTGAGGTAGAGCTACCATGCATTCGTTGCTTCTTTCACAATTTTTCAGTGGAATTGGAACATCATCCTGGCTGTTGTGAGGTAGTAGTTACTAGTTAGCTAGCCAATGAACTTTATTAGAAATGACTGGAGTTCAGCGCATGGCGAAAGGTAAGGGAGTTCGTTATTGGACCTCTGTGCTCAAATTCTAGTTACTTCTTGGGAACGAGTCACTGGCTTTTCATAGTTAGCATATGAAGATGCTCGCAGGTTGATCAGTGGAAAATAAATGGTTGGCTTACTGGATGGATTGACGGATCAGAGGGATGGCAAGGTAGGAATGAGGAACAAATAACTAATGAAATGTTTCTTCAGCTTTTAACAACTTTATCTACTCCTGTATATGTGTACCATCAAACTGTATATGAGAGACATGTATAGTTACATGTCTCTCATATGTCCATTTCATCTCTTAAACAAAAAAGTTAATTGTACAGTTTAATTAAAATGATGCTGCACAGATAACGCCATTTATCTAGCTACTTTAGATTTGCGTGCCATGTTAACCACATGCTCAAAACGCTCTGCGTCACAGGGGACCCTCAGCACTCCTTGCTGGCCGTACCCAAACTGTTCCTCGGCCATCTCCAGCAACGCAGCCATGCATGGCTCCTTGAGACCCTTGACACGCACCAGCACCCTCGTCTCTGCGCCACCTTCGTCGTCGCGAACCAGCACTATGGGGAGGTACATGTCCTTGAGACCCTTGACACGCACCAGCACCCTCGTCTCTGCGCCACCTTCGTCGTCGCGAACCAGCACTATGGGGAGGTACATGTTGACAGTCAAAATTGCCACCAACCGGTCTGACTGGTCTGACCGAGCGGTCTGACCGGTCGAGGCACTGTGGCCTGTCCGGCAGGGACCGATCGGTCTAGGTAGAGTCCGAGTACAACTAGAGTTTTTTTATAGAGTTAGATCTGTAAATAGGATTTCTTGCGGGATAAATCCACCCCACCCTATAAATATAAAGGGTCACAGCCGATTAGGGAATCCAATCGAACAAAATCAATACAAACTCTACTTTTTATCCTCTTCTCCAAACCCTAGCTTTTTCAACCCCCTCTGCTGTTCTTCCTTCGTCTCCGCGACGTTTGAAGGCGTTCTAAGTGGCCTGCCGATCCTAGAACAACCCTACGTGCGCCTACCCTGACGGGTCCCTCCCGGCTTTGCGTTCGTCGGCCGTCGCCGATTCTTACCGGCGACCGGTCTGACCGGTCCCTTAGACCGGTCTGACCGCTCCACGCAGGAAGAGCTGTATCGAGCTCTTTTTCATGCCGCACGATTTAGTGCGTTCGTGTGTTGACCAAGATTTGCGTCAACATACTTTTTGGCGACTCCGCTGGGGAAGAAAGATGTTGGTTAGTAAAACCGATCTAATCTACCCTAAAGAAGATGGGCTCCAACGCAGAAATCGATAAGGAGAACATCATCCCTTCGACATATGAGCATCTTCCGGAAGACGTCCGTCTGCTACTGGAGGAGCGCAAGAAGAAGCGCGATGAAGAAGATCTACAAGCGGCGCTTGCGAGCATCAAGGTCGATCGACGCGGCAAGGTCACCAAGATCAAAGAGATCGACTTCACTTCCATCTCCACGGATGCATCTACTGAGGTAACACCTGCTGCAACTGCTCCACCTTCTGGTGTTACTATGGAACAAATTCAGAAATTGCTAGCTGAGCGTGATGTTTATTGGGTTAATTGGCTTAACTCTAAGGAAAGGGAATCGGCTGGTAAGAAACCACAAACAGCCGATGAACCTCCATCTGTTTCTACTTCTGAATTTTATGTTCCTCAACCATCGGCAGCATCTCCTGTGAGTCAACCTCAATATGGGATGCCGATGAATTATTTCAGTGGTCAAACTGTGACACCTACATACACTGACCCAATTATGAGTATTCCTGGTTCCGCCAACATTAACCGAACAAACGAGATTGTTCAGTACACACCACCAGAAATCTCCAGGAACTCAGTGCCACACATCGGTCCTATCTCCAACGAGATGTTCGACCGATATGTACAGCGTTGGCAAAACCGGTAGAGACCGGTCAGACCGGTATACCAGTCCGGTTCCCCCCAACCAGTCAGTATGTTCCAAACTAGCGTGAGCTATCTACATCCACACAACCAAATTCTTCGAGTAATTTCGATAAAATGCTTACTGATTATAAGAATGATTTGGCTAATTTCCTTAGAGAAAGTTTTGGAGTTCATGTTAAAAGCAAAACCAGCACATACCAAAAGCCGTATCCTACTTCGTTTAATTTGGTTGCATACCCTGCTGGTTTTAGGTTGCCTGAGTTTGTTAAATTCAGTGGGGAAGATACTAAGAGTACTTTTGAGCATATTAGTCAGTATCTTGCCCAATTAGGAGAAGCTGGTTCAATAAATGAGTTGAAAGTGCGTTTATTTTCTTTATCTCTAACTGGAACCGCTTTCTCATGGTTTTCATCTTTGGCACCTAATTCTATTGGCTCATGGGTACAATTAGAGCAGAAGTTCCATGAGCACTTTTTCTATGGGCATGATGAGCTTAAATTGTCTCACTTGACATCGGTTAGACAATCGCGTGATGAATCTGTCAATGATTATATAAGACGATTCCGAGATACAAAAAACCGATGCTTTAGTGTGAATATTGCAGAAAAGGATTTAGCTGATTTGGTTTTTAATGGCTTGCGCTCTCATATTAAAGAAAGATTAGAGGGCTATGATTTCTTTACTGTTACTCAGGTGCATCAAAGAGCTTTGGCTGTAGAAAGCCGAAGCAAAGAGTCTCAAGAATCTCATAGGCATCATTGTTCTAGTGTGCATGCTTTAGAATGCAATTCAAATTGTTTGGACGATGAGTCTAATGATGTGTATGCTGCTGAGTTTGCTTGGCCATCTCAAGCTAAACCATTTACTTGTTCTGCTCTTAAGCCGATTCAGAAAAATCGGCAAGATGAACGATTTACTTTTGATGTATCCAAGTGCGAGAGGATATTTGATGAGTTATATAGGATTGGATATGTCAAGATGTCACATACTCTACCGCCGCTTGAAGAGTTGAAGCGGCGAGCATATTACATATTTCATAATACTTTTTCACATGCTACTAATGATTGCAATGTGTTACGTAGACAAATTCAATCGGTCATTAATGAAGGACGATTGGTTATTCCTAATATGCAGGTTGATTAGAATCATTTCCCAGTGCATGTGTTGGAATTGAATAATCCTAAAGTGCTAGTTCAGCTGAGTCAAGCTGAATCAACCAAGGGGAAGAATGTAGTTATTGGTGATGAAAGACCTGAAAAGAAGTTGACACAGAAGATCCCTCAAGGCGCAAAAACACTCGGGGGGCAAGACAAGAAGAAGAAGGCCGACAACAAGTCGACCGGTCGTGGGACCGGTCTGACTGGTGTGCCCAATAAATCCGGGAACTCCTTCAAAATCAAGACAAAGCCGAGTTTTAAGAAACTCTTGGCCAAATATGAGAAGAAAGGGAGTGCTCAGAGACATAAGGGGCCACCAAGCGAAGTCAAGGATACGGGATTATCGTCAAGACATCAAGAGCAATCGAGTCAAGGTAATTATACTTCATCTAGTGGACCGATTGCTCCATGGTATTGCTGGTATCCTTACTTTTATACACCTATGGATTATAGTAGGATGCATATGCAATCATATTATATTCAATATCCTCCTATGTATCCAAATTATGCATTACTACAAAGATCGATTGTTGCTAGCAATAATCCGGTCAAGCAAGATGTTGATTGTAGCAAAGAGAATGAGAAGAGTAAGGAGCAAGATTCAAAGTATTTACAGCCGAGGTGGTGTCTCTCAGACTTGTCTCATACTCAGAAGCGAAGGTTGCAACGTATGCGCACGAAGGAGGCAATGGAACAACAAGTGGAGGTCGTGCCAAAGACGTCAGCGACAATGAAGAAGGTGTGGCGGCCCAAACAAGTTGTTTCAACATCGACTTGAGCAAAACATGGCCGATAATTGTTTATCGCCTTTAGTAAAAAAAATGGCCGATGTAGTGTTAATCATCGCCCTTAGACAATTTTGGCTCAGAAGAATGTTTTTTGGCAAGCAAGTTTTACAAAAAAAACTAGGGGGCATATGTTGACAGCCAAAATTGGCACCAACCGGTCCCTTAGACCGGTCTGACCGCTCCACGCTGGAAGAGCTGCATCGAGCTCTTTTTCGTGCCGCACGATCTAGTGCGTTCGTGTGTTGACCGAGATTTGCGTCAACAGTACCCTTTTGGTATTTTCTTGTCATCATGAAAACCACCGGGCACACAACTTGGCAAGGTCTTGGAACTAGCCTTCATTGTCCATGGAGCCATAGTTTCTTTAGTATCTGTGTTCTGGATTTGCTTGGTGGATAGGATAGGCTATGTTTCTTTTTCTTTTCTTTTTTGCAGAGGATAATAGGCTATGAACTTGTGACTTTTTTTTTGATAACTCAGGTACTTGTATTAGCTAAGGAAAAGGTACATGAGAACAGTACAAGCACTGTCTAGAAGGATACATAGGGACAGCTGTCTCCACCACTTTGCACAAAAGACCCTACCCAAAAACAAAATTACATCGAGATCCCTAGGATCTTTTTCACATGCCCTCCTTCTTCGCCGACGCCATCCTCCGCCGTGGGCTTGGCCATCGCCAGAGCAAGACGAACATCACACCATGGCCAGAAGAACCCCCATCGCTCGGAAGCTTTGAAACGAGCCGCAGTATAAAGGAACAGAGAAAGCATGTCGGCCGGGGACACACCCCGAGAACCTCTGGCCGTGGACCCGCTCTCGTCGCCGGCAAGCAGCAGGAAAAAAGAGACGGTCCACCCTCCCTTGCAGCATCAACCTCACAGCCGACCCTCTGCACCCCGCCGCCGACCTCCAAGCCATACCTGGTTGAAAGACCGCGGCCGGAACTCCTACAAAGGAGATGTGGAGATCCGGGACAGCTGCCGCTCGCGCGCAGCCACCCAAACCCACGAGCTCCTTCCCCACAAACCCTTCGCCGGCGCCGGAGTCTTCGCCGCCGAGACGGGGACGGGGTTGGGGAAACTTATTCAATGGCGCCGTCGCCGCCGTCGCCTCGGCGCCACCGCCCGGACACAAAAGACTACATAAAGTAGTACCTAACCTACACCACCAGGCAGAGAAACGCCGATCCCCCTCGCATCCGAGGCCCGGAGGGCCGCCGGAGGCGGAGGGGAACGGCGAACTCGCCGGTGGAAGGACAAATCGCCCTCCTTTCGCCTGTCTCAACTGTAGCAACCGAGGAGTCGAGAAGGGGAAAGAAGGGAGTTTTTATGAACTTGTGACTTGATGATGCTCGAACTTGATGAAGCACAAGAGATGCAATGCAGGGGTAGATATAGTGGTGGAGGTTCAAAGCAAAGTGGAAGTTTTTCCAGATCATCAGTGGACAGACGTGACTTGTGTGATAGGCCATGGTGATGGTGACCTGTGCAAATTGACCAGTCTTGGTTGCATATTGTCTTCGTCAACATCATTAATTAAATTTAGTAATAAAAGGCTCCTATTTCTATAGATGAAAGTTCGTTCGCACGGCGCACACGTCGTCCCAAATTTGTACCAGCGTCCGATCTCATTTCAATGGCTTTGATGTCTTCTCGGTTGCCTGGCTAACTTTCCAACCGTTCACATTCTGTGCCTGCTCAACACTGTATTTCCTAGGTTCACACCGCGTCTGCCCACCTCTGAGCTTTTTTTTTCCTCAAAGTTTCTCCCCACGCATTAGAAATTGAATGCTCACGGAAAAATATCTCCTCTAGAGACATCGTGGCCTCTCTCGGCAGCGTTTGCTCCTCCTTTCCGGCCACAGGCCCAGTGCCGCCCTGGCCGCGGCGCACCCGCCGCCGCCGCCGCCCCCAAGCACGGCCTCCACCGGCCGCCGGCGCGCGTGCCAGTCCTGTCCGCGGCCCAGCCGCCGCCGCTGCGCCTGCAAGCGCGAGGGCGCAGCAGCCCCGCTGCTGCCGCCTCGGCGTCCGGCGCGGACGCGGCCCTCGGCCGCCAGAACGGTGCGGCCCCCGACACGGCCTCGGCCGCCGTAGCGGCGCGGCCGCTGGCCCGGCCCGGCCACCGGCTCGTGGGGCGCAGCCGCCGCCCCGGCCGCGAGCGCGCGGACACCGCCGAGGCGGCCCTAAAGGACGCGGTCGCGCAGACGACGTCGCTGGCTCCAGGCCGCGAGCGCGCGTGTAGGCTCCGTCATGAGCCCGACTGCGCCTCCTCCCACCGCCTTTCCATCCGACGTCGGCAAGCTGGTTGCGGCGGGCCCGCTTTTGCTGGCCTACAGCGGCGAATCGGCCACCCGATCTGGGCGTCGATGATGCCGCTGCCTCTGCTCCCCACTTCCTGGTGCAGGGCGAAGACGCAATGGTGGTGGCGAACGTGCGGTTTATGGGACTCGCGGCGGTGCCCTTCTCCGTGGCCTCGCCCTCCTGCGCGGGCGCATCCTCTGCTCTGCGCCACCCGGACAGCTAGTTCTGCAGCTCGTCAGCGCGCTCTAACGCGTGCTCAGCAACTTCCGTGTATGCCTCCCGACCTCCACGACGCGCTCCACAGCTTCGCAGGGCGTGACGGAGCCTCTGCTCGCATCCTCATTCGACGTCGTGCTCTGGGGCAAGGGGCTCCCGGAGTCCGTGCTCGCCGCCGCTGGTAAGACAGTCCTCCATGTCTATCCCAGTCTGTTCTACGGCTCCCTCTATTCCTCCATCCTGCTCTCCTCCTTCCTGTCCTTCCTCTCCCTGACCCTTCTCCGTCTTCATTGACCGCGGTGGCGGCGGCGGCGGCCGGCTCCTATTCGTACACCGTCGTCGATCTACACCGCCGCGGCGTGTACTCGGATTTCGCGACCTTGCCGACCAGCCCCTTATGCTGCCCCCTTGGACTCTGATCAGCATCCCATTCACGGATAGGAATTTGGAAGGGGAAAGAGAGGTAAATTTCTAAGCCTATATTTTTTTCCCTTGATCATGCCCGCCTATTTATTGCATATTGTGAATGGAAGAGCAGCCAATCTAATTCTTTGCTTGATCAATGTATGCCATTCCTTTGTCTTATTTCCGGTTGAACATCAATTTTTTATTGCATTAGCATATGGAATATATTCTAAAGGAGTTGCACATCATATGTTCGATGGAATGCCTATGTCAGATGTTTAGGCACTGCTGTCATTTTTAAAACCTGCATTTCATCAGCAAAGCTACCTCGAGGCTATCCAGGAAACATGTCTGATCTTTATTTCCGTTTTGCAAATCTATACTTGAATGTCCTGAGAATTATTTACTTGCCCAAATGCCTCCTTTCGCTGTCATTTCTAAATTAAAACATCAACATTTCTATGCCCAATTATTTCTATGCTGTGCTTACTTTTTAAAGCTGATCAAAATCAGAGATTAAAATTGATTCTTTTTGCATCTATAACTGCAGATTAAGGAAATGCTTTTTACTGTAAAATGGGGCAAGGATATTAGATTGTGCATTCTCATATTTTGTTTCTTTATGCTAGGATAGATATATGTCCATTTAACTTCACAGTGCTCAGTGAAATTATTATGGAGTGACTAAGACTACAATACAAGCAAGCTCACCAATGACCAAACTGCGAAGGTATAGTCGTCTCTTCTATTTGCCTTCACGCACCTCATGTCTTTGATGAAAAGCAGATGTAATACAAGCCACCTTTGAGATTCAACTATAGTTAGTTTATTCGCTGACAATTGACATAATTCAGTTCTATACACATTGATGATAGGCATTCTAATTAATCTGAGCAAGATCTCACTGTTGGATCTGCGGAAAAAAAAACACAGTTTCTCCTCTAATAAAGGGTGTGCCTGGACAAGTCAACAAGAATAACCAAGCAGCTTAAGGTATTCTAAGAGGTAAGGGTCATCTTGGCCTGTCCCTTTCCTTTAGGAGATCCCTGTACTACTGCACTAAACAAAGATTGGATATGGTTGCCCTTTTCAATTTAGAAATCAATGTACGGTTCGTTCTTCACTGGATTCATACAACTGCATCGGCCCATGCTTGAAGATCTAACTTCATTTGATTGCTGCGCATTTTCTCTGTTAGTACTCCACCTCTATTATGCTTCCTCATATACTCTTGTGTCTCTATTGATCTAATGAAAGGCTGCAGATTCATGTATTGGTTGATTCGCCTTTCATGGGAAAGTTTAACTTTTGGTATATATTGCCATGTCTAAACTTTATTGGTCTGTTTTTTTATTATGCATGTTTTGCCATGTAAAAGCAAATTTGATTTGTTTACAGCTTTACTGCGATTGGACTATGAGGCTTCTTATGGTTGGCTGGCTTTTGTTCTGCATATTGATAGCATCATATTTACATGACTAGCTATTGAGAATAACTCTTGCAGGCCATGGAAGTCAGATTTCCTTATCAGTTTGATGGAGTGTCATCGGGTCCAGATGATTTAGTAATTGTCATAGGTAAATAGCATCTTTACCTTTCCCTAATAATTATTCAATAATGATCTGCTTTTACCTTCTGTTTGTCCTATAGTGCATCATTTATGATACTTCACAGTCACAATTTGCCATTCAGATTTTATTTGTTTCTTTCTTTGATATCAATTATTTGTTTCTAATTTAATGTATTCTTTGTCCAGTTTATCATTCTGTGCTCATCAATTGATTCCTTTGTCCAATTTATCCTGAACGGTTTGATTTTGGATCTAACATTCGTGCTTCTGTGTGCTATGTTGTTCCAGCGATTTGCTCCTGCTGCCCACATTTAATAGCGTGCTCTATATAACTGGTGGGTCAACATGTACTTACAGTAAACTCTCTAACCAATATTTCAATGTTCCAATTGTGGTTTAGATGTCATTTTTTACTCGCCTATTGAACAAAATTGTTGCAATACACAGATCAGCAGAAAGGTATGATCCAAGGGAAGGTTTCTGGGCGCTGCTTCCAAGTATGAGCGTGAGAAGAGGATCTCACTGACCCACTCGGTAGCTGTCTTGGGGGATGCCCCGTAAGACTCTCAGTCTCTTGCCTAGGTGCAATATAATTCCTTAAGTTTTAGCATTGGAGGTGACCTCACTGCTGCTTGCCTCATTACAGGTATGCTGTGGGAGGGTATGATGGAAGCAACATGATATCTAACGTAGAGATTTTTGACCTGTGCACTAATTCATGGAGAATATGCAGCCCATTACAGGTTACAATGGACGATAATTTGTTCTACATTGGCGGGCACAGATACATCCTGCCAGCGACTGCATTTCAACCGTCCCTGATCCAAGTATGAACACAGGGAAAACTGTTCTCATGCCGGCATTTTCCAAACTACTTAATGCAGCTATGTAACATGGCCAGTTCCACCTAAATACAATGTCTGTTAAGTTAGTGAACCCTCCTATTCTCCTACAGCTCCTTAGCTATCCCAATTGGAGATTTAAATTGTAATATAACAACTGCTCCTGTCAAATACTTCTATATGTATCATCTGCAGTAGTTTATCCATAAACTATTTATCACTCTGTTGCTCTTTAGTACAAATATATGTATTTCCTTTATCAGGCACATATTGTTAAACAATATGAACCACCGACCTCTGAAAAATCACTATATCAAGAAAATTATACGCATTACACAGACTCGCGCGCGAAGGGGCGCGTCATTCACTAGTATTATAGTAAGAACTCTGGTTTTGTGCCGTGAGGGTTATTTGCATTTTAGACTTGTACATGGGCTAGCAATTGCTAGTCAGTCGTCTGTCAAAGGGCACAGGTCGTCTGACCATGATGGTGTTGTACTTGTTTCAGTGTGATAAGCTCAATAATCATGCAAGCCTTGAATCGAGAAGCCAGTACAGTGCACAAACATGTAGCCTTGATTTTTTTTCGGATATACATGATCGATATATAGCTTTTTCCTTCGTATTTAGGCCTTTGAGGCACTAAAAGTTGTGTCAAAGCGTCTCCATAATTGTAAGATTATCATTTTGTAGATAAGTTATTAGGACCTAATTTTCCACGTGTTTTACTTTAGAAATAATTGTCGAGCGTATGATCATATAAAAAAATTATTGTAGTACAAGGCAGGTCTATATGTGGCCGAAGATTAGCATGTCGCAGGTTTGACGTTTGAGTATGGAGTATGGACAAAGGTTTCTGTCGGGATCAACAGAGACCAACTGAGATTATTTAAATCGAACATTCCAATAAATAGAGACATGGTCTGATACGTCTCCGTGCTTTCTTTTGGATTGCGTCCGTAGAGCTGTGAACTCCAGCGATCTTTTCTACGTCCCCCCGCCCCCCACATTACATTACAATAAAAAAACTGCCAAGCCTTTGGTCTATACAAACGTTCCCATACACACTCCAGGCGTTCTGCGGGCCGTGTTGATCGCTTTGACGAACGTGTACGATGGAAAAAAGGACATACATACGTACGCACGTTGTTTGCCATGTTGAGTACGTACGTATATATCCGGGGCGGATCAATATATAAGTAACTTTTCTGCATCCACTATCACTTTCAAAACAGGGTTTACAAGTGTAACTAGCCTATCAACATGTTCAACTGCACATGCAAATAATTTATAGTTTTATATCCCAAGTTAACATTCCCTCTATTTTAACTCATAGTTTATTTTACCTTTATCCTAAAGAAAATTCATCTAATATATTTTGACTAAGTTTATGGAAATATAGACCGAGAAATATTTTAGTCTATCTAGGGAACCTAGTTTAATATTTTAGATAGTTATTGATTTTTTTTATGAAACATAGTTTAATATTGTAGATATTTATGGATTTCTTTTCTATAGACTTGATCAAACATAGAGAAGTTAAACTTAAAACAAAACTAAAATGATTATAGTTTGGAATGAAGGATTAGGCAAATACTTTTTTTATTTATACACCATAATATAGGAAGTTGAATATATTTTCGCATTTTTGCGAGTAAATATACTTAAACATGTATACATCACAATCACGACTAATGCGCTGGTAAGCCCAACTCTATCTTAGTGCCGGTTATCTAGGTCAACACCACGTCATTTGCTTATCACAAAAGCATCGAATTTATTTTTGGGAATGACATCAGCACTCTTTATACATAGACATATGTACACGCATAATTGATTAGGCCTTTAGGATAAACTCTCTAATTTAAATAAGAAGACGAGATTAAGAAGGATAGTTAGGTCAGATGTGACCATTACTATTTCATAGGCTTAAATTTTTGAAAGATCTAAATTAGGCTGGAACTAATTTTTTCTGTAGTGGCAGATGTGGTTAATTAAGATATAGACATAGGATCTAAACAGGCTCGATCCAATTTTTTTTAAAGTGACGGATGTGGGTAATTAAGATATAATAGATATAGGGGGTTATTGTAGGATAGTTCTTCATAATAGTATAGGTGGGTAATTTTTTTAGAAATAAAGTAAATCTACCTGCTACTATTATCAATGATGATTACCCTATATTGATTGATAGCCAGATATTTTGCTTTTTTAGAAAATTTTTAAATTTTTCATCCTTTTTTAGAGCGTCCACCTAGGATTCTACAAGGCAGGGGCGGAGACAGGGGGGCGGGCAGGGGCCTGGCCCCCCTATGGTTCCCAAATTTACATTGAACATTTGAATTTTGATTAAATTTTTATATAAATTAGCATGGTTGGCCCTCCTAATAATGAAAAAACAAATTCCTGGCTCCGCCCCTGCCACAAGGCTTCACGTGGAGGTTAGGAAATGAATATCCAATTAGTAATAATAAGATGTGATCCAAATGTTGCACTATTGTGGATCCACTCCTAGGTCAATCGGACGTAAGATGGTGCATTGTACAAACATATATATGTGGATAGACACAATCCTCCTCAGGTGCTCCCCAACTTAAACCCGAGACTACTGTGTCATAGAAAAATCGGAGGCCGCATTGAAGATGATTTGAGTGATTAGATGAGTAACTGGTTAGTAAGTGGGCACTAGGTATCGCTCATGTCTTTGCTTCCTCGTCTTTCTCAGATTCCCAATCCTTTCTCTTCATTTCTCCTCACTAGAACATTTGACGTGCCATGCACACCCTACCGTTTGAACAATAAAAGTAACCATAAGATAATTAAAATTGAGAATTAAATTATATGCATGGTATAAGATGAACTCAGTATGAAAGCACCACATCTGATAGCATGCACATCATTATCATGTTAAGATAGGTGTCTATCCGATATTTATTTGAATCATAAATATTACAACACATCCGAGCATCAAGCTATTCTAGCCATCAGGCATCTGAATAATAAATATTACAACACACCGAGCATCAGTCTATCCTATCCATCATGTGTCTGTCTGGCACCTCAATCATCAACATCACAATACATTCGATCACCATGGTTACATCCGAGCACCAAGTTATCCTATCATCAGGTGTTTGTCCGGCATTTGGAGCATTAAGATTACAACACATCTAACCACCATAAATCTACTTGCAACAAGAAGTATACATAGCTACCAAACAACATAGCTGGCAGTTTTGAATACTAACTGAAACCAAAAGCTAATCACCATGGATCGAACATTTGTTGCCGGAGACGAGAAGGCCACACAAAAGCTGGCCACAACTAGTAGAGAGAAAATCAACATGAGCTTCACTCCTCATGCATCTGGCCTGAAAAAGGATACTAATTTAATGTCCAGCATGTGCCATGGAGATGTAACAATAACTTCCAAATGATTTGTTGTTATACATGGTCATATTTTTGACAAACGGTTTGTTAACAGTTTCAAAATGGATCCTCTCCCAGGACATTTACAATATATCAAGGAAGAAAATATAATTTTCTGCCTAATAAGAAGCTAATTAAATTAAGAGTTTTTTTTGTCAACCTTTACTTGCTCATTTCCTATGCACAAAAGAGTACGACCGACGGCAAGAACACAAACCATTAAACTATTAAAGGACAAAACACTTACGTTACATGTCTCGTATATGTCCATTTCATCTCTTAAACAAAAAAGTTAATTGTACAGTTCAATTAGAATGATGACGTACAGATAACGCCATTTATCTAGCTACTCTGGATTTGCGTGCCATGTTAACCACATGCTGAAAACGCTCTGCGTCACAGGGGACCCTCAGCACCCCTTGCTGGCCGTACCCAAACTGTTCCTCGGCCATCTCCAGCAACGCATCCATGCATGGCTCTTTGAGATCCTTGACACGCACCAGCAACCTCGTTTCCGCGCCGCCTTCGTCGTCGCGAACCAGCACTATGGGGAGGTACCCTTTTGGGATTCTCTTGTCATCATGAAAAACAATGGGCACACAACTTGGCAAGGTCTTGGAACTCGCCTTCATTGTCCAAGGAGCCATTGTTTCTTTAGTATCTGTGTCCTGGATTTGCTTGGTGGATAGGATAGGCTATGTTTTTTTTTCTTTCTTTTTTTTGCAGAGGATAATAGGCTATGAACTTGTGACTTGATGATGCTTGAACTTGATGAAGCACAAGAGATGCAATGCAGGGGTAAATATAGTGTTGGAGGTTCAAAGCTAACTGGAACTTTTTCCAGATCAGTGGACAGACGTAACTTGTGTGATAGGCCATGGTGATGGTGACCTGTGCAAATTGACCAGTCTTGGTTAATTAAATTTGGTAATAAAAGGCTCCTATATTATAGTAAGAACTCTGGTTTTGTGCCGTGAGGGTTATTTGCATTTTAGACTTGTACATGGGCTAGCAATTGCTAGTCTGTCTGTCAAAGGGCACAGGTCGTCTGACCATGATGGTGTTGTCCTTGTTTCAGTGGGATAAGCTCAATAATCATGTAGCCTTGAATCTAGCCAGTACAGTGCACAAACATGTAGCTAAGGGTGCAAATTGGTGACCTTTAGGTGCACCCCTCCAACCCTTTTTATTTCAAAATTTTATACTAATTTTTTAAAATGAGATCAGATTTTGGAGAAGTAGTATAAAATTTTGAACTAAAAAAGATTGAAAGTGCACCTAAGAGTCACTAATTGACACCTGTATGCAGGGTTAACGAAACCGGTATGGCCCAGTTACGGTTTGGGTCGGTATCAAACCGGTCCCAATTCAAAATTTAAATTTGAATTCAAAAAAATAAAAATTCCCAAACCGGTCATACCGACCGGTAAACTGGTCAAACCGGTCTACCGGCCCCAATTCAAAATTCAAATTTGAATTCAAAAAAATAAAAAATTCCCAAACCGATCATCCCGGCCGGTAAACCGGTCAAACCGGCCGGAACCAGTTGCACATGCGATTTTGAATTTGGATTTGAATTCAACCGGTTTCTACCGGTTTCCGGTCAAACCGGTCCGGTAAACCGCTACCGGAGGGCGGCGGTTTGACCGGACCGGTCTGATTTGGAAACCCTGCCTGTATGTAGCCTTGAAGTTTTTTTTGGATATATATGATCGATATATAGCTTTTTCCTTCGTATTTAGGCCTTTGAGGGACTTAAAGTTGTGTCAAAGCGTCTCCATAATTGCAAGATTATCATTTTGTAGATCAGTTATTAGGACCTAATTTTCCACGTATTTTACCTTACGAAATAATTGTCGAGCGTAGGATTGTATAAAAAATTTATTGTAGCACAAGCCAGGTCTATATGTGGCCGAATATTAGCATGTCGCAGGTTTGAGTATGGAGTATGGACAAAGGCTTCTGTCGGGATCAACAGAGACCAACCGAGATTATTAAGTCGAACATTCCAATAAACAGAGACAAATCTGCTGGTCTGATACGTCTGCGTGCTTTCTTTTGGATTGCGTCCGTAGAGCTGGAACTCCAGCAATCTTTTCTACGTCCCCCCCCCCCCCCCCCCTTTACAATAAAAAAACAACCAAGCCATTGGTCCATACAAACGTTCCCATACACCCTAGGCGTTCTGCGGGCCGTGTTGGTCGCTTTGACGAACGTGTACGACGGAAAAAAAGGACATACGTACGTACGCACGTTTTTTTTGGAATATTGAGTACGTATTTATATATCGGTCCAGGGCGGATCAATGTATACGTAACTATTCTGCATCAACAGGACTATCACTTGCAAAACAGGGTTTGTAAAAGGTATTTCTTGACTGTCATTAGTGTAACTAGCCTATCAACACGTTCAGCTGCACGTGCAAATAATTTATAGTTTTATATCCCTAGTTAATATTCTCTCTATTTTAAATTATACTTTATTTTATCTTTATCCTAAAGAAAATTCATCTAATATATTTTGACTAAGGGTGTGTTTGGAGAACTAGCTCTTGGCTATTTAGCTCAACCAAATATCCCCCTAATGAAATAGCCCTTCACATGTTTGGATCCAAAAGCTATTTGGCCTTTAAAGCATCTTTTTCCAATCATTGGAGCCTCATTATCTCTCTTGCTGTGGTGGGCTCCATCCGAAATAGCCCAAATAATCACTCCTTGAGTGGAATAGTTTTTTTGATGTAGCCTATTTGCAAATAGCCAAAAACTAGACCTCATGTTTGGCAATTTTAGACTATTTTGGCTAAAAAGAGGTGGGCTAGAAATAATCCCTAGGATCCAAACATGCCCTAAGTTTATAAAAATATAGACCGAGATATATTTTAGTCTATCTAGGGAACCTAGTTTAATATTATAGATATTTTTTCTATAAAACATAGTTTAGTATTGTAGATATTTATGGATTTCTTTTCTATAAACTTGATTAAACATAGAGAAGTTTAACTTAAAACAAAACTAAGATGGTCATAGTTTGGAATGAAGGATTAGGCAAATAGTATTTTTATTTATACACCATAATGTATGGAAGTTGAATATATTTTCACTCTTTTGCAAGTAAATATACTTAAACTTGTATACATCACAATCATGACTAATGCGCCGGTAAGCCCAACTCTATCTTAGTGCCGGTTATCTAGGTCAAAACCACGGCATTCTGTTTATCACAAAAGCATCAAATTTTTTTTTGAAATGACATCAGCACTCTTTATACATAGACATATATGGACACTCATATCTGATTAGCCCTTGAGGATAAACTATCTAATTTAAATAAGAAGAGATTAAGAAAGATAGTTAGGACAGATGTGATCAGTACTATTTCATAGGTCTAAAATTTGAAAGATCTAAACTAAGTTGGAACTAATTTTTTGTAATGGTAGATGTGGTTAATTAAGATATAGATATAGGATCTAAATAGACTGGATCCAATTTTTTTATTGTGACATGTGGGTAATTAAGATACAGTAGATATAGGGGGTTATTTTAGGATAATTCTTCATAATAGTATATAATAGTATAGGTTGGTAATTTTTTAGAAATAAAGTAAATCCAGCTGCAATTATTATCAATGATGATTACCCAATATTGATTGACAGCCAGATATTTTGCTTTTTTAGAGAATTTCTAGAATTTCCATCTTTTTCTAGAGCGTCCATCTAGGATTCTACGTGGTTTCACTTGGAGGTTTGGAAATGAATACCCAATTAGGAATAGTAAGATTTGATGCAAATTTTGTACTATTGTGGTTCCGTCCGTAGGTGGGTCGGACGTAAGATGGTGCATTGTACAAACATATATGTGTGGATAGACACAATCCTCCTTAGTTGCTGTAATATCCTGAAAATTCACCCAAATAAACTACTCGCTAAAAATTATTTCAAAATCTTTTCGACGCTGAGCTCAAATCATTTTCTGTCCGAGATCCTGATTCCCGAAATCTTTCCCGGCGATCCGACGTCCCGACACCGGAATCAATCGCCGTCCCCTCCTTGTTTCACCTTTCTTCGTTCTGCGTGCGCGTCGCTTCCCGCCGAAGCCGCTCGCGACCTTTGCTGACCGGCCGGACGCCGCAGCACGTGCGTGGCCGACCGCCACCGCGAATCGCGCTGACACCTCTCTCTCTTTTTCTTTTCCTTTCTCCCTTTTTCTTTTCTCCTTTTCTTTTTTTCCTCCCTCCTCCTTCTCCCTTCTTCCTCCCTCTCCTCACTGCCGCGCCCACGCGCAGCGCGAGCAGAGCTCGGTGTCGCCGTGCCCCCTTGCGCTGCCCAGCCCCCACCAGCCACTTGCCACTGCCGCTACGCGCCACCGACCCCCCTGCTCGCCTCGGCGCCCGCGCAGCACAGCACCGCCGGCCACGCGAGCTCGGAGCACGCCGAGCCCGAGCTCCAACGCCGCCGTACCCCCTTGCGCCGCCCCCCACTTGCGCGTCCTTCCTCTATGCCGCGGTAAAACCTTTATGTACTTTTTCTTTATTGTGTGCTTGTTTGTGTGCGCCGTAGATCACGGTGTGAACGAGGAAGAACCCGTCGAGTTTGCCGAGCAGTACCGCGAGCCAGAGCTCGAGAACGAGTACCGCGAGCAGGAACTCCCGGAAGGTTTTGAAGACGGCAAGTTCAATATCATCCTTTGATGCATATTTTGTCCTAGTTTTATAAACATAACCTATTGGCCTGTTTTCAAAACTGCATATTACTTTGCTGCTAAAACCCGGTTGGATAGCCACTCCTTGATTGCTTTGACCATTCCTTGATAACCTAGGTTTATCTCTGAATATGAGTTACTCTGTTTGAATGATAAACCTTGCTTGAACGCTTAGGACCCAGTTACTCATTGCACTTCAAATATTATTATAAAATATTTTCAAAACAAAGAAAAGTGTGAGTATCCAAATGGGAAAAATGGGATTTTTGGAAAATAAACGAAAGACATGCTTAGACGAGATGGATGGTGATTTCTGTGTGGGACGCCAAATGGTGTGCTCGTACCTGTGTGGTTTAGCAAGATTGGGAGATATCCATTTGGTCACAATTAAGGACAGAGTTGATGTGTTATCTTGCCTAACTCAACTATCGTGCAAACCACTCGACTGTTGTAAGTGGCAACGGCTTAGCATAAACTCCACTATTAAGTCTGATAGCCATCAGGAGAGCTGAGAGCAACGGGTGATCAAGGAGAAGGGATAAGCTCTGTGTGACTTATGCCCCGATTAAATCTCGGTGATAGGTCAATAACCCCTTGGTGGATCCCATGTTGGCCAGTCAGGTCTAACTAAGGTGGGTAATGGCTTTGTAGAGATCTGCACCGACACTAAGGTGATCGTGCTGTGGTTCCCCACTTGTGAGTAAAGTTGCACACCTCTGCAGAGTATGAAATCTATTCGAATAGCCGTGCCCACGGTACTAGGCGAGTTACGGTTTGGTTACACAACTAGTATTTCTTCTGGGGATGGTTGGGTTGGCGTGAGTTGTTTTGGAAAAGTGACCGGCAGCTGTGCTGTGTGTTACGGTGAATGAGGAGTCCGGTAGCAACTTTTAAAATCTTGGATCCTGTGTGGATCAACCCCACCGGCTATAAAGGAATTGTTTTAAGAAAAACACGGTTTCAAAATAAACTAATGCATAAAAAAATTAGGTTTCAGTAAAATTAAACCCTAGCCTTATCCTTGATTTATCCTGTGCATGTATTCTATTTATACACCCTTCGTGGGTGTGGTTGGACTTGCTGAGTATGTTTGTACTCACCCTTACTTAATTTTTACAGAGGAAGATCCAGACTTTATCCCCGAGAACATTGAGTAGGGGTTCCGTTCTGCACCCAACCTTGTCTGTGGATAGGGTCACCCGCAGGAAGCTTCGTATGGCGCAAGACTCTAATGACCTCTTCATAGTTAACATTCTTGTTTGTGTTTTAATTATTATCCTCGCGATAGTAGCGCTTCATTGCCCATTACCGTGTAGAGTTGTACGGTGATGTACCATCTAATGTAATAAATGTGTTGTCAGCCTCCTGGGACTGATATTTGTATCACATTTAAGTCACCTTTTATGAGGAGACACTTCAGATGGTATCAGAGCCGTAGATTGGCTGTAGGACGTGACCCCTAGGACCGAGACCTTTTTTCAAGCTTTTCCACAATAGGACTTTCCTTGTTTAACCCTTTTTCCCCACAAACACTCACCACTGACTCTTGCCCTGTTCCAGATGGCTGAGGAAGGATGGACCCAAAGCAATTGCCAAGCTGCACCTGGCTTCCCCAGCCTTTTGATCAATGCCCTGGAGAGTCTTGGTGTTTCGGAATGCCCAAGGTACTACAGTAGGGAGTACGAGCACCATGGTACCCTCCGCTGCAGGGTGATCCTGATCATCGCCAAAAGTGACCGTTACCCCGACATCCAGCCATGGCGAGTGACCGCCACGGGGTTTAGGTACCAAGACACCTATCCTTGGTCGTCAGGAAGGCGCTTCGTTATCTGTGCCAGATTTTTGAGGGACACCTCGCCCCCACACCAATGAGATTCTTTCCTCAGGCCGTCAGAACCCCAGTTTGGGAGGCTCGCATGAGAAGCCTGGAACGGCGCCGCCATGAAGAGGACCCCCTGTACCAAGTGGCTACTTACCTAGCCTCCTTGGATCAGCTCTGTGATGAGCAAGCCAGCATCCTGATGGAGCAGACCCATCGGGCCGAGCAAGCAGAGCTCGCGGTAAGAATGCATCAGATCCGGGTGGCTCAAGCCGAGGCAAGAGCCGCAGCCACGGCCAGTAGTGAAGCGGTTGCCCAGGAGAGCCTCAGGCAGGCCCGGGACCGGCGTATGCTAGAATGGACCAGAAGTAGAATGCCAGTCCCGGCAATTGGAGAAAACCATGTCCTACTTGGGGCGCCCATCATAGGATGGGCACCACTTTTGGGGACCCCACAAGCCCCACCCGATAACCCTAAATGGCCTACTGCCGCCGTTGAAGTAGAAACCGCTGAGCAACCCCTGGAAAACGGAAACCTAGAGGATGGCGAGCAAGGACTGCTCATTCCCCTAGAGGCACACTCCATCCCAAAAGAAGGCTCGCCCCGCGAGTAGCATGTCCCGAAGCCACCCTAGAAAAAGCCCTCCCAGCCCCTTTGGCTTAAGTTGTACCCTTAATTGTGGCCTTTGTACCCGGTCGTGTAGTATACGTTTTGGCCTTGCCCCAGTGTTGTACCCCCTCGCAATAATGAAGATTGTTTGTGCTTGTTGTTTGCTAGTCTGTGTGCTTGTTAATCTGAGTGCTTTTCGGCAGGAGGTGGATTTTGCCTTTTCGAAAATGCGAAATAAATAACTTAAGCATCACCTTAATCCCAATCCAAGTGTCATGAGAGTCCCACTCAATCGGCTAATACCTCCCAAGAGTGCCACCAAGACCACCCTGAGTCAGGACACTGCCACCCCTAGTCCAGAAAGGCATGAATGCTAAGTTGATGAATTTCCTGCAGACCAAGGCCAGCTGTGCCAGGTGACAACCGAGTGTCCATCTACAACAAGAGCAACACCAACAACAATGGCCAGCGGATGAGGCAGCCCCAATAGGCATTTGGATGAGCCCGCGTTAAGCATATCAACGCGCAAGAGGCTCAAAAGCCCGGGGCGTAGTGCTCGGTGAATTTCTAGTCAAATAAGCTCTTGCAACAGTGTTATTTGATTCTAGAGCATCACATTCATTCATATCATCAAGCTTTATACCTACAATACTACTAATGTTACCCCTATTAACCGGAATGCCCGGGGCTGACATAATTTGTCGTCTAGGTTGTTCTACGGTAAGGATCATTTTAAGTGGGGTAGAATTCCTAGCAGACCTAGTAGTACTCAAGTCTAATGGAATAGATATGATCCTTGGAATGGATTGGTTAAGCTTGCATAATGGTCACATAGGGTGTGCTGACAAGATAGTACACCTAACCAACCCAGATAGAGTGCAAGTGATTTGCCATACTTGGGGAAGTGGACCACACCCGATGATTTTTAGCATGGAAGCTAAGACCCTGGAGGAAGTCCCGGTAGTGGACGAATAACCTGATGTTTTTCCGGAAGAACTCCCCGAAATGCCACCTAATAGAGATATAGAGTTTGTTATTGACCTTATCCCCAGAACCTCTCCCATAGCAAAGAGACCCTATAGGATGGCAGCCCCAAAACTAGCAGAGCTGAAGAAATAACTAGAAGAGTTACAAAAAAGTGGTTTCATCAGACCTAGTTCATCCCCGTGGGGAGCCCCATTCCTGTTTGTCAAGAAAAAGGATGGAAGTATGAGGATGTTTGTGGATTATCGTGCACTAAATGAAGTCACCATCAAGAATAAGTATCCTCTCCCCAGGATTGATGATCCCTTTAATCAGTTAAAAGGAGCCAAGTACTTGTCCAAGATTAATCTGAGATCAGGATATCACCAGCTCAAGATTAAGGAAAGTAACATCCCAAAGACAGCTTTTGTCACCCGTTATGGGCAGTTTGAGTTTACTGTGATGTCTTTTGGACTCACTAATACACCTTCTTATTCTATGAACCTCATGAATAAGGTGTTTATGGATGAGTTAGATAAGTTGTCGTAGTCTTTATTGACGACATACTCATCTACTCCAAAAGTGCTCAAGAGCATGAACAACACCTAAGAGTGGTACTGGAAAAGCTAAGAGCACATAAGCTATATGCCAAATTCTGCAAGTATGAATTTTGGCTTGAGAAAGTAGCTTTCTTTGGTCATATTTTGACTGCAGAAGGAGTAGCAGTTGATCCTGAGAAAGTTGAAGCAGTTTTCAATTGGCAGCAACCTACTAATGTTAGTGAAATCAGAAGCTTTCTTGGATTGGCTGGATATTATCGGAGATTAATTGAAGGATTTTTCAAGATAGCCCGGCCCATGACAGAATTACTCAGAAAGGATAAGAAATTTGCCTGGACAGAGTCATGTGAAAGGAGCTTCCAAGAATTGAAGAAAAGGTTGACAACCGCCCCGGTGCTAACCCTACCGGACATTCATCGGGACTTTGTCGTCTATTGTGATGCATCGCGATAATGATTAGGATGTGTCCTTATGTAAGATGGGAAAGTAGTTGCATATGCTTCTCGTCAGCTCAAGCCTCATGAATAGAATTACCCGACCCATGACTTGGAGTTTGCAGCCGTAGTGCATGCCCTCAAGATTTGGAGGCACTACCTGATTGGAAACAAGTGTGAGATATACACGGATCATAAGAGCCTGAAGTATATCTTCACCCAATCAGATCTAAACCTCAGGCAAAGAAGATGGTTAGTGTAACACCCTAAGTTAAATTTCAATATTTAATAATAAATTTAATTGGCTTTATTTAATTTTCTAGGATTTAATTGGCTTAGCCTGGCATTTATAATTTATTTTTGCTTCATAAAGTAATTAAAATTTATCTTAGGTTCAACTTGTTGTGCATTCATGCTGTTGCATAATTTTATTTGTTTGAGGGTGGTTTGAATTCAAATTCAAAGTTGAATTCAAATAGGTTTAGTTTGGGTTGTATTAGAAATAGAAAAAAACAAAGGAAAGGAAGAAGGAAACAGTCCAGCAGCCAACCCAGCCCAAACCCGTGACCAGCCCAACCAGCAAACCCTCCTCCCAGCCCAAACCGTCAGCCCAGGCGGCCCGACTCACCCAGCGCCCACGGCCCGCTTACCTTCCTCCCGGCCCAGCTCGCCAGCTCCCCGCGCTCAGCCTGCTTCGCCGTTCCCCGGCCCAGCTCGCCTGCTCAGCCAGCGCACGCCCGCGAGCGCTTTCCCTCCCGCTGACACCGAGCCCCGCTTGCCAGCCGCTCAGCGAGCACGTCAGCGCCCGAGCGGCCCACCTGTCAGCGAAACTCCAGACAGCCCACGCCCTTCCTTCCCTGAGTCTGACCCGACGGCCCCACCGGTCAGCTTCTTCCCCCTTCGCGACGCGCCTGCGGAACGGCCAAGCCGCGACGTCCGCCGTGATCCCCGCAGCCTTCCTTCCCGAGCTCGGATCCCGAGATCTCCGGCGCTGCCCCTTTAAACCACCCCGCGACCCCCCTGCATCCTATCTCGCCCCACAACCGCCGCGCAAACCCTAGCAGCCGCCTCCACGCCGCTCCGCCCGGAGCAGAGTCCCTGCGCCGCCGTGCCAGCGCTGCACCGCCGCCCCACAGCCAGCCCGAGCCGCCGCGGAAGCTTCGCCTGTGCACCAGGAACCTCCCCGAGGCCGCCATCCCCGACATCGGACCCTGCAGCGGCCGTATTGGTGCCGGACGCCGCCGCAGGTAAGTCAACCTGCCTCCGCGATTCCTTGCCGCCGGCGACTCCGAAGCCCCCCTGACCCGCCTATCATCCCCTCAGGAGCTTCACGAGTCGAACCATCGGATCCAGAGGCCCGGAGAACCACTGCAGCACACTCCTCCGCGAGCGCCGCTCGCAACTCACCGCCGATCCTCGCCGTCGACCCCTCTGCATCGACGCTCCTTCCGCTTCCAGGGTCTGGTGAGCATCTCCGCGGCCTCTCCTTTCTTTTGCGCTAGCTATGGAGGCACCTAGACCCAACCCGAGGCTGGAACACGGCTCGCCGGCGAACCCCACGGCGCGGATCTGCCGCCGCCGTTGCCCCCGACACGTAGAGCCTCGCTGTGCCCGATCTTGACCGCAGTGGGTTACGCATGCCGCGCTCGCTCTTTTGCACGAAACCGCGATCCAAACGAACTCCT
This sequence comes from Panicum virgatum, assembly GCF_016808335.1. Classification (NCBI taxonomy): domain Eukaryota; kingdom Viridiplantae; phylum Streptophyta; class Magnoliopsida; order Poales; family Poaceae; genus Panicum; species Panicum virgatum. Next base: position 42,452,428 of record NC_053149.1, on the reverse strand, counting down.
GTAGCCCCCAGACCTTTTACTCCGGCCGTGCGCCGCCGCGGAGCTCTGCTCCGGCGGTGTTCCGCCGCCGCCCCGCGCGCCCTTTGCTTCTGGGCCGTTAGATCAAGATCAGACGGCCCAAAACAAACCAGCCCAGAGTCAACCTAGAAAGAAAACGGTCAGCGTTGGCAAACTTGTAAAGTAGCCCCTGTGTTGTCCCAAAAATAACCCGCAGTCCAGGCGTGTTCAAAAGTATTTGCATCTAGGTCCTGTTTTTATCGTTTAAGCCCCTGACCTTTTTAGAATTAGTGCCCGCCATCCACCCTTGGAAGTTTTATGCACTAGCCCTTAGATCTAGTGTTTAATTATGTTTAGGTCCTCGGTTTTTCGCAGAAGCCCCTAGAACTCTGTTTTTCTTGCAGTTAAGCCCCTGGACCTTGTTTTAGGCCTAGATTTCGCGTTCTAGCTCCGTTTTAGGCGTTCTTTATGTCCACGCGATCGTTGTAACGCGTAGATTAGTTCTAGCCTAGTTTTGTTTGCTATTGCATGTATTGTTGTACTGTTTCTTAGAGTTTGCACTTATTTGCTTGTATGTTTATGTTGTGTATTGCTTTTGGCCATGTGTTCGTGAGTAGACGTTGATCCATCTGAGGAACCCCAGTACCAGTACCCAGAGCAGCATCCATCTTCAGAGCAGTTTGAGCAGCAGGAGAACTTTGAGGAAGGCAAGTATAACATGAACAACACCTATCACTTTAAATACATTTTACATACTGCATTTTAATACTGTATGCCTATAAGGACTTTCCTAGCCACTTTATATCCTTTATATATCCCTTGGGTTGCATTTTGTTTAGTTGTGCTAGGTGCCGCGCTATAACACACTTGGTCCTTTTTAATTAATTTGATTAATGGTTTATGCAACTTAATTCTGAGAGTGGTCCGTTTGAGGGGCTCACGTCTCGTTAAAATTGGTTTTGTTAGAAACATGGTTTAGGGGCCACCAGCACGGTGCTTACTGCTGGGTTGGCCACTCTCCATAAGGACTGGTTCATAGAGCGACAATCTGGGACAACAGCGCTACCACAAGACTGGGATGGGACGGTCTTGGCTTACTAATTAGATCATTTTGGTTCGGGAGTTACTTACCGACGGGGCAGGAGGGGTGGTGAGCTTCAATGGTCCCTGCGCTACGAGGCTTGGTCTGCGTACCCCTCGAGGTGGTCACCATCGTTGCGAGCCTGATTCCTTAGCGGTTACACCTTACCAACGTGTCCTTTGTAACGGCCTCGTAGTGAGTTTGCTAGTCATCTCACCTAAGGAAGTGTGATGAACAACTAGCGTAGCTCACGACTTGTGGGTAAAGATGTGCAACCTCTGCAGAGTGTAAAACTGGTATACTAGCCGTGCTCACGGTCATGAGCGGCCCGGATCCTCCTTTTGATTAGTGGGGTTATCTTCCTTTGACGAGGCAGGTTTCCCCGTGTGGCTTGGTTTGGTATGGTTCTCAGTAGTATCATGATTAATTTTGATTAATTACTATGTAACTGGGTTTATGGTAATTCATCAACTTATAGTAAATAGCTTTAATAAAATTTTGCCAAGACTTAAAAGCTAATGCAGTTGAGTCAGCCAACCTTAGAGCCTTATAGTTTGTGTTATACTAGTTGAGTACAAGTTGTGTACTCACTCTTGCCTACTCTACACTTTTTCCTCTTGGGGATACTCTACTGCTGCTCAGTTCCTGCCGACGCGAGGGAGTTCGCTCAGCGCTACCAGGACTACAAGGACTTCTAGGTGTTCGTCTCCCAGTCGACGTCCCTATGGCGCCCAGCTTCCGAGAGACTTCGTAAATGTATTCTACGCTTACGCATACTCTGTATCAGACATTTTGTCATTAATATAATAAATAACATTCGTACTCGCTTTATTATATCTTTTACGTGATATGTGCTGTGATATACTGTTCATTATGTTGTATATACGTGTGACTTGATCCTGGCACGTATATGATTGCTCGGTTTATGTCCTTTTATAAATCGGGTGTTACAGTTAGAGCTGGTCAAGGATTTAATGTGGAAATTCACTACCACCCTTGCAAAGCTAACGTGGTAGCCGATGCCTTAAGCCGGAAATCTTATGGACCCAGGGATGCTCATCTGCGAGAGGAAATGGCACGATTGAATGTACACATTGTCCCTCGAGGCTCCCGCCACACGCTGGACATCCAACCCACACTAGAGGACAGAATCAGGAAGGCCCAAGGTTCGGATAAGGATTTAATGAAAATCCACAAACATACCGGAGAGAACAAAGCACCGGGTTTTTGAGTAGACGATAAGGGAACCTTATGGTATAAAGATAGGATTTGTGTACCCAAAGAAGGGGACTTCCGGCAAGTGATCATGGACGAGGCTCATAACTCGGCATATTCCATCCACCCGGGGTCCACCAAAATGTATCTGGATTTAAAACAAAAGTATTGGTGGAATGGAATGAAGTCAGACATTACCCAGTTCGTTGCTCATTGCGACACATATCAAAAGACCAAGGCTGAGCATCAGAAGCCAGCAGGATTACTACAACCCCGACCTATCCCAGTTTGGAAATGGGATGAGGTAGAAATGGATTTTATGGTAGGATTGCCCAGGACCCAGAAAGGTTATGATTCCATTTGGGTAATAGTGGACCGGCTCACCAAAGTCGCTCACTTCCTACCCGTACGAACCAACCATGGAGGTGAAAAGCTAGCCCAGCTCTATGTGAATAATATAGTAAAGCTGCATGGTGTACCTACTAGAATCGTTTCAGATCGAGGGACCCAATTCACCTCCAAGTTTTGGAAAAGTCTGCATAAGGCTATGGGGACCAAATTGGATTTTAGTTCGGACTATCACCTGCAGACTGATGGACAGACTGAGAGGGTGAACCAAATTATGGAGGATATATTAAGGGCATATGTCCTTACCTATAGTAAAGATTGGGAACAAAGTTTGCCCTATGTAGAATTCTCAAACAACAACAGTTATCAGGCAAGCTTAGGCATGTCGCCATTTGAGGCTCTCTATGGGAGAAAGTGCAGAACCCCTCTGATGTGGTCAGAAGTAGGAGAGCATTCATTAGTTGGACCAGCTCTCATAAAGGAAGCAGAAGAAAGAGTAGTAGACAGAAGAGCTACGCGGACAAGAAAAAATGAGAAATAAGTTTCAATCCAGGAGATTTCGTCTATCTCAAGGTTTCACCTATTCGAGGGACCCGGAGGTTTCAAGTACACGGAAAGTTAGCCCCTTGGTACATTGGACCGTACCAAGTGCTAAAGAAAGTTAGAAAAGTAGCCTACCAACTCGAACTACCAGAAGGAATGTTAGATATACACCCGGTGTTCCATGTCTCACAATTAAGAAGGTGTTTGAGGGTACCCGAGACAGAACACATGCCAGTGGAGGCAATAGATTTGCAGCCAGACCTGCGATACCAGGAAGTACCAGTCAAAATTCTAGACACTGTCACAAAAAGAACAAGGAACTCAGAAGTACGAATTTGCAGAGTGCAATGGAGCAGACACGGAGTAGAAGAAGCTACGTGGAAACGCAAAGATGCTCTGCAGAAGGAGTTTCCCCATCTCTTTAGGAATCAGCCGAATCTCGAGGACGAGATTTATTTTAAGTGGGGTAGGTTTGTAACATCCCGAAAATTCACCCAAATAAACTACTCGCTAAAAATTATTTCAAAATCTTTTTGACGCTGAGCTCAAATAATTTTTTTGTCCGAGATCCTGATTCTCCGAAATCTTTCCCGGCGATCCGCCGTCCCGAAACCGGAATCAATCGCCATCCCCTCCATGTTTCACCTTTTTTTGTTCTGCGTGCGCGTCGCTTCCCGCCGAAGCCGCTCGCGACCGTCGATGACCGGCCGGATGCCACAGCACGCGCGTGGCCGACCGTCACCGCGAATCGTGCCGACACCTCTCTCTCTTCTCTTTTTCTTTTCCTTTATCCCTTTTTCTTTTCCCCTTTTCTTTTTTCCTCCCTCCTCCTTCTCCCTTCTTCCTTCCTCTCCTCACTGCCACGCTCTGCCACGCGCAGCACGAGCAGAGCTCGGTGCCGCCGTGCCCCCTAGCGCTGCCCCGCCCCCACCGGCCACCGCCGCTACGCACCACCGACCCCGCCCGCTTGCCTCGGCGCCTGCGCAGCACAGCGCCACCAGCCACGCGAGCTCGGAGCACGCCGAGCTCGAGCTCCAACGCCGTCGTACCCCCTTGCACCCCCCACTTGCACGTCCTTCCTCTGCGCCGCGGTCACCTCGCCATCGCCTCCACGCCGCTCCACGACACCAAAGCCGCCCCACACCATTAATGGCTGCCGAACATGCTGTCCGGCCGGCCACCGCGTGCGCCCCTCTCCCTCACCTCGCCGGCCTATAAATAGGCCCCCCACCGAGCCCTCCACCCCCACGACCACCACCACCGCTGCCGTAGCACCGCCCCAGCCCTACAGCGCCGCCTCCACGCCCGCCAGAGCTGGCCACCGCCGGCACCGTGGGCCTCCCTCCACAGACCGCCTCCGCTCAAAGTAAGTGGGGGGAATAGGATCCTCTCACCGCCGTCTTGCTTTTGCCCCTACTCCCGGCCGCCACCGTGGCCTAGGGGCGCCGCCGGCCGCCGGAATCCGGCACCGCCGGCGCCCCCTGTCCCTCCCCTGTTTTTCCCTGTCGAGAGGAAGGAGAAGGGGCAATTTTGCCCAAAACCCCCTACCCTTTCCTATTTTTTTTAAAGAACCCCCCTCTCTAGTTCTCTTCTAAAGAAGCCCTTCCTATTTCCCCATTTGAGAAAAGATCCCTCCACTATATAAAATATTTATGAGTAGGTCCCTGCCTAATTTCCAGAGCAGCCCGAACATTTTCCAAAATTCTATTCAAGTCCTTTGACTCACAGAAATAATTACAAATAGGCCCCCAGATCCTTATTTAGCCCCTATACCCCTCTTTGACCTATCATTTCATGCGCCAAAGATCCTCTGTTTGCCCCGAAACTTTACCACGCCATTTCTAACATGATTTTGGCCGTGTCATTAGAAAACCATCCAAAAATATTACTCTTATCTCCATATCTTAATTTTTCCTGATTCGAGCTCAACGGTAAAACCTTTATGTACTTTTTCTTTATTGTGTGCTTGTTTGTGTGCGTCGTAGATCACGGTGTGAACGAGGGAGAACCCGTCGAGGAGTTTGCCGAGCAGTATCGCGAGCCGGAGCTCAACAACGAGTACCGCGAGCGGGAACTCCCGGAAGGTTTCGAAGACGGCAAGTTCAATCTCATCCTTTGATGCATATTTTGTCCCAGTTTTATAAACACAACCTATTGGCCTATTTTCAAAACTACATACTACTTTGCTACTAAAACCCAGTTGGATAGCCACTCCTTGATTCCTTTGACCATTCCTTGATAACCTAGGTTTGTCTCTGAATATGAGTTACTCTGTTTGGATGATAAACCTTACTAGAATGCTTAGGACACGGTTACTCATTGCACTTCAAATATTATTATAAAATATTTTCAAAACAAAGAAAAGCGTGAGTATCAAAATGGGAAAAATGGGATTTTTGGAAAATAAATGAAAGACATGCTTAGATGAGATGGACGGTGATTCCTGTGTGGGACGCCAAATGGTGTGCTCATACCTGTGTGGTTCAGCAAGGTTGGGAGATATTCATCTGGTCACAATTAAGGACCAAGTTGATGTGTCATCTTGCCTAACTCAACCATCGTGCAAACCACTCGACCGTTGTATGTGGCAACGGCTTAGCATAAACCCCACTAGTTAGTCTGATAGCCATCAGGAGAGCTGAGACCAACGGGTGATCAAGGAGAAGGGTTAAGCTCTGTGTGACTTATGCCCCGATTAAACCTCGGTGATAAGTCAATGACCCCTTGGTGGATCCCGTGTTGGCCAGTCAGATCTAACTAAGGTGGGTAATGGCTTTGTAGGGATCTGCACCGACACTAAGGTGACGTGCTGTGGTACCCCGCTTGTGGGTAAAGTTGCACACCTTTGCAGAGTATAAAATCTATTCAAATAGCCGTGCCCACGGTATTGGGCGAGTTACGATTTGGTCACACAACTAGTATTTCTTCTGGGGATTGTTGGGTTGGTGTGAATTGTTTTGGAAAAGTGACCGGCAGCTGTGCCGTGTGTTACGGCGGATGAGGAGTCCGGTAGCAACTTTTAAAATCTTGGATCCTATGTGGATCAACCCCACCGGCTATAAAAGAATTGTTTTAAAAAACACAACTCATGCATAAAAAAATTAGCTTTTCGCAAAATTAAACCCTAGCCTTATCCTTGATTTATCCTGTGCATGTATTCTGTTTATACCCCATCTGTGGTTGTGGTTGGACTTGCTGAGTACGTTTGTACTCACCCTTGCTTAATTTTTACAGAGGAAGATCCAGACTTTATCCCCGAGAACATTGAGTAGGGGTTCCGTTCTGCACCCAACCTTGCCTGTGGATAGGGTCACCCGCAGGAAGCTTCGTATGGCGCAAAACTCCGATGACCTCTTCGTAGTTAACGTCCTTGTTTGGGTTTTAGTTGTTATCCTCGCGATAGTGGCGCTTCATTGCCCATTACCGCGTAGAGTTGTACGGTGATGTACCATCTGATGTAATAAATGTGTTATCAGCCTCCCGGGACTGATATTTTTATCACATTTAAGTCACCTTTTATGAGGGGATGCTTCAGTTGCTCCCCAACTTAACCCGAGACTACTGTGTCATAGAAAAATTGGAGGCCTCACTGAAGATGATTTGAGTGAGTAGATGAGTAATTGATTAGTAAGTGGGCACTAGGTATCGCACATGTCTTTGCATCCTCGTCTTTCTCTGATTCCCAAACCTCTCTCTTCATTTCTCCTCACTAGAACATTTGGCGTGCCATGCGCGCCCTTTCGTTTGAACAATCAAATGTAAGTAACCATAAGACAATTAAAACTGAGAATTAAACTATATGCATGGTATAAGATGAATTCAATACGAAACCACCACATCTAGTAGCATGCACTTATCATGTTAAGATAGGTGTCTATCCAACATTTGAATCATAAATATTACAACACATCCGAGCACCAAGCTATCCTAGCCATCAGGCATCTGAATAATGAATACTACAACACATCAAAGTATTAGTTTATCCTATCCGTCATGTGTCTGTCCGGCATCTCAATCATCAACATCACAATACATCCGAGCACCAATTTATCCTATCACCAGGTGTTTGTCCGGCATTTGGAGCATTAAGATTACAACACATCTGACCACCATAAATCAACATGCAACAAAAAGTATGCATAGCTACCAAATAACCTAGCTGCTGGTAGCTTTGAATACTAATTGAAACCAAAAGCTAATCACCATGGATCGGACATTTGTTGCCGGAGACGAAGGCTGCACAAAAGCTGGCCACAATTGGTAGAGAGAAAAATCAACATGAGCTTCACTCCTCATGCATCCTTACTTGGCCTGCAAAAGGATAATAATTTAATGTCTAGCATGTGTCATGGAGATGTAACAGCAACTTCCAAATGATTTGTTACTTGAAGGAGTGTTTGGAAGGAAGGAGGAACAAACATAAGCTTTTTCCTGCAAGAGACACTGAGCTCCTCCATCCAAATGATTCTGGTACTTATGACAAGAATATTGAGGAGTGGACCTAGCGAGGTGGAGTTGATGGTAGGTTAAGATCTGAACTTGAGTTGCCAATGCTAGTATTTTCTCTCATCTTTGGCCTCTACATTTCATATGCTACTTAGTTCTTTCTTTTCTTTGCAGAAAAATAATCACATTACTATTTACTCTCAAAGTAGGATTGGAGTCATGTGCTTGTTTTAAATTTACTTCTCATAAAATATCACATGCAGGAGCTTGATGAAAGTAGCTAAGTACCTGTTCTGATCAGAGGTGGCTGCACCACTGTCACTGCAACTTTCTTGTTTGTCTATTGGCTGCACCACTGTCACAAGTAATGGCTTCTTTGCAACTTTCTTGTTTGTTGATGGAGGGGACCTAGAAGTACTGATATGAGTTTTAATTATGTTCAATAACCAACTGGAAGAAGTAAAAAAATAGGGGTTGCTGGTGGGGATAACCCTTTATTTATATCGCTTTTCTGTGTCTTTGTAGAGGAATTACCAGGTGCATCTGCAGCAGCAACCAAGGTCTTGTCTTGTGTTACGGTATACAAAAATTGGGAAGCAAGGTTAGGAACAAAATCATCAACAAGCTATATTTTAGTCTATATAAGTGTGCGGCTGTAATTTCATTTTTTTCTGAAAGGTTATTACCACTAAAAGGTATCTAAATTACTTGCTAGGAGATGAATTAGTAGCTAGAAGAGACTATGTAAGGCCCTTTCTATGCAGAGCAGACACTGGATGCCAAATCAAAGGAAACACAATGCATGGCAAGGAAACAAGCAGCAAGAGCAACCTGACCTCTGCAAGTCCTTGGAGCACACAACTGAAAGCAGCAGCAACCGGATAGAAACCCTCGTTCCTTCAGCAGGAGATGATCTAGCAACCAACAAAAAATTGGATTAGCATGTTGGAAAGCAAATGCATTCATCAAACTAAAAGAACTCATGCAAACATACAAAAAAAACACCAGACAAGGGACAAGCTTACCCTAAGAACTTGCTAATGGAATCTTCATAATGGCTGGAATGAAGGCAGTCCCCTTTGTACCCACTTGCACTGGGGGCCTCTCCCCTTCTATTTGGTAAGTGTGCAGTGGGTACAGTGAGTCTCCAACTCCCCTTTCTGCAGGTCCATACCATTTTCAGTTCATGCTTTAGCTAATAATTGTATGGCTGACCAGTGTTCTTAAGAGGGAGTAATAATTGTAGAAGAGTCCAATTTGTCCAGTTATGCTTGGATGCCTCAGAACTCAGAATAGGTGGTTAGTTTATGTCTGGCAACTACTGCTTTAGTTAAGAATCAGTAAAATGGTTGGTCATGATCTAACATTCCCCTAATTCGGTGTATTCATGAGTTAGATGAGAATATTAGTCTTACTCCTAGCAATATTTTCTTGTTCCTTTTGTAAGTACTATGGAAGATGGAACCTGAGATGGAACTTCTACTTATGTTATTCATGGGACAAAAAAAAAGACATAGCCTCCAGACTAATCTAGGGAAACTGCAGATACATGGAAAGGAACAGAGGAGGGACAAACTCACCCAGAGATGGTGCTGCTCAAACCCAAGAAGCCTGCTGCAATGGGCGTTCCTTGGCATGGGTCAAAGAATCCATGGCCGCATCTGCACCTGCACTAGAAGAGCAAGAACTGGTGGATCAGGTCAAGGCATGGCAGACTCAAAGCAGAACAAAGAGGAGTGCGCAAAGAGCTAGAGCTCCCAGATCTGCACACAGGGGTTTGCGAGGGGAAATAGGAGGAAGGGAGATAGGGAATCAAAAGGTAAGGGTTCGGAACCGGAGTGAGAGGAAGAGGAAGTGGGGAAGGATATGTAGATGAGGAGGGGGGACTTATCCGACTCTAGCCAGTGAGCGCATCGAATCCCAGGAGCACGCAACGATAGAACTCGTTGTCCTTGCCAGTCGCACCGACAGAGAGAGGAAGGGCTGTGCACGCGCGTACGAACGCCGCGCACCGATTGGTGGACTATTTCGGTGGGGGTGGGGCACCGCTTAGCAGAACTGGACAGCACACGGCTTGGGTACTCCCACCTCGTGTGACCTCCTCTCCCCCCCCCCCCCTCCCCTCCCCCCTGGCGCACACTCCTTCCTACTGGTGCCTTTGGGCGCGCGCTGCGCGACACGCGTGGGATGCGGGGAGGAGGGCAAAGGGTCGTGGCTTTTAATCAAGCTGATGTGACATGTCCCTCTCTCTCTCCACTGACCCCAACCTTGCTCCCTAAATCCATTGACGCAACAACGACATCCTCCATGAACCTCCCTCCCCGCATAAGCGAGGATCTTTATTCTTCAAGGAGGTTGGCTCATGGACCCATGCGGTGTTGTCATATGTGAAGGAGATGCCCAGATCTACAAGATTACCATTTGTGGTGTGGGATAGGGTGGCGACTGTGCGTGTTGTAGGAGGTCATCCTTTGGCACCGTGTCGAGAGTAGAGTGGAGCTAGCCACATGCCATGCCATTATATTGCAACAATGATATGTCACCTCTATTACGAACTACATGTCATATATATAGGAGGTGATTGATTGTGTTATATAGGGATGCCAATAGATTTTCAGCATGGATCAACCCATATCGGTGTGTATAGAAGTTCTAGGCGGTGGCACGTCGTAGAGCTGTGTTTGTTTGTGGAGGATGTCAAATGATCAATGCTGATGGAGTGTGAGCTCCTCTTTAGATCATGGAGGTGTGATGTGGATCAAAGAAGCGATGCTCATGCTGATGAGAAATCGTGGTGGTTCTATGATCCGGTGATCTTCTTTCCAGAGGGGTCTGTGAGAAGATCTGGATGATGTGCTTGTGAGTGGCATTATGCTCACGAAAGGGCCTGTAGTCTAGTGGTTACAAGAGCCTCAGTCACACCTCAAGTCATGGCACCGGCAGGTGATGGTCATGCTGACAGCGAGGTGCCTGTGATGACTTCGTCAATCTCAAGAATTTGCCGGCTCAGTTTTCAACTATGCTTATATGAGTTGGGTTGCATACGTGCGTTCATAGGGGGTGAGTGTGTGTATTGTTAGTGTCTGAGTTAGACTGTGTAATTTCGAAAAAGAGAGGCATTGTGCTCGTCTTACCAGAGGGGTGAATCACAAGTGAGCAATTCTAGTGGAATTAAGATGTGAAGTGCTTTTTTTATCCAAGCCAACACAAGATCAAGCGTTGAGTGGTTGAAAAACTAGCCCGCACCTTAATGTAGACAAGGGGTGACCGGCAAGTCGCCGAGACTAAAGATTCGGCATCTCCATTGTTGTTTGTTTAATTGAACTTATTTACTTTATGTAATTTAATTATATTCCAGCAATGTAATTTCTCATAATTATAATTTCTCACATGCGACTCTAGAGTTGCAAACCTTGACATACCCACCATAGAGAGTGTGCATATAGTTGTAACATTGTTTCAGGGATGTTCCATTATATATATAATTTCACACTTTTGTCAGTTAAGTCTTACATGAAATTTGAGAATCGAATATTGGACGTAGCTAATACCCCTCTAGTTATCTACACCCACAAGTGTGGATACTTGTGAAATGGGGATAGGCACTCAGGTACATCATTGTTAGTGCTGCAAGAATTTGCCTCATATGTATTGCTCATAAAGTAAAGAATGGCCAGCAGGGCTGGCTCCCAAGCAGAAGTGAAGCCAGAATATTACTTCATCAGAGTCAGTCCTCTCCTCTGTAGTTTGTACATAATGCTACTACCTATTTAGAGGAAAACGTACAAGAGTTTGCTAAAGTCGTCGGAATCATATAGCCCCTCATTACAGGAATCGTCATATTTGTTGTGTGCCTCCAGCACATGGCAAAGCCGGGCTTTGCTGTGTGTTGCACATGGCAAAGTCCTCACGGCAACCAGAAGCTGGCAAAGAGAAATTTGTTGTGTGCATTTTTCGGGCACACGACAAAGCTTTTGCCGTGTGCTAAACCGACACTCGGCAAACATTTTTGAAAAACATAAAAAAATGTTTGCCGCCGCCGCCACGTCCGCTGCGCCATGTCCACCACACCGTTTTGCCCCACGGCAGTCCCGGTAGCACCCCCGCCGCCACCGCAGCCCCGCAGCCACCTCCAGCATCGCCCCACGCCGGCCGCCGCAGCTGCCCTGGATCCGCCGCTGTGCCACCCCTGTACCTGCACCATCACCTAGAGATGGGATCCGCCGACCGCCTCACAGATCTGGAGGGCCGCTCCCTCGTGTCGCCGGTGGAGGGATAGTCCCAGCGCTGCGCTGCCGTCAGACCTCACCCCGCCGCTGCTCCTCACTATCGGTGAGGGTCGAGTGGAGGGGGGAGGGGAGGGGAGGGGAGGTACAGGAGGGGTCGGCCGGCCTGGCGCGAAGGAGGAGGGTGCCGGCAGGGAGAGGGGAAGGGAGGGAGGCAGCAAGGAGGGAGGAGAAGAGGGTGCGGCAGCAGATCTGAGGGAGAGAGGTGACGGGGCAGCGGGGAGGAGGGATGGGGCGAGAGGGGATTAGGGTTTGGGTGGGGGAGGGGCGCGATTTTATAAGAAATTGTCATCGAATCTCGACCGTCGATCACGAGATCGACGGCGCATAGCGGAGGACTTATTTGCCATGTGCCACAAAAAACACATGGCAAAATTTTTATGTCAATAAAAATTCTATAATTACACTTGATACATTAAAATTATCAATCACTTTCAAATAATTACCAAAATTTTACATGAAATAATTTGTATTGTCTATTGGCTATAGAAAAATTTTTGAAGGCAAATCCAAATTCGATCATCACTTTAACTCCAAACCTAACCGCATTCTTCTCAACTCTATGATTCTTCTTCATAGATGTTTTCATTTGTAAGCATCGTACATGACAAAATTGTGAAATTCACTTAAATTTTTACCTCAGCCTTCTCTTATGATATAATGAGATATTGACAAATCTCATAATTTTCAGACTTCATTTGTATTTTTAGAATTTTAAAACCATTCGAACAAGCGTTCATGGTCGTGCTTCCTGGACAAGATGTTCGAAAATTCTTTTCATTTGATGGCTAAGGCCTCAAACTAGGTTAAATAACATGAATATCATTTTTCCACTTATTTTATTTCATTATTTGAATCAGTTGCAGTTCAAATTTGATTTAATTCAAAAAATTGCTTGAAATACAATTAATTAGTTAAATATCGAAAATAAATACAAAAATATACCAAAATTTAGCATGGAGTACCACATGTCGTATGTGAAGAGTAGAAAAAGTCCATGGTGAGAAGAGAATTTTTTTATTACTTTACTGTATGCCAAAATAAAAGACACGACAAAGTATGAATTTGCCATGTGCCAGAAAAAAACACACGGTAAACAACCTCTTTGCCGTGTTCCTGATAGAAAACACACGACAAACTACTGGGCACACAACAAAGAGTTGCATTCCGATAGTGCCTCTCCCAAGTTGTACATAGTAATAATGAATACGTAATTAAGTTAGTCTCTTATTATTAGACCACTCGGTGCACAGTTTCATAACACAGTTACCTAGACTGGGAACTAGGTAATTATGCTAGATAGATTTCATGGTGATAATACTCACCTCACATCCGATGAAATTCAATTTTTCTCTCTCATTGCCATATCTGCAAAATTGATCCCACGAGCTCCCCACCCGCACCCTGCGACGCCCCGGCGGCCTGTCCTCCCGTGCCGCCGCCGGGAGGCATGTGGTAGTCGTCCCTAAGCTTGAGCTCATGGTCGGGGTGGGAGAAGTGGGTTATCGGCCCGGGCGAGGTTATACATCACCGAAGGTGATGGATTCCGAATCCATCGCCCACACTGTTTCTCTTCCTCCTCCCGTCCTCCGTCCTGCCCCCTCGTCCTCCGCCCCGGCCGGCGGCTCTCACCGCCGCGCCGCCCGCCCACCAACCACCACCGCCGCATCCCCTAACCTCTCGGCCACCACGCCCCCGCCCGAGTCCTGGCCCGGCCGCCGGCACCCACCACCCCGGCCGGCGGCGCTCCACCGCGCCGCCTCGCCGCCCGCCCACACACCACCGCCCACCGCCTGTCGATTCCTCCCCCCGCCCCACCTTCTTTTCTAACGCCGGCGACCATTGGAGCTCCCAGACCCCGGCAACCCCGGAACCCTAACCATGCCGCCGGCCACGACCACCACCCCGGCCGGCGGCGAGCTCACCGCCGGCCGCTCCCCCCACCTTCTGCCCCCAACCCCCAACCCCCAACCCCGAACCCTAATCGGCGGCAAGGGGCGGCAAGCAGCTGCGGCGCAAGGCCGGAGGAGGAAGAGGAGCGGCGTCATGAGATGGAGGAAGAGTGCTTCAGGCGATGGCTCGCGCGTTTGTCGCGTGGGCGATAGTCGCGGCGTATCGGCCCTGCCATGGCGCGGCAGGCTGGCAGCTGGCTTGCTCGCGATGCTACTTGCTTGCGATGGAACAGCTAGCTTAGCTATATATGTGTGGCGATGTAGTATTATATTTACATATATATATATATATATAGCATGCAGGGAGCCGCTGCCGGTTTTGGACGAATTTCAGTATCCATTGACCAGCGGCGAATAAAACCGTGTTCTGTGTCACGCGAGTTCGCCACGGCTCTGCAATTTTAATTCATGAAGAATCGAGAAAGGATCCTGAACCAAAAGACGAATGTTTTTCTATGGACTTATTAGTACTCATTAGAAAACGATCCTTTGTGAATTTATTGACTAATAACAAGAACAATTTGTCCAGGTCGATTTCCACACGGCAAGGAAACTACGGCTGCACGCGGATTGTACTCATGATTAGTGATGCTTTAGAAGGGTTTCTCCCAAAATAGTTTCACCGGTAACGTTAAAATTAGTGAAGCCAAAAAAAGTGGTTTTACCTGACTTCTAGTTCATTTTTACCTCGGCTTATAAAACATTTTCACGCTATACTTCACAAAATATATGAAGTAGAAGCCGGTAAAAATCCTCCAAAACGAGCCTTTAATCCTCTCGTGTTCGGCTTGAAACTGACCATGCGCATTACGGTAACGGCGGCGACCATGCTTGATATATAAAACTTGGTTGATGTAAAATACATCATGCTTAAGAGACGTTAAATGGCTTCAAGAGACGACCATGCTTTAATCATGTGGCGACATACCGGTGAACCATGCTCCGTGGTATGGACGCCAAGCCAGTCCATTTCATTTCATCAGTCTTAAACAACGTAACACTTTGGTGGTATGGAAGTAAGCCACAACAGTGATCCTTAGCTGCATGAGGTGTGCAATATTTATGTATATTGTTAACTCCCATGATGTCTGATTGGAAACCATGATCCCGTTAACAGGACATAGGAACAGGAGCATGGAGTTAGCCTCATCAACTCCTATAGAGATTTTTTTTTAATCTGTTTTTTAAGGTTGCGCCTTTGTGCCAATAATGCTTGATGCTTGCCTTCTTAATTGTCATTGCACTAAAGCTCGTTATTTACAGTCATCATTGTTGGGAATAGAGTGAGCATGTACAGTATCCTCATTTTGCGTCCATGTTGCTCATTACTTAATCGAATAATTGGATAGCAATAGCATCATATCACAATAAAGTTTTCTTCACACAAATAATGCATAGAGTATTATGTGACTAGAATGGATGATCATGTGTAGGATTGAGAGAGAGAGAGAGAGAGAGAGAGAGAGAGAGAGAGAGCTCAGGCTACGTGCAGTGGATTTACCCAGACAGACCTTGGGTCGGAATGGAGCTTCCATTTGATGAGGTCGATATCACTGTCTTTGCAACAGCCACACACGAGAGTTACTGTCAACAATGGCCGGACAGCAAGCTTTTGGTGGCCAAGTTCACAAGTTCGATGGATGGAAACACTCTTGCTCTGCTCTCCCCGCCGCTTTACAAGCATGGTAAAGGGAAAAACAGAACGGTGGCAGTGAAGGAATAAGTCGTGTACTCTGGTCTTTGTGTGGGACTGCAGCATCTCAGACCTTGCATGGTCCTTACTGCGTGGTGGTTGCTGCGACTGCAGCATATTGACATCTTAAACTAGCTTTAGCTCCTAGAGGACAGCATCTAGAGGACAGCAGTTATGACCTAGAGGACAGCATCTTAGACTAGTCCTTGGCATATGCTTTGGCTGTCCTGCAGCCCCTTGTATAAAAGTGTGGCCACCCCTCTCGTTGGAAGGCATAGCATTGTGTGTGAGTGTGAATGAAAAACTCCCAGAAAATTGCCCCAACACTGAGTGTCATCCTCTCAGCTCAATGAGGGTGAAAATTGAGCTTCTAACATCTGGTATCAGGGCCGTACTTTCCTGTAGGTTAGACATCTCCTGCTCTTTTCCTTCCCAAGCAGCCCAGCAGCTAGCGCAGCAGCACCAGTAGCGCAGCAGCACCCGCTGCAGCCCCGGTACCCCTTCCTCACCCGAGCAGATGAGCAGCAGCTCGTCTGAGGCTGCGTCTTCACCACACAAAAGCCCTCCTTGGAGGCGCGCCATGTCCGACGCACCGTCTCAGCGCTCGGTCGCCTCGAGCGCACGGCATCAGCGAGACGCCGAGCTCGCCGCGGCAAAGGAGCGCAGGCGAGCGATGACACAAGCCGCTGCAGTAGCGGCGAGGGCGGCCAGGCTGGCGGCAGCGGAGTTGGCGGCGGCCAAGGCGGAGGTGGAGGCAAAGGAGGCGAAGGATGCAGAGCGTGCGGCAGAGGTCGAGGTTGAGACCTTGCGCGGCAGCCTCAGCGGTAACATAGCCGGGGACACCACCACCGACGGGGACCTTGAGTAGCTAGAGAGGGAGAGGGCGCCGGAGCAGACCGTGCGGTGGGCAGCAGCCCTCCCCGGCGGCGGCCTGGAGGGCGGCGCACACGGCGGCGGCCCGATGGCCCGCGCGTCCGGCGGTGGCGGCGTGTAGGGCGTCCGCGCCCTTGGCGTTGGCGCACAGGGCGGCGGTAGCATGCAGGGCGGCCGCCGCGCTCCTGTCGGCGGCGCACAGGCAGACGGCCGCGCCCCTGGCGGCGGCGGAGCCCCTGGCTGGGGCGTGCGCGGCGGCGCCCCCGGCTACCACGGCCTCCAGGCGGTGGTCTCGGACGTTGGTCCCGGTGGCGGGTGGCTGACCCTCACGAACTCCATCCACGTCGAGTGGGATGCGGTGATGAGGTTGAGGCTCCAGGTGCGGCACATGTGGGATGCCGTCCAGTACGACGACGTCGACTACGACGAAGATCGTGGGGCGTTGGATGCGCTCATTGCAGCAGTCCCTCCCGAGATGCAGTTCTCTCTTTCCCAGAGGGAGACTGCCAAGGAGGCTTGGGACGCCATTGATGCGGCTCGCATCGGCAGCGACCGCGCTCGCAAGTCCACATTGCAGGTGCTTCGCAAGGAGTGGGAGAACCTGGCCTTCAAGCCAGGTGAAGACGTCGATGACTTTGCTCTTCGTCTTAACACTCTATTGCAGAAGACGGTGATGTTCGGCGACGACACCTACGACGAGGAGAGAGCTATCGAGAAGTTCTTCCACTCCGTCCTTGAGAGGTACAGGCAGACCGCTCGCTCGATCGAGTCTCTGCTAGACCTCTCCACCATGACGATCGAGGAGGCGATAGGTCGCCTCAAGGTCGTCGACAGTGATGAGCCACAGCCTCCCTCGGGAGGTATCTCCATCGGCGGGAAGCTCCACCTCACTCAAGAGCAATGGGAGGCCCGGTGCGGTGACGGGAAGAGGGGGGAGCCCTCTTCCTCAACTGGTGGCCGCAAGCGCGGCAAGCTGCGCAGGGGGCATGGAGGTGCCCAGGCCGGAGCACGAGGGCGCGCAGAGGGTGGCGCCCGCGGAGGCTCTCAGGGCACCACCGACGATAGGCCCAAGGCGGCACGAGACGACACCTGCCACAACTGTGGCAGGCCCGGCCACTGGGCCAAGGACTACCCGCAGCGGAGGCGTGAGGGCCAAGCCCACGTCGCGGAGGCCCAGCCAGATGACGAGGCAGCTCTGTTCCTGCTTCACGGGGCCATGGAGCTGCACCCGGCGGCAACGTCCGCCACCACCCTACTCCGCCTTGACGAGCCGCATGCCCGAGTCCTCCTCGGCAATGGCTCCGATGACGACAAAATTGACGACTGGTACCTCAACTCCGTCGCCACGCACCACATGACCGGATGGCGGGAGTTCTTCTTCAACCTGGACACCAACGTAGGTGGCTCCGTCAGGTTTGGGGACCCCTCCGCCGTGGAGATCAAGGGTGTGGGCTACGTGATCTTCACCGCCAAGTCCGGAGAGCATCGGATGCTCACCGGAGTCTACTACATCCTGGCACTGCGGAACTCCATCATCAGCCTTGGGCAGCTCGATGAGAGCGGATCACGCGTGGTGATCGACAGCGGGGTCCTCCGCATCTGGGACCATCGTCGCCAGCTTCTCACTAGGGTGGTTCGAGGGAAGAACCGCCTCTACATCCTCCACGTAGGGGTGGCCCAGCCTCTTTGTCTTGCAGCTTGCAGGGACGTCGAGGCATGGCAGTGGCACGAGCGATTTGGGCACCTCCACTTTGAGGCCCTGAAGTGGCTCGGCACCAAGGAGATGGTGCGAGGCCTCCCGTGCCTCGACCACGTGGAGCAGCTCTGCGACGTCTGCATGCTGACAAAGCAGAGGCGGCACCCCTTCCCCCAGCAAGCGAGCTTCCAAGCCAGGGAGTGGCTCGAGCTTGTGCATGGGGACTTGTGTGGCCTAGTGACACCGGCCACACCAGGAGGACGGCGCTACTTCCTGCTACTCATCGACGATCTCTCCTACTACATGTGGGTGATGATCCTCGGCAGCAAGGGAGAGGCTATGAACGCCATCAGGCATGCTCAGGCTGCTACGGAGGTGGAGAGCGGCCGCAAGTTGCGCATGCTGCACACTGACAATGGTGGCCGAGTTCGTGGCGTACTGCGCGGGTGAGGGCATCCAGTGCCACAACTTTGCGCCGTACAGCCCGCAACAGAACGGCATCATCGAGCGGTGCAACTAGACGGTTGTGGGGATGGCCCGGGCCCTCCTCAAGCAGAGGGGGATGTCGGCCGTCTTCTAGGAAGAGGCGGTGGTGACGGTCGTCTACATCCTCAATCGCTCACCCACCAAGACACTCGACGGCATGATGCTGTATGAGGCTTGGCATGGGTGTAAGCCGGCGGTCTCCCACCTGCGGGTCTTCGAATGCCTCGCGTTTGCCAAGGAGCTTGGCCACATCGGTAAGCTTGACGACAGGAGCACTCCGGAAGTGTTCATCGGCTACGCGGAGGGCTCGAAGGCCTACGCATTCTCGACTCAGACACACGGCGTGTGCGCACGGCGCGCGACGTTGTGTTCGACGAAGGGCGAGGATGGGCGTGGGACAAGGCGGTGGATGACAGCTCAGCTCTGATGTACAACGACTTCACCATCGAGTACGTCCACTTCGAGGGAGCTGGGGGAGGAGGCAGCTCTTCTTCGCCGAGCGTGCCTACCCCGGTCCCCGAGCCTCCACCGACTCCGGTGCCCGCTTGAAAGGACCTTGAATGTCGCCTAGAGGGGGTTGAATAGGCGTTCTAAAAATTTCTGCAAGATTCAACACTTAAAAGCACTATTAGCACACAGACCGGTCAGACCGGTCAGGCATACCGGTCAGACCGCTCAAAGACAACTGCAGAACCTACCTGAGATCAGAGTTTCTCCCCTCTTTAACTCTAGCACTAATGTAACTTCATGTAGTGTCTTTGTAGATGATTTCAAGTATATCTCTAGTCCCTGCACACACAAAAACAACACCACCAAGTAGATCGAAGCGGAAGCACAAAGTAATAGCTAGAGAAACGAGTAGTGAGGCAAACCACAAAGGAGACACAAAGATTTGTTTCCTGAAGTTCAGATTCACCAACGCGAATCCTACGTCTCCGTTAAGGAACTCGTTAGGCTTGAATCTCTTGCAACTCGATCCCTTGAGTTGAGTCTTTTTCAACCACTCCACCTTTCCACTATCTTGATCCTTTCCACCAAGGGGGCAAGATCACGCCCGCACAAACTTGCCGCTGCTCACCACACCGTTGGGAGCTAGTCGGCGACACCTAGTCGTCTAGAAGGCACTCCTCCAAGAGTAACAAATGCAAATTGGAACTTTGACGGAACCAATAGTGCTCAAGCTATGGTTCCTCTCAACAGCTCGAAAAGGAGCTCTCACAATGGTCAACAATCTCACACACGCTCAATCTCTCAACCCAATTCAAGGATATGCAATCTAGTTAGCACAACTCACAAAAAGTGTTGGGGAGAGCTAGCTAGTTAAGAAAATGCTTCAAGAAGCTCAAAAGAATGCCCAGAACCAGCAGCCCTCAAAGGAGAGGGCTGAGGGGTATAAATAACCCACTCCCAAAAACTAGCCGTTGCTCTGTCAATACAGACCAGTCCCCCAGACTGGTCAGACCCGTCGGTTTGAATAAACTAGCCGTTGGCCCCTGACCAGCCAGACCGGTCCCCCAGACCGGTCCGGGCCAGAGAAGCCCAAACCCCTGTTTACAAGACTCCACTTGATCCATCAAGTCAAGACTTGATCATTCAAGTATTTCTATGTTAGTTCTCAGAGGTTTTCTCTCAGGATCCTCTCATGGGTCAACTATGAGCACTTTTGACCGAGTCAAATAATCAATGTTGCATCCCTCTTGATAGTACGGCATACCTATACTCAAGATTAAATTTAAAACACAATTCATCCACTTGAGTCTTGAATCACTTCATCTTTGCCATACTTTGATTTTCTAGAACTTGAGATTCCAACATTGCATAAACTTCTCTTTTGAACAAATCCATACTTGAGCTAGTGACTTAGAGTCTCAATAACTTTGCAAATCTATCCTTGGATCCTCAAGTCACTCCAATAAGATATTTGATGCATTGCATTGCTTCTCACAACAAGGCTTGTATATGATTCTTCGAACACCCCACGGATACTAGCACTTCACCTTAGCAATTCGCACACATGGTGAGTCGTCACTCCACTAATGCTTGCTTAGTCCCTCGCACTAGTCATCTCGGTTGGTTTCTTCATCACTTACCCTTGCCATGTTGAGTTAAGCGTTGCACACCAATAATGAATTCTATATTCCATTCTCATATCTTCATTTCTTTGTCTTGTGTTGTAATTATGAATGATAACCATATTTCACGCATTGCAAGCTTCCACAAATAAGACCAATAAATATTGCTCAAAAGTGTATGTCTCTTTTTATTTTTTATAACCCATGAAGTCTTGCAATAATGTCTTCAACAATTTGTACCTCAAATGTGCCAAGCCATATATATAGAGACCACTTGTTGTCATTTCATGAACACTTGTCTCTTGTTTCTATTCACAACATGCTTGACTCTCACTAGCATTTGCCTTTTTGTTTGATTCTATATCACATGAGCTAATAACAATAATTGTTTCATAAATAAATCCCTGCTCATGATAACTTCAATAACATCGTTAGTCCTTTAATCATGTTGTCATTCAACTCACCAAAACCCATTAGGGCCTAGATGCACTTTCAATCTCCCTTTTTTTGGTGATTGATGATAACCCTGATTAAAGCTTACAAATGAATCAAATAAAAGCTTTTAAATTCTTAGATATATCATGAGCTCCCAACCGAGGCCTCAAACGCCAATTTTCACATATTTAAAATAAATAGGAGCTCCCCCTATATCTCAGAATTCATGGGGTGCAAAGAGTGCAAGTGTGTCTACAAAAGATACACGTGATGCATATGACAAGAATATTCATTTCATTTCAAAAGAAAAGGAAGATTGGTTCTGTCAGGGCTGACCGGTCAAACCGGTCAACCAGACCGGTCTGTCCTGGCAGACACCAAAAAAAACAATTCACCATATCAAAATGCTTCACACTAGCACAAATTCACTTAGATAAATTTAAAGAGGTTCACAAACACAGAGTAGCACACATTACAATCCCCAAGTCCACAAAAGAAATTAAAGTACCAATTATTACAGTTTCAGAGTACAGAAATATGATGACCGGTCAGACCGGTCCAACAGACCGGTCAGACCGGTCCTGCTAAAATAGACACTCTGATCTGAAATTTTCCTACTCTTCTGCTTCTCTCCTGTGCCAAGCTGAAGCTTTAATCCATGTTCTTCTCCCCCTTTGTCATCTATCACCATAAAGGCCCTGGGAGAAGTAGCTTGGCGACAATCACTGTCCATTTCCCCATTGCCAGTGGCATCTGAGGGAGTCCGATCACCCCAATCATGCATACCTATCCAGAGGTTTGAGGTCAGATAAGAATTTTCAGGTAGAGTTGTAGCCTCAAGTGAAGTGGTAGCAGTGTCAAGTGAAGAATTTAAACAAGTTGCAATGCTTGACATACCAGGTTGAGAGCCAAAGATGGAGGCAGCTGTGGATTGAGCAATGATCTCTGCTGCTGAGGGACGAGAAGCCTCTGACTGAGATATGTGCAGTGGTGCCATAGTGGAAGTCCCTGGAGCTCCAAAAGTATCAAATCCATACACAGGAGGGGGAGGAAATGGAGCTGATTCGGATGGTCCTGCTGCTCCATAAGATGTGAAAGATCCAAAGACACCTTCTCCAGGTGCAGGAGTAGAAGATGTTGCCCCAACATCTGGATAAAAGTAGTGTCCATACTCCTCAAAATATCCAGCATTCATATAGCCCTACATCCTTGCATCCACTGAAGGAATCTCAACCTCAGGAGGTGAAGGAGAAATGGGTGAGCGAGGCGGCTGAAGATTCATCGCATTGTGCATCAACTTGATGGAATCTCTCTCTTTCTTACTAGCCCTCCACTGCCTCTGTTACTCAACCTCAACATCTCTCTGGCTCTTGCACATGCCAACAAACAAATTGATTAGCTTCTTGATTGGAGATGAGGGCTTCTGTCTGCTGCTGGGCTGTCTCTGGGCCGACCGGTCAGACCGGTCCCAGTCTGGGCAGCAGGAGAGTGCTGCTGTGGCTGCTCTTCCTCTTCTTCTCCAATTTCTTCCTCATTCTCTGAATATCTATGGGGTGAGGGCTCTCTTCTGTGCTTGGGCACCTTAGGACGGATGGGCTCATGCTTTACATCAGTTTGAAACTTAGATTTAGTGGTCTTTTCAATTAACTCCATCAAGTAAGGTGCATAGGCACAGATCTTTTGGGGATTTTCAGATATGTACTTGATTTCCTCCCAAATATAATCAGTCACACAAAAGTCCTCTCCCCCAGGCCTCAATCTAGCAAGCAGGTTCTTTGCATGAAGGGATATATCACTTGGATTCCCTCCTCTTTGAGAAATGGTCTTCCTAAGCAACCGGTTCATGATGGAATAGTAGGTGTACATTCCGGTTATCTTTCCTACATTCCCCACTTCATTTCTTGGATACATGAATCTCATTTCCTCATTTTGAAGCACTGACTGAAGGTGGATCTTGGGCCTATTTCCATCATTTCTGTCAAGCCCAAATACCCAAATGAACTGAGTG
This sequence comes from Panicum virgatum, assembly GCF_016808335.1. Taxonomy (NCBI): domain Eukaryota; kingdom Viridiplantae; phylum Streptophyta; class Magnoliopsida; order Poales; family Poaceae; genus Panicum; species Panicum virgatum. The sequence goes on along the minus strand of NC_053149.1, from coordinate 42,429,297 downwards.
AATTTGGCTTTGTAGTAGCTTCCTTCAGTCATCCAGAAGATAGCTCTCTCATCTCCTATGTATCCAAAGTAGACAGTGGCATAAAATTCAGAAATCACCTCTTTGTTCTAATTTTTCTGAAATCCCATGAGTGCCTTGATGTTTTTGTTCTCACATTCACTCATGATTTCTTGAAATAGAGGATCGTTGGCCCTCTCCATGCTGTTCCAATCAACCCACTATGCATCAACTGCAATGTTTTTGTCTCTGATGATGACTGACTCATAGAAGTCCTGTTGTTCCTTGGTATGAAACCTAGGGTCAGTCGAGGTCCTCTCCAAAAGATATGGATCAATTTTCCTCCATCTCTTAATCTCTCTAGTCATCCCACTGGCTGAGTAATCAACACATCTGCCACGTCCAAATCTGATGGGTTCTCTAATGGTGGGAAAACCGAGCTCCTCCTGATTCATTTCCTCTTCCTCATCCTCCTCATCATCTTCACCTGCAGCCTCCTCGTCCTCGCTGCTGTTCTCCTGAACAGGTGCCTTGCCATGCCTTGGCTCAACCCTGAAGGGTGAATCCTCCACATCATCCTCATCACTGGATGTGGTGCCATCACTGTCTCCAGCTGCAAAATCTGCTGCCCTCTTTGGTCTTGGCCTTAGTGTCCTCCTGGACACATTTGGGTGACTAGAACCACCCTCATCTGCATCTGCCATGTGCACATCACTAGTTGAGTCATAGCGGCGCTTTGTTCTCCTCTCATACTGCTTAGGCATATTGCTGATGTTCCTGAGTTCAAAAGATAGATTGGAATGATATAAGAACACAGGAACATATTGCATTTGGATATAGTTGATTAGGAACAACATTGAAGCAATTGGGTCTGTTCTGGGAAGACCGGTCAGACTGGTTTGAGCAACCGGTCAGACTGGTCGCACCTAGAACAGAGCCAATGGCTCCAATAGCAATCTATTGGCAGGACATGATCAAGAATAATTTTTAATGAGATAAGGAACAATCCTAGGATGAGATGTGTTGAATAAATTGCACAAAATCACGACTTAGGGTTCCACTGGGCAGACCGGTCAGACCGGTCGGTGCGACCGGTCAGACCGGTCGACCTAGTCCAACCCTAGATTGTGAATGTGTCCAAAATATCCAACAAAATTGTAAGATCTTCTAGGAACAAGTCCTAGGATGTAGCAGGAGATGTTCTACCAGAGGAATTTTGAATCTATGGCCTAGAAATGTAGATCGATGAGTAACAATCTATAGGGTACCTTTTGAACAGGATTTCGAAGAAGAAATCGAAGGACCGGCTTGGGAGGTTGGTCAGGCCGGTGATGTGCACCAAATCCCCCAAAGAAAACTCCTTTTCCTTGGTTGAATCCTCAAATCGCCAATGGGGGTGACCTTGTGCGCGTGGGAGGAGAGGAGGACGAAGGGACGTCGGTGGAGGGATGAGTGAGAAGAATCTTTACTGTTTTACCCGTGAGAGGTAAAAGAGGTAACTGCCAGGCTTGACCGGTCAGACCGGTCGGCCCCTGGCAGCTAGGAATTGATAACCAAAGGTGATGTTTCTCTCAGAAGAATTTATGAGGAATTTTGAACTTTGAAACTTGATATATATAAGTTATTATTCCAAGGTTTCAAGTTTTTCTTGATACTTCCAAGAGAATAGAAGAGATAGATTTGGATTTTATGGACTTGAGCTAATTTCACCATTTGTGACTAGCCAATAATCAATCAAGGAGAACTATAGTCACAAATGGCTCAATTGGGTCACAAAGACCAAGAAAAAAATTCTATCTTATACACTCACACTTCCTACCATGCTAGTGGAATTTTGAAAGACAACTATCCTATGTCACACAAGACACATAAATGCACACAGAAGATGAAGTGGCCTAGATGCACAAAGGTAAAAAAAACTTGAGTTTACGGAACATACCTTTGCCATTTTAGATAAGCATTGTGCAATATTTATCATTAGTTCCAAGTTCCTTTGCTCTCAATAGATTTTACAATTATTCCATCAAGAGAGTAGACATAGTTAATCGCACAAGCTTCTAGTTTCAATTTAGTGATCCTTTTTGTGTGGAAGAGTTTTGGATCATTAAAGACGAAACCTCACAATATAGGCTAAATTCCTCAATTATTAGTGCACATGTGAAGGTATGTGGAAGGCAAGTTCATATGCACTAACTTGGTCACAAAAGTCCAACTCAAGGAATTTAAACTATACTATGGAAAGTAGTTATGCAATAGTTAGTAACAAACCAAATAATAGATAGGAAAGTTACCACTTTTTCATGTTGGGCACAAGATAGCATACTCCTTCTTGAGAGTTTTCTATCTCTCTTCAATGAGATTACAAAACTACTAGAAGAAAGTATTAGTCTCAAGGGTGACACAAATTTGAGAATGAGCTCCCCCTTGATTAGTGCCTAAGATTTTGAATATCTTAGCTAGGAGGAACTTTATTCAATAAAAAATATGAGGAGGCTCATTTACAAATTTGGTCAAAGCACACAAATAATTTACAAATATTAAAATTGTGCTTGAGTTGCTTACTGTCACTTTGAATGTACCCAAGTTTGTGCCAAGAATGAGAACTCACTTGTATATATTCTTTAGCAGACATTTTCCTCATGACCACAACACCTCTGCACTGCTCTGGGCCAGACCGGTCAGACCGGTCTGGGTCCAGATCATCCGGTGAATGACCAGATCATTCGGACTTGCTCAATACTGAAAATTAATGTTTGCTCGGATCATCCGGGGTAACTCAGTATGATCCGACCTTGAACAGAGAGATAGTGCTAAAAGGAGTGTCTCTCACTACTGTCATCTCAAATGAGGTATTGCTTTTGAGATTTTGTCTTATTGAAAGCAAATGACATGTCCTTTGTTTTCTGCATTTCATCATAAAATAAACTTTACATGTCCTTTGTTTTCTGCATTTCATCATAAAACAAACTTTCTACTAGAGAAACATTAAAAGCATCATATGGCACAAAGGGATTTAATGACATGAAAATGAACCTGAGTCACTTTCAAATGTATCACGACAAGAGTAGTGATACACTTTTGTTCACGAAAAACTGAAAGTGACTCAAGTGTGACAGTTAGCACGAGATACCGAGATGCCATTAGAGTTGAGATATGCAAATTAGCTTCACACTTGGTTGTATCTTAAGTTATGTCATTTCTTGCCACAAACCAAGTCTCCAATGCATCTCCATTGTCCTACAAGCTCAGCAAGTACCTTTTGGTACCCAAACCTTGTTGGGTCCATACAAGTTAGACAAAAGATGCTTAGGAACCCAAATGGCCCTTATGCTAGTTCGAGGAGAGTCAATCACTCTAATAGCACAAGTACCTGCTTTGTCTTTCCTAAGCCTAGTAAAATCATAATGAACAAGGTTTGAGTTGGGTGATTTACCTTTGGGACAATCTTTACCCAAATGTCCCTTTTCTCTACATGTGTAGCAAGTGCGATGTTTTCCTTTACTTGACTCAGGATTATCTTTGATATTCTGCACTTGCTTCATTCTTGGCCTCACCCATGAGTTTGACTCTTGATTGCGCTTGTAGGAACGAGGATGGGCATTCTAAGCACCAACCAGTTTGACCGGTCTACGGTGACCGGTCTAACCGGTCAGGTCAGACCTGCCCTCACTTTGCTGAACAGGGCATGCTCCAATTAGGTGGCCCTTCTCTTTGCATCTGAAGCACACCCTTGTTCTTGCACATTGCTTTTCTTTTCTTGAAAGCTTTGTCTTGTTCTTGTATTCCATGTTTATCCTTTTGACTTGAACAAGACTTTCTTCTTTTGCTTGATTTTGTTGAGGAGCAAAGATAGTGGAGTTTGAGCCCTTCTCAAGCTTCTTCACCATGTTATCACAGTTATCTTAAGATGGTTGCACTTGACCCTTGCTCTTCAACTTGATCATTTCAATTTTGAGCTCTTTGACCTCTCGCTTGAGTTCATTATTTTCTTCCGTGATGAGGTCATCACATGACTCTGCAACAACATGATCACCACAAGAATTTATTGCTTGGGAGCAACACAGTTTATCACAAGATAACATAATTTGAACTTGTGAGTATGTGCATGTGTGTGTGAGAGGTTGATAGTGTGTTACCGATGTTATTACAACCTCATAAGCAACTTGTAGTGACACTTGTGAATTCACAAGCATCTCATAGGACTCTTCAAGTTCCAAATGAGTTCCTTGTAGAGTCACATGCTCACTAGTGAGTTTTTCAACTTGAGCTTTGAGCATTTGATTTTCTTTCTCCAATGATGCTACATAGGCAATTGAGTTAGTAGCATTAGCATAATCATTGGATAACTCATTATACCTTTGGATCAAAGAAGCTTGCTCTAGTTTGATCTTTTCAAGATCTAGAGTTAGAGCCTTGATTGCTTCAACTCTTTGATCTTCCTCTTCCTTGATCTTTTCTTGCTTTTGGCCATCAAGCACTTGTGATCAACTTCACTTGAAGATGTTGATCTGTATGAAAGTTGCGCTTGTCTTGATCGCCTTCGGGAGCACTTCTTGCTCTGTCTGTGCTTGTCCCTGGGCAGACCGGTCTGACCGGTTATAGGAACCGGTCTGACCGGTTCCACCTAGGAACCAACAGACTTGATGATTTCTGCTCCTTGATCTTCAGGAGGAGTCTCAAGAGGAAGAGAGTGTGTTGCTGTTGTAGTACACTCCTCTAGTGACTCCTCTTCATCTTCTTGATCTTCATCGTCATCATCTTCTTCACATATTGACTCAATGAACTTCCAAAGATGATGGGCATCAAATCGTGTCTCTTTCAACTTATCATCCTTGTGTATAAGATCTGATAATTCTCTGTCCATGTTCTTAAACAAGAGGTTAACAACACGACGATTGTTGATTAAGCATTTCATCTCCGCATTTGATAATTTGAACAAATTATCAAAGTCATTAGGGAGAATGCTTTCATCAACAATCTGCTCAAAGGAAGGACCCATGGTCCTTAAGACATTAAGTACATGAGCTGACCAAGAAGAGTAATTTGAGCCATCTTGAGATATCGGCTCAAACGGTACCTCACAAGTAGTCGTCATCGCGATTCTCCAAACGGTGAAGCTTCAATCCGGAGACCGAAGCTCTGATACTAATTGAAAAGGCCTTGGTTGTCGCCTAGAGGGGGGTGAATAGGCGTTCTAAAAATTTCTGCAAGATTCAACACTTAAAAGCACTATTAGCACACAGACCGGTCAGGCATACCGGTCAGACCGCTCAAAGACAACCGCAGAAACAAATAGACAACCGGTCAGACCGATTGTGTAGACCGGTCAGACCGGTCCTATGCAGAACCTGCCCGAGATCAGAGTTTATCCCCTCTTTAACTCTAGCACTAATGTAACTTGGTGTAGTGTCTTTGTATATGATTTCAAGTATATCTCTAGTCTCTGCACACACAAAAACAACACCACCAAGTAGGTCGAAACGGAAGTACAAAGTAATAGCTAGAGAAACGAGTAGTGAGGCAAACCACAAAGGAGACACAAAGATTTGTTGCCCGAAGTTCAGATTCACCAAGGTGAATCCTACGTCTCCGTTGAGGAACTCGTTGGGCTTGAGTCTCTTGCAACTCGATCCCTTGAGTTGGGTCTTTTTCAACCACTCCACCTTTCCACTATCTTGATCCTTTCCACCAAGGGGGCAAGATCACACCCGCACAAATTTGCCGCTGCTCATCACACCGTTGGGAGCTAGCCGGCGACACCTAGCCATCTAGGAGGCACTCCTCCAAGAGTAACAAATGCAAATTGAAACTTTGACAGAACCAAGAGTGCTCAAGCTATGGTTGCTCTCAACAGCTCGAAAAGGAGCTCTCACAATGCTCAACAATCTCACACACGCTCAATCTCTCAACCCAATCTAAGGATATGCAATCTAGTTAGCACAACTCACAAAGAGTGTTGGGGAGAGCTAGCTGGTCAAGAAAATGCTTCAAGAAGCTCAAAAGAATGCCCAGAACTAGCAGCCCTCAAAGGAGAGGGCTGAGGGATATAAATAACCCACTCCCAAAAACTAGCAGATGCTCTATCAGTACACACCGGTCAGACCGGTTCCCCAGACTGGTCAGACTGGTCGGTTTGCATAAACTAGCCGCTGGCCCCTGACCGGTCAGACCAGTCGCCCAGACCGGTCAGACCGGTCCGGGCTAGAGAAGCCCAAACCCCTGTTTACAAGACTCCACTTGATCCATCAAGTTAAGACTTGATCATTCAAGTATTTCTATGTTAGTTATCAAAGGTTTTCTCTCAGGATCCTCCCATGGGTCAACTATGAGCACTTTTGACCGAGTTAAATAATCAATGTTGCGTCCCTCTTGATAGTACGGCATACCTATACTCAAGATTAAATTTAAAACACAATTCATCCACTTGAGTCTTGAATCACTTCATCTTTGCCATACTTTGATTTTCTAGAACTTGGGATTCCAACATTGCATAAACTTCTCTTTTGAGCAAATCCATACTTGAGCTAGTGACTTAGAGTCCCAATAACTTTGCAAATCTATCCTTGGATCCTCAAGTCACTCCAATAAGATATTTGATGCATTGCATTGCTTCTCACAACAAGGCGTGGATATGATTCTTCGAACACCCCACGGATACTAGCACTTCACCTTAACAATTCGCACATATGGTGAATCGTCACTCCACCAAAGCTTGCTTAGTCCCTCGCACTAGTCATCTCGGTTGGTTTCTTCATCACTTACCCTTGCCGTGTTGACTTAAGCTTTGCACACCAACAATGAATTCCATATTCCATTCTCATATCTTCATTTCTTTGTCTTGTATTGTAATTATGAATGATAACCATATTTCATTCATTGCAAGCTTCCACAAATAAGACCAACAAATCTTGCTCAAAAGTGTATGTCTCTTTTTATTTTTAAAAACCCATGAAGTCTTGCAATAATGTCTTCAACAATTTGTACCTCAAATGTGCCAAGCCATATATATATACCACTTGTTGTCATTTTATGAACACTTGTCTCTTATTTCTATTCACAACATGCTTGACTTTCACTAGCATTTGCCTTTTTATTTGATTCTATATCACATGAGCTAATAACAATAATTGTTTCGCAAATAAATCCCTGCTCATGATAACTTCAATAATATCGTTAGCCCTTTAATCATGTTGTCATTCAACTCACCAAAACCCATTAGGGCCTAGATGCACTTTCACCGCTACACCGGCGGCACCACACTCTCCAGCCACGACTCCGGCTGTGCCGAGTTCCTCGGCTGCATCACCACAGCCAGCGACGCCACGCACTCCAGCACCGACAGCCACTCCTCCGGGCATGTCTACTCCAGCACCTGCTCATGCTGAGCACAGCTCGGTGGAGTTCGCTACTCCGCTCTCTCATGACGAGGAGCGCGTCGACGCGTACTACGACGGCGAGCCGCTGCGGTACCGCACGATGGAGGACCTTCTCGGCGATCAGCCGATGCCGAGACAGGTGCCTCACGACCTGGAGGCGCAGTTGCACCTCACGTGTGATGACGGCGAGCCTCGGTCTTTCGCAGAGGCCGAGGGACACGTGGCATGGTGTGCCGCGATGCAGTCGGAGATGGATATGGTTGTGAAAAACCGCACCTAGGAGCTTGCCGATCTCCCTCGCGGTCACCGCGCGATCACCCTAAAGTGGGTGTTCAAGCTGAAGAGGGATGAAGACGGCACCATCGTCAAGCACAAGGCTCGCCTGGTGGCACGAGGTTTCGTGCAGCAGGAGGGGGTCGACTTCGACGATGCCTTTGCTCCCGTGGCACGGATGGAGTCCATGCGATTTCTCCTTGCGCTGGCTGCCCAGGAGGGCTGGCGCATCTATCACATGGCGACTTGAAGGAGGAGGTCTACGTGCACCAGCCGCCAGAGTTTGCAATCCCCGGCAAGGAGGGTAAGGTGCTACGTCTGCACAAGGCCTCTATGGCTTGCGGTAGGCCCTGAGGGCGTGGAACGCCAAGCTGCACTCCACGCTCAAGGGGATGGGCTTCAAGCAAAGCCCGCACGAGGCGGCCATCTACCGGCGGGGTAATGGCGGCAATGCCCTGCTGGTGGGTGTCTACGTCAACGACTTGGTGATCACCGGCACCAAGGATGCGGAGGTGGCGGCGTTCAAGGAAGAGATGAAGTCCACCTTCCATATGAGCGACCTGGGGCCTCTCCCCTTCTACCTAGGGATCGAGGTGCACCAGGACGACACCGGGATCACGCTTCGACAGACCACCTATGCCAAGCGTGTCGTTGAGCTAGCTGGGCTCACCGATTGCAACCCAGCCCTCACTCCGATGGAGGAGCGGCTGAAGCTGAGCCGTGACAGCACGGCGGAGGAGGTGGATGCTACGCAGTACCGGCGCCTTGTGGGGAGCCTCCGCTACCTCGCCCACACACGGCCGGACTTGGCGGTCTCCGTCGGCTACGTTAGTCGGTTCATGCAGCGACCGACGACGGAGCACCAGCAGGCCGTGAAAAGGATCATCCGCTATGTTGCGGGGACTCTTGACCACGGTCTCCACTACCCGAGGTTCCCTAGAGCGGCACACTTTGTCGGGTACAGCGACCACGCCGGCGATATCGACACCAGCAAGAGTACGAGCGGGATCCTCTTCTTCCTCAGCAAGTGCCTCGTTAGCTGGCAGTCGGTCAAGCAGCAGGTGGTGGCCTTGTCTAGCTGCGAGGCCGAGTACATAGCGGCCTCCACCGTGTCGACTCAGGCGCTCTGACTCGCTCGACTGCTTGGTGATCTCCTCAGCAGAGACACTAGAGCGGTGGAGCTCAAGGTGGATAGCAAGTCCGCTCTTGCGCTGGCCAAGAATCTCATGTTCCATAAGAGGAGCAAGCACATCCGGGTGAGGTATCACTTCATCCGAGGCTGCTTGGAGGAAGGAAGCATCAAGGCGAACTACATCAACACCAAGGATTAGCTTGCGGATCTGCTCACCAAGCCCCTTGGGAGGATCGAGTTCCTTGAGCTTTGCTCCAGGACCGGAATGGTCCAACCCTCCCACAAGACGACACACAAGACTTAGGGGGGGATTGAAGGAATAAGTCGTGTAGACTGTAGCATCTCAGACCTTGCATGGTCCTTGCTGCGTGGTGGTTACTGTGACTGCAGCACATTGGCATCTTAGACTAGCTTTAGCTCCTAGAGGACAGCATCTAGAGGACAGCAGTTAGGACCTAGAGGACAGCATCTTAGACTAGTCCTTGGCATATGCTTTGGCTGCCCTGCAGCCCCTTGTATAAAAGTGTGGCCACTCCTCCCGTTGGAAGGCATGGCATTGTGTGTGAGTGTGAATGAAAAACCCCAAAAAATTGCCCCAACACTGAGTGTCATCCTCTCAGCTCAATGAGAGTGAAAATTGAGCTTCTAACAGGCAGAAGCTATGTCGGAAGAACAATGGATATGGGGCATTTCACACGATCTGACCATCCCCCTCTTGGATGAATTTGTCCGCTTGTGGGAACTGAATGATATCAACAACCTGGAAGCAGATACTATAATTTGGACAAGAACTGCAAACGGTGAATACTCTGCAAAATCAGCTTATGACATGCAGTTTGAAGGTGGCCTACTGTCTGTTCCGAAAGATGGTCTGGAAGGTGTGGGCTCCTTCAAGATGCAAGTTTTTCATGTGGCCTATGCTATAGAACAGGGTGTGGACAGCTGATCAGTTGTTACTGCATGAATGGCCCAGTTGCTACTTCTGTCAGTTGTGCTTGCAGAACTTGGAGACGACCTTGGATTCGTTCACGGAATCCCCGGCCTGTGCCATTTGGAGACGACCTGTGCCATTTGGAGCTCCATCAGCACCTGGGGCCAATGGCCTGCCATGAACCCGGCAAAATGGAAGTCGTCTTGTGATCTGACTGGCTGGTTCTTTGATCAGGATGGAAACTGTACAAACCCGGAAGCAAGTTTAGTTTCCAAAATTTTTCACGCGGTAAAGTAACTTCGAATATTTGACCTCTAATTAGGATTATTAAATGTGGATAACTAATAAAATATATTCTATAACCCTCAGCATGTCGTGCTACTAAATGACCTCTAATAATGTATTAATTAGACTTAGATTCGTCTCGCGATTTCCGGTCCATCTGTGTAATTAGTTTTATAATTAGTCTATATTTAATACTCCTAATTAGTGTTGTAAAAGTTCCAAAAAAAATTTGCCCAAAATTTTTTGGGAACTAAACCGAAGAATCTTGGTGACGTGGTCAATTTGGTGTGAAAGAAACTGTAGAATTTTCAGTGATGAAAAGATGAAGTGAAGACACCAAGCAGGATCATCGAAGAAATCAAGGATTCATCTAGGCTTCGGCAAGTAGCCTAGATGAATCGCTAACGAGTAAGGCCTATTCCGATGCCAACCTGAGTCTGATTTCATATCGGCTTGGGTAAAACTTGGTGCCTCTGGCGCGTGTAACTGCTTATTATTATTATTATTATTATTATTATTATTATTATTATTATTATTATTATTATTATTATTATTATTATTATTATTATTATTAATGTCGGAAATCTATCCTGGATCTTTTGAAGAAAAAACATCACAAGAAGAGTAATGTATCGATACAATTCAGTTTCCCTTGGGGAAACAAAGAAATACTAAATATTTCCGCTTAACAAAATGCAATGTGTGTCCACACAACAAAAAGAAACATTTCAATACAAATCCGTTACAGCTTTCAGAAATCATCAGCACCATACACATTGCATAGGGCTTTTAGGGACAACCATCTCAACTAAATTTCGGTGCTAAAATCATTCTGTGATAACATAAAATTATAGATGGTGTATTAAAAAATCCATTTGTATATGGTCATCACACATGGATTTTCTTCAAAACGTAAAGCTTGTCTATGATACATTACAGACTGTTTTTTCTATATAAAGTAGTTTGTTATGAATTTTAGTCATTGTGGAAAATCTTTTGTCAAAAGTATGTTTATATTATAGTAACTGTAAATGGTTTTTTTAAATTAATTGTAATGCATAACATAAATTATTTTGTCATTTTCTATCTTAAGTTGAATTTTGTATCAAGATTTGATTGATGGAATATCATGCCCATCCTCATCTCTTACAAAGTTCATAACACAATTTCAATCTTCAAGGATAAGGAAAAAAATAGAATCCAACACCATTGTGCCATCTTGATATGTGAAATATCCATGAAAATGCCATGGTAGTATACAACTATAGATTTTATTTTGAATATACCTAAAAAGTTTGCAATCATTTTATAATAGAGATGGGGATGGGCAAGATAATCCATCTACTAAATTCCTTTGTCAAACAAAATTTTGTCAAAAACATTCTAGAAGGACTGCTTTCTATATAAATATTATAAATAGACTTTTCAGAAAAACTACAATGAATTAAAATCATGTCGCAATGGATTTTCTAAGAGTCTCATCTTTCATATGTCAGCTTTTTATAAACCGTTGGTGATGATTTTGACCCATTTTTTCTTGTCGGATCGACAAACAAACCTTATTTTCTAGCCGTGGCTCTCGTTCAAACTCGTCAACTTTTAAAAACTCTTTCCATAGAACTTGAAATGCTCTGCACGGAGTACATCTTGCTATAGGTTTCACTGACCAATGTTGAAGTGAAGCTCGATTGTGTATGAAGTCAGATAAAAAACAGTTGAATCTTCAATTCAAGGTTAATTACCGGCTAAAAGCAGAGCATGCGACAGTCAGAAGCAAAACTATAGCCACTGAAGTGTTCTTTAGTCAATTTTTTTTCTGACAAATAACTTGTGACCTCTAACAAATAGTTCTCAGTTGAATGTCTTTTCATCTCTACCAAGTACATATTGATCTCTAGTAAAGTTTTTTTTTACGCGAAAGATGTATTCTAGCCTTTCTTTTCGGTCAATGCCGTTCACTAAGGAAGTATCTAGTTTGAGGAACCACCTCATCGTCGGATGATTTTTTTTGCGGGATGAGCCATCTCTAATTCATCATGTGCTTTGTGAGGGATGAGTGGTGAGTGATCAACCCATTCCATTTCTCAAAACAAGCAAAAATCTCACGGACCAAAACAATTGTGGACCATTTCATGTTGATAAGCCGTTGGACTATAAACCACAATACATATTGGAACTAACTTTAAAAAAAAAACAAGTGGGCCTTCGGAGCGGGAATGTCTAGTGTTGTGTATTTGATTGAACCAAGTGGTCCGACCCTTAGAGATGTCGTCATTGCATTTCTGTAAAGCATAGGATTCTCTCAAATGAGAGAACTTGCCGGTGTAGAATTGGCTTTCGTTTTGCAAATAGCATCACTACATTTTCAGATAGATGACTTGGGTTCTACGTCATACCACCTCAAAATGACCTCAGCTGCGTAAGATAACCGTGAACTGACTTGACATCGGACCAAATCTGAAAGAATACTCAGAATTGATTAAAGTGAGAGTTTATTTGGTCAGAGTACTTGGAAGAGCAAAACCACCATTCCTTTTTTCAATGGCAAGGGGCTGCATCCCCCGATCTGAAGGAAAAATCAGAAACATAACGTGAACCTTTCCCATGATTTGACAGTTGACACGAACATTTTTTGTATGAAAAGTATCTTGCACTCAATTACACAACTTTTTATTTTATGTTTTCTTCAAAATAGGTACAAAATCACTTGTTCAAAGAAGTTACAAGCATTGCATGACACAGCTCGCGGTACCAAAGATGGGACATTCGACCAGGTTATGTCACTGTAGCACTTTAGGATGAGTCATAATAAGTAGTAAAAGAATGCCGGTTGTAGGTTGTTCATTTCAGCAGAGATCTTGCAAGGTGCTCCCTAGCTGTAGCTAGGGCCTGAGATATCGTCTGTGCAGAACAGGTCACGGATCATGAGATATATGCAACCTGTGAAATGAAATGTGATAGAATGGATCGAGTAATTACCTGCTCAGAAAAGGGGACAGAACCGTCAACAGCATTGGTTGCGACCTTCCCGGCAATGGTATTCGCATCTGTTTCCAAGATGATGCTGCAAAAGTATATAAGGCCCAAATTGTTTCAGTACAATGCCCATAATAGTCTGACTGGGCAACTACTGACTGCAACTTCTACTCCATGGAGCAATCTGTGACAGAGAACTGAAAGTAATCATGCTAACTTCCTAAAACCTACTGCTTAGCTATTGTATTGTGTTTGACATAAAAAAAAATGAAGCAAACACTATCACTAAGGCAACCATTTTCCTCAGGTAGCGCACGTTTGTGGAAATCAATCACTAGCACTAGCACCTATATGTCTTTCATCCCTATATGCACAAAGGCATAAATTTGTCCATAGTACAGTTTTGTGAAGTCACCCTGATGATCTTAACTGAGATGCAAAATTTGTGGTAGATGCCATTAGACTTACAATAAGAATATTTAAGCCAAAGACTCAGCAGATGTCGCGGACAAACACAGATACATGCATTGGAATAAGCAGTTCAAATAGCTTAAATTGTTTCTTCTCTATGTTAAGCAATAATAGTTCATAATAACAGATACCATAAAACAGGCAGCGTTGAGACCATGCCACACGGACAGTCAAAAAGTAATGCAGACATAATAGCCATGGCAAAATCATAGAACCATCATATTTGAAACAGCACAACATCATGTCAAAGTGTCAGACATAACTGATAACCAAAAATTAGCACAAGTCACAAGATTATTACCCGCCATCTATAATTTCATCAATGCAGAGAAGTATCAAGTCCAAGTTCTCAAGTGCAGTTCGCTTCTCAACATCACCCCTGAAGCACATTCAGTGGACTTCAAAACAACCGCATACAAAAACAACAGGAATAGTAACTGAAAATAGGCTACCTGAGTAGAAGACCAACAGAATCCGAAAAACCATTTAGTACACTTGCTAAGATGAGTTCATTCTCATCATCTCCAGCGGTGACGAAAAAGTGAAGGTCATGTACAAACTTGTAGACGACAATATAACCATCAAACAATGTTATCTCGGCTGTAAAGGACCAAATATATGCATCAGCGGAGAATTTACTTGTGGACAGCAGGCACTCCCTGGTGCCCAAGTATATCAAAGGAGAGCATAGATTCAATTTAACCATAACCTAGTGTATGAAGTTTGAATACCTGGAAAGGTGCATGGATAAGGCTGCCTTAATACAACTGATAACACGGTTACCAACAATATAATAATAGCATGCATTTATGCAGCGTACACTGCTTAGATATTGCTCAAATTCAGTTACCCTAAAATGTCAATTGGATAGCATAAACCAGCAAAGGGATTGAACAATTGTTAACAAAAACAAATAACTGATTTCAGACAAGAAAATTTGGAAGTGGTTAATGGTACACCTCTAGTTAATTGAGCATTAACCATTGAAGAACAACAACATAGTGTGAAACAGACTACATGAAATTAAGTGAATATAACTTAGGACTGGCCAGTCATATGCATGATTACAATATAATTGGAAAAATATAAATAGTTTAATATGCTGACATATTGGAAAAATGGTCAAAATATACACCAAGTTGTTGAGTGAAAAAAATAGCATAGCTTAAACTCTTAAATCTCACTGCCATGATAGTGATCTTTGGTTCTGCATGGAACAACTAAGAACGAAAAATACCTTCTGCACGTGCATTTGTCTTCAGAGTTTTAGTGAAGACAGATTTTTCATAGGCCAACTTTGATGCATTAGTTGGCCAATCATCTGAGAAATACTTCACAGCAACACGCTTCCCTTCAGAATCCAGAAGCAAAATATTCTTTACAGAAGGGCAAGACTCCTGTGTAACAGACAAATGATGGCATTAGCTTCCTGACAGGATTAAGCCATCCAGGACAATTGACAGCCTTTTCACGTTAAACGAAGTTGGTCATTAGAAAAGAAACATGGTAAACTATGTCAATAATTTTGTGAAATTGGAACAAATAAAGGACGTTTTGGATGACTAAGGAAATCATGCAACATTATCACTCATCTTCAAGATGGAAACACATTTGGTAAGTGCACCAACGTCAAGAACTAAAGATTATATTTCTGTTATAGACTTATGGCCCTGGGTCATCCATTGGGCCTGAGCTACTGGGAAGGGAGGAAGAGGTGGCCAGTAGCCAAGGTGAGGCACGCACGGGAAAGAAATTTTGAGAGCTAGCGTGTGGCGGCCAGTGGGCCTAGCTTGGCCCTCTGAGCCTGTAACATTTTCTTACAAAACTAACAAAGTAAGCTATGATTTTACCACCAGAATAGAGCAACAATCCTAACAAATAAATGACTTGGGATGCATTTTCGAATTACAAATATTATGACAAATGGACCAAGATGGAATGATGGATTACCCAGCCCTATCATAAGGAGTGCCACAACAGTGCATAGCAGAACACTTAATAGAAACATCATATACTATACTAACATATATCATCTTGGATTTCCTTACCCAATGGTATTATTGTTTCAGAGTAAGCAATATGCTAATAAACTATTCATATGTCATAACATTGTTATGAAGTTTGCAATACAGGTTGGCACTACTAAAAAAAGATCCTCAACTGAAAAAATCATTAGAAGGGACAGACAGCAATTTCGCACTATTTAGGTAAATCATGATTACAGGCACAATCAAATGACATAACTGGATTAATACAGCAGGACAAGTTTCAAGGCCCCCTGGCAAAGGCGTGCATCCTGTGCTAGACAAGTTTACCATCACTGTAAGTTCTTTTCTCCTATTCTTCATTTATTATCCACTAATATAAAACTGAATTCATATTTCTATACAAGAAATATAACGATCCAGTCTAGGAGTTCCCAAGGAAATTTCATCACAACTGATTAATCAGATCTAAAATAGAAATCAGCTTGAACTCCACATAGCCCATCGTCTGTACATGAAAAAATATAATTCTATAGCAACAGCAGAAACAAAAGGTATGTACATTGCCTACAGATGCATTATCGGGTAAAGTAATAAGCGCAGACAAAAGGAAATGGCAATGGCAGTAAAAAGCAACAACAGAAAGTAGAAGAATCTGCCCCGCACCTTGGAGAAATCCGCCATGGTGTATCGTCCTCCCCAATTCCAACCTTCACACAAAAGCATGAGAGTAAAGATCACCAGCTAAGGCTCACGAGCAGCAGCGCAGAACCAAACAGAAAGCAGATCCGCAACAAAATGAACTTATATAGGAGACAGAACGCTTGGATCTCAGAGTAACAGCAGATAGAGAGAGGAAAAATAAATCCGTACATTAAAACTACGGCATCCTCAGGGGCGGATCAAAGTATAGAGCACGGGTGCACATATGTACACCCGATAATTTTTGCAAAAAAACACCGAAGTTGTCGCACATGCATGTAACTGGGCCAGATCCGAACACAAACAGCGTACATTAGGGTTAGCAGTGCTCGATTTCGAACAGCGGGGAGGAAAGGGGCGCACCTGGTGAATGCTTGTCGCCGGCGAAGGGCCCGACTAAGACCTGGGGAGGAGCAGCGCCGCTCGCTAAGCCGACGCCAGGAAAGGAGACCACGAGAGGTGGGATGGGCCCCGGCAGGTGAACGGGAGAAAGAAGTAGGCCCTGCTAGTGGAAACCAATATTTACGAGCCGAAATCATTTCTATAAAAAACACCTTTTTCAGAAAAAAAACCCCACTGAAATAGCGACATAACAAACTATTTCTATCTCCTTTTGACGCTATGTTGGTGAGTATAATTATTTTTGAAAAAGTTCATATTACCTTATAAATCTTTTTTTTCAAATTACCTCTACAACTATAACAGTTAGTCCAACATACCCTTGAACAAAATTTGGGTATTTCGTCTATTTGTGCATGAGTGGAGTAAGTTTCAATTTTGTTGGGAGTAGTAAAAATCATAAATTATCTTTTACAAAATATATTATAAATTTTACATCCCCACTTTACATATTATGTGTTCTAAAGATTAATTTACTATTAGATTTATCAGCCATCAAATAATCGCTGTGTTCGATTGGCTATGGCTGGTGGCTGATGCTGATTTGTTATGAGAGAACAGTACTATTGACTGGCTGGTAGCTGGTGGCTGGTGCTGATTTAGTATGAGAGAACAGTACTGCTGGCTGGTTGGCTGACAAGCCAAGTGCTGACTGGCTGGTAGCTGGTGGCTGGTGCTGATTTAGTATGAGAGAACAGTACCGGTTGGCTGACAAGCCAAGCGAACATAGCGAATAAAATATAATTTGAAACATATGCTATTATATTATCACCATGCAAAATTTTAACTTAAACATCCATTAGTACTTGAAAAGATTAAAAAAAGATAAATCCTATGAAGGGATAAATTAAACCAATTGATATGGTTGTGGAAGTAAATTGAGTAAAAAAATAGTGTAGAGGTCATCCGGAACTTTGGGCACACTTAGGGGAGTATCTGAACTTTTTTCCTATTTTTATATATTCTTTTGACGTCACTCTATAGTTTCATGAATTTGGTTAAGCGTTTAATAACTTTAAAACTCAATAAAGTAATTTAGCACAAGTGACACCAATCACCCTTATTAGAGTGTTGTAACATTTTTCAAACACTTGATTCAACGATGAATCCTATATCAACATTTCTAATAGACCAATTCAAAATTTTACGTGAAATCAAATTATAGCATCATCATGGGGTCATTATTCCCTAAATTTCCTCCACTTAATATTTTGCTTCCACCTTTACTTTCACATGATAATTCAATACACAAGTTGGCTCAATATTTCATATACACTAATTCAATATATTATGTGATTTGATTTGGCTCCATCGTCATTGATGCTAGTTAGTGTGTTAAATGTGTCTCCCTAGGCCTCCGAGCGAACCTAACTCGTCTTAGCGAATAGTAATGCCTTCTCGTCTAGACGCTGCCTACTTGCCTAGGCATTTGGGTGTGCCAAACTCGTGCTTGTCGCCTTTAAAACACTGATGCTAGGTGGTTGGCATGCTCTCCCACATAATTCTAAATCAGCCGTCCACTATGTTACGAATCTCGAACACTAAAAGTTACATGAGATTACAAAAATAAAAATTATGCATAGAATCCCCCCTCCCTTATGCCATTGTGCTCATAAAATGGAATAAAACCCTAAGACCGAACTAGAATTCATTTTATCATGCTGCTTATCGAGCATTTTGCTGAAGGTTTTTATTTGACCTCCCAGTTGTACCACAAGGAACTACAAAGATTGAACCACAACATATGCCTTCCTATCCCTGGCACGTCATCTAGCCTCAACATAATAGCCCCATTAAATTCTAGAAGGAGAATACCATCAGTGTCGAGTCGATAAAATTTGCTCCATGGGTGGCATTTCACATAATTGATATCCTTTCGGTAGTATTTTTTCCAAAAATGGTATTCTTTTGGTATGACATGACTATTTTAAAATTTACGAAAGCTTACCAACAAAGGCTGACCAACCTTTTTAAGTAGTTGCTAAAACTTGCCAGGTTTTTGCAGCAAACGTTGCACAAATCTAGGATGAGAAACCACACAATCACTTTCTGCATTTCGACGTTTCATTCAATTTTCACAAGCAAAGGTAGTCCTGGGCAAGAAAAACCGAGAACCGAGGACCGATCCGAAAAAACCGAGAACCGAAGCCGAACCGAACCGAAACCGAGAATTTCAGTTCCATTTCGGTTCCTGATTCTCAGGAACCGAAGTTCTCGGTTCGGTTCGGTTCCCAAGCCGGTTAACCGAAAAAGAACCGAACTAATATATTGCAGCTCATTAAGTGTATGCCCAATAGAAGACCGGCAGCTCATTAAGTGTATGCTCAATAGAAGACCGGCCCATGTAAGCCCACCCTAGCAGTCACCCACGCACCTTCCTCCCCCTCCCAGAGTCCAAGCGCCCCCTCCCCATCCCCCCATCGCGCCGCCTGCGCCCTGCCCCTATCCACCCCGCTGCCCCTGGCCCCCTGCCCCCTCCGCGCCCTCGGGCTCTCGGCAGCTCGCCAGCTCTCACCGCCGGCCAGCGCACGACCGCTCGCCGCTGTCCAACTCCCGGCGCGCGCGAGGCCGCAGAGGCACTAGCTAGACGGCGGCGGCAGAGCATGGCCGCGGAGGCAGCATGATGGCGGCGACGCGCGGCCCCAGTCCTAGCTCCCATCTCTCCCCGGCGGCACAGCGCTCCCTCCTCCCCGGCGCTCGAGATCCAGACATGGTGAGGGCAGCGGTGGCAGCGTGTGCGTAGCGACGGCGACGGCCACTCCACCGGCTAGCGCGTGCGCGGCGGCGGCGACGGCCCCCCGCCGTCGGCCACCCCGGCAAGGCCGCGGATCCGCGTGTGCGTGGCTGCGGCGGCCACCCCAGGCCCCAGCGGAGCGACGGCGGTAGCGCGCGGCCACGAGAAGGCGCGGCGGTGGTGGATCCTCGGCGGCTCGGCGCGCGGCCGTGTCCCGCGGGAGGGCGTGGCGGCGGCGGATCCTCGGCGCGCGCGGAGCCGCGGAAGGGCGTGAGGGCGGTGGATTGACGGTGTGCGGCCACGAATCGACGAAGACGGCGCATCGATGACAACAGCGGTCTCCGCGCGCCGCGCGCGGATCCAGCAGGCCGGGTGAGGGCGGCGGCGGTCACCCCGGCGGCCACTCCGGCGGGCGGCGGCCCGCGCTTGCACGAGGGCGGTGGTGGACTGGTGGTGGCGCCAACAACGGGCGAGGAGGCGAACGGCGGCTCTGGTCGTCTGATGACTGTTTTTTTTTTTTGATTTCGTGAGCCCATGTTGAGGTGACTCGGTTAATTCGATTATAACCGGAACCGAACCGAAAGAACCGAAACCGAACCGAAAGAACCGAAACCGAATTTTCTCGGTTCCCACTTCTGAAAAGAACCGATCGGTCCCTATTTTTTGAGAACCGAATTTGTGCAGGAACCGAAGAACCGAACCGATCGGTTCGGTTAGAACCGAATGCCCAGCCCGAAGCAAAGGCAAATGACTATTTACAGAAACAAAGGCAAGTAAGCAAGTTTGCAGATCGTTGTTTAATTCACAAACGGTAAATGGGTAACGATGGCCAAACAGCTGCAACATGAAACAGGTTAAGGATTGGTTATGAACCCGTGAGTTAATATTTAACTTTTTTGCAACTATCAATTTTACAAATACTGTAATGTTTCAGACATCCAATAACAACACAACCCTATCTGGAGTTCTGGACACAGTCCAGATTTGTAACAGTCAATACTCGCAGTTGAGCTGCTGACTGCCAGGGAATTGTGAGGCTTACATAAGCTATACAATGATAGCATAATGCTTTCGTGAACTATATGTCAGCTATCATCAAAACCAGTACCATCATGGCTTCAAGAGGAGTTGTCCTCAGTTACTATCATCGCTGTCGTAGTTCTGGCAGAGGGACTGGAGAACATTGGTTTGCATTGCAGGTTCACTCTTTTGTTCTGCTACTGGTGCTTCGCCGTTGTCTTGGACAGCCGAGGATTCAGTCTTCTGTCTCTTAGGATCTGCACTAGTAGACTTTGGTTTCACTATAAATTTGGGCATCCAGCTCTTGCTCCCTGCGATGCATGCCCAACGGTAAGTTTACACATGAAAATATCTCGCTTAGCAATATATAGAGGAGGCGAGAGCAAGAATATGTCATTTGCTTTCAAAAATAAAAAAATGGCTACTTTTATAACAAGGTAAACGAAAAAACAATACAGGTAATTTGACATGAAACGTAAAATAAGAGGTTTTATAGACAATTTGGAATGATGATTTACTCATGACCAAAAACAAGTTGCCTAAGTGCATAATATGACACTACCGGTTAGGCATGTGAAATGGTAAGACACGTTACAATTCCCCAGAAAAACCTTTAGACCAGAAGCTCTCATGATCACCGTAATTAGCCAGTAGAATGATCTAATGAGGTGTCAGAGTAATTAGTGGAAGTATCCCAGTTTTAATTCTGCATTCAATAGGAAGACCAAACAAAAATACTGAAATATGGGACTGTATGCGCTTCATGTAGACTGATGAAACTATACAGAAAAAAATCATAAATCTGCTTAGTGCTTACCTTCTTTATTGGCACCCTCTGATCCACTAGTTTTGCTTAAAACATCTGTTGGCTTTGTCACTGATTCAGAAGAACCATTGATCTGCAAAAATTTTATAATATTAGCCAACCAAGCAAACAAATTCAAGATATATTAATAAAAAATATGTATAAACTATACATTTATGGCAAGACATAAAAGTGACCAGCACACTCTTGAAAACTGAAGTGCATAATATTTTCAAAGAAGAATGCTACACTGATAGGCTACTCCAAAACACCATTAGTTCACTTGTATGCCAATGGCAGTGATTTGCATAGTGGGCATTGCTCGACAACAAAACTTTACTCATATCACTGTATCTATCTTCAAAGGATCCTCCCCCTTTATAGCTCCAACAGTTTCCTTCACCTAAAGCAAACCAGATATTCTAGAAACCTTACACAGGACAATGTCTCAGTTTTTAAGCCAGTATTTCATGTCTCAGTTTTTAAGCCAGTATTTCACTTTTGCCTTTTCACTCCCATGCCTTTCTTGCTCGGGTGACCCTAAGTGGCGACAAGATGGAAATCTTTAACATGATAATCCGCTAGTACATTTCAAAAAATGTGAAAAACAGCAAGGGTAATACATCATTGATTATAACAGAATGTATATAGCCATAAAGTGAATAATAAAACGACACTTTTTTAGGTTAAAAGTATTAAGTATACATTAATGGTACATAATATAAATTTTCACGAAATGAAATTACTCTAATTGATAGGTCGAGATATAGAACCACAAAACAAAATAGCAATGAAAATAAAAAAAGGGGAAAAAGAATAAATACCTTTGTTATTATACTCGATTGACCTAGGACCAAATCTTCGTCATCGTCATCGTCATCGTCATCGTCATCATCTTCTATCCGCTTTACATAAAATCCAGAGTTCTACATTAAGCAATAGGATCACAAGTCAAAAAGCAATGTCATCATTGAAAACACTTAACAAAAAACTGTACTTTCAAAAGGTAACATCCTCCATGAACAAGTTATGGAGGATAGAGGATACATGAAGGCCTTAACGGGCAATGTGATATAGAGATAGAGGATTACTCGAAAAGTGATTGACTTGATAAGTTCTTCATCTTCTTCGTCAAGCTCTGCAATTGCTTTTTCCTCCTATCATTTCACAATGAATACCAATGTTAACTGAGAGAATTAAAAAGAAAAATGGTATTATGGCCATACCAAGTTATTCTAAATAACCAAAAGATGGAATGTTATATTTCAAACATTCATAAAACATGATAGAGCAAAAAAAATGTATCTAAGGTCTTACCTTCTCATGAGCTGAACGCTTCAAAATTTCAAGCATCTGGTCAACAGAGACGCCGGCATGTCTAGACTGTAGACAGCATAAGAAAACAATATCAGCACAATCAGCAAATCCTATGGAAAAAGCCCTCATAAACACCAGCTAGTGCCCTAGAACTAGATCCAACCTTCATGGAGCGCATCTCTTCTAAAGCAGCAAGTATGTCCATGTCCTGCTTTGAGTCCATCGCTCTATTCTCCAGAGCTTTCATTGCATCACCCATCTCTTCAGCATCTCGCTTCCTCTTTTCTTTGTCTGCTGCCTGAACAAAAGAATATGCATCATGGTGATCAAATTGAAGATTATAATGGTTGAAACACAGAAGTTGACCTTAAAATATGCCATGAAATCACTTACCTCATCCTGTTCCCGCCAAGGTTCAAAATTTCGACTAGCCCCTGATTCCACTGTGTAGTCGGAATTCTGAGGGTCTGTTTTGAAAGTGATCTCAGCAGAACACTTAGTACACTTGAAGTAAAACCTAAATATTTGTATTCCCAAGTATGTCTGCACCCAAAATAGAAGAATAGCATTAGCTTGAGACTTGAGTTAGCATACAACCAGTAACCCAAATACACACTAGTTGATACGAACATGAAATTCTGCAGTTCCAAGACAACAGACAGCCAAATAAAGATTATGCCGGGCCATATAATGATGACCATGAATTGGTCATCAATTCAAAAGCACAAATATACCGGCTATTATGCTTAGCTAAATGAAAAGAAGGATGCACTAAACACAAAGAAGAACTGCTGTCTATATGAAACAAGGCAGGTTTAATTCCAAAATAGTAGAATCACCCTCTCTATGGAGGCATATCATGTAAAACAGTAAACCTATCAACATAGCACAACCTAGAACAGCAGGCAGTGCACTGTTAATGATAAGGTCTGACATGAAAATTATGATATCTTTTGATATTTCAGATTTCATGTAAGCATGTACACTGGGTGTCTGTGAATAGTACAAGCAGATGATTTTTACTCTAGGACCAAAGAATATATGTTCTAACTTTTTTTGCGATTGCCTAGAGCACTTGTACAACTGGGATCACTCATTCTAGGATACATCTTCATAGTACTGCCCTACTGCTACCAATCCTACACCTTTTCTTTCTGCTGTACTTAGTTCAGAGATAGAACATATGGTGTTTCAATAGCTCGTAGCACTAAATTTTGTTAAGTCAGGAAGTGTATTACTGGCCCTCAGAATACCTCGTTTGCTCTGCTTGCTTGTACTGCTGAAGCAAGCAACGGCATCTAGGAGTAGAATTCATCAAATCATTTTAATAGTGCTAGTCCATAACCCATGTAATCAAATCATTGCAAGTGACAAGAGGGTGCCACAAAAGCTAAAAGGCAAATTCTATAGGACAGCAATTCGTCCGGCGATGTTATACGGTGCTGAATGTTGGCCTACAAAAAGGCGACATGTCCAGCAACTGAGTGTAGCAGAGATGCGGATGTTGCGGTGGTTTTGCGGGCACACAAGGAGGGATAGAGTCCGGAACGAAGTTATTCGGGATAGGGTCGGGGTGGCACCAATTGAGGAGAAACTTACCCAGCATCGGCTGAGATGGTTTGGACATGTCCAACGAAGGCCTCCTGAGGTGCCGGTGCGTAATGGGGTTCTTGAGCGGGTCGATAATGTAAAGAGGGGTAGAGGTAGACCTAAACTGACGTGGGATGAGTCGGTTAAGAGAGACCTTAAGGATTGGAATATCTCTAAAGAGATAGCTTTGGATAGGAGCGCTTGGAGACTAGCTATCAATGTGCCTGAACCTTGAACTTATTTCTTTCGGGTTTCATCTCTAGCCTACCCCAACTTGCTTGGGAAAAAAGGCTATGTTGTTGTTGTTGTTGTAGTCCATAACCCATGTATCTAGAGCACTCAATAGTCAACACCCTGTTGACACCATTGAATCATCCACAGTACCAAAACCGAATTTTTGTCATCAATTTCATAATTATGCCTAGTTTTTTGGCAGCCATTTCGTTTCACAACCAAATCATATATGTGGCAAGAAAATATTAACAAACATAAAGTGGATCAACAGCTACTACAATGGCTTCATTCAGGAAAAATTATGTGGGTGGGCGGAAAACATTTACTTAGTAGACAGCATGAAACTATGTGCAACAGAGACCTAACACCCAAACGTGACAAACATTAGCATTGCTGCCTGGACCTAAGTCGTGACAAATAGCAGGGATCCAATAATCAGCACCTAACGAGAGCACCAGCAAGATATCAGAGCGCTTCCAATTAGCGACTGTGCCTGAAACTAGGTAACAGGGGGGGAAAACAGCTAGGTCTGGGTGAGTCGCCTACCTCTCCGACGACATCCTCCTTTCTGGAGTTGAACTTGGTGCCTTTGTAGATGTATGTCCCGCAGGTGGCGCATTGGATGCTCATGGGGAGCATCATTCGCACCTTGATCTGCTGATTCTTGGGCTGCCGCCGCCGCGGGATCTTCGACGGGTCGAAGTCCGGCGGGTAGTACTTGTTCAGCACCTTACGCTCACCCATCTTGCCGGAACCCTGTCTACCCTAGGTCGGCCGCACCGGAGACGGGAGGGAAGGGGAGGGGTGAGGGCTGGCACCTAGGGTTAGGGTCGGCGGGCGGCGGCTGGCGGCTGATGCCTGCTGGTGTTGGTGGCGGCTGGGGCGCGGCCGGGCCGGAGATGGGACGGCGGGGGCTGGGGCGATGCGAGGCGCGCGGCGACTCCTTGGGGCTGTGGGGCCTGGGGCGCGCTGGCGGCTCGGGTGCGGGATGCAAAGGGAGACGGGTGTGCCGCCGCCCCGTACTTTTGCAATTTGGCTCTTTTTTTAAACAATTTTACGCTTGGATCCCTGGGCGACACAAACTCAGTTTCGGACTCTCCGTGACCAGTGGCGTACCTACAATTTAGAGAAGGATATGCCATATCAATTTTTTATATATAATTTGCTATAATCTTTATATTTTATTTTGGTAATAAGATCTTAATTGTATGGCTAGTGAGTTTAGATTAGAATTTTAGATAGGCCATGACATATGGCAACCCACTAGGTACGCCACTTTTCGTGACTCACTGCTAGAAAATCTCTCATTAGTACCGGTCGGGAACCTCTGGTTTGTACCGGTTTCCCGACCGGTACCGCTCCTCCGATACTAAGTGCACGCGCACTTAGTACCGGTCAGCTGGCCCTGTACTAAACGGCCCGTTTAGTACCGGTTGGTAACACCAACCGGTACTAAACTGCTGGCCACGCCAGCAGCTAGGCCGAGCAGTTTAGTACCGGTTGGTAATACCAACCGGTACTAAACGATTTTTCTTTTTTTTTTGATGTTTTATATTTGTTCTCTTTTCCTTTCAATTTCAATTAATTAGTATTAGTAGTCGTACTCGCAGCGGTTTGTGTATTCGTACTCGTACTCGTACTCGTATCTAGAATTCGTATTTGTATATGGAGCAAAGCAAATAAAAAATTATATACATATACATACATGGATAAAAGAAATGTTAGAAATTATATACATACATGGATAAAAGACAATAATATTTACAAGTATGAATTCTCATAAGTTTTTTCCGACAAATTCTTCAATAATTCTAATCATCTGCATCGTCATCGGCACTGGCATCCTTCTTGCGGCGTTTGTTGAGTTTATCAGCTCGAGCCACACTTATCATTGGATCGGAATAAAATTCACCTTTTGTATTTATCACATTATCCAACAGGAATCCACAGAGTGCTTCTTGAATTGCCTTGATTCTTTCCGGTTCGGTGAGGTTCTCTTTCAGTCTCCAAATCTATCAACAACAAATAAACACCAATAGTTTAATTTAGTACCTGCATGAAATTAGATACAAGAAATTGTTACTAATGTTATACGTACTTCGAAATTTTCTTGTGTCACCCTCTTGGTATCTCTAAAAAAAGGGCATGTGCTCACATACGTAGTATCCGCAGAGGTTGGTTCTTTGTTTCTGTTTCAAACACTATATACATATTTACATGTTATAAAATATTCATGTTGTTTGAATAAATGAAAGTAGATATGCGATATTCGTACCGGCTTGTTATAGTTGAATTCAAGCTCAGTCGTTGTTGACGCGACTCCTAATTGTGTTTTGAGGAACCGAGACCATGCCCTTTGCATGATGTTTATGTTTGTTTTGAAACCATCGAGAAGAAAAAATATTTTTTTCGAAATATGTCTATGTCATCAACCTTAGACCCTGTAGTGATAACACTGACATTCGGGGCTACTGTTGACATCCACGACACAGTGCGGTACAATAGGACCAGATGAAGGAGTACGGCCTTGGTCTGGATAATTTCATTCTTAACTGGCTCAAAAGGTGTGGATTTCGTAATTGAGACCAAGACCATACTCCTTCATCGCGTCCTCATATATACTGCACCGTCGTATCGTGGATATCGATGCTAGCCCCGAATAGCAGTGTTTTCACTGCAGGATCAAGGTTAACGACATATTCATGATCCGAAACATATATTTTTTAGACTTCTCGATGGTTTCCATATGTGCCCGAATAAATACATCATTAGAGTGCCAAAATAATGCAACTAAATACATAACAAATACCAAACTAATTAATCATACCACTTGAATAATGCAAAATCACATTAATTCTCAATAAAAAACCTGAATAAATTAATTGAGAGAAATCTCTAATTAATTGAAATAAATCTCTATAACTCCTAATTATTTTGACACCCTTCAGTTCCAGGAGAACATTCTTTTCAATATCCAGAAACTATATAGAAGAAAAAAAACTTTATTTCGGAAAATGTATATGTTGGTAACCTCGACCCTGCGGTGATGACAATGCCTTTCGGGGGGACACGGTGCGGTACAAGGATGAAACCAATCGGTCAGTCGCAACACCAACATTTCCGGTTAATAGAAACACAGCACTAGGCACAGGCAGTGCTGACTGCGGCAAATGCTGTCTTCGTATCAATCGGAAGTGCTGGTGATGCGACCAACCGATTCGTGACGTCCATATAACGCATAGTGTTTCCCCGAAAGGTAGTGTCATCACTATTGGATGGAGATTAACGACGTATACTTGTTTCGAAATAAAGATTTTTTTAGCTTATAGATAGCTTCAATGTGAGCCTGAATAAATACATCACTAGAGTGTCAAAATAATCAATTCATAATAAAAAAATCTATTATAATTCTTTCATTAGTTCATTATAAAAAAATTAACTATCCACATTATGGTTATATCTACTACAATCACATATTTTGTCTACACTCATTCTAAAAATTTCTACTATCCACATGCTCATCTGAATCTAAAAATAAAAAATGTGCTACGGTCATTTGTAATATATAGAAAATGATTGAAAAATATTTCTATAAATTTTTCATATTCAACCTAGCCAATAAACCTACTCCCACATTCAAGTCATCGGTTCTATATATCTCAAATCATTGCATAAATCAAAGAAATCATACTCATCCTCACTATTTCTAAAAGTTACAAATTTCTCTAACTATAAAGCATAAAACGAAGAATAAAGACTATCAATGAAGAGAGGATGAAGTTGCAAACCTTTGGCGCACTTGAATGAGTCCAAATCACACAAAAAATGGATCAAATAATGGCGGCGCAACTCTAATATGAGAGAAGAAACCGAGCTCGAGCTAGCTCTCTGGTGAAATCGGCGCTGGCTCGGCTCGGGGAGGAAGAAGCCCCAATTTATAGTGGGAGCATTAGTACCGGGTGGTGGCTACAGCCGGTACTAAAGCTCCCCATTTAGTACCGGCTGGAGCCACCAGCCGGTACTAAGTTTCCTGGCGCCAATTTAGTACCGGCTGGTGGCTCCAGCCGGTACTAAATTGTTACTAGCCGTTGCAGGCAGTTGTCGGGTGCTGTCGGTGGCGCACTTTAGTGCCGGCTGGAGCCACCAGCCGGCACTAATCGGCTCCCATGGGCACTATTTTTTTGACCCGGTATTAAATTTGCATGTTAGTACCGGCCGAAACCGTGACCGGTACTGACGGCCGTGGACGAATGTGTGTTTTTCCAGTAGTGACCGTGCCGAGCTAACACATCTTCAAGCCATGATTTATAGTGTCGAGTGCTGATGTGGTAGGTATCTTGGCGCTACAGCTCGTCCTGTACGTGGTCCAGTTACGACCCAACTAACCCATGTAACCAGCTCGGATGAAACCGTGTCAGCTGGGCATGCACGGGTCAGTTTGGCTCTGGTTCCTACCGGCTAACCCGTTCAGCATGCAAATAAATATTCAATCTGCCAGCTGATCCAATCAACAACGACGAGAGAGGAAGCAATAACCAATGATGAAAGCTATGCTAACAGACGGCGAATTGGCGATGGCACCCTGCGCACGGCCGCACGGCAAGCAAGCCTCAGTAGCCTTCCTCAATCATCCGCACCGCCGTCTGAATATTAGCTTACACTTACTGGTCGCGAGGCCGGGGAGAGCGCCGTTCAATTGCAATCCGTGAAACCCGCCCAAACCGCTGGTTTCTAAACCGTCTAGATGACTCCCTCATGGTTTGGGTTGGATTTTAACCAAAAACCAGTAAAACCGAACCATGAACAGAGCGAGCTACGGCTTACAATACCGAGCTTGGCGCTATATATCTTGGCGTTGACCTTGCTTGCAAAAACGCAGCTATCATCTCCTAGTCGAGTTTTCTTCCATTTGTTGTTGCCCAATCTTTGTTTTCCCTCTCCCCAACCAGCGTAATCTCATCGATCCAAATATTCGATCTTGAAAGGTTCCTTTTAATCCATAGATTTTTTTGAGACCAAGGTATCCTCTCTCCCTCAATTTTTACACATTGATTTGGTCTATCTTTTATATATTATTCAAGAGTAGTTACGTCACTACTTAGGGTTTAGAGTTTAGTTGTTAATATGTGCATTATGCAACCGTAGAATGTCTGTCTAACGGTGTTTGTGTGCCGATATGCTACTGTGGTGATCCTTGTATAAAGTAGCTAAATCTAATAAAGAAGAAACGTATAACCAGAGATATTAGATGTGTGCTAATTATGTGTTCGACACACCTCATCAGATCCGCATTGGATTGCTGCTTATTTTTTTGAATGGTCACGGGGGAGAGTATCCCAACCTGAATTGTATTCAAAAGGTGTGGCAGACCACAGATCAAATGCCTTATTTTTAGAGAAAATGAGACAAAACCCACATTGCTCGGTTAATTTGGGGAAACCAGGCTAAAACCTCAACAGCCACCTAGCTAAACTAGATCTAAACCAACTCCAAAGGCCATGCACATGGGCAAATTTGTGGCATAACCACGAATAGAAATAACACACACACCCTAGCATAAGGGTGGAAATGTGGCACAACCACAGATAGCAACAAAGTCTTTGCCGGCCTTAGAAAGCTAGGGTAGTCGCTTATACCATCTTTCGACGATGTACCGCACCACAGGTCCGCTGCAAGCCAAGTCATCCCACGAAGTCGTAGCTACAAGCGCCGTTCATTGACGCTGCCCCACGCCGCACTTTCAGTTGCCGTCGTGGTTCGCTGCAAGCTGCTAGCCGACAACGACGAGACAACCCCTGGCCGCCAACGACGAGACAACCCCTGGCCGCCAACCAGTCGTCAATGTCATATGCTGAGTTGGGTCTCAAGCAACGACGCCTCCAAGGAGGGGGACGACGCCGGTGGCACCGCCGTCGTGCGTCCAAAGCAAGGAAAGGGTTTTCACCCCGAGAACCTAGTGCAGTAGGGACTGGGCTCCAAGATGACGCCCCCAAGGGGGGGGGGGGGACGACGCCCTAGGGCGCCGCCGCCATCAGTACCAGTAAGGTCGCCGGGATTTCACCCTGAGCATCCAACTCCCAAGCATGCACGTGCTCGGACCAGCAAGTTGGTGGAGATGACGAGCAGTCCTTGACTCCGGTCGCCACGAGCCACGGCCGCTGCAGAGGTGAACGTCCCCGCATGGGGGGAGCCACCGCCGCTGCACCGCGAAGACCGGCCCTGGGGACGCCGGATCCGGCCTCCGGGACACCTGAAGCGTAGCTCAAGCCGCATCCGCCGGATTCGGACTCCAGGGAGGAGGGCCTGCAGCCCCGGCCGCCGCCACACGCAGCACGGCCACGAACGCCTGCAGCTGCGTCGAACCGCGCCACGCCAGTAGCCACGGACGCATCCGTTGCCAGGCGACGCCGAGCACCGAACGCCAGCGGTGACACGGCAAGGCCGAGCAGCAGCCCAGCGCACGCGTCACCCGCTACCGACGGCTCCAGCGCCGCCGATGCGCGCCGCAGCTGGGACGCGCAGTAGCCCGCTGCCGCCGCAGCAACAGGGCAGGCCCACTGCCGCCGCGACCCCGGCACGCCGAGAGCCCACAGATGCAGATCCGGTGGCGGGGGGGGGGGGGGGGGGGCGGATCCGGCCAGCCCTAGTCCGGATCTCGCCACGGACGACCGGAGCAAGCTGCTGCCGCCATGGTCGAAGGTCATCTCCAAGAGAGCGCGTGGGGGGGGGAGCAAAGGGGAGGAGGAGGGCAGTGGAGCCCCGCCGCCACCTTCCTTGCGGCCGCACGGGCTTCCGACGACCGCTCAGGCAACGGCGAGGTGAGGGAGCTGCGCTGGACGGACGGCGGCGCCGGGGAACTGGGGTTCCGCCCGAGCCGCCCCGACGCGGAGCGACCGGGCGTCTTTTCTTTTTTGGCAAGAGATATTGCTTCGGATTGCTGCTTTGATTGCATGATACAGTGCAGTGCAGGTAACTTCTCGTACATCTACTCTCAGTACCCATATATCATCTACCATACTTATTGCTTTGCCCGCCATTTTGGTTTTTGCAAGCGATGTTAGGATTACTGTGGTTTGGAGGTTTAGTACCTAAACTAGCGGTGCGGTTTGAATTTTACTGGTACGAGGAATTGGAAAGGTTTGGGTTGCTTCAGCCTGGTTCCTAACTCATTAGCAGTTTTGTTAGGAGGGCGCTTGGAGAGGAGTGAGTTCGCAACAGTGATTCGGTCCATTTGCTGTGCTGACAAGTGGATGGTTGGGCTAGACTTTTGGTTTATACGGATTTTAGCTTAAGAAACTTTAGTCTACATACCTCTTACTAACGGTTTTACCTTCCTCATTCTTTATTCAAACATTGCGCACGGGTTGACACACCCATCTTTTCCTTCTCTTCTCTTCTCTTTTCTTTTCTCCTCTATTTTCTTTTCTTTTCGTTAATAACTTTTCCTTTTCCTTTCTTTTTTATTTTTTATTTTTTCTTTTCCTTTTCCTTATTTTGTTCTTTACTTTTTTGCCTCTTCTTTTCTCCGTAACTAACTTGCTTGCCATGTATATATTTTGCTCTCTTGTATAACTTTTTGCGATATGGACATGCCTGCGTAGAATTATTTATTTTTTTCTATAAACTACCATGTAGAATTCTATATTTATTTTGTAAACTAAATTGTTGGAATAATATATTCATGATGTCACATGTTTGTTCTTCATGTAAAATGATTAAGTTCCGTTGTGGACAAATTTATGTTTATTTTTTCACTTTTGGACTAAATTATCCACTTGTATAAATAATTTGTTCATGATGTGGATATGTTTCCTCTCCATATAGATATAGAACAATTTGTTCGCCTGTGGATACACGTTTAGACTATTTGTTTGAAATGTTAAATACTCATTCACTTTTATAACTAAATTATTCAACATCTTGGACTTATTTGTTTCTGAGTATGGACTCATATATATTGTGGTGCATTACTTTGTAGTATAGAACTCCGTAAAAGAACAAAAAACTCCTCAAATTTCTGCTGATCATCATCAGCCTAGAGGTGGAGAAAAATTAACATATGAAAAAAAATTGACATTATCATATTTTAGACATGCACATACTATATAGGTTAATAATGTTGATCCAAGTACGATGATACACTACACATGTATGGTCCCTATTTTTTCTACTCCATGTATTTTCAATTATAGTTGACATTATGCTTTAGCTTTGTCCTACATTAAGTTTACACAATTCAAACTTCTTAAAATTGGAGCAATTTTAACTTTCAAAAATAGGGAGCAATTTGACTTGCGACCAAACTGAACACAAAAAAGGAGTACATAGAATGAGCTAATTTACTTTTCCCGATGCTTTATTTGCCACTATAAGTGACGCATTAGAGATGCTACGAGGAATTAACTCAAATACGGCCGGTGCGCACGATCAGTATCCCACGTAGTTCAAGAAATTGAGCTTGCCAATTGCTAGATTCGTTGCCGAAACGGCATGGTTGGAATTTCATGGATGCATGATGTACCAACCAAAGAGACAAGACATACGGTGCAATTGTGCAAATGCAACACGGCCATTGAGCGCTGAGCGGTTTCGGTTGGGAACGATAGCTCGATTGGAGGTAACCAGCAAGCACCATCTGTCATCAGCCCTCCTCATCGTCGCTGAGGTCGTCGTAGCTGCAGCACAGCGCCTGAAGAGCGCCGCCAGCAGATGCTTTGCCCTCCGACGTCTCCGCGAGATCATCGTCGTGTGCCTCGCCCTCTGCTGGGGCCGCCGCCGTCGTGCATCTCCGCTTGGAAGCGATAACCACGGGCTGGTCGGCACCTTGCCGCCGCTTCTTGTTCTGCACTTTGGCGTCCACGGTCCTGACCAAAGACGCCGCCAAGAAGTCCTCGTCGTCCTCGCGGTCATCTTCCTCATCGATCCGCTTGAGGTAGCCGGCGGCGTTGCGGAAACGGATGGATTTGACCAGCGCCTCGTCAGCTACCTGCTCCAACTCTCGCAGCGCCTCGCGGCGATCGGCTGCCCGGCAGCGGTTGTGCAGGGACTCGAGGGCCTGCGCCGGCGCGACCCGGGCGCGCCGGGCGCTGAGCGAGCGCGCCTCCTCCAGCGCCGCGTCCGCGTCCATCTCGCGCCTGCCGGCGCGCGCCCGGCCCTCCAGCGCCGCCATGGCGTCTCCGCCGCCCTCCCGCGCAGCGGCCCCGCCGTCGTCCGCGGCGCCGCGCCAGGGCTCCGTGCTCCGCGTGGCGCCGGACTCGACCGCGTAGTCCGAGTTCCCTGGGTCCGTCTTGAAGGCGATCTCGGCGGAGCAGCGTGGGCACCTGATGTAGAACCGGAAGACCTGGATGGCGCCCAGGTAGCGCTCCCCGGCGGCGTCCTCCTTGCGGGCGTTGAACTTGGTGCCCCGGCCGAGGTACTCGCCGCAGGCGGCGCAGCGGAGGGTCATCGGTAGCATCATGCGCACCTTGATCTGCCCGTTCTTGGGCCGCCGCCGCCGCGGGATCTTGGACGGGTCGAAGTCGTGAGGGTAGTACTTGTTTATTACCTTGCGCTCGCCCATCTCGCCGCGCCGGCGACGGAGCGCGGTCAGTCGGAGGACAAGCTGGATCACGCAAAGGTGGCAGCGCGGCGCGACGTAGTGCGCGATTGGTCGGTAGGGTTGATCGGGAGCCTTACCTTCTAATCGATGGATGCGGGACATCGGGTGGTGCAGCGCGTACATAGAGGTGGTTGTGACTTGTGACGGTCCCTTCATAATCTAACTTAATTCTTATCCCCTCCATATTGTAAAGAAAATTATTTTAAATTTATATTAAATCAAATATTTTAAATTTGACTATAAATAAATTTTTTAGATTGAGTTTCAAATATAAAAATAATGTAAATAGATTAGTCTTGAAATGTAGTTTCATCAAAGTATATATTGACTATATTTCATAAATTTTTTTATAGCAAAAGATAGTGGTCAAAGTTGTCTTTGGATACCATGTCGATATCTGAAATGGCTTTCTTTACAATATGGAGGGAGTATATATTTTTATTTTAGTTTAAAATTGTAGAAGACTAAAGTCTAGTTCTTTTAGACTCCCGTCCTTAAATTATCTAGATCAGATTTTAAGGCTTTTTACCACTCTAAGCATACCCACGCGGTGACCGGATAGTTTGTATAGCATTTAATATGCTGTCATGTAAAATATTTTTGCTGATTTAGCAAAATTAAAGAGGAGGAGAGGGAAAAAGCTAAGAAACTGGATTTCATGTTAGAAATGGTTTCTCGCACAAAAATTAAAACATAAGAAACTACATAATTCATTGGGATGGATATCACAAATACCAAGACCTTGTTTAGTTGCCTCGTGAAAATTTTTGAAAGGGCATATTTCTATATTTGAAACACTAAATATAGACTAATCACAAAATAAATTACAGAACTCGTTTGTAAATCGCGAGACGAATCTAATGAGCCTAACTAATCCGTTATTAGAGATTGTTTACTGTAGTATTACTGTAGCAATTTAGCATCTAATTACAGCCTAATTAGATTCATTAGATTCGTCTCGCGATTTACAGGCAAACTGTGCAATGCGTTTTTTATTTCGTCTAGATTTAAGTCTCCATGCAGGCGCCGGAAAAAAATTTGGAATTTTTAACTTTGCAACTAAACAAGGGGCAAGATAGAATTAAAGAGTGGGGAGAAAAGAGATCAGTAAGGAGAGGAGAAAGACCATTGGAGAAATTTATTTTGTAACCACAATTCAATTATGCATTATGAACTATAGTTTGCTGTTGAGGGACCGAAGCCGGCGACCAGAGGGGGGTGAATGGGAGCCGATCAAAATTTCTTCGAAATTCGAACCATCGGTCTATATCCCAAAAATCTCCCAAGCCCTCAAACGTTCTGACCAGAGTTTGGAGTAGCTATGGAAAAGCTAAGCCAACACAAAAGGCCTCGAACAAGCGAGCGAAACCACGAAACAGATCGGAAGCAAATCGGGAAAACTGCAGAAATGATCTGCCTGGACCGGTCTGACCGGTCGAGTCTGTTCAATAACTAGCAGACCGGTCTGACCGGTCTTGCCTACCGGTCTGACCGGTGGCACCCAGAAAACCCCCGAAAACTTGGATTCAAACGATGAATCTCGACCAAATGACCACGAAAATCGATGAAACTCGGAGGAAGGCTTCGTTTCTACCCCAAGAACGTATCTCCAAGAGATCTCACCCTAAAGATATCCATAGCACGAGAATTTCAGGATGAGATCAAAAGGAGTGGGGTTTTCTCTAGAACTCAAGAAATCGAATTCGAACGAGCTACTGATTCCAGAGAGATTAGAACAGAACTAGAAGCACGGGAATCACAGCAAAGAACTCATGGAACCATCGCAATCGTGTGCACCAAAAACAAAACCAAAATCCATCACAAACAGGCACAAAAACGAGGGGATTGAATTGATTCAAAAGCCCAGAGGGCACGAGGAGGATATGGCCTCCTTTCTCAAACAAATCCCACTCAAAGTCTCAACAATCCATGGACAAAATCTACTCTAAAGAGAGGAATAGAGGGAGGGGAACACAGGGGCGGCGACCTGAAGAACAACACAATTCACGGACGAAATACACAAGCCGCAATTAACCTAACACAAGTGAAGGGGTATTTATACCCGCGGGACCGGTCAGACCGGTACGCTGGACCGGTCAGACCGGTTGGTTAGACCGGTCAGACCTGGTGCCAGGGACCGGTCAGACCGGTTGGCCTGCAGCACCCCCTGTACACGATCTCATCCGACGGCCGAGGTTCTTTCTTCGGAACGAAGTCTTCTCCACGATGCCGCCATCTTAATGAAGATCCAGTCCGCGGTTTTGGGGGGTCCGCAAAACCCGGGTAGGTGGCCGGTTTTGAGAAAACCGCCAAAACCTCACGCGCGGGAAGATTCCCGCCTCCACGTTGTGGCCCTAGACGTCGTTCCCGCCTCGGCCTTCTGACGGCCCTAGACGCCTCTCGACGCCCGTCACCTCCTCGCCCGCAGCGAGGCTCTAGACGCCGTCGACGCCCGTCACCTCCGTCAGTCCCGAGACCGACGCCCGTGCCTCCACGACTTGGCGTCTTCAACCGCCGTCCGCCTCCTTGGTTTTGTGGCGCAAACCAAGAAACCCGCCTTCCGTCGCCGCTTGCGCCCTCGATCTAGAAGTGGACGCCATAGCTGCCACCCGGTCCGAGCTCCGGTCCCGGCTGCCCTTCACCGCCGTCCACCGCACGGTCCATCGGCCACAGCACCTCCACGGCAGCTCCCCGTCGACACTCGACGCCCGTGTACCTGCAATCCAAAGACCAAGCGCACGATCACACCGCACGGTTGACAATTCACTCATCACAAGCAGAATAGAGTACTCAACATTCCTCAGCTGTGTATATAACATGGCATATTTAGACATCACAATATAGTTTTTTGGTTGGGATTGCCCTTGCGTGCTTGCAGTCAGTTTGATTTACATATATGAAGACAAAGGTTTAAAGGATTCACTCGTCCAACCATCTTAACCCGGGTTGGAATATTATGGAAGCAGTAGTGATATTATACAAAATTATCCATAAATTAGACAGTAAAAAGCTTAATAAGTAATCTAAAAAATGACTATGGTATGTGGTTTTTTTCTACAACATAATGAATGAAGGGGTTCTGCCCGCAACGACGCACAGGTTGAAATTTTTTGTTACAGCAGGTAGTGCGGGCATCAAAATTGATGACGACATTGGCGCTGCTTCGAATAAGAAAAGACTAAGACAAGGGGATCCCATATCATCCATATTATTTAACATTGTCTCATCAGATGGCGGGCGGAGCAGGTTCTTCTACGAGCCTGTAAATCTGCCGCGCAAAATTCTCATATATGGCTGATGCGGTCCAGCGGCAAACCTCTAGTGCCCCAATATTGGCCAGCCTGCCAAAGCCCACGGAGGAGAACAAAACCGGCAATACCCGCAAGAACACGCAACTCCGTTTCGCATCCGCTTGCCTTGCGAAAGCTGGCGCCGGCCACCGCCACCGTCGACATCCCCGCCCCGCTGCAATCAACGTTTCCATCCAGTCACCCATCATCTGCTCCTCATGCCCGCCCATACGAAGTCACTCGAGCCGAGGGCCTGACCCCAACCCCTACAGCCATGCCGCCACCGCTGCAGCACCACCGTGGAGATGCCAGGGAGCACAACATGTCAACGCTTAGGCCTGCCATCATCTCCGCTCGACTCCACCAACTAGCATCACTGCCTCTCTGCGGGCTACGCCAGCGCACCCTGCCCTGTCATGAAGTAGCAACCAACCCTGCGCCCTGTTCTTTAAGTCAGATCTCAGGTGAGTGTAGTTCGTAGATTTTCTTAATATTGCTTAGCTTCACAAAAAATTGACATGTGTTCACCGTATTTCAATGGTTAAGGATTTGCTTAGCTATTCGTGTCAGGACCAATTTAGAGGGTGAAACAGTGGTAAAGAGTATTCTAAATCTCCGATTGATGAATTATGATCCCATCTGGGAGAAAACAAATGCCATGGAATGCTACTGCTGCAGACATGGCACTGGTTTTCTATTCAGAGTATTTGCTAAAGAGCATTAGTATGGAGAGATGCAGGCATGGTATTGGCT
The DNA here is from genome assembly GCF_016808335.1 of Panicum virgatum. Classification (NCBI taxonomy): domain Eukaryota; kingdom Viridiplantae; phylum Streptophyta; class Magnoliopsida; order Poales; family Poaceae; genus Panicum; species Panicum virgatum. The sequence goes on along the minus strand of NC_053149.1, from coordinate 42,391,429 downwards.
TGTTCGCATGTCACTGATATATTTTATAAATGAATATACACTGATATAGTTGTTGTTACATGTGTCGACCTTGACTAAAATGATGCATGAGGTAGGGACTGGTTGTATGTTCAGAGTAATGTTTGGTATATCTTTCACGTTGTGCAATCAGAGTTGCATATTGGAAAATATCACTTTAGATTGAGCCAATCTTATGATATGTGTCAACTGAACATCGCATTACAGTTCTAATAAAACATTAGCATTTTTTGAATGTTTATACTTTATAATTGGGTCGATTGGTAGTTGTAAACCTTAGCCAATTAATTAATAGTTGTATCATGAGCATATTGCATTCAGTTAGAGGATTTACTACCGGCTAATACAATGTCTGGTAATATATTTCTGCTAGTATCTAGTAGTTGCTAAAATTTTTGATTGTTCATGTTTTTCCACATGAAGCAGCAATCAGAGGTGATTGTTGTCTTTATTCATGGCAGCTGCACCATCATCTGAGGCTGCCCAAGGAGAGCTGGTTTCTCACAAAGTAGGACTGTATTGTTCCTAAAAATTGATGAAATGGCTTGAAAGCTACAGAATTCCTTCACACTGCATAAATGCAATTCTAATGAAAACTTTTGTTTTTGAACTTTTCCAGATTTGAAGAAACAAGATGCTTGGATGGCTAAAATATTTGGAGTTTTTTTCTTAGGAGCTTACCACGATCAGTTAATCTATCCTTATTTGATTATCCTTGATGTAATCTATCCTAATTTGGTTATCCATAGTGCCTTCTTGCTTACTGGTGTAGGATCAAGAACACCGATTAGAGGGGGGTGAATAGGTGGTTTAAAACTAAAAACACCAACATTAGAAAAATTCAATTAGTCACAAAAGAAAGCCCTATGTCATGCTACAACTATCTCTAATTTGGATTTGCAACCTAGGGTGACAAGATACAAAACAAGCTCTAGTAATGTAAATAGCTCAAAGTAAATGCAATAGTCAAAGTAAGCAAGAGAAGTAACCGAGCTTGACACAAGAACTTTTTCCCGTGGTGTCGATGACTTGTTGGTCACCTCTAATTCACGTTGAGGTGGATTCCAAGAATCAACCACTCCTCTATCAAGAACTCTCTTGATTTTGAGCCGGCTTGAATCAAAGAACCGCTCCACACCTCGATTCCACTAGAGTTGCTCTTCACCACTCTGGTGAGGTGAGCACAAGACCTCTCACAACCGAAATCGGGGCTCCTCAACAATCTCCTTGGAGGTGCTCCACGAAATCCACATCTCCAAGCCGTCTAGGGAGCGGCAACTCCCAAGAGTAACAAGTCGATGACGCTTGCTTGAAGTTTCTTTAGTGCCACAAAGCTCAAACACTTGATGCACTGCACTAGGATGCTCTCACACTCACAAGAATGCAATCTCTAAGTAAGAATGTGTGAGAAGGTTGGCTCAGCTCTAAAGAGTCAAGTATGCAGTCCAAATGGCCAAGAGAGCCTCCCAAGGGCCGTGCATTGAGTATATATAGAGATCCCCTCAAAAACTAGCTGTTACACTCTTTTATACGTAATTGCGGACCGTCCACGGTTCAAAAACCGAACTATCCGCCCTTATAAACCAATGAGTCAGAGTGCAATGATTGTGTGTCAGAACTAGCCGTTAGAGCCCTAACGGACTGTCCGTGCCCTAGGGGCGGACCGTCCGCAGTTAAAAGTTCTAAACCAGCAGAGACGAAAAATGTCTCTGGTCACTTTTCAAAATGACTAGTGGACCGTCCGCGCCCCAAGGGCGGACCGTTCGCCGTTCAACCCCAAATCCCACCAGGGTCTCTGGTTATTTTGTTAAGTGACCGACGGACCGTCCGCGCCCCAGGGGCGGACCGTCCGCCGTTCTCTGGACAAAACTGAGTTAGAGGGGCGGACCGTCCGCCCGTCATTTATCAAGCCCACCAGAGACAAAACATGTCTCTGTTCATTTTTCAAATTATATGGCGGACCGTCCGCGCCCTAGGGGCGGACTGTCCGCACTTAGGCAGTCAGTACTCAAACTTTTGATCCTTTTTTCAAACTTTTCAAAACGACATTAGCCCTTATGTATGCATCTAGACATTTTGAGAAAAATGGCACTGAAGACCCGTCAAGCATGAGTACACGACCTCTCTTCTCTTGATAGTACGGCTATCTATCCAACAAACCCGGTCATTATTCATCCACTAAATGCCTTATGACCGGCAAAATGCAAAAGCCCTATGTAATACCTTTGCCTTGAGCCCGAGCTTTGCACATCATCTCCAAAACGCCGTATGATCATAGTCAAATCCCTTTCATCCGTGGATCAACCTATGCTCATTATCTCAAATGAAATTATTAATCCACAAACCGTTGTCATTAATTATCAAAACCTGAATTAGGGGCCTAGATGCTTTCAATCCCCCCTTTTTGGTAATTGATGACAATACTAATTTTAGAGTGATAAAAAGAGTTCAAGTCAATTTATACACAAGGCATAAGGTAGACTTGAAATTGAACTTTGGAAGAACTTACTCATTTTTCTTGAAAATTTCAGAATAGATATGAATAAATTCACCTAAGTTCGATGAGTAGAGAGAACTCCCTCTTGATATGTGCTTGTAAATTTGAATGAATACCAAGAGCACATATTTATGAAATTTAAAATTTTTGACAGAGTTTCCCCTACAAGTGGAAATCGAGGCATACAACATACAAGATATATATGTCAGACCCGAAGTAGTGGGACTGCTTATAGGCGTAGAACTAGGTGCAGTACAAAAGAAACTACCCGATCGTGTTATAGTAGGACTCCAACTGTACTCGGCTAGGACTTTCCTTGTAACTCTGTCCCCCCGGATATATAAGGGCGGGCAGGGACCCCCTCAAAAGAGAATCAACACATAAGGCAATACAAACAACCACACAGGACGTAGGGTATTACGCAACTCGTGGCCCGAATCTGTCTAAATCTTTGTGTTCCTTGCACCATCGAGTTCCAGAGCAGTCGATCCCTACCTACAAACCTTACTGCTAAGGGTATCCCTGAGTAGGCTTGGCAGTAAACACCGACAGCTGGCACGCCAGGTAGGGGACTCGGCGAGTTCATTGGCGAGTTCGATGGCCATCTTCGCTTTCAGCACCATGGCGCCTCCTCAAGGCGCCACCTTCGTATTCGGCTCGTGGGTTTGCGTCACCAACGGTTAGGGCGGCTTTGACAGCCACCTAACTAATCCACGCACGATGAAGGCCATCGCGTCGGAAAGCTCCAACAAGATCGCCGGATCAGACGATCATGGCGTCATGCTGCTTCCCGACCTCGTTAAGGAGATCGAGATGAAACTCGAAGACAACTCGAGTTCCACTCGGACTCAGATCAATCTCGAACCGAATTCTACTCGTATTGAGATTCCTCTTGTTCAACCCATCTTTGGGTTGCGCAACGCATCATCTACTTATAAATAGATGATCGGGTCCATCTATGAGAATAGCTCGGATCATCTTCTCTACGTCGAAAACCACTCAGTCACCGCTGGCCGGGGGCACCCGTTTTCGACGTATACCCGGATCCAGTCGAGTCATCTTACGACAGCCTAGACTTCATCACCAATGCGCTGGCAAAAATCCAACTCAAGTCTTGCCAGGATCATACACTCGCAGAACTACTCAACAACCTTCGAGAGGTTACCAGCATTGATGATCTCCCGTTTCAACACGATATTCCCCTCACAATTGAGAGGGAAACTGGGTCTGGAAAAACTGTGCTAGCTAATTATGAATCAGATCTAGAAAGCTTCTCCCCCGAACGTCTGGTTTCGGTGATCAACCAACAAGGTGGAGGCGCTCCTAGTCACCATGACCCTAACGAGGCCTTGGATCAGATTTCAGAAGACAATTTGACCCAAGATGCTCCACAAGATGAGGATGAAGCTGCTCGAACGGCTCGCAGGGCAAAAAATCAGCGTAAAGGAGAATGCAGGGCTCTAGATGCTGAGCGTCCTCGTCTTCCCCCGCGCAACCTCGACAATGAATTCAACAACATCGCGGATCCAGTCTTCACTACTCCAATCGCCGCGATGACAAAAGCAACCCTGCGACTCATGCAGATGCCTAAAAACCCGGAGATGGAACGTGTCATACACCTCGCCAAAAATGTTGTTGAACAACTCGAGAGACAAAACCCATTGCCTTCGCTTCATGGTACCCGGTCGAGGGCCACCGCAACAGTCATACCTCAAGCAAGACATACCCCCGGAGGCCATCATCGTCAACAACAGCTGGACCACCAAAACCAAAGAAATCAAGAGGATCAAGAAGTTGCAAGCATCCATCGCCCCAGGGGTGGCCAACCTCCAGCAAACCAAGCTCCTGGGCCTCAACCAAGTCACAACAACAACCGCGGCCACAACAGGGAAGAAGTAGCCGATTCCATAGTGGACGCATGGGACATCATCAATGCAAGACGTAGATCGCAGCTTGCAGACAACTCCGATTGCTTCTAAGCCCTCAGCAGAGTCTTCGACAACGTCGAGTACCCGAAGGACTTCAAGCCCACGTACATCCAAAAGTACGATGGTAAGCAAGACCCTGCTCAATGGTTACGTTTATACTCGTCCGATGTTGGTGTTGTAGGAGGAGGCACCAACACCAAGGTCCTCTACTTCCCGATGGCCCTGGAGCCCGCACCCCTCACGAGGCTCGAGAGCTTGGCACGCGAGTCCATACACTCATGGGATGATCTCAAGAAGGCCTTCATTGACAACTTCCAAGGGTCGCTACATCGAGTAGCTACTTGACACTCCTTGTCTATGTGCAAGCAGGAGCAAGGCGAATGGATCAGATCCTACGTCAAGCTCTTTTTCGACACAAGAGCCACCATACCCAACGTCGCCGCCGCCGCCGTCATCAACTACTTCCAGAGCGGCATTACTATCCAGTCTCTATACCATGATTTCGGGCGCAATCACCCCAAAATGGTAGTAGAGCTACGCGACATGATGCAGTGCTGGGCGGATGAAGAGGAGCAAGAGCGCAGCCGCTTCCCACGTCCTAACAACGATAACAATAGGAAGCGTCACAACGACCGTGGAGGGCCCAACAACCAGCGGGATCCTGCGCGTAAGCGCAAGCCAGACGATACTGTCGGTACCATGGATCGCACTCCGCGTGGTAAGAAGAATGAAAAGCCGCAGGATCAGTTCGACAAGATCCTTCACAACAAGAGGTGCCCAATACATCCCAAGAGCAACCACTCGATGTGGGAGTGCACGATCCTACACAAATCTTTTCAGTCAACACCGCTGTATGCTCCTAAGATAAAGTAGAACAAGGACGACGAAGACGACAAGAAAGACCCCAATGGGTTCCAACAGCCGCAAAACGTCGTCAACGTCATATTTGGAGGAGATCCCAGCTTCTCCAAGCGAGCCCAGAAGCTTCTACTAAGAGAAATTCTCTCAGTTGAGCCAGCAATTCAGAGGCCACTAAAATACAGCGAGGTCCCCATCACCTTCTCCAGGGATGATCAATGGACCAGCTTCTCTGAACCTGGAAAGTTCCCACTGGTACTCGATCCAGTTGTCCAAGGGTCCAAGCTCACGCGAGTACTCATTGATGGTGGAAGCGGGCTCAATTTGATCTTCGCTGGTACATTGGCCAAGATGGATCTCAACTACATGAGCCTACTCACCCCAAGCAAGGCCCCGTTTTACGGCATTGTTCCCGGAAATTCTTCTACACCACTCGGCTCGGTTACTCTTCCGGTCACATTTGGTACAGTGCAAAATTTTCGGACAGAGTACATCAAGTTCGAAGTAGCTGACTTTGAATCTTCCTACCTTGCCATCCTAGGAAGACCTGCGCTGGCCAAATTCATGGCAGTACCACATTATGTGTACCTCCTCCTCAAGATGTCGGGCAATACAGGAGTACTTTCCCTGCGTGGAGACCTCCTCAAGTCCTTCGAGTGCGACAAGGAAGCAATAGATCATGCCACCACAATTCGAGTTCCTAGCTATGTCAGCGAAATACTCGCTGCCGCCAAGGAACTCTCTCTCAACAAGGGCGCGATGCCCTCCAAGAAGCCAAGCCAGTAGTCGGTTACGCCAGGTGGTGACGTGGGCACCAAAACTATTCAGCTACAAGAGGGAGATGACTCCAAAACTACCATCATCAGAGCTGGCTTGGGCGACAAATAGGAACTCGAGCTCATAAACTTCCTTAGGGTCAACCGAGACGTATTCGCGTGGAAGCCAGTGGATATGCCAGGGGTGCCCAAGGAGTTGATCGAGCATGCCTTGAAAGTTGACCCCAAAGCCACTCCAAAGAAGCAATGACTACGACGTTTCTCCCCAGACAAGCGAGAAGCCATCAAGAAAGAGCTCGCGAAACTACTCGCATCAGGGTTCATCAAAGAAGTCTACCATCCAGAATGGTTGGCCAACCCTGTACTCGTCCAGAAGAAGAACAACAATGAGTGGAGGATGTGCGTCGACTATACCGATCTAAACAATCATTGCCCAAAGGATCCTTTCAGGCTACCCCGCATTGATCAAGTAATAGATTCCATAGCAGGGTGCGTCCTGTTATCCTTCCTCGACTGCTATTCAGGCTATCACTAGATCGCCTTGAAAGAAGAAGACCAAATCAAAATAGCATTCATTACCCCTTACGGGGCATACGCCTACAAGACCATGTCCTTCGGGTTGAAGAACGTTGGTGCTACCTACCAGCGTGCGATTCAGCTGTGCTTTGTTGATCAGCTACATCGCAATGTTGACGCCTAAGTCGATGATGTTGTCGTCAAAACCAAGACCCAAGATCAATTCATTACTGATTTGGAAGAAACCTTCAATAGCCTCCAAAAATTTCGTTGGAAACTCAACCCAACCAACTGTGTCTTCGGCGTACCCTATGGAAAACTACTCGGATTCATCGTCAGCAATCGAGGAATCGAGGCTAATCCAGAGAAAATCAATGCTATCATGGCTATGGATGCTCCAGCTACCATCAAGGACGTCCAGAAGCTTACTGGCTGCATGGCAGCCTTGAATCGGTTCTTGTCTAGGCTTGGTGAACGGGGCTTACCCTTCTTCAAGCTCCTCAAGCGACAAGACAAATTCGAGTGGACTACAGAAGCCGCGGAAGCACTCCAGAACCTTAAGCATCATCTCCAGTCACCGCCAATTCTTACAGCTCCACTACCAGGCGAGGAACTACTCCTCTACATCGCTGCGACTACTCATGTGGTTAGCACCGCGATAGTAGTCGAACGTTCGGAGGAAGGCCATGCTTACGGCGTGCAGAGACCAGTCTACTTCATCAGCGAAGTACTCTCTGAATCAAAGGTTAGATATCCATCAATTCAGAAAGTTCTATATGGAATTCTAATTACCTCCAGGAAGTTTCGACACTATTTCGATGAGTACAAGATCTCAGTAATAACTGACTTCCCATTGGCGGATTGTTGGGTATTTTAACGATGCGAATTAGATCCGCAAGCGCACAGATACCGTCGTAGCTTTCACCCATGAGTATTCAAGGGTATCGTATCCACAGGGAACGTCTGTGCGCTAACTCCTAACTCAGTCGGTCCAAGGACACACCAAGATTAAGTGGCAAGGCTGGAGAGGATTCCTGCGGTAGCACTAAAGATGAGTTAAAGCTGATTTTAGGACTTAATAGCCGTCAACAACACCCCCACACTTAGCCTTTGCTCGTCCTCGAGTGAGGGAGAAAGGACTATGTTGGATGCCACTCCGTGGATGTAACCTGCATACAAGTTATTCTAAGCTTCCTCCAGTCTTGTGAACTTTCAAGTGGCTACCATGCTTTCTTAGGTAATTGAAAAATGGAACGATGCAGACTTCAGGTTCCTAGCTCTTCCTGCTTAGAAACTTGGGTTTTATATTTTGAAACAAAAGAATAGCCTTGCTCCTCAAATTGTTCTCTTGAATCACTCGTTTTATTTCAGATCCTCACCAAGGCAAAGTTGTTGCCTTCTTTTCTCCTATCTTCTAATTAGACTTATGTGGAGCTCAGGGTAGGAGTAGAGAGGCATGCTTGCTTTGCTTCTGTTACTAAGTCAAAAACAAGATCCAAGCAGAAACGAGTCATACAATCTGATCAAGATGTGCAACTGTGTGGGAATTTTTTTTGTGGTGGATGAACTCCTTTGCATGATCCCTCTCTCTTCTTTATTTTCCTTGGATGTGGACTATCTTTCTCTTCTCTTTTTTTGACATGCCATGTGGGCATGTTGCATACCTTCTTTGGGTATGCATCTTTATTATATTTTTTTCTTTTTTTTAACATGCCTTTTGAGCATGTGGCATACCTTCTTTGGGTATGCATCTTTTATTTCTTCTTCTTCTTTTTTTTTCAAAGCCCACATCCTTGATAGTCACTTTAGAGAGAAAGAGTCATGGTATGTCATGGAGTTTTATTTTGTGGGTGGATGACAGTGTTTGTTATGTGAGTGGACGTGTACGTGATCTTGATCATGAGAGTATGACAAGTCTCTAACAAGGGTCAAAGAATTTGACAAAACTCAAAGCAAAAGACAAACTGCATATGAAGGTTTGAGCATGAAAATCTAACTTTGGCCTTGGTAGGAATTTTTATTAATTTGAGGAGACAAGCTATTGATAATTTTTTTTGAAAAAAAATCCCAAGTACTTTGCAAAGAAGAGCATGGTTCCATTCATCCAATCATATCACATTAGTCAATTACTTAGATAGCATGGGGTCCCTATGAGGAAATATGTTCACAAGAACTTGAAAGAATGCAAGGAATAAAGAGTATGCAAGTTTATTCATGGAAGCGCATGGAGTGCACATGGCGAATTGGCATAGGTTCATTGAGTTTAATTTTAGTGATCAACATGCAATTTGTTTAAACTCAAGAGTGAGGGAGTTTGAGGGTAGTGTTATACAAACTATCGTTTGAAGAGGAAGAAGAGGCAACTGTCCTGTTCTTCAGCGTGCTGGACCGTCGATGTTGTGCAACATGTTGGGAGAGAGATCTCAAATGAGTTTGAACTTGTTGATTTTGAGAGATCTCCCCCACACTTATTCTTGTACCTGTTTTTATTCAAAAGAAAAACAAAGGTGGAAACAAAAAGGACTCTACCGATTTTGAACACCGGGGAGTCTAAACTTTATTCAAAAAAAAAAGAGAAGTGCTTGTAGCACCAGTTTTTTTTCTTAGAATCCGGGCTATCTCCCATTAGTGTTTTGTTTATGGTCGTAAGCTCGACCATGGGGATTCATCCTGCAGCTATCAATGGTGATGTAGTTCCCAGCTTCATCACCGTTTTTTTGATTTATCACCGTTCAAGCTGCAAGGTTAGTGCACAAATACAACTACGAGCCCTGCAAAGATTTTATGATAGGCAAAACTGAATACAACCATCGAAAAGGGCGTTAACCCTGAGATGATCGTAAGACTCGCAGAGACTTGGCACAAAAGACCTCGGAGATGTCAAGGATGAGCATGGATTTTGTAAAGAAACTTCATGCTCATGGAGTGAGTGGCTTGATCTCCGGATAGAGTAACTCAAGAATGTTCATGGCCCCATAAAGAAAGAGGATGTGTAACTCTGTGGACCAAATGAACAATTCCGACTTCGAGTCATGAGGGAAATGAATTTCCACTCAACCCCTCCTTAGGTGGAAAGCCTCACATATCATCAAAGGTGAAAGTGGTGGTAAAACAATCCATCCTAAGCTTCCAATAGAAGTTCATTTGATAGAAAGGGTGAACATAACTTCTATTGGGCATCAATCAAAATCAAGGATTAAGAAATGAACTTTAATTCACTTGATTTGATTGGCATCGATCGATAATCGAGGATATGAATGTAAATTTATTTCACTCGATTCGATCGGTAAGGCGTGAGGGTGAATCTCGTAGCCGGATGAAGAACTAAGTCCAGAGAGGATGGCTCTAAAGACTCACCCCAAAGGGATGGAAGGTGTGTACGAGGATAACCTTCCAAGGGTAGCGGGGGTAGAGGTAGCGATAAGAAAAGCAAAAAGATACGAGGATATAATGGGTAGCAGGGGTGAAGGTAGAGCTAAAGAAAGAGAAAACAGTTTTTTTTTTGAAAATATACGAGGACTAACTAGGTTCGAAGTTAGAACAGCAACTGTTCCCCGTCAACGGCGCCAGAAAGCTTGTTGGATATTTTAACGATGCGAATTAGATCCGTAAGCGCATGGATACCGTCGTAGCTTTCACCCGTGAGTATTCAAGGGTATCGTATCCACAGGGAACGTGTGTGCGCTAACTCCTAACTCAGTCGGTCCAAGGACACACCAAGATTAAGTGGCAAGGCTGGAGAGGATTCCTGCGGTAGCACTAAAGATGAGTTAAAGGTCGATCTCTCGGGTAAGACTCGCTTCGGGCGCCGGCTTACCCCTGAAATGGTCAGGAGACTCCGGCCAACGGCTCTACGCTATATCCGAACGTGGAGGGCTACTAAGGACCAACAGGGCTGTCACCACCTGCGGCCTACCTCACAGACCGTGGGATATAAAGCAAACGAAGGTAACCCTTAGCCTAGACTCCACGTCTACGCTACTGATTACTACTGTAGCAAACTACAGCACTCCATATAAATACGAAGCGATGAACTCACGAGTAAGAGAACTGATCTCACCCATACGAAAGTACTATGCAATACAAGAATCATAAATACTAACTTACTCATACCAAAGGAAGCTAGCATCCGTAGAGGTACAAGTTGGAGAAGAGCGCCGATAGGCCGGCACCCCTCCGAACTACTCCTCATGCTCCTGCTACTCTAAGCAATAGCCTAGGCAGCGCCTCGCCTTTGCAATGGAGCACAGGATCTACAGGATGGTGGTGTGTTGAATGAGGTGCTCTCCTCCTCCTTATGTAGCCTTTCCAAAGGTGGATCCGTGGTTAGACTCGCGAGGTGGTACTATGCACGTCCTGGATAGATGTAGGGGAGCCGGGGGAGACTGCTGGAGAAAGATGGGCCTGATTTGGCCCACTAGGGGGTCGGACGACCCAGGGGGTCGGCCGAGCCCAAATGGCGCTCTCCTGGGCCTGCCTTCCTCTAGTCAGTTGATAGGTGGGCCCTGGTCTTGATCCTTGGGTGCATCTTGCTTGTCGTGCCCATTTTGTCTAGTTTGTGGGCCCTTCTTGTAAGTGAAACACAGCTGCAAGATATTCTGTGCATTTCTTCTGTGTTCACTTGTGTTTTCCTCGTTTTACAGATCTGGGTGCCTGCAAATGATAATTCACCAAAACTCATGGAATTCGATTAGTCATAAGCCCTATAACTAAGTTTGGTGATTATTGATCATGAAAAGCTGCAGGAGTTGACGGCTGATTTTAGGAATTAACAGCCGTCAACACGGATATACTCCACAATCAGGATGCCACCGAACGAATCTCGAAGTGGGCAGTTGAACTGGGAGCCTTGGAAATCAACTTTAAGCCAAGAACAACAATCAAGTTACAAGCACTAGTCGACTTTTTAGCTAAATGGTGGGAAAATCAAATCCCAGCAGCTCACAACGTTCCAGAGCATTGGGTAATGTACTTTGATGGCTCACTCAAACTTGACGGAGGCGGCGCGGGAGTCTTGTTCATCTCCCCCAAGGGGGAATAATTGAAGTATGTGTTCCAAATCTTATTTAAAGTCTCCAACAATGAAGCAGAATACGAGGCACTGCTACACGGCCTTCGACTAGCAGTTTCTCTCGGCATCAAGCGGCTACTTGTTTACGGTGATTCTCTACTCGTCGTCCAGCAAGTAAATAAAGAATGAGACATCAACAAGGACACAATGGATGCATACGTCGAAGAAATCAGAAAGCTCGAAAACAAGTTCTCAGGATTGGAAATCCACCACGTAGATCGTGACAATAACATGGGAGCTGATGTCCTCTCCAAACTTGGATCTACTCGGGTAGCTGTTCCACCTGGAGTCTTTGTTCATGAACTTCATAATCCATCAGTCAAGGTACAAAGCCAATAAGCCACTAACGAGGAGGCCCCGGCCACAGTCAGAGAAGTGCTAACGATCGAAGAAGACTGGCGGATTCAGTTCATCGACTTCATCAAGGAGTTCAAGCTTCCTCCACATGTTGATGCCAAGAGCACGGAAGCCGGTCGCATTATCAGATGAAGCAAGGGTTTCGTTCTTGTTGGCGATAACCTATATAAGTGCTCTGCCTCAGGCATCCTTATGAAATGTGTTACCCTTGAAGAAGGCAAAGACATCCTCAGAGAGATACATGAAGGAGTTTGCGGCAACCATGCCGCATCAAGGACACTAGTCGGCAAGGCTTGCAGGTCCGGATTTCTCTGGCCAACAGCTATTTCAGACGCAGAAGACCTTGTCAGACGATGCCCTGACTGCCAATTCTTCGGCAAGAAGGCTCACGTCCCAGCACACAATCTAATAACAATCCCTCCATCATGGCCCTTCGCCTGTTGGAGTTCGGACATGATCGGACCTCTAACCGTAGCTCCAGGAGGATTTAATCATGTGCTGGTAGCAGTCGACAAGTTTACCAAGTGGATCGAGTACAAGCCTATTGTCAAGATCTCCTCAGATAGAGCAGTGGATTTCATCTCCGATATCATACACCAATTTGGATTTCCTCACACCATCATCATAGATCTTGGCTCTAACTTTACATCGCAGTCTTTTTGGGATTTCTGCGATAATTCTTGCATCGAGGTCAAGTATGCTTCAGTAGCTCACCCTCGAGCAAATGGTCAAGTAGAGCGTATTAATGGCTTGGTACTTGACGGCTTGAAGAAAAGGCTCTACGATGCCAATTCTAAGAAAGGTGGCTAGTGGATTCAAGAACTACCCCATGTGGTTTGGGGGCTGCAAACGCAGCCCGGCAAAGCAACTGGACAGTCTCCCTTCTTCCTCACCTATGGGTCAGAGGCTATACTACCCGCAGATATCATGTGGAAATCTCCAAGAGTAGAAGCCTATCAAGAAGGAGAGGCAGACGAAGCTCGACAACTTGAGTTAGATTCAGTCGAAGAAGTCAGGATCAATGCCTCGACCCAATCGGCTAGATACCTTCAAGGGGTCAGACGCTATCATGATCGCAATGTCCAGCGAAGATGTTTCAATATAGGAGATCTAGTTCTACGAAGGATTCAAGACGATACAAGACTGCACAAGTTAAATTCCAGATGGGAGGGACCTTTCATCGTGTCTAAGGTCACAGGACTCAGATCATACAGAATCACTGATTCAGATGGTAATGAGGTACCCAATTCCTGGAACATTGAGCACTTGCGCATATTTTATCCTTGATCCAAGTAACATGGTGATGTCATTTGATCTCTTTAATAGAGCAAGGGTTTCTATCAATTGTTCGACTATATTAGAGGCAGTTTTCAATCTGGCAGCATCATCTTGGACTACTCTCATCTCCACAGATTCATAATGACCTGGATAACCTGTTCAGGATAGCTTACACAGTTTTCCATCAGGATAACTATATAAGTCACATCCTTGTCCTCAATATAAGGACACAACCTACTCGCTAGCCCGAGAAGGTATATGGATACCTTTACTAGTTTGTCCAACTTGGGTAACTCGACGGAGTTCATCCTAACAGGTCAACTATAAGAAACTCCAGCCTTGCGTTAAAGGCAAAACTACTCGCTAGCTCGAGTATGTTATGGATACTACTACATTTTGTCCTTCTGGGGTAACCCGACATGGTTCATCCTAACTGGTCAATCTTAGTAGTTACTCCAAGTCTACATGATAGACACCCTACTCGCTGGCTCGAGTAAGTCTTGAATATTTTTAAGATGGTTTTATCTTGGATAACTCGACGGGGTTCATCCTAACATATCTATCTTAGAAATTACTCCAGTCCCTGGCCAGGACACCCTACTCGTTTGTTTGAGTAGTTTATGGATATCTCTATAAAGTTTTTTTTCTATTTGGGTAGTCCAACTGGACTCATCCTAACTGATCAACTATAGAGATTACTCCATATGAGCATTTTACTCGATCACTCGAGTAGTTGGTATTTATCCTACTGTATCAGATCATGCCTCTGAAAATACACCAACAGGATAAAAGTAATATATACAATGACAAGATCTTACAGAAGATGACAAGAGCTGTTACAGGCAAATTACACTGCCAAGTTCTTCAAAATCTCCTCAGCAATTACCTCTGACTCTTTACAATAGCTCTAGAATTTCTCATCAGAGCAATCAGCAGCTATTCGTTTGGCTATGGGGGCTAAATTATTTTGAGGCCAGTAAGACTTAACAACTCCAATCATATGGGTCAGATAATTCTTGGAGGTGGCCGTCATGACGTCGAAGAATTTCTTGGGAGCTTCTTCTAAACTCTCTACCAAAGACTTACTACTCGACGACCCTCTTCATAATCTACCATATTTACTATAACTTGAGCTGCTTCTACTAGTCGAGTATGGTCACTTGAAGAGCCAGATGGAAAGATATCTTAATGATTATTCAAATCATTGGTAGAGCAATGTCAAGATAAGGGTCAAAATACTCACAGGCTTGAGCAGTCTTCAATTGTTCTTGAAGTTTCGCATTCTCTTCCTCAAGGCTCTTGATCTGTTGCTTCATTTTACAAAGTTCTAGATGATACTTTCGGTTAGCTTCATAAAGCTTGTTCCATGCAGCACGGGGTTCATCAAGGCGCTTGGCAATTAGTGCATTTTGTTGCTCCAAGATTTTCCGATTATCAACAGTCTTATACAAGGCATGTGACTTCAGGAAAGACCGATTGACAACTTCCTATAAATACAAAGCAAGATTGGTCAGATGTCGCCAACTACTCGACATAGGCAGGCAGCAGCAGAAAAGGGTTTACCTTGGTATATTTAAAGCTCCACTGCATGTAATCTGCGAACTTCTTTACATTGTCTACAGACAGCAATGGATCATCAAAGAGTTCTTTTCCCAACTCCTCCTGAGTCGACTGCGGCAAAGACTGGAAGGGTACCAATCTGACAGCAAGAGTCTTTGATCTTTCAGCTCCACTACTGCCAGTTCCATCAGCATTTGAGGTACCTTCAGTAGCTGCAGAAGGAGGAAGCTTGGGTGCTTCAAGATTTGTCTGATTTGATGTCCCAGGCATGTCTGCTTTTGGAGAATTGGCAGTTGCATTCTCAATCAACCCAATTACTGGTGATTCTGAGGATGATCGAGTAGTTGTTTTCGAATCACTCTATATTCAGTTACAAAAATCCTAGATCTGATCCTTCTCATGCACTGGAAGATATTGGATACTAGCCAAGCTAGATTCCAAATAAGAAAGCTGAGGCAAACATGATCTAATTAAAAAGCGTCAGAATTCTTACTGGCCACTATCAAGACGGTGTATTTTCCTTTGCAAAAAATCTCCAGGAGTTGCTTTCCGCTTATTGCTATCATTAGAAGGAGCATCATTTCCCGAAGATAGAGGCATGCAATACCATGTCTTATAATTCTTCTACAAAGAAAGCAAGGATTCGTCAGAAGATAAAAAATGCTAATTTACGAGAACTCGACAAATGTTTCTCGATACTTACCCAGGTCTTTTCGGGAGGACTTACTGCCGAGAAGAGTGCTGGCAGTTTCAAGCTCTTGTCGAAGTTGTCGAGTAGTTTACAACGTCTCTTGATCGCTTCAGAGTGAGCCATTGCTTCTGGCGAGAGTCTGGTGGGATGCTTTATACCTTCATATCTGAAGACAGGATGTTTTCGATTTGGAGAGGTTGGATCCGACGAGTCACAAAGGATAAGACCACATGATCACCAGTGACTCCTTTGTTTTTGAAGTTGGCAATGGCGCGAAGGATGCACTCGACTTGTTTGCTACCGGGTCCTGCATTTAACCAGTTTGCTTGGACTTGAGGGGCGCCAGCAACTCTTTCTGGAAGTGGAGATTCAAAGTTCCCGACATGAAACTAGAAACTTTTCCACTCGGCTCCTTTACCCGCTGGATCATAAGCTAAGTACTCATCTCGGGTCTCAGGACGAAGTACCAATTCACATCAGCTAACGACGGCGGGTTTGGCGACGTTCGGAACAGGTACAAGGGTAAAGAAATGTTGGAAAAGATGGAAGTGGGAAAGGATACCAAGGAATGCTTCATAGAAATGAGTAAAAATAGAAAGATGCAAAATGGATTGGGGAGTCAGATGACGCAATTGAATTCCCCAGAATTGCAGAAGAGCATGGAAGAACTCAGACACAGGAAGTGCAAGACCGCGTTCCACAAAATCACGGAACACAACAGTTTCAAGAGTACCTTCAAAAGGGTAATCTTCTCCTTCGCCTGCACACCATTGGATCACAGCTTGACTTTGGAGAAGACCCATATTCTCCAGTTCTTGCATAGCTGCTTGAGACATTTTGCTCTTACGCCAGCCCGTTGAAAGATTTGCAACTGCTTCATCTTCAATCTTGGACTTGTTCTTCTTGGAAGCCATCTCAATGTCACGAGTTTAGGCTTGGGGACTATGAGAGGGGTTAATGGATGGCACAGGCAGTTGGGAACTGTAAATCTGAATTTGACGGCAGCCAGGAGTCAAGAGAATAAAAACCCTAGAAGTTACCGAACGGGTTTATATGGTCTCAGATGGCAATTTTGTGAATACCTGGAAGAGCAACGGATGGTTTTCTCTTCTGGAAAGGTTTTCATCAATATTTTGTCATGAGCTTTTGATTCTTAAATCCAAATTGAGAGATTTAAATTCAAGACTCGGGGGCTGCAGGATATGTGTATCAGAGATCTATTTTTTATTTTTTTTGAAAAATAATAAAGGAAGAAGACTGAACTGACCCTCAGCCTGATTCTGCGATTCAACCTAAGGCTCGGGGGCTACTCCATATGGAGCGCGAGTACATCACGCACCATATATGGTCAAGATTTTGGGGCTTGAGCACCTCACAGCCTCGGAGCAACCGGAAGTACTTGGAGGAATACTCGATGTATCTGAAGGAAGGCCTAAAAGCGACCCAGAGGACATTTTAACTACCTAAAGTACTCGAAGACGCCTAACCAAGTACTCGACGCCTGCAGGACTCGACTACGAAGAGCTCGGGGGCTTGTCAGATCCGAGGCAGCAGGACTGCTTATAGGCATAGAATGTTCTAGAGTAAGGGATAGATCATGGATGTACCTTACCTCTGTTGTAACTATCTGAATAGGCGTAGAACTAGATGTAGTACAAAGGAAACTACCCGATCGTGTTATAGTAGGACTCCAACTGTACTGGGCTTTGACTTTTTTTGTAACCCTGTCCCCTCGGGATATATAAGGGCAGGCAGGGACCCCCTCAAAAGAGAATCAACACCTTAGGCAATACAAACAACCACACAGGACGTAGGGTATTACGCAACTCGCGGTCCGAACCTATCTAAATCTTCGTGTTCCTTGCACCATTGAGTTCCAGAGCAGTCGATCCCTACCTACAAACCTTACTGCTAAGGGTATCCCTGAGCTCGCTTGGCGGTAAACACCAACAATATATATACATATATATATACATATATATATATACATACATACATACATACATACATACATACATACATACATACATACATACATACATAATCGATATATGTATATATATGATATGAATTTAACATGATTAGCACAACCTCATCAAACCACAAGATGAACATAATCGATAAGAGTATCACAAGCCAACGTAGTTCATCACGAATTACAAATCAAATCCACAAATCAAGTTCAAAACACAAATAGAGTTCATGCAAGACATAAAGCATAAACATGCAATGCAATAGAGTTTGACGCATATAAATCATGAGTAGCATGCGGAAGCAAAGCGAATAATCTCCGTGCAAAGTCCATGAGCTCCCCCTAGATCAATGCGGAAGCAAAGCATGCATCACTCCAAGCGCCCTTCTCCCCATTTGGCATCAATTGCCAAGAAGATCAGTCCATCGGTGGCGGAGGCGGTGGTGGTGGGTAGAAGGGCTGGTGTGGATAGAACTCCGGAGGCGGCACTGGAGCCGGAAAGACGGAGTAAAAGTGGTCTGAGACGCCCGTGAAAGCAGCACTGAAAGTGTCAAACCTCTATTCTAACTGCTGGTGGCGCTGCTCAAGCTACTGAAACTGCTCATAAGAAGGCATGTCCTCAAAGCGAGAGTCCAAAGCTGCTATGTCTGAGTGGAGACTCTCATGAACCCCTCTCATCTGAGTCATCATGGGCTGGATCATGCTCTCATGAAAGTGATGAGTCATCTGCTGCTGCATGTTCTGAAAGCCAAGGTTCATCTGACTCTGCATCTGACTGGCCAAACCCTCAATCTGAGTGGTCATCCCCTACTGCATGGATGCAAAGTATGGGTCAAAGTACCCAGCTGGAGGTGCCCACTGTGGCTGCACTAGAGGTGGCAGTGGTGGCATGGCACTAGAGAGTGGGCTGCATTCTCCTCTTATTTCCAAGTATAAGCAACCTGCACACAAATGTACACCAACATTTTGTGGAATTTGTTGGCAATAACTCCTACCACTAGTGTTGACGCTCGTCTTTCATACGCTTGCAGGAGTTGATAGCTTGCTCTGATGGTCGGGTTTGTATCTTGATGCTTGAAGTCTGTTTTACCTGCATTTCTGCCCGAATTCCAATATAGCAATATTTCTAAGAGAAAACGTGGGATTGGCTTTTTCTCGATAACATAGGCAGGAATGAGACTTTATTCTCATGATTTCAGGCTCCAGATGACGCTTGAAATGAGTCGTTAGCGAGCGTCAACACCACAATCACATCTGCCTTGCATACAAATTTCACCAAGTCCACAACCATGCTTTGAAACCACATGGTCTACCAACTCTTTAAAGGATGGAGGACTATCAATCAGTTCCACATCCTCCATTATATTCTCAAACTCTCCATTTTCCTTAACACTCCCACCATGAAACAAGCGAACTAATCAGTCCATCTACACAATAAAAACAAATCCTTACACCTTGCTTCAATAATAAAAATAAATCAACTGCATAAACAAATCTACATTGTCTATTATCCATGAAACGAACCCATATTATCATTTCCACTGCTCAAGACTACAAATTACATTAAACGATACATGCAAGTACTTCCTCACGTTAAAGTCACGAGCAGAGTACCATTTACTCTGTCAAGAGTGCACTTTCAACTAGAACCACATCTCTCAAATCAAACAACTAAACCTAAACACAAAAAACACAAATATCTATCAATGTAGCCGATTCAAGTATGAGAAAATGGGAAGAATACCTTCGGGGATGGTGGGGAACGCCCCCCCCCCCCCCCCAAAAAAAATGTTGGATTTGGGGGATCTGGGACGGCGGCGGCGGCCGGCGACAAGCTAGGCGGCGCTCGGGTTGGGGATGAGGAGGGAAAGAGTGGGAGGGTGGGGGAGAAAGGGCTGGTGTGGGTCAAGTACATAGCCCCTGTTTATGCCAGCCCGTCTGGCGCGATAGTCTTGTTGTGCCAGTGCATGTGGCACGACAGGGGTGGCCACATTAGCGCCACCCTGGCGCAGCACCGGCTCGCCATGCCAACGCGGTGCTTTTGTCGCACCGACGGCGTGACAGAGGCTTTCTATCCCGTCATGTCCAGTGGCGCGTCTAAATAGGCTACGCAGTGCAAATAAGATCTGAACCGGGTTAAATGTAAAATATTTTTATAAAAAAGATTAAAAATAAAAAAATCAGCAGGAGGTGATCGACTATTTCTTCCACCAGGCTATGGTGCACGCGAGTGTCATGGAGAGTTGCTACGCATCTGTGGCTGTTCCATCCCGGGATGACGACTGTTGCCTCTGCCGCAACTAGAAGTAGTGCAACCTCTGCACCGCCGCACAGGGCCGAGCGGCTTGAGACGGAGAAGAGGGACCCACGCCTCAGGAACTGCGAGGACGAGGCGCTGCAGAGCCTGTGCACGAAGAGCACCGAGAAAAGAGGTAAGGCAACGTGAGTGGCTCCGCATCCATAAATTAAAACATCCGAACGAAAATAAAGTCAAGAGTATATGACAAATATTAAGTTAACATAGTAAGATGCAACACAGTGCAAACTCTATTGCTTATTTTGAAAACCTATACATTCTAACAAAATAATTTTCATTAGCTTGACTGAAACTCTTTAATGCTATGTAGAGAACTTTAAGGTCAGTCTCAATGCAAGTTTCATTACACAGTTTCCAAAAATAGAGAACTAGATAATCGTGGGGATGAAACTCTCCTCTCATCCCATGAAACTCACTCAACTCTCTCCTCATAATGATCGTGCCAAGTCATCAAAAATGTTGATGTGCATATAGAATTTAATGCATGAAACTCTTTATAAAACACCCATTGAGATTGTCCTAAGAACTGAAATGGTTGCTTTGGTCATAGTCTAGGGACGAAATTGAGCATCAATTAAAAGTTCGAGAATGATAAAATATCTATTCTGTTAGAACAATATTCTAATAAAATCCTTCTCAGAACAAAAATAGTTCCGAGAAAAAGAAGAAAAATGTGGAATGCCCTACTTCTAAACTAAAAATGTTCATCGTTAAAAAAACAAAATACATACATGTTTGGTCTTGCTTTGTTGTATCAATTGCAAATAACAGCATGGTTGTAACATCCCCAAAATTCACCAAGTTAAATCAAGCGCTAAAAATAATTTTCAAAGTTTATTTTGCATCGTTGAGCTCAAATCTTTTCTAAACCCCTAATCTCTCGAAACCTTCCCGGCAATCCGCCGTCCCGACACCAGTACCAATTACCATCTCGTCTCCCTGTTCTCCCTCATTCCGCACAACGCGCTGCGTGTCGTCCGACCGCCGCGAGTTTCGCCGATGCGCGCGCGTGCTCTCTCTCTCTCTCTCTTTTTCTTTCTCTCCCACTCTCTTTCCTTTTATTTTTCCTTTTTCTTTTTTTCCTTTTTCCCTCCTCTCTCCTTCCTCCCTCTCCTCACGGCCACGCGCAGCACGCCGCACGCCCGAGCTCGACGACGGCGCCCCTCTCCCACTAGGGCTCCACCACCACGTCCCATACCCTGCACTGCCGTGCCGCTTGCCTGCCTCGACGCCCGAGCTACCGCATCCGCCAACGAGCAGAACCACGTGTGTGCCCCGCCTTCGCCGCCGACCGCTCCTGTGCTCGCACAGCACCCACGCGCCCCACGTGCCTGCAGTGCTCGCCGCCCGCGCCGCCGCTCCGCGACGCCGAGCGCCATTAATGGCCGCCCGAGATGCTCGCCGGCCTCCACCGCGCTCCGACCGCTCCACCACCTTTCCTCACCTATAAAGAGGCCCTCCGCGTCGCCCTCGAGCTCCGCAATCCACCCAGCCACCACAAGCCCCTCCCCGGCCCTGCATCACCGCCGCCGCTAGCGCATCCGCCCGCCGCTCCTGCTTCCTGTGGCCGGCCCGCCCTGCTGCCTCCTCGCTTGAGCCAAGGGCCAAGGTAGGCGCCCTAGCCCTCCCTCTCCCTTTCCCCCCACACGTGCTCGCCCCTGGTCGCCCCTGCCACGCCACCCACGGCCGCCGCCTGCCCGCCACGGCCTTGGCAATCGCGCCCCTCCCTGCGGGCACCCCTCCTCTGAAATTGGGGAGGGGAATCGACTCCCTGTGGGCCCCTCTCTCTTCCCCCTGGCCTCGGCCGCTGCCATGCCCTGGGCCGCCGGCGCCCTGCGCCCCCTCCTCTGCTCTATGTCGAGAGGAAGGAGATGAAGGGCTGTTTTGCCCTTAGCCCCTCCTCTTTTTCCTATTCTTTAAAGAATCCCCCCTCTTTAGTCCTTTTACAAAGAAGCCCCCTCTTTATTATTTTATTCAAAACCAACCCTTCCACCATATAAACATAATTACAAATATACCCCTGGCCATTTCTAGAGTAGCCCAAATATTTTCCAAAATTATAACCAAGTCCTTCCTTTTCAAAAGTATTTACGAAGAGGTCCCTAAAGCCCGGTTTAACCCCTAAACCCCTCTCCGACCTATCATTTCATGCGCCAAAAATTCTCCAATCACCCTAAAACTTTACCACGTCATTCCTAATATAGTTTTGGCCATGCCATTAGAAAATCTCCCAAAAATATTATCCCTGTCTCCATATCTTAACTTTCTCTGATTTGAGCTCGATGATAAAACATTTATTTCTTTTTATTTATTGAGTGTTTGTTGTGTACGCCGTAGATCACGGAGTGACTGAGGAAGAACCCGTCGACGAGCAGTACCACGAGCAAGTGTGTGAGGACCAGTTCTGCGACCCCGAACCCTAAGGATAGTACCTCAATCAGGACTTCCCGGAAGGCTTTGAGAATGGCAAGTTCAATCCCATCCTTCGATGTATATTTTGTCCCCGGTTTTATAAACACAACCTATTGGCCTGTTTTACAAAACTGCATATGTTTTGACTGCTGAAAATATGATTGGATAGCCACCCCTTGATTTGTTATAATCATTCCTTGACCACCTAGATTAATGTCAGAATGTGATCTGTTTGGACGTTAATCGCTGCTAGAACGCTTAGGACCTTAAACACGGTACAACTTGTTTTATAAAAAGAAAATATGTGAGTGTGTGGGAAGGGAAAACGTGGAATTTTCGAAAGATGAGTTTAGACAGGATGGATGGCACTTCTGTGTGAATTGCCGAATGGTGTGCTCGTACCTGTGTGGTTGCGCAAGGTTGGGCGATATCCATCTTGTCACAATTAAGGACCGAGTTGGTGTGTCATCTTGCCTAACTCCACTATCGTGCAAACCACTCGACCGTTGTATGTGGCAACGGCTTAGCATAAAACCCACTAGTTAGTCTGATAGCCATCAGGAGAGCTGAGAGCAACGGGTGATCAAGGAAAAGGGATAAGCTCTGTGTGACTTATGCCCCGGTTAAACCTTGGAGATAGGTCAATGGCCCCTTGATGGATTCTGTGGTGGCTAGTCAGGTCTAGCTAAGGTGGGTAATGGCTTTGTTGGGATTTGCACTGACACTAAGGTGATCGTGCCGTGGTACTCCACTTATGGGTAAAGTTGCACACCTCTGTAAAGTTAAAAATCTATTCGAATAGTCGTGCCCATGGTACTGGACGAGTTACAGTTTGGTCACACAACTAGTGTTTCTTCTGGGAATGGATGGGTTGGCGTGAATTGTTTTGGAAAAGTGTCCGGCAGTTGTGCCGTGTGCTACGGCGGATGAGGAGTCCGGTAGCAAATTTAAAACTTGGATCATGTGTGGATCAACCCTATGTGTTACTCGGTGCGAGAAAGTTGCTTTGAAAATCCTTTTCCTTGAAATGAACCCCTGCATAAAAATTAGCTTTCTGCAAATTAAACCCTAGCCTTATCCTTGATTTACCCTGTGCATTATATTCTGTTTATACCCCTCCGTGGGTGTGGATGGACTTGCTGAATACGTTTGTACTCACCACTTTCCTAATTTTAACAGAGGAAGATCCAGACTTCGTTCCCGAAGACGTTGAGTAGGGGTTCCGTCCTGCACCCAACTCTGCCTGTGGTGTTGGCCCTGTTCAGGATGCTTTTGCTGGCGCGATACTCTGAGCCCGAGCTGGATCCTATGTTGGGTCGTGCTCTGGTGTATCACCGTAGCCTTCTTACTTCTTGTTATTGTCTGTCTCGAGTGTCCACCTCCTCAGAGGATTGTACGGTGATGTACCATCTGATGTAATAAATGTGTATCAGCCTCCTGGGACTGATATTTGTATCACATTTAAGTCTTCTCTTATGAGGGGATGCTGTAGGTGGTATCAGAGCCATAGGTTGGCCGTAGGACGTGACCCCTAGGATCGAGACCTTTTTTCTAAGCCTTTCCACATTAGGACTATCTATCCCCTTTGTACCTAAGTATTTATGCAAAGCTTGTGCACCCTATCTTTGTTTTCCGATGGCTGAGGAAGGATGGACCCAGGGCCTTTGCCAAGCTGCACCTGGCTTCCCCAGCCTCTTGATCAATGCCCTGGAAAGCCTTGGCGTTACGGAACGACCAAGGTACTACAGCAGAGAGTACGAGCACCATGGTACCCTCCGCTGCAGGGTGATCCTGGTCATCGCCAGAAGTGACCGCTACCCCGACATCCAGCCATGGCGAGTGACCGCCACGGGGTTTAGGCACCAAGACACCTATCCCTTGACAGTCAGGAAAGCACTCCGTTATCTGTGCTGGATTTTTGAAGGACACCTAGCCCCCACACCAATGAGGTTCTTCCCTCCAGCCATCAGAACCCCAGTTTGGGAGGCTCACATGAGAAGCTTGGAACGACGCCACCATGAAGAGGACCCCTTGTACCAAGTGGCTACCTACCTAGCCTCGTTGGATCAGCTCTTTGATGAGCAAGCCAGCATCCTGAGAGAGCAGACCCATCGAGCCGAGCAAGCAGAGCTCGCGGTAAGACTGCAACAGATCCGGGCAGCCCAAGCCGAGGCAAGAGCCGCAGTCGCGGTCAGCAGCGAAGCGGTTGCCCAAGAGAGCCTCAGGCAGGCCCGGGACCGGCGTATGCAAGAATGGACCAGAAATGGAATGTCAGTCCCGACAATTGGGGAAAACCATATCCTACTTGGGACGCCCATCATAGGATGGGGACCACTGTTGGGAACCCCACAAGCCCCGCCCGAGAACCCTGAAGGGTCTACCACCGCCGAAGAAGGGGAAGCTGCAGGGCAACCCCTGGAAAACGGGAACCTAGAGGACGGCGAGCAAGGACTACTCGCACACTCCGCCCCAGAAGAAGGCTCGCCCTGTGAGTAGCTTGTCCCGAAGCCACCCTAGAAGAAGCCCCCCAGTCCCTCTTGCTTAAGTTGTACCCTTAATTGTGACCCTTATACCCGAACGTGTAGTACGCATTTGGCCTTGTCCCAGTGTGTACCCCCCTTGCAGTAATAAAGTTGTTTGTGCTTGTTGTTTGCTAGTTTGTGTGCTTGTTGTTAGTTTGTGTGCTTTTCGGCGGAAGGTAGATTCTGCCTTTTCAAAAATACAAATTAAACAACGTAAACATCACTTAATCTTAATCCCAATCTCACAAAGACTCTACCCAATCTATAGATGGCTTCCCAAAGCGGTACGAGGGCCTCCCACAATCGGACCCCTACAGCCGCTGGCGTGGGAGAACAGCCTAATGGACAGAACCCTCTTCAGAACGAACAGAAAGTGAGCCAGAATGGAGGAGGAAACCAAGGAGAAGTGCCACTGCCACCACCTCCATCTTTCGGGGACCTGACACAGGCAATAAGCAATCAGACCCTCATACTGGAAGCCCTGGCCAATGCCCACCTTTGCAGGATCCAGCAACCCCTTGGAGGCAGATGACTGGCTGCGTGTAATCTAAAGGAAGCTCGAGCCGTTCGAATGCCAAGACCGAGACAAGGTTCTCCTGGCAGCTCACCAACTCACCGGAACTGCCTTAGCTTGGTGGGAGAATTACTGTGCCGCTGCCAAAGATGTCACCACCATCACTTGGGACGAGTTTGTGAAAGAGTTCCGCCGCTACCATATCCCCGTAGCCACCATGAAGCGCAAGGCAGATGAGTTCTGCACACTACAGCAAGGGAGCATGTCTGTGGAACAGTACACCTACCAGTTCATGGAGCTTGCTCGCTACGCACCAAAGGAAGTGGATAAGGATGAAAAGAAGCAGGACATGTTCAAGAAGGGGTTGAGCCCAGAACTCCGGACCTTGCTTACCCCTCAGATATACCCAAACTTCAATACTCTGATGAACATGGCCATCCTCACAGAAAGGGCCAAAGCTGAAGAAAGAAGGGAAAATAAGCACAAGTTCCTGGAAAGCAAGGCCCGCCAGCAGGACCGCTTCCAGAAACCAAGGAACTCCAGCTATACGGCACCAAGATCTCAGGCCCCAATGCAGTATAGGACCCAGTCACAAGTGACAGGATCCCAAGCCCCTAACACACAGTTCAGGAGCCAGAACACCATGAAGGCCCCGCAGAGCAACGCCAGACAAGTCACCACCAACAACAATAATGCTAGGGCATGTTTCAACTGTCGTGAGACAGGGCATTACATTGCCAACTGCCCATATGCCAAGAACAAGCCTGCTGCATCAGCCTTCTCCAAGTCGGTGAATGGACCTAGGCCACCGGTATCCGGAGCCAACCGTGTCCCCGTCGGTAGTAGCAACAAGGGCAACAACAACAACCAGCAGCCTTATGGACGAGTCCGCGTCAACCACATCAACACGCAGGAGGCCCAAGGTGCACAAGGAGTGGTACTTGGTGAGTTCCTAGTCAGCTCAAATCTGGCAACATTATTATTTGATTCTGGAGTATCACACTCATTCATATCAACAAGCTTTGTGGATAAGCATAAAATACCTACAGTACTACTAAAACACCCCTATTAACCCGGACGCCTGGAGGTGACATCAAGTGTCAACTAGGTTGTCTACGGGTAAGGATCAATTTAAGTGGGGTAGAATTTCTAGCAGATCTAGTAGTACTTAAGTCTAAGGGAATAGACGTGATCCTTGGAATGGACTGGTTAAGCCTGCACAATGGTCTCATAGGTTGTACTGACAAGGTGGTACACCTAACGAACCCAGAAGGAGTACGAGTGACCTGCCATACCCGGGGAAGTGGACCAGACCCAATGGTGTTTAGCATGGAAGCCAAGTCCTTGGAAGAAGTCCCGGTAGTAAATGAATACCCAGATGTTTTCCCTGAAGAAATTCCCGGAATGCCACCAGATAGGGATATAGAGTTTGTCATCGACCTTGTCCCTAGGACCTCTCCTATAGCCAAGAGACCATATAGGATGGCAGCCTCTGAATTGACGGAATTAAAGAAGCAGCTGGAAGAACAACGAATTGGCTTCATCAGACCAAGCTCGTCGCATTGGGGAGTCCCAGTCCTATTGATCAAGAAGAAGGATGGGAGTTTGAGGTTGTGTGTAGATTACCGGGCACTGAACGAAGTTACCATCAAGAATAAGTACCCCCTCCCCAGGATTGAATGACCTTTTCGATCAACTAAAAGGAGCCAAGTACTTCTCCAAGATTGATCTGAGGTCAGGATATTTTCAGCTCAAGATTAGAGAAAGCGACATCCCAAAGACAGTTTTTGTCACCCGTTACGGGCAGTTTGAGTTTACGGTGATGTCTTTTGGACTCACCAATGCACCTGCTTCTTTCATGAATCTCATGAACAAGGTGTTTATGGACGAGTTAGATAAGTTTATCGTAGTCTTTATCGACGACATACTTATTTACTCCAAGAGTGTCCAGGAACACGAGCAACATCTGCGGGTAGTATTGGAAAACCCGAGAGTACATAAGCTATATGCCAAATTCACCAAGTGTGAATTTTGGCTTGAGAAAGTAGTTTTCCTTGGTCATATTCTGACCGCAGAAGGAATAGCCGTGGACCCTGAGAAGGTCGAAGCAGTCTCCAACTGGCAGCAACCGACCAATGTTAGTGAAATCAGAAGATTTCTTGGATTAGCTGGGTATTATCGGAGGTTCATTGAAGGATTTTCCAAGATAGCCCGGCCCATGACAGAGTTGCACAAGAAGGATAAGAAATTCACCTGGACAGAGTCATGTGAAAGAAGTTTTCAAGAATTGAAGAATAGGTTGACAACCGCCCCAGTGCTAACCCTACCGGATATTCATTGGGATTTTGTCATTTATTGTGATGCATCCCGACAAGGATTAGGATGTGTCCTCATACAAGACAGGAAGGTAGTAGCTTATGCTTCCCGACAGCTCAGGCCTTATGAGCAGAATTACCCAACACATGATCTGGAGTTTGCAGCCGTAGTGCATGCCCTTAAGATTTGGAGACATTATCTAATTGGAAATAAGTGTGAGATCTACACCGACCATAAGAGTTTGAAGTATATTTTCACACAGCCATATTTGAACTTAAGGCAAAGAAGGTGGTTAGAACTGGTTAAGGATTATAATGTGGAAATTCATTACCACCCTGGCAAAGCTAATGTGGTAGCAGATGCCTTAAGCCGGAAATTTTATGGACCCAAGGATGCCCATCTGCAGGAAGAAATGGCACGATTGAATGTGCACATTGTTCCTCAAGGTTCCATTCGCGAGATGAGCATTCAACCCACTCTGGAGGATAAAATCAGGAAGGCCCAAAGTTCGGACAAGGACTTGATGAAAATCCGAATGCATACTGGAGAAAATAAGACACCGGACTTTAGGGTCGATAGTGAGGGAACTTTATGGAATAAAAATAGAATTTGTGCGCCCAAGGAAGGAGACTTCCGGCAGATAATTACGGATGAAGCCCATAACTCAGCCTACTCCATCCACCCAGGATCCACCAAGATGTATATGGATTTAAAACAAAAATATTGGTGGAAGGGAATGAAGGCGGATATTGCACGGTTTGTCGCCCATTGTGATACTTATCAAAGGATCAAGGCCGAACATCAGAAGCCAGCAGGATTGTTGCAACCCCTACCCATCCCGGTTTGGAAATGAGATGAGATAGGAATGGACTTTGTAGTGGGTTTGCCCAGAACACAGAAAGGACATGACTCCATATGGGTAATAGTGGACCGACTCACTAAAGCGGTTCATTTCATACATGTGCGGACCAATTACGGTGGAGAAAAGCTAGCGAAGCTTTATGTGGAAAATATAGTAAAGTTGCATGGTGTGCCTAGCAGAATTGTTTCAGATAGAGGGACCCAATTCACCTCTAGATTTTGAAAAAGTTTGCATAAAGTCATGGGCACCAAATTGGATTTCAGCTCCGTCTATCACCCACAAACGGATGGTCAAACAGAAAGGGTAAATCAGATCATGGAGGATATGTTGAGAGCATGTGTCCTTACCTATGGCAAGGATTAGGAGCAGAGTTTGCCCTATGCGGAATTTTCATACAACAACGGTTATCAAACAAGTTTGGGCATGCCACCATTCAAAGCTCTTTATGGGAGAAAATGCAGAACTCCTCTGATGTGGTCAGAAGTTGGAGATCGTGCCCTAGTTGGACCCGTACTCATAAAAGAAGCAGAAGAAAGAGTGGCCGAGATAGCTGAAGGCCGCCCAGTCTCGATAGAAGAGCTACACATATAAGAAGAGACGAGAAATAAGTTTCAATCCATGAGACTTCGTCTATCTCAAGGTTTCACCTATTCGAGGAACCCAAAGGTTTCAAGTATATGGAAAGTTAGCCCCCCGGTACATTGGGCCGTACCAGGTACTGAAGAAAGTTGGGAAAGTGGCCTACCGACTTCAACTACCAGAAGGAATGTCAGACATACACCCGGTGTTCCATGTCTCGCAACTAAGAAGGCGTTTGAGGGTACCCGAAGCAGAACACGTGCCAGTAGAGGCAATTGATCTGCAGCCAGATCTGCGATACCAGGAGGTACCGGTCAAAGTTTTGGACACGGTCACAAAAAGAACAAGGAACTCAGAAGTACGGATTTGCAGAGTGCAATGGAGCAGGCACGGAGTAGAAGAAGCTACGTGGGAACGCGAAGATGCCCTAAAGAAGGAGTTTCCCCATCTCTTTAGGCATCAGCCGAATCTCGAGGACGAGATTCATTTTAAGTGGGGTAGATTTGTAACATTCCAAAAATTCACCAAGTTAAATCACGCACTAAAAATAATTTTCAAAGTTTATTTTGCATCGTTGAGCTCAAATCTTTTCTAAACCCCTAATCTCTCGAAACCTTCCCGGCGATCCGCCGTCCCGACACCAGTACCAATTACCATCCCGTCTCCCTGTTCTCTCTCGTTCCGCACAACGCGCTGCGTGCCATCTGACCGGCGTGCGTGCTCATCCGGCCCCGCGGTCGCCGACGCGCACGCTCTCTCTCTCTCTCTTTCTCTCTCTCTTTTTCTTTCTCTCCCTCTCTCTTTCCTTTTATTTTTCCCTTTTCTTTTTTTTCCTTTTTCCCTCCTTCTCTCTCCTTCCTCCCTCTCCTCACGGCCACGCACAGCATGCCGCGCACCTCTTCCACCAGGGCTCCACCACCGCGTCCCATCCCCTGCACCGCCATGCTGCTTCCCTGCCTCGACGCCCGAGCTCCCGCGTCCGCCAGCGAGCAGAACCACGTGCGTGCCCCGCCTTCGCCGCCGGCCGCTCCTGTGTTCGCACAGCACCCATGCGCCCCACGCACCTGCAGTGCTTGCCGTGCCGCCCGTCGACAAGCACAGCACCGCCTGCCTGAGCCGTCTCATCGTCCTGTGACGGCCTCGTCGCCCGTGCCACCGATCCGCGACGCCGAGCGCCATTAATGGCCGCCCGAGATGCTCGATGGCCTCCACCGAGCCCCGACCGCTCCACCTCCTTTCCTCGCCTATAAAGAGGCCCTCCGTGTCACCCTCGACCTCCGCAGCCACCACAAGCCCCTCCCCGGCCCTGCATCGCCGCCGCCGCTAGCGCATCCGCCCGTCGCGCCTGCTTCCCGTGGCCAGCCCACCCTGCTACCTCCTCGCTCGAGCCAAGGACCAAAGTAGGCGCCCTGGCCCTCCCTCTCCCTTCCCCCCCCCCTACACGTGCTCGCCCCTGGACGCCCCTGCCACGCCACCCACGGCCGCAGCCTGCCCACCACGGCCATGGCCGTCGCGCCCCTCCCTGCGGGCCCCCCTCCTCTGAAATTGGGGAGGGGAATCGACTCCCCGTGGCCCCCTCTCTCTTTCCCCTTTGGCCCCCGGCCGCCGCCGTGCCCTGGGCCGCCGGCGAGGGCCGCCGCCGGCGCCCGCGCCCCCCATCTGCTCTCTGTCGATAGCAAGGAGATGAAGGGCTGTTTTGCCCTTAGCCCCCTCCTCTTTCTGCTATTCTTTAAAGAATCCCCCCTCTTTAGTCCTTTTACAAAGAAGCCCCCTCTTTATTATTTTATTCAAAACCAACCCTTCCACCATATAAACATAATTTCAAATATACCGCTGGCCATTTCTAGAGTAGCCCAAATATTTTCCAAAATTATAATCAACTCCCTTCCTTTCCAAAAGAATTTACGAAGAGGCCCCTAAAGCCCGGTTTAACCCCTAAACCCCTCTCCGACCTATCATTTCATGCGCAAAAAATTCTCCAATCACCCCGAAACATTACCACGTCATTCCTAATATAGTTTTGGCCATGCCATTAGAAAATCTCCCAAAAATATTATCCCTGTCTCCATATCTTAACTTTCTCTGATTCGAGCTCGAAGATAAAACCTTTATTTTTTATTTATTGAGTGTTTGTTGTGTACGCCGTAGATCACGGAGTGACTGAGGAAGAACCCATCGACAAGCAGTACCGCAAGCAAGTGTGTGAGGACCAGTTCCGCGACCCCGAACCCGAAGGATAGTACCTCGATCAGGACTTCCCGGAAGGCTTTGAGAACGGCAAGTTCAATCCCATCCTTTGATGTATATTTTGTCCCAGTTTTATAAACACAACCTATTGGCCTGTTTTACAAAACTGCATATGTTTTGACTGCTGTAAACATGGTTGGATAGCCACCCCATGATTTGTTATAACCATTCCTTGACCACCTAGATTAATGTCTGAATGTAATCTGTTTGGACGTTAATCGCTGCTAGAACGCTTAGGACCTTAAACACGGTACAACTTGTTTTATAAAAAGAAAATGTGTGAGTGTGTGGGAAACTTGTTTTATAAAAAGAAAATGTGTGAGTGTGTGGGAAGGGAAAACGTGGAATTTTCGAAAGATGAGTTTAGACGGGATGGATGGCACTTCTGTGTGAATTGCCGAATGGTGTGCTCGTACATGTGTGGTTGAGCAAGGTTGGGAGATTTCCATCTTGTCACAATTAAGGACCGAGTTGGTGTGTCATCTTGCCTAACTCCACTATCGTGCAAACCACTCGACCGTTGTATGTGGCAACGACTTAGCATAAACCACACTAGTTAGTCTGATAGCCATCAGGAGAGCTGAGAGCAACGGATGATCAAGGAAAAGGGATAAGCTCTGTGTGACTTATGCCCCGGTTAAACCCCGGAGATAGGTCAATGGCCCCTTGATGGATTCCGTGGTGGCTAGTCAGGTCTAGCTAAGGTGGGTAATGGCTTTGTTGGGATCTGCATCGACACTAAGGTGATCGTGCCGTGGTACCCCACTTGTGGGTAAAGTTGCACACCTCTGTAAAGTTAAAAATCTATTCGAATAGCCGTGCCCACGGTACTTGGCGAGTTACGGTTTGGTCACACAACTAGTGTTTCTTTGGGGAATGGATGGGTTGGCGTGAGTTGTTTTGGAAAAGTGTCCGGCAGTTGTGCCGTGTGCTACGGCGGATGAGGAGTCCAGTAGCAAATTTAAAACTTGAATCTTGTGTGGATCAACCCTACATGTTACTCGGTGCGAGAAAGTTGCTTTGAAAATTCTTTTATTTCAAATGAACCCCTGCATAAAAATTAGCTTTCTGCAAATTAAACCCTAGCCTTATCCTTGATTTACCCTATGTATTATATTCTGTTTATACCCCTCCGTGGGTGTGGTTGGACTTACTGAGTACGTTTATACTCACCCCTTTCCTAATTTTTACAGAGAAAGATCCAGACTTCGTTCCCGAAGACGTTGAGTAGGGGTTCCGTCCTGCACCCAACTCTGCCTGTGGGCTGTGGTGTTGGCCCTGTTCAGGATGCTTTCGCTGGCGCGATACTCTGAGCCCGAGCTGGATTCCTTGTGGGTCGTGCTCTGGTGTATCACCATAGCCTTCTTACTTCTTGTTATTGTCTGTCTCGAGTGTCACCTCCTCGGAGGATTGTACGGTGATGTACCATCTTATGTAATAAATGTGTATCAGCCTCCTGGGACGGATATTTGTAACACATTTAAGTCTTCTCTTATGAGGGGACGCTGCAATGGTGAAAATGGTTTCAAAAATAGACTAACACATTAAGAAAAATATTATTAAATTTTACAAGTTATAACTTTTATCTCCGCCTCTCCATGTGTGAAGTGATAAGGAGTTTCCACATAGGCGACTGTCCTGCAGCTGCACGTTGGACGCCCGATAGATAGAAAACCTATCAAATCTCTCTTTTCCCTTGGGCTTGTTTCCTTGTTTGTTTCCTTTCTTGGTAGCCCACCATCTCTAGGCTCTAGCGGTCCAGCCCATTTATCTGACTAGGAACTTACTAGCCTTCTTCTGTCCAGCCCGTTCTTGAAGGATCAGAGAGGCATTTATGCAAAACTGAGAGGAACTTCAGAAAATTGTTCAAAAGCATCTGATGCATTTATTTGAGGCGAAGCTAAAAGGATCTATGAAGCAACGCACAACTACCATATGGGCTAAATTTGCTGATCAAGAATACAAGCCTCTTCCAGATGGCTAAATTCGTATTGAAGTAAGAAGGGAGAGATGCCAATAATCTATATTATAAAAGTTGAAACAATTGAAAAACTTTCTCACCAAGATTAGGCCCACCATACCCCTCACGGAGGTCTCACTTGTCAGGCCAACATGTTTGACGAAAGGAGGTGGAGTCCTATTTTTTGATAGATAGAAAATGTTTCCACCCAAAAGGCTTATTTTTTTCACCAAAAGTTTTACATACCCACACCCCATACCCACAATATACCTTCCTTTATTCTTTACAAAAATCAGGCGCAAGTCCCTTTTACTTTCCATTCATTGTTACATGCACTGATCGCCCCTGCTCGCGAAGCACCCGGCCGCCGCCGATGGCGACACCCAGGAGCCAACCTTGCCGCTCGTGCCCCCTGGCATCTTCACCAGGCCGGCTTCGAACAGAAACTAGAACTGCCGCCACTACTGTACCGATCGCCGCTGCCATTACCGGCCCCGATTCCGGCCATCCCGAGGACCCTCGCCACCGGTGAGCCCCTCAAACGGAACTCCCTCGATCTCCTCCATCTTTTCCCCCCTCTCATTGTTGGTCCCTGTTCACCAGAGCGCCGGCGAGCAGGCAGGCCAGAAACCACCGTCGGACATGGCTGGAGGTCTTGCCCTTTTGCGATTAGGCCCATGTACAAGATATTTAATCGCTTCTTTATTGTGTCTTATGCCGATCACCCTACTACCTTGTAGGCCAAGTTGAGGAGGAACAACAAGGCTTCACAGGTTGGTTCCTTTGTTTGTCGATCAAGTTCTTGGCATGTTCCTTGGCTGATCGCAGCAGGAGATTTTGTTATACGCGGCCATGTCAGATACAACGCTGAAACGGCTAAAGGCAAGGTGATGTTTTCCATCCTATGGTTCATAAATTCTTTTTGCATGTATGTGAAGCTGCTGAGATAGATCCCCGTCCAGATATTTCATTTTGTTGCAGAATAAACTCATTGAGATAGTGATCGCAACAAGAACAGACATATAGGGGCGTACATAAAAAGGTAGGGCTAAATATAACAACATTTTCATTATATCTTTTGGATTTTTTTTCTGGTTCAAGATAGTTATAAATATTAATCAGGTTCATGCTAGGAGTAACCCTTCATTTTAGGTGTGCTTTATTCCTTGGTTAAAATCCTCTTGCTTATCCTCTTCCTTTTATATGTTTTCATTTTCATTTAATCATCTGAAATTTTGTAGTGTCAATGTGTGCTTCTAACCTGTACTGTATCCCACACAGATGGAACAATCAGTAAGACCATTCTCCTGAACATATGTAGTGGTATTTCCCTACAGTTTTAGGTTAGAGGTGATGGTGCAATTGATTATTTGTATTGTTATTAGAACAATTGGATTACTAAAATTTTTTATTCTTGCAGGAAGGATGTGCAGGAATTATTTCTTTCTTATAATATAGAACAATTTACTTTTATAATTTTTCAAATATGTCATTGGCAATTGGCATGATGATGTAATAATCGACAAATGATGAAAAAGGTCATATCTTTATCCTTTTTTTCTAAAAAAAGGAAGGTCGGAGCATTGTGAATAGCTTGATAATTTATTTCATATAATTTCAGTATATATTTTTCCAGTGTTCATTACCAATTTTGCAATGGTTCTCTTTCATCAGATTTGTGTGATAAATTGAATCTATCTTGAATTGAATTACACATATAAGATGCAGCATCTAACCACATCTCGATATCTTTAAGCAATGTTGTAGGAGACCTATGGGCATCACCAGCACTAAAAGATGATTTTAGTAGTGTATTTATGTTCATTTACTAAGAATATATAGAATATCTGCTACTCCGTCAATATTTAAATAGTTTTTACTGCAGATGTTAGAATTGGTATATGTGTACGGGATCAAATTTGTGGTTACTGCTCAAGGCTCGAGCTGAGCAGCTAAAGAAGTTTTGCGATGTACCACGTTTGGATTCTAAAGCACACAAGTCTGTAGTGAAGTACGTGTAGTGAAGCAACTCGAGGCTTCCCGAAATACCTGAGTATGCAGCTTCGTGCAAGTCCCTCGATCAGATTGTATTGCTTCGTATGAGTCCCTCGGTTAGGTTGTATAAGAAAAGATGGATTGTTATAATATATTAATTAATTAATTAAAATTTTAATAGTTGGGATGCAATTCAATTATTTTTAAATATTTTTTCTTTAAACACGTGCCTGTGGCACGTGCATCCCTACTAGTCTTTTCAAAAATATAAAAAATACTGTTAGAAGGGATCGCACCTCTCATCTCTATCCGGAGGATTGTACTAGTGCAACTGATCATTGGCATCAAGGACGGGTAATCTGGAACTCTTTTCGAGAGAGATTGGGAATTTCTGAAATTGTCCAGATGTTCGTTGGCCTTTCTTCTTTGATTGATTGTTGCCCCCTTCCTGTCTTGGACGAACCCTTATCAAAGGAGGAACTAGATCACGGTAAAGCCCCATTAGAGTTTGAAAATCAAATTTTTATGATAATTTAAGGATGTAAATTGAACTTTTCTTTTTTTTTTCAGGACTTTCACATCACATTATGTGGGTACGTAACGTGCCCCTTCATTTTCTCATCCTTCACGGACTCTACAATTCGAAAGCCAAATATTGGATTCTTATTTTTATTTTTATCATAAAGCTTTTGCACCTTGATTACTTGCAAATATGAGATCCTAAGGGACTTCCTATCTGGGTTTTTTTTTTGCGAGGTTCCTATCTTGTTTGTTGAGCTAGAAGGATCGTAATATTTGCTTTGTTTCAAGCGATTTACTCCCCGTTTCTTACAAATCGGAAGTGAAACTTTATACTCGTAACTCGAGAACATTACAGATGACGCCATCTCGCCCTCTTGCATCCTCCTAGACTCCTAGTTCAATTTCTGAGATCGAAACAGAGCAACGGATCGGAAGGGATGCTCCTTTAGTCTAGCAGCAGTGTATGTTTGTTGACTTGTGCCAGGTTCACACATAATTTCATATTTCCATGTGAGTCAGATTTTCTGTGCGATAAAGTCCACAGCCATTGCATTATTCGGTTACCTAACTTTGTTGCCTGTCATTGCATTATTCGGTTACCTAACTTTGTTGCCTGTCATTGACAATCTCCGAAAGAACAGATAAGAAAACCAGACCTTTCGTTGACCATTCCAACGCTCTGCAACTAGCAATTATTCATTGACAAACCACAGTTGCAAAAGCTTACACATCCTTTTTTTTTTGTTTCTCGAAAGTTAGCCGCTCAGCTCTACATTCTTAAGCGAGTTCAGATGAAGCAGAGAGTTCCAAAACTATCGGTGCCATTCTTTATAGGATTATCTCATTATCATATTTCAACCATGGTGTTTGTGGCTCCTTTAAAAAGCTAAAAAAAATAGACATTTTATCGTAGTGACTCTAGAATTCGCATCAGGTAATCTTGTATTCTCCACTATGGGCAGTGCCCGAATTTCATTACCGATGGTAACAGAATTACAGAGTTTAGCAGTTCAGGTATTAGGCCCTCGTTTAGATGCATGCTGTAAATTTTTTGAAAAAAAATCTTTTACATTTGAAGTATTAAACATAGACTAATCTCAGAACTAATTGCAGAACTCATCTGTAAACTACAATTTATTAAGACTAATTTTATTAGTACATATTTACTGTAGCAGTTACTGTAGCAAATTAGTGTCCAACCATGTCTTGTTAGGCTCATTAGATTCGTCTCGTAATTTATAAGCAAACTATGTAATTAGTTTTTTATTTCATCTAGATTTAATACTTAATGCATGTAAGATTCTCATTCAATATGATAGTTTTGGAATTTTGAATTTTGCGTTTAAACAAGGTGTCGGTACCGAACTTTACAAGCCCACCAAGGGCCAGCAGAAACCAAGTGAACACACCACAGACGAGGATGGAGAAAATTGCCACACAGGGCGGGCGACACAAAAAGCAGCAGAGTATGCTATCGAATAGCGTTGTAGTCGGATGCTCAAATGTCATCGCGTCATTTTCTCCTGGTCGTTTACTGTAGAAGAACCATACCAGCATGATCTCCAGGGTCTTGAGGGTGAAAATTCAGCGCCGTCTTCTTGAGGGCCTCAGGACCTTCCTCCAACGCTTTCTTATCGCTCTGCTTCTGTAAACTTGCCCAGTATATTATGAAAGAGCTAGCTGAGCATATTATCTCCATAGGGGATCTAGTCAGCTTTTTTGTCAAAACAAACATCATTTCTTGCTTTCGAGATTGCTCGGCAAATGGCTGCCAGGCCAACCTGAAGAACTACTTCCTATCCTCTAACTGCCTTTTGATCCAGATCCAATATTGCTCCAAAGAGCTTGGTGACATAAGCTACAAGACTCCACACGATTTTGCCATGTCACAATCAAAGAACAAGTGGGGTATTGTTTCATTTTCGTTGCAAAACACGCATTTTCTGTCGCCAGACCAGTTCTTCCTAGCTAAATTATCTTTTATGAGAATAGCATTCTGCTCGATTAGGTACATCCAAATTTTAATTTTCGGTAAGATTTGTACTTCCCAAATACATTTGATAAGGCACCCCTGTCTCATTGTTGCACAACTGTTTATATGTGGATTTCACCAAGAAGGCTCTAGTTATCTCTTAGTTCCATTTTGAATAGTAATTTTCTTCGTTAACTGCAAAGGAGGTTAGAAACTTAGAATGTCCCTCAGATCCCTCAAATTGTTTTGTAATCTTTCTCCTAGCCAACGTCTGAAGGTGAATTCCACCAACATCGAGCCATCTGAGCTACTGTAACTTTCTGCTCATTGCATATATTAAACAAATCTGAAAATTTTTCATTCAGGGGGGGATATCAGCACACCGTGACCTGACAGAAGTAAGTTCTTTCACCCTTCCCCACTATCATTTTTTGACCTTTCATATATACGTATCTCACTTTCAATAAATCATTCCACACAGGGTATTGGAAGATTTCTTCTGTAGCATGGCAACACATGAATTGCTCGGATATTTTTTTTCCAGCATATCTCCTGCCAAATGCTTTGCCCTTCTTCTAGCCTCTCCCACCATTTGCATATCGGACTAATAACATTCATTTTCCTGAGATCTTTAAGGCCAAGACCTCCTTTTTGTTTAGTTTTGCAAATCTTTATATCAGGTAATCTTATATTACAAGGAAAAAAGCATCTTAGTTACTTCAGTGTTTGAAAAAGAGAAATCGATACGTGCTTAAGATGTCATTGCACTGCTGAGGTACCGAGACAATGAACTTGTATCACGTAAACAATGCAAAGTAACTATGCATAATACCTTGCCTTCAACATAGCGAGATTCATGCCCTTTCTCGTTTAAAAACAGGAGAATGCAAACGATTGCAGTTATTTGATCCCAAGGATTGTGCCTCTCAGCCTACACATGCCATGATCAATTTTTTCTTATTCCTTGCAGATACTTCCATTGGCTACTTGGTCATACACATGAACTCAAGTCACAAATTAGGCAGCAACTAACAACTCCTGCCTACTCAAACCTAAACCTATCCAAACCCAGACACAACAAGCAGCAAAGCCTCCGCTTTGACTGCTGCAAGGTCCAAGTGCTCCTTTTCAGACAAGGACCAGTCGCCACACAGTATCTCCTTTTCCAGCCCACTCCCTTTTGTTACGTCTACCTGCACGTACCCAGCAGCTGGGCCCCACGCCGGAGGGGACGCGGGCTCTATGAATGCCTCACGGGGCCCGCAGGGTCCGGCCCCGCTTGTCGGTGGGGACGAAGCGATTGCGGCGCTGTCCATGAATACTACATTTTTTTGTAAGAAGCGAGGGGGACAAGACCGCACAGGCACAGCGGCGCGAGCGTGGAGCCGTGGACGGGCAGCGCGGGTAACGTGTCCGACGGCCGCACGGGGGTTCCTCCGTGGATGCGGTCGCGCCCGTCGGATGCGAGTCGGACGGCGATCTGTGGCCGTATCAGCAAAGGCTGTGGCGCTCGGTGTCAAGATGCCGAAGAAACCTTGGCACATCGATATATATATTTCTTTACCCGCCCTGAATATTACCTCCTAATCTCCTATCATGCTATAAAATCGTTGGTATATATATTTCTTTACCCACACGGTTTGATATCAAGCTCACCATGTGGACAGTGCTTTTCATCGACATGCATATTTTCTTTTTCTTTCCTGTCAACAAGTTCTAAATTTTGTATTTAGAAACATGTTGCATTTGGAAGAAAATATTTTCTCAACAAGCATACTTGAAAAAAATCTCATTTACATTCTTTATTTTAGCAAATACCGCCACAAAAAGAAAATTCACGTCGTGATAAAAAGAAAAGAAAAGAAAATGCTCTTATTCAAAGAGTGAGGTGTCACTCCATGCAATCCCGTTTGGTCTATCTCCCTCCGGCTCCGGCTCCCGCCCTGTAGCGTGAAGTTGGAGAAGTCAGAAAATACAGCTCCGGTTGCTCCTTTTCATCGCTACGGTGGGACACAGTAATATTTACTGTGGCACCGAGCTGAAGCTCCTCGGAGCCGTGCCAAATAGATCCCTAAATAACTGTTATTTTCGCTTCTCGAGAAATAATTTTAATTAATTTTATATAAAATATTAATATTTATGGTACATAATTAATATCATTAGATAGATCTTTTAATTTAGTTTTCTAACAATTTTATTTGGAGATACAAATATTGCACATTTTTTCTACAAATCGAGTCAAACTTGTGGCACGCACACTGACGGCGACACTTAAAAAGGGACAGAGGGAGTAGTGTGCAACCACTATTGAGGTGCAAATCAAGATGGCAATGGGTACTAAAAACCCGTAAATCCGCGGATACCAAACCCGTTGGGTGCAAATTCGGGTTTGAGTTTGTACCCGCGGGCACGGGCGCGGGTACAACTTCAAACCCAACGGGTATTTGCTAACGGATTTCAAAATTTGATATCCGAACCCGCAAACCCGCTGACATGTGGGCCCAAAATACATATGTATATAAAAGAGCTTCTAGGGTTTGCTTGTTCTACTCCTGATCCCGTGTCTCTCAGGCTCCCAGCCGCCACCCCACTCCCACAAACTGAGTCCCGGCCTCCCAAGAAAACCCAGCGCATCGCTCCACCAGGCCTCATCCGCCCGCCGCACCGCCTCCGGCTGCCACACCGCCTCCGGCCGCCGCTCCGCCAAGCCCCCTCCGGCCGCCGCTTCGCCTTCGACCGCCGCTCCACCAAGCCTCCTCCGATCGCCGCTTCGCCTTCAGCCGCCACTCCCAGATCCCCGACGCCAGGAGCCTAGGCTCCTGCACGACGGGCGCACGGCTGCAGTTCCGCCAGGTGCCCAGGACCAGAAGCTCCTGCGGGTACGCGGGTGTGCCCGCGGGCATGCGGATATCTGCGGGCAATGGATACGGGTATTGTTTTATGTCCGTTGCGGGTTGCGGGCGCAGATTTTGACTTGCGGGTGCAGGTTTATCAAGCCTATATCCACGCGGATTTTATCTGTTGCCATCTTGATGTGTAAACACCACCAACAGCAGAAGCAGTCATTTTGCAGACTCGAGAGGGGGCCGTTCTGCAAAAGCGGCTGCTGTCCCTGCGAACGGGACGGGACGGGACGGCGGCACCCGATAAGGAGCGTCGTGTTCAGTTGGAGCATGCAAAATTTTGCATGTAAACTTTTTGGCCCCTTGACTACTAATTAGGGGTATTAAACGAAGCCTAATTACAAAACCAACTCAACAACTATGGTACTATAGAAGTTATTGTAGCTAATGAGTCCTTTTGACCGTATGATCAGAAGATGATTAGGCACGGTTACTATAGCATTACTGTAGACAATAATGGTGGAACTTGGCTTATTAGATTCATCTCGAAAAGTTACACCCATATATAAAAAATTTCGCAAATAAACTTCGTTTAGTATTTCATACATGTATTCGTTTTTTTGTATTTTTTACTAAACACGGTGAAGATCAAGACCTCTGCGTCCTTCTCTACTCCCGTCTCGTTCCGTCCTTGCCAAATTCCCACGCCCCGCCCCCTGCCCGGCCTGCCCGAATCCTCCCTCCCCACTTTACCCTGCCCGGCCCGCCCCCTCTTTCACACTCGCTTCCATTCCATTTCCATCCCCGCTGCGCGCTCCGCCCCGCTCCGCTCCGCTCGCCGCGCCGCGCAATGCCCGCCCACGTGCTCGCCGGGGGCCGCGCGCGGCGGCTTCCCATCCCGCCGCGCTGACGAGGGGGCATCTCGGTTGGGGGCAACGCCGCTGCGGGTGTTTGTTTGGGGTTCGGGGGAGGGGAGTGGCTAGCGACGCGATGGGGGAGCGGCGGGAGGGGAAGCGGCGCGGGGTGGAGGACGGGAAGCGGAAGGGGACGGGGAAGGCTAAGGCCGCGGCGGTGGCGGCAGAGGACGCGGCGCCGGTGACCGGGTGCTGGATCCGCTTCCCGCGCCTCCGCGGCTGCATGTCGTCGCGCGCCAAGGTCGACTCCTCCACCACCGGCGGCGGCGGCGGTAAGCAAATGCTCCTGTTTCCCGACCAGCTTCCTTGTGCTTGCTCGGTTGCTTAGCTCTCCTGCTTCATGCTACTCCCACTTGCGCAAGCCACCTCGGCAGGCCGGCATGCTTGCTTGCATTGCCTGCCTGTGTGCACGGTGGAGGCCACGGAATTCTGCACGAGCGCTCCGGAGTCTCCAGAGAGATGGTGGAAGCATGGCTTGTCTGTGCTAATTACCTTCTGGGTTGGGTTGATGTTGACGGGGCTATGGGCGGATTGCTTGATTGGAATTGGATGTGTGTTGGTGTGCACTAATGTCTCTGGTGGGTGGTA
This sequence comes from Panicum virgatum, assembly GCF_016808335.1. Lineage (NCBI taxonomy): Eukaryota > Viridiplantae > Streptophyta > Magnoliopsida > Poales > Poaceae > Panicum > Panicum virgatum. Next base: position 42,349,344 of record NC_053149.1, on the reverse strand, counting down.
CAACTTAACCGTGTGTGTGACGCCGGGAGCTGGACAGAGTGGTTGGTGTCGGGTGGAGTTGCCCGGATGATGTATCATTCCGTTTTACTTTTGCTCCTTTGGTAGATAAGCTGACATGATATGTGCTGCCTTGCCTGCTGTGTGCTCTCTTGTCTATGAGCTGGAGTGCAGCCGTTGATGGGCATGGGTCTATAGGCGTGAGGTGGCTCCTGAAGGAAACTAGGAGTAGGCCTTGGGTATGATTGGGTAAAATGCAGGCTGGTGGGTTGGTTGCTGTAAGCTGGGTGGATACTGGTGGGAGGGCGTGGAATGCTCGAATTGGGTTGAATTTGACATTTGTCCTTGTTTTGGTTTGTTTGTTGCTTGTTAGTAGATGTGTGCAATTGGTCGTGCTTGCGGGCACGTGTGTTCGGCTGTAAATGAAATCAAATGGACAGAACTGAACAATTTCTGTTACAGTTGAGCACATTTGGAATGGGGTCAAACTAATTCCTTTGACTGGAGTGACAAGTGAAACTCTCAAGCGCTCTGGTTGGTTTGTTAGGCCATAACCTCAGTAGCTATTGCTGAGACACATCAACTAGTTTTTGTTAGACTAACTAAAAACGTCAGATGTAACAACATTAAATTATTCTTCAGCAAACAATATTGATAGATGATCGCTATGCATCTGGAGTCAATCAAGTCCAAGCTGAGGATGGAAAACTTAAAACGTGCCATGGTGTCCAGTGCAACACTGAAATGCAGAATCTTACTCTTGAACCACGCATGCTTGTTTCTTGGTAAAAAATGTGATGTTCATTTTTTTTACTATTTACTATTTGAGGTCCAGTTGGACTTTGTTCCTGATGATTTGCATTCAAATCCTCAGGATTATGAGATTTAGTTTGAAAATTCTAAAAATTGCCAGACCAACTGTTCTCTTACTCATGATTCATTTTTGAATTATGTCAAGGGCTTATTACCTAATCGGCACTTTATCTACATGTGCAGAAAGCAAACTAGCAACTTATGGCTGCCAAGACCAATTAGTCCCACCAGCCTCTGGTTCCACAACAACCAGTAACACTGGAAGTCTCTCACCTTCTTCCATAGTTGGAGAGGAGCTTAAACTAGCATTCCAACTGCGTAGATTTACTTTTAATGAACTGAAGTGTGCCACGAGAAACTTCCGACCTGAGAGTCTTCTTGGTGAGGGAGGTTTTGGCTGTGTCTTTAAAGGGTGGATTGAGGAGAATGGAACTGCTCCTGTTAAGCCAGGCACTGGATTAACTGTTGCTGTCAAAACACTCAACCATGATGGGCTGCAGGGGCATAAAGAGTGGGTGGTATGTTTTGTCTTTCCTTGGTATACAGTGTCGGTGAAAATATTGTTCCATTGTCTGCTAATACATCATTAAGCAAAGTATCATTGTGTGTTCGCAGGCAGAAGTTGATTTTCTTGGAAACCTTCAGCATCCACACCTAGTGAAATTGGTCGGTTACTGCATTGAAGATGACCAGAGGTTGCTTGTATATGAATTTATGCCCCGTGGAAGTTTGGAGAATCATCTATTTAGAAGTAAGTATCTTTTAATCTGAGCTTTATCAGCTTTATGTAACATATTTGCTACTGTTATCTATTTGACCTTTCTATTGGTTAAGCCACGCTAGCATTTCTGTTCTTGTGGCAATAGCTACACTGCAATACTTTAACTCACATGGCACAAGCACTTTTGTTTTCCACTTTTGCTTAACACATGTGGCATGAGCATTTTGGTTTTGGTTAAATAAGTGGCATGGGCCCTTTAAGTGACCAGTAACGAACTTTCCACACTATTTCTGAGTTACTTTGTTGGCCAGCAGATTATATGTACTAGTGTCTGGATATGGTAGGTTGATATACGAGAATTTCTGATGAAGTGACTGAGGTGTTATGTTGCTTGTCACCTTATGCTTTGTTTTTACACTTCGACCATCAATAAGGGCTGTACGTAGTCTTACATGTTTCCCATTTTTCATTATCTCTTGTAGAAGTATTATTATTTTTCTTAATTGCATGACTTAAGTGCACTAGGTTGAGTTTGGCTTTATAATAGTTCCCTCGTATGGATGAATTTCATTGCTGCTATTGCTAAGGTCTGTTTATGTGCCAAATTTGAGCAATGTTAAGTTGTTTGGTTTTGTCATAATTCTATCTTGAACCATTGTATACCCATTTAATTACATTTTTTATGTAATTTTTTTACTGAATAGAGTCATTGCCTCTCCCATGGGCCATTAGAATGAAAATTGCTCTTGGTGCTGCCAAAGGCCTTGCTTTTCTTCATGAAGAAGCCGAAAGACCAGTAATATATCGGGATTTCAAAACATCCAATATTCTTTTAGATGCGGTAAGCAATTATATTTAAATGTTGGCTATATTTCGTTCATACAATTGCATTAGCCTATTTATTAAACATATTCTTTCAGGACTATAATGCGAAACTCTCTGATTTTGGACTCGCTAAAGATGGTCCTGAGGGTGATAAGACTCATGTATCAACTAGAGTCATGGGAACGTATGGATATGCTGCGCCTGAATATGTAATGACAGGTGAGTTGACCAATTGTGATATTGCTTAACCTATCTTCAAAGTTGCAGTAAATTTTCCATGCAGTGTTAACTTACTCTCTATATCAGTCGAAATAATGTGCTAAACTGCTGTGAACTTCAATGCATTCTACTCCGTAGGTCTGAAGTTGTGTGTGTGAAACACACATAGACATGGACATGTGTGCACGCACGCACACGGAAAGCTTCAGTAAACCTAAACACTCATGCACATGTGCTTTCGTATGTGCGTATGGCACACACAGGCAGGTGTGGTAGACTGAAAATGTGTATGCAGTATGCACACAAGGCAAGCATGCATGCATCTGTGAGTGGTAGGCTGAAGTTGTGTGTGTGTTTGTTTGTGTCTGTATGTGTTATAAGCTTGAATGCATTATTATAGTACACTAAAGTTGTGGGTGTGACACTGAAATTTTGTGTGTGGCACACAAGCACATATGTTTGCGCTAGACTCAAGTTATTTCTTTGTCCTTTCAGATTCTAGGTAGGCTTAGATTCTATTGTTTTAGGTTCCTATAAATTTTCTTTGTATTTCCTACTGCTTAAATGTTTGTTTCTCGTCCAGGTCACCTGACATCAAAGAGCGACGTATATAGCTTTGGTGTGGTGCTACTAGAGATGATGACTGGTAGAAGGTCAATGGACAAGAACAGGCCAAATGGTGAACACAACCTGGTTGAATGGGCTCGCCCCTATCTCGGAGAACGGCGACGATTCTATAAGCTTGTAGATCCCCGTTTGGATGGGAACTTCTCGATAAAAGGGGCTCAAAAGACAGCTCAGCTGGCCCACGCTTGCCTCAGCCGTGACCCCAAGGCTAGGCCTCTGATGAGCCAAGTGGTAGAGGTCCTGAAGCCTCTCCAGAACCTCAAGGACATGGCCAGCTCTTCCTACTTCTTCCAGACCATGCAACATGAGCGGCGCACAGCCCTTGCCAGCCCACATGGCAGTCAAAGCATGAAGGCGCAGGGCACCTTTGCACGGAACGGGCAGCAGCCGCTGAGGAGCCTCTCATATGGTCCTCATGCTTCCCCATACCGCCAGTCCCCAAGGCCTGATGGCAAGCGGCAGTGAGACTCATGGTGATCATCTTCCTACAATGATCAATTTCAGACCTGCGTTCCATCCTGAATTGGGTGGTCGATGGTAGGACCTGCCATGCATTACGTCCGTGGCATCTTAGCTCCTTATGCTGTGGACGATAAAGCAACAACGATGATTGAAATTTCGCAGATATCATCTGCGGTGTGAAAATTATTTCTGGTTATTGCTTAGAATAGATGTTAGCTGTCCTATGTTTACAACTCTTGATTCCTGGACTCGTAAGGTACTAAGGTGGGATCAAACAAGGTTTTGGTCGTCTTTCAAACAGGCAGCAGTAGGAACTCTTCATCCAGAGAAACCATCGATAGGTAATTAGTCTGTTATATCTTTGTATGACTCTGATCTGTTATTCAAACTGTCGATCGCTTTGTAATTAATTGTCACGTGGAGAAAAAGGCAAAAAGTGGAAATGGATGCAAGACCTTCGCCCGCGTCGGCCGTCGCCATGATAGTTCCATAATGCATGCTCGCTCGATGGCAGCAGCTCATCAGCTCTCAATTCTCATGCTCAGTGAAGGGTGTGTTTAGATCCACGACATTTTGGGAGAAAAGGTCACACCGGACACTGCAGCGTACTGTAGCATTTTTCGTTTGTTTGTGGTAAATATTGTCCTACCATGACCTAACTAGGTTTAAAAGATTCGTCTCGCAACGTATATCAAAACTATGCAATTAGTTTTTTTATTTACCTACATTTAGTACTTCATGCATAGGTCATTTGCTATATTTAATGTTTCAATGTAATTTCGATGTGATGGAAAGTTTGGAGGAATGGGAGGGAACTAAACACAGCCGAAGACACAAGCATGTGCCATTGATGGGGTGACCGAGCTCGCTTTCAGGTGGTGGTACACATTTGCCGGAGTGTAATCATGCATGGTTATGGCTGCCATTACTTTTGGCATGGACGGTTGTTCGGTTTAAGGGTGGGAATGTGAAAATGGTTATTCGAATTTTTTGTATCCGTATCCGCACCTAATATGGATATTCGTATCCGATTGTAATGTGGTACGAAAGTGGATATATCCGAATTCGTTTTTCCTCATTTTTCTCTATCCGATTCCACATCCGTATTCGACAATATCCGCAACATCCGTATTCGAATAAAAATGAGCACATAGAAAACTATTAAAAATTATATATATATACATACATACATATGTATATAACTACTGATTAGTGATATATTAGTTTTAATATTAATAATAATGTATTTAGTGGAACTATTTAAGAGTGATCATGAATAAATGACATGTGCTACTAGGTTTAATATTACTAATGATATATAAAGATTAAGTTCAACTAATTTCAATTTAATCAACTATATTGTGATATGGATAATCATAATGATTTTAATTTACTTTGATTTATCCACTTATTGATAAAATTATAAATATATTTTATTCCATTTATTCTTTATAACTATTGATATTTCCATTAAAATATTTATTTATTTGCATTTTATATATTTATATTATTAACTATTTAAATATTTATGAATAAATATGTTTTGATGAGATGTCTTTTTTTTTTAACTACAATGGTTACATACTTTAATCCTTATTGTATAATAACTTAGCGATACCTTCGAAATATGTTTGTAATGAATAAAACAAACGAATATAACTATGTTTCAAATCAAGTAAATATCCGAATCCGTATCAGAATTCGAGACATCCGTTTTGCATCGTATTCGACAACATCCGTATCCGTATCCGAGTTAAAATATGGTAAAAAAAATATTATCCGGATCCGATTCTATACGTATCCGATCCAATTCCATCTTTAGTTCGGTTGATGCTGGTGATGTTACGCGATGCTACAGGCCGTGTTTGTTACACTCCGTCAGGGGCTGGCGGTGCCAGCAACATACTCAGCTACTTAGAGGTCGATCAAGGACAACATTGTCATATTCCGAGGTGTCGCCGTCCGTCATCGTCCGTGGACGAATTCGCCGGTCAGACACTATTTTGACCGTTAATTACGGGTATTAAATAAAGACAATTTATAAAATCAATTTCACAACTCCTACGCTAGAAATCCTGACGAATCTAATGAGGCTATTGACCGTGTGATTAGAGAATGATTACTGTAGTATCAGTGTAGTCAATCATCGATTAATTACCATCATTAAATTCGTTGCGAAAAATTACACCCATCCGTAAAGAAATTTTGCAAATAGACTTCATTTAGTATTGCATGCATACAAGATTGTTTCCAAAGTTTCTAGAAGAGGAGGAACCAAACAGGACAATTCTATGAGCGGAACAGTTGATTGCCTGCCTGATTCAACTCTGACCACGCATCATCCGGACGGCGACCGAGGTGCTGCTGGCGTCTCCGCAGGGGAGACGACTTTGAAACTGCCTGCCACGACACCATGCTGTGTGCTGCATCTTATCTTATAATTATATAATTATTATTCCAACCCAAACGGCCAAAGCTGTTTGGTTATTAGTCGGATAAGTCTGAAGACAAAAAAATCAAATCATATCACTTGCGTTTATTAATACAGACTGAACTTCAGTTCAGGGGGAAAAAAAGTACTCCTATGTACTAGAATTCAGACAGGAGATCGACACTGTCTAGGTGCCACCTCAGTGTTGCGGCCTACACCGGTCAGTTACGTGTTATGTCCATTGATTTCCTGAATTTTTAGTGCACTTGGTTGCTCTTCTCTCCTCTCTCACATCAGTGGATAGTGAGATAGTCCAAGTCTTCCCCTTTGCTGAGCTCCATCAGGAGCTAGCCAATATCCATCCATCGTTGGATCGTCCCATCGAGCATCAACCGAGATGGGCGCCGGGTCGTCGGTGGACTTGCTGCAGCTGCTGTGCTGCGCGTGCGTGGAGCAGTCGACGGTGGCCATGGAGGAGACGTGCGGGCGCTACGACACGGTGCTGGACCCGGGCTGCCACTTCATGCCCTGGTGCGTCGGCCGGAGGGTCGCCGGCTACCTCTCCCTCCGCGTGCAGCAAGACCAATTCTGTCGTGGCGAGACCAAGAGCAAGGACAACGTCTTCGTCACCGTCGTGGCGTCCGTGCAGTACCGCGCCCTGGCGGACAGGGCCTTCGACGCCTTCTACCGCCTCAGCAACGCCCGCGAGCAGATCCAGTCCTACGTCTTCGACGGTAACAAGCTGATGATCAATTCTGTCTCTGGTGTTCTTGACTTGTTGCGATTAATTCTTCCTATCAACGATCAATGATGGCCCGATGCAGTGATCAGGGCGAGCGTGCCGAACATGAACCTGGACCAGGTGTTCGAGCAGAAGAACGAGGTGGCGCGGGCGGTGGAGGAGGAGCTCGCCAAGGCGATGGCCATGTACGGGTACGAGATCGTGCAGACGCTGATCGTGGACATCGAGCCCGACGAGGTGGTGAAGCGCGCCATGAACGACATCAACGCGGCGGCGCGGCTGCGCGTGGCGGCGGTGGAGCGCGCCGAGGCCGACAAGATCCAGCAGGTGAAGCGCGCCGAGGGGGAGGCCGAGTCCAAGTACCTGGCGGGCGTCGGCGTCGCGCGCCAGCGCCAGGCCATCGTCGAGGGCCTCCGCCGCTTCGTGCCAGACGAGAAGTCCGTCATGGACATGGTCCTCGCCACGCAGTACTTCGACACCATCAGGGACATCGGCGCCACGTCGCGCGCCGCCACCGTCTTCATCCCGCACGGCCCCGCCGCGGTGCACGACGTCGCCACTCAGGTCCGCGACGGCGTGCTTCAGGCCGCCGCGCACGCACCCGCACCCGCACCCGCACCCGCCGCCGGAGCCAGGTGACTGTGTCCACCGTGGTTTTCCAGCTGCCTGTGCACTCTTGCTCCGGTGTGTTCGTACGTACATCGGCACACACACGCATGTAAATTTTGTATGCTTTCATTTCAACCGTTGGTTTGGTCTTCCTACCATTAAGTGCGCTAAATTTTAACCTGTACGAGTGAAGTGTATATTCTTTGAGGTGTGCATATGTATCATCACGGATTTCAATATTCGTTCCTACAAAGCGTACCCTCTACATCCTAAAATAAGTGTTCTTTCAACCGTCAAATTTTATCCTAGAAAGAGTGTTGCTTTAGGAGCTTGTAGTGAGATCCATTTAATTAAGAGAAAAGTCCGGTTTCCACCCTCCAACTATCGCAAAAATCCGATTTTCAACCTTCAACTATGAAACCGGACAACATAGGCCATCCAGCTGTCAAAACCGGAAAATTTGGCCCCCTGGAGTGGTTTTGAAGGTGGTTTTCCATTTTGTGAGAATTAAAAATATTCAATTTTGCACTAAAAAATTTATAAGTAATTTATTTTAAGTCAAAAAATTATGAAATGGGTATCAAAAGTTTTCTAAAAATGTAACCTATCTATTGTCACATGACTTGTGAGCTAATTCAGATTTAATTTTTTTATGTTCATAATATTTGGCTACTTACAGTTATGCCTATTATTTTTAATAACTAAAATTCAAATGGAGCAATAATAGATAGGTTATATTTTTAGAAAAATTTTGGTACTAGTTTCATATTTTTTTATTTAAAGTGAATTAGTTTTGATTTTTTAAAATCTAATTAGATATATTTAATTTTTTTAGAAAATGTAAAACCACCTTCAAAACCACCCCCAAGGGCTAAATTTGCCCGGTTTAGACAGTTGGATGGCCTGTGTTGTCCGTTTCGTAGTTGAAGGTTGAAAATCAGACTTTTGCGATAGTTCGAGGGTGAGAATTGGACTTGTCCCTTTAATTAAAGTAAACCAAATAACAAGAAAAAAATTGTCGCCCTGTTTAATTCCCTCCTCAAAATTTTTACACCCATCACATCAAAGGGAATCTTGCTATTTAGTAGTACTAAATAAAAATATGTTTATAAAACATTTTAGATTGATGAGTTGTAAATCGCGAGATGAATCTAATGAGCCTACTTAATCCATGATTTGCAACAGTAATCTTGCAGTAACCGTCTGCTAATCATCACTGTTGCAAATCATGGATTAAATAGGCTCATTAGATTCGTCTCGCGATTTACAATCCATCCATGCAAAATTTTTGTAAACATATTTTATTTAATGCTCCTAAATAGCAAGATTTCTTTTAAAAATACATAGAACCAATAAAATGTTTAATAAATGCTACTTTTTCTAAGATCTATCTCCTCATCAGGTGATTTAGATATTGTATTATCGTAAGTCACTTGTAATACTAGACACAAAAACAAAACAAAACAAGACACACTGATCTATCTGGACGGGATTCAACAGTCCACGTTGGTGACTTATGCAAATACAATATCTAAACCACTTTAAAACAAGTAAATCAATCTAGCGCTTAAGGTTTTCTGGCCAACAAAACTCTCAATCGAGAGGTCCACGTATGAGGAGATGACATCAATCTCACACACACACACACACACACACATATATATATATATATATATATATATATCCCGAATGTAGAAGGCTACTTACAATCCACTTTGAAATTCATATGCATGTATAAGGGGCGAAGCTAAGTAGAAATTAGGGGTGCCTATGCATCCATGAAATTTTGTAAAAATAGTGATTAGATCTAATTTTCACTATATATATGCACCCCAGAACTTAATTTTATGCACCCACAAGGCTAGGGCACTCCTTCAATTTACTCTAACTTCGCCATATCAAAAGTCTATAAAAGTAAGTCTAGAAAAAAAAATAAGCGGGACTGGGCCCGGGCATCCCAGCCTGGCCGCAAGCAATAACAGGAGGACAAGAGTCTCCTAAGTCCTAACACAGCAAGGGTGGGAGGAGACAGGAGATGTTGGCTGCTTTCCTATAGTACTTTGGTTTAAATTTATTTTAAATGGTAAATACATTTTAGATTTTGTTTGAACCACTGCATTATTTAGAATTTATGCAACAAAGGAAGATCCAATAAATCTATTTCGAATTCTCAAATATTTTATTTTGAAACATCACCATTCAAAATACTTCGACATTTAAAAATGTATATTCAACATTTTGCATATACTACTTCAACATTCGCATATAAAATGTTGAAATAGTTTATTAGAATTATTGAACTAAGTTTTAATAAATATTGATTCCAGTCTCTCGAAATGTTGATTATATCAGTTAATTATGTTAAACATGCTTGGTCATAAATATTTATAGCTAAAATAATGGATCATGGACACATATAAGAAACAAAATACTCCCTCCGTTCGGAAATGATCTACATATTTTGACTAGAGAAAGTCAAATTTTATAAACTTTGACTAATAATTAGTTAAATTATATGTATAATTAGTTTATAAAATTTATGTCAATACATATGTATTCAAAGAGGTTTTGAGATGACATTGAGTTATTCGTAATTGACATTATATTCTAAGAGTGATTAATAAGTCAAACTTTACTTCGAATGACTTTCTTTAGTCAAAATATGTAGATCATTTCCGAACAGAGGGAGTAACTGGTACCGGCCTGTCCTCCTGCGCGCCGTCTGCTTGTAATTGGGCCGTGGTGGGCTGTGCGATTCCAGCTTTCCCACACGCGCGCGACTCCGCCCGCCGCGAGTGACCTGCTTGAGGTGGGTCCCGGAGGCAGCCTCCGCCGTTTGCCACCACGCCGTTTTAACTGGTCGCCGCCTCCGCCGCTGCCACATCACCCCCCCCCCCCCCCCCCCCCGTCCTCTCCTTCTCGCCGCGACCCGCCGCCGCCATGGCACCAGGCCTCTACGCCGACATCGGCAAGAAGACCAGAGGTCCCACCGCACGCCTCCTCCTCCTCCCCCTCCTCTGACCCCGATTCCGTTCCTGGCCGTGTTCTCCGTCGCCCGAGGACCGCCTGATCCTGACGCGTGTGGTTTCGCTTTGCGCGCAGATCTGCTGTACAAGGACTACAACACGCACCAGAAGTTCTCCGTCACCACCTGCTCCCCCCACGGCGTCGTGAGTGCTCTCCCCTTTCCCCTCCCTCCTAAATCCTAACGCAACCACCCGCTCCTCCTCACCCGAACTCGTCTCCCCGCAGCTATCCCGCTATTTCGTGAGGTAACGCTTAGTGGAGTGTATCGCGGCCCGATTCCGTTCGGGCCTGCCCAAATTGATTGGGACCTCCACGCCCATTTCCGATTGGTGGATCGAATCGGTCCCTCTTGTTGCTTCTTTTGCGGAGGGTCGTCTCGCCGATCACCGTTTACTGTTGTGTACAATGTGTGCCGGATTTCATGCTTGGGGTCTAGATTAGATTAGATGGCCAATGTGCAGGATCTGGAGTCCCATGATTGCTGTGGTTCTGCAGTTGCCAAATCACCATTTCTCTTCTCCATCCTCAATGATTTCCTGTAACTGCATCATGCATCTTTTTCTCTCCAACATGCAACCAACCTTCAGTAAATGCGTGCGAGTTAGGGACCTGTTTACCAAGTAGATGAATGGAGCACTAGAATACCGTGTTGGGTCAGTGCATCTTCATACAGCACTTGTAGTTTTTTGCTCGGTGGTGGTGATCTTGGTTTTTCATACAGGCGATCACAGCTGCAGGAACAAGGAAAAATGAGTCCATATTTGGCGAGCTTCACACCCAGATTAAGAACAAGAAGTTGACAGTTGATGTCAAAGCAAACTCAGAGTCAGATGTAAGCTTTAGTGCTATGCTTTTCTCCCTGTTTTGCATGAACCACATTTCTATTTTGATGTTATGTATTGAATTGTGTTTAATGCCCTCATAATCTATACTTGTGAATTTACAATATTTTCTGAGAGTTGGATTTTGCATCTCCCAGCTTTTGACGACAATCACTGTGGATGAGTTTGGAACACCAGGGCTCAAATCGATTCTCAGCTTGGTTGTTCCAGACCAGAGATCAGGGAAGGTATGTCTCTAGAATTCTAAGGACCAAATAATTGTCATTGTCTAGACCGATTTTATCCAACATGGTGGCCAGTAATTAAAATACTTCTCCTTTTGTATGCCTTATCAGCTTGAACTCCAGTACTTGCACGCATTTGCTGGTGTGAATGCAAGCATTGGGCTTAATCCCAACCCTATGGTTAACTTCTCTGGTGTCTTTGGAAGCAAAGCACTCTCAGTTGGTGTTGATGTTTCATTTGATACGGCAACTAGCAATTTCACCAAGTACAATGCGGCACTGAGCCTTACCAACCCAGATCTTATTGCTTCCCTCCATTTGTGAGTATCTTTTCTTTGGTGAGCTACCATATGCTGCTAGATTCACTGTAATTGGAACATTAGTTTTACCATGTCTTCAATTTTACTGTGGTAAATAATCATGAAACTCTTCATCAGGAATAACCATGGTGATACCTTGGTTGCATCTTACTACCACTTGGTAAAGCATCATTCAGGTACCGCTGTCGGGGCTGAGCTGTCACACAGCTTCTCTAGAAATGAGAGCACGCTGATCTTTGGTTCTCAGCATTCGTTGGATCCCTACACCATCTTAAAGGCACGCTTCAACAACTATGGCATGGCCAGTGCCCTTGTCCAGCATGAATGGCGCCCCAAGTCATTTGTCACCATCTCTGGTGAGGTCGACACCAAGGCAATTGAGAAGAGCACAAAAGTTGGTTTGTCCTTGGTGCTCAAGCACTGAGGCACCAGATGTTTTGGACTTCAGGATTTTCCTTTTCGGTTTCAGTGGATTGGAATAACATGGGAAAACATGGCCCGAAGAAGTCGTCTTTGTGGCATCATTTTGATCTTGAATTGTATTCTTTTTTTCCTCCATGATCTGTTCCATAGCCAAATCTTAGGATTGACCTTGCGTTTTAATTCTCAGGACCTTCTGTTAATAATCTCTAGTGATTGTGACAGATTGTAAAGCTTGTCAAACGTGGTGGTGATTGTCTGTTCAGAAAAAATCTGATTGTGATTATTTGGCACTCATTTCTATGTTCATCTGTTGATCCCCTGATGCCATTCATGTGCTTGGATGTCTGTGGAAGATGAGTAGATGAAATTTCGCCCATATGATGTAATCAAATTCCTGAGCTTTTGAGTTCAAAAAAAAAATTCCTGAGCTTTGTTGGGGCTTGATGTTGGTGCTGATCGATGTAATAAGGAGATGTTGGTGCTTGGGCATCTGACGTGCGGCGCATGATAACGTTGTAGTGAAGCAGGTAGCCGAGGGGGCGTGCCGCTCGCCGAAAGGCAGCGGCAGCCGGCAGGGCATGGACATGTCGATCCCTGGAGGTTCCCGAGCCGAGATCCCTATCCCATCCTTCACCCCAAAACATTTGCTGCATACCCCTGCCTCAAAGACAGCAAAATCTTTCCGTGGTGCCCTCAAGAAAAGGCTTGGAATGTGTGGGCGGCTACGCCACCATTGCTCACGGTCACAGGGTTCCTACAGCATATATCTATGTCCGTTCCTGCATCTCCTCACGGCCACGGACCTGGGAACCTACTAGCTACCAAGCTCAACGCCATCAACGCCCGTGCGTGCACGTACGAGGACACCGGCGGCGAGGTCAGCCTCATCGACGCCACCGGCAATAATGGCGGCGAGCAGGCAAGCACCGGCGGCGGCGGAGAACGTGGACCCCGTCTACGAGTGGCTCGACGACGGCGACAGCTACCTCCTCAACCTCAACCTCCCAGGTGCGACGACACCTGACGCGCGCCAGCACATGTTCAGAGTGGTGCGTGCTAACTCTGCTAACCCTGTGTGTCTTGTTCGATCTTGTGGTTGGATCAAGAGTTCAAGAAGGAGGATTTCCGGGTGCACGTGGACGGCGAGGGCCGGCTCACCGTCATCGGCCAGCGGAGGCCCGCGCCCGGGGCCGGCGGCGGGGCCAAGGCGGTGCGGCTCCACAAGGCGTTCCAGCTGCCCAACACGGCCAACCTCGACGGCGTCTCCGGCCGCTTCGATGGCACCGTGCTCACGATCAGAGTGCCCAAGCTGCAGCAGGAGCAAGAGCAACAACCCGCCGCGACGCCGCTGCCTCCTCCATCGACGCAGGCAAAGGAGGAGGCGCGAGTCCCCGGCGGTGGTAAGCCAGCTGCTGCTCTAGATGACAGGGCGGCGAAGCAGGTTGGCCGTGATGAGGCGGAGACGGAGCAGCGGAGGACGATCGAGGCGGCGGAGAGGGCGAGCTTGACGGCGGCACGCAAAGAGGAAGACGACAAGGCCGCCAAGGCCAAGCCCGTGGCGCCGCCGCCCCCGTCACAGCAGCAGCCGAGGGAGGAGAAGGTGGCGAGGGGCGGAGACCGTCGAGACGATGAGGACGAGAAGGCGAGGGCCGAGCACAAGGAGAAGGTCGCCCGCGAGGCCGAGCGCAGGATCGAGGCGGCGCGGGCGAGGGTGGCGGAGGCCAAGGCGAAGGCGGAGCGGGAGCGGCAGTGCGAGCACTGGAAGGAGCGCGCGGTGGAGGAGGGGCTCAAGCTGGCGGACGCGGTCAGCAAGAAGACGGAGGTGATCGCCACGGCCGTCGCTGCCTTCACGCTCGGCGTCTTCGTCTCCCACAAGCTCTTCTCCAGGAGTTGATCCATCAACCCATCCATGAATGGATGATCAAACGACAACAGAGAGATCGAGCACGTCGGCTTAATCATTTACGTGCAGGGCGCCAGGGCTTCAATTCAAGCCTTCTTCAGCGCCTTCACACTGTCGATTGTACTACTATATACAGAGAAGAAAAGTGCAGGTAGCATCATTGTACATACAAACAAATTGTAATCGTGGCAAGGTTGACATGCACAGATACTGATGATCGACCAACCAATGTACGCATTCAGCTTCTTAGAGAACTATCTACTTTATTTGATGAATAGGGATTGCATGCCAAGCGAACAGCTGGTAAATTTCATCCACGAGCGTACAAACAAGGTGAGTGCCACATTATATTTCCATATGGGCGGATGAACGGAACTCCCGTTATTGTTCATGCAGCCAGGCTCTGTCGAGTATTTTTCACACACAGCAGATAGGCTGCTCTTCTGAGTTTTTTTCAGCAACACCCATAGTCTGTCATTGCCTGGCACTATAACCTTATCAAAAGGTAATTCAACTCTTGTTTTTCCCCTGCACAGCATGGCCTCTCTTAAAAGTTGTTTCCTGTGAATATATACATATATATGTACAGTGTGCAATTTCTGTTAATAGAGCTGTTTAGGGGCAGTATATGTATATACTCACATCAAGCATACAAGAATTATATACTAAAAGTTCTGTCTGAAATTTTGCAGCAGCTTATTATGGATTGGCTGCATGCAGGGTATTGGTTCTTCCTCTAGCCCATGAGGTTGCACAGCAATGAGAAGGTCATGCGCACCAAGGTTTGTTCTTCCCGACTCTCTGTTCTTCCCAAAATTACTTTTATTCTGGTCCAACCCATGCCTTTCTTCTTTTCATGCTATAATCAGAGCATATTTTTCTTTTAATATGGTTGTAGCAGTATGCTTGAAACTGTGATAAATACCTGCTTGCTCCAAATCCAGAAACCAATACAACAGTGCTCCAAACCCTCGCTTCAGCTTCCCTTATATGACTTTCCATGCGTGCGAGTAACAAAATTTCCTTCTCTGTTGTGCTCTTGCAGCAAGGGACCCGTGCCATTGGTGCTGATTGGTTGCAGTGCTGTAGCAGGTAGCAGCAGTCAGCAGAGAGCTTAGAGGCAACAACAAGAAGCCATATGTTCTCTGTTACACCCTCTACCGAGGATTATAACTTCCTACCGACATGAAAAAGCTATGTATATTTAGATTTCTATTAGAAGACTAAATAATACCTCTGTAGATTACATGTTTTATTATGAATATGTGCATTATTCTACGTTTTGCTTATCTGAACAAAAAAAGAGGGGCGACAAGGCGCGCGCAAAGTACTTGTTCCACATGAAACAAGAAGTCCACATGAAACAAGAAGCAGAAAATACTTGCTTCCCCCCGACTCCCTCTCAGTTCTGCCTAGCTTATACCCGCCCGCTCGTCCCCTCCAGAGCTCGCTGGAGCCCGATTCGAGGTCGTTGGAGCTCAGCTTGCTAGCCGCATGTCCCCGCGCGGCCGCTCAGCAGCTGCCCGCCGCAGCTCCCTCCCTGTCTAATGGCTCGCCGGCCGCGCTTCCTTTTCCTGCCTGCTCGCTGGCTGGCCACGCATGCTGTCCCTCCCGCTCACCGGCTGGTCTACCACGCGTCTTGGCCCTCCCACTCACCCGCCGGCCATGTGTCCCCGCTGGAGCTCGGCTGGAGGCTGATTTGCCCTAGCCTGAGGTCGACCGGAGGTGGATTCCTGGCAGCCGGAGTTTGGAGGTAGATTTGTGTTAGCTATAGTGTTTATTTTTTCTCAAACATTTTGCATGTTAAGAATTTATAAAGGAACTATTAAAAAAAGAATTTATAAAAGCATGACAAAGACCCATGTTTTGTCTGAGAAATATGGTTATATGGTCTCTATAACACATGCATGTATAGCTGACCAAAACTTATCGAATCAAGGTAAACATGTTAATTTGGACCTTCAAATAGGGGGCCGGGGAATTCGTGATTTACTGGAAAAAGTGTCAGTTGAGATAACCTGAACTACAAGAGCGCATAATATTGATTTTAGGCTTTCGACAGAAGAAAAAAAACACAATCTTATAAACGACCATCAAATTCTCCAGCATTAGAGCATCTCCAACAGTTTGGCAAATCGAGTTGCCATCTTTGATTTTTGGCAAAAACATTAAAAATACTCTTCCAACAGTTTGGCAAAAGACTTGGCAATTTTTGGCAACTTGGGAAAAACCAGCCTCCAACGCGCAAATATACGCACGCGGCGCGCGGTTGGCATCGTGATTTCTAGTCAGGTGGGAGGGTGAAAAAAGAAATAAATAACAGAGAAGGATTCCTGATTTAAGTTTCAAGAAGTGGAAGGGCATAAATATAATTTTGTTTCTCTCTCAGGGTTCCTGATGTAAGTTAGATCTGGGTTTGGCAAGTGAATTATGCCAAACTGTTGGAGATAAGCTGGGTGTGGCTATTTTCCGACCGTTCGTTTTTTTCCTATTTTAGTAAGTTTTTTGTCGTTTCCTGATTTCAAGAAAAAAAATTTAGAGAAAAAATTTTTGAGAAAAAAAAGACAGAAAATTTTGACGAGAAAAATTTTAGAGAGAAAAATTTAAGATGGAAAATCAAAGAAAAAAATTGGAGAGCGGAAAAAAAAATTAAAAAAAATTTAGAAAACAGGGAACCTTCAAGAGAAAAAAATTTTGCAGTGGAAAAAATTTTGCGACAAAAAAAATCAAACCTGGGGAGCTCCGCCGCGCCTCCCCCGCCTCCTCTTGCCCCGGCGCATCCAGGCGGCCGCGGCTCCGGCCCACAGCTCCGAGCAAGAAGCAGCTAGCGACTTCCTTCTCCAGAGTGTTGTGGCGGTGTCAAGATCTCTCTCGTGTCTCTTTCCCTCCTCCGATGTATTCACTCTCTCTCTCTCCCTCCCTCTCCTCCCGATTCATCTGTTGTCTCCAGCCTCCATGGACCATCGCCGAGCTCGGCCGGTGCTTGGGGTCTGGGGAAGGGCCGAGGGGCTCCATGCCCGAGCTCGACGCACTGCCTGGGCGAGGCCCCTGATGCTCCATGGACGAGCTCAGGCGGCCCACGGGACATGCCTGCTAGGCTCCATGCCGGAGCTCAGGCTACGTTCCTGCGTGGCTCCAAGATCTAGCTTGGCGCGCAGCACGGGGAATGCAAGCGGGCCTCCATGGTCGAGCTCGGATGACGGCGAAATTAAACTGATGGAAACGGAATCGAGCAGGCGGTGGCAGGAGCAGTGCTGGAGAGCTCGACCATGGGAACCCAGGAGGTGGATCCGGCGGCGCGCGGCGGCCCAAGGAGCGCGGGATCCCGGCGGCGGCGGCGGCGGTCCTGGAGGCAACCGGGGGGGGCGCTTCAGGGGAAGGCTGCCGGAGGGCCGGCGCGCCGCTCGGATCCGCGATGGGGGAACCCGCCGCAGCGCCGTGCCTCGCCCACGCCGCCCAGGGGAGGTCACCGGAGCTCTACCGCCCTCGCTCGCGCAGCTCCGCCGCGCCACCGCCGCCCGGGATCTCACGGAGAGAGAGGATGGGGAAAAAGGAGAAAGGGAAAAGGGAGCTGAGAGAGGGGAAGGAGAGAAGGGGAGAAGAGAGTGGAGAAAAAAAGGAGTAATAAGTCTTAGAGGGGATGGATCAACGTTTTTTTTTATTTGGCATATCTTTTTAGAAGTTGGCAAAACACAAGATATGCCAAGTAAAATATCTAGAGATCTCTTATTTTGGCTCCCCACTATCCGCCATGCACCCCCTAGGCAGTAGGCACTACAAAATATTACAGGCTAGTTGGTCCCCTTTCAGATCAATCCAAAATTCTGGCAAGTCTAAGGAAATACTGCTGGTCAAACCACTCAAAGGGATCATCCTTCCGAAAATTGGGGAGAGAATTGCCTGCAGCACGTTTGTCAAATGCAAATTGAGCGTCTGGTGAAGCTTTGTTATCCAGTTGAAGTTGTCTACGTTGATTAGCAATCCACTTGTCGTTGCAGCTCTGGACGACTCCAAAGTACATATCATTTAGCACCTTTGCATTCAAAACGAAGAACTTGGCAAAGTCAACTTCTGGTCTCATGCCGGCATAAATAGTTCACAACCACTTTTTTTAGATGAAGCTCAAGGCATTCAATCGGATATAGTGGATTATAGATCCGTGCATTTTTCACAGTCTTCAGTCGGTTAAACTGAATAAAGAAAGTGAAAACATTAATCAGATTATAAATACTGTTTCTAATAGATGTTCATATTGGAATAGAAATCAAGAAAGACGAACACTAACTGTGATATATAGTTTCTCCACACAGGGGAAACATTTGAGGAAGTCAAGAACTGAGTCCAGATTAGGCCCCAAAGACTCAAGGGCCAAAACCCTTACAGTGGCCATCGATGTTCCCAAGCTTAGGGCCATCATTTCCTGTCAAAGGACCAAGAGACATCATGAAGAATACAAATTAATAGCCAGGACATATAGAAAAGCTGAATGAGTACTGGATGGAAAAAAAGGTTTGTTGCCACCTGAAAAGCTGTGGTTCCAAACTCGAGTTTGGAGATGGCAGCTGAAAGCAATCCCACTTTCTCGAGTTTAGACGCCCTCATCACACGGATGGTTGCCGGACCCCGGCCGGGTTCAAGCGGCAACAATCTCTCAAGGCGAGGAGCGTCCTCGACGACCAGCTCCTGGAACTCGATGGCCTCCGAAGGTCCACTGAAGCCGATGCTCCTCAAGAGTTGGGGAACTGATGCGCAGGCGGCCAATGCCGACATTGCGCTCCAGCAAGAGGATCTCCAGAACGTAGCAGCCAGAGAGCAGGCCGTGAACGGCGTCCTCTGATATGGTGACCTCGACCAGGGAAAGCTCCTTGAGGTGGGGAAACTTCAGCGACGGCGCGACCTCATTGGGGAACTCGCAGTAGCCAAATTTAGCCACGCGTAGGGTGGCCGTGAACCGTAACGCCGACGGCGGCATCGGCGGCGGCTGCTGCTGCTGCTGCGGGTCCACGGTTGAGTAGCTGAAGTTTATCTCCCGGAGGCCGGTGAGGGCTCGGGAGCGCAGCCAACCGTCGACCATGGCGAGGCGGTTGCGGAGGCGGAAGCCGGGCATGGTGAAGCACCGCCCGGGGCCGGCGTGGCCGTCGAGGATCTTGGTGGCCAGGTTGGCGTGGTTCGTGTGCTGGCTGCAGAGGCCGTAGTCCACCTGCAGGTTGAGAGGCGCGGCTCGCCAGAGGGGCCGCCACCGCCGGGCGAGGGCCTGCGTTCTGACGCCGTCCCTGGTGGGAAGAAGGGTGATGATGTCCCCGAGGACCTCGTCGGGGAGGTGGCTGATCAGATCGGGGGCGCCGCTGCCGCCGCCGTCTCCTCCATGGTGCCTGTCTTAGCGGCGGGGTTCCTCCTCCAGCCTTATCCTCTCGGCCCTCGCGTCGCCGTCCCCTATGGCGGGATCTCCTCTTCTGCTGCTAATGGAGGAGACGGGCGGCCAATCAATCAGAGAAAATAGATCCTCACGAAACCAAACCAGGAAATAAAGCACTTTAATTTGTGATGGCCGTCGTGCTCGCTCAAGTACCTGTGCCTGCCGTGCAGTGGAGTGGAGTCGATCGATCCGTCTTCTCGATGACCGCTGACCTCCTGCCGGAACGCCGCCGCCTGCTTCATGACGACGGGAGCGAGATGAACGGAGTCGCCGGAACGGCCCCCAAGTGTCCAAGTCCAAGCTCGCCCATTTAACTCCATCGGGACGACAAATTTGGGTGACGGCCGTGTTTAGATCACCATACAAAAAAATTTGGGAAAGAATTTTGGTAATTTAGAGTACTAAATGAAGAATATTTACATAATTTTTTGCATGGATAAATTGTAAATCGTGAGACGAATCTAATGAGCCTAATTAATTCATAATTAATTTATAATTAGTGGATGGTTACTATAGCATCACTGTTGCAAATCATAGATTAAATAAGCTCATTAAATTCGTCTCGCGATTTACAACACATCCATACAAAAAAAGTTTTGTAAATAGACTTCATTTAGTACTCCATGCATGTATCCAAACATTCGATGTGATATTTTTGGGTGTAAAAACTTGGGATCTAGTATATTTCGTTGTTACTTGGCATTTAATATCCAATCATAGATTAATTAAGGTTAAAAGATTTACCTCGTATGAATTAGTTAAACTGTGTAATTAGTTATTTTTTCAACTGCATCTAATGCTTCATGCGTATATCCGAAGATTTGATGTGAAGACCGTTGCCGACCGGTCTGACTGATCAGGTTGACTGGTCAGACTGGTCCACCATTTTGTAGTCTGAGTAAGTTTAGATCTATAATTAGTATTCCTTTTGTAAATCAACTCGTAAAATGATATGTCTTTCCATATATATATATATATATATATATATATATATATATATATATATATATATATATATATATATAGGCCATTTGAGATTAATCTCAATCTATTCAATACAACTTGTTATTTACTTTTTCTAATTTTTCCAATCCCATCTATTGTATTTCTTGTGTCTCCACGCTATTTGAGGGTATTCCGAGTGGTCTACTGACTTCGGGACAATCCTAACTCTATTAGCTCTGACGGGATCCCTCCTGAACTCGTGGATCCCTCCCGATTGGTCTTCTTCACAATTCTCTCTGTAGAACCTGTCTGACCGGTCCGCCCTACCGATCTGATTGGTCGGTGCAGATGAGCTGTTGATGACGACCGTTTCACGATCCGCGCGTTCTAGCGCACTCGATGTACTGGACAGATTTTGCTTTAACACACTTTTTGATGAATTCGGTAGAGAAGAAGATATTCATTGTCAAAAACCGATCTAATATTCCCTAGAGAAGATGGGCTCCCTCGCTGACCTCAACAAGGATAACATCATCTCTGCTACCATTGAGGACCTCAGTGAGCCAAGGAATACTTTAAGGCGTAGTTCTGGAAGAGTTTCAAGAAGGACCATGCCGACCTGGTAAAAAAAAGTGCAAGAATTCATGCCCGTCTTCAAGCCGAACAACAATCAGGTTGAAGAGATACCAATGTTGCTGAATTGACATGTTCCCAACGGTCTAGGTATTATAGTTTACTGACAAAAATCTTCGTCACTTTTGCCTATGGCTTAAGATAAATATAAATAGGTGAGTCCTTGCCTCCTTTCTTTTGAAGTCAGCAAGGATTAGTATGCTACATTCAAGTAGGTCTTCTGCCCAGAGGCGGAAGCAGCATTGGATCTAGTGGGGCTCAGCCCCCTCGAGACCCCAAAAAAAAGAGGAAAAATTCGATTCATGCCACCACAACTCCGTGAAATTGGGTTTCACGTTGAAAATCATGCCACTCAATGGCATGGATTTCAACATAAAATCCAACTTTGTGAAATTGTAGTGGCATGGATCCAACTGACTCAAAAAAAAAACCATGGAGCCTCTCTTGATTCCCCCTCCATTTTTTAGAAGAAAAGAGTTGGAAGGAGAGAACAAGAAAGGGAGGGAGATGAATAAGAAATCAGCCCCCATTTAATCAATTTTGGATTCGCCACTGCTTCTGCCGTTTGGGTAGTCCTTGCCTTCGTTATTATTGTATCCTAACTTGTATCTTCCGACTAAAGTAGATTCTTCGAATTCGATATTCTTTTCAGGTAAAAATTATTGAACCCTGAACTTCAATTGAAATTCAATCATTCAAGAAGTTTCTTAAAATTTAAATTTTGGACTCTTTTAAATGTAACTACCCGAGAGTTAGTTTTGATGCTCACTAAGTTTTGATGCTTACCAAATTTTCTTTTCTCCTATTGCAACACATCTATTGTATTTTGTAGTGGAATTATAAACTGTAGTAAACTTGTTCACTTGCTACCTGCCAAAGAAACTTATTCGGAGGTGTTCGTATCTTAGTGCTCATATTAAAAAATGCTAAACTTTAGCACTAGTTGATCCAAACCGGAGTAACTTCAATCAAGGCATAAACTCTTTGTTAATAAAAAAGATATGAGTACTTAAAAAAAGAGAACCTATTCGGAAAAGATAGGAGTACTTAAAAAAAGAGAACCTATTCGGAAGGTATTTTGCTGTTCTCTGCTACTACTCGGAGTTCTTTTTTTTTTGCGAGTAACCAGCACTCGGTTTGATGCAGCAAATACTCTAACTCATATACGCCGTGGGGAGAGAAGACTGAGAGCAACCAGGGACTGCTGAGCTGACACATGTCTCGTGCACAGCCCGATGCCGGCCTTGGAATTGATCCACGCCGGTTCACGGACGTGGCCGCTTCCCGTTCACGGATGTGGCCGCTTTCCGTCCACGAGATGATTGTTCCGTCGATGTTCCTTGAAAAATCCAGCGCCGCTTAACGCCGCCGCCTCCGCATGGCTCGCACCGACCGCTGATGCAGGCGGCCGCGGCTCCCGCTGAACATGGCCGCCGCCGCGGCTCGGTGCGCCGTCTACTGCTGAACCTCGCCGCCGGCGCGAGGGAATGCAGTTCCTAGTTGTCGGTGTTTACCGCCAAGACTACTCAGGTATACCCTTAGCAATAAGGTTTGTAGGTAGGGATCGACTGCTCTGGAACTCGATGGTGCAAGGAACACAAAGATTTAGACAGGTTCGGGCCGCGAGTTGTGTAATACCCTACGTCTTGTGTGGTTGTTTGTATTGTCTTAGGTGTTGATGTTATTTTGAGTGGGTCCCTGCCTGCCCTTATATGTCCGGGGGGGACAGGGTTGCATGGAAAGTTCTAGCCGAGTACAGTTGGAGTCCTACTACAACATAATCGGGTAGTTTCCTTTGTACTGCACCTAGTTCTACGCCTATTCGGGTAGTTACAAAAGGGGTAAGGTACATGCACGAGCTATCCCTTGCTCTAGAATATTCTATGCTTATAAGCAGTCCCGCTGCCCCGGGTCTGACAAGCCCCCGAGCTCTTCGTAGCCGAGTCCTGCAGGCGTCGAGTACTAGGCTAGGCGTCTTCGAGTACTTCAAGCAGTCAAAATGTCTTCCTGGTTGCTTCTAGACCTTCATTCAGATACGTCGAGTAGTCCTCCAAGTACTTCCGGTTGCTCCGAGACTGTGAGGTGCTGAAGCCCCGAAATCTTGATCATATATGGTGCGCGAAGTACTCGCGCTCTATATAGAGTAGCCCCCGAGCCTTAGGTTGAATCGCAGAATCAGGCTGAGGGTCATTTCAGTCTTTTTCCTTCATTATTTTCCAAAAAATTGAAAAATAAATCTCTGATGCACATATCCCGCAGCCCCCAAGCCTTAAATCAAAATCCCTTATTCTGCGGGTAGTCCCCGAGAAAAGATTTGGAATTAAGGATATAAGACGTCGCATCAGATTTTATTCTTCAAAATATCTGTAGGTTTAATCAGATCCAGTATCCGAAAAGACCCCTTTTTCGGGTAAAAAATCCCAGAAAAATGATTTGATTGGATACGTCACACTGATTGCACCCGAAATATCTTCAGAAATAAAACCCGGAATGTATATCCTTTTACTATACACTCACATGGGACTATACTGTATGGTGAGTCTGCATTATTACATCCGTGAGTGTTGCAACTGTAGCTTCACGGGTTGTCCTCCTATAAGGTCCCTTATGGCTATAAAATGTGGGTGAGAAGCCTTTGCTAGAAGCACCAATCGTTCAGAAGCTATGGCTTGCATTTGGTGTTCTTGCTCTCGCCCTCCTGAAGTTTGTGTAGTCCTTTCTAGCAAAAGATGCTAGAAGAGAACTTGCGAGTGAAAAGAGAAGTCCCTGCTACCTCATCCTACAACCCCCAATGCTCTTATCAGATCCATTCTGGACATCATGTCCTTGCATATTCCAATGAGGCAGGTTCTTTATTGATGGGTTGGGTCTTGTTGTGTCACATCCTTGGGATTTCCTGTTTCTGGGTGCCCAAGAACTGACTTCTCTGGTAAGGAGACTTAATCTTGTCACAACGTATTCAGGGAGAAGGAGAAATTTCTCTGTAAGATACTACAAGAGATCTTGCGATGCGATTATTGTAATCTGCCTCCAAACTCTTGAAAGTTTTCTCCCAGAATACGAGTATCATTATTCCCTTAATGAGAATAACAAGTTTGTACTTTGTCACGGCCTTGGGCTGATCTAGCTGCAGCAGGCCTCGAGTAGAAACTCCAAGAGATCCAGGAGGTGTTCGTGCAGACCCGAGTCGTTGTAAAGTTTTTAGAAGGAAGTACTCGAAATGTAATATCGAGTAGTTGTACTGTATCGAGTACTTCTCCTATATTCTGAAATGTAATCCAAGTAAAGGAAGATGAGTCGAGTAGTTGTGAAGGGATGTGAGTGTTTTCTTTTTCAAGAATGTAATCTCAGAAAAAAGAAATGTCTCAGAAAATCCTGTTTTTTTGCAATTGGTAACAAACTATTGGCATTTTGAGTATTTTACTATGTTGCCACCGTCATTATAAAATAGAACGGTAACTAGGTTTTACCCCACCGGCCGCCATTCTCCTTTTACTGCTTAGATTTGTTCCTGCCATCAAGCTCAAACTTTCAGATCTAAACCTCCTTGCTTTCTCCTTGCTCCCAAATCCATTAGGATTTTAGCTAGTTTATGCGCGTGAAGTGTTGTGGATTTCCGGATGGCTCCGAAGAAGTCGAGCAAGGGCAAGGGTGTAGCTGCGGAACCAACCCGCGAGGAGGGATGGGTCTCAAGTAAGTGTTCTGAATCTGACCTAGAAACTTTAGTTTTTGCTGGTCTTTTGCCAGAGAAATCCGTTATCAAATGGCGTCCTGCCTTGGGTGAGGATCGTCCGTATGAAAATATGGGCGAAATCGTGACCTTTGCTCCTTATTTAGAACGGGGATTGGGACTCCCTTGTTCATTTTTCTTCTCTAGGCTCCTGCGTTACTATAGGATCCAGCTTCATCACTTGACACCCAATTCCTTTGTTCATATTTCTATCTTTGTGCATTTATACGAAGCTTTTCTGGGCATCGAGCCCCATTTTGAACTCTTCCGATTCTTATTCCATCTTAAACCGCAGCCAGATTCCTACGTTTTAGATGTAGTAGGAGGTGCGGGTCTCTAGCTTGGGCAGGGGAAGGATAAAGTTTATATCCCCTGTAAGCTTAGTGGCAAGGTAATCGACTGGAAACCCAAATGGTTCTATATAGAGAACTAATGGGAAAGTGTCCCAGTGATTACTCCAGGCCCTCCAATTCAATGGACTGAGTGGAATAAGAAACCAGTCGATAGTAATCAAATCCCTGAGCTTCTGTCAAGAATTGCTGATCTTAGGCAAAGGAATTTGACTGGAGAGGCTATTGTATTCGACTGGATGAAAAGGAGAATCCAGCCACTACAGGCTCGGGAAACATTTGGTTTCTAGTATCAGGGAACAACTGATTCATCAAGATTCTTGGAGGAAGAGATCTCAGATGAAGAAGTTTTTAGTCGAATTCAGCGACTACTTTAAAATGTGAAAGATGTACCTATTGTTCCCGATACTTTCTCTGTTGCGAATCCTCCGATATAGGTACTGATAAGAGTAGTCGATTTTATAGAATTTTTCTTTCTGTAGTAGGACGTGGAGCGTTTTAAAAGTAGTCCTCTGCTGCCAGGCACTTAATCGTCATTTTTCTTTCTCCATGCGCTTCTTATACTGTCAACCAAGTCCCAGAATATTCACATAAAATCTTAGATAATCAGTACTAATATCTGACCTTGGTTGTGCAGATGAAGAGGCGGCTGGGGAGAAGAATGATGGGGAACACAGCCCCGCTCCAAGCGCAGATACCCAGTCCGGGCATCCGAAGCGTGCGCGGTCAGTAGTGAGGAAGCGTAGCAGCTCCTCACAAGCTACCAGCAACAGGTAAGTAGCTTGTTAATTACAATCGAGTACTTTACCCAGTTTGTTAATATGCATAAGTAAATCCTCTGCTTCTTCAAGTCCGGCAGCTAAGGTGCCGCGGACTACAGCGTCTTGGGATGATGCTGTGGTGGGAAGAACCGTCCCTTCCACCACAGCGGACCCGTCAAAGGGAACTGAGACTACTCGACCGGCGAGTAGTTCTTCTGTATATGATGCCGGGGACACGGGTAGCAAGGCTGTCATCGTGAGGCCGACCCGAAGGTTTGGTGCAAGAAAGCTTGCCCTGATAAGGGCCCCTATGTAAGTTTCTCAAAACTTGTAATTGTAGGGTTGTCTTTATATCGAGTACCTCTTAACTGATTTGTATTTTCAGTGACGCACTCCTAGATGCTAGAGGGGAAACTGAAGATGATTCAGCCCCCAAGTCGGCAGTGGAGAAGCCCCCGAGCACTCCGGAGATGAGTGCTCACGAGGCAAAAGAGATGACAGATGCCATGCTTCGGAATTCTCCACTCCCGGATGCTGGGAGGGGCGATGAAAAGCTCCCGAAGGGCGGTGGAAGTGACAAACTTCCAGAGGAAGGAGACGACAAGAAGCATCCTGAGGAGGAAGGCAGCGAGAAGCAGCCTAAGGAAACTCCTATAGGTAAACTTATAATGCCTTGAACTGATGAGAGTACTTTCCTTTTCTTTTAGTTTTGGTTTTGTGAACCAAGTTTTTCTTCTAAATTCACATGATAAAGGGGATATTGTAGAGAAAGTTGTAGATGTGCCAGAAAAGGCGGTCTCCGAGGTGCAGGCGACTACTTCCCAGGTTTCATCGGGAAGTGTCGTGCCACAAGAAAAGGTGAAGCTTGCTTACAAGCTATTGGGGGTAAGTAATCGAACGTATCGAGTACTTTTTTATAGATCGAGTAGTATGTACTGATCCTTTTGTTTTGTATTTCTTGGCAGGAGGTGTTAGAGCAGGGGAGTAGTCAGCCCCCGGACAATTTGGAGCTAGATGCTTTGAGAGAGCGGGTGAAAATGCTCTCGTCCAAGAAGGCTGCTCTTCACGAGAAGATCAAGAAACTCTCCATGTCCAAGAAAGGTTAGTCTTTAGCATATATGATGCAATCGATTAGATTGTTCTGCCTGGTGTTTATAAGTTTTTCTTTAATCGAGTACACAGCTTGCTCAAAATCATTAAAGATTGAGGAAAGCTTGGTACTGGATCTAAAGATTCTTATGTACCGAAATGCAGATGAAATCGAGAAGCTCAAGAAGATCAAAGAAGAGTCTGATCGGGAAGCAATGACAGTTCTTAAGCAACTCAAAGACCTATCAGAGTCTCGGGACTTGATGCAGCAAGAGCTCGTAGAGCTGAGGGATGTGAGGGATGCTGCTCAAGACGTGGCAGGGCTTATGGAGATCCCAGAGGGGAGTGAAGACGAACCTCTCACCTTGGCGGGGAAGCTTCGAAAAGTACCCGAGAGCTTTGAAAGGTACGTCTCCACAACCACCCGACAGTAGGTGGGACACGTACTCGGGTTGGTGAAGTCTTACTGGCCACGTACTCCACTCTATCCGCTTGAGCAAGGCGCGAAGGCTGATTGCACTGATGATCAGTTCAATCAGTATCTGCAAGAAACTTTCGTTGTTGCAGACAAGATAGTGGAGACTTTGAACAAGTCCGGGTCTTCTTGAACTACTCGAAAAAATTGTTTGTCGTGTGGGCCACAAGTACTTTGTACAAATATTTAAATTTCTGTAATGTCGAGTACTTATTTTATGGTAGGATCATGCAATCCTTTGGTTTGTCGAGTAATTGATACTCGAAAGGCATGAGTTCTGGCGGCATCGCGCCTACTCGAACTTGATAATAGATACCGAGAATTGTATCAATAAGTGCCTCAAGAGGCAGAGTATTCTCGAATAGGATCGAGTTGTATGCTTCTAATCAGAACTCTAGTGCTGACCGGTTAGGTTTGAATCCGGCAGGATTAACCAAGCGGAAAATGCACTTTGCGAGAGGGTATTTTAATTCATAGCTTGATGCAGATTTTCTTTTGAAAAGGAATGCGTCGGTTACAGCTCCTATGGACTTGATTGTCTAATTGAACAAGGAAGAACTCTTATCGAGTACTTGGAGAGCTAGGAGCTTGGAGGATGTTCTTTCATACATTGGTGAACATGAGACTCTCGACAACTACTCAGAGTACCAAGGGAAAAACAGAACACTTTTGGTATCTTGAGCAAGCGAGTAACACCCGTCAAGTACTCGAGGCAAAAAGTTCCATAGTTGAAACTCCCTTAGTGGTCCAAGCAAGCAGGAGACTCGTGTCAACCTATTTAGGGTACCAAGAATTTGTTTTATGCTCCTTGGAATGGCTTTCACAGTTGATCGGTTAGGATAGACCTTATGTGGTCACCCAAGTGGGAAAAACTTTTTGTGAAAATATCCCCAAACTACTCGATCCAGCGAGTAGCATGTCCTATATCAGGACTAGATTGATTTCTAAAATAGACTTGTTAGGATGAACTCCGTCGAGTTATCCAAGACGAAAATATTTTAGAAATATCCCAAACTTACTTGAGCAAGGCGAGTAAGTTGTCCTACCCAAGGACTGAAATGATTTCTAAGATAGATCTGTTAGGATGAACCCCGTCGAGTTACTCAAGATGAAACCATCTTAAAAATACCCAAAACCTACTCGAGCCAGCGAGTAGGGTGTCCTAACCAAGAACTGGAATGATTTGTAAGACAGATCTGTTAGGATGAACCCCGTTGAGTTACCAATTTGCTGTGTTGTTCTGAAACTTTGGATTTTCCCTTTTTGAGCTTGGCCAGTTCCCAAAGAGCGTCAGCATTCTGGGGTGGATGGGCCATGGCGTCCATAAACAAGTCGACGTTGTCTGACCAGTCTTTGAGGTCATCGAATGGTTCAAAGTTGTCGAGGTTGTTTATGAATTGATCAAAATCCTGATCGAACACGGAATCAGAGGTATCAGTTGGTTCAGGAATCCAACTGTGAGCAGGTTTCGGTGAAGGGTTCTGAGGTTTCCTGGAGAAAGACGGTCCCAACCGAACAAGCCGGGGGTTTGTCTTTCCAGATCCCCGTAGATTCCTTCTCCCGATTTCTGCTTTTTATTTTGAAGAGTACCTTCAGCCATCTTAATGAAATCGACAAGCTTGGAATCTACTCGATCGACCCCTAAGAGTATATCACCCGACCGTTCCTGTGGTGGGTTCAATACTTCTGGGTTCTGATGTGGTTTAGATGAGCCAAGAGCAGATTCTACAAGCTTGATGCATCTCTCTATTGATCGTGAAACTCGATCTACTCCATCGAGTCGTTTCGAGTTGTCGATCTTTGGGCGTTTGATTGACTTGAGATAAATCAGGTATTTTCCGAGGGTTTCGGAAAATTGAGGATTTTCAGAGTTTGTATCGGATTCGCCTAACTCGAGAATTCGAGTTGGAGTTGGCACGTTTTCTGGAAAATCTGAACTAAGCTCGGGTGGAGCTTGCTTTCCGTCGAGTTCTGCAGTCTTGTAGATTTCGGCGGATTGGGTGGTGGTTTTCAGCTCAGGTGATTTGGGCGTGACAAGGTGTAGGATCAAGAACACCGACTAGAGGGGGGTGAATAGGAGGTTTTAAATCTAAAACCAACAACACTAGAGAAATTTAATTAGTAACAAAGGAAAGCCCTATGTCATGCTACTACTATCTCTAGATGGGTTTGCAACCTAGGGTGACAAGATACAAATCAAGCTCTAGTAAAGTAAATTGCTCAAAGTAAAAACATGAATTAAAGTGAGCAAGAGAGGTAACCAAGCTTGACACACGAATTTATCCCGTGGTGTCGATGACTTGCCAGTCACCCCTAATCCACGTTGAGGTGGATTCCAAGAATCAACCGCTCCTCTATCAAGAACCTTTTGATCTTGAGCCGGCTTGAATCAAGTAACCGCTCCACACCTCGATTCCACTAGAGTTGCTCTTCACCACTCCGGTGAGGTGAGCACAAGACCTCTCACAACCAAAATCGGGGCTCCTCAACAATCTCCTTGGAGGAGCTCCACGAAATCCTCTTCTCCAAGCCGTCTAGGGAGCGGCAACTTCCAAGAGTAACAAGTCGATGACGCTTGCTTGAAGTTTCCCTAGTGCCACAAAGCTCAAACTCTTGATGCAATGCACTAGGAAGCCCTCACACTCTCAAGAATGCAATCTCTAAGCAAATGTGTGTGAGAGAGGGATGCCTTAGCTCTATAATGTCAAGTATGCAGTCCAAATGGCCAAGAGAGCCTCCCAATGGCCGGGCATTGGATATATATAGACATCCCCCAAAAACTATCTGTTACACTCTTTTCTGCGAAGTCGCGGACCGTCCGCGGTTCAAAAACCAGACCGTCCGCCGTTATAAACCAGTGAGTCAGAGTGCATTTAATGCGTGTCAGAACTATCTGTTACAGCCCTGGCGGACCGTCCGCGCCCCAGGGGCGGACCGTCCGCAGTTATATGTTCCACACCACCAGAGATGAACATTGTCTCTGGTACAACTTTGAAATTAGCTGGCAGACCGTCCGCGCCCCATGGGCGGACTGTCCGCCGTTCATCCTTGAAAACCACCAGAGACAACAATGTCTCTGGTACAAATTGTCAAATAGCCGGCGGATCGTCCTCACCCTAGGGGCGGACCGTCCACCGCACAGATCATCGCCTCAACCAGAGAAAACACCCTCTCTGGTACAATTTGAGTTAGAGCGGCGGACTATCCGTCCACCTGGGCCGGACTGTCCGTCAGTCACATCTAATTTCCACCAGAGCCAAACATGCTCTCTGATACGGGTGCGGACCGTCCGCGCTCCAGGGAGCAGACTGTCAGCGCTTGTGCAGTCAGCTCTCAAACTTGTTCTTTTTCATATCTTGTCAAAGCGTCGTTAGCCCTTATGCATGCACCTAGATATTTTGAGCAAAATGGCACTAAAGACCCATCAAGCACGAGTACACAACACCTCTTGATAGTACGGCTATCTATCCAACAAATCCGGTCACTTTTCATCCACTAAACGCCTTGTGACCGATAAAATACAAAAGCCCTATTTTATACCTTTGCCTTGAGCCCGAGGTTTGCATATCATCTCCAAACTTCACACGTTCACAACCAAATCCCTTTCATCCGTGGATCAACCTATGCTCATTATCTCGAATGAAATTATTAATCCACAAATCGTTGTCATTAATTACCAAAACTCGAATTAGGGGCCTAGATGCTTTCACAAGGTGGCTGGAGAAGCCTCCCGATCCATCAGCCGTACAGGCCCAGGAACAAAAAACGAGAGTTGTGCCCTCGGGCACGTTGTTGGCGTCGCTTGATCCGGCCATCGAATTCGCCGATGAACTCGCCGGTCCCCCTACCTGGCGCGCCAGTTGTCAGTGTTTACTGCCAAGCCTGCTCAGGGACACACTTAGCAGTAAGGTTTGTAGGTAGGGATCGACTTCTCTGGAAC
Organism: Panicum virgatum; assembly: GCF_016808335.1. NCBI lineage: Eukaryota > Viridiplantae > Streptophyta > Magnoliopsida > Poales > Poaceae > Panicum > Panicum virgatum. The sequence continues at coordinate 42,317,820 of NC_053149.1, read as the reverse complement.
TCGATGGTGCAATGAACACAAAGATTTAGACAGGTTCGGGCTGCGAGTTGCGTAATACCCTATGTCCTGTGTGGTTGTTTGTATTGCCTTAGGTGTTGATGTTGTTTTCAGGGGTCCCTGCCCGCCCTTATATGTCCGGGCGGACAGGGTTATATGGAAAGTCCTACCCGAGTACAGTTGGAGTCCTACTACAATATAATCGGGTAGTTTCCTTTGTACTGCACCTAGTTCTACGCCTATTTGGTTAGTTACAAGAGAGGTAAGGTACATCCATGAGCTATCCCTTACTCTAGAACATTCTATGCCTATAAGCATCCCCGCTGCCCCGGGTCTGACACCAATCTCCATCAGTTAGTCCAGGTGCTCTTCAATCTCTGGCAAAGAAATCGTCGCCACCTGCCTCCTGTGCCATCGATGCCTTCAAGTCCTCTTGTGTCGTCGATGCCTTCGAGCCCAGGTGCCGCATTATCCATCGCCGACCCCTCCGACTCCACCTATGCACGGCAGCCCCGGCTGGCTCACCACATCACACCTCGGCCAGGACGACTACACCATGCTCAGGCGCGCCGCTGGGAGTTGTGCTATGGGGCCATCAAATCGACAACGTGTTGACGCTCCTTAGAGCACCAATTTACGTACCGCAAGCGCATGGATCGTGTATCTTTTCCCTTAGAGTATCCCCCCAAAGTTTATCAATCCACGGAACAAGTGTATTACTATGCTTAACTAAGCACTAATGATGTTGGTAAAAGATCTATATTGAGTGATTGAGTGTGAAATAGATCTAATCTAACCAATCTAATCTAATCTAGACTAGTGAGCAATGATAGGTGTGTGCACAAGATATGAAGAGTATTTGTCCATAGGGTCTAGGATCACTAGAGATGTAATCACCAAGCAACGAAGAACAGATCTAATCTACCAAAGGTGTGTTGCAAGATCAAAACCTTTCCCTCCCGCATACTGTCACTACACGAGGATAATCGGTAACGAATCAACAAGAATATGATTGCTGATGTAATCTAAGTAAACCATGCAAGAGCAAAGCAAACCCAAAGCCAAGTCGCGAACTGTTAAGCATCAAAGCATCATCAACAAGAATCGTGATAGATCAATCTCATAAAGGATTCGGCAATTACAACTCAAGATCTCCTTACAACCCCATGAACAAACGAGGACTTTACCCCATGAAGCTAGGCGAAGCGTAGTCGATCATGGTGACGAAATCTCCGGCAAGGGATGGATCCCTTGCTGTCCTCCAACTTGCAGCGGCGCCGAGGGACGATGAGGCCTCCGATGTCGCCTTTCTCTTGTGTCTAACTCGAATGGATCTCTGAAAATCATCTCTAGATGCTTCCTCTCTGATCCTCCTCTCCCCTCTTCTTTGACGGCGGCTTCGGGATATTTATAGGCGGATATGGTCGGTGGTTTTGGTAAACCACAGGCTAGGGTTGACGAATACTTCGTGCTGAAGAAAATTGAGGCCGATTGGGCCTCGGAACGGGCTAGGCCGGCCGGCCTAAAGGTCTCCAGGCCGGCCGGCCTGGGCTCTTTTTGGCCCCTCTCGTCTCCATCTTTCGCGTGCGGGTTCTTCTCCTTATTCCTCATCTTAGCCCAGTTGTGACCATGCGTCGAAACATCTCCGAAAATGTCCAATTTCCTGCCAAAATACAACATGCTCCAAAATCCAGGACAAAATCAAAAACGGTCAAGTTCGGGTGCCAAGTGACGGGTTAGTACATGAATCATCCCGAAGAATTTACCAAAACCTCTCCTAATTGTATAACAAAATAGGTAATTAAGGAGCGCCAACACAACGCCTTGGGAGGGATTGGTTTTTCCTGCCATGTAGGCGCACTCAAATCTGATTTCTCTCTTCCAACCCTGTAAGTTTGCATCTTGATTGAAGGCCTGAAAGGATCTTGGATGTTGCCTAGAGGGGGGGTGAATAGGCGTTCTTAAATTTCTGCAAAATTCAACACTTGAAAGTCCTGTCAGCACACAGACCGGTCAGACCGGTCCAAGACTTAACCGCAGAAAACAGAAAACAACCGGTCAGACCGGTTGTGTAGACCGATCAGACCGGTCATGTGCAGAACCTGCCCACAATCAGAGTTTCGCCCCTCGTTAACTCTAGCACAAATGTAACTTGGTGTAGTGTCTTTGTAGATGATATCAAGTATATTTCTAGTCCCTGCACACACAAAAACAACACCACCAAGTAGATCGAAGTGGAAGCACAAAGTAATAGCTAGAGAAATGAGTAGTGAGGCAAACCACAAAGGAGACATTGATTTGTTTCCCGAAGTTCAGATTCACCAACGTGAATCCTACGTCTCCATTGAGGAACTCGTTGGGCTTGAGTCTCTTGCAACTCGTTCCCTTGAGTTGGGTCTTTTTCAACCACTCCTCCTTTCCACTATCTTGATCCTTTCCACCAAGGGGACAAGATCACGCTTGCACAAACTTGCGGCTGCTCAACACACCGTCGGGAGCTAGCCGGCGACACCTAGCCGTATAGGAGGCTCACCTCCAAGAGTAACAAATGCAAAGATGAATCTTTGACGGAATCAAGAGTGCTCAAGATATGGATGCTCTCAACTGCTTGAAATGCAGCTCTCACAGTGGTCACTTTGCTCATACACACTCAGTCTCTCAACCCAATCCAATGATATGTAATCTATTTAGTACAACTCACAAAGAGTGTCAGGGAGAGCTAGCTGGTCAAAAAAAAAGCTCAAGAAGCTCAGGAGAATGCCAAGAACCAGCAGCCCTCAAAGAAAAGGCTGAGGGGTATAAATACCCCACTCCCAAAAAATAGTCGTTGCTCTGTCACTACAGACCGGTTGGTTCAAATAAACTAACTGTTGGACCCCGACCGGCCAGACCGGTCCCCCTGACCGGTCAGACTGGTCAGGGCCAGAGAACTCCAAACCCCTGTTTATAAGACCCTACTTGATCCATCAAGTCAACACTTGTTCATTCAAGTATTTCTAAGTTAGTTCTCAGAGGTTTTCTCTCAGGATCCTCTCATGGATTATCTATGAGCACTTTTGACCGAGTCAAATAATCAATGTTGCATCCCTCTTGATGGTACGGCATACCTATACTCAAAATTAAATTTAAAACACATTTGATCCACTTGAGTCTTGAATCACTTCATTTTTGCCATACTTTGATTTTCTCAAACTTGGGATTTCAACATTGCATAATCTTTTCTTTTGAGCAAATCCATACTTGAGCTAATGACTTAGAGTCCCAATACCTTTGCAAATCAATTCTTGGATCCTCAAGTCACTCTAATAATATATTTGATGCATTGCATCGCTTCTCACAACAAGGCTTGGATATGATTCTTTGAACACCCCACGGATACTAGCACTTCACCTTAGCAATTCGCACACATAGTGAGCCGTCGCTCCACCAAAGCTTGCTTAGTCCCTCGCACTAGTCATCTCGGTTAGTTTCTTCATCACTTACCCTTGCTATGTTGAGTTATGTTTTTCACACCAATAATGAATTTCATATTCCATTTTTATATCTTCATTTCTTTGTCTTGCGTTGCAATCATGAATGATAATCATATTTCATGTATTGCAAGCTTCCATAAATAAGACCAATATATCTAGCTCACAAGTGTATGTCTTTTTTTATTTTTATTAAACCATGAGGTCTTGCAATAATGCTGAAACGACCCGGGTTTTCAAACGAAGAACCCGAATCCCTGTATCGTTGTGATAGTCCCTGGATCAGTAGCTATCACATACAGAACTCATTTCAGGCAGTAAATAAGTTCATACTCACTTAAAACAGGTTCAAACATGGATTTAATTAATACAAGATCCGTAGGATCAGCAGTACGAATTTATTACAAGCCCATTGGGCTAAATGGATCAAACAGAAAACAGAAGCGGTAGCTGGGCTTCAGGCCATCCTTCATCTCGAACTTCAACTCCACAGGCAGCACTTGAGCGTAGCACGGCTTCTAACTCTTCAATCGTACCATCCGTCGTTGTTGGTGTCGAACTCCTGATCGGATCCTGCATCTTGCCAAACTATCCCCAAGGACGGGATAGGTTCACGTCACCATCCGTATGCAAGCTTTAAGTGGATGCAATAAGGTATAAAAAGTAACCAAGGGTAGGTTGAGGTTTCCTATGCAAGCACATGTATACATATATCTATCATCTGTCACTCTCCGACACGGGCCAAACCGGCACCGGTCAAATCCCGGGGCGGTGCAGGAACTTCCTCTCCCTGCACCTCATCTGACTCCACAGGGGGAAGTGTACTAGAGGGAGGTAGAAATCAGGGTTTACTACTCTAGATGAAGTAACAGAAGTGTAGGAATGTACATGACCGAGTATGCGGCTATACGTATAGTTTTCACCCTGCAGGGGTTGTACACCTGTACCCACTCGCCCCGTCGCCAGCCAGCAAACAACTCCAATTGACTCCGAGGCACCAGTCTACTGAGAACGAGACTAACCGCTACGGCACCATCCTGTTCCCCCAGGTTGGGATGCATCCTCTCGCAAGAGGTCGCCCTGGAGTTGTGTGGCCCCACCCCTTGCCATCCGGAGTTTATATAAGGCCCATGCTACTCCCGCATCGGGCCTCCCCCGCACATACCCTACTTCTAACAGGTCTGGTGACGCGCATAGTTAGCTCGGACCGGGTCCACCCACATAATGGATAAGTGGTGTGTACGTTTACAAAGTCCCACAAATCATAGTTACCGCATATGTCCATAAGAGCCGGGGCAAGCACTCCTCACGCAGTCCCACGCAGTGGTCCGCCAAAGGCACCCATAACAGGTATTGCCCCTCCTTCTCTTCTCTTCCTGCACCCGCCACAGGTGCTCCCCAGAATGTGCCCAATACACATTCCCGGCCAGTAGCTTGCCCCCGCTAAAAGCCCTATCTCTGGCTCCTCACAAAGTAGGTCTCAAGCATGCAAGACTATCATATCATGGCATTCCCATACCCAATCTCTCACATAGTAGCCAAAGCATTCAAGAATCCATCAAGGAGTCATAGGGTACAAGGAATATGACAAGTAAGTAGGCCGTGCAGGCTTATAACACATACACACAAGTAGAGCACTAGCATTTCTAGCAAGCAATGCCTAAATAGGAATTCAAATCATAGATGGGCGTGAACCTGAGTGCTCCTCGTAGAACTCCTGGGACTCCTGGTAGTCCTGGTCGTCGGTCTTCTCTTCAGCAGCAGGACCTATTCGTATTTACGGATTACTATAGGGGCCAAAGTGCAAAAGTACACAAAACTACTCAAATAAGATCCAACTCACAACAAAACCTACTCTAACGCGTAGATCATGATTTTAGAAGAATTATGAAACTGGTTTCATAATTTTCGGAGCTCCGGTTGATTTATTATGATTTTCTGAAGCTTAAAACAATTTCTGGAATTAATAAAAGGTTTTCGGAAAAAGAAAAACACACGGCGTGACACGTGGCAGCACCAGGGAGTGCCACATGTCCTGCTGACGTCAGCACGGGGTCAGCAACTGCTGACGTCATCATGACGTCAGCGTTGACTTGGTCAATGTTGACCAGTCAACGGTTAACGGGTCCACGGCCAGGTCAGCGGGGTCCGCGGTCAGTGGGTCTCACCGGTCAGTCTCACCGGAGACACTAAAATGTGGGGCCCGCGTGTCAGGTCCTTTAAAAGAAAAAGAAAAAGAAAAGGGTGGCTTGGGTTCGTGGGCTCAAAGCAGTCCGGGCCGGCTCGACAGCCCAACAGGCTCGGCTCAGGCTTGAAGGACCGGCTCGGTTCGGCTCCTCGCGGCTTGGCGGGCTGGCTCACAATTGGCTCAGCAGGCCGGATCGGGTGCGCGGCTCGGCTTACTGGGCTGGTAGAGGATGGCGGCCCGTGTTCTTCTTCTTCTTCTTTCTCTTTTCCTCCTCCTGCTTTCCTCTCTCCTTCCCTTACTGACCACGCAGGCCCGTGGGTCGGCGGCCGCTCCTCCCTCTGCAGGCTTGGTCCGGCGATGACGCGTCCTCCAGGCGGCGACGGCGGCGGGGTCTTCAGGCGGCGAAGGCGAGGCGAAGCCGGGCAGGCACGGGCTCGTGGCGACGTGGCGGCTGGCGCGTGTGTGCGCGTCTGCGCGGCGCACGCATGGCGTGGCCACGACGACAGCGTCAAGGCTAAACCAGGGAGGAGCAGAGCAGGGGCATGGTCATGGGCGCAAACAGGGCACGGGCGGCGCACACGCGGAACGCTCGGCAAGAAGCCGTAGTGGCGTTTGCGTGTGCCACGACGCGGCGTCGCGACGGCGGCGAGCCGGTCGTGCCACCAGACAGGGCTGAGCGACGGGCTACGGCACGGGCAGAGCAAGGCAGGAACGCGAGCACAGGTTCGCGCGCGCGCAGGCTCTCGGCGTTCCGAGGCCGCGCACGGCCGCACCGTGTGCGAGGCACCGGCATCCCGAGCACGCACAGCGATGCGGCGGCGATAGGGTTGGGCGGCGACGCATCGGGCACGGGTCCCTGCAGCAGAACAAAGGGACGGGGGTCCTATAGCCAAGACTAGGGCGGCTCGTCGGCGACGCTAGGCACACAGGCAGCAGCTAGGAAGGGGATGGAGCAGGGAGCAGTGCACGGCGGCCTACCGGTTGGGCTGAGGAAGACAGGCCTGGAGCGGTGGCAAGGCGCGGCCGTGACGACTCGAAGCTGTGCTGTGCCGAGCAGGATCGTCGGTGCAGGGGATCGGGGCGCCGGCTCGGTGATGCCCCGGCGGGCGGTGTCCTTCCTCGGTGGCTCCTCCTTGCTAGCGTGGCGGTGGCGCACCTCCTCCTTTCCTTCTCCTCCTTCTTCTCCTCTCCTTGCCTTCCTCTGTTTTCTCTTCCCCTCTTCTCTTCTGGTGGCGGCGGATGGAAAGGGGAGAAATTCCCCTGGCTAGAGTTTGGGAGCAGCCGATTGGGGGCTTTATAGGCGGCGCAGTGAGGTGGCTTGCGTTCCACGGCGGCACGGACGCCGAGGGGGACGGCTGTGATGTGATGGCCGTGGCGCGGGGTGATGTGGCGGCCATCCAGGGCTTCTCCGAGGCTGGGCTTGGCGCACAAGGCAAGGGGAACAGGGCAGCGCGGTTCGCGGCGAGCGTCGCGGGCGTCTGCTGGCATGGCAGGCGAGGCCGTTGGCCCTCCTTGGCGCGGAGCGGAGGCACGCGCGCGGGCAGGTGAGAGCAAGGGCGGCGTCGTCGCGTGGAGGAGAAGAACAGATGGAAGGGAAAGCTGCCGGTGGGGACGGCTCGTCAGCGGCACTGAGAGGGGTGAGGGGGTGTGGCGCTTGCGAGCTGGGCCGCGCGAGCGGCTCGGGCTGTGCGTGACGGATCGGGCTGGTGTAGGGGTTAGCAGGCCGGGGGCGACGGTTTGGGTCGAGGGCGGGATTAGCAGGCCAAGGCGTGCTAACGGGCCGATCGGGCTGGCTTCGGGGTAACGGGCCGGCTGGTAGGTTTAGGTGGGGCTTGGGCTGGCTTGTTAGAGGTTAGGGCCTGTTAGGGGTTAGTGGTGTTAGCTTTTGAATTATGTTTGAATGGCCAAATTCAAACTTAATTCCACACAATTCAAACAAGATAACATTAAATCCAACTTGATTTCAAATAAACAAGGTAGATCCAATAACTCCAAATAAAATCCAAATGATTCATACTAACAATATTGTCCTTATATTTATTTGGTTTTAAATTCTAGGAATTTTGCGATAGAGAAGAAGTCATTCTTAGATTATTCTAGCTATTATCACTTCCACACAAAAAGTTTTTGAAAACTCGTATTTTCGGAATATATAACATTCCGTAAAAATTACGGGATGTTACAAATGCTTTCAACAATTTGTACTTCAAAAATGCCGAGCCATGAATAGAGACCATTTGATAATATTTCATGAATACTTGTCTCTTGTTTCCCTTCACAATATGCTTGACTTTCAACAATAATCTTCTCTTTCATTTTATTCTTTTTCACATGAGTCAATGCATAAATGATATACAAATAAGTCCCTACTCATGATATCTCAAATAAAGCGTTAGTCCTTTAATCATATTTGTCATTCAATTCACCAAAACTCATTAGGGGCCTAGATGCACTTTCAAGGCCGTTGAGCCCTGGTTAGTGTCTTGGACCCAAAATTCTATCTGACTTCTTTTTTTTTGCATCAGGAAAGAAATGAATCTACAAGGTCTTTATTTTTTATTTGTTGTTGATCGTTCCCTCTCCCAAAATCACCTGTTACCTTCCCGATATTGGAATTGAAATCATTCATGTGCGACTCTTTTCTTTTCTATAAAATTAAATTGCAAATCCTAACTCTAACCATTTGTGTACTCATATTTCTCTACAGATCTCAGCAAGCGTCAATTCAACCTATTGTGCAGTCCCATGATCCCATCAATGTATGCACTCTATTCCGTTGCGCTATTATCAGATTTTGGAATTTAGGGGACATCGTTCTCATGCTCATGTTTGAGTATGAACTTAGTTCACATCTATGTGCCTGCGATATAATAAAACAAAGGAAAAAAACAAAGATCTCAATGTTGAAATCATAGAACTTTAATTAGAAATTCATCTTTGTTGGTGATGTCCACCTATAGAAAGTAGTCGTGTTATAGGATTTGTTAAAGTTGAACACTGTTAGATCTATCCATACATCACAATCAATCTATCCATACATCACAATCAAATTGAATTCATTTGGTCCAAAATTCTTACTACTATACACCCTAGGATGGGTGGTCTAAGAGGAGCCTGGAGATTGTGGACGCGACACGCGTCTCGGAAACAATCAGCCTATTGCTCATATGCAGAGACAGTCGTCAGTCCAATCACCCCGAAGAGAGGAAGCCCGATGTGTGGTATGTATTTGCCATTCGCTTTTTTTATCCATACGCAACAATCATTCTATTGCCACACTTTTTAATGCATCTCTTTTTTTATTCTATACATATACATAATTATCAATGCATCAATTATTTTACTCCATATTTTCAAGTATTTTCAAGTGAGCGGTCGCGGCGTAGCGCGTGATTTACCTAGCATTTTCCTATCAACCGTGTCTGTCGACGTACTCTCACAGCTCACCAAACTCCCAAGCAAAACACAACCCGTCTCCTTCCCCTCTCCGATCCCCAATTGCCTGACCTCCCAAATCCCTAACCCTAGCCCCCTCGCCGCAGCAGCCGCCACCGGCGCCGCAATGCTCCGCTCGCCGGGCCACTCGCCCCGCAACCTTTCGCCGTCACCGTCCCCCGCGCCTTCCACCCCGCGCCCTCCCTCCCTGACACCCTCCTCGACCTCCGCCTCCGCCCTAGCCACCGCCGCCGCCGCCACCACTTCCTTGAAGCGCCGCCGCCCGGAGGTGCTCGACGAGGACACCTACGTCGCCGCAATCGAGCGCATCATCGAGCGGGACTTCTTCCCGGACCTCCCGCGCCTCCGGGACCGCCTCGACTGGCTCCAGGCGGTGCGTTCCCGCGACCCGCTCATCCTCCGCGACGCGCAGCTCAAGATCCTCGACCGCCGCCGCCGCCTCCAGCGCCAGGGGACGGGGCCCGTCCCCACCCCGACGCCGGCCACCTCCACCGCGCTCCGCTCCCCCTCCTTCCTCACCACACCAGCTGGCTCTGTTGCCAGCGGCGCGGGCGCCCCCGAGGAGGAGGATGAGGACATTGCGGCCGCGTTCTCCCTCGACGGTTTCTTCCACCGCTTCACCAGCGAGGACAACGAGTCCTTCTCCCGCATCCTAGAGAAGGTCAACCACCGCCGTCGCGAGCGGTACGCCCACCTCCTGGAGCCTGCCGAGGCGAAGAACACCGCGTTGTTGGAGGATGCCAACCGCGACAGGATAACAGATGGGTATGGCACATCGGGGCAGCCACCGAGCACGCTGGAGGGCGCCAAGTTCACAGCGAAGAACCTGCTCATGTACTACCCGGCAGACCGTGGAGAGGCGCCTCTCACAGAGGAGGAGCGTGCAGAGCGTATCAAGGGGATGACCAAGGAGATTGACAAATCAAACACAAGGTTACATGGGAGATCCATGGCTGATGATGCAAGGCCCAAGGAGGAAGAGGCCGCCATACTGTATGCACCAGTTGCAGGCTCCACTCCAGGAGGGATGGCATACCATGATCCTGACAAGGCCAAGAAGTATGATTTGGAGGATCTGAGGAAGACGCCAAACCCGTTCTACCTCGAGTCAGACAAAAAGGCCAACAACGGGTATAGTTTTGTGAGGACACCATCACCTGCACCTGGTGTGGATGAGTCGCCATTCATGACATGGGGTGAGATTGATGGAACACCACTGAGGTTGGATCCTGATGAGACACCAGGTGGTTCTGGGGGTAGTGAGACAGCACATTTCAAGATCCCACTGCCTCCTGCTCGCGATGTGAAGGCACACCTGCTTTCAAGGGATGCAGCAAGGAAGATAAAGGAGCGTTCAAAAATTTTCCAGAAGCCACCATTGCCATCCCCTGTGAGGGGAGGCAGTGCAAGCCCCAGAACCCTCTCACCTGCAGCACAGAAGTTTGTGCGGAATGCCATCTCAAAGTCAGCAAAATCCTCAAACACCATTGATGAGTCTCTCCGTGCAAGCTACAGAGGTTCAACCCCATCTGGAAGCACTCCCAAGACAAGGTTTTCAAGAGATCCCGGCCTAGGATCCCGGTCTCCGTCAACAAGGCAGGGTTCCACCCCTCCTTGGTGAATTTTATTAGACCTTTTTTATAAAATGGATACATGGTCTTTCCTGTATTGTAGCAAATTGTATAATGAAAGAATGGAAGTGATGCTTATTACTCTTGATATCTGAGCCAGCCTTGCAAAATCACAACCATGAGCATTGCTTCGCATGCCAAGTTCTTAAGTGCGTTTTTTTTATGTTTAACAAAACTTATGTTGGCATAGATCTGATCATCCGTCGTGTCAGGTCAAAAGGAACCTGTGGGCTTTTTCCTTCAGCGCGTGCCTGGCCCGACACGTGGTCTTGTCAGGTAAAACCTGACTTTTTATGTACAATTTTTAGGTCGGGTTGGGTCGGATTTTCCTATGACTGGGACAGTTTACGAAAAGAAGTGTTTTCCAATGGTGAGAATAAATAACAAAGTCATAATGCAAGGGATACTGTTGATTGGGAGGCCGTTAGACAGGCAGAAGTGCGAGAAATATCTGAAACTATCAGAGAAAGAGGAATGAACAACATGCTTGCAGAACGGATAAAGGTGAGTCTGATAGAAGGAAGCTCTACTAAACTTCTAGTCATTCAAGCATACCCATATTTTCATATGCCCTTGAACCATTTTAATGTTTTGACTATCTTCTGTGCAGGAATTCCTGGACAGATTGGTGACAGATCATGGAAGCATTGATCTTGAATGGTTAAGAGACGTTCAACCGGACAAAGCAAAGTAAGTCTAGTGGATTACACTGAAAACTATAAGAACTACTGAGATGCTAATCTTATAAGGCACCCTGTATGCATATAGTTTAGTGATACTAATGCATTTTTCACTTTGAGCAAACCTGAAGAGTTTAAGTGTCTAACAAGTTTACTGAATAAAGAGTTAGGAATCATAAAAAAGAGAATTTATTCAGTAAACTTCCCAAAATTTGTTGTCAATGCAATCATTTTTGTGGTCATGTCCCAATATGAACTATAAAATGGAGAGTGAAAAACTGAAAAGTTCATGTACATCATCTTCGTAATAATCACAGTAGTTAAATATTTCATTTGAACAATGTGTTATTGCCTTTTCACATTTCTTTTAAGTGAGACTACCACCTTCTAAGCATTAGAGGGCTTGGACTCAAAAGTGTTGAGTGCGTTCGTCTACTGACTCCGCATCATATGGCTTTTCCAGTATGTTTTTTAGTCCCTCAACCTCCTAAAGATTTTTGAAGTATATTCCTTATTCTGAAGCTCTGTATATTCCTTATTCTGAAGCTCTGTATCAGGTGGACACCAATGTTGGTCGAATATGCGTGAGGCTTGGATGGGTGCCACTTCAACCCCTGCCAGAGTCTCTTCAGTTGCACCTATTGGAAATGTATTTATCTTTATTCTCTGTTGTTGATCTTTATCGATATATGATCAGCCATGACATATAAGTCTGATCTTCTATAATGAAGGTATCCCATGCTGCCATGCTGGAGCACATACAGAAATACCTTTGGCCTCGACTATGCAGGCTAGATCAACGGACATTGTAAGATTAGTTCAATCAATACATTTGATAATATATTTAGCTGGCCAGATTCATCGACGCCTTCCATTATGCAGGTATGAGCTTCACTACCAAATTATTACTTTTGGAAAGGTGGTGAACTTGAAACTACAAATCTAGTGATCCAACATGGACTGTTTTACTGTGAACTGACTTTTTCGCTTTCCTCCACATTTAGGTTTTCTGCAAAATAAGTGAGCCAAATTGCAATTCATGTCCATTGAGAGCTGAATGTAAGCACTTTGCTAGTGCATTTGCAATGTAATTTCTGGAAATGTGAATTATTCAGCTAATGGACATGCTGAGTGATGTTATTTTTTATTCTACACCCACCTTCTATTACTAGCAAAAATAATCATCAAAATACTGAACTAAATTTACCAAGTTACTAAACAATGTTCAATAATAGCTCGCCGGTTACTAAACTACTGAAATTTTGTTCAATAATTCTGCTCAGTTTAGCTATTAGTGTAGAATAAACTGCTACATCTAAGGTTTAGAATAGCACGTGTGTGCGCGCGCGCATGTGCGTGTGTGTGTGCGTGTGTTATATGGGATACTGTTCATTATTTATTGAAGTGAATTGATATACATAGATATCACACGATGAATCTCATGACAGAGTGTACATACCAAATAATCTTTTAGCTATCAAGAAAGTTATTATATTGTTGTAGACGACTCCCAATGCACTCTGATGTAACCTCTAATCAAAGAGAGTGAACTTCCTTTTAGAGAAAAGTTATTTGCTCTATTTTTGCAGTGTGCTATATTCATAACATATATCTAGAATGTCTTGTAGCTAGATATCAAACTGTAATGTGACATTGCCAGTGAGCCTTATTTTGCTCCAGTTGAGCTCAACAAAAACTTCAGAGATATGTTGGCTTGTTGCATTTTCTATGCTTTGAAATGTCCATTTCCACTAATTGGAGCAGTCAAAACATTGTTTTTTTGGTCTTGTGTCAGTTTCGTGATTTTGCATGCAATCTAATACTTTGAAGAGACAGTTGGTAACACTCTGTATAAATATAGTGCTAGGCTTTCCCTTCCGGCACCTGAAGAAAAGCGTTTGGCTTGTAGAGTTTTTGCACCAAGCGTACATAAACTCAAGGAATGTAGGCCAACTTGAGTCAAATACAAATTATCCTAAGCATGCTGTTTCTGGTAACCATCAGCCGATCATTGAGGAACCACCAAGCCCAGAACCTGAACCTGAAAATGCAGAAACAAAGGAGGGTGTAATAGAGGATTTCTTTTGTGAAGATCCTGATGAAATTCCTACCTTTAATCTTAATATTGAGGATTTTACACAGAACTTGAAGAATTATATGGAAGCAAACTTGAATATGCTGACGTGTCAATGGCATTGGTTGCCATTACCCCTGAAGCTGCTTCCATTCCAACTCCAAAGCTCAAGAATATTACTCGCCTGAGGACAGAACACCAAGTGTATGACATTAGCCTTGACAACATTTAATGCCATTAAGAATAACTTAGTTCCTTCGATCATTGTACTATCTGTATCACTGATGAGATTCACACCTGTTCTTTTGACTTGTTTACTTTCATCTGCTTGCAGTTATGAACTGCCAGATTCATATCCACTTCTGGAAGGAGTAAGGTCTCAGCAGATATCAACTAAACACTGCTTCTGCATTGAATACTTATTGCGAATTTAGTTTTGTTTGTATCTTTGCAGTTCTAACAGAGGGAACCAGATGATCCCTGCCCGTATCCTCTTTCTATATGGACCCCAGGTAAGACATTTGCTTGAAACCTTAGTTTGTCTACATTCTTCTAATGTTTAAACATTGAACAGGTGAAACAGCACAATCAACGGATGCACCCAAGACATTCTGCAACTCTGGGGAGACTGGTTGATTATGTGGAAGTTCAACATGCTTTAGTTGCGACAGTATACGAGAAATGCAGGCTCAGAAAGTCAGAGGAACGCTTCTGGCAAGTTTCCTTGAGTCCTAATTTCTGGGTGTTAGGTATTATTACATCGATAAAACTAAAAGTGTTCATTCTTTGATCAAATTTAAGCAGATACCATGCCGAACAACAATGAGAGGAAGCTTCCCACTTAATGGGACATATTTTCAAGTTAATGAGGTGAATATTAGTTTCCACATGTAATATATTTATTTATTTGCAATTGCAGTAGAAGAACTAACTCTTGGCCCATCAGATTTATCAGTGTATGAACGTCATTATGCAGGTATTTGCTGATCATTACTCAAGCCAAAATCCAATTGACGTTCCACGAAGTTGGATATGGGACCTCCCAAGACGAACTGTTTACTTTGGAACCTACAATATTTGGAAGTATTGCTCCTGATGATAACCAAGAGTTTGGATCTTACATAAACGTTTTATATTTTCTCGAAAGTTTGTTTGTTACTGCTGGTTATGGGATTCTGTAGCATTGAACCATACAACTTAAAAAAAGACATCAATAATCAAGTTTTGTGTTCGTGATTAAACCATCAACAGACCACAATCTGACAGAATACAGCAATAAGCAAGAAAATATTTGCAGTTGGATAGGACTGTTTTGTGGTTTATGCAGCAATCTTTGTTGGGCAGATTTTTGTTGTTATGTTAACCAATGTCCATCAAGCTAAATAATTGTATTATTCTGTTGCCGCTGGAAAACAAATCTTGGTTGCAGAGAATGGGTGAAAATCTAAAGATAAATATGGGATGACATACTCATGGGCAGTGATATATATATGAACAAAAAAAAGATAAAACATAACTTGATCTTACAAAATAATACATTAATTTAATCTGACCAATTAAATCACACCACACAAAAGCAAATCAAACAAAAATTTGAAGCTACAATATAACAAAATAAATAATGGATATTGAAATATATTATATTAAGGGAGTCATAAAGTTTAAAGATGTCTAGGTGTCCGCTGGGATTAACAGTCTTCGGCAACTGATGCATGAGCTGTCCCAAAAAAAAATTTCCATGGCTGTCTATTGCAAACATAAACGAATAACAAAGTAATTAAACCGATTAATGTAAAAATGCCCAAAATATTCTTTAGACATTGAAACCCCGGTGATTAAAAAACACAAAACACAAAAAGGAAGCTAAGAATTCCGTTCTGCAACCGAGCAGGAGCAAGCGCATAATAGACATTCACAAAAAGCTAACCCCTCATTGACGGATGGGGATGGCCCCACTACCATGTGCTGCTGCAACATCGACAACGAAGATGTGTACGGTACATGCTGCTGCTGATGCTCACTAAACAGGTACTAGTGTTGGCGCTGTTTTGTTTTGTTTTTTGAGATTATGGCGCTGTTTTAAATGAACTAGCAGGCACGAACGGAAGGGCGCCTAGTCCGGGGAGATGCACTACGTCTGTATATGGGCTTTGCGTGCGCTCTCCATCACTCCATGGGCTGGGCCAAAAGTGGCGATACACAAAATTCGAGTGATGATAGAAACCAGTTTTTTACTCTAGTGACGGGTAGCAATTCTGTTATGTTTTCAAGAATTTGGCTGAGCAAACATTTCATTAAGGACACATTAGACATTATTGTGAACCCTCCTCTGGCACCTTCACATTGTCGGCAGGAGAAAACACCACAAGTTAGCACAAACAACTTTTGATTTATAGAAAAGGTGTAAAATTGATTGGTTTAAAAACTAAGGTTAATATCCGGTTTTAAAGTTTAAGGGTTTATCTAGACTTTAGTCGTCATACTTAGAGTAAAGATTTACACAAACGCCTTCTTGGAGTTCGAGATTAATTAGACAATTACTACAATGTATTGGTGCCAGTAGTAGGTAAAAAACGATGGGTGAGAAAACGAATCTATCTTATACCTATTTTAAAACAAGTACGGTTTCCACCTAAATTTTTGATTTTATCCGTCTTGTGTCATTGATAGGTAGTGATTTAGTTCATCCCGTGTCAAACCAGCTCTCTATCCACGATTCGACCACGTAAATCTCTACAAATTAATGAACGGACAACTATACGTATATGATAATTATACCAACTCTGTATGTAGTAATGCACGGGCAAAATTACTAGTATAGATTAATAGAAGGAAGGGATATATATGCAATACAAGGAATCGGCCTGCTTGCTTGAAATGCTTGTCCACAACATCTTCCTTTGGTAACTCGTTACACCTCCTTGTGTTTTCTTGAGCCGAGGGCTTGTGTAGTAGTAGCGTGCCGCACGGGTGCCGAAAGCAAGGCACCAGCCGCTGTGGAGATCCCTAGCCTTGACCCAGACGTCGACGACAAACTCCTCCTAAATTTTCCGCTGCAACCTTCAAGGAAAGCTTGGAATAACCACCAAAACAGACGTCACAGCGCTACGTATTTAAGCTGACCCACCCAACGATTGTTGGACTCATCACCATCGTCCTTCCATCCATCGATCACCGGCCGCAGCAGCATCAGATCAAGCGCGACCCGCCAGCACTTCCTGTCGACATGGCCGGCTGCAAGCCGCAGCAGCGAGCGGCGAAGGGGGATGCCTGCGTCGCCGACATCGACCCCAAGGTCGAGTGCCTCGACGGCGCCACCACCTACACCTTCCGCCTCAGCCTCCCAGGTACATAATTACTGCAGGCTAGCTTGTGATTGGTCGTCAGTTCCTGCGCAGAGATGTGGACACGTGTCTCATGAGATCGACGTGCGTGCACGCAGGGTTCAAGAAGGAGGACTTCAAGGTGCAGGTGGACTCCGGCGGGCGGCTGACGGTCCGCGGCGAGCGCCCCGCCGGTTACGTGCGGTTCCACAAGGTGTTCCAGCTGCCGCAGACGGCCAACCCCGACGGGGTGGCCGGCCGCTTCGACGGCACCGTGCTGTCGCTCACCGTGCCCAAGCAGCCGGCCAGCGCCGGGGCCATGGTGGCGGCGAGGCTGGCCGAGGGCAAGGAATGCGCGGCGGCGGAGGGGGCGGTGACGACGTGGGCGGAGGCGCTCGGGGGCAAGGGGCAGATGGTCGCCGCGGCCGTCGCCGGGTTCGCGCTCGGCGCGTTCCTCGCGCACCGGCTCCTGTCGGTCACGAATACCTAATTAGGACACGCGCCACGTCAGCGTGTGTGCATGTACAGAGATCTATGAAATGAATTCGTGGAAAATGAAATTGTGTTAAATTATATATTGATTATTCCTTGAAAAGATAGAAGTCATCCGAAATCCATTGTTTTAAAAAACTATTATAATGACTTCCATTTCACCGTAGATTTTGCTCACGTTCCCTCACTGCTTCTGAGTAGGGATGGCAGCAGATCGGGTTCGGTGCGGATATCCGCGGATTTCGGTTTTTCGGGTTTCGGGTTTGGTGTTGGTTTTCGCCCACGGTTTTCAGGTTCGGGTTCGGGTTTGGTTTCGGGTTCGGTTTCGGGTTTTGGTTTTCACCCGTGGATATCCAATGGATATCCGAAATAAATTATTTGGAATTAAAACTCATGTTTTATAATATGTTAATGATAATTTATTTACTTAGACTATTAAATTTATTGAAAGTTGAGTCATGAAAATATTTATTATTTGTTGCCTCTTGTTTATACATGTGAATATGTGTATATTTATCCGCGGATTTCGGATATCCATTCGGGTTTCGGGTATCCATTCGGGTTTCGGGTATCCGCGGGTTTGGTTTTGGTGATGGATTTCTACCCGAATCGGTTTCGGGTTCGGGTTCGGGTTTCGATTTCGGGTTTCGGTTTTGGGTGCACGGAGACTCCACCCGATCCGAACCCGACCCGTTGCCATTCTTACTTCTGAGTGGCAATGCTTTTGGGATCTCTCCGTGGTCGGTAGACTCTGTCATCCAGTTATCTCTAGGTCAAGAACAGGTAGATTTTTAGACTTCTTTTTGTCCATTTATCTCTATCTCTTCTCTATCTTCTTCTCTATCTATATATTACTAAAAAGACTGTAAGACTTTTTTTTTGGTTCGTCATTACGCTTTCAATGCACCGCAATGCGCTTTCTATGTCGCGCCCCTCTTTCCACCACGCGCGTCCGTCGGCCCCCTCCCCCCACCCTCCCTCGACGGTTCCTCCTCCGCGCCTCCTCCCCGACGGTTCCTCCGCCGCGCCTCCTCTGCGCGCGTCCTCTCCCTCCTCGCGGCCGGGACGCTGCCGCCGCGCCTCCTCTCCCTCGCACGAGCGCCTCCCACCTGCCCTCTCGCGCGGTCCTCTCCCTCGCCGTCGCCGCCGCACTCTCCTCCCTGTCTCGCTTGCCGACGCCGCCCTCGACCTCCGCGTCTCGCTGGACGACCTCGCCGGGCCGCCGTCCCGCTGGCGCCGCCCTCGCCTCCCCTACTCGCTCGCCGGCGCCGCCGCCACGCCCTCTCCGCCCCATCCCGCTCACCGGGAACGAGCCCCCTCCCCCGCGCCCGTCCCCTCGGTCTCCCGGCACGGACCAAGCGAGGCGCGGTCCGCGCGGCCGCCGTCCCTCGCCTCCGCCCCTGCAGCTGGACACGGTCTACGTCTCGCTCGACGACCTCGCCGCGCGGCAGTCCTCCCGGCGCGGATCCACCACGCGCGGTCGTCGTTCCCGAAGCCCGGCCGCCTTCTGTCGCGCCCGCCTCGCCCCCGCCTCGCGTGTGTTCCGAGATCGACCAGCAGCTGGGGAGCTGGGCATCCGCGCTGCCGCCGGCTCTTTCGATCCTGTGGCGCCCTGCTTCCATCCATTCTGCCCCCTTGCTCCTCCTGCGGCTCGCCCACGGCTCTTCCTCCAGCATCGACGATCCCCTGCTGCAAAGGAAGGCGCGGTACCGCCGCCGCCGCCGTTGGAGGTCGGGGCTGCCGATCCCCGCCCGCTCTCCGGCCCTGCCGCTGCACCGGGGATGCTCAAGGTCGGGACCCCTCGGTCGCGCCGTCCCCGACCGCCCGGCGGTTCCTCGGCGGCGCAAAAGTCTTATTTACACGGTTAACTATCGCAAAAATTTAATTTTCAACCTTAAACTATAATAAAACTAGATAAAATAGACCATCCAACTATGGAACCGCAAATTTGGCCTTTGGGTGATTTTCTATTTTATAGATATTATAAATATTTAAATTTAAACTAAAAATTCACAATTAATTTATTTTAAATAAAAAATGAAATGTATATCAAAATTTTTTAAAAAATGTAACATATATATTGGCACTGTATACTTGTCATTTATTTGAGTCCATTTTTTATGTTCATAGTATTTAGTTGTTTGTAGTTATGCTTATTATTTTTGAATAAATAAGATTCAAATAGAGCAATAATAGATAGATTACATTTAAAAAAATTAAACTAGTTTCATATTTTTTCTGTTTTAAGATGAATTATTTTTGATTTTATAGATCTCATTAGAATTTTTCATTTTTCTTAAAAATACAAAATCACCTTCGAAACCATCCTAAGAGTCAATTTTGCCCGGTTTCGATAGTTGAATAGTCTAAACCAACCTAATAGTCAAATTTGCCCGGTTTCTATAGTTGAATAGTATATCTTATCTGGTTTTATAGTTTAAGATTAAAAATCAGACTTTTGCAATAGTTCAAATGGTTAACTGGACTTTTCCCTTAAATATATAAAACCGTGCGCATTTTCTGATGGAAAACAAATTGTTCTTCCTATCTCATTGCGTAACAATTGGTGGCAAGCTCGATGCGGCAACTCAGGCACGTATCCATCGGCAGGGATGGATCGCGGTCGAGATCGACAAAGCCGTGCCAGCGATTTGAAAGGAGAGAAGAAAAAGGGGACGGCAGGATGAAATGGAGTGTGTCAGCAGCGTCGTTGGTGGGTGGAGGAAGAAAATGACACAAAATACAGTAATGGAAATGACACAAAGCACGTTCTAGCATAACTAAGAGAATTGGAAGCCAGGTGGTCGGTTGCATGGCAGGTTTAATGCCACAGGGTGCGTATCGTTAAGATGATAGCGGCGTGTAGCGATGATGTACAACCGAGAGGTGCATGACATGACGAAGTATGTGACGACTATAACCAATCGAAGATGTCAAATAAGGACAACGCATGGCTTACTCTAGTCTAGAAGATAATAACAATGGTGAAACAACCAAAGATATCAATTTCTGGTAGCAAGCTAATTGAGGCATCATGCCGTCATTGTGGCTCGAGAAGTAATGAGATTTTCATACAATAAGGTGTGAATGTTGAAAGATATTATACATATATCTAACGGTGAAAAAAATAGGTTCCATCACAACTACTGGAGTTTGCAGGACCGGGCTGCTGGCTGCAGCCGACCACAGAACAGAGCACACGTATGGAATGGAAGGCTCTTCTACCACGTACGATGCACGGAGGCTATTTAACTGTCGGCCTGTGTTTGGGAACGCGAGAAAAAGGGCGGGCTGAGGACGAGGTCGCCGACGAACGCAGCGGCGGCGGCATCACAGCGCATTCAAAAAGAAGGCGAAGAGCAGATCAGATTCTGCCCAAAGCTGAGAGCTTCCACGTCAAGAAAGACACCAACTTCTTCCACCTCTCCTTCCCTTCCGACGCGCCTCTCTCTCGCTCTAGCCCAGATTCTCCCCTCCCCAAAGCTCACTACCTCCCCCCCAAAAGCAAAAGGAGGCACTTGATCGGCCCACCACCCCACGCCGATCCATCATAAGGAACCCAATTCCCTTCGCCGTCGCCTTCTCGTTCCCCCCCCCCCCCCCCCCCCCCTCTCTCTCTCGCCCCGGCGCCGGCTCACCATCCCCTGCTCCGCCCATGGCGGCGCCCCCGGGGCCGCCGCCGATGCAGTGGAGGCTGGCCGTGGAGGTGGTCGACGCGCGCGACCTCGTGCCCAAGGACGGGCTCGGCACGTCCAGCGCCTTCGCGGTCGTGGACTTCGACGGCCAGCGGAGGCGCACGCGCACCGTGCCGCGGGACCTCAACCCGCAGTGGCACGAGCGCCTCGAGTTCGCCGTGCACGACCCGGCCAGCATGCACGCCGAGGCGCTCGACGTCTCGCTCTACCACGACCGCCGCTTCAACCCCTCTGGCGGCGGCGGAGGGAGCGGCAAGAACCACTTCCTCGGCCGCGTCCGCATCTACGGCTCCCAGTTCTCGCGCCGCGGCGAGGAGGGCATCGTCTACTTCCCGCTCGAGAAGCGCAGCCTGCTCAGCTGGATCCGCGGCGAGGTCGGGCTCAAGATTTACTACTACGACGAGCCGGCGGACGGGCCGCCGCCACCGGAGGACAAGCCGCCGGAGCAGGCCGACAACGCGCCGCCGCCGGAGGTCCCGCCGGAAGCGCCCAAGGAGCTCCAGGAGATGCCCGCGCCCACCGAGGCCGCCGTCGAGGTGCAGCAGCCGGCGGCGCAACCCCCAATCATTACCGTGGAGGAAGCGCCGATGCACCCACCGATGATGACGATGCCGCCGGCGATGCACGGCCCCCACGGTCCGATGATGCCGCCAATGCACGGCCCCCATGGCCCCATGATGCCGCCGGCGATGCACGGGCCAATGACACCGCCGCCGCAGCCGGAGCCGGAGCCGGAGGCCGGCGACCAGTACCCTCCCGAGGTGCGCAAGACGCGGATGGCGTCGAGCACGGAGCGCGTCCGCGTCATGCGCCACCCGAGCGGCGGCCTGGCCCCCGATTGCTACGCTTCGTCGCCCCGCGTCATCTCCGGGCGGTTCGTGTCCGCCGGCGAGTCCGTGGAGCCCGTGCACTCGTCGTCGTACGACCTGGTGGAGCCGATGCGCTACCTGTTCGTGCGCGTCCTGCGGGTGCGCGGCATCCGCGCCTGCGAGGGCCCCTACGTCAAGGTCCAGGCCGGCCCGTACTCCCTCCGGTCGCGCCCCGGCCGCGACGTTGCCGGCACCGGCAACCCCGAGTGGAACCAGGTGTTCGCCATCAGCCACGCCAAGCCGGAGCCCACGCTGGAGATCTCGGTGTGGGACGGAGGCGCGCCCTCCCCCGCCGACGCCTTCCTCGGCGGCGTGTGCTTCGACCTCTCCGACGTGCCGGTCCGCGACCAGCCCGACGGCCCGCTGGCCCCGCAGTGGTACCGGCTCGAGGGCGGCGAGCCGGGCATGGTGACGGGGGACATCATGGTGGCGGTGTGGATCGGCACGCAGGCGGACGACGCGTTCCCGGAGGCGTGGAGCACCGACGCGCCGTACGCCGCCTACACGCGCTCCAAGGTGTACCAGTCGCCCAAGCTCTGGTACCTGCGCGCGTCGGTCATCGAGGCGCAGGACCTGCGCGTGCCGGCGCCGCCGCCGGGGCTGCCGTTCGACGTGCGCGTCAAGATACAGCTCGGGTTCCAGTCGGCGCGGACGCGGCGGTCGGTGGCGAGCAGCAGCGGCTCCGCGTTCGCGTGGTCCGAGGACCTCATGTTCGTGGCGTCCGAGCCGCTGGACGACAGCCTCATCGTGCTCGTGGAGGATCGGTCCATGGTCAAGGAGCCCGCGCTGCTCGGCCACGCCACCATTCCGGTGGCCTCCGTCGAGCAGCGCCTCGACGAGCGGCAGATGGTGGCGTCGAGGTGGTTCAACCTGGAAGGCAACAGCCATGGCCCGCTGGCGTTCTACTCCGGGCGGCTGCACCTCCGGCTGTGCCTGGAAGGCGGGTACCACGTGCTGGACGAGGCGGCGCACGTGTGCAGCGACTACCGGCCGACGGCGAAGCAGCTGTGGAGGCCACCGGTGGGCGTGCTGGAGCTGGGCATCATCGGCGCGTGCGGCCTGCTGCCGATGAAGACGAAGGGCGGCGGCGCCAAGGGGTCCACGGACGCCTACTGCGTGGCCAAGTACGGCAAGAAGTGGGTGCGCACGCGCACGGTGACCGACAGCCTGAGCCCGCGGTGGAACGAGCAGTACACGTGGCAGGTGTACGACCCCTGCACGGTGCTGACGGTGGCGGTGTTCGACAACTGGCGCATGTTCGCCGGCGCCGGCGACGAGCGGCAGGACTACCGCGTCGGCAAGGTGCGCGTGCGCGTGTCGACGCTGGAGAGCAACCGGGCGTACACGGCGTCGTACCCGCTGCTGGTGCTGCTGCGGTCAGGGCTCAAGAAGATGGGCGAGCTGCAGCTGGCCGTGCGCTTCTCGTCGCCGGCGCAGCTGCCGGACACATGGGCCACCTACACGTCGCCGCTGCTGCCGCGCGCGCACTACCTGCGGCCGATCGGCGTGGCGCAGCAGGAGGCGCTCCGCGGCGCGGCCGTGCGCACGGTGGCGACGTGGCTGGCGCGCTCCGAGCCGCCGCTGGGGCCGGAGGTGGTGCGCTACATGCTGGACGCGGACGCGCACGCCTGGAGCGTGCGGCGCGCCAAGGCCAACTGGTTCCGCATCATGGGGGTGCTGGCCTGGGCCGTCGGGCTGGCGCGGTGGCTCGACGGCGTCAAGCGGTGGCGCAACCCGTCGACGACCGTGCTCGTCCACGCGCTGTACCTGGTCCTCGTCTGGTACCCGGAGCTGGTGGTGCCGACGGCGTCGCTCTACGTGTTCATGATCGGCGTGTGGTACTACCGGTTCCGGCCGCGGGGCCCCGCGGGGATGGACGCGCGGCTGTCGCAGGCCGACACGGTGGACGGCGACGAGCTGGAGGAGGAGTTCGACCCGGTGCCGCCGCCGGAGGTGCTGCGGCTGCGCTACGAGCGCCTGCGCACGCTGGCGGGGCGCGTGCAGCGGGTGATGGGCGACGTGGCGGCGCAGGGGGAGCGGCTGCAGGCGCTGGTGAGCTGGCGGGACCCGCGCGCCAGCCGGATCTTCGTGGGCGTGTGCCTCGCCGTCGCCGTGGCGCTCTACGCCATGCCGCCCAAGATGGTGGCCGTGGCCGGCGGGTTCTACTACCTGCGCCACCCCATGTTCCGGGACCCCATGCCGCCGCCGGCCGTCAACTTCTTCCGCCGCCTGCCGAGCCTCTCGGACAGGCTGCTCTGACCTCGGCTCTGAGAGCGGCGCGGGCGTGTTCTTCTTGTTTCTTCCCCTCCACCCTGATTAATATTCCCCATTTTGCTGTAATAACGATCGTGCAACTGATGTATCGTATCGGATGAGGGAGAGAGAGATAGAATCAAACAGCATTGAGATTGGTGTATTCATGATCGTACATAGGTAACGGTACATTAATATTGAGATAGTAGTGTAGTTGCCATGGCAATGCGCCGCATTTGTTAAGGTCTCCTTCAGAAAAAATCGTCATTACTCATTAGTCCATCACTCCATCTCATTTCTGCTTTAACTTTTCTCTTTCTGAAAAGGAAGAACAATATTAAACAACTCGGTGGAGAAGGAGGGGGCGCCTATTTGTCGCGTTCTGGAACCGTCCAATCGCAGAAACGAGCCGCGCAGGGAAGATGAACAGCGGCCCCGCCGCCCTCAGCTCCGGCGACGCCTCCGCCGCCGCCCTCTACCGCCGCCACACTAACCGAGGTCGCCTCCGCGCTGCCCAGCCACCGCCATGCTGCCATCTTTTCGCCCCCGCCACCGGCACCGCTCACTGGAGGTCCGGCCCCATCTCCGTGCCATCTCACCCTCCGCTGGCCAACCCACCTCCACCACTGGGCCGCCGCCACCCCCGACCCCCTCCTCTAGATTCGGTGACTATGAAGCTCTCCTGAACTCCGGCAACCCCGAACCCTAAAGATCCACCGCCTCCACCGCCATTCCAGTCGGCCGCTCCGTCCACCTACCACCCCTCCCCCTCCCCTAGCTCGCCGCTGCCGCTGCCGCTGCCGCTGCCTCTCTGCCTCCCCCTAGCGCGAGGTTGAAGATGAATAGAAGACATGCTCCTTTTACGACGCATCGCATCCCACTCATTGTTCGCCTACACGGCCGTTTACACTGTTTACACGATGTGTAAACGCTACTCGATGGGTAGCCTTGTATGCCAATTAGCCGTGTAAAGCCGTATAAACCCGTTTCGACCGTTTGTAAGATCGTTTAAACGGCCGTGTATTCCGACTATTTGCTACACGGTGGGTGACCGACCGTTCACCGTTTAATGTTTAGGCTAACATTGATCCCACTCGCGCGCGCGATTAATAGAATCCCCGGAGAAGGACCGCCCATGCAAGAAGAAGCTCAATAACCCTGCTAGCGAGGGATATTTTTTTGATCCAGTTGTTCGAGAATAATCTAGACGAGAAAGAACAATGTGAATGGTTCTGTTGTGCAACTCCCAATCGTCCTCCCCAAAACTAGTGAAAACGAGCAAACACACCCACGCGTGCCATCGGCCTCGCGCCCTCGCCTCGCTATTCTCGGGCGTTCGCTATCTCTGGGTGTGTTTAGTTGGTAAAAAAGTTTGTGTTTTGATACTGTAGCATATTATTTTGTTGTTACTTGACAAATAATGTCTAATTATAAACTAATTAGGCTTCAAAGATTCATCTCGTGGTAATTAGTTAAACTGTATAATTAATTATTTTATTCAACTATATTTAATATTTTATGTATGTGTCCGAAAATTCAATGTGACCAGTATTAGGTGAATTTGTTTGGAAACTAAACGGGGGCTCTATTTGCTCCCCTCCAGACTCCACCCCTCCTCCCTCCACATCTGGCTCCGCCACTCGCTAGGTTTGCAACCGCTTCGCGCAGCCGCTCGGGCCTCGGAGATCTCCTTCCGCCGCGGCCACCAGGTACGCAGCTGCCCCTTTCGCTTTTTCGCTGCCGGATCCGGAGGGGGGAGAGATGGAGCACGTGAAGGGCGGGAGCAGGGGGGCCGCCGCCACGCACCACGCGGCGCCGCTAAACGCATCTCGCCGCACGCGCCGCCAATCGCCCCCGCCGTGCCGCGCGGCGTCAGAGCGCTCGCGGAGGAAGGAGGGGATGCGGTGCAGGCGCTCAGCAGGGAGGGGAACGTGTGTCGAGCTTGGGTTCGAGGGAGGACGACAGCGAAGAGGGAGCGACTAGCGAGGGAGGACGCAGAGGCGGTCGGCCAGGGGTAGAGATGAGGCGACTGGTCAAAGGAGGCGGCCGGGGAGGCAGAGAGCGGCCGCGGATGGGCAGAGGCAGTGGAGCCTGCTTTGAGTTTATTTTTTAACTTTAAGTGTTAATTGATCAAATGAAACGATTTTGTTTTTCAAAGCTAGGAATTTATGCAATGGGATGTGGTTTGGTTAAGCTATGAATTGATGCAACGATACAATTTTGTTTGGTTATAAATGGATGTGATACTACCTTATTATACAACTTTGCAATGTCGAGCACAGATAATTTGTTTGGTCATAGCTCATAATACTTGTTCTCCTTTTTCTCCATGTAGGTTGTTCCGATGGGTAGTCCAATGGGGAGTTTTCTGGACTCGGTTAGCGAGCACAACCTAGAAAGCGACTCGGAGGAACGTCAATCTGACAGTACACAAGTTGAGGAAAATTGGGCAATTTATGATGTTATAAGGTCCATGGTGCGTAAGAATACAACCAAGAATTTCAATCGGAAAAGACAGAGGACAAGCGCCACTGCAAGTCCAGGCTCGTCGACTCCTGGAAGCGATGATAGCCATGCTGATGATGAAGGGGAGGGTTTTCTCACTGCAAAGGCCCATTATGTGGAAACGTTTGAAAACATGTGGGCCAAGAAGAAAGAGTTTGAAACCTTCAAAGAGAATAGAAAGCAAGAGCGCCATGATCAGATATTGCACTGGAGAAGGAAAAGCTAGAACTAAGGAAAACAGATCTTGAGTTAAGAAAATGGATTCGTGATAATAAAATGATGAGTACGGACATTAGTGGTCTGAGTGAGCAGCAACAGAAATACTTTTTGAGCTTGCAGAATGAGATCTTCGCCCGACGATTTGGTGCAGGCTCTGGTTGAGTTACTTCTTATGTATGAACTATGTGTCGATGTTACAACTATGCTGTTGTCATATATGAACTATGTAATTGTATGAACTATGTGTGGAATATGTTGTTAGTTGCTTGACTATATCAAAGTTGATCAATGGGCTCTCTTTGGGCATGCGAATTGATGAGACAGGCAGATCTTTTGTTCATTGTCTACAACCATAGAGGGATATTAGTCTATTTCTCTTGGACAGGGCAAAAAAGGGGCCGTGGATTAAATTGTCCTGTATGATGTCATGAATTTAGCTGATCCGATTGATGCATGGATGCATCATGAAGTTCAGCGCCATTTATTTTTCCATGACACTAGGTTATTATTTTCATTATTTGAGCAGGATAGCGCAAAAAGGGTTCTGAAAGCAAAAGTAATTCTATGAAATTCTGCAAGACATTAGTCTATTTCTCTTGGACAGGGCAAAAAAGGGACCGTGAATTAAATTACCCTGTATGATGTCATGAATTTAGCTGATCTGATTGATAATCACGAAGTTCAGCGCCATTTATTTTTTCCATGACGCTAGGTTATTATTTTCATTATTTGAGCAGGATAGCGCAAAAAGGGTTCTGAAAGCAAAAGTAATTCTATGAAATTCTGCAAGACAAAAGGTGCAATACTCAGAAATTAGCAAGAGAACCAGATACAGTCAGGCACTAAGTTAGCCCATTTCTCATGTGTACTCCATCTCGAATTGCAGCAGACTTGGTCGGAAGGTGTAATCAAGAAAGCATAAGAACAATGCATTCTAGACTATGGTTTCATGGATGGCTTTTAAGCTATCCAACATTCAGAACCAACAGGGAATACAGCAAAATGGTCTTTTTGCCCAGACAATTTATAGCTGACACAACTTTCAGGCCATCGTAATCTCAACAAGAAAGGTTACTCGATATGTCAACATCTTAAGAAGCAAAATAAAGGATTTTGGTGTCTTTCTCATCAAGTGATTGCATTTCAACCACTAGATTACAAGTATCGGATCATCACTTTATCATCGACAACCTTAGTCCATATGTGGTTGACTAGACAAAGTACTATATCGTGTTTGGACGATCGAAAATTCCCTTGAGTCCTTTTTCCCTTTTTGAAGTTTAATTTTTAATGAATTGAACATATCATATTAGAAGCATTTTGTGTTCAAAGGTCAGAGTTTCTCCCAGGAAAAATGTTTCTACAAGGTAGCTGGTGGCATTGTCTCGACCTTTTCTCTTTATCTAATTGTTACAGATGCCAGAGTGTAATTTTCTCGTCCATATATTGTATTGGAGAAAGGATATCCAAAATAAAGTGATAACAGTCTGTCTGCTCTTAAAAAGATATTGATACCAATCTTTCAGAGGGAATCACCTGTTACACATAGGGCTGGGAGATACCATTCTTTTCTAGAAAGGTGATTGGAACCTCATTCCGTTGGCACAAAGTTTTCCCATTCTATAACATAGCTTTTGTAAGGAAATAGAAGTTCTTCATAACTGCTCAAAAGATTCTTCGTTGAAGAGATTTCACACTTGTATAGGACATGCTTAGGAGTAAAGCACAAACCGAATCCTCAATCAGTTTTAATCCATAGATAACGATGAGTGGCTGCCAAATTTATATACAGGGACCCATGCCCATAGAACACTTCACCCATGCCAAATGTAAGTCCGTATGTCCAGTGGCGGCGGCCCACCTGGCCCATGGGCTGGATATTGCACCAAACTAATTAAACTTGGTGTTTCATGATCACAAACTAAAAATGCTAGCGCATACTATGTGTTATTCCCGCATGTAATTCTAGTCCCCCAGTTATTGGAGAAATGATGCTGATGTTCATCACCGAAAAGGGGGAAAAGTTCACAACTATTATACGAAACCGCATTTTTCTCCTTCTTATATGATCCGGCAGTGCTCCTGCCTTATGTTCAAAAAAAAGGGGGGGGGGGGGGGGGGGGGGGGAGCCAAACTTCATCAATGATGAAACGCAACGCAACGCAATGCAATGCAGTGCTAGCGCTGGAATGGATCCTAGTTACGCTAGGAAGCATAGAGGAACAACCTTTTTACCTTCCTCTTAGAGTTAGAACAGCACACAACACCGCATCAAAACTCAAAACTGCGTGAGCTCATCCTTGAAACGTAACTAGTGCTTCGATTAAACCCCTGGTTTGTCGATTTGACCTATGGCAAAGAATTGCACGAACATTCTCAGCACGAACACGTATCCATGTGAAATGGCAAAGAATCGCAGAGGAAAATCTGCACGTGCAGTGGCACTGGCTTAATAGAGAGAAGTTCTTTGTACTGTGTTCTTCATTGATTAACTTGAGAGCAATACATGGATGGACAAAACTTCCGCAGTGTGGCATTTGACAGGCATGGGACACAGGCGAAAATTAACAGCCAGCCAGATATGTATGCCACCTTTGTGTTTGGATTAACACTGTTGTTTTGCAGAGACGCTCATAATAAGAACTCTGGCCCGATCAACTAGTGCCGATGGTGGCTGTGTTTGATTCGGTCGCCTCCATGAACCCGGAGTCCCAGTCATTCCAACAGGCAGGTTCCAACTCCCGGGCCCGATGAACATCGGGCCGTCCGTGCTTCGTGCCGGGCCAAAAAATCATGGCTTGTACCAGACTGTCGGGCCTCGGACTTTTTTTTTACATATATATGCACAAGGACTGAGGTAGGAAGCACTGTATTTTGGTCTCCGACAGGGAAATTCATCAGTAGGGATGCAAATAAGGCTTAGGATATAGGTACAATGCTTTGCAAACATATATACATGCTATCTGTGTTTCTCATTAGATTTATAACGGTAAAATTAAAATTAGATTCCAAACAAGTATCATTAGATCTATAATTCCAAACAAGTATTTGATGCTTTTCTCCATAATCTTATCAATAATAGTTTGACTTAGGATAATATTAAAATTGTACATTTTTAAGATGGATGAAGTACTAAATAGGTAGTTAATTTCTCACCTTGCTGGCTTCATTAGTGGTTCTCTCCGACTGTGCCTAATAGCATATAACTAACAATGGTAAATAATAAATCTATAAGCAGTTTAGCACGGTGAAAATTTTGAACACTTCGTGAAATTTTTTCGCCCCGTTCGGATGCGCTGGATGGCTGGTCCTGCCTTCTCACAAAAAATCAGCCGCTACAGTGCCTTCCGCTACAGTACAGCCAGCCAAAATCGCCCATCCGAACGGGCTGTTTGGGGGCAGCAACAGTTTCAGCCTTTCAGGCTACGGACTGTGAAAGCTGACGGCCGACGTGCCACGCCCGGATCTCACAAGCTGCTGCCGCGGCAACGAGTCCCTCCTAAATAACTCTTCTTCCACCGCATCCGCGCCGCGCCGCGACCGCGACACCACCTCCCGGATCTCATCTGCGACGACCTCCCCTCCCGTCCCGATCCGGCCTTCGCCCGCGGCGCGCCACCGCCACCGCCGCCCGCACCCCACACCGAGTTCCTCACGTCTGCGGCGGCGGCGAAGATGTACGGGTGGGAGATGCTGTCGTTCAACATCCACGACGGGTTCCTGGAGGCCATCGTGAGGGGGAACCGCTCGGGCCTCCTCACCGCCGCCGACTACAACAACCTCTGCCAGTGCGAGACCCTCGACGACATCAAGATGCATCTCACCGCCACCGAGTACGGGCCCTACCTCCAGAACGGTGAGATCCTCCTCCGGCCCTCCTCTCGCGCTTCCTGTTGCCTGTTGGGGTGTCCGAATCCACGCTGGTTATGCTAGGGCGCCGCGATTCGTGATCTGGCTTGCGCGAATTGCGATCCTGGTTGGGGATTCCGGGATGGCCCTACCCGCAGGGCCCCTTCTCGAGCTAGAACCCCGCGCATTGTTGTGCCCTTCTATTCTTCATTTGCGGATCTTGGAAGGGAAGCTCGTCAGTCCAGATCGCTTGCTAGTTGTCAGAATTTTCGACGACTCGCATAGCCTAGACCTGCTGCGATGCCTGCAAACCACTATTTAACCTGCATAAAAGAATCCTTTTAGTTGAATTAGGTACTTATTAGGGGATTTATTTTCTACAGTCCACTTGTTTTTGTGGGTCAATTGGTTTGGCAAAACCTATTCCAAATCATCACAATTAGCTTTTGCTTGGCAATAGATTGCTATACTCTTCATCTATTTGACACTTTCTGACATTCAGTGGATACTTTATAGATTTTTCAAATTGCATTTACATTTACATCCCTTGCTGTTAACTTATTCTACTGGGCTTCATTTTCACATATAGAGGATGTGGTATGTAGACTACGTAGTTGCTAAGGGACCCTTTAATGTGTCTGTCTCTGTCAAAGTAGAAGGTTAACATATAGCTTCTCTTATATCTACCATGGTTATGCCATGCACAATTTTTGTTGCTGTGCTAGCCTAAGGTATGGTATACTTAGTACAATTCTTTTCAAGAAGAATGGCAGGATTCCTGCCTAATCAACAAAGTTTTGTGTTCAGTCAACTTCATGTTGGCAATTTTGTTCATAATAATATTTGCAGCACATATGCTTTTTCAGTGCGTTTTTTATAACTATACTGGGAACTTATTTCTGGTAAATTGCAGAGCCTTCTCCCTTGCACACAACAACAATTGTGGAAAAATGCACTCTTAAACTGGTTGATGAGTACAAGCACATGCTATGCCAGGCTACTGAACCACTATCTACATTCTTGCAGTATATAACGTAAGTGGCCAAGTATTGTTTGGGTGCTTCCTTTAAATAATTTTCCTGTACACTTGTTCATATTTCCTGCTCTAGTGCAGTAGTTTGATTCTCACAGGATAATGCTTTTCACAGGTACGGGCATATGATTGATAATGTTGTCCTTATTGTAACCGGGACATTGCATGAGAGAGATGTTAATGAACTGTTGGAGAAATGCCACCCATTGGGCATGTTTGACAGGTATTATTGTTGTTTCTGTCCCTTTTTTTATCGATTGAGATGTGCCAAAACTCAGAATGCTAATCGTTTTGCCTTCTTGCTGATCAATAGCATTGCATCACTTGCTGTTGCTCAAAATATGCATGAGCTTTATAGATTGGTTCTGGTCGATACACCCTTGGCCCCATACTTCTCGGAGTGCATTACATCTGAGGTAAAAACTGCAGCTATCATTTGCATTCCAGCAAATATAAATGCATCTTCGTTTTTTTTTTCATAACAGCTATTTTCTAGGATCTGGATGACATGAATATTGAGATTATGAGGAACACTCTGTACAAAGCATATCTTGAGGATTTTTACAAATTTTGCCAGGTATAATACTCAAATATGGTGATTTTTATTATGTTTTTTCAATATTCTTAATATTCTTTTTGATTATTTCTTTTTTATTTTGAAATTATTATTATTATTATTATTATTTGTATAGAAACTGGGTGGTGCTACAGCTGAGATTATGTGTGATCTCCTTTCATTTGAAGCCGACAGAAGAGCGGTTAACATTACAATAAACAGGTACAGTGCTGAATTGCATTTCCAACTTTGCATCTTTCAGTTTACATGCACGGTTGCCTTTATTACAGTCCTGATTTCTATGTTTTTTGTTTCAGTATTGGGACCGAGTTGACAAGAGATGACCGCAGGAAGCTGTACTCCAACTTTGGTCTATTGTAGGTTTTCTTTGAAAGCAATACAAGCTGCACTTTTTTCAGTATGTGCATGTTTTTCATGGGAATGTGATATTTTGATGCCCCTAGGTATCCATATGGTCACGAGGAACTGGCTGTCTGTGAAGATGTTGACCAGGTTTATCTCTAATCATGCTTTAAATTCAATGCAATCCTTTTTTACTGTTTAAAGCACATCCTGCTATAGTCTGAACTATTTGAATCCATAAGCAATTTATTTTGTGTTCTTAGTGGTTAAGCTCTACAGTGATTTTGTTATTATTAAAAGAGTTCTGTTGGAGGGAAAAGACCAGCAATATTGAACCACTCCGAAGCTTATTAAAACAAAATCCTTTAGACTAAGAGTTCATCCTGTAAATGGAAAACAATGGTGTTTTATGGAATTTCCATGTCAAACATTCTTTCTGACTTCTTGTCTACGATAAATTAATGACACTAATATAATATGTTTCTTGTTGGATTTTCTCTATATACTTAGCTGAAAATACAAAATAGTGTTGTGCAGAATCTATTCAGATGGGCCATATATGTGTGATCATCATATGCCAGTCTACCTTTGTCTTTCCTTTTGCGTTACCATTCATCAGGTTAACAAAACATATATTGATATATTATTAATTAAGCATCATTTTCTTGCTTTTTAGGACTTTCTTTTTCTTTCTGGCATCATGTTATGAATATCATCCTAGTGTTGATTGTAATTTTACTGCTGTGGACTTCCCCACCTGAAAGTTAGGGCCTGTTTGGATAGGAAGAATTGGGATCCAAATGCTTTAGGGGGATATATATAGTGTATAACATATATACATTGCTTTATGGCAAGTTACACACCTTTGCACCTGCCTCTAGATTTCACGCTCTTCTTAGGGGGATACAAAAAAAAACCCCCCTCAAGTGCAGCATTTAGGTCTTATCTCTGAAAACCTGTTGTCTTTGAAGATGGAATGCTTCTGCAGTGCACATGCTCTGGGGTTGCCCTGTTAATTTGATTGCCATAACACTTTGTTTGCTTGTTAATCATGCAGGTGCGTGGTGCAATGGAGAAGTACCCACCATACCAGTCAATTTTTTCCAGGATTTCATATGGAGAAAGCCAGATGTTAGATAAGGCCTTTTATGAGGAGGAAGTACGGAGGCTATGCTTGTCCTTTGAGCAGCAGGTATATTTTCTGATTCGGATATGTTATAAGAGTTGCTTCGTGCTGTTATTACAAACTTGCTCCCTGAAATTCAGAGCTATTCTCTGCTCATTCATGGTGCTATCTTTTGACAAATCTTTTCTTGCCTTGCAGTTCCACTATGCTGTTTTCTTCGCTTACATCAGGCTACGCGAGCAGGAGATAAGGAACCTGATGTGGATCTCTGAATGTGTCGCTCAGAACCAGAAGTCCAGGGTCCACGACAGCGTCGTGTTCATCTTCTGAGCACTCCCACGGCACAATATATGTTGTACAAAATGACCGCTTTGATGATGGCACAATCAATTGCACCCATTATAAACCTGGGACTTAATATTATGCCTATTCCCCCTCGTTCCATGCGGCAGAAAGAGGCCAGACCTGGAGTCAATGTGTTATTTGTTTTGTAGTAAAAAATATAAAGGCGTGGTTATCTGGTACACCGAATAAAATCTTGTCTATTCTTTAGAATAAGCGAAATCTTGTGTATTTTGGGACAGAGTTACACAGGCAATGTGCAGTTTGCTTTCAATCTTTTGTCATTCGTTTCTGTATTCCTTTTTTTACTTGGAATGCCTAGATGCTATTTTTATGGTTCTGTGCAGCTGCATTCGGGTCGCGTTGCTGGATACTCCGTAATAAAATGTAGGATGAAAACTCCCTCCGTAATAAAATGTAGGATGAAAATGTAGGTATCCTTGTGTTTTTAGACAGATTATGAAGAAAAGAAAGAATGAATGTATCCTTCAGTTAATCAATTGTTTAATTTTTAGTATCCACATCAAAATTAAGAAAATTAGAATGCCTTATTTACTCCCTCGGTGCACTGCAATTGATTTTTTTTTACAAAATTAGTATCAAAATTAAGGAGATTAGCATGTTTTTTTGTCCAAATAGCTCTAGGATACTTTATATTTGGGTACAAAATTTAAGGGAACATATCAGGTGCAAACCAATTTTTTCATGCAAACTCCAATTTAGGTCACCAGATCAACATCCAAGGGGCATGGGGGATTGAGTAATTTTACAATTAATTGTCCGCCCTTGAATTGGGTAATCATATTTTTGCAAATCCCCCCTCCCAAACCCTCTGTGCACCCCTTAGATGTTGATTCGGTGGCCCAGTTCCCAAAATTTAAACATCTAATACCTTACAATTCAATTCAGGATGGAGGGACTGACTTCTGTACGGCCTCTAACCTAATGCAAGGCAGATTGAGGCTTTGGTTCTTCGTGAGCAGTCTCTGGAAACCGGTGCAGCTGGAGGCAAGCCTCCCCATTTCGCAAAGCGATCATGAGCGAGAAAAAGCGGCTGCGTGACGAAATACATGGATTAATCCTGGAACTCTTTCAACTGGCATATGCGTCGATTAAAATTGGACGGATCGGAAGGAGTATAACGCTTCCTAAAGCCAAACCATAAGCGGCCTGTTTTTCTCAATATTCTGGCTCATACATAGGGATATCGGGTTTCTTAAAGAGAGCTGCCTCCTCCGCGCACGGGAGCGTTTCCGGGTACGGCATGCCTCCTGTGCGCACGGGAGCATTTCTCGGGTACAGCGGGTGTACGGTGTTCTTTCCCAGCTGCTTACATTCAAAAAAATTATACCAGCAGGGAATAGTTGGTCACTGTGTCAGAGGCCATGTTTGGTTTACCCGTGAAAACATTTTCATGAAAATTTTTTGGTACTTTGACCACCAATTAAGGGTATTAAATAAAGTCTAATTACAAAATTACCTCCACAAATATGGTACTGTAGCAGTTACTCTAACTAATGAGGCCTTTGACCGTACGATTAGTGAATACTCCCTCCTTCCCCGTTTATAAGGCATGGTGGAACATGACACGGTCTTCTAAACAACACTTTGATCATTTATTTATCATATATTATATCACTTTTGATTATAAACTTATAATCATTGTAAAATATATTTGATTATGAATCCAATCATATGAAATTTGCATTATAAAAATAAAAATTTAATAGTCAAATTATTGGTCAAAGATGACAAGGTTTGAATCTTGATATACGTGTATGCCTTATAAACAGGGAAGGAGGGAGTAATTGAGCGTGGTCACTGTAGCATCACTGTAGCCAATCATGATGAAACTTGAGTCATTAGATTCGTCTCGAAAAGTTACACTCATCCCTAAAAAGTTTTTGCAAATAGACTTCATTTAGTACTCCATGCGGATATTCGTCTTTTTGTGAAGTTGTGATGAGACCCTTAACCAAACATGGCCAGAGAGCAGGAGCGATGTGCCTGTCCCCTAGCTGTCTCGCTCAGTATACATCCTGCAGTGTCGCCCCTGACTGGCCTCCCACGCAAAAAAAAAAAACGGTCGCTAGACTTGTGAGTTGTGCAGACAAGAAAAAGTGACCGGTGGATATTGAGGTCTTATTTGGGAGGGCTTCACCTCCAACCACCTACTATAGCAGTACTGTAGATTCCTGTGGCGTGGAGCCGAAGAAGCCACGTGTTCCCAGCTTCACCGGCTTCTCCCCTTCCACAGTTGACTGTAGCGTGGAGCTGCATCATTTGGGCTCCGTGCTACAGTGCAGCACAGTTCTGCACAGTGCCGAAACACTGTAGCAGGGAGCTGGAGTCGCACCCGCGGAGCCCTTCCAAAGAGGGCCTAATTATATTAGCCCACTTGCAGTTGTTTTTGTTGAGAGCAAGGACAATAAAACCCCT
The DNA here is from genome assembly GCF_016808335.1 of Panicum virgatum. Taxonomy (NCBI): domain Eukaryota; kingdom Viridiplantae; phylum Streptophyta; class Magnoliopsida; order Poales; family Poaceae; genus Panicum; species Panicum virgatum. The sequence continues at coordinate 42,281,260 of NC_053149.1, read as the reverse complement.
TCCATGTCATCTAGAGACATCACTTAGAGACATATACTACACTAATCTGTATTTTAGATTGTCTCTTGTGGGGCATTGGAACTTTAATTTTTTTAGATACAAAAATAAATGAAAGCTCATGAAATGAGTGCGCAAGAGATAGGTTGGGTTCCAAAATCGACTCTTGTGTTTTGTTTCTCGTGCTGAAGACGTCTCTTACATAAGAGCTCATAATACTCTCTCACTTTATTTCTCCCTTATCCACGTAGAACTGTTGCTGACATGGACAGGCTAATAAACCTTTACCTACTCTGAAGGAGCGAGAGCTGTGACCGGGCCCAGCAGAGGGGACGGCTACAGTCGCTTCATGCTGTTTCAATCCGCGCAGGCTCTAAAATATTTAGTAGCTACCAATGATGATCATGAAATGTAATATATATGGCTTCACATAACCTACAGGCTGCACATGCCATAGTCAGCCATACAAATGTTGTTGTTTTCTTTATGGAACGCCATACAAATGTTGTTAAGAACTTAAGATATTTACATTTGACCTTATGATAAGTTTGCTATTTCAAACATTTCTTCTAATGTTTCTTCAATTGCACTATACTCAGGCCGTGTTTAGTTCGAACGCAAAATTTTTTTGCGATAGAATCTTACTAATTTGAAGTACTAAATGAAGTCTATTTATAAAACTTTTTGCACAGATGGGTTATAAATCGCGAGACGAATCTAATGATGCTAATTAATTCATGATTAATCAATAATGAGCGGATGGTTACTGTAGCATCACTGTTGCAAATCATGGATTAAGTAGGCTCATTAGATTCGTCTCGCGATTTACAGCCCATCTATGCAAAAAGTTTTGTAAATAGATTTCATTTAGTACTCCATACATATGTCGAAATATTTGATGTGACGTTTTTTTGTGTTTACGGGGTTTATAGGATGGGAACTAAACATGCCTCATGTTTACATGAACTATAAAAGAAAACTCTAAATAGGGCGCGCAAAGCGCGCGTCATGTTCTAGTATTGTTAAGAGTCGATCCACCGCTCGCTAGGACGGACGAACGAAGTTGGGCCAAGCCCACACCTAGGGCCACTTGGTGGTCAGTAGATAGGAAAAAACTAACAAACGAACAGTCGCGCTGGCTGCGGAACTTTTTTCATTTTTATATTTTTTAAAAATTAAAATTTCAAAAATATATGTCCGTTTTCAAATATTTCAAAAATATACTCCGGTCGCCCTCCCATAGGGCGACAGGCCCAATGTGTAATTTTTTTTTTCAAATTTGCAACGAAGTCCCTGGAGAAAAAAAGGGGACCTGTCGCCCCCCCAACGGGCGACAGGGGCCTGTCGCCCACCCCTCGGGCGACAGGGCCCTGTCACCCGTGGGGGGGGGGGGGGGCGACAGGCCCCCCCTTTTTTTTCTCGGATTTTTATTTTTGCAGGGACCTATTTTGAGCTATTCGAGCGTGTATTCGTCATCATCGTCGGCAAGATCTCGGCCGCTAACTCCTACCGCACGTAACTTGTCCTTCATTAAATCACGGAAAAAAATCGCAAGAACTTCCCTTATTTCACGAGCATTATGGAACCCACAAACATAATAAGTTCACATAAATAATATCTATAAAAACAAATGACAAGTAACCTACCACAATCATAAACATCGGATACAAATAAGCGGTCCACAACTATCTCATTACAAATAAACATCATATGCATCTAACCACCCCTAGGGCGTCGGACTCTCTTAGCCCTCTGCTGGGCACGGACATGTCCCTCGGAGTAGGTGAAAACATCCGGAGACCTCACCTGTCGCTCAGGACGCGCAAGGGGCTGCGGTGTCTGCTGCTGAGAGATCCCAAGTGGTGCTCCTCCTAGCTGTGAATACCCCAAGACATCGGGGTCACCTTGCGCGGCAGGCTCTTCTGGACTCAAGCTGTCGAAGTCGTCTAAGGTGAATGTCTCGTTATCTGGTCGAAAGGAGGAGGAAGAAGGTCCGGCGCCCGCATCGGGGTAGAATCCTACGCAAAAAATGTGGATGTTAGCGTACGCTCGTATATTTCGTAATGACATGTAGAAACCGAAATACGAAACATAAATTAACCTGTGTAGGCCGGTATCTGTGGCCCCGGTACCATCCCTGGATACGGTCCGCCAACTGGTGCTGTCCCTCTAAACATTCCAGTATGGCCGAACGCAGTAGCTGGATCGTATCCTGTATGTGATATTAGTAAATATGTAGGAACACTTGATGTAATTTTAAAGAGATATATACGTTACCTGCACTTGGGAAGAACTGCGATGTCGGCCCGTGCATGGTCGACGGACACGGGAACGACGACGAGGCCTGAGACGACCCGTGGCTGTCTTCGTACTGCACACGGCTTCCGAAGTTGTGCGCTACCTGACGCAACTGATCACGCTGCCTCGACCATGCCTCTGTCTGCTCAAACTGGGTCATTGGGGATCCGGCACGTACCCTCGTCAGGTAAGTCGAGCAGTCCGTCTCCATCATGTTGCAAAGGCGAAGCGGCACCAATTCAGTAAAGTTACAAACACATGAATTATCTTATGAATATGATTATATATATATGCAAATATGATCAAGAGACTCACCGCGCCAGCTAGTGCCTCCACGTGGTGCCGGGCATAGCCATCCTGAGGCCTCGCCTGGTGTGGCTGCGGGTGAGTGTCAACAAAAACCAGACGAGCCCGAGTCCGGGGTAAGTACCAGGTGAGGTAAGCCCTAAAGGAGCTATTTGTGTGTGGTCCTGTTGGATGGACCAAGTGCTCGTTTGCCTGTTCCCATTGGTCCACCCACGGCTGGATCTTGGTGAGCCAATCATCAGAGCACGGCAAGCCACTCCTTGACAACCTACAAAGTGGACCACGAAGAATCGTTAGATTCGACACGAATGTATGAGCCAAGTTCATTCATAATTACCTGTGGTCCTGGCGACTGACACGCTCCAACGCGGTGGGCACCGGAAACTCCTGGCGCTGCCCAAACTGTCTCCTGACTCTCCAGGGGCAATATGCCTCAACCGCGATGTCATAAACCAGGACGGCGGAAGTAAGCCACAGGCTCGCATTCGCGGAGCAGTGCGAAGACAGGCCTGCTGGTGCACGGGTAGCCACAGCCTCTGGGCTGTAAGGCTCCCAGACAACGTCCTCGGGCGTCAGCATGTCGAGCTCCGAAACAAACTCAGGATATGCGCGTTTAACCCGCGCATGTGCCCAGGACCTCTGCATTCCGAATAAGTAAAATTAAAATTGCGCTAATACATCATGTAACAATGAATAACAAAATTAGGTTTGTTGCGAACATACCTGACGCCAGATCCAGATAGTTCCCATAGTGGGCCTCTCGTCCTCCTCGTCGCCGTACATGCCCCCGTGGTAAGGCTCGTGGCTGACCAAGGTGCGACCAACGGCTAGCCTCTCGTACGACCAAAGCTGTAGCAGTAGTGGGCACCCTGACAGGATAGCGTTCCCATGTGTCTTCATGCACCCATCGCAGAGTCCACGGTAAGTGGCTGCAAGTACCGCCTCACCCCAGCTGTAGGGCGGTACGTCCTCGTCCCCATCCGCAATCTCCCGTGCATACGGAAGGAGAATCCTATCGACCGAGCTGCCATGAGTGTTGTTGAACATGATGTAACCAAACAATCAAAGTAGGTACGCCTCCAGCGATCTGGTCACACTGTACTCGTCGGCATCCGCAGCCAACAAGGCAGGCTGCATAAACAATTAAGATTAATGGTTTCAACTGGCAATGGAACATGTGAATTGTAACAATTAAATTTATATATGCAATGAATACGTACTGTAAACTGTAGGAACCAGGTCTTCGAAGGACCTGCTGCTCGCGGGTGCGGGTTGATCGGACCTGCTTCGTCCACGCGGTCAACCAGGGCAAAACGGGCCTCCAGCTCATCCTTCCACGAGGCCGCCACCACACGCGGACCTACAGCCTCCCCGACGATAGGGAGGCCGAGGAGGTAGGCCACGTCCTGCAGCGTAGGAGTCATCTCCCCACACGGGAGGTGGGACGTGTGTGTCTCCGGCCTCCATCTGTCAACGAGCGCCGTCAGGAGGGATCGGTCGAGCTGAATAGGCCCAACCTCGACAAGACGGCTCAGAGTCAGTAGGCCGCCCTCACGTAACCTGCAAAAAAACAAAAAATGTCGAAACAAAGGAATACCGGCGAATACAAAAGTGATAAACAATAATATTTCATTACATACCGGTCACACCAATCGTGGTGTATAGAGATCGCCTCGCCGGGTGGACGAGGACGTAGCACCTCTAGGGCTCGGTGCTCAACAGCTGCAAAGTAAGACCTGTGGCTCGAGTCGATCACTGGGTCTAGCAAGGAGTCCATCTCCATACCTGCATTCAAAAATATATGAGAACACATAGGTAAATATATATTTCATACAAACTGGACACATAAATACAATAATACTTCATTACATACCTGCCATATTTCATTACTACATATTACAAATAATGAAATACAATTGTGGATCATGACACCGAATGCCTTCCACGAGCAATTCTCGCCGATGCTCGTCTGAACGTAGGAGGTGCTCCATCTCTGGGATTTCCGGAAGGACCGACGTCAGCAGCATCGTGAAGTGCATTCTGAGGACACTTCTTGTAGTTGTGACCCAATGATCCACATTGGCTGCAACGCTTTTGTGCCTTGCTTGCTTCCGACTCGTCCATACCATTCCGAATACGACGTGTCTGACGGCGGCCTTTGCCTTTCTTAGTGGCTGGATCAGGAATAAACATCTTATTCTCATTATCCTGAGTGAAAGGCCCCACAATTCCAATCCCGTATACCTCATGTCCCCATGTGGATACAGCTGCTTCCTTGCTGAAGTACGGTGAAACAAATAGTCCTGGCTGTAACGCAGACTCTGCACATGCCGCAATGAGATGGGAGCATGGCATATGCAATAACTTAGGCTTCATGCAGGAGCAGAATGCTTTGCCATCAACTGTAATCAAACTCTCCTGTACCACTCTATCTCTACGGATACCACGACCACTTCTATCCTTACATAGAACCTCAAATCTATGCTCCATTGTACCTGTGGATATGACGCGGTGCAGTTTTGCCTTTTCAATCTTCTCTTGCATATATTGTGTCACTCTTTTGCAAAACTGAATTTGGGGGTTGCTGATGTTTATGCTTGCAGCCGTGTAACGCTCTCTGAAATACTTCATGCACCCATACATGATGAACTCAACAATTCCCACAAGTGGAAAGGCACGACAAGAACGCATAACCATATTGAAACACTCTGCATGGTTCGTTGTCTGAATACCATACTGTATTCCGTTGGTATCATAAAGGAATGACCATTTCTCCTTAGGGGCACCTCGAATCCAGTGTGAAAATGGCTTCTCAATTGAATCCCTAGCCTCTGCAGCCTGACTCGTGCCTGCTCCTGATGCCCTTACCTTCACTAGCTCTGCAGTCAACTGATCAAGCATATGCCATAATGCATTGAATTTTCTCTGTTGATTTTGGGTGCACATCCTCTTAAACAGGTTCTTAAGATCCTTGTTCTTGAAGTGTTCATAGAAGTTTGCACCCATATGCCTAATGCACCACCTGTTTTGGACATCAGGCCATAATGGAGGCGTTGTCGCAGTTCCACGTTGCAATTTCAGTATTGATTGCAGGATACCTGCATGCCTATCACTAATAAGGCACACATCTGGACGTGCAGCAACAACATAATTCTTCACTCGTTCAAGGAACCAATACCAACTGTCTATGTTCTCATTCTCAACAAATGCAAATGCGAGCGGAACAATTTGGTTGTTGCAATCTACACCGATTGCGGTGAGTATCTGACCTTTATACCTTCCAGTCAAAAATGTGCCATCAATGCAGATCACCGGAAGACAAAACTGAAATGCTCTAACAGAAGCACCTATGCAAAAGAAGGCTCGTTGCATAATTCTTTGTCCCCTAGTCACGGCTGGTAAAAGGTATGTGTCATAAAAGCTTCCAGGATTTCTAGCAGCAACCTGGGATAACATACGAGGTATGTTATCATATGATGCCTCGTATGTGCCGAACCGCATCTCGAACACCCTTTGTTTAGCCCGCCATGCCTTCAAATAACTGATGGTGTACTGGTAAGTCTGCTCAATGTGTCGAATAATCATTTTTGGCTCATAATTTAGGTTGTCCATAATAAACCCATACATTTGCTTTGCAACAAAGTCGCATGATATATTGCGATGCGAGGGAATAACTTCTGACAGCAAACAAGTGTGCTCTGTGACAATGGAACATTTCCAGTTTGACTTCCATTTTCCCTTGAATGCATGTACTCGCCATGGACATCCAGCATTCACACACTTCACCTCATATTCTTTACTGCCAGACTTCACGACTCTGAATTCTCGTTTCAATGAGATTGCCCATAGTCTCACAGCATATTTTACGGCTTCAATGTTTGGATATGTTGCACCTTGCACTACCTCATTCCCTCTGTACTCCCACTCCTGATTTCGTACATCTTCTGCGATATGACTGCCAAAATCATGTTCTTTCCACTCTTTTGGCAATGAGTACTGCTCGTCATCAAATGAGTCCTCACATTTTTCCATCTCTATTGCGGTTTGGTCTTCTGCCTCCATCTCGTCCACAATGCTATGTATCCTCTCTCCCTCATCAGCAAGGCCCTGTGGTCCCATGTTTTGGTTCTCTGTCTCTTCTGACTCATCTTGCTCAACATAATTGGTCTCTCTTCGAATACTCGGAGTTCCTCGATCTGCACAATGTTGGATTTCATTTTGTGTCTTCTCCCGGATTTGAACAAGAATGGCCAGAGGCCACCCACGCTCTAGAGCTGCTTGCATGTACTTCTGCCAGTCATCAGTGCTGTGTATCATCATTAATTCTCATAATTCACTTTCTACCTCCCAATTAACAAGAGACTGGACAGTGATCACATGTGTCAACGGATCAACATGGAACCCACGCTGCAGCCACTTACATATGGAACCAAAACTCCTTTCCAGAGGTTTATCTATGCCGCTAGATGTGCGCTTAAAGGCAGAAAGATCTACTCCATTTGGCCCATACATAACATTGTATTCACCATAAAATACTTGAAACTGCATTTTGCTCGACATATCTGTATATCACATAATACTTATCGAGTTATACTCTTTACTTCACTACCTTATTCAATAATCCGTAAAAACTAAGTATGGAATTCAACGACAACGTATAAGTATTCATAACTACGTGATGACTCTCGAATTCTATACTGCATATGCCAAATTCTATTCTAAATCATAATTAATTTATAAACATGTCTCTAATAGCACTGCAATTGTAATAATAAATGCGTAGAACTAATTTTCTAAACTAATTTACTACTACGTAACTACAAACTAAAGTATCATTGAACTCCTACTTAAATGGATCTACTATAGCACTAATTAAATTAAATTACTCATATTTAAATACGTAGTACTTAAATATAACAATATTTAAACTAAATGTACTAACCTGCAGATCACAAGTGCTGAATCCGGCAGGGCTTCGCCGCTTTCTTTCTCCTCACTCCTCTCTTTTTTTTCTGGATTTTTGGTGGAATTTTCGGGCTCAAATGAGGAGGAAAGGGGAGGGCTGGGGCTTTTATAAGGGGGGGCGACAGGCCCCCTGCCGCGACTGTGGGCCGGGCCCAGCGGCGGTCGCCCGTGGGCCGGGCGACAGGCCCCTGTCGCCCCTCCCAACGGGCGACAGGGCTTGTTTTTTTTTTCTCCAGGGACTTCGTTGCAAATTTGAAAAAAAAATTACACATTGGGCCTGTCGCCCTATGGGAGGGCGACCGGGGTATATTTTTGAAATATTTCAAAACGGACATATATTTTTGAAATTTTATTTTTTTTAAATATAAAAAAGAAAAAACCGCCTAGCTGCGTAACGCGCGACCCACTCGATGTCAGGTCGGCCCAACAAATTAGTATGAATTTGTTACGCCACGACCTGTTATCCCTCAATCTTTTTATGACAGCGCTACAGGAAGCTTGCACCTTCCTGGCGCCCCCCCTCCCCTTCCTCCCTTTGCATACTTTTTAGTATTGTTTGTCTAAAAAAATATTTTATCTCTCTCATGTTATCTCCGTTTAGAGAACCAATTTCACCGTTGTTCCACACGACGAGATGAAAAAAAATTAGATCCCACTTGCATATCTTTTGTTGATGTTTTACATTAATAGCAACTTATGTGATGACTTGCTCTCTTTTTTAGCAACTTATGTGTATATTGACTTACTGTGGTGAGAACTTATGTGTATAACAACTTTTGTTTTGTGCCAACTTATATGTATGAGTGTATGATATATTTTATTTGTAGTAATTTATATCTTATATGTATAGCAACTCATGTGTATAATGATTCTGTTTTTGACATTTTTATTTTACATATGTGATAACTTTAATTTTTATAACAGTCTGATATAAACTTATGTTTATAACAACTTACTCCTTTTTTATTACTGATGTGTGGTATTTTTTGGAAACTTATGTATATAATAGATTTTATTTTTGACAACTTATGTTTAACATAGCATATTTTTTGTGGCAAATTTATTTTTATGACAACAAATAATTTTTTTTCTAGTAACTTTTATCCTATGTGTGTAGCAACTTATGTGTACAAAATCTTCGTTTTTTGGCAACTTATGTGTATAATGAAAAGAAACTTGCTACCAACACAAAATATCTTCAAAATATATTCAAATGAGATTTAGTTTTGTTCGTCTTATTGACTAGAACACAACCGTATAATTGGTATTCAAAGCAAAGAGAGTACGAAGGAGATAATTTTTTTTATAGAGAAGGTTCATGCTTAAAAGACTTGCACATACCAGCTGTACGTGAGGTAGGAAGCAAAATTGAAAGGAGGCGGGGGCGCGCGCTCTGCGTCCGCACAACTAGTCACGCTATATTCTGATCCCAGTAGATAATTTGAACTTGATGTAATGAATCTCTTATTGGGGAGAATCCAGCCCAACGTCAAGGCAGTGGCTTGAGGCGTTCATCTGCCACTTATCATAGTCTATAATTTTCACTTCATTATGTAATGACCCGGTTCGGGATAACGGTTAAGATACTCTGCAAGTTAAGTAAACCATACCTGCTAAATAACTCTCTTGTGCTTTCGTCCTCACTTCGCGCAAAAGATTGCAACCGGAGTTACTAGCTTCCCAGAGACCGGCTATTTAAGCTGGTTCAACTGCCTCTCGTTTCTCAGTTTGGAACTAGGCACTGCCCCGCGGTGCTACAGTAGCATTGCTACAGTAACCGCGCAGCCCAAGTGGGCCATTCTACACATTAGCACCCAAAGGACTACTCTCTCTACACACACTCCAGTCTCTCTCTTTTTTTTTTGTCCGAAGTCAATAGGGGGAGGCCCCTACCTATCTATATAATCTATATAGATGGCACCTACTAACTATTTCTCTCTTCATGTAAGGTGTCCACATCATTCTCAACTAAGTGTTCCACTAACTTCCAATCTTTTCATGCAATCTATTCATATTTTCATATTAATTACAAAAATGTCCATATCATCTATACTATGTACGTGCAATACTTTAATCTTTGATCTATTAATATAATTCATATACATACGCTATTTTTCATCACATATTCTTCTATAATATGATGAAATATTCTATTGGTGTTTCTTCTATTAGTGTATCAATTTTCACCAAATCTGATAAATAAAAAATGTCCATGTCATCTCTACTATGTATAATACTTTTAATCTTTAATCTATTAATGTAAGGTCATATATATATATATATATATATATATATATATATATATATATATATATATATATATATATATATTCTCATCACCTATTCTTCCATAATGTGATGAAATATTCTATTAGTGTTTCTTCTATTAGCTTATCAATTTTTATCCGATCTGATAAAAAATAATATGCAAGTAAAATTCGTATAATCTATTTCTATCAACATGCAAGCTATATATCCACATCATATAGGAATCCATGATATCAGTCGCCACATCACTAACCACTAGGACCATCTATTTCCACTGATTTTCTGTGAATGTTGCCATGCAACCACCTTAGTGTTTCTACTTTCAAACTTCACCTTAAAATTTTATGTAAGAAATCTCGTAGCAACGCGCGGGGTATCACCTAGTTTCTTATATAAATTTAATCCATGCCCGTTCCACGATGAGTTGAACTGAAACCTACTGAATGCTACTCGACACTCTAACCACTAAGCTAGATGCCCATTTGTTACCCAATCTCTCTTATATGCATCCACCCCCAATCACCTTTCCTTGTTTCCACTTAATGGTGGGATCTCATGATTGCTTTCTAGCTGGGCAAGAATCTAGATGCTTAATTTGTTTGCTTGTTGTCTGCTTCAGTGGTTGAGCTTTTGTGCTTTAATTCACCAGGCCAGGCGAGATGAATCCTCTATCCATCCCTAACAAGGTTAACTTTGTTTGGCAAGAGTAGGCTAGAGAACCATACTAATCATGCCCCCATTGTTCCTAAGAGCTTGATGAGTTCTAAACACTTGTAGGTGGGTGTTCCTCGGCATATGGCACATATATGTTTTCCCCCTTACACACAAACAATGTCATTGGTTCCCCACCTCTTCATTTATTTGTTGTGTATGGTTGGGGTTTAGGAGGCATGAAAAGGAAAGGAAGTGGGGCACACATAATGGCATGAATAGAAACTACAAAATGTATGGGTCATTTAGTTCTGTTGGTTTGGTTCTCCTCAATAGGAAATAATGGTTTCTGCACATATGGTTTGTTCTTTCATTTTAGCATGTGTATCCGCTTAGATGCATTCATCATTTCTACAATTTTCTATGAACTACATCTGTGGATGAACTACACTCACATCCATTGTGTCCATACTATCATGACTATTTACACAATGAATTTTATTTCTTGATTTTTTATGATGATCTATCACCAATGTTGCAATGCTTATGGAGTTTACTACCATCAAGATCTCATTGTTGGGTTAGGAAGTCGCGTGGAGATGTGATTTGGCATCCTACAACACATCATCGATTTCCACCATTTACAAGGTTATCCTTGTGCATGTACATAGCTTGATGTCACTCAGTGTCAGGCGTCACCCTTACTTCCTGGAAGGAAGGATTGTTCCTACTTCGGTGCATCACGCCTTACTTCCATAGGCACATGTGCAAATGATTTCTTTTGATCCATTTGCACCCACTGACAGTTTGATTTAATGGCACAGTGTTTTGGTGGTAGAAGAGTTACGAGTGCATGTGGGGATGGACGCTTGGCTGAAACAAAGTGCCCTACACAATTGAAATGAATGCCTTCCATAAGTGCATGAACATTCAAGAATAATATCTTGAGAAGTCAGGTTCATAGATCTTCTAGATGGAAGGAAAATGTCCATCTCTAGGTTTGCGTTCATGTCCATAGACAGATGCAGAAAGTGGGTTATATATAGAAGTGAGGTTGATGAGCTGAGGGCTGGCAACAAACTTTTATGATATATTTACTAATTTGGTTTATCAATCTGTTCTTCTTTTGGTTATAACACACACACACACACACACACACACACACACACACAGGGATATAGGGTAGAAAAACAAAAAATTTCTACCGCATAAACCAGGAAAATTGCTGTTATAGATCACGGAATTACCACTAGACGCGTGGGTGCGGAACTTCTGTAGCGCGTCGATGTCGTGCAGATGGAAGCCGACAGTGTAGTTGCGAGAACCTCCTCATGAATGGCTTGTCCTTGTGCAGCAGACGCGGCACCTCTAAGGTATCCACACGTACGGGAAGAAGCATCACACTCCGTACTGCTAGATCCGCAAGAGCGACATAGGGCTTGGTGCACAGGAGAGCGGGCAGCAGGGAATGCAGCGTCGAAGGGGGGGGGGGGCGGTGGACGACCAAGAGGCTTGGATTAGGGTTTTGGGCGCCCCCCTCTGTTTATATAGCCCCTGGGGGCACCCCCTTAGGTGGGCCCTTGGGCCCCACCTTGGGCGTCCCCTTTGTGCCTAACGAGGCCTATTAATGCACCTAAGCCCAGTCTAATTCGGATCTCATTCTTATTAGGCTTCTGGCCCCTTAAGTTTGTGACCCTATGGGCTCACGCACGAATAGACATAGACCAAGTAATCCTACTTGCCAATAGTTGATAGCGGTCTCTAGCAAGACGTGTCAACTTCTATACGCATGCAAATCATATCTGACAAGCCATCATAATCTTATACATGATGTTCTTTTTGCCTCACGATATTTTGTCTAGCTCCAAGCTGACCACTCTTTCTCGATCCTGTGATTCGGAATCTTTGATTAACTCTTAACCCTAGCATGGCCATGCATTTCCTGATCCGATCATTGAGGGGCCTAGAGATATCTCTCTCTTGCAGAGAGGGGCAAAATCCCATCTTGACCGACCATGTCTCACAGCATGCTTCTTGATAAACTCAAAAGCCATCTTTATAACTATCCAGTTACAGAGTAGCGTTTGATGGCTCCTAAGTAAGTTGGTTCACATCTTGAGTACATGCGACAATCTCAGGTTTCAGGACACATCGTACATATTACGTAATGAGAAATCATCATCTCGTGTTGGGTCAGTTCAGTCTCATGTCCTACATGAGTCCACATTATTAGTTTGACATCCCATGTCCATGACTTTTGTGAAACATAGTCATCAACTAATCCATGTGCTAGTCTAATATTCATGTGTGTCCTGATATGAACTCCGACTAGGAACATCTTTATAATAACCATACAAGTAAAGAGTTTCACAAACAATTCACACAATTGTTAATCAGTACAAGTTGCCTTTTATGGATATTCAAGGAACACTTTATTAATCATGAATACAAGGAAATATGATCATCTCCATGATTTCCTCTAGGGCATATTTCCAACAATCTCCCACTTGCACTAGATGTCAGACCCGGGGCAGCGGGACTGCTTATAGGCATAAAATGTTCTAGAGCAAGGGATAGATCATGGATGTACTTTACCTCTTTTGTAACTACCCGAATAGGCGTAGAACTAGCTGCAGTACAAAGGAAACTACCCGATTGTGTTGCAGTAGGACTCCAACTGTATTCGGCTAGGACTTTCCATGTAACCCTGTCCCCCCGGATATATAAGTGCGGGCAGGGACCCCCTCCAAACAATCATCAACACCTAAGGCAATACAAACAACCATACAGGACGTAGGGTATTACGCAACTCGCAGCCTGAACCTATCTAAATCTTTGTGTTCCTTGTACCATCGAGTTCCAGAGCAGTCGAACCCTACCTACAAACCTTACTGCTAAGGGTATCCCTGAGCAGGCTTGGCGGTAAACACAAACACTAGATTCAATCTATAATGTATCTAATACCCATTGCCCTTGTATGCGCCTCATGCTTGGGTTGTGGGAGAGGTTTTGTCAATGGATATGAAACTTTCAGGTCCGTGTGTATTTTGCATATCTTGATCTCACCCCGATCGATGAACTTTCGAATGAGATGAAATTGCCGCATAACGTGTTTGCTCTTCTGGTGATTCATTGGCTCCTTGGCTTGCACAATAGCTTCAATGTTGTCCCAATAGAGATCCAGCGGGCTAGAGGCATTTGGAAACATACCAAGCTCAATAAGGAACTTCCTTATCCAAACACCTTCCTTCGCAGCTTCCAAAGCTACGATGTACTCGGTTTCTGTTGTAGAATCGGCCACTGTCTTCTGCTTGGAACTCTTCCAGCTAACCGCGCCACCATTTACTTTGAATACGAAACCGGATTGAGACTTTGAATCATCTTTGTCAGTTTGGAAACTAGCATCGGTGTAACCTATTACAACGACCTCTTCCTCACCTTCATAGACTAGGAACACATCCTTAGTTCTTTTCAAGTACTTAAGAAAGTTTTTCACAACTGTCTAGTGATTCTCACCTAGATCAGAATGGTACCTGCTCGTAATACTTAGAGCATAAGAAACATCTGACTGGGTACTTATCATTGCATACATAATGGATCCAATTGCCGAGGCGTATGGAACCTTACTCATGCACTCCCGCTCATCAGCCGTTGAAGGACACTGAATCTTGCTAAGATGTATGCCATGTGACATAGGCAAGAACCCTTTATTTGCCTCTTCCGTGTTGAAACTTTTCAACACTTTGTCAATGTAAGTATCTTGGCTTAATCCTATAAGCCTCTTTGATCTATTTCTAAAGATCTTAGTGCCCAGTATGTATGCTGCTTCCCCTAAATCCTTCATTGAAAAACTATTTTTCAGCGAAGTCTTTACGGACTCAAGCATAGGAATTTCATTTCCAATCAATAGTATGTCATCCACATACAGGATTAGAAATGCAACAGAGCTCCCACTTTCCTTCTTGTAAAGTGTTCTTACATGAACTCCGACTAGGAACATCCTTAGAATAACCATACAAGTAAAGAGTTTCACAAACAATTCACATAATTGTTAATCAATACAAGTTGTCTTTCATGGATATTCAAAGAACACTTTATTAATCATGAATACAAGGAAATATGATCATCTCCATGATTTCCTTTAGGGCACATTTCCAACAACACAAACACACACACACACACACACACACACACACACACACACACACACACACACACACACACACACACACACACACACACACACACACACACACACACGCGCGCGCGCGCGCGCACACACACACACACAACTCTATATATTGTAGGAGCCAGATGCGGTTAGTGTGCAAGTAAAAATATCAAAGTGATTATGCCTGTTGGTGATCGTTTTCGTATGCATTTGACCACTAGCATTCTTGGGAAATTCTATGGATCAAGTCCAACAAATCCTTTCAAATTATATTTTATTTAAATCAACTAGTTTCACAAGCTTTGTTGAGTATTTCACTTCATCTAGTTACAGTGAAGCCATGTTGTACTTACTCTTCAAAAGAAGTAGTTGCGAGTAACTCAACTACTTATAGTGAAGCCATGTTGTACTTAGAGGAATGAAGTTAATTTGAGTTCCAGTGACTTCCTTGTCTTTCTTGGTAACGTGCACACTTTCCTTTTACTTTAGTTGTACTTGAATACTTGCTTGGTGTAGTTTTGGGTTCCTTATTTTTTAGTAGTTAGCTTCGCTCGACCTTATCATAACTGCTCCTTTCATGGAACCCGAAAGAATTAGTAATCAATAGAGAGGAAGAAATTAAGTGGTACCAGAGGGCAAAAGTTAAGAAGTTACTAGAAGGTGACTCAAACACCAAGTATTTTCAGCTGATTGCTAATGGTGGTAAAATCAGGAAATCGATGACCTATCAGGTATAAGATGGGGAGCATATAATAAGGGGTGATGAGCAACTAAAGAAATACATCACCATATATTATAAAGGTCCCTTTGGTTCACAAGATAATAATAATTTTAACCTGGATGCGACTCAGATAGATGATATTCCCCAAGTAACAGATAATGAAAATGAGATCCTAACTTCGGAGTTCATAGAAGCAGAGGTGAGAGAGGCTATTTTTCAAATGGAACATAATAAATCTCCATGGCCTGATAGTTTCCCAGCTGAATTCTATCAGGCATTTCGGGATACGATTAAGGGTGACCTAATGGCGTTGTCCTCTAAGTTACCTCTCTACAGCCTCAACTTTGGAACAATTATCTTACTTACAAAGTGTAACAAAGGTATCAAAATTTAGCAATATAGACCCATCTGTTTGCTTAATATTAGCTTTAAATTCTTCACAAAAGTAGCTACTAATAGAATCTCAATGGTTGCACAGAAGATTATTAGTCATACATAGACTGCTTTTCTTCTTGGTAGGAATATCATTGAGGGGGTCGTTGTTTTACACGAAACCATCCATGAACTACACAGGAAAAAATAAAGTGGAGTCATCTTTAAAATTGATTTTGAGAAAGCTTATGACAAAGTAAAATGGAGTTTCATCCAACAAACACTGAGAATGAAATGTTTCTCACAAAAATGGTGTGAATGGATCAAATCTTTCATCCAAGGGGGTCATGTGGGAATCAAAATCAATGATCAGATAGGACAAAACTTTCAAACATTGAAAGGCCTGAGACAAGATGATCCACTATCACCCATTTTGTTTAATATTGTTGTCGACATGTTAGCTATCCTAATAAACAAAGCTAAGGATGAGGGTTAGGTTACGGGGATTGTTCCTCATCTTGTAGATGGCGGCTTGTCTATCTTGCAGTATGATGACGACACCATCCTTTTCATGGACCACGATATTGAAAAAGCAACTAACATGAAGATGTTATTATGTGCTTTTGAGCAGTTATCAGGTCTTAAAATTGAATTCCACAGAGTGAAATATTTTGTTTTGGACAAGATAAAGAGTTGGAACAACAGTACTCAAAATTATTTGGTTGTCAATCTGGGAAGTATCCTTTTAGATATCTTCGCATTCCAATGCATAGAAAGCTTAGCAATGCAGATTGGAGGATTGTAGA
Source organism: Panicum virgatum (assembly GCF_016808335.1). Classification (NCBI taxonomy): domain Eukaryota; kingdom Viridiplantae; phylum Streptophyta; class Magnoliopsida; order Poales; family Poaceae; genus Panicum; species Panicum virgatum. The sequence continues at coordinate 42,264,705 of NC_053149.1, read as the reverse complement.
GGAGAAGTTTGAAAAAAAAATTAAGTAGTTGGAAAGGGAAGCATATGTTGGTAGGAGGATGGCTCATTCTAATAAATTCAGTCTTAACTCGTTTAGCCATGTTTATGTAATCCTTTTTTTAAGTCCCAAAAAGGGTACTTGAAAATTGGATTACTATATGTCAAGGTTTTTTTTGGCAATCTGACAAACGTAAGAAGAAATATCGATTAGCCAAATGGAGTATTCTATGCTAGGCAAAAGAAATTGGTGGGTTAGACATTAAGAACCTTGATATACAAAATAGGTGCTTGTTAAGTAAGTGGCTTTTTAAACTTATCAATGAAGAGGGAATTTGGCAAAGTTTATTAAGGAATAAGTATTTAAAGAACCAGACTATTTCTCAAGTGGAAAAGAAACGGGGGGACTCATTTTTGGGCAGATCTCATGAAAGTTAAAGATACATTCACGAACTATGGCTCCTTCCAATTAAATGATGGTAATCAAATATATTTTTGGGAGGACAAGTGGTTGGGCAATCTTACACTTAGAGAGCAATATCTTGCCCTTTTTAATATTGTGCAGAAAAAAGCATGCGATTGTAGCATCATTATTTGTACCTCCCAATGTGTCCTTTAGAAGAACTTTGACAGGTCATACACTTTCTTTATGGCATGATTTGGTTGCTCGCATTAGTTATGTTCATTTAAATGATAATACTGATGTCTTTCGTTGGAACCTGAATTAATCTGGTATGTTTACTGTTAGCTCAATGTATAATATACTTATTAGCAATGGTAATGTATAGTTTGACAAACATTTGTGGAAACTAAAAATACCCCTTAAAATTAAAATATTTATGTGGTATTTAAAGAGAGGTGTTATTCTTACTAAAGACAATCTAGTAAGATGGAATTGGAATGGTAACAAACAGTGTTGCTTTTGTTCTAGTGATGAAACTATTCAACATCTCTTTTTTGAGTGTCATGTCGCAAAGTTCCTATGGAGAGCCGTACAGTTTTCCTTTAATTTACATCCGCGCCTCAAACCATTACTCATTTGTTTGGTAATTGGCTTAGGGGCATTGGAACAAAGATAAAAAAGACAACTGTTAGTAGGAACATCTGCTTTATGTTGGGCCATTTGGCTTAGTAGGAACGGTGTGGTGTTCAACAAATCTCCAACTAAAACTTATTTGCAAGTACTATATCGAGTACTCATTGGCTCAGACTCTGGGCACAATTACAAAGGCGTGAAGAAGACAAGAAGGCGGTTCAGAAGGTATATCAAACCATGGAGGTCCTGATCATGCAGTTATTTGCCAACAATGATTGGAGGTTTAGTAATAGGATTGATTTTTAATAAGCATCTTCATCAAACTTTTGGATTGGCTATGTCGTCTTTTATAATCATGTCAATGTGTGATCGTAGATGGTGTGCTGTAAACTTTTTAATAAGCGGTTGTAGCCTCTTTTGAGGCCAAGCCTAGGTTTATCTAAAAAATATTTAGAATATTTCAGTTGGAGTGCATGTAGGATTGCAAAACTTCATCGTGTTGTATCAAACTCCACCCCTACTAGCCCTTGTGAACGACCTTGGACCCTAGGGGGGAGGGGGAGCTTATTTCTTGTTTCTCTCTCTTCCTTTCTTCTTCCTCCCCTTCTTCCTCCTCCTTTCTTCTAAAAAATGGAGGGGACAAGGGGGGCTCCATTGTTTGTGGGATCTAGACCCAGTGGATCTGCCTCTGGAATATTCGATTGGATTAACCCACAATCAGCCACATTGAAATTTATATGATGGGGCAATAGTCTAGTTTATACAAAAGATATACATAAAAAACTAACTGAGAACATGTCTACAACTCCTGATTCCAAAATTAACGGATACTTTAGTTTTCAAAACCAGATTACCTAGTTTTAAATCGATTGCTCCACTATAAAACTAAAGCATGTAAACATTTCCCAATCAGCATAACTTTCTCACTTGTACTCCAGACTAGCAATCCATATATTCATTTCGAATCTGTAAGGGCTTTGTTATAGTGAACTCAAGGTAAGATTGGAACAAGAGATTGTTTGATCAGTTTCCTCATGTAGTCCTCTAGTCTCATGCATTTAGAAGGTATATGATTTGAATTCTTGAGAACCGTACCTCTAGAATTAGAAATCAGAAGACTCCATCATTATTAATTCCAGCCTTCAACACAGAACACCCTAAGACATCTTGTACTCGTAGAATGGGAAAATACATGTACTGATTAATCATGACGGCAGGAGACAAGTCAGAATTTCTTGCCAAGAACCGCCGAACCGGCCTAGCGGAAACTCAACCTGATGACAGCTATACATTCTGAAACCATATTCGAGTTTGACGGAAATACTAGTGCCAGTGCAAATCGAAGGCAACAGCTAGCATCATGTATGTATATGCTGCTACGTTATCCTCTTCCTGTTCGTCAGCGCTGACTACTTGCGCCTGAAAAAAAATTGATGGCCATGGACAAGTCAAACTCAGAGGCAGAAAAAAAATTCGATTTCTTGTATGGTCGTGAACGAATTCCAGTTAAGCTGTTTCATTGCTTAATTAATACCTTTTAGTGATGTAGACGGCACTGTTTTTGTTTTATACATTCTTTTATGCTAACTGATGAAGGGCCGGCGTCGAAGGCCGCGAAAATAGAAAGTTTAGCGTGCTAGTCCCTCGCATCACAATTTAAGGCGGACCAGAAAGGTTCAAATACTGTAATAATCTTCAACTAGAAATTACAACTTTTGTGATTTTATATATGATTGTGATTTTATGAACATTTGAAAGTACTATATATCTCTTAATTAGCATGCATGTACACATCACCGTGAACCCTACGCGCAGGAAAGATAAGGGTGAAACGACCAAGCAGGCCAGGCGTTCATCGTACAATGGTGTTAGCATTATATATACAAGTATTTGAGGGATTGGGAATCAAACTAAGACTAGTTTTGCAAACTAACCATGCATGCCCAAGTTAGATCACGCCATTATATTATTTTGTGACAAAGAGTGTAATTCATGTTCGAGTCATGTTTATAATAAAAAGCATTTTCCACGTGATTCTTTTACCAGGTTGCACGCACGCGCGCCTTGTTACAAGCTCAATGGGAAATGGGAGGATGGATGCCTTGTTGCAGTTGGTCGCCAACAAAGACCAGTAGTGCCGTGCCGCATGCTAGAACACATGCACGTGCTGACGTACATGCACGTCCGTGTGCTGCCGTCGGCTGAGATCGGCGAGTTGGCCTAAAATTATGTGGTAGCAAATTAAACAACCCTCAAATGAATCAAAATTACGTGTAGCACCTTTTTGAGAAACTTTATTTGAATCTGGCAATCGGCTAGACAGGGACAATTCCAGCTAGAGGTGCAAATGGGTGATCCTTATGCGCACCTCCAATCTTTATTAGTTTAAATATTTATACTATTTTTTAAAAATAAGATTTGAAGAAGTAGTACAAATATTTGAACTAAAAAGAGTTGGAGTGCATCTAAAGATCACCCATTTGCACCTCTAATTCTACCCCCAGATTTGGTCAGCTACATGCCTTGGCAACAACTACTCTTAATTACTCTCGTCTTGACACAGGAAAATTCTCTCTCTTTTCTTGAAAAAGGTCGGGGACACAGGAAAATTCTTCTTGGCACCACCCACCCCAAATAGATCCTTTGAAGAATTTCTTACCAACTTGTTGCCGGATCAGGACCGAGTTGATCAAGACCATGCCACACGCTCGCGCGTGCGCTGCGGCTTGTTTATTTACCTTCTTCTTTTTAATAACGAGAAGCCGCAGTACAGGGTCGTAGTTTGCATTGGTCAGCTTTTGACGTTTTCAGGTAATAGATAGATAGGGCCACACGGCACGGCTGGCCTATATGTAGGCACACAGGAGAGCCTGCAGGCTGCATATGCAGAAAAGAAGCAAGGGTGCTAGAGAAGATAGAAAAGGTGCTTGCTGATGGAGCTCAAGACTCTTGTTTTCAAGGAGCTGATGGTGAGAGGTGCAGACAAGGTAGAGCTAGCTGCCATCATTTTTCTCATCCCTGCAACTTAGCATTAATTTGCTCCCTTTCTTCCCGGGTTTTCTGAAGTTCTATTTTCTTTGCTATTGTTACTTATTAGTAAGGAGAATCAGCAGCTTGTTTTATTCAATTTTGACCCAAAGAGATTTTCACTAATTTTCTCAATTTACTGAAAATATACCATACATATGTGCCCAGATGAACTTGGCCGACGAACCGGCCGGGCCATTTCTCACGCTTAGCCTGGGGCCGACGAACGCGATCGGCGCAAGTTGCCGCGCCACAGGAGGGGACATCGTCGGTGCAAAGCTGCGAGCGCACGCCGGGGACGACGAGGCCATTGCCGCCGCCGGTTTGGCCCTTGGGCTGCGCTGCGACAGCAGCGAGCCACCAGCCCGCGCCGTCGTCTCCGCCGGCACCAAGCGGCAGAGGGCCGCGAGCGACGACGACCAGCGCGGCACCAGCGGGGGCAACAAGCAGAAGGCGCTGATGCTGCCGGCGGCGCCGCCGCGGCAGGAGAGGCCGCCGGCGGACCGCGTGTCCTTCCGCGCGCGCTGCAGCGCGGCGACGGTGAACGACGGGTGCCAGTGGCGGAAGTACGGCCAGAAGGTGTCCAAGGGCAACCCGTGCCCGCGCGCCTACTATCGCTGCACCGGCGCGCCCGACTGCCCCGTCAGGAAGAAGGTGCAGCGGTGCGCGCGGGACATGTCCGTGCTGGTCACCACCTACGACGGCGCCCACAACCACCCGCTCACGCCCTACGCCGCCGCGATGGCGTCTGCCATGCTCGCGTCCGCCGCCGCCTCGACGTCTGCGCAAGCGGACGCGACAGGCACTGCCACGACCGCTCGGGCGCACGACACGCCGCTGCTCGTACGGCCCGTGGCCGTGCTGCCGCCTCGACGCTATCCATCGAGCGGCGGCGCGCCGGCTGCTGCGGCGTCGAGCCAGACCGTCGTCCCGGTGGCCAACATCATGCAGGAGGCGGTCGCCGACCCCAAGTTCCGCGCGGCGGTGATGGCCGCCGTCGCGAGCTACGTCGGGGAGCAGTGCGGTGGGAGAACCATCGACGACTTGTTGACCTTGGCACCTAACCGATGCGATTGACAAATAAATCAGGGATGTAAAAAAGTTGTGACAATGTAGGTTTATCCCATTCCATTTCTTTTTTTTTTTGTGAAAATGCCATTCCATTCCATTTGTTCATTCAGATACAATAATTTAACCTGTCAGTTCATTCTGATTGTAACACCATTTTTTAGTTGGTTTGTTCCATATGATGCAAAGATGTCTTGTTTAATTTCCCTTGGGCATTACGTGGCATTAATACGATCATTCTGCTTCTTGCTGAATTTCGTTTCCAACTCTCGGACAGCGCAATATTTACTAGGGAAATATCTAGGTAGAAAAACTCATAGTATAAATATGGGGGATTTCTATTTATCACGCACGCTCATTATACAAATATCAGGAATTTCTATTTATTGTACACGTTAATGGACTTCTTCTGCCGCTTGGATGTTGTGGAGCGGGAGCACGATGCAGCCGAAGAAGAGCTCTTCGGCGGTGAGCGGGGCTAGGGCTGGGAACACAGACAGGCTCTTGCCGACCATCTAGAACTCGAACTCCGACGACGCGGTTGAGGATGGCGACTGCTCTTCGAACTCTGCGTCGCTCTCCGAAGGAGGCTGCCACTAGCTAGGGAAAAGCCCTATTTTCAACCCTAAACTTTCCCGAGAGTCCGATTTTTAACCTCGAACTCCAAAACCAGACATAATGCATCCTTGAACTAATGAAACCGGACAAATTCCCCCCCTGAGCCGAATCCACCCCGGTTTTTGCCTCATCACCCGTCCGACGTGGACTTCGTCGCCCAGTCAGCCACTTGAATGGGCTTTTGACTCCGCGCGGCCACTGTGGTCCCTCCCCACTCAGAATTTCCCCACCCGCTCCAGAACCTTAACCCTAGAGGCGGCGGCGACCACCACGGCGGTGGCGCCCCCGGCGGCGAGCACGGCGACGGCGGCCCTGATCTTCATCGAATCCGCGATTGGCTGGTGATGCTGCTCGAGATCTGAGGGCTGCACCAAACCGGTGAGTGCTGCAAACCGATTCCAGTGTAGGAGATGGGCTAGATCTTAGGGATTAGAGTTATGCAAGGTCGGGATTGCCGGTTTTTATGGGTTTTTGCTTCTCCTGTGCACAGCAGCGACATGGATGTGTTGGGAACTCTCCCAGTTAGGTTTCATTTCAACGGGGAGTTCATAAAGTCTGGGTCTGATCTGCAGTATTGTGGTGGAAATGTTGCAATGGCATACATAGATTGAGATAAAGTTTCACTTCCAGAGCTTGTAGGTCATTTGAAAGATCATTGTGTAGTACTCGATGGAACCCTTTTGCACTGGCTTGTACCTGGGAAGGAGCTTAAGTCTGGTCTGCGAGCTATTGTGGATGACAATACTTGCATTGAGATGGCAAATAGCACAGAAGAATATTGCGTTGCAGATGTATTTGTTGAGGCCCCAGCTACACGGGATAAATCTGAATCAGGCTCAGAAGAAGATAGTGATTATGAAGCTGAGTTAGGCTGTGATACAGGCTCAGAAGAAGAAGGCAGCATGGAGGAAGAGGCAGTGCCTGAAGATGTTGACATGGGAGCTGGTTCAGCAGCTGTGAAGCGATTAATTACTGAAAGCAGAGAGAAAATTGATAAGCAGATTCAGTTTGTCAAGGAGTTTTATAGCCCTAGCAAGGGTAAGGCAAAAGTTTGTGATAGTGGACCTAAGAATGGTGACAAGTCTAGCTCTGACAGTGAGTACTTGACTGGAGATAGCTGCACATCAGGTGAGGATGATGAGGCCAAAGAGATTCTCAGGAATTTTAAGGTGTTCAAGAAGAAGATTAGATCAGGTAGAGCTGCACAGTTAGATGATGTGTTTGTTGATGGACCCAAGACTCAAGTTGGTGACTGCAGTGTGATAGAAGATGATGGTCATGCCACCCCTTATGTTGATAGTAGTGATGATGACAATGAGTCATTTGAAGATGGCAGTGATGCAGAGGGCGAAAGAAGAGCTAGCCAGTACCCAAGGTTTAGCAAAAAGGATGCAGTACCTAAATTTGCTTTGGGGATGAAATTCAATGGCAAGAAACAATTCAAGAAAGAAAGGAGAAGGGACTCAACTGAAAAACCAAAGAGTACAAGAATGTGCAAGGTTGGGACAGTCATAAGATGCAGGACTTGCAAAGGTGTTGGCCACAACAGAGCAACTTGTAGTAAGAGAAATGGTCCACCATCAGCTTCAGGACCAGCAGCTTCAGGTGCAGCAGCAACATCAGGACCAGCAGCTTCAGGTGCAGCAGCAGCATCAGGTCCAAGTGCCAAGCTCATCATGTCAAGTACCAAGTACAGCTCTTCTAGTACAGCAGGTGGTACAAGCAAAAGGAAAAGGAGTAAGGCTCCATCAAAGTCAAAGGTATGAAAATTGTTTATTTACTTAACAATTTATTTCAGCCGGTTCACATAATATTAAAATTGTTGCCTTGCATCAGAAGGCAAAGGTAGATGTTACTAAGACATCAGCCATGGCCAAGAACAAATTGAAGCAAAACAACTACAAACAGACACTGAAACTACTGGTATATCAACTCACCCGTGCAAAGAAGCACTTTAGGTACCTTCGTCTTGGATTCTCGTCACTCCATGAAATCCACCTTGCTGCCTTGGCTCCGCACTTGCAGTTCACCGCCGGCTCATACTCCAGAGGTCGCTCGCGGTAAGGGATGGGCGAGGAGTAATCCTCGATGTTGTAGCCGCTCCATGCTCGGGAGGAGGTGCTTGAGTTCCTCGAGCTCCTGGATGTCGCCATCAAGGCCGCCGTCGCCGTGCTCGCCGCCGGGGGCGCCGCCGCCGTGGTGGTCGCCGCCGCCTCTAGGGTTAAGGTTCTGGAGTGGGTGGGGAAATTCTGAGTGGGCCGCGCAGGGTCAAAAGCCCATTCAAGTGGCTGACTGGGCGACGAAGTCCACGTCGGACGGGTGACGAGGCAAAAATCGGGGTGGATTCGGCTCAGGGGGGAAATTTGCCCGGTTTCGTTAGTTCAAGGATGCATTATGTCTGATTTTGGAGTTCGAGGTTGAAAATCGGACTCTCGGGAAAGTTTAGGGTTGAAAATAGGACTTTTCCCTACTAGCTAAGACAATGACAGGTGGGTCCAAGCAACACGTCGTCTGGTTTCGGAACACGTCAGTATGGTGACCTAGCGCCAGCTAGGACAAATCTAGGGTGGAATGGGGTTAGAGAGGGGTACGTGCTTGGTTTTTTTAGAAAGACACCAAAAAGATGTCTCATATCTGATTCATATCAAGGAAAACAATTGGTAGTACAATGGAAGAACAACTTTACACAAGACGGCATAAAAAAAATAAAATTACACTGACTTCTTCCGATTGTTCGTCGTCCACCGGAGTTTGAGAAATACACTGAAACGGCAGTAAGAGAAAGGGACACCTGCAAACGCCATCGCCACACAAGGCTTTAAAGACCGCAAAAACCACTCGCTGCTTGCAATGAGATCTAGCAACCACAGAAAGAACATCGGCTGGGAGAACACTCCAAGCAACACAGGCTTGCAATCCTTCACCACCAAAACAGAGGGTTGAATAAACCGAATCTTGTCGCAGAGTATATTGAAAGAAGAGGTCAAAGTCGCCACAACAAAGGACAGCCAACTGCATCTCCTGATTGACACACCAACTGCAAAGATCTGGAGAGAACCTTCAGATCTGGCAGAACTAGCTCTCACTTGGCCATCGTCAACGCCGGAACGGATGTCGTCGAGGTAGGAGAAAGCCGTCGAGACCTTATTCCACGTGCTTGGTTTTGACTGTGTGAGGAGTTCAAAATGGCCCGTTTTCAAGTTCAGGTGGAAATGTGGCCTCTGTCAATATATCTAGGAGTTAGAGCATGCTTGGTTTGCTATCAATTTTTTTATCATGCCAATAAGATTTGGCTATCAATTGGTTCATGCATAGAAATTGGTCATTATGACAAAAAATTTGGCAAATTACTAATCTCTTAAACCTACAAGAGAAGAGAGTATTGGTTGGCACCAAACCTAAATTTCTTACCAATACTTTGGCGTGCTCTAATTTTGATAAACTAATATATTAACTTGCCAAGATTTTGGCTTGGCAGAGATTGGCATCGAACCAATCAAACTTGTGGAACGAGGGGTAGGCTTCGTCCTTGCTGGGCCAGCCCAATCGTGGGATCGTAGGCCTTTCTCTTGACATGACGAGCCCGGCCCAAAAGGAAAGGAATGTACTCTGTAGCAGTTGTCGCCGGCACATTCCAATCCTGCTGCACGTGGGGCCCCACCTGGCGTACACGTGGTGCGGTCGCCTCTCGCCATCTCTCGTCCCGGCGTCCCGCGACTCCTGCCGCGCCGCCTCTCCTCTCTTGCCCTCCCATCCGGGCGCGCCCCCTGCCCCTGGATTGCAACCAAGAAACCAAGCTGCCGCCCACCGTTTCCGAATTCCCATCACCGTCCAAGAATCCGGAGCCACGGGTACAGTGGGCGCAGATCCGCCAAAACCACACACCCCTGGCCCTGGTCCGTCCTCCGTCCCAGTTCTTTTCCCTGGCCCGGGGAGCGGCGGCGCTTCTTGAGGGCGCTACTTCTGCGTGGAGGTTCCTGCATCCAAGCCCAAGGTGATACAGACCTCATGCTCTGCTGTACTGTGGTTAACAATCCATCTTGTTACGAAAGCGGATGGAAATTTTCCTTTATTCCTTGCCTTGCCTTGTGGGGGTTGGAATGATTTCGATGGATTACTTCAAGTTCAAACCATGCCTGTAAGGTGTTTGTTGTAATGCCATGATGGAATGCCACCCTGTTCTTTTGAGGAGATGCCTATTCTAGACGTAGTTCTTGCAAACAGAGTTAATTGTATTCGTTACTTGAGTATGCTGGCAAACCTTATTATCCTGCTGCTGCTTGTTCTGCATCTGTAATAAGTTGGTGACAATATGTTGATAAATTATCTCTGTTTGACTAAGTTTCTTGTAGATATGGATCAGTCCAAGGAAAATGCAGAATTCCCAAGCTGTGATGCCTACTTTGAAGCTATCCAATCCAAAAAGAAGCTGCCACTATCTTTGCAAGAATCACTGACAGCTGCCTTTGCTCAGATTCCAGTTTCATCCTTCCCTGAGGTTCCTACTGGCCGAGGTACCCACTTATGCCAAATGATCTACTCAATTGTTTATGTCTCATGTATTCCATCTTGTTTATTATACTGTCCATAATCTGCAAGATTCTTCTGTGCAGTAATTGAAATTCTTAATCTGCAATGTTCTTCTGTGCAGTAATTGAAATTCCTGGTGACACCTCTGTTATTGAGGCTGTGAGAATTCTCTCAGAACACAACATAAGGGCAGCACCCGTGCTGAATCCAGAACCTGGGGCCCTAGCTGATTGGCAAGGGCGGTATCTTGGTGTTATTGATTACTCAGCAATCATCCTTTGGGTACTAGAAAATGCTGAGCTTGCTTCTGTTGCTCTGTCTGCTGGATCGGCGACTGCTGCAGGGGTTGGAATGGGTGCTGTTGGTGCAGTGGGGGTCGCAGCATTGGGTGCAACGGGCCCAGCTGCTGTGGCTGGCTTGACTGCAGCTGCAGTAGGAGCTGCTGTTGCTGGTGGGTTAACCGCTGAAAAGGGTGTGGCAAAGGATAGTTTAGCTGCTGCAGATCACTTAGGAGAAGATTTCTACAAAATTTTGCTTGAACAAGAACCTTTCAAATCAACAACAGTAAGACATCCACTCTATCATGAATTGTATACACTTTTGCACTACATGGGTAATGGTAAATCTGTTTTGTCAAAATTAATCAATTTAAGAATCCATTCATATGAAGTTTAAGTGAATGTTTCACTGATTCGCTTTATTGAATTTTTGTTACCATAGAATTACAGCTAAGGACTTCAGCCATTTGTTGGGGCCCTTTACTTAAGATGAAAATTGCATGATTATAATTTGTTTTTTAAGTGTAAGCTCCGCTAGCTTGTACTCATTCAATCATTCTCACTTTATTGCAGGTTCGTTCAATTGTGGAGTCATACCGCTGGTCTCCTTTCGTTCCCATTACATTAGACAGCTCCATGCTTACTGTACTACTATTGCTCTCTAAGTACAGATTGAGAAATGTCCCGGTGATTGAGCCTGACAAACCTGTTATCAGGAACTTTATTACTCAGACTGGTGTCGTCAAAGGACTGCAGCAGTGTAAAGGAAGGGATTGGTTTGACTACATTTCTGCACTTCCTCTTTCAGACTTGGGACTTCCTTTTATGTCGATTGATGAGGTTATTTTGTCTCCTTAGATTGCTGCTTCAGTTAACTTCCACTCGTTTAACGCAAGAGCCTGTCCATTCCCCAGGACTATTGTATTCTGATTAATTTACATTTGCAAGCTGCAAAGTACTACAATATATATAACATCCTTGTGTATTTGGTCTGCAACAGATTTTGGTAAATGCTGATATTGCAATTTTGTGCTTTATTCAGGTTATCACCGTGAAGAGTGATGATCTAATATTAGAAGCTTTCAAGTGCATGAAGGATAACAAAATTGGTGGTGTACCAGTAGTGGAAGGGCCCAAAAGGAAACTTGTTGGCAGTGTGAGCATAAGGGATATTCGCTTTCTGTTGCTTAGACCTGACTTATTTTCGAATTTCAGGTGTCAGGCCATCTTATGTTGTTTTTCTTCGTTAGTACTTTGTATTCCTCATTTAATTTCCTTATTGATTTCTTGAATACAGGCAACTTACTGTCATTGACTTCATGAAGACTCTAGGTTCCACTCTTCCTGATTCAGGGAACAGCTGCCTGGTGAAGCCGCCACCCACCTGTGCCCCTGACACTTCCCTTGGTAGCGTCATCGACAGCATTGCATCAAGAATAACCCACCGTATATATGTAGTGGATGGTGACCTTGAGGTTGTCGGTGTTGTGACCCTGCGCGATGTGATCTCGTGCTTCATCCACGAGCCACCCGGTTACTGTGACATCTATTTGGCTTCAGCAAATGTTGGAGAAGCTGGAGGGCAACGGAGCCAGATCAGTGGAGAAAGTTGAGCTTTATGTAACGTGAACGTGGGAATAACAGGCTGAGTTGACGTGATCTCTTTAGTTGGAATAATGCTTTCGGATTGTGTTAATCGTAGATTAAGAAGGCTTCTGTGTCCTCACAAATTCAATTTACTGTGTCGTTTCTTGAGTAGTTTGATAACCAAGTATATATATCTGTTAACAATCAGATGGCCCTTCAGAAATACCGAAAATATATGCAACAAACTATTTTTATACTATATCGTTGCTAGTGGTTTATGCAGCAATCAATACGCGTGCATACGAAGCGTTTCTTCTCCGATCACCCGCCAGAGTTCACGCGTGCATGCAATGCAGCAGCTATCAAACTATCATGGTCATGGCCATTCAGTCAATACCCAGGCAACGAAGCGTTTTCTCACGCCTTGGAACCAACAGAATCATTAGCTGCAGGTTTGCATTGGAACCAACAGCACGACCAGTACCTATATGTGTCGCGGTGTCGCCCCCCTCTCCCATTCAAATCATCAAATCATCTCTTCACTGCCTGCCTCTCCCGACCCTATGCATGCAGTAGGAGGTTCGGTGTAGAGTTGAGAGCAATGGCGGCACATCCCTTTGACCTCAACCTTGAGCCTCCCGTTTTGGACCTAAACACCCCCGCCATAGATTGGGATGGCCCTGCGCACGAAATAGTAGAGCTCGACATCATGGCGCGGGAGGATGGAGATGGAGGTAATCTTCAGTATCATGAACCAGACGCCGGTGCCTGTTTATGTTTGCTCCCTGCTCTGACTTGGTTCTCGTTTTGCCGTCGTACCTGCACAAGAACAAGGAGATGGAGTGGCTTCAGGGGGAGGAGATGAGAGTGCCGCCGGCCAGCAGGGTAAGCGAATTTCCTGAGCTGTCTGCGTCCGCTTCTCTTTGCTTTCAGAGAGATTGAGCGTCTCCCTTTGCTCCTTAGATGATGCAGATGAGCAAGATGTGGCTGGACCCATGGGACATGGTGGAGTAGGAGGTAACGCTGCTGCAGGTCAGGGAAAAGTAGTATTCCTATTGTCAGTTTCGATACTGTAATTTTAAATCAACGTGTCTTTGTTTTTTAGATGCTGTGGGCTTTCAGATTAGTCAATTGATTGTTCCAGCGTTAAATTCAGTTTAGCTCATTTTCGAGTTGTTCTACTCAGTACAGAAGTTGTAGCTCATGTTTCAGTTTAATCTCAGTTTTTCAGAAATAGGTTCATTTTCTGGACTAGGTTCAATTTCAGTCCTTTGCAAGTTTATTGATTGGTTAGGTTTCAGTACTTGTAGCACGTCTCCTAGTTGCACACAGATCATGTATTGACCCTGCTGAAAGTTCATAACTCTTTAATTTGGATGTTTCCTTGACCTGAGAATTCAAACCCATCTGATTCAAAAATTCAGAAAGTTCATAAATCTTTTGCATGTTACTTGACCTAAAAATTCAAAAAGTTGAGAAAGTTACCTGAAATTTACTTGCTGCGGATCGCTTCATTACTTGATACAGCATCTTTGATCCTATTGTTGGCGGTGGTATAGTAGATAGAGAGAACATACATTATGTTACATTCTGTTCATGTTTGACGGATGTGCTACAGTTGATAGTGACCATGTTTATCTTGCCATCTGGATTAGTCCTTTTTAGATTTTAAATTTGATTTGTGTTGTTCAGGTTCAAACGCGAAGAAACGGAGATACTACTCGGATGACTTGAAGATCGCCATATATCAAGAGCTGTTGGCGAAGACAGATCCTCCCGTGCTGCGCCATGGAGTTTCCAAGCTTATTGCACTGAAATTTGGTGTGCCACTTAGACTTGTGCAGTTTGTGTGGCGCAATGGACAGGATTATGGTGGGATAGAAGGTGTGAGAAACAAGTTGGTTAAAAATTGTGGTCGGAAAAAGGTAGAAATAGACATGGAAGCAATCAAAGATGTGCCTTTGAGAGAGCGCAAAACCATCAGGGATCTTGCCAATGCGCTCGGTGTGAAGAAGACCACACTTCATAACCGTTTAAAGAAAGGTTATTTTCATCGGCGCACCAATTAAAACGGCGCACTTGGAGATGCAGGGTGACCTTCCCATTAGCTTGCAGGTATCCAAAAATTTCAATGATATCTTTTTATTACTTTTGTGACCAGACCGTCATTAATCAACTTCCAACCAAAAATGTTAACTTTGTGCTGTATTGGATTTATTCAAAAGAATTTCCAAATTGGTGTGTACCTTACGAATCCACTGACCAAATGAAAACTTGGCAGATTGATCTCCATCCAAATCAAGCACAAATCCCATGCTGCAGGTAACCGTGGGCTTCAATTTAGGCACTGTCCGCAAAGCTTTGCTCATACAAGAGAGCCAACAAGGATCGCCTTCGCTCAAGGTGCAAATGAAGGCAAGGTTCTAACAATTTTATCCCATGAGGTGACGCAGATTGGGCAAAGGATCAAATGAAAAGACACCTTAATTTAAACCTGTATTGGGAGATTTTTAAACAGACACCGGATTGAATCAAATGAAGAATAGCATTGAATCGACAAAAGATCAATGTCTACTATACCAACACATACATTCCACTACTAGGGCTACAAAGACCTAACCGTGCGGTTGCACAATGTTAGGATCTCATACAGTAAAAGAAAAATCAGTATAACTGCAACAGTAGAGAACATAGACAAAAGTAAATACATTATAATTGTGTCAGTAGCAGAATAGCTTAGAATTTGGTCGTGCACAGAAGGGTGGGGGCAGCAAGTCGATCTGATATTGGTACCATGAAAATATGCATTTAATATTGGTGTGTTTGGTGAGGTTGAGGAAGAAAGCCAGGTCAAAGTGCGAGCATATTAGCTGAAACGAAACTGAAAAACTTTGGTTTTCTCAGCAGTTACATGTAACATGAAAAGGAAAAAAAATGAAAGAATAGAAAGTATGGTCAATTGCATACTTAGAGACAAACATTATGATAGATCAGTTTTGTAACTTTTACCTTTAGTACAGTAAAAAGGTATAATGCATAACTTTTAGCCTTCACCCATCTTCCTCATGGGGACGCCGAGTTCTCTTCCTTATCCCACTCCACTGCATCATCTGTGCTGTCCCCTCCTCTGCCACCGTGGTACTTCTCGCCACAGCCCTCCTCGGGGCGCTCTGTATTGTCCAACTTCTGAAAATAGCATTAGCTCTCATTTCTTATAATTTGAATGGTCTTGCTGGCATGCTAATTCCATCACTTGCACTACAAAGCTGTTCAAGAGAACCACTTTATTTGTGTGCTAATATGACATTAACATGACTCCACCAAAGAACACTTTACATTAAAATAACACATTGGACCACGTGAACTTAGCCCTTGTATTTTCAATTTTGTTTTCGTTGCCCTGGTGCATTTTTCTATTTCCCCTTCTATTAGCCAAATACAGGAATCCACATCCCACCCATCAATATAGATTTTTGTTTACTTCACTTCAAACAAGTATTTGTGAATGGCAAACACCCAAAACCAATATAATCCAATAAACAAATCCCAGTAAAAAGGTGGATTAACAATTGCATAGGTCAAGGAATAGCTCACATTGCAATACTGAACTCCATCTGAAGTGATGGTGATGCAAAAGCTCAGTTGTTTAATACCTGTCATTGTCCAGAGGAAGCAGCATCTCCAGGCACATAACTGCCATCGCCTACCTGCAGGAATTTGACCACAAGAATTCCACCAAGCAGGAAGCAATCACAAGAAGCATAGCAGGAAGTAAAGAAAATCATGAATGCGGACCTAAATCTGAGTAAAACTGGGAAAATAGAGCATCTAACGGCAAGGGCTTCCTCTGCTGGCCTGCCTACGCGAGCACCCACACCAATCACATCATATCTGAGTAAAATTGCAGAGGTACAGTATGAGCCGATGTCGAGGAGCAATCGCAGAGATTGTAGGCATAGGATGAACAGATCAACTGCAACCATCTAATCTAAAAGAAAGGGGCTGGTCAATTCAATCATTTAGCATCAGCTAAAAGCTGATGAGCATTGTTCTTTACAAGCCCATGAATCCATGATGCATCTTGAATGACATATACAATCTGATGTGAATGTGTGCACTTCAACTACTGTTACATGTCCAGAAACATAAAAAGTTCAGATCTTCAATATGATGCATATGCAGAAACATGTTGATCCAGCAGTTTCTGAATTCAGAAGAATATTAGACTGATAACCACAAAGATCATATAAATTAGCCGCCAGATGCAAGACACGCTACCACCAGCTAGTAACACTAATCACAACATCAACACTAGTAGCAAAGCAGCATTATTGGATTTGTACAGAATAGTCTTAGGAATAGTAACACCGCGATAGATTGACAAACACAAGGATAATAGATCCCACGACATTATTCAGCTATAGTTCCAGACAAATCTCACAACCTTCTTCAGACAAAATTACGGCAGGAACAATCTGCCAATTACAAAAGAGTGAACTGAAATGACAGGAAATATGGTTCATTAGGAAAGGATGAGAAACGATATTGTGATCAAATAAGTAGTCCCTGACAGGTTAATAAGCAAAAGACGGTTCACTGGGCCGGAAGCTCCGGTAGATGGAAGCTGCGACCGGCACAAGACCCAGAAGTGCGATCTGAACCTGCTCCGAGGTGCTTGTCCTGATGGTGATCTGCCCACTCAGCTTGTTGTTCAGACCAAGTCGGACCGCTATCTTCGAGCCCCTTCCGATGGGGAATTGTGACTGCAAGTTAGCACCCAAAGCGAGGTCCCGGCGCCACTTCATCAGAGAAAGACCCAAGGTTGACAGGGACTGGCCAATTGGGTAGTCTTTGTCTTTCAGGCGTGCCTCCAAGTTAGCTCCATATGCAGTGTCCCCTTGGGCTTTCATCATACCAGTACTGGCAACTAGTGACAGCCTCTTCCCAAGGGAGAGCTGATCCTCGACCTTCAGTCCAGTTGCCACAATGTCCCCCAGGAAAGTTACTGAGAATCCTCCAGTGGTCTTGTTCTTCTTGATATTCTTGATTTTGGTCTCACCACGGAGAATATATGCAAGCTGCCGCCCGACAGTCTGGATATCAAAACCAGCAAGCGATGAGGCATTATCCCCATGCTTTGCTGCAATGGAAGAGTCTAAATGGATGCTGAATTCCTTCTTGTCCTTGGTGACCTGAACTGCTACATTTGCTGGGAACCTATTAAGGATAGCTAGTGTCTCTTCAAGGCTTACTCCATCATAACCACAATCATGATCCCACCCATGCGCATCTAAAACAGGCCTTGCTAGGACAGTTGAAGTTGGCTCCAGAAAACGGTACCGGTATGTGGGATTGTCGCAATCAAATGAAGGAGGCAGCACCATGTCAGGTAAGGGAACTGATACATTCTCTGGAGGAGGGTCCTGATCATTCTCACCAGTGATATTAGCATACATATAATCATCATCCAGATCAGTTTTTCCCCTCTTCTTCATCTCCTTTAACCTGCGGATCTCATCTTTCCATTGTTTCTTCTGGAGAAGCTTGACCCTGTAGTCATACTCATCAAAATATGCATTTTTCTGCTCCTTTGTGAGCCTCACAAGCTGAGCTTTGGTCAAGGGCTTGAAGGGTGGAAGCTGATCATATTCCTCTTCATCATCATCTTGTTCCACATCAGAATAATCATCCAATTCAATATCAGAATCACCTTCATTGCCCCCCTGCTCAGCTGAAAGTTTGGGGTGGGCTCTTGACTGCAAGAGTGAGGATAGCAGGAAGGGAAGAGGCGGGGAGCGGAAACGGAACCCAAAAAGCTTCCCAGGATTAGGGTCCTGAAGCTTCAGAAGTGAGTTGGCTTCTGACAATATCTTTGAGGAGTAGCACAAAAGCAGCATCTGATGCCTCCAGCTTTGGCCATTGGGAAGCACTTTCTGGCCCTCGCGGTTCCTCCTGCAAGAAGGATGGTTCTCAACAAGGGCTACTGGGTTCATCAAACGCATATCGCCTGCAGCCTGCCTGATGGATTGCTGGATGATGTGGGACCTCTGAGCCATCAAGACCTCATATGTCATGGGAGCACCATTGAGGCCTTCAGGAGGAGCAGAGGCAGCATGTGTGAGCGCAACAATGGCGTTGAACCATATGGATGAACCAAGAACAGCGGTAATGGTTTTCAGAAGAGGCAAATCATTGAGATCACGGCTCAGACTATCCAGACGATCAACATATAGAACAATATCTGGGGGACATTTCTTGGTAAATTTCTTGACAGCAGAAAGAACCTTTCTGTTTGATCCTTGGTCCATCACATTGGGTCGAAGGCCTGGTGTATCAATGATTCTAATCTTGACACCATCCACATCACCTACAATTTCTCGTACGTTGGTGGTAGCTGAGTTAAAGGCATCAGTTCTGGTCTTCTCTTCACCAAAAATAGAATTGATGGTTGCACTTTTGCCAACTCCAATCTTTCCAAGAACAAGTATGTTGCATGAGAAGTCCAGATCCTCTTTTCCCTCTGCTTCAAGAATTAAGGCCTTCCTCCGTGCATTATCAAGGCTAAAAGCTCGGTTGGTCTGCCTTCCATGCCGAATACCCTCAGCAAGGTTCAAACGATACAACACTTGTGCTGCTACTGTTTCTTCAGGAGTAGCTCCCAACCTGTAAACCAGACGCAGAAACTTCACCCTTATCAACTCAACTTTTTCGTGCAACTTCTTCTCTTCCTCAGTCATCTCTTCAGTAGGATCAGCGGTAACTGCAAGTTCCGAGGGGCTGTATGGGTTTGACCTGGCAGGTTGTCGAGGAGCAGTAGGCCTTAGAGATGTTGCCGATGAACCCAGACCAGCAGGTCGATCCATGGTGAATATTCTAGAACCATCTTGGGAAGCAACTGAGATCTTCCCATCTGATGATCCACCTGTCGCCGCTTTCAGAAGGGCGGCCAGGGCAGCAGAATCAAATCCCTTCTCATCCCCATCATCATCCTCATCATCCTCTGAATCATCAAGCATAATCTGCCCATCCATGCTATCATTGAAGTCTCTTGAGCCAGACACACTACCACTAGAGGATCCTTCCGCAAGCTCCTTCATGATCTGCTTTGCAGCTTCAGAGCTCTCTAAGATAGCAACCCGTGCGGGACTCGTGTCAGAGTTCACCCCATCCTCATCCTCATCAGCCTCGTTGCCAACTCCATCCTCATCATCTGCCACAGCCTCCGCAACAACTATGTCCCTTTCACCAGCCTCCTCTTCATGATCAGCAACCTCAGTAGCACCAGTAGTCTCATCAGCACCATTATTGTCATTGCTAGATTCTGGCACCAACTCTGGGGCAGCAGCACCATTTTCAACCTCTGTGAGTTTCTTGGCACCAACATCTTCCACAGCTTCACTGGCAGCAGCCTGGTCTTCAGCATTCTGTTCTTTCTCTGGGCTATCCTGAACCACACTGTTTGCAGATGCAGGAGCAGGCTCCTCTGCGCTTCCATCGTTCACAACCTGGAGAGGTGCACCATTTAAATTTGTTTAGATCACCACTAGCATCAACGCTATAAGAAACAAAATCAGATTGAGGACGCTCACTTACCACTGGACTCGCCTCATTGTCTAGCTGAGGCTCGGCGTCTTCATATTCAAGATCAGAATCCATGTTGGTTGATTCTTTCAGGGCTTCACTGGCAGCAGCCTGGTCTTCAGCATTCTGCCATTTCTCTGGGCTATCCTCAACCACACTGTTTGCAGATGCAGGAGCAGGCTCATCTTCGCTTACAGCATTCACAACCTGTATCGATGCATCA
The DNA here is from genome assembly GCF_016808335.1 of Panicum virgatum. Classification (NCBI taxonomy): domain Eukaryota; kingdom Viridiplantae; phylum Streptophyta; class Magnoliopsida; order Poales; family Poaceae; genus Panicum; species Panicum virgatum. Next base: position 42,244,761 of record NC_053149.1, on the reverse strand, counting down.
TTTAAATTTGTTTACATCACCAGCATCAACGATATAAGCAATGAAATCAGACTGCTTCATTTAAATCTGTTTAAATCACCACTAGCATCAACGATATAAGCAACAAAATCAGACTGAGGACGCTCATTTACCACTGGACTCGCCTCGCTGGCCGGCTCAGGCTTGGCGGACTCGTCATTGTCGTCAACATCAGCACCCTTGTTAGTTGATTCTTTTGGGGCTTCCCTGGCAGCAGCCTGGTCTTCTGCATTCTGCCCTTTCTCAGGGCTGTCCTCAACCACACTGCCTGCAGATGCAGGAGCAGGCTCCTCTTCGCTTCCATCAGTCCGAATCTGTGTCGATGCATCATTTAAATTTGTTTACATCACCACTAGCATGGTAGCATCAACAATATAAGCAGCAAAATCTGACTCATGACGCTCACTTACCACTGGACTCGCCTCACTGGCTGGCTCGGGCTTGGCAGCCTCCTCTTCAACGTCAGCACCCTTGTTAGTTGATTCTTTCGGGGCTTCTTCACCTCCCAGAGACACCACATCATCACTGGCTACCTTCTTGTCATCTAATTCTCCATTAGCTTCAGCAACTGGGGCTACCTTATCCTCTGGTTTGGTCACCTCCATGCTCTCAGCAGAGAATTCAACCTCCTTCTCATCGCCCAATTCGCCACCATCTCCAGTCCCAGAACCTACCTCCTCGGCCTTGTCCTCTTCTGGTTCCAGCTTCTCCTCGACCACTGCCGACTCCGCGTAATCCGCTACCTTATCCACAGCCTTGGCCTCTACCGCAGCATCTCCTTCCTCCTGCTGCTCCCGCAATCCATCCTTCTCACCACCTTCCGATGCATCAGGGGAAGCCTCCACCGATTCGCCGGTGTCCGACTTGGACTCCACGGCTGGCGCGGGCACCGCCACAGCTTCCCCGCCGAAATCATCCTTGTCGGCCTCCGCCGCGCCCGAGCTCCCACCTTTACCATCCTCCTCCGCCTCTTCCACCTCCCCGCCTCCGGCACCCTTCCCCTCGCCGTTCTCGGCCTCCGGACCCCCAAACCCCTCACCTTGCCCCTCCAATTTCTCCTCCTCGGCGGCCGCCGCCGCCTCGACTTTCTTGGTCGGCTCCCCCTCGGCGGCGGCCGCCGCCTCCGCCGCCGGGGCGGGGCTCTCTTCTTCCACGGGCGGGACCGCGGCGGCGTCAGTGGTGGTGGCCATGGCCGCCTCTTGCTCCGCCAGCACGCAAGGAAGCAAGAAAACAGCAGCGGTAGGATTCGAGGAGAGGCGGGGTCGCCGGGTGGGGAGGCGTCGAGAAGATAAGATGAGGGGAGGGTTTTAGGTCAGGGTGGGGAGTAAAATTATCTTCCGGATATTTATGGGATGGCTTCCTTCAAATTTCAGATTTTTTAGCTGGAAAACATATACTCCTACCTTTTCTTCAGTTAGGTTTGGTGTGTTAATTGTAGGAGACGGTGCCACACAGCTGCACAACAGCACAAACTAGAGGTGAGATGACAAGGCAAGCAAAATCAAGGGAGGAAGGTGTGCTATGTTTTTTTTTGGGTCAGTTGGATCCATGCCACTACAATTTCACGATTTTTGATTTCATGTTGAAATCGATGCCATTGAGTGGCATGATTTTCAACGTGAAACCCAATTTCACGGAGTTGTGGTGGCATGAATCGAATTTTCCCTTTTTTTTTGGGGTGGGGGGGGGTTAGATTGGTTTGTCTTGTAGTTTTGGAGAGATATATGTTCATATGGTTTTATTTTATTTGATTTTATATGTTGTATTTGAAAAATAGGAGCATTTTTTATATTGATTTTCTTGGCATATTTTGGGCTCAACCATTAAAAAGAAAAGAAATAAAAAGGTTGTTTATAATCTGTTTCATTATCTTTTTATAATATTTTTGGGTGATTAGTTGAGCTAGCTAAGTGCTAGGATCTTTGTTACAAATATGTACATGGTGTAGCATATATCACCAGGCATTTAATTCTGGTGAAAATATACTTTTAGTTTTGATTATTAGCCTGTAATTATGGAAAAACATTCCATCACACAACTACAAAGTATAAGAAGCCAAAGAGCAGCAGTGAGATGGCAAAGGAAGCAAGCAAATCTAGGGATGACACTTTTGTGTTTACTAGGTGCATTGTTGTGTTTCGTGATGTTTTCTTTTGAGTTTGGTTTTCTACGTGTACTTCCACTACTTAAAATGATTTTTAAGGGAAAAAATGTATTTTTATGGATGGGTTAGCCGCTCTTACTTTTGCAACTAAAAATCAATTTGTAGGGACGGGTACCTACAATTGCAATTGTAGGCGGGTTATGGCACCACCTATCCCTACAAATAGTTTTGTAGGGACGGACCTATAAATCAAATTTTAGATAATGAAAAGTTAGGAAAAATTGAAAACAACAAAATAAGAAATAGAAAATATACCAGCCAACCAGCCACCACCACAAGCCCCTCTGCTACCGAGGTACAATTTTTTTAGGAAATGTTCACACTTGGGCAAAACTGAGGTTCGAACAACTTACCTCAAACCTCGCGTGTACCTTTCTCTCCACCACACTACACAATCACATGTGACTCTATGAGACATGTTGTTCTTTTATATTAACATAGAAATTAATTTGCACGAGCGGTTGACACCGTCACCCGCCCTAAAAATATTTTCTATTTTATTCCAAAAATTTATTTAAATCTTTAAATATAGCAAAAAAATTAAAAAAGTGAAACTTTTACACTATGTTATTATGAACTATGTATAGAAACAATATCCCAAATATATTCTGGTGTATATAAAGGTTAATATTGTGGAAACTTGAAAGTATAACTTGAGTTGTATGACATAATCATAGCCATCTGTAAGGTACAACTAGTAAATGATCTTGTGATTCTAAACGGTCTTACATAAATAATTTAGAAACTATAAAATTTTAGATATTAGCAATGCAACTTTAATATAGAACTACTCTACATCCAAGGTTTTTTTAAAACAAATAAAAACTTGTAGATTTTAAAACTAGAGATCATATAATAATTTTTTTGGACTATTAAATGATCTTAAATGAAAAAAATACATCCGAGGTTTTTTGAAAACAAATAAAAACTTGTAGATTTTAAAACTAGAGATCATATAATAATTTTTTGGACTATCAAATGATCTTAAATAAAAAATTTATTAACTACAAAATTTTAGATCTCATCAAGCTATACAATTTTGGTATAAAGTTTGTCTTCATCCGAGATCATATGAAATAGTTATGAATTTGTTTGCATGAGACCATTTGTAGGGGCGGATCAGCCCATCACCTATTCTTAAAATGTATTTTAGGGGCGGGTTATGGCGTCACTTGCCCCTAAAAATCAATTTTCAGGGGTGGATGAGGGTATCACCCACTCCTAAAAATGGTTGTCATTTTCAGGGATGGGTGATGCCATCCCCAATCTCTAGAAATGCATTTTCCGAAGCAGGTCAACTGCTACAATAGCTCCACCACCTTTGTAGGAGTAGATTACCTTTTGATCCGCCCCTGAAAAAATAGAATGTTCCTACAAATTATTTTCGTTGTACTATCCATATCTATATCATTTATATTGTTCTGTCTAATAGACAAGGTGAAGCATCTTGCCATAGTTTTATTACATACAGTGACAAAGAAAATTTGCATTGCCAATTCCATTGTGAATTCTAATTTTTTTTCTAGGTGCTGCAAGTTACAATAAATTTAGTTTGTTTAGCTCATATTTTAAGTTGACAAGAAAATTTTAATTCATAATAACTTCCTACAAAATGGCATGATGGATACCAGCTACCATATGTCGAATCAACACTGTATTGTGAAAAATGTTTAGCTTCCGTTACAGGATTTGAACCAGATACTGCATAAACCTTTTTAATCTAATGGATACTTTAGAAGTTGTAAGTAGTATGACAAGAAATGAAAATACAAAGGTTGATTTTACACAAGACCATGCTAATTTTTTAAAAAAAATTAGGTATGCGACCATACTTGTTTTCCAAATCTTTTTTTATAGTGGACTAGGTACTGGCTCATGCGTTGCTATGGGCAAAATAATATTCTTAATATATGCTATTGTATTTGTAACATAGATTTATTCTACATGATTATATGAATTGAATAAACTTGTTACAAGCGGTCTCATAACAAAATTTCTATTCTATCTCATCTCATTATAATTAATTTGTTCAAGGACTGGCGTTCTAGGATCCTGTGCATCCCAGCAAACTATGATCAAGCATCATATAGTCATATTATATCTTTTCTAGCCTCATTCTCCATCATGTTCCTGCATTCACTGTGGAGTGATACAACCACTTTGTACATCCACCTACCATGTCAAAATTTGCTTTATAACTTCAAGGTTAAGTAAATGGAACTAGATTTCATTACTAATAAGTCTACAAGGAATGGACTGGTTATCTGCATGTCTCAAGAAAGTACATATATGAAACCAATTTTTAGGATACATAATATATGGACATGCTCAGCATGACATCAATGAATGGCCTAATAAATAATTCTTCTTTGTGCCTTCCATTCGCGGTCATTATGATAAAGTTAGATAGCTTATCTTTTGAATCATTTTAATAAGACGTTGAGGGCCTCTTCAGCAGCATATTGACAAATTTAGTGGGATGCCATGCAGCAGACTTAACCAACATGTGTGATTAGATGTAACCATATATGTCAATCTAACTTTTCAACTGATTATGCTAGCAGGAGACATAGTTGCCTAGAGCAATCACAACAATGATGCACATGTGTATGCATTATGCAAATGGTAGTTCTTGAGATCATTTGAAATTAAAGTTCCAGCCACATCACTCAGTGATTTCAGCAAAACCATCAAAAACACATGTGCAAATGAATGCAAAAAAAAAAAAGGAGGTGATATTATCAACACAAATGAGTTGATGCTATAGATGTGCTATAAATGGTCTAGTGTAGCCAAAATGTGAAAACCATTTAAGTGGAAAATGATGGTACTCTAGCTACTATTTCTCAGGTTCATGATAAAAATTCATAATCATAAGTACAGTGTGTGTATTATCTAATGCTAGCTAACTAATATAGAGAGTCTGTAGATGATAGGGGCTTAAATACAGATTACAGAACTTAGGCTTTTAAAGTCATTTCGATGGTGATGTAGTCTTTTCCTCTATTTCCTCTGAAGCTTTTGGGGCAAACTAATTATGCAAGTGTGAACCAAACAAAAAAAACATAGGCTTACATGTTCTATAGAATTAAACATAGCCCAAGAAACATAGGTTACCAGGAAAAGAGCAAATGAACTAATGATTTGCGTAATTATTTCTAGCTGAGTTAACAAAGTAAACTCACCTCCTTTTGGTCTGCTGCGCTAGATGACATGGATGTGAGTATCAGGCCAAGAATTAATAGAGGCGCAATGAAATTCAGCAGATGTTTCATACACTACATCTGTCGGTGTCCTGACCCGGCGGTCCGGACCCAACTAGTGATTATGTTGCGTGTTCCTCGTCCCAGATAGTTGATGCAAGAGGCAACACAGTAACTCACGGGCTTATCCTGGTTCCGGCCGTGAGGCCGTACGTCCAGCAAAGGGGTGTGCGAGAGCACTGTACTGTCTTGCACCGGGGGTGCTTGTAGTAGGGGGTACAAGCGAGGCGAGAGAGGGAGGGAAGCTCCCAGGTCTCTGCTCGAGGAGTTGATTGAGGTGAGTGCCAATATCGGGGCTCAGAAGAGCGTATGTGCTCTGTGAGTGGTGCTAAGGGTTGTGTGCTGCTAGGATCGATCGACCGACCCCCTTAAGGGAAAGCCCACCTCCTCCTTTTATAGACACAAGGAGGGGCAGTGTACATGCACAGGAAGTCGTGGAAGTCGTCGTCTTCTCCCCGAATCGCGGGGGTGCAGTGGTCGAGCACTGTGGAAAGTACACTGTGGGGTATCGTGCCTGGTGTGGCCGTCATCCCGGGCGTCGTCCTTGGCCTTGCGGAGATCGCGCCGGCGTCCCTGTAGCTCCAGCAGGCGGCATGGTCATTGTTGTAGGAGGTACCGTCCTCCAGGCGTGGCGTGGCGACGTTCCGAGGGTCCTATGGGCCAAGGTCTCGTCCTGGTCAAGGCCGGAGCCGCTTCCGAGGGTCGTGTCCATGCCACTCGAGGGCTCCGCGGAGGGGAAAGCTTGAAGGAGGTATGGGGAGTTGGCAGTACAGTGGCCGGAGCAATGCCGAGCATGCCTTGCACTGCGTCGCAGGTTCCTACAGTATCGCCACAGCGTCCGGTATGGCGGGGCAGTGACCGGAGTTGGCAGACGGGACTCCGGTCACAGCCACTGTGAGGAATGGCGGCCTGACGCCGTCTGACCCGGGCGCTGTGGATGAGTGGTTGGAATTTAATGCCTCCGTACGGCGGGGCGGGTGAGTGGAAGGGCCGTTTGTCCTTTCCATCGAGGGGTGGCCTTAAGCGAGGCGGAGATGATCCGCTCCCCCGAGGGTAGGCTCGCTACCCTCGAGCAAGGCGGAGACGCGGGCCGCGGTCGAGGGTCTCGGCGGGGAGCCCTCGAGCGAGGCGGAGATCGCGTCGCGGGTTCGAGGGGGGTGCGGATGGGCCGCATTGTGTACGTGGGCCACGTATTTGGCTTCTTTGAGTCCTTTCCTTTCTTCCGGATTGGAAGGAGGTTGTTGGCCTTCATGGGCCCGGTTGCCTAACATGTGTTTGCGTTTTTAGGGTGATTTTAGTCCTTTGATTAGGGTGCCCCTAATCATGGTACCCGACAGTAGCCCCCGAGGCTTTGGTCGAGTCAGGGGATTCGGCCAAAGGGTATTTTGGCAATTTTACCCCCCGTGATGTGATCGATCGGCGTTACGTTCCCGCCGGGCGTGTCCGGGCGCTTGCCTGGTGGATGTGACAACTCGCCGGTCGGGGTAGTGTGCCCGCAGAAAAAGTACTCCGAGGCACGCGCCCCTTCTTGTTTTGTCTTGGTGACGAGACGCGTCAGCGTGCTGAGCATGGCAGGGTTGTGATGGCGCCTGCTGCTCTGCAGCCGGTGTCAATGCTGCGCTGTCCCGCGTGCAGGGTCTCAGCCCTACTCTCCCTGGTTGCCTTGCGATGCGCCGTTCGAGGGCAGTCGACCAGCGCCGATGCTGCGCTGCTCTGCGTCTAGGGGCTCGGCTTTGCCCTGTCTTGTCACGTCTCGGCATGGTAATCGAGGGCATCTTTCGCTCGTGGGGTGCCGCACCATCACAGGCGGTCCAAGCCTTCTCCCTGCGACAGGCTTAAGGCTTGGCGACCGGCGCAGCTATAAATAGGGGTCGTGGGACTCCTTTTCCTCTCCAACTTCCCTACTCTTACTTCTAGCTTCGCCTAAGTCTCGTAATGTGTCCCTTCGTCTGTCATGGCCGGCCCCCGGACGGGGTGGCCTGGCTTCGTTAGGATCTGATGCTAGAAGAATGCTTGCGAGCGGCGGGGGGAAAGCTAGAGAGGGCGTGCTCACCGTCCCCCAGCTTCAATGGGAGTAGCAGAAGAACATTGGGCCTGTGGGGGTCCTACTTCTGCGATGTCCCTCAGCCTGAAGGGGCGTTGAGACGCCTGACCATGGCGTCGGCGCCAGGTTTGGCGGCCGTTCTTCGCATCATCCCTCTTGGCGACAATGTCGCTCTCGGGGAGGTGGCGTAGAGGGTGCTATCCGCCAGCTTGCCCCCCGCAAAGTCTTCGGTGGAGGAGAAGCTAGAAGAAAGCTTGCGAGAAGGGCATCCCGCTGGACCCGTGCGGTCTTGGGGCTGCTCCTCGCAATCCCGAGCAGCCTGGCCGTAATGTCGGCCAAGGACTCGGTGCTCTTCATCGGCGCTCGTTCCTCCCCAAGACAGGGAAAATTGCCACGCATGTGGCAATGCGTTTGTACCTTTCGACGGCTTCAAGCCGGTAACCCTTTGTAATCTTTTGTTTGCTAAGAGCAATAAAGTCTCCCTCTTCTTTGCGTAGAGGATGACCGAGGGTGTAAGGTGAGCGTCAGCCCTGCAGAGGCTTAGCCCTTCGAGGGTGTGACTCGTGTACTGACCGCGGTGGTCTTGGTTTGCTCGGCGGGGACGCAATGGTGCTCCGGGGGGCATTGTTAGAGGAGTCTGATCCGGGATCGGGGTTTGTTGCTGGAGAAGCAGTGAGGTGGCCACTCCGAGTTGCCTATGCAGATCATAGTCGCCTCGAGCACCATGGCGCCGCCGCTGGGCGTGTCGACATCGTGCTGCTGGGGGCGCTCAAGCAGGCCTGCAGAGGATTTTGATCCTCGAATGTGTGAAGTTTCCTCCATGGGGGGCACGTCAGCCGACCCGCGGGTGTAGCCCCCGAGGCCTTGGAGGAGTGTTTGCACTCGTCCAAGGGCTATAAACGTCACCTCGCTTGGTTTCTTTACTGGGGAGGCTGCTCAGCTTCCTTTTCAGCCATCATCGGCGTTCCTTTCAGCCGGCCTCGGCATTTTTCGTGCTGGTGCAGCGATTCAGGGTCCTGTTGAACCATCTAGCGGGCACGCGTTAAGAGTGGGTTTTTTTGGCTAAACACGTGGAGCTTCACAATCGATGGTTGTCGATCCATTCGAGGGTGCGGCCTGAGCCGCGGTGTGCGAGGAGCCCCCGAGCCCTGGACTACGTGAAGGTGTTCAGAGGACCCTCGACTTTTATTATGACCCTCGTCGCCCTTCCACAGGGAGGAGGGGTGAAGCGCACCATACTACCCATGCCCGGGCCGCGAGCTATGGCTGCTTCAATGAGTTGTTATCGGGTGGTTCAAGTGGACGTCTGTGCCCCATTCGATAAGGGTCGGCTCGTGGTCCGTGGACACGTCACATAAAGCGCTCGCAAAGGTTCGCTAGGTGGGGCTCAGACCCATTCGATAGGGTCCGAGGGCTCGATGCTCTCCCTCGATGGGATCCCCCTGCTAGGCACCCTCGACTGGCCTTGAACACTGCGTAGGATGTCTCGAACTCCGTGTTCGAGGGTAGCTTGTACGGCACAACCATGCAGTCCCTGACTCTAGCGATCTGGGGCGCTTGTCGAACCCTCGACGGGCCAGGCTTCGAACAATTGATCAGTAAGACCTCGGAATAAGGCTCCTTCGAGGGTGAAGAGCCCCCGAAGGGAATGTTCCGTCACGATTTGCAAACAGCGCAGAGTCGCGGGTTGTGCGCGCGGGTCTTCTGCTGGTCGTGGGCGACGTGGCCCGGTACGTGCGGTGCAGTGCGGGCGTGCCTTTTCAGGCGGCTACCTCGGGTAGGCGAAGAGACATGGGCGGCGGCTGACGGATGGGAAAGTGCTACAGTCACGCCACACCCGTCGGTTACCGCGCCATAATTATTGCCAAGTGCGCGCGTGGGGGACTCCGCAGTCATGGGGCCCAGCTGTCGGCGATAGTGAAATCTACCGCATTCAATGCGGTGGATTTTGGCCACGGCGGCGAATCCGCACGTCTTGATGGATAAAAGCGAGGAAGGGGGGATTGTTTGGGCTCACCTGGCCTGTTTGCCTTTGTCTCCCCTGCCTCCTCCGCCTCCCCTGCATCCCGAGCCCAAAGTCGAGAGCCAGAGGAGGAAGAAGGAGAGAGCAAGAGCGCACTTTAGCCATCTTAGAGCTTGCTTCCTCGCATTCCCCGACAGTTTGAAGCGATGTCGGATGTCCAAGAGCCATTGTCATGGGGGAAGTCCACCGCCACCATGGAGGTCTTGGAGCAGCTAGTCGCGGAGAGGCTGCTTCCGATGAACCACAACTCGGAGCGTCCGGCGTGGATTCCCCCGCGGCCGAAGGAGACCGATCCGAGTCCCCACGACGGCTACATCGTGAGCCTCGTGCGGCTCCACGAGCGGGGATTCGGCGTCCCCATCGGCAGATTCATGCGGGCGCTGTGCAATTACTACAGAGTGGAGTTGCACAACTTCGGCCCCAACTCCATCTTGCAGGCGGCGGTCTTCGTCGCCCTCCACGAGGGTTACCTTGGGATCGAGGCACACTGGGATCTGTGGATCCACTTGTTCCGCGGTGAGCTCTACATCGAGAACGTGCGGGGCCAGCCGAAGAGGTTCGCCTGCGCAGGCGGTCTGATGCTCCATGTGCGCCCATACCGGAAGAATTTGTACATCCCTAATAGAATGACGACGAACAACGCCGGGTGGACCTGAGGGTGGTTTTACCTGCGCAACTTCAGCAACCGGCCCCGGCGTTCACCAACAAGGTGCTCCGGGAGAGGTCGGAGAAGTTGGACTGGGGGGTATCGCCCCCGCCATACAAGGCCAGGCTCGAGGTGCTCACCAACGCGTTGCAGAGTCTGGCGAGGAAGCGGTTGACGGTGGCGGCCGTCATCGCAAACTTCCATCGGCAGTGGGTGATCCCTCTCTTGGAGATGAGGCTGCCGATCTTCGAGCTCACCCCCGAGGCCCCGGCCGAGGGTTCGAGGATGTCGGACGTGCCGCTCCCTCGTACCCTCGCTGCCCGGAGGACGAAGAATGCGGTGGCGGAGTTCCCCGACAACCCAGATGATCTCTGGAAGATCAAGATGCGCCCCGAGACGGGGTACCTTTCTATGGTGAGTTCAAGTTTCAATTTGCCGTTGATTTGTGCTACTCCTCTCCCCACTCCTTGATCCTGACTTGGTTGCATTTGCAGGGGTGAGCTGCAAGGGCTACACCTCGAAGCCCCCGGTCCCGGAGGAACGCGAAGTCAACCGCCTGCACGCAGAGGCGATGAAGAAACAGAAGGACGCGACGAAGAAAGCCACCGCTAGGAAGAGGAAGAGGAAGAAAAAGCACGAGAAGGCATGCAAGATCGTCCACGCGGAGGGAAAGCCGCGGCCCGCCACACCCGAGTCCATCGAGGAGGAAGACTCCTCGGACGCTAAGCTCAACTTCTCGGACAACGACGAGGTGGCGACAGGCGTGGGTCCGCGGCGAGCGCAGAGACGCCTACGCAGATGGCCTCGAGGCGCCAAGCCGACCCGAGGGAGGTGCCCTCGGGCCAGTCATCGGGAGTTGTCATTGTGCCACGGGCCTGGAGGAGCGACCCGGGCAAGCGCAGCATGAGCGCCCGGTCAGGGTAAGTGATCTTGATTTCATCCTTCTAATTTGTTTAATCGACCCTCCAGTCTTGTTGACTTCAATGCCTCTTCCCGATCACCCAGTTCCGGGGCCATTGCCAAGGATGCGGCCCAGCTTGTGCCGACCAAGGCCCTCAAGACCGGCCTGTAGTGGACATAGTGGCGGAGGCCGCGAAGTTCCAGGAGGCTATGGCCCGAGGGGCCCAAAAGGTCCAACAGGCTTGAGTGCCGGAGAGTGGGGGTGACGCCGGTCAGAGCGGCGTTGTAACAGCCGCTCAGGCCGATGCCGAGGTGGAGGTCGGCCGAGGTGGCGTGGATGACGCCGCCCGGCCGGACATTGAAATCGAGGCTGGTTGGGACGACGCAGATAGCACCGCCCAGCCGGTCGAAGGAGGAGGAGCTGGTGGGGGCGCGCAGGAGCGCCCCGCCAGCCAAAGAGAGGAGGAAACCCCCGCCCCCGAGCCCCCGAGAGCTGAGGTCGAGGGTGTCATGGAGGAGGAGTCGGCGCCAAGGGCGGGCACCGGCAGTAGAGGAAACCTGCGTCCTAGAGCCTGCAAGGGCCGGGGACGAGGGTGTTGTTGCAGCGACACCGGCGCAAACGGCGTCGGTGAACGTGGTACCGGTGGTGCAGCTACCGGAGAGCAGCGATGAGTTCGGGGACTCAAGGGACATCGATCCTGCTGCTGCTGCCAGTGCCGCCGACTAGATCCCCGAGTTTGTGTCGGCCTCCAAAGAGGTACTTAGCGTGGGGACGTCCGAGGGGCCCCGCTGTGGGGTGATTATCCAGTCCGGGGTCCCCTTGGAGTTTCTTCGCAACGAGCAGGAGGAGGAAGACGTCTGGGAGGCGCAGTTTGAGGTCGGCTCTCGGATTCATAACCACCTCGACCGCGCCTTGGAGAGCCATAGAACGACGAGTTTCCAGATCAATAATGTAAGCGCCTTTCCCTGGGAATCGCTTGTGTTCGGTTTTTGTTTTCCTGTACTTTACTCACGCTCTTCCGCTTGTAGCAGCTGAGGGACATTTCGCACAGAAAGAGCGCCGAGCTAACCCGGCTATACTCCCAAATGCATTGGCTTGGGCAGTACAACGCCGACCTGGTGCTTCGGAATATCGACGCCAACACCCAGTTGACCAACCTGGGAGCGTGCCAGCGCATGCTTGAGGAGGAGCTGACGCGGACCGCGAGGGAGCGCGACATCCAGAGGGCCGCGGCGGAGCAGAAGGCTCAGGAGGCCGAAGCGCAGACCGCCGAGCTACAGCGTGTGAGGACGGTGTTCGAGCAGAAGGAGGCTGAGCTCCAGCACAAGGAGGCCAAGCTCCAAGGCAAGGAGGCCGAGCTCCAGCGCGAGAAGGCGACCGTAGCTACGCTGACTAGGACCCTTGAGGAGAAGGGCAAAGCCCTCGAGGAAAAGGAGGTGGCCATCCGAAACGCAGAGGCCGTCCTCAAGGAGAAGGAGGACTCCTTGTCCTCGCTCGAGGAGGCTGCCCGGGTCCAGCAGGAAGAGGCACAGAAAAATGTCGCGGGTGAGTGTTCGAAATTTCATTGTCGTTCGATCTGAATTTATCGCAGCTTATCTCGGTTCCTCTGATCAGAGCTGAGGTAGAAAGTGGCGGACGAGGCTGCGGCGAAGGTGGCTGTCAACGCCGCGCTCATGACGGCGCAGGCTGAATATGCTGAACTGGAGCAGACCACTGTGAGCGTGTGCCAGGAGCTCGAGGGGGACGGCGCCGTGTCTGGTAGCTCGGTGATCAGCCGCCTGCAGACGCTAGGCGGCCGGATCGCCGAGCACGCCAAGAGCACCTTCCGCCTCGGTGTCCTTCGAGCCCTTGCTGTAGCCTCGATGCACTATATCATGGACCTCCAGAGGGTGTCGTCGGGGTATGTGGTCCCAAACGACGCCAGCCCAGACACCGCGTCGGCCATCATGAACGACGCCGACACCACCGTCGAGGGGTTTGCCACCGTCCTGGCCGGGAAGCTTGAAGCCGGCATCCCCCCATAGCTGAATTCGATGCCGTTGAAGACCCACAAGGGGGGGGATGATAACCTGTTGGTAGTCTGGGCCTCGGAGCCTATGTAATAAGTTAGTACTTGTTGTGATTGTACTTTTTGGACTAAGAAATTCGTTATTGTAAATCGACAGTGTGGCCCATCGAGGCTTTATGTGTTCGAGCCTTTATTTTCTTTACTCTATTTCCGTGTTCTCGTATGCGACTTAGGTAAACTTCTGCGTGGGATTTCACGTTCATAATCGACTTAGGCGTAGGGTCGTGAGGGGGTGCCATATCCCGGAGGCGTAGGTGGCCCCGCGACTCGGCCGGCCCCATACCGTGGTTGCTTATGCCTCGCATCCGTTTTCCCAAGTATACGAGAAACTTAGATACGGAAATTTTTTGAAAAAACATTGGCGATTTTTGGGGACGTTCGGGGGTTCCCCCCATAGTAGCCCCGAGGGAGGCTTGGCTTTGCCGAGGGTAAAGCCAGGCGTACCTCAGTGTTCGTGCGTATCCGAGCCCCCGAGGGTCTGGAAAGTTCCCAAAAAATAAACAAGTAAAGTGTACTCCTTTATTGTTTCGGGAAATCGTAAATATGAGTATAAACGATGTACAAATAGCTTGGAACTCTAAGGATAGAAGCGACGTAGCTGCTGTATATTCCAAGCAATGGTGAAGAATTCGCCGTTTTTGATCGCCAGCTTGTACGTGCCGGGCTTGAGCACCTCGGCGATGATGTATGGGCCTTCCCACGGTGGTGAAAGCTTGTGGCAGCCCATGTTGTCATGCCGAAGCCTCAGCACCAGGTCGCCCTTATTGAGGTCTCGGCGTCAAACTCTCTACGCTTGGTATCTTCGCAGGGACTGCTGATAACGCGCGGAGTGTAGGAGCGCCACGTCTCGAGCTTCATCCACTTGATCCAGCGAGTCCTCGCGGGCTTGCTGGTTGTTGACGCTCCTTAGCGCCCCAATTTATGTACCACAAGCGCACGGATTGTGGTAGCTTTTCCCTAGAGTACTCCCCCAAGGTTTATCAATCCGTAGATCGACAAAGAACTACCTAAGGTTTTCCATCTAATCTAACGGACCTATCCTAACATGAAGCATAAATTGCACATATAGAGTAAACCTTTGATAGATATGAGTGTTGTGTAAAGGTTGATCGCATCCATGAACATCGGTAAGGATAAAGCATGACCGAAGGTATGACTAAGCCTATCACACGCATTCTAGTTGTAGTTCTAGCTAAATGAGTAAGCACAACATGCATCTCATCCAAAGCTTCTTTAAATCGCGACCTCTAAATTGACCCTCGAAACCCCAAATCTTACACAGGCTACGCCCTGTCACGGCGCTCCCTATCGGTAGAGTAGTTTCAGAGCACGAAGATGTGTCGAACCCCTTTGGTATGTCCGGCATGAACCCTTAGCCACCACGGCTACAAGAACACCCTAAGTGACCTATCTTAAGAATAGATCTAAGAACAAGTGCATCAAAGAAAGAACGAAATCAACAAAAGAGGTACTCCCAAGTGTCAACCCAGGAGATACTTGATCGCTAAATAGATCGGATGACATGAAGACATTATTCACATAATAGATTCGTTTGGATCGTCATCACCGAGTACATACCATCGACGACTCCAACTAGCTTATGAACTCCACCATGACACAACCACGCAGGGAGGCCATGGTGGCTAGGGGCGTCCTAAGCCATCTCCTAGACAACTTCGAAGACTTGTGGCGGCCATCGTCTCCCTCCGGTCTTGGCCCTAGGTTTTCGTCGAGTTCTGGATGGATGGATGCCGCGAGTTGAATAAGGTGCGAGCTATTTATGAGCCGAGGAAGCCACCGGTCGAAGGGGAGGTCGAACCACCTCGGAAACGGGCTAGGCCGGCCGGCTCATGGGCCTAGGCCAGCCGGCCTACCCTCTTTTAGGCCCGCCTCGATCTCATCTTTTGCGTGTAGACACCTCGCATCTTCTAGAGTTTATGTCCTTCACGATTGCACCCCTTTGGACGTCTTTATCTTGGAGATATCTTCGAGGAAAGAATAGGATAGGGAATCCTTCCTTAAATCCTATCATTCCTTAAATCTTCATTTGCTTTGCTTAATCCCGAAGTATCTTGATCTCATCTTCGTGGGCTTGGTCCTTTGGGCTCTCTTGGAGGATGGATGTGCATGAATGGGCTTCGAATCAACATGGGCTTTGGTCATTCCTTTGGGCTTTGTCCTTCGTCTTTCTCCGTGTTAGCGCTCGATCACGGGCCTCATCATTTCATGCTCCAAAATAGGCCAAAAACCTGCAAAAACGAAGTTCCTCCAAAATATATGTGCAAATGTGAAAATGACCAATAATTAGGCCGGGGTTAGGACGGTTAGTGATTTTGATATTAAATTCATGCCATTATGAAGGATAAACAAGAGATAAAATGGGTACTTAAGAAGCGCCAACATTCCCTCCATGCTTAAACCTTGCTCGTCCTCGAGTAAGTCCAGGAGCTTTGCTTATAAAGAAATCAGCGTTGCCCCTCAATGTCCTCTCTGCACTTAGTCATACATAACAAGACATATTGCTCTCTCAAGTATTTAGCGTTTAAGTTCATGTTGTGACCGGCTACTTTTTCATTATGGAAGATAGACTGGCAATTAAAGAACAAGCCACAATAACAAATAAATGCAATGCTCTCAAACTTAAGCGAACTTCAAACACGCATCTCATCAAGTCGCTCAAGCCTACATTAGATTGTCTTCAACCTATTCTACTCATATATAAAAGTGGATGGCTTATGTGGAGCTTGGTAGGTAAAAACAATCCTAGCAAAACATTATACTTGAAATATTATCAAACTAAGAGAGAGATCTAATGGAATTACCGAGACTAGCCAAAAAGGCCATTGGAAAATAATGTTGGAGAGGGAGAAAGATGAAACACACACATTTAGATAGGTGGACATGAGCAAGTGGCAAATGGATGATCCCGAGACACAAATGAAGTTCTCGTTATCGGATTGCATATGGTTGGAAGATTTGAGTATGGAATAGTTCTTCAAAGTAACATGGAAAATTAATGAAGCCAAAAAGAATTAAGGAGCATTTTATTCTTCTCTTTTTTTCTTTCATTTTTCTTTTCTTTTCTCTTTTTTTCATTTTTCTATTTTTCTCTTTCTTTTTGCTCCTTAGAACTTTTGATAACATAGAATACTTACCCAGCCATCCCCCCATGCTTGAATGAATGCTCGTCCTCGAGTATGAATAGTGGGAGAACCAACTAGCTAGGGTAAGTATCTCAAATTCACCTTCTTCTTCGTAGAACTGCTTGAATCTCCGGGGAGCTTTGTCTCCCAAAACTTTTCTTTATATGGTGCCCTTGATTATTTTGATTCCGTCGAAATGATAATCCATACTCAAATTGGGTTGTGGTCAAGGAGGCAATCACAAAAAGATATTTTTGGTTTAGGGTGGATATCCAGCGAGGTTTGCAAAATTCCCGAAGTAAAAACTCACAATGCATGGATAAATAGGCTAGCAAAAATAAGGTTACACAAAAAAAACAGAATGACCAGCTTCTTAGTCTCATACCAAAGAAATCAATCTTAATCCAACTCATCAAAATATAAGTTTGCAATTTAAAGGTTTCAGCATGAAAGAATATGTATGTATAGGCTTTGGTAGGTAGAACTTTGCAAGAGATTCACAAATGTAGATAGCATAGGAATTAAGTTTTCAAATTAAACAACACAAGGTGTAAGGTCATCGGTAGACTTAAATCAAAGAGCAACATAGAATATGTGGGTCTAGAATTTAGTCATTTAACCTCCACAAATAAAAGAGCCGGTATTTAATCATTTTAATTCCATTTAATTGAGAGCAAATGGTCAAGCCATATACAACATAGCGTAGGTAAAACAAAGCAGCAACTTTCATCATTTTTCCATAAGCAAAAGACATTGCCAAAATGTATCAATGTGGTGAGCACAAATTATGGTGATCCTACACTTACTGAAAACAAAAACAAAACTAGGTTATCCTACTAGAAGCCATGTGATAGGTTGAGAGATATATACAAAGGTTGCATCTATGGTTGAAGGCATATATATACAAGCATTTTGAAAAGAGAGAGTTGAGGAAGAATTACCATCCTTCTCGATGCTCGTAATGAAGTGTAGCACGGCCTCCCCCATACTTAAGCATTGTGCTAAGTATGGAAGAAGAATTATGAGCATCTTGTGGCAACCGTGATTATCTTACTCCATGAGATCTTTTTTCCTTGTCCACGAAATCCTCCCCCATGCTTAGCATGATGCTAGGCGTGGAAGGAGGAGATGGACCATCTTGCAATTCTTCAAGTCCTTCCCTCATGTGTATGAATATCATCTTCAATGTGTCTTCACCTTTGTTGCCTCAATTTCCTTCAACTTCTTCTTGTACTAAGTCATGGTCCCAATCATTGCTTCACATCGTCGTCGCCTCGTTCAATTCCTCATTGTCCCATTGCAGCCTCATTTTCACGAATTTTTCTTTGAATTTCCAGAACAGAACATGTACTGAAACATTGCTCCATTGCGAAGTGCATGAATTTTCCTTTCCAACGAGTCTTCATTCGCCCAAAATTGATTCTGACGAATTTCAGAACGCGCAACGTCCAATGTTCTTGCCATATCTCCTTATACGGGTCTTCAAATTAATTGATCTTGTATGCGTTGGAACGGGAATTTCATGGAGCTTCTGAATATCAACTTGTTCTTCCTTGTATGTCTATGTCCATGTGCAAAATTTGATGAAAACAGCGGGGCTTGCTCTCAAACTTTGGAGATGTTGACGAATTTGATTTCTTCTTTGATCACAAATTCATGGGAACACTTTGTCATGCCTGCAAAACAATCAAGTGCACACACTACCCCCGGGGTGACGGTCGGGAGTAGAGACAAATGCCAACAAACCAACCATCTCTAGAATCTCAACTTGTTGGATAGCTAGCTTAGCGAAATTTGATGAGTGTACGTGTGTGCAAGTGTAAATGCAGATGAAAGGAATATATATAAACAATGACAATGTTTGCACCAAGTTCTAAATACCATGTTTACAACTAGGTTGCTTAATTTTCTATATAGCCATAAAGATATAACCGAGGTCAAAACACCATGTTCATTTCAAGGTTAAAAATTCTTCACGACGCAAGAAAGGTAAAGCGCATTGCAAAGCTTATAAATCAACCTAAAGCAACATGAGAACAAAATGGATTGCTATCTTGGTCAAAAGAGCTTAAAGATGGAGGTCCGCAAACAAGTTTAAACACCACGTTTATACAAGATTGCAAAAGGTAAATGCTATCATGATAAGCATTACATGGATAGGAAAGCATACATCAATAAGATTGAGACCAAGCTAGCAAAATGAGGGCATGAACAATGGAATGGATGCAAAGTGCAAATGCAAAGTTAGCAAAAAAACAAGTGTTAGCAAGGTTGAAAGGACATTTCGATGTTGTTCTGCAACTAGCTTATTAAAAAACAATTGCTAAGAGTGACAAAAAGCCTCCGCGACACTTCATAAGAAGTAAGGCTTTTTTCAATGAAGAGGTTATTAATCGAAAAAGACCAAGCAACCGAGCTAACAAGGTTTTAGAAGTAGGTTTATGGGTTTCCTATATTTTTTTGGCTTAAAACAAAAATTTTGAAGAGTTGGGTATAGAAATTCTATCTAAGGAGGTTTTAGAAAACTAGAGAGAAACAAAAGTTAGATTTTTTTTTAATGAAAAACATAACCTATGGTTTTAGGATTGCTCTATGAGTGGTTTTCCTGAGGGTTTTAGGATTTCAAAAGCAAGGCTAGTCAATGTTTTTAGAAAAAAAATTTTAATGCAACATGCAATGCAAGGGTGAGACGAACAACATGGTATGCAATGCAACACGGGGTGGGTGAACAAAATGATATGACATGATGAGGTGGTCTAAAACAAAACAAAAAGTTAGCCTAAGTTAACTAGCCACAAGTTTAGAATCAAAGGATGGTGCAATGCTTCATAAATCTCTCTAAAAAGACACAAAGAGAAAGACTCAAAACACTAATAGGCACACAAAAAAGGTCTACAAGTTTCCCAAGATCAAATAACAAAGTGCTCCCTCAACAGAAGATCGATTGGCGCGAACTTCCGATCGATTCCTTATTCATTGTTGCCAACCCTTCAATCATCATAAAGAGAATCAAGATATCCCAAGAAACCCTGCTAGGGATGAATGAACAACATGAAGTTGTGGTTTTTATTAGAGCAATGGTACAATGTTACTTGATATTCCGATTAAAGAGTGCAATGTAGACAGTCATATTAATAAAATAAAAGATCGGGTTGCCTCCCGCAAAGTGCTTCATTTAAAGTCATAGAGCTCGACTTTCTTACCTTCAAATTGACGCGAAGCCATGGTCCTTCATGCAAGAGATGAAGGTGTTCCATGCAGCTTGATGTCGCCTCTTGTAATCCATCGTGGTTTGCTTGCAACATCTTCATCTGTCGAAGGTACACCGCTTGTGTCTTTATTTGTCGATGTTCTTGGGGTCTTTGTTTTGTTCTTCTCCTCTGAATTTGATCATGTACGCTTGATGAAAGCATTACTCAAGCTCCTCCTCGTAGTCGTCATCGTTATCTCCTCTATCTTGCTCCCATTATGTTGCTCCTGCCTTGGATTTTCCCCTGTATACAGAATAGAACATATACCAAAATATAGATATATTGAAAATTATATGAAATTACCTTTCCAACAAGTGGTCATTCTCTTTAAACGGAGTCCAAACGAGAGAGTTATGACCGTTTTACTTTTGCGCTGCGTGTTGTCCAGAAAATTTCAGAGTGCACGACCTTCGATGTTTTGGCCATAACTTCTTGTAGGAAACTTCGATTGACTTCATTCTTGATTTGTTGGAACCAGAACTTCATGGGGATTTTGAATATCCAAAAATATACTGCAATTTTCTTCTAAGGTCGAGCAGAATATTGATGATAACAATGACTTCTTACAAATCGATCCGAAGCTGTCAATGATCTTGATCTTGTGGTCTTCGGAGCGTCTTGTTGTGCATCCTTGGCTTCAAGATCATCACCATTGATTCACCAGCGAGTAGCATGGCTCCAATGGTTTGTCTCCATGGTTCTTGATTTGCCTAAGGTGTCGGGATTGAAGGAGGCTCCCGTGCTTCGTGTCGATGATCAGAGCGGTCTCTTTCTTTGATTGCACTCGACTAGAAGCTTCTTGAGCATCCCATGGAGAAGATGGGTGGCATCATGGTTCCTCTAATATTTTTGCCTCCAGCGTTAGTCAACTTCAAATCATCACCTTTTGTGCACAAGGTCCTCCAAACATCTTGCGACATCGTCATCACTTTCTCCATTGTTTGTTGCTGCCTCTTCTTCATTGAATTCCTTGATCATCCTGCACAGAACATGTACCAAAATTCTACTCCATGGAAAGCCTTATGAAATTACCTTTTCAACGAGTGGTCATTGTTCCCAAACGGACTCCGGATGAAGAAGTTATGGTCGTTTTACTCCGGCACTACGCTCTGTCCCGAGACATTTCAGAATGCGCAGCGTTGAAAGATTTTACCATAACGCTTTACACCGATCTTCAAAATTCGCGATTCTTGATGCGTTGGAAAGAAGACTTGATGGAGCTTTAAAATATACAATTTTATCTCATGGTACTTCTCTGATAATGGACGAAAATATCATCACAACAGCAGCACTTTGGAGATGATGATGATCCGATCGCACGATTTTTTTTTGGGGCATACTTCACATCTATTGCTTGAACAAACAAATCTCCAAGAAACATTAGTCTTGAAAATTAATTGACATGGTGGCATACCTTATTTATCATCTTTTGCTTTGGTGAGTGGGGACTCGATAGCGGATGCTGGGCCACTAACAAAAGTTAGCACCTACCACTAAAGAGCGAATCTTGATGTTGTTGCCGTCATGTTGATGTGGACGTTGTCGATGTTCCATGTCGAGGCTCCTCGATCATCTTGTTGCCGATTGTTGAAATTTGTTGAAGTGGATTATGGACTTCTTGAAGTCCAAGTTTGGTGTCTAGCTTTTTCCACCTGCTTTCAAGGACACAAACAAGAAAACAAGGGTATATGCAATAATAAAAATTAGGGTTAGTCCAAAAAACTAGATAGATCGCCCTAAGATTTGAGTTGCCGATCCCCGGCAACGGCGCGAGAAAAGCTTGTTGACGCTCCTTAGCGCCCCAATTTATATACCGCAAGCGTACGGATCGTTGTAGCTTTTCCCTTAGAGTACTCCCCTAAGGTTTATCAATCCGTGGATCGACAAAGAACTACCTAAGGTTTTCCATCTAATCTAACGGATCTATCCTAACATGAAGCATGAATTGCACATATAGAGTAAACCTTTGATAGATATGAGTGTTGTGTAAAGGTTGATCGCATCCATGAACATCGGTAAGGATAAAGCATGACCGAAGGTATGACTAAGCCTATCATACGCATTCTAGTTGTAGTTCAAGCTAAACGAGTGAGCACAACATGCATCTCATCCAAAGCTTCTTTAAATCGCGACCTCTAAATTGACCCTCGAAACCCCAAATCTTACACAGGCTATGCCCTGTCACGGCGCTCCCTATCGGTAGAGTAGTTTCAGAGCACGAAGATGTGTCGAACCCCTTTGGTATGTCCGGCATGAACCCTTAGCCACCACGGATACAAGAACACCCTAAGTGACCTATCTTAAGAATAGATCTAAGAACAAGTGCATCAAACAAAGAACGAAATCAACAAAAGAGGTACTCCCAAGCATCAACCCAGGAGATACTTGATCGCTAAATAGATCGGATGACATGAATACATTATTCACATAATAGATTCGTTTGGATCGTCACCACCGAGTACATACCATCGACGACTCCAACTAGCTCATGAACTCCACCATGACACAACCACGCAGGGAGGCCATGGTGGCTAGGGGCGGCCTAAGCCATCTCCTAGACAACTTCGAAGACTTGCGGCGGCCGTCGTCTCCCTCCGGTCTTGGCCCTAGGTTTTCGTCGAGTTCTGGGTGGATGGATGCCGCGAGTTGAATAAGGTGCGAGCTATTTATAAGCCGAGGAAGCCACCGGTCGAAGGGGAGGTTGAACCACCTCGGAAACGGGCTAGGCCGGCCGGCTCATGGGCCTAGGCCAGCCGGCCTACCCTCTTTCGGGCCCGCCTCGATCTCATCTTTTGCGTGTAGACTCCTCGCATCTTCTAGAGTTTATGTCCTTCACGATTGCACCCCTTTGGACGTCGTTATCTTGGAGATATCTTCGAGGAAAGGATAGGATTAGGAATCCTTCCTTAAATCTTCATTTGCTTTGCTTAATCCCGAAGTATCTTGATCTCATCTTCGTGGGCTTGATCCTTTGGGCTCTCTTGGAGGATGGATGTGCATGAATGAGCTTCGAATCAACATGGGCTTTGGTCCTTCCTTTGGGCTTTGGCCTTCGCCTTTCTCCGTGGTAGCGCTCGATCACGGGCCTCGTCATTTCATGCTCCAAAATAGGCCAAAAACCTGCAAAAATGGAGTTCCTCCAAAATATATGTGCAAATGTGAAAATGATCAATAATTAGGCCGGGGTTAGGACGGTTAGTGATTTTGATATTAAATTCATGCCATTATCAAGGATAAACAAGGGATAAAATGGGTACTTAAGGAGCACCAACACTGGTTCTGCTGCTCTTGATATGCCTAGAGCCTCGGTGACCCGTACTCCAAGTCCGTGGGGAGCATGGCCTCGGCGCCATAGACTAGGAAGAACGGGGTAAAGCCCGTGGCTCTGCTTGGGGTCGTCCTCAGGCTCCAGATAACCGAGGGTAGCTCTGTGAGCCACCTCCGGCCAAATTTGTTCAGCTTGTTGAAGATCCCTGGCTTGAGGCCTTGAAGGATCATGCCATTGGCATGCTCTACTTGCCCATTCGTCTGTGGGTGTGCCACAGCCGACCAGTCCACGCGTATATGGTAGCTGTCACAGAACGCCATGAACTTCTTGCCCATGAACTGGGTGTCGTTGTCGGTGATGATCGAATTCGGGACCCCGAACCTGAAGACGATGTCAGTAAAGAACAGAACAGCTTGCTCAGACTTGATCTTGCCGATGGGTCGAGCCTCGATCCACTTGGAGAATTTGTCGATTGCCACCAACAAGTGGGTGTAGCCCCCAGGCGCCTTCTGCAGCGGGCTAACGAGGTCCAATCCCCACACTGCAAACGGCCACGTGATGGGGATTGTCTGCAGAGCGTGGGCCGGGAGGTGAGTCCTCCGCCTGTCCCGGTCCGCGCTGGTTCGGTGGGGCCGGCTTCTTTCCTTTCTTCCCCCGCTTTTGCTTTTTGGCGGGGGCTTTGGTCTTGGCGTTGCTGCCCTCTGCAGGCGCACCTTCCTTGCGCTTGTTCGCCTTGTTGTAAAAAATGGCACCAACTGCCTCCTCGCCGGTGGCGTAGTTGGTGGCGGCATCGAACAGCTCGTTAGTATTGGCGGGATGGCTTCGCGCAAGCTCATGCACCAGGTTCCTGCATGTCGTTCCTTCGAGGAAGGCGTTGATGACCTCGACATGGGTGACGCTGGGGAGCTCGGTGCATTGCTTGGAGAAGCGCCGCACGTAGTCGCGCAGAGACTCATTGGGCTTCTGCCGACACCCTTTGAGGTCCCAAGAGTTCCCAGGGCGCACGTAAGTTCCCTGGAAGTTACCCATGAAGATCTTAACTAGGTCAGCCCAGTCGTGGATCTGGTCCGCGGGCAAGTGCTCGAGCCACATTCGCGTGGCGTCAGCGAGGTGAAGGGGGAGGTTACGGATGATGACCGCATCGTCCGTCGCACCGCCCAGCTGACATGCTAGGCGATAGTCGTTGAGCCAGACTGCGGGATCAGTCTCTCCCGAGTACTTGACGAGGGTGGTGGGCTGTCGAAAGCGTGGGGGGAAGGGAGCAGTACGAATCTCCTGGCTGAACACACGGGTGCCCGGAGGCTCCGGTGACTCGCCCTTGTCGTGCTCGGGGTCGAAGCGGCCACCCCGTCGAGGGGTGTATTTCCTGCCATTGATGATGTTGCGGGCGTCGCCATCGTCGGCATGTTCGCGCGTGTCGTGGAGTCATTCCCTTGCGGGAGTCATCCCGATGCGGTCGTGCACCGAGGGTGCTTTTGCACCGTCCGTTGCGGCTGCCTTTCCCCTCCCTCCTGGTGGAGTGTGCACCGAAACCTCGTGGTCCTACTATGCAGTCCCACCGGCCTGCTTCGGGACTGTCGAGCGCATGGGAGACGTAGAGCTCTCGGCCTGCTGCACAGTAGCCTGCTCGATGAACACCTGTGCCTCGCGACGCAGGTTGTGACCCGAAGTCGTCGATGGCTCGAGCATTGCTTGGAGAAGGTAGGCCGCAGCAACGAGTTTTTCGTCGGCCGTTTTCAATTCCGGAGGTTTGTCAACATTGTCGTCGGCTAGGATCCACTCCCGGGCAGCGCGTCCCGCCACCTGGGCACGCACGCCATGCGCGGTGTGCTGCTGCTCGAGTGCGGTGCATAGCTCCTGTGTCTGCCGATGTTGCTCGTCGAGCCTGGCTTGAAGCTCCTTGAGTTGCACTAGCTGTGCATGTCACGCCACCGAGCTTGACGAATAAGAAGGGGTCGCGAAATGCACCACCTCTTGATTTGCCTGCGCGTCTGCCCCGCCATTCCCGTCATTGCCCGGGGCGTTGTCGTTCTGTCCATCCGCGAGCTCGGCCATGAAGCACTCCCGAGTGGTATCATAATCCCCTTCGCTGGAGTCCTCGGAGAAGGTGAGGCAGTAAGCCGCTGCAAGCTGGAACGATCAGAAAACTCCGAGGTCTCGGACCTCGGAGTAGTCCCCGGCCTCCTCGGCCATGAAGTAGTTCATGAAGAAGTTGATGTCGTCGGCGATCGAGCTTGCCGTCTTGAGGTAGGAGTCATCAGGAGATGACGCGATGAGGTTGCGGATCGGGAGGAGGTGATGACCCGACAGATCCTCGTACTCGGTGAAGTTGGTGCTGGACGAAGAGGCATAGGTGGCAGTGTTGCGCATCCCGAAGGGAAAGGGCGACAGCGCAGTTGCCCCCCCTTGGGAGGCCTGGGTCTTCAGTCGAAGATGGTACCGGCGCAGATGGCGCCAGGGCACGTGATGACGAAGTGGTGACTCCATCGGCCGTGACGCTGAGCTGTGACATGCCAACCTCAACCCCCGTAGGGGAGCTGAGGCGTGCCGCCCTTCGCCGCTCCGTGCACGCTTGTCGCGAGAGCTGACCCGAGCGCCTGTTGCGCCGGGCTAGTGACGTCGGAGCGTCGGGGTTGCGTTTGGGCGAGAGGAGCTCCATGAGGGAACCGTTTGCCAGTTGCCCTGAACCCAAGACTCCCGAACCAAATCACGTATCCAGCTGGGAGCGGATCCGAGGTGCCCATTGGAAATGGGTTGGATCTGCTCGCCATCCCTGGAGATCAAATGGGAACAAAAGAGAAATGTCACGCAGCGGCCCCTACCTGGCGCGCCAACTGTCGATGTCCTGACCCGGCGGTCCGGACCCAACTAGTGATGATGATGCGTGTTCCTCGTCCCAGATGGTTGATGCAAGAGGCAACACAGTAACGCACAGGTTTATCCTGGTTCCGGCCTCGAGGCCGTACGTCCAGCAAAGGGGTGTGCGAGAGCACTTTACTGTCTTGCACTGGGGGTGCTTGTAGTAGGGGGTACAAGAGAGGCCAGAGAGGGAGGGAAGCTCCCAGGTCTGTGCTAGATGAGTTGATTGAGGCAAGTGCCAATATCGGGGCTCAAAAGAGCGTATGTGCTAGATGAGTTGATTGAGGCAAGTGCCAATATCCCGGCGAGCTCCGGCGGCCGGACTTCGGGTTGCCGGCGGGGTTGCGAGCTAGGGGAGGGGAGAGTAGGCTGGGGAGGGGTACGAGGTGTGCGGAGCGGCCGCTGGCGAGGTTGCCGGTGACCGGGGTGGTGGAGGGAGGCCGGGGACCTTTAGGGTTCGGGTTGCCAGGGGGAGGGGCAGCTCTATGGCCTCCATCTATAGAAGAGGAGGAGGCCGGGGCGGCGGCGGTTGGACTGACGGAGGGTGAGGCGGCGCGGGAGCACCGCCTGTCGGGCAGGGCAGGATCTTCGGTGGGCGGTGGCTGGCGGCGGGGGCAAGGCGACAATGCCAGAGGTGGACGAGCGGCGCGACGGCGGGAGTGGTTAGCGGCAGCGGCGGTGGAGGGCGGCAGCGGAGGCGCCGCCGGAGCTGGAGGAGCTGGGGGCGGCGGGGGCGAGCTATGGTGCTTCTGCGATGTGTCATTCCGCGCTTGCATATGTGGGAAATAGACGCTTCCTCTTTCTCTTCATTGTTTCATCCTAAAATAAAGAGAGTTTAGAGAGGTATTCATAGATCTTGAGAAGGGCTCGCATACGCGGGAAATAGACACATCTTGTTTCTCTTCATTTTTTCATCCTAAAAACCGAGATAAAAGTTTAGATAGGTATCCATAGATCTTAGGTACCGTTTGGATGTCAGCATCAGAGCGTGGAATCAGGAATTAGAATCTGCGGCCACCAATATCTGGCGTTTGGATGTCACCTGAATTGGAAATGGAAACGCGAGTGAATACCCGTGGCATTTGTTCCACTTGCGCGCACCTCCCAACAATTCAGAGCCCGCAGCCTCCGTATTGCGAGGTATTCACCCCCACCTCTTCTCGTCCGCCTCGAAGAAAAAGAAAGGTCTGCCGGCCGAGCTTCCTCTCCCTTCACCCCTGCAAGATCCACGGCAGAGCGGCAGCCAGCAAGGGATTCCCTCGCGCAGCTGGACGGAGCGACGGCCGATGGCGGGTTACCGCGCGCCGCTGGGTGGAGGGGAGGCTGGGGGTGGCTACCCGCGCGTGGCTCGCGGAGCACTGGTCGGCGGTGGCTTTCACGCGCGTGGCTCGCGGAGCACCACACGCAAGCTTTCCGGCCCGACCTTGGCAGAGGCCCGCGCTTGGCTGGGCACAGCGGGGGCAGGTGGCGGGCCCAAGATCCCCCGCGCCCGGTCCATTCCTCGCGCCCTGAAGCCACCACGCCGCCGTGCTACTCCCTCCGCCGCGCTCCGAAGCCATCGGGCCGCTCCCCTTCTCCTCCATGCCGCTCCACCGTGCCGTGCCCTCCGCCGCCGCTCTGCTCTGACCAGCAGTGGAGAGATGGAGACAGGTCGATTCCCGAATCTACGGTATGCACTTCCAAACAAGAATTGGTATTTGACTCTAGTTGAATTCAATCTATCAATTCCATCTACATCCAAATAATAGTTTTGGTATTGAATATATTTCAATGCCTAGTCTGTTTTGGTATTAAATTCAATTCAATACCAAGTCCTCCAATATCAACATCCAAACGGACCCTTAGACTTAGACTTAGACTTAGACTTCGCCGCACGAGTTCCCGTCAATCCCGGCTCTTGTCGAGCACCACCGACGATAAACTTCGTCACCGACAGATCGGGCCCGCGTCCAAAACACACCGCAAAAGAGGCCTGCCCCGCCTCCGCGCGCGCCCTCCCGGGCCACGCTCTCACCACGTCAGCAATCCGCGTCGAAACCCATCGCAGCCGAGCGCTAGCAGCGGCGCCAACGCCCCACGCCCCTCCACGTCATCGATCCGCGGCTCCTCCCCCTGCACCAATCAGCGCCCGCCTCTCCCGGCCTATAAACCGATCGCACCCTCTCCTCTTCCCCTCACCTCAAACAGCGATCTCTCGAATCCGCATCCCCCAATTCCCCAACCGCCCAAACACCGCCGCGCCGCGAGCCCCAAAGCAGCCGCAGCACCACCGATGGCGCCCAAGGCGGAGAAGAAGCCGGCGGCGAAGAAGCCCGCGGAGGAGGAGCCCGCGGCCGAGAAGGCGGAGAAGGCCCCGGCGGGGAAGAAGCCCAAGGCGGAGAAGCGCCTCCCCGCGGGCAAGTCCGGCGCCGGCAAGGACGGCGAGGGCAAGAAGGGCAAGAAGAAGGCCAAGAAGAGCGTCGAGACCTACAAGATCTACATCTTCAAGGTGCTCAAGCAGGTGCACCCGGACATCGGCATCTCCTCCAAGGCCATGTCCATCATGAACTCCTTCATCAACGACATCTTCGAGAAGCTCGCCGCCGAGGCTGCCAAGCTCGCTCGCTACAACAAGAAGCCCACCATCACCTCCCGCGAGATCCAGACGTCCGTCCGCCTCGTCCTCCCCGGGGAGCTCGCCAAGCACGCCGTCTCCGAGGGCACCAAGGCCGTCACCAAGTTCACCTCGGCCTAGTTAGGTTTGCCGCGTCTGGTGGTGCCAGTACTGGTTCGGTTGGGTGCTGCTGCTAGTCCTGGCTCCCTCGGTTTAATTTATCTGGTAGCAGTAGTATTGTCATCAGCACTGTCGAATGGAAATGGAAATGGATGGTTAGTGTGCAGTACGAATTGTGCCCTGTTCTGTTCTAGTATTAACTTCTTTCATCTGTCAACTGTTCTGTCTCTTGTTTTGCTGTGCTTGTTTGTTGCTTTATGTGGTGAAGTAAATGACAATTCTGGCTCTGTAGTGATGTGCTTACTGGTAGCATTATTGCATATTATGGGATTTCTGTAGTTCTTTGAAATGTGAAATTTCTGGAGTAATTATGGTTTCTGTTGTACTAGGTTGCCATGTCTTCTGCATTTGTAGTTTCATAACATGCTTGGGTATTTTTGCTTGGATCCTACAACATCTGTATGGATAGTTGTCTGGACAGGAGAAATGCTTGTCTCTTACAGTCATACTGCTTTGTGAAGGCTAGCCTAGCAGTATATTTGTGCATCATTTTTATCGTGAATTCTTGAGTATGTTTAAAAAGCTTGTGTATGCTATCTGCCCACTGCTCTAGTGGTGTTTTGAAGCATTTTTTGACATCTATGTACAATTGCTTGATTTTTGCAATAGTTGATGTTTCAGAGAACATAACTCTGCTAATTGAAATGTACCACATGTGGCTTAGTTATTTTGGTGGGGATCATGTACCACCGGAATGCCTGCTGGATAGAGGCTCCTCTTTCTGTTTCTTTATCTAACTGAAATTACAGGATATACAAAAAGGTTAAGGTGGCAAGCATGAAATGTGCATCTTTCACAACCTTCACTTCTGATTATTTCTCTTTTCTTGTGATGTCTGTCGCTTGATGCACTCCTTGTTTGATCAGCTTCATGGTTATTTGCATCCATTACTGGAGTTATGTTTCTTCCAGATTTGAGTTGTAGCTTGACATGTGGCTCTAGGTCAGTTGAAGTTCAAGCTAGTTCTTCCAAAAAAAGTTCTTGCCCAGGAATCATGGAAATGTGTGGACTTTCAAACATTAAACATCCTAATTAGGTGAAATTTGAATCATTTTTTCCCTCCTGTGGAAAGAGATGCACATGTGACAGATAACATGCTTACCAGAAAGCTTAGGCTGGTTCCAACAGCGGGTCTGCAGCCCCAGCCCACAGCCACGTCAGCGCCACGTCAGCTCTCGCCAGCCCACTCGACCCCAGCGCTCCATCAGTCAGCCTGCAGCCTCAGCCCACAGCCACATCAGCGCCACGTCAGTTTCTCCATTCCAGACTTAACCATTTCAGAACGCGTTGCTCTATGATTTAAATTGACACAACAAAACTACTTTATTAAATTTAAAAATTTAGAAATTACATAAAAATTCGAAATAAAAATTACACAACAATTTAAAATAAAGAAAATTACATAAAAATATAAAAATTACATAAATCTACTCGTCGTCGTCGTTGAGGTGAAGCTGTTGTTGCAGACATTTTAACGCTCGGTCATGAACCTTCTTCTGAGCATCCGTCATACCGTCCGTCGAGCGTGAACTGAGTATGTTCCACTGCTTCCTCGTCGGTCTCCCGAGAGCCGGAGCTATACTCACCGGAAGCTCCGAGACGTGATCTCTTCGACACGTCTATATTCGGCCCACCACCATGCTTCACTGACCATTTCGGCTGGTGACGGACAGCTTCCCACCAATGAAAAAGCTTAAACTCATGGCCAGCCCTTCGTGCATACCTTGCTTTGGCTTCGTCCATCACCATGTCGTCGTCGGCTCCACTTTGCCGCTTCGACACTTCTTGGTTGTATATTGCATTGAACAAGGAGACCCGTGCATTGTACATGGACCAATGATCCTTCAGTTGCTTGGCGGTGCGGTGTCGGAGTGGGTCGGTGGTGGCGTTGTAGGTGTCGCTTATTTGGCCCCAAAAGGTTGGGCCGCTCTTGCTGTTTCCGTCCACGCAATCGACCGAGTGCATCAACCAAGCATTAACCTATACAAAACTAACTTAGTAAAACTATACTTCAACTGACATTAGCGAACACGAGAAACGAATGAGGACGTACCAGTTTCTCCTCGTCTGCGGGCGTCCACTCATTCCTCTTTTTGGGAATGGCTGGACGACATGGTGCGGTCGTACCCCCGCCTTCATTCTCCGAGCCAGCGGAGGCAGCACCTCCAGCATGACCGTGAGGAGCAGATGTCGTGAATGTGGGAGGCGGAGGGTAGGGGTATGGAGGGTACGGATATGGAGGGTAGGGATATGGCGGAGGAGCATCGGTCATGGGAGCAGGATATGGATACGGTGGGGGAGCGACTCTGGAAGTGGCGGGAGCTGGAGGATACGGGTACGGTGGGTAGGGATACGATGGGTACGGATACGGCGGAGGAGCACCTATGAAAGCGCCGGGAGCTGGAGGAAACAGCGCTCGGGGTTGCGAGGGTGGAGCAGTCTCCGAGCGGCGATGGAGCGGCGAGTAGTCGAACTCCTCCTCGGAAGCATTGGTACCCGGCGTATTGGTAGTCGAACGCTCGGGGTCGGCGTTGAGCAGGTCGAAGTATGACTGCATATTTGGACTCCAGTTTGCCATGGTGGAAGAATTTGAGAGAGGAAGTGGGTGAAATGGGGAGTGAGAGGTGTGGAATGAGCTCCAACCAGCCCTCTCTATTTATAGATGAGTTGGGGACGAAATTTGTGATTTTTTGGAATTTTTTTCGAATTTTTTGGAGTCCAAACGGTCAAAAACGGCTAATTGCAACGGCTAGCTGACGTGGCGCTGACGTGGCAGCCGTTGGCCAATCACAGAGCGCCGCGTGGCAGCCGACCGGACGCGGGGTCGGTACCGACCGGCCGGGTCGGTACCGACCGCGCGCGGCTCCAACGCCGGTCGGTACCGACCGCCCGGCCGGTCGGTAGCGCTACCGCCCCGCGCTCTCGGTTTCCGCGCTTACCGACCGGCGCGGGTCGGTAGCCGGGTCGGTACCGACCCCCGTTGGAACCAGCCTTATATGGCTTTAATTATTGCAGGTAACAACATGCATTTGTGGCCAGTGGAACGGGAGAGAAGGGATCAGATGAAGTAGTGGTGCATACTGAGATGGGGCGCAGGCGAGGAATTGAGCTCCTGACATCGACGGTGCTGTGATGCAGCCATGCAGGTAGGGGTGGTAATGGGCCATGACCCTAATGGCCTCTTCACAGCCCAATAAAGCCCTTAAAATTTTTAGTTCAAAAATACATATGTTTAGAGCCCGGCCCTTTTAGGGCCCGATCCTTAGATTTTCTAGTTCAAAATGTTGGGCCCTTATACCACCCCTACATGCAGGCATGCCCAAGAGCAAGGCTCGGGATAGAGTTTTTTTGGGTTTGTTCAGTTCTCGGTTAATTCTGAATCCCGTATGGATCTGATGACACTAGTGTCCATATTTGATTGTAGACCTATAGCTCTTGATAATTTGCTTGCCAGTTAAAATTCAAATGACAACCCTGAACTCGCAGATAACAACATTGATCTGTTGCTTGCGTGTCCTTAATGTCTTGCAGACCTGATGAGGGCACATGAACAACTTTGTTTCCCCTTTCATGCTGAAACCGTACCAATTGTTTGTTTGGCATGAATGAAATTCCACAAAATGGCAAAGTTGCTATTTGGTGTGATCAGTGAGGCAAATAGGCAATTGCCTCTGATGACGAATTGAGATCAGTCAGGAATCAGGAGTGTGCATTATTTCGTTCTGCACTGTAGTTTCTTTAACTGAGTAGTTCCTTGTCTTCAATTTAGCTAGAAGCAGTTAGTAAGCACTTCTTCGATAATTTAGGCCCTATAATACATAGATTCATATAAAACCTGGCAACACATTTGATTATATCAAATAGTATCTTAATTCTGTTGGAATGGTTCCCTTTGAGCAACTAACTCTGTTGCAAAAATCTTCGTGTCTTCTCCTAGTTAGGGCTGGATATCGAGCCGGCTCGGCTCGGCTCGAGCCGGCTTGTTATGATAGCGAGCTGTCTTGGCTCAACTTTATTGTAACAAGCTAGAAGTTGGGCTCGGCTCGGCTCGTTTGTAGCTGGCTCGTTTAGCTCGTGAGCTGGCTCAAAAATATTAACTCCGCAGGCTGCTTCTTCCTCCACTTGATTGTCTTGCTGCTGCCTCTCCATGGCCGTGTCTCGCCAGGAAGAAGGTCTAGGGTGGCGTGTCCGCATAGGGCCGCCGTGAGGTGCACGGTGCCGTGCCGCCGCCGCCTGCCACGCTGGCCGGCCGAGGCTAGGGAAAGCTGGAGGCGAGGGCGAGAAGGAGAGGAGGCGGGCGGCTGGGCACTCGTGCGGCTGCTGCTCTTCATAGCTGCAGGGGAATAGGCCCGAAGCGGCGGTGCCATAGGCCGTCGAGCGGCTAGGGAATGGAGGGGCCGCACGAGGGGCGGAGCGAGGTGCGCAGGTGGGTGCTCGTGTGGCGGGAGGGGGACGAGGCCGCAGGGGCGCATCGGGGGAGGGGGCTGAGAGATCGAGAGAAATTGAGAGGGCTAGGGTTTGACTCGTTAATTGGGCTGAGTTTATATAGGCTCAAGCCAGCTCATTAATGAATCGTGCTAAATACCTGGCTCAGCTTGCTAATATTTTCAAACGAGCCGAGTCAAGTGAAGCTACTGACAAGCCGAGTCGAGCGAGCTACCAAGCCACGAGTTTTATGTGCAGCTTTAGTCTTCTATGTGCATAGTCTTATCATGGTCCTATCATGACGCTTGGGGTTTGATCATCCTCTTCTGAATGTTAGTGCATTTGCAATGGCATAATAAGGAAAAGGACAAGCTTATGCTATGAATCAGACCAGCTCTGGATAAATTTCGTTAATTGTCCTCTAGTTGTTTCATGAAATAGCTTGAAGTTCTCAGAATCTTTTAGGTATGCCTGTCGAAACACTGAATGTACCATGTTTTAGTTTTCTGTGATTTTAAATTATAATGAATGTCAATATGCTATCTGAACAAGTACAAAATGATGTTAGAAATCATTTGCAACTATAATTGCGACCTTAAAGTATAACTGTTGATAATTTGTATATAATTCTGAAAGGGGTACTAGTCTCGGCTAGCTATGCAAGCCATAATGATTTGCCGATAATTTTCTATGCAAATATGTTGTGTTTTTTTTTTACACTAGGAAAACCTCATTTCCATTACAGAACGGAAATACCGCAGTTCACATGTAACCAGAAAAACAATTTGCAAGCGATAGAAAAGGAACTAAGAGGTCCAGAGGAGGAGGACTGACATTCAATCCTACTTCTCCCGGCAACCGAACGTAGAACCTAGGATTCCTAGGAAACATCCTCGAGGCAAAAGAGGCCAAACATTCATAGTAATAATACACAACCAGAAACAAAAGGTGAGGCAAGTAGCGCCAGGCGATATCACGCCTCATCATCCGTCGAGTCTTCCGCAGCGTCACCATCTTGAGACTAGGCCGGTGCCATCAGTAGTGGAGGATTGGTACGTTGTTGTTGAGCCAACACCCGACTAGCACAGGACAGCAGGAGCTTCACTCCATCCACAATTTTCCCTTGCATCTCTGCTCCATATAAACCTGCCCAGTAAATCATGAGAGCACAAGCGTAAGAAAGGATTTCGGCTGGATTCTTCAGCCCTTTGTTTTCAAAACATGCTGCGTTTCGCCTTTTCCAGATGGCCCAGCATATTGCAGCAGCATAGAAAGTATAAACCTGCTGTCCTCCAGGTAACCAATATGAAATCCATTGTTTGTATTGTGTTAAATCCCCTGGGATGTTAGAGGCACCAATGCAAAGGCCAATCAAACCCCAAAGAACTTTTGTTGTGGGACACAGGGAGAAAAGGTGATCAATGCTTTCAGAGAAAGAGCAGAAGTAACAAGTTGGGGATCCCAACCAGTTTCTTCTTAACAGATTATCTTTTGTGAGAACAGCATTATTCTCTAAGAGCCACATAAAAACTTTAATCCTGTGAGCTATCATAGCTTTCCAAATATGGGGGAAGGAATGACCATGGTCAGTTGAGGTTAGGGAATCATATACAGATCTGGTAGAAAAGGAACCACTCTTATTGCATTTCCATGAGATCACATCCTGAGAATTGTGAAAGGATAGTTGTATACATTGTTCACTAGATCCAACGAGGAGTTAAAAAAGAATAGGAGATAACCATCTTGAGAATTGTAATTGAGCATTCTTTGATAGAAAATGATGAACAGATACTCATTTGTCTGTACAGAGCTCATACAGGACAGGGTGCAGTATAGAAAGAGGTTTGTTATCAATCCACGGGTCTTCCCAGAACAGAGTTGATAACCCATTATTCACTTTGATCTTTCTATTTGACATGTAAAGATGTTTAATTTTAAGAAGGTCTGACCAAACTGGAGAGTCATCAATTCTATGTTTGACTGTCCCAATCAGTCTTCCTCCCCTCAAATATTTTGCCCTGATAATTGTCTGCCAAAGGCCTTCCTCAGTTTCCAATTTCCACCACCATTTGCAGAGTAAACTTATATTTATTTTCCTAATATCTTTGATACCCAGCCCTCCTTTCTTCTTATTTTTACACACTGTTGTCCATTTGCAAATCTGTTGTGTTAGACATGATATCATTTATCTTTAGGTTTATTTTTCTTTTTGCGAGGATCTTTAGGTTTGTTAATTCCGAACCTCACCAGGTGTGAACCTCTGACCTCAATTCCAAATCAGAGAACACGATGATATATAAAAAAAAAATCAGCGAGCACTATCCACAATGACAATGGTCACCCGGGTAAAGATCAATGTGGAGCTGAGGCCATCATTTTAAGGTAATTACCCAAACAAGGTTGTTGATTTTCAACAAAACTGGTTGTGGTAGTACGAAGATTTGCCCGTTTTCTTTCATTTTTCTTAAACGAATCGCTCGAGCCTTTTGAGATGAAAGTAATGACCATGAGTAGCAGTATTGTATATAATATCAGCTTCACTGTTACAACCGAAACTATTGTCCGCACGCAGGTGGTGAAGCTGTCCAAAGGGTAATGGTGCATTGGTATTGCGATCCGGATTCAGAACTCGGGTCGCCGGTTCCGATGCTACATATTTTGGCTGTTGCAATCCGACACCAACACCATGTCCGCGCGTCTACATATCTGTGCGTTCCCATAGCACACGCACGACACGCCTGTTCTACCTATTACTCTGCATCCCTCACGCTCCAATCGGTCGCTGCCGACGACGACGATGAACACCGGCGGCAACTCGCTGCCGTCGCAGTCGTGCCCCGACGGCGCGAAGCGGCGCGTGTGCTACTACTACGACCGCAGCATCGCCGGCGTCGACTACGGCGAGGACCACGTCATGGTGCCCCGCCACGTCGACATGGCGCACGCGCTCATCCGCTCCTACGGCCTGCTCGGCGACATGGCCCGCCTCCGCACCAGGCCCGCCACCGATGCCGAGATCTCCGGCTTCCACGACGCCCGCTACGTCAGGCTCCTGCGGGACCTCACCCCGGAGGGCTTCGGCGCCGGCGGCGAGGTCGCGCGCCGGGCCAGGGGCTGCAACGTCGGCGCGGTCTCCACGGACGGCCGCTCCGTCGACAACCCCCCCGTCGCCGGCCTCTGGGACTACTGCCAGCGCTACGCCGGCGGGTCGCTGGCCGCGGCGCGCGCGCTCGCCAGCGGGGAGGCCGACGTCGCCATCAACTGGTCCGGCGGCATGCACCACGCGTGCCTGGACAAGGCCAGCGGCTTCTGCTACGTGAACGACATCGTGCTCGCCATCGACGAGCTCCTCGGCCACTTCCGGCGCGTGCTGTACGTGCACATCGACGTGCACCACGGCGACGGCGTCGAGACCGCGTTTCGTCGGTTTCGTCGGTCCAACCGGGTGATGACCGTGTCCTTCCACCAGCGCACCGAGGGCTTCTTCCCCGAGCGGAGGGGGCTCCTCGAGCACGTCGGCGAAGGGGCCGGTCGACTCCGCGCCGTGAACGTGGCGATAAAGAAGGGCATGGACGACGATGGGTACTGCCGGCTGTTCGAGCCCATCATGAGCGAGGTCATGGCGGTGTTCCAGCCGGAGGCCATCGTTATGCAGTGCGGCGCCGACTCGCTCTCCGGCGACAGGCTTGGCCACCAGAACCTGTCCATCGCCGGCCACGCCCGGTGCGTCCGCTTCATGCGGAGTTTCAACATGCCACTGCTGCTCCTCGGCGGCGGCGGGTACACCGTCAACCATGTCGCCGCATGCTGGTGCTACGAGGTACCTATATACTCCGATCTGCTACCAATATGAGAAATTTCAGAAACCAAAAGTGAAATTCCAATATTCTTATGTCCTGAATCATTCTCCATTATATTAAATCATCAGTTCGTGCTCACCCGATTTCGAATCTAACTTTTTCGACGCACGCAGACGACGGTCGCTATCGGCAAGGAGATCGGCGACGACATCCCCACGCACTCCTATGATGGCTACTACCGGAGGCAGGGCTACAAGCTCTTTTACCCGGTGGACAAGAAAATTTGAGGCCGCGCCAAGCGTCGAGTTCAAGGAGGCGGCCGGCAGGAACATCGATGCCGAGGCGCTCTTCTATAGCGGAGGCGGCCGGCAGGAACATCGATGCCGAGGCGCTCTTCTATAGGCGGCCCCGCAGGAGGATGACGATCCTATGGAGAGGCTGCACTGGCGGTGCGGCGAGATGGAGGAGCGTGGCTTCTTCATGAAGATGGGGAAACGGCAGCTCGACCTGGCCAAGGACGACAGTGGCGGCCACCACCTTGCGCACCGGCTGGAAGCGATGAAGAAGCACCGGTCCGGGAAGTTTTAGTATTCTAATCTATGCTCATAAATCATTTTAATTGTAAGTACAAAATGCTGAAATGTCGTGCTGCTCTGCTAACTATCAGTCTACCACGTCAGCTGTATGCATGTAGGACTTCTTATCTTAAACTGTAAAAAAGGAAGAGATAATATGTTGCAGTGCTTGGCTCAAAAAATATGAGAAGTTTTTTTCTCAATAAAAAATGAGAAGTTTTGACTATCAAAATATAAGTTTTAAAAACGTCACCACTATTATACATTATACATAAAAGTATTTACAGTTTGTCTTATGATATTTACGTTAATATTGTAGATGTCCTAAAAATCAGAATCATTACAGTGTCAATAACTTTCACTATATTAAGGGAAGGAATGTCAAAGTTGGGGATTAGGAGCTGTGTTAATCACCAAAACAGAAGTAAAATTGAACAAATGGAGCAAAATTGTAAAGAGAAAAATTCATGTTCTACCATCCCTTTCATGTAAACAGGGTGTCATTCTTTCTACATTTGTGCAAATGATCGGGCATTCTATGAAGTCAACAAAAGTGTAAAACATTGGGGCTGGAGGTCAATTCTTAACAATCTGGTGGTGGGGGGGGGGGGGGGGGGTGGTGAGCCTACAAATAAAAATAAAATATAGTTATATATGTTTCGATGACATATGAATATGGATACTTGTTAAGGTAAATAACTGTTGACGAGCAAAATTGGCACAACTGTGCAAGACCGGTCCTTGAGCAGGCAGTCCGGCTTACACCGGCGGACAGTCCGCCAGTCAAAGGATCAGACGTCCGAACCTGATCCCAGCGGAATACGGTGGAGCGGACGGTGCGGTATAAATCTGCGGACAGTCTATAAGTCAGGGGTTCGGACGTCCGAATCCGGTTCCAGCAAAACATGAAGGCACACAGTGAAGTTCGTGTTCAGACGTCCGAACATGTGCGGACCCTCCGGTTCTTTAGGTGGACAGTTGTAGGGTCGAGATGGCGGAGTAGAGAGGGGGTGAATAGTCCTTTCTAAAACTAATTGCACCGGCTAACAAAAAATTATGCGGAATTGAAACTAATTGCTTAGCCAAGACTTCACCCCTCTAACTATAACTCTAAGGCACCTCCAAAAAATCCTACACAAAGCTAATTAGCACCACTAGGATCTTTACTTCTATGCTACACAAGCAAAAAGGTGTTTAGCAAGCTACACAAGCTAACTAATCACTAGAGCGACTACACAAGCACAAGATATATATGAATGTAAATACAAGGCTTGTGATTTGGAGAATGCAAACCACCGAGAAGAGTAGACAAAATTGACACGGTGATTTTTATCCCGAGGTTCACTTGGTTGCCACCAAGCTAATCCCCGTTGAGACAAGCTCCAAAGTTGCCGCCGATCCTCTTGCTAGTGGTGACTCTCAAGTCACACTCTCCCACGTGGAGTGCTCACATCGAGCTCTAGCACATGATCCGGCCGGACCACTTGTCGCTCTTCACGTCTCGCTCAACTAGAGTTGCTCTTCGCGACTTCCGCGGAGTGAGCACAATACCCCTCATAATCTCTTCCCCGGAGCACCGTACAATCTTCTTGCGGGCTTCACGACGGAGACGCACTAGAATCGCTCTCTCACACTCGGATTATACTCTTTGCAAGCACAAGTGAGTTAGAGGGCTCTCAAGCACTCTCACACAAGGACACCAAGTCCCCAAGGTGCTCTGCAACCTCAAATGGCCGGCCACACCCTCTATTTATAGAGGGAGGCCCCAAACTAGCTGTTACCTCAAAAACCCGTCGAAACAGAGCTTTCGCGGACCGTCCGCCTCACAGAGACCGGACCGTCCGCCATTCAAAACCAACGGCTAGAAACACAATGATTACGTGTCAGAGTCGACCGTTAGAGCCCTTCGCGGACTGTCCGCGCCCTAGGGGCGGACCGTCCGCCGTTCAAACACTCCGAACACTCAGAGAGACAGCTTCTATGGACAAACTGAAAGTTGAGGGGCGGACCATCTGCTCCCCTTGGGCGGACCGTCTGCTCTCTACTTCGTGCAAACCACCAGAATCTACAAGGTTTCTGTCCCAAAAATTTCAATACGAGGCGGACCGTTCGCAGTACAATTTGGACCACCATCCAGAGTCAAGAACGGTTTTGTTCGAGCTCAAACGAGACATACTGAAGTGGACCGTCCACATGTATATTTCCAGCAAAAATGTATCTTGATAAAACGACCATAACTCTTATCTTCGATGTCCAAATTAAGTGATCTTGGACTCTATGGAAAAATTATTCAGAGGGCTACACAATCCAACCGAATACTTAATCCAAAACATAATGGATTAACCCAGAAATCCATTCCAAGATCCAACCTAGTCTCCGGAGAACACCGAAAAACCGTTCTTTCTTACCCAAGTTGATCGACATCAACTCCAACACCTTCTCCTTTGCAAATATGCCAACAACACCAAGTGTACACCACCATGTGTATATATGTTAGCATTTTCACAAATATTTTTCAAAGGATTTTCACTTGCTCTCACGGCGCCACTCAATTCAAACACATCGCAAAGTTAGATCGCTCAAGTAGCACTAGATGACCGATATGCAAACAAGTTTGCCCCTCTTAATAGTATGGCCATCTATTCTAAATCCGGTCATTCACTTCTCTACACAACTTTTGACCGATAAAATGAAATGCCTTACAAGTCATACCTTTGCCTTGCGCATTCCATTTCATCTCCATTCATCAACTCCATCCTCCAAGTATCGATGCAACCAATGCACCAACACAATCATGAAGGATATGCTCCAATCCATAGCATCACATGACCTCTTTGGTCCATCGATCTTGATCTTGCCCGCTCTTCACTGTTGTCTCGGTCCATCAGCGCCAAGTCTTGCCCAAGCTTCACCACCTCGCGGTCCATCGCTTCGAAGCCTTAACTTGCCCTTCTCCATTTGTAATCGGTTCATCAAGTCAAGCCTTGTCTTGATCTTCACCACCTTGGTCACATGACTCCATGTCATGACTCATATTCAATGAGTTCCTTCTCATGTGGACTAATCCCCTGTGTATATCTCCAGACAACAATATTAGTCCACCAAATGTTGTCACTCAATTACCAAAATCAAACAATGACCTTTCAACAGTCCGCCAAACAAAGGTTCGGACGTCCGGACGTGATGACCTGGTTCAAGTGAAGGCGCAGACCGTCCGGTGCTATCAAGCGGACCGTCAGCTCGTGGTCAACCGATCTGACGGTGGGTCTGACCGGCCCATGCAGAGTCCGAGTACAATTAATGATTTTTCATAGATTTAGATCTGTAAAATGATTTCTTGTGGCGCAAATCCTCCCCACCCTATAAAACTAAAGGGTCACCGCCGATTAAGGGTATCCAATTGATCAAATACAAATATTTTATCTTTTACTTTTTCTCTTGCCCTAGCTTTTCCAATTTATTACTTGTTGTTCCTTCTTCATCTCTACGTCGATTGATGGCGTTCTAGGTGCCCTGTCGACCCTAGAATAACTCTGGGTGCGCCTGCCCCGACGGGTCTTCCCGGGCTAGTGTTCACAGGTTCGTCGCCAGTTTACTCCGGCGAAAACCGGTCTGGCCGATCTTCTTCACCGATCTGACCGGTGCGTGTGGGAAGTGCTGCAACGAGCTCTTCTTCGTGCCGCATGATCTAGCGCGTTCATGTGTTGCCCCTAAAAGGCGCCAACACATTTTTGGCAACTCCGCTGGGGAAAGGAGAAAATCAATCGGCTGCCATGGCCAGTAAGATATCTGAACCTAGTGAGGTTGATGCTGCCAACATCCAAAGGCCGACTTTTGATCAACTCTTGGCCGACATAAGAAGGTTCTTGATGACATAGAAAAGAAGATCAGAGAAGAGAGTGAGAATGAGATCCGAAGACAGGAGGAAGAAGCTATGAAGCAATATATGTCACAATTATCCATCGATCGACAAGGGAAGGTCATGAAGCTCCAGGATGCCACCTTCGACTCTTCTCAATTTGAGGTAAAATTCGATGAGAACAAACAGCTTGCTCTTGATTCAGAAGTAGCTAATGTGATAGATAATGTTGTTGCTTCTCATGTGAATAACAAGTTGGAATTTATTGGTCAAAATATGCATAATACGTTTGATGATCGCTTTAGTCGAATAAAAGCCCATCCTGGTATGAAGTCTATCAGTAATGATAAACAAGTATTTACATCTAATACCGATAAGACAATGGGCGGTTCGGCTAATGGAAAATTTTCAACTACTATTGCTATGGCGACTAATTCGGCTAACTAGCATAATCGAATTAATTACAGCTCAACGCCTAATGCAAATGCGCCATATGAGGCAGCAAGTTCGTTGGAACATATTCCTACATCGCCGAACTTTGCTCAACCCTATGGTACACTTGCTGTAAATCGGCCTAGGGTCGAAGGTTTTGGATTGGGCAGCATTAAAGATGAAGTGATTAAAATTTTTAGACAAACTTTTGGTATAGATCAAAAAGGTAAATGCCGATCATATTAGAGACCATACCCTGATGAATATGAGTATGTTGCATATCCACAAGGGTTTAAAATTTCTGAGTTTGTTAAATTCACTAGTGATGATAGTAGAACTATATTGGAGCATATAGGTGAATTTATTATACATTGTGGTGAAGCTAGTACTAGTGATATTTATAAATTGAGGTTATTTTCTTTATCTCTATTGGGTGCTACATTTGCTTGGTTTATTTCATTGCCACCCAATTCAGTTCACATTTGGGCCGATTTAGAGCAAAAGTTTCATAATTATTTCTTTATTGGTGAAACTGAATTGAAATTGTCACATCTTACATCAGTTAAGAAAAAATTATATGAAGGTGTTCCTGAATATATTAGAAGATTTAGAGATATTAGAAACCAATGCTATATGTTGACAATTTCTGATAGAGATTTGGTTGATCTTGCTTTTGCTGGTTTATTTGATTTTCATAAAGAAAAGTTAGATGGACAAGAATTTCCAGATGTTAGTCAAGTTCAAGCTCGGCAAATACGGGGAGATCTCAAAGTGGATGCATTGCAACGCAGTTTGGCCAGAACTGTGGATGCCAAAGACACTATTCAACTCATCCTGAACTGAAAATGAGGCGAGAACTGTGCATTGCAATCGTTACCATTTGGGCCATATGGAATGAACGCAATAAGATAAGAGAGGAAGGAAAAAGAAGGAGCTCGGAGTTGTTACCAGAATGATTAGAATCTGTGCAAATGAAATTAAGCAAATAATGCACCAGGAGCCCAAAATAAAGATGAGAAGGAGGGAGAACCGGATGAAGCCTCCGGTTGGAGTTCTGAAAATTAATTGTGATGCTTCTTTTCAACCAAGCAGCATGAATGGCAGTTGGGGCTTTATATTCGCGATAGTGATGGTGATGTTGTGCTGTTAGGATCGGGCAAGGTGAATCACCTGTTGAGTGTGTTCCAGGTTGAGGTGATTGTGTGCCTTCATAGGTTGCAAGCTGCTATTAACATTGGTGTCTGTTAGAGTGCACAGCGAAATCCGGCCTGGCCTGCTATACCCACTAGCCGACGCCCTATCAGACCTCAAGTCCACCGGAGCCAAACCAACCAAGGTATCGGGCCTAACTCAACCCAAAAGACTAGCATGATCGGTGAGAACTGCCCCACCTTATATGTTGGGCTCCCCACCATCAATTTCTAATGTGGATTAAATCTAACAATCTCCCCTGTCACACATCGAAAATTAATTGTGGGGGAACCCAACATATAAGGTGGGGCAGTCCTCACCCATCAAGCTAGTCTTTTGAGTTGAGTTAGGCCCGAGGTCCTTGTTGGTTGGGCTCCGGTGGACCTGAGGCCTGATAGGGCGCCGGCTAGTGAGTATAGCGGACCGGACCGGATTCCGCTACGCACTCTAACAAGTGGTATCAGAGCCGAAGGTTGGAAAATCGGGATTCCATTGGGTGATATCAAATTCAAGATGTGCGATGGACGTGAGATGCTACTTAAAGGTGTGAAGCATGTGCCGGGGCTACGGAGGAATCTAATTTCGCTTGGGTTATTGCATGATAAAAGATGTTTGTACCATGCTGCGCCTGATAAGAAGACCTTGAGAGTCATGCGGGAAGGCAAGACAATCATGGTTGGTGAGAAGTCAAGTGCACATCAATACAAGCTGATGGGAAGCGTTGTTAAAGGCGGAGTCATGGATTGCATTGCAACAATGGCGGTGTTCTGTCCGAAGGTCGACAAGGTAGCGGGATCGGCCTCGTCGGGCTGTTTTAAGTGAGCAGCAAAGACAGACAACTCAAGTTCGGTACACAGAGGTTCGAGTATGGACGGTTTCAAGGTGGCGTGCATATTCGCCAAGGTGGAGTTTGTTGGATATATGTCGAATATGTGTACAGTTCGGTTACGACTGGAGTTGAGTTATAATTTGGTAGGTTAGGGATAGAGTTTGTCTCATACTTTGTATCCCTATGACCTATAAATATGAGAGCACTACCGTGTAACCTTGAGACGACTTGGCGGCTGGTGTGGGCAGCGGCGTTGCCGCAATTGTGTCCAGATGCCGGTGTAGCTGCTGTTTATGAGGAGGAGCGCCCGTAGTCATGCCCCGAGGATATAGGCACATCGCCGAACCTCGTTAAAAACATCGTGCCTTGGTGTCGTTCTTGTTCATGCGATCTTATGATTTGGTTTTGTGTTCTTGGAGTTATTGCTTTCGTGCAATTATTCTAACAAGTGGTATCAAAGCCGAAGGTCGGAAAATGTAGATTCCGCTGCGCACTCTAATAGTGTCCGCCATGTGATTCTAGAAACGGATGCAATTTTAGTGCAACAAGCAATAGTGACGTATTCACATGCTCACTCGCCAGTTGCGGGGCTGACAGTGGAAATCAAAGATCTCGTGG
Source organism: Panicum virgatum (assembly GCF_016808335.1). NCBI lineage: Eukaryota > Viridiplantae > Streptophyta > Magnoliopsida > Poales > Poaceae > Panicum > Panicum virgatum. The sequence continues at coordinate 42,200,611 of NC_053149.1, read as the reverse complement.
CTTCAAACCTCCTAAGTTTTTGTTGTGCTTTTGTACCACACATTTGTAATTGTGCTGCACATGAGATGGCAGTCCTGGGTCTGAGTCGTGTAGAGGGGGCCGAGCATATCTCGTGTGATGTCCCGAAAACTATTTGTGTAATTGTGGAGCATCAATTAATTAAGCATACTCGTTTTCAAAAAAAAAAGAAGCTTTTTATTTTTTTATTTAGCCTTTTAACTCTTCATTTAGATAGGATTTTTATAGCTAGATTTTTTACCAGTCTACTCGAGTTGCTTTTATGCGATTAGTTTTTGTTCCTCTATTATTTCGTACATATAGTGAAGCTCTTGCATGGTTCATCTCACGTTTATGCTATTGTAAACTTCATTAAAATTAGTTTAACTTAGAATAAACTTAAAACATCTCACGTTTAGAAAGAAAAAAAAGGACACTTTGGAACGGAGCGTGAATCTTACATGTTGAAATCGCGATTGCGTTGGTCAAGATGAAACCATTAATAATAGAATACAAGGAGCCAGGAATCTTTATAAAAAATAGCATGTTCAAGGTTAACTGACACGTGTGGAGTCTGAATAAACTTACAACAATAGCTAGACTAGAGATAATATCACATATCATATTACAGTTCCAAAGTTAACCTAAATAAACAGAAGATTTCGTTGCCAAAACCAGTTGCCACGGGCCACCCAAAGACACCCAAAGAATGTTCTTTCCGGTATCATATACCACTTCACGAAGACTTCCACCAGACAGAGCACATGAACTGGAGGTAAATTTCAAAGAAAATGACCAGTTTCAGACAACGCGATGCGTGCGTTAGTCAATGGTTTCATTTGTACAGTGATATGCCACGATGGATGGCAGAACAATACACTTGCTTATTGTACAGCAGTTTACTCCAGACTATTCTGTGGCAGCTGAGCACACATGAAGCAAGATCAATGCAGACTGCCAAGTCAACAGAGACTCAGTTCACAAGTAATTGCTCTGATCAGCTAAATCCGATGTATTGCTATTTCAGTCGCTTGCTTTTACTGCATCAGTTTTTGTTTCATCAACATCGTCGCTGGCAACTTCCTTTACTGGTTGCTGTACATCAGTGTCATGGCTGACTTGTTCAGAAGATACTTCAGAGTCAGCTGGCTCATTTCCATTAACACCAGGTGAAGTTTCAGAAACAGAATTGTCCAAATCAGACGAGACTGCTAGTTCACCTAATGTTCTCTCTGCCACTAATGGTTCATCCACCATTTTCTCTGCCACTATCTCAACTGATGGGGCTGAAGATTCTGCCGCTGCGGAGGCAACCTCATCTATACCTACTTCAGTATCGCCATTCAAAACATCTGAATGCCGTTCAATACCTTCTGTATTTTGCAATGGCTCATCTGCCATACTACAATTTGGCTGTTCAGTACATTCTGCTACATCCTTTGCCTCCTCTGTACTGCCATTTCCAAGGCACACGGTTTCCATTTCATCCTCAGTGCCAATGACTTTACCATCCTCAGCTTCCTCGGTCTCTAGGGAAGTCTCCTCAGAATTGGGTGATGATGAAGGAACAGAACTGGATAAACAGTCATTGATGCCTCTCTCTCCATCAAATGTGAACCAGTTTGAATTTGTGAAGAGGGAGCTGCTTTATAAAGACATGGATACATAATCTATCAGCCACTACATAAAGACAAAGGGTGACAACATTTCAAGACAGCAAATTACCCTTCCTGGTCATCTCCCAGACGCAGAGAAGATATTACCACCTCAGCTGATTCGTCATCAAAATACACATCCTGAGAGAACATTGAAAAGAGCAGTCCACAAACTCACTAAGATGCCAGAATCTCAACCTTAATCTACTTGAAGAAAAATAATATAATCCAAACCTATTGCACTCTACTGACTAACTACCCAGAATGTCCAATTTCCACAAAACAAAATACCAATGTATTATTTCTCCTTTCTACTTGCAGTTGATTGTGTTTTTTATGTTCAGGAAACTGCAGTGAACATCTATCACATTGCATGTTAGAGCATCTCCAAGAGTACCAAAAATGCAGTGCTAAAAACTAGTTTTGGGTAGAAACAATAAAAAGATCGGCTCCAACAGAGGGCTAATCCGCTGCCCAATTAATTCGCACTCCCAATCCTGGCATCGCTCCGAGCCAGATTTACGCCAACTGCTCCTGCTCCCAATCTGCGGAAGTGGGCCAATGCCCACCAATTCTTTTCTTCCTCCGGCTTGTTCACGTCCCTTGTGCTCGTTTTCCGAGCCCGGCGACCTCTTCGCTCCGATCTTCGTAGCCGACGCCGGCACCCCATTCATCGTCCTTCTGTAGATGGACAAGGCATGCGCCCTGCCGGACCTCGGCTCTCCGACCTCTCCGGCTCTTTGCTTGCCGCAGTCGGCATCGGCGGCTGCATCCATCCTTCTGCAGGCAGCTGCACTCCTGCCTGGCGACCTCTCCGCGAGGGGTGACGAGAAACAAGATGCTGCTGCCGCCTGCCATCGTTCACCGAGGATCAATTTTGCCAGGCCATCGTTCACCCCATTGTTCCCGTGAAAAAAAATCAAGACGTAGGGCCTACAGTTGATGATGTGGCAGCATTTAATCTTTTTCTTAATGTAAGTTTTTAGGAACTGTTGGAGGGGGTGGTCTTTTTTACTCCCAATAATTTTTGGCATGGTACTAAAACTAGAATTTTGGGACTTTATTTTTTAGACACTCTTGGAGATGCTCTTACAACCAACTAAAATGAGCAGGAAAGCAATATTGCGATATAATTCACACTTAAGTATTACCTCATCATCTCGTTCAAGTGATCCTTGTGCCTGCATTAACAAAACCAACATGTATCATCAATACATAGCAGTACCCTATAATGTACAGGGTATAAGAAATTACAAAACAAGCATGAAATTATTAGTATCTCATACAGCCGACTGGTCATGCTAGTGGAGTAGAGAACTATGAGATGCAAAGGAACTGATCTTTCATATGTTGGCAGTGAAACACTCCAATCTAAAAGATGCACATCCACACACCTCTTCAATGTAATCGTTGCTGTATATTCCATAACGAAATGCCTGACTCAAGTTATTAGCAAGAGCAGCCACATCGTAATCCCTGTCTCGGTAGTCGTCGTCATCACTATCCCTACCACGATCATGTAATGATGTTGGGCGCCTGCCTCAACAAAGCATGGCAGCAATGTTTAGATAAAATGAAAGCAATAAATAATATATATACATAAGAAAATATAAGAAAAGGGAACATACCCACAAGCCCAATGATAAACATTCTCCACTTCATTGCGTTTGACCAGCACATTTGTTTGCCATTCAACCCACTCAGTATTTTCCTATTAAAAGGATAGAAATGTTCAAAACACAAGGGTCAGCACTCAGCAGAAAACCACTACTGCCTTTAAATCAAAGATTGCTAGATGAAGGAAAAATAACCTGTAAGTGTGCCTGTATTGTGCTGTTACTATTTCTCAACTGAATAAGCTTATTGGCTATTCTTGTCATGTGACCAACATTCCCAATTCTTGGAGGGGCTCTCTCTTCTGAGGGTACGGTAGGCTGAGCAGAGAAGTCATAAAAAAGATGAAAAAGGAATTCTACCGCTATAATGAGATAAAAGAATTTACACCCTATTAGTAACTTACCCCATTAGACTCAGTCGACAAAGAAGAAAGTCTTTCCGCAACAAGAATTTTACCAACAATGTCACATTCATTAAGAACATGCTCAATAAGTTCAGTTCTTTTACCCTCCAGGCAAGAAACAATTATATTTTCAACATGATGGTGCAAAAAGTTATTATAAGGGTACCTGTTCCCAACAATGATAAATAAGGGAATTTGACCAGAGAAAAAATAGCTTTACAAAAAAAATGATATCCACACTTACTCAAAGAACAAATCAATTGAGCGCTTTATTGCTGATTGCCTTATTAACTCCTTTTCAGCAGTTTCACTACCAATTGTAAGCAGCACAGAGATGAACTCTACAATCTGAAAGATACAAAATAAATCCAGCTTAGAACCACAATGAGGAGGAAAACGAACAATACACATTAAAATTAATAAAATAAAAACCAATAAATATCATGACGGTTAAGACTAAACTGTACTCGATGCCAACAATTCAGGACTCGAAAATGCATGCATGTCTAGGTTCTTTATGGGCCTTTTTGGTCTGTGCCCTGTCACCCATATACCTGGTCAGGCCTAAGGACACTGCCAAGATTGTGCTGGAGGTATGTTTGCTTAGTGGTCTAGAGACGCAAATGCTAGTCCAGCCTGGGTCTTCCTGGAAGCATCATTAGTCTGATGCCAGGTGACCAAAAATTGCTCATCAGAGCTAGATGGCAGCACCAATGGCACTTCCATAACCTTTCTCACAACATTAATACATTGGCTGCCTCGTAATAAGCAGTCCAGGGTTTCTTGCTGCTATGGTGAGCCATGCCAGCAACATCCTTTGTTGTACAAAGATATGCTATCACATGAAGCTTTTTTTTTTGCCTCCATAAAGGTACTCCACATTTGCCTCCATGAAGGGCATGTCTGGTGCAGCGGTAGAGCCTACCGTCTGTAACCGGAAGGTCCCGGGTTCGAGCCCCAGCCTCTGCACATTTGTGCGGGAAAGGCTTGGTGCTTAAAACAACCCTTCCCCAGACCCCACACAGTGCCGGAAGCCTACAGCACTAGGTATGCCCTTTTTAAAGGTACTCCACATGCCACTATTGATACCAGCTGTTGAAGCATGAAGCTGTGTTCCTCGCTTGATGCTTTCAGTTTCTGGAGATCAAAGGATCTCTTTTTTTTTAATGTTCAACGTTCAATACTTATGAAAGAGGCATACGTGGAGGGGAAAAGGATGGATCATATGGCAGAGTGGATAGGGTGAATGGCTTAGTTTGGATAAAAAAATTGTGCTGCTGTTTTTCTTCAAGAAGATTCGCTCTTACTTGAACCATTTTTACTCTCCACCATACGGAGCGTTCTCTTTCTTGTTTTAGTGTGGCAGCTGAAAGGTCAAAGAAAGTTTGCCAGTTTGATTGGATGTAAACCATTTGAAACTCAACCTGCCTCCAAGGATGCAGTTTTAACCCTGGAACCAGCAAACCCATTCAAAACAAGGGTTGAGCTGATATGAACCCATGAACAGGGCTAATGGTGATTAAGCCTAGATAACTCTAAAAAGGGCGTACCCAGTGCCATAGGCTTCCCGCATATAGGGTCTGGGGAAGGGTTGTTTTAAGCACCAAGCCTTTCCCGCACAAACGTGCAGAGGCTGGGGCTCGAACCCGGGACCTTCCAGTTACAGACGGTAGGCTCTACCGCTGCACCAGGCCCACTAAGCCTAGATAACTCTCTGACAACTAAAAACATGTACTACACAAATCCATCCATATGAGAAATGAAGAGCTCAAGCAACAAAAATTAGTCATTGAAGTCCATGGTTAATTGTAAAAGGGTCATCATCCTGTACCTTCAGACGATGTTTTCCAAGAGGTGGGCGTAAATATCCATATGTTGTTGGCAATACATTTTCAGCAGAAGTGTCCAATAACTTCAGCAAGTTGCCTAAAAAATTATGTCAATCATACCAATAAAATCATTAAAAGCATAGAATATGAAAAGATTCCTAGCATGTGATTTTCAAAGGCTTAGAAATGATGAAGCAAGATTATACAAACCAAATAAATATGGACGAAATATCCAACACTCACCTAGACTCTCAAGCATACCATCAACTGTCTCTGGACTGGCAGTGACCAATGCCCCATGACTTAAGTTGCTTTTGAATGCTTGATAAGAAGCTGATGCTAGTCTTTTTGGATCCAGCAAAGATATGCACACAGACAATGAATGAACCAGAACAGACTTGGGCCTTGATTCTTCAAGAGCATGATGGAACAACCTTCCAACAAAACTGTAATTTCATAAAACATGACAAAGAAAAATTTAAGTGATGAGAAAGAGGAATTACAAACAATATAATGCCCACTTGTATGGGGTAGCACTTCTTAGTTAGACTGCAAGGATTAAAATGTACTTTGCTCCTAGGCAAAAGATTCCCGAAACAAGGATTAGACCCTTTTCAGTAAACTACCCAAGATACGTACTTTGCTCCCTGGCAAAAACAAGTTCCCAAAATAACTGCATACGGATTAACATGTTGCCAAAGAATAAAGTTGGAATACCTTGGACTGCATATCTTAGTAGCAAGAGATGGTGGTGCACATCGTGTCACTGCACACAGAATTTCTGCAGCATTGGCATGCACTTCAGGAGAATCCTGCTTGGCAAGAACTTACAACATAAACTTTTCTGCTAGGAAATACTTATACAACAAAGGGAACGTAATTGGGCAGAGGGGAAATTCTGTATAAACCCCTCAAATATCATAGAAGAATAAGTTTCGCCCTTGACTCAAACAGAATTTAATCTCCCAGTATAAATAACCCCCCTAACACAAGCACTTTGTCTTACTGCTGATGTGCCATCCTAATTAAAAGACATGCTGAATAAGCAAGACAACTTCTCTCCTCTATACGGCCCAGAACTCATCTAAGCCAGCATCAGCAACCAGTCAAGTTGCATGGGTTGTGACAGCCAAGAATGTGTTATTGATGAGCTAAACCAGTAAAGCAACCAGTCAAGTTGCATGAATTGAACTGATAAGTTTAGCAGCAAGGTGGTCAAGTTCAACTCACCAAAGGATGTGTGTAATTTGATAGGGAGAGTAAAGTGGGAGGCGAGATCGTCGATTTGAGAATAAATGCCAATAGTTATTGATGATGGCAATGGTTTATGGTTGATAGGCGCAAGATGCGTGAGGGGATGATAGTAACAAAGATGACTGTTCATAGAATGTTTTTAAAATATTTTTATCTTCGTAAGAAATATTAATAAACCAACTAGTGTATAGCCACATGAAACAGTAACCTCCATGAAACTTTTCAAAAATCGGTCACCTGGGCACTAGCCTGTATGATAATAGCCTAACCATCCTACCAGTGATTAGGCCTCACCCAGTTAGTGCCTGGCACTTTTTAAAACACTGCCTATAAAACTAGATCAGGAATGAAGGTTGCACAAGTTATAGAAGTTTACTCCTTGAAAAAAAAGTTTTAGAAGTTTAGTGGGTTAATACATTGTTTCATTGTTGAGGGCATGAAACTTTTAGAGGTTGTATTTGGTGACAAGCGACACTTCTCAAACTGTTTATCTATTTCCATATTACAACATTTGCAGCGTTATGCAGATTATTTTTGTTGCACAACTGAGATAATCTCTGTTATTTATTCCATAGAGGTATCAACATCTCAATTACATAATAAGTTTCTGTGTTCCTGAGCATATCAATAAATAGCTCAAACGGGAATTTATGCTTGCTATTTCCTCTCAAGAAATCACATGAATAAATACAGCATGTATATATTGCTTATGTATACATACATGTTCATGGGCAATAGAGCTTTTGTAACTTACTGATGAGCTAAACTTATCAGCAATCATTTCAAGGACATCTGTATTTTCTAACCATTGCATTGCATCACCATAGTTTGAGTATATGTTCTCATCAGCACCAATCAGTCGTATCAGCACCTGACAAATTCCAAGAGCAGCATCAACCAAGTGCACCCAATAGTACATTAATCAGAGAATAATTCTTTATATATACCTCCATTATTGATGTGATGCCTATTAGGTCAACAAGCTGGACAACTATCTCTGGATGCCCCTATAGAAAGAATAAGGTTATCTTCCATTGAGATGCTTAGCCTTAACAGAAACTACAAGCATGCATTGTAGAAGAAACATGGTGAGGTTAATTTTGCTTAAGCAGATTTCAGATAGGAAATAGTAAGCACGCAAGCTAAACAGAGCGTAAAATACTACAATTCTTTTTTTTAAAACCAAACAATGAAAATGAAATGAAGAGGATAGAAGATATGATGTTAGGCTTTGTATGCTGAGTGCAATTAATAAATCATCCACTGTTTAAAAAGGAAGGTGAGGAATACCTGAACATAATTCATAAGTGGGGCAGTCTTCCGCAGCATCAAACATATTACCACCTGTAACAGATTGATTGATTGAACTGAGTTCAAGCTCGGTAAAAAACTACAGAATGAAGTCTAACCACCAAATGTCAAACTTCTGCAAGAGACCTAAACACGGCTTTATCTGATGGTTCAGACATAAACAATGGGCAGCAAACTAAATTACCTTACTAAAATAACCAGATAACAATGTGCTATGTGGGTGATCAGGTTTCACAAATGAGAAAAGCAAATCCATTAGCTGCAACACAAAAAGGGGGAAGGGGAAACAACATCAGCTACAACGTTAACAATCTACAGCTAAAAATATTCCAAGGGAAAATTATAAAGAGCAAATATATGAAAAGAATGTGAACCTCTTCATCCTCGACTAGGGTCCTCAAAATGACATCAATTTCACAAGTAAATATTTCACAAGCAATAAAAGGGAATCTACAAGGAGTTGAAAGAAGTTTTAAGTGAAAAGGTCAGGTTTTAAACAAAATGACAGCAAAATTAAAAATCAATGTCATACTTGAATGAGCGCTTTTTTTCACTGTCCTCTGGAACTTCTTCCACAACGTAACGAAGCAACTGCTCCACCTGGGCCTTGTCACGTAAGCTACAAATAACAACTCAAGCATTACATATGGGGAAAGCAGCTATAATACTCAAGAAAGGAAGCCCAAATAAGGCATCCAGACATAAAGCCCACTTCTTTGCAGATAACAAACAAAACACACACAAAAAAAACAGAACAGTGCTAATTCCCAAAAAAAAGCTAACTTAAATACAATTTTATGAGCATTCAAGTGAGCACCTTTGTCTTCCATATTTAACTGTGCAGATACAACAATTTAAGCACAGAAACAAACACAGTTTTCTCATAAGCACTCTTTGTTATTGTCTAACAGGAGCCTTATTTACTGCTGCAACGATTGCAGTATATGTCTCACAAGTGAAGCTACAATAACAAAATAGAAGAATGAAAGCTAAGTTGCAACGGTAAAATAAACATGCCCCTAATGTCACTGAAACTAATAACCAAAATTAATAAGAAAATTACAAGTTTATGAGTCGTGAATTCAGTGCTTTGCACTCCTGAATAATCTCATCCTCATCAAGAAGCTCTTCCAATGTAAAATTTTCTTTGTCCAGAATTGTATCCACCTGAAACAGTAAAACATTAAGTTAGCTATGTGAAAAACTTCCCTTTGATAACAAATGGGGAAAAGGACACAAGCTCTCCATGGTATGAGCTATTTGCAATGATTATTTAGAATAGAAGTAATTTGTGTTGACCATGAGAATAAGTCGCAGGCTTGTACATAAAATAAGCATTGAAACAAAATTACAAGTGTTGAATATCAAACCCTATATTATGAGACCATTCAACAATTCCTCCTTCATATATATCAAATAAAATGAACACAAGCTCCAACCAGAGGATTCCCAACAATAGAACTAGAATGAAAAAAAAATACAGGGAAGAGCATATTGCGATTAAAACACTATTCCAGTACACCATACAAATCCTGTCTGCGACTGCAGCAGCACCCTATGTGCTACTCTTCATGTCACAATTTAATATGCTAAGAAACATTTGACTAAGGCAAATGCTCATAAAACAGAGTCCCAAACGATAAACGAGGTTCAGTGTAAACAACACAACAGCCATGAAATGAATCTCCGGCCACAGAGATGCTCCAGTCATCCCAAAGCTGTGACAAAACCTAACCAAATGGGAACCAAGGCATATGGCTCCTTTCTGCGACACACTCGATTCCACAAGCACCATCGAATCCACGGGAACAGCATTAGAATGTACTCACCAACGCAAAAACACACACCTCGCAGCCGCTGCGCGCACGTACACTAATAACCAGCCCCCGAGCTTCCCGGGAAATCATTCAAAGGGAACGAGCATTACAACCCAATAGCCGAATCCAAATCCAATCCACCGACCCAATCCGAAACGAACAAAACAACCAGCCAGAACGACCACGCCCGCAGCTCACAGTCACAGCGCCACGCACCCACGCGGCCAACCTGAGAGAAGCAGCAGGGAGTGACGAGGAGGAGGAACTCACGGGCGAGGCCCCGGACAGGCCGGTCATGCGCCAGAACATGGCGGCGGCGGCGGCGGCGGCGGGATGAGCGGCGGCGGATCTAGGGTTTGGGGCGCCGGGGAGCGCGAATCCGCAGGCGGGCCCGCGCGAATCCGGGCGGCGGCGGCCGAATTGGGCGGCCGGGGAGGGCGGGGCGGATCGGGAGGGCAGGCGAGCGGATCGAATTGGGATCGCGAGGTGGGGGAGGGCAGGAAGCTCCGCACGCGCGCACGCACACGAGAGGATGAAAAAAAAGCACGCTTTTCTAATCGGCTTCCGTTTTCCGTCCTCCGTTTGGGTAAAGTTTGATCTGGGTTGGATTGGCCTGCGTCTGGCCGTCTGTTATTTTCGCCGAGGCAAGAAGGTGGCCAATGATTAGACGAGAGTTTTAGTTTTGGTTTATTTTCAAGTACTGAATGTTGATTTTGTGGGAAAAAAATTGTACCAAATTATGTGGTTATTGTACAAAGCACTATCTTTACTAATTAGAACTACACGGTTACTACTCTCTGCTTTCCAAATTATAGGTGATTTTAGCACAACCAAATGTTTAATATTTATCTAGATGCATTGTAAAAATTAAATATAATTTGAAATGGAGGGAGTACGTATAAAAGATGAGCTCACAAACATCTTAGTTTAGAAGTAGATAAAGTATGACGCAGATGTGAACACGTGAACGAACGATTTGTACCTACCTCTCTGTTTTGCGACAGCGCATGATTGACAAAGCATTTCCTAGGTCTATCTCTCCACATGCTATGTCTACAGAAAGAAGAGAAATAGTAATACCTTCGTAATATTGCAAAGCATTGATTTTAGTATTGAATCCCTCACTTTTTAAGCATGTATAATGTAGCTAATGGTGTTTACTCCCTCCGTCCCTAAATAACTGTTGCTTTCGCTTCCCGAGAAATAACTTTGATTAATTTTAATAAAAAATATTAACATTTATGATACATAATTAATATCATTAGATAGATCTTTTAATCTAGTTTTTTAATAAATTTATTTGAAAATACAAATATTGCACGCTTTTTCTACAAATCGAGATAAACTTGTGGCACGCATACTGACGACGACATTTAAATAGGGACAAAGGGAGTATTTCTTAACCCTTGTATACCATCACACGCGGCATAGGGCAAGTGTTAACTTAAATTGCTTGGATGGCAAAAATGAAGGACGAACAATATGGAAACCATGCTTTAAGAGGTAAAGGGGTAAACTAATTTTACTGTACAATATTCACCTTCTTCCGCTGTAGAACCATAACCAAGACTATCAACAATAAGCTTAGCAGATGAATCAAAATTAGTGACATGTTATCGACCAAATGACCATATAAAATGACAACATATACAAATAAATGTTTAAGGTAGTTTTGCCTATCATCCAATAGGGGCATTAAAGCATGTTTCACAGCCTTTTTCTTGAAACCAATATACAAATAAACCCACCATTAATAGGGCATTAAAGCACGTTTCACGGCCTTTTTCTTAAAACCAACATTGGTCACATTGCTAAATTGGTCTTGTTTGATCCATGAAGCACAGTATATATGGTGTTAGTCTGTAGATGAGCATAAATCTTTTGGAGATAGGTGGTCCGTTCAATCTTTTACGACTCTGCATTCTCAGTCTCAGATATAATCCCCCCACCCTTGCCATGTTCCCACTCCCACCCACATGATCTTGAGCTGAAACTCAAAGTACACACACTATGATTTTGGTGATGGTTCCAACAACAGATTATGTGAAAACAAGATTTACTGCGTGACATTTCTACATGTGAACCCTCTTCTAAAATTCACACCTCTAAACAATGAAGTTCATCGAGTAACTTGCTTGTTTTGTTCTTAATTAATTTACTCTCTTTTTAGGTTTTCTTGATTATTTTTGTGATGTTAGCTTTAGTATGAGCAGTTTTCAGTTCATGATTCGTGTACTTTTAAATTTTCAAGTGGAGATAATACACTTAGTTCATACATCACGCGGAAAGATACAGGTCATTTGTCCTGCGAATAGTATCCATCGTTGGTGGCTATAAACACTGTCTTTAAATTTATATGTATTTTGCAGAATAATCACCAAATTTGTATTGTACCTATATTTTATCTTAAATCTTATTCAAAGAATAACTTTGACATGTAATTGTATATCCAGTAATGTTAACACCCACTTCATAACTCGAAGAAAATAACTTTAGAAACCTATGTCCATTTTACAGAACTAAAAATTGTTAGAACAGAGATTTAAGGGCCATTTCACGTTGGAAGAAGAGGCAGAGGCAAAAGGTATGTAAATAGAATCAAGAAACTTATAATGTGACGAAAAAACAATAATGCAGTAACATTTTGTAATAAAGGATTGTGTTCGGGGTAGTGCTTCCCATGCATATCACGGTCAAGCACTGGACAAGAAAATTATATGTCGGGTGTGATCCAGGACAGCCTCTGGACTTAGGCAATATATTGCGATGAGTAGCATCATCATATTGTGAGCAGATGCTGTTAAAATCCGCATGAATCCTTTCGAGAATCCCAGCCACATAGTTCAATTGTGGTACTTCATGCTTCTACCACTAACCCCATAGTAACAACCTTCTCACGAACTGAGATTTTGTGATTTTTTCAAGACTAATGTGCCTGTATTGACTTAAAATTTATCCCTAAACACTAACTGAAGAAGTTAGGGAAAGAAGGGTATTCACGTAGAACCAATTTATACTTTGCCTACTTACAATGAATAATCACAGCCATCCAAGCAAGGGTCACGCGCAAATGACAGGTGAAACCGCTCCGGAGTGGGTAACAGCAACTTCACTGCACCTGCTGATACCTTCAAATGCCTGCACGCACACCCCTGAGAATCCCATCAGAGCATGGAACACATTTGGAAGGCCCTTCTGCAGATTGTTCAGCGTCATGGTTCGGCTTGTCTTAACAGAGGTTAGGTATCTTGCCTTCTCCTCCTCAACCTGCTTTCTAAACGCTTCCAATTTCATTTCATTCTTTGACACTGAATACTGATTCTTATTTGGAGGCTGGGCTGAGCTTTGCATTGCATTTTCACTGTGTTTCTCTAACTGGGTCTGGAACTTGCTCTCCATGTTATCTGACTTTTTCTTCAGCTGGCGCTCTTCACTCTGTTGTACAACTATAGAGTGTATGGCTGACATAAAAGTCTTTATTGCTTCACCTGCTACCTGTTTGTATAAATAAGGGTCATTTAAAGAGAGGAGCTTGTGAAAATAGCTAAATGGTAAGTGTGATGAGTTCATGCCAGATGAGTATACTAGTCCGTGCATACATGAAGAATGCATAGGTTTCTTATTTAACGAAAAAATGATATATTCTTACCAAAAGTTCCTCAAAGCTGGATTTTAACTGAAAGAAAAGACCAAGTTGGTTCTACTATACCTTCTCAGGTAGCCTCTCAAGAGCACGCTGGAGTTCCTCAGAGAGGCTACGGATTCCAGATGAGCTTTTCATTAAGCCATCATCATCAGGAAGGCAGTCCGTGAGTTTAATCCATTGGTTAAGGGTGCTTATGTATTCACGCTGCAATGTAATGAGATTGCAGAAGGCACTGTGCCATCCAGAGACCTCAATTTCCAGCTGAGATGTTGCTTGGCAATGAGCATCACTTGTTGGCTCACTCCCAGGTGTGTTGCCTAGAAGAGTAGCTTGCTGAGCAATATGGTTCTGGACCTGATGACACTCGTACATGTTTCTCCACATATGCACAAGCCTATGTCAAAACAAGAAAGTTCAGAAGAGATAACACAAAAAAAACTCGACCCGCGAGGGGCAAGCCGCCCCCCGGGCATTAATAATGTAAGAAGAAGACCTCTCACGCAGGCCGAGAAAACCCCCGAACCCCTGCCTCACCCTTACACAGGGGCGCCGTAACCCATACCGTAACCCGTGTGAGAGCGGGCCGGGGTGAGCCGGGACCTATTTCCATGTGCTTTGGCGTGTAGGCAGGCGAGGAGATTTTTTTAGAGTTAAATACACCAGCGGCCCTCGAACTTGTCCTGATGTGCCACTTAGGTCCACGAACTCGCAAAATCGAAATCTAGCACCCTGAACTTGTTAAGTTGTGCCACTTTGGTCCATACCCCTTCACATGGCGCCACGTGGCATGCACATATGCAAAAAAACCCTCCAAAGTTACTATCTTCTACCTTCACCCCCTCACTCCCCTCCTCCCTTCTTCTCCCTCCCAGACCCCGGCCCCTGCTCGACGCGCCGCCCTCCCTGCCCCGGCCGGCGGTGGCGCCTGGGAGCGACAGCGCCGTCCACGCTGTGCCCCATCTCTGGCCCTCTCCGCCGCGGGAGGGAGGACCGAGCGGAGCACGTGGCGGCTCCACGCCAGCGCCCCTGCCTCCCGTCCTATCTCCTCCGCCTCGGCTTGGACCCAGCGGCGGCGAGTTACTGCAGCGGCAGGTGGCCGGCCCCTCCTCGCGAGCTCCGGTGGCCGTGGCCACATCCGGCGGTGCAGGGGCTCGCAGCCGCAAGTGCAGGGCTCGTGGCGGCAGCGGAGGAGCAGGGGACGGCGGTGCGGGTCCGTGGCTGCGCGAGCTTGGGGCCACGGCGGCGGGCATGGATCTACGGTGGCACACAACGCCGGGCTCGGGTCCATGGCGGTGCGAGGAGCTTGAGGCCGCGGGGGCTCCGGACCGCAGCAGCGCGATGAGCTCGGGGCCGCGGCGGAGGATGTGCGTCGACGGCGGCGCACGACAGCGCGGATCCGCAGCGGCGGGAGCAGCTCGGGATCGCGTGGCCGGGTGCTAGTCCGAGGCGACGCGAGGAGCTCCAGGCCATGGCGGCGCGAGGAGCTCGGGACCGCGGTGGCTTTGGACAGCAGCAGCGCGAGGAGCTCGGGGTCGCGGCGGCGGGGTGAGTCTGCTGCAGCGCACGGCGACGGGCTCTTGTCCGCGGCGGCGTGAGGATCTTGGGGCTACGGCGGGCTCGGGTCGGCGGCGGCGAGCGCAGGTCAGCAGCGGCGCGAGGATCCAGAGGCCGCAACAGCGGCGTGCCGCGGCGCCGGCCCTGCTCGACACCGGTCCTCCCCCGCCGCGGGCGCCGCGAACGAGAGCGAGGCCGAGGCGGGCCCAAGCCCCCGCGGGGCTCGCGGCTGCGCCCGCGTGTGGGGTGTGGAGTAGCGCGCGCGAGGAGGGAGATGGTGGGACGAGCTCGGTGCGGCAGAGGGAGGAGGAAGGAGGTGGTGGAGGAGGGAGGAAGGAGGGGGCGGCACGCCAACGCCACGAGCTCCGCCATGGCCGCACACGAGCTCCGCCATGCCATGGCCTCCACCGCGAGGAGGGGTGCGCCGGCACAGAGGAGGGAGCAGGGAGGAGCGCAGTGCCGCGGCGGCGCTCCTGGCGGCCTCCGGCGGCAGCGGCGGCGCTTGTGGGGGAGGAGAGAGGTGAAAGTGACGAGGAGGATGTAGATATAGAAGATGAAAAAACTCAAGGGCTTTTTTGCATATATTCATGCCCCTTGAAGGGGTATGGACCAAAGTGGCACAACTTAACAAGTTCAGGGTGCTAGATTTCGATTTTGCGAGTTCGTGGACCTAAGTGGCACATCAGGACAAGTTCGAGGGCCGCTGGTGTATTTAACTCATTTTTTTAACCTCAGCCTGAAATTCGCTCCCACTGGGAGTCGAACCCAGGACCTGAGGAGTGCTACTGAGGCCACCTAACCAATCCGGCTAGGCACCCTTTCGCAAGTTCAGAAGAGATAACACAAATGAAATAATACTGTGATAAGGATAACATGAATGAAATAGTATTGTGATATGGAATAAGACAGCGTAAAAATAATTTTTGAGGCATTGACACTGAGCTACAATATAACTTGCTGTCAGAATTCATTAATAATTAAGTATTAACATTCCATGACAAAAAGTCACATTATGTACAAGGAAATCCTAACATCTGTTTTCAAGGCGTCGCCTAGGTGACAAGGCGGTGGCGGCTCGCCTTGCTTAAGGTCTCGCCTTAGCCCGCCTTAGCCCGCATAGGCGTCGCCTAGGCGATAAGGCGGTGGTGGATCGCCTCGCCTCGCCTTACCGCTTTAAAAACATAGATCCTAACTACCCTTACAAAAAAGCTCCAGTATGACGACATTCAGCATATGTGACTTGCAAGTTACTAAGCCATGCTTGGGAGTTCCAAATCCACCTATCAGCTAATGTTAATACAAGAATAGGTATGAGTGAATGTTTCTTTTTAAAACAGCAGCTTTTTTACTGAGGAGTATTTTAGTTAGCTAACTTCTGGAGCTTACCCTGCAGATAATTCAATAATCTGAGGATATAACTCCTCGTCTCGGAGCTTTGATATTGAAAAACACGCCAAACTCACAGCTTCCTCCAATGAGATTATCCGAGTTTGCAATTCCTCAATAGCATCACGAACTCTTTCTGCATGCAGCTTATCATGCTCTCCTGATTCCAGCTTTTGTAGCATTGACATGTGCCTTTTGTACTGGAGCCTTGCAAATTCTTCATCCTGCAAGACAAAGGATAGCAAAAATAAAAGTCTGCTCTCTTTTGGTAAACCAATAAAATGGAAACATGTAGACATTTTGACATCACACTGTTATGCTCTCTTGTTAATAGAACACATAAAAGCATTGCTCAAGAAACAATTTCCCAAATAAATTGTCACACCTCAAAGTCTAGCTAACAGCCTTTTATCTACTAACAGACTGCACTGGGTAATGCATCCCATACTTTCAATGGAAAATGAGAGAATTCCCTCAATGCTACTAAAAATTATATGGATTCCTTGAGTGCCATCCAAATTATTCACTTCCCTCGACTGCCACAATTTTAAATTTTTCATTTCCTTGGTTGCCATTCTGTCGATGGCTGTTAAGTGGTTCCCCCAATGACTAGACGAGCCCACAATATGGAGAGCCACTGCTGGCTATTTCCAATCCTAAACTGCCCCTCCTCCAATGACAACATGGGCATCACCCACTGCAGGCCTTATCTCTCAGCAAGGCACACCTGTTCCCCCAAATCGACTCCACACGAGTCCACCAAACCCACCCCAAATCGATCTGCCAAATTGCTGGCATCTGAGTGAGCTTGCTGAATGCTGATGTGGACGACCAGGGCACGGAGGACCGGGGCGAGCGCCTCCTGACCCCGCACAGGCAGGTGAGCACTACGCCGCCGGCAAGGTGATCCTCCGGACAGTGAGCCTGAGAATTTCGAGAACGAGTGGAGCACTGGTGGCGACTGCGTCCACAAGCACCCATTCTGGCACAGTGAGTGTGAGCTTGGCGCCATGGAGGCCAAGTACCACGCAGCGCAGGTGAGGAACCGACCTGGCGGCCTCATGCCTTTCGAACTTTCTGGAGCTGCTGGACATCACAGAGGCGATGAATTCTGTTGACTTTTGGCTCAACCGCTCAAGTACTTTACTTTATTTCTTCTGTATATTGAAGGATTTTTTTCTTTTTGCCATTGATTGAAACAAGGTAACTCTGTGCAGGATAATAGTTTTCTTGAGGGGTCGTTGTGTCCAGCTCCTAACTTGTTGCTACTGTTCTCAGTTTTCTTGGATATGCATGCAACTTGTTGTAAAATACATGATTAACTGTGCATCAAACACATGTCAGTATAACTAATTAACTACACGAAAGGAAAAGGACCAAAATATGGTCTGTTACTTTCAGGCGGAAATCACCTTTTCATCATTACTTAACAGCACACTAACGCTCATATAACGGAAGTGACACGCAGGGGGTCAAAAATTTAAAACAATGGCATGTAAGGGAAATTGGTTTCTCGATGGCACATAAGGGATAGTTATAATTTTCGATGACATTGGGGAAATCAATTCATGGAAAATAGACCAACCACAAATAATGCTAGGAGACCAATAGTTCACCTTGACTAACTTGTAGAGTTTTTGCTCCTCGTCATAAAGTTTCTCCAATGTTTTGCCATGGTAACCATATACAGAGGTATCACTAGAATTCAGAATTGAGGATTCACTGTTAACCTGCTGAGATTTAAAAGACCAGCTCCAAGAAAGCGTGGAGAAAACCTTCGCAGATTTGGAATTTTTTCCTGCACCTAGAAAGATAAACAATAATATTCAGTGTTTGGCTGAACACCAAGAAAGACTGTTTCTGCCCTTTTTTAACCCTATTGCAACAGCATAATCTATTGACAGGTCACTTTCCATGGATGTTGTGTAATACATTTACGCAAAATAATGTTTCGGAGAACCAAACTCTATGTAGAACAGAAGCTCTATAGGTTAACTACAACAACAACATAGTTTTTTTCCCCAAGCAAGTTGGGATAGGTTAACTGAATCAAATAAAAGACTATACATATTCATAAGCATGAATGTGTCTTCTCCTAGAAATACATGAATGTAGGAGAGAATAATGAGATGTATTCCTCCAAATCCTAGAAGGGTGGGATATATAGATCCTATACATGGGCCTCTAGATGTGCCTCTATACATGGGCTCACATATTCACCAACACCCCCCCGCAGTCTGAACTACCGGCGCAGCGGTGTTCAAGACTGAACAACAAAAAAGCCAACACCCCCCGCAGTCTGAGCAACCGGCGCAGCGGTGTTCAAGACTGGACAAGAAGAGAGTACAAAGGGCAAATACCCCCCGCAGCCACAACTAGCCACCTGCTACGTTGAGGCTGGAGCGAAACTCCGAGAAGGTCGAGGAGGGTAGTCCCTTGGTGAAGATGTCAGCAAACTAGGAGGTAGTCAGGACATGGAGTACCTGAACATCGCCGATGGCGACTCTGTCGCGCACGAAGTGCAGATCGATCTCCACATGCTTCGTCCGCTGGTGTTGGACGTTGTCGCAGTAGACGAGCGTGCTCTTGGCGAGCGGGCTGTGGAGCTCCGCCAAGAGCTGTCGGAGCCAGGACGCCTCCGCCACACCGTTAGCAACAGCCCGGTACTCCGCCTCAGCACTGGAGCGGGAGACAACCGGCTGCCGCTTGGACGACCAGGAGACCAGGTTGTCGCCCAGGAAGACGGCGTAGCCGGAAGTGGAGCGGCCAGTGTCCGGGCAGCCAGCCCAGTCAGCGTCGGTGTAGACCACTAGCTCAGAGGTGGGAGAGTGGTGAAGAACCAAGCCGAAGTCAACGGTGCCACGGATGTAGCGGAGGAGACGCTTCAGTGCAGCAAGGTGAGACTCCCGGGGATCATGCATGTGAAAACATACCTGCTGAACGACATAGGTGAGATCCGGCCGGGTGAAGTTCAGGTACTGCAAGGCACCGGCAAGGCTCCGGTAGTCAGTAGGATCAGCCACGGGATCACCCAGATCAGCATACGGCTTCGCCTGAGTATCGACAGGAGTGGAGCATGACTTGCAATCAGTCATCCCAGCCCGCTCCAGAATGTCGAGTGCATACTGCCGCTGGTGAAGGAACATGGCAGACGGGCGAGTCTCAACAGTAACACCCAAGAAGTGGTGGAGCTGACCAAGATCCTTCATAGCAAACTCCTACTGCAGAGAGGAGATGACGCGCTCAATCAACTGCTGACTGGAGGCGGTGAGCACAATATCATCAACATAGAGCAGCAGGTAGGCAGTCTCATCCCCACGGCGGTAGATGAACAGAGAAGTGTCAGCCTTGGCCTCGGTGAATCCCAAAGTCAGCAAGAACGTGGCAAACCGAGAGTACCAAGCCTGAGGAGCCTGCTTCAGACCATAGAGGGACTTGTTGAGCCGGTAGATCATATCAGGACGACTCGAGTACACAAATCCCGCTGGCTGAGAGCAGTACACTGTCTCCGACAGAGTGCCGTGAAGAAAGGCATTCTTCACATCCAGCTAGTGCACAAACCAGGAGCGAGAGAGTGCGAGCGAGAGGACCGTGCGCACCGTAGCGGGCTTCACCACTGGATTGAAGGTCTCATCACAGTCCACACCAGGCCGCTGGGTGAACCCCCGGAGAACCCAGCGAGCCTTGTAGCGCTCCAGTATGCCATCAGCCCGACGCTTGTGCGTCCAGATCCACTTACCGGTGACCACATTGCAACCAGACGAACGCGGCACGAGGTCCCACGTCTGGTTGGCAAGGAGAGACGCGTACTCCTCTTCCATCACGTGACGCCAGTGAGGATCCGCCAGGACGTCGCGGACAGAGGAGGGTACCGGAGAGACCCGCAGCTCGCCCTCTGTGGCGGAGAGGGTCGCGGCTTGAGACGCCATCCGCCGAGTCACCATGGGGAGTCACCATGGGATGGATATGCCGAGGATCCCGGTGGACGACTGCCGGGTGGTACACCTCCGGCACGACTCGAGAGCGAGTCGGCGGAGGCGGAGGCGGCTCCGGTGTAGATGGTGGCGGCGACAACTCCGGTGTAGGCGTCGAAGGAGCCTTCGGAGCCAGAATCGGCGCCGGTGCCGGCGCCGAACGACGCCGGTACACCTGCACCGGCTGAGCGTACCGCGGCGGCACCGGAGTCGGCGCCGGACGACGCTGGTACACCTGCACCGGCTGAGCGTACCGCGTAGGTGCAGGGGGAGGCACCGGGTCCGCGCGTGGCGCAGCAGGAGACACCGGGTCCGCGTGCGGCACGACCGGAGGTCCAGGGGCCGCGCGTGGCGCAGCAGGGATCACCGGAAGCGGTGCTGGTGTGCCAGGAAAACCTGCAGGGAAAGGAAAGACAGGTAAAGGTGGCTGAACCACTGGGTTAGTCGGAAATAGGGACTCCAGCTCGGGGTCAGGAGAAGGTGTGGATGAGGTGGAGTAGGGGAAATCCGACTCGTCAAAGACGTGTCGAGAGATCAGGACGCGACGAGAGGTGAGGTCAAAGCATCGGTACCCCTTGTGGTCAGGGGAGTAACCAAGGAACACACACCGAGTCGAGCGGGGTGCCAACTTGTGAGGAGTGGCGGAGGTGTTAGGGTAACACACACACCCGAAGACCCGAAGGTGGTCGTAGCGAGGAGGGGTACCGAAAAGAGCGTAGTGTGGAGTGGGAGCAGGAGAAGCAGTGGACGGAAGACGGTTGAGCAAGTAGGTGGTTTTGTGGAGGCTCTCAGCCCAGAAGCGCGGGGGCAGAGAGGCCTGGATCAGAAGGGTGCGCACGACATCATTCGTCGTGCGAATCATCCGCTCAGCCTTGCCGTTCTGAGGAGAGGTATACGGACAAGACATACGCAGCTGAACACCCTGAGAGAGGAAGAAGGAACGGGAGGTGTAGTTATCGAACTCACGCCCGTTGTCACACTGGACGGCCTTAATGGTGAGGCCGAACTGAGTGGACACCCAGGCGAAGAAATGGAGGAGGGTGGGAAATGTCTCAGACTTGGCGCGCAAAGGAAAAGTCCAAGAGTAGTACGAGAAATCATCGACCACCACCAGATAGTATTTATAGCCAGAAAGGCTGAGAATAGAAGAGGTCCACAGGTCACAGTGAACAAGATCAAAGGCATGCGCAGCATGCGAAGAAGAAGAAAAAGGGAGCCGAACATGACGACCGAGCTGGCACGCATGGCAGAAGTGCTCAGCAGGAGCCCTAGTACCCGGAACATCAGTACTACGACTGAGCTGAGCCAGAACGTCGCGGCCAGAGTGACCAAGACGGCGGTGCCAGGTGGTGGAAGACAGCATCGCGGCAAAAGTGGTAGACCAAGACGGCCAAGGCGAAGAAGGCGAGAGTGGTGCAGCGGAAGAAGGAAGACAAAGGGTGTAAAGGGACCCCGTGCTGTCACACCAGAGTAGCGGACGCTGGGAGGCCGAATTCTTTACAGTGAGGCCAGAAGAATCAAACTCGATGGAACAATAATTGCCAGCTGTAAACTAACGAATGGAAAAAAGGTTATGAACCATCTGAGGAGCAATAAGGACATTGGGAAGACGAAAAGAGCCAGGAGCAGAACCCACGGCGGTGACAAAAAGGCAAGACCTATCACCAACCATGATGGAAGAAGGACAAGAGGGGTGTGGGTTTCGGACAGAAGAGAGGATACCGGCATCTGGGGTAGTGTGGAAGGAGGCACCCGAGTCGGCGATCCACTCGGTGCTGACCGGCGGCGTCCGCACCATGGCGCTGAAGGAATGCGCCAGTGCAGCCTGGTCCCCACCCCCCAGGCCAGGTCGGCTGCTGGCTGGGTGGAGCAAGCGTGGTCCAGAACGGCGCAAACAGGAAAGCAGCAGCGGCGAACATGGCCTCCGGCTAGGGCTGAGGACGAGCCCCCCCCCCCCGACCCTAAAACGGCCACATCGGGATGCGCCCTGGCCATGGGGCCCTGAAGGATGGCCAGGGCGTACCCCCAGGGCCAGGAGCAGGAGTGGGAGCCGGAGTGCCCCGAGCACCACCACCACGTCCCCTCCGCCAACAACGCCCTCGGCCTCCCCCACCCCCGGTCTGGCCGGTGAGAGGAGCACCAAGGAGGGGGTCGAGCGTGTGAAGGGGAAGTCTGGAAGCAGGGGCGGCGCCAGGGGCCTCGGGGAAGGCGGATCCGGCGAGGCCGGGAGGGGACGGGGGGACGGAACACGGGGGCAGCCAGAACAGGGGGCGGAGGACTGGGGGCGCGAGCCGGTGGCAGAGGAGGGCAGCGGCCGCGCGGGGCCCCTGGGCGCGACGGCCTGCGCGGCGTGCGTAGCGGCGAGGAAGGCGGCGGCCCGCGCTGCGTGCGCAGCGGGCGCGACGGTGGTCTGCGCGGCGGGCGAGTCGGCCTGCGCGGTATGCGCGGCGGAAAGGCCGGGCGGCGGCGGCGTCACACCGGCCCTAGAGGGGTCGTGCGGCGGCAGCCATGCGCCACCAGCACAAGGGGAGGCAGGGGACGGCAGCGGGGGGCCAGGCGCCGGCCACACCCGCGGCCGCACCCCCCACAGCAGAGGAGGCAAGGGTGCGCCGCGGGGGCCAGGCGCCGGCCGCACCCGCGGGCTGCTGGGCGGCCATCGCGAGGGAGCTGGCGGGCGTGCAGCCGCTGGTGGAGGCGCTCCCGCCCGCCGCGCGGACGGCCGCGGAGCTGGCGGTCACCGCGGCGGCCATCGCGAGGGAGCTGGCGGGCGTGCAGCCGCTGGTGGAGGCGTTCCCGCCCGCCGCGCGGACGTCCGCGCCCGCGCCCGCCACGCGCACGCCAAGAGCAGAGAAGGTGGCGACGCCCTGGATCCACGCAGGAACAGGGGAGCGGCCGCCGGGAAAGGAAGAGAAGCCGGCCACGGCGCCAGATCTGGAAGCAGGGAGAGGAGGGAAGGAGGAGAACGCCGCCGGCGGCGGCGGCCAGCCAGCCATGGTGGCTGCAGCGGCGGCGCACAGTGACCCGGCGGCTGGAGAGAGAGAGCTAGGCTATTGATACCATGTAGGAGAGAATAATGAGATGTATTCCTCCAAACTCTAGAAAGGTGGGATATATAGATCCTATACATGGGCGTTTAGATGGGCCTCTATACATGAGCTCACATATTCACCAACAATGAACATCAAACCCCGCAAAGTTTAAAATTAGAACAAATTAAAACAGGTTCTACAACAACAACAACAACAACATAGCCTTTTTTCCCAGGCAAGTTGGGGTAGGCTAGAGATGAAACCCGAAAGAAATAAGTTCAAGGTTCAGGCACATTGATAGCTAGTCTCCAAGCGCTCCTATCCAAAGCTATCTCTTTAGAGATATTCCAATCCTTAAGGTCACTCTTAACCGACTCATCCCACGTCAGTTTAGGTCTACCTCTACCCCTCTTTACATTATCGACCCGCTCAAGAACCCCATTACGCACCGGCGCCTCAAGAGGCCTTCGTTGGACATGTCCAAACTATCTCAGTCGATGCTGGATAAGTTTCTCCTCAATTGGTGCAAATTAAAACAGGTTCTGCATAAACAATTTCTATTGCTGATCTTTTCATTTGATGACAGGTGACAAGCATCACTACAACTTGCTTAAGCCTCATCTATTGAGGTTATGTGGTTGCTTCAGTAAGGTTCTCCGCTCTTCCAAGTCTGGATTCTTAGTAAAAAGCGAGACAGTGATATGAGTGAATAATGTCAAAGGCACAGAACCATAACTCGTGGTCACATTAAATCAATTAAATTTCTGTGCTAGTTGACGGTCTATGAATATCCTATCGCCAATTTCATTTTTCAGGATGTAACACATTTACATCGACCTAATATCAACAACTTTGCTTTATGATTTGTTGACTTCTCCAAAAGAGTACTGACACCACCCAAAAAGAAAAAAAAAAGATAATACAGCAGAAGCTACATCTAAAAAATATGTATAATATGGCAGTACACGAATATATATTACCTTTCTTTGTCTCAATCTCTAAGGCATCAGGGCGCCCACCAGCAGAGTCCAAAAGAATGACAACATCGCTCCCACTTGCTGCTGCTTTCAGGAAGTACTCATCAATCTCCTTAACAATCTGTATGAGTGACTTTTTATTCCTCCATGGCACCTCCGTAGAGTCTGGGTCCTTTGTCACCCAGCTCACCATTGAAGAGTTATCATCGCCTAGAACTCTGCTCTTCGCTGGATTCATCTGGACCTTGTTCACAACGCTATCATCATTTCCAAGCACACTTTCATCCTCCTCTCCATCAAATTCCAGGTTTGTCTCCACCCAAGGATCATCATCCATGGTAACCTGTGAGCCCACTTCTTTATCGTTCCTATCAGCAAACGGAGATGGAAAATTCAAGGAGTTGTAAGGATCCAAGTCCTCCCATGCTACACCTGGTGGAGGGGGTGGGGGTAGAGGAGTTGAGCAGCTGTCAGTATCATCATCATATTCATCCATAGAATCATTCCCATGGAGCTCATCATCCCTATTCTGCATCTTTCTCGTTCTTATCCTTGGTGGACTAAAAGCCAGAGGTGGTGGGAGGAACTCATCATCCCTCTTCTCAATCTTTTTTATTCTTATCCCTGGTGGACTAAAAGCCAGAGATGGTGGTGGGAGCTCATCATTCATCTTCTCCATCTTTCTTACGGTGGTTATTGGACTAAAAGGCTGAGGCGGTGGGGGGCGCGGCGAGGGTGCCATTGAGGACGTCATTGATGGTTCAGGAGGAGGCGGTGGTTGTGGATGAGGTGACAGTGGCACCGCAAGGCCTACAGGTGGCTGCTGCGACAATGCAGACTCCAATTCAGCAAAATCTCGGAGAGTGGCTCCTGTATTGCGGAGGGCGTGCAGGTACGCAATGTGCGCGGCTGCAAGCTCAGGACGTCGGCGCACCAGCTGCTTCATAAGCTGCCTCCTGTCCTTGCACCTCCTCACCGGCTCCTCATTGTCCACTTTGGAGTTGGAGCAACCCATCTGCCACTGCCACCAACGAGCACAAATTCCCCACCGATGGCCTTAAAAGAACGCAGACTGCAGCACCCACTGGAACACCCAATTTGGTTGTAGCTCTAGGCTCGATCAAAGTCGACTGAAACTGGAAAAAATCTGCACTAGAATTCCAGGGAGTAGACACTACCCAGCCACATCTCCTAATCATGGAGCGCGCAAATGAAAAATTCCGGATGGGCTTCCCTGATTCCTACTAAGTCACTGTAATTACCCCTAAATTCACCTAAAAGCGGCGACCAAGAAATTGCTCCTCTCGAACAAGCCAACAACCGGTCACAGAAACTACCGACTCCTCCGCTTTTGCATCAAACATCCAACGCAGCTGGAACTGAAACAAAGCAGACAAAAGAATCGTTCCGAAAATGAAGAATCAGGCAATCAGCTAAAGCAAGAGGAAAAAGAGGGAGACGATTCCTGAATACAAGTGAGATGGTGCTGCTTGCCTTACCTTAACCCGAGAGCCCTTCGGTGGAAGAAATACTCAGCGGTGAGCAACCTCGGTCGGCTGGGAAGCTAAGCAGGGCTGGAAAAAAAATAAGGATCTACACAAGCGGAGGAGAAGGATATGCCAAGGAAAAGAGGGAGGCGGCGGTAATGGCATCATGCGATTCTTACTCGCTCCCAAGAACCCATCCCTCCTCTCCCTCTCCGTCCTCCCCTCCGGTGCAGTAGGTGGCAGTGGGGGAAGAGAAAGAGGAGCGGCCGGCAATTGGGACCTGGGGCAGGAGAGAGAAAGAGGGATCAGCGGCGGCAGCCGGCAGGAGCAGGAGGGTGAGAGAGAGAGAGAGAGAGAGAGAGAGAGAGAGAGAGAGAGAAAGGAAGGGGAAAGAGAAGAGAAGGCGTGGGATTCAGTTGTGCAATGAAGTAGATGGAGGGGGGAGGAAATTGTGCCGCGCGGGGGTGGGGGTGGGGGTGGGGTGGTGTAGCCGTGTAGCCGTGTAGGAATGTGGTCAGAGCTGGTGCTTTCCACTGCCTTGTCTGTCACCGAAGCTCCCCGCCACTTGTCCTCTCCTTTTTCTCTTGGTGCCCACCGTTTTTGTTAGGTCCACACCGTCCATCATGGTGGTCGTAAATATATTAAAAACTGCTTATTACTGCAGTTTAGCACTTCATTATTACTACACGCAGGTGAAAAATGGAGTCTTTTTGGGATGGGATGCAAGCTGTGTGCAAGGCTACTTACACAGTTGCTATGTTTTCTCGGAGCAAACATGCCAAAATAACCAAGTTGGATCTATGTTGTACCCACTCCTCAACCAAGCAATTGAGTCAATGCCCACAAATCATTTTCTTGTTTCAACCTCTAATCTTGCGATTTCCTGGGTTGGCTGGCCAGCCATATACCAAGCAAAAGTAAAGAACCGAATCGCAGGCATCCCCTGCTCGGAATAAGTATATTTCTGAGTATGAGTGAATCGAACTTTTGTTGTACAAGCGATCAACGATGCTATATTCATCTTCATCCAAGCAATCCTAAGGAGTAAAACTAGCTAGTTTGTGATTTTTCTATGTTGGTAGACCAAAACAAAAGATGTAAAGAACCGGATCATAGTATCGGGCGACTAAATGCGCCACAACATCCTTCAGATAGAATGGTCCATGGTGAAAAGAAGTGGACATCCCTCCCCATAACAAATCCATTGCTTATTGGAATGGCACTTCTAGAATCTGGTAGGAGACAAGTTTGGGTTAGCTTGCGGGTGGCGCTAGCAGTTTCCCCAGCCTCACACTCAACTACTCGAGCGGAGAAGAAAGAGGACGGTGGGGGAGCACGCACCGGCTGCTGTTCAGTACTGTACGGGGGATATTTCTATATGTTAAAGACACACCGCTCGGCCATCGGTGAGACGGTCCACGTCAGTGAAATTTTTTTTACCGTCCGTTTCAAGATTTACGGCTATCTTCTTCTCCGCTAATTCACCCAGCTAATTCACCCAGCTGCTCCCTTCGCGAAGCATCCGCCACTGCATAGGTCGCCGCCGTCGCGCCGCCGCCTCCTGACCTGCGCCGCACTTCCGCCGTCGCGGCGCAGCTCCGCCGGTACACCCCCCTCCGCCTCCTTCTCCTCCGCCTTCCGCCGCCGCTTCCGCGACCTCCACCTTCATCCCACCCCGATGCTGGGCTTCCTCTGCAACGAAGTGCCTCGCACCGACGACGCCTGCTCCGCTCGCTTCGTCCACACCGCGGCCTGGTCCCCGCCCATCGCTGCCGGACGCGGCTAGCACGCGCTCGACGCCCGCGCCGGACGCGTCCTCCTCCAACGTGACCCCGCCTCGATGTCTAGGACCTGCTCGCCGGCGGCGACCGCGGCCACAACAACTTGCCCGCCCCGGGCTGCTGCGGCGCACGCGGAGCACGAACGTCGCGCCGCTCTGCGAGGACGGCTCGGACGGGCTCTTCCGCGTCGTCCTCGTGGGCACGGACGCCGAGGGGACCTCCCCTGTGCAGCTCGCCCAATAGCGCAGCTCCCGCGGGTCACCTGCCCTCGCGTGGCCTCCTGCGCCGCCGCGACTGATGGTCTGCCCTAAGACAGATGCATAGATCTGCTATTATATTGTGCTACATTGATTTTTTGTTTGCGAGGTTCACTATGTTTGCCTTACAACCTGCGGCCTAAGATTGTGCATCCGTAACCTATCACATGTTCTTCAATTATGGAGATGAAGAACCCTCGTCTCCCCTTGCATGTTCGTACAAACCTCCTCCTCTCACCTATTGCCGCTATTCCCTCTCTCTGCAATGGAATCCGAGGTACCCCTCTCTCCAGGAAATCCAATGGTATTCGAGCAAAATTTCTTTTTAAGCATCGAAGGTATTTTACAGATCCTCTGCAGCAAGTTTGTTTCCCCCCGCTTATGTGACTAACTGAATAAATACATAAGTTTTTGGCATCCCTGACCTCGATCTGTTATTACTGCCACTAAAAGAAGAATGCTAAATTTCATTTCCCAGCGAATGTAAAGGTATGTTATGCTTCTATGACATTTTCACTAGGTCAGGTAAATCCATGATTGATTATGTAGGAGTTGATCCCTTCTTTCCTATAATAGGCACTCTATCCCAGAGAATACCTCATAGAGGAACACTGCTTTCATAGAGAAATCTCTGTTTTTCCTAAACTGGTCCTTCAATTTCTTCTTCTCCTTCTCCTGTTGCAAGCTTCAAGCCTATACCCCTACGGAAAAGAGAAGCTTGCTGGTTGTGCCAGGTTCTAACTCCTTTCACTCATTCTAACTTGCCATCTCGGTTTCCACTGAACAGACATGAATACTCACCCAAAAAAATTCTCTCCTTTCATAGATAGCATTCTTGTCAGTTGTTGGAAGACAAGCAACCTTTCCAAGGTCTTCTCCTCCCATCCATTGTGTCTTCCAACACTATTCCAATTCTAAAATTATGCCATTTAATATCGTTGCTCCTACTCCATTTTCTTGACTCAGATGTTCAGTGAACAGATCTCACCATAAGTTCCCATTCTCAAAAGTAATATTGATTCTGTCAGATACTATACCCTGCCACACATTTCCAAGGCCTGATTACCATCTCACTGATAAATTAAACCTAAACACTCTGTTTTTGCCCTCATTTTTACAGGCCCAAAACAAGTGTAGCGGGAAGCAATTGAAAGAGGTGAAATTACTATCGGAATGGTAACTGGTAATGCCATTCAACTTCCTGCACTGGAGGTAGCACCACCTATCTTGGGTTCCTCTCTTAGCTTCATAGTTGCAGTGCCAATATAGGACCTCCTAAACAAACCATTCCAGCTTCTCATCTCCGTCTACATAGCATCGTTGACTGTTATTATATGGAAAAGGATCTTGCCTTAATCTGCTCCCAATACCGCGCCAAACCAATAAAAATGCCTAATTGGATAGTAGCTGCACCGGTGTTTCTAGCCAACTATTTGCCACGACAGATGCTAAGAGCTAAACGCTTACTTCAGTTCATACTAACAAACTAATTGGATATGACATACAAATAGAGATTAGGCACAGAGACATGTTTGCTCCCAATTCTTGAAAGGGATGAATATATCATTGTGACTTAAATAAGTTATTACAAGTAATAAATTTCTTATCAAATTCCTAGCAGAGCTATTTCTCTAAATCTTTAATGATAATGTACATGTCTCTAAAAAATAAGGCAGTGTTCACTATTCGTACTATGTTATGTGTGTGTTTTTTTGGTCCTCCAAAAGGACCTTGAGAGATAGTGTCTTCATGCTGCTTAAGACATTATCAGGTACCAAGAGTTACTTTTCTTGATCCTGTTGTTGCTTGCTCATGCCTTTTCTTATTTTCATGTTTCATTCTTTGGGTTGGCATTCCCGTGGGCCATGCTAAAAGGGCAAAAAAAGAAATACCAGGCCTAATACGTAATCCACCTACACGTTAGCAACCTATTGTTATCTAACTTCCACATTTGAGATTATAAATTATATTGAGTTATAGCCCTGTTACTTTTGATGAATTTCACTATGCACTTATTGTCTGAATACAAAAAATAGAGAGCCTTACAGTGTTGTGCAATTTTGGCTCTTTTGGGTGACCCATGTTCGTGTGTGGCAAAGGACAAGGAGCAAGGATTTAACAGCTTTAACTTTGTAAGCTTTTCCCTCCCTTCTTTTCTGGTATATCATTCTATTTTTATATGCATACTTCCCCTACGGCTCAAGTATAATACATATGAACCACGTTACATGCTATGCAATTATATTGCTTTTGTGAAATTTATGTGGAAAAATTATGTTTTGTGAAGGGAAAAAAAAGTGGTCTGAGATTGAACTTGAGGGGGATACATGCAAAAAAAAAAAGCCTCAGGGGCGCTGCCAAACAACTTCTATAAAAAAAAAGCATGTCTCTTTCAGTTGAATTCAAGAAATGATATGCTCCCAGTCTTTATTGTCAAAACCCAAAAGGAAAATCATGTTACTTCCTAGAGCACTAATAAGTATGACCTTATTACAAGTAAGCATCACACTTATTCTGTTACCTTTTCCAGAAGCACACCTAAACTGATGTCCTATATTTCTAAATTTAAATAGCCTGCAGGAAACCATGTGTAACAAATGCTTTACAAAAGCAACTAGAGACTCCAGGAACTTCATAATCCAATTTCCCAGGTACCAACATAACATTTCAGTGTAGCATCTTTGTAACTATTTGTAGTTCTGTATTTAAACTTATAGGTAAAGACAATTCTCCATAAAAGCTATTACATTCTAGAACACTGGCCAAACGACACACTATTCTCTAAAAAAATGCAAAGCTTGAAGATTGCTCTGGTATTTTTTTTTTTCACTCCACCAACTGCAGCAGTGCTACGGTTAAATGGAACTGAACTAAGCAGTCCAACTGAGAATTCCTGGATTGGTTTATGGAAACGTTTGACCCCAAGAAAACAGTGTATGTCTGATGTTCGATATTGTACCGTTTCTTTGTCTTCTATGACTATTGCATAATGTAACAATAAACATGGCCAGCCAGCTTGATCAGGGCCTTGAATTGAGATGGGAGCAAATGTGTCAATTTCATTCTTAATCAATATTTCTTTGTGCTTTATGTACCAAAAGTTCTTCAACTCCTGCTGAAGACCCTCTAAAACTAGAGGAATGCCGCCTTTCTGGGAAGTATCTTTTAGAATTGCTAAAGATAGACTTCAAGCCTAGGGACATTATCACCAAGAAGTCATTGCGGAATGCAATGGTTATTGTCATGGCTCTTGGTGGGTCAACTAATGATGTACTGCATTTGATTGCCATTGCTCGGTTGGTTGTTGCCCAACTCTATCACATGTGCTTATTTTATTAGTACACCAAAGCTTATTTGTTACTCATTATGATCTTAAGATTACATTTCAACTGTGTAGAAGCATTTATGCAAATGAAAAAAGCTGATTAACTTGCTACTGATGCTGCAGGGGAAAAAATAATTTGATTCCAGCTACAACATCTCCATCTTCGTAAGGTCCTTTTGCTCCTTGCGTTCACTTGACTATGTTGCACATTAGAGTACTATCTGTTCTTGATTGTTTTTTATTTTAGAAAATTTCTATATAGTTCATCCTGCTGTGTGTCAATTCATTTATCATATCTTCTAATCTGAACATACAATGTCTAGGATTAGTTTTACTCAAATTTAAGCAATACTTATACTGAGGAGTTATATTATTATCTATTTAAATACTTAAAAGTTCTAAAAAAAAGGTCATATCCTATAGTAATAATGTAGAACAAGAATGAACTTTTTCTGCGATCAAGAACAAGAGTGAACTTAATGTCAATAAAAAAGCATCTCAATGTTGGTTCAGGTTATGAATCTATATAAACATTCCCTCTTCAATGATTGTAGTATCCTATAAATATTATAGTGCCATGTGAATTTGCAAGCTTTGGTTGCTTTAATAGATTAATTTCTTTGGCGCAGAAAACAGAACCGGAGGACTACTTCCCGTGCGAACAAGCAAACTCCATACACTTAATCTTCTTAATCTTACCTTTTTGGAATTAACGTCATATACTCCTATGTATCCATCTTCCAATAACAAAAGGAAACTTTATGCTCCGTATGCTTTGGTTGCTTTAATAGATTAATTTCTTTGGCGCAGAAAACAGAACCAGAGGACTCCTTCCCGTGCAAACAAGCAAACTCCATACACTTAATCTTCTTAATCTTGCCTTTCTTGAATTAACGTCATATACTCCTATGTATCCATCTTCCAATAACAAAAGGAAACTTTATGGTCATATACTCCTATGTATCCATCTTCCAATAACAAAAGGAAACTTTATGCTCCGTACTTAACAGTACAATTACTTCAGAATAAATTTTATTTCGCTAGCGCTGGGCGCGCAAGGGCGCGCGCAAAGTACTCGTTGGATTATCGGAGAGATTTGTTCGGATAAATACGAGCCACCACCGAACGCAACGAAAAGTGCCCGACATTATGGCACGATCACACGGAATCACCCCGTTCTTCTTCTCGCGGCTGCGCGTCACAGGGCGTCGTCGCACGATTGGTAACCGCCGCCGCCTTGGCCTTGATATCGTGAAGCTGTCGCGATCGCCCGTGTCCGGCGTTACCATCTCGATCATCGGTAGGACGTTTTCAAACAAATTAATTTGATCTTTCAGTAGGAGCAGCAATTGCTGCAAAAATAGGGGCTGCAGGAACCAAATCTCAGCGCCTACCCAGGCAGTATGAACAAAGCTCAAGATTGGTATCAAGTCAAAGTTCTCAAGATTGGTAATTACCAACGTGTTCTCGATCCTTATACAGCAAAATGCAACTCTTTTACACTCTTTTTTAAAGCTCTTTCACACACACACACACACACACACACACACACACACACACACACACACACACACACACACACACACACACACACACACACACACACACACACACACACACACACACACACTCAAAGCACATTCATAAATCTTCAACTTTTGTTTGAAAATTCGTACAAGAAATGGTTCCCACAAATTTTCTCGTAAATTACATCAGCAGTTGGTTTCGTAACAAAGTGTCAGATACTTCAGTGCATTCGTTTGCATCATAAACTCTGACAAACGAGACAAAAAAAAAACTCACATAAGTTAGTGATTATCCTACATTTGCACAGAACCTGCGGCATTATTAGGTTTGGCAGTTGACACAGCAGCCGGTTAATCGCTAAAATCAATTCTAATCTAGTCTCGAATAAAGATGAAACATCCTGGAAAACCCCAGAAACATTAGGCACATGGCACGTGACCGCAGCTCTACCTCTATGCGCGGCCGGTGTACACGTACACCCGTATGTGGCCTTGTAGTACTACTACTAGTAACCGGACGGATCGCTGGAGTGTTTTCCAGGCGAAGCATACGCTCGGGAATGATGGCATGTTCGGCCGAACATGATGGCCGGTGGATCCTGGATGGATGGGTGCCGACACGGTGACGCGCCTTCCCCGGGCACCAGGCCATGGCGCACGTGACGGCCGCGGGCAGGGCAGCTCATTAGGGGCCTGTTTGGTATGGCTCCAACTCTGCCTGGAGCAGCTCCACTCCAAAACTCCAGCTGGAGCTAACTCTGGGTGGAGTTGGAGCTGGCTGGTTGGTGTGTTTGGTATGGAGGGTGCCCTCAGCTCCAGAAAAGAGGGTTGTGAAGGTGGATTGTCGTTTTTGCCCGTGGTTTGAGATTGTACCAATAATGAGATGAATTCTTAGTAGCTACAATGTCCATACTATAACACCAATACGCTACAGAAGTCTACCAAATATTCCATGAATAATATAAATATATAGATCCAATGTCCACACTTAAATATTTCTTAATGACAGGTTCATAATAATAAAAACTATTACACTAGTTCCATGCAAGTGCAATAGATGTAGCCATACTATCACGGTTCCAGTTTCCCTCATCTGTAGTTTCTTCCATGCCCTGAAATCTTCTTTTAACTTGTCCCACTTGTTTTTCAGTTGACCCTTGCTGATCTCAAGCCCTGTCCTATCTTTGAACCCTTTCTCAACCTCAGCATAACCAAGTGCATTCAGGTAAGTGCTTGGTCGATTTCCTTTCTCAACTTGTTCGGCAAACAATTTACACACAATCCGGGTGTTCTCAGCGTTCCAATCAATTTCCGGCATCTATACCACCTCACAAATTAAGTTTTAGAAGGCATTACAGTGCTGCACAACCACATCCTAACAACAATAGTAGCATCTCACAGAACCGCAAAGACATTAAACCAATTTTTAAAGTGTATAGAGCCTCAAATTAAACTAATTTTACTACTGCATTACCACATCCTAACAAATGCAAGGAGAGAAAAGAGAAAGCATGGTTGGACCTTGTCTGGTTCCTTGCTTCGCTTGACAGGTGCAGCGGCGTGGGGGGCTTCAGTTCCTGCACCAAAGGGGGGGCGACCTCAGGATCTGCAAGAGCCGGCATGGGATGAAACGAAGGAGGAGAAACAGAGGGCGCCATGGGCACCATCACTGCCGAATCTAGGGTCGAACCCCCGAGCTAGCAGGCGGCGGCGGCGTTGCAGGTGGCCAGCGGGGTCGGCGGGGACCGCGGCTTCGGCCTGCAGGCGGCGGTCCTCCCCGAGCTAGCAGGCGGCGGCGGCGTTGCAGGTGGCCGGTGGGGTCGGCGGGGTCGGCAGGGACCGCGGCTTCGGCCTGCAGGTGGCGGTCCTCCCCGAGCTAGCAGGCGGCGGCGGCGTTGCAGGCGGCCGGCGGGGTCGGCGGGCAGCCGCGGGCGGCGGGAGTTGGCCGAGGGCAGGCGGCGGCGGCGGCTAGGGTAGCGAGCGCGTGGGGGTCGCGAGGGGTGCTGGGATAAGGTTGCAGTGGTGGGGGGCGGGGGAGAATAGAAGAAAAATAACGATTCGGGGTTTGGGGGTGTGTAATCGATGGCAAACGTGGGTAATTTTGGCCGAACTCCAAGTCGATGTCCATACGAGATGGTTTTGGAGTTGGAAAAGAGGTGCTCCACCGGCTCCATGAAAAATGACCTACGAGCTCCACCCGCTCCAGGAGTTCGTCAGCTCTGGAGCTGGGGTGTTTGGCTCCCCTTTGCGAGCTCCAGCATGGAGCTGAGCTCTGGAGCCTTGCCAAACACCCATAATCGCCTCCAGCTCAGAGTCGTTGCTTTTCCTTAAAAGAAGAGGGTCCTAGATTTGTGGGGGGAAAGAGGAGTGGAAGCTGCAGCCTGCAGGGTTCACACACCAGCACCAGCGGCAGCAAGTTAGGCCCCGTTTAGTTGCCAAATTTTTTTCAACAGTACTTGTCACATCAAATATTTCGACACATACATGAAATATTAAATATAGTTAAAAAAATAACTAATTATACAGTCTGACTGATTTTCACGAGAACGACGTTAATTAATTCATGATTGGATATTAATTGGCAAATAACAACGAAAGTGCTACAGTATCCAAATCTAAACTTTTTTGCGAACTAAACAGACAGGGCCTTACTGAGAATTCTTGCTCAGCGTCCCAGCACTGAGAAAGGGTTTAGAGTTTCATTTGCTTAGTGGAACGCGCTAGGCTCTCTCTTAACTCGGGCGCACCAAAAATAGGTGGAACCTGATGATGATGGTGGCACTATCAGAGACTTTCGTGATGATCAATGATGCAGGGCAATCATCTCCATTCATGACATTCGTGTTTTTTTCTACCTTTACAAATTACAGGACAGGAGTATAATCTCCACTAGCAAACTGTTAATACTGAGCTTACTATTCAACTGTCCCTTGCTAGTTCGTGTAAAAAGTTCTGAAGGTTACCCCTTGGCAATCTCCTAGAAACCTCTACGTGGCCTTATTTAGATGCGAAAAGTTTTAAGTGTAAAGTATTGTAGCACTTTCGTTTGTATTTGGTAATTATTGTTCCACAATAGATTAACTAGGCTTAAAAAATTCGTCTCGCAAATTATAGTCAAACTGTATAATTAATTATTTTATTTAGCTACATTTAATACTTCATATATGCGTTCAAAGATTTGATGTGATGGAGAATCTTGTAAAATTTTGAAATTTTGAGTGCATATAAACCAGACCTTTTTCCTCGCTCCTTGCTCCGCTTCCTTGCCTCTGATTTACACATATCTTGATGCTGACTGTCCAACTGCAGAACACCCGACACGGCAGGCTTGATGTTTATGACGAGGTCCTCCAAACAATGCTAATCCTAGCTGAAATGTCCAAAAGTGTCAACGATATGGGCGCGTTTAGTTGCCAAAAAAAATTCGGGCAAATTTTTTTTTGCAACATTTACAACACTAATTAGAAGTACTAAATATAAATTACTTATAAAACTAATTACACGAATGGACAAAAAATCGCGAGGCGAATCTATTAGGCCTAATTAATTCATCATTATATATTGTTTATTGTAGCATGACATTGTCTAATTATTGCATAATTAGGTTCATTAGAATTGTCTCGCGATTTTACCCGATAGTTATGGAATGAGTTTTGTCAGTTATGCACATTTAATACTCCTAATTAGTGATCAAACGTTCGAAGTTATTGTAGTGCCGGAAAAATTTTGGGAACTAAACAGACCCACAGTGCCCATACTGTAACTCTATGTAAGCCTTCAGCTCTACACCAATTACTCTGGATCCTACCACACCCTAAACACCCAAAGTAGTCTGAAAAGTAGAAAAGCTGTTTGGAGGCTTCTACGCGGGGAGGGGTCTCCGGATAAGGTTCCGTGGAGACCCCCCTCCGCCTCTCGTGTTCCTCCGTCCCCGCCTGACCCCTCCATCTCTCGTCTCCTCCGCCCGACCCTGCTCCTTGCTCCGCCCCCGCCCCGCCGCCGACCTCCCCTAGCCGGCGTCGCCTCCGACGCCGGCGAGGACCGCCCTCTCTTCCCCTTCCCTTTCCCCTTCCCTTTCTTCTCTTCCTCTCTGGCCAGATCTGCACGGGTGCCCC
This sequence comes from Panicum virgatum, assembly GCF_016808335.1. Lineage (NCBI taxonomy): Eukaryota > Viridiplantae > Streptophyta > Magnoliopsida > Poales > Poaceae > Panicum > Panicum virgatum. The sequence continues at coordinate 42,163,671 of NC_053149.1, read as the reverse complement.
CCGCCCTACCGCCGACCTCCCCCTCGCCGGCGTCGCCGCCGGCGAGGACCGCCGCTCGAACCCATCCCCTCCGCTTCCTTCCTGTTCGCCTCCACCGCTCGCCCCCGTCGCCGACCCTGCCCACCGGTTGTCCACCACCACCCGGCCGGCGGCGCCATCGCCGCCGGCCTCGCCGCCCACAACCCGCCTCCTCCGTCGGGCCGGCCGCAGCCTACGGCCATCCCTCTAAAGCCGGCGGTCATGGAGCAACCCCGACCCCGGAAATCCAGAAACCCTAACCCCGCCAGCCTCCGCCGCCATCCCGGCCGGCGGCGACCCCGCCGCCAACCGCCCCGCCCACCTCCCACCCATCCCGTCGCCGGAGAAGATGGTCAACACTGGTTTTGTTACTTTCTTCTCACCCCCAGCTACTTTCTCGTGTGTGGAGATGGATGTAAGTTGGAGGGCTCTCGATTTAATCTTAAATCGAGAGAGCTCTCGAGAGAGCTCTCCGTGTAGGATTCTCCAAGCTGTTTTGTGCATCCACGGATCCACCACATCGTCCACATGGGGATGGACCAACGGGATCCCACCGCCATGTTTTGGGCCATGCCGATATGGAGTTAGGGCTCAATTGCAAATGTGACCTTAAGAGCTCTCACCGCAACGCTGGTGATGGAGTTACATTTCAACCACAAACCAAGTGGAGTTTATACACATGGCAGTAAGATGATTGCTGCTGATCAGTTAGGAGTTTAGGCACGTGTTCCACTTTCTTACAGAGCTGGTTCCCAGGAAAAAGCAGCAAGGGCTTGTTTCTTATCAGGTAGTTAACATTTACTTATGTCGAACAAAAAAGACTGAAGATGTGACGCTCACCAAGGCCACAGAGCAAACATGACACCTGAAAAGAACACCAAGGCAGATCTTACTTTTACTTTGGCAGAAGATCGAGTGGAATTACAATTACATACCCGTTCAATAGTGCAGCAGAACAGAAACAGGTAGAAAATTTTTCACCAAAAATCTCCTTTCTCAGCAGCTCAAGGCTAGGAAGTGAAAATGTGCTGACACTTATATGTGACACAAATTGGATTTATGTCAAGGCAAGAAACCTCCTTCTCTAGCTGATCAAGTCAAAATTAGTTAGACGAGATGACCACCAGCACTAGCCTACTGAACCTGCAAGCTGCAAGGGACCAATAATATGACTAGCCTACCGAGGTAGATTGTGATCCCCTTCCACAATTGATCGTTTGGAACTTCCAGAATTTTAGGTGGGATACCTACTTTCACCTTATATACTAGTATGTAGCTAAAATTATGAAAAATGATAAATTGAAAGCAACATTATTGACTAGAAAAAAAAGCGGCTAATAATGTTAGTAGTAGTAAATAGTACGCGACAATATGGTGGACTGGTGGCCAAATGGAGTGCTCCCTCCCATTTCCAACTTATAATACTTCCTATCAATATTTGTGACAACAAATATGTTAGCTTTTTTTGAGGAACTATTTTTAAATTTTACCATAAATATACATAAAATTACATATATTAACAGTATAAGGTAGATGCTTATAGATTCAACCTAAACCATACTTGGAAAATATTTAAATATCGGTCATGGAAGTATCATGTTTCCAAATAAGTTATCGCTCTGTGCTTATTTTAGTTTTGCTAGCATAACGCCTATGCACTACTGGAAACGAAGATTTCCCTGTGCGTGAGGAATTTTTCTGTGTGTTTTTCCGTATACACACAGGGAAATTACTGTTTTTTCTGTCGGTGTAATAAAAACTCACAGGAAAATTGGAGTACCTACAGAAAAATACTAATTATCCTGTCGGTCCGTGAAAAACACACAGAAAAATGGTAAAACCGACAGAAAATTTATGTGAATTAATCTGTGAGTTACAATACGCTCAGGAAAATTGGGCTGCACTCTCAAAGAAATTGGTCCAAAATTTGTTGGGCTGAATGGGCGCCAATCAATCCATCATTCGCGCGCTCCGTTTTTCGTTTCGCGCCCGCTGGATCAAGGTGGGTGACTTGTTTCGCGGGCAGGCACGAACTGAAAGAGCCGGCCGCGCCCAAACCTGCGAAGCCAATGCGCGAGAAAGAAAAAGAAAAATTGAAACGGTGCGAACCCTAGCAAAATCCCGCACCGCCACCCCTGCCCCTCCGCTCTTCGTCGTCCCACCCCCGCCGCCACCCCCTACCTCGCGCCCCCTCCCCTGCCCCTCCGCTCACATCCTCCCAGCCATCACCCTCACCCCTCACCTCGCGCCAGCGCCAGCGACCCCATCCCTAGCTGCCACACCATCCGCGCCCCCCAATCCTCGGCCACCGCCCCAACCAAGGTCGCCCCCCCAATCCTCGGCCACCGCCCCAACCAAGGTCGCCACCCCCTTCTCGGTCGCCTGCCGCGGCTGATTCCATATGCACTGCCACACCGTCGCCCCCTCCCTTGCCGCCGTCCCCCACTCTAGCTTCGTTCGCCCCTCTCCTGCTGCTGCCCCAAATCAAGACGCCTGGAGTTCGTGACGGTGGAGCCGTCCGTGATGCTAGAAGCTTGATGCTTGTGCCCGTGACACGCTGATTTAGAGGAGGCGTGAGGAGCCCCTGACACCGACCCCTGGAGGATCTTGCTCGACGTTTGACTGGTGCTCCTTGCTTCAAATTCTGCTAATAAGGTAACAAATCCATGTATTTTCCTCAGATATTTGCTATATGTTGTGCTATGCCTGTGTGTTCGTACTTGCTATTTGCTATTATTTTCATGGTCTGCTGTCATCTATCTGGAGGTACAGTTAGGGGAATCATCGATCTGTGCAATTTCAAAGATGCAGTTGTAGTGAACCACCTTATCTTTATTAGTTCACGAATGTCAGTATGTTTCCTTGTGTATTATTCCTAGCTATGCAGGAATGTGTCAGCTTACTCGTGCATTATTGTAGGCTTGTAAATAGTATATGTGTGCTAAAAAATTTTCCCTACTAACTAGGATCATTTGCGTACTAATAATATATTGATCTTTTAATAACAGAACTAGTTATCATGTCAGACCGCACATGGATGTATAATGGTTGGCAACGTGGTAAAGCTCCCTCTAATGAATGGATTGATCAAACCACTCAATTCTTGAATCATGCATTTTCATTTCCGGGCGTAGCTGAAAATGATACTATTAAGTGTCCTTGTGCCATGAGCTGCAATTACTTTAGACACAAAAGGTTTACAATAGAGTTGCACTTGTGTAAGCATGGGTTCAAGGAAGCCTATGAAACATGGACAACATGGTGAGAGAGTTACCAGGCATGATGAATGGGACATAGTAGCAAACAGTGAGGGTTTTGATGAGACTGACCAAATGGATGAAATGTTGGTTGATCTTGCTGCAGCCCATCCGCTTGACATAGATGATGAACCAACAGTATTTGCCCAAGCTTTATATAGGATGGTGGCTAGTGCAGATGAGTTAGTGCATGAGAATACCACACACTCAAGTTTGTCAGCAGTTGCTCGTTTGCTTGCTGTAAAGTCACGATACAACATGTCAATTGCAGAATATGATGATATACTAGAGATAATACATGAACTCCTTCCTCCGGATTCTAAGTTACCAAATGATTTCTATCATTCAAGGAAACTATTAGAGGGTCTTGGTATGCCATATGTGAAAATTGATGTTTGTTATAACAATTGCATGCTATTCTACAAAGATGATAAACATAAAGATAAATGTGATTTTTGTGGCACCAATCGATATGAGGAAGGGTGGAGTAAAATTCCACACAAAGTTTTACGTTATCTGCCCATCACAGAAAGGCTGCAAATGTTGTATGCACATAAGGAGACCGCAAAGCTAATGCAGGCTTATAGTCCCTCAACATGTGGTAAGATGGTGCACCCTTGTGATGGAGAAGCTTGGCAGCAATTTAATGTCGACTTTCCAGACTTTGCAAGGGAAAAAAGAAATGTGCATTTAGCTGTAGCGACTAATGGTTTCACACCATTTAATATCAATGCTGCTCCCTATTCATGTTGGCCAGTCTTTGTGACACCACTAAATCTGCCTCCTGGCACATTATTAAGGCATGAGTATATTTTTCTATCCCTAGTAATTCCCGGTCCTGAGCATCCGGATAAGAAGTTGAACATTCGAATGCAGCCTTTAGTTGATGAATTTAAAAAACTGTGGGAGGGGGTCGAAGTTTATGATGCTTTAGTGAAGCGTAAGTTTATAATGAGGGCAATCTACCTCTGGTCAGTACATGACTTCATGGCATATGGAGACTTTGGTGGCTGGAGCACTCATGGTAGATTGGCATGCCCATGTGGATATGGCTGCAATGGATTTCAACTCTGTAATGGTCATAAGGCTTGCTAGTTTGATTGTCATAGGCGCTTTCTACCTAAAGATCATGCATTTAGAAAACAAGCTAATGCATTCCGTAAGAACACAAAGGTGTTTGATGAGCAACCTAGACGCTTAACGGGGGAGGAAGTCCAAGCAAATTTGAACAAGTTTGTAGGTGATGCAAAAACCTTTGGTAAATTGCACAATTGGACACATGTTCTTTGCTTTAGGCAATTGCCATATTTCCCTAAGTTGATGCTGCCACACAATGTTGATGTCATGCATAATGAAAAGAATATGGGTGAAGCCGTATGGAACACATGCTTCGACACTGATAAGACCAAAGATAATGTCAAAGCTAGGCTAGATTTAGCTATGATTTGTAACCGTCCTTCACTGCATTTGTTCAAAAGAATAATGGGAAGTGGGACAGACCAAGAGCCCCATTCTGCATCGAAAAAAATGACAAGGCAACCATCCTTCAATGGTTCCAAGATTTGAAGTTTCCTGATGCATATGCAGCCAATTTAAGGCGTGGTGTTAACCTGCTACAAAGGAAGATTTTTGGCCTAAAAAGTCATGACTACCACATCTTTATTGAACGGTTGCTTCCTGTTGCATTTCGTGGGTTTCTACCAGATAATATATGGCGTTGTGTGGCTGAGCTTAGTTTCTTCTATCGGCAATTGTGTGCCAAAGAGCTCAGCAAAGATGTTGTTCGCTCTGTAGAAGATAATGTTGCAGCGCTTCTTTGCAAATTAGAGAAGATATCTCCTCTTGGTTTCTTCAATGTTATGCAACATCTAATCATACACCTTCCATATGAGGCACGATTAGGAGGTCCTATCCTAGCTCGCTGGTGTTACCCATATGAGAGGTAAATCTAGAGATATGTCATACACTGTTAATGTTTGATGTCCTTAAGTTTGCTTATTTGTAATATGCTACTCTCACTCCATAGGTGTATCCAAAAACTCAAGAAGAAAGTAAGAAATAAGGCATGTGTTGAGGCTGGAATAGTTGAGGCATCTCTAGTTGAAGAGGCTACCAACAATCTCTGCCTCTATTTTAGATCTAAAGCACCCTCTATTAAAAATAAGATCCCTAGGTATGATGATGGTGCATCTACATTTCAAGGTTCATGTGACCTTGAAATTTTTAAATGCCCAGGTCGATGCATCAGCCCGAGGGGTATTCGTGAGCTCTCAGCTGAGGAGTACAAGGTTGCTTTCCTGTACATATTGACAAATGTACCTGAGATGGATGACTTCATCATGTATGTTTTATAAATAAGTTGAACACGTTATTGTTACTTCAATAGTATTTACGTAAAGGCATAACAATAATTCTGTTAATGTAGACAATTTGATAAAGAGCAATGGAAGAGCCGTCTTGAGCCCACATAACAACAACTCTGTGATTTGAGGTTAAATGGTTGGAACAATGGCTGTGGCATAAAACCAGGACCAAACTTTTTTGATTGGTTCAAAAAGCAAATAATGTTCTTATCTAGTTCAATGTATGTGTATATTTAACTACTAGAAAATAAACATATAACACAGAACTCATTTTTTCAGTGCATGAAATCTGCAAGCATTCACAAGGTTTTGTACCAAATGTCTTATGGTTTCTGCACTCGAGTTAGCTGCTATGGGTGTTATGATGTCAATGGATATAGATTTCGTTCAGAGAAATATGAGAGTGGAAGACCAGCATTAACGACAATTAATAGCGGTGTTTGTGTCACTTCATATGATGAAACTGGCAATGCTCTTGAGTATTATGGTGTCATAGAAGATATTATAAAAATTGAATGGGAAGGTAGTATGAAACTTGAGTTGGTTTTATTTTATTGCCGTTGGTTTGATCCAACACCTAATGGATTGAGGCGTACTGAAGATCTAGGCTTGGTAGAGGTTAAGCATTCATTAAGACTGTCAAATTTTGACCCATTTGTGATGGCTAGTCAAGTTACTCAGGCTTACTATCTGTCATACCCGTGTAAGAACAGGGATCTATCTCCATGGTGGGTTGTGTACCAGGTTTCTCCACATGGATCTGTGCCTCTAAATGGCAGCAATAGTGAGTCCACTATTCCAGAAGCAGACATACATGATGTCTATCAAGAAAATAGTTTGGATGGCACCTTTGTTATTGATTTGGGAGAAGCCTTGGACTCTATAACCTCATTGGGCTTAGACGAGATTACTGACCCTAAAGACTTGGAAGCAATAGACAATCGAGTTGTTGAAGATGAGGGATATGATGAAGAAGCTATGCATGAAGAGGGTGAAACTACAGAGGAAGACGATGAACCAATGGATGAAGAGGAAGAAGAGACTTATGATCCAAATGATTTCTGAACTTGTAGTCATGAATCCTGATGCAAATTGTTAATTTGTTCTAATGCTATTTGTTATATCTAGGTCCCAATGTACTGAATATTTCTGCACTTGTATTATTAAATTTGCACTGTTTTTATTGCTTTCTACCGATTTTTTTTCAGTTAGCTAACATGTTTTATTATTGCTTCCTGCTGTACCTTTTTTTTTTCCAATTAGCTCTGTTTTATTATTGCTTCCTGCTGAACCTTTTTTTCTAGTTAGCTCTGCTTTATTATTGCTTCCTAGTGTATTTATTTCCAGATAGCTAACATATTTTATTATAAAATGGATCTAACATGTTATCTTTTGCAGATGGCCCGTTCCATTCGTCATGCACGCAACAATCGTGCAACTGGTAGGCATGCCTCGCAGAGGAGTGCTTCTCATGGTTCAGCAACTACCGACGAGGGCTCCCAGAGGACCACAATTGGTACTCCTCCCTATGTAGAGCCACCCAAAAAAAGAGGAAGACTAGTTCCCAAACGAAATTACGTCTACCTCAGCAAGGTGCCAAGGTGACCCTTAAACCAAAGGGTGACATATGAGTACAGTTGCTAATTGATGCTTGCACTAAGCTCCATTGGTGTACAGTTGATAGTTATCAATATTTGTGTACATGCAATTCAGCTACATCAACTACAAGCCTCCTTACAAATACACTACACAGCTTGGGGTCATCCTCAAGAGAGAGTACCCAGATTTGATTGAGGACAAAGATGAGCATGGGCATGTCATTGGGAAGCATGCAGCTTTGGAGTGGGATGATTATTTTCTGAATACTGAATCTGTTGAGACAAGTGGAGAACATGTGCTTTCTGAATTTTGGGTAAGCAACATGTGCTTTGCTGGTGCTTTAAATTAATTCAGCAATGATGTTATATGACTTGCTCATTTAAATCATTGCTGCTCTCCACATGCAGCGCTTGTTCAAGGTTGTAGAGGAAGATCAAGAAGAGGCAGACCGCATTCTTGAAACCTATTTGAAGAAAAGGGTAAAGGACATGATGTATCAAGCACGTGTTGAAGCAGTAAAGGAGTACTATAGGACCCTGGGTCAGGAACTTGATGATAAGTTAGCCTGCCCAATTGAGCTTGAGTATGACCAATATTTGAAAGGCAAGATCAATTGGTGTCCTGCTGAGGTGTGGCCTGAACTTTGTCGCTATTGGCGCTCAAAAGAATTCTTGGTAAGACGAAAGAGAGGGCAGAAAGCTCGCTTGGAATCTGATGATATTGCTCAAAATCATGGAGGATCTAGACCGTTCGCAGAGACACAACAACATATTGTATGCATGTGTATATTCTTTGACATACTATTAATGGAGGCCTATTTCTTTATTAACAGCTCATTCAACTATTTGTTGTTGTAGGAAATTACATATGGACCAGAGAAGGCAACCCCTCTTAATGTATATGCTGTGATGAAATCTGGTATAAATAATGTCGATACAACTGGTAGGCATGGTGCAATCAGGAGCCGCAAAGCTCAAAAACGCATGGTATGCATGTTCTTCCTTGTGATAGATTTCAGCCTTGTATTGATCTTGCTTATTCAATATCCTTGTGTGAAAGATTTCTGCCATTCATCACTAAGTTATATGTTGATGTATATTGCCATCCCATTGATCAGGATGACTATATTGAGGGTGCTAGGAGACATGCACGTCCAGAAGATGATGAGCGTGAAAACATGGATGAGGACATGGAAGAGGTGGAGGGAGGGGAAGAACATGTGCACGAGGAACATTTGAATGAGCAAGTTCTGTATGATGTGTCTTATGGTCCAAGAAACCATGGCCGTTTTGCCATAGCAAATGGTGCTGTTAGGGCGGCAGATGTTAGGGCAGCTGCAAAGGAAAGGAAAGGACCGTGCGGCCATCAAATCCAGTGTCTTTGCAAAGCATGGCTCGAGAAATGGCATGCCTATGCCGTGCAAATGAAAGGTTACAACAATAGAACCATGCAAAGGACAAAGCCTTGCAGCAATACCAAGTTACTACAGACTTGACATTGGTACATATACATGAAACCTTGTTCAGTTTTGTGCAACATATTTTTGTTAGATTTTCATTCTGAAATTGTGACACCTCCGGTGTTTAGCACTGTTTAAAACATGCAATTAACATAAAATGACATGTTAAACCCCCCCCCCCAATTCTCAATTACGTAAAAGCCCGAAATCCGTTTAAATGAACCAAAAAGTCAACTCTCACACCTTGGCTCAAATGAACTTTTGCCCAAAATGAAAGTTGTAGAGTTTGACAAGGTAAACAACTTTCATGTTCAAAGTTTTTCAAGTTATAACATGAAATTTGGAGTTAACCCCGAAAAACAGTGGATTCCATTTAAACTTGAATTCAAATTTTTAACTTTCAAATCGTTGCTCAAACGAAGTTTTGCCTGAAAGGAAAGTTGTAGGAAATTGAATTTTGAACAACTTTCGTGTTCAAAATTTTTCGAGTTTCAATTGAAAATTTTGAGTTTGAACTAAGTCAAACCGTGGACTTTTCTTTTTCTCTCTCCACTCCCTTCCTCTCTCTCCTCTCTCTCTCCCTCGCTCTCCCTCCCCTCTCTGCGCGCGCAGACACTCAAGCACGCCTGCGCGTGCGCTCGCTGCGCCGCTGCCGAGCAAGCTGCGCCTGCTGCCTGGCCGCGCCGCTGACCCTCCCTCCCCGCTCGAGTGCGCACGCTCGCCTGCTGACCTCCCCCTTCCCCGTCCCGTCAAGCCTGCCGCGCCCTGCCGACGACGAGCACGCCGCGACACGCGCTCGGTGACGCGCCGCGACGCCGCCGTGGCGCCCAAATGAGCCGCCCTTCCCTGCCGAGCCGCTGACCGTGGCCAGCCTCCATTACCGCGCGCCACCAACCCACTCGCTGCGCCCTGATCCGCCATCAAGGCCGCTCGGCGGGCACGCCACCGCATGCCGCTCACACGCCGCCGTTCCTTTCTTCTACGCCCCCCTTCCTGCCGAGCTCCCCCTCCCCATTTGCTTCGCCCAAGGGCGTTCCACCCTCCCACTCCCTTCCCCTTCCCTTCTCAAGCCGAGCCAAGCCGCCCCAGTTCCAGAACGCGCTGCCGCCCCGCCATTGCCGCCGCCGCTCGAGCTCACTGTGGAGCCCCTACCTCCGGTGCCCCTCGGTCCCAATTGAACCCCGGAACAGGACCTCCTCACCGCGGTGAAGCTCCACGGCCAAGCCTCGCCCATCCCCATCGCCGCCGGGCGCCGCCGTCGCGGGCAGAGCCGCCACCGCCCGCCGCCCGCCGCGGAACCTCCTCTTCCGCCCTTCCTCGACCCAAATTGACTCGCCCACGAGCTCCCTCACCTCCCACCGGTGCTCGACGACCCAACCTCCACCGCCCAGAGCCGCCGGCCGTGCTGCTACGCCGCCGACCCTGCTCCGGCCATCCCCGTCGACCACAACACCCACCCGCAGGTAGAGCTCGGTGAGCTCTCACCCCTGGACGCCATCCCCGCCGCCGGCGGGCCTCCTCCTCGCCGGGAAAACCCCGCCGCCGCCTCCTCTGTCCCAACTCCGACCAAGGGGTTATGTGTGAGCCCCCAAATTGTTCCATGGGCCTAGATGCAAGTTTCCATTTCCTTTTTCTTTTGTTTTGAAAAACAGCAAACTTGTAAATTCGTTTAAAAATCGTAGAAAAATAAGAAAAATACAAGCTCAACTGTTCTGGAATCCTTGCAAAGATATATACAACTTTTGCTTTAATTAAAATACAAAGAAAATATACCTTTTATTAGATCTCAAGTTACAAGCATGAGTTGTTATCCATTTTTGGTCAGTGGGTTACATGTTAGATGAATAGCCTTGTGTAAAAGTTTCGTGGACTTTTGACATGTCTAGCTATAGGTTTAATTAGGTCTTGCTTTATGCCTAGGATAGATAGTTTTATTTATCCAAGTTGTTATCACATGTTTCATGGGTTCAAACTTTTGAAGTACCTGTATTTTAGTTCCTAGAGTCTGCAGAAAAAGTTTGAGAATTTTTAGTTAAACCCAACTGGACCAAATGATTTTTGGTGAGGATAGATACATTAAATCATGAAAAATAGTTCCTGCACATGAAAAATTATAGTAATTTTTCTAGAGGATAAATTTGAGTATATAACTATGCTGGGAAAAGATGAGGCTCTGGAACTTGCTATAACAGTCTGTGGAATTTGTTTTTTATTCATGCAGCTATACATTGTACTATTTTTCATGCCCTGTGTAATGCTTATTTAAATCTGAAATTTTTAAAGTAGACTCACCATCAGTTTAGAAGGACTCAGTAAAAATTTTAGCATCTTTACTTGTAGAGTTTGTTCTGTATAAATGAATCTTAATCCTAGCAGTGGCTGTTTAATGCATTTTTAATAATTAGCATGCTCAGTGAAAATAGCTGAAAATTTTATGACAAGTTTGTAATTAAGTAGTTGACTCTTCATAAAAATTTCATATTCAGAAGCTATACCCATCAGCTGATTTAAATATTCAATGTTTGCACTTGAAAATAACTTTTCTAAAAATAACAAAACCCCCACTTACTTAATAAGAAATAGTTAATCTAGGTAATACTCTATAAATGATTGCCCAAGGAGATGTTAAGAAAATATTTTACAACTCTATAGTGAATTAAATTAAGATTGTTACCATCACCACATCTCACGCATATGCATTCGTGTAGATTTGACTACTCTCGCCGACGGTACATACGAGCTGGTGCCGGAGTCCGAGAGTGAGCAGCGTGAAGCTCAAGTTAACCTAACTGAAATTACTGAAGACCTGAACCAGAGTTCAGAAGAGCCCAAGGCTAGCTCCGCTCAGGAAGGCAAGCCCCGGAGCATGTCCTACCTAATTTAAATTTATGCAACTGTTTATATTCCTATCTACTTGTGCATTTAAGTATATAGGAATTGTTTGGAACCTTAGTTGCATGATCCTAGGTACCTATGCTTGAACACTAGTATGTGTAGGTCGCTAGTTGGCTATGCTAATGATTCGGTAGAAGTCGAGTGATTTCCTGTCACTCGCGAGAATTATAGGAGTTGGATGTTTACTACACACTGCAATATAATGTTTACGGGCGGGGTTGTTGTACTTGTGATACCCCGTCCGTTTAGTGAAACCGGATAAGGCCGCGGTGTGTGGTAGTGGTGGTTAAGCGTTTGAACGTACTAACCACATGCCGAGAAATATGGTAATCGGTAAGCTTCAATACCTGATCGGACCGGGGAGTGGACTTTTCCCTCACCCTCTTTGAACTGGGTTCACATGCGGCCACATGCGGGTACAAGAAGGCGCATGCCGGGCGTGGACTCTTGTAGTCGAAGGGGGTGACCCTGATCCACGAGCCGGAAAGAAAGGGGAAATGTTGCGTGGGGACTGGGTTCCCATGCGTGTGCTTAGGTCTGCCTGGCCAGGTTAACAAATTCGATTCGAATCGTCCGTCTCTCACGGATATTGAGACTGCTTAACCCTTTTGCCACATAGAGTAAGAAGTGGAACATTGATTATGAGAAATATGGTTGAATGATAAAGAATAATTGTCTTTTACCATGCATGCTATTGGATAGATGCTAATGTAGAATGGTTAATCGAACTAGAACTTGAAAGCTAAAATCTGAAAATAAGGACTTACTCTTTATTGCTTTTTGGCAAAACAAACCCCTCAAGCCAAAAGCCTTGCATGTCTAGTTAGAGGGTTAAATATATCCTAGTCTGGTAAGCCTTGCTGAGTATTAGAATACTCAGCCTTACTTGTGGCTCCACTTTGTTTCAGGTGAGACGTTTGAAGATTAGATAGCTAGTTTGACCTGGCCGTGTGTTTTACCTCCTGGTTGGTCGGTGGAGTGGGATACGACTCCGGCTAACGATGACAATGCCGAGTGATGTCATGTACGGGCTTCATCATGACATCTTATATCGTCGTTTAGAACGCGTTTTATTTCCGCTGCAGTTGAACTCTGAACTACTGTCAATTTGAACTTCAAGTACCTTTCGGAGATTTCGAACTTGGTTTGTAATAATTAAGTTAAGACTCTGTAATGTAAGGTATCTGTGAAATGTTGTACTCTCTGGACTCACCTTCGTGTGGGTTGCATGTAAGCTTTGGGTTCGATCGACGCTCAGGTGGATTCTTCAGGACTTTACCCGACAGCCCTGCCGGATTAATCCGTTTGAAGTGCGTGTTAGCCGGGATTACCGTTAAGGTGATGGTTAGCGCACTTGAGCCAGATTAATTTGGGCGGTACTGCCACATAAATATATATGCTTTGGCCTGCAGAATCTGTATCGGCAGTTAGGACAGGAAATCCCAGAGAATGCATTGCAACGCCTATCATCTGCCCAGGCAATTGTGAGTATATACACACAAGCAATTTAATATGCATCTAATAATGTACTGAAATTGCTAGTTTTTGGATGGCCATTTCCCTTTCTTTCACTTGCATGTCTGCCTTAAGGACAGCTCTCTGTTGATTCATTAAGATTAATTTGCAATGCATTCTCTCATGGCTACATACTGCTGCACTGGACTTAATTGAGAATTAAGTTCAGATTCAACAACGAATAAGCACTGCCTTTTATGCAACAGTGATGAACTGAAAGCAAGATATATTTACCCTGAGGTCTTGCTGCCCTGCCTTGTATTTCATAGTATTTCTGTTGGACTTAGTTTATTCTATTAGCTTTCATATGCTAGACCATTTAGATGCAACTTAGTTTTTTCTATTAGCTTTCATATGCTAGACCATTTAGATGCAAATTCTATTAGCTTTCAATTGGAACAGTAGCTTATTCTTGCCTGAATCAACAATGCATATTCTCAGCTTTACCAAAATGCAGATTCTCAATTGTTCATACACACATTCATCTTATCTACCTCATTCATATGCAGGCGAGTGATTCATCTCATGTTGGCTTAGAGTCCACTAACAACAGCATTGATGTTGATGGCCATAATGGTGAGGATCTTTGTGGCCCACACATTGATAACAATATTGCTGCTAGTAACGATCGGAGTGCAAACAATGCATCTGTGTGATGGTGGAACTTGGTCACTCTGAAATAGAATGGCAGCTGACATTCATCTTTTGTAGTGTTGTACCTATATGTATGCTAGTTGGGTGGAGAATGACAGTATGACTCCATTTGGGAAGTTTATAGCTCTAATTTTGGTGGGCTGCTTTATTAGACTGTGGTAGCCTGGTAGGAGAATGGCAGTATGACTCCATTTGGGAAGTTTATGGCTTTAATTTTGGTGGGCTGCTTATTAGGCTGTGGTAGTATGACTTCTCGTCTCTAGCTATTGTACTATATGAATGGCGATAATTGAGACTGATGCTTGTATGATGTGGACTCGCATCTATATTGTCTCCCTGCTATGCAATTTGATTCTGAGTTATGGATGTGATTTGGCATTTAAATTCATTTTGATCCTGCACAAATTAAACTGGGATGAATTTTTCTGTCGGCTGTAGCCAGGGCTTTTAATATTCTCTAATAAAACTGCACCCACAGAAAAAATGATAGTTGACAGAAAAAATAAATATTTGCCTGTGGGGTGGTGACAGAACAATGTTGTGGTACTTGACAGAACAATAGTTTTCCTGTTGGTTAATTTTAATTTTTCTGTGAGTTCCATGCGACAATAAAACACACTGCAGACCTGTCGCAAGCCATTTTTCCTGTCGGTCTTGTACAGACAAGGAAATGTTTTCTGTCGGGTTACAAATTTTATTTCCCTGTCAAGCCAGGGCTGTCGGTATTTTCCTGTCGGGATACCGACATAAACCATTTTTCTGTCGGTATCCCACCAACACGGAAATTGACGTTTCCAGTAGTGATGCATTGCTATGAGTAATATAATAGACCTACAAAATACCACCAACTTTATGCTGTGTCATGATTGTGGGAGATATTTATTGTCTGGATTCTGATTAGGATTTTGATTAGTTTGTTTAAGTTCCAATTAGGATTCCGATATAATTGGTTTGTCCGGTTCTGATTAGGATTCCAATTGACGGAAGGAAACATTGCTTGCTTTATAAATAATAAGTAGAGATAGAGATAAGAATTAGAGGGAACACATAGGACCATGAAAGAGTTTTAAAAATTTGACATAACATAAGAATGAGCAATCCACAAATATTAGAAGTTTACAACTAGCTTGAAGATAGGTAAACTCTGAGGCGTGGGCAAAGGCCATGTGCTTGGCTGTGGTACAGTGGTTGCGTTTGTTCAGTTGCGTTTGTTCAATTGTGGCCTGCGGGTTGGCCGGCAGGAAGCGTCGCCACGAGCCCACGACACACTTGTGGCTCGGCTTCGCCCGTGGGTCCAGCCGAAAGATAAGCCCGTTTGCCAGTGTCCACATTCAGATTCCTTCGATTCCTGCGGACAGTGAAACACAGAGCAGTAGCAGTCCGGCAAAAAGAAAAACGTTGCTGCGAAACAAATTGCGTCGTTGCAGCAGGGAAGAAGAAGAGTAGGAAGCAATGGCTGCGATGCCAGCAACGATCCCTTCCGGCTGCTGCTCCTCGTCTCGGCTCTCCCAGCCTGCTGGCCTCCTGCCCCCCTCCACGAGCCGACGGCGATTCAAGGTCACGGCCATGGCGCCCAAGAAGAAGGTAGGTACCCACCGGTCTCGCGGCTCCGCCCACCTTGCCCGATCAATTTCCGCTCAAGCTGCTGCTCGATCGCGTGTTCCCGGCGCAGGTGAACCGGTACGACGAGAACTGGTCGAAGCAGTGGTTCGGCGCCGGCATCTTCGCGGAGGGCAGTGAGGAGGCGTCGGTGGACGTGTTCCGGAAGCTGGAGCGGCGCAAGGTGCTGAGCACGGTCGAGAGGGCCGGGCTGCTGTCGAGGGCCGAGCAGCTGGGCGTCACGCTCTCCTCGCTGGAGCGGCTGGGCCTGCTGTCCAAGGCCGAGGACCTCGGCATGCTCAGCCTCGTGGAGGCCGCCGCGGGGGCGTCCCCCTCCGCGCTCGCGTCCATCTCGCTGCCGCTCCTCGTGGCCGCCGTCGCCGCGGTCGTCGTCGTGCCCGACGACTCCGCCGCGCTCGTCGCCGCCCAGGCCGTCGTGGCCGCGGTGCTCGCGGCGGGGGCCGCCGGGCTGTTCGTGGGCTCCGTCGTGCTCGCCGGCCTGCAGGAGTCGGATTGAGCTTGCTTGAGCGGCGGCACGGCAGGTGCTGCTGCTGCTGGTCAAGAGCTCCGGCGCCGCGCCGATCAAAGGTTATGTGGTAATTGCATGGGGGAAAGGAAAACGAAATCCTGTTAATGCGTGGGAGCTTTGCCTTGTATCATAACTAGAACTAGCCAATTAGATAACCACGAACAGAAAGTGTTAGCTGTTCTTGTTCGTGCGCAAGCAGAGGGCAAAGCGCCATGGCGGATGGTGGACGGGCACACGCCCAATAGCCCCACTTCATTAGCACAGTGACTCCGTTTGTAAGCTTTGTTTAAGCAGGTGCAGTTTGCACCTGCATCATGTATAGATTATTAGAGCGATGATGTGGAAAGGCGCTGCATAAATCCTCTGTATTCGTCACCATCCCCGTCCATAAGCTCCTAGCTCTGTATCATGTGGATCTTTGTTGTTTGCTGTGTTGCAAGCGTTCTTCTAAAATTGAGGATTCTGCTCTTTGACCCGCTGGCACCGCTTTTATCTTCATCCTTCGGTGGCCGGAGATGTTCTTCATCGGTGGAGTCTTTTTCCTCTTCAAGGCCGTGTTTAGATGTAGGGTGTAAAATTTTTGAAAAAAAATCTTTTCAACGTGTTTAGATGCAGGGTATAAAATTTTTGAATTTTTTTCATATTTAAAGTATTAAATATAGACTAATCACAAAACTAATTACAGAACTCATCTGTAAACTACGAGACGAATTTTCTAAGACTAGTTAATTCATCGTTAGCACATATTTATTGTAGTAATTACTGTAGCAATTTAGTATCTAGTCATGCTCTAATTAGACTCATTAGATTCGTCTCGTGATTTACAAACAAACTATCAATTAATTTATTTATTTATTTAATACTTCATGCACGTGCCGCACACGTTTCATGGGATAGTTTTTGAATTTTGCATCTAAACCAGACCCTAACCTCCTGACAGGCTTCTCTGCCCTGGCTCTAAGCACCTTTTTACGACTCTTTGGACCCGGTGCCTCCGGTGGCCCTTGCTGGCGAGGTTCATGACGGTGACGACAGTAATCTGCAGCTTGCCTGGATTCCCCCTGGTGTGGAGATGGTGGCCATTTGGGTTTACTTGGCTCCTAACTGAATAGTCTTTCTATAAGACTGCTGCTTCTATAATATATATTACTAGTATAGTATCTGTACGTTGCTATAGGTAATATCATAGACCTACATCTTTGTGTTCATGAACAGGTCGTGCCATAATTATACAAGATATTGATTGTCCATGTTCTGATTGGGATTTTGATTGATTTGTTCGGGGTTTGATTGGGATTCAGATTGATTGTCTGGACTCCTATTATAGTATCGATTGATGGAAAAATATTAGTGCAAAAAATGGAGGGGGGCTCCACTGCTGCGCAAGGTAGGGTCGTGTTGGGGCGCTCGAGCCCCCCCCCCCCCCACCCCCCATGTGTTGGTTCCACTTCTGCTAGGATGGCCGATTGTTGAGGGGAGTCGATGTATGTCATTGGCAGCTAGATCCAATGGTAACTTGAATCCTATGAACTGCTAGAATGAAACAGTAAATGCGCAGAAGAAAATCAAGTGCGCGGCCATTTCAGGTTCGCTCCCACACAGATTACATATGTTTTCATCGAGAATCCTTTATTGAGGAGGCTCACCCTGCACTGAATACATGTGCACAAGCAATTAGGCAAAAAAAAAAAGGAACCCTAGGTAGGGCACAGTTTCTCCCTCCGTTTTGAAATGTAGGGTATTTTGGAGTTTTTAGGATATATTCACTACTACAGATCGGGCCATTTGTCCCGGTTCCAAAGGGCTATTTGTCCCGATTTTGGAACCGGGATACGGCCGCCGGGACAAACCAGGGCTTTTGTCCCGGGTGGTAGAACCGGGACAAAATGTCCCTCGCGCTAAAAAATATTTGCGCCCTGCGGGATTGGAGCCAAAGACCTATTGGGTCGCGCATGGCCTGCTTGCCAACTCATCTAAGTAGTACATGTGACTCAGTAAAGAATAACTCCCTTTTGAACTATCACGTAGAGCGGCCTTTTGTCCGGATTGGTACCACCAACCGGGATAAAAGGGTTGGACCTTTTGTCCCGGGTGGAGCCACCAACCGGGACAAAAGGGGGCCTTTTGTCCCGGTTGGTGGCTCCACCCGGGACAAAAGGCCCCTGCCCCCCCCCCCCCCTCCCGCTGGCCCGGCTAGCCTTTGGACCCGGGACAAAAGTCACCTTTTGTCCCGGGCCCAAAGGTAACCGGGACAAATGACCTGGAACAAAGGCCTATTCTTTAGTAGTGATTATAGCTGTGTAGAAAAGACTCTCATACCCTAATTATTAAGCATTGAGACTCTATTTGGGTCACTAAATATGTGCTAACTAAAGTAGCATGCTCTATCCATACAGCTTCCCCACATGTACCTCCATCTACATGTTAGGGTGCAGCAAAACGTATCTTATTTATCATAACATGGTCAGCTACCACTGGACATGCCGGCGAAAACTTGGCTAATCCGAGTTCATGCGTGTTAAGCCCCAAGCCGTAGGTGGTAGAGCACTTGATCGCTAACTCCTTCCTACCCTGTAATTGATTGCATAGCTGTATAAGATGGCCAAACGTGCCACACGACATTACATGACTCCGGCACGACACGTTCTGGCACGGCACGACATCACACAGGCTTAATTAGCCAAGCCTTGCCGGCACTACGTGCCGGAAGCTCGCCAAGGCACAACAGTAAGAGGAGTTAACCGTGCGATGTCCTACGACGGCAACCTCAACGACGCACGACGTGGGGAGAGCGGTGGCGGCTGCACGGAAGAAGGGAAGCTAGGAGGGGCGGCGGCACGCAGTGTGGTGAGGGAGAGACCGCGACGCGCAACAGTGGGGAGGGGCGGCCGCGCACGTCGAGGCGACGATGTGGAGGGGAGGCGTGCGCGGGGGCGAGATTGCAAGAGAGAGGGAGGAGCTGAGGAGAAGTGCGAGGAGGTGAGAGATGTGTGTGGGGGAGAGAGGGAGGAGCCGAGGAGGAGGTGGCAGCTGACGGGTCCAACCCAATAGGAGAGGGAGGAGAGAGATTAGGGTTTGAGAGAGAGAGGGAAAGTGGGAAGTATAAATATGGGTGTTGTAGTCGGTACATTCAATGCAATGCGTGGCTGTGACAGCTCGTTTGTAATATTGTGCTCGTGCCATCACTGCATGATGGGGTTTCAGCCCACACACTATACTACAGCCGTGCTATGCTGGTACTAGCACTAAGCCCAGCATGTCCGGTCGTATTCGTGTTGTGTTTTTAATGCCGTTGATACAACCCGTTTAGCCATGTATACGTAGCTGCAGTATACCAGACACAATTAGAGAGCCCAAAGATTTGGCGACCAGCCAGAGCCCGGAAGACAGGAAGCAAACATAGCAAAGTCCAACTCCCACCAGATCGAATGAATCCAATACTGGATCGTGCCCAACTTATTATTACTAGGAGTTCGCTTGTGTTTTGGACGGGTAATTTTACTTGTAACAACAACTCAACCGCATGACACGTATATACTATATGTTTTGTGGAAGCACGAGGACTAATAATTAAGCAGCGAACTGACGCCGCGCGCTAGCAGCTAGGCTGGCCGTGCGTCGCGGCCGCCGCCGACGTGATCAGGGTCGGCCCCGCCGCGGCCGTGCACGAAGAGGTAGCAGAACCCTCCGGCCACCGTGGCGCCGGCCAGGGCCCAGACCAGGGTGGCCGGCTGGCCGCGGCCGGGCCCGGCGCGACCGCGGCGACGCGGCGCGCGAACATGTCCGTGAGCGCCGCGGACACAGCCCACGCCGCGGCCCCGAGGAGGCCCCGCCACCGGGCGCCGCGCGCCCGGTCGTGCGCGCGGACCGCGACGAGGAGGGCGGCTACGAGGGTGCTGGCGGCCGCAACGGACGCCGCCGCACCGGCGTCCCCGCGGCCGAGTGCGCGGCTTGCGGCGGCGCCCGAGCTGAGCAGGAAGAGCGTGCACCCCAGGGCGGCCAGCGCGGCGGGCGGTGAGATGGTGGCTACTCGGATCGCGACGACCGCCATGTCGCGGTTTCGGGGATCGGATGCAAAGCGAAGTGATCGAACGGCTAAATAAACAAAATTCACAAGCTACCGTGCGGTGCGCCATTTATAGGTGCTTGTCGCGTGCATGGCGAGTAGCGTGTGGCGTGTCGAGAGGGAGCAAGAGGACGACGGGGATTGACTAGACATCCACGGATCAGACCTGGTCAGATCAGACTTTCGGTTACGCATGAACTTATTCCGGATAAAAAATGGTAAAAACAACAAGAGATTCATAATAGATATAAAAAAGAGATCATGATTTATTTCGAGTCAAAAACTAATTATAATAAAATATACTCATAATAGGTATAATAAGAGATCGGAAATCAATCTATGAGTCGAGAGATGTGGAATCAATCTATTATGAGTTTATTTTATTATTACAATTAGTTTCCAATCCCAAATAAATTTTGATTTTTTATTATACTCTCTCTTATTATTACTATCATTCCTGGTTCGGAATAAATTCATATGTAACCGAACATCCTGATCATGTACGCACTGCACTGGTTAAGAGAAAAGACACGGTAGTTTCATGGATAACGAGCCCATTTGCTTGGATGTTCTACTCCAACGTGTTTAACTAGTCTGACGCTCGATCCACTACAACGTCACTAATCCGCTACATCAGCGTGACGAACAGAAGTTGATCTCATCGCCTGGTCAACCCTGGACCTGGAGTCGTTCAAGAAGTTGGTCGAGTGCCTGTGCCAGGGCTCACAAACCTTGGAGCCACGCTGAAGCATCTGGCACGGCTGGTACGCTAGGCAACGCAGTCCGCCACTGAGGCAGTGCTCTGCTCATGATAGCAGATCGGGCTTTCTACCTTGCTGCGAGGGTCAGACAAAGACACAGTTGCCTGGGATTGCATTGCAACTTCCACGAATGTATGCTTGCACAGCAAACCACGGAAGAGTCCTCCAAATAAAAAGCACAGTATTCTATCCTTCAAGACAACCTTATGCAAGCAATTGTAACACCTCCGGTGTTTAGCACTATTTAAAAATGCAATTAACATAAAATGACATGTTAAACCCCCCCAAAATTCCAATTACTTAAAAAGCCAGAAATCCGTTTAAATACACCAAAAAGTCAACTCTCACACCTTAGCTCAAATGAACTTTTGCCCAAAACAAAAGTTGTAGAGTTTGACAAGATAAACAACTTTCGTATTTAAAGTTTTTCAAGTTACAACATGAAATTTGGAGAAAACCCCGAAAAACAGTGGGTTTAGGGGGTTTTCATTTAAACTTGAATTCAAATTTTTAACTTTCAAACGAAACCTCAAATGGGAAAATGCCTGAAACGAAGGTTGTAGATTCCGACTTTTTAAACAACTTTCGTATTCAAACTTTTTGGAGTTTCAATACAAAAATTCGAATTACTTTGAGTCAAACTCGGTTGACCTCTCTCTTTCTCTCTCCACTCCCTTTCTCTCTCCCCTCTCTCTCTCCCTCGCTCTCCCTCCCCTTCCCTGAGCGCGCACGCGCGTGCGCTCGCTGCGCCGCTGCCCCGCCGTGCTCGCTGCCCGGCCATGAGTGCTCGCATGCACGCCCGCCCGCTGACCTTCCCCCTCCCCCGTCCCGTCGAGCCTGCCGCGCTCTGCTCTGTCGACGAGCACGCCGCAAACGACGAGCGCTCGACGACGCGCCGCGACGCCGCTGTGGCACCCAAGAGCCGGCCATGCACCTGCCGTCCGCTGACCACGGCCGGCAATCAATGCCGCGCGCCACCGACCCCCAAACCTCCTCCCTCTCCTCCCTTGGTTCGCTTTAAACGGCCAGAACCCCCCTGCGCACCTGAGCTCGCCGCCGTCCGCTGACCGGCCGCCACCCGCGTTCCTCCCCTGCCCGAGTTCCCCCCTTCTTTTGCTCCCAGCAGCACCATCACCCCTCCACCCTTCCCTCTCGTGCACCAGAAGGCCACCCGAGCCCCTTCCCGCCGTCCAGGACACCCCCGCCGGTGCCATGGCCGCCGTTCCTCCGTAGGCCGCCGTGGAGCCCTACTCTCCGCCCCTCCTCGACTCAAATTGACCCCCAAACTTGCTTCCTCGTGGTCCAGTGAAGCTCCCCGGCCGGTCGTCGCCCTCACTCCCACGCCGGAGCGCCGCCGCCGCAGTTCGCCACCGCCGGCGAGCCGCTGCTCCACCGCCAACCCCGCTCCCGGCCGCCCCCGACCTCGACAAGCCCACCTCCGAGTAGCTCTCACCTTCCTCTTGCCTTTCCCCCACCTCCCCTCGCCGCCGGCGAGCTCCCTCGCCGGGAAACGCCGCCGCCGCCGCCGCCTCCTCCTCTGTTCCTGTCTCCGGCCAGGGGCTTATCTGCGAGCCCCCAAATCTTTCCAGGGGCCTAGATGCAAGGTCTCGTTTCTTTTTTCTTTTGTTTTGAAAAATAGCAAACTTGTAAATTCGTTTAAAAATCGTAGAAAAATTAGAAAAATGCAAACTCAACTGTTATGGAATCTTTGCAAAGATATCTATAACTTTTGTTACATGTACTTTTTCATTTTCTCAATAGTTTTTGCTTTATTTAAAATACAAATATAATAGAGCTTTTATTAGATCTCAAGTTACATGCATGATCTGTTGGCCATTTTAGGTCAGTGTGTTACATGTTAGATGAATAGCCTTGTGTAAAAGTTTAGTGGACATTTGACATGCCTAGCTGTCAGTTTATATTGAATCCTAATTTATGCCTAGGTTAAATAGTTGTATTTATCCAAGTTGTTCTGTTGTGATTCCTAAGCTGAAACTTTTATAGTTGCTCTACATAGATGCATGTATTCTTCAGAAAAAGTTTGGCAATTTTTAGTTAAGTCAAACTGGTTCAAATAATTTATGGTGGGAAGAAATGTGCTAAATCATGAAAAATAGTTCCTTTGTGTGCAAAAATCTAATATTTTTAATACAGTCTTTACTTAAGTTGGGAACAATTTTTATAAATTTTAGGGCTCAGAATATTGGTATAACAGTCTGTGGAATTTATTTTTGATCCATGCAGCTATACATTGTACTATATTTCATGCCCTGTGTAATGCTTAGTTAAATCTGAAATTTTTACACTAGATTTAACATGAGTTTAGGAGTACTCAGTAAAAATTGTAGTCTCTTTACTTGTAAGTTTTGTTCTGTATAAATGAATCTTAATCCTAGCAGTAGCTGTTTAATGTATTTTTAATAATTAATATGCTCAATGAAAATAGCTGGAAATTTTATGGCAGGTTTGCACTTAAGTAATTGGCTGCCCATAAAAATTTCATCTTCAGAAACTGTACCTATAAGCTGTTTTGAATATTCCATACTTGCACTTGAAAAATAATCTTTCTAAAAATAACAAAACCCTCACTTACTTAATAAAAAATAGTTAATCTAGATAATACTCTATAAATGATTGCCCAAGAAGATGTAAAGAAAATATTTTACAATGCTATAGTGAATTAAATTAAGTTTGTTACCATCACCACAACTCACGCATATGCATTCATGTAGATTTGACTACTCTCGCTGACGGTACGTACGAGCTGGTGCCGGAGTCCGAGAGTGAGCAGCGTGAAGCTCAAGTTAATCTAACTGAAATTACTGAAGACCTGAGCCAAAGTTCAGAAGAGCCCAAGGCTAGCTCCGCTCAGGAAGGCAAGCCCCGTAGCATCCCGTCTATTTTTTTAAAAAAATTATGCAACTTATTGTTATTCCTATCTACTTGTGCATTTAAGTTTATAGGAATTACTTGGAACCCTAGTTGCATAACCTTAAGTACCTATGTTTGAATACTAGCATGTATAGGTCGCTAGTTGGCTATGCTAATGGTTCGGTAGAAGTCGAGTGATTTCCTGTCACTCGCGAGAATTATAGGAGTTGGATGTTTACTACACACTGCAATATAAGGTTTACGGGCGGGGTTGTTGTACTTGTGATACCCCGTCTGTTTAGTGAAAATGGATAAGGCCGCGGTGTGTGGTAGTGGTGGTTAAGCGTTTGAACGTACTAACCACATGCCGAGAAATATGGTAATCGGTAAGCTTAAGTACCTGATCGGACCGGGGAGTGGACTTTTCCCTCACCCTCTTGGAACGTTGTTTCTCATGCGGCCACATGCGGGTGCAAGCGTGGTCACGACCCGGCGTCGACCGTGGCGTGGGGCTCTTGTAGTCGAAGGGGGTGACCCTGATCCACAAGCCGGAAAGTAGGGGAAATGTTGCGCGGGGACTCGGTTCTCATGCGTGTGTTTAGGTCTGCCTGGCCAGGTTAACAAATTCGATTCGAATCGTCCGCCTCTCACGGATATTGGGACTGCTTAACCCTTTTGCCACATAGAGTAAGAAGTGGAACATTGATTATGAGGAATATGGTTGAATGATGAAAAATAATTGCTTTTCACCATGTATGCTTTTGGATAGATGCTAATGTAGAATGGTTAATCGAACTAGAACTTGAAAGCTAAAATCTGAAAATAAGGACTTACTCTTTATTGCTTTTTCGGCAAAAACAAACCCCTCAAGCTAAAAGCCTTGCATGTCTAGTTAGAGGGCTAAGTATATCCTAGTCGGGTAAGCCTTGCTGAGTGTTAGTATACTCAGCCTTGCTTGTGGCTCAACTTTGTTTCAGGTGATGTGTTTGAGGATCAGATAGCTAGCTTGACTTGGCCGTGTACTTTACCCCCTGGTTGGTTGGTGGAGTGGGATACGACTCCGGCCAACGATGACAATGCCGAGTGATGTCATGTACGGGCTTCATCATGACATCGTGTATCGTCGTTTAGAACTCGCTTTATTTCCGCTGCAGTTGAACTCTGAACTACTTTAAATTTGAACTTCAAGTACCTTTCTGAGATTTTGAACTTGGTTTGTAATAATTAAGTTAATACTCTGTAATGTAATGTATTTGTGAAATGTTGTACTCTCTGGGCTCACCTTGGTGTGGGTTGCATATAAACTTTGGGTTCGATCGACGCTCAGGTGGATTCTTCGGGACTTTACCCGACAGCCCTGCCAGATTACTCCGTTTGAAGTGCGTGATAGCCGGGATTACCTTTAGGGTGATGGTTAGCGCACTTGAGCCAGATTAATTTGGGCGGTACTGCCACAGCTGATATCAGAGCCGAACAAAGCGCACACTCGGGAGTGCGACTAGATTTCAAAAGTTTTACTTAAAACTTAGCCACACAATCGTGTTTGGAAAATACGTTGGTTCGCTAAGAATCGTGCATAGTACGTAAAGCCCTAGGGAAAAATTATGGGAGTACTAGGTGGCTATCTGACTTATGGTTTATTTATGACTGACTTTCAGCACATTTCTTTCTGTACTTTAAATTCAGTACTTTGCATTATGTAACGACGCACCTACGCTAAGGTAAGACGGTAAGGATCCTCAGTCAACTGAGAGAGTTTGACCTTCCCGTCGGTGATGCGAGCCGAACGCTGCCCTCAAGCAGTGGATTACTTGAGGTGCTGTCAATATACCAACTATTAGTTGGCTATATTGGGAGTAAAGTATACTCAGTCAGCTGAGGGAGTCTGACCTTCCCGTCGGTGATGCGAACCGAACGCTGCGCTCAATCAGTGGCCTACTTGAGCTGCTGCCAATATACCGACCATCGGTTGATTATATTGGGAGTAAAAGAAACCGTGAATACGTCGCCTCGGTAGCGTATGAGCACTGTCCATGCAGTGTTGGACGCATGGATGCCGATTCTATAGTGAGCGGTAATGTATGGGGACGCTTTCATGTGTGCTGGCATGAAAGGTTTAATGAATATATATATATCTGTCAATTTTCTGTAGGTACACTAACCACGATTATGTAAGTTAAGAACGGTTAGAACTCGATATATATATATATATATATATATATATATATATATATATATATATATATATATATATAGGGAGAGACGTAAATTGTGCCATGCCACCGGTGCTAACCCCGTAAGTCCAAAGCTATTTGGCAATTGTTTTCCTTGTGAGGACGAATAGGTCGTGCATGCATCATGATCATAAATTGAAAGCCAATGAAAATAGACGTGGGTTAGTCGGAAATGTTAAGGTTTGCACGTGAGCACGGTTCATTTTCTCTCGATTAAGGTTTATCTAGAAATCTGTCATTTTCTGCTATATCCTAGGAGATGAATTTATTTGACATGGTAGATGACTTTATCTATAGAAGTTCCAGTGGATAATTTTTCTCCAAAACTTGTCTACTAGCTGCTGTTTAAATTTGTGAATTTTTCGACTAGTATACAGTGGGGTACACTAGAAACTTTGACACCCTGTTTTTCTGTCAGCTTTGAGCACTTGGGTTGCACGAATTTTTAGGCTTTCCTAAGAATGTTTTCTGCAGATGTGTTCAACACAAAACTTGTGCATAATTTACTCACAGAGATGCTGTCAAAATTTGGTAATTTTATGCTTAGTAGTTTGTCCTCAGCACTCATTTTACTAGCTCTCTGGTCACTGAAAATTCTGGGCAGACAGCAAAGGAAAACTCTAAGGATAAGACCTTCTTAGGCTCTGATCTAGCTCTTGGGTTGACTAGAAAAGTTGAGCGTAAGAACCTTAGGAGTGTTCCTGTAAATTTTGAGAATTTTTAGAGCTATGTGCTTTTAGTTATACTTGTTTTTGTGCACTACCCAAAAATCTGTTTTAACCATCACTCACTGGTGCACATCTTTTGTACAAATGGCTGCCCCTGCTCTCCTGGTGTTTGATGAGGATGGGCGTGCACACTCCGAGTGCACACACTGGCAGGGTTTTCCCTCTATTCTTTAGGAAGTGATGCGCGATGCCGGATATCCCAGTCCCCCGTGCTATGTGGGCGAGGAGTTCCTTGAGATGGGAGTCGCGCGCTGTCGCGTGCACATGACTCATGCTCCCCACCCTTTTCCAGCTCACTGGGCTTCCTTGGAGCTGGAGGTAGTTGGACACCGTCTGGTTGACACTTGGGAGATTGCAGCCATGACAGCGCTCAACAAGTTTTGCGAAAAGAATTATGCAGTTGTCACACTAGCCCCTATTGGCCTCTTCCCAGCAGAGCAGCCCAATGACCCTAACTGGCTTAGTCGGGTCGGACACACTGGGTCCCTTCAGCAGAACAGAGCTGCAGAGACTATCTCCATGTCGGTGAAGTGCATGAATGCACTCTACTGCTTGCAGACCTTACAAGCCAAAGCCATGGCCCAGATCATTGCTTCTGCACGGACCAGCCATGAGATAGTGATTGCTAAGAACGAGCAGATCAGGGATCTTGATGCTCATATTGGCCAACTTGAGGGTCTAGTTGAGGAGCGTGATGTTCTCTTGGACGAGAGGGATGCTGACTTTGCACTTCTGGAGCAGCAGTTCACCGCCCAACAGGTTCAGCTAAATAATGCCTTGGATCACATCGAGATGTTGGAGGATCAGCAGGCCCAGCCCGAGGCCATGGAGGAGGAGCCCCATGAGGTTCAGGGTATCTCAGGACTTGACACTACGTCTGGAGTGCCCCTGCCACCACTTCCGGGAGCTCACTCACCAGTGAGGAGCAAGTCGTCCATCAACAACCTTGAGGACTTTTAGATGATGTCTTAAGTAGTCTTTCGCGCATACTCCTCTATAGGGTAGCCTAACTTTTGGACAGTGATGTAATAGGCTAACTAGGAGTTGAGTACCTTGCTTTTGTAATAAGTGTCACTCATATATAAAAGTACCTTAATCGCTTAGGCCTTGGCTAAGGACTTGATGGATGGTTGTAATGGGTTGCTTGTAGTTGAATCTATCACTGCAGAAACTTGTCTAAATTTTTATCCATGTTTCCTTGCATTTATAGGCTGTGTGTTGAATACCAAAGTTATTGTGAATTTCATGACCTAGGTGCTCACAAAATTTCAGCATCATTAGACTTGTGTGCCAGAAGTTATGGCCCGAACATTGTACCTCGGCCTGCTGAAAAGCAGACTGGACAGGGAGGCAGAAATTGCATTTTTCGACCATCTTAACTATCGATTTAGCCTTGGAGTTGAATACCAATGTTGTAGTATGATAAATTATCTATCTGCTGTAAAAATTTGGGCGCATTTCGATGAACAGAGTGCAAGTTATGGATTTTCTTGTAACGAACAGCGTTGTTGTCCCTATTGTTATCGTGCTCATTCCAGTTCTACTTTTCTGCGCTTACCCTTCTGTACTTTGGGGAAGTCATATGTCACCATACTAATGAGAGAATTTGCCGTTCCAGATGATGGGAGCGACACGTGGCAACCCTGAGGGTTTCGGGAACGCGAATGGTAGCGGATCGCAGCAGCCGCCACCACCGCCACCCAACTTCGCGGAGTATCTGACCGCCCAAACCGAGTTACTCCGCCAACTCGTCCAGGGACAGCAACAACAACAGCAGCAACGGGGTGGACCCAATGTTCATCAATCTCAAGCTGCTGGTTACCCGGAATTCTTGGCAACTCAGCCCCCTCTGTTCAACAAGACAGAAGAGCCACTGGATGCGGATGCTTGGATTCGCACAATCGAGTCCAAGTTTTCACTACTTCTGGTGCCATGCTCAGAGCAAAACAAGGCTCGCTTTGCCGCGCAACAGCTTCGTGGTTCGGCGCGTCTTTGGTGGGATAACTATCTTGGCATGCTTCCAGCTGATCACATTGTCACTTGGGATGAATTCAAGACTGCATTCAAGGGTCACCATATTCCAGAAGGACTCATGGAAAGGAAGCTGAATGAGTTCCTGGCTCTTACTCAAGGGATACGTACAGTTCTCCAATATGCCCAAGCTTTCAACAATCTCTGTCAGTATGTGGGCTATCATGCTGACACAGATGCTAAGAAGAGTGATCGTTTTCGTAGAGGCTTAAATACCAAGCTCAAGGAACGTCTAAACCCCATTAAGGTCGACACATACAATGAGCTGGTTAATCTAGCACTCACTCAAGAGGACTGTATCATGGCTCACCGTGCTGAGAAAAAGAGGAAAGCGCCAGCTGGACCCTCTAGTGCGCAGCCACAGAGGTATCGCATGGTGCAGAATGTTGCACCCCAGATTCCTCAGAAAGCCCCTCAGCAAGGGCGTTGGGTTATCAGGCCTCCACTACAGCAGGGCGTTGCACGTTTCCCTATTCCTCAGTTAACTGGCCCAAGGCCAAATGCTCCACAGCCAGCCCGTCCAAGTGATGGAAACCGTTGCTTCAATTGTGGGAGCTCAACTCATTTCGCCCGTGAGTGCCCACAACCCAAGCGACAAAACCAGGGCCAAGGCTCTAATCAGAACAACAAGAACAAGGGCAGAAAGCAGACTATTCAGGTCAGGCAAGGGCGCATCAATTTCACCACTCTTGCAGAACTTCCCGAGGGCGCACCAGTGATGACGGGTATCTTTTCTATCCACAACAAGCCTGCAGTTATATTATTTGATTCTGGTGCATCACATAGCTTCATTAATGCAAAATTTGGTGCAAAAGTGGGTTTGGATTTCTGTCACACCAAAGGGTCTTATATGATATCAACACCGGGTGGAAAAGTTGCTTCCAATCAAATCATGAGAAATGTTCCGATCAAATTGGGTAGCAAAACTATCAAAACTGAACTAATCCTTTTGGCACTGGGAGGCATAGATGTGATTTTGGGAATGGATTGGATGAATCAACATGGAGTGGTCTTAGACATTCCTTCCCGAGCTGTTGAAATCAGTTCCCCAACCCATGGAACCACTACTCTCTATTTTGCCATTCCAAGAGTGCATGAATTCTTGTGCATTTGCCATGAGTGGATCCAAAGTAGAAGAAATCCCGGTGGTATGCGAGTATGCCGATGTTTTTCCGGATGACTTGCCAGGAATGCCGCCAGATAGAGACATTGAATTCATTATTGAGTTGCAGCCAGGCACTGCCCCTATCTCAAAGAGACCATATAGAATGCCACCTAAGGAGTTGGCCGAGTTAAAGATTCAACTTCAAGAACTTCTAGACAAAGGTTTCATTCGCCCTAGTGCATCACCTTGGGGTTGTCCAGCCCTCTTTGTAAAGAAAAAGGTTGATAGTTTGAGGTTGTGTGTGGACTACCGACCTCTCAATGCGGTGACAATTAAAAACAAATATCCACTTCCCCGCATTGATGTTCTCTTTGATCAACTAGCTGGAGCTCGAGTTTTCTCAAAGATTGATCTTCGCTCTGGCTATCATCAGATCAAGATTCATCCATGTGATATTCCTAAAACTGCCTTCTCCACGCGATATGGACTCTATGAATATTTAGTCATGTCTTTTGGTCTCACAAATGCACCTGCAACCTTCATGTACCTCATGAACTCGGTATTCATGCCTGAGCTTGACAAGTTTGTCGTGGTTTTCATTGATGACATCCTTATTTATTCCAAGAATGAGGAAGACCATGCTACGCACCTACGCATTGTTCTCCAATGTCTTCGGGACCATCAGCTTTATGCTAAATTGTCCAAGTGTGAATTCTGGTTAGATAGTGTGAAATTCTTGGGCCACACTATTTCTAGCGAAGGCATAGCTGTGGATCCTAGCAAAGTGCAAGAGGTGATGGACTGGAAACCTCCTACCTCTGTTCATCAGATTCGCAGTTTTTTTGGTTTAGCTGGATATTATCGCCGATTCATTCCGGATTTCTCCAGAATTGCTAAGCCGATGACTGAACTGTTGAAGAAAGGAGTAAAATTTGTGTGGGATGAAAAATGTGAAAAGGCTTTCCACACCCTAAGGGAGCAGTTGACTACAGCACCTGTCTTAGCTCAACCTGATAATACCAAGTTCTTTGACGTGTATTGTGACGCGTCGGGTACTGGTCTTGGTTGTGTGCTCATGCAAGACAATAGAGTTATTGCTTATGCGTCACGAGCTCTTCGACCCCATGAGCAGAATTATCCTACTCATGACCTCGAATTAGCAGCTGTCATTCATGCCTTAAAGATATGGAGGCATTATCTTATGGGTACTTATTGCAATATCTACACCGATCACAAAAGTCTCAAATATATCTTCACTCAAGCTGACCTAAATATGAGACAAAGACGGTGGCTAGAATTAATCAAGGGTTATGATCTTGAGGTGCACTATCACCCAGGAAAGGCTAATGTTGTCGCAGATGCACTAAGTCGCAAAGCTCATTGCCATTGCCTATCCGTG
Source organism: Panicum virgatum (assembly GCF_016808335.1). Classification (NCBI taxonomy): domain Eukaryota; kingdom Viridiplantae; phylum Streptophyta; class Magnoliopsida; order Poales; family Poaceae; genus Panicum; species Panicum virgatum. The sequence goes on along the minus strand of NC_053149.1, from coordinate 42,132,588 downwards.
GAATCCTATTCTGAAACCCTCTGTCATGAGATGAGGAAGCTCCAGTTGGAAATGATCCCCCAAGGCACTTTAAATCACATCTCAGTTGAACCAACTCTTCATGACCAAATCATTATGACCCAATTACATGATAAAGGTGTTGGGATCATTAAACAAAAACTCTCTCAAGGAGAAAGGAAGTATAAGTGTTTTCGTCAATACCATAACAGAGTCCTATGGTTTGAAAGTCGTTTAGTGGTTCCGAAAAATCATGATCTTCGGAAGCAGATTCTCGACGAAGCACATCTTTCCAAATTTTCTATTCACCCGGGCAGTACCAAGATGTACCAAGATCTTAGGCAAAATTTCTGGTGGACTAGGATGAAAAGGGAAATTGCTAAATATGTCTCAGAATGTGACACCTGTCAGAGAGTAAAAGCCAACCACTTGAAAGTAGCCGGTTTGCTTCAACCTTTGCCTATCCCATCGTGGAAATGGGAAGACATAAGTATGGACTTCATTGTTGGATTGCCAAACACATCCCAAAATCACGATTCCATTTGGGTTATCTTGGATAGACTCACCAAGACGGCACATTTCATTCTGGTACATACTACTTACACTGCCAAGAAGTATGCTGAGATCTATCTCGATCGCATTGTTTGCTTGCATGGGGTACCCAAGACAATCATTTCTGATCGGGGAACACAGTTCGTTGCCCGCTTTTGGGAACAGTTGCAAGCATCTCTTGGGACAAAATTGATTCGAAGCTCAGCTTATCACCCACAAACTGATGGACAAACTGAGAGGGTGAACCAAATCCTGGAAGACATGTTGAGAGCTTGTGTCATTCATTATGACAAGAGTTGGGACAAATGGCTAGCTCTAGCGGAGTTCTCGTACAACAATAGTTACCAAGAGAATTTGAAAATGGCACTATTTGAGGCCTTATATGGTCGACGGTGTCGTACTCCTTTGAGCTGGTCGCAAGTCGGAGAACGAGTGGTATTCGGACCCGATCTCGTAACAGAGGCAGAAGAGAAAGTAAGGGTAATATAAGAGAATCTAAAGGCCGCCCAGTCTAGACAAAAGAGTTATTTCGATAAAAGGAGAGACCCTTTGCAATTTGAAGTGGGTGATCATGTCTATCTTCGAGTCTCGCCAACCAAGGGTGTGCAGAGATTCGGAGTAAAGGGCAAATTAGCTCCCCGATATATTGGCCCTTATGAAATCACTGAAATTTGTGGACCCGTAGCCTATAGAGTGCGACTTCCTCCTCGACTTGCAGCAGTACATGATGTTTTCCATGTCTCTCAACTTAAGAAATGTGTCCGAGTTCCCACCGAAATTGTTGAACAAATAGAAATATTGGTAGAACCAGACCTCTCTTATGTCGAGTATCCTATCAAGGTTCTTGATCAAAAGAAAAGGGTCACTCGAAGAAAAGCAGTTAAAATGTACAAAATTCAATGGAGTCACCATACCGAAGAGGAAGCTACCTGGGAAACTGAAAGCTACCTAAATCAAAATTTCCCCGGTTTTCTGAATTCAACTGGAGGTACACCCCTTTTCCTCGTTTAGCTTGCTTATCTGAATCTCGGGACGAGATTCTTTTTAAGGGGTAGGCTGTAACACCTTCGGTGTTTAGCACTATTTAAAAATGCAATTAACATAAAATGACACGTTAAACCCCCCCCCCCCAAATTCCAATTACTTAAAAAGCCAGAAATCTGTTTAAATACACCAAAAAGTCAACTCTCACACCTTAGCTCAAATGAACTTTTGCCCAAAACAAAAGTTGTAGAGTTTGACAAGATAAACAACTTTCGTATTCAAAGTTTTTCAAGTTACAACATGAAATTTGGAGAAAACACAGAAAAACAGTGGGTTTAGGGGGTTTTCATTTAAACTTGAATTCAAATTTTTAACTTCCAAATGAAACCTCAAATGGGAAAATGCCTGAAACGAAGGTTGTAGATTTTGACTTTTTAAACAACTTTCGTATTCAAACTTTTTGGAGTTTCAATACAAAATTCGAATTACTTTGAGTCAAACTCGGTTGACCTCTCTCTTTCTCTCTCCACTCCCTTTCTCTCTCCCCTCTCTCTCTCCCTCGCTCTCCCTCCCCTTCCCAGAGCGCGCAGGCACTCGAGCGCGCACGCACGTGCGCTCGCTGCGCCACTGCCCCGCCGTGCTCGCTGCTCGGCCATAAGTGCTCGCCTGCACGCCCGCCCGCTGACCTTCCCCCTCCCCCATCCCGTAGAGCCTACCGGGCTCTGCTCCGTCGACGAGCACGCCGCAAACGACGAGCGCTCGACGACGCGCCGCGACGCCGCCGTGGCGCCCAAGAGCCGGCCATGCACCTGCCGTCCGCTGACCGCGTCCGGCCATCAATGCCGCGCGCCACCGACCCCCAAACCTCCTCCCTCTCCTCCCTTGGTTCGCTTTAAACGGCCAGAACCCCCCTCCCCCCCCGTGCGCGCCTGAGCTCGCCGCCGTCCGCTGACCGGCCGCCACCCGCGTTCCTCCCCTGCCCGAGTTCCCCCCCTTCTTTTGCTCCCAGCGGCACCATCACCCCTCCACCCTTCCCCCTCGCGCACCAGAAGGCCACCCGAGCCCCTTCCCGCCGTCCAGGACACCCCGCCGGTGCCATGGCCGCCGTTCCTCCGTAGGCCGCCGTGGAGCCCTACTCTCCGCCCCTCCTCGACTCAAATTGACCCCCAAACTTGCTTCCTCGTGGTCCAGGGAAGCTCCCCGGCCGGTCGTCGCCCAACCTCCCACGCCGGAGCGCCGCCGCCGCAGTTTGCCACCGCCGGCGAGCCGCTGCTCCGCTGCCGACCCCACTCCCGGCCGCCCCCGACCTCGACAAGCCCACCTCCGAGTAGCTCTCGCCTTCCTCTTGCCTTTCCCCCACCTCCCCTCGCCGCCGGCGAGCTCCCTCATCGGGAAACGCCACCGCCGCCGCCTCCTCTGTTCCTGGCTCCGGCCAGGGGCTTATCTGCGAGCCCCCAAATCTTTCCAGGGGCCTAGATGCAAGATCTCGTTTCCTTTTTCTTTTGTTTTGAAAAACAGCAAACTTGTAAATTCATTTCAAAATTGTATTAAAATCAGAAAAATGCAAACTCAACTGTTATGGAATCTTTGCAAAGAGATCTACAACTTTTGTTACATGTACTTTTTCATTTGATCAATAGTTTTTGCTTTATTTAAAATATAAAGAAAATAGAGCTTTTATTAGATCTCAACTTAGATGCATGATCTGTTGGCCATTTTTGGTCAGTGTGTTACACGTTAGATAAATAGTCTTGTGTAAAAGTTTAGTGGACATTTGACATGCCTAGCTATCAGTTTATATTAAATCTTGATTTATTCCTAGGTTAAATAGTTGTATTTATCCAAGTTGTTATAGTATGATTCCTGAGCTGAAAATTTTACAGTTGCTCTATATAGATGCACGTATTCTTCAGAAAAAGTTTGGAAATTTTTAGTTAAGTCAAACTGGTCCAAATAATTTATGGTGGGAAGAAATGTGCTAAATCATGAAAAATAGTTCCTTTACCTGGAAAAATCTAATATTTTTACTAAAGTCTTTAATTAAGTTGGAAACCATTTTTATAAATTTTAAGGCTCAGAATCTTGGTATAACAGTCTGTGGAATTTATTTTTGATCCATGCAGCTATACATTGTACTATTTTTCATGCCCTGTGTAATGCTTAGTTAAATCTGAAATTTTTACAGTAGACTTAAAATGAGTTTAGGAGTACTCATTAAAAATTATAGCCTTTTTACTCTTAGGTTTTGTTCTGTATAAATTAATCTTAATCCTAGCAGTAGCTGTTTAATGTAGTTTTAATAATTAATATGCTCAATGAAAATAGCTGAAAATTTTATGGCAGGTTTGTACTTAAGTAATTGGCTCCCTATAAAAATTTCATCTTCAGAAGCTATACCCATATGCTGTTTTGAATATTCCATACTTGCACTTGAAAAATAATCTTTCTAAAAATAACAAAACCCTCACTTACTTAATAAGAAATAGTTAATCTAGACAATACTCTATAAATGATTGCCCAAGGAGATGTAAAGAAAATATTTTACAACACTATAGTGAATTAAATTAAGTTTGTTACCATCACCACAACTCACGCATATGCATTCATGTAGATTTGACTACTCTCGCTGACGGTACGTACGAGCTGGTGCCGGAGTCCGAGAGTGAGCAGCGTGAAGCTCAAGTTAATCTAACTGAAATTACTGAAGAGCTGAACCAAAGTTCAGAAGAGCCCAAGGCACCCCGCTCAGGAAGGCAAGCCCCGGAGCATGTCCCGTCTATTTTTTTTAAATTTATGCAACTTATTGTTATTCCTATCTACTTGTGTATTTAAGTTTATAGGAATTACTTGAAACCCTAGTTGCATAACCTTAAGTACCTATGTTTGAATACTAGCATGTATAGATCGCTAGTTGGCTATGCTAATGGTTCGGTAGAACTCGAGTGATTTTCTGTCACTCGCGAGAATTATAGGAGTTGGATGTTTACTACACACTGCAATATAAGGTTTACGGGCGGGGTTGTTGTACTTGTGATACCCCGTCTGTTTAGTGAAAACGGATAAGGCCGCGGTGTGTGGTAGTGGTGGTTAAGCGTTTGAACGTACTAACCACATACCGAGAAATATGGTAACCGGTAAGCTTAAGTACCTGATCGGACCAGGGAGTGGACTTTTCCCTCACCCTCTTGGAACGTTGTTTCTCATGCGGCCACATGCGGGTGCTAGCGTGGTCACGACCCGGCGTCGACCGTGGCGTGGGGCTCTTGTAGTCGAAGGGGGTGACCCTGATCCACAAGCCGGAAAGAAGGGGAAATGTTGCGTGGGGACTCGGTTCCCATGCGTGTGTTTAGGTCTGCCTGGCCAGGTTAACAAATTCGATTCGAATCGTCCGCCTCTCACGGATATTGGGACTGCTTAACCCTTTTGCCACATAGAGTAAGAAGTGGAACATTGATCATGAGGAATATGGTTGAATGATGAAAAATAATTGTTTTTCACCATGTATGCTTTTGGATAGATGCTAATGTAGAATGGTTAATCGAACTAAAACTTGAAAGCTAAAATATGAAAATAAGGACTTACTCTTTATTGCTTTTTCGGCAAAAACAAACCCTTCAAGCCAAAAGCCTTGCATGTCTAGTTAGAGGGCTAAGTATATCCTAGTCGGGTAAGCCTTGCTGAGTGTTAGTATACTCAGCCTTGTTTGTGGCTCAACTTTGTTTCAGGTGATGTGTTTGAAGATCAGATAGCTAGTTTGACTTGGCCGTGTACTTTACCCCCTGGTTGGTCGGTGGAGTGGGATACGACTCCGGCCAACGATGACAATGCCGAGTGATGTTATGTACGGGCTTCATCATGACATCGTGTATCGTCGTTTAGAACTCGCTTTATTTCCGCTACAGTTGAACTCTGAACTACTTTAAATTTGAAGTAGTAACTTTCTAAGATTTCGAACTTGGTTTGTAATAATTAAGTTAAGACTCTGTAATGTAATGTATTTGTGAAATATTGTACTCTCTGGGCTCACCTTCGTGTGGATTGCATGTAAGTTTTGGGTTCGATCGACGCTCAGGTGGATTCTTCGGGACTTTACCCGACAGCCCTGCCGGATTACTTCATTTGAAGTACGTAATAGCCGGAATTACCTTTAGGGTGATGGTTAGCGCACTTGAGCCGGATTAATTTGGGCGGTACTGCCACATCAATGACATCAAAGCATTACATTATTAACATGATCATCAGTTAAAAGAACAGAGTTGCAACAACTCGAGCAAACTCTCAACTGCCACAGATGAAGATTTTCTTCCTAGTTTCCTACCCACATAGCGCACCAGCACCAGTAATGAAAAGGGAAAAAAAGAAAAGAAAAGAAAAGAAAAGAGAGAGAAATCAGAACCACCCTTGCCTTGTCAACCACGCACACACCATATCCCTCCATTGGTGATAAGAGTCCAAACCTAGAGGCCACCCCAGACAAATGTCGGAAGGGAAAGAAAAACAAAAAAACTCCAAGTCCCAACGGAACATCCACACAAAGTAATATCGAGAATGTATCAGTAACCTGCAAAATCTAATCTTACATCCTGCTTTGGTGTCTACTGCTTTTGCTCCTCGGTTGTGTGCTCATGCTGGTTACCCGGCGTACCATCATCATCCTCCGCATGTTGCGCCGAGTTCACCTGTTCGATAGGCTTCATGTTGAGTTTCTTCTTCTGCTGCTTCTGTACTACCTGCCGAGGCATCACCTCCAGGATGAAGCTTCCACCATTCCATGTCGCCGCGCACACCTTCAGTATCTGGAACACCACGTGCATCCAGTAGGACAGGAATATGGGGACAGTCAAGGCCATCGTCGCCACTGTGAACAGTGCCTGGAGAAGTATGTACATGACCTGACGATTCTTATCACCCAGTAGTCCGCTCAGCCTCCACCAGATGTTGTTTGCTTTCTGTGCTTTCTTTGAGAGCTCCCTGAAAAACAGTTTATAACAGGAAAATTTACTAGGTTTCCCAGGTTCCATGTTGCGAGGATATTTGAGGATACTAACAGTTTCTGGGAAACAGGGAGTCAGTAACTGAGGAATGCATGTGGGCAAAAAGGAAAAACAGGGACAAACTTAATAAATAGCATGTGAAGCTTCTTTTGTATATAATAAATTCAAAGTAAAACTACCTTCCTTCCTTCTTCTTAATATAATGACACGCAGTTCTTATGCGCGTTCGAGAAAAGAATTCAAAGTAAAACTCAAGCAACAAATCCACGGACTGCATCAATGTAAATAGGGCATAGTCATTGCATGAAAATACAACTGCAATTGTGTCTATCTAGGTTCATTAGTGCTAATGTCACCATTCAATGGTGGCCAGGTGATGCACTGTGTCTCAGGGACAAACCCAAATCCATCTTCCCTCATTGCAATTTCATAAGCCTACCCCTTAAGCTATTGAGTTCATTTCTCCTCAGTACAAAGCAAGAGGGCATGCAAAAATACAGATGCACATCCAACAAAGTAGGCTAATAGGTATAGTGCATGCTGGACCTTAAAAAAAAATGCAAACATGCACCTGTATGATGTCATGACTTCAGGGTCCTTTAACAACCTCTGTCGACGAAGCACATTAACTATGAGAAAATACATAAGTTGCCACAAAGTGTAAGCAGCTAGAGGAACAAAAAACAGCCATGTCCATAAATATGATTTGTCCTCCACATATGGCCATGTAACTCTGGCTGCTCTTCCTTCTGGATGCATGGCAGCAAATGTATGCGGATTCCACCACCGGATGGTGAATAGAACAATCCCTGTAAACGCTCTCAATCAGTCATGAAGAACTGTATGTATATTCAGAATGGAAATGTAATGGATGCAATCTGAAAACCTAGAGGAAATCTGAGAAGGCGTCAATATAACCCAAACCAGACTTGAGGTTCAGAGCTCTTATGTAGACTAACAGACAAATTGCACACTCTTGTTCAATTCCTCAAGAGTAAATGTTGATCATTTTTTATTTCTAATTGTTTAATAATTTGGCTCAAGTATTCCTAGTAGTTTCATAGATTTTCAGTAATAATGGAAGAAGGAAGCTCAGCTCGATTAAAACAAGGAAAGTCAAGAAATGAAGAGCTAGCACGCTGACATCACATATTCACATGCTAATCAACAAAGAGCAGAATAATTCAAAGAATGTTAACCTCGCATAAATAATTTGCGCACATTGGTCAAATGTTTCAATGAACTGAGACAGCTAAATAGTCCACAAAACCAAATGATATCTTAACTGCAAAAGTAAAGTATTTACACATTGGATCGGACCGTTCATGTCTGAGATCACTCATCACTTACCAGGTAAAAGATGTATCAGGACACTAACAAGTTTGTCAAATGAGCTAAATACCAAGCTGCAGCGCCACACAATTAGTGCCCAAGCAAGTGGACCCTGTAATGAATTAAAGGATTACACACATATTTTGGACATGGATCAGAAATGAACAACAAAATTCTTCATACCTCTGCAAACGAGAAGCAAACCATGAACAGTTTTTCATCCTTTGGATAGAAGAGAATCATTACAAGGAGAAAAGTGTTGGCATAGTAGCAGAAGTCCTGAAGAAAACGAAAATAAAATCACAAGATTTTACACAAGAAACTGGTTTTCATGTAAGGCATTCCAACAAGAGAACATCAAGCTGGTGTCCAGCAAACTGATAACTGTGACTAGGAAGTTGGAACATTCAAACTGCAAAATGAAAGAGACCTAGAATTTTGACCTGGACATACAGATGCATGCTATTTATGAGGTAAATAAGGTAAATGGCTATTCCTGTTAAACTAGGAAATATCTTGAATACAGAATACTCCATGTCATTAGCAGGAAACGGATGCTTTTTTATACTTTCAAAGGAAAAAAAAGAGACATGTGACAATAGTTCTGTACATATATCATGCAACTGCAATGAGTTGGCCCAATGCCATATAACAGTATTGTTCACTTATCATACTAACATGTGCCACTAAGCCATTTCACTTAACAGCTACGCTTTGGGTAGAGCCCTCAAACAGAGACACCAACGCACTTAATCTGATGAACTGAACTAAGTTCAAGGACATTTCTGATACTGGATGCATTTCGAGAACATAAAAATGTGAGACTCACCAGGAGATAGTAGTGCCATTTTTTGTAGCGATAGTAGATCCAGCGAAGCGGAACGAATATGACATAAAACAGACAGTACACATATGGAATATCCTGTGGTCCTGCAAACAGGAACAGAGCATACAGCATTACAAGAGGAACCAACTCATGACGTACCCCGCTCAATCGAATAATTCAATGCTGCAGTTTACTTACTGGCACCCAATAGGTAACAAAATCCCCCGAATCCAAGAACACCCAGCAAGTGTGTGACCTGCACATTTAAAACGCGTGTCACCATGTGAGAACATTCCCTACATCCTATAATCTTTGCAGTACAGTACGAACAATAAATGCACAAAGTGGGTGCAGCTACAGTATCCCATTCCGCTGAATTGCCCCCAAAAAGAGAGAGCATAAGAACATCGTCTCGTACTCATCCAACAGTTACATCACAGATGGCCACCAGAATTGACTGCGGACTGGACTGATTACGGAGACACAAGACAACAATCCCTTAACTTCAGATAAATAAAAGCAAGGGGCGCGGCAAGATTTGTTGAGATGACAACATGATTTGCACAGGAAAGGGATTGTAAGCGGAGGCAGGAGGAAGGAAATGACCTTAAAGATGAAGCGCTCGTGCTCCTCGGCCTTGGTGGCGATCTTGACGGCCTGCTTGGACAGCATCGCCTTGGCCTGGTCCCTCTGCAACACGAAAACCCCCAAGAACAGATCAACAACTCACCCCCAAAAAAGGAAAAATCGAAATCGCAACAGGAACCAATCGAACGCCAGCCCAACAGCCGGGCGGCGGCGCGAGCGCGGCGACCCACCCTCCGTCGGACGTCGGCCGCCCCGTTGGCGACCAGCGGCGACCCCGCCCCCGCCTCGTCCTCCACCTCCGACGCCATCCCTTCCGAACAAGGCAAGAACCTTCGAGACGCGACCAAGGCCTCTGGAAGACGTAAAGCTCCCTTCTCCTCTTCCTATCCTCTGCCCCACCTTTCTTTTATGAATTCCCCCCCTTCCTTTTCCTTTGCTCTCCCTTGGATTTAATGACCTTTTTATACAATCACACGGTGTGCCAATGCTTACCGCTTAATTGTCTTTTGATTTGTGCTTCTCTCGAATCTATCCCAGCCAAGAAATACTACTAAAAAGGCTTCTCTTTTTCCTTGAGCTCACAGAGAGCTGCGTGGCGTCTTGGGGTTCCTTGTCGTCAATGATTCGGTAGAACGACGCGACGTCAGAACACGTGTGCCCTCGCCGTTCTGCACCGTGGCCGATCGATCCGCGATTTCTCGTGATTTGGTTTGGGAGGATCTGGATAAATCGTTCTAGTTTCTTTGTTTTTCCTTTTCTTTTCCTCTATGATACGATAGTATTTCTTCTCGTCGGCGTATAGGTGCTTTACGCGTTGGTGCTGATTTGGATTGCCGGCAAGTTTTTGTTTCTTCTTTAACTTCTTTGTTTATTTGTTTATGTTTATATAAAAAAGGCGAAGGTTTATTTTACACCACTCAAAATGGTGACAGGCTGGCTGCTATATAGTTGACAAAAAAAATGTGAAAACCTTTCTAAACCCATGCAAAGTGAGGTCCACGTCATTGAAGAAAAGACAAATGTTTTAAGCTGCCAAATGCCACTCTGTTCATTTTTCCTTGAACGACATCAGCTTAATTTGGTTTTTCCCCGTCTAGAAACAAATATTAGTTTAGCCGATCCCAAAACCAGTTGGTTTTGCCCAACTTCCTAGTTCCAAACCAGTGAGCTTCAAATTCTTCAATTGGTGACTCACAGTCCCCTGAGGCCTGGGCTGGCTGGATGCACAGCCGCGCACGGACGGCACAAATCCTGGAATATTCTTCGCTTAGGCTTGACAGTTTAGGGTCCCTGTCGCTGCCTACGGCAATTTGTTTTGCTCCCTCTGTTTTTTCGTTATGGCACGTCCAGGTCCAGAAGAAGAAACAATGAAGAAAGAGCAGGTGGCTGTCCTATTCCCCCTAACCTTTGTCCAAAGACGATGAATGCTCGTACTCCTATCAAAATATACTTCTCCCGTTCCAAATAACTCTCTCCGTCCCAAAATAAATACAATTCTATGATTCAAAATTTATCCTACAAAAAATACAACTTTAACCTAGCAACAACAAAAAAAACAAGAGTCTCCGAAAACTTCTGGTATAAAAGACAAGCCAATGTCTAGATTTTTTCTAACAAAAGACAAGAAGCAATTTGCACATAGTATTGATTTACGTGTTCGGTTCTAGAATCGGATTTATTTTGGGAGGGATGGAGTATAACTAGTCAGGTTGGCGTGCTACGCGCGCCTATACAAAAAAAACATTAACCTAAAATATTAATGGAAAGATATTATTCGTTACTATGTTTGAAACAACATCGTATCGATGTATTGAATTAAATCTAAAAATTACAGTAAAACGGCATAGTAGTTTAGAGTCTGAGAGCGCGCCAATCTCAATCATTTTAGTATAGAGGTACAGACAATTTTTCCTTAGGAATTCGTTTTTTTTTTGTGTTAGTAGGTATAGTTTGATTACTTTAGTAGGGAAAAAAAGATTAGAAATGAATAAACAGTTCAAGTATATTTTGTGAGTTTACGGAGGGAAACACAAAGACAAAAAATAGTAGAACTAACACGTGTGAATGTAGTATACAAAATTTAGTTATTATTTTTATATGTAGGAAGTAGTTAAATATATTTTGTATTGTCAAATAATGGAAGAAAAAATATTTTTTTAAGATAAAAGGCTCACTTAATAGAACCGTGGGCCCCACGTGGGTCCCGTCTGAATAGCGCGTGGGTCCCACGTGGGTCCCGCCTGAATAGCACGTGAGTCCCACGTGGGTCCCGCCTAAATAGCGCGAGGGTCCCACGTGGGTCCCACCTGAATAGTATGTGGGACCCGCATAAACTGTGCGTGGGTCCCACGTGGGGCCACGATTCACGGAAACACTCCGATTCTCGGAGATTTAGTATAGTATATTAATTAATTAATTCGTTTTTTAACCTTAAATTTAAACCCTCATCGTATTCAAATTTATTTATTTTTTACACTGACCGAAATCCACAGCGTCGGTACACTGTGTAGTGGACTAGCGCGATCTGCTGGACGTTTAGGTAGTGGGCCGGGAAATGGGCTGGTCAGCCCAACCGCACGACGACAGCCCAATTTGGAGGGCTGGGCTACCAGCAGCAATAGCAGATTCGCAGCCTCTTGTTTGTATTATATTTATATTATATTGTCCTTTTTTTAGATCAAAGGAAGAATTGTATTATATCAAAGCTGAGTACATTATCAAGATACACGCAACACTCTCAAAGTACTCACGCACTAAGCATCTCCAAATCTCAATCCCAAACCTGTATAAAAAATCAAATAGAAGACCACACAGGCATACGCTCAACAAGCAGGCTGAGAACAAGTGCCCAAAGAACGGCGACCAACATCCCTGTAGGCTAGAACGAGCACAATCTTCTTCTTTCTTCACGCGTCTTTCTTCATGCGTCTTTCTTCTTCATCTTTCTGCCACCGATGAAGAAGAGAGACTGATCCCAATCTATCCGATCCAAGACTGATTGACATCAGCTTGGGGGGACAGACTTATTCTCACAAACCCTTCACTGTGGTTGGATCTAACCATGATAAAACAGAGAAGTGGCTGGAGAAAATTATTCCACAATGACGACACCATCCCCGCCTCGATGACGCCATCCGGAAACCTAATTCTCCATGTCGTCGCTCCAAGCAAGTTGCCGACACTGTAGATGCAGCCACCTCCTTCATCGGAGCCGCCATAGAGAGATCCAAGCCACCCTATCTCTTCACCGTTGCCGGAGAGGAAAAGGAGAAATCTCCCATACCACGAAACGCGGCATGAAGAAATACTAACCCTAATATAAACTTGATCTATTAAAAATTATTAGAAGAGATAGATCCTCACCCCCTCCACCCTCCGGCGTGATGCCAGAGGTGGGAAGGGAGGGGGACCAAACAGTGGATTATTAGAAGAGATAGATCCCCACCCCATCCACCCTCCGGCGTGATGCTAGAGGTGGGAAGGGAGGGGGACCAAACAGTGGAGGAGGCGAGATCCGGTGGGTGGGCGGAGGGGGGTGCCGTCCGTGTCGCCCTCGGGGCGACGTGGGGGCAGGGCTAGCCTTATATTTTATTGTCCTTTGTTGTCCTCCAGAAAAACTAACTACCTTTATTTATATTTTCTCCCTTCTTCTTTTTGCTTTAGACTTGGTTCGTTGACTGATGCTGATTTATTAAAAAAATACTATAAAAATACTAATTTATATAAGAGAAAAATACTGCTGGTTGATTAACTGATAACCTGGCAGAACGACTAATCATGCTACCAACTTCATAACCGATCGACTGACCATCATCATTGAAAAGATATAATATATAAGTCATCTTCGGACAAAGCAATAGGCTAATAGTACAAGTCTCCTCCCGCGACAAAAAAAAATGCTGACCTTCATGCATGATTATTAGCGACAAAAAAATCGAACAGAACCGTGCTAGCTAGCTGCTTCTGCGAACCGTCAGGCTTTTCTGGTCGGATTGGAGGGAGTCAGGCTTTTCTCCTAGCTAGAGAACTAGAAGACACGGTGGGCCTGCGCCGGCGGCGGTGGCGGGTCGAGGAGGCGTTGATAGCCTCGCGGCGGCGGCGCGACGGGGTGGTTGTGGACGCCGTCGTAGGTGGTGATGACGAAGCGCGCGTCGTCCCGCGCCCGCTCCACCCGCTTCTTCACCTGGCACCCCTCCCTCGAGCACCGGTAGTAGTTCCTGCATGATGCGTGCTCTGAGAGTCTGAGGTCACACACACGCCGCCGAGTCGCGGCTGCTGTAGCTAAGCTAGGTACCTCGGGTTGGGGCTGTTCTTGACCATCTTCTTGCCGTACTTGCGCCACCGGTAGCCGTCGTCCAGCACGTCCACGTCCGACCGCGTCTTGAACGCGATCTTCTTCTTCCTCGCCGGGACGAGGGGGAGGCCCCCGGCGCCGCCGGCGCTAGTAGTGAAACCGCTGAAAAGTTCATCAGGGAGCACAAGATCTTAATTAATTACTAGTTCCTATATTAGAATACGATTTAATTACAGCCCCCCAATCCATACTAGTAACAGATGAAAAGTTTCTAATACTCTCATTACCTGCCGCCGTCCCCCTCTGAGCTGAGCGCTGACGCCTCCGTCTGGCTCTGCTCGCCGGGCTCGCCGCCATCGCTGCTGCTTCCGGCTACACCACTCGCGCGGCAGTCAGTTTCGGCTTGGAGCGCGTCAACGAGCGCTGGCGCCGGCTGCTCCTCCGCTTGGAACGCCGCTGGCTCCGGCGGGTGATACACGACGCCGATGTCGAAGGAGAGGAAGCTCGATGCGGCCGCTGCTGCTTCCACGTCGCTGCCGCCGCCGAACTCGCCGCCGCCGATCCAGTACCCCTCGGGGCTTAGCGACAGCAGAGATTCGTAAGAGGACATCGTGCGCCACACCCCACACAACACAAAGCGATCGAGATCGATCGCCGCTGGCTGTTTTGGCTAGCCGCCTGCGCTCTTATCTTATGGGGTCCCCTGCTGCTGCCTCCACCTCGGCTCGGCTGGCGCTCGCTCAGGTCAAAGTCAAGGCCGCACGCGCGCGCGACCCTGTTGCCGAGTGAGTTCCAACTGAACTGACAGGCCGGTGACGCTGACATGCGCGCCAGCGCCAGCGGTGCGCACGCGAGCCGGACTTTTTGGCCGGGAAGCAAGGAAACGGCGGCGGGCTCCGGTTTCGCTGGCCTCGGGGTCGGGGCCGCGAGCTGGTGGTGGCGTCATGTAATGTATGAGCTGTGCGACGACGGAGCATACACGGTCACGGATCCAAGGTTGGGTTGGGTCGAGGTCGCCGTAGACCGACCGGCGGACGACTTTGACGGTGGACGCTGAAGCCAAGCCAGGCGAGTCCCGACGGCCGGCGGGGCGGGATCGGAGCCACGGAGCCGTCAACGGGGACAGCGGACTGATGAGCGGCCTCCCTCCGCTCGCGCGCTGGTTCCTCTTCCTCCGCCGCACACGCTAGCTGATGCATTGCCTATGCCTTGACGACGAAGGAAACTTGACAACTCGGTGCTTGACGCCGTGGTGACTCGGTAACGTCACGCAGCGTGCGTCCTCCACGTCAGCGCGCATCTCGCCGATGATCAAATCTGGCCAATGAAAAGTGGGGGAATTTTAATTTGCAGGATTCGAGTTCGGATCCTATACCAATCATGTGAAATTCTAAAGTCAACTTAAAGCCTATGGGGCTGTGGCTTTAAACAATATACTAGTAAATGTTAGAGCAATAACCATTGTGGGAGTACACATACCTCAAGGGGAAAGAAAAAAACTCTATGGCGGCTAAACATGGGTGTAGGGGGTGTGGGCGGCTACAAGGAATAAAACTCCATGGCGGCTAAACAAGTGTAGCGTTGTGGCAATGCCAGCAGTTATAACGCTTGCTCCCACACAAGATTATTCCACCTTGAGCTCAGGTTGTTTACATTTGAAATATGCCCTTAATTCCAGCCTCAATGCATGAGGCATTCTCGTAATTCTTGATTAATTGTTGGTACATATATGCCAGATTTTGGAATTACTGGAGTTGACGATAAAATCAGACAAACTTAGATGTTGAGGAAGGAAATTGAAGAAGATTCTTGCCGCACGGGCGTCCTGCATCCCGTGGCCGTCCCTTGGATTTTGCTTGCCGCTTCGGTTTGCAGCTCTTGTTGGAAGCGGAAGAGGAAAGGGGCCTATCCGCGGCTCTGAGATTATAATAAGCCGCCTATCGTTGCCCTAGTTCGATCTCGATCGACGCCGCGGCACCTGCGACATCGGAGAAGCAGCCATGGGGATGCTGGCCCTGTCCCGGCTCGTGCCCGTGAAACGCCGCCGGCGAACCCAGACCGGTATGCCTCTTGCTCTGCTTTGGTGACTCCTTTTCAATATTTCCTTGGAGGAAGCAGGCTCGCCTGATCCGTTCTCTGTCACCAACAACAGCCAACTGCACTGTAGATGGATCGATTGTTTCAGCGGCGAGAAGAAAGACTCCCAGCAGCAGGCATTGTAGGGTGTGTTTAGATCCCACAAAAAACCCCAACATCCAAATTTTCCATCACATCAAAATCACATCGAAACATTAAATATAGCAAATAACACATGCATGAAGTACTAAATGTAGGTAAATAAAAAAATTAATTGCATAGTTTTGATGTACGTTGCGAGACAAATCTTTTAAGTCTAATTAGGTCATGATAGGACAATATTTACCACAAACAAACGAAAAATGCTACATTGTGCTACAGTGTTCGATGTGACTTTTCGCATCCCCTTTTCCTTCCATCTAAACACAGCCGTAGGAACCACCGTGTTCGGCTGGGAGGCTGGGGCCTCCAGCCCTATAGTATTCTTCCCTCACATTCCTCCAGCACTAGTCTCCAGCCACCAGCCAGTTAACAGTGTTTTTTTCTCACAATATTCTAGCTCCTGCCTCCAGCTCCAGTCTGCCGACCACGGTGGTTGTTTCTTGTGCTTCGCCAGGACCTCCTGCATCAGGTATTTGCTCTCCTGCCAATGCAAGATGCCGCACGAGCTGGCTGTGCCTCTCGACAGCTTCTACAATCGTGGAGACACTATCCTGAGCTGGAGTTCAGTACCAAAACGCTATCATTGGATGGACACCACAACCTGTGTTCGGCGCCAAGTGGCCAAAGATGTCATCAGGAGGATTGATGCTGCTCTGCAGAACCGCGCTGGCATTTGTGCGAAGAGGCTCAGGTTCGAGCTTCAGTTTCTTCTTGGGCCTTGCTACGGTACTCCAATTACCTCATAGGAATTAAGAGTTTCAATAAATCTAGACCCTTGAATTTTAGAAGAGACAAGCCAATTAATTAAATTTAAAAAAGATATTGCATGCTATTTCGGTTATCATGCATGCAGCCATGCATGCAGGTGGAATCTGGCGTGGATTGCTCCCCTTGTTTGTTCGGAGGTTGTTGAATGGAATCTACACGTAATATGTCACATTTATTTGTTGCCGGTTGGAAAAATAAAAAGTGGACAAACATATTATGTTTCAGTTAGATCTAAATCTAATCTGGCTGTAGGTTTCGAGCAAAATCAGATAGTTGATTCCATGTATGTGTACCTTTCAAAAAGTAACAAATTATTTATATCTTTCAAAACAATTGTCACGTGTATACGGGTCACATATATCTTAAAAATGTAACATTCATATGCCATATTTTTCTTTTTTTGAATCATGTTATAAAAACAGGGTCACATGTATAATGCATAACACGTTAAGTATCTATTATTTTCTTGATCAAACACTGGGTTAGTACTCATGTCACGTGTTATTATATCGCATTAAAAAACATATTATAACACACTCATGTCACGCTAGGAAAAATTGTTACAACTCACCCATATCATGTTAGGAACAAAATGTTACAACACACCCATGTCACATTAGGGAAAGGATATTACAACTCACCTATTATTTTATTTTCCTCTAAAGTGTCAAGTATCAACCCATGTCAATGCATTCACGTTAAACAAAAAACAATGGAAAAAATATATAAACGGCCATCATGCACATATGTACGTGTTACGTTTGCATAGCTAATAGTCCAAATTGTGATCACTCCGCAGGCGGCTACTCAGCTAGAGATGCAATGGCCGCTTCAATTCTAAACATGATAGTAATGCGGATGGCTCTTCCTGCACAAATTAATTCGTCACGTTTGAACGGCCAACATGCACATATGAATGTGTCACGTGGAAACAGTCACGGTATATGATTTTGGAGGTTAGATCACTACTAGAAAACACGCCATGGGAACCGGTTGGAAACACCCTTTGGCACCGGTTTTTCAACCGGTTCCCCCAAACCGAGACCAATGCCGCTTTGGTACCAGTTGGTCTTTCCAACCGGTGCCAATGACATTTTTCCTTTTTTCCCATATTCCAGTTTTGTTTATTTTATTTATTACTGTTATTTTTTTATAATTGCTAAACACACTCGAGCTCTACAGTAGTATACGTTCATTGGTCGTACGTATGTGTTCATTTTCAGAGAATATCTGAAACTAACTAAAAGTGAAATGCGAGCATATAATTAAGCTAATTAGATGAACTAATATATTTACAAATATACAAACATCAAGACATCACATTTAGAAATATTTACAAATGTACAAGTCATGTTTGTAGTCCAACTACTGGGCCCCTCAGGAGCTCGATGGAAGTCCTCTATGGATGTGACCGTCGTGGTAGAACTCGCCTCTAGGATCCAGGATCTCGTTCAAAATGAATCCAGTGAGCTGCTCGCACACGGCGTTGATCCGATCAGTAGAGTAACATTCATCCCCCATTTGAGACATCTATCATTTAGGAAAAAAGGACTGATATATTAACATCATGTGTGTTAGTAGAATTATGAAAATGTACTAGTGAACGGTTTGGACGTACTCTCATGTCCTCCGTAGTAGGCTTCCCGCATGGAGTCATGATGTGCAAGTAGTCGCATGCGTAGTACCCACACCAATCAGTTCCTTGTTGTTGTCTCGCACACTTAAGGAGAAACAAATAAATTACTCAATTTAGAACAATTTGGGATTACTTAACTAGACAAATCTGTGTGAATCAACATACCGGATAATCCATTTTAACGTTCAGTTCGGGCCTCCATTGACCACATCCTTTGTTATTTTTCATAATTTTTTTCCAAACCCTGCGCTCAAAGTTAAGTTTGATATTCAGGAATTGTTATTAACAGAAAAAAGGATTTGATTGTGCAAACTGAATTTACCTGTTCAAGGGGTATATGATATGTTCGATTGTGGACTTTGGATTTCTCATTGAGTCAAAGACTATAAGATTGCCGGTCTCTATGAAAAGTATGAGTAAAATCCAATGATAACTGCAGATATAGATAGGATATATACATACATGCATTAGACAACTTAGTATTTATTTAGTAATATAATAGAGGATTGAGTCGACCAAGGCTTACACAAAGTTGTATGGTATGAATATATAAGATTTGTAATTTTGCCTAGTCAACAAATCGTACATGTTTTGGCACGTTTCCTTGTAATTTTCGTTGAGCACTTTCTGGTTGACTAGCAAAGGAGACATGAAGCCGATCTGATGGTGCCATCCATGTTTTCGGCTTCTTTGGGTCTCCTGTCTAAACGATACAATAGAAATTTTATAATGCACACATATAATTATATTCTTGTTAACAAAAAGAATTAATGTAAAGGTAAGTGATACTTACAAAACCCAAATGGTGATGATAGAGACATCGAAGGCTTGTCGATGGTAAATGTGATATAAATTTTCGAAGTACACCCAGAAGTCGTCCTCCCCGCGGAAGAAATCATGGTCACGATACTTGACTTCAAACATTTTCCCTTCATCATTCGACATTCGCAGGTACCATCTATGCAAATTGAACATCTGCGTGCCTAGACTTTTCTCCTCTTCCTCAGTGACAAAAAGTTTTACATGCTGAATGGAGTAAGAACGGGAGCGTTAATCCAGTTTCAGAAAGAAATATCGCGGCCTGTAGGTCCACCTGGAGTTTTACGTCCGTCGGGTGTAGGAGTGGCAACCCTCTTCCAACTCCTCAACGGTCTTCTCGTAGGTCAATTTTCTTTCGATCGTTTTCTGTTTCTTTTTTGAGGGTCCAGTCGCTGGGAGGGATGTTGTCTTTTTCTTTCCTTTTTCTGGTGTAGTAGGAGTTGGAGTACTCGTGGCCCTTTGCGCCGGCGGAGACGGTAGTGAGGGAGCTGGTTGTGGGGATGGCGGTGAGGGAGGCCACGGAGACGGGCGATCGATCTGCACGGGAGCCGTTGTGCTTGCAGTAAGTTTGATGTCGGCCTTGTGCCATAGAACGATCCCGTGCATTGCGTCTCCCAATGTCTTCTCTCCATCCCCTCCTACGAAGTCGAGCTCAAGATCCTCATTGTTTCCAACTATCTGCTCGACTGAGATGGAGGTGTAGCCAGGGGGTATCGGCCTTCCATGAATTGTAGTACAAGGATTCAGGGGCATGGATGACCCGTATGCGACATGAATTGATATATTCTTTGCTCACACATGAAGCTCGCACGGTGTCGGCATGATGACATCATCCACTGGATACCTCTGGTAATTTACTGCCGTTGGCTCAATCTGGGGGTGCTGTTCAGCTTGTACGTCGGGCGCGACCGTGGATGCACAGCTGCTGCGTCGCTGAGAGGCCGGGCTTATCACAACATCCGGGTGCGACCCAGCAGTGCCCCTTTGGCTCAGAGCTAGCGCAATTGCCTCATTGACCCTGACATCCATCTGAGATTCCAAGGACGCAACCTTCCTGTTCATCTCTTCTTGTGTGGCACGGAGTTTCTCTCCTTGTTCGACTTTGCTCTTTCGGTGAGTCTTGTAAGAGGAATCTCCGGCCCAAGCAACTTTCCATGGAACCACGCCGATGCCACGGCCTCGTCCAGGGTGTTCCGGATTCTTTAATGCCCTTGTCAGCTCATCATTCTCCCTTTGAGGCTGGAATGTTCCTTGTTGGGCCTCATCTATTGCAGCGACCAGATCGCGGAACACTTCTTGCATATGCCCAGGCACGACCAAAGTTCCATCCAACTGGTTTAGTGTCACGCCATTAGCAAATAACCACCACTTGGATCTATCCGGCCAATCCCAAGTCATCGGCCTGATGCCTTTATCCATAAGGTCCTGCTCCATCTTCTGTCATTTCTTTATTGTCTTCTTGTACCCTCCAGCCCCAAGGTGGTGGCTATACTTCTTATTTGCTGCATTCACCTTGGCCTATTGGGATTTTTCTTGGGGTTCCTCTGAAAGTTTGTATTATTTGAACTCCTCCCAGGATGGTTTAACTTGAGGGAGATCGTCCCAGTTCGGCTCCTTATCCTTTTTGATGTAATTGGTGTACAACTTCTTCTTGAAACTGTCACAGGACAGTCCAAATAATACCAATTAAGTGCAAGAATTAACACTTAAACTCAACCCAGAATTATTGCACTCAATCAGTACACTCAGACCGCCTGCTTTAACCAGGATCGATTACACAGGAACTCTCGCCAAAAGACGAGCACAGATGATTACCGGCAACAAAAGCGTTTAAAGTCATTTACAACCCGAGTTTAACAGAAGCACTAACTTAAACTACAACAAGTGTGTACAAGCTAGTTTTACAAGTCAAACCTCAGAGTTCAAACCTCAGAGTTCAAACGCAGCGGAAAGTAAATTAGAGTTTAAAACAAGCTTCAAAATACAATACGCTAGATAACGTCGCAGACAAAGATGAGCTTCACACCTTGCCCACTGATGTGAGGCTCACCTGCCCGAACTTCACGGAGAAGACGGGACCCACTCGACCGACCAATCGGGAGGAAGTGGTTGACCGATCCACGAGGCGCAGATCTCTTCGGAGTCCTCCGGAACGTAACCTGCTAAAAATATATGGCAACAACAAGCCTGAGTATTCTAATACTCAGCAAGACTTACCCGTCCATGGGTATACTTAGCCCATTATCTAGACATGAAAACTTTTTGGCTCTGGAGTTTGTTTTGCTGAAAAGCTACTAATATTGAATCCTTACTTTCAATATTTTAGCGCCAATTGAGTTGACCGCTATAACTTAGGTTTGCCTAGTACTCTAGAGCATACATGGTTGATCACATTATCTTTTCAGATTACCACAGCCAACATTCTCAGTTCAAACTCATTTCACTTCTTTACTACGATGTGACAGAGAGATCAAGGTTCTCATATCCGCGAGTCACGGCGAATCGATTCGATTTAACCTTGCAAGGTGGATGTAGCGCATCTAAGCCGATAGATGCTAATGGTAAGTTTCGGTGATTTATGACAACCGTATGTGACTAACGTGTGTTTTAAAGGAAAGCTCAATAACTGGATTAGTCTCATATGAAATATGAAAGGAGACCCCTCAATTCGAAACAATCATGCGTACCAAGGACTCAATTTAAAAGATTAAGGACCTTTCTAGTCTCAAGTGTCACAAGGAGTAGAAGGACACTTGATTTAGTTAGGTTTTATAGTTTCTAGTTCTTGATCGTACTATTAAGAGGGGTTCATGAGTTAGTAGCTTGATCAAACTTGAGTTGGCCTTAGAAATCTTGCACACTCACTCAAAAACAGCAAAAGATGGTCAATAGAAGTCAACACAACTCTTGGAAGAAGAAACAATCAAAGTCACATTCAAATCCAAGTCAAAACAGCTGAAAACAAAGAAAATCAGGAGCACCGGTTGAACTGGTGCCCTAGCATCGGAGCATCCGATGCATGGCGGAAGGACCGATGACCTGTCGGTCTATCTTCTCTGGATGAAGGCAGAAATCAAGTTTAGCACCGGTTGAACCGATGGTCAAAAAGATAAGCACCGGTGCAATGAAAGTCCTTTGTTCTAGAGAGCATGTTTTGGTGGACTTCAACCTCTCTTCAGCACCGGTTGAACCGACGCTCCGAAATCAAAGCACCGGTGCAATGAAAGTCTTTTGTTCTAGGAAGCATATTTTGGTTGACTCCAACTTCTCTTCAGCACCGGTTGAACCGACGCTTCAGAATCAAAGCACCGGTGCATTGGATGTACTTTGTTCCAGAACGCTTGTTTGAGTTGATCAGTGAACCTCTTCAGCACCGGTTGATCCGATGCCCCTACGGAGCATGCACCGGTGCAATGACGCAAGCGTGAATACTGTGTCAGAACTCCAACGGCTACTTCTTTGACACAGAGAGACCGGTTGAACCGATGCCCATATTTTCTATACCGTCGGTTTTTCCGGTGGTCACGGTTTTTCTGCAGAAAAGTTCCAACGGCTATGTGACCTCCTCCACTCTATATAAGGGTACCCCCTGGTTCATTTTAGTTGCCTTTTGACACCCTGAAAACCTGAGGCCACCCTTGAGAAGAAGAGAAAGAGCTTTGAGCAAAAGAGAGAAGATCTAGTGCTTAGTTTGTGCTTCAACCTTGAAGAACTCATCCTTTGCAAGTGTAGCAAGTGTGCTTGAGCTAGGGCCAACTGAGTG
The DNA here is from genome assembly GCF_016808335.1 of Panicum virgatum. Lineage (NCBI taxonomy): Eukaryota > Viridiplantae > Streptophyta > Magnoliopsida > Poales > Poaceae > Panicum > Panicum virgatum. The sequence goes on along the minus strand of NC_053149.1, from coordinate 42,109,797 downwards.
TAGGTCAAGTGAAGGCTTAGGAGCTTGTTACTCTTGGTGTTTGGCAGCACCTAGACGATCTTGGTGATTGAAGGTGTTTCTTCCGGAGCTTGCCAAGGATTGTGGGAGCCCGAAGAAGTGTGTACGTGGCTTGAGCTCCACCACGCCGGGATGGTGAACGGAGACTCTTAGTGAGCGCCCAAGTCTCGGTGACATGGGAGGTGACAAGACTCTTAGTGAGTGTCACAACGTGGATTAGGGGTGTGTGCCAACACATCGACACCACGGGAAAAATCCGGTTGTCTCTTGCCCACTCTTTCATTTCAAGCATTTACTTTCTTGCAACTTTTCATGTGCTTGACATTAGAGATCATAACTTAGCTCTACCTTGCTTAGTTTCATATCTTTGTTAGCTTGTGTTGTTTGCTTTGTTTAGCCGGTTGGTGAATTGAGCCTTACTAGCATTGCATAGGTTAAGGTTGTTTTATTGCTTTAGAATTTTGAAAAAGGCCCAATTCACCCCCTCTTGGTCCATCGATCCTTACAATTGGTATCAGAGCCTCGTTGCTCTTTTGGATCATTAGGCTTCACCGCCTAGAGCTATGGCCAAGATGGGAGGTTCGCCGCCTCACTTCGAGGGCAAGAACTTTGTCTATTGGAAAGTTCATATGGCCGCATACCTTGATGCGATTGCCCCCGAAGTGTGGTTGGCAACAAAGACCGGGTTCACCGGAACTCCCACCACGGAGCAATTAAAATGGAATGCAAAGGCTAGAAATGCAATTTTCGAAGCCATTAATGAGGAAGTCTTTGCTAGAGTAAATGGCATGGATTTAGCAAGTGATATATGGAAAGAGCTAATTGAAATTCATGAAGGCTCCACAAAAGTCCGTGAATAAAAATATCACTTGTTTAGAGCAAAATATGATTCTTTTAAAATGCTTGCTCATGAAAATTGCAATGATATATATTCCCACTTGAATGTCATTGTCAAGGACATTAATGCTCTTGAAGTTTCCAAAATTGACAGTGGCTCCATCAACCGCAAGATTCTCATGCTCCTTCCGAAGCCCAAGTACAACATTATCAATGCTATGCTTCAAAAGGAGAATCTTGATACAATGGAAGTGAGAGAGCTTGTGGGCGAAATTCGCATTCATGAAATGAGTATCCTTGGTATGACCGAAGAGCCAACAACAAGCAAGTCAATTACTCTCAAAACCAAGGCCAACAAGCACCGCAAGCTCAAGATGGTCAAGCAAGATTCAAGCTCAAGCAATGAAGAAGAAGATCATCATGAGAGCTTATCCGATGAAGAAGATGATGGAGAACTTGCTCTCATGATGAGAAAGTTCACACGCTTGAATGACAAGATCAACAAGAAGGGTTTCAACTTTGACCCCAAAAGAAGAATGTTCCGGCCATGGGGAGATGTCAAGAACAAAACTTGCTATAATTGTGGAGAAAAAGGCCACATCTCTCCCGATTGCCCCAAGCCGGACAAAAGAAAGAAGGACAACAAAGGCAAACATCGCCATGATTCAAGCGATGATGAAGAAGATGAGAAGAAGAACAAGAACAAGAAGCTTGGGAAGAAGAAGAGCCATGACAAGAAGACCAAGCTCTTCCCAAAGAAGAAAGGGCACACCAAGAGAAGCTTCTTGGTGGAAAAACAAGAATGGGTGACCGATGTCTCATCAAGCGAAGATTCAAGTGATGAAGAAGACATCGTCACCATCGCCCTCACCAATGAAGAACCACCACTACCTCCGCCTCCTATGTGCCTAATGGCAAAAGGTAACACCAAGGTATGTGAGGTAGATAGTGAAGATGATAGTGATGAAGAGCTTGATCCTTATGAATTCACTAACCTCATTAATGAGTATACATCCGTCATCAAGAGGGAAAAGGGCAAAGTCAAAGTTCTTGAGAGCACTCATGCCAAGTTAGAGCTTGCCCACTCCGATTTGCTTGGCAAATACAATGACTTGCTCAAAAAGCACAATGAGTCACTTGTACTTGCTAAGCAAGTTGAGGAGAGCCACAAAAAGCTTAAATAAGATTATAAGGAGTTGGCTCACAAATATCAAGAACTTGAATTTGCCTATGAAGCAATTGACCCAAGTCTTGAGAACTTTGCTCATAAAACTATTGAAAAGGTCAATGCTTCTACCTCATGTGATGACCTACTCATTAATGCAAATGCCACTAATATTGTGTCCAAGCTTGCTCCTTCTAGGGAAAAGGAGTTGATGGATCAAGTAGCAAGCCTCAAGAGTAGTGTGGAGAAGCTCTCAAGAGGAGAATACATCCATAAGGAAATTCTCTTCAACAATGCACGTGATTATGGCAAGAGAGGTCTTGGTTCATTTCCGGAGCCAAATCAAGGCACTACTCCTTCTCCGGAGATCAAGATTAGCTTCATCAAGGAAGTTGGTTTATATTGCCAACATTGCCAAGTCACCGGGCACCACACTAGGGAGTGCACCTTACCATCACGTCCTCTTCCCACTTTACCTAAGAATTACTCATCAATGTTTCAAAATAACTATTTTCTCTTGAGTAAAGTGAAGGGCAAGGTGAAGGCCAAATTTATTGGCAAAATTGCTAAGGAGTCAAAGAAGAAGCTCCCCAAGCAACTTTGGGTCCCAAAAGCTCTTGTCACACATGTGCAAGGCCCAAAGCTTGTTTGGGTTCCTAAAACTCAAAAGTGAATTCTCATGTGTCTAGGTGAACTACAAAGCCGGTGGAAAACATTGGGTACTTGATAGCGGTTGCTCTCAACACATGACCGGCAATGATAGCATGTTCACCTCTCTTGAAGACCCCGGCGATCATGAACATGTCACCTATGGTGATAACTCAAGGGGGAAAGTCTTAGGTTTGGGTAGAATAGCAATCTCTAAAGATTTATCTATTTCTAATGTCTTGTTTGTAGAAGCACTTAGTTTTAATCTCATTTCTATTGCTCAATTGTGTGATCTTGGACTAACGTGTACCTTTGACAAAAATGGTGTTGTAGTAACTCTTGAAGAAGACAAGTCAATGGTATTGTAACATCCCGAAAATTACCCAAAATAAATCGTGCGCTAAAATTTTGCTTCGTTGTTGAGCTCGAGATCCCTCCTTGAAACCCTAACCCCAGTTTTCCAGAATCCTCCCTGTTCCGCCGGATCTCCCGATTCCCCAAAGACCCGACACCCGTATCCGACACCCTGTTTCCCCTCGACCTGCGCGTCGCACTCTCGCGCGCCCGGACGCCAAGCGTGGCCGACCGGCTCCGCGATCAGCGCCGTGATCCCGGCGCGGATCCCTCCCTCCCCCTTCTTTTTCCTTCTCTTTTCCCTCCTTTTCTTTTTCTTTTTCTTTTTCCCATTTTCTTTCTCTTTTCTTTTCTTTTCCTCCTTTTCTTTCTTTTCTTCTCTCCTCTCCTTCCTCCCTTCTCCTCCCTCCTTCCCGAACGCGGCAGAGCACCGGCCCGGCCCCCCCCTCTCTGCGCTGGCCGCTCCCGAGCACGCCCCCGCGCGCCGCTCTCCGCTCACGCACCAGGCTCGCCCCCGACCGCGCCCGCCGCAACGCGCACCACGGCCTGCCCTGCCCCGCTCCCCCTCGTGCGCGCGCCCACGCTCGGCCCCATCTCGCTTCGCGCACACGCCACGGCCGTCTGGCCACGCTCGCGCGCACCGGCCACGCCACGCCCTGCCCCCCCGTGCCCCACGCCGCTGCTGCCCGCCGTTGACCCCCGAACAGCGCCGCCTGCGCCGGACGCCGCCTCCTCGACGCGTCACGTCCCGTCTCGCAGCGCACGCCACCGCCCTGTGCGCGCACGGCGCCGGTGACCCCCGAACAGCACCGCCGTTGACGCCGCCGCTGCCCTGCTCCCCGTTCCACCGCCTCACTTGTCCTATAAAGGGGACCCTCGCGTCGCCCTCGAGCTTCATATCCCGAGCCACCGCCCGCCGCCTCCTTGCCCTCCCAGCGCCGCCGCCTCCACGCCCGCACGCCGCCGCCCCTTCACTGGCCCTAGCCGCGCCACCTCCTCGAGCCGCATCCGCCCGAGGTGAGCCGGGGAAAGGAGCCCTCGCTCCTCCCTCTCCCTCCTCCCCCATAAGCTCTCCCTCCGAGCTGCCCCCACCGGCGTTGCCTGCGGCCGCCGCCTGCCGCCATGGCCATGGCCGCCAGAACCCCCTATGCGGGCCCCCCTCCTCCGAAATTAGGGAGGGGAAATCAAACCCCGGTGTCACCCTTCCCCTTTCCCCTCTACTCCGGCCGTTCCCGAGGGCCAGGGCCGCCGGTTGAGCGCCGCCGACGCCCCCTGACCTCCTCCCCTGCTTTCCCGTGGAGGGAGGAGGAAGAAAGGGCATTTTTGCCCATAACCCCCTCCATTTTCCTTTAATCAGTAAAGAGACCCCGCCCTTTTAAGCCCTTTTTTCAATTAAACCCTTACCCTTTGTTATATTTCCAAAACAAACCCCCCCACCTTATAAACTTAATTACAAATAAAACCCTGACCCTTTTTAATTAACCCAAGAAACTTCTAAAACATAAACCAAGCCCCTGCCTACTTAATCTTAATTACAATTAGGTCCCTGGACCCCTGTTTAGGGCCTAAATGCTCCCCTGACCTATCATTTTATGTGCCTAACGACCCCGGTTTAACCTAAAATTTTACCCCGCCTCTCCTAGCTCAGTTGTGGCCTTACCATTCAGAAACCATCCAAAAATAATACTCTATGCTCTATATTTCATGTGTTCCCGTTTCGAGCTCGACGACAAATCTTTATTTTCTGTGTTTTGATTGTGTGCCTGTTTGTGTGCGCTGTAGACCACGGAGTGAACGAAGGAGAACCCGTTGACGAGCAGTGCTGTGAGCAGGTGAACGAGGACCCGTTCCGCGACCCCGAGCCCGAAGGTCAAGACTTCCCCGAAGGCTTTGAAGACGGCAAGTTCAATCCCATCCTTTGATGCATGTTTCTGTCCTAGTTTTTATAAACTATAACACCCGGTTTATAAAAGAACATAAACCGAGCAATCATATACGTGCCAGGATCAAGTCACACGTATATACAACAGAATGAACAGTATATCATAGCACATATCACATAAAAAGATATAATAAAGCGAAATACGAGTGTTATTTATTACAATAATGACAAAATATCTGATACAGCGGAAGCGAAGTACAAAAATACGAATAAAGCTCTCCGAAGCTGAAGCGGGGCGCCACAGGGACGTCGACTGGGAGACGAAGCACCTAGAAGTCCTCGTAGTCCTGGTAGCGCTGGACGAACTCCCTCGTGTCGGCAGGAACTGAGCAGCAGTAGCGTAGCCAAGAGGAAAAAGTAGAGAAGAGGCAAGGGTGAGTACACAACTTGTACTCAATAAGTATAACACAAACTATGAGGCTCTAAGGTTGGCTGACTCAACTGCATTAGCTTTTAAGTGTTGGCAAAATTTTATTAAAGCTATTTACTACGAGTTGATGAATTACCATTAACCCAGTTACATAGTAATTAATCAAGTTTAATCATGTAACTACTGAGAAACCAAACCAAAACCAAGCCACCAAGGTAACCCCGAGAAGCACCTCCCTCGTCGGAAGGAGATAACTTCACTAATCAAAAGGAGGATCTGGGCCGCTCATAACCGTGAGCACGGCTAGTATACCAGTTTTATACTCTGCAGAGGTTGCACATCTTTACCCACAAGTCGTGAGCTATGCCAGTTGTTCATCACACTTCCTTAGGTGAGATGGCCAGCGACTCACTACGAGGCCTTTAAAAAGAATCTCGTTGGTAAGGCGTAACCGCGAGAGTTAGATCGGCGACGATGGGGCCCACCTCCGGGGGTACAAGCACAGGAGCGCAATCCAAGCACAGACCAAGCCGGAGGAGCAGGGACCATTGAAGCTTACTACTCTTGCCCCGCAGGTAAGTTACTCCAAACCAAAAAGATCTATTTATTACGCCAAGTCTATCCCATTCTAGCCTTGTGGTAGCGCTGTTGTCCCAGGTTGTCGCTCTATGAACCGGTCCTTATGGAGAGTGGCCAACCAAGCACTAAGCACCGTGCTGGCCCCCTAAACCATGTTTCTAACAAAAGCCAATTTTAACGAGACGTGAGCCACTCAAGCCACACAGAGGGCCACTCTCAGAATTAAGTTCAAGTAAACCATTAATCAATTTAATTAAAAAGGACCAGAGTGTGTTAAAGCGCAGCAACCTAGCACAACTAACCAAAATGCAACCCAAAGGTACGTATAAAGGATATAAAGTGGCTAGGAAATCCTTATAGGCATACAGTATTAAAATGCAGTATGAAAATGTATTTAAAGATGATAGGTTGTTCATGTTATACTTGCCTTCCTCGTACTGCTCTGGCTGCTGCTCAAACTGCTCGGAAGATGGCTGCTCCGGGTACTGATACTGGGGCTCCTCAGGTAGCTCAGCGTCTACTCACGAACACATGGCCAAAACAAAGCACAACAATAAGCAGACAAGAAAACTCTAACAAAAACTAAAGAACAGTACATCAATACATAAAAACAGCGCACAAAACTAATCTAGAACTATTCTATGCGTTACAACGATCGCGTGGACATAAAGAACACTAAAAACGGAGCTAAAACGCATTTTCTAGGCCAAAAACAAGTCCTAGGGGCTTATTTGTAAGAAAACTGAAGTTCCAGGGGCTTTTCTGCTAAAACCGAGGGCTAAAACGTAATTAAACTAAAGATCTAGGGTCCAACGTGCAAAAACGCCAAGGGTGGACGGCGGGTTCAAAACTGGTAAAACTCAGGGGCTAAAACGTTAAAACTAGGACCTCTACGTAATTATTTTTGAAAGGAGCTGGACCGCGGGTTAAATCTGAAAGACCCCAGGGTCTCTTTAACAAAATTCCAAGGCTGAACCGGTACGCGTGGATCCAGACCGCTGGATCTGGATCTAACGGCTCGGAGCGGATGGAAACGGGATCTAATCTGATCCGTTGGCCACGGATCGGACGGTTCTGGAAGAAGGGGCGCGCAGGCGGCGGCGGGATGTCGCCGGAGCAGAGCTCCGCGGCAGCGGGACCGCCGGAGAAAGCGAATCCGGCGTTCCAAGGGCGGATTCGAGCCGGATTTGGGTCAGGGGCACCTACGCGACATGGGTAAGCCAAAGGAGGCCACAGATGGGAATGGCCGGGCTCGGAGATGAGAAAGTGGCTGCGGCGGCGGGTCGGCGTGGCGAGTCACGCGCGCGAGCGGCGTTCTGACCTCGAGTGCGAGCTACGGGTCTACCCAACTAGCACAAAGTGACCAGGGGGCGAGCTGACCTTTACCGAGGGCGCGGGGTGGGGGTTGCTGCAGAGAAGGTCGGCCGGCGGCGGGATTCGGCGGCGGATTCGCGTGTGGCACTCGGGGTCCGGTTGGTGGAGCGCCCCTCGGGTCTTCTAGGCTCCACGTGCGGGCTCGCGGAGTCCCTGCGACGAAACCACGGGAATCAACAAGGTTTGGCCTGCATCGGCGGCGAGGGAAAACGGCAGTGCGCTAGTTCACCTGCGGCGGCGCTCGGGTGGAGCTCCGCTGGCAGACGCGCAGCTAGGATTTCGGGCTGGGGGCTCTGGTGGATGCAGGGGTTTAGGGGTGGGCGGACTGCGCTCAAATAGAGCCAGGAGCGATCCTCGGCGGGCGTGATTAGCGGGGCCGCCGCGGAGATTGCGGCCGGGCCGGTGCGGCGCAAGGGAAGCGGACGAGCGTTGCCCGCCGTGATCTGGACTCGGGGCGCGCTTCTAGAAGGTCGGACATGGGGCGAGGCTGGTTGGTGGGCCCTGCGGAGTTGGGGGTCCACAGTGCAGAGGAGCGAGGCGAGCGGGCGGAGCAGAGGAACTCCGGCGCGGGGAGGAAGGAGGAGCTGACGCGGTGGGGCCGCTTGGTCAGTGACGTGGCGAGCGGCGCAGTGCGGGCCGTACGGGGTGTGCGGCGCCGACAGGTGGGCCCAGGGGGCGCGGTGAGGGAGAGGGTGACGCGCTGGGCTGAGCGTGAGGCGGGCGTGGGAGCAGGCCAGCGCCAGCTGGGCCGAAGGGGAGCGGGACGCGCTGGCGGGGAGAGAGAGAAGGAGGAGGCGGACCGGGCTGGGCTCGGGAGTGGGCCGCGGGGAAAGGAGAGGGAGGAGAGGGCCGGTGCTGGGTTGACTTGGGCCGGGTTTTGGGTTTGGGTTATGGGTTCCCTTTCTAATTCTTTTTCTTTTCTATTTCTAATCCAAACAAAGTTTGAATTCAAATCAAAATTTGAATTCAAACCACACTCAAATAAAAGTATGCACCAGCATGAATGCAACACAAATTTTTAAACTTAGACAAATTTTTATTACTTACGAAACAAAATTAAATTAAATGCAAGGCTAAACACATTAAACCTTAGAAAATTAAATAAAGCCAGTTAAATTTATTATTAAATGCTGAAATTTAAATTAGGGTGTTACATACCCTACCCCCTTAAAGAAATCTCGTCCTCGAGATTTAGCTGGGCTGGCTAGCAAAGAGATCTGGATATGTCTTCATCAGCTCATCTTCTCGCTCCCAAGTAGCCTCAGCTTCACTGTGGTGACTCCACTGAACTCTGCACATCTTGATGCGCTTGTTCCGAGTAACCCTCTCTGATGTCTCCAGAATCTTCACCGGATGCTCAGTATAAGTCAGATCTTCCTGGACATCGACTCCATCCAGTGGTGCCTGCTCCTCGGGTACTCGCAGACACCTCTTCAGCTGAGATATATGGAAGACATCATGAACTCCCGAGAGGCTGAGAGGTAACTCCAGGCGATAAGCAACTTCGCCTTTCCGCTCTAGCACCTTGAATGGCCCCACATACCGAGGTGCTAACTTCCCTTTGACATTAAATCTGCGGATCCCTCTCATCGGAGACACCTTTAGATATACATAATCACCGACACTGAAAGTCAGGTCTCTCCGTTTGCCATCAGCATAGCTCTTCTGCCTGCTCTGTGCAATCCTCAGATTTTCTCGCACAGCCTGGACCATCTGTTCTGCATCATCTATGATCTCAGGACCGAAGAGCTGCTTTTCACCAATCTGATCCCAATAGAGAGGAGTCCTGCACTTTCTGCCATACAATGCCTCAAAGGGAGACTTCTTTAGACTGGCCTGATAGCTGTTGTTATATGAGAACTCAGCAAATGACAGGCACTTATCCCAACTAGTACCATACTGAATAGCACAAGCTCTCAGCATATCCTCCAACACTTGGTTGGTTCTCTCTGTCTGCCCATCTGTCTGAGGGTGATAAGCCGTACTGAAACGTAGCTTCGTATCCAATGAATCATGGAGCTGCTCCCAGAACCGAGAAGTGAACTGAGACCCTCTGTCAGATATAATCTTCTTGGGCACACCATGCAAGCAGTCAATCCGAGAGATGTACAACTCTGCAAGTCTAGCACCGGAGTAAGTAGTGTTCACTGGAATGAAGTGAGCAACCTTCGTCAAACGATCCACTACTACCCAAATGGAGTTGTACCCTTTCTGAGTACGAGGCAATCCAACAATGAAGTCCATAGTGATTTCCTCCCATTTCCACTCTGGAATCTTCAAAGGCTGTAATAAACCTGCTGGCCTCTGATGCTCAGCCTTGACACGCTGACAGGTGTCACATATAGCCACATACTCTGCTACTGAACGCTTCATCCCATACCACCAGAAATGTTCCTTCAGATCATAATACATCTTCGTGCTGCCCGGATGAATAGAGTAAGCTGTATCATGGGCCTCACTCAGAATCAACTTCCGGAGATCCTTCACATCTGGTACACAGATCCGGTTCTTGTACCACAAGGTACCCTGATCATCCTCTCTGAAATGAGGAGCCTTGCCCTTTCTGAGCAACTCACGAATCTCCTGCAGCTTCTCATCATCTTTCTGATGCTGCCTGATCTCTGACTCTAGAGTCGGTACTGCCTCGAATGCTGCACTCGAAGTATGATGCAAGAAGCCCAGACTCAACTGCTCGAACTCCTCGCATAATTCTGGAGGCATCTGGAAAGCCACGGCCATGTTGACATAACTTCTTCTGCTCAGAGCATCTGCTACAACATTGGCCTTGCCCGGATGATAGTGAATCTCCAGGTCATAATCCTTGACCAACTCTAGCCATCTTCTCTGCCGCATATTCAGCTCATTCTGCGTGAAAATGTACTTGAGGCTCTTGTGATCAGTGTAGATATCACACCGCTGCCCATACAAGTAATGCCTCCAAATCTTCAGAGCATGCACAACTGCGGCTAACTCAAGATCATGAGTAGGATAATTCAGCTCATGCCGACGTAACTGCCGTGAAGCATAAGCTATCACTCTGCCCTCCTGCATCAGGACACACCCAAGACCATCCTTCGAAGCATCACAATATACCGTGAACCTCTTGGTCTGGTCTGGCAGAGTCAGGACTGGCGCCGTAGTCAACCTTTTCTTCAGCTCATCAAAGGCCCTCTGACGCTCATCAGTCCATACGAAAACCACATTCTTCTCCAGCAAAGAAGTCAAAGGCTTCGCGATCTTGGAGAAATTCTCAATGAACCTCCGATAATATCCAGCTAAACCCAAGAAAGATCTGACTTCCTTCACTGTCTGCGGTGTCTCCCACTCGAGCACATCCTTCACCTTGCTCGGATCAACAGCAATGCCTCCCTGAGAGATAACATGACCGAGGAATGGAACCTCGTCAATCCAGAACTCGCACTTGCTGAACTTGGCATACAACTGATGCTCTCTCAATCTCTGCAATACGAGTCTCAGATGCTCCTCATGCTCTTCTTCTGTCTTGGAGAAGATCAGAATATCATCAATGAAAATCACCACGAAGACATCTAGATAATCCATGAAGACCATGTTCATCAGATGCATGAAGTAAGCCGGGGCATTAGTCAAGCCGAAGGACATGACTGTATACTCGTATAGCCCGTACTTGCAGGTGAATGCCGTCTTCGGAATATCCCCAGGACGGATCCTCAGCTGAAAATAACCCGAACGAAGATCAATCTTCGAGAATATACGAGCACCTCGAAGCAGATCAAAGAGATCCTCAATACGGGGCAGTGGATGCTTGTTCTTGATAGTAACTGCATTCAGCTCCCGATAATCCACACACATCCTCTTCGAGCCATCCTTCTTATCTACCAGCAATAATGGAAAAGCCCAAGGAGAGAAGCTGCGACGGATATAGCCCTTGGCTAGCAACTCATCAATAGTTTTCTTAACTTCTTCATGCTCTATAGGTGCCATACGGTAGGGCCGCTTTGCAATAGGAGCTGTGCCAGGCAAGAGATCAATACAAAACTCAATGGCGCGTTCAGGCGGCATACCTGGCAGATCATCCGGAAAGACATCCGGGAATTCAGACACCACGCGAATACCGTCCGTGGGTCTAGCCTCCATCTGATGAAGAAATCCGGAAGGCTCTACTGCACTGATAACAACCTCTTGGCCACTGGAAGCTGATAGCAAGACTGTCCTCTGAGCACAATCTATCCGGACTCCCCACTTGGCCAGAGTCTCCATTCCCAGAATGACATCAATGCCCTTGGTGTCTAGCACCATCAGATCAGTACAGAACTCTACTCCCCTCAAAGAAACACTGACTCTCGGGCAGTAAGTGTGAGACCTCAACTGTCCTCCCGGTGAAGATACTAACAGGCACCTCTTTAATGTGCTAGTATGAATACCATGATGCTCGACAAAAGACTGAGTAATGAAGGAATGCGTAGCACCAGTATCAAAAAGCACTGTAGCTGGATATGAATTAACCATGAACGTACCAATAACCACGTTGGGAGCCTCGGCCGCTGACTCGGCCGTCACGTGGTTCACCCTGCCCTGTGCTGGCGCCCTGGGCTGAGCTGGGCGCCCCTGCTGTCCCGCCTGCGCCTTCCGGGGGCACGCGTTGGCGTAGTGCCCCGGCTGGCCGCAGTGAAAGCAGGTGCGAGGTGGTCCCTGAGCCTGCTGTCCGGTAGGAGCTGCCGGACGTGGAGCCTGCGGTGCCGGTGGAGCAGCACGAGCCGGAGGTGCCGGTAACCTCTGGCCCTGACCTGCCTGCTGCTGTCGAGGCGGGTACTGCTGCGGTGGCCTCTGCTGGTACTGCTGAGGAGGCCGGTACTGAGGCTGGTACTGCTGAGGCTGCTGGAGTCGTGGACGAGTGTTGCTGCCGGTAGCAACGGGGACAACCTTCCTCTTCTTGTCCTCCATCTCCAGGTGCTTACGCTCAGTGTTGAGCGCACTATCAACTAGATGGTTGAAGTCGTCGAAGCGGAGGTTGAGCAGCGCGTACTGGAGGTAGTCCTCAAGACCCTCCATGAAGTGCTCCTGCTTCTTGCGGTCATCCGCAACCTCGGCAGGGGCGTAGCGAGCCAGCTGAAGAAAGCGATCACGATACTCCGTGACCGACATAGTCCCCTGAATTCACAAAGATAGATAGATATCGGAAGATTAACTCAAGATTCATAAAGATAGAACAAGGGGGCATTAGCTCAAAAGAAACCGCTGAATGATTATATTTAAGATTACCTGCTTCAGTGCAAGGAACTCCTTCTGCTTCATCTTCATAACGCCCGCGGGGACGTTGTGGCTGCGGAAACGCTCTCGGAACTGGAGCCAGGTGAGAGCCTCGCGGTCGTGAACTGGGTGGGACTCCCACCAGTCCAAAGCTGCCCCTCGCAGCTGTCCTGCTGCGTACAAGGCCTTTAAAAAGAATCTCGTTGGTAAGGCGTAACCGCGAGAGTTAGATCGGCGACGATGGGGCCCACCTCCGGGGGTACAAGCACAGGAGCGCAATCCAAGCACAGACCAAGCCGGAGGAGCAGGGACCATTGAAGCTTACTACTCTTGCCCCGCAGGTAAGTTACTCCAAACCAAAAAGATCTATTTATTACGCCAAGTCTATCCCATTCTAGCCTTGTGGTAGCGCTGTTGTCCCAGGTTGTCGCTCTATGAACCGGTCCTTATGGAGAGTGGCCAACCAAGCACTAAGCACCGTGCTGGCCCCCTAAACCATGTTTCTAACAAAAGCCAATTTTAACGAGACGTGAGCCACTCAAGCCACACAGAGGGCCACTCTCAGAATTAAGTTCAAGTAAACCATTAATTAATTTAATTAAAAAGGACCAGAGTGTGTTAAAGTGCAGCAACCTAGCACAACTAACCAAAATGCAACCCAAAGGTACGTATAAAGGATATAAAGTGGCTAGGAAATCCTTATAGGCATACAGTATTAAAATGCAGTATGAAAATGTATTTAAAGATGATAGGTTGTTCATGTTATACTTGCCTTCCTCGTACTGCTCTGGCTGCTGCTCAAACTGCTCGGAAGACGGCTGCTCCGGGTACTGATACTGGGGCTCCTCAGGTAGCTCAGCGTCTACTCACGAACACATGGCCAAAACAAAGCACAACAATAAGCAGACAAGCAAACTCTAACAAAAACTAAAGAACAGTACATCAATACATAAAAACAGCGCACAAAACTAATCTAGAACTATTCTATGCGTTACAACGATCGCGTGGACATAAAGAACGCTAAAAACGGAGCTAAAACGCATTTTCTAGGCCAAAAACAAGTCCTAGGGGCTTATTTGTAAGAAAACTGAAGTTCCAGGGGCTTTTCTGCTAAAACCGAGGGCTAAAACGTAATTAAACTAAAGATCTAGGGTCCAACGTGCAAAAACGCCAAGGGTGGACGGCGGGTTCAAAACTGGTAAAACTCAGGGGCTAAAACGTTAAAACTAGGACCTCTACGTAATTATTTTTGAAAGGAGCTGGACCGCGGGTTAAATCTGAAAGACCCCAGGGTCTCTTTAACAAAATTCCAAGGCTGAACCGGTACGCGTGGATCCAGACCGCTGGATCTGGATCTAACGGCTCGGAGCGGATGGAAACGGGATCTAATCTGATCCGTTGGCCACGGATCGGACGGTTCTGGAAGAAGGGGCGCGCAGGCGGCGGCGGGATGTCGCCGGAGCAGAGCTCCGCGGCGGCGGGACCGCCGGAGAAAGCGAATCCGGCGTTCCAGGGGCGGATTCGAGCCGGATTTGGGTCAGGGGCACCTACGCGACATGGGTAAGCCAAAGGAGGCCACAGATGGGAATGGCCGGGCTCGGAGATGAGAAAGTGGCTGCGGCGGCGGGTCGGCGTGGCGAGTCACGCGTGCGAGCGGCGTTCTGACCTCGAGTGCGAGCTACGGGTCTACCCAACTAGCACAAAGTGACCAGGGGGCGAGCTGACCTTTACCAAGGGCGCGGGGTGGGGGTTGCTGCAGAGAAGGTCAGCCGGCGGTGGGATTCGGCGGCGGATTCGCGTGCGGCACTCGGGGTCCGGTTGGTGGAGCGCCCCTCGGGTCTTCTAGGCTCCACGTGCGGGCTCGCGGAGTCCCTGCGACGAAACCACGGGAATCAACAAGGTTTGGCCTGCATCGGCGGCGAGGGAAAACGGCAGTGCGCCAGTTCACCTGCGGCGGCGCTCGGGTGGAGCTCCGCTGGCAGACGCGCAGCTAGGATTTCGGGCTGGGGGCTCTGGTGGATGCAGGGGTTTAGGGGTGGGCGGACTGCGCTCAAATAGAGCCAGGAGCAATCCTCGGCGGGCGTGATTAGCGGGGCCGCCGCGGAGATTGCGGCCGGGCCGGTGCGGCGCAAGGGAAGCGGACGAGCGTTGCCCGCCGTGATCTGGACTCGGGGCGCGCTTCTAGAAGGTCGGACATGGGGCGAGGCTGGTTGGTGGGCCCTGCGGAGTTGGGGGTCCACAGTTGTAGCGAAAATGGCCTCTCATGCCATATTTCAATATAATGTTTTGGCGATTGATGACACACGCAACACTTGAACTAATGTGTTTGCTTAGATGATATACTTAGGCTTTTAGGTTCAAGTGATGACAAAGAGAAGAGAGGCGAAGCTAGGCCCTGAAACCTAAAAGAAATCAAGTCACCGGTTGAACCGACGCCAATATTACATACACCGGTCGATTGCGTCGGTTGATTGCCCGTACACGTAACGGCTAGTTTTCAGTGGGCAGTGTGCTCATACACTTGCTCAACCTTGGTGTACCAAGTACTCTTCCTTCAAAGACTTTCAATTGGTTGCAAGTCACTTTCAATTTGGTACATACAAGGTAAACTAAGTTGTTTCCCCCGGAGGTATGCTAGGTTCTAAACTCATTCAATTGGTATAATTGTCAATTTCTTATCCTTTTTAGAGCTACCTCCGTGCATGATATGATCTAAGCTTTCTAGTTATAACATCTAGTTGTGCACTTGATTTTCACATTATCACTTTATGCACATACTTGTGGAAAGCTTAGCTCATGTCATGCTAGTTTCGTGATTTTGTGATCCACCATAGTAAATTCTCAATTGATATCTTCATTGATATCATACAATTGGATCATGAGTCATGGAGCTAACTCCCTAGGATACTAATCTTCTTTTGAGCTATATTATTTTGCAAGAACTTTTAGAAGCAAGACCTTTTAAGTAATTTGATTCCAAAGAGGGACAAATGTGGATCAAATCAAGGTATTTTCTCAAGGAGAGGAAGCATATCCCGAAGGGGGAGAAATACCTAAGTGAATCAAGTCATGAGGGAGAATCAAAGGGGGAATCAAGGTTTTAGAGGGAGGCCAAGTCATCATTATATGGTGGTAAGCATCCAAGCTACGGGGAATTTGGAGGCTTGACAAGGTTTGGGATGCATATGTAGGGATGCATCATGCAAAGATAAAGTAAAGTCGAGTTATGGATTAAAGATTAGTAACCCAAATTCCCCTCCCCTACATATGAGGTAATGAGCAAGGTAAAAGGATGATCTCAAATTCATTTGATATCCTTCATGCATCATTGTAGCTCAATGCCTCTCTAGGAATGCATGATCTTATCTTTACAATTAGTATTTACTTTTGGCATCTTTTATTTGATATGCTTTCCTAGAAATATCATATGGTAGGTTGTTTTGGTACTAATTTCTTATCTAGTGCAACCTACATGGGCGAAAAACCGTTGCTTCTCCATGACACATATTTTCGAAAGAAAATACCAAAGTCTACAATCGGTATCAATCCTATTTTTGGTATTCATTTGGTGTCATATTATTCAAGTTATAGAGTTTGATCCCCATTATGTGAATTACAAGTGCATACATTTGATTAAGTGATTCAAACACTATTGCACACATTTAGGGGGAGCTAACTCTATAGCTTGTGCTTTTGTGACTAACATACTTTCAAAGTGATATTTGTTGTAGTCACACTCCTTTTGTCCATATGGTAATACACTCAATCCTTCGATCAAAAGAATAATGCACATTGCAATTAACCT
The DNA here is from genome assembly GCF_016808335.1 of Panicum virgatum. Lineage (NCBI taxonomy): Eukaryota > Viridiplantae > Streptophyta > Magnoliopsida > Poales > Poaceae > Panicum > Panicum virgatum. Next base: position 42,093,476 of record NC_053149.1, on the reverse strand, counting down.
TACTTTTGGTATCAATGGATCAAGAAAGACTGGACAAAGGAAGAAGACCAAGCCAAAACTCCCAAAGGTTAAAGAGATAAATGATATAGGGAGGCATGGCTAGTCACCTAGAGCTATCTCCATGAGTTCAATTTCTTTTGAACACTACCCCTACAAGTCACAATTGGTATTACAATGAATGTCAAGATAGGAGGTGCCACAAGCTTTGAAAAAGGGGGAGCTTGTTCAAACAATGGGAGATATGCCTAATCTAGTTGGTATAACACTCTATCACTAGTGAATTTCTTTTGCTACTAATGATCCTTGTTGCTAGTGGTTATGAAGCTTTTAGGTGTTTAATGACAAAGGGGGAGAAATGTACCCTAAAAGCAAGCAAGTGATGCCATTAGCAAGGGGGAGGAATGGAATATGCAATGCAAAAGGATGCATGGTGATAGGGGGAGGTACTTAGTCAATGTGGGGGAGAAGTGCAATTTGATGATCCCATGGACTAAGGTACAAATTTTTCATTGCTCATATGGTTCAAACCACACACAAGCCTTTGTTCTACAATTCTTTCTACAATTGGTATCAAGGGCTTTTTAAAATGAGCATTGAAATGTCATCCAAGCAAGCTAAGTAGTTTCTAACTTTTCAAATTTGTATCAATTTCATATTCTTGCAATTTATCTTGCTTGCTTTGGTTGTGTTGTCATCAATCACCAAAAAGGGGGAGATTGTAGCGAAAATGGCCTCTCATGCCATATTTCAATATAATGTTTTGGCGATTGATGACACACGCAACACTTGAACTAATGTGTTTGCTTAAATGATATACTCAGGCTTTTAGGTTCAAGTGATGACAAAGAGAAGAGAGGCGAAGCTAGGCCCGAAGGGCCGCCCCTACACCGGTCGATTGCGTCGGTTGATTGCCCGTACACGTAACGGCTAGTTTTCAGTGGGCAGTTTAGTATTACCGGTTAAACCGACGATGGCAATTTGGGGAGCATCGGATTAACTGGTGTTAAGCACATTTCTGGCAGCTTTTCTCCAACGGCTATATTTGCTTGTGCTGCCTATATATACCCCCAAGGCCGGGTCATTTGAGAGTGCTGGAGTTCAAGGAAGTATACAAGAGCTAAAGATCATCTCCAACCACCATAGAGCTTCATTGTACATCATATAGGCTTAAGCACACTTGTGAGAGTGCTTAGTGCTTGTTTAGGCTTAGTTCTTGAGAGAAAGTCTTGCTGCGGCAAGCAACTTGTGTACTCGTCGTGTGACCCTCCGACTTGGTGTGGAGTGGCAACGACACTTTGTGCGGGGAAGGAGGCCCCTACTTGGTGTTAAAGCTCCAAGATAGTGAAGACGGTGCCGTGGTGACGCTTCGAGATAGACGGTGGCGGTGACCTCGTCTTTGTGACTTGGCGTCACTTAGCCTTTGCTTGTCGGGAGCCTTGGAGGCGTGGCAAGACGGTGATCAAGCGAAGAGACTCGACATCACACTTGTTCTTTGTGAGCAAGTGGCCGTGGACGTAGGGAGGGACTTTGGTGTCCTAACCGAACCACGTTAAATCGTGTGTCTTGGTGTCTTCACGGGAGTTTGCATATCCTCTCCCTTACCGCTTTACTTACCGCATTACGTTTCCGCATTTACTCTTTCTTGCTTACCTTTACTTTCCTAGTTAGTTTGATTAGGATTGGCTATAGGTTGCAAGTCTTTTGGGGTAAGTAGAGGGTAGCATAGATAAACCTTAGTCATAACTAGCATGTGTAGGACGTGTTAGGTTTATCTTATGCAATTAGATTGAGCCCTAGGATAGAAAAGCGATTAGCGACCCTATTCACCCCCTCCCCCTCTAGGGTCGGACACCCCGGTGATCCTTACAATTGGTATCAAAGCCTGGTCTCACACCTCTTACGAGGATTAGCCAATTCTATTGGTAAATTTGTGAGGAAGCTCGTAGGAGACCCGTCGACTTAACCGTCGAGTGAGTATATGTCCGGGGAAGGGATGAGTACCGATAGGGCTCCATTTTTCGATGGCACGGGTTTTCCACGTTGGAAAGTGCTTATGCAAGGACATCTTCAAGCCCGGGGGCTTGATGTTTGGCGTGTCACCGAAGAGGGCAAGAAAAATGAGAATAAGGCAGAGAGACAATATGATGCCATTGCAAAATCAATTCTATTGTCTTCTCTATGTGATAGTGTGTTTAATCGTGTATTTGCTAATGAAAATGCTCATAAGCTATGGAAGCAAATTGTCGAGAATCATGAGGGCACAAAGGATGTTGCCAATCAAAAATACCATATTCTCGGCGAGGAGCTAAGTAGCTTTAAGCAACTTCCAAATGAAAATGCTCATGACATGTACTCACGATTAAATACTCTTGTCAATGAAATTAATGCCTTAGGTCTCAATCAAGTTGATGATGGGGAAATTAACCGCAAGATTCTCCGAAGCCTTCGCAAACCCGACTACAACATCATCAACACGATCTTGCAAAAGGAAGACTTGGTCAAGCTTACACCAAACCAAGTCATCAATCAAATCATCGCCCATGAGTATAGTATGGGGATGACAAAGAAGAAAGAGCAAGAGTCCATCTCTCCTTCAAGCAAAAAAAGTCTCGCCGCCAAGCACTCATGCAAGCATCAACCAAGGCGACAAGACTCATCAAGCTCAAGTGAAAGGGAACAAGAAGAAGAGGATGACGAAGATAGTGATGATGAATCAAGTTCAAGTGATGAAGAATACCCAAGGGCAGTGCTATACCACAACCGCAAGATTGCCAAGCATGTACATGAGCTCTATGAGCTTGGGTACAAAACACTTATTAAAGGGAGTGCGGTTGGGATAGAGAAGATGGCAAAGAAAAAGAACAAGTCAAGAGCCCAAGCTCTCTCTGCCATCCACAAGCCCAGAGGAAGCTCGAGCCATTTGGGTGCCAGGATCGAGATAAAGTTCTTCTGGCTGCACATCAACTCACCAGGACTGCCTTAGCCTGGTGGGAGAATTACTGCGCTGCTGCCAGAGATGCCTCCACCATCACCTGGAATGAATTCGTGAGGGAGTTCCGCCGTTATCACATCCCCTCGGCCACCATGAAGTGCAAGGCAGATGAGTTCCGCGCACTTCAGCAGGGGAGTATGTCGGTGGAAGAATATACTCACCAGTTTATGGAGCTGTCTCGATATGCGCCAGATGAAGTGAACGACGACGAGAAGAAGCAGGACATGTTCAAGAAGGGACTAAACCCAGAACTCAGGACCCTGCTCACTCCTCAGATCTATCCTGATTTCAACACCTTGATGAACAAGGCAATCCTCACCGAGAAGGCTAAGATTGATGAAAGGAAAGAGAGCAAGCGCAAGTTTCTGGAGAGTAAGTCTCGCCAGCAGGATCGTTTTCAGAAGACCAGAAGTCTCAGCTACAACGCACCAAGGTCCCAAGCCCCAATGCAGTACAAAACTCAGTCTCAAGTGACAGGACCACGGGCCCCTAACACACAGCCCAGAAGCCAGAACACCATGAGGGCCTCACAGAATAATGCGAGCCAGGTCACCAACAACAACAGCAACGTGAGAGCCTGCTTCAACTGCCGTGAGACGGGTCACTTCATCGCCGACTGCCCCTATGCCAAGAACAAGCCTGCTACTTCGGCTTTCTCCAACACAGTGAACGGACCCAAGCCAGTTCTGACCGGTGCCAACCGAGTGCCCCTCCGTGGCAACAGCAACAACAACAACAACAACCAGCAGAGGCAATCCCAGCAGTCTTTTGGACGAGCCCGTGTCAACCACATCGACGCACAGGAAGCTCAAGGAGCCCAGGGCATAGTACTCGGTGAGTACCTAGTCAGCTCAACTCTTGCAACAGTACTGTTTGATTCGGGAGCATCACACTCATTCATATCCTCGAGCTTTGTGGAGAAACATAAAATACCTACGGTACTACTAAAAACACCCCTATTAACCCGGACGCCCGGAGGAGACATCAGGTGTCAACTGGGTTGTCTACGGGTAAGGATCAATTTAAGTGGGGTAGAGTTTTTAGCAGACCTAGTAGTGCTTAAGTCAGAAGGGATAGATGTGATCCTCGGAATGGACTGGCTAAGCAAACATAATGGCCTCATAGGTTGTTCGGACAAGGTAGTGCATCTAACAAACCCAGAGGGAGTCCGAGTGACCTGTCATACCCGGGAATGTGGAGCAAACCCGATGGTATTCAGCATGGAAGCCAAGTCCTTGGAAGAAGTCCCAGTAGTGAATGAATATCCCGATGTCTTTCCCGAAGAACTTCCCGGTATGCCACCAGATAGGGACATAGAATTTGTCATTGACCTTGTCCCTGGGACTGCCCCTATAGCCAAGAGACCTTATAGGATGGCAGCCTCTGAGTTGGCAGAGTTAAAGAAACAATTAGAGGAACTACAACGGATTGGCTTCATCAGGCCAAGTTCGTCTCCTTGGGGAGCCCCGGTTCTATTCGTCAAGAAGAAGGACGGAAGTATGAGGTTGTGTGTAGACTACCGGGCACTAAACGAAGTCACTATCAAAAATAAGTACCCCCTTCCCAGGATCGATGATCTCTTTGATCAGTTAAAAGGAGCCAAGTATTTTTCCAAGATTGACCTAAGGTCCGGATATTTTCAGCTCAAGATTAGGGAAAGCGACATTCCGAAGACAGCCTTTGTCACCCGATACGGACAGTTTGAGTTCACAGTGATGTCTTTCGGACTGACAAATGCACCGGCCTATTTCATGAAACTCATGAACAAAGTGTTTATGGACGAGCTAGATAAGTTTGTCGTAGTCTTCATTGATGACATACTTATTTACTCAAAGAGTATTCAGGAGCACGAGCAACACCTGAGGGTAGTTCTAGAGAAGCTGAGAATGCATAGGTTATACGCCAAATTCAGCAAGTGCGAGTTCTGGCTGGAGAAAGTAGCCTTCCTTGGTCATATTTTGACCGCAGAAGGAGTGGCAGTAGACCCCGAGAAGGTCGAAGCAGTATCCAACTGGCAGCAACCAACCAATGTCAGTGAGATCAGGAGTTTCCTCGGATTAGCTGGGTACTATCGGAGATTTATTGAGGGATTTTCTAAGATAGCCCGGCCCATGACAGAGCTGCTCAAGAAAGAGAAGAAATTCACCTGGACGGAGTCGTGTGAAAGAAGTTTCCAGGAGTTGAAGCGAAGATTGACGACAGCCCCAGTGCTAACCCTGCCGGATATTCATCGGGATTTTGTCATCTATTGTGATGCGTCCCGACAAGGATTGGGTTGTGTGCTGATGCAAGATGGGAAAGTCGTCGCATATGCTTCCCGTCAGCTCAGGACTCATGAGCAAAATTACCCGACTCATGATTTGGAGCTTGCAGCCGTAGTGCACGCACTTAAGATCTGGAGGCACTATTTGATTGGAAATAAGTGCGAAATCTTTACCGATCATAAGAGTCTGAAGTATATCTTCACCCAACCGGACTTGAACCTGAGGCAAAGAAGATGGATAGAATTAGTCAAAGATTATAATTTGGAAATTCATTATCACCCAGGGAAAGCAAATGTAGTAGCCGATGCTCTAAGTCGGAAGTCTTATGGGCCTAAGAATGACCATTTACAAGAAGAAATGGCACGATTAAATGTGCACATTGTCCCTCGAGGTTCCAGCCAAGTGCTGAACGTTCAATCCACTCTGGAAGAAAGAATCAGGAAAGCCCAAAGATCGGACAAAGGACTGATGGAAATCCGAAGGCAAACCGGAGATAATAAGGCCCCAGATTTTCGAGTTGATAATAAGGGAACGTTGTGGTATAAAGACAGAATTTGTGTGCCCCAGAAAGGAGATTTCAGGCAGTTGATCATGGATGAAGCCCATAACTCGGCCTACTCAATTCACCCAGGATCCACCAAAATGTATATGGACTTAAACAGAAGTATTGGTGGAATGGGATGAAGGCAGATATTGCACGATTTGTCGCCCGTTGTGATACTTGCCAGAGAATCAAAGCTGAACACCAGAAGCCGGCAGGATTACTGCAACCCCTACCCATCCCGGTGTGGAAATGGGATGAAGTAGGAATGGACTTTGTGGTGGGCTTGCCCAGAACCCAGAAAGGACATGACTCCATATGGGTAATAGTGGATCGCCTTACTAAATCAGCTCACTTCATACCCGTACGGACCAACTATGACGGGGAGAAGCTAGCTAAGCTCTATATAGAGAACATAGTGAAATTGCATGGTGTGCCCAGCCGAATCGTCTCAGATAGAGGAACCCAGTTCACCTCTAGATTTTGGAAAAGTTTGCATAAAGCTATGGGCACCAAGCTAGACTTTAGCTCCGCTTATCACCCACAGACAGATGGTCAGACAGAAAGGGTGAATCAGATCATGGAGGATATGCTGAGAGCATGTGTTCTCACTTATGGCAAGGATTGGGAGCAGAGTCTACCCTACGCCGAATTCTCATACAACAACGGGTACCAAGCAAGCTTGGGCATGTCACCGTTTGAAGCTCTCTATGGAAGAAAATGCAGAACCCCTCTGATGTGGTCAGAAGTTGGAGAACGAGCCCTAGTCGGCCCCGCACTCATAAAAGAAGCCGAAGAAAGAGTCGCCGAGATTCGAGAAAAGCTAAAAGCAGCCCAGTCCCGACAAAAGAGCTATGCGGACAAGAAAAGACGGGAAATAAGTTTCAACTCAGGAGATTTCGTGTATCTCAAGGTATCGCCTATTCGAGGAACCCGAAGATTCCAAGTACAAGGAAAATTGGCCCCTCGGTATATTGGACCATACCGAGTTTTGAAGAAAGTTGGAGCGGTAGCATACCGTTTGGAGCAACCAGAAGAAATGTCGGATATCCACCCAGTATTCCATGTCTCGCAGTTGAGAAGGTGTTTGAGGATACCCGAAGTAGAGCATGTGCCGGTTGAAATGATAGATCTGCAGCCAGACCTGCGATATCAAGAAATACCGGTGAAGATCCTAGACACCGTCACCAGGAGGACCAGAAACTCCGAAGTACGAATTTGCAGAGTTCAGTGGAGCAGACACGGAGTAAAAGAAACTACATGGGAGCGCGAAGATGCTCTGAAGAAGGAATTTCCCCACCTGTTTAGGAACCAGTCGAATCTCGAGGACGAGATTCATTTTAAGTGGGGTAGGTTTGTAACATCCCGAAAATTACCCAAAATAAATCGTGCGCTAAAATTTTGCTTCGTCGTTGAGCTCGAGATCCCTCCTTGAAACCCTAACCCCAGTTTTCCGGAATCCTCCCTGTTCCGCCGGATCTCCCGATTCCCCAAAGACCCGACACCCGTATCCGACACCCTGTTTCCCCTCGACCTGCGCGTCGCACTCACGCGCGCCCGGACGCCAAGCGTGGCCGACCGGCTCCGCGATCAGCGCCGTGATCCCGGCGCGGATCCCTCCCTCCCCCTTCTTTTTCCTTCTCTTTTCCCTCCTTTTCTTTTTCTTTTTCTTTTTCCCATTTTCTTTCTCTTTTCTTTTCTTTTCCTCCTTTTCCTTCTTTTCTTCTCTCCTCTCCTTCCTCCCTTCTCCTCCCTCCTTCCCGAACGCGGCAGAGCACCGGCCCGGCCCCCCCCTCTCTGCGCTGGCCGCTCCCGAGCACGCCCCCGCGCGCCGCTCGCCGCTCACGCACCAGGCTCGCCCCCGACCGCGACCGCCGCAACGCGCACCACGGCCTGCCCTGCCCCGCTCCCCCTCGTGCGCGCACCCACGTTCGGCCCCAGCTCGCTTCGCGCACACGCCACGGCCGTCTGGCCACGCTCGCGCGCACCGGCCACGCCACGCCCTGCCCCCCCCCCCCCGTGCCCCACGCCGCTGCTGCCCGCCGTTGACCCCCGAACAGCGCCGCCTGCGCCGGACGCCGCCTCCTCGACGCGTCACGTCCCGTCTCGCAGCGCACGCCGCCGCCCTGTGCGCGCACGGCGCCGGTGACCCCCGAACAGCGCCGCCGTTGACGCCGCCGCTGCCCTGCTCCCCGTTCCACTGCCTCACTTGTCCTATAAAGGGGACCCTCGCGTCGCCCTCGAGCTTCATATCCCGAGCCACCGCCCGCCGCCTCCTTGCCCTCCCAGCGCCGCCGCCTCCACGCCCGCACGCCGCCGCCCCTTCACTGGCCCTAGCCGCGCCACCTCCTCGAGCCGCATCCGCCCGAGGTGAGCCGGGGAAAGGAGCCCTCGCTCCTCCCTCTCCCTCCTCCCCCATAAGCTCTCCCTCCGAGCTGCCCCCACCGGCGTTGCCTGCGGCCGCCGCCTGCCGCCATGGCCATGGCCGCCAGAACCCCCTATGCGGGCCCCCCTCCTCCGAAATTAGGGAGGGGAAATCAAACCCCGGTGTCACCCTTCCCCTTTCCCCTCTACTCCGGCCGTTCCCGAGGGCCAGGGCCGCCGGTTGAGCGCCGCCGACGCCCCCTGACCTCCTCCCCTGCTTTCCCGTGGAGGGAGGAGGAAGAAAGGGCGTTTTTGCCCATAACCCCCTCCATTTTCCTTTAATCAGTAAAGAGACCCCGCCCTTTTAAGCCCTTTTTTCAATTAAACCCTTACCCTTTGTTATATTTCCAAAACAAACCCCCCACCTTATAAACTTAATTACAAATAAAACCCTGACCCTTTTTAATTAACCCAAGAAACTTCTAAAACATAAACCAAGCCCCTGCCTACTTAATCTTAATTACAATTAGGTCCCTGGACCCCTGTTTAGGGCCTAAACGCTCCCCTGACCTATCATTTTATGTGCCTAACGACCCCGGTTTAACCTAAAATTTTACCCCGCCTCTCCTAGCTCAGTTGTGGCCTTACCATTCAGAAACCATCCAAAAATAATACTCTATGCTCTATATTTCATGTGTTCCCGTTTCGAGCTCGACGACAAATCTTTATTTTCTGTGTTTTGATTGTGTGCCTGTTTGTGTGCGCTGTAGACCACGGAGTGAACGAAGGAGAACCCGTTGACGAGCAGTGCTGTGAGCAGGTGAACGAGGACCCGTTCCGCGACCCCGAGCCCGAAGGTCAAGACTTCCCCGAAGGCTTTGAAGACGGCAAGTTCAATCCCATCCTTTGATGCATGTTTCTGTCCTAGTTTTTATAAACACAACCCAATGGCCCGTTTTATAAATTGCATATGTTTTACTTGCATGAAAACACGGTTGGATAGCCACCCCTTGATTTGTGATGACCATTCCTTGACCACCTAGATTAATGTCTGATTTTGTTTGGACGTTAATCGATATTAGAATGCTTAGGACTTTACTCATAATACTATTTGACTTATAAAGAAAAGGTGTGCGTGTGGGAAGGGATAAAATGTGGATTTTCGAAAGATGAGTATGGACGGGATGGACGGCACTTCTGTGTGAATTGCCGATTGGTGTGCTTATGCCTGTGTGGCAGGGCAAAGAAGGGAGATATCCATCTTGTCGTGTCTAAGGACCGAGTTGGTGTGTCATCTCACCTAACTCCATTATCGTGCAAACCACTCGACCGTTGAATGGGCAACGGCATAGCATAAATCCCACTAGTTGGTGTGGTAGCCATCAGGAGAGCTGAGAGCAACGGGTGACTAAGGAAAAGGGATAAGCCCCGAGTGACTTATGCCCGGTTATACCTAAGTGAACGGTCAATGACCCCTTGGTGCATCCCGTGATGGCTAGTCAGGCTTAGCTATGGTGGGTAATGGCTATGTTGGGATCTACACCGACACGACGGTGTTCGAGTTGTGGTATCCTACTTGTGGGTAAAGTTGCACACCTCTGCAGAGTTAAGAATCTATTCGAATAGTCCGTGCCCACGGTATTGGGCGAGTTACGGTGTGGTCACATAACTAGTGTTTCTTTGGGATGGGCTGGTGTGAGTTGTTTTGGAATTGTGTCCGGCAGTTGTGCCGTGTGCTACGACGGACGGGGAGTCCGGTAGCAGTTTTAAAACCTGAACTCTGTGTTACTGCAAAAACTGATTTCTAAAAGGTTTTCCGTAAAATAAACCCCTGCATAAAATGTCGTTTTTTCTGCAAATTAAACCGTAACCTTATCCTTGATTTACCTATGCATATTATTCTGTTATAACCCCCTCCGTGGGTGTGGTTGGACTTGCTGAGTACGTTTGTACTCACCCCACTCTTACTTTTTACAGAAGAAGACCCGGACTTCGTACCAGACGACGCCGAGTAGGGTTATCGTTCTACACCCAGCCTTGCCTGTGGAACCGGCCCTGTTGAGATGCCTCCGCTGTCGCAGTACTCTGAGCCCGTAGTAGACCCTATGTGGTTCGCGGTCTGGTGTTATGTCGTAGCCTGGTTAATTATTATTATCATCTGTATCGAGTGTCCGCCAAGGTTTGTAAGGTTTTGAACCATCTGATGTAATAAATGTGGCATCAGCCTCCTGGGACTGGTGCTTTGTATCACATTTAAGTCTTCTCTTATGAGGGGACGCTTCAGGTGGTATCAGAGCCGTAGGTTGGCCGTAGGACGTGACCCTAGGAGCGAAACCCGTTTTCAGGACCTTTCACCTTAGGACTTTTCTATCCTTAATCCTTTCCTCACACAACTACTTACCCTTGGTTCTTGCCCTGTTCCAGATGGCTGACAATGGATGGATCGGCGGAATCTGTTTCGCAGAGCCCGGCCTTCCTAAGTTGCTGATACTCAGCCTGGAACGCATTGGAGTTGTGGATCCGCCAGAGTTTCTTTACCGGGAGTATGACTCTAAGGGCACTCTTCGGTGCGACCTGATGATCTTCTTAGCAAGGAGCACCCGCTATCCTGATGTGGACCCTTGGTTCATCTCCACCACTGGATTCCGTTTCCCGGATACCTATCGGAAAGCCGCCCGCAAAGCCCTACGACGTCTGCGTATGATCTACAGGCATCACCTCCAGCGGACTCCTATGGGATTTTTCCCGCCGACCGAAGGAAGAGGACGCACATGGATTGCCAGGATGAGAGGACTTGGAAGAGAAGAAGAAGACCTGGAAGACACGGTCTCTCACCTATCCATCTATCTCACCGGCCTGGATGAGCTCTATCGCGAGCAAGCAGCACAACTGAAATAGCAGGTCCACAGAGCAGAAAAAGCAACCCAGGAGATGGAGGAACAACGGTCGAGGACTTTCCATGCCGAGTATTCCCTAGCCGCCCTCCAAGTCCAAATGGATGAAAAAGAGGAAGAACTGGAAGAACAGCGGGCAAGGGCCACACGCGCCGAGGACTCGCTAGCCGCTCTCCAAGCTCGTATGCGGAGGTACGAGGCTCGCTGGGGAATAGGCGGATGGATAGAAGAAGACGCAGAAGAAGAACCCGAAGAGGAAGAGCCCATGGAAACCCATTGGGATGTTGGAACTCAAACCGAAGAAGAAGAGCCCGAGGAAACCCATTGGGATAAGGGTACTCAGACCGATGACACCACGGATCAATATCTCCCACTGAAGAAGCGCTCTCTTAGGATCGAGGAAGGGTCCCCATGATTGGAGTAGTCTCTAAGCTTGAACCTTTGCTCTAATAATCATGTACCCATGAAGTTGTACCCCCCATGACGCCATAAATAAAAATCATCTACCCCTTTGTGTACCTCAAATAATTGTGCAAGTTTTCACCATATCTTTGTTTTCAGATGGCTGAGGAAGGATGGACCCAGGGCGACTGCCAAGCTGCACCTGGCTTCCCCAGCCTCTTGATCAACGCCCTGGAGAGCCTTGGCGTCACGGAACGCCCAAGGTACTACAGCAGAGAGTACGAGCATCACGGCACTCTCCGCTGCAGGGTGATCCTAGTCGTCGCCAGAAGTGACCGCTACCCCGACATCCTGTCATGGCGAGTGACTGCTACAGGGTTTAGGCACCAGGACACCTATCCCCTAGCCGTCAGGAAAGCACTCCGTTACCTGTGCCGGATTTTCGAAAGACACCTCGCCCCCACACCAATGAGGTTCTTTCTGCCAGCTATCAGGACACCAGTTTGGGAAGCTCGAATGAGAAGCCTGGAACGGCGCCGCCATGAAGAAGTCCTCCTGTATCAAGTAGCTACCTACCTAGCCTCCTTGGATCAGCTCTTCGACGAGCAAGCCAACTTGCTGAGGGAACAGACCCATCGAGCCGAGCAAGCAGAGCTCGCACTAAGACTGCAGCAGATCCGAGCAGTCCAAGCCGAGGCCAGAGCCGCAGCAGCGGTCAGCAGTGAAGCAGTTGCTCAGGAGAGCCTCAGGCAAGCCCGAGACCGGCGTATGCAAGAATGGGCTAGTAGTGGAACCCCAGTCCCGGCAATAGGAGAAGACCATGTTCTGCTCGGAACGCCCGTCATAGGATGGGGACCACTCGTTGGAAACCCACTAGCCCCACCCGAGAATCCTGGAAGGTCTACGGCCGCCACCGCAAGAGAAGCCGCAACGCAACCCCGGGAAAACGGAGGTCTAGAGGATGGCGAACCGGGACCACTCATTTCCCCGGAAGTCGTGAGTTCCTTTCCGAGGGAGGAACCCACTCAAGCCAATGAGTCAGCCTAAAGTGCTAGCGACCGTCAAGGGATGAAGCCGTGAGGTCCGAAGAAGATCTGTGCCCCTTTCCTTTTGTAGTTGTGTACCCGGTCGTGCAGTACGCGTTTGACCTTGCCCCTTGTTGTACCACCCTTGCTGTAATAAAGTTACTTGTGCTTGTTGTTTGTGATGATTGCTTGTTGATTGTGTGCTTGCCGGCAGTAAATAGATACTGCCTTTTCAAAAATACGACTTAACCAACTTAAACATCACCTAATCTTAGTCCCAATCCACTCGTTCTGCAGATGGTTTCCCGGAGCATCACAAGGGCCTCCCGAGTCAGGGACCCTGCAGCTGCTGATGCAGGAATACACCCTGACGGGCAAAACCATCCTCAGGAAGAACAAGAAGTGAGTCAGGGCAGAGGAGAAAATCATGGTGCACAGCTGCCACCACCACCACCACCACCTTTCGTGGACCTGGCACAAGTAATCCATAACCAGACTCTCATACTGGAGACACTGGCCAATGCTCTAGTGAACAGGCAGCCACGAGAGCAGACCTTTAATGACAAGCTGACAGCTTTTCTGAGGGCCAAGCCACCCACTTTTGCCGGATCCAGCAACCCCTTGGATGCAGATGACTGGCTCCGCGTGATCCAGAGGAAGCTCGAGCCATTTGGGTGCCAGGATCGAGATAAAGTTCTTCTGGCTGCACATCAACTCACCAGGACTGCCTTAGCCTGGTGGGAGAATTACTGCGCTGCTGCCAGAGATGCCTCCACCATCACCTGGAATGAATTTGTGAGGGAGTTCCGCCGTTATCACATCCCCTCGGCCACCATGAAGCGCAAGGCAGATGAGTTCCGCGCACTTCAGCAGGGGAGTATGTCGGTGGAAGAATATACTCACCAGTTTATGGAGCTGTCTCGATATGCGCCAGATGAAGTGAACGACGACGAGAAGAAGCAGGACATGTTCAAGAAGGGACTAAACCCAGAACTCAGGACCCTGCTCACTCCTCAGATCTATCCTGATTTCAACACCTTGATGAACAAGGCAATCCTCACCGAGAAGGCTAAGATTGATGAAAGGAAAGAGAGCAAGCGCAAGTTTCTGGAGAGTAAGTCTCGCCAGCAGGATCGTTTTCAGAAGACCAGAAGTCTCAGCTACAACGCACCAAGGTCCCAAGCCCCAATGCAGTACAAAACTCAGTCTCAAGTGATAGGACCACGGGCCCCTAACACACAGCCCAGAAGCCAGAACACCATGAGGGCCTCACAGAATAATGCGAGCCAGGTCACCAACAACAACAGCAACGTGAGAGCCTGCTTCAACTGCCGTGAGACGGGTCACTTCATCGCCGACTGCCCCTATGCCAAGAACAAGCCTGCTACTTCGGCTTTCTCCAACACAGTGAACGGACCCAAGCCAGTTCTGACCGGTGCCAACCGAGTGCCTCTCCGTGGCAACAGCAACAACAACAACAACCAGCAGAGGCAATCCCAGCAGTCTTTTGGACGAGCCCGTGTCAACCACATCGACGCACAGGAAGCTCAAGGAGCCCAGGGCATAGTACTCTGTGAGTACCTAGTCAGCTCAACTCTTGCAACAGTACTGTTTGATTCGGGAGCATCACACTCATTCATATCCTCGAGCTTTGTGGAGAAACATAAAATACCTACGGTACTACTAAAAACACCCCTATTAACCCGGACGCCCGGAGGAGACATCAGGTGTCAACTGGGTTGTCTACGGGTAAGGATCAATTTAAGTGGGGTAGAGTTTTTAGCAGACCTAGTAGTGCTTAAGTCAGAAGGGATAGATGTGATCCTCGGAATGGACTGGCTAAGCAAACATAATGGCCTCATAGGTTGTTCGGACAAGGTAGTGCATCTAACAAACCCAGAGGGAGTCCGAGTGACCTGTCATACCCGGGAATGTGGAGCAAACCCGATGGTATTCAGCATGGAAGCCAAGTCCTTGGAAGAAGTCCCAGTAGTGAATGAATATCCCGATGTCTTTCCCGAAGAACTTCCCGGTATGCCACCAGATAGGGACATAGAATTTGTCATTGACCTTGTCCCTGGGACTGCCCCTATAGCCAAGAGACCTTATAGGATGGCAGCCTCTGAGTTGGCAGAGTTAAAGAAACAATTAGAGGAACTACAACGGATTGGCTTCATCAGGCCAAGTTCGTCTCCTTGGGGAGCCCCGGTTCTATTCGTCAAGAAGAAGGACGGAAGTATGAGGTTGTGTGTAGACTACCGGGCACTAAACGAAGTCACTATCAAAAATAAGTACCCCCTTCCCAGGATCGATGATCTCTTTGATCAGTTAAAAGGAGCCAAGTACTTTTCCAAGATTGACCTAAGGTCCGGATATTTTCAGCTCAAGATTAGGGAAAGCGACATTCCGAAGACAGCCTTTGTCACCCGATACGGACAGTTTGAGTTCACAGTGATGTCTTTCGGACTGACAAATGCACCGGCCTATTTCATGAACCTCATGAACAAAGTGTTTATGGACGAGCTAGATAAGTTTGTCGTAGTCTTCATTGACGACATACTTATTTACTCAAAGAGTATTCAGGAGCACGAGCAACACCTGAGGGTAGTTCTAGAGAAGCTGAGAATGCATAGGTTATACGCCAAATTCAGCAAGTGCGAGTTCTGGCTGGAGAAAGTAGCCTTCCTTGGTCATATTTTGACCGCAGAAGGAGTGGCAGTAGACCCCGAGAAGGTCGAAGCAGTATCCAACTGGCAGCAACCAACCAATGTCAGTGAGATCAGGAGTTTCCTCGGATTAGCTGGGTACTATCGGAGATTTATTGAGGGATTTTCTAAGATAGCCCGGCCCATGACAGAGCTGCTCAAGAAAGAGAAGAAATTCACCTGGACGGAGTCGTGTGAAAGAAGTTTCCAGGAGTTGAAGCGAAGATTGACGACAGCCCCAGTGCTAACCCTGCCGGATATTCATCGGGATTTTGTCATCTATTGTGATGCGTCCCGACAAGGATTGGGTTGTGTGCTGATGCAAGATGGGAAAGTCGTCGCATATGCTTCCCGTCAGCTCAGGACTCATGAGCAAAATTACCCGACTCATGATTTGGAGCTTGCAGCCGTAGTGCACGCACTTAAGATCTGGAGGCACTATTTGATTGGAAATAAGTGCGAAATCTTTACCGATCATAAGAGTCTGAAGTATATCTTCACCCAACCGGACTTGAACCTGAGGCAAAGAAGATGGCTAGAATTAGTCAAAGATTATAATTTGGAAATTCATTATCACCCAGGGAAAGCAAATGTAGTAGCCGATGCTCTAAGTCGGAAGTCTTATGGGCCTAAGAATGACCATTTACAAGAAGAAATGGCACGATTAAATGTGCACATTGTCCCTCGAGGTTCCAGCCAAGTGCTGAACGTTCAATCCACTCTGGAAGAAAGAATCAGGAAAGCCCAAAGATCGGACAAAGGACTGATGGAAATCCGAAGGCAAACCGGAGATAATAAGGCCCCAGATTTTCGAGTTGATAATAAGGGAACGTTGTGGTATAAAGACAGAATTTGTGTGCCCCAGAAAGGAGATTTCAGGCAGTTGATCATGGATGAAGCCCATAACTCGGCCTACTCAATTCACCCAGGATCCACCAAAATGTATATGGACTTAAACAGAAGTATTGGTGGAATGGGATGAAGGCAGATATTGCACGATTTGTCGCCCGTTGTGATACTTGCCAGAGAATCAAAGCTGAACACCAGAAGCCGGCAGGATTACTGCAACCCCTACCCATCCCGGTGTGGAAATGGGATGAAGTAGGAATGGACTTTGTGGTGGGCTTGCCCAGAACCCAGAAAGGACATGACTCCATATGGGTAATAGTGGATCGCCTTACTAAATCAGCTCACTTCATACCCGTACGGACCAACTATGACGGGGAGAAGCTAGCTAAGCTCTATATAGAGAACATAGTGAAATTGCATGGTGTGCCCAGCCGAATCGTCTCAGATAGAGGAACCCAGTTCACCTCTAGATTTTGGAAAAGTTTGCATAAAGCTATGGGCACCAAGCTAGACTTTAGCTCCGCTTATCACCCACAGACAGATGGTCAGACAGAAAGGGTGAATCAGATCATGGAGGATATGCTGAGAGCATGTGTTCTCACTTATGGCAAGGATTGGGAGCAGAGTCTACCCTACGCCGAATTCTCATACAACAACGGGTACCAAGCAAGCTTGGGCATGTCACCGTTTGAAGCTCTCTATGGAAGAAAATGCAGAACCCCTCTGATGTGGTCAGAAGTTGGAGAACGAGCCCTAGTCGGCCCCGCACTCATAAAAGAAGCCGAAGAAAGAGTCGCCGAGATTCGAGAAAAGCTAAAAGCAGCCCAGTCCCGACAAAAGAGCTATGCGGACAAGAAAAGACGGGAAATAAGTTTCAACTCAGGAGATTTCGTGTATCTCAAGGTATCGCCTATTCGAGGAACCCGAAGATTCCAAGTACAAGGAAAATTGGCCCCTCGGTATATTGGACCATACCGAGTTTTGAAGAAAGTTGGAGCGGTAGCATACCGTTTGGAGCTACCAGAAGAAATGTCGGATATCCACCCAGTATTCCATGTCTCGCAGTTGAGAAGGTGTTTGAGGATACCCGAAGTAGAGCATGTGCCGGTTGAAACGATAGATCTGCAGCCAGACCTGCGATATCAAGAAATACCGGTGAAGATCCTAGACACCGTCACCAGGAGGACTAGAAACTCCGAAGTACGAATTTGCAGAGTTCAGTGGAGCAGACACGGAGTAAAAGAAGCTACATGGGAGCGCGAAGATGCTCTGAAGAAGGAATTTCCCCACCTGTTTAGGAACCAGTCGAATCTCGAGGACGAGATTCATTTTAAGTGGGGTAGGTTTGTAACATCCCGAAAATTACCCAAAATAAATCGTGCGCTAAAATTTTGCTTCGTCGTTGAGCTCGAGATCCCTCCTTGAAACCCTAACCCCAGTTTTCCGGAATCCTCCCTGTTCCGCCGGATCTCCCGATTCCCCAAAGACCCGACACCCGTATCCGACACCCTGTTTCCCCTCGACCTGCGCGTCGCACTCTCGCGCGCCCGGACGCCAAGCGTGGCCGACCGGCTCCGCGATCAGCGCCGTGATCCCGGCGCGGATCCCTCCCTCCCCCTTCTTTTTCCTTCTCTTTTCCCTCCTTTTCTTTTTCTTTTTCTTTTTCCCATTTTCTTTCTCTTTTCTTTTCTTTTCCTCCTTTTCCTTCTTTTCTTCTCTCCTCTCCTTCCTCCCTTCTCCTCCCTCCTTCCCGAACGCGGCAGAGCACCGGCCCGGCCCCCCCCCTCTCTGCGCTGGCCGCTCCCGAGCACGCCCCCGCGCGCCGCTCGCCGCTCACGCACCAGGCTCGCCCCCGACCGCGACCGCCGCAACGCGCACCACGGCCTGCCCTGCCCCGCTCCCCCTCGTGCGCGCGCCCACGCTCGGCCCCAGCTCACTTCGCGCACACGCCACGGCTGTCTGGCCACGCTCGCGCGCACCGGCCACGCCACGCCCTGCCCCCCCCCCCCGTGCCCCACGCCGCTGCTGCCCGCCGTTGACCCCCGAACAGCGCCGCCTGCGCCGGACGCCGCCTCCTCGACGCGTCACGTCCCGTCTCGCAGCGCACGCCGCCGCCCTGTGCGCGCACGGCGCCGGTGACCCCCGAACAGCGCCGCCGTTGACGCCGCCGCTGCCCTGCTCCCCGTTCCACCGCCTCACTTGTCCTATAAAGGGGACCCTCGCGTCGCCCTCGAGCTTCATATCCCGAGCCACCGCCCGCCGCCTCCTTGCCCTCCCAGCGCCGCCGCCTCCACGCCCGCACGCCGCCGCCCCTTCACTGGCCCTAGCCGCGCCACCTCCTCGAGCCGCATCCGCCCGAGGTGAGCCGGGGAAAGGAGCCCTCGCTCCTCCCTCTCCCTCCTCCCCCATAAGCTCTCCCTCCGAGCTGCCCCCACCGGCGTTGCCTGCGGCCGCCGCCTGCCGCCATGGCCATGGCCGCCAGAACCCCCTATGCGGGCCCCCCTCCTCCGAAATTAGGGAGGGGAAATCAAACCCCGGTGTCACCCTTCCCCTTTCCCCTCTACTCCGGCCGTTCCCGAGGGCCAGGGCCGCCGGTTGAGCGCCGCCGACGCCCCCTGACCTCCTCCCCTGCTTTCCCGTGGAGGGAGGAGGAAGAAAGGGCGTTTTTGCCCATAACCCCCTCCATTTTCCTTTAATCAGTAAAGAGACCCCGCCCTTTTAAGCCCTTTTTTCAATTAAACCCTTACCCTTTGTTATATTTCCAAAACAAACCCCCCCACCTTATAAACTTAATTACAAATAAAACCCTGACCCTTTTTAATTAACCCAAGAAACTTCTAAAACATAAACCAAGCCCCTGCCTACTTAATCTTAATTACAATTAGGTCCCTGGACCCCTGTTTAGGGCCTAAACGCTCCCCTGACCTATCATTTTATGTGCCTAACGACCCCGGTTTAACCTAAAATTTTACCCCGCCTCTCCTAGCTCAGTTGTGGCCTTACCATTCAGAAACCATCCAAAAATAATACTCTATGCTCTATATTTCATGTGTTCCCGTTTCGAGCTCGACGACAAATCTTTATTTTCTGTGTTTTGATTGTGTGCCTGTTTGTGTGCGCTGTAGACCACGGAGTGAACGAAGGAGAACCCGTTGACGAGCAGTGCTGTGAGCAGGTGAACGAGGACCCGTTCCGCGACCCCGAGCCCGAAGGTCAAGACTTCCCCGAAGGCTTTGAAGACGGCAAGTTCAATCCCATCCTTTGATGCATGTTTCTGTCCTAGTTTTTATAAACACAACCCAATGGCCCGTTTTATAAATTGCATATGTTTTACTTGCATGAAAACACGGTTGGATAGCCACCCCTTGATTTGTGATGACCATTCCTTGACCACCTAGATTAATGTCTGATTTTGTTTGGACGTTAATCGATATTAGAATGCTTAGGACTTTACTCATAATACTATTTGACTTATAAAGAAAAGGTGTGCGTGTGGGAAGGGATAAAATGTGGATTTTCGAAAGATGAGTATGGACGGGATGGACGGCACTTCTGTGTGAATTGCCGATTGGTGTGCTTATGCCTGTGTGGCAGGGCAAAGAAGGGAGATATCCATCTTGTCGTGTCTAAGGACCGAGTTGGTGTGTCATCTCACCTAACTCCATTATCGTGCAAACCACTCGACCGTTGAATGGGCAACGGCATAGCATAAATCCCACTAGTTGGTGTGGTAGCCATCAGGAGAGCTGAGAGCAACGGGTGACTAAGGAAAAGGGATAAGCCCCGAGTGACTTATGCCCGGTTATACCTAAGTGAACGGTCAATGACCCCTTGGTGCATCCCGTGATGGCTAGTCAGGCTTAGCTATGGTGGGTAATGGCTATGTTGGGATCTACACCGACACGACGGTGTTCGAGTTGTGGTATCCTACTTGTGGGTAAAGTTGCACACCTCTGCAGAGTTAAGAATCTATTCGAATAGTCCGTGCCCACGGTATTGGGCGAGTTACGGTGTGGTCACATAACTAGTGTTTCTTTGGGATGGGCTGGTGTGAGTTGTTTTGGAATTGTGTCCGGCAGTTGTGCCGTGTGCTACGACGGACGGGGAGTCCGGTAGCAGTTTTAAAACCTGAACTCTGTGTTACTGCAAAAACTGATTTCTAAAAGGTTTTCCGTAAAATAAACCCCTGCATAAAATGTCGTTTTTTCTGCAAATTAAACCGTAACCTTATCCTTGATTTACCTATGCATATTATTCTGTTATAACCCCCTCCGTGGGTGTGGTTGGACTTGCTGAGTACGTTTGTACTCACCCCACTCTTACTTTTTACAGAAGAAGACCCGGACTTCGTACCAGACGACGCCGAGTAGGGTTATCGTTCTACACCCAGCCTTGCCTGTGGAACCGGCCCTGTTGAGATGCCTCCGCTGTCGCAGTACTCTGAGCCCATAGTAGACCCTATGTGGTTCGCGGTCTGGTGTTATGTCGTAGCCTGGTTAATTATTATTATCATTTGTATCGAGTGTCCGCCAAGGTTTGTAAGGTTTTGAACCATCTGATGTAATAAATGTGGCATCAGCCTCCTGGGACTGGTGCTTTGTATCACATTTAAGTCTTCTCTTATGAGGGGACGCTTCAGGTATTCACGGGGTTTAGGCATGGCAACATCTATTTAGTGGACTTCTCTTCAAAGCAAACAAGCACCATGACATGCCTCTTCACCAAGTCTTCTCTTGGGTGGCTTTGGCATAGAAGAATTGCTCATATTGGCATGAGCAACCTCATGAAAGCCCACAAGAGAGGGATGATCACCGGCTTGAAGGATGTCACGTTTGACAAGAACAAGCTATGTAAAGCATGTCAAGCCGGAAAGCAAGTCGCAACACATCATCCCATCAAGACGATGTTGTCTACCTCCAAGCCGCTCGAGCTACTTCACATGGATCTCTTTGGTCCAACTACATACAAGAGCATTGGTGGTAACCTCTATTGCCTAGTAATAGTTGATGATTTTTCACGTTACACTTGGGTTATGTTTCTAGGCGATAAGGGTGAAACTCCGGGACTCTTCAAGACATTTGCAAGAAGAGCTCAAAGGGAGTACAACTCCCTAATTGTGAAGATCCGGAGTGACAACGGCACCGAGTTCAAAAATATGAAGATTGAAGAATGGTGCGATGAAGAGGGCATCAAGCATGAGTTTTCCGCCACCTACACGCCTCAACAAAATGGAGTGGTGGAAAGAAAGAACAAGACACTCATCACCCTAGCTAGAGCAATGTTGGATGATTATGGCACGTCCGAGAAGTTTTGGGCGGAAGCAATCAACACGGCGTGTCATGCATCCAACCGAGTGTATCCTCACCGACTCCTCAAGAAAACTCCATATGAGCTCATCACCGGAAGGAAACCAAATATATCATACTTTCGAGTCTTTGGTTGCAAATGCTTCATCTATAAGAAAAAAAGGCTCGGTAAATTTGAAAGTAGATGTGTTCAAGGTTTCTTTCTTGGTTATGCATCAAACTCCAAAGCATATAGAGTATTCAATCAAACCTCCGGGTTAGTTGAAGAAACATGTGATGTGGAGTTTGATGAATCTAATGGCTCCCAAGAGGAGGTTGTTGGCTATGAAAATGTAGGTGATGAGGAGATTGATGAAGCTTTGAAGAATATGTCCATTTGGGATATCAAGCCGGAAGAGGTGCATGAAGGCAATGATCAAGGGGGAGGACCTTCCTCATCTACACCAAGCACCTCCAAGGCACCCCAAGTGGATAAAGATCAAGACAAAAATGATACACAACCTCAAGAAGATGTGCCAACGCCAACAC
Source organism: Panicum virgatum (assembly GCF_016808335.1). NCBI lineage: Eukaryota > Viridiplantae > Streptophyta > Magnoliopsida > Poales > Poaceae > Panicum > Panicum virgatum. The sequence goes on along the minus strand of NC_053149.1, from coordinate 42,071,606 downwards.
CCCAAGTCCAAGAACAAGAAGAGCAAAGTGTTCCACCACAAGTCACCCATGATCCACCCCAACAAGCATCCACGCAAATACCGCTAGTGAAGCATGGTCGCATCTCCAAGGATCATCCAATTGGTCAAATCATTGGTAGTCCTTCAAAGGGAGTAAGAACTCGCTCTAAGCATGCTTCATTTTGCGAACATCACTCGTTTGTTTCTTGTATTGAACCCATTAGCATAGAGGAAGCGCTTGAGGACTCGGATTGGGTGATGGCCATGCAAGAAGAATTGAACAACTTCACCCGCAATGAAGTTTGGGTCCTCGAAGCTCCTCTGAAAGACAAGAACATCATCGGCACCAAGTGGGTCTTTCGAAACAAGCAAGATGAACATGGGGTGGTGGTACGCAACAAGGCAAGACTTGTGGCAAAAGGGTTTTCTCAAGTCGAAGGTTTGGATTTTGGTGAAACTTTTGCTCCGGTCGCAAGACTTGAAGCTATCCGTATCCTTCTTGCTTACTCTTCACATCATAACATTAAGTTATATCAAATGGATGTGAAAAGTGCATTCTTAAATGGCGTTATTAACGAACTTGTTTATGTTGAGCAACCTCCCGGGTTTGAAGATCCGAGGAATCCTAACCATGTTTATAGGTTGTACAAGGCACTCTATGGGCTCAAACAAGCTCCAAGGGCTTGGTATGAGAGGCTTCGTGACTTCCTAATCATGCAAAGCTTCAAGATCGGGAGGGTGGACACCACGTTGTTCACAAAAGATGTCAACGGGGATCTTTTCATTTGTCAAATTTATGTTGACGATATTATCTTTGGCTCAACTAATGATTTACTAAGCCATGAGTTTGCTACCATGATGTCTAGGGAATTCGAGATGTCCATGATTGGCGAATTGACCTTCTTCCTTGGTTTTCAAGTCAAACAAATGAAGGAAGGGACATTCATCCATCAAGAAAAAGTATACTAAAGATATCTTGAAGAAGTTCAAGATGGATGAGTGCAAGCCAATCAAGACTCCCATGGCAACCAATGGGCATCTCGACTTGGATGTGGACGGTAAATCGGTTGATCAATCCCTCTATCGTTCTATGATAGGGTCTTTGCTTTACCTTACCGCATCTAGGCTCGATATAATGTTTAGTGTGTACTTGTGTGCCCGCTTTCAAGCTAACCCAAAGGAATCACACCTTTCGGCTGTGAATAGGATCCTTTAGTATCTCAAGCACACCCCTAGCATAGGCTTGTGGTACCCCAAAGGCGCTAGTTTAGATCTCTTGGGATACTCGGATTCGGATTTTGCCGGAAGCCGTGTGGATCGCAAGAGTACCTCCGGGGGTTGCCACTTGCTTGGGCGTTCTCTAGTTTCTTGGTCGAGTAAGAAGCAAAATCCCGTGGCTTTGTCCACCGCGGAAGCGGAATATATAGCGGCCGGTGCATGTTGTGCCCAAATCCTATATATGAAGCAAACCCTTTTGGACTTTGGTGTGAAACTAGATAGGATCCCGCTCCTTTGTGACAATGAAAGTGCCGTAAAAATTGCCAAAAATCCGGTTCAACACTCTCGCACAAAGGACATTGATATTCGCCATCACTTCTTGCGTGATCACGAAGCCAAAGGAGATATATCTCTTCAAGGTGTGAGATCCGAGGAGCAATTGGCGGATATTTTCACAAAACCTTTAGACGAGAGTACTTTTGTTAGGCTAAGGAGTGAGCTTAACGTTCTAGATGCTTCTAATGTCATGTAATTGCCTTGTCATATAGATGCATTTCATATGTACATGTGCTAGGGGCTTGTCTAACCTTGTTAAGATAGCGATGAACATGGGTCTTGCATGAGCCGGTGGTCTTGGTTTCGCTCATGGCATGAAGAATGGTTCATCATGAAGAAGCTTAACGAGGGTTCAAACTTGACAAGATAGATTTAAATTTTGCAATGCATGTGCTTGTCATATAGAATGCATCCATGTTTAATTTCTCACTTTGCATTGGCATTGCATCTCGTTAGTAGCATCACAAGGGAGCAAATCACACTTCGAGAAAGATATTCATGCTAAATATGATATATCATCTCTACAAGCGTGATAAGATCAATGTTGTGCTTTCATGCCTATTGAGTCACGTCCTATCGAACTTAAAGTTTCTATCTCTAAGTTCATAGGCAAAGTGGCTCATACATTTGGTTTTTGTGTTTAAACCTCGCTTGGTTCTTAATTTGTCTATGTTTATATAAAAGCTTGCGAGCACTTAGTATGAGTGTTTAAGGGGTGAGGTTGTCTCTCAAAAATGATCCAAATTGAGTGTTTATGGCTTTGGTTTTGGAAATTTGGATCAGAAGTAGAGTTAGTAGTTCAGCAGAAATTTACCTTAACCACCGGTTAAACCGACACCCTGTGTTTATCCATCATCGGTTCAACCGGTGCTTAAAGTCTTCGTGGCTCGGCTTCTGCATTGCCTCTGGAACAACCTCCTATTTTAACACCGATGGCCACCGGTGCTTCCGATTCATGGCGGATGAACCGACGCTTCAGCATCGGTTCAACCGGTGCTACTGCGTGGAGTAAATGGCCCTTGCATAGCTTCTGGACCTTACTCCTGCCGATGCACCGACGCCCGTCGGATGTTCCGGTGCCTCAGTGGCGGATCTTCCGGTGACCCTGTTGACCACGTTTCATTTTCGTTCAGATCTGGTCAACATTACACCGGTGTTTACACCGACGCTAATTTTTCAGCACCATCGGATCTTCCGGTGCTTAGGGTTGGAGGGCCTGCCCGTTTTGTTTTCACTTAACCCTTCCGTGGGCCCACGCGTCAGTGTCACTGTGTTTCTTCCTCCTCGCGAAACCATCGCCCCTATAATCGTGCCCGTACGCCGCACCGCCGCCGCCACTCCTGCGTCGCCCCTCCGCTGCCGCACGCGCGCCGCTCCTGCACCGCTTCGCCGCCGCGCCACAGACCTCGCGCCCGCTCACCGCCTCTCGCGCACGCCCGAGCCACGCTCGCGCTGCCCTGTTCCGCGCCTGCGCCGCCTGCAAGCCGCCGACTGCGCGCCGCCGTCATCCTCGTCCAGCGCCGCCTGCATTGCTGCTCCTCCTGCTTCACTCATTCCCTTTGCACAAGCTTACAAGCCAAATTTAAAGTTCCTTCCACCCTTTGCCCGAGTGCACGCCAAGTGTTCGAGGAATTGCCACTTAGGCCGTTTTCGTCGTTTTCGTCCCTGTTTTGCAAGGGTATGGCCTACACACTCTTAAGCATGTGATGTATCTTAGTTTTCTCATCCTTTGCACACATGTTTACACAAATCCTGGCCTTGATCAAACACATAAGAATCTGGTCACCTATCTTTGCACATGCTCACATAGATATCTTTTTAAATCTTTTAGCGTGTCATCGATATCAAGGCTGCTATCCACTAGATTTCACGTCATAGGCTCAAATCAAATCTTTGTTTTGACTCTCTATGTCAGATGGCTGGTGACAAGAAGGGCAAGAGCAAGATGGTTGTGCAGAAGAAGAAAAAGCGCACCCGTGAGGACCGCGAGCGAGAGCAGGCTGAGGCAGTGGCAGACGCAGCTGACAGGCAGGGCTCACTCAGGATCAGGGATCCTCAGGCTCAGGGGGAGCCACAGCGGCAGTTACGTCGCTCAGGACATACTCAGACAGCTCAGGCCACACCTGAGTCCCGCTCATGTCCACGGACTCGAGGTGGTGGCACTCAGAGGGGAGCAGGCCATGCACAGCAGCAGCAGCACACCGGCAGTCAGACTCAGACAGGTGGTCAGGACAGTGGTGAGGAGCTGCCCGAGGTTGAGTTGTTCGATCTCAGGGGTATTCCAGGACCTAGGGTCAAGAGACTGCGTTATGTGACCCCGGAGCAGCGGTTTCCCGAGCAGAGGGATGTTGGAGTTGATTGTCGTTTTTACACTCTGCTTCAGGAGTCCTTTTACCATACCTACTGCCAGTTGGACATCAAGATCAGTGAGCACAAGATGCTCCACTGGGTAGCTATGCGTGTAGCAGCAGGTGGGACTCCAGTGCTTCCTCTCTTCGAGAGATATGTTGGATTGCCTGCTCTACTCAGTGAGAGGTCCAGGTACATTCGAGAGTGGGTTCGAGTCTTCTACGCCACTCTATTCATTGAGGAGGACCGGCAGTTTATTGACTTCATGTTCCAGGAGAGGCACTATCGTTTGACCCGAGCACGACTGGCTACCTTTCTTGGAGTTCAGATTGCCGAGGAGCCACACTTAGTACACTATCAGGCTTATGGCAGCACGGTACCTTCTCGACGTCCTCATGAGTCTCACGTTCCATTTGACGAGGAGATCAGTGTTCTCTTTCAGCAGCCTTTCCTGCCTGGCACACCGAGGACTCCGGACAGGCTGACTCCCCTGGCACACTCTATCCATCTAGCTTTGAGGAAGAGCTTGTTGTTTCGGATTGGATACAATGAGGGGATCACAGCTCTGCAGCAGTGGCTTCTACTTTATATCATGACAGGTCGTGACTTTGACCTAGTCGACTTCTTTATCTGCGAGCTAGAGGATGTAATTCTGGATGGGATGACAGTTCACCGTCGCCATCCATTTGCTCATTGGATCTGCTGGATTCTGGCTCAGCTAAGTCAGAATGAGCACATGGATGAGCTGGAGCACTCAAGGACACAGTTCAGTTTTTACTTACCTGCTACTCCTCGAGACGGTCGTCGTGGCTCGAGAGGCCAGCGCCGAGCACAGCGGGTTCTGGATGAGCGTTTCTTGGCTGAGGGCAGAGTTGCAGATGATCTGACAGCAGCCGAGGACGCTTCACTAGCAGCAGCAGAGGCCCAGCTCCCACACTACCTGATCACTGACTCAGAGGACTCGGAGGATGACGAGGATTTCATTCCCACTGTTACCGTCCGTCGAGGAGCTCATGATGATGAGGCAGGATCTTCTGGTGCAGCACGAGCCCCCGCTCCTCCAGTCTCCACTGCTCAGGTCACTCAGCCCGATGCACTCGCTACCATTCTTACTCGGCTATCAGATCAGCAGGACAGATTTGCTGCAGCTCAGTTGAGCATGCAGGCCGAGCAGGCTCGTCAGCAGGAGGCCCAGACACTTGTACTTGAGGGCATTCGGCAGCAGCAGGAGGCCATGAGGCTACAGCTACAGCAGCAGTCCCAGATCCAGCAGCAGATGTTCACATTCTTCTCGGGATGCTTCGGTCAGCTGTATCGTCACACTGGACTGCCTGAGCCTCAGCTCCCTACACCCCAGCAGCTCCAGTTCGACCCTACTGCTCCCGCTCCTCCTGTTGGCGGATTTGTGTAGACACCCTTGTCATCTTTCCCGATGTCACCACTTCTTCAGACCGGGTTGTTTGCCAGTCCTGTACCTACTGCTGCTCCGGCTCCGGCTCCACAGCCTAGTGTTTGGACTACCGAGCAGCATGCAGAGTTTCTTAGACAGCAGCAGATCTTACACCAGCTCCAGCACCCCTCGGCTCAGTCACTCACGTTCGAGTCACCGTCACAGCCTGAGGTGCTCCGTCCGTCCGTCGTGCGCCCCACTCAGCCAGACCTGACTCCTGTCACGTCTGCTCCTCCGACGGACTCCACGGTCGTCGCCGCACCAGCTTCTACCGCTACTCCAGCTACTTCTGCTGCTCCGACGACTCCGGTCGAGCAGAAGTCCTCTTCGGTCGACGACGACTGGACGGACGACGACGCCGACGACTCCGCCGCTCAGTTCTCCACCGGACCCAGCCGGAAGACCCCGCCTTCTCCAGCTCAGGACTAGATCGCCTTCCTTTTTGGTGCTTTGTTGCCAAAGGGGGAGATAGATAGGGGGAGTAGAGATAGGGGATAGGGGGAGTAGAGATAGGGGGAGCTTGGTGGTTTGTGGCATGTTTGGATCTTCATGGATTTTGTGTATGGACATGTTATTTGGATTTTGTGTATGCTCTGAGTTGACATGTCCCTACATGTGCTTTATTTCAAGTAATGCATGCTTGTTTATCTCTTTCATTTTCTAATAGTATGTATCTCTACTTTGTGTTGTCATCAATCGCCAAAAAGGGGGAGATTGTAGCGCATCTAGGCCGATAGATGCTAATGGTAAGTTTCGGTGATTTATGACAACCGTATGTGACTAACGTGTGTTTTAAAGGAAAGCTCAATAACTGGATTAGTCTCATATGAAATATGAAAGGAGACCCCTCAATTCGAAACAATCATGTGTACCAATGACTCAATTTGAAAGATTAAGGACCTTTCTAGTCTCAAGTGTCACAAGGAGTAGAAGGACACTTGATTTAGTTAGGTTTTATAGTTTCTAGTTTTTGATCGTACTATTAAGAGGGGTTCATGAGTTAGTAGCTTGATCAAACTTGAGTTGGCCTTAGAAATCTTGCACGCTCACTCAAAAACAGTAAAAGATGGTCAATAGAAGTCAACACAACTCTTGGAAGAATAAACAATCAAAGTCACATTCAAATCCAAGTCAAAACAGCTGAAAACAAAGAAAATCAGGAGCACCGGTTGAACCGGTGCCCTAGCATTGGAGCATCCGATGCATGGCGGAAGGACCGATGACCTGTCGGTCTATCTTCTCTGGATGAAGGCAGAAATCAAGTTTAGCACTGGTTGAACCGATAGTCAAAAAGATAAGCACCGGTGCAATGAAAGTCCTTTGTTCCAGAGAGCATGTTTTGGTGGACTTCAACCTCTCTTCAGCACCGGTTGAACCGACGCTCAGAAATCAAAGCACCGGTGCAATGAAAGTCTTTTGTTCCAGGAAGCATATTTTGGTGGACTCCAACTTCTCTTCAGCACCGGTTGAACCGACGCTTCAGAATCAAAGCACCGGTGCATTGGATGTACTTTGTTCCAGAACGCTTGTTTGAGTTGATCAGTGAACCTCTTCAGCACCGGTTGATCTGATGCCCCTATGGAGCATGCGCCGGTGCAATGACGCAAGCGTGGATACTGTGTCAGAACTCCAACGGCTACTTCTTTGACACAGAGAGACCGGTTGAACCGATGCCCATATTTTCTATACCGTCGGTTCTTCCGGTGGTCACGGTTTTTCTGCAGAAAACTTCCAACGGCTATGTGACCTCCTCCACTCTATATAAGGGTACCCCCTGGTTCATTTCAGTTGCCTTTTGACACCCTGAAAACCTGAGGCCACCCTTGAGAAGAAGAGAAAGAGCTTTGAGCAAAAGAGAGAAGATCTAGTGCTTAGTTTGTGCTTCAACCTTGAAGAACTCATCCTTTGCAAGTGTAGCAAGTGTGCTTGAGCTAGGGCCAACTGAGTGTAGGTCAAGTGAAGGCTTAGGAGCTTGTTACTCTTGGTGTTTGGCAGCACCTAGACGATCTTGGTGATTGAAGGTGTTTCTTCCGGAGCTTGCCAAGGATTGTGGGAGCCCGAAGAAGTGTGTACGTGGCTTGAGCTCCACCACGCCGGGATGGTGAACGGAGACTCTTAGTGAGCGCCCAAGTCTCGGTGACATGAGAGGTGACAAGACTCTTAGTGAGTGTCACAACGTGGATTAGGGGTGTGTGCCAACACATCGACACCACGGGAAAAAATCCGGTTGTCTCTTGCCCACTCTTTCATTTCAAGCATTTACTTTCTTGCAACTTTTCATGTGCTTGACATTAGAGATCATAACTTAGCTCTACCTTGCTTAGTTTCATATCTTTGTTAGCTTGTGTTGTTTGCTTTGTTTAGCCGGTTGGTGAATTGAGCCTTACTAGCATTGCATAGGTTAAGGTTGTTTTATTGCTTTAGAATTTTGAAAAAGGCCCAATTCACCCCCCCTCTTGGTCCATCGATCCTTACAGTGGACCTAACCAACATGGCACGTATATGCCCCGTCGGACTATACACACCAACCCTTCACATATGCACACCGAATAGGCGAACTGTCCTACGACCCGGGACTGCTAGCCCCACCGATACCAACGAAGGGTCAGCCATGAGTTTGTATACTAGCTCCACTGGTGAAGACAGTATCAAGTCCGCCTACCGGGGCACATATGGTACTGAGCTTACCGGTTTTGACTACCTCCTACTCCCGGCATGCGGTTAGTACTGTTCAATCCTCGATTAGTAGTGCCAACAACGGTATGGTCCTCAATCGACACAGGCGGAGGCTCACTTTCCAGAACTTCCATATCCATAACCAATCCATCTCCGCCCGGTCTCCATTTTTCCTTTCTTTTTCTCAAAGATTCAAACTCCAGTAACTTTTTCATAAGTAACAAGACCTATATCTTGCGAGTGACAGGAATCACTCGTCTTCTACCGAATCCTAATTAAGCATTGTAGTACTAACGACCTGTATACTAGTGGGGTGACTGAGGAAACCTAGGGATCATGCATCTAAGGTTCCAATCAACTCCTAGAAACCTAAATGCACAATAAATATATAACAAATATTGAATACTGAAATTAAGGGTTATGCACCGGGGCTTGCCTTGCCAGTCAGCGGGGTTAGCGACTTCTGGATCTGGATCGACGGCTGCTTCGGCTCGTGGTTCCCCTGCTTGCGGCTCCTGGATTGGCTCAGCGATCAACTCGTAGACGGCTTCACTCGCGACATCTACACGTAAGGAAAGATGCCATGCAAGAAAAATTTATTAACTTTTATTGCATAAAGGGAAACATTTCTTTTTGCCCTAGCAAAATAAACTGAGCAACAAAAGATCCACAAACAAGCATATAGACCATGCACCTGAAAATTTTACAGTGGACTACACATGCAAGGAGTAAGCCACTGTGAATTTTTCATAAATTTTAGAGCAACAAAACAACTGGTATTAAATAAACTAGGTTAAACACAAACTGAATTTTTAGTAGGGGCAAAAGTGACATTTCACCTGCACAACTATTTTTCTTCTGAAGATCTAGATTTTAGAAACCAAACAAAATTTATTTTGCATTTTTAGGATTTTTCTACACATTTCTAGCAATTATCAAACTTCCAGCTGAAATCAACAAAAAGGATAAAACCACCCCTAATTCTCCTAACCCGCGGGCCCCACAAGACAGGGAGAGAGAGGGGGGCTCCTCTGTTTTGCCCCGGCCGCGCACGGCGGCGCGCCCGCGCGAGCGCGGCGGCCATGGGCCGGCCCGCCGACGGGGTAGCGCGAGCGGGCCCATGCGCCGGGGCCAGCATGCCCGTGGCCCGTGCAAGGGCGCGCGTGGGGGTGGCCCTGGGCGCATGCGGCGGCGGCGCGCGCGGGGCAGGGCGGCGGCGCGCGTCGGCGGCGGCGTTCCGGTCGTGGCGGGGCAAGGCGGCCGCGGGAGGGAGCGGCACCGCGTCCAGCACAGCTGGGCGGGGCCAGGGCGCGCGGCAGCGCTGCGGGGGCCCGCGCAGAGGCGCCCCGCGGCGTGCGCGCGGCAGACAGCGGGCGGGCACGGCGGCGCAGCGGCTCACCGGCGGCGGTAGAGCGAGATTCGGCCGGGGAAGGGGTCGAGAAGCACGAGTGGTTCGCAAAGGAGCTCACCGGAGGTTCGATTGTAGCGGAGGGAGGCGGAAAGGTGGAGCTCGACGGGAGGGCAGAGCTTCGGTAGACGGCAATGGCGGACGGCGCTTGGGCTAGGGTTTTCGGCCAACTCGGCCGGGGAGGAGCTCAGGTGAGGGAAAGTGAAGGTGGAGGGGGTGGTGCGGGAGCTCTGGGCGCAAGGAAACGAGAGGAGGTCGAGCGAAGGCGGCGGATTGCGGCCGGGACGGTCGCCGGCGGCGGCTCTGCTCGGCTTGGCTCGTCCCGAGCGCGAGGACGATGGAGAGGAAGTGGGGAAATTAGGGTTGGCCACTGGAACGTCGTAGAAGCCTTAGGTGGGGGCTCGGACGTCGGCACGGCGACGCGTGGAGGCTCCGACGTCGAGGCCGGCGGTCGGTCGCAAAATGGGCTTGGTACGGCGCCACTGAAGAGTATCCGAGTTGAACTCGTTTAAAAAGATTTTGACCAAAGTTTGACCCGTTGAAACTCAAGATTTCATATAGGCACTTGAAATTTGGCCAAAATAGAAGTTGTAGAGGACAAAAAGGTCTACAACTTTGCTTTTGGGCGAAAATTGATTCGAAGCCCGGATTAAGGACAAAAACGAGATCGAACGCGGCTAACTCGAAAGTTACTCTGGAAACTTGATTAGTGCTAATGACGGCGATTAACCCTGATTAGCGACTAACCACACGATTAGCACCAAAACTTAACAACGGGGTGTTACAGAAACCTGCAAAGGCAAGGGCCATCTTTTTCAAGGCACATTTCTTCACAAGTTCTTCTTCAACTCCTTCAGGAAGAGTGAACATATCATTGAGTTCTGTCCATAGCATTTCCTTTTGATGTGGAGGCACGGTGTGTTGCTGTTCTTCTTGTTTGCTCGATTTCCATAGTTTTGTGGTGATCGGAATTCTCGCCCGAACAATAATCCCACATTGGTTGACAAATTTCGTGCTAGCAGCCTCTGGAGCACTTGGACAGCCCTCCGCGTCCACTTCTGTGATGACCTGTCTTTCCTCCATTTTCTTGGTTGGCCGGCGTCTCCCTTTTGACTGGCTCGATGCGGAAGTCGACTAAATTACAAAAAAGATATATTAATTGCAAAAGTAATCTACCAAAGTCACCATTCGTACTGGAACATGCTGCTGATGATTGGGCGGCGGCGCAAAGTCATCGTCTTCTTCATCGGCATCTCCAGACATATTAAGGAACGAATCAGCTGTCCGAGCATCTTCTTCAGCAATTGGCTGGGTGGTGTTGGCCCTCGTATCTTTGTTTATTGCGTCCAACATGTATTGCCCGGCGGCCTCGTCATCACCGAAGGGTCCATCCTTAACTGAAAGAGTGTGAATGTGTTAGTGTCTGTGACCATCCTTAACTGCAGCACGAGAATGTGTGTGAGAGAGAGAGTGTGTGTGTGAGAGAGTGTGAGGAGTGTGTGTGTGTGTGAGAGAGAGAGAGAGTTTGAGAGAGAGAGAGAGAGTGTGTGTGTGTGTGAGTGAGTGTGTGTGTGAGAGAGAGAAAGTGTGTGTGTGTGTGTGCGTGTGTGTGCGAGCGAGAGAGTGAGCGTCGGTGACAAGGAGACAACGAGAGGTGCAAGTGTTTTATAGCAGGGATAGAGCGAGAGACCGAGTGTGTGAGAGGAGATAGCGAGAAGTCGGGTGTGAGAGAAGGAGCGAGAGGTTGGGTGTGTGATCGAAGGAGACTGCGAGAGTTTGCGCGTGTTTGCGTGAGTTAGTTTGAAATGAAAGTAAATTCACTATATAAGGACATGTACATCTCATAATTGACACATTTGAATTAAGAATTCAGAATTACATAATTGGCATTTACATTGAATAAGGACATGGATATTTACATCTCATAATTGACATAGAAATACACATGTAAAGAAAAAGTAATTAAAAGAAAAACTATATCCATAATTCAATTCTAAGAATATCCATAATTGAATTCTAAGAAATATCTCTATAAGAAATATTCTCTATAATTCTAGTTCTATAATTCTCTATAATCCACTATATAATTCTAAGAAATATCTCTATAAGAAATTTCTCTATAATTCTCTATAATTCACTATATAATTCTAAGAAATATATCTATAACAAATATTCTCTATAATTCTAGTTCTATAATTATCTATAATTCACTATATAATTCTAAGAAATATCTCTATAAGAAATTTCTAGTAGTGAGTAAGCCTTAGAAAAATTATCAACCCTAATGTCCATCATTAAAATTTGTAAGCTATATATTCATCTTGTAACATGCATATTTATTTGAGATGTAACTTATCATGCATCATATCCCAAACTTTTACCATAGCCTCTTGGTACAAATATTAGATCATGGTGAAAGTTTCATGGTTAGAAATGTAGTAGAACTACCAGAAATAAAATAACAAAATCATCCATATGACAGCATGGTAATTTAGTACCTCTAGTTCTAACCATTATCTGATGCTCCAAATTTTCAGGCAGGCTAATATCACTAAAATCAAGCACTGGAATAAAACTTAGCTTTTTCCTACTAGAGGAACTATTTATACTAATTAAATGGCATCTAATCAAGATTTAATGGAATATATAGTCACAATGTTCAAAAAAAATTCAAACTTTTGCATTGGTGTTCTTTTAGTTCTATAAGAGCATGGAAAAAAGTTTCATTCACAGTAATGGAGCAGATCAACCAGAAATAAATCCTTAAGTTTATGACTAGATCTAACAAGGTGTGGGTTTTCATCTAGCTAGAGCTGTCCATTGGTGTTCCAAATTTTGCACAGAGCTATTCTTGGCATGGAGCATAACATATCCAAAAATCAGTTATATTTCAAAAGTAGAACTCTTAGAACATTTATCCCTTATTTATTCTTTCATTTACAATACAATTAAAACTATTCGATTTCAGCCAAAGTGGATATTTACAAAGTTGTAGAATCTTTTCAGAGAGTCCAAAACATTTGAGTTTGCATTTTTCTGTTTTTTCCTCCATTTGATATCGATTTTACAAGTTCACAGGTTTGAATTTAGAAAGTTTCTTGAAATCTTTACATTTCAGCCCCTAGATCTAACACTTGGGTCCTTTTTATTTGCAAATATGCCCTTGGTCGCCGAAGCTCGAGCAGAGCTTCCCTGCCAGCGATGTTCCGGCGAGGATAGGCCTCGGCGGCGTGTTCTGGGTAGGGGATAAGCAAGAGGGACTCCAAGCGCACCTTCTGGTGCTCGGGGTTGAGGTCGGGGAGGATAGGAACGGCGGCTCGACGTCGGGCGGCGGCGCACCGGCGGCGGAGTTGACGGCGAAGCTGCTCCGGTGGCTCGGGACGACTTGGCGGCGTCGGCGTCGAGGGTCCTGGCGGTGGTGGCGCGCAGGGGACGATCTCACGGCGACGACGAGGCGGCGCGCAGGGTAGGGGGCGGCGGCGTCGAGGCAGACAGCGGCGAAGGGGTGGCGGCGCAGGGCGGGTTTGGCGCCGTTGAGGAGGAGGCGCGGGCTCGTCGAATGCGGCCGGGGCGCGTCGTTCCAGGCGGAGAGGGCGGTGGCGTTGAGGTGGAGGGGCGGCGGCACACCTGTACGGGCGTGGCCGCGCGGGGGCGTCGAGGAGGAGGCACTTCGGTGGAGTGGGCGGCGGCGGCGTCGAGGATGCGCGGCAGTGGACGACCAGGCGGCGGCGGTGGACGATCGTCGGAGGGGGCGACGACGGTGTCGAGGATCGGGGGCGTCGAGAGGACCGGCAGTGGAAGGGAGAAGTTAGGAAGAAGAGAGAACATGGCACACCTTTTATACTATCGAGCCTTTGGCACCGGGTGAAAACATCATCCGGTGCGAAAAAGGTCCTAAGGCACCGGTTGGAAGACCACCCGGTGCCAATGGAGAGTCATAGGCACCGGGTGAAAATATCACCCGGTGCCAAAAGTCTCAACGGGCGGGAAATGAAAAGGGCCTAAGACCATCCTTGCTAATGAAGCTTACTTGATTCAGGGACGGCTCACACGGAAACAGTCATGCGCACCAGATCCAGCTAGCATCTCCGCGTGCACATGTTTGATGAATGTGCCCGGCAACGTGTACGCACGCATGTGCCTGGTTGGAACTTATCTCGCATCCTTGCCACAGATCGGCAACCAACACAATCAATTCCTTTTTTCCTTCACGCATGACAACACGTAGCTAGCTTTTCCCTTCTATAGCCTCTCCACCGCTTGCCCAATGAAACGAGAGCTCGTATCCATCTAGGATTCCATCCAGGTGACTTCAGAGCATATGCGCCTGCAGACTCAACCAACATAATCCTTTCAAATTATAGTCAGGCATCCTGGGACCCATCATCTTCAACCCAATATCGTCAAAATCGCTGACACCCTTCTGTAAACTCCATTGGCATTAAAATTACCAAATTTTGGTGTTAACACTAATGTCTGCTCCATAAGCACCGAGTCGTGCCACCACCCGGTGCCATTGATGCATGGCCGATTTGGTACCGGCTGATGGATTTAACCGGTGTCTTTGTCAGTGCATTGGCACCGGTTTGTGGGTTCCGGCCGGGAGGGAGCTCCGGGGCCGGTCTGGGCGCCCTCGTGGCCGCCGCCGCCGCCCTGAAGCCGCGCGGAGGAGGCCGGTCGGAGATCCCACCACCGCGGCGGAGCTCGAGCCGGGCTGCCGCGCCCCGCGAGGGAGAAGCTGGGCCGCCATCGAGAGGAGGGAGGTGGCGGTGCCGTCGAGGGGAGCCATGGCTAGGCCAACCCGAGGAGCAGAGCAGGGGAGGGGGCGCGCGTGGTCTCGTGGCCCACCGGCGGGAAGTGGCGGCGCCGTCGAGGGGAGTAGCGCTGGGGCATGCGGCGCGGCCGGCCGCCGGGCAGAACAAGGCGGCTCGGGCGGAGCGGCGTGCGGCGCGGCCAGGCTGGGCGGAACGGCGCGCGGTGGGCAGCACTGGTGTGGCGGCGTGTGGCCGGCAGCGAGCAGCGAGCTCGGGAATGAGGGCGGCGGGCAGCCGGGCAAGTACCTAGTAGAGGTCGTCGCTCTTGAGCAGGCTCTTGTGGCCGACCTCGGAGTGGCGCGTCTTCTGCTCGCCGTTGCCGTTGGCCTGCTGCTCCTGCACCGCCGCCGGCTGCTCCGCCGCCTTCGTCGCCGTGCTGGCCATCACCGATGCTACAGTAGGCGCTGAACGGGTCCGGGAGATCTGGTCAGTGGGGCCTGCTGGTCAGGGAGAGGGAGTGGACGGGTGGAAAAGAAAGGAGATGGGAGAAAAAAATAAAAGAAAAAAGAAAAGTGAGAAGAGAGGAGATGGTAGTTGGAGATGGTTGAATAAAATATGTGTTAGTTGGTATAGAGTAGAGATATAGAGGATAGATGGGTGCGGAGGAAAATGGTATGGAGGAGAGAATCTCGATGATCAGGACAGAATATTCTTTTTAGAGGTTGAATATAGAGGACCACGAGTGCAGACAGGCTGAGAGCAAATTAAGCGAGTTTGCCTTTTTCTTTCTTGGTTCACAGTCACAAAACCATACCTCATGCCTCAGATTTCAATATCAGTACTATGATTTCGTCATGCATTGTCATTGGTATCAGTTAGATATCGGTTATACTTTCTCTTTCTCCGTATAAACTTTTTAGTATAGTGGCATTGGTATATTTGTCTCGAGAAGAGTTTTTAAATATCCCGATGCTTTTTACCTATGCATAATAGTAATACTTTATAGTTAAATTAGCATACTGATAACTAACAATACTCGAACTAAGGGGAGTAGGTATTCCATGTATTTCTTTTATATGAAACGCACGCACCTTGTAATATTTTACGTCTATCATAAATGCCATATGTTTGAAAATGGAGAGTGATAGTTAGTCTCACATAATGCTTGTTCTATTATAAAATCGATTAAGTGAATCACACTCGAAAAACCATTGCACTAGGCGTAAGCATTTGTTGCACCTGGCTACATGTTTTAGTCGAACTATTGCGCTTTGGGCCACTGGGCTCAAGAGTTAGACTAAAGATGAATCATGTTACATCCCTAGGTTATATGAATAATCTCAAAAATAAAGAAATTACCGTAAAATCTTCCTTGCTCTTTCCATTTTGTTCTTATCTCTGTGGTTTCCGTCGTTCTTCACATTATCTTAGGTTAGTGGGAACAATATGGAATGTCATAGCCACGCAACAATCCTTATACTAGAACAGATGAGCGACCCTAAATTTTGGAGTTTGGAGAGATGCCCCAAGATACAACACCTCATCAGGAGTTCGGTGGTAGCTAGGATATCAGATTATGGTCTGATACAAGATTTAGAGCTTAATTAATGAGCCGTCTGTATGATGACATGTTTTACTGAGTTGGATCAGAGAGAAAGAAGAGACACGAGAGGACGACTGTGGCACGTGCTCCCATATTGGTCGACGGGTTCCGCACCCTTTATAGTACCCACACAAGCTAAATAGATGATCTTGATTTATGTGTACATGTATAAATTAAATAGTACACACGAGAGGACGACCGTGGCACGTGCTCCCATATTGATCGACGGGTTCCGCACCCATTGTAGTACACACACAAGCTAAATAGGTGATCTTGATTTATGTGTACATGTATAAATTAAATAGTACAAAGATGACTTAATAGATGAGCCATTGTACTAGTTGTCTATTTTGTTGTCTACATGCAGCATTCGAGATGCTTGTAGACTGCTGTCGTCTACACTGTTGAATGTGCCCTTAGGATCTCGCAGGCTCTCTGGCCAACCATCGCCGCCAACAAAACCACAAGTTCTAAATCAAGTTCCCGGTTTCAGGTTGTGAATTTGAGCACGATACACATCGCTGCGGAGGCTGCCCGTTACATGGGCTGGACAACTACTTGGCCCACTCTGGCTCATGAACACGCGTATTGGGTTTCTTGATGGAATGGAAGTACTAGCGCCGGACATCTGATCTATCGGACGCTCCGTCGCCCGCACCATAACATCAAAAAGTAGCATTTGTAACATATGAGGAAAACAACTGCAACACGGGAAAGTCAACATGTGTAACATTCAAAATGTGCATCAGAAAACGCCTTTGCAAATCGAATCCAGGATAAAAAAAATCCTCTCGCAACATTTGCATCATGTTTCTTGCAACATTCATCAACTTGCAAGAGGAGAATATTTGCAACATCCAAAAAAACATAATTGCACCATCTTCAAAGAATAATTGCAACATCATATGTCTAGCATGAGGTATTTATTGCAACATCTCAAAATCTCTACTGCAACATCATGAGATACCTATTGCAACATGACCATCTGGTACTCCCCGGCCCACAACCTTCACTCCTCCTCGACAACCTCCCGAAGTTGTCCACCATGGCCGCCGCCCCGGAGCTCCTCCGGTGGCCAGAGCGGCTCGTCCCTGATGGGGAGCGACGACTGGGACAGTGAAGGCGTGCATGAATGGCGACCCAGCCTGCACCGCTTGCATCCCGCCTACTGTCCTGCCTGAAGCTGCCCCATGGCCGCTGCCCAGAGCTCCTCCGGCGGCCCGCGGCAAGCAGCGCCGCCAGCGCGAGCTCCACCGCACCCGGACGCACGCACTCCGCCGTGGGAGGCCCAAGTTCCATCGCGCGCGCTCCACTGCCCCGATCCAGCGCGGCGCGCGAGGCACTCGGCACCGCTGCGGCAGGTGGGGCAGGGGGCGTCCGCCGGCGGCGGCGGCAGCGGCGGGATTCGCCATTCTTGGTGGAGGGGGAAGGGGGAGGGGGGAGGGGGCGAATGATTTGTGACAACCTAGGTGTTTAAATTACAAAACAAAGATTATCAATATAATGTCATGGATATAAGGTTAAGGAAAAATTTAAATCAAGTATCACCTTTATTTTATCATGTTTGGGAAAATATGAAAATATGCAAATACAAGTGTAAAATTTTTATAACTTTTAAACCAAGTCAATTAAGCCCCTACAAATTTATATGCACAATTACCATGGCTAGAGTAATAAATATCTAGTATGACCCTAGGGGTAAAGATGAAACTTTTCACATGAAATGATAAGATCTTTAAATAGAAGTTTTGCAAAATTTCGAAATACTTTCCAAACCTTCGCTCAAATGAATTTGAGCCTGAAACAAAAATTGTAGATCTTGAAAATTTGAACAATTTGGTGTTCAAACATTTTTTATTTGACCTTGAGACATGGGAGAAAATTTTGTTTTTCACTCAAGCCTCTGTCTTTTTCTCTTTTTTCCAATTCACCCCCTCTTCTATCTCCTCCTTCGTCCCCTTTAAAGTGCCCTGATGGGTTTTGGTGAATTGAATAACAACATGATTAAAGAATGTCACACCCTAAAATATTTAATTTTAGGATGTGATTATCTTTTAGAATGTACTAATCCATCTTTAGTATTTTTGAGAATTTTCCTTATTCTTTTGGCGACCATTCTCATATTTCCTGAGAGCTAAATCTATTTATTGGAAATGCTCTAATATCTTTATCATGAGTTCCAAATATTGTATTTGGATTCCTCGTGTTTCAAAATCATCTCCAGGATTTACCCCTGAAATTTTTAGGATGTTTTCACGATTTAAAATATCTGTCTAGAATTTTTCTAGATTTGTTTGAAGTCTGAAAATACATTCTAGAAAAATCCTTTTTATTTTCTTCTTGGGATGGATTTAACCCGATTCCAATCCGATTCACTTGAAACACTAAGATCATACGGTGGAAGCTTGAGCTTAACCATTGCTATGATCTTGGCATCCATCCTGTTACCCATCAAGACAAAAAGTACACCCGAAGCTTTTCATGATGTACTGAAGCAGACACCCTTGTTTTCGCCGTTTGCCTTTTTCCTTCATTTGTGAAGTTTACTTTTTTTTTTTGTCAAAGCTAGTCGACCGTCTATCACCCTCGATCACTTTCCTTCACCAAGTTGGGGTTACTTCATAGTTTCTCCGTGAGATAAGAAAGCTCTCAAGCCTGTTTTCTTTACATCGTTCTTCAGTTCCAAATATCTTGTTGTAGTCAAATCGAGTTGTACTTCACCATTCTCCCTTTCCCCTATTCTATCCAAAGAGTTTCCCGTTCTCTATGCTTTTTTCCTCGATCAAATCATGCTCCAAACATAATCGTATCTCGATTTTGGTAGTTTCCGTTGAGGATTCTCTGTTGTAACGATCAACTCGGATGATCATCACCGTCGCTCTAAATTAATCTCTACTTGTATGTAGGTGCATGCCAGGACTCGTCGATCGAGTTTTGGTGCCACCACACATGCCTGACCTCATCGTACCACACCTGCAGGCCGAGCTAGCTGTTCGCCCCATGCCGTTTTGGATTTCATCAATGAGATCAGGTGACACTCGATCATTTACTATCCTCTGCATGTGTGTCATGCAAGCCCCACTTTCCACACGGTATAAGAAGTTTTCATCATGACTGATCCGTCCTTCTCTCTTGTGTTCATGTTGTCGAATGACCCGTTTAGCCTCGCGCAACTCAATTCTCTTTTTGGCCTCACCGTCGCAAACTTCTCGTCCCGCTCCGTCCATCGACATAGCGCGATACTGGTCGGTATAGTTTCTGGTTTTCTTGGACCGTTTTCCTCTTCGGCCCATGGACGAACCCAATTCGGCCTAGCCCGACTCGAGCCACACCTGCAACCTGCCCTGTCCTTCGATCGAGTTCAGGGCACGATACGGTACCGCTGTTGCTTTGGCGTGCGTGCCAAACCAGGCCATCGTGTGCCCCTATATGGTGTGACCGAGAATACTTCTTCCTCTGCTGGCCCTAGCCTCCGCCGCCCCCCCTGCTCCATCGCGACTCCTCCCCTCGCGTCCCAATAGAGCAAGCACCGCCGCCTCTCACCATCCCTGATCGCCGCCGGCACCCGCGCCCCCTTCTACTCGGGAGAGGCACTAGGAGCGCCGCCGCACCCCACCTCCCTGCACGCCGCCCCTTCTCAACGTCCAATCGGCGCTGAAGCTCCGCCGCATGGCAAAACCTCTCCTCACCTCGTTTCCTTCACTCTTGCGCATTCCCGAGCCCGGGATGGCTCGTCGGAGTACCCCGGCCGCTCATCATCGCCACTCCGCCGCATTATCTCGCCGAGCCGAGCCCACCATCATGTTCCCCCTTGTCTCCAATGCTCCCTGTCCAAACCCGAGCCGAATCGGGCCCCGGAGCACCGAAAACGGTGAACTCCGGCGAACTACCGCCACCTGAGCTCGCCGCTGGCGACTCAGCGCCACCGCCCAACCCCCTATCCGCGCCGAGCCGTCCGATCGAGTTTCAAAGGCCCAAATCGGATCTAAAAACCGGTCAACAGTCCCATACCGGTCAACCCTAGTAAAACTTGCAAAAGTGCCCCTCAGTTTCTTGGAAATTAACCCGCAATCTATCGTCGTTCAAAAGTATTTACAAATCAACCCTATTTCTTCTGTTTTAACCCCTACACTTTTACGAAATCCAACCCACTATCCAGGAGCTCAAGTTTTGCAAGCTAACCCCAGGATCTAAGTTTTAACTATGTTTTAGTCCTTAGTTCCTTTCAGTTAGACCCTTTATCTTTTAATTTATTTCAAATAAACCCCTGAAACCTTGTTTTAGCCATAACTCCTTCGTTTTAACTCTGTTTTCAACGATTCTTGTGCTCACGTGATCCTTGCAACGTGTGCAATAGCTTTATAACCTTGTTATCCTCATTATACTCTATAAGCACAGTTTGATGTGTCTTGCAAATCTTTTTGCTAGCCCTCGCAATCTATAGTTAATCGCAACCAAGTCCCTAAATCATCATTTCTCCCATATTTTCTGCGTTTTAGGTCCGTTTCGACCCGTTTTTGTTGTATTAGTCTTCTAATAGACTAAGCTATCATTTAGTAGTGGTATTGTACCGTAGTTCCTTTTTAAAATTAAGTATAAATTTAATTTGATTAAAGTTCTCTCATCTAGTGCTAATTAGATGTTACACGATTTTTCATAAACACTGATAAATATGATTAATATCAATGTAAATGTGTTTTTGCTATAATTTGTTAAGCTCAACACCAATCATGAAGTTATTCGTTTAGATGCTCGCACATATCTGTTTTTTAATTAATTGTTTAATTAGTGTAATTTCTACATAGACAATTATATAGAAAATTTGACTAAGTTTTACTTTGATTTTATAATGCAAATATAACGTGAGTTAATTATAATCAAGGGTATTTCTTTTAAATGTTCTTTACATGTGGTTTCTAATTAATACAAATGAAGCTCATAGTTTCTTTGTTAGCACAAATCTTTCCATAGCTGTTTCTTTTCAACCATGGCTTCGTTTTCCGCTTTTCTTGCACCGCCGTAAACCGTAGCAACAAGCCCTATCCTTTTGTATGCTTTTTAAATCTTTTCTTTTGTTTTGGTGTATTGTTCTTAGCTATATTTGTTGTTTGCTTTGTATGTTTGCTCGGTGATTGTTTCGAGTAGAAGGATCATTGTTTGAAGCTTGAAAGAATCAAGAAGCTTTGTACGAGCAAAGAGCTGAAGAGCAGTAAGAGTAGCTTATCATTGGAAAAAGGCAAGTGACCCTAACTATCTTTCTATCTATGCTTATTTACAAGAATACTTTGTTTAATTGAAACATGGAGAACCACCCAAGAAAACAATACAACCACAATACTAAATGAGCTCTGGTCTTGGCTAATTAATTAGAGACTCTAGCTTGTGACAGTCTTACCGAAAGGGCAAGAGGGGATGCATCGATGGGGTATAGCCCGATCCTCTTCGGGTAGCAGCCTTTACTAAGGTGCTGACCATTAGGGAGGTTTATCCTTTGCTTTGACTTGAAACCTTAGCGGGTTGTCATTTGTTAGGGAATCTTTGTAAAGGCCTCGTAGCGTCCCTATGCAATCACACATCGAAAGTATGGTATTCTGCCTGATCAGCACATTCGTGTTTGAGTTCAAAGTTCTCCTGAACTTTTACGCGAATTGTGGTGAAAGTGTACAACCTCTGCAGAGTGAAAACTGATATATCAGTCGTGCTCATGGTTATGAGCGGTTTGGACCCTCACATAATTAATAAACTTAAAGATGGATATAAATCATATTCTGGTTATTTGTTGTGGGCTTACTGAGTACCAACCATAAGTGTACTCACCCTTGCTTACTGCTGCTCAGAAGGAGAAGGTGTATAAAGATTTCGAAGATGATGCTAAGTTCTAGGCGTAAGCAACCCCCAGTTGATTGCCTATGAAGTTTGAAGCCTTCGTTTCCAGGATAAGTTGTATAACTCTGATTGTCGTTTAATTATTTGTAATTCTCTTTTTCGTGATACTGTTACTAATATTTTTACTTATAATGTCACTATATGTATGAAACTTGATCCTGGCATACATATGGTTATGCATTCGGTTTTGTTCTTAAAACCCAGTGTGACAGAAGTGGTATTAGAGCTGTATCCACTGTAGGACGTAAGCCTAGGTAGCAATGGTCGTTTTCTAAAGTTTCTTTTGATATAAAATCTATTTCTGCTTATTCCTTGACCCCCTCCATTGAAATTCTCCCTACTTGATCATTTTCTTTTTTAAGTCTTTCTTGATAACTTACTTTTCCCTACTTGATCCCTTCTCATCTGCACCTTTTTATTTCGCTAATGTTAGACCCGCAACCCTAGTCTATTTATTTCCCTCTTCGGGATCACTTCTTGATTTCAATCATACCTCCCCCTTGATGTATGATTTTTCAATTTCATCCAGCTCACCTCCTTTTGATATGCTGGCAAAATTGCTCCTTAAATTTTTTGTGAAATTGCTCCTTGAATTTTTTAACTTACCTTTTTTGGACCTATCTTCCCTTTGCTTTATTTACAATGTGCTCAGTTTCCCCTTTATGCCTTTCCTTTCTTTCCAAATAAATGCCGCTTTGGATTCATCGCTTGATTTTTTATTCTAAAGTATCTCTTTTTATTCAAAAATACTTAGACGATCTATGCCACATATCCTAATGCCTACCCAAGTCATCTGAAAAATGGAGCTAATAGTTCATCATGAGGAGCCAAGTCGAAGCAATTGGAAACGGTACCACCTACTCAAATTATTGCTCATGTTGGATGAAGAATTCAGAGCACCACCAAAGAATCAAGTCTGAACAAGAATTGTGACACTCTCACTACTACGACAATCACGAAGATGGAGTCAATGCTGGACAAGACGAAGGAGGCACGTGTCATCACTAATGAAGCTGGAGAAGTAACCTTGCTTAGGAGTACCCCTTGCAGCCCTATTAACAACATTTAGCATCGTTCCTTAACTGATGTGTTGTTCGGTGGAGTTATGTGTTTGTGTGATGATGCTTGTCTTTATGACCATGTTTGTATTTCGGTTCTTTGTGATGATGCTGAGTTCTAGGCGTACGCAACCCCCAGTTGATTGCCTGTGAAGTTTGAAACCTTCATTTTCAGGATAAGCTGTATAACTCTGATAGTCTTTTAGTCGTTTGTAATTCTCTTTTTCATGATACTGTTATTGATTACTCACTTATAATGTCACTATATGTATGAATCGTGATCCTGGCATACATATGGTTATGCATTCGGTTTTGTTCTTAAAACCATGTGTGATAAAGAACTAATGCTTTTGTTGAAGATATCATGAACAGGGATTCATTTGTAAAACAATTGTCGTCATTGGCTTGTGTGATGAAGAATCAAATAAAAGACAATTATTGTTAAAAGTCAAGCATATTGTGAAGGAAAATAGAAACAAGTGTACATGCATTGATCAAAGATGGTTTCTAATTATGGCTGACATAATGAAGAGTTCTTTGTCTAAAGGATCAAATGTTCATGATTACAACACAAAGACAAAGATATGAAGATATGAGGAGATTAACTCAATGAGTTAAAGGTAAGAGGTCAAGAAACCAACCGAAATGACTAGAACGAGGGACTAAGCAAGCCTTGGTGAAGCGATGACTTACCATGTGCGAATTGCCAAGGTAAAGTGGCTAGTGTCCGTGGGGTGTTTGAAGTATCATATCTAAACCTTGTTGGAAGAAGCAATATAATGCATCAAATGCTTTTTGGAATGACTTAAGGTTCTAAGGACAAATTTGCAAATGTGATGGGAATGCTAAGTCACTAGCTCAAGAGAAGAAGATGCAATGTTGAAGTCCCATGGTTGACAAAGTCAAAGTACGACAAAGCTGGAGTGTTTCAAAGCTCAAATGGTTTGAAATATTGATTTATATTTAATTTTGAGTATAGGTACGCCGTACTATCAAGAGGGATGCAATATTGATTGATTGACACAGTTAAAAGTGCTCACAGGTCACCTAAGAGAGAAACCTGAGAGAAAACCCTTGAGAACTAACTTTAAGCTACTTGGATGATCAAGTCTTGATTTGGTGGACCAAGTGGAGTTGCTTACCTTGGAGTTGGGTTGTCTCTAGGCTAGACCGGTCTGACTAGTCTAGGGTACCGGTCTGACCGGTCATGCCTCTAATGGCTAGTTTATTGATCACTAGTCTGATTGGTTTGGGGAACCAGTCTGACCGGTTTGCACTGACAAGCTCAACGACTAGTTTTCTTGAGTGACGTATTTATACCCCTTGGCCCTACTGGTTCCCTGGCGTCTTTGAGCTTCTTGAAGCTATTCCTTTGACTAGCAAGCTGATAGAGTCACAAGCTAGTCTATATTTTGTAGGCACAATATTTTGTAGCAAGGATTAGCAATAATTCAATTCAAAAATTGCAAAACTGAAAAGTAGTCCCAACCTAGTCTATATTGTCGGCCTAAACTCGTTTGAGGCCTAGTTCAAGCAAGCAAAGCTGATAGAAGTAAACCAAGCACTCAAAGGATGCAATGCAATTATGAAATTTCTCTTCTTTTCCTTTTTTTTGGATGCAGCTTTTAGCACCGCTTTGCCTTTTCCTTTCTCTCTCTTTTTTCCTTTTGTGTAATTCAGAATTGCAGCAAGATAATATGAATTACAAGTTCTAGGGACAAAAGATCTGCGCACATGAACAATTTAAATCTCACGGTTCAGCAGCACACTCAACGAATTCTTTGCCATAGAGAAAACAGCAAGCAACATGCAATCCTAAATTTATTTATGCACAAGCAAATATGTGAGAAAAACAATGTGTTCATGTGCTCATATCAAAAACCAATCTGGTCTGATGCAATACAAGGATCAGAACTTCACTCAAATTAGAATCAATCGACCTAGACACAGCAACACAAAGACACATGTGAGGGACTAAAATTCAGAAAAGTAATCTGAAAAGAAAAATTGCAGCGGCACAAATGGGTTATCGGACAGGGAAAACAAATCTTTTTTAGGGCATTTTGTGGACTTTAGGTACTGAAACAAAACTAATCTAAAGAGGGGAAAACAACAATATACCTCACGGGAAACACGGTCAAATCTGATACGAACTGATAGAGTCGCGCGCGGCGATCTTCCGAGAGGTATGATAAGTTCGATTTGTGGAAAACTCAACTCACGATCAAGGCTTCAAATCAGCAAGGATTCAAACCCTAACAATCGTTACACCGCTGCTCCGAAGGTTATCAACCAAGTGCACTCGATTGATGGTCCTGCAAGCGAATCGAAGAACACGAGCAAGAACGGTAAGAACACAATCTGAAGTTGCAGATGTATATGAGGCAAAATATGATAAAAAGAGGTTTAAGATCTTGGCACGAAAGGACTAAGTGACACAGTCGCGAAGAATCAGGAACAAGGGCCCTGGATCACTGTAAAAAGGACTAATCGACACAGTTACAATGAACGATTCAGTTTCTCGATGGAAAACTAAACTCAAACAAAACCCAAACCCTAATGTGGTGGAGGCTACTAAATATATGAGGTTTAGGTTGTGGATGACCCCCTGGAAACGCCCCTATGGGCTCCAAGACGATACACGGACGAACGGCCCAAAAAATTGTGTCGCGGCAGCCTAATAGATTCTTGACGTTCACTTGTTTTGACGATTTCTGTCGAGTCCGAATGAATTTGGGCCTCAAACCAGTTCCATTGGAAGCTCATTGAAATTATCTTTCCATCCATATAAAGATCATCCAAAACGGACTCTATATCTGGTCTGGGCGTCGATTTTGGTGCGGGCTGCTCCTGGACTCCGAGATGGACTCGAAGTTGAGTTTCTTTGAGCCTCCACCTTGGAAACTCGAACTGAATCAACCTCGGACCTCCTTCTTGATTTGGAAACCCTAGATGGCCTTGTAGAACTCCATGCCATTCTCCAACCATGACCGTATCCATGGATGTCATGTCCTCATCACAAGCTCTGCCAACACTCTTCGTGAGTTGTGCTAACTAGATTTGATATCTTTTAGATGGGTTGAGAGATTGAGCTTGTGTGAGCAAAGTGAGCCTTGTGAGAGCTCAAATTCGAACCGCAGAGAGCAACCATAGCTTGAGCATTTGAGATCGACGTCAAGAAATCTTTGTGGCATTTGTTACTCTTGGATGCTTGCCTCCTAGATGGCTAAGCATCGCCGGTTAACTCCCAACAGTGTGGTGAGCAACGGCAAGTTTGTGCGGGCGTGATCTTGCTTCCTTGGTGGAAAGGATCAAGATAGTAGAAACGAGGAGTGGTTGAAAGAGACCCAACTCAAGGGATCGTGTTGAAAAAGACTCATGCCCAACGACAACGGAGGTGTAGGATTCACGGTGGTGAATCTATACTTCGGGAAACAAATCCTAGTGTCTCTATTGTGGTTTGCCTCACTACTTGTTACTCTAGCTCTACTTTTGTGCTTCCACTTTGATCCACTTTGGTGTGTTGAATCTGTGTGTGCAGGGAGTTGTAATATACTCAATATAATTTGCAGAGGCACTACACCAAGTTGCTTTTGTGCTAGAGTTCAAGGAGGGAAGAAACTCTGATTTGGGGCAAGCTCTGCACAGGACCGGTCAGACCGGTCACTCCAATTAGTCATACCGGTTGCCATTTTTGTTCAACATCTAAGTCCTAGACCGGTTTGACTGGTCTGCCTGACCGGTCTGACCGGTCGGTGTGCTAACAACTCTCTTAAGTGCTGTAATTTGTAGAATTTGCAATAACGCCTATTCACACCCCCCTCTAGACGATATCCGAGGTCTTTTCACCCCTGTCACATCCCACCATCGCTGGGCCACCTGGCCGTCAAGCCAGGGTAGGCACCTGACCAAGCCCGGCAAAGTGAGCCCTCGCGCCCCGGTTTCCCATGAATCCGTCCCCCTGGCGCCACACGAGCCCGCCACGCACCACCCCAGCTGTCAGCTAACCACCACGACGCCGGCGAGCTGAGCTCCCGTAGCGCCCTTGTCCCCTCGCCGCGGATGGTCTGTTCCCTTCGCCTTTATGGCTCTCCAGCGCCCCCTCTCCTTTACACCTGTGCCTATAAAAGGGGCCAAGGTGAGCCCGACTGACCGCACCACCGCCGCCCTCCTCCATTGCTCTGGCGAACCCCTGCTCACCGTGGAGCCACAGTTCCGCCCCCACATTGTCCAAACTGAGCGCCTCCTCACCTTTCCCACCTCCCTACAAGCTGCACGGTCGATCAAGCGCGGTAGAACCCCGCCGGAGCACTGTAGCCGACAAGCACCACCACCGCCGCCTCTGCTCCTCCATTGAGAGTCCACCTCCGACCGCCCCGAGCCCACCGAAGACACCCAGAGGTTCGCGATAGGCCCCTCTTCCTTTCCCCCCACCTTACCTCTGCTTCTGGCAAGCCCTCTCGCTGGAAATCCGGCCGCCCTACCTGTTTCCCCTCCCAAACTCCGGCCAAGGGCCTCTTTGCAAGGAACCAAATCTTTTTAGGTTCCTAAATAAAACTCATCTGGCACCGTTACCTAGTTTTCTTCCAGTGGGCCTTAAAAATATGTTTTATGAAAGAGATGGGTGGGTTAATGTGGGTGAGAAATGTTATCAATTCTTTTATAGTATAGAAGAGAAGAGGAATAGATTATAGTATAAGCACAATTATCTAGTTTTCAAAATTTGGGTAACTGTACACCTCCCACGGTCTCGGATCAAAGTCGGTTCCAATCCCATTCACCGAAGCCCATCCTGAAAAGGCCCGCGTAACCGTCACAAGCGCCTTCCTCCTCCCGTGCCAACCATTGGCCAGACCGCCACCGCCTCCTTCAAAACCCTAGGAGGCCACAAACAAAAGCTGCGCCTCGCTTAAACCCGCGAGCCCCCCACATATGATCCGCCCGGGCCGCTCGTAGCCACCACTAACCCCGCTAGAGCCGCCGCCCCCACCTCGCCGGAGGCCATGGCGACCCCATCGTACGCGGCGGTGAAGTGCCTCAACACGTGCCCGTCAAGCCGCAAGCGCTTCTCGGTAGGCGTCACCCCCGACGGCTGTTTCGCTGACACCGAATCGGGCTTGGGGACGGGTTCTACGGGTGCTGATGGGCTCCATGTTTGCTTGTGCAGTTCAAGACCTTCTCGCAGCGGGTGGAGGAGATCGACATCGATGTGTACCGCAGCCTCCACGCGGTGAAGGCTGAGCCCTCCAGCGGCTCGTCCTTCTTCATCGACGCCCTCGTGGAGTGGAGGGTATGCGACTTCTACTTCACTTGCTTCGTTTATTTCAAGTTCTTCTATCCTTAAAATCCACTTTGGAAGCAATAGGGGAGCTTAATTTGGTGCTTAAAGCATCAGAAAGGGTTTAAATTGCCGCCTTAAGTCTTGTTTGCTGATGCTGTCCTGTAATCTAGTCAGGATTACATCCAATAAAATAGAACAAGTGCTTTTCAAAATTCCACTCTGTGAAATGGAACCTTAGTTCCGTCTAATTTGCTTATTTTTCTGATTGAATTAGCGGAGTCCAAGGCTGTGATAGACAAACCTAGAATGTTGGGGGTCTAGTCAAGAATTTTAGATTTGCTAGTTTGTTTCTCATGCATAGGAGTGGATAGAAAATGATCTTGCATGCTTTAATGCTCCAACTTCTTGCTTTCGCCTAACATTTTTTTCACTTAAGCCTTTGTGCTAGCAAACTACACAGGTTCAATCTTGTGCTATAGGAACTCTAGAAGCATGAAAAAATGTACAATTTTCAATCACTCCCTGCTGCCAAACCCCCTCCCAAACAATTGATTGGCTCAACCTTTCCCGACCCTGTTAGAGCTGGTCTCTTTCTACCCCATCATCCTCCATTGCCATGCTTAAGCTGCATCATGCCTCTGTCACCTTTCTGGCCAATAGCCAGCACCATTGTTTGCCAGGTTTCTCCTGGCTTCCTTGGTCCGCCGTCCACCACTATGCATGGCTTGGGTGAGTGCATCACTCTCAATTAGAATTCTACATTGACTGCTCCCACCACTGTTATTGCGCTGCACCACCTGCTAAATCAGGCACCGCCATTGCTTCACTATAGGCTTGCGCTTGGCATGTTACAGTTCAATGGTTATAATCATGCTCGATGCATGGTATCGAGGGGCTAATAGGGCAAGGGCCATTAACACATTAATATTTGTGGCCAATAGATTATGAGTAGATCTTAGAGGATATGCTTTTTTTTTTTGAAAATTGAAAAGCTTGAGCTGAATATGTAACTTGTATGTAGCTATTTTTTTTACAATCCATTTCGGAATGTATTTTTTCTACAACATTGTAATACTGTTTTATAAGGCAATGCAACAGATTCAGCGAAAAAAAATCCTTTTCCCATTCCCTTTCAAATATACACTCCTAGAATCAGAGTTCATCTCCCTAGTCACCATCAATTTATGAAGTCGGTGTAGATTCCTTTCCATGGTTCCTTTAATTGCTATAGAGCAGATTGTAGATATGCCACCCCCAGTCCACAATTGATTGTAACATGACCATGAGTTGTGCACTGTGAGGATTGGCATTGTGCCAAGGATATGATGGTTCAGAAGGTCCAACACATGCACCAGAGCATCTCTTTCAGTCTAGCGATGGAGCTGAATGCATGGTATAGGCTGAGCACTTTCAGCAGAGGCGCGATGTGGGCTGGGTGGGAACATATCTGTAAGAGCTTCTAAGTTGAATTGTTGCTAGTTTTCTGCGCTGTTAAATGCCCTCGCTGGCTTGCTTCGGCTACTGATGGAGGTTAGGTCTTGATGTAGGCCAAGCACGGGCATGGTTTGTGCCCAACAGGAGCACATCTAGAAGGGGTTTTTTGGTTATAGACTTATATCTAGGCCCTATGGAAATTAAGTTCTTTTTATTACAAATGGATAGTTATAGACAATTACTGCCACTTCTAATTTTGTTCCATTTCTCATGTTAATCCAGGAGCTCAATACCGCAGAGGATTTTATCTCATTTTATGAGGAGATGATACCATTGGTGCAGACCCTACCTCAAATTGTCTTGCACCGTGAAGAGCTCTTTTCTGCTCTTCTACTGAGAGTGAACATGAGTGCAAGATTGTCCCTGGAGCCAATACTCATGTATGTTTATCATGGAGTTATGTACTTAGTTGAATGAAATTACTTAAAATGCTATGCTATCATTGCCTGTCCTTATTTGTTTGGTTTGGGTCGCACATATGTGATGCGTGTTTGGGGTTTGTGTTCCACAATTTTGAAAATATTGTCTTCATATAAGATAATAAGAAAATAAATTGGAAATGGCGAAATGCATTCAAGTTTGTAATGCTTCATATCTGATCATCTGCCAAAACTTTCTATACATGAATGAATTGTCATCCTTGATGATTCTGTTGGACAGTAAATGGAACCCGCATGGTATAGCTTGTGTCTGTACTTAATTATAGATATTGTTGGATCTGCATACAACCTGTATGAGTTAAAGACAGCCAGTTTTAAGCCACCTTAATAATATGTGATCCATATTTTATTGCTCTGCAGTTTATTTTTTGGTAGCGAGTCACAGGTAGTTGGGTCTCAGTTTATTGACAACTATTTTATTACATACATGTGATAGTTTCATTGGTATTCTAGTGGATTAATTATCTTTATTTGCCCTCTTTTGATTCTTAATTTTGAATTATTTATTTCTTTTGGTTGAATAGAAATCACAATCAACCTGAATTTAACTTTTTTAATTAATTTATTTTGCCTCCGTCAAGTAATGGGCTCCAGTATGCTATAACTTGTAGGATCAGAATTTCAATCTCACTAGGTCACTAGTGGAGTGCTACTTTGAGTTTACTGTTGAATAGATGTTTGTTCTGTGGTTTGTTACTGATTTAGCCACTACTGGATGTCTAAAGGATTCCTCTTTGACATGCAGGTTGATCACAG
This sequence comes from Panicum virgatum, assembly GCF_016808335.1. Classification (NCBI taxonomy): domain Eukaryota; kingdom Viridiplantae; phylum Streptophyta; class Magnoliopsida; order Poales; family Poaceae; genus Panicum; species Panicum virgatum. Next base: position 42,040,898 of record NC_053149.1, on the reverse strand, counting down.
CTCTCTCCAGGGACATCCTAGAAGATTTTTTGCCGTAAGTTCTAGTTAAATCAGTTACAATTACTCAGCATGGTTGCTAGTATGTAGCATTATACTGTTGTGTAGGCCGCATCATACTGTTGTGTAGACCTGAGTCATTATTGCTTGCTTGGTTTTGTGTTTTTTTTTGTGTTTTTCGCAAAGATGATTATCTTGACCTAGTTTTTCCATACGGCCTAGATTAAATCAACATAAGAGGAATGCAATCTCTATTGTTCTGCTGCAAGAATTGACTATTGAGACCTCTTTTTTCATACACTATGAAAGGTCTTGGAGGTCCTTAATACACCCTTTTTTTGACCTTCTTGCCTGTTTTATTGATTACAGTTTTCTAGGAAGACATGCTAATGCCATCTTAGCTCTTCTTAATGATGGAGGCGATCGTGACCCTGAAATCCTGGAGCAGGTTTGTGTGCTCAGTGTGGTTCATAAGTCTTTCTTGCAGTTGAGTAGCAGAAGTCATATGTTCTGTTGTTTTTCAGGTTTTCACATCTTGGTCATATATAATGATGTACTTGCAAAAGTATCTATTGAAAGATATTGTCCAAATTCTAAGGTGAGTTTGCATCTTTAGAACTTAAAAGCGAGGTCTTCGTGTGCTAATGGCTCAAACCTCATTTCATGGCCTCTGCTCCATGATCTGATAAACTACTTGCATTTGTTGATATCCAACTTCAGCCATCTAACTGGTTGCCAACTTATTTATCATTGTTGAAGGACCACATCAGCGCTGAGATACTTCCCGAAGGATTATGTCAGAGAATTTATGGCTGAATCTGTTTCTTTTTTGCTGAGGAATGCACCTAATAATCAGCTAGCACAAGGTAATTTTCTTTTCTCACTATGTTGCTGAAGTATGTACCATGCAGGCGAACATTGAGTGGCAAATTCTCAAAATACTTATGTATGGATGAATTAATGCTCAGATCCATGTTTCCCTCTTAGGTTTAATGAAACTTCTACTTGAGGCTGCTAAGAAATCATCACCTGTAAGGACAGACGGGGTGATATCTTTGCTGTGGCATGTCATGAAAGGAACTTCCACAAAGCTTCACTCAAGAGCTGGGAAAGTCTTGAAGTTCTTGTTGAGCAAGTTAACTTTTACCACTATCCATGACAAATTCCCTAATGGTAAGATAACCTTCTACCAATGACATGTACTATTATGATTTTCATGTACATCAGTTGCACTTCCCTTGATTGCTTGTCTTCACTGTCCCACTTCATTATGTGTTATGGTTTAGCTGAATTCATCAGGGCATTGGCATAATTCATAAGTGACTTTAGGCTTCTCTATCTTTTGTAACAATAATGCAGAGCCTAACATCATTTTTTTTGGCACAATCATTTCAGACAAAAATCTGAATTATGTTTCATAACCATAATGCGAGGTCTAACATCATTTTTTTTTGCATAGTTCTCAGGCAAAATCTATATTGACAGCTGTTCATTTTTTGTACTGTTTTTGTGGTCTTCAATAATGTAACCACTTTATAGTGCAAAATGCAGGCTCTTCTACTATTCATGAGGTAATGACAGGGCTGATTCAAAGATTATGCGATGAAGTGGATCCAAAAGAATTGCCCTTGATATATACTTGTTTATTTGAAGAAATCAACAACTGTCTTAAGGATGGCTGTTTGGAGCATTTGAAGTGCTTGATTGATTTGCTTGCATTTGCTTTACAGAAGAAGCAAAACAATGTGTTCGGTCAGATTTACCATTTCATCGTCAATATGCTTTCACTGCCTTAATTCATTGCCAGTTCAGATTAGATAATTAGTGAATTATTTTATCTTTTGCCAGATAAGGTGACTATGATTAAACTTCTTGAGTTGCTGGTTAGTAGATATGTGTTGCCTGGTAGCAACCTAGTAGAAGCTTCTTCATCTGAAGTTCTTGGAAGTATTTTGGACTTTCTGCTTTGTGTTCTGGATGTTCCAATCATTTCTAGCAATTTATCCATCGTATCACCCTTTTATGCCCCAGTGTTTGAACTAACAAATCTAAGGTAAAATGTTCTTGCTGGTCGTGTTTATTTACTTTGATAACTCCTGGTCATTTCTCTTTTGACCAAATGGTAGTGATCTAACACCTAACACTGATTTCAACTGCGCGTTCAGTGTGATTGTCTTTATAAGGAAACTTTTGGCAAAAGGTCCACAAATTATACAACATTTTGAAAGCCAGATATTGAGGTATGTGATATGTTTTCTTCTATTTCTGACAGTATAATGTACAGTAGAAAATTCACATGCAAAAGGTTTGACCATGCAATTTTTGCTTTGTAGTGCAATGGGCAATTTTCTTGCAAGTTCACCGGAGGATGTTCTCTTTATCCTTCTGCATTTCTTTAAAGAATCAAAGAAGCAAATAATTCTTCATAGCACTGATGCAAATCATCTGGATTCAGTGGAAAAAGTGTGCAAGTTCTTCGAATCAAAATTCTCTTTCTGGATAGAGTTGTTAGACGATACAGTCAAAAATGGCAATCGATCAAGTAATAAGGTCACTGAAGAGGAAGCTGCTATACTGTGGGGATCTATTTGCTGCTATCCTAACATAAATGATGGACATCAAGATAGTTTGTCACTGCTAAAGAAATTAATCTGCAACTTTGATCGGCTGCTTGAAGTGGAAGAAGGTGATTTGCTTGGAGAATTTTTATTTTTTTCCAATAAGCACCATAGCTGCCCTTTCTAACAGGCAAAAATTCTATCGATCGACACACAGAGAACGTGAATGGTCTTCCAAAGGCTACCTGGAGAAGTCTACTTGGTGCGGCATTGTCATCATACCATGAACTTTTAGTGGTTAATGCAAATAGAAATTCAGAATTAAGCTTTTTCATATCGCTTGCCAAGAGTCACAGTACATGTCCGCAAGTACTGTCTGCTGTAGCCGAATATTTGGATTCCCTACAAGGGTAAAGCTACATATATTTTTTACTCTCCATTTAATTCTTGTCTTCTTTGTTTGTTTGATTCCAGAAATTTGTCATTTTTTTTCCTTTATGCTTCTGTGAACAGAGTAGCATCCCTGGAAGTGACAGAAGAATTTGATCCAAATCTCTTGGATCTGTTATCTATATTTGATGTCAACTTGAGCAATCCAAACAAGGATGTCCGGATTTTGACATTGAGAATTCTATCATATTTTGTGAAGATGGATCAACGTCTAGGCACAAATGAAGAGCGACCACACAAGAGACAAAGAACAGAAGATTCTGGAGAGGAAACTGTTGCTAAATACACTAATGTATGTCTTGTCAGCTAATGTTTTTACTTGCTACTTCGCTGGTGTTGGTCTAATGTTTTCCTTTATATCAGGTTTTGGATACCCTTCTCACTGTCGAGTCAACTCCAATTTCAGTATCTACTAGCCGGAAAATTGCTATCTACATTTCTCGGATACAAATGAATCTATCTTCCAAGATGGTTCATGATGATTACATATCTTCTCTCTTACATGGTATTATTGGCATATTATACAATAGGTTTAGTGATCTGTGGCCACCAACGCTGGATTGTCTTGCTGTCCTTGTTAGAAAACACAAAGAGCTTGTGTGGAGTCAGTTTGTTCAGTTTGTTGCAATTCACCAATCAAAAGGCCTGACTGTGAAAAATCAGGAGAAGCTGGAACCTGCAAGCCAACCACAGTGTATGTATCAGGCATTTATCTAATGTTCTTTTGGCACTGTTCTATAAACCAATGCTTTAGTGCCCTTACCCAAACACAGCTCAGTCGTTACCATCTGTGTATTCGTTCATTCTCTACATGCATGCATTTGTGCATTGAGTTGCTGTCTCCATCTCATGTGCAGTAGTACAACTAGTCCTATTTAGAAGTTCTTGACACTTAATGGGGATTTGTATCAGATTTCAAAGGTTGCGTTTGTAGGATGTGCGGCAGTTATATTCTTGCCAAGCTGTTGCCCCATTGTCAGATAAGCTATGGTTTTTGATGACGAAGTTCTGCCATGATATGCTTTTAGTTGACACCTGATTGTCTATTTGAGGATACAGAATTTTGTCTAGTTGTGTATACTCTCTAACTTAATGTTTTTCATGCATTAAGAATGTGTAAGAGAGAGAATAGGAGAGAATAATGGCTTGTATTCCTCCAAACCCTAGAAGAGTGGGATATATAGTTCCTATACATGGGCCTCTATACATGGGCTCACATATACACCAACCCCCTAGTCTGAACTACCGTCGCAGCGGCGTTCGAGACTGGACAACAAGAAAGTACAAAGGGCAAATACTCCCCCCCAGCCACAACTAGCCACCTGCTACGTTGAGGCTGGAGCGAAACTCCGAGAAGGTCGAGGAGGGTAGTCTCTTGGTGAAGATGTCGGCAAACTGGGAGGTGGTCGGGACATGGAGTACCCGAACATCGCCGACAGCGACCCTGTCGCGCACGAAGTGCAAGTTGATCTCCACGTGCTTCGTTCGCTGATGCTGAACGGGGTTGGTGGAGAGGTACACAGCGCTGACGTTGTCGTAGTACACGAGCGTGCTCTTGGCGAGCGGGCTGTGGAGCTCCGCCAAGAGCTGTCGGAACCAGGACCACTCAACACCACACTCTTTTCGGTACCCCTCCTCGTTACGACCACCTTCGGGTCTTCGGGTGTGCGTGTTACCCTAACCTCCGCCACCGCTTCTCACAAGCTGGCGCCCCGCTCGACTCGTTGTGTGTTCCTTGGGTACTCCCCTGACCACAAGGGGTACCGATGCTTTGACCTCACCTCTCGCCGCGTCCTGATCTCCCGACACATCGTCTTTGACGAGTCGGATTTCCCCTACTCCACCTCCTCCACACCTTCTCCTGACCCCGAGCTGGAGTCCCTGTTTTCGACTGACCCGGTGGTTCAGCCACCGTTACCTGTCTGTCCTTTCCCTGCAGGTTTTCTCGGCACACCGGCACCGCTTCCGGTAATCCCTGCTGCGCCGAGCGCGGCCCCGGTGCCCGCGGTCGCACCACGCGCGGCCCCCGGACCTCCGGTCGTGCCGCGCGCGGACCCGGTGTCTCCTGCTGCGCCACGCGCGGCCCCGGTGCCTTCCCCTGCACCTGCGTGGTACGCTCAGCCGGTGTAGGTGTACCGGCGCCGTCGCGGTACGCTCAGTCGGTGCAGATGTACCGGCGTCGTTCGGCGCCTTCACCGGCGCCGCCTCCGGCTCCGGAGGCTCCTGCGGCGCCTACACCGGAGCTGTCGCTGCCGCCTCCTACACCGGAGCCGCGCCGCCGCCGCCTCCGCCGACTCGCTCTCGAGTCGAGCCGGCGGTGTACCACCCGCCAGTCATCCATCGGGATTCTCGGCATATCCATCCCATGGTGACTCGGCGGATGGCGTCTCAGGCCGCGACTCTCTGCGCCACCGAGGGCAAGCCGCGGGTCTCTCTTGTACCCTTCTCTGTCCGCGACGCCCTGGCGGATCCTCACTGGCGTCGCACGATAGGAGCGGACGCCGGGAGGCCGAATCCTTTACAGTGAGGCCAGAAGAGTCAAATTCGATGGAACAAGAATTGTCAGCTGTAAACTGACGAATGGAAAGAAGGTTATGAACCATCCGAGGAGCAACAAGGACATTGGGAAGACGAAAGGAATCAGGAGCAGAACCAACGGCGGTGACAGGAAGGCAAGACCCATCACCAACCATGATGGAAGAAGGACAAGAGGGGTGTGGGGGTCGGACAGAAGAAAGGATATCGGTATCTGGGGTGGTGTGGAAGGAGGCACCCGAGTCGGCGATCCACTCGGTGCTGACCGGCGGCGTCAGCCCCATGGCGTTGAAGGATTGCGCCAGTGCGGCCTGGTCCCACCCCCAAGGCCAGGTCGTCTGCTGGCTGGGCTGAGCGGGCAGGGTCCCGAACGGCGCGACCGCGGGAGGCATACCGAATGCAGGCCACGCGGGCAAGGGCGCGGGCACGCGCGCCATGGGCAGCGCGGCCGTCGCGGGCGCAGGCAGGGGCGGCACAGCAGGCGCGTGCAGGGCGGGCGCGTGCACGGGAAGTCTGGCAGCCGGGGCGGCCCCAGGGGCCCTGGGGAAGTCGAATCCGGCGGCCGGGGCGGCGGCGACGTCCTGGGACAGCCACACGTCGGGGGCGGCGGCCTGCGCGGCGGTCGCGACGGCGGCCTGCGCGGTGGGCGCGACGGCCTGCGCGGCGTACGCCCGCGTGGCCTGGACGAGCTTGGTCCCGTCGAGCTTGGCTTCGAGGTCCCGCAGCGTCTCCTGCGCGCACTCGTTGACCTTGAGGTGAGGAGGAGCATCGGCTGCGGCGACGACGGCGTCGGCGCCCGCGGCGCGCGGCGGCAGCCTGCGCTCGTGGGCCGGCGTGCTCGCAAGTAGGCAGCCCAGCAAGCTGCTGCTGCAGGCCGGAGGATGGGCCCGCGGCCCACCTGGGGCACACCAGCCCAAGGTGGGGTAGCAGCTGCTGCTCGGCCAGCAGGCCGTCTCGCTGCCCAGGAAGGGCACGCGGCTCAGGGAGGCGGCTGCCCAGCAGAGGCGCCATCGTGCCTAACCCGGCGCCCACGACGCCCGCGGTGGCGCTCGCGATGCCGGCGGCCGGCACAGGTGCAAGGATGGCCAAGGTGGCGGCGGTCGCGGGCGGCCGGGGCCAGGCGGCGGAGGTGACGAATCGGGCCGCGCCAGCCGCAGGGGCGGCGGATCCGGCGGCGGGAACGGCGGGGACAGCGGATCCGGCGGCGGGGGCGGCGGCGGCCAGTGCCACGGCGGCGTAGGGCGGCCAGGCGACGGTGCCCTGTACAGGGAAGGGTGCGGCTGCGCCCAGAGCATAAATAGAGGAGGGGATGGGAGGGAAGAAAGAGAGGGGAGGGAAGGAGGGAGGCGCCAGCGGCGGCGGCGGCCGGCCGACCATGGTGCCGGCGGCTGCACCGGCGGCGGCTAGAGGAAGAAGAGAAGGCTAGCTGATACCATGTATGAGAGAGAGAATAGGAGAGAATAATGGCTTGTATTCCTCCAAACCCTAGAAGGGTGGGATATATAGTTCCTATACATGGGCCTCTAGATGGGCCTCTATACATGGGCTCACATATACACCAACATAATGTAGTCTCTTTGTGCATCATGATTTACATCATGAACTGTTAATTTGGACTTCCACATATTTGTGATTTCCTTGTCATTGGCCTAAAATGCTTGGTAGTTATCATGGAAAGCAACAGATATGAAGCAGTAAGAGTGGATGATGTATGCGTACAATCTTGTGTCCACCCTCCTGTGGTTCTGTATATTCCATTTGTACTACAATTTCTTACTTCATGTTTGGTATTGTAGCTATTTTTGACTGCTTCAGCTTGTATCTTGCTACGGACTTCAATTGCACACCGGTTGAGACCATGGCTACATTATTGCTTCAGTGCCTCCAAAGGATTCCTGATGTTGCTGAGTCCCGATCCCGACATCTTGTACCACTATTTCTAAAATTTATGGGTTATGGTGATGGGAGCATCTTTAGGTATTTAGTTGATAAACTATGTTATTTCTGCAGTTTAGACCTATTAGGAAGTTCGGTCCATGTTGATACATTTTTTCAACTTCGAACTTCTGCAGTGCTGATTCATATATGCCTGAAAAATGTAAAGGCAAACAATGGAAAGCTATTCTAAAAGAATGGTTGAACTTATTGGAGTTAATGCACAATGCACGGTCGTTATATCAGAGCAAGGTTCTCCATGAAGTACTAACTAAAAGGTTAGTGAATGAATTTATATATTTGTTGTTGAAGCCTGGAGGTGAATTAAGCTGTTTTGTGTTTGTGTATTAATTGACAATTTATTCCCAGGGTCCTTGATGACAGTGATCCTGACATACAAGCAAAAGCACTGGATTGCCTGTTAAACTGGAAGGATGAATTCTTGATCCCGTACAGTCAAAACCTTAAAAATCTGATTGACGTTAAAACTCTTCGTGAAGAGATGACCACGTGGGCTGTTTCACATGACTCCTTGTCAATTCTGAAAGACCATAGAAGTAGTGTTGTTCCTCTGGTTATCCGTGTGTTGGCACCGAAAGTAAGAAAGTTGAAGCTACTTGGTTCTCGCAAGGTTTGTGTTACTTTCTGCTTATCTATATACCATAACGCTATTTACTCCCTGGAGCCGATCATTCGAAAATAAAAGATGTTTGAGGCTTGATGCAAAAGCCCATGAAAGAATGGCCTTCCCAGTGAAGGCTGCACCCCCCCACCCCCACCCCCACCCCAAACACACACACAAAGTGACCTGCATGCATGCCTTCTTAAATTGCATTCAAGTTCTGCTCTGATATTGTTTGAATAGCATTGTTGTACTACTAGTACTGGCTGTTAGCCCATTTATGCAACATGGATTAGCTGCTTAGATTAAAATGTTGCCGATATGTGCGCTAAATTAAGACAAATTCAGCCACTTAATTATCCCTTAGTCTGTGCGCTTAGCTCTGAAACATTATTCTTTAACGACTTGAGAAAGTATATCATTTGCTGCTTGTCTGCTGTCTGACTTTTTCATTATTTTTTCAATTATGCCAGCACGCAGGTGTCAAACATCGAAAGGCAATTCTTCGTTTCCTTTTGCAGTTTGATTCAAATGAACTTCAGCTCTTTTTCTCGTTACTTCTGAAGTCCTTGATCCCCAACAGCCTTCAGCTTAAAATGTTTGGTTCTCATTCTGACAATCTACTTGGAAATGTCTCTGACATTGTTGGAGCTTCAACAGAAATTTGTATAGAGAACTTTACATTGAAGAAGTTAAATGGTTTTCTTCATTTGATTGAAGAAATTTTTGGTACTTTTGATATGGCCCACATAAGTCCATTCCTTAATGTTTTATTAACCATTGTTGCTCGCTTGCTGGAGAGTTGCATGCGGAATCTCAGAAGTGATAGTGCTGGGAAATATCCTTGCAATCAATCAAATTGCCATGATAATGATTGTTTGACAAACATGGAGGTTGGCAATTCTGCAGATATGGATGAATGCTGTAAGGAAATCCATGCAGTAGACCATTTGGAGGTATGCCATATAATCGCCTTTACAGGTTCTTTCAGTTTCTCTTACATGCATATATTGTGTCCTTTCAAAGACCTCCCAAAATAGCTATGTGGTACTCTGGTAATCAAGCGCAGAATGACAAGTTACTGAACCAACCAGGTCATCTGATATTATAGGATAGGAAAAAAAACTAATGTCATTATTTCTTCTTATAGATTTTATGCATTTTATTGGTCAAGTGTTCATATCTCATCTGAACTAACTGCATCAGCAACCTCATTCTGTTTCAGGCAAGTGTATCGATAAAGCAGTTGAAGGATCTGAGGTCTTTATGTATTAAAATTGTCTCCTCGGCACTTATTCACTATGAAAGCCATGACTTTGGTGAAAACTTCTGGAATGTTTTTTTCTCTTCCGTGAAACCTCTGATTAACTGCTTCACACAAGAGGCTTCCAGTAGTGAGAAGCCAAGTTCATTATTTGCTTGCTTCATGGCTATGAGTCGGAGCCCAACATTAGCACCACTATTGGGATCAAATAATCTTGTACCAGCTATTTTTTCTATTTTAACTGTGAAGACAGCTTCAGGATCCATTACCTCTTATGCACTTGAGTTCATTGAGAATCTATTGAGGTTGGATATTGATTTGGAGCAGCAAAATGACCATTCAGTGAAGAAAATTCTTGTTCCACATATGGATGTTCTTATCCATAGTCTTCATGATTTCGTTAATCATCGCAAAGAGCTTAACAGGTTCCTCACACCATTTCTTTAGTAATACTAACACTGCAAAGTAGATTTTGTCCTGGAATGCAAAGCTTTAGCCACTTCGATACAAAGTGCACCAACCGTTTCACTATATTTGCCATGGCTTTGGGGGACTATGTTGTATAATAGGTCCATTGAAAATCAAATGTCTAGTTGCTGTGATTTGTCCCACTCTCTACTGCTAATTAAATTGCCCTGAAGGTGGAAGATTAGTTGTACCATGTTATTTAATATGGTTATGGATGGTCATTTCACACTGACTTTCTCTTGGAACCACTATCTCCAGTTAATTAAATTTGACGTTTCAGATAATGTATTTACTTGCACGTACTCCCTCTTTCCCAAAATAAGTTTCTTTTAGGTTTGTTCTAAGTCAAACCATTTTTAGTTTGACCAAGTTCATACAAAAAGCTATCAATACTTGATAACAAATAAGTATCATCTGATTAATTGTGAGATATGTTTTCATACTATATCTAATTTGTATCATAGATATCAATACTTTTGTCTATAAGTTTGGTCAAACTTAGACTTACGGGAAACCTAAAAGAACACTCTTTTTGGTACTGAGGGAATATGTGATATTGGTTGTCTGAAACATGAGCTTTTGATGACTGGAGGGAGTAGTATTTTCTTGGTTCATGCACATGGTGGGCCATGGACAAACATAATGAGAATCATTATAAATTTTTTTATATATCATAGGTATTTTATTTTTTCCCCATGCATAGAACTAATTGTCAGAGTTATGGATCTAAGTTGTGTCTACATCCTAAAGCGTCAAATGAATCATACTGTAGATATAACTTTTGTAATATTTTTATCATCTATTATGGTGTCTTAATAAGAGAGTCAGGACTTCAAAGCCATTTGCTTAGATGTATGTTTCGTACTGCTTGGGCTATATTCTCTGTTTTCAACACTGCCTCTGTTGTGGTGCGGCAATCTCTCCTGACATTGTTCACTGCACATTATAGTTTGGGACTTTAAAAGTTTGACTTAATGTCCTGCACTCTCAATATTTACAGGAAATCTGGTACATGGCTTGGGCAGCGTGAACTTAGATTGTTCAAATTATTGCTAAGTTACATCACAGACCCTTCAGCTGCAGAGAATTTTATAGACCTGATTCTTCCATTTTTCAGCAAGAAGGATTTGAACTCTGGTGAGCCTTGTTTTAATATATTTTTGTGCACATTATGCATGCATAGTAAATGATTATTATTTTTCATTTCATTTTCAAATTTCCAGCAACCTTTACATGATCTTCCATGGGTCTTTTATATTGTAGATGAGTGTTTGGAAGCACTACGTGTTGTGAAGGGAATAGTTCCAAATCTAAGGTGCAAGGTATCTGCAAAAGTTCTAAATGCACTGAACCCATTACTTGCGACTGTTGGATTGGAACAGCGGCTATGCATCTGTGATATCTATGATGGGCTGTCGTTGCATGAATCTTCAATGTCATTTCTGGTAATTGTTGTTATATTTGTGATGTCAACTTTGACACGTTGCCTGTTCCTATTTCACATTATGATTTATGACACGTCTGTTACTATTTCACATTATCTTATTTGGTAAGTGGCATTTTTAACAGGCTGGGTTCATACGAGATCTTAACGCAGTTTCGACATCAGAACTTGGTGAACTAGATTATGACACAAGACTTAATGCCTATGATAAGGTTAAGCCACAGTTGTTTCTTGGCTTGACAGAAGAGCATGTGGGTGCCATATTATCTCATTGCGTGTATGATATGTCATCTGAAGAGTTGATTTTCCGGCAAAGTGCATCCAGGGCTCTGCAATCGTTCCTGGAATTTTCTGTGTCACTCATGAATAACGATGAGTCCAAATACTCTATTGAAACTGCTGATGATAAATCTGGAGAGAACAATACCAGAAACATTTGCACAATGAGCTGTATTGAGAAGATTCTAGAAAAAACATATCTGCACAATATGGGAGTAGCAATGACTAAAGATGTATCAATTCAAAAGGTGTTTATGTATTTATTATTTTCCATATTTACCCTTTGATATTATTGGTTGAAAGGCTGAAAGTGATGTTGTATTCAGGAATGGATTATTTTACTTCGGGAGATGGTCTTCAATTTTAATCATTTAGCATCCTTAAGCTCATTTAGGCCTCTCTGTAAGGAGGATATTGAAGAGGATTTTTTCCACAACATAACTCATTTGCAGGTAAATTTGCTTATTCAGTTATCCCAAAGGCTTGAGAAAGGACTGTAAACTTAATTTATATTTACTAATGCAGGCAGGTAAAAGATCAAAAGCATTGTCACTTTTCAGACAGGGAATCAAGGAAAACAACTTCTCGGAGGTAGAAGTTAGATAATACTCTACTTTATGCCAGAATGATACGAGCATAGTATGAAATTAAATTTCTGAAGACTGATCATTAGTTAAGTCGTTGAATTGAAAATTCAAGTCCTTGTTTTGTGGACCTGTGATGCAACTTACTTCCTCCGTTGGAAATTATAGGTCATTTTGGCATTTATAAGTACATAGTTTTTGCTATGCATCTAGATATACACTATATCTAGATACATAGCAAAAACTATGCACCTTGAAAAGCCAAAATGACCTGTAATTTGGAATGGAAGAGTAGAAGTTTATTGTGTTTTGGTAATTAGTTACCTTTTCTCTTTACTTTGTCAGACTAATATGGCTTCACAAATTTTTATATGAAAATGCTAAAGATATGCAATGAGCCTATTTTTATCCCTCTACTTTAAGACCCTATAAGAGTGGCAGACCTGCTTTTCGTTGAAACTGTGTAAACAGAACTATAATCACAAGAAAAAAGTTTTGTCTTATCAGGCAGTAGGATTCTTGTCTTCCAATATTGTCTTAACAAGTGGTCCAAAGGAAATATTTTAGTTGTTGACTACAGGATGTTAATGTGTTATGGCCATCTAGTAAGCACTCGACACCTATAATATGACTTTGTTCGAAGTGTCTGCACTTTTTAGAAAGAAAAACAAATCTCTCTGTTTGGGTTACAGGGCCAGTTTGCACGGCTCCAGCTTCGACATCCATGCAGGATTTGGAGTTTGTAGGATAAAATAAAGTGCTTTAAACATATGTATTTAACTTGAAATATTACTAAAATCGCTCAACTTAATCCTTCTATATGCTCAGTTGCTCACAGCTCCAGCTCTAGGAATTTCTGGAGCTAGTGCAGATTTCACATCCAGGGGTGCGGGTCTCCTTAGTTGTGAATTTATCATGTTGCGGTGTAACACATGAAGTTATGTATAGCTGCAACAATTCAGTTTCAAATTTATCCTATATATCAAGAAACAAGACAAGCAATCAATCTGGCATTGCTCGTCATGTGCTAATCATAGCACTAGTGTTTTTTGAATGTCTACATCAAAGATGAATTTGAGATTGCATTTTTACAGGTTTCTGTAACTTTGCGTCTGATTTTTTTTTTTGAAACATTGCAACATTTTGGGTTGGGTTACCTTTATTTGTGTAACGAGGACCCCTGAACCCCAGGGCACAAATGAATTTCTGTTCTGGAGCTAGGGATGACCAGCTTCAAAAATTTTGAGCTGGAGCTGTGCGAAACAGGGCCATAGCATATTTGTTTCCACTGTTGTTTCTTGTGTATGCGCCAAATGTCGTTCTTTTGTTCGAATGTTGTGATTCTATAGTTCATATGAACTCTGTTTCATACAACTATTAACTTAAGTTGTGCTTCCAATGGGCTGATTTTCTTCTATTCCCTGTTTGTTTATTCATTAATGTTACTTCTTGTGCTTTCATTTTAGGATATCACTATGAAAGTCTTTGTTCCACTATTTTTCAACATGTTTTCTGATGTAAAAGCTGGGAAGGGCGAACAAGTCAGAGATGTGTGTTTGGATACACTATCTGCTGTTGCTGCCAAAGTCCAATGGGAGCACTACAGAACAATACTGACTAGATGCTTCCGAGAATTGAACCTTAAGCCTGATAAGCAGAAGATAATATTGAGGTTGATTTGCTCAGTGTTGGACGCATTCCATTTCATGAAGCCTGCAAATGATGCCTTGGGCAATTCTGATGCTACGAGTGAAGATACTGATTCTTCAATTACATTCACTTTAACTAAAGTCTCTTCTGATAAGCAAGACTACCTGCGAAAGGTAGTGTTTCCACAAGTGCAAAAGTTATTGGGAGCAGATCCTGAGAAAGTCAACGTCAATATAAATCTGGTAGCACTGAAAATACTTAAGTTGCTACCAGTGGATTATTTCGAGTCCCAACTTTCAAGCATCATTCATCGAATTTGTAACTTCCTCAAGAATCGTCTTGAAAGCATACGTGATGAAGCTAGGTCTGCTTTAGCTGCTTCTTTGAAGGAACTTGGTATTGGGTATTTGCAGTTTGTGGTCAAGATATTGAGAGCTATACTGAAAAGGGGCTTTGAGTTACATGTTCTGGGCTACACACTTCATTATTTACTGTCAAAAAATATAACTGCTGATATGAATGGTAGGCTTGACTACTGTTTAGAAGATCTCTTGGCAGTTGTAAACAGCAACTTATTTGGAGACGTTGCTGAACAAAAGGAAGTTGAAAAGATTGCTTCCAAAATGAAGGAGACAAAGAAGAGAATGTCATTTGAGACTCTTAAGCTGATTGCTCAAAGTATTACATTCAGTCAACATTCGCTGAAGAAGCTAATCTCACCTGTTTCTTCACATCTTCAGAAGCAACTTACTCCAAAGTTGAAAACAAAACTTGAGATGATGTTGCACAATATAGCCTTAGGGATTGAGTGCAATCCATCTACTGAAACATCGAACTTGTTCACCATTGTGTATTGGCTTATTAAAGATACTACTACAGGAAGTGAATCTGAAAGTAAAGAGAATACACAATCCAGTCCTGGTCAAGAAAGTTCTGTAGGAATGAACTTCCCTGGCCTAGGTGAGAGTGGATCACAGAATTCTTATATACTTACCAAATTTGCACTTGACTTGCTACGTAATCGTCTGAAGAGCATCAAACTAGATAAGGAAGATGAGCAACTCCTGAAGATGTTGGATCCCTTTGTAGACCTTTTGGGACAATGTTTGAATTCCAAATATGAAAGTGTCCTTTCAGTTGCTTTTAGATGTCTTGCCTTGTTGGTGAAGCTTCCTTTGCCATCTCTCAGGGACAATGCAAATATTATAAAAAATGTGCTTATGGACATTGCACAGAGAGCTGGAAACTCCAATGGTCATTTGGTCACATCTTGTTTGAAGCTACTTGCTGATCTACTTAGAGGATTTAGGATTTCACTTTCAGATAATCAGCTCGAGATGCTTGTCCATACCCCTATGTTTGTTGATCTTCAGACAAATCCTTCCCCTGTTGCTTTATCACTTCTGAAGGCAATAGTCAGGCGGAAGTTGGTTTCCCATGAAATTTATGATATTGTAGTTAAGATTGGAGAGTTAATGGTAACAACGGTAACTGAATCTATACGGCAGCAATGCATTCAAATTCTGCTACAATTTTTTCTGAACTACCCATTATCTGAGAAGCGCTTACAGCAGCATATTGACTTTTTCCTGGCGAACCTAAGGTATGGATATCCATGACTACTTTTCCTTTAGCACCATCTACTCTGTATGCTAACACTCTTGAAAATTGCAGTTACGAGCATGCTTCAGGTAGAGAAGCGGTGCTTGAAATGCTCCATGATATTCTTACCAGATTTCCTCAGAGGATTGTTGATGACCAGGGTCAAACTTTTTTTCTTCATCTTGTGGTTGCTTTAGCCAATGAACAGCATCAGAATGTGTCCTTAATGATCCTTAGAACAATCCAAAAGCTGTTAGGACGCATTGGTGATCAGGGAAAGAATTCCATTTTTGAGTATTCGCTTTCATGGTACACTGGTGAAAAGCAAAGTTTGTGGAGTCCTTCAGCCCAGGTTACCATTCAATAATTGCTATAGGTTCCCAAGTAGTAAATTTCTTTTCACAAAAAAGGATTTGTTGCACAGACCTACAGTTAGCAGTGGACTAGTGGGTCAGTGGTTGCAACTTGCTTTTATGTTTAGGTGGCGTTGAAGTACTTCCCTTAATCCGTACATGCTTATGTTTCAACTTTCAACTACTATTCTCATTTTACACCAACTATAGAATTGGTTCTTGTACTTGGCAGGTCATTGGTTTACTTATTGACGACCATACATTACGAATGGGCAAACATCTTAAAAGTATTCTGTCTGTTGCTAAAACAATAATGGAATCATCTGCTATTGCTTCTGGAATATTACAATCAGGCATCTCTGATGAATGTGTCCTGCCATTGTGGAAAGAGGCTTACCACTCTGTTGCCATGATGGAGAGGTTACTTCTTCGCTTTCCGGAGTTATATTTTGAGCAGAACATGGAGGTATAATTACTGTTTTGCCCTACTACTATTTCTCATTGCACATGTAGTATGTATTTTGTTTTCTGATCTAGATCTACTATGTTTTTCAATTTGTGATAGCTTTATTGTTTGATTTGGGCCTGAGCCTGAGCCATATTTGGCCGGCCGGCTCTTCCTTTTCTAGTCTGGTTGACTAGAGATAGGAGAGGAGATCTTGATCGGTTCTGATTCTATAAGCCCAAGATCTCCTCCCCCCCCCCTATATATATGTGCCTCTATCTCTCAATCAATCAATTTAGTATTCCATGCAATCTCCATTGCTTTCATGATTGTTTCCTGAAATAATTTGGCAGCCCTGTTTTTCCCTAATAATAATAATTATTATATAAAGGATATTTTTCTTTTTGAGGATGGGGTTGTGGAATTGGAGCTAGAAGCCACGACCTGTTGGTTCAGTGTTATAGTAATTACTGGTGATTTTTCAAACTTTGATCTGTGATTCCACATAAATTAAAACAACGCTCAGTATGTTCAGTGCCATTGAACAATCATATTGTGTCTTTTTTGCCTTCACAGCCATATCATTTTACCCATTTAATACGATTTATACAATTGAGGCACCTTTTGACTATTTACTTATTAGTACTTAGGATCTTGGATTTATTTGTTTTAAACTGTTGATGTGTCTTGCGCCCTCAAGTTTGTGACATGGTTAAACTTGCAGGAAATATGGATACTAGTATGCAAGTTGCTTATCCATCCTCATTCGATGTTGCGTAGTATTTCAAGCTCTCTGGTAGCATCGTATTTTGCTACGGTGGAGAAAAGGAAACGTGAGCAGAAATTGGTTGCTATATCATGGTTGCTAGTTCAACCAAGCAGGCTATTCATAATAGCTGTTTCTTTCTTGAAACAATTGAGGACTGAACTGAGTGATACTACAGCAAATAATCTGATCGTACAGAATCTTGCATATTCTGTCTGCAACTTGCATATGTCGATTAGGCAATCGACCTCGACTCATCAGTTTTGGTCTAGCATTAGTTCTTCTGATCATGGTGCCTTCCTTGAGGGTTTTGAATTGCTTGGTTCAACAAAAGCAAAGAATATGTTTCGTCTTTGTACTTCAACAGCTACTGATGTATCTATACCAAGTCTTGACAGTAGTGAAGAGCCTACATCTTTGTTAGTTTCCTCAATCCTAAAGAGGATGGGAAAAATTGCAATGCAAATGCAGGATACACAGGTAAGCTTCATTCCATCGTATAAGTCAGTTGTTTTCCCTGTATGTTTCTCAGTATGTGGTAACCTTTTCCCTATCCATGTGTAGACAAAGATTGTCTTCGATTGCTTCCGTATGATTTCATCAGCTCTTGGTTCTGAAGAATCATTAACCTATGCTGATCACCTATTGGCCCCATTGTATAAAGTTTCTGAAGGATTGGCCGGGAAAGTTGTTAGTGGTATGAACATTCATTTGTCTTCTCTTTTTCCCCAGTGACTTATTCATTCAGCATTTAGAAGTTGCACATGTTCAATGCCTAGACCCTAGAGCTTGCCATATGTCTGAGCTTATCTGAGTACCATATTACTGTTATGGTTTCAGATGAAGTCAAGCAACTGGCCGAGGGGGTGCAGGGCAAGCTACGTGATCTGATTGGTCCTGAGAAATTCGCTGAAGTCTACCGTAGTGTTCATAAGGGCCTGAAACAGAAGCGGGACAGTAGAAAGCGGGCACAGAAGATTATTGCAGCTGTAGACCCGGAGCGGCATGCCAAGAGAAAGAAGCGTATCGCAGGTAAGCACCGGGAGCACAAGAGGAAGATAATGGCCATGAAGATGGGCAGGTGGATGAGGTAGTTTTGCTACGTTGTCTCAAACTGGCTAAATCAGCAACAAACGGAAAATTGAATTGTACAGCTTTCATTTCTGCACTGCTAGTTCTTCGCTGCATAAGTTCCAGCAGAAATTTTTTGTTTTTTATTTTTTTTTACTCGAGGCTGTGGCTTCCAGGGTTTTATTTCCCAACCGGAAACCGGTTACCGCCGCCCTCCGGTACCGGTTTACCGGACCGGTTAGGCCGGTAACCGGTTGAATTCAAATCCAAATTCAAATAAATTCAAATTTTCCCGTGCAACCGGTTCCGACCGGTTTACCGGCCGGTTTGACCGGTTTACCGGCCGGTTTTACCGGTTTACCGGTCGGTTTGACCGGTTTGAAATTCAAACGCTCCCGTGCAACCGGTTTACCGGCCGGTTTTACCGGTTTACCGACCGGTTTGACCGGTTTACCGGCCGGTTTGATCGGTGGGCCTTCATGGGCCGGCCCATTTTTTTTCTTTTTCTTTTTTGATTTAACTTTAAATTCTCACAAACTATACTAAATGAATGAATTTTTGAGAAAATTTGACACCATTAGATTCATCACATCTTGAAGTATTTTTAGAATTTTTTTGGAAATTTTTCATTTTTTGAATTCAAATTTAAAATTTGAATTTTGGCCGGTTAGGTACCGGCCGGAACCGGAACCGGACCGGACCGGTTTGACCGGTAACCGGTACCGGTTACCACCAGTTAGGTTAACCTTGGTGGCTTCCCAGTTCTGTTGGTGAGCTATTGAATGCAATCTGCATGGCGTGGAAGTACAGAAGAGGCCTGGGGTAAGATACGGTTTGTGATGGATTTTTTGGGAATGATAGATTACATATATTTACATGCAAATACTTCCTCAGCATTTGTTCTCCACAATATTATTCGGACGCGGGCTGATGTCATCGTGTCTCACCACGGCATGAAGCGCCGAGTCAGCAAAGTTATTGTTCCTGCTGTCAAGTATTAGGGTCCTAAATATTCGAATCCTCTCAAATTTCTGATACATCGTGGCCCCTCCCGCGCGCCCTCCCCATGCCCCCCCCCCCCCCCCCCCCCCCGACTTTCCTTCAGCAAGTCAGACAATCCGCGCCCGCCTTGCATTTGTCTTTGACAAAGTTGACGCCATCGACCGCACCTCTCGGCCCGCGATGCTGCCCTCTGCTGCATCCAGTCCTGGCGCCGCCACTGGAGGGAGAGGTAGGACCGCGTCCAGAGCCGGGACCGGAACCTAACGAACCGAAGACAGAAGTAGAGGTGGCGGTGGTAGCGGGCGATGAGGTGGGGAGGATGAGCATGGAGGAGGTGCTGCGTAGGGAGGTGGAGCTGGTGCACCCCTGGCAAGAGTGGATCAAACTGATGGAGCGACTGCATAGGTACTTCGATCTTGGGCGGGCCGGTGGTGCTGACGAGGCCTCAAGGGCCACCGTGGTGTCCATGGACCTCTCAGATATCAGCTGGCGCCGCCACTGGAGGGAGAGGTAGGACCGCGTCCAGAGCCGGGACCGGAACCTAACGAACCGAAGACAGAAGTAGAGGTGGCGGTGGTAGCGGGCGATGAGGTGGGGAGGATGAGCATGGAGGAGGTGCTGCGTAGGGAGGTGGAGCTGGTGCACCCCTGGCAAGAGTGGATCAAACTGATGGAGCGACTGCATAGGTACTTCGATCTTGGGCGGGATCTTGGGCGGGCCGGTGGTGCTGACGAGGCCTCAAGGGCCACCGTGGTGTCCATGGACCTCTCAGATATCAGCGAGGAGGCCAGATTCGGCATCCTCAAGTACGTTTGTTCCTCCCTGCTAGGGTGCTACTGCTGGCGCACAGAGGTCAGCGAGGAAGCCGGGTTCGACATCCTCAAGTACATTTGTTCCTCCCTCCTGGGGTGCTGCTGCTGGATTTGAATATAGATAGGCAAGAATTTGGCTAGTCTGTTGGTTTACTCTACCATTTAGCTAACTTTTTGGTTTTTACCTAGTCATTTAGCTAGGATTTTTAGCTCATCTGTTGGAGATGCTCAAAGCCCATACTTTATTTATATCCTTCTGTATGCGCCTAACTCAAAGGCTGTATATGTTTTATGCTATTACTCCTAAATGGTATATTTAAATTAGAGGGAGCATTTGTAAATTTTGTTTAATCTTATTAACTAGTGTACTACATGTATAACTAACACTAGTTAGTGATCTAAATTGATGTAAATCCATCACACATTGAGGGGCACCAAATTCATGGCACTTTGTTGTGAAGCTACTATATATAGAGTTGTATATGGTCTTGTATTGTATTTGTACCCTATCTTGTACTCCAAGCCTATACGGCCCATATAATGAAAGGTCACCCCCCTCATTAGGGTGTGTGGTGTTTGTCCAACTCTCTACATGGTATACAGTCTAAACCCTAGGCCTGCCTCTTCTCTCCCTCCCTCCCTCCCTCCCTGCCCTAGCGCCCACCGCCCCCTCCCTAGCCGCGCGTGCGCCCTCCCTTTCGCTGCCAACGCGCCGCCAACTCCCTGGTCGCGCGTCCACCACACCAAATCCCATCGGTTGATGTCCTCCATCACCGACGTGGACTCCTCCGCCGGTGAAAGCGACTCTGATTGCTCCATCGGCCTCTCCCTCGGTGCCGACTCCACTGCACAGATTGATCCCTCCATGGCGCGCCACTACGCCGCGATCAATGTGCACGCCTACGTCCCGATGAAGCTCGACTTCCGCGCCGACAACTTCTCCAAGTGGAAGGCGTGCTTCGAGGCCTTGTGCGGCACCTTCGAGTTGCTGCCGCACATCGACGGGACGGCGCCTCCCGATCCCCTCACTCCTGCGTGGATCCAGGAGGACTGCTGCGTCCGCTCTTGGATCTACAGCACCATCTCCAATGCCGTCCACGACTACGTCATGGAGGCTGACCCGACGGCGTGCAAGCTCTGGGCCGGCATCACTGCCCGCTTTCAATCGAATCAGGCACCCCGTGCCATCTTCCTGAGTCAGGCCTTCATGACCTTGACTCAGGGGGATCTGTCCGTCGAAGCCTACGGCCAGGAGATGAAGAAGGCTAGTGATCGTCTTCGTGACGTCGGCAGACCCGGCGACGACTCCACCATGGTGCTCAATCTGCTCCATGGCGCCAATCCTCGCTTCAGCACCACCTAAGACATCATCGCCGTTGATCCCACCATGAACTTCTCCAGTGCCCTGGATTGCCTTGCTCTCAAGGAGTTGCGCCTGGCCGAGGAGGCCAAGATGGTCACCTCCACTGCCCTCAACGCATCCTCGACGTCCTCCGGCAGCGGCTCATCGTTTGGCTGCTCCTCCTGTCGCTCCTCCACGCCGGCTCCTCCTCAGCAGTTCCTGGTGCAGCAGCAGCCGCAGTACCAGGGCGGCGGCGGCGGCAGGAACCAGCAGCCGCGCACGCCAAACCCTAATGGCCCATGGATCTGCATCAATCCATGGGGCCAGTAGGGTCAGGCGGGCGGCTCCAGTGGCGGCGGCCAGGGCCCGCGTGGCGGACAGCAGTGCGGCGGCCCTGGACTCCTCGGGCCTGCTCCCCAGGCCCACTCGGCAGTCGCTGCGCAGCAACCCGGCTGCCAGGCGCAGTGGGACACGGCGGGTCTCATGGCTGCTATGCAGCAGATGTCGCTGCAAGGTGACACCTGGGTGATGGATACCGGCGCTTCCACTCACATGCATTCTTATGAAGGTATACTCCTCTCTCGCCTTCCAACGGCTGATTCTTCGATTCTAGTAGGCAATGGTGCACGTATCCCTGTCACGACCCACGGCTCCTCGATTCTAGACACCAATTCCGCTAAGTTCATCTTGAATAACATCCTTGTCGCTCCTTCTCTCGTTCGTAATTTACTTTCCGTTTGTCAGTTTACCCGCGATAATGGTGGTTCTATAGAATTTGACGCCTTTGGTTTCTCTGTCAAGGAACCCAAGACGGGACGCTTGATTCTTCGCTGCAATAGCTCGGGTGACCACTACACCATCTCGCCTGCTGCCCAGTCCACTGCCCGCGCCCTCCTTGCAGCATCATCCTCCGTGTGGCACCATCGCCTTGGTCATCCCGCTCCAGCCGCCATAGCTAGTCTCAAGGAAAAAAGTTTGCTTTCATGTAATAAAATAGTCCGCACTATTTGCCATGCCTGTCAACTTGGCAAACATGTGCGTCTCCGCTTTAGATCATCTCGCTCCCAAACTGTTTCTCCTTTTGAAATAGTTCATTGTGATGTTTGGACCTCACCGGTTCCTAGTATTTCTGGCTACTCTTATTGCTTGGTTTTGCTCGATGATTTTACTCATTTTTGCTGGACGTTTCCACTTAAGCACAAGTCTGAGGTTCGTCAGCACCTTGCTGAATTTATCCCATACGTTCGCACATAGTTTAGTTCTACCGATAAATTCTTTCAAGCTGATAATGGGACAGAATTTGTTGATCATGCCATGCACGACCTGCTTGCTGCCCACGGCATCGTTTTTCATCTTTCCTGCCCCTATACTTCCCCACAAAACGGTAAAGCTGAACGTATCCTCCGTACCCTCAATAATTCTGTACGTACCATGCTTATTCATGCGTCCATGCCACCCATGTAATGGGCTGAGGCCCTGGCAGCCGCCACATACATGCTGAACCGCCGCCCCTCCTCTTCCATTCGCAACGAAATCCCGTACACTCGTTTGTACAAGTCCCTGTCAGACCCGGGGCAGCGGGACTGCTTATAGGCATAGAATGTTCTAGAGTAAGGGATAACTCATGGATGTACCTTACCTCTCTCGTAACTACCCGGATAGGTGTAGAACTAGCTGCAGTACAAAGGAAACTATCCGATCGTGCTGTAGTAGGACTCCAACTGTCATCGGCTAGGACTTTCCATGTAAACATGTCCCCCCGGATATATAAGAGCGGGCAGGTACCCCCTCGAAACACATCAACACCTAAGTCAATACAAACCACCACATAGGATGTAGGGTATTACGCAACTCGCTGCCTGAACCTGTCTAAATCTTTGTGTTCCTTGTACCATTGAGTTCCATAGCCGTCGATCCCTACCTACAAATCTTACTGCTAAGGGTATCCCTGAGCAGGCTTGGCGGTAAACACCGACAGCTGGCGCGCCAGGTAGGGGACTCGGCGAGTTCATCGGCGAGTTCGATGTCCACTTTCGCTTTCAGCACCACGGTGCCTCCTCAAGGCGTCACCTTCATCTTCGGCTCGTGGGTCTGCGTCGCCAATGGTTCGGGCGGCTTCGACAGCCACCTAACCAACTCGCCCACACTGAAGATCACCACGTCGGAAGACTCCAACGTACTCGCCGGATCAGTCGATCACGGCATCATGTTGCTTCCCGACCTCGCTGAGGAGATCGAGGCGAAACTCGAAGACAACTCGAGTTCCACTCGGACTCGGATCATGTAACACCCTAATTTAAATTTCAGCATTTAATAATAAATTTAATTGGCTTTATTTAATTTTCTAAGGATTAATTATGTTTAGGCCCTCGGTTTTTGCAGAAAACCCCCTGGAACTTAGTTTTTCTCGCAGATAAGCCCCTAGAACTTGTTTTTGGCCTAGATTTTGCGTTTTAGCTCCGTTTTAAGCGTTCTTTATGTCCACGCGATCGTTGTAACGCGTAGAATAGTTTTAGACTAGTTTAGTGTGCTGTTTTTGTGTATTGATGTACTATTTCTTAGTTTTTGTTAGTGTTTGCTTGTATGCTTATTGTTGTGCATTGTTTTGGCCATGTGTTCGTGAGTAGACGCTGATCCATCTGAGGAGCCCCAGTACCAGTACCCGGAGCAGCCGTATTCTGATCCTTTTAATTAATTTGATTAATGGTTTACTTGAACTTAATTCTGAGAGTGGCCCTCTGTGCTTCGTGCTTGGGTGGCTCACGTCTTGTTAAAATATGGTTTTTGTAGAAACATGGTTTAGGGGGCCAGCACGGTGCTTAGTGCTTGGTTGGCCACTCTCCATAAGGACCGGTTCATAGAGCGACAACCTGGGACAACAGCGCTACCACAAGACTGGAATGGGACGGTCTTGGCGTAATAATTAGGTCTTTTTGGTTTGGAGTAACTTACCTGCGGGGCAGGGGCGATAAGCTTCTATGGCCCTCGTGCTGAGTGGCCTCGTCTGTGCTTCGTGTCTTGACGCCCACTAGACCTGCTCCATAGTCGCTGATCCACCCTCGCGGTTACTCCCTACCAACGAGATTCTTTGTAAAGGCCTCGTAGTGAGTTTGCTAGTCATCTCACCTAAGGAAGTGTGATGAACAACTAGTGTAGCTCACGACTTGTGGGTAAAGATGTGCAACCTCTGCAGAGTGTAAAACTGGTATACTAGCCGTGCTCACGGTCATGAGCGGCCCAGATCCTCCTTTTGATTAGTGGGGTTGTCTCCTTCCGACGAGGGAGGTGCCTCTCAGGATTACCTTGGTGGTTTTGGTATGGTTCTCAGTAGTTACATAATTAATTCTGATTAATTACTATGTAACTGGGTTAATGGTAATTCATCAACTCGTAGTAAATAGCTTTAATTAAATTTTGCCAACACTTAAAAGCTAATGCAGTCAGTCAGCCAACCTTAGAGCCTCATAGTTTGTGTTATACTTGTTGAGTACAAGTTGTGTACTCACTCTTGCCTCTTCTCTATTTTTTCCTCTTGGATACGCTACTGCTGCTCAGTTCCTGCCGACACGAGGGAGTTCGCTCAGCGCTACCAGGACTACGAGGACTTCTAGGCGTTCGTCTCCCAGTCGACGTCCCTGTGGCGCCCTGCTCAGCTTCGGAGAGTTTTTATCGTATTTGTACTTCGCTTCCGCTGTATCAGACATCTTTGTCATTAATGTAATAAATAACATTCGTATTTCGATTTATTATGTCTTATTTGTGATATGTGCTGTGATATACTGTTCATTCTGTTGTATATACGTGTGACTTGATCCTGGCACGTATATGATTGCTCGGTTTATGTCCTTTTATAAACCGAGTGTTACAGAGTGGTATCAGAGCCGTATCGACTGTAGGACGAAGCCTAGATAGAACTGGTCGAGTTGTAGGACTTCTTCTCTCCAATCCTTGTCTGCTGAAACTATTTTACTATTATACCCCTTGAAATCTATGACTTTTACCCTTCTTGCTTTGATTTCTCTCTCTAAAGAATAGTTTTCGTAGATTATGGCCCGAATCAGTCATCTGACCACCATGAGTAAGCCAGGTGACCCTTTTATAATAATACGATAGCACGTTCTGCGACGCGTTGGGTTAGTCGAGTCGTATGTTAAACTCGGCTAAGTTGTGAAAATTGTCTGCTTGTTATTATGCTACATGTTTGATTTGGATTTTTGAATGATTGTATAGCTTAGTAGTTTAAATTTGTTTAGAGAAAATTACTCTCATGTTAAAGTTAACTAATTAATAAAATGAGTTAGATCGTTGGGGGTAAAACAGTCCACTCTATCCTGTCTACTTTATCATGGCTGAGTCTTTCTCCGCAAAGAGTTATCATATCTATCTGAATTTATTCCTGCAATATCCTTACTCGTGAAATCTTCTGTCCAAAATCAGATGGTGAACACCAGGCGTGGTTCTGACCAGCAGGGGCAGAACAACCAGGGTCAGAACACCCAGGGGACCGGGATCCCGATGCCTCCGCCTTTGACTCCGGAGCAGTACTTCCAGCTCCAGATGCAGATGATGGCCACCCTGAACAACACGGTTCAGGCTCTTCAGCAGGCTCACACTCAGCCTCCGCCTTCTCCACCGCCGCAATCACGCGACAGGCGTGCTGAGTTCCTGAGGGGTCACCCGCCGACGTTCTCTCACACGTCCGACCCTCTTCAGGCTGATGACTGGCTCCGTGCAGTGGAGCGCCAGCTGGACATCGCCCAGTGCGATGATCGTGAGCGCGTCTTGTACGCAGCAGGACAGCTGCGAGGGGCAGCCTTGGACTGGTGGGAGTCCCACCCAGTTCAGGATCGCGAGTCTCTCACTTGGCTCCAGTTCAGGGAGCGTTTCCGCAGCCACAACGTCCCCGCGGGCGTTATGAAGATGAAGCAGAAGGAGTTCCGTGCACTGAAGCATGTAATCTTAGACATAATCATTCAGCGGTTTCTTTTGAGCTAATGCCCCTTGTTCTATCCTTATGAATCTTGAGTTAATCTTTCGATATCTATCTGTCTTTGTCACTTCAGGGGACTATGACGGTCACGGAGTATCGTGATCGCTTTCTGCAGCTTGCTCGCTATGCCCCTGCCGATGTTGCGGATGACCGCAAGAAGCAGGAGCACTTCATGGAGGGTCTTGAGGACTACCTCCAGTACGCGCTGCTCAACCTCCGCTTCGACGACTTCAACCATCTGGTTGACAGCGTGCTCAACACGTAGCGCAAGCACTTGGAGATGGAGGACAAGAAGAGGAAGATTGTCCCCGTTGCTTCCGGCAGCAGCACTCGTCCTCGTCTCCAGCCGCCCCAGCAGTACCAGCAGCAGTACCGGCCTCCCCAGCCGTACCAGCAGAGGCCGCAGCAGTACCCGCCTCGACAGCAGCAGCAGGCAGGTCAGGGCCCGAGGTTACCGGCACCCCCGGCTCGTACTGCTCTACCAGCTCCGCCAGCACCTCAGGCTCCACGTCAGGCAGCTCCTCCTGCCGGACAGCAGGCTCAGGGACCCCCTCGCACCTGCTATCACTGCGGCTAGCCGGGGCACTACGCCAACACTTGCCCCCGGAAGGCGCAGGCGGGACAGCATGGGCGCCCAGCTCAGCCCAGGGCGCCAGCACAGGGTCGGGTGAACCACGTGACGGCCGAGTCAGCGGCCGAGGCTCCTAACATGGTTATTGGTATGTTCATGGTCAACTCTCACCCCACTACAGTGCTTTTTGATACCGGTGCTACTCATTCTTTCATTTCCAAGTCATTTGCCGAGAAGCATGGTATACCAGTTTCTTGTATGAGGACAGTTATGGTAGTTACCTCACCTGGGGGCCAGATACATACATTTTCTATATGCTCCAGAGTTAGTATTGTCATAAAGGGGGTAGAATTCCGCACTGGCTTGATAGTTATTGACTCCTCGGGGATAGATGTGATTTTGGGCATGGAGACACTTACCAGATGGGGAGTCCGTATTGATTGTGCTCAGCGGACAGTTCACTTGTCAGCATCTGATGGCCAAGAGGTGACAGTCAGTGCTTCAGAGCCGTCTGGATTTCTTCATCAGATAGAGGCTAGACCCACGGACGGTATTCGCGTGGTGTCTGAATTCCCGGATGTCTTTCCGGATGATCTGCCAGGTATGCCGCCTGAACGCGCCATTGAGTTTTGTATTGATCTCTTGCCTGGCACAGCTCCTATTGCAAAGCGGCCCTACCGTATGGCACCTATAGAGCATGAAGAAGTCAAGAAAACTATTGATGAGTTGCTAGCCAAGGGCTATATCCGTCGCAGCTTCTCTCCTTGGGCTTTTCCATTATTGCTGGTAGATAAGAAGGATGGCTCGAAGAGGATGTGTGTTGATTATCGGGAGCTGAATGCAGTTACTATCAAGAACAAGCATCCACTGCCCCGTATCGAGGATCTGTTTGATCTGCTTCGAGGTGCTCGTATATTCTCGAAGATTGATCTGCGTTCGGGTTATTTTCAGCTGAGGATCCGTCATGGGGATATTCCGAAGACGGCATTCACTTGCAAGTACGGGCTGTATGAGTACACGGTCATGTCCTTCGGCTTGACCAATGCCCCGGCTTTCTTCATGCACTTGATGAACATGGTTTTCATGGATTATCTGGATGTCTTTGTGGTGATCTTCATTAATGATATTATGATCTTCTCCAAGACAGAAGAAGAGCATGAGGAGCATCTGAGACTCATATTGCAGAGATTGAGAGAGCATCAGTTGTATGCCAAGTTCAGCAAGTGCGAGTTCTGGATTGACGAGGTTCCATTCCTCGGTCATGTTAACTCTCAGGGAGGCATTGCTGTTGATCCGAGCAAGGTGAAGGATGTACTCGAGTGGGAGATACCGCAGACAGTAAAGGAAGTCAGGTCATTCTTGGGCTTAGCTGGATATTATCGGAGGTTCATTGAGAATTTCTCCAAGATCGCGAAGCCTTTGACTTCTTTGCTGGAGAAAAATGTGGCTTTCGTTTGGACTGATGAGCGTCAGAGGGCCTTTGATGAGCTGAAGAAAAGGTTGACTACGGCGCCAGTCCTGACTCTGCCAGACCAGACGAAGAGGTTCACGGTATATTGTGATGCTTCGAAGGATGGTCTTGGGTGTGTTCTGATGCAGGAGGGCAGAGTGATAGCTTATGCTTTACGACAGTTACGTCGGCATGAGCTGAATTATCCCACTCATGATCTTGAGTTAGCCGCAGTTGTGCATGCTCTGAAGATTTGGAGGCATTGCTTGATGGGCAGCAGTGTGATATCTACACTGATCACAAGAGCCTCAAGTACATTTTCACGCAGAATGAGCTGAACATGCGGCAGAGAAGATGGTTAGAGTTGGTCAAGGACTATGACCTGGAGATTCACTATCATCCGGGCAAGGCCAATGTTGTAGCAGATGCTCTGAGCAGAAGAAGTTATGTCAACATGGCCGTGGCTTTCCAGATGCCTCCAGAGTTATGCGAGGAGTTCGAGCAGTTGAGTCTGGGTTTCTTGCATCATACTTCGAGTGCAGCATTCGAGGCGGTACCCACTCTAGAGGCAGAGATCAAGCAGCATCAGAAAGAAGATGAGAAGCTGCAGGAGATCCGTGAGTTGCTCAAGAAGGGCAAGGCTCCACACTTCAGAGAGGATGATCAGGGTACTTTGTGGTACAAGAACCGGATCTGTGTGCCAGATGTGAATGATCTCCGGAAGTTGATTCTGAGTGAGGCCCATGATACAGCTTACTCTATTCATCCGGGCAGCACGAAGATGTACTATGATTTGAAGGAACGCTTCTGGTGGTATGGTATGAAGCATTCAGTGGTAGAGTACGTGGCTATTTGTGACACCTGTCAGCGTGTCAAGGCTGAGCATCAGAGGCCAGCAGGTCTGTTACAGCCTTTGAAGACTCCAGAGTGGAAATGGGAGAAAATTACTATGGACTTCATTGTTGGATTGCCTCATACTCAGAAGGGGTACAACTCCATATGGGTAGTAGTGGATCGTCCGACGAAGGTTGCTCACTTCATTCCAGTGAACACTACTTACTCCGGTGCTAGGCTTGCAGAGTTGTACATCTCTCGGATTGTATGCTTGCATGGTGTGCCCAAGAAGATCATATCTGACAGAGGATCTCAGTTCACTTCTCAGTTCTGGGAGCAACTCCATGATTCGTTGGATACGAAGCTGCGCTTCAGTACGGCTTATCACCCTCAGACAGATGGGCAGACAGAGAGAACCAACCAAGTGTTGGAGGATATGCTGAGAGCTTGTGCCATTCAGTACGGTACTAGTTGGGATAAGTGCCTATCTTATGCTGAGTTTTCATACAATAACAGCTACCAGGCCAGTCTGAAGAAGTCCCCCTTTGAGGCATTGTATGGCAGAAAGTGCATGACTCCTCTCTATTGGGATCAGATTGGTGAAAAGCAGCTCTTTGGCCCTGAGATCATAGATGATGCAGAGCAGATGGTTCAGGCTGTGCGAGAAAATCTGAGTATTGCACAGAGCAGGCAAAAGAGCTATGCAGATGGCAAACGGAGAGACCTGACTTTCAGTGTTGGTGATCATGTATACCTGAAGGTGTCTCCGATGAGAGGAATCCGCAGGTTTAATGTCAAGGGGAAGTTAGCACCTCGGTATGTTGGTCCATTCAAGGTGCTAGAGAGGAAAGGTGAAGTTGCGTATCGCCTGGAGTTGCCCACCAGCCTCTCAGGAGTTCACGATGTCTTCCATATATCTCAGCTGAAAAGGTGTTTGCGAGTACCCGAGGAGCAGGCACCACTGGATGGAGTAGATGTCCAGGAAGATCTGACTTATACTGAGCATCCGGTGAAGATTCTGGAGACATCAGAAAGGGTTACTCGGAACAAGCGCATCAAGATGTGCAGAGTTCAGTGGAGTCATCACAGTGAAGCTGAGGCTACATGGGAGTGAGAAGATGAGCTAAAGAAGACATATCCAGATCTCTTTGCTAGCCAGCCCAGCTAAATTTCGGGGACGAGATTTCTTTAAGGGGGTAGGGTCTGCAACACCCTAATTTAAATTTCAGCATTTAATAATAAATTTAATTGGCTTTATTTAATTTTCTAAGATTTAATTACGTTTAGGCCCTCAGTTTTTGCAGAAAACCCCCTGGAACTTAGTTTTTCTCGCAGATAAGCCCCTAGAACTTGTTTTTGGCCTAGATTTTGCGTTTTAGCTCCGTTTTAAGCGTTCTTTATGTCCACGCGATCGTTGTAACGCGTAGAATAGTTTTAGACTAGTTTAGTGTACTGTTTTTGTGTATTGATGTACTGTTTCTTAGTTTTTGTTAGTGTTTGCTTGTATGCTTATTGTTGTGCATTGTTTTGGCCATGTGTTCGTGAGTAGACGCTGATCCATCTGAGGAGCCCCAGTACCAGTACCCGGAGCAGCCGTCTTCTGACCACTTTGAGCAGCAGCAGGAGTAGTACGAGGAAGGCAAGTATAACATGAACAACCTATCACTTTTAAATACAATTTCATACTGCATTTAATACTGTATGCCTATAAGGACTGTCCTAGCCACTTTATATCCTTTATATATCCTTTGGGTTGTATTTTGTTTAGTTGTGCTAGGTTGCTGCACTATAACACACTCTGGTCCTTTTAATTAATTTGATTAATGGTTTACTTGAACTTAATTCTGAGAGTGGCCCTCTGTGCTTCGTGCTTGGGTGGCTCACGTCTCGTTAAAATGTGGTTTTTGTAGAAACATGGTTTAGGGGCCAGCACGGTGCTTAGTGCTTGGTTGGCCACTCTCCATAAGGACCGGTTCATAGAGCGACAACCTGGGACAACAGCGCTACCACAAGACTGGAATGGGACGGTCTTGGCGTAATAATTAGGTCTTTTTGGTTTGGAGTAACTTACCTGCGGGGCAGGGGCGGTAAGCTTCTATGGCCCTCGTGCTGAGTGGCCTCGTCTGTGCTTCGTGTCTTGACGCCCACTAGACCTGCTCCATATTCGCTGATCCACCCTCGCGGTTACTCCCTAACAACGAGATTCTTTGTAAAGGCCTCATAGTGAGTTTGCTAGTCATCTCACCTAAGGAAGTGTGATGAACAACTAGTGTAGCTCACGACTTGTGGGTAAAGATGTGCAACCTCTGCAGAGTGTAAAACTGGTATACTAACCGTGCTCACGGTCATGAGCGGCCCAGATCCTCCTTTTGATTAGTGGGGTTGTCTCCTTCCGACGAGGGAGGTGCCTCTCAGGATTACCTTGGTGGTTTTGGTATGGTTCTCAGTAGTTACATAATTAATTCTGATTAATTACTATGTAACTGGCTTAATGGTAATTCATCAACTCGTAGTAAATAGCTTTAATTAAATTTTGCCAACACTTAAAAGCTAATGCAGTCAGTCAGCCAACCTTAGAGCCTCATAGTTTGTGTTATACTTGTTGAGTACAAGTTGTGTACTCACTCTTGCCTCTTCTCTATTTTTTCCTCTTGGATACGCTACTGCTGCTCAGTTCCTGCCGACACGAGGGAGTTCGCTCAGCGCTACCAGGACTACGAGGACTTCTAGGCGTTCGTCTCCCAGTCGACATCCCTGTGGCGCCCTGCTCAGCTTCGGAGAGTTTTTATCGTATTTGTACTTCGCTTCCACTGTATCAGACATCTTTGTCATTAATGTAATAAATAACGTTCGTATTTCGATTTATTATGTCTTATTTGTGATATGTGCTGTGATATACTGTTCATTCTGTTGTATATACATGTGACTTGATCCTGGCACGTATATGATTGCTCGGTTTATGTCCTTTTATAAACCGGGTGTTACAGAGTGGTATCAGAGCCGTATCGACTGTAGGACGAAGCCTAGATAGAACTGGTCGAGTTGTAGGACTTTTTCTCTCCAATCCTTGTCTGCTGAAACTATTTTACTATTATACCCCTTGAAATCTATGACTTTTACCCTTCTTGCCTTAATTTCTCTCTCTAAAGAATAGTTTTCGTAGATTATGGCCCGAATCAGTCATCTGACCACCATGAGTAAGCCAGGTGACCCTTTTATAATAATACGATAGCACGTTCTGCGACGCGTTGTGTTAGTCGAGTCGTATATTAAACTCGGCTAAGTTGTGAAAATTGTCTGCTTGTTATTATGCTACATGTTTGATTTGGATTTTTGAATGATTGTATAGCTTAGTAGTTTAAATTGTCCGCTCGGCGCGCCGCCCCTCTCTCCTCCCCGCGCGCGCTGCTGGGCAGCTCGCCACCGTGCACGCCGGCCACGCTCCCCGGCCTGCCCCTGCTCCGCACGCCCCCCTGGTCCACGCACTCCACCGCGCCAAGCACCCCTCGCCCCCCCTCTGCCCACGCCGCGCGAGCCGTGGCCGCACTCGCCGCGCTCGGCGCCGCCCGCTCTGGTCGGTGCCACCTCCCCGCCCCTACACGCACGCGCGGTCGGCGCGCGCACACGCGCACGCCGCAACGCCGCGACCTCCCTCTATTCACGCCCGGGTCGCGATGCCGCGTGCCCCGCGTGTCCACGCCACACGCCGCGCCGCCCGCCGCTGGCACCCTGCCCGGCCCTGCCCTGCCCACACGCGCCCACGTGAGCTCGCCGCGCCACCCGTCGCTGGCCGAGCGGCACAGGCCATGTGAAGCGACGCACAGCGCAGCCGCCTCGCCAAGCACAGCGCCCTGGGGGCCCCTCCACGTGCTCGCCTTTCCCCTGCATGCGGTCCTGCCTGAGCCGTCGCAACCCGCTGTGCCGCATCGCCCCTCGCGCCTCCGCGTCGTGACGCCGGACGCCATTAAGGCGCCCCGCGGTGCCCGCCGGCCGCCACCACCGCCCACTCCCATCTCCACCGCCTTGGCCACCTATAAGAGGGGCCGAGGAGCACCCCCGAGCTCCACAACCACCATCCCGAGCCATGCCGCCCCCGTGCCCCTCCCCTCCGAGCTACTAGCGCCGCCACCACCACCATAGTCGTCGAGCTCCGCCCGCCGCCGTGGAGAGCTGCCCACGGGCCGCCATCACCCGAGGTGAGCGGGGGAATCAACTCCCCGAGGCTCCCTCATGCTCCTCCCCCTAACCCCGGCTGTTGCCAAGCTCTGCAGCGCCGCCGCCGCACCGGCCAGAGCCGCCCGCCGCCCGGCGCCATGGCTGCCCCCCCTGCGGGCCCCTTCCCCGAAATCGAGGGGGGAATCAACCCCACGAACCCCTCTTTCTCTTTCCCCCATGGCCCCGACCATCGCCATGCCCTGGGCCGCCGGCAAGGACTGCCGCCGGCGCCCAGGCGCGCCTGCTCTGCTCTGCAGGAAGGAGTAAGGGGGAAGAAAGGGCCTTTTGCCCAAACCCCCCCTTCTCATTATTTCTTTAAGAGTCCTTCCACCTTTCTAACTCTTTTACAAAAGAAACCCTTCCCTTTTATATATTCACAAACAAACCATTCCATTATGCAACATATTTATAAATAAACCCCTGACCCTTTTTAGAATGACCCAAATAGTTTCTAAAATACAAACTAAGCCCCTACCATCTCAAATATAATTTCAAACAAGCCCCTGGACCCTTATTTAACCCCTAAGCCATACTGTAACCTATCATTTCATGTGCCAGACGATCTCAGATCGGCCTGAAACTTTACCACGCCTCTCATAACATAGTTTTGACCGTGCCATTAGGAAACCACCCAAAAATATTACTCCGAACTCTATATCTTAACTGTTTCCGATTCGAGCTCAACGATAAAACGTTTATTTCTGTTTCTTGATTGTGTGCATGTTTGTATGCGTCGTAGATCATGGTGTGAACGAGGGAGAACCCGTCGACGAGTAGTACTGTGAGCAGGCGAACGAGGACCAGTTCCGCGACCCCGAACCCGAAGGACAGTGCTTCGATCAGGACCTTCCGGAAGGATTTGAAGACGGCAAGTTCAATCCCATCCTTTGATGCATGCTTTTGTCCTAATTTTTATAAACACAACCCATTGGCCTGTTTTACAAAATTGCATATGTTTTGCTTGCTGAAAACTCGGTTGGATAGCCACCCCTTGATTTGTTATGATCATTCCTTGACCACCTAGATTAATGTCTGAATGTGTTTGGACGTTAATCACTGCTAGAACGCTACGCTTAGGACCTTAAATTCAATACAATTTGTTTTATAAAGAAAAGGTGTGTGTATGTGTGTGGGAAGGGATAAAAGTGGAATTTTCGAAAGACAAGATTAGACGGGATGGATGGCATTTCTGTGTGATTTGCCAATTAGTGTGCTCGTGCCTGTGTGGCAGGGCAAGGAAGGGAGATATCCATCTTGTCACAATTAAGGACCGAGTTGATGTGTCGTCTCACCTAACTCCACTATCGTGCAAACCACTCGACCGATGAATGGGCAACGGCTTAGCATAAACCCCACTAGTTAGTCTGATAGCCATCGGGAGAGTTGAGAGCAACGGGTGATCAAGGAGAAGGGATTAGCTCTGTGTGACTTATGCCCCGGTTAGAACCTCTGTGATAGGTCGATAACCCCTTGGTGCATCCCGTGATGGCTAGTCGGGTCTAGCTAAGGTGGGTAATGGCTTTGTTGGGATCTGCACCGACACTAAGGTGATCGAGTTGCGGTACCCCACTTGTGGGTAAAGTTGCACACCTCTGCAGAGTTAAAACCTATTCGAATAGCCGTGCCCACGGTACTGGGCGAGTTACGGTGTGGTCACATAACTATTGTTTATTCTGGGATGGGTTGGCGTGAGTTGTTTTGGAAAAGTGTCCGGCGGTTGTGCCGTGTGCTACGGAGGATGAGGAGTCCGGTAGCAGTCTAAAACTTGGATCCTGTGTGGATCAACCCTTCGTGTTACTCGATACAAGAAAACTGGTTTTGGAAATGTTTTCTTTCAAATGAACCCATGCATAAAATCTAGCTTTCCGCAAAAGTAAACCTTAACCTTATCCTTGAATTACCCTGTGCATGATATTCTGTTATTCCCCCTCCGTGGGTGTGGTTGGACTTGTTGAGTACGTTTGTACTCACCCCATTCTTAATTTTTACAGAAGAAGACACAGACTTCGTTCCAGAGGACGTTAAGTAGGGCACCGTCCTGCACCCAGTCTTGCCTGTGGATTAGGGTCACGCGCGCACTGCCGCTGCCCCCTCCGCTCGCGCACACGCGCACGCCGCAACGCCGCGACCTCCCTCTATTCACGCCCGGGTCGCGACGCCGCGTGCCCCGCGTGTCCACGCCACACGCCGCGCCACCCGCCGCTGCCACCCTGCCCGGCCCTGCCCTGCGCACACGCGCCCACGTGAGCTCGCCGCGCCACCCGTCGCTGGCCGAGCGGCACAGGCCATGTGAAGCGACGCACAGCGCAGCCGCCTCGCCAAGCACAGCGCCCTGGGGGCCCCTCCACGTGCTCGCCTTTCCCTTGCATGCGGTCCTGCCTGAGCCGTCGCAACCCGCTGTGCCGCATCGCCCCTCGCGCCTCCGCGTCGTGACGCCGGACGCCATTAAGGCGCCCCGCGGTGCCCGCCGGCCGCCACCACCGCCCACTCCCATCTCCACCGCCTTGGCCACCTATAAGAGGGGCCGAGGAGCACCCCCGAGCTCCACAACCACCATCCCGAGCCATGCCGCCCCCGTGCCCCTCCCCTCCGAGCTACTAGCGCCGCCACCACCACCATAGTCGTCGAGCTCCGCCCGCCGCCGTGGAGAGCTGCCCACGGGCCGCCATCACCCGAGGTGAGCGGGGGAATCAACTCCCCGAGGCTCCCTCATGCTCCTCCCCCTAACCCCGGCTGTTGCCAAGCTCTGCAGCGCCGCCGCCGCACCGGCCAGAGCCGCCCGCCGCCCGGCGCCATGGCTGCCCCCCCTGCGGGCCCCTTCCCCGAAATCGAGGGGGGAATCAACCCCACGAACCCCTCTTTCTCTTTCCCCCATGGCCCCGACCGTCGCCATGCCCTGGGCCGCCGGCAAGGACTGCCGCCGGCGCCCAGGCGCGCCTGCTCTGCTCTGCGGGAAGGAGTAAGGGGGAAGAAAGGGCCTTTTGCCCAAACCCCCCCTTCTCATTATTTCTTTAAGAGTCCTTCCACCTTTCTAACTCTTTTACAAAAGAAACCCTTCCCTTTTATATATTCACAAACAAACCATTCCATTATGCAACATATTTATAAATAAACCCCTGACCCTTTTTAGAATGACCCAAATAGTTTCTAAAATACAAACTAAGCCCCTACCATCTCAAATATAATTTCAAACAAGCCCCTGGACCCTTATTTAACCCCTAAGCCATACTGTAACCTATCATTTCATGTGCCAGACGATCTCAGATCGGCCTGAAACTTTACCACGCCTCTCATAACATAGTTTTGACCGTGCCATTAGGAAACCACCCAAAAATATTACTCCGAACTCTATATCTTAACTGTTTCCGATTCGAGCTCAACGATAAAACGTTTATTTCTGTTTCTTGATTGTGTGCATGTTTGTATGCGTCGTAGATCACGGTGTGAACGAGGGAGAACCCGTCGACGAGTAGTACTGTGAGCAGGTGAACGAGGACCAGTTCCGCGACCCCGAACCCGAAGGACAGTGCTTCGATCAGGACCTTCCGGAAGGATTTGAAGACGGCAAGTTCAATCCCATCCTTTGATGCATGCTTTTGTCCTAATTTTTATAAACACAACCCATTGGCCTGTTTTACAAAATTGCATATGTTTTGCTTGCTGAAAACTCGGTTGGATAGCCACCCCTTGATTTGTTATGATCATTCCTTGACCACCTAGATTAATGTCTGAATGTGTTTGGACGTTAATCACTGCTAGAACGCTACGCTTAGGACCTTAAATTCAATACAATTTGTTTTATAAAGAAAAGGTGTGTGTATGTGTGTGGGAAGGGATAAAAGTGGAATTTTCGAAAGACAAGATTAGACGGGATGGATGGCATTTCTGTGTGATTTGCCAATTAGTGTGCTCGTGCCTGTGTGGCAGGGCAAGGAAGGGAGATATCCATCTTGTCACAATTAAGGACCGAGTTGATGTGTCGTCTCACCTAACTCCACTATCGTGCAAACCACTCGACCGATGAATGGGCAACGGCTTAGCATAAACCCCACTAGTTAGTCTGATAGCCATCGGGAGAGTTGAGAACAACGGGTGATCAAGGAGAAGGGATTAGCTCTGTGTGACTTATGCCCCGGTTAGAACCTCTGTGATAGGTCGATAACCCCTTGGTGCATCCCGTGATGGCTAGTCGGGTCTAGCTAAGGTGGGTAATGGCTTTGTTGGGATCTGCACTGACACTAAGGTGATCGAGTTGCGGTACCCCGCTTGTGGGTAAAGTTGCACACCTCTGCAGAGTTAAAACCTATTCGAATAGCCGTGCCCACGGTACTGGGCGAGTTACGGTGTGGTCACATAACTATTGTTTATTCTGGGATGGGTTGGCGTGAGTTGTTTTGGAAAAGTGTCCGGCGGTTGTGCCGTGTGCTATGGAGGATGAGGAGTCCGGTAGCAGTCTAAAACTTGGATCCTGTGTGGATCAACCCTTCGTGTTACTCGATACAAGAAAACTGGTTTTGGAAATGTTTTCTTTCAAATGAACCCATGCATAAAATCTAGCTTTCCGCAAAAGTAAACCTTAACCTTATCCTTGAATTACCCTGTGCATGATATTCTGTTATTCCCCCTCCGTGGGTGTGGTTGGACTTGCTGAGTACGTTTGTACTCACCCCATTCTTAATTTTTACAGAAGAAGACACAGACTTCGTTCCAGAGGACGTTAAGTAGGGCACCGTCCTGCACCCAGTCTTGCCTGTGGATTAGGGTCACCCGCAGGAGATACCGCATGGCGCAAGACTCTGATGACCCCCTTTTTATATTTAATATCGTTGTGTGGGTGTGGGTTGTAATCCTCGCGATAGTGGCGCTTCTCTGCTCACTACCGCGTAGAGTTGTACGGTAATGAACCATCTGATGTAATAAATGTGTCATCAGCCTCCTGGGACTGATGTTTGTATCACATTTAAGTCTTCTCTTATGAGGGGACGCTTCAATCATCTA
Source organism: Panicum virgatum (assembly GCF_016808335.1). Taxonomy (NCBI): domain Eukaryota; kingdom Viridiplantae; phylum Streptophyta; class Magnoliopsida; order Poales; family Poaceae; genus Panicum; species Panicum virgatum. The sequence continues at coordinate 42,002,661 of NC_053149.1, read as the reverse complement.
CTTACAAACAGATGATCAGATCCGTCTATGGAAATAGCTCGGATCACCCTCTCTACGTCGAGAGCCACTCAGTCACCGCTAGCCGGGAGGCACCTGTTTTCGACGTATACCCAGATCCAGTCGAGTCATCCCATGACAACCTGGATTTTATCACCAATGCATTGGCGAAAATCCAACTCAAGTCCTGCCTAAGTTATACTCTCACAGAACTACTCGACAACCTTCGGGAAGTTGCCAGCATTGATGATCTCCCGTTTTAACATGGTACTCCCCTAGTAATCGAGAGGGAAACTGGGTCCGGAGGAACTGTCTTAGCTGATTATGAATCAGACCTGGAAAGCTTCTCTCCCGAATACTTGGTTCCAGTGATCATCCAACAACCTGAAGGTGCTCCCAGTCAGCACGATCCCAATGAAGCATTGGATCAGATTTCAGAAGACAATCTGACCCAAGACGCCCCACAAAATGAGGATGAAGGTACCCGCACAGCTCGCAGGGCATGAAATCAACGAAAAGGAGAACGCAGAGCTCGAGCTGTTGAGTGAGCTCGCCTCCCCCCGCGCAACCTCAACAATGAATTCAACAACGTCGCGGATCCAGTCTTCAGAACCCAGTCGCCGCGATGACAGAAGCAACCCTACGGCTCATGCAGATGCCTCAAAACCCGGAGATGGAACGTGTCATACACCTTGCCAAGAATGTTGTTGAGCAAATCAAGTGACAAAATCTGTTGTCCTCGCTCCATGGCACCCGGTCGAGGGCCACCGCAAGAGTCATACCTCAAGCAAGTCGTACTCCTGGAGGCCATCATCATCAACAACAGTTGGAGCAGCAAAATCAGATAAACCAGGAGGATCAGGAAGTCGCAAGCATCCATCGACCCAGGGTGGCCAACCACCGGCAAACCAAGCCCCTGGGCCTCAGCCAAATCGCAACAACAACAACCGCGGGCACAACACGGAAGAGGTAGCCGACTCTATAATGGACACACGGGACATTATCAATGCAAGACGCAGATCACAGCTTGAAGACAACTTTGATCGCTTCCAAGCCCTCAGCAGAGTCTTCGACAACATTGAGTACTCGAAGGATTTCAAGCCTACGAACATCCAAAAGTACGATGGTAAGCAAAACCCTGCTCAATGGTTACGTTTATACTCGACCGCTGTTAGTGTTGCCGGGGGAGACACAAACACCAAGGTCCTCTACTTCCCGATGGCCCTGGAGCCCGCACCCCTCACATGGCTCGAAAGCTTAGCGCGTGAGTCCATACACTCGTGGGATGACCTCAAGAAGGCCTTCATCGACAACTTCCAAGGGTCGCTACATCGAGTAGCTACTCGACACGCCCTGTCCATGTGCAAGCAGGAGCAAGGCGAGTCGATCAGATCCTACGTCAAGCGCTTTTTCGACACAAGAGCCACCATCCCCAATGTCACCGATGACGATGTCATCGACTACTTCCAGAGCGCAATCACCGTCCAGTGTCTGTACCGCGACTTCGGGCGCAATCGCCCCAAAATGGTTGTGGAGCTACGAAGAAGAGCAGGAACGCAGTCGCTTCCCACGCCGTAACAACGACAACAATGTGAAGCACCACAACGACCGTGGAGGGCCCAGTAACCAGCGGGATCCTGCGCGTAAGCGCAAGCCTGATGACACTGTCGGCACCATGGATCGCACCCCGCGTGGTAAGAAGGGTGACAAACCGCAGGATCAGTTCGACAAGATTCTTCACAACAAAAAGTGTCCAATCCACCCCAAGAGCAACCACTCGATGTGGGAGTGCACGATCCTGCGCAAATCTTTTCAGTCGGCACCTGCAGACGCTCCTAAGAAAAAGCAGAACAAGGATGACGAAGACGACAAGAAAGACCCTGATGGTTTCCAACAGCAACAAAATCTCATCAACGTCATATTTGGAGGAGATCCCAACTTCTCCAAGCGAGCCTAGGAGCTCCTACTCAGAGAGATCCTTTCAGTCGAGCCAGCAATTCAGATGCCACTGAAATACAACGAGGTCCCCATTATCTTCTCCAGGGAAGATCAATGGACCAGCTTCTCTGAACCTGGAAAGTTCCTGCTTGTACTCGACCCAGTCGTCCAAGGCTCCAAGCTCACTTGAGTACTCATTGACGGCGAAAGCGGGCTGAACCTGATCTTCGCAAGTACATTAGCCAAGATGGGCCTCAACTACATGAGTCTTCTCACTCCAAGCAAGGCTCCATTCTACGACATTGTCCCCGGAAATTCTTCCACACCAATTGGCTCGGTCACATTCGGTATAGAACAGAACTTCCGGACGGAGTACATCAAGTTTGAAGTAGCCGACTTCGAATCTTCCTACCATGCTATCCTGGGAAGACCAGCGCTAGCCAAGTTTATAGCAGTACCACACTATGTGTACCTGTTCCTCAAGATGCCGGGTAATACAGGAGTACTTTCCTTACGTGGAGACCTCCTCAAGTCCTTCGAGTGCGACAAGGAAGCAATAGATCATGCTGCCACAATCCGGGTTCCTAGCTCTGTCAGTGAAATACTTGCCGCTGCTAAGGAACTCTCACTCAAGGAGTCGGTGCCTTCCAAGAAGCCAAGCCAGTCATCGGTTAAACCAACTAGTGATGGGGGCACCAAGACTATCCAGCTACAAGAGGGAGACGACTCCAAAACCGCCATCATTGGAGCAGGTTTGGGCGACAAATACGAACTCGAGCTCATCAACTTCCTTAGGGCCAACCGAGACGTATTCGCGTGGAAACCAGCGGATATGCCAGGGGTGCCCAAGAAGTTGATCAAGCATGCCATGAAGGTTGACCCTAAAACCACACCAAAGAAGCAACGGTTGCGGCGTTTCTCACCGGACAAGCGAGAAGCCATCAAGAAAGAGCTGGTGAAACTACTTGCTGCAGGGTTTATCAAGGAAGTCTACCATCCTGAGTGGTTGGCCAACCCTGTACTCGTCCAGGAGAAGAACAACAACGAGTGGAGGATGTGCGTCGACTACACCGATCTATACAAGCATTGCCCAAAGGATCCTTTCGGGCTACCACGTATTGATCAAGTAATCGACTCTACAACAAGATGTGTCCTGTCATCCTTCCTCGACTGCTACTCATGGTATCATCAGATTGCTTTGAAAGAAGAAGACCAAATCAGAACGGCCTTCATCACACCCTACGGGGCATACACCTACAAGACTATGTCCTTTGGGTTGAAGAACGCTGGTGCAACCTACCAGCATGCAATACAACTATGCTTTGCCAATCAGCTACATCGTAATGTTGAAGCTTATGTCGACGATGTTGTCGTCAAAACTAAGACCCAGGATCAATTCATTACTGACCTAGAAGAGATCTTCAATAGCCTCCGAAAATTCCACTAGAAACTCAACCCAACCTAGTGTGTCTTTGGCGTACCCTCTGGAAAACTACTCAGATTCATCATCAGCAACCGAGGAATCGAGGCCAATCCAGAAAAGATCAACGCCATCATGGCCATGGACGCTCCAGCTACTATCAAGGACGTCCAGAAGCTTACAGGCCGCATGGCAGCTTTGAACCGGTTCTTGTCCAGGCTTGGCGAATGGGGCTTACCCTTCTTCAAGATCCTAAAGCGACAAGACAAATTCGAGTGGACTACAGAAGCCGCGGAAGCACTCGAGAACCTCAAGCATCATCTCCAGTCACCGCCGACTCTAACAGCTCCACTACCTGGCGAGGAACTACTCCTCTACATCGCTGCGACTACTCATGTAGTCAGTACGATGATAGTAGTCGAACGCCTGAAGAAAGGTCACGCCTATGGCGTCCAAAGACCAGTTTACTTCATCAGTGAAGTACTCTCCGAATCAAAGGTTAGATATCTATCAATTCAAAAACTTCTGAATGGAATTCTAATCACCTCCAGGAAGTTTCGACACTACTTTGACGGGTACAAGATCTCAGTAATAACTAACTTCTCATTGGGGGATATACTTCACAATCGGGATGGCACCGGACGAATTTCAAAGTGGGCAGTTGAACTAGGAGCCTTGGAAATCAACTTCAAGCCAAGAACAGCAATCAAGTCACAAGCACTAGTCGACTTCTTAGCTGAATGGCGGGAAAATCAAATTCCAGCACCTCATAACATTCCAGAGCGTTGGGTAATGTACTTTGACGGCTCACTCAAGCTCGACGGAGGCGGCGCGGGAGTTCTGTTCATTCTCCCAAGGGAGAACAATTGAAGTATGTGTTCTAAATCTTGTTTAAGGTCTCCAACAATGAAGCTGAATATGAGGCACTGCTACACGGCCTTCGACTAACAGTTTCTCTCGGCATCAAGCGACTACTTATCTATAGCAATTCTCTACTCGTCGTCCAACAAGTAAATAAAAAATGGGACATCAACAAGGATACAATGGATGCATACGTCAAACAAATCAGAAAGCTCGAAAACAAGTTCTCAGAATTGGAAATCCACCACGTAGATCATGACAACAATGTGGGAGCCGATGTCCTTTCCAAACTCGGATCTACTCGAGCAGCTGTTCCACCTAGAGTTTTTGTCCATGAACTTCATCATCCATCAGTCAAGGTACAAAGCCAAGAAGCCACTGACACGGAGGCCCAGGCCACAATCAGAGAGGTACTGATGATCGAAGAAGATTGGCGGATCCAGTTTATCGACTGCATCAAGGAGTTCAAGCTTCCACCACATGTCGATCCCAAAAGCGCTGAAGCTGCCCGCACCATCAGGTGTAGCAAGGGTTTCGTCCTCATCGGCAACAACCTATACAAGCGCTCTGCTTCTGGCATCCTCATGAAGTGTGTTACCCTTGAAGAATGCAAAGACATCCTCAGAGAGATACATGAAGGAGTTTGTGGCAACCACGCCGCATCAAGGACACTAGTCGGCAAGGCTTACAGGTCGGGTTTCTTCTGGCCAACAGCTGTTTCAGACACAGAAGACCTTGTCAGACGGTGCCTTGGCTGCCAATTCTTCGGCAAAAAGACTCACATCCCAGCACACAACCTGATAACAATTCCTCCATCATGGCCGTTCGCCTGTTGGAGTTTGGACATGATCGGACCATTAACCGTAGCTCCAGGAGGATTCAATCATGTGCTGGTAGCAGTCGACAAGTTTATCAAGTGGATCGAGTACAAGCCCATTGTCAAGATCTCATCCAATAGAGCAGTGGATTTTATCTCCGACATCATTCACCAGTTCGGATTTCCCCACACCATCATTACGGATCTTGGCTCTAACTTCACGTCAGAATCTTTTTGGGATTTCTGTGACAACTCCTGCATTGAGGGCAAATATGCTTCAGTAGCTCACCCTCGAGCAAATGGTCAAGTAGAGCGCATCAATGGCTTAGTACTCAACGGCTTGAAGAAAAGACTCTAAGACGCTAACACCAAGAAAGGTGGCAAGTGGATTCAAGAACTACCCCATGTGGTCTGGGGGCTGCGAATGCAGCCTAGCAAACCAACTGGACAATCTCCTTTCTTCCTCACTTATAGGTTAGAGGCTATACTACCCGTAGATATCATGTGGAAATCTCCAAGAGTAGAAGCCTATCAAGAAGGAGAAGCAGATGAAGCTCGACAACTTGAGTTAGATTCAGTCGAAAAAGCCAGAATCAATGCTTTAACCCAATCGGCTAGATATCTTCAAGGAGTCAGACGCTATCATGATCGCAATGTCCAACAAGTATTACGAAGGATTCAAGATGAGACAGGATTGCACAAGTTAAATTCCAGATAGGAGGGTCCATTCATCGTAACTAAGGTTACAAGACCTGGATCATACAGAATCACTGATGCAGATGGCAATGAGGTACCCAATTCCTGGAATATTGAGCACTTGTGCAGATTTTATCATTGATCCAAGTAACATGGTGATGTCAGTTGATCTCTTTAATACAGCAAAGGTGTAAGGATCGATGGACTATGAGGGGGGGGGTAAATTGGGCCTTTTTCAAAATTCTAAAGCAATTAAAACAACCTTAACCTATGCAATGCTAGTAAGGCTCAATTCACCAACCGGCTAACTAAGCAAGCTACACAAGCTACTAAAGAAAAGAAACTAAGTAAGGTAGAGCTAAGTTATGATCTCTAAGGTCAAGCACATGAAAAGATGCATGAAAGTAAATGCTTGAAATGAAAGAGTGGGCAAGAGACAACCGGATTTTTTCCCGTGGTGTCGATATGTTGGCACACACCCCTAATCCACGTTGTGACACTCACTAAGAGTCTTGTCACCTCCCATGTCACCGAGACTTGGGCGCTCACTAAGAGTCTCCGTTCACCATCCCGGCGTGGTGGAGCTCAAGCCACGTACAAATTTCTTCGGGCTCCCACAATCCTTGGCAAGCTCCGAAAGAAACACCTTCAATCACCAAGATCGTCTAGGTGCTACCAATCACCAAGAGTAACAAGCTCCTAAGCCTTCACTTGACCTACACTCAGTTGGCCCTAGCTCAAGCACACTTGCTACACTTGCAAAGGATGAATTCTTCAAGGTTGAAGCACAAACAAAGCACTAGATCTTCTCTCTTTTGCTCAAGGCTCTTTCTCTTTTTCTCAAGGGTGGCCTTAGGTTTTCAAGGTGTCAAAGGCAACTGAAATGAGCCAGGGGGTACCCTTATATAGAGTGGAGGAGGTCACATAGCCGTTGGAAGTTTTCTGCAGAAAAAACCGTGACCACCGGAAGAACCGACGGGATAGAAAGTATAGGCATCGGTTCAACCGGTCTCTATGTGTCCAATTTGTAGCCGTTGGAGTTCTGACACAGTATCCATGCTTGCGTCATTGCACCGATGCATGCTCCGTAGGGGCATCGGTTCAACCGGTGCTGAAGAGGTTCATTGATCAACTCAAACAAGCGTTCAGGAACAAAGTACATCCAATGCACCGGTGCTTTGATTCTGAAGCATCGGTTCAACCGGTGCTGAAGAGAAGTTGAAGTCCACCAAATCATGCTCTCTGGAATAAAGTACATCTAATGCACCGGTGCTTTGATTCTGAAGCGTCGGTTCAATCGGTGCTGAAGAGAAGTTGAATTCCACCAAATCCTGCTCTCTGGAACAAAGTACATCTAATGGACCGGTGCTTTTCTTGGGACCATCGGTTCAACCGGTGCTATAGAGTTTTTGACTTGATTTCTGCCTGCTTCCAGAGAAGATAGACCGACAGGGCATCGGTCCTTCCGCCATGCATTGGATGCTCCGACGCTAGGGCACCGGTTCAACCGGTGCTGCTGTTTTTCTTTGTTTTCAGCTGAATAGACTTGGATTCGAATGTGACTTTGATTATTTCTTCTTCCAAGAGTTGTGTTAACTTCTATTGACCATCTTTTGCTGTTTTTGAGTGAGTGTGCAAGATTTCTAAGGCCAACTCAATTTTGATCAAGCTACTAACTCATGAACCCCTCTTAATAGTACGATCAAGAACTAGAAACTATAAAACCTAGCTAAATCAAGTGTCCTTCATCTCCTTGTGACACTTGAGACTAGAAAGGTCCTTAATCTTTCAAATTGAGTCCTTGGTACGTATGATTGTTTCGAAATGAGGGGTCTTCTTTTCATATTTCATATGAGACTAATCCAGTCATTGAGTTTTCCTTTAAAACACACGTTAGTTGCATACGGTTGTCATTAATCACCGAAACTTACCATTAGCATCTATCGGCCTAGATGCGCTACAATCTCCCCCTTTTTGGTGATTGATGACAACACAAAGTAGAGATACACAAGATATGAAATTGAAAGCGATAAACAGGCATGCATTACTCGAAATAAAGCACATGTAGGGACTTGTCAACATAGAGTATACACAATATCCAAATAACATGTCCATACACAAAATCCATGAAGATTCAATCACGCCACAAACCACCAAGCTACCCCTATCTCTACTCCCCCTATCTATCTCCCCCTTTGGCCGCAAAGCACCAAAAAGGAAGGCAAACTAATCCTGAGCTGGAGAAGGCGGGGTCTTCAGGCTGGGTCTGGTGGAAAACTGAGCGGCGGAGTCGTCGGCGTCGTCGTCCGTCCAGTCGTCGTCGACCGAAGAGGACTTCTGCTCGACCGGAGTCATCGGAATAGCAGAAGTAGCTGGTGTAGCGGTAGAAGCTGGCTCGGCGACGACCGTGGAGTCCGTCGGAGGAGCAGACATGACGGGAGTCAGGTATGGCTGAGTGGGGCGTACGATGGACGGACGGAGCACCTCAGGCTGTGAAGGTGACTCGAAAGTGAGGGACTGAGCCGAGGGGTGCTGGAGCTGGTGTAGGATCTGCTGCCTAAGAAACTCTGCACGCTGCTCGGCAGTCCAAACACTAGGCTGTGGGGCAGGAGCCGGAGCAGCAGTAGGAACAGGACTGGCAAACAACCCGGTCTGAAGAAGTGGTGACATCGGGAAGGATGACAAGGGTGTCTGCACAAAACCGCCAACAGGTGGAGCGGGAGCAGTGGGGTCGAACTGGAGCTGCTGGGGTGTAGGGAGCTGAGGCTCAGCCAGTCCAGTGTGACGGTACAGCTGACCGAAGCATCCCGAGAAGAAAGTGAACAACTGCTGCTGGATCTGGGACTGCTGCTGAAGGTGTAACCTCATGGCCTCCTGCTGCTGCCGAATCCCCTCAAGCACTAGAGTCTGGGCCTCCTACTAGCGAGCCTGCTCGGCTTGCATACTCAACTGAGCTGCAGCAAAACGGTCCTGCTGGTCAGATAGCCTCTGAAGAATAGAAGCGAGTGCATCGGGCTGAGTGACCTGAGCAGTGGTGACTGGAGGAGCAGGGGCTCGTGCTGCACTGGAGGATCCTGCCTCATCATCATGAGCTCCTCGAGGGACGGTAACAGTAGGTATAAAATCCTCGTCATCCTCAGAGTCCTCTGAGTCTGTGACCAGGTAGTGTGGGAACTGGGCCTCTGCTGCTACTAGTGAAGCGTCCTCGGCTGCTGTCGGATCATCTGCAACTCTGCCCTAAGCTAAGACACGCTCATCAAGTATCCGATGTGCCCTGCGCTGGCCTCTCGAGCCACGACGACCATCTCGAGGAGTAGCAGGTGAGTAAAAACTGAAGTGTGTCCTCGACTGCTCCAGCTCATCCATATGCTCATTCTGACTGAGCTGAGCAAGTATCCAGCAGATCCAATGAGCAAAACGATGGCGACGGTGAACTGTCATCCCATCCAGAATCACGTCCTCTAGCTCGCAGATAAAGAAGTCGACGAGGTCAAAATCTCGTCCTGTCATGATATAAAGTAGAAGCCACTGCTGCAGAGCTGTGATCCCCTCATCGTATCCAATCCGAAACAACATATTCTTCCTCAAAGCTAGATGTACTGAGTGAGCTACGTGAGTAAGTCTGTCCAGGGTCCTCGGTGTGCCAGGCAGGAAAGGCTGCTCAAAGAGAACGCTGATCTCCTCGTCAGAAGGGACGTGAGACTCATGAGGACGACGAGGAGGCATCGTGCTGCCATAAGCCTGATAGTGCACGAAGTGTGGCTCCTCGGCAATCTGAACTCCAAGCAGTGTGGCTAAACGTGCTCGAGTCAATCTATAATGCCTCTGCTGGAACATGAAATCTATGAACTGTCGGTCCTCCTCAACAAATAGGGTGGCGTAGAAAACGCGAACCCACTCTTTGATGTACCGAGACCTCTCATTCAGTAGAGCTAGTAAACCCTCATATCTCTCAAACAAGGGGAGGATAGGAATCCCTCCTGCTGCCACGCGCATAGCCACCCAGTGGAGCATTTTGTGCTCACTGATCTTGATATCCATCTGGGTATAAGCGTGGTAGAAAGACTCCTGGAGCAGAGTGTGAAAGCGACGGTCAACTCCAATATCCCTCTGCTCGGGAAACCACTGCTCCGGGGTCACATATCTTAGTCTCTTAACCCTAGGTCCTGGAATACCCCTGAGATCAAATAGCTCAACCTCGGGCAGCTCCTCACCACTATCCTGACCTCCTATCTGAGTGCCACTACCGGTGTGCTGCTGCTGCTGTGCATGACCTGCTCCCCTCTGAGTACCACCACCTCGAGTCCGTGGATGAGAGCGGGACTCAGGTGTGGTCTGAGCTGTCTGAGTATGTCCTGAGTGATGTGACTGTTGCTGTGGCTCCCCCTGAGCCTGAGGATCTCTGATCCTGAGTGAACCCTGCCTGTCTGCAGCATCTGCAACTGCCTCAGTTTGCTCTCGCTCGCGGTCCTCACGGGTGTGCTTCTTCTTCTTCTGCACAACCATCTTACCCTTGCCCTTCTTGTCACCAGCCATCTGTCATAGAGAGGCAAAACAAGGATTTGATTTGAGCCTATGACGTGAAATCTAGAGTATAACCTCTGAAAGAACACACTAATAGAGATTTCATCAAGACAAGTGTATGTGTGTGAGAGATAAGTGTTATGTGAGGTGCAAGGGTCATACTAGTGCATATGTACGAAGAATGTGAGATTGAAGTGCACCATATGCAAAAGATGGTCATATAAATACCCTTGTAGATCAGAGACGGAGCCGAGTCAAATAACGACAAAAATCGTTCTTGAGACAATTCGTCGAACACCTTGAGGGCGTCTGACGAAAAGGAGTAGGGGATGGAACAGAGCCCTGGCTGCGGCGCGAGGAGGGATGAGGAATAGAGGAGCGCGCGCATGAAGTGAGCGAAGGTGCTGTGGCGACGCTGGTCGTGGATGACGGCGGTGAGCGGTTGTTGGCTCACGGGCGGCGCAGGCGCAGAGCAGGCGAGGTGCGGGGGTGGCGCGGCTGCGCGCGAGCGGCTGCGGAGCAGCAGCGCAGGGGCGGCGCACGAGCAGTGTGGGGGTGTGCGCGGCTGGCGGCGCAGTGGAGAGCACGGGCGCGGCGGCGGCGGCGTACGGGCGGTGGAGCGGGAGTCCGAGCGCGACGGTTCGTGGAGGAAGAAAATATTTGTGAGACTGACGAGCCGGGCCCGCAAACAGACAGATGAAAAGGTGAGCGCGGGCCCTCAAAACCTAAGCACCGGAAAGACCGACGGTTTAGAGAATAAGGCATCGGTGTAATCGTCGGTTTGAGTTTGACCAGATCTAATTTAGATGAAAACGTGGTCAACAGAGGGCACCGGAAGAACCGTTACTGAGGCATCGGAACATCCGATGGGCGTCGGTGCAACGGCAGGAGTATGGTCCAGAGACACTGCAAGGGCCAAAACTCCACGCAGTGGCACCGGTTGAACCGATGCTGAGGCGTCGGTTCATCCGCCAACCATCGGATGCACCGGTGGCCATCGGTGTAACGGTCTGAGGTTGTTCCAGAGACGATGCAGAAACCGAGCCACACAGACTTTAAGCACCGGTTGAACCGATGAGGGTAAAAACAGGGCGTCGGTTTAACCGGTGGTTAAGGAAAATTTCTGCTGAACTACAAACTCTACTTCTGATCCAAATTTACAAAACCAAAGCCATAAACACTCAATTTGGACCATTTTCGAGAGACAACCTCACCCCTCAAACACTCATACTAAGTGCTCGCAAGCTTTTACATAAACATAGGCAAATTAAGATCCAAGCGAGGTTTTAAACACAAAAACCAAATGTATGAGCCACTTTGCCTATGAACTTAGAGATTGAGACTTTAAGTTCGATAGGACGTGACTCAATAGGCATGAAAGCGCAACATTGATCTTATCACCCTTGTAGAGATGATATATCATATTTAGCATGAATATCTTTCTCGAAGTGTGATTTGCTCCCTTGTGATGCTACTACCATGATGCAATGCCAATGCAAAGCTAGAATTTAAACATGGATGCATTCTATATGACAAGCATATGCATTGCATAAATTTAAATCTATCTTGTCAAGTTTGAACCCTTGGCAAGCTTCTTCATGATGAACCATTCTTCATGCCATGAGCGAAACGAAGACCACCGGCTCATGCAAAACCCATGTTCATCACTATCTTGACAAGGTTAGACAAGTGTCCTATATGTATGCATTTTTCTATATGACAAGGCATTTTACATGACGTTTGCCGCATCTAATACATTAAGCTCATTCCTTAGCCTAACAAAAGTACTCTCGTCTAATGGTTTTGTGAAAATATCCGCCAATTGCTCCTCGGATCTCACACCTTGAAGAGATATATGTCCTTTAGCTTCGTGATCACGCAAGAAGTGATGGCGAATATCAATGTGCTTTGTGCGAGAGTGTTGAACCGGATTTTTGGCAATTTTTACGGCACTTTCATTGTCACAAAGGAGTGGTATCCTATCTAGTTTCACACCAAAGTCCAAAAGGATTTGCTTCATATATAGGATTTGGGCACAACATGCACCGGCCGCTATATATTCCGCTTCCGCGGTGGACAAAGCCACAGAATTTTGCTTCTTACTCGACCAAGAAACTAGAGAACGCCCAAGCAAGTGGCAACCCCCGGAGGTACTTTTGCGATCCACCCAGCTTCCGGCAAAATCCGAATCCGAGTATCCCAAGAGATCTAAGCTAGCGCCTTTGGGGTACCACAAGCCTATGCTAGGGGTGTGCTTGAGATACCGAAGGATCCTATTCACAGCCGACAGGTGTGATTCCTTTGGGTTAGCTTGAAAGCGGGCACACAAGCACACACTAAACATTATATCGGGCCTAGATGCGGTAAGGTAAAGAAAAGACCCTATCATAGAGCGATAAAGGGATTGATCAACCGATTTACCATCCACATCCAAGTCGAGATGCCCATTAGTTGCCATGGGTGTCTTGATTGGCTTGCACTCATCCATCTTGAACTTCTTCAAGATATCTTTAGTATATTTTTCTTGATGGATGAATGTCCCTTCCTTCATTTGTTTGACTTGAAAACCAAGGAAGAAGGTCAATTCGCCAATCATAGACATCTCGAATTCCCTAGACATCATGGTAGCAAACTCATGGCTTAGTGAATCATTAGTTGAGCCAAAGATAATATCGTCAACATAAATTTGACAAATGAAAAGATCCCCGTTGACGTCTTTTGTGAACAATGTGGTGTCCACCCTCCCGATCTTGAAGCCTTGCATGATTAGGAAGTCACGAAGCCTCTCATACCAAGCCCTTGGAGCTTGTTTGAGCCCATAGAGTGCCTTGTGCAACCTATAAACATGGTTAGGATTCCTCGGATCTTCAAACCCGGGAGGTTGCTCAACATAAACAAGTTCGTTAATTACGCCATTTAAGAAAGCACTTTTCACATCCATTTGATACAACTTAATGTTATGATGTGAAGAGTAAACAAGAAGTTTCACCAAAATCCAAACCTTCGACTTGAGAAAACCCTTTTGCCACAAGTCTAGCTTTGTTGCATATCACCACCCCATGTTCATCTTGCTTGTTTCGAAAGACCCACTTGGTGCCGATGATGTTCTTGTGTTTCGGAGGAGCTTCGAGGACCCAAACTTCATTGCGGGTGAAGTTGTTCAATTCTTCTTGCATGGCCATCACCCAATCCGAGTCCTCAAGCGCTTCCTCTATGCTAGTGGGTTCAATACAAGAAACAAACGAGTAATATTCGCAAAATGTAGCATGCTTGGAGCGAGTTCTTACTCCCTTGGAAGGACTACCAATGATTTGACCAATTGAATGATCCTTGGAGATGCAACCATGCTTCACTAGCGGTGCTTGCGTGGATGCTTGTTGGGGTGGATCATGGGTGACTTGTGCTTGTGGTGGAATATTTTGTTCTTCTTGTTCTTGGACTTGGGGTGTTGGCGTTGGCACATTTTTTTGAGGTTGTGGATCATCTTTTTCTAGATCTTCATCCATTTGGGGTGCCGTGGAGGTGCTTGGTGTAGATGAGGAAGGTCCTCCCCCTTGATCATTGCCTTCATGCACCTCTTCCGGCTTTATATCCCCAATGGACATCTTCTTCAAAGCTTCATCAATCTCCTCATCACCTACATTTTCATAGCCAACAACCTCCTCTTGGGAGCCATTAGATTCATCAAACTCCACATCACATGTTTCTTCAACTAACTCGGAGGTTTGATTGAATACTCTATATGCTTTGGAGTTTGATGCATAACCAAGAAAGAAACCCTCATCACATCTACTTTCAAACTTACCGAGCCTTTTCTTCTTATAGATGAAGCATTTGCAACCAAAGACTCGAAAGTAGGATATATTTGGTTTCTTCCCGGTGATGAGCTCATATCGAGTTTTCTTGAGGAGTCGGTAGGGATACACTCGGTTGGATGCATGACACGCCGTATTGATTGCTTCCGCCCAAAACTTCTCGGATGTGCCATAATCATCCAACATTGCTCTTGCTAGAGTTTTTAGAGTCTTGTTCTTTCTTTCCACCACTCCATTTTGTTGAGGCGTGTAGGTGGCAGAGAACTCATGCTTGATGCCCTCTTCATCGCACCATTCTTCAATCTTCATATTTTTGAACTCGGTGCCGTTGTCACTCCAGATCTTCACAATTGGGGAGTTGTACTCCCTTTGAGCTCTCCTTGCAAATGTCTTGAAGATTTCCGGAGTTTCGCCCTTATCTCCTAGAAACATGACCCAAGTGTAACGTGAAAAATCATCAATGATTACTAGGCAATAGAGATTACCACCAAAGCTCTTGTATGTAGTTGGACCAAAAAAATCCATGTGGAGTAGCTCGAGCGGCTTGGAGGTAGACAACATCGTCTTGATGGGATGATGTGTTGCAACTTGCTTCCTGGCTTGGCATGCTTTACATAGCTTGTTCTTGTCAAAAGTGACGTCCTTCAAGCCGGTGATCATCCCTCTCTTGTGGGCTTTCTTGAGGTTGCTCATGCCAATATGAGCAATTCTTCTATGCCAAAGCCACCCAAGAGACGACTTGGTGAAGAGGCATGTCATGGAGCTTGTTTGCTTTGAAGAGAAATCGACCAAATAAATGTTGCCATGCCTAAACCCTGTGAATACCAATGACTTGTCTTCTTCAAGAGTTACTACAACACCATTCTTGTCAAAGGTACATGTTAGTCCAAGATCACACAATTGAGCAATTGAAATAAGGTTAAAACTAAGAGCTTCTACAAACAAGACATTAGAAATAGATAAATCTTTAGAGATAGCTATTCTACCCAAACCTAAAACTTTTCCCCTTGAATTATCACCATAGGTGACATGTTCATGATCTCCAGGGTCTTCAAGAGTGGTGAACATGCTATCATTGCCGGTCATGTGTTGAGAGCAACCGCTATCAAGTACCCAATGTTTTCCACCGGCTTTGTAGTTCACCTACACACATGATAATTCACTTTTGAGTTTTAGGAACCCAAACAAGCTTTGGGCCTTGCACATGTGTGACAAGAGCTTTTGGGACCCAAAGTTGCTTGGGGAGCTTCTTCTTTGACTCCTTAGCAATTTTGCCAATGAATTTTGCCTTCACCTTGCCCTTCACTTTACTCAAGAGAAAATGGTTATTTTGAAACATTGATAAGTAATTCTTTGGTAAAGTGAGAAGAGGACATGATGGTAAGGTGCACTCCCTAGTGTGGTGCCCGTGACTTGGCAATGTTGGCAATATGAACCAACTTCCTTGATGAAGCTAGTCTTGATCTTCGGAGAAGGAGTGGTGCCTTGATTTGGCTCCGGAAATGAACCAAGACCTCTCTTGCCATAGTCACGTGCATTGTTGAAGAGAATTTCCTTGTGGATGTATTCTCCTCTTGAGAGCTTCTCCACACTACTTTTGAGGCTTGCTACTTGATCCATCAATTCCTTTTCCCTAGAAGGAGCAAGCTCGGGCACAATATTAGTGACATTTGCATTAATGAGTAGGTCATCACATGAAGTAGAAGCATTGACCTTTTCAATAGTTTCATGAGCAAAGTTCTCAAGACTTGGGTCAATTGCTTCATAGGCAAATTCAAGTTCTTGATATTTGTGAGCCAACTCCCTATGCTCTTGTTTAAGCTTTTTGTGGCTCTCTTCAACTTGCTTAGCAAGTACAAGTGACTCATTGTACTTTTTGAGCAAGTCATTGTACTTGCCAAACAAGTCGGAGTGGGCAAGCTCTAATTTGGCATGAGTGCTCTCAAGAATCTTGACTTTGCCCTTTTCCCTCTTGATGATGGATGTATACTCATTAATGAGGTTAGTGAATTCATAAGGGTCAATCTCTTCGTCACTATCATCTTCACTATCTACCTCACATACATTTGTGTTACCTTTTGCCATGAGGCACATGGGAGGCGGAGGTAGTGGTGATTCTTCATTTGTGAGGGCGATGGTGACGATATCTTCTTCATCACTTGAATCTTCGCTTGATGAGACATCGGTCACCCACTCTTGTTTTTCCACCAAGAAGCTTCTCTTGGTGTGCTCTTTCTTCTTTGGGAAGAGCTTGGTCTTCTTGTCATGGCTCTTCTTCTTCCCAAACTTCTTGTTCTTGTTCTTCTTCTCATTTTCTTCATCATCGCTTGAATCATGGCGATGTTTGTCTTTGTTGTCCTTCTTTCTCTTGTCCGGCTTAGGGCAATCGGGAGAGATGTGGCCTTTTTCTCCACAATTGTAGCAAGTTTTGTTCTTGACATCTCCCCATGGCCGGAACATTCTTCTTTTAGGGTCAAAATTGTAACCCTTCTTGTTTATCTTGTCGCTCAAGCGTGTGAACTTTCTCATCATGAGAGCAAGTTCTCCATCTTCTTTATCATCGTATGAGCTTTCATGATGATCTTCTTCTTCATTGCTTGAGCTTGATTCTTGCTTGATCATCTTGAGCTTGCGGGGCTTGTTTGCCTTGGTTTTGAGAGCGATTGACTTGCTTGTAGTTGGCTCTTAGGACATACCAAGGATACCCATTTCATGAGCTCGAATTTTGCCCACAAGCTCTCTCACTTCCATTGTATCAAGATTCTCCTTTTGAAGCATAGCATTGATGATGTTGTACTTGGGCTTCGGAAGGAGCATGAGAATCTTGCGGTTGATGGAGCCACTGTCAATTTTAGAAACTTCAAGAGCATTAATATCCTTGACAATGACATTCAAGCGAGAATACATATCATTGCAATTTTTGTGAGCTAGCATCTTAAAGGAATCATACTTAGCTCTAAACAAGTGATATTTTTGTTCACGGACTTTTGTGGAGCCTTCATGAATTTCAATTAGCTCTTTCCATATATCACTTGCTAAGTCCATGTCATTTACTCTAGCAAAGACTTCCTCACTAATGGCTTCGAAAATTATATTTCTAGCCTTAGCATTCCATTTTAATTGCTCCGAGGTGGGAGTTCCGGTGAACCCGGTCTTTGTTGCCAACCACACTTCGGGGGCAATCGCAACAAGGTATGCGGCCATACGAACTTTCCAATAGGCAAAGTTCTTGCCCTCGAAGTGAGGCGGCGAACCTCCCATCTTGGCCATAGCTCTAGGCGGTGAAGCCTAATGATCCAAATGAGCAACGAGGATCTGATACCAATTGTAAGGATCGATGGACCAAGAGGGGGGGTGAATTGGGCCTTTTTCAAAATTCTAAAGCAATTAAAACAACCTTAACCTATGCAATGCTAGTAAGGCTCATTTCGCCAACCGGCTAACTAAGCAAGCTACACAAGCTACTGAAGAAAAGAAACTAAGCAAGGTAGAGCTAAGTTATGATCTCTAAGGTCAAGCACATAAAAAGATGCATGAAAGTAAATGCTTGAAATGAAAGAGTGGGCAAGAGACAACCGGATTTTTTCCCGTGGTGTCGATGTGTTGGCACACACCCCTAATCCACGTTGTGACACTCACTAAGAGTCTTGTCACCTCCCATGTCACCGAGACTTGGGTGCTCACTAAGAGTCTCCGTTCACCATCCCGGCGTGGTGGAGCTCAAGCCACGTACAAACTTCTTCGGGCTCCCACAATCCTTGGCAAGCTCCGAAAGAAACACCTTCAATCACCAAGATCGTCTAGGTGCTGCCAATCACCAAGAGTAACAAGCTCCTAAGCCTTCACTTGACTTACACTCAGTTGGCCCTAGCTCAAGCACACTTGCTACACTTGCAAAGGATGAATTCTTCAAGGTTGAAGCACAAACAAAGTACTAGATCTTCTCTCTTTTGCTCAAGGCTCTTTCTCTTTTTCTCAAGGGTGGCCTCAGGTTTTCAAGGTGTCAAAGGCAACTGAAATGAGCCAGGGGGTACCCTTATATAGAGTGGAGGAGGTCACATAGCCGTTGGAAGTTTTCTGCAGAAAAACCGTGACCACCGGAAGAACCGATGGGATAGAAAGTATAGGCATCGGTTCAACCGGTCTCTCTGTGTCCAATTTGTAGCCGTTGGAGTTCTGACACAGTATCCATGCTTGCATCATTGCACTGGTGCATGCTCCGTAGGGGCATCGGTTCAACCAGTGCTGAAGAGGTTCACTGATCAACTCAAACAAGCGTTCTGGAACAAAGTACATCCAATGCACGGGTGCTTTGATTCTGAAGCGTCGGTTCAACCGGTGCTGAAGAGAAGTTGAAGTCCACCAAATCATGCTCTCTGGAACAAAGTACATCTAATGCACCGGTGCTTTGATTCTGAAGCGTCGGTTCAACCGGTACTGAAGAGAAGTTGAAGTCCACCAAATCATGCTCTCTAGAACAAAGTACATCTAATGCACCGGTGCTTTTCTTGGGACCATCGGTTCAACCGGTGCTATAGAGTTTTTGACTTGATTTCTGCCTGCTTCCAGAGAAGATAGACCGACAGGGCATCGGTCCTTCCGCCATGCATCGGATGCTCCGACGCTAGGGCACCGGTTCAACCGGTGCTGCTGTTTTTCTTTGTTTTCAGCTGAATTGACTTGGATTCGAATGTGACTTTGATTGTTTCTTCTTCCAAGAGTTGTGTTAACTTCTATTGACCATCTTTTGCTGTTTTTGAGTGAGTGTGCAAGATTTCTAAGGCCAACTCAATTTTGATCAAGCTACTAACTCAAGAACCCCTCTTAATAGTACGATCAAGAACTAGAAACTATAAAACCGAGCTAAATCAAGTGTCCTTCATCTCCTTGTGACACTTGAGACTAGAAAGGTCCTTAATCTTTCAAATTGAGTCCTTGGTACGTATGATTGTTTCGAATTGAGGGGTCTTCTTTTCATATTTCATATGAGACTAATCCAGTCATTGAGTTTTCCTTTAAAACACACGTTAGTTGCATACGGTTGTCATTAATCACCGAAACTTACCATTAGCATCTATCGGCCTAGATGCGCTACAAAAGGCCTTCATCAGCTTTTCGACTATATTAAAGGCAGTTTTCAACTTGACAGCATTATCCCTGACTACTCTCCAAAAAGTTCATCCAACCAGGATAATCTCTACAGATTCATACCGACCTGGATAACTCCCTCTGGATAGCTTACACAGTTTTCTATCAGGAAAACTATACAAGTCACATCCTTGTTCTTAATATAAGGACACAACCTACTCGCTAGCTCGAGAAGGTATATGGATACCTTTACTAGTTTGTCCATCTTGGGTAACTCGATGGAGTTCATCCTAATAGGTCAACTATAAGGAACTCCAGCCTTGTGTCAAAGGCAAAACTACTCGCTCGCTCGAGTATGTTATGGATACTACTCAATTTTGTCCTTCTGGGGTAACCCGACGGGGTTCATCCTAACTGATCAATCTTAGTAGTTACTCCAAGTATATAAATGAGACACCCTATTCGCAAGCTCGAATAGATATTGGATATTTCTAAGAGGGTTTCATCTTGGATAACTCGGCGGGGTTCATCCTAACATATCTTTCTTAGAAATTACTCCAGTCCTTGGTCAGGACACACTACTCGCTTGCTCGAGTAGTTTATGGATATCTTTACAGTCTTACTATCTGGGTAATCCGACGGGATTCACCCTAACTAATCAACTATAGAGATTACTCCATGTGAACATTCTATTCGATTGATCGAGTAGTTTGTACTTATCCTACGGTATCAGATCATACTTCTGAAGACACACCAACAGGATAAAAGCAATATCTACAAAGACAAGATCTTACAGAAGATTACAAGAGTTGTTACAAGTAGTTTACTCTGCCAAATTTCTCAGAATTTCCTTTGGCTATGGGAGCTAAATTAAATTGAGGCAAGTAAGACTTGACAACTCCAATCATGTGGGTCAGATAATTCTTGGTGGTGGCCGTCATGACGTCAAAGACCTTCTTGGGAGCCTCTCCTAGACGCTCTACCAAGGACTTGCTACTCGACGACTCTTCTTCAGAATCTACCATATCCACAATGACTTGAGCTGCTGCTACCAGTCGAATATGGTCACTTGGAGAACCTGATAGAAGGATATTTCAATGATTATCATTGGCAGAGCAACATCAAGACAAAAGATCAAATACTCACAAGCTTGAGCGATCTACAACTGTTCTTGAAGTTTTGACTTATCTTCCTGGAGCTTTGATTTCTCTTCTTCAAGAATCTTGATCTGCCGTTTCATGTCACAAAGTTCTAGATGATGCTTTCGGTTTGCTTTCATACAGCTTGTTCCGAGCAGCAAGGGATTCATCTAGTCGTTTGGCAATCAGGGTATTTTGCTGCTCCAAGGTTTTCCGATTATCGACGGTCTTATATAAAGCATGAGACTTCAAAAAAGACCGATTGGCAACATCCTGTAACACACAGGGCAAAATTGGTCAGATATCATCAACTACTCGACAAAGGCAAGCAGCAGCAGAAGAAGGATTACCTTGGTATACTTAAAGCACCATTGCATGTAATCGGCAAGCTTCTTCACATTGTCTACAGACAACAACGGATCGTCAAAAAGCTCCTTACCCAACTCCTCCTGGGTAGATTGTGGCATAGACTGAAAGGGTACTAGTCGAACAGTGGGATTTTTCGACCCTTCAGCTCTATCACTGCCAAGTCCAGCAGCATTTGAAGTACCATCCGCAGGAGTAGGTGTGGGTACCTCAAGAGCCGGTTCCTTTGACGTCCCAGGCATGTCCATGTTCGGGGAGAGAGCAATCGAGTTCTCAATCAACCCAATTATTGGAGATTCAGGGGTGCATCGAGTACTTGTTTCTGGACTACTCTCTATCCTGTTACGGAAGTCCTGGATCTGATCCTTCTCTTGGGATGGCAGATATTGAATCCTAGCCAAGCAAAATTTGCAACAAGAAAGTTGAGGCAAATAGGATGTAATTAAAAAGTATTAGATTCTTACTGGCCAGCATTGAGACGGGGTATTTTCCTCTGCAACAAAGCTCGAGGAGTTGCCTTTCGCTTTTTGCTTTCATCGGGAGCAACATCTCCAGAAGTCGGAGGCATGCAATACCATGTCTTAAAATTTTGCAGTAAAAGAGGCAAGGATTCGTCAGGAGATCAAAAAATTTATCTACTAGTACTCGACAGTGTTTCTTAGCACTTACTCTGGTCTTCTCCGGAGGATTGGCTGCCCAAAAAAGTACTGGTAGCTTCAAAGATTTGTCAAAGTTATCGAGTACTTTGCAACATCTTCTAATTGCCTCAGAGTAAGCCATTGCCTCAGGTGACAGTCTAGTGGGGTCCTTTGTACCTTCGTATCTGAAGGCAGGATGTTTCCGAAGCTGGAGAGACTGGACCCGACGGCTTACAAAGGAGAAGACCACATGATCACCAGTGATTCCATTATTTTTCCAATTCGCAATGGCTCTAAGGATGCACTCAACTTGCTTGCCACCAAGTCCATTACTCGACCAGTTTTCTTGGACTTGGGGGGCACTAGGAACTCTTTCTGGAAGTGAAAATTCAAAGTTCCCGACATAAAACCCGAATTTCTTCCACTCAATTCCTTTACCCGCTGGATCATACGCTAAGTACTCATCCCGAGTTTCAGGGTGGAGTATTAGTTCACATCCGCCAACGACGGCAGGTTTGGTGGCATTTGGAACGGGGACAAGGATGAAGAAATGTTGAAAAAGGTGAAAATGGGGAAGAATGCCAAGGAATGCTTCGCAGAAATGAGTAAAAATAGAAAGATGCAAAATGGATTGGGGAGTCAGATGATGCAATTGGATTCCCCAGAATTGCAGAAGAGCATAGAAAAATTCTGACACATCAAGTGCAAGGCCACGTTCCACGAAACCACAAAACACAACGGTTTCAAGGGTACCTTCCATGGGCCCATTGAAAGATTGACAACTGCTTCGTCTTCAACCTTGGATTTGTCTTTCTTGGGAGCCATCTCAATGTCACGAGTTTAGCCTCGGGGGCTACGAGAGGGGCTATGGATGGCACAGGAAGTGGGTAACTGTGAATCTAAATTTGATGGCGGCTAGGGGTTAAAAGGTTTAAAACCCTAAAAGTGACTGAATGGGTTTATATGGTCTTTGATGGCAATTTCATGAATACCATGAAGATCAATGGATTCTTTCTTTTTCAGGAAAGTTTTCATCACTTATTCTGCCATGAGTTTTCTTTGATTCTTAAATCTAAACTGACAGATTTAAATTCAAGACTCGGGGGCTGCGGGATATGTGTCTTAGAGATTTTTTTTCAAATTTCTTGGAAAATAATGAAGGAAAAAGACTGAAGTGACGCTCAGCCTGATTCTGCGATTCAACCTAAGGCTCGGGGGCTACTCCATATGGAGCGCGAGTACTTCGCACACCATATATGATCAAGATTTCAGGGCTTGAGCACCTCACAGCCTCGAGACAACCAGAAGTACTTGGAGGACTACTCGATGTATCTGAAGGAAGGACCAGAAGCAACCAGAAGGATGTTTTGACTACTTGAAGTACTCGAATACGCCCGGCCAAGTACTCGACGCCTGCAGAACTCGGCTACGAAGAGCTCGGGGGCTTGTCAGACCCGGGGCAGCGGGACTGCTTATATGCATAGAATGTTCTAGAGTAAGGGATAGCTCATGGAGGTACCTTACCTCTCTTGTAACTACCCGGATAGGTGTAGAACTAGCCGCAGTACAAAAGAAACTACCCGATCGTGCTGTAGTAAGACTCCAACTGTACTCGGCTAGGACTTTTCATGTAAACCTGTATCCCCAGATATATAAGGATGGGCAGGTACCCCCTCAAAACACATCAACACCTATGGCAATACAAACCACCACACAGGACGTAGGGTATTACGCAACTCGCGGCCCGAACCTGTCTAAATCTTTGTGTTCCTTGTACCATCGAGTTCCAGAGCCGTCGATCCCTACCTACAAACCTTACTGCTAAGGGTATCCCTAAGCAGGCTTGGCGGTAAACACCGACAGTCCCCTCCTTCCTATGAGCACTTGCGTGTTTTTGGATGCCTTTGCTATCCCAACCTACAGGCTACATCCCCGCATAAGCTTGCGCCACATTCTACCGCCTGTGTTTTTGGGGTACCCTTCTGCTCACGAGGGATATCATTGCTTGGATCCCTCCACGCGCCGGATAATCATCTCTCATCATGTTGTCTTTGATGAGCTCACTTTTCCGTTTGTGCGTGACTCTAGCACTCCCACCGGCTCCTTTGACTTTCTTCTCGGTCGTGGCTTAGATACTGCACCTTGTTCTACTGATCATGATCATGCAGCTGGTGGCCGCTCGCTTGGGGGGTCTGGTTCCGCACCCCCACCAAGTCCCGACGTCTCTCTGCCTGGTGGGTGTGGTCTCATGCCCCTACCCGGCGCCCTGGGTGTCTCCCCTTCTGGCACTTCGGCTACTGCTAGTCCGGGCGGGTGTGGTTTCGTGCCCCCGCTAGGATCCCTCGACGATGCAGCCGCTGCTACTCCTAGCAGTTCGGGCGGGTGTGGTTTTGTGCCCCCGCTAGGACCTCTCGACGATCCAGCAGCTGTTGGTAGTCCGGGCGAGTGTGGTTTCATGCCCCCTTCAGGGCCTCTCAATGGTGTCTCTACACCAACACCTCTTGCTGACCTTCCTAGTCGGTTTAAGGGTGTTGTTTATGAGCGTCGCCCTGCTGCACCGACCGGGCCGCCGCCACCGTTGCCTGGCAGCCCGTCTCCGTCTACGTCTCCTGTCATTCATCGCCAGACTCGGCTTCAGACCGGTACCATTGCGCCTGTCAACTATCAAAACTTGACTGCTGATCATGTTGTTGCATCTCCTATTCCCACCAATTATCGTAGTGCCCTTGCTGATCCAAATTGGCGGGCAGCTATGGCAGATGAGTTCCAGGCTCTGACTGACAATGGCACTTGGCGTCTTGTTCCACGGCCCTCTGGTGCTAATGTTGTGACAGGGAAGTGGATTTATAAGCTCAAGTATAACTCAAATGGTTCATTGTCTCGTCACAAGGCTCATTGGGTTGCCTGCGGATTCACTCAGCAGCCTGGTTTGGATTTTGATGAGACATTCAGTCCGGTTGTCAAGCCAGAGACCATTCGGACAGTTCTGAGTATTGCAGTTTCTCGACAGTGGCCGATTCACCAGCTTGATGTGAAGAATGCTTTTCTTCATGGTCGTCTTGATGAGACAGTCTATTGTCCGTAGCCTCCTAGTTTTGTTGATCCAGCATATCCTAATTATGTTTGCCTTCTCCAGAAGTCTCTTTATGGTTTGAAGCAGGCTCCTCGTGCTTGGCATCAGCGGTTTGCCACATACTTACGATAGTTGGGTTTTGTTCCTTCAGAGTCTGACCACTCTTTGTTTGTCTACAAGACTAGTGCTGACACTGCCTACCTTCTGTTATATGTGGATGACATTGTTCTCACTGCCTCGTCCTCTGCCCTGCTTCAGTGCATTATTGATCGACTTCATGCTGAGTTTGCTATGACAGATCTTGGAGCACTTCATCACTTTTTGGGAGTTTCTGTTACTCGCTCTTCAGATGGGTTGTCTCTGTCTCAGCGGTAGTATGCCTTGGACCTTCTTCAGCATGCTGGTATGAGTGATTGCCATTCTGTATCGACACCCGTGGATTCTAAGTCCAAGTTGTCCGCCACAGATGGTGCACCTGTGGCCAATGCCTCTGAGTATAGGAGTCTTACTGGAGCTCTGCAGTACCTCACCTTGACTCGTCCTGATCTTGCATATGCTGTTCAACAGGTCCGTTTGTTCATGCATGATCCTCGGGAGCCACATCTTGCGCTTGTCAAGCGCATTCTGCGCTATGTGAAGGGCACACTGTCTTTTGTCCTCCACATTTGTACAGGTCCTGTTGATACCCCCACAGCCTATTCTGATGCCGACTGGGCTGGTTGTCCTGATTCGAGGCATTCTACTTCGGGTTATTGTGTTTATCTTGGTGATACTCTGGTGTCTTGGAAGTCCAAGCGGCAGCACACAGTTTCTCGTTCGAGTGCCGAGGCAGAGTACAGGGCAGTTGCTCACATTGTGGCTGAGTGTTGTTAGCTGCGTCAGCTTCTTCAGGAGCTTCATCTTCCTCTCAAGAAGGCTACGGTTGTCTTTTGTGACAATGTTAGTGCTGTCTATATGACAGCTAACCCAGTTCACCATCGACGAACGAAGCACATTGAGATTGACATCCACTTTGTCCGTGAGAAGGTCGCTTTGGGGGAAGTCCGTGTCCTCCATGTTCCTTCATCACATCAGTATGCTGATATCATGACTAAGGGTCTTCCTGTACAGTTGTGTACTGATTTTAGGTCCAGTCTTGGTGTTCGTGATGCTTCCCCTGCGACTACGGGCGGGTGTTAGATATATAGAGTTGTATATGGTCTTGTATTGTATTTGTACCCTAACTTGTACTCCAAGCCTATACGGCCTATATAATGAAAGGTCACCCCCCTCATTAGGGTGTGTGGTGTTTGCCCAACTCTCTACAACCTAGTTTCTTCAGTTCCACATAGTAGGAGGAAGGAGGAAGGGGGACTTTAGAGAGCGGGTTGCCGAGATTTGGAATAAACCAGTATTTGGACAAAATGCAGTACAACGCTGGAACCGAAAACTTGGGGCTTTGAGAAAATACCTAAGGGATTGGGCTAGACAAAAACATGGGGAGTACAAATCCCAAAACATAGCCTTCAGACAGTTGTAACGACCTTGGATACATTGGCAGAGACCAGGTTACTAACCAATGGAGAATGGGAACAGCTGGAAAATGCAAGTGATGTCTTGATTAAGCTCTTACGTGAAGAAGAGCTCAAGTTGTATCAACAGGCCAAGGCAACCGATGTTCTCTTGGGAGATAACAACACGAGGTACTTTCAAGTGGTTGTGAACGGCAAACATCGTTAGAAACGTATCTTTCGCTGGATCACGATGGAACCAAGGTTGAGGGCCAAAATAATCTCAAAGAATGTATTACTCAATTTTATAAAGATTTATTTGGTCCTTCTGTGGATAATAATTTCTTTTTCAAGGATAGTATAATAGATAATATACCACAAGTCGGTCAGTCTGAAAATGAATTTCTCATGGCTCCTTTCACTGAAGAGGAGATTCAAAATGCAAATTTTGATATAGAACACGATAAAGCTCCGGGCCCAGATGGTTCCCCGACTGAATTTTACCAGTATTTTTGGGACCTCATCAAAGGGGATTTGATGCAAATGTTCTATGATTTACACAGTGGTGATCTTCCTTTGTTCAGCCTGAATTTTGGGGTCATTACATTGCTACCTAAAAAACAAGATGCTGGTAAAATCTAGCAGTACAGGCCCATCTGCTTACTGAATGTAAGTTTTAAAATCTTCACGAAGGTTGCAACTGTTCGTATTAACTCAGTTGTTGAACATCTGAGCAGCCCCACGCAAACAACTTTTATGCGAGGTTGTAATATACTTGAAGGGGTGGACACTCTTCATGAAACAATCCACGAGTTGCATCGCAAAAATTAGAGCGGGGTTATTTTCAAAATAGACTTTGAAAAGGCTTATGACAAAGTGCGGTGGGATTTCTTAATACAAACGCTACGAATGAAGGGATTTTCACCCAAGTGGATTGGATGGATTAAATCCTTCATATCTGGCGGGAGTGTAGCAATCAATGTCAACGATGAAGTAGGACCTTTCTTCCAAACAAAAAAGGGCTTCGACAAAGGGATCCTCTCTCACCGATACTGTTTAATATTCTGGCCGATATGCTCGCACTTTTCATAAATAGAGAAAAAACATATGCTCAGTTGTGTGGAGTGGTGCCCCATCTTGTAGATGACAGCTTATCTATCTTACAATACGCTGATGATACAATTCTTTTCTTAGAACATAACCTGGAACAGGCTCACAACATGAAGTTAATTCTTTGTGCTTTTGAATAGTTATCAGGGTTGGAAATAAACTTTCATAAGAGTGAAATTTTCTGATTTGGTGAGGCAAAAGATTACGAAAATCAGTACATGGAGCTGTTTGGATGCAATCCAGGTGCTTTCCCAATTCGTTATTTGGGTATCCCGATTCACTATCGGCGGTTGTCAAATAAGGATTGGTTGAAAGTGCAAGAGTGGTTTCAAAAATGTCTCAGTAGCTGGAAAGGGAAAAATCTTTCCACTGGAGGCCGTTTAACTCTCATTAATTCTGTTCTTAGCAGCTTAGCTGGAAAGGGAAAAATCTTTCCACTGGAGGCCGTTTAACTCTCATTAATTCTGTTCTTAGCAGCTTACCTATGTATAAGATATCCTTCTTTGAGATCCCAAAAAGGGTCCGTAAAAAGCTGGATTACTTTCGATCACGCTTTTTTTTTGGCAAAGTGATGAACACAAAAGGAAATATCGGCTAGACAAATGGGATATCTTGTGTCAACCGAAAGAACAAAGGGGACTAGGGATACAAAACTTAGAAATTAAAATATTGTCTTGCTCAGTAAATGGCTGTACCAACTGATCAGAACAGATGGTACATGACAGCAGATTCTACGCAACAAATACCTAGGCAATAAACCCCTGGTACAAGTCTAGTGGAGGATGAATTTAGGTGGAACCTAGACTCCACGGGTGTTTTTTTGGTGAATTATCGGGTGTAATCAATAAGAATGTTCCAAATATAAATAAAGGTCTTTGGAAGCTCAAATTCCACCCAAAATTTAAAAAAAAAACTAGTATCTTAAACGCGGTGTAATTCTCACAAAGGATAATCTTGCGAAACAAAACTGGCAAGGCAATCAACAGTGTTGTTTCTGTCATGAAAATGAAACGATACAACATCTGTTTTTTGACTGTCAGTTTACACGAATGGTTTGGGCTACGGTGTACTCAGCATGGGGCCTCTCCAAACCTCGCAATATTTCAAATATGTTTGGAAGCTAGCTCAATGGAATACCAAAATTCTATAAATCTCTAGTCCTTGTAGAAGCGGCAGCATTGTGTTGGTCTGTTTGGCTCTGCAGAAATGCTGTCGTTTTTTAGAACAAACACTCTTCTTTTTTGCAGGTAATATACTCGACTACACACTGGCTCCGTACATGGGCTATTTTTCAACAGGCTACTTCACAGGAGGTGCTTGTGGTGGCATCTCGGTTCTTGGAGCGGGTGGCCAAGGAGTTTTTTACCCGGACACATAGATGGCGGTCTAGTCTTAGGATTATCAGTCATTAGTATTGTCCCTTTGTGTTTTAGACTTTTTTAGGCTGTGTGCCATTTGGCATAGGTCGGAAAAGATTCAAATCGTTGTATCACCTAATATCACTTCTTAAAATTAATAAAGTTTTCCTTTTCCAAAAAGAGAGTTCCACATAGCAGGAAACTCTCACCAAGATATACTTTCCGATAGCAATTTCAGAAAAGTTAGCATCCCAATGATTTGGATCATCCCTCCTCATATACACCATGTTCGGCTTGCTGGCGCGGCTGGCTGGAGATATAGTAACCTGTAGCTACAGTACCCTCATATTGTGCCTTTCCGTAGGTCGTAGAGTATGTACAGTAACCATCTGCTACATTAAACAGTCGCTACAGTATATATCCTCTCACAAAATCAGCTGCTACAGTGAATCGCCTAGTTGGAACCAGCCAGCCAAACAGGGTGATAGTGTAGGAATCCTTCCTTGTCACAAAAATTCTTTCACCACCCTTGATAGTCACTGTCCAGTTGTCCTGTGCAATGCGTGCAACCAAAACTTTTTCAAAACCCTGGATTCCGTTGTACAGTGTAAGACACCGAAGCGATGCCACGTTGTTGATGATACAGTAGATCTGCTCGACTAGGTCCTGTATGGGGCAAAAGCCAGTGGGTACAAGAGATATCTGCACGGCAGACTCCTCCAGCTGTAGAAAAATCAATGTGAGGAGACAAATAAAATGAAAATAACTGAAGGGTGAAAGTAAATAATTTCACTTTGTGAGAAAATGACATACGTGCAAGGTGAGTGTTTCCAGCGCTCCAGAAGTGTTGAGAAAAGTAAACAGAAAATGGAACTGAAAGAGAAAGCTGATCAGAGGGCATGGTCCAACAATCGCAAGTTCCAGGTGCTTGAGGTGAATGAATTTTTCACGCAGCGCGATTTCGAGCGGATACATATAACCGGTCTCATCAGCAGACACAAGGGACAAAGTTTCAAGATTTGGGCCAAGTTTTGGGAGCTCCTTAGGAACATAGCCAGACAAATTGAAGCAGGGGTAGATCAACATGTTTACGTCCTTAAGCTGCAGTGCATCTCCAAGTGAGAACTGTATTATAGGCCCTTGGTAATGAAAGATGGAGAGATTTGGAGCACCGGTCTCTACTGACTGTAGCATCTTGCAGTGCCGCACCCGCAGCGAATTGAGCTGTTGCAGCGTGGAAGGTATCCTCAGGCAAGCTATCTCATGGCAGTACTCAAGGTGCAGACGCTCAAGAGCAGGAGAATTAGAGAGGAACAGCCATGACTCTTCCGCGGTGATGCGCACCCAGCTGAAATCCACTCTCTTCAAGCTACCGAAGGAACAAGACCCGAGTTCAGGTGTGAGAACGAACACGAGGAGAGGCAGAGAGACTGGATCGAGCATCCCTTCTCTTCGATGAAAAGCTCACATGGGAATCTGTATTGAGGTTTGCCATCGCCAAGGGGAAGATCCAGGGTGAGCTCATCGATCCCAAGGGTTGCAGCTGCATCGAGCCAACAGTTGATAGTATCGGCACGCACCTTGCGAAGAACGGCTTTGCTACGGTACTCCGAAATGACTGTGGACGTCTGCACCGGCGTACTGTATGGGCTACTCTATCCTCCAGGGCCATCCCGGTTACTCCATTCCTAGCGGGGGTAGAGGAGCTCCTCTATCGGAGACGTGGCGCCGCGCGCGGGGCCTGCGTGCTGCAGCCCCCTCTCGCGCCCGTGCTTGGACAGCGCCCGCGCCGCCACGGCTCGCCGACGGAGGGAGCTCAGGACGGACAGCGCCCGCGCCGCCACGGCTCGCCGGCGGAGGCGGAGCACTGCGCTCGAGCTCCGCTCTGGCCGGATCCGGCCACCGCGACCGGAGCTCGTGCGAGGCACCACCGCCGGAGAGGGAGGGGCCGGCCGAAAGGGAGTAGTCGTCGCGGCCCTATCGTGTACTAGAGGAAGCTATAGAGTTCCCCGGTGTGGACAGCCTCAACACGGCAGAATAAAACCACCCAAACAAGTGAACAACCACGTTCTATTGTGAAAGTTTATCCCCGCGGGCCGCGGACCAAACAAGCCACCATGCTGTGTGTTTAGTTGGTGAAAAGTTTGGAGTTTGGTACCGTAGCACATTTCATTATTGCTTGACAAATAATATCCAATTATGAACTAATTAGACTTAAAAGATTCAGCCCGTGCTAATCAGTTAGACTGTGTAATTAGTTATTTTTTTCAACTACATTTAATGCTTCATGTATATATCTGAAGATTTGATGTGATGGATGCTATGCAAAAATTTTGAAAACTAAACAGTGCTTTATTTTCTCGTTACAGCAGCCACCCGTGCACTTTTGATCACATGATCTGTGTGCACGGAGGATGGGCGGTGGCGGGACCCAGGTGGCGTGGGACCCACAGCCAGCTAGAAGCAGCAGGGTTTAAAAAACAGGTGGGAACCGGTCCGGTTTGACCGGTCAAACCGGTCCGGTCCGGTTTCGGTTTGGGTTGGTACCAAACCGACCCAAATTCAAAATTCAAATTTGAATTCAAAAAAATAAAAAAATCCTAAAAAAATTTCTAAAAATACTTCAAGGTGCGACGAATCTAATTGTGTCAAATTTTCTCAAAAATTCGTTCGTTTAACATATTTTTCGGGCATTTAAAGTTAAACCAAAAAAGAAAAGGAAAAAAAATAAGACGGCCAATTAAGACTCACTTGGTAAACCAGTCAAACCGGCCGGTATACCGTTTCAAACCGGTTACACATGCGATTTTGAATTTAGATTTGAATTCAAACCGGCCGGTATACCGATCCAAACCGATTACACATGCGATTTTGAATTTGGATTTGAATTCAACAGGTTTCCACCGATTTCCGATAAAACCGGTCTGGTAAACCGCTACCGGAGGGCTGCGATTTTACCGGACCGATCGGAATTATTAACCCTCTGATAAGCAGTTGCCGCAACGGCCGCGACATCCGGGCCTCAAAAGCAGCTCCAAGCCCTCCAGCTTGTCCAAGGGCGGTGCGACTCCCCAGCGACCGCGTATGCTGCGCCACACAAATGCGGCCCGAGGGGCAGTTTCGTCACCGCCTCGAGGGGAAAAAAAAAAAACCAGCGCAGCACGCAGCCGGAGCCCAGAGCGGCAGCGGCTGGTGGCCGAAAGGGCGCCGCCCTCACGGACAAGGGGGAGAAAAATATTTGTGCCCTACCACGCTCCGGTGCATGATCACAGCACTGCAACTTGAGCTCTTCAAATAAAAAGAAAAGTCTATTTTACCCTCTTGATATCTCGCCGAATCTGAAAACAATCTCAAACTCAAAAATCAGATATCTTGCATGCCTTATAACTATCAAAATTGAACAAACTACCCATTGACCTGATCAAAGCTATTTTGTTTTTGCTAACGTAGCAATAAGACTCACATGTTGGACCTTTCTTCCCTCCCCTCTACCTCTCCTACTCCAGGCCATAATTAATTGGGAAAATTTGATTCATGCCACCACAACTCCGTGAAATTGGGTGTCATGTTGAAAATCATGCCACTCAATGGCATGATTTTCAACATGAGATCCAATTTCAAGAAATTAGAGTGGCATGGATCCAACTGACCCTAATTAATTACGCCCACCGGCACAGGCATGTGCACCTCATGTTCTAGGTCGACACGTCATGTAATTGACGCTGCTGCTAGAGCTCGCCGCACCTATAGCGATGTTGCTGCTGGTGCTACCAGTTCTTGGCAAGAGCAAGAGTCATGGTGCCACATTTGGGGACATTGGCTTCTCCCCACGGTCAAGCGGGGACAAGTAGCTGGTGCCCCCCCCCCCAGTCGAGCGGCGGCAGCGCTCGAGACCCCCTCCCCTGTGATCGAGCGGCGGCGGTGGTAACACACTAGACCCGCTCCCTAAGGTCGACCGGCGGCGGCCGCGCTCGAGGCCCCCTCCCTCTGGGTCGGCAGGGATGCGCTCGAGACCTCCTCCTCCACGGATTGGTGGTGGCGCTTGGATCTCCTCACCCTCAGGACAACGAGGGTAGCGCCCAAGTTATCCTCCCCAATCGGGCCGGCAGCGACCATTTCGGCGGGTCAAGTGCTCCTACACGCCATGGTAGAGATTGAGGGAGGGAGAAGGGACAGGGGATGGGACAAATTTGTGACAAGTGGGGTCTAATATGTGGGTCCTATTGCAACATTAGTAAAACCACCTACAAAACAACCTTGCCCCGGACAAAAAGGTAGTTTGTCCAGTTTTGATGGTTACGGTATGCAACATATATAATTTTTAAGTTCGGGTTTACTTTTCAAATTCCGTGACAAGGTCAAAGGGTAAAACATATCTTTTTTATAAATAAATATTAAATCGCTAAAATCATTTTTTTATTTTGACACCACTAAATCCATTTCCGATATGCAATATCATTCAGGGCAGAGTCGGAAAGAGCTTCCACCCAGGACTGAACTATGGATAAAATACTATAGTAACCAGAATCAGATTGAACTATACTATTTTAGGTATAATTATTACCGTTTTACATTGGAAAAGCTAGGCTAGACCCGTGTTGCAGCACGCCCAGCACGGCCCCGGCTCCGGGGGGAGTCTACTTCTAGCGCACGCGGCTGGCCATGATATCGTCGCGGAAGGCCGCGCCGCCGCTGCTCCCACCATCCACCGCCTCCTTCAGCTCCGACACCCCTCCGGCATCTCCACCGCTGCCTTCCACCACTGCCGTCACTAATCGCCCCCGACCCTAGCTCCACCAACGACGTCGTCCTCGCCGCATCGCCGCACCGCCCTTGCAATCCGCCTCCGCTGCCGCCTCGCCGCGCTGCCCTCGCAACCTTGCCCCCCTCCCACCTTCTAAGGTCGCTGGTTGCCACAGCCGTCCCCGACAACCCCGTTCTTCGAAGTCCGGCCGCCGCAGTTGGAGGAGGAAGATTAACATGACCTTCTGCGATGATAAATAGACTTCCCTTGGCTCCGCCTGTATTAGCACGTGTGGCTCTAGAGAGTACTGCTGCTGTCTTCTATTCCCATTTTGCCCTTCTTGTATGCAATGTTACCCGTTGAATTTATTTCAAAGATCTTTCAAAAAAAATTGTTGCAACTATAACCAATATTATTTGTACGAATGGTTGCACCAGATAGCCCGTTCATTACTTTTCCAAATCAAAGCTCATTGATTTGGTAGATATTTGATAAGCGTTAATAGGATCTTTCAAAAAACTGCCAATTTTGTTTTGTACCGCGGTCTTTGAATGTAATCAGAAAGGGCTTTGTCGAAAATCAGAAGAAACATAGGTCCTTGAGGCAAAAGCGCAGCTATTTAATTGTCTTTTTGCCGTCCGGAAACAGCGCATTTCAGGCAGCAGAATTCCTCGATTCTTTCAAACCGCAAGAAAACCGAGCAGCAACGTAATTCCCGTTTCTGCCCTCCGCCGTCTCCCCTCCCCTTCCCCTCCCCAACTCGCCGTCGCCGCGCGCGCACGCACGGAACCGCCGTGCTATCATCGCCGGCGGCAACCACCACGTGCGGGGTGGAATCAATCTTGAAGCAACCTCGCGGAAGAGAAAGGAAAAAAGAAAAGAGAGAAATAGGAGGACCGCGAGAAGCAACAGCAAGCAGGAGCGTGGGGGGTAGGTGGGAAACGGAGCAGAGGTAGCCCAATTCGCCGCCTCGCCGGCCGCTGACCTCGCCGCCGGCGGGGTCCCCTCTGCCGGAGCCGACGGATCCCTGCCCCTCTCTGATCCGAGCCTGATCAGCCCATGGTACTGTTCCAGATCCTTTGCTTGTTCTGCCCTTTGCTTTCCCAACGATTGCTGCTAACTTGTGTGCTGGGCGCGTTTCGCTTCGTATGGCTGCGGATCGCATCATGTTTTGCTGGGTTTTGCTGCTCTGGATTGGTTATCATGGCTTAATTGAGCTGCGTGGGCTGCTTGCGCATTTGGAAGCCTTAGTCAATAGCAAAATTATCAACCCTAGTCTTATAAGATTTTTTTTATACAGCATGCTTCTGCTAGCAGTAGAGAGTTGTTACAACTTTGGAGGAGCTTTGCTGCTATTTTTGGAGTTAGCTTACTTGCTGTGCATGCCTCTTAAAGAGGACCCTTTTTTTATGTGGAGTTTAGATAGGTAGCGGGGTTGAATAATGAATTGCTTCTACCACATTCACGCAGCAGTATTGTTATCCTTACTTCACTCTTATCTCTATAGGTGAAAGCGTCACGCCTGCTGCGTCTCCTGAAAACTATGCTGATGATATAAGTCGTAGCTCTTATTTGCAGTTTAAGATTATTTAGCAGTGATGAGATGGGTACAGAATAGGATATAATAGGAAGACTACGTTCAGATTTCCCCTCTCTGTTTGAAGGTTTTCAGCTAAACAAACCTTAATTTTAGTTTAGATGGACCTTTGCCAAGATTACTAGCTGAGATGCTTGTGCTGGAAATGGAACTACACTATTCCATCGATGATTGATGCGTGTTTCTTGTCGGTTCTGTACGAAGTACCTTTTATATCAAGTAGGTGCCAAGGATTTGAACTCAATTGTTCCTTAATAAAGGGCTAACTAGAGTTGTTTGAGAAAACATTGATGTTTTGATGAGCAAGCCATAAGGATTAAATTAGTTATTGGTATTTTCATGAATAGTGTTGACTGTAGAAGAATAGAATTGGTGTAATGTTGTGGATGTATTGCATTGAGGCCTTGGCTGGTATATATAAGAGTACAAGACTTGGGGGGCAAGTCTCCCGGGATACATATGGTAGTCTACGATACGTATATCTACAACTACCAAATATACTCTAATACTCCCCCGCAGTCACAGCGGGAGCACCGCAAACGGTGAGACTGGAGGAAGCCGAAAGCAGGAGCCGCCAAGGCCATCTCGTGGACGACACCGGGTGAGTTCTTCACGATCTGTTGCTGCCGGACGACCTTCTACGACGGCGGCCGATCGATTCGATCGGCAGAGGTCATGGGCGACCTCCCCGGGGGCGCGCTAGGAGGCCGTCGAGGGGGCGCGCAGAAGGCGCGCCGTGGAGGACGACCGGCGACGCGAGGAAGGCAGGGGCGTGGGTGGCGGCAGCGGAAGGTTTAGTCTAGGATCTCAAACTCTAATCTCGTGATACCATGTAGAAGAATAGAATTGGTGTAATGTTGTGGATGTATTGCATTGAGGCCTCGGCCGGTATATATAAGAGTACAAGACTTGGGGGGCAAGGCTTTCCGGGATACATATGGCAGTCTACGATACGTATATCTACAACTACCAAATATACTCTAATATTGACACAAATTTTGTGAGCCATTATATTGTTGGTCCCTGCAATCAAGGGCCAGGTAAGCAACCTGGTCACCTTCCTCTCCCTCTCCTTAGCTCCAAGGTAGAAGAAGAGCTGAGCACTTCTGCACACACATATACTCTGCTGTCTGCTCTCTGCGCTGGCTGAGAGCTGAACACTAGAATGTGGCAAGAATGAACTGCCTTTTCTCATTGCATTGCATTCATATTTATACACCATTGCTACCTACTCTAAGGTGCTACCAGTTATGGCTAATAACTTCTATCACTATCTGAACATTAGTGGCCTAGAGCCATAAGTCAACAAAGGCTGCAAGTCAACAAAGGCTGCTAGCAAACTGCAGACTTCCTTGACCAAAATCAGAAAGGGACAGCTGCAGATTAAGTCTTACATTACTTCCCCTAATCCTGCTGCTAGCCCTGGACCTCATCCATGCCGATCATCTTCCTCAATTCCGAGAACCGAAGACGCCCGAGCGACTTGGTGAGGATGTCAGCGAGTTGCCGTCCGGTGTCGACGAACTCGATGACAAGGTGCCCCCCATCGACGCAGTCCCGAAGAAAATGGAACTTCACATCGATATGCTTGCTTCGGTCGTGAAAGACGGGGTTCTTTGCCAGCGCAATGGCCGGCTGGTTGTCCACCTTGAGTGCTGGCGGGCGAGCTTCAACGCCAGTGAGCTCACCCAACAGCCGGCGCAGCCAAACGACTTGGCACGCCACGGTGGCCGCTGCAATGTACTCCGATTCACAGGTTGACAGCGCCACCACCTTCTGCTTCAGTGACTGCCAAGCCACCGGTGCGGTTCCAAGGGAGACGAGCACACCTGTGGTGCTCTTCCGTCCATCCACATCTCCAGCCATGTCCGCATCGCTGAATGCCGTCAACTGAAGCCCGCCGTGCCTGGGGAAGACGACGCCCATGTCCAGAGAGCCCTGGACGTAGCGCAGCACCCGCTTGACCGCTGTCCAGTGGTCCTCCCGCGGGTCTTCGAGGAAACGGCTCACATACCCGACTGCGAACGTGATGTCCGGCCGCGTATGCGTCAGCCACCGCAGCCCGCCGACGATGCTCCGGTAACGTGTTGCGTCCACCCTCGCCGCCGTGCTGTTCTTCGACAGCTTGATCCGCTCCTCCATCGGTGTCGCCATGGGCTTGCAGCCCGTCATCCCGGCCTGCTCCAGCAGCTTGAGCGCATAGGCGCGCTGGCCCAGCGCGATGGAGTCCCTCCCCTGCTTTACCTCGATGCCGAGGTAGTAGGAGAGTGCGCCGAGATTGCTCATTTTGAAACGAGCCGCCATCTCGCATTTGAACGCTTCAATGTCCTGCGCCCGAGCTCCGGTGACGATCATGTCGTCCACGTACACGCCGACGATGAGCTCTTCCTTCCCCCGTCGTCGTGTGTACAGCGCATGCTCGGTGGCGCAGCGTGCGAACCCAAGCTCGCCCATGGTGGTGTCGAGCTTGGCGTTCCACGCCCTGGGAGCTTGGCGCAGCCCATAAAGAGCCTTCCGCAGCCGGAGCACCTTGTGCTCTGCCCCCGGCACCGCGAAGCCCGGCGCCTGCTTGACGTAGACCTTCTCCTCCAGGTCGCCGTTCAAGAACGCCGATTTGATGTCGAGGTGATGGACCTGCCAGTCCTTTGCCGCCGCAAGAGCTAGCAGCAACCGCACCGACTCCATCCGAGCCACCGGTGCGAACACCTCCTCGAAATCAATCCCTTCACGCTGCACAAAACCACGGGCAACGAGCCGAGCCTTGTGCTTGACAATGGCGCCGCGCTTGTCCCGCTTTACCTTGTAGACCCATTTCAGGCCAATCGGCCGGCATCCCGCCGGCGGATCGACCAGCTCCTAGGTGCGGTTGTCCTCCATTGACCGCATCTCCTCCATCATGGCCTTCCGCCAGTCCGCGTCACGCTCCGCAACCGCGAACGTGGCCGGCTCCTCCGCGCTCATGAGCATGAGCTCTGGATCGGTGAGACGCGAGGCCAGCCCCGGCAGCTCTGCATCACCGATTACGTCGTCCACTCGCCTGAATCGGAGCTCCTCTCCGTCGTGGTAGCCATCCACGAACTCCGAGTAGGAGGACGGGGGGGGGGGATGCGAACTCAGGGTCCGCCGCCGCTGTCGGGGTCCCCTGTTCTGGAAAAACAGGGGAGGCTGGGGACGATGAACTCGCCGCGCCAGGACTTGGCGGAACCTCCGCCGTGCCAGGACTTGGAGGCTCCACTGCCTCCGCTTCTGGCTCCTGCGCTGCCTCCTCTGTGCCACTCCGGCGCTCGATCACTAGCTGCTCGACGATGAATTCGCCCGTCAAGCCGCCGCCGGACCCCTCTGCTTCCCCTGCCGCGGGCGTGCTCCAACTCCATGCCGCCACCTCGTCGAAAATGACATCCCGGGACACCACCACCTTCCCCCGGGCTGGGTCGTAGAGCCGATAGGCCTTCGTCCCATCTTCATAGCCCAGGAACACCATCTTGGTGCTCCGATCTTCAAGCTTCCCAAGGCTTGGCTTGACGGTCTTCACGTGCCCGATGCAGCCGAACGTGCGTAGGTACGAGACGTTTGGCTTATGCCCATACCACACCTGATACGGCGTCATCCCCTTCAGGGCCTTGGTCGGTGAGCGGTTCAAGATGAACACTGCCGTGCTCACCGCCTCGCCCCAGAATTCCGCCGGCATCGCCTTCGCCTTCATCATCGAGCGTGCCATCCCAACGATGGTTTGATTTCGCCGCTCGACTACGCCATTCTGTTGTGGCGAATATGGTGCCGTCAGTTGACGCGCCACTCCCTCTCCTGCGCAGTAGCTGGCGAATTCCACTGCTGTGAACTCGCCGCCACGGTCGGTTCTGAGGACGCGCAGCCTCTTCCCGGAGTCCGCCTCTGCCCGCGCCTTGAAGCGCCTGATGGCCTCCGCCGCCTCATCTTTGCTCGTCAGGAGCTGCAGCCACATATACCGACTGCAGTCGTCCACGAGCAGGATGAAGTATCTCCGACCACCATGCGTCGTCGGCGTGATGGGCCCGCACAGGTCCCCGTGGACCAGCTGGAGCACCTCCTGCGCCCGGTACTTGGCCGCCTTTGGGAACGGCAGACGCCTCTGCTTCCCGGCCAAGCAGCTGTCGCAGAGCTCGTTGACGTGCTTGATCTGCGGCAGCCCGGTCACCATCTTGCCCAGGCGTCCAAGCGCCTCAAAGCTCAAGTGGCCGAACCTTCCATGCCACAGCCATGGTTCCTCCGTGCACGCCGCCGCGAGACACACCGGCTGCTCCACCTTCAAATCCAGGAGATAAAGCCGATTACGGGAACGTGTTACCTTGGCGAGAAGACGCCGTTCCCGGTCCCTGATGCTTAGTACTCCGGCCTTGATGAGCACCTCCGACCCGTGCTCATCCAGCTGCCCCAAGCTCACAATGTTTGAGCGCAGCTGGGGAATGTAATACACTTCCTGGAGTGCACGGTGCTCGCTGTTGCGGTACCTGAAGAGGACCGTGCCCTGCCCGCGGATGATGACCCGCGAGCCATCGCCGAACTTGACCGTCCCGGTCTTGCTTTCGTCGAGGTCAGAGAAGGCGGCCCTGCTCCCCGTCATGTGGTTGCTGGCCCCAGAGTCCAGGTACCACCTCTGCTCCAGCTCGTCGCCGACCGCACCCAGCAACACCCGCGCCTCTGGCTCGTCAAGGTTGACGGGCTGCGGCGCAGTCCTCTGCTCCGTGTCCGCCTCCTCTGCTTCGCCATCCTTCAGCGCGCAGTACTGCGCCATCAACAGCGCGTGGTCGTCGTCGCTCTCTTCTTGAGCTAGGTGGGCCTCCTTCCTTCTTCTCTTTCCGTTCCGGGCACTCCTTAGCCCAGTGCCCGATCTTGCCGCACTTGCGGCAGGCATCGGGGTCGAAGTTCTTCTTCTTCCCCTTCCCGCGCGGATTCCCGCGTGCCTTGTTGTCGCCGGCATACCCGCCGCGGCTTGAGGAGTTCTCCCCGGTCCGCCGCTTCATGCGCGCGTTCCACTCCTCCTCGGTGAGCAGCAACTTGCCGCTCTCCTGCCTCCGCTCCAGCGGCGCATCAGAACGCCCTTCGGCCAGGCGAAGTCGACCGACGACGTCCTCGAGCGAGACCTGATCCAGATCCAAGGTGGCCTCGATTGTAACCGCCATCTGGCTGTACTTGGCCGGGCACGCGCGGAGCAGCTTGCAGACGACGTCCTCCTCCAACTTCTTCCCCAGCGTTGCCAACTGGCTTGCCAACGACTGGAGTCGGAGCGCAAAGTCCTCCACAGCCTCACCGTGGCGGAACTTCAGGTCGTCGAAGTCCCTGCGCAGCTGCTGCGCCTTAGCCCTCTTGGCTCGATCCGAGCCAACTCGGAATGAAGCCAGCATGTCCCACGCCTCCTTCGCCGTCTTCTTGTTGCCGATGGCCTTGTGGAACTCTGGTGGCGTGGATGACAGCAGTGCGTCCATGGCCTGGACGTCTTCATCCTCTTCTTTGGTGCCGACTTCCACGGCCGTCCAGAGCTTGCACGCCTTGAGCCGCCACTCATCAGCACCACCCACTCGCCATAGTTGGTGCGAGTGAGCTGCGGCCAGTCCCGCGAGCTCGTCTCCCGCACCGTCCTGATCACAACCTCCGAGACATCCTTCCCCTTGTCGCCTGCACTGGACGCCGGGGAGTTTTCGCCAGCCATCGTTCAGCCGCTGGGCTAGAACGACACCGTACGGCTCTGATGCCACTTGTTGGTCCCTGCAATCAAGGGCCAGGTAAGCAACCTGGTCACCTTCCTCTCCCTCTCCTTAGCTCCAAGGTAGAAGAAGAGCTGAGCACTTCTGCACACACTTATACTCTGCTGTCTGCTCTCTGCGCTGGCTGAGAGCTGAACACTAGAATGTGGCAAGAATGAACTGCCTTTTCTCATTGCATTGCATTCATATTTATACACCATTGCTACCTACTCTAAGGTGCTACCAGTTATGGCTAATAACTTCTATCACTATCTGAACATTAGTGGCCTAGAGCCATAAGTCAACAAAGGCTGCTAGCAAACTGCAGACTTCCTTGACCAAAATCAGAAAGGGACAGCTGCAGATTAAGTCTTACATATATTATTTGAAAATTTTGATACCAGGAATCTTGTGATTTAAAGTTGCATTGCTCAAAATTTGTATAATCTTTTGGGTAGTAAACTGCATTTGTTCTATTCGTTTAGAGGATTGGAATCTTAATGATCACTCAAATTTATTGATGGACACTTTTGACTGTTAAATGCATGATTTCCTGAAGATTGTACCATGTAGTATGCTGCTTGTGTTTGTATCACTTACTTGATGTAAAGAGTACTTATCAACATTGAAGTACTTATTAATCCGCATACCGTCTTTGTATAATTACAATAGAGAAAACAGAGTATTTGGGGCCTTCTAAGTTATAACACAACCTTGTATTGTACTGAAAATTGCACTGCTTTGATATGCTTGGGCTGTGGGCCTAAACACTGTGCTAGCTGTAAGCCTGTAACTTCTCGCTACTGATCTTCAGAATTTGGTTAAGTGATGAGGTACATAATTGATGCATAAAGTGGAAACACAAATTTCCATTTGTACTTTTGTGCATGGCAGGGGACTGTATTGCATAAGTAGGGTTTAAATGAATCATCAGAAAAGAACTACAGATTTTATTTTTTACCACTATGAAAGAAAACATCTAGCCTCCTCAATATGTTTGGGGATAAAGAAAGCAATTTTTTCATGAAATTTAATTGCATCCCACAATTTCTTTTGTTAGGTGTAGCACAAATTTTTGTTGGTAGTAAGTCTGTTATGTTTGTTTGCCAGATGTCACAGGGGTTGTTGTGTGCCTATCCCTTTGCTTACGTTGTTGTTGTTATGAATAGCACTTGTATTCATCGTGAGGGCTCTCTAGGCCCGAATATATACATGTACAGGTATTAGGAAATATGCACAAAACCCCTTATACAATGGGGAAACTACAAGAGATACATATACATCTAACAGTTGTAATTTCATTCCCCTGCAAGCTGGATTCTCTATCTTCCTCTATTCCCCTCTGAGTGATGCTTTCAAACAAAGTTGGTCTCTCCTTTGGTCCAAATCCTAGCTTCTGGGCTTTGAAGCCTGGTGATGGATATAATATATTCACAGGGTTCAGAGCCTAACTCAGTGTGCCATTAGAATACTGTTTCTTTCATTATTTAAATCACAGCATTGCACACTCATATCATGGAAAACATCTATAACAATGCTTTAACCATTAAGTTGTTCCTTAACTCTGTTTTTTTCTTGACATCTCTTTGATTATTTCACCATTTGTTTCACAGGGAACTCCAGTTAACATCATCGTTGGTTCTCATGTTTGGGTAGAAGACCCAACTCTAGCTTGGATAGATGGGGAGGTTGTTAGCATAAAAAACAATGAAGTACATGTGCAAACATCAAATGGGAAAAAGGTACCATTTACTTTTTCTTCTCATGCTTTCTGCATAAGATCTACATCTTCCTCTTGCTATGACAAATTCAAATTATGTTGGTTTTTTTTTTGTATCTGGCATTTCCTTAGGAATATGGGTACTTCTAAAAAGGAAATTTACAGATCTGTTCCAATATTTTGTACTACCTCCGTCCCAGAATATAGCTATTTTTAGGTTTTCTCTGAGTCAAATCTTTTAACTTTGACCGTAGATGGTAAAAAAACTATAAAGATTGACAACGTAAAAGTGATATCAATTTATTCATAATGAAACCAATTATCACAACATGTAACATTTTCTGTTTAAAAGTAATTATTTTTTAAGATATTATTGGTCAAAGATGAAGATGTTTGACTTTGACAAGTCAAAAGGTTATTATATTTTGGGACGGAGGTTTCTTCTGGACTCAAGATGTAGGCTGAATCTTTTTGACAGAAAGTGGATTCTGAATTTCATCGCACTTAATGCTTTTTCACAGGTTACCATAGACAGATCAAAAGTTTTTCCCAAGGATATGGAAGCTCCACCTGGAGGAGTTGATGATATGACAAGACTGTCATACTTACATGAACCTGGTGTTCTTCAGAATCTTGCTACCCGCTATGAACTGAATGAAATATATGTGAGCTCCTTACCATCTTTGCCTAAAATCTTACACCAAAGAAATTGCATAAGTTGCTCATGAAGTCATGATAACAATTCTGTTGCACTCAGACTTACACAGGCAGCATTTTGATTGCTGTAAATCCATTTCAAAGATTGCCACATCTTTATGATACCCACATGATGGAACAATACAAGGGTGCAGATTT
The DNA here is from genome assembly GCF_016808335.1 of Panicum virgatum. Taxonomy (NCBI): domain Eukaryota; kingdom Viridiplantae; phylum Streptophyta; class Magnoliopsida; order Poales; family Poaceae; genus Panicum; species Panicum virgatum. Next base: position 41,959,695 of record NC_053149.1, on the reverse strand, counting down.
TGGGGAATTGAGTCCCCATGTCTTTGCTATTGCGGATGTTGCTTACAGGTGAATTATTCTTGTGTAAATATTTATATATATGGCGATATGGCATTCATCGACTAATTTACATGACTGCACTACTCTGATGCAACCTGTCAATGTGAGAAACCAGGGCAATGATAAATGAAGGGAAAAGCAACTCTATATTGGTCAGTGGTGAAAGTGGTGCTGGAAAGACTGAGACAACAAAGATGCTTATGAGATATCTAGCACACTTAGGTGGGCGATCTGGAGTAGAAGGACGTACAGTAGAACAACAAGTCCTAGAGGCAAGGCCGTTTAACCTTTTTCATTTATCTCCTTGCTATGTGTATCTTTTAAATCGAAAATATTTGTTTTGGTTGTCAGTCTTATTGTGTTATACCATACACAATTTCAGTCCAATCCAGTTCTTGAAGCTTTTGGTAACGCAAAAACTGTGCGAAACAACAACTCAAGGTGAGTCTTTTTCTATCTCTATTTCTCCCGTTTTGGATATTATCAAATGGTTGTTTGATGTTGACATTTGTATAATTTCTGGTAAAGTCGCTTTGGCAAGTTTGTTGAGATCCAATTTGACAAGACTGGACGGATCTCAGGAGCTGCTATCAGAACTTACTTGCTGGAAAGATCACGTGTGTGCCAAATTAATACCCCGGAAAGAAATTATCATTGCTTTTACTTCCTTTGTGCTGCACCACCTGAGGTACGTTTTCAGATTGACTTCCTATTACTATGTGGTTTTTGATAATTGATATTTTGGGCATGTAACTCAACATGGTTGAGAAGGCTTATTCCTTACGTTTTGATCTTTGTAATCTGCAGGACATTCAGAGGTATAAACTGTTTGATCCTAGATCCTTCCATTACCTCAACCAGTCAAGCTGTATCGAGGTGGACGGAATTAATGACGCCGAAGAATATTTAGCAACAAGAAGGGCCATGGACATAGTTGGAATTAATGAGGAAGAGCAGGTGTGTCTCTTGTTATTCTTGAGTTCCTATAATGTTAGTTTAAGGATTACCAACAACCATCATAATTCATTTATTTTACAGGAAGCTATATTCAGGGTTGTAGCAGCTGTACTTCACCTTGGAAATATAGATTTTGCCAAGGGAACAGAAATTGATTCATCTGTAATCAAGGATGATAAGTCCAGGTTCCACCTTAATACTGCAGCAGAACTTTTGAAGTGAGTGCAGGTTTCTCCTTACGTAGAATGCTTAATTTTCCTATATGTTCAGTGTGACCACAAAAAATGCTAAGCACTAAAGTTTCTTGCAGATGTGATTGCAAGAATTTGGAAAAAGCGCTGATAACTCGAGTAATAGTCACACCTGAAGAAATTATTACTAGAACACTTGATCCTGCTTCTGCAATTGCTAGCAGAGATGCATTAGCCAAAACGATATACTCCCGATTGTTCGATTGGTAATGATCCTTTTCCTCGCCTGTCTGAAAATTGCATGTAGATTCCAGTGATTGTATCCTGACATCTGTTATTACTGTGGTCTTATGCACAGGATTGTGGAAAAAATTAATGTCTCAATTGGACAGGACCCAAACTCAAAACAATTGATTGGTGTACTTGATATCTATGGTTTTGAGAGCTTCAAAGTTAACAGGTTACTGTTTTCTAACTCGTGAACTAGATACAAAAAACTGCATAATAGAAAATGTGCTAAATGGAGCTGTTGAATTGCTCTGAACAGTTTTGAACAGCTATGTATCAATTATACAAATGAAAAGCTGCAACAACATTTTAACCAGGTATGTACTGAATTTACTCTCAATGATAGCACTTTATTCTTGAGATTCCTGACCTTAAATAAACATTTGGCATTTGTATGCAGCATGTGTTCAAAATGGAACAAGAAGAGTATACCAGAGAAGAGATAAACTGGAGTTACATCGAATTTGTTGATAATCAAGATGTGCTAGACTTGATAGAGAAGGTACATGCATGGCACACAAAATGCACAAGTACCATAATGTAAATCTTATAGAGAGTATATATTACTAAAATGCAAGACTTGGGGTCTACAGGCTAAAAACTCATTTACGATACCTTTATTATTATTAAGATGAGCTAGAGTTTGGTGAAACAAATTTGGGTATTTGGTAATGGTCTAATGGAAACTCTGAAATTAAATATTTTAGTTTCAAATCTTGTTTTAGAACTGTGTATGACACTAATAACATGTATTCCTATGTTTTCAGAAAGGTGGATTGATTGCACTTCTGGATGAAGCATGGTATGCTTTGGGAATTCCTACTTGCAAGCAACATAGATTCCTTCAATTACTATGGCAACTGTTGTTGTTAGCTGTTTGAATTCTCTGTTATCTGACCGCTTGTAAATTGATTGCTTTCCCTAAAATTTTCTGTGCAGTATGTTTCCTAGATCAACACATGAGACATTTGCGCAGAAGCTATATACAACATTTAAGAATAACAAGCGGTTTGCCAAACCAAAACTTTCACGTACTGATTTTACAGTAGTCCATTATGCTGGTGACGTAAGTCTTCTTCATGATATGTAAATTCTTGTATAAAAAATGTGAGGATGTTATCGATTAGAAGTTTTTTGTGCCATACACAGGTGACATACCAGGCTGACCAATTCTTAGACAAGAACAAAGACTATGTAGTGGCTGAACATCAGGATCTGCTGAATGCTTCTTCATGCCCGTTTGTAGCTGGTTTATTCCCTCCACTCCCTCAGGAGACATCCAAGTCCTCGAAATTTTCATCCATTGGATCACGTTTCAAGGTGTGAAATTCTGTTTTACTTTGTTGCTTATTCGTACATCATACTTTATTTTGTTGCTTATGTATCAATAAAATAAGTTTCTTTAGCAGCTATCATTTCCAGCTTATCTGTATTCTTGGAAGTATCAGTCCATTCATAGAAGCTATATGCACCCCACTGCATTTTTTTTTTGCCCTTAGAAGAACATTTTGTGCCATTGTTGGAAGATGCTATCCATGTTGCTGTTACTTCAATCCATGCCTGGAGCTCTTTATTAGGCTTTGATCTATGCCATATTCCCTATTCAATGTTCCCCAATACATAAACAGTCGATACAGTTTTGACATTCCTAGCATGGCACCTGGTGACATTTTACGGCAGACAATTCAATAATCAATATTATTGTTAGCTACAGTTGAACAAATCCCAGGTGTGATTATAGTTTTTTTTTTGAACCTAAAGGCAGGAGCCTGCCGGGGTGTGCTTATAGTTGGGCTACTTCATATGGGCTCAAATCCAATTCAATTTCTTCTCTTCATTGTGGTTTCATCCTGTTTTTGATGGTGTTTATTCACGATGTAGGAGTGTACAGCAGTACGACACACCTGGTCAGCATGTTAAGCTACCTGGGCTGGATGCTGATCTGCATTTTTTTTTCAAGACTGAATGCACAAAGGATCATACTGGTCTGGGCTATATAGGATGGTTGGGCTCCTGCATGCTGCCTGAGCAGAAAGTTTAGCTTGGAGGGAATCTGGCATTGAATAGGAATTTATAACTTATATTGGGATTAGAACATAGGCTAATTCTTCGTTGCTTCATTCCAATATTTACAACTTCACAAAGTTCACATCATCGTCCCCTTTAATGGGTCAAAAAATCTGGATCTGGCCAACTTATCACTAACACTGTTAGTAACTTGTAGACTCTGCACTAACTCTCTTTAAATTAAAACTCTATCTTTGTTCTTTTTTTTCTAACAGTCCCTTCTTTGTCATATGTAATGCAACCATGCAAACACTTATAAGGTTGACATTTTAGACCTTATGTGTGCCATTGTGTTAGTATATTAGGGATATCTCTATATTAGGTAGATTAGGATTGTATCCGTATCCTACCAGATCTGTAGGAGAGGCTCCTTGCCCTCCAAGTCATGTACCCCTATATATTCAGCCCCAAGGCTCAGGCTAATACAATCCACAACACTACACCAATTCCATTCTCCTACATGGTATCACGAGATTAGGGTTTGGGATCCTAGGCTAAACCTTTCGCTGCCGCCACGCACGTCCCTGCCTTCCTCGCGCCGCCGGCCGTCTCCCACGGCGATCATCCAGGGCGTCCCCTCGACGGCCTCCTAGCGCGCCCCCGGGGAGGTCGTCCATGACCTCCGCCGGGGGCAGTGCCCTCCGTCACGGTGGATCGAGTTAATCCGCCCTTCAAGCGTCTAGCAGCAGCAGATCGGAAAGTACCTCATCATCCGCCATGGAGACGTCGACGACACCTTCGTACTGCGCTGTCGTGGTGGCAGTCACGGCCTCCAAGTGATGCTCGCGCTCTACCCCGTGCTGCCGTGGTGGCAGCAGGGGCTCGTGCGCGGCTCATCCACCTCGTCGCCGGCGGACTTCTTGGCTGCCACTCCGCTTCCACCCGCCCCGACGGGGTCCGCCGGCGCCCCTGGCGGGGAGCCGCGCACTCCAGCGGGATCCGCCACGGCTCCAGGCGGGGAGCCCGATCCGGCGGGATCCACTGCCGCCCCGGCGAGATCCGACGCCACAACCGGCAAGGAGCCGCCTGCCCGACGCCCTGACAGGATCCGCTCCGCCCGTCCAGGCGGAACCCCCTGCCCTCGGCGTGATCCGCCGGCGGGAGCCTTCCGTCGCCGCCAGTTAGAGCTCGCCGCTCGACCCGGCAAGACCCGCGGCTTCGCCCCTTTTTCCCATCCATGAGCACCGCCACCGCGTCACTCCCTCGCCTCTGTTTTTCCTTTTCTTGCTCGTGCTCTGCTTTTGGCCTTTGACCATGACCATGGTGGGCTGCGGGCAGAGAGGAAAGAGATGATAAGGGTTCCAGCTACGTGCACTCCAGAGGTACTACCAGAGAAGCTGCTGCATCAATTTTTCTTCTACCTGATCAGAGATCGGGATTGCGTCGCTCACCGCCTGTCGACCTCGCGCCTCTACCTCGACGTCGGCATCGACTTCACCGGCCTCCTCTTCCTCTCCGACCCTGCAGCATGGCGAGATGGCCGGCACCCTAGGGGGCGCTCGTTTGCGCCGCCGCCTACATCGCCGCCTCGTCCGCACGTCGACCTTCGCCGGCTCATCGTCGCCTTCATCGACTTCGCCCACCGTCGTCTCGCCTCACGCTACTCGGTCTGATCAGCCGATGTGTGTGATCCACCCGGCTCCCGCGACGTCCGTCCTCATCGAGCGCGCCCTTCACCGAGCATGGAGGGTTGTTGCTGCTTCGCCTCTTCAGGCAGCAGTGGCGTCACCCCGTGGTCTTCTCCGCCGTTGCTTCCTCACCGCCGCTGACCATGTCCCCGACCTCATCGTCGACTCGTCGCTGCGCGCTTCGCGCATGGTCTTCGTCAAGCTGTACCAGTTCTTCGCCGTCTCTTTCGAGCGCTGCCGCCGCGTCATCCGGATCATTCGGCCTTGTGCTGGAAAATCTGGGTTCCCCTCCTCGCTTCGTCTAGCACAACCACGTCGCCAGCGTCGCCATCTCATCCCTGACTACTTCGTCTACTCCAGCAACAGCAGGCGTTGGCATCTTCTACCTTGCCTTCTTCTGCGCCTGCAACCGCCATGGAGACCTTCTCTGCTGGTCCCTCTTGGCGACGGCGTCTGATTGTGCATCCTCACTTACACGTTCGGTATTGGCAACACCGGTGCGTGCCCATCGTCCCCGATGCGTTCCCGAGCCTGGCAAACTCGGGCATGTGTCGTCCGATGGCCTGACTGCATCGACTTCGGCATCGCTCCCTCTACGACTGCCTCAACGCGTCGCCATCTTCGTCTTCGGCGTCTTCTCCATTACGCCACCACCATGGCGCCTCCTCGTGCGCCTGCGGCTTCATGTGCGGCTACCTTGTCTTCGGCAACCTCGACATAGCTACGTCGACCACGGCTACCCTACGCACGACATCATCGACCATGGCTACTCGTCCTCAGCTCGGCTACCTCGACATCGGCACAAAGGGCTATCATCTGCTTGAGCAACCTTGTGGGTTTCCACTCCAGCCACAGCATCTGCAGCGCCCTGACCGTTGTGACTGCGGGGGGATGTCAGTTTACCGACTTCTCTCCAGTCTCACCGTCTGCGATGCTCCCGCTGTGACTGCGGGGGGATGTTAGAGTATATTAGGGATATCTCTATATTAGGTAGATTAGGATTGTATCCGTATCCTACCAGATCTGTAGGAGAGGCTCCTTGCCCTCCAAGTCATGTACCCCTATATATTCAGCCCCAAGGCTCAGGCTAATACAATCCACAACACTACACCAATTCTATTCTCCTACACATTGTATATTGAGCAAGTGTGGTCTCTACGAAAAGAATGTTTGAAGCGCATACAGTTTTACCTTGTGACATTGCGCCTGATATGCGAATAAAAAGATATAAATTGATAAAGCCTTTTTATGAATGCACCAGGGTGCAACTTAATGCATGTGTCTATATACTCCTTTTTGTACGCGTCTCTCTCTCTCTCTCTCTCTCTCTCTCTCTCTCTCACACACACACACACACACACACACACACACACACACACACACACACACACACACACACACTACAATAGCGTCTTTGGAAAGTCGTGCTACCTCCCAGATGGTGTATGGCAGTGATGGACATGGTTTCTCCTTGTGCTACTTAGTGATATAGTAGTGTGGTCAGACTTTAGCATTTCTTTATATGACTATAATTATTGCCTTATGCTTTTTGAATCTTTTTTTTTTGTTTTTACCCTCAGTACAAATGTTTGTTTTTTATGTACTGGTACATGAAAATGGGAAAGCAAATTTGTTAATGTTCTATCTGTTTGCTGTTGATAACTGACATTTTTCTTGTACCATTTTCAGCTGCAACTTCAATCTCTCATGGAAACATTGAGCTCTACTGAACCCCACTATATTAGATGCGTGAAGCCAAATAATCTCCTAAAGCCAGCCATTTTTGAGAATACAAATGTTATACAGCAACTACGATGTGGAGTAAGATTCTTAAACTCTGTTAGTATAATAGTTGCTAGATCAGTCGAACTAATTAAGACGTATCACAGGGTGTTCTTGAAGCTATCAGGATCAGCTGTGCTGGATACCCCACAAGAAAAACATTTTACGAATTTGTCAATCGTTTTGGTGTCCTTGCTCCTGAAGTTTTAGAAGGGAGGTAGGAAAATCACAGAGAAAGCAAAATGGAGTTTTCTGCCCTTCCAGCATTTACTTTTGAAATTCAATCTATTCATTTCCTTTTTCCCCCCTTTGTATTGGTGTGCTTAGCAATGATGATAAGATCGCGTGCCAGAAGATTTTGGAAAAAATGGGTCTGGAGAACTACCAGGTGACACATGGAAATGCAACTATGATCATACTACTGCTGACTTTCTCATGTCGTTTCATTTATCATTGGAACCTAATATAGTCATCTAATCACAAACGTAGGATTTTAGTGATCTGAACTAGATTTTTTCTTACCTGATTTTTTTACTCTTACAATTTTTCATGTCATCCTAAAATAGTCTAATCTAATATTGATATGTTTCTTAAATTGATCTTTACTGTTGTATCCATCCATGTCAACCTTTTCTTGCACCTTTGACAACAAAGAAAAGAAATCCTTGAGACTTGATAGCTGCTTCTGTCTTTTAGAAATGGATTTGCTTTTCAGGCAAATGCCTATGCTCTAGATTTCAGGCTTGCATTGTTATGTTTGTGAAACATATGTACGAATTTCTGTCCTTCATATATGTACTTTCGTTGGTGCTACCCTTGGTTCATAGTTCTTAGCTTGTATCTTGCTATTTTTTTTTTTCAGATTGGAAAAACAAAGGTGTTTCTGAGAGCTGGACAGATGGCTGATTTGGATGCACGTAGAGCTGAAGTATTAGGAAGAGCAGCAAGAATCATACAGAGACAAATATGTACATATATTGCAAAGAAACAGTTTGTTGAGCTTAAAAAATCAGCAACACAGCTGCAATCTTTTGTCAGAGGTACCAATATCCTCTCTTTATGTAAAATGTTAGACAGAAGCAATGCTGTTGATTTTCTTTTCTCAAGTATATTATAATGTTGAATCCATGTGGGTTTTTATGGCATTTACCTACTTAACACACCTATCTTTTTTCCTCTTGCAATCCAGGAACGTTGGCTCGCAAGCTGTATGAGTGCATGAGGCGGGAAGCAGCAGCAGTGAAAATACAAAAGAATATGCGTCGCCACAAAGCACGAGAGTCTTATTTACAACTACAAGCAGCTGCAATCACACTGCAGACAGGCTTAAGGGCAATGTCTGCTCGGAAAGAATTCAGATTCAGAAAGGAAACAAAAGCAGCTGTCCACATCCAAGTACGAGATTTTCAATTAAGTTGTTATTCAAATTTCAGAATTTCTACACTATTTGTTTCCTTGTTCAATTACCCTTATTTCATTCGTTTAATGATTATTTAATTCACATGATATTTTGAAACACAGGCTCGATGGCGCTGCCACCGAGACTACTCACATTACAAGAATCTGCAAGGTGCTGCTCTTACTTACCAGTGTGCGTGGAGACAAAGGCTTGCGAGAAGAGAGCTCAGAAAGCTCAAGATGGTATTTACATCTCTTATCCTCTGCAGTCCTTCAACTTTCTATACTATGGCACAAAACATCATCTCTGTGTACCATGACAATCTGCAGGCCGCAAGAGAAACAGGGGCCCTTAAAGAGGCCAAGGATAAACTTGAGAAGCGTGTTGAAGAACTAACCTGGCGCTTAGGATTGGAGAAGCGATTAAGGGTAATTTCGCTTCTTATCACGATACTACTTGAAATTTGGTAATTGTGGGCCTGTTCTAATGTTGTTAACTTGCAGACTGACCTTGAGGAAGCAAAAGCCCAGGAAATTGCTAAGCTGCAAGAAACACTGCATGACATGCAGCTTCAAGTTGAAGAAGCAAAGGCCATGGTTGTTAAGGAAAGAGAAGCTGCAAGAAAGGCAATTGAAGAAGCACCTCCAGTAGTCAAAGAGACTCCTGTCCTAGTCGAAGACACTGAAAAGATTAACTCACTGACGGCCGAAGTTGAACAGCTAAAGGTATGGTGGCAGCTGATCTTCATTGGGACATTTTCATTGACAACTACAGTACCATATACATTCCTTTGGATCTCACTTGCTGCTTATGATATGAATAAAAGTATAAAATGTTGTTAATCATTTCTGTTTCACAGTTTGTGAAATGTTCAGATAAGATATGATTGGACAAAAGGATGCTTTGTGCTTGGAATCTGAAAGCATGTGCTTGTTGCATGATCTAGTTGAAGTTATACCTTTTTTAATGATTGCAGGCTTTGCTGCAAACTGAAAGGCAAGCAACAGAAGCTGCAAAAAGAGAACATGCTGAATCTGAACGGAGAAATGATGAACTAATTAAGAAGTTTGAGGGTGCAGAGAAAAAGATTGAGCAACTTCAGGACACTGTCCAGAGGTATAGTCTAAATAAGGTTCCAGAATATCATTGATTGGTCTCACTTTCACTTCACCTATCTAATATTTTGATTCGTTGCACTGTTTTTTGTTAAGATTAAATGCCTAATATATTTTCGTTCAAATAAAACCAGGCTGGAGGAGAAAGCGACCAACATGGAATCTGAGAACAAAGTGCTCCGCCAACAGGCTGTTGCAATTTCTCCTACAGCAAAGTCATTAGCTGCATATCCTAAGTCTCCTTTCCAGGTATCCTTGGTTCCGCTTACTACAGGCATTTTGTACATTCATACTTTTTTTTCGTTGAAGTGACTTAATATTAATCCAACTTTGTTAGCTGAAAGCTCCGGAGAATGGGAATGCTCTAAATGGAGAAGTGAAGTCATCACCAGTAAGTGAAAAGAACAATGTCAAAAACACTTGACATAAAATTCTGGAGTAACTGATATTAGGTGATGTCGTGATGACTGTTTTTATATCTTGAAATCTTTACATAGGATGTCACCCCTATCTCACTAAACCCCAAGGAGCTTGAAGCTGAAGAGAAGCCACAAAAATCACTTAACGAGAAGCAGCAGGTTTGTTTTTGTTGACTACTTTATTCATTACACCTTTATGCCATAAAATAATGCACTAGCTTTGGTTTGAGCGTTATAACAGTTGTGATTTCATTTCATCATATATGAATTTTGTGCTCCAGGAAAATCAAGACCTGCTGATCAAGTGTGTGTCACAAGATCTGGGATTCTCCAGTGGCAAACCTATTGCAGCTTGCCTTATCTACAGGTGTCTTCTACACTGGAGATCATTTGAAGTTGAAAGGACTGGTGTTTTCGACCGTATTATTCAAACAATTGGCTCTGCTATTGAGGTAATGAGCTGTGCTTGTTTGTTTGACTTTACTCCCTTTTATTCATAGAACTACACTTTACAATTTGTTTGCCTAGTATATTTGACTACGAACTGGTGTATATTATGCTTCTATTGTACAACTGGAAAGAAACAATGTGATTGCAGCTGCAGCATATATTAAAAAAATTCTGGATACTGTCAGTGTTTTTGGTATAATAGTTAAGGGTAGTTTAGTCTTTTCCTATTCTAGGGTTTGGGTGCTCTCATGTACTATATATATCCCCATTGGGGCTGGTCAATACAATCTAACATTTCAGCCTCCATTCATTCGTAACATGCTATCAGAGCTCTAGGTTTCAGTCAGAACATAAGTACAAAAGGTTCATTCTTTTTAGTCGATATTTGTGGTGTTGCTATATAATTAAGTTCAAATTCTCTCTCTCAAAAGTCCCAGGACAACAATGACAAGTTGGCATATTGGCTCTCGAATTCATCTACACTACTGCTGCTGCTGCAACGAACACTGAAAACAACTGGAGCAGCTGGACTGACTCCTCAAAGACGTAGGTCATCTGCTGCGTCTTTTGGGAGGGTGTTTTCGGTAATCCATTTTTCTTCACACTGGTATTATTACTTGCCATTCTGGTTTTCTAGTGAGAAAAACACTGAATTCACTGTTTCTAAAATATAAAGGGGATGCGAGCCTCACCACAAAGCGCGGGGCGTGCTTTTCTGGGAAGTCGGTTGATTGGAGGGCTAGGTGATCTTCGTCAAGTTGAAGCCAAGTATCCTGCCCTGCTTTTCAAGCAGCAGCTCACAGCTTTCCTTGAGAAGATCTATGGAATGATAAGAGACAACTTGAAAAAGGAGATATCTCCTTTGCTTGGTCTTTGCATCCAGGTATAAATCACTGTTTCTTTATTCTCCGTTATTTCAGGAGTAAACCTCATGTTTTATTTTTTTTCTCGGTTCTTAATTTTTCAGGCACCAAGAACATCTCGTGCTAGTCTAATTAAAGGATCACGATCTCAAGCAAATGCCTTAGCTCAGCAAACTCTGATTGCCCATTGGCAGAGCATTGTGAAGATATTGACAAATTACTTGAATGTTTTGAAAGCCAATTTTGTATGTCACCTAAAAATAACTTCACATTCTACCTTTTAAAGTAAAAATATGCATTGACCTGACTTACATTGATATTAACAGGTCCCTTCATTCTTAATCAGCAAAGTGTTCACACAAATCTTTTCATTCATTAACGTCCAGTTGTTTAATAGGTAAGATTTCAATCGTTGCTCTACCTGTGGTACATTAGGTTCTCCTTCCGTTTGGGTTTTAAGAAACTCCTTGTATTGTAGTCTGCTTCTTCGACGGGAGTGCTGTTCGTTTAGCAATGGAGAATATGTGAAAGCTGGGTTGGCAGAACTAGAACAGTGGTGCATTTATGCAACTGAAGAGGTGCGATCTTTCTAACTTTTTTTTCAAAATTATGGACAATATTTAGTTTATATGCTAATATCATGTTGCACAAACAGTATGCAGGTTCCTCTTGGGAAGAATTAAAACATATTAGGCAGGCTGTTGGATTCCTTGTATGTATTCTATGCAGTTTGGATGTTTTATTTGCAACTTTCTGAAGTTCAAATCAGATATTCTAACCATTTATATTACAGGTAATTCACCAAAAGCCAAAGAAAACATTGAAAGAAATTACCAACGATTTGTGCCCTGTAAGTGATCTTGTAAACTTACTTGACTCTTGCTACACAGCTGCATTTGTTGGTTATGATTTATCCCTTACGGCTTGTCACCTGTTTCACCAATTTCAGGTCCTTAGCATACAACAACTGTATAGAATCAGTACAATGTATTGGGATGATAAGTATGGTACCCACACTGTTTCTTCAGATGTAAGCTTCTTCTACTTGACTTAGTACTCAGCTCAAACTCCTTGTGTGATTGTGTATATGGTGCTATTTTGTTTCTGATGTTATCATACAAAATGATTGTAGGTCATCTCAAATTTGAGAGTAATGATGACGGAAGATTCTAATAATTCAGTGAGCAGCTCTTTCTTGTTGGATGATGATTCGAGGTTATTTCCTTATTCCCATGCTGATATCTAGTTGACTAAGTTTACTTGAAACTTGCCATCTAACAGTGTACAGTGTACTCCTATCGCAGCATCCCATTTTCAGTGGATGACATCTCAAAATCGATGACAGAAATCGAGGTAACAGAAGTCGATATGCCACCTTTGATCCGGGAGAACTCTGGATTTACCTTCCTACACCAAAGAAAGGATTAACTGGGTGGTCCTTCCATCTGCAAGTCTCTTCATTCTGTCGTCCACACAACCTGTGCATAACTCATGTACATACATATACGCATGCCTTTTGCTCTCTGGTCAGGGTAATTGTTAGATGTATTTGTTGCCTTTCATTAATTAGGTCTTTGGTTTGATTGATTGGTTCTTTCTTCAATCTTCTCTCCATATTTTTTGGGGGGAAAGGTTCTCAATTCGTATTATATTGTAGTGAAGGGGTCGGATGCCCCTAGTCAGGTCCCAGAGCTGCTATTGGAAAAGCTCGGGGGTCCTCCAGCGTCTGGAAAAGGTTTTCCACAGCTACGAGTCAGTCGTTTAGTCGTCGTTCACATGGATTGTTACCATATTGTAAATTGCAAAGATGAAAATAGTTGGAAGAAAATTACAATGACAGCAAAGTTTCTGGTGTGACCGTTTTGAAATGCACTGATGTTCTTGAATTCGGATATCCTGGTGGAGGATGGGTGTTTCTTTCATCCGTGTCGGAGAGAAAAGGATGCATGGAAAGGCTGCTTCATCTTAATATTGACATAGAAAGATCTAACCATTATTCACATGAAAATGTGCCTGAGATAAATTCATAATCTCAAAGGTGAAGGTACCTTACTTTTCACCGCGGGAGGAGGAATTTCCGATGGGATGGTGATTTCGAACCGATGCATTCAAAAGCAAGTGGATCTCTCTTCACGAACGGCAGGGGAGCGGGGGTTTTTTTTTTGAGATGGAGAAAGGCTGTCTTGGTTCAGACATGAGATGTGTGGCTGCCCGCAGCGGTAGGCATATCGTTGCTGGCAGCAATTGAGCAGAATCGAAGTCGCTGCTACTTCATAATTGCTGGACCAACAACGAGAGCAGACGAATCACTGAAACATATCCAGATTAAAATAACAGTTCCAATAATTCTTTAAAAAAAAGTTCCAATCAGAGTTCGGAATTTCAGCACAAAACGGCGATTTTCGGTGAAAATCAGTCTTCCCGGTGGTGACTGGTAAATAGTCATACCACGAGTTCCGAATTTCAGTCAAGATTTAGTCAGATTTCAAGAATTTAGGCAAATAAACCAGCCCACCGATATTACCAGTCGCCTCCTAATTTTATTTGGTTAAACCGGTAGCTTGAGCGTTGGTTCCAACACTAATTCATTCGGTTACCATCATTCAATTTGTTGCAGAGGGGGTGTTTAGTTGGTGAAAAAGTTTGGGTTTGGGTATTGTAACACGTTTCGTTGTTACTTGACAATTAATGTCCAATCATGGATTAATTAATATCATTAGATTCATCTCGTAAGAATCAGTTAAACTGTATAATTAGTTATTTTTTCCAACTGTATTTAATATTTCATACATCTGTTCGAAAATTTGATTTAACAGGTACTGTGCAAAAAAAATGAGAACTAAACGCTGCCAGAATTTGATTAGCTTTTGAGAAAAAGAAAAGCTGACAAATCGTAACGCGCATCCTCTTGTTCGTTTCCGTGTACACAAGTGCACGGTGATTGCGGCTTGCGCTTGCTGCCGTGCAGAGGTGGGGTGTGCACATCAGATTTAGGCATTTAGCACGTGTGGTGATCCATCGCCAGATAGAATCTGGAAATAAAAAAGGGACGAATTTGAAATGCACTGATTTAGCACCCGTTTAGTCGTCGTTCACATGGATTGTCACCATATTGTAAATTTCAAAGATAAAAATAGTTGGGAAAAATTACAGTGACAGCAAAGTTTCTGGTGTGACCGTTTTGAAATGCACTGATGTTCTTGAATTCGGATCTCCTGGTGGAGGATTTGCTTCATCGTAAGATTGATCTAACCATTATTCACATGAAAATGAGCCTACCGCGTCGATTCATCATGTGCTGCTAAATTTCTTCATTTTCTTCTAAATATTGATATGCATCATACGTTCTTGAGGCCGTCTTATTACCCGGTATGTTGGACCATCTCAGTTGTCATTTGGACACCCTAAAATTATTCTATGGATTTTTACTATGATTTAGACCACTTGTTTGGGCATCTGGACTATGATTTGGACATCATCCATGAGATCAAGAAATTCTACAAATATAATCTTATAAATTTTTAATCATATTAATTATATTATCATTAGATCACCAAAATTATAATAATAATTTAATGGGACCATTTTAAAGATAGAGAAGGTACTTGGCAACTTGACATAGGGAGTCACAACCAAGAAAGGTCACTAAGGTCAGTCCCAGTGCAAGTTTCATAGAGGTTTCATGCACATTAAATGAGGTGCCACATAGAAAAAAATGATGACATGGTAAGAAATTTATGAAGAGAGAGAAGAAATGGGTTTCATCTATATGAAACTTGGGTTACACTGTTTCCAAGGCTATAAAACTAGATGAAACTAGCATTGGGGGCTAGAGAATTTCATCTCATCAGATTTCAACCAATCATGTTCATAGTAATTGAATGCAATGACTTCCTATGAAATCGTGAAATGAAACTATGCATTGGGAGTTCTTATTTCATCCATAGTTTCAAAAGTCTTTTGATGATATATCACTTTTGGTAATCGTGTATTGAAACTTTGCACTGGGATTAGCCTAACCACTATCGCCGCGCCACATACTCCTTCGAGAGATCTATTGTATAGCGAGAACAAAGGCATATGCACAATGCACTGGCCTCCATTGGAGAGATGCAATGGTATGCAAAAAGGAAGTGGGGAGATGAGAAAAATGAGGGATTGGTACCATACCTATGCATAGGGCGAATGGAAGCACCAAGAAGGGGGGACAAGGAGGAATGACAAGACGCGGAGAGCTCATTGGTCTGTTTTAATGTTGGCTCCGCATGGTAAGAGTGAGAACGGAACATACTCACTCGGTATTTAGAAATCGTTTTAGAAATTCTATGGTAAATTAATACGACGTGAAACGATCTTACTTGTCTCTATTTATCAGTATGATTGGTGCATACATATACACATACTAAATATAGTAAAATGATTTATTTTTAAGATAAATTTTGAAACCTAGATCGATTTATTTTTTGGACTGAGGAGTACATTGCATTTTGGGGAAAATACATAGAAAACGTATTATGAGCCTAATTGGTTTGGTGCTAAAATGTGCCTTGCTAAAACTAGGGCAGGCCAAGACATTGGAAAGATTTTTTTTTACCAAAATATTGACAAGTACTTTGTGATGTGGACAATTTTTTTGGATTGTAACTAAATGAGTGCTAAAATTTATGGTTATCAAAATTTTGGCAAGGCAAATTTTGGCACCAAACCAATTATGCCTATGTTTCCGCTTTTGTTAGGTCAATGGCCTCCGAAAGGTTTGGAAGTGGAGAAAACGACTCGGCAACCTAGCTACTCCCAGTCTGCCACAGAAGATCCTCCCTCCCAGAGTGCATGAGGCCATGAGCACTCATCAGCAGCCATGGCGTAAAAAAGAAAGCAAGCCCATCCTCCTACCCCAATCCGTGCACGGGATTGACTTTAACTAATCGAATATCCAAACCCCGCACCCATTTATTCCATCTCACGCTCCACAACACATCCCTATCCGGCCATCCCGTTCTCGTTCCCATCCCCTCGTCCGATGCGTGCGACTGCAGGCATACTACGTCCTGCAGTAGCACGCACCGGATCATCCATTCGCATCCAACGGCAAGACGCTGCGCGCTTCAAAGCCATGCATTATAGCAATTCCAACAGATTGATTTTCTTTTTTTCTCTTTTCACTTTTTAGTCATAAAAAAATTTATGGAAAAAAATTTAACTCCAACATATTGATTTTTCCCCTTTCCTCTTTATTTTCCTCCCCCTCTCCTCTTTTTAAAAGGAAATTCCACCTTCTTCTTTTTCCTTCTTTCTTTCTATCCATTCTTTTCTAGCCACAAGATTCACATGCATGAAAAGATCCTGACCACTCATGAACTAAAGGGGAAAGAAAAAAATCTGTTGGAACATATCTCCCCAATAAATTAAAATTGTGATGAAGAATTCCTCTTTCTCATGAAGAAAATCAATCTGTTGGAGTTGCTCTAAGAACAGTTCCAACGTAGCTGACTAGGATGGTTTCTTGACTGCCACATAAGCAACAATGCTGATATGACAAGAGATTTATTGAAGAGAGAGAAGAATTGAGGAGGAAATAAGTACACGGACCTTGTTTGGTTTTGCAACAAAATTAGCGCGCACGTTTTTCAAAAAAAATCTCGCATGCATGAAGTACTAAATAAAGTCTATTTGTAAAACCTTTTTAGAGATGGGTGTAACTTTTCGCGACGAATCTAATGACGATAATTAATGGATGATTAGCTACAGTGATGCTATAGTAACCATTCTCAAATCACGCGGTCAAATGTCTTATTAGATTTTTCAAGCTCACTAGCGCGGGCTTCGAAAGTTGATTTTGTAAACTAACTTTGTTTGACACCGTAATTAATGATCAAAGTTATTACTATTTTTAACGCGCTGTAATTATAGCGCTAACCAAACAAAGCCACTCTTATGCCGGAAGAATTCCCGGGCCAACGGAGGCCTCAAGTTACAGTTTCGTGCATACCTGCGAATGAAAGATCAACAGCTGTAGCCGCCGGTTGCGTATCGTTGTTGGTCTCTTCCACGCGAAAACAATTGCTGCTGATGTAAGAAGTCGTCCTTGCCTCGAAACAAAAATCCGACTGCTGCCCCTTTCTTTAATTTCGTCATCCTCGCCGCCCGCTTTCCGAAGTCCGTCCCTGTGCCTGCCGCAGTCCCCGTCCGCCGCCGCCCGCCATTGCGTTCGCCTCCCTCCTTCCTATACCTGTCGCGGCGAGCTTCCCAGCTAATCATGCCCCATTCAGTCGGCTCGTGCGGCGGCTTGCGTTGGATGAGGCATGCGCGTCGTCATTGTGCGGCGACGGCCTTCCTCTCCCTCACTTTTTCTCCCTTCCCTCCCACCCTAAATGACTAAATCCGACCTCAAGTGAGCTTCCCGGCCTTCCCCGTTGACCGCTGCGTGCTGCTAGCCTGCTACCGAGGCCATGGAGGAACGCTGGTGTTGACGGGAGATGCAAAGCCGCCAACCCCTTAAGGCTTGCTGGAAGCATATGGAGCTTTTGAACACCACGAGGTCGTACCCCTCCGGGCTGGGCGAGCACGGCGGGAAAGTGGCCGCCATTGTCAACAAGCGGACAGCTCAGGAGCTCCATCGAGTTGCAGCTAGCAGAGCAACTCTGCAATACCATGGATCAGGTATATTCTAAGTCAAAAAGTAGTCTACTCTTTGCATCCTATGTGTTCGATGAATATGTCTCTTTGGTGTACAAACAAATCTACCTGTACAATTTTAGAGCATCTTTGCTTTTGGGTTTTGCAGGTGATATCTTTGTATAATTGTATAAAAAGCGAGGTGACATTATTTTCTACTTCAACCTGCTTCTGCATTGGATTAGTTGGCTCTCATCTGCCAAATTGTTGTTCGAAAGTATCGGTGGCTCCATATGTTTCCAATTCTTATCAATCTAAGGAACTTTTCCAAAAATACCAAGGTACAATATTATATACAGATGCTTACATAGCATGACTTCGTCACCATGGAATTTACAATTGTCAATGCATATTTCTCATTCGTATTTGCAAAAAGGAAAAAAAAACTATCATTAAAGTAGTTGCAAGTTGTATCAATACGACATGGTTACTTGCATTTGTAGGAATTTTCTATTTAGTTATAGGAAGGTCCTTTAATCGATCTTAGGTCATTTCAATGTATCCAACTATCTTCAGATTATATTCCCTTTGGGGGATTGTCTATCTTAGAATCACGACATGGTTTTGAGGTACTGAAAGGGTTTTATTCTTTATTGAAATGATTTGTCATTTCTTACATTATGTCGTAGTACTGAGAATCACCGGTTCTTGGTATTCTTCTAATCCCCTCTTTTCGGAATTAATTACAATGGTACAAGATATGGTCAAATTGGAAAATGTTAGATGTTAGCACCAGTTCCAGTGCTTTATCCGATCTGTTCAACCTCCCAACTTTTTGCCATGGTTGATTATTCATTTCCCTTATATGTGTATTTGTTACAGCAAGGAGTTCACCGCTTAGCCTTTTCCAAAAGAATCATGATCTAGGGTTCAACAAATTACTGAATTGAGATTCCGTTTCATTGAACATACTTATTTTTAGGTACCATTCATGTTGCTAATTCTGAACCCATTGGTATTTTGATTTTCCTTGACTAACTTTATTTTGTAGAACAAATGCTCCAGGTAGCGCTTTTAAAAAGATTACCAGGGAACGTGCATCCTATTTCAGAAGCATATTTGTTGCTTCAACAGTCAACACAACCCAGTGAGTGCATTTTTCATCCTGGCCTGTTTCATCTTGCATCCCAATGTCTCATACCATATTACTGCAAAGATGGAGTCATAATGGTCAAGATTGCTGAGATGTAGTTTGGCTAATCACATTGCAGGGGCGCAATGATACAGTAGATGCATGTAAAACTGAAAAGCAGTATACGCTGATTTTAGACATGCTTATGATGCATATACCTTTAGATCTTGACAAGTTTCCATTGCAGTGAGTGTAAATTTTAGCTGCCAATATGATTTCCTGTCCAGATTCAGTTAGTCAAGGGTGCAATGATGTAATAAATTTATTGTAGCATATATTAGGATCCATTTAGGTTGATGTTCTGCAGATGCAATATTCTTTATTTTGCTGTTTGATTCTGTTATGATATAACATTCATTTCTCAGTCACCACTTTATATATTTTATTTCTGTCATGTTCATTAGGAATGCCTCCATTTTATTTCCATGCATAACTAAAGTTTGTTTTCTGAAGTCTAATGCATAGATATGTATTCAAAAGAATTAAGAAGGTGTTCCTTACATTCAGTTTGCTTCCTTATTGTGAGAAGCTACTTTCATTTTCAAATCTTCTACTAATTATTTTGCCAAGGGACAATGTAGCTGTTTCTATGATTTGATTTCCCCTCTTTTTGTTTGCATAAGGGGACAGTGAATTCTGTGTTCTTGGTTTATCTTAGAATATAATTATTCAGAAAAGGAAGATATCTGCCAGGTTTTTTTTCATCATTTAACACATCTGTACCTAATGCGCAAAATTAATATGAATGCATAATGGAAACATGCAAGCAACATCTCAACCGATTAACTGATAGAATAGTTTGACCTCCTGTCCAAACTTAATCATTTAGGGGTGCATTCAAGTAATAAATTTAGCGTACCATAGGTTAGGGTTCATTTAGACTGAATGTTCCACAGAAATATAATGTGTTCTGCCATTGGATTTTGCCTTGATTTGGCATTCATTTCTCGATGATAACTGTGTGTATTATGTTTGTATCCTCAACTACGTCTACGTGCTCAAGGCATTGCACAGAGATTTGCTTCCAAAGAATTAAGATGGTGTTTCTTACATTCAGTTTGTTGCTTATTGTGGGAAGCTAATTCTATTTTCAACTACACAGAATAATATATCCTTGGCAATACTTGGAGAAGATATAAGTTGAAGCCGTCAGGACAACCAAGAAACTTTTGAAATGTCCACCAATGCGATATGGAATTTTTTTTTGAAAGCTATACAACCGGGGAAGCTCCCACTATGGTAAAGTATATACTGATAAGAAAAGAAAATAAAATGTACAAAAGTCCTCTAACCACACAGTGCTGTGGCACCATAGAAGAAGAAAACCTCGGAGAGGGATACTTAGGGAAGAAAGAAAGCCTTAGTTCTTAGCTAAAGATGAACACTATCAAAGCGATATGGAATTTGACTACTTCGATTAGTACACGCCTATTCCCTAATTACGTTTGGGGGTCCTAAAATCCTCAACTCGCATAGTGTGTTTCACGGATTTCATTTAGTACGATTTGTTTGTTCCAATTTGTTTGGTTTCCAACTTTTCATACAGAAAAGTGACACCACGCACTAAGATAGATGGGGTCTGTAAATATTTTCCTTTTCATTTAGTACTCTGTCAGTTTATTTTTTTTTAATTTTGCCAAGAAGGAGGTGATACCGTGCTGGTGTGGCAGATCATATATAGTAGTGTCCTGTCATTGTCGATGTATATGTTGAATGACCCTGTATATATGTTCCTCGGATGCTTTTTATTTTGCTATGCAATGCACTGATACTCAAAATAAATTTACTTAATCTGGAATATCAGAAGTTAATTTATCATCAGGTACCATATTCCATATTATCACTTGAAAGTTGAAACACATGAAACAACCCCGCACACGGTGCACCACGGGCGCGGCGAAGCGCGCTACCCGGCCTAGTCGTCTCTCATGCAAGAAACGAAGAAACGACCCCGCGTGCGGAATTTTTTTTATTTTTAACCTATTTTTCAATTTTATTTTAAAAATAATCCACCCGGAAATATATTTGTAGATCTAACACTTTTAGTCGTGCCGGTCTGCGTGGCGTGCGTGTTTTTGTCACGCCACGCAGACCAGCGCGATCAAAAGGGTTAGATCTGCAAATATATTTCCGAGTGGGTTATTTTTAAAATAAAATTGAAAAATAAGTTAAAAATAAAAAATTATTCCCGCGCGCGTTGGGGGACTCGATGGGTTCCTCCCACTCGTTTTCTGGGACCCGCAGTGCACACCACCGGCGGCGTGGCCTCCGCCACTCCCTGCCGTCGCCGCCACCGATAGCTCGGCGCCGCGTCGGAAGCCCGGCCCCGGCCACCGCTGCTCGCTCGAGCTCGCCGCCACTCCTCGCCATCGTCGCCATCGAAATCTCGGTGCGCCGTCGGAGCCCCGCTCCTGGTCGTCGTTCCCCGCCCTTGCTGCCACCGAGAGCTCGGCGCCGCGTCGGAGCGCCAGCCCCGGCCGCCGCTGCTCGCTCGAGCTCGCCGCCGCTGCTCGCTCGAGCTCGCCGCCGCAACCAGCTCTCCCCGCCCTTGCTGCCACCGAGATCACGATGCCGCGTCGGAGCCCGGGCCTCCGCTGCGCGCTCGAGCTCGCCGCCGCTGTCGGGATCCCGTCGCGGCCCCCACCAGTTCACACGCAGCCACGCCGGAGCTCGGCGCTGCGTCGGAGCTCCCAGCCGCCGCTGCCCGCGTCCCGTCGTGGCCGCAACCTACGCTCGAGTCAGAGCTTGCGTCGTGGCCGCGTCGGAGCTGCAGTCAGAGCTTGCGGCCGCAGAGCTCGCCACTTGCTCTGGCCCCGCCGCCCGGCGGAGCGTAGCCACCCACCGCTCGGCGAACTCGCCCGAGGCTCGATCTTGCTGCGTGCTGGAGTTGCCGTGCCTGCTCGCCGTTGCAGCCTGGAAAGAGCGCGTGAAAGGGGAGAGAAAGGGATCGCTAGATTTGATTACGGACGGACATGAAGACTCGATGCGTTGTATGTTGTAGTTTCTAAACGGAGTTTCTTGCTGAGATGGCAGCCATGGAAACGACCGAGTAGTGTTTGGATTGGGACTGTCTTAAAGTTTTGGCCGTAAAACATTATGCATTTTTATTTGTATTTAATAATTATTGTTCCGCCATAAGTTAACAAGATTTAAAAAATTTGTCTCGCAAATTATAGACAAATTGTGTAATTAGTTATTTTATTTAGCTATATTTAATACTTTATGTATGCGTTTAAAGATTCGATATGATGAGAAATTTTGTAAGAATAAGTATAACAAAGTTGAGTAGGCGGGCGAGTCGCTGGACAGATCAGCAAAAAGTCTAGCTGGCGGAGAGAGGAGGAGGCCAGCGAGTACTGAAACGTAGGCGCAAGCGGGCGTATAGGTGCTTCTCGTTTTTCTATTGGCCGCGCCTTGCTGCTGAGGGGTGTAGCCAGGATGCAAGTGGCGCGGGCCAATCTGCGAACCCGCCGGCTCCACGCGCGCGGCAAACCCACATAGCCTGCAACGCGAACCCACCAGTTGAAGCGGACTATGCGGGTTAGCTTGCGATACCCAGCGCCGCCGCAAAGACCGCATAGCGTTTCCGTCGGCAATAAGCTGTTCCGCGTTACGGGACGACGACTAGCTGCAGACACCACGAAGCAGGGTTCTCCTTTTCGTTTTTGACCGAATCCCGCCATCCGGCGGAAACGGAATTTCGGGCGAAATTTCGCTAAATTTCGGTAATTCCGACCGAAAAGTGTTTTTGAATTCGAAAAACGAAATTTCGTTGCATTCCGACCGAAATTTCGGTTTTTCCGACCGGAATTTCGGTAATTTTGACCGAAATTTCGGTTTTGTCACCGTAAAATGATGCAAATTAACAGAAAATGATGTGTACATATGGAAAAATTGAAAATTTTGGCAAAATTTCCCCTGATTATGTGTATATTGACAGTTTATAATGCATAACATATATATAACTCCACAAAACAATGACAAATACACCATTTAACACATAACTCATGTCCAAAGTCCACACATACAACGTAATACATCCAAAGTCCATTAGAATTATTACACATAACTCATGTCCAAAGTCCACACATAGAACGCAATACATCCAAAGTCCATTAGAATTATTACAATCCAAAGATACAACAGAGGCAAAGGCATAGTCCAGAATAATCCATGTAGCATATTCTCTGCATTTAAATATTTATGTGAAATAAATTAAATAAGTAGAGGAAGCAAAACGTATAGATAATTTCTGTTGATAGGATAAGTACCTGCATTCTTCAGTCCTCAAATCTCTCTCCCGGTGGTCCCTCATACGGCTCGTCTGTTGGTGGCAAATACACGTACGTAGGTGGGTGATGTTGCAACTGTGGAGCTCCATATGGTAGGTAGCCGTGATAATCCAAATAAGGCAATGCTGCAACTGCCTGCGGAAGTGGCGGGTTCACCACCCCTGGTGGTGGCCACAGAAAGCCCCCTGCAGGGGGAGAAGTACTGTAAGGGTTGTAGTACTGACCACTGGAGGCAGAGTTGGAGCTATCTTCATCATATGCAAGTGGGGCCTGTCGACCATGTCGATTTGTCGATGTTGTTTGTCGTTGTGAAGTAGGTGCTCCATGATCTGTATCTTGTGTTGCATGGGTGAAGTCCTCCTCCCCAGTGAACCTTATAGTAGGAGATATACGATAACCACCACTTTCGTTGCCATCATTGCCATCACCATCATCATCATCATCATCATCACCATCACCATCACCATCACCATAATCATCATCATCATCATCATCATCATCATCATCATCATCATCATCACCAATGTCCTCACCACCACTAGGCTCAGGTGTGGTATCGTCACTACCTAACTCCTCCTCAATGCGTGGTTTCTTCCCTTTTCTCATTTCGGGACCAATCTTAGTCTTCCTTTTTCCCAGATGTGTGTCCCCAATTGTTTCTTCGGCCCATGTCTCAACATCTTCATCGTGACCATGAGAAGAGCCTATGTCAGTGAACATATGGCTCGGCAATGGAGTGTCAGTGAAGTCTGAGTCTTCATCAAATGCTGGGTCTCCATTGGACCTTGAAAGCTTCATCTAATTTTGAATTGCTGATGACTGCCGGTACAAAGAAAGATCCATGAAACTGCTAACTGAATCATAGTCATATGGATCGGCCCCTCTAGTAGCACGTTGCAGACGCAAGCGGAGGTTGTAGTTCACAAAGACCAATTTGTCCAATTTCTGGTGGCTCAACCTATTGCGCAGTTTGGTGTGGATGTAAGCAAAGGTGCTCATGTTCCTTTCACATCCACTAGAGGCTGCACACTGCGACAACAAGCGTCGATCGACCCTTTGCAACACTGGTGTATCTCCCCCAAATGTAGCCCACCAAGCAGCTGGTGAAGTTTTCCGGTTAATGGCCATTCGCCTAGCAATGTCACTAGAGAACTCACCTTGCTTCGTCCTGAATATTTCAAATTCCTGCAATGCAATTGCTGCTGAATTAGTATTCAACATTTTCTCCAGACCGTTGCGCATTACTGCCATGACTGTCTGTGATGTGCCCAAACTGTACTGCACGTAAGGGTTAAGAGCACAAGCAGTGGCCATATATGTGCCTGACATCACTGTGTTCATCCTTGCATCTATCACAGCCATGATCTTTTCAAACCGGGGGTAGTCACAGCTGAACTTGCTGGCATATGTTTGCCTCATGTTTTGATACTCCATTGTCACCTCACTCAAATTAGGTGTCTTGTCTGTGTCAGCAAATCTCAAAAACATGTACAAAGGCTCAACATCATTGATCACATACTCCATATTCGCCCACCATTGAAGACTTGTGATGCATTCGTAAATGTACCTTCCAGTTTCACTTTTGAAGTGGCGGGACTGTCGGAACTCAGGTGACACTAACCATGTCATGAACTGGTCCTTCTTCCTATACATGCTTTCAAGGAACATGTAGTTGGTCCCAAATCTTGTTACATTCCACTTGACCAACTCTCCACCGATGGCTTCCCTCATCATGCTGTGTAAACTGTTGGAGTTGTAGAGCCAGCTGCAAATTCGTTGCGCGCTTCGAATACAAGCATCATGCTCCGGCCACTTCCCTATGTCCTTCAGCATAAGGTTGATGGTATGGGCAAGGCAAGGCTGCCATGCAATGGTAGGGAACTCATGACAGATAATTTTGCAGGCTTTTTTGTAGTTCGAACCATTATCCGTGACAAGCTGAATCACATTGTGAGGCTCCACTTTCATGACCACTGCTCGTATCTCCTGCACAACATTGCCAATGTGATATGCGTATGGTCCTATATTTTATGCCAAGGTGAGAACAATGCTTCGATACATGGACTTACCTTCAACAAGTATTGATGGTCCTGTATTTTGTCGGACGCATTGATGGACTTCAAGAAATACATGGTGCCACCGCTATACACCAAGAAATTAATGACCGAGTTACGCATAGGCCCCGTCCACGAATCACACATGATCGTGACTCCACATTCATCCCACTCGTTCTTCCACTTCTCTATCTCTTTCTCTATCTCCTTCACATTCTCATCCAAATATTTTCCATCTATCTCCCTCCCTGATGGTATTTTGATTCCAACACCTGCGGTCATAGAAGAGAAAGCATTAAGATCACAATGAAGGATATGTAATGTAGCTCAAAATATACATTGTTACCTTGTTTCTGGGTCTCCACGATCGCAGCTTTAAAGTATGGGTCATCGACTTTCCGGCCGGGAATACCGACAGCATGGCACGCCTTCGCCCATGCCTTCCCTAGAAGCTCTCTTGATGTCCTCCCCTTGACAGTCCATGGGCCGGTATCAATCCTTTGCTACCGTGGACCACTGCTCAACCCTAGATGGTAGTCCCTAACCCTCTCGGGGACTTGTGACTGGCTCCTTCTGAACATCGAAGGCAGCGGTCCACCACTGCCTCCAACACCACCACCTGCTCCTACACCACCACTCCCTCGATCAGGACGACTACTACATCCCGATCCGCCACCCCTATCATATCGTGGCCCAGCTTGCTGCATAAATTCATACTCTTGGCGGGACTGGTGTAAGGCCGCTTGTAGTTCTGCATCCTCGTCGAGCCTCTGGCCTTCCTCTTTCTCTAGATCAATGTGCGGCCCCCTTGCAGATTGGTCCCTCAGCAGCTTTTCTCGGGCCCTTGCTTTAGCTCTAGCCTTGTTCCTGTCCAACTGCTCACTAAAGAAGGCCTTAACTTCGGCTGGAATCGAAGGGCAGTCCTTCACATCTTTCCCCCTATGTGCCAAATGCTCTTTGAACCTTGTTGCTCCTCCTCCACTCTTCTCCTCCCTGCAATACTTGCATTTGAAACCACCCCTGATTTTTTGGCCATGCTCCCACACTAGGTCTGGCATTGTCCTACAATTACAGAAAAATAGTAAGGTGTAAGTTCATGAATAACACATGAAGTAGCAACTCATGTTTTTTTTTGATGAATACCTACTAACAACCCATGAATATCACATAAACTAACAATTCATTAAAACTACCAATTCATACATTGAGACTAACATGAAAAAATTCATACATATCAACTAACTGATTTTTTCTATGCTTTCTATGTCACATGGTCTCTAGAATCTCAAATCAACTAACTTAGATCGACATCAACAAGCATCAACATAAAAAAACCTTCTCATACCTTAGTTCCCGGAGCCGAGGCGAAATCCGGTCGGTTTCACCGGTTTTCCGCCGAAACCGCACCGAAATCCGCCCGGATTACGGATCCCTTACGACAGCGCATCCAGGGAACGGAATCCGCTACACCCCGCCCGGATTTCGCCGCCTTTCCGCCGAATTTTCGGTGCGGGGAGGCGAAAATCGCCGCCGGCGGCGGAGGGGACCAGAGAGGAGACCGTGGAGGGGAAAAAAGAGGCTCGGGCGACCGTGAGGGGTGACGCTGACGAGCAGATAAGGTTTACCGTGTTAACGGGTTAACGGGTCCACTCATCGTTAACGGGTCCGAACTCATTTAGTGATTTTAACCAACCAAATCAACTTATATTTGAACGATTTCAAGTGCTACTCGCTCAAAAAAGCACCTAGTTTTTTATCATATTTTTTTCATATTTTTTTTACAATTTTTTTTGAATTTTTGAATTTCGAAACGAAATTTACCGAAAAGTAGCGAAATTTCTCTTCCCGGTAACTAGCGGAAACGGAATTTTTACCGGAATTTCGCCGAAATTGTGAACCTTGCCACGAAGTAGCGAGCTCGCGCCCGTACCGCCTGTCGCGCGCAGCTGGCCAGCGTCGTCTGGGCGTCGTTCGCGGCAGCGAGTGGCGTCGAGGCGGTGGTAGACGACGACGTGTTCTTGCCCGATCTCGTCGTCGACGGCGGCGTCGAGCAGCTGTTCCTGTACGATGACTTCTACGCTGGCCTGCAGGACCGGGTCCTGCTCTTGATGTGCTACTTGCCGAGATGTGGAGCATCACTGCCTTCGACGCCAAGCCGCATGGCCTCTGCAACGCCTTGACATAGGAGCAGAACGTAGGAGGAAGCAAGCACGGTCTTCAAGTCAATTCAGCTGGGACTCACCTTTGAGATGGAGAGTTTGAGGTCCTGAACCATGGCGTCCTGGCCTCCTGGGTGGGCAAGTAGAAACCGCCGACCGTGACGATGAGTGTGCAGAGGAAGGCGGAGGCTTAGTGTGCAGAGGAAGGCGGAGGCTTGTGGACTTGCGCAAGACGGCCATGGAGGAGGCCTCGGGGGCGATGCTGGACGGCTGGACTTCGTGAGCTCGTCTAAGGACGGCCACACTGGCGGCGGTGTCATTGTTTTTATTGGAATAGAGATGGGAGAAGCTGAGAAGTCACGGCGTGGAGGGAGAGAGCTGGAGGTAGGAGAAAGATGCATGCAGTTTGCCGTGGTAACTTGATGTGGGCACATGCGGGCTGCCGCAGAAGCCCGCAAAAACAAGCGGTGTCATGTGGGCTGCTGCAGCTGCATGCGCCCGCGACCTCTGTCACGGCTCTTGCGGACGCGGGGCGGGCAGCCCGCACCCGCCCCACTTGCAACTTGAGTGCAGGACATTAAATGCTTGTATGCTGAGGGGGAGCATGAGTGGGCCGCTAGCTGGCGCACCCATTTATCCTTCTCTAAAGTTTTGGAATTTTGAAGCCATTTAAACAGGAGTAAATAGCAGGCTATGCGTCTAGTCCAGCCTATCAAAACCCACCAATCCACTAGCTGGCGCACCCATTTATCCTTCTCTAAAGTTT
This sequence comes from Panicum virgatum, assembly GCF_016808335.1. Taxonomy (NCBI): domain Eukaryota; kingdom Viridiplantae; phylum Streptophyta; class Magnoliopsida; order Poales; family Poaceae; genus Panicum; species Panicum virgatum. Next base: position 41,931,419 of record NC_053149.1, on the reverse strand, counting down.
TGGAATTTTGAAGCCATTTAAACAGGAGTAAATAGCAGGCTATGCGTTAGTCCAGCCCATCAAAGCCCACCAGTCCACCACCAGAGCATTTTCTCTTAGAGGCGATGCTTAGATTTTTACCTGTAAATCTCGTAAACACAAAAAAAATCATATCAAATATTGTGACACGTATATGAAGTATTAAATGAAGTCTATTTATAAAATTTTTTATATGGATGAGCTGTAAATCGTGAGACAAATCTAATGAGCCTACTTAATCTATGATTTGTAATAGTGATGCTACAGTAACCATCCGCTAATTATGGATTAATCATAGATTAATTAACATCATTAGATTCGTCTCGCGATTTACAATTTATCTATAAAAAAGTTTTGTAAATAGACTTATTTAGTACGATTCCAACGCAAAATTTACGTAAAGAACTAAAACGGCAGAAAAACAGAGCACACGCATCTGCCATCGCCGACTGCTGCGCCGGCGACTACTCCGCCAGCGACTCGTCCTTATCCTCCTCCGCCGCCTTGGTTGTCGATCGATCCTGAGGTGCCGGTACCTGCGAGGTCACGCATCTGCCTTCCTCGCCTCCTCCCAACCTCGGCACTCAGGCGGTGGCGTGCCAGGTGCTGCCGGTGAGCCGGTCCCAGCTTTTGGGTGGAGTTTCCTGCCTTGCTCGTCACCAGCACGGTCGCCGGCGTCTTACGGAGACGGGCGTGGGCGTTCTTGCGCCGGAGTTGCCGCTCAGGTGAGATGGGGCTGGCTGTTCTTTATCTCAAAGCTGGATCGTTCCTTGGAGATTGAATTGGTATTTCATTAGGGATCGTTAGTGATTTGCTCTGTAGCTCCGCAAGATTTGGAGCGCCAATTTCCTCGAAACTTCCCTTTCTGGTGCCTTTTTCGTTACTGGATGGTAACCGGCGCGCACTCGGTTCCGTGTTCCTTGATCTGTAGCAAGTTTTAATCTTTGAGACACCAAAGCAACAGTGCTCTCCGGTAATCCTGGAGCTGCTACTTGTAGCCCGTCGTGCAAGAATTTACTCATCTCCAGCCCTTTGCTCTGGTGATTTTCTTTTTTGAAAAGAATTGCTCTGGTGATTTGGGGACTAAAATAATATTCATCTGGCCATGCAGTTTGTAGCCGATCGATGGAGCTGTATTCTGGTCAATTTGATACGAATTCCTAGTTCGTCTCGGGAAACTTTACGGCCTCCTTTTTTGGTATTTCTTAGACTTCTTGTTAATTGCAGCTAAATATGTAGTGGCTGCATTTCTTTTCACTACTGAGCACACTTTCCATGTCATTTTCTTATTTACCTTTTATTAGGAATTTAGATTCCATGTCACAGTCTCACATGCTCCCACCCCATTTATAACTTTTTTTTGCTTACTTTCGAGTGCCACTGTTTGTTCCACATGATTGATGTGTTCCTTCACATGGTGCCTTAGGAGATGTACCATTTATGTTTTTTAATGGATTCTTGGTCTGCTGCATTTTGTAGGCCACAGAACTTAGTGTGGTGCCTGCCTAGAAAGTGGAAAAAATAGAATACATAGGGGAAGATGAGATCAGCAGTTCGGTCCCTCCGGCAGCTCCGCCGTTTCACCCAGCACCATGCAGAAAGGCACTCATCAGCAACCAGATTGATCAGGCAGCAGAATGCTTTGATCATGTGCAGTTCGACATCCCGTTCACTGAGCACACTATACCGTACTGGTGAAATTAGCCGATTTGCAAGTCCAGGTGTGGAGCTAATGAGGTCCATGTTCTCCACTGTAGCTGCTGATTCAGTTAAAGGTTCACTTCTCATTTCTCTTTATGTGTGGTGCCTTTTTGGGGCCATTTGAATCAACTTAATTACTTTCTTACACTGACAGATACTGGAAGAGGTGGTCCAATGGTGGAATACGAGAGGAGAATAGCATCAGGAGAGCTTGTAGATGGCGATAGCTTTCAGGTGTTGCTCTGGTCCTTGACCAAAGCCTCATTTCTTGGATAGCTTCCTTCCATGCTGTGGTAAAAAGTTTTCCCACTTTTTACTGGTTCATACAGCTTAACACAATTCAACAATTACAAAGGCTATATGAGGAGTTGATTGAGAATGAAGAAGACTGCCAGCTGGATAGATATAAGTCATCTGAGAAATCAGGACGGTAAGACTAAGAGCAGGTTGAAGGCACTGAGATGACATTTTGTATATAGTGCATTATGTTAACATCTGTCTTTCATATTGAAGGAGTCGATGGCTATGGTCCCGCCTCATTACCCAGCCTTCTAACTATGCTCCAGTTAAGGGGCTGTACCTGTATGGAGGTGTTGGTACAGGGAAGACCATGCTTATGGACCTGTTCTATGAACAAATGTAAGTATATCAGTTCAGGGCAAGGTTTCCTTCTCACCACTTCATGAATTATGATAATGATGTTATGAATCATCATTGTGTAAATACTGCTAAGATTGCACTAAAACTTCCTCAGCAGTCCACTACTAAGTAGTTTGTGAATATATTAATGCTCTTCTGGTACATCAATCTGTTAATTTGTAATTGCAAAAGATCGAAGTAGTTTGTGAATATATTAATTGCTCTTCTGGTACATCAGTCTATCTAAGTGATTCCATATCACAACTCTTATGACAACTATTCACTTATTCAGATCCCAAGGGTCAGTATTTTTCTTCACCATTCTTTTTGGATCTTGTGCAATTGCGAATTAACAGAGCACACAGTAGAAACAGCAAATGCACTAGTATTAGTATAAATCCACATTGTAGTGAAATTGTTCAAAGACTAGTGGCATGTGAACTGGAAGATGGAAGTAGCAGTCTAGCAGAAGAAAAATGGCTTCCCTTTTCATGAATTTTCCAACTGGTTGCTTTAGTAATATCACTAACATTGAAATTTTCTTAAAACGGATAGTTGACATTTCTGAAACTTGGTACATTTTGATCTGAGTCAGAATATGTGGCACATCAACAGGCCGGATACTTGGATCCTATTAGTGGAAGGTGAGAGGGAAAACCTCCAAAAGACCAAAACCATAATGTTTCAGAGCACCTTCTGGATACTTTGCCACTGAATGCAACGTACATATAGATACAACAACTACCTTATATTTGAGAATTCTCAATGTTAATCGTTGATGTATATCTGCTAAGGAGAAACATATTATACTATTTTCAGTAGCCAATAAATTTGTTCATACAGATGTATATCAAACATGTTTATTCACATATAAACTATTGCGTTATTTTTTTTCCTTCTCAAACACGCAGGAGAGCTATGTAGCATTTTGATTAAGAAGAATAATAGAAGTACAAAGGGCAGGGAAAAGAAGATCCCTACCATAGACACACCAAAGTATTGCAAATAGGTAGCACAAACTATATAGAAGAAATATAAAGTTGATGTAGTGATGGAAATCATTGATACTTGCTCACTGTAAGTTGCATTCTTAGGCAACTGCTGTAGTGATGGAAACCATTGATCCTTGCTCATTAAAGAATTCACTACACTTCTCTTAAGAAATTCCCTTGCCTATATTTCTTGAAATATGAATTTGCTCTGTTTTAGTGAAGCTAGACTGATTATCATGGACTGAACCAGGAATAACCTTCTGCAGCCTGTTGGTAAAAGCTCTTTCAGAATCTAAGAGCAAATTAGGCTAAGAATTGGCATGAAATCATTCAGTTTTATTATACATCTTAGTCACGAAGGTAAACTGAAGCCTTAATAAAAATTTGTGAGGCTTTCTGATTATGGAATCAATCACACAGTTCATAAACCTTCCTTTGATTACATCCCAGCACCTTTTGTAGAACATATAATAAAATTTATGTGATGCGGGGGTTATGTCAAGTTATACTCTCAGCATAAAAAAGGATGAAAATATAAGCAAATAGGCAGAATTTGTGCTTGTTGCCTCAGCAGTTAAATAATCTTTAATAGGAACCTGTACTGCCTGTTACCAACAGAAATCTTGTCATATTTTCTTTTTGATGGAAAAACTAGTTGGAAGGATGAAATGCTGGCATGCGTTCTGTGTCATTTTTTCATTCAGTAAGATAATTTGATTCCTAATAGTCTGGAAAAGATAAATTTTGCATCCAAATATCATGGCTTAGCAGTATATTTAGACAAATAATTTTTATTTATGCTGTTTTTTCACTTTAGATAACTGATGTTACTCCTTGGCAGGCCATCTAATTGGAGAAAAAAACGTATTCACTTCCATGATTTTATGTTGAATGTACATAGTCATCTTCAGGTAATTTGTTTATCATTGTCTTCTTAAGTTCCCAGCTCCAAGCTTCAGGAAAATATGCTAAATGTTGTCATGACACATTTCTATATGCAGATGCATAAAGGTGTTTCAGATCCCCTTGATATTGTAGCAGCCGAGATTTCAGATGAGGCTATCATATTATGTCTTGATGAGTTTATGGTATTTTCTACTGGGGTTAAATATTGCAGCAATTTGCTAATATTTATGTTTGTAACATGTCCAACTGTACCGCGCAGGTAACTGATGTTGCAGATGCTATGATTCTGTACCGGCTGTTCAGACAATTGTTCATCAAAGGCATTGTATGTGGCTACTATTTTCTTCCACTTTCTTATGCGACTTAAATACTCAGGTTATCTATAAAATGCATCAATGTTTCATACAGATTTATTTGCGTGTCTTGTGCTCAGATTCTTGTTTCGACTTCTAATCGCACTCCTGATAAGCTTTATGAAGGTGGCTTACAACGGGACCTTTTCTTGCCTTTCATTGACACCTTGAAAGTATATGAGTTGTTTCACATTTATTAATTTCTATGCGCTGTTAATTGAAGTTTAATATGCTAGTATGGTCGTGTTTACTTTTGGGCACCATTGCAGGAAAGGTGCATTGTGCACCCCATTGGATCTGCAGTAGACTATCGTCAATTGGGTTCTGTATGTTACCAACTTTTACAAGTTGCCATATATGGTTACTTTCTCTTTCCCTTTTTTGACATCTTCAATCTGATATCTGATCAGGCCGAGCAAGGTTTCTATTTCGTCGGGAAACATTACAGTACACTTCTGAAACAGAAACTCCAATCTTTAAGTGGAGATGAGGAACCCAGACCACAAACTGTTGAAGTAATTATGGGAAGGAAATTACAGGTCTGCTAGTAGTATTCCCAAGCACTCCACATAAAACACATTTTTTGCTGTTACTTAACCATGACTTTGCAGGTTCCCCTTGGAGCAAATGGTTGTGCATATTTTCCATTTGAAGATCTTTGTGATAGACCTTTAGGTGCAGCAGATTACTTTGGACTCTTTAGTAAGTATACATTGCTGCAATGTAATTTCTACTGTTTGGATTCCGAAACTCTTGACATAACCTAACTGCTACCCAATTGTTTACTCTGCAGAAAAGTTTCACACACTGGCACTTGATGGCGTTCCAAAGTTTGGATCTAGTAACAGAACAGCAGCTTATCGGTTTGTCACACTGGTTGATGTATGATTCTTGTTTCCTTCCAATTTATTATGTTTAACTTTTTCTCAGTCTCAGTATGTGCAGACAACCTTTTGTGTTTCTAATATCTGAACTTATGACACCATGCAACTCAACATTCAGTATGGTTGCCTCAAACTTAGACTCCTTAATGTTGTTCTTATTTGAACTTAGACACCTTGAAATTGTTATGGCAAGTGGAGCCAGTCCAGGGCCCACGCGGTACTGTACCGGGTGAACAGTACCGGGTGAACAGTGCCGGGAATAAGGATTAGTTGGGTTTGTTAGGAAAGAGATAAGTTAGATTGATTCGGTTAGGATATTGCTTAGGGGTCAAGTCAGTTGTCTCTATAATCATGTATCAGTTAGAGCCAAGCAAGAAGAACCCTAAAAGTAGTCAGAGCCTCCAAAGGGAGGGCGATGAACAGGTTCTTCGTGCTATCCCTAGATCTACCATAACATTTGGTATTCAGAGCCTTTGTTCCTACGACTTTGCTTCCGCCGCCGCCGCAAAAATCCCACCCTAGATTGCATCTACACTTCCACCATCAATGGCAGCAACCACGGGAGTTCACAAGTTCCGCATCCCAGCATTTGATGGCAGTACTGATCCATTGCAGTGGCTGCACCAATGCAACAGGTGCTTCGTCGCATGGGAGACAGTAGAAGATGAGAAGGTATGGATTGCTTCTTTCAAATTGAAGGGCAGCACATATCAGTGGTACTGCTGGGTGGAGAGGAACATTGGTGTTCCTTCGTGGGCAGGATTTGTTGCCGCCATCAACCGCAAGTTTGCGCCGGCCGCCGAACCAATGACATCAGAACGGCCTGCGACTGCATCTTCCACCATCGCCGAGATCTTCGCCAAGCTCGACTCCATTGGCGCATCCTCACCGGCACCCACCGCGGCCACTACGACAGGGGTGGCTGCCGCTGCATCACCCCCGACACCGACGCCTCCCACACCAGTACCGCCTGTTGACCTGCTGGTGTCATCTACTCCACCGCCGCAGGCGACGCCAGCGACTCCGCCGGCGCCTTCCCCTCCGCCGTCATCTTTGTCCCCTTCGGTGGTGCCTCCGCCATCCACGCCGCACGCCGTGCCCCGCGGGGTCACGGCACCCACATCTGCGCCACGCGCGGCCTCACTTCCGGGTTACGCCGCGCCACGCACGGTTTCGTCTTCGTCGACCCCTGCACCACGGACGCTGTTACCGCCGTCCCCCGCTGCTCCACCGGTGGTGCCAGGAGCTCCGCCGACGTCTCCGACGCCGCAGCCACCAGTGACACCGGCTGCGCCGGCCGGCGTCGTCGATCCGCTCGGGGAGCAGCAGCCCCTGCCAGTCAAGGATCCGTCGCCGACGGCCCGTCACCGCCTATCGAGGCCGCCCTCGTCGGCACGGATCTTTGCCGGCGGCATCTCCGGCCGTTATGGATCCGGTTGCCCCGTCCGTCGCGGTGTCGTCCGCGCTCCTCCTCGGGCCGTCTGTCGCGGCTTCCGTCCTCCATCGCGGTGGATCCATCTCCGCCCGCCGCCCCTCATCCGCGGCTGCCCGCCCTGTCCGCCCGCCTGCGCGCCGTCCGCGCTCCTCCGTCATTGGCGACCTGGACGCTGTCCGCGTGTGCCTTCGCCCAAACGCGGCCGCCCACGCGCTCGCGCGCTCCTTCGGGCGTCCACGGCCGTCCATCCACCTACTGCCGCCCATCGGAGGTTCTCCAGCGCCACGAGCGGCCTTGGTTTTGGCGTTTCCATCGCCTGCCATGGCCCCGACGACCCAGTCCGCGCTAGCGCCTGCGGCCGTGCCCGCTGCGGCGAGCGCGGCCCTGTCTTCAGCTTCCGCGGGCGCGCCTCCTCGCTGCTGGCTATGGCACCTCACTTGATCCCTTTGTCGCCCGCGTCGGCATCCTTCCCGGGCATTCAGCACGCCTGGGCCACAGACGCTTCGCCGTCTCCACCAGGTCTGAACGGGCTTGGCCGCAACAGCGTCAACGGCAGGACACTGCTGTACATGGCCTTCTACTCCCTCGCGTCTGGCTCACGTTCAAGAGCACGCCCGCCGGCGTCAGGGCCACCCTCGGCTCCTTCCGCTTCGGGCCTGGCTTCGGCATCGACGGCGACCTCCTACCGCATCTACGGCAAGGCCGATGACGACTTTGCCATCAGCGTTCGCGAAGGCGTCCTCTGCTTCCTGGACACCTTGGTGATGTCTGACGCCGATGAAGCGCTCGAGCACATGCTGGTGAAGGAGAACATGGGCCACAGGTGGCCTGAACAGCAACCTCGACATCATCTTCGCCGTGACATCCCCTCTGCTTCTCTGCTGCAGCTACCACCACCCACCACAGCTCGAGGACAAGCTGTCTTGGAAGGGTGGAGTAGTGTTATGGCAAGTGGAGCCGGTCTAGGGCCCACATGGTACTGTACCGCGTGAACAGTGCCGGGAATAAGGATTAGTTGGGTTTGTTAGGCAACAGATAAGTTAGATTGATTCGGTTAGGATACTGCTTAGGGATCAAGTCAGTTGTCGGCCCTGTTCGCTTCTCTTTTCCCGGCTTATTTCGGCTTGTTTTGATTTATTTCTTCTCACATGGTACTATTAAATCAGCCGAAATCAGCCGGCTTTTAAATCAGCCGAACAGCCCCGTCTCTATAAAAGAGACTATCATGTATCAGTTAGAGACAAGCAAGAAGAACCCTAAAAGTAGTCAGAGCCTCCAAAGGGAGGGCGACGAACAGGTTCTTCGTGCTATCCCTAGATCTACCATAACAGAAATGCATTCCCCTTATTCTGGATTCTGAAATTCTCTGCTGAACTTAGCCTAAGTGTTCTTATATCCAAATAACTAATGAATTTTTAGGTTATGTATGAGAACAAAGCAAGGTTATTGTGCACAGCTGAGGCAGGACCGATATAACTGTTTGAGAATATCGTGACTTGCTGAAGCACACATTATTTCACCTAGATCTTTGCGCTCACAGAAAAGCGACGACCCTGACCTATGTGTGGATAACGAGCTTGGATTTGCAAAGGATCGTACCATTAGCAGGTAGTGTGAAATAAGTTCAGACATATGTTTTCAGCTGTCTGTAGATTTTTTATTTGAATTCTTGTCTGCCACGCCGATTTAGAATGAACCCTTTGAGGCTAGATTAAACTGATGCCATCAACCCTTTTGTGTGATCACAGGTTGACAGAGATCAACTGTAGGGAATACTTGGAGGACTTTGAAGCGATATTGCGGCAGCACCAGCAGCAACCGTAGCTCTTGCAAGGTGTAGATAATGCTGATGTTGTACTAGCATAATAAGCAGCAGCCTTCTGTGCCTCACATTTGGAATTCTTGTACTCAGCCCACCTTGCTTACGTAGGAATCTGAAAAGCTCAACAGTGATGCATGTAAATGTGTAATAAGTTATGTAAGGGTATTTTTGCGAACGGGTGGGTGATCCATAAAATTACTCATCTATATTGAATTTCTGAAAGAAAAATGTATGGTATCTCACATGTAACCCAGACCTTCAAAGAGGCCTATGCTCAAAAACGAGCTGACCCTCATTGTTTTCTCACAGTTTTGATATTGTCCTTATATCATACAGGACGAATACTTTGCTTAGACATAATATCATGGCTCACAGCATCAGTCAACTACATTAGTCCATAAAAATACTAGGCCAAAAGGATCATTGAGCTTTCTGAATAAGAAAAGGAGGGTTAACTTTTTTTTTAAGAAAGACATTGTCTCATATCTGATTCGTATTAAGGAAAGTAATTGGTAGTACAGAAGGAGGACAACTTGATGCAAACGACATAAAGAAAATAAAATTACACCAAAAAAATCTCTGGTCGTCTTTTCAATAGATTGTTCGTCGTCCACCGGAACTTGAAAAATACACTGGAAAGGCAGCAAGGGAAATGGACACATGTAAACACCATTGCCACATAAGGCTTTGAAGACCGCAAAAACTATTCACTGTTTACAATGAGATTTAGCAACCGCTAAAAGAACATCGGGTGGGGGAACACCTCAAGCAACATAGACTTGCAATCCTTCACCACTAAAATAGAGGGTTGAAAAACCCGATCTTATCGCATAACAGATCGAAAGAAGAGGTTTCCTTGTTATGAATTAGATATGAGACACATTTTTTGTGTCTTACTAAAAAAATAAAAACTTTGTTTCTTCGCTTATTTGGCCCTTCCGTCATTTTTGAGTGTTCACGGTGTTAAAAGATCATTTTACCCTTATTTGTTTTTCTGTAACCAAATTGATACTGATACATGTTTCTGAACTTTTCGAAAAGAGAAGTATCAATAAAAATTTTATACAACAAGCATAAATCCTGAATTAAATTGAGCACACAGTGGGCATCGAAATAAACTTAGGAAAGCTGGATTTGTAGATAAAGCATTTTTATAGAATTACTTGTGAACATTATAATTTTCAGCAACTACAAATAAGTTAAATCAGAAAAGACATGCAATAGAGCTCAACAGAAGTGGTTTTGCCATTTTACCATTTTTTCAGCAAGGAGTTGTCCAATAAACAAGCTTTCAGGAAGCAAGCAGCAAATCAATCTAAAACCATAATTAAACATTTGAAATACAGCAAAACCAAATCTTCCACTAGATAGTTTAACTATGAACCTAAAAAGTGTACATTTGATATTTTTAGAGCAGTAGATAAATAATAAAACATTTAAATTACTTTTACAACCAAAAAAATAATTAAATTAGTGTAACAGTAACATGCAAAAATATTTTTATAGAGCAGATCTAAACCACAGGAGTTCAACAAGATAAGTCTCACATTTTTCCGAGTTCCACAGAAATTTATGCACATTTTACACGGTTACAACAACACAAAATACACCCAAAAACTATCCTAGCAGCTAGATCCACCCAGATCCAAAGCCCTAGTCACTGCCAGATGAGCCTCAGGGTTCAGGCGGCCCCTCCAACCGGGTCAAAAGTGGTCCCTTGTCCCTTGACCCTGGCTAGAGCCAGGGCCGGCCCTGTAGTGTTGGCAGGCGGGGCAGCCGCCCTGGGCCCCCAAATGGCAGGGGCCCCCTGTCATGTACGCATGTAGTGTGTGCGTGTTAGTGTGTGTGTTCGACGAACTGTAGTATGTATATACGAAGGTTCAAACTGTGATATGCTGTCAGCCCAACGAAAAGCAAATAATCTGAGGTCTACCCATCTTCCATTCTTCCTAACGAAGCCTCCTAGAGGAACGCCTGCTTGTTCAGTTGTTCTCCATAAAAAAAAAGAAACGCTTGTTCGCCTCCTCGGCTCCTCCTCAGCTCTTCGTGTGCCCGCCTCTCTGCAGTATGCACGACGCCACAACCGCACCCAAATCGCAGATCCCCTTGTTCCCTCACCCTCAGCAGACTGATTTCCCCTAAGGCCCTAATGCCTGAAGGAAGGTAGGAAGGATCGATCCCAATTCCCAAACTAATTAGCACTCGATTCAGTATGTATCATATTTTTGCATAATCCTTTCCTTTTTTTTCTATAAAATCTCAATCAGTATTGTAATCTTTGTTTCCTTTTGTTCTAAAGAGCTTTAGTAGGATTTTCATCTGTTCAAGAGATAGGGATTAGGGATGCCAGTTATACTTTTGATGTACTTATATGCAATTGTTTTCACCATAAGAAATTTTTTATAATGCATCGAAATAAATTTTGCAACTGATATAAACTAGTTGGAAGGTTTTGCTTATTTGGGGCCTCCAATTTTGGTTTTGCCCCGGGCCCCAAAAAACACAGGGCCGGCCCTGGCTAGAGCGCGACCACAGTGCAGCCCGCATGCCCACGGCGTGAGGCCGCGCGGTACGGCACGACGGCCGGCGGGGAAAGTGGTTTGGAAAGTTTTTTTGTTCACGCTTTCATCACTTCATTCACAGCTTCATCACTAGGCTTGGAAGATCAACCTGACTGTTGTGAGGTAATAGCGTAGCTACGATGCTTACTAGCCAATCAACTTTAGCTTATTTGTGTTTTTGAACAACTTTATTTATACTACTTTTATATGTGTCAGGCTAACTGCCCCATATACATATGTCTTGGTGAGAACTCCATTTGAAACTTAATAGGATAATTTCGCACATATTGTCACTTGCCATTTTCACTCAGTACTTGCCCAGGTCGAGCTGCCGCCGCTTCCCCAGCTCCATGAAGAAGTTGCGCTCCTCCATCTCACCGCACCGCCGGTGCAGCCTCTACATGGGGTCGTCGTCCTCTCATGGGGGCTGCCTGTCAAAGAGCGCATTGGTGTCAACGCTCCTGCCGGCCGGCTCCTTAAACTCGACACTCGGCGTGGCCTCGAGCTCGCAGAGATTCTGCAGGACCGCACTCATCATGCGCGTCACGTAGACGTTCGTGTTGTCATTTTTTTAGATTAGCGTCCACCAGGTAATGGAGCTTGTAGTCCTGGCTACTGTAGTAGCCATCGTAGCAGTGCGGCAGTACGTTGTTGGAGATCTCCTTGCCGATGGCGACCTCTGTTAAATTCAGCGAATTGATGATGATCAATGGCATAATAAGCGACTTGGAATTTCACTTTTGGTTTTTGAAATTTCTTATTTGGTAGCAGATCGGAGTATATATGTATGTACCTCGTAGCACCAGCAGGCTGCGACGTGGTTAATGCTGTACCGCCACCGCCGAGGAGGAGCAGCGGTGCATCTTCCATTTGATAGTCCTGTTTACATCTATTGAAGGGACACCCCTTTTCATACTTTCTTGCTTCAGAGTTCAGACAACCTTAGACAATGCAGATAATCATAAACTCAAAGCTTTGGGACTTAGCACAGTTGCAGATGTGGACAGTTTCCCAGCTGAGGCTTGAGACCAACCAGCAGCTGAGCTCCATCACTGCTTCACTCTTGGCACACTGACTAACTTGGCAAGTACAGTCCATGTCCAACTTGCAGGATGCAGATAAAAGTTTGCAGCAGATTGTTGATGCGAAACGATCACACACCAAGCCCGAGAGCCCCGTACGCCAAGCTCGGACTGCACTTGATTCAAACTAAAACGTGCCAGTCAATTTGACCTGTAAATTGACAAAGAAACAGCAAACCGTCAAACTCGAGTGTATCGGCTGGATTTCCGAATCACCCTTACGCAGCATATCGGCACCGGTTCTGCCGATATAGAAAACGACAACAGATAGGGTATGAAAAGCGTGTAATGAAAGCGATCTACAGGGAATCGGCAAATAACTGCCGATACCGGTAAGCAATTAGACGGCAAGATCTTGAGCCGACACGTGTGGGGTAACAATGTATAAACCCACGAATGTATAGATCTGGACAAAGCTAAGCTTGTAACCAATCTAATCGGCTTTACAAGATTTATCGTGATAAACAAAGAGCTTACAGCCGATTAAACAGATCACTAAGCTGGGTAGTTTGTGAATAGATCTAAACGAGAAAACAGCGATACACCCGAGACCAAAGCTTAGATAAATTCAGTAAATTTTGAATAGATCTGAACGACAGTGATGCGCCCGGAAGCTAAAGCTCAGATTTACTCGGTAAAACGAATACTTACCAGCAAACCAAGTCGCTCGAATGTGAGGCGTCCTTGATCAGCTTGAAAGAACTCGCGGAAAAGAAAAAGGATGGCGAAGTCGCCGACGAGAAAGTAAATTGCAAGTAGTAAAGTTTTGTTGGTTGGATGTGTATCAATCTTTACAATAGCCAGGGGGCTCATATTTATACCCCACGCTAACACAATCCTAGCCGATCATGGCAAAGCACGATTCTATCTTAAGAAACAAAAACTACTCTAAAATAAGACAACTCTTGCCAAACCGAAGCCAAAATATCTGGTCAATCTCCCCTTCCTCGGTCAACAATATTTTCAACCGTGACACACGACCATCCCTCCAAATCCATCGATAGTACGACGCAGAACCTTTTTCTCCTTTGCAACACTCTTCTTTGACACGTGCCAAAATCTGGTGTCAACACATGCCCCCCAATTTTGGAGTAAAATGTCCCTTTTACTTTGAAATTAATCTTCATCATGATTACGCTGCCGAACGGTCCTCTCATTACTGCCATCTCGCTTCCCGTGCGGGTGGCGAACAAAATCTCTTCTTTGCCCTTAACCTTTCACCTTCTCATCCACACAATGAGAATCTGCCAATTCACCTTCCGTCTTTTTACCCATACGCCCCTCAATTAAATCCAAGGGTAAAAACTGTACCGGTGCCTGCAACCGATTCATCTTCCCCTCTCCAGGCTATAAATTACCCCATCGGCACTGTAGTTTCTCCATCGGCCAGAGCTTCCTTTGCCTTCTTCTTCCTTAAGCTCTTCCAAAAACCCCAGCCTTTCCTTCTTCCTTCGAGTAGATGGCCAGCAACAAGCGCACCGGCGAGGGCTCCTCCGGCGCTCCATCCCCATCTCAGATAAGACGCTTCTTTCTCTTACCAATGCTGTTCTTTAGATATGCATCTGACCACTTCCTCATCTCAGCAGAGACGCCGATGCCGAGCTCCCCGCCAACTTCCAGGATCTGGATGAGGGCACCCAAGGGCTCATCCGTGACCTACTCCGCCAGCGCAACGAGGCCCGCCGTGATCTTGACCGGGCGCAGACAGATCAGGTCGTCATCCACGGCCAGCTCTCCAACGCCGACACCAAGGTCGCAAGTAAGTCTTCCTGACCATGTCTTCTCTTACGATCATCTCCAAGTTCTTGCTCTAATCTCTTCATCTTCCAAACTTGGAGTCGCAGGTCCAGACCCTCCTGGAGGCTTCTCGAGTCACCATAGACTCGGTGAACGCGAAGGGGAGCACCGTCGCCGCACGCCTCCGGAATGTCCCGGCCCGCGTCAAGGAGGTCGCCCGTTATGGAGCTCACCAGGGCGCCGCCAGAGCCATCGTCGTCGTCTCCACCATGTCCGGGGCGGACTACCGGCAGTGGGAGCCGGTCTTCCCCGAGTGGGGCGCGCGGCAAGAGGCCTTCGAGGAGCTCGTCAATGATCTCTACTTCCCTGCTGATGCCATCGTTGGTGACATTAGCTTGGATGGGGTCGTCGGCAAACTCTTCGGAGCAGAGTCAGATTAGGTTGTAAATGTAACAGCCTATCTGGCTCTTTTTGTAAATATAATCAATGGACGGGCCTCCTCCCCTTTCATTTCCTATCTTCGCTTTGCTTTGATTTTCTTTCAATTTTCATGCTGCAACCCTCGAGCCTTACCCCGAACAAACCAATCATGATCCATAACCAAAAAATCATCCTTAAAGAATTCCGACATCTTCAAATAAAATCCAAACCAAATTTGAATCATGCGTTCGGATTGTGTTTTTGATCTAAGGGCGATATATCGGCCATGAAAGTACTCAAACGTATCATATCACGATCAAGTCCCTTCTTTTTTTTTTTGCACTGAAGGCGATACTTCCTCTGTATCGGCTATGTTTGAAACCAAGCGATTTTCTCGTACAATCGGCTATGCATCCACCCACACACTTGGGTAATATCTTTTCAAATACTTGCCATTAAGCGCACTAAAAAATTCTTCTCCTTCTAACGTTTCCAAAATGTACACATTTCTAGGAGCACATGTGCTAATCTTGTATGGTCCTTCCCACGTCGGGGACCATTTGCCGAATTTGGGATCTTTTGTTCCTATCGGCAAGACTAGTTTCCACACCAGGTCTCCTTGGTCAAAAGATTTGGTTTTGACTTTTTTATCATACCATCGGCCTACTCTGACTTTATTGGCTTCAATATTTATGAGAGCGTTCAGCTGATGTCTAGCCAAATCTTCCAACTCATCTCTCATCAACGTGGCATAATCTTCAGCTGTCAACTAATCCTGAAATGTAACCCGTCTAGAACCAAGCCGAGTTTCCCAAGGAAGCACAGCTTCATGCCCATAGACTAGCTGACACGGAGACACTTTAGTAGCCCCATGGCAAGACATTCTGTAGGCCCACAAAGCTTCATTAAGAGTTGTATGCCATCTTTTTGGTTGTTCTTCGATCTTCCTCTTAATTAACTTAATGATCCCTTTATTGGAAGCTTCTGCCTGACTATTGGCTTGGGCATAATATGGAGAAGAATTTAACAATTTGATTCCCATACTCGCAGCAAACTCTCCAAACTCCTCTGAAATAAACATACTGCCTTGATCGGTTGTGATAGTTTGCGGAGTACCAAACCGATAAACAGTATGCTCTTCACAAATTCAATCATCTCTTTGGACATCACAGTCTTCAAAGGAATTGCTTCAACCCACTTGGTGAAATAATCTATTGCTACCTGTATGAACTTATGATTCTTGCTGGATGGTGGATAAATTTGTCCAATTAAATCAATCCCCCACCCCTTGAACGGCCACAACTTAATAATGGGATTCATAGCCGATGCCGGTGCTCTCTGCACATTACCAAATTTCTGACACCCTTGACAACCTTTATAATAAGTGAAGCATTCTTCTAACATGGTTGGCCAAAAGTACTCGTTTCTTCTGATCACCCACTTCATTTTATAAGCTGATTGATGCGAACCACAAACACCTTTATGTATTTCTCCCATTAAGACCTTAGCCTCTTCTTTGTCAAGGCATCTAAGCAAAACTCCATCAATCGTCCGGTAATATAACTCCCCCTCAAGCAACACATATTTAGTCGCTTGAAACCTGATTCTTCGGCTTACTTTCTTGGAGGGATCTTCCAAATAATCTACAATCGCTTTCCTCCAATCATCAGCGGGCAATTCCAAAGCCATTACACCTTCCATCGGTTGATAACCAGAAGCGTGTTGTGCTAGCCGATTGGTGTCACCATTATAAAGCTTGGGTACATGTTCTATGGTTACCCTTTTAAATTCTTTCAGCAATCGGCAACATTCTTCGTGATAAACCCGCAGAATATCATCCTTGCATCCATATATGCCGATCAACTGATTGACCACCAACATGGAATCTCCAAATATTTCTACAGTATCGGCTCCAATTTCTTGCAACAGCCGAATTTCTTTAAGCAAAGCCTGGTACTCATCCTGATTGTTGGTAGCAGTAGCTTCTATTGGAAAAGACAACTCAAATGTTGCCCCCCCCCCGAGGCGACACCAAGACAATGCCAATACCATATCCAACTCCACATGATGAACCATCAAAGAACAATGTCCATGGAACTAGATCAACAACTCCCACTTCTGGCCCAAAATGTTGAACGACAAAATCGGCCGTGACTTGTCCTTTAACTGCTTTAGCCGATTTGTATCTCAAATCAAACTCCGACAAGGCCAGAATCTATTTTCCAATTCTCCCATTTAAAATTGGCAACGAGAGCATGTACTTAATAATATCATCTTTGCTCACCACAACACACTCAGCCGATAACAGATAATGTCAAAGCTTGGTACAAGAAAAGTATAAACAAAGGCACAACCTTTCAATAGGAGAATACCTGGTTTCAGCATCCAAGAGTCTTCTACTGATGAAATATATCACACGTTCTTTTCCCTCGAACTCTTGAATAAGAGCCGATCCGATAGCACGCTCGTCAGCCGATAAATATAATTTAAACGGCTTGTGCTTTTGTGGCGGAACCAACACAGGAGGCGATGTCAGATACTGCTTGATCTCATCCAATGCCTTTTGCTGTGCTTCTCCCCACACAAATTTCTGATCAGCCTTCAACTTCAACAAAGGACTTGTTGACACCGTTTTTTGACATGTGTCAAAGGATCGGTAGAAGAGAGGAATGCCTGGTTGGAAATAATGATAGCGCACGGAAGGTGAGGATCGGGTACAGTTTGATGCCGATCAGACGTCTCAGTATTTTCTAGGCAAGTTTTGATACGGGACGGTCTCGGTTTGGAAGGCGGTATTTTTTGTTTATTAGAATAAGTTTCTTTAGATAGAGTTAATGCTTTGCCGTAATCGGCTAGGATTGTGTTAGCGTGGGGTATAAATATAATCCCCCGGACTATTGTAAAGATTGATACACATCCAAACAAACAAACTTTACTACTTGCAATTTACTTTCTCATCGGCGACTTCGCCATCCTTTTTTCTTTTCGGTGAGTTCTTTCGAGCTGATCAAGGACGTCTCACATTCGAGCGACTTGGTTTGCTGGTAAGTTTTCGTTTACCGAGTAAATCTGAGCTTTAGCTTCTGGGCATATCGCTGTTGCTTCATTCAGATCTATTCAAAATTTATCGAATTTATCTAAGCTTTGATCTCTGGGCGCATCGCTATTTTCTCATTTAGATTAATTCACAAACTACCCGGCTTAGTGATTTGTTTAATCGGCTATAAGCTCCTTGTTTATCACAATAAACCTTGTAAAGCCGATTAGATTGAATCATAAGCTTAGCTTTATCCAGATTCATACATTCGTGGGTTTGTACATTGTTACTCGGCACGCGTCGGCTTTAGATCTAGCCATCCCAGTTGCTTGTCGGCATCGGCAGCTTATTGCCGATCCGTAATAGATCGCTTTTATTACATGCTCATCTTACACGATATTTTGTCGCCTTCTGAATCGGTTGGGTCTTGCCGATACCCCACGTAAGAGTGATTCGGAAATACAGCCGATACACTCTTGAATTTGACGGTTTGCTATTTTCTTGTCAATTTATAGGTCAAATTGACTGGCATGCCTTGGTTCAAATCAGTGCCATTCCGGGCTTGGCGTACGGGGCTCCTCGGCTTGGTGTGTGATCATCTCATGTCAACACATCTTTTGGCACGCCCGGTGGGACAAGAAACATCAAGATGTCAGAGAAGGCAGAGGTGTCTGAACAGAATCAGATCCCGATCGATAAGGAAAAGTTGAAGGAAGAACACAAGGCAGAACTTAGAGCACTTACATATGCTTTTGAGCAACGGTGCCTTTTATCATTCAGCACCAACAGAAGTGGAGAGGTAATCAAGAAATTCGATTTTCCCACTTTTGTATCACATGAAGAGTCACAGAAGGAGGATAGGATGATTCATCAGATGAATCAGGCGATTGGACATGCTTTCGCGAATCATGCTCCACTCATGGCCAACCACGTCCACAATGCTGTGCTCAAGACGCTACAAGATATAGGGACACCTGGCTTTATAGGACCAACTTATTATCAGGGTAGTTAGATGGTCTTCTCTCCTGTTGGATCGGCTCCTGGAAAATCACAGATCCATCCTCAGGCTCCGGCTGATGAGGGTGTCATGAATGCACAACCGATTAGTACTGTGGCGTCAACTCAGATTCCTCCTGTGTACACCAATTCTGCGCCGATGGCTACATATGCACAGGGGAACTTTATGTCAGGATACCCAGCTGGTTGGGATTCAACTACTGGACTTGGTATGCCTCCGGAATTCATGATCCCATCTCCATCAAAGCATCCAAGTACATCGGCTTCTCAGCCGATGAATCAGCAAGTCAATGCATCGGCTTCACAGCTGACTCAGCCTCAAGATACCGCACCAGCATCACAACCGGCGGTTACACCTGTGTCAGTACCTTCGCCAGCAAGCCCAAGCAACGTGTTGGCTCCATGGCCGACACCTCAACAACAGCATCTGACAATGATGATGCAACCCAAGTCTCCTACGGAAGTCCTGGCTAACAGATTTCCTCACGCCAATGGAGTCACCTGGGTTTTCCATGATCTTGCGACCGGCGGCTAGCGTCATGTGGACGTGCCCAATGTGCCTAATATTACACAACGTCAGCCTAGTCAGAGGGCAACACAGGGCAATCATAGCAATGAGATGGTGCTGTATCAATCGCCATCCAATCAACCCCCTCAGCAAGCTACACAGACTGCATCGGCTGCTCAGCCGATGACCTCGCCAAACGTCCAGCCTTGCCGTTGACTCCACCAGCACCACAAGCAGTATCAGCTAGTGGCTAACAAATCGACTGGGCATCCAAGATTGCTGAGGTGATGAGAGATCAGTTTGGTTTGAAGCCTAAGTGGCAAAATCTGATGTACAGATCTCCATATCCAACTGCTTATGATCAACTGCCATTGGCCCACAAGTACAAGCTTCCAGATTTCGCCAAGTTTCTGGACAGGAGGAAGTCTCCACCATGAAACATATCAACAGATTCATTGTACGGTGTGGAGATTTAGCTCAACAAGACGCATTAAAAGTGCGTTTGTTTTCTATGTCTTTGTCTGGATCGGCCTTTACGTGGTTCACTACATTGCCAGCCAACTCTATTATATACTGGGCCGATCTGGAGAAGCAGTTTTACCGGTTCTTCTACTCTGGTGTAGAGGAGATGAAGCTGACCGATTTGATCAACCTGAGGCAAAGAAATGATGAATCGGTTGCTGCCTTCATTCAGACGTTCAGAGATGTCAAGAACCGGTGCTTTAGTTTGGTTCTATCTGATCAACAGCTAGCAGAGGTTGCCTTCCAAGGACTCCTTCCACATATCAAGAAGAAATATGCTTCTTAGGAGTTCTACAGCATCAGCCAGATGGCCAACAAGATGACAGGGGAGGCGAGACCGTATGAGCAGAAGAGAAGCAACTTCCAGAAAAAGGTTAACTTTGTTGACTGCTCAGATACTTCTGACTCAGATGATGATCAGATGGTGGGATCGGCTGAATGGGTTCAGAACAATAAGAAGCTGATCTCATGTCCTTTCTATAATGAAGAACCCAAAAAGTATGGGTTTGATATTACCAAGGCTGACAAGATCCCGACAGATCAAGCTGAAGCCATATCATAAGATCCCGACAGATCAGGAGTTGAAGAATATCAAGTACTGCAAATGGCATAATGCAACATCTTATGATACCAATGAGTGCAAAGTGTTTCGTCTGCAGATACAATCGGCTATAGAGCAGGGTAGGCTCAAGTTTGAGACATCCAAAAAGCCGATGAAGATTGATGGGCATCAGTTTCCAGCAAATATGGTAGATGTTGGAAAAGAAGAGTAATGCTTTACAAACAAGATGCTTACATCACAATCGGCCAAGGAGTCTGGTGTTGTTGATCCCAAAGCACAGATAGCGGCCGATGAAGCTAAAGGCAAAGGGCCGCAACAGAGAGAAGAATCAGCGATGCCTAAGAAGAAGGTCACGTCTCAGATGCTGTTGAACAAGTTCCAGCATGATTAAGAAAGAAGACAGTACCGGGAAGAATCTGCATGATGACGTGAAAGGCATTGGAAGTGTCCTTTCTTTGTGTACTGTTGGGAAGAAAGATTGACTCTGTCGACGGTGGATAATTGTCCAGAGTACAACGATTTCTATCGTGAAGACCAATCGTACAAGAAGCCACATTTCAACCAGAGGCCTCGAGGGCCGATCATTAGAGAGAGAGTCGATGATAGACGCATCTCTGTACTTGATCAGCTGAGGGGCAGGGTTTCAGTGCATGATCGGCTGGAGGGCAGGACCATGCTACGTGATCCTACAGGAGGAAGGATTTCTGCTGATGAGCAAGTTGAGCAAGCTGCTGCTGCTCAAGTTCCTGATGAATACCCACACTGCAGAGATCCAGAAAGAGTGCCTATTCATGATAACATTGATCGGCCTCGATGGTGCCCAGAAAATCTGACCAGATCACAGAAAAGGCGAGTTCAAAGGCTACGACAGACAGAGGCACTAGAGGAAGAGGAAAGAAGAGAGGCTCCTAGGAGGGGAGTCAGATCTGAAGTTTGGCGTGTCAAGCCGAAGGATGATGAAGAGCAACCATCGGGGTCATCGGCTGCACCTACTAATATGGTCTTCATGCTGCCTAGTGAGTTCATGGCTCCAAATAATGATTGTGAGGAGCAAGACTTGGAAGAGGCTATGGCTCAGTTAAATTTGGAACCTATACCAGCTACTTTTGAGAAACCAGAGGATGAAAAATGCAAACATCTTAAGGCTCTGTTCTTGAAAGGATTTGTTGATGGCAAACGTATCACAAAAATGTTGGTGGATGGAGGAGCAACAGTGAATATAATGCCTTATGCTATGTTACACAAGCTCGGGAAAGGTAGTGAAGATCTGACCAAGACGGATATGGTGCTAAAAGATTTTGAAGGAGTCGTGTCTCCGGCAGTTGGAGCATTGTGTGTTGATTTAACCATCGGTAGTAAGACTCATCCTACTACTTTCTTTGTTATCAATAGAAAGGGGTCATACAGTTTGCTGTTGGGAAGAGATTGGATTCATGCCAATTGTTGCATACCATCTACTATGCATCAATGCCTTATACAGTGGATCGGAGATGTTGTTGAATTTGTCGCTGCTGATTCATCATTCAGTATTGCATCGGCAGAGACTTGTGAGGAGAATTATGAAAGAGTAAAGTGCTTTTCTGGTCAAGCATGGGAAGCAGAGTTTCTGAAAGTCGCCGACTATGAGATATCATCGAGTTCAGCAATTGGATCTACAGATGAATCTTAGGTGACATTGTAAAAGCTGATGATGCAAACATCGGCTAGGTTTTAGTATAGCCGACATAACAAGTGTTGCCTTTAGAACAAAAAATGTAATGGAAAGCTAGTGATGTTGTGATAACATTGGCTATGGATGGCCGATATAATTTTTGTATCGACCTTAGAGCAATAAAATCCAAAAGGAAAATGATGTATTGAGCAGAATCAGAAATTGTAAATTAAGCATTGTTTACAATACATCAGATGAAATTTTTCCACCACGACAAGAATGAGTAACATTTCATGAGGGTCCTAGGGCATTCTGGAATATAGAGATCGCACGCAGGTTTATATCATCAGCAATCTGGATCTCTTGGATGTCGGTCTCGGCAGAGCCTGGTACTGTTTTGATGCTCTTGTGGAGTTGGTAGGTCTGACGAGCTTGTTCTTGTTTCTCTGCTTCAAGTTGCTGAAGAGCCGTTGTAAGCTAGGATAATCTGTTATCCACATCGGCAATTTCCTGGTTTACATGATCCAGTTCCTTGATGAGATGACCTCGTTTGGCTTCTAGATCCCTTTTAGATTGCTCCATAGATGCCTTGGATTAAGTCAGAGAAGCAATTTTCCCTCGAGTTGTGTCCACGAGATTCTTCAGGTCATCTCTTTGTTTGATCGTTTGCTCTTGGTGAAGCCAATCAGAGAGACGTTTCTGGGCTTTGAGGACTGAGATCTGATGACTCTCAATATAGGCAGCGGGATGCGGTGCTTCTTCAAATGATTCAGGAAGAGTACCCTTTAGAGACCTCAGAATGGTACGAATCAGCTCGGCATCTTGAACCAATTGGCCAATATCTCGATTCAGCAACTGTAGAATTTCCTAGAGTTTGGCCTTGGTTTCTTTAGATAATGGAGCCGGTTCTGCTGATGATGTCACCTCATCTTCTGCACCGACTGCCCCAAGTTGAAAAGAGAATAGACTGTTGTCTGGACTGTCTTGTGCCTAGTCAGGAAGAAGGAAATGTTAGTTAGATGACTTCTTTCCGAATTTCTGAAAATGATGGGATATGTTACCTGAATTCGTGGAACTTCATCAGTGATTGGTGCAGAAGAAGATGCGAGTGGTAATGTTGAAACACCAGAGTCAGGAAGAGCATCTTGAGGGATAATTGGTGGATCTTGCACAACGCTTGATGTTTGCTGAATAAGAGGGATCAATGTTAGGTGCATAATTTGATCAGAAAAAGAAAAATGGTTGTGTTACCTGGATTGGTGAAGCAGTTGTTCTGGCCCTCTTGGAAGGAAGATGCTGAATCTGATATGATAATGCAAATATCAAGTGTTTGTCAGAAGATCATGAATGAGTAATAAGAATACCTGGACAATCGGAGATGTTTGG
Organism: Panicum virgatum; assembly: GCF_016808335.1. NCBI lineage: Eukaryota > Viridiplantae > Streptophyta > Magnoliopsida > Poales > Poaceae > Panicum > Panicum virgatum. Next base: position 41,908,186 of record NC_053149.1, on the reverse strand, counting down.
GAGGCAATCTCCTGGATGTCATCTTCATCCGTATCTTCGGCAGTTATGTCTGAGTATGCCGAATGACGAGGTCAGTAAGAAATGAATTGCAATCAGTAGAAGTGATAAAGTTATTCACTACCTTCTGAACGAGTAGGAGTAGCATCTGCTGGAACATCAGCATTTGGTGCCGATACGATGGTTAGGGTTCGACTGGAAGAGCCTGAAGTCTTCTGGATTGTTTTCTTGGTACTGGTCATCTTGCGCTTCTTGCCAGCAGCCACATCAGCAAGGGTTGGTGCATTGTAGCCGATAAGAGGATAGTCAGTTGGTGGAGTATATCTGATCGGCTGTCTGCTTCTACTGACTATTGGGGGTGGGGTGCCATCAGCCTGATAAGGAGGTTTATCAAGATACAGAAAAACAATATAATATGAGAATGCGACAAGAGGAGTTTTCTGTGTTTACCTAATCATCAGCACCTTGGTAGTTCACATCCAAGGCAATGCAGTAGACCTTCAGTGATCCGCAGAAGAGGTGCTCTTGCCATTATGACCACCATTGTGTGAAAGGGATGGTGGTAAGCGACGCTACTTGCCAATCGGCTAGCTGGGACATGTCGACATCAGGCTCTAAATTCTTCAGCCGATTATACGTGAGAGCAGTGCCGATTGGGTTTCTCGCCTGCACCTTATCGGCAAAGTAGAAGAGAGGCAGTACTTGGACGAATCCCAGTTGCCTGGCTACAACTGATGGGTAGCAGAACTCATAGCCAATTGCACTCTTGCCAGAGGTGAAGTTGGCAGGCAGAATTCTTGGAGATATGGCCTCTCTCATGATATTTGTGGCTTCTTCATCATTTTTCCAAGAATCAAGATTGAACTTGAAAGGATTTTCGTACTCTCTGTTATCATTGTGGTATGCAAACCAGATGGTAGAATCTTCGGTGAAGCCATTGTAGAAGTATTTGAAGAAATCAGTTTTGCCAAAGACATTGGAGTCATTGGCAATCATAATAGCTGCTTCGCCGAAGGAAGTGCAACGGTGAGTGAAGCGTCCCCTCATAAGAGGTGACTTAAATGTGATACAATTATCAGTCCCAGGAGGCTGATACACATTTATTACATCAGATGGTACATCACCGTACAAACCTCCGAGGAGGCGGACACTCGATACAAACAATAATAAGAAGTAAAAAGGCTATGGTGATACACTAAAGCACGACCCACATGGGATCCAGCTCGGGCTCAGAGTATCGCGCCAGAAGAAACATCTTGTAGAGGGCCAACACCACAGTCAAGGTTGGGGTTCGGACGCAACCTCTACTCGACGTCTTCAACAACAAAGTCCGGATCTTCTTCTGAAGAAAAACCATAAATATGTGATACAATCTTCTGAAGGAAACATAGTTGATGCTACAGTACTAATCGGCTGTGCATCTATGACATTCCCATCTGCTTGAGCTTGAGGGTCGATCTGTGATGTCCTAGTAGCCGATCCAGTAGGGGAACAAACCATCTGACTGGACTGTTGATAGGCCAGTCCCACGAAACCAAGCATCCCCCTATCCTGCAGCGTCTTGAGCACAACATTTTTAACGGAGTTGGCCATGATCGGAGCATGATTTACGAAAGCTTGTCCGATCGCTTGATTCATCAGATGTATCACCCTGTCCTCCTTCTGTGACTCATCATAGGGTGGAAGAGTAGGAAAATCATAGTTTTTTATTATCTCTCCACTCCTGTTGGTGCTGTTGGACAAAAGGCACCGCTGCTCATAAGCGTCGGTGGCCGCCTTGAGTTCTGCTTTTTGCTCTTCCTTCAGGTTATCCTTGTCGATCGGGATCTGGTTCTGCGAAGAAACCTTTCCCTTCTCTTCAGTTGACATCTTGATGTTTCTGGTCCCACCGAGCGTGCCAAAAAATGTGTTGATGCGAAAAGATCACACACCAAGCCCGAGAGCCCCGTACGCCAAGCTCGGACTGCACTTGATTCAAACCAAGGCGTGCCAGTCAATTTGACCTATAAATTGACAAGAAAACAGCAAACCGTCAAATTCGGTTGGATTTCCGAATTACTCTTACGCAGCGTATCGGCAAGACTCTGCCGATACAGAAAACGACAACAGATCGGGTATGAAAAGTGTGTAATGAAATCGATCTACAGGGAATCAGAAAATAACTGCCGATATCGGTAAGCAACTAGATGGCTAGATCTTGAGCCGACAAGTGCCGGGTAACAATGTACAAACCCACGAATGTATGGATCTAGATAAAGCTAAGCTTCTAACCAATCTAATCGGCTTTACAAGGTTTATCGTGATAAACAAAGGGCTTACAGCAGATTAAACAGATCACTAAGCTGGGAAGTTTGTGAATAGACCTAAATGAGAAAACAGCGATACGCCCAAGATCAAAGCTTAGATAAATTTGGTAAATTTTGAATAGATCTTAACGAAGCCACAGCGATGCGTCCGGAAGCTAAAGCCCAGATTTACTCGGTAAAATGAATACTTACAAGCAAACCAAGTCGCTCGAATGTGAGGTGTCCTTGATCAGCTTGAAAGAACTCGTGGAAAAGAAAAAAGATGGTGAAGTCGCTGACGAGAAAGTTAATTGCAAGTAGTAAAGTTTTGTTGGTTCGATGTGTATCAATCTTTACAATAGCCGGGGGGGCTAATATTTATACCCCACGCTAACACAATCCTACACGAACACAACAAAGCACGATTGACGGAGGTAGATCCATGTACCTCCCTGCCGAGTGGGGTCCCCGAATCTGGGAGACTACCCTGCTCGGCGACTCGGCTACGACCACTCGGCGTGCAGGACTCGGCTGTGCGCAGAGGGGATCCCCAATGGATTAGGATGAGAGGCTCCAGCTAGAAGCCCGAATATCTAGGGATCTTAACCGACCTCCTTCCTTATAAAACAACCCGAGCATATCATTCCTTGTACCCCTACGGCTCCTGGTCTATATAAAGGAGACGTAGGCCGACCCATACATAGACTCCTTTCGCAGCATTCCACAAACCCTAATACAACCCCGAACACAGGACGTAGGGTATTACGCTCATTGCGGCCCGGACCTTGTCTAAGTCTCTGGATCTTCGTGTTACCATCGAGCTCTTGGCCCTGAGATCCCCATCCTGAAACTCTACCGCCGGGTGCACCCCTGGTGGACTGGCCAGAATAACAATCCGACAGTTGGCGCGCCCGGTAGGGGACTCAGGGCTCATACATCGAGTTCAATGGTAGCCAACACCAGTGTCGTCTTCTCCGCCAGTGTCACCGCCTAGATGGAGGCAGCTGTCGGCTTCTCCTTCGCCTTCGGAAGCTTCCCGGAGGTTACGGTTCCCAAGAACCCTGCTTCCGGCTTTCCCACCGCCGGAGGCAGCGTCTTCGCTGGAGTTAGATCCGATCTAACTCCCCAAGCATCTGCCACTTCTCGGATTCCCGAATCCGAGAACTTTGACACGGCGACCACGCCAACTAGGGTGACCCGTCGCCCTGCTGAATCTGCTGATGACCTAATCTTCCAGATAGATCGCGTCGGCAGATCCATCGCTGAGTGCATCCGACTCGGCGAACTCGCGCTTCACCACCGAGACGACCCTGACCGTGTTCTCCGTGAACTCGGCAGCACTTCTACCAGGACCAGATCCGATCTGGTCACTCCGTGATCTGTCACATCTCGGGTTCTAGAACCTGAGACGGACTAAGTGACGGTTACTCCCTCAAGGACGACCCATCGTCCCGCCGCACCCGCTGGTGATCTTATCTCTCAGATAGATCGAGTCAGCAGATCCATCGCAGAGTGCATCAGGCTTGGCGAGGACACGCTCCGACACCACAACGACCCAGATCGGGTCCCCTTCGGACTCCGCAACGCCGCTACAATGTACTCAGATCGGATCCGAGTGCGACTACCCGACCCGGCTACCTTCGGTCAGATCCAATCTGACCCGGCTTCAGGAGCGGAACTTGGCTTCCAAGACACCTCATTCACCCTCCCACCCAACCGCTCTTCGGCAACAGAGCATCGCTGGATCTTTGTCGTCTCCAACGACTCCGACACTCTCCCAACGAGGACGACGAAGAGAGGGAGAACCGACTTCACCGCAACGAGCTCCGCGCCGACAGAAGGCGCAACGAGGCGGCGATCCGACAGTCTAAGCATGACAAGGAGGACGCCGATCAGCGCAATCCCAGGAACCGGCGACGGCCAAGACGTCTTCGCTACGCCGTCGGCTAACCTTCCTGCGGTATTCCAGGTGCTCGAGGGTCTCCAGGAGACCCCCGAGATCGTCAAGGCTCGCGCCCGTCTGCATGTGGCTGCCACGCAAGCCCAGCAGCTGCGCGAGGACAAGTCGGCCTACCGCGCCCAGTCGAGCCACTACTCGACACGACCCCACGGCGACGATGGAGAGGTCAACCAGAATGACCTTCGCCTCCGGCTCAACCAGCAAGACCTGCATCAACGCATCAACAACCGTCACCGCCAACGTGACGCCGCCGAGCGCGAGCGACGTCGCCAATACGATGAGGAACACGGCGCCTCTGACGTCGACCACCAGAACCGCGGCCACCGGGGCGACAACCATCCACGACGACCCTGCCACGACTACGAGCCCGGGAACAACCTCGACGGCTTCTCCGCCTTCTCCAGTCGGCTCCGGGCCATCCAATGGCCCGCCACCTTCATGCCTACCAGGATCGAGAAGTACGACGGCCCGCCATCCAAGACGTGGCTGTGCACCTACTCCATCGCCGTTCGAGCTACGCGTGGCGACAACGACATCATGGCTGCCTACTTCCCGGTCATTATGGGTTCCCACACCCTCAACTGGCTCGAAGCGCTCCCTGTCGTCCAATACTACCAGGCATCCTGCCCGGGTCCCAAAACCATATGGGACCTAGCTAGCATCAAACAGCAACCGGACGAGTCCCTCCGCGACTACATCAAGAGGTACTTTGCTAACCGTAATACTGTTACGGAAGCTGATGAAAGGGACGTTATCTACCACTTCAACGAAGGCCTCCATAACATCGAACTATGGAGGAAGATGTTCGAGAGCAACCCCAAGACTGTGGGCGACATGATGTTGGTTGTCAACAAGCGTGCCGACATGGAAGATGCCGAGCGAGCTCACCGCCGGCACAAGATCCAGAATGACTCCTCCGAGCGTCCCCCTCAGTGGGACAATCGCTCGAAACACCAACGTGATGATCGTCCAACTCACCATGGGAAGAAACATGACTGTGCCGAGTCGTCCAAGAACAGGGACAGCAAGCGTGGCCCCGAGAACACTGTCGCCATCGCTGGAAGGTCCCAGTTCCGCTCCACCCTAAACTAAGTGGACCTTGGTACAAGGACGCAAATCACACTGCCCGGGAGTGCCGAGCACTCTGCAACGGTGTCATCAAGGATGACGACCCCAAGCGACCCCGCCGCGACGACCGCGACAGGCCGGGTGGTTCCAGAACCACCCGGGCGTGCCCACGGAGGCGCAAATTGCCCAGGCGAGACGACGACGAGCAGAGGGAAGATTCCCCAGGGAATTTCCAGGAAGAAGACAGGGCCGTCAACTTCATATACGGCCCCAGCAAGCCATCATGCCGGTGCAAGCTCAAGTTGGATGATTGCAAAGTCAACCTGGTGTTCAAATACCCGGTTGAACCCCTCCGGTGGTCGGAGACGCCGATCACCTTCTACCGCCGCGACCACTGGGTCCACCTGCCCAGGCCGGGTGCCTACCCCCTCGTGGTTAGCCAGGTGGTGATTCAGGTCCGCCTGGCCAAAGTACTCGTCGACGGTGGCAGCGCCCTCGACATCATCTTCGCCAGCACATTGGAGAGCATGGGCTACGACATGACTTCCCTGGTCCCATCCGATCAGGCCTTCTACGGCATAATCCCTAGAGCCGGGTCAACTCCGGTTGGCCGGGCCACTTTGCCGGTCACCTTCGGCACCCGCGACAACTACCGCACCGAGTACATCAACTTTGAGGTCGCCGAGTTCGAGACCTCCTACCACGCCATCCTGGGAAGACCCTCCCTCGCCAAGTTCATGGTGATCCCCAACCACACGTTTCTTCTCATGAAGATGCCAGCTCCAAAGGGGGTCTTCTCGGTCTATGGAGATCTGCAGACCTCTTATGCATGTGAGGCCAAGAACATCGAGCTCTCCGACACCCTGGAACGATCCAGGAACTCGGTTCTTATTTTCCAGGCAGCAAAGAACCTTCCGGCGGACCAGCAGCCGATCCCCGCCAAGGAGTCGACTTCCAAGTCGCAGCTCGCGCCAGCCGTGACGACCAAGACCATCGTCCTCCGGGACGATGAGCCACACAAGACCGCCGTGATCAGTGCTAGCCTTGACCTGGCGCAGGAAGGAACGCTCACCTCCTTCCTACGGGAGAATTGGGACATCTCCGCATGGAAGCCATCTGACATGCTCAGAGTCCCAAGGGAGGAGGCTGAGCCCTCCTTAGATCTGGACAAGAAGGGAAAACCCGTCAAGCAACGGCACCGCCGCTTCGCGCAAGATCGAAAGGAGGCTATTAGGGTAGAAATAACCCGGCTCCTAGCTGCCGGATTCATCAGAGAAGTCACACACCCAGATTGGCTGGCAAACCCAGTCCTTGTAAAAAAGAAAAATGGTGAATGGAGAATGTGTGTTGACTATACCGACCTCAACAAACACTACCCTAAGGACCCCTTTCCTCTACCACGCATCGATCAGGTCGTCGACTCGACGGCCGAGTGCGTTCTCCTCTCTTTTCTTGACTATTACTCAGGTTACCACTAGATAGCCCTCAAGGAGTCGGATCAAGAGAAGACGTCCTTCATCACCCCCTTTGGGGCCTACTGCTATAATACCATGACGTTCGGCCTCAAGAATGCCGGCGCCACCTACCAGAAGGCCATCCAGAGATGCCTCCAGGGGCAGATTGGGCGCAACGCCGAGGCCTATATCGATGATGTCATCGTCAAGACAAAACGTAATGACGAGTTCATTACAGACCACTCCAAGACATTTGAAAATCTCAGGAAATTCAAATGGAAGCTCAACCCGACCAAGTGTGTGTTCGGTGTTCCGTCTGGAAAACTACTCGGCTTCATAGTCAGTAGCCGGGGCATCGAAGCCAACCCCACCAAGGTCAACGCCATCAGGTTCATGAAGCCTCCCAGGAGCAAAAAGGACCTGATGAAGCTCACAGGGTGCATGGCCGCCTTGAGTAGGTTCATAAGCAGACTCGGCGACAGAGGCCTACCCTTCTTCAAACTTCTCCGGAAGTCCGACAAGTTCGAGTGGAACGACGACGCTTCCAAAGCATTCCAGGAGATCAAGGATTTCCTCACCTCGCCGCCCGTCCTAATGGCACCAGAAGACGGGGAAGTCCTCCTCCTGTACATTGCCGCCACTACCAGCATGGTGAGTACTGTTCTGCTCGTCGAGCACGACAAACCGGGTCCATTTACAAGGTGCAGCGACCCGTCTACTTCATCAGTGAAGTACTCAGCGAATCCAAGGTACGCTACCCATAAGTGCACAAGCTGCTGTACGCTATCCTCATTATGTCAAGAAAGCTCCGGCACTACTTCCAGGCTCACAAGATCAAGGTGGCCTCATCCTATCCACTCGGCAACATCCTGCACAGCAAGGACGCCAACGGCCGAGTCGTCAAATGGTCAGTAGAACTCGGCGCATTCACGATTGAATTTACGCTGCGTTCCACTATCAAGTCTCAGGCATTGGCCGACTTCGTTGCTGAGTGGACTGAGATCCAAGATCCTCCATCCGACACCAGATCCGAGTACGGGATCATGTACTTCGACGGCGCCCTCAACCATGATGGAGCCGGCGCTGGAGTCCTCTTCATCTCCCCGAAAGGCGAACAACTCAAGTATGTCCTCCAGCTACTTTTCAAGGCTACCAACAACGCTGCTGAGTACGAAGATCTCATCCACGGTCTCCGGATCACTGTCACACTCGGCATCAAGCGTCTGTTGGCCTATGGTGACAATTGTGTCATATCTTTCCGGAAGACATCTAAGAAACTTGTGGTTGAAATCTGCATACGGTACCTCAAATCCAAGTCCCTTGAGGTCATTCACAATGTCATTCAGCCGGTTGAACATCTCGGCTATACTCTCATCCTTCTTCAAGGTAAATTCACTAAAATTACCCTTAAGCAAATATAACTTGGCCTCCTTCACACTTGATGTGCCCTCATGAATTTCCATGAGCTTCTTCCATATGTCATTTGCATTTGTGAGGCTCTTGACTCTATTAAATTCAGTCACATCAAGAGTACTAAAGAGCACATTAACCCCTTGATCATTTAGTATCACATTTTCCTCATCTAGGGGTGTCAATTTCTTTGAGTCCAAAATGACATATCCATCACTTACTACTCTCCATAGCTTTCTACTCATGGCTTTGAGATGAGCCGACATCCTAGTCTTCCAATAATCATAATTGTTCCCATCAAAGAACGGTGGCTTCCCAACATGAATCACATTATCACTAGTCATTGTTCTACTCCAAGATGGTTAAATCCGTAATAAATGGAGCACTTAGCTCTAGTACCACTTGTAGGATCAAGAACACCGACTAGAGGGGGGGTGAATAGGTGGTTTAAAATCTAAAACCAACAACACTAGAGAAATTTAATTAGTAACAAAGGAAAGCCCTATGTCATGCTACTTGTAACACCCGGTTTATAAAAGAACATAAACCGAGCAATCATATACGTGCCAGGATCAAGTCACACGTATATACAACAGAATGAACAGTATATCATAGCACATATCACGTAAAAAGATATAATAAAGCGAATACGAATGTTATTTATTACAATAATGACAAAAATGTCTGATACAGCGGAAGCGAAGTACAAAATACGATAAAGCTCTCCGAAGCTGAAGCAGGGCGCCACAGGGACGTCGACTGGGAGACGAAGCACCTAGAAGTCCTCGTAGTCCTGGTAGCGCTGGACGAACTCCCTCGTGTCGGCAGGAACTGAGCAGCAGTAGCGAAGCCAAGAGGAAAAAGTAGAGAAGAGGCAAGAGTGAGTACACAACTTGTACTCAACAAGTATAACACAAACTATGAAGCTCTAGGCTGGCTGACTCAACTGCATTAGCTTTTAAGTGTTGGCAAAATTTTATTAGAACTATTTACTACGAGTTGATGAATTACCGTTAACCCAGTTACATAGTAATTAATCAGAATTAAATATACTACTACTGAGAACCATACCAAAACCAAGCCACCAAGGTAACCCCGAGAAGCACCTCCCTCGTCGGAAGGAGATAACTTCACTAATCAAAAGGAGGATCTGGGCCGCTCATAACCGTGAGCACGGCTAGTATACCAGTTTTACACTCTGCAGAGGTTGCACATCTTTACCCACAAGTCGTGAGCTACGCCAGTTGTTCATCACACTTCCTTAGGTGAGATGGCCAGCGACTCACTACGAGGCCTTTAAAAAGAATCTCGTTGGTAAGGCGTAACCGCGAGAGTTAGGTCGGCGACGATGGGGCCCACCTCACGGGGGTACAAGCACAGGAGCGCAATCCAAGCACAGACCAGCCGGAGGAGCAGGGACCATTGAAGCTTACTACTCTTGCCCCGCAGGTAAGTTACTCCAAACCAAAAAGATCTAATTATTACGCCAAGTCTATCCCATTCTAGCCTTGTGGTAGCGCTGTTGTCCCAGGTTGTCGCTCTATGAACCGGTCCTTATGGAGAGTGGCCAACCAAGCACTAAGCACCGTGCTGGCCCCCTAAACCATGTTTCTAACAAAAGCCAATTTTAACGAGACGTGAGCCACTCAAGCCACACAGAGTGCCACTCTCAGAATTAAGTTCAAGTAAACCATTAATCAATTTAATTAAAAAAAAGGACCAGAGTGTGTTATAGCGCAGCAACCTAGCACAACTAACCATAATGCAACCCAAAGGTATATATAAAGGATATAAAGTGGCTAGGAAATCCTTATAGGCATACAGTATTAAAATGCAGTATGAAATTGTATTTAAAGTGATAGGTTGTTCATGTTATACTTGCCTTCCTCGTACTGCTCTGGCTGCTGCTCAAAGTGCTCGGAAGACGGCTGCTCCGGGTACTGGTACTGGGGCTCCTCAGAAGGATCAACGTCTACTCACGAACACATGGCCAAAACAATGCACGAAAATAAGCATACGAGCAAACACTAATAAAAGCTAAGAAACAGTACATCAATACATAAAAACAGCGCACTAAACTACTCTAATACTGTTCTACGCGTTACAACGATCGCGTGGATATAAAGAACGCTAAAAACGGAGCTAAAACGCGTTTTCTAGGCTAAAAACAAGTCCTAGGGGCTTATTTGTATGAAAACTGAAGGTCCAGGGGGTTTTATGCTAAAACCGAGGGCCTAGACGTAAAAACCAGAAAGATCCGAGGGCCCAAGCGTAAAAAGACCAAAACTGGACGGCGGGTTCTATTCTGAGAAAAGCCAGGGGGTTATCTGCTAAAAACTGGGCCCAACTGTAATTATTTGTGAAAACGCCTGGACTGCGGGTTGATTAGCAGAGAGTCCAGGGACTCTTTAGCAAAAGTACCGGCCGAACCGGTATCTTTGATCCCAGACCGTTGGATCTCGATCCGACGATCCGGATCTAGCGGGGACGCGATCTAATCTGGGCCCTAGGTTCCGGATCGGACGGCTCTTAGGCGATTGGGTGTGGGGCGGCGGCGGAACGCGCCGGCGTGCCCTGTTCCGCGGCGGCGCAGCATAGGGCTCGCCGGAGTTCGTCGGATCCGACGTTCTGGGGCTAGATTTGGCATGCGGTTTGGCCTGGGAGGTAGTACGCCTCATGCGTAATCCACCGGGGAACTTAAAGAAGCGCGGCAGGGCTGGGAAGGGGACTCCCGCCGACATGGGCGGTTCGGCGGCGGTGGAGAAGCGCCGGCAAGCGCGGCCGGGGCACCTAGGGTGCGCTACAGGTTCTAATCGCCCGTACAAAAGAAACAGGGAAGCAAAGGCGTGCTCACCGAGGCTCGAAGCAGTAGGGAGCGTGGCGCAGGGGAGGTCGACGGCGTGTAACGGCGGCGGGTCGGCGCTGGGTTCGGGGAGGGGTCGATGAGACGCAGCTCCGGCCTCCAATTCCCTCGAGCAGGTGCGCTGGTCGGCTGTGGTCCCAGAGAAGCTGTCAGTGAGGTCAAGAGGCCAGCGGCGGGGCTGAATCGCGGCGAGAATTCCACTCACCGGCGATGGGTCTCCGGCGAAAAATCCGGGCGCGCAGGGGTCGAAGCCGTGGATGGCGGCCGCGGGGACACTACTGGCACCAAGGCGGAGCTTCTGCTGCGGATTCGATGGCGGAGGGGGCCTGGGCGTGCGGCGAGGCGGCGCGTGGCCACGGCGGTGCCGTGCTCTGCTCTCACGGAGCGAGGGGAGAGGCGGCTAGGGTTGGCGGCTGCGGATGGGGGAGCAGGGAGGCCGCAGGGGCAATTAAAGGGGCCGGCGGGGATCCTGGGGATGCGCACCGTGAAGGGCGCGGCGCGAGATCTCCGGCGAGATGCTCGGCGGTAGCTGCGCGAGGGGGAAGCCGACGCTGGCAGGCTGGGCCCACGGGTCAGCGGCGGGGCGTGCTGCGAGCGGCTGAGCGGGCGAGCGGGCGAGCGGGCTGGCTTGCGCCGCCAGGTGGGGTCGGGCTGTCAGGCGGGGCGAGGCGACTTGGGCGCTGGCGAGCTGGCCTGCGCGGGATGGGGCGTGCGGAGCGGGGCCAAGCGGGCCTGCGCGGGCGCTCGGGCTGAGCGGGGCGGAGGCAGGCCGCAGTGTGGGCCGCGGCTGGGCAGGCCGGGGAGGTGGGTTTTGGGCCGGACGAGGGAGAGAGGTGGGCTGCGGGTTGGGTTTTGTTTGGGTCCGGTTTTGGCTGGGTTTTGGGCTTTCTGGGTTTTTGGTTTTCTTTTTCCTACTCTTCTCCTTTTCTATTTCTAATTCAAACAAAGTTTGAATTCAAAATTGAATTTGAATTCAAACCACACTCAAATAAAATTATGCACCAGCATGAATGCAACAAAAATTTAAACCTATGATAAATTTTAATCATTAAGGAACAAGAAATTAGATTAAATGCCAACTAAACACAATAAACCTTAGAAAATTTAACCTAAGCCAATTAATTTATTAATAAATACTGAAATTTAAAATTAGGGTGTTACATACCCTACCCCCTTAAAGAAATCTCGTCCCGAGATTTAGCTGGGCTGGCTAGCAAAGAGATCTGGATATGTCTTCTTTAGCTCATCTTCTCGCTCCCATGTAGCCTCAGCTTCACTATGGTGACTCCACTGAACTCTGCACATCTTGATGCGCTTGTTCCGAGTAACCCTCTCTGATGTCTCCAGAATCTTCACCGGATGCTCAGTATAAGTCAGATCCTCCTGGACATCGACTCCATCCAGGGGTGCCTGCTCCTCGGGTACTCGCAAACACCTCTTCAGCTGAGATATATGGAAGACATCATGAACTCCTGAGAGGCTGAGAGGTAACTCCAGGCGATAAGCAACTTCGCCTTTCCGCTCTAGCACCTTGAATGGCCCCACATAACGAGGTGCTAACTTCCCTTTGACATTAAATCTGCGGATTCCTCTCATCGGAGACACCTTCAGATACACATAATCACCGATACTGAAAGTCAGGTCTCTCCGCTTGCCATCAGCATAGCTCTTCTGTCTGCTCTGTGCAATCCTCAGATTTTCTCGCACAGCCTGAACCATCTGCTCTGCATCATCTATGATCTCAGGGCCAAAGAGCTGCTTCTCACCGATCTGATCCCAATAGAGAGGAGTCCTGCACTTTCTGCCATACAATGCCTCGAAGGGAGACTTCTTTAGACTGGCCTGATAGCTGTTGTTATATGAGAACTCAGCAAATGACAGGCACTTATCCCAACTAGTACCATACTGAATAGCACAAGCTCTCAGCATATCCTCCAACACTTGGTTGGTTCTCTCTGTCTGCCCATCTGTCTGAGGGTGATAAGCCGTACTGAAGCGCAGCTTCGTATCCAACGAATCATGGAGCTGCTCCCAGAACCGAGAAGTGAACTGAGACCCTCTGTCAGATATGATCTTCTTGGGCACACCATGCAAGCAGACAATCCGAGAGATGTACAACTCTGCAAGTCTAGCACCGGAGTAAGTAGTGTTCACTGGAATGAAGTGAGCAACCTTCGTCAGACGATCCACTACTACCCAAATGGAGTTGTACCCTTTCTGAGTACGAGGCAATCCAACAATGAAGTCCATAGTGATTTCCTCCCATTTCCACTCTGGAATCTTCAAAGGCTGTAACAGACCTGCTGGCCTCTGATGCTCAGCCTTGACACGCTGACAGGTGTCACAAATAGCCACGTACTCTGCCACTGAACGCTTCATCCCATACCACCAGAAACGTTCCTTCAGATCATAGTACATCTTCGTGCTGCCCGGATGAATAGAGTAAGCTGTATCATGGGCCTCACTCAGAATCAACTTCCGAAGATCATGCACATCAGGCACGCAGATCCGGTTCTTGTACCACAAGGTACCTTGATCATCCTCTCTGAAATGAGGAGCCTTGCCCTTCTTGAGCAACTCACGGATCTCCTGCAGCTTCTCATCATCTTTCTGATGCTGCCTGATCTCTGACTCTAGAGTCGGTACTGCCTCAAATGCTGCACTGGAAGTATGATGCAAGAAGCCCAGACTCAACTGCTCGAACTCCTCGCATAACTCTGGAGGCATCTGGAAAGCCACGGCCATGTTGACATAACTTCTTCTGCTCAGAGCATCTGCTACAACATTGGCCTTGCCCGGATGATAATGGATCTCCAGATCATAATCCTTGACCAACTCTAGCCATCTTCTCTGCCGCATGTTCAGCTCATTCTGCGTGAAAATATACTTGAGGCTCTTGTGGTCAGTGTAGATATCACACCGCTGCCCATACAAGTAATGCCTCCAAATCTTCAGAGCATGCACAACTGCGGCTAACTCAAGATCATGAGTAGGATAATTCAGCTCATGCCGACGTAACTGCCGTGAAGCATAAGCTATCACTCTGCCCTCCTGCATCAGAACACACCCAAGACCATCCTTCGAAGCATCACAATATACGGTGAACCTCTTCGTCTGGTCCGGCAGAGTCAGGACTGGCGCCGTAGTCAACCTTTTCTTCAGCTCATCAAAGGCCATCTGACGCTCATCAGTCCATACAAAAGCCACATTCTTCTCTAGCAAAGAAGTCAAAGGCTTCGCGATCTTGGAGAAATTCTCAATGAACCTCCGATAATATCCAGCTAAGCCCAAGAAAGATCTGACTTCCTTCACTGTCTGCGGTGTCTCCCACTCGAGCACATCCTTCACCTTGCTTGGATCAACAGCAATGCCTCCCTGAGAGATAACATGACCGAGGAATGGAACCTCGTCAATCCAGAACTCGCACTTGCTGAATTTGGCATACAGCTGATGCTCTCTCAATCTCTGCAATACGAGTCTCAGGTGCTCCTCATGCTCTTCTTCTGTCTTGGAAAAGATCAGGATATCATCAATAAAGATCACCACGAAGACATCCAGATAATCCATGAAAACCATGTTCATCAGATGCATGAAGAAAGCCGGGGCATTAGTCAAGCCGAAGGACATGACTGTATACTCATATAGCCCGTACTTGCAGGTGAATGCCGTCTTCGGAATATCCCCAGGATGGATCCTCAGCTGAAAATAACCCGAACGAAGATCAATCTTCGAGAATATACGAGCACCTCGAAGCAGATCGAAGAGATCCTCAATACGGGGCAGTGGATGCTTGTTCTTGATAGTGACTGCATTCAGCTCCCGATAATCCACACACATCCTCTTCGAGCCATCCTTCTTATCTACTAGCAGCAATGGAAAAGCCCAAGGAGAGAAGCTGCGACGGATATAGCCCTTGGCTAGCAACTCATCAATAGTCTTCTTAACTTCTTCATGCTCTATAGGTGCCATACGGTAGGGCCGCTTTGCAATAGGAGCTGTGCCAGGCAAGAGATCAATACAAAACTCAATGGCGCGTTCAGGCGGCATACCTGGCAGATCATCCGGAAAGACATCCGGGAATTCAGACACCACGCGAATACCGTCCGTGGGTCTAGCCTCCATCTGATGAAGAAATCCCGAAGGCTCTACTGCACTGATAACAACCTCTTGGCCACTGGAAGCTGATAGCAAGACTGTCCTCTGAGCACAATCTATCCGAACTCCCCATTTGGCCAGAGTCTCCATTCCCAGAATGACATCAATGCCCTTGGTGTCTAGCACCATCAGATCAGTACAGAACTCTACTCCCCTCAAAGAAACACTGACTCTCGGGCAGTAAGTGTGAGACCTCAACTGTCCTCCCGGTGAAGATACTAACAGGCACCTCTTTAATGTGCTAGTATGAATACCATGATGCTCGACAAAAGACTGAGTAATGAAGGAATGCGTAGCACCAGTATCAAAAAGCACTGTAGCTGGATATGAATTAACCATGAACGTACCAATAACCACGTTGGGAGCCTCGGCCGCTGACTCGGCCGTCACGTGGTTCACTCTGCCCTGTGCTGGCGCCCTGGGCTGAGCTGGGCGCCCCTGCTGTCCCGCCTGCGCCTTCCGGGGGCAAGCGTTGGCGTAGTGCCCCGGCTGGCCGCAGTGAAAGCAGGTGCGAGGAGGTCCCTGAGCCTGCTGTCCGGTAGGAGCTGCCGGACGTGGAGCCTGTGGTGCCGGTGGAGCTGGTGGAGCAGTACGAGCCGGAGGTGCCGGTAACCTCGGGCCCTGACCTGCCTGCTGCTGTCGAGGCGGGTACTGCTGCGGTGGCCTCTGCTGGTACTGCTGAGGAGGCCGGTACTGCTGCTGGTACGGCTGAGGCTGCTGGAGTCGTGGACGAGTGTTGCTGCCGGAAGCAACGGGGACAACCTTCCTCTTCTTGTCCTCCATCTCCAGGTGCTTACGCTCAGTGTTGAGCGCACTGTCAACCAGATGGTTGAAGTCGTCGAAGCGGTGGTTGAGCAGCGCGTACTGGAGGTAGTCCTCAAGACCCTCCATGAAGTGCTCCTGCTTCTTGCGGTCATCCGCAACCTTGGCAGGGGCGTAGCGTGCCAGTTGAAGAAAGCGATCACGATACTCCGTGACCGACATAGTCCCCTGAATTCACAAAGACAGATAGATATCGGAAAATTAACTCAGGATTCATAAGGATAGAACAAGGGGCATTAGCTCAAAAGAAACCGTTGAATGATTATACTTAAGATTACCTGCTTCAGTGCAAGGAACTCCTTCTGCTTCATCTTCATAACGCCCGCGGGGACGTTGTGGCTGCGGAAACGCTCCCTGAACTGGAGCCAGGTGAGAGACTCGCGGTCATAGACCGGGTGGGACTCCCACCAGTCCAAAGCTGCCCCTCGCAGCTGTCCTGCTGCGTACAAGACGCGCTCACGATCATCGCACTGGGCGATGTCCAGCTGACGCTCCACTGCACGGAGCCAGTCGTCAGCCTGAAGAGGGTCGGACGTGTGAGAAAACGTCGGCGGGTGACCCCTCAGGAACTCAGCACGCCTGTTGCGAGGCTGCGGCGGTGGAGGAGGCGGAGGCTGAGTGTGAGCGTGCTGAAGAGCCTGAACGGTGTTGTTCAGGGTAGCCATCATCTGCATCTGGAGCTGGAAGTACTGCTCCGGAGTCAAGGGCGGAGGCATCGGGAACCGTCCGCTGTTCAAAAACCGGACCGTCCGCCGTTCAAAAACCGGACCGTCCGCCGTTATAAGCCAGTGAGTCATAGTGCATTTAATGCGTGTTAGAACTAGCCGTTACAGCCTGGCGGACCGTCCGCGCCCCAGGGGCGGACCGTCTGCAGTTAAGTGTTCCACACCACCAGAGACGAACATCGTCTCTGGTACAACTTTGAAATTAGCCGGCGGACCATCCGCGCCCCAGGAGCGGACCGTCCGCCGTTCATCCTTGAATTCCACCAGAGACAACAATGTCTCTGGTACAAATTGTCAAATAGTCGGTGGACCGTCCGCGCCCCAGGGGCGGACCGTCCGCAGCACAGATCATAAGCCCAACCAGAGAAAACACCCTCTCTGGTACATTTTGAGTTAGAGAGGCGGACCGTATGCCCACCTGGGCCGGACTGTCCGCCAGTCACATCTAATTTCCACCAGAGCCAAACATGCGCTCTTGTACGGGTGCGGACCTTCCGCACTCCAAGGAGCGGACTGTCCGCGCTTGTGCTGTCAGCTCTCAAACTTGTTTTTTTTTTCAAATCTTGTCAAAGTGTCGTTAGCCCTCATGCATGCACCTAGACATTTTAAGAAAAATGGCACTAAAGACCCGTCAAGCACGAGTACACAACCCCTCTTGATAGTACGGCTATCTATCCAACAAATCCGATCACTTTTCATCCACTAAACGCCTTGTGACCGGTAAAATACAAAAGCCCGATTTTATACCTTTGTCTTGAGCCCGAGCTTTGCATATCATCTCCAAACTTCACATGTTCACAACCAAATCCCTTTCATCCGTGGATCAACCTATGCTCATTATCTCGAATGAAATTGTTAATCCACAAATCATTGTCATTAATTATCAAAACTCGAATTAGGGGCCTAGATGCTTTCAGGGGGAGACCCTGTTGCTGGCCTCCTCCTCCTTTTTCTCCTCCTCTTCACGGCGGGCGCGGCTCTTCGCCGGACTCGCCCGCCGCGAGGCCAGCTTTGCGGCATCACTGGAGCCACACTCATTGGATGACTCCTCCGCCTTCCTCTTGGCGCAGCTGAGCGACGCCCTCATACACCAACGACAAGGGCGATAAGAACAGCTCCAGGGAATAAAAATCAAGAAAGAACAAGATCAAGGTTGGGAAACTTACCCGCCGCTACGACGCAGCGGGAACTTCAGCTTCAGCGGCGTGGCCGATGGAGTCCCAGAGCCGGTGCGCGGGGCGTTACCTCCCCGTGCAGTTGGCCCAGCACCTGGGCTGCCTCCTTTTCGACTTGGGGGCCGGCCGATGCCGACCCCACTTCAACAGTGGCCGAGGGCGCTGATGCCCCCCGAACTTTGCTCGCCCTCTTCCGGGTCGAGCGCCTCAGCGTCTGCTGCGCCGCCGCCAACCCAGCTTTCGATAGCTTGATCTTCTTGATGGCGCAGTGCATTTTCCTCCTCAGGGCCGCCGATGGTGGCAGCCCCGAGGCTCCGGTGATCTCCACCTCCGGCTCACTCCCCACGGAGGAGTCAGAAGAGAACTCGGACTCCTCCTCCGCCGGTTGGCGCAGCTCAGTGGGGGCAGTGGCATCCTTCCTAGGATCCCCCTCAGGCAGAGGAGCGGGGGACTAGTACTCCAAGACCTTGGCCTGCAATGGATCCGAGTTGTGTTACAACCCAACAGGTGCGCCCGGAAACACAGAGCAAAAATAGAGGAAACAACTCGGAATGCACAAAACAACTTGGAAGATTCAAGCAAACTTAAGGCGTCGGTCGGCTGCTTCAGGCAGTGGGCTTTTGGGCAGCCCTTGTCCCGGATCTGCCCCACCATGATGCGGGTGACCCAGTTCACGATCTCTTCCCAGGGGACCTTGCAATCCTGCCCCCGGGTTGGATCCCGATGACCCCAGTACTCGAAGGCCAGGTGGACCCTCTCCTGGATCGGCTGCGTGAGCCGCCTGTAGAAGAAGATGGCCACCGCAGCTCCCGTCAGACCTTGCGCCGACAAGTCGGTGATCTCCTTGAGGAGGCGCTCCACCTGCGCCATCTCCTCGGTGGTCGGCGGCTCCTCCCAACACGCCTTGTACTCCGGCGCGCGGCCGGTGCGCGCCAGGAGGCAGGGCGCCGGGTTCGCCACCACGAACCATTCCCGCGCCCACCCCTTGTTGGTGTCGCGGAGCTCGAAGTCGGGGTAGACACTCCCCTGGCACCGCGAGAAGGCGGCCCCACCCACAACATTCCGGTGAATGTTGGACGGGTGCCCCTTGAGGCGGTACAGAGCCCGCCACAGATTGGAATGATGAGCGATCCCCAGGTACCCCTCGCAGAGGTGTATGAAGATGGCGATCTGAGCAATGGAGTTAGGCTTGAGATGAGTTACCTCGAGCCCGTAGAAATTTAGAAGCCCGCAGAAAAAGGCCCCCGCTGGCAGCGCGAAGCCCTTCTCGTAGAAGGACTCGAACACAACCGCCTAGTTCGTGTCCTCCGACGGGAATTCCTCCCCGTAGCAGCACCGCCACCTGAAGATCTGCTTCTCCGGGAGGATGCCGCGCTCCACCATGTCCTGGATGTCACTCTCTTGGAGCGAGCACCTCTGCTAGGATGATGACGGTAGTGGGGCCTCTCCGGAGCTCCCCGAAGTTGAAGACGTAGACGCGGCGGGCGAGGCAGCCATGGTGATGGCAGTGAAGCTCAGGCACGGGGAGGAAATCGCAACGAAGACGAAGGCCGAGATCTCTGGAAACATGTCGAGTTAGCTAAGGCGGCGGAAAGCTCTGGAGCGCTCGGGAACAGGGTGGCCGCTCCGCGCCGCCTCCCTGTTTAAATATTGGAGGCCCCACAAAGGGCAGATCCGGAATCAACAGGTGGATCAGATCAGGCCAGTGATCTCACGGTGGATGAGGCGGGAAAAACGGTAACATCCTTTTTTACCGTTGCCTCTGACAACCCCGCTCCCTTGTCAGCCGCGATAGATCCGCGCAGAGAATAATGGTTGGATTTTCACCTTAACGCGAATATGCTCCAGATATTCCTGGAAACTACTCGGCGTGTCTCCGTTACCCAGCCAGGGCCACAGGGCCCGGAGGCCGTGACGACCCGGCGCGTCTCCATGACTCCGCCAGTGACCCTGCTCGGGGGCTGGGCGCCATCTACGACCCGGCGTGTCTCCGCAACCCAGCCAAGGCCTCAGGGCCCGGACGCCGTGACGACCCGGCACTTCTCCGTGACTCCGCCAGCAACCCTGCTCGGGGGGGCTTGTGGCAGCACCGCCCAAATTAATCCGGCTCAAGTGCGCTAACCATCACCCTAAAGGTAATCCCGGCTAACACGCACTTCAAACGGAGTAATCCGGCAGGGCTGTCGGGAAAAGTCCCGAAGAATCCACCTGAGCGTCGATCGAACCCAAAGTTTACATACAACCCACACGAAGGTGAGTCCAGAGAGTACAATATTTCACAATTATATTACATTACCGGGTCTTTACTTAATTATTACAAACCAAGTTCGCAATCTCAGAAAGGTACTTGAAGTTCAAATTGAAAGTAGTTCAGAGTTCAACTGCAGCGGAAATAAAGCGAGTTCTAAACGATGATACAAGATGTCATGATGAAGCCCGTACATGACATCACTCGGCGTTGTCATCGTTGGCCGGAGTCGAATCCCACTCCACCGACCAACCAGGGGGTAAGGTACAGGGCCAAGTCAAGCTAGCTATTTGATCTTCAAACATATCACCTGAAACAAAGTTGAGCCACAAGCAAGGCTGAGTATACTAATACTCAGCAAGGCTTACCCGACTAAGGGTATACTTAGCCCTTAATCTAGACATGCAAGGCTTTTGGCTTGAGAGATTTGTTTTGCCGAAAAGCAGTAAAGAGTAGATCCTTAATTCTAGTTCAATTAACAAATCTAGGTGAGCATCTATCCAATAGCATACATGGTGGGAAACAATTATTTTTCATCATTCAACCATATTCATCATCCTCATTGTTCCACTTCTTACTCTATGTGGCAAAAGGGTTAAGCAGTCCCAATATCCGTGAGAGGCGGACGATTCGAATCGAATTTGTTAACCTGGCCAGGCAGACCTAAACACACGCATGGGAACCGAGTCCCCACGCAACATTTCCCCTTTCTTTCCGGCTCGTGGATCAGGGTCACCCCCTTCGACTACAAGAGCGCCACGCCACGGTCGACGCCGGGTCGTGACCACGCTTGCACCCGCATGTGGCCGCATGAGAAACAACGTTCAAAGAGGGTGAGGGAAAAGTCCACTCCCCGGGCCGATTAGGTACTTAAGCTTACCGATTACCATATTTCTCGGCATGTGATTAGTACGTTCAAACGCTTAACCACCACTACCACACACCGTGGCCTTATCCATTTTCACTAAACAGACAGGGTATCACAAGTACAACAACCCCGCCCATAACCCTTATATTGCAGTGTGTCGTAAACATCCAACTCCTATAATTCTCGCGAGTGACAGGAAATCACTCGACTTCTACCGAACCATTAGCATAGCCAACTAGTAACCTACACATACTAGTGTTCAAACATAGGTACCTAGGATCATGCAACTAAGGTTCCAAACAATTCCTACAAACTTAAATGCACAAGTAGATAGGAATATAAGCAGTTGCATAAATTTAAAATAGATAGGACATGCTCCGGGGCTTGCCTTGCTAAGCACAGTTAGCCTTGGCCTCTTCCGAACTTTGGTTTGGGTCTTCGGCGGCTTCAGTTAGATTATCTTGGGCTTCACGCTGCTCACTCTCGGACTCCGGCACCAGCTCGTACGTACCGTCGGCGAGAGTAGGCGTATCTATATGAAATGCGCATGCATGAGTTGTGTGACCGTAACAACTTTTTATTTACTTCACTATAAAGTTGTAAAATATTTCATTTACATCTACTTGGGCAATCATTTATAGAGTATTATCTAGATTAACTATTTCTCATTAAGTTAGTGAGGGTTTTGCCTTTTCGTAAAAACTATTTTTCAATAGCAAACATGGATTATTCATAACTGCTGTTAAATATAGTTTCCCGTGTTGAGATTTTTATACAGAGTACTTTGCTTAGACACAAACCTACTGTCAAAAATTTCAGACATTTTCGTCAAGCAGGTTAATCACTAAAAATAGCGTAAGCTGCTACTACTAGAATCAAGATTAAATTGTACAGGCGAAACCATGCGAATACTAGTAACGAAACATTAACTAAGTGTTGAGGATCTGGTGATGAACCTACTATAAATTTTTCAGCTTTAAAAGAGAAACATACAAGGCATGAAAAATAAAGCAATATATAGTGGCATAGATCAAGATTAATTTATACAGACCATTATACTTAGATACTGAGCCTCAAATTTTTACAAAGTGATTAGGTGAACATAATAGACCTATGGTCAAAATATCATGTTTTTCCAGGCATAGGAACTATTTTCCTTGATTTAATGTATTTCTCCTTACCAAAAATCATTTGGTCCAGTTGGTTTTAACTAAAATTCTCCAACTTTTTCCGTAGAATATGGGAACCAAACTAAAGGTACTGTAAAAGTTTTAACCCGTTAATCATATCATAACAATTTGGATAAATAAAACTATTTATCTTAGGAATACATCAAGTCCTATATAAAACCTATAGCTACGAGTGTCAACTGGCCACCAAACTTTTATAGTGTACTACACTTACAGTCTACAACAATCTGTCCAAAAATCACATACAGATCATGGCTAGAACTTGAGATACAATAAAAGTTACCTATTCTTTATATTTTAAATAAAGCAAAAAATATTGATCAAATGAAAAAGTGCATGTATCAAAAGTTGTAGATCTCTTTTCAAATATTCCAGAACAGTTGAGTTTGCATTTTTATGATTTGTCTACGATTTTTAAACGAATTTACAATTCCGCTGTTTGAAACTGAAAACTGAAAAACGAGATTTGCAGACAGGCCCTTGACTTTAGTGCATAACCCCCTGGGATCTAAAAACAATTCACAACCAGGCCCATGGACGGAGGTTGAAGAAGGGGAGGGTAGGGGCGGCCTTTCCCGGCCGAAATCCGGCGGCGAGGGGGAAGTGGGGGAGGAGCTAGACGAGACCGAGCTCTACCCATTTGTGGGCTCAAACAAGGTTGGGGATGGCCGGAGGTGTGCTCCCCGCGGCGAGCAGTGGGCGGCGGCGACGGCAGGCCACGGCGGCGCTCTGGCGAGTCTGGACGGCGGGGAACTGGCTGAGAAGCTTCACCGAGGCACGAGGAAGGTGGCTGGGGGGTCCATTGGGGGCGAGGTGGGGCGGAGGAGGGGCTTCCACGGCGGGCTATGGAGGGCCGGCGGCCATGGCGCGGCAATGGCGGGCTGCGCGCGAGTAGGGTCCGAGCTCGGCCTTATATAGGCGCACGAGGGAGGGGAGGTGGTGCTGGGGAGGCCGGGCAGCTCGGGCAGGCGGGCAGCGGCCCGGGCACGGCCGTGGCAAGGGCATGCGCGGTGTTGGCCGCGAGCGCGTGTCGCGGAGCCAGCGTCGTGGTCCGGCATTGAAGCCGGGGCAGAGCGCAGCAAGGAGGGAGGCAGTGTCGCAGTGGTGACGGGACGGGGCAAGCTGGGCAGCTAGCGAAGGCACTCATGGCTGGGCGGTGGTCGCAGCGTGGTGGCAGCGGCAGGGCGCAACGAGCTGCTCTGCCATGGCCGAAGCAGAGGAGCAGAGTGAGGGGAGAGAGAGGAGAGAGAAAAAGAAAGAGGGAGAGAGCGAGGTTTGATAGAGAGCGAGGTTTGATCGAGGAAAACTCAAAAATTTTGAACTAAACTTGAAAAGTTTTGAATACCAAAGTTGTTCCTCGTGTCAAAATCTACCACTTTGGTTTCATACGTTTTCCCATTTGAGGCTCGGTTTGAAAGTTAAAAATTCGAATTCAAGTTTAAATGAAAACCCCCTAAACCTACTGTTTTTCGGGGTTTTCTCCAAATTTCATGTTGTAACTTGAAAAACTTTGAATACGAAAGTTGTTTGTCTTATAAAACCCTACAACTTTTGTTTTGGGCAAAAGTTCATTTGAGCTAAGGTGTGAGAGTTGACTTTTCAGTCTATTTAAACGGATTTTTGGCTTTTAAGTATTTGAAAATTTGGGGGTTTTAACTTGTCATTTCATGTGCATAAATTCACCTTGTCTCCACTCTTTTGTTATGACTTAGTTGTGCCATCAATTTGGGGTATGTTCGGGAAGTTTCACCTGGGTTTGAATTGAGGTTTTGCATTTTAAACTATTTTCCCGACTTAGGTTTATATTTAAAATGGGGACTGTCACAGGGCTGGGCGCCATCTACGACCCGGTGTGTCTCCGGGACCCAGCCAGGTCCTCAGGGCCCGGACGCCGTGACGACCCGGCGCGTCTCTGTGACTCCGCCAGCGACCCTGCTTGGGGGTTGGGCGCCATCTACGACCCGGTGTGTCTCCGATACCCAGCCAGGACCTCAAGGCCCGGATGCCGTGACGACCCGGCGCATCTCCGTGACTCCACCAGGGCCGGACGCCGTGATTGCTCAGCGAGTCTCTATAACCTAGCTAAGGCCTCAGGGCCCAGATGTTTGGACTACTCGGAAAGTGTCAGTGACTTAACCCAGGGCTTTAGGGTCGGGGTAACCGAGTCGGGTTCGGTCACCATGGCAATCTCAAGGTGGCTAAAGGTTGATACCCTCAGGGGATCCGTGTAACAAGAATATTGGCTGGACGCTCAAGCATTCGGACAGACAAGAGTTAAAGATCATTTCTTTGACCCTCGAAATGCTTCTCCGAAACCTTCCTAGGCTCGGGGGCTACACCCAACAGGTGCGCCCAGGGGCGCATCCCGTTTCGGATCTACAACAACGATGGATATTCTTAATGAGCACCAAAGGACTTCGTTCAAGTACGACAAGGTTCAACTCGGCCCTCCGGCGCTCGGGGGCTTGACGAAGGTAGATCTATGTACCTCCTGCTGAATGGGGTCCCCAAATCCAGGAGACTACCCTGCTCGGTGACTCGGCTACGACCACTCGGCGTGCAGGACTCGGCTGTGCGCAGAGGGGATCCCCAATGGATTAGGATGAGAGGCTCCAGCTAGAAGCCCGAATATCTAGGGATCTTAACCGACCTCCTTCCTTATAAAACAATCCGAGCATATCATTCCTTGTACCCCTACGGCTCCTGGTCTATATAAAGGAGACGTAGGCCGACCCATACATAGACTCCTTCTTTCGCAGCATTCCACAAACCCTAATACAACCCCGAACACAGGACGTAGGGTATTACGCTCATTGCGGCCCGGACCTTGTCTAAGTCTCTGCATCTTCGTGTTACCATCGAGCTCTTGGCCCTGAGATCCCCATCCTGAAACTCTACCGCCGGGTACACTCCTGGTGGACTGGCCGGAATAACAATTCGACAACGATTCTATCTTAAGAAACAAAAACTACTCTAAAATAAGATAACTCTTGCCAACCGAAGCCAAAATATCTGGTCAATCTCCCCTTCCTTAGTCAACAAGATTTTCAACAGTGACACGCAACCATCCCTCCAAATCCATCGATCGTACGACGCAGAATCTTTTCTCCTTTGCAATACTCTTCCTTGACACGTGCCAAAATCTAGTGTCAACATAGACCCACTTTGCTCAAAATAAGCACTGCAGAAAACACAATCTTAAGCATATAATTTACAAACGTCAGCTGCATTGTACAGACAAGGTGACACACAAGATCTGAGGATTTCATTTCACATACAAGATATGGTTCAAACACCAGATTCTGCTCTTGCTTGTCGATCTGCTAGCGGGTGAAGGCGTAGAAGACGATGCCGATGTAGATGAGCATGGCGGCGGGTATAAATAAATCTCGACCGTTCGATGTTTACATATGAGTCCTTTTCTGACAGTATTATATGGTAATATTGCGCACCATAAAAGACCTTGTAAATAAATGTAACCTTTTCTACAGCAAGATGTAGAGAACATCTCAACCATTGTTATAGTTGCACAAATGGCTGATCCAATAGGGCGAGGCAAAGTCGCGCCTAGTTTTCTAATACATATTGGTGGCCGCCATTTTAAATCAGTACTTGGTCAGATCGAGCTGCCGCTTTCCTACTTCTATAAAGAAGCCGCGCTCCTCCATCTCACCGCACCGTCGGTGCAACCTCTGCATAGGGTCGTACTCCTCCCGCGAGAGCCGTCTGTCGAAGAGCGCCTCGGCGTCGATGCTCCCACCCGCCGGCTCCTTGAACTCGACACTCGGCGCGGCCTCGAGCTCAGAGAGGTTCTGCAGTACTTCACTCCTCGTGCGCGTCACGTACGTGTCCGTGTTATCGTTCTTCATGTTCTTGTCTGCCGGGTAAAAGAGCTTGTAGCCCTGGCTCCTATACAAGCCGTCGTAGCAGTGTGGCGGTATGTCGTCAGCGATGTTCTTGCCGATGGCGACTGCCGTCTGCGTGCATCAAACAAGTTAAATTTAGAATCGGCCAATCGGTGAGCACGAATTGATGATCAATGCCACAATATAAATGGAGAATGATTTAAAATATAAGACACCTAGAATTTTACTTTTGATTCTTGAAATTTCTTATTTGATAGCAGATTGAAGCGGAGTGTATGTGTACCTCGTAGCACCAGCAGGCGGCGACGTGGTTGATGGTGTACCCGCCGCCGCCGAGGAGCAGCAGCGGCGTGCTGAAACTCCGCATGAAGCTGACGCACCGGGCGTGGCCGGCGATAGACAGGTTCTGGTGGCCAAGCCTATCGCCGGAGAGCGAGTCAGCGCCACACTGCATCACGATGGCCTCCGGCTGGAACACCGCCACGACCCTTGTCATGATGGGCTCGAACAGCCGGCGGTACCCATCGTCGTCCATGCCCTTCTTCATCGGCACGTTCACGGCGCGGAGCCGGCCGGTCCCTTCGCCGACGTGCTCGATGAGCCCCCTCTGCTCCGGGAAGAAGCCCTCGGTGCACTGGTGGAAGGACACGGT
The DNA here is from genome assembly GCF_016808335.1 of Panicum virgatum. Classification (NCBI taxonomy): domain Eukaryota; kingdom Viridiplantae; phylum Streptophyta; class Magnoliopsida; order Poales; family Poaceae; genus Panicum; species Panicum virgatum. The sequence goes on along the minus strand of NC_053149.1, from coordinate 41,881,448 downwards.
CATCACCCGGTTGGACCTGACGAAGGCGGTCTCGACGCCGTCGCCGTGGTGCACGTCGATGTCCACGTACAGCACGCGCCGGAAGTGGCCGAGGAGCTCTTCGATGGCGAGCACGATGTCGTTCACGTAGCAGAAGCCGCTGGCCTTGTCCCGGCACGCGTGGTGCATGCCGCCGGACCAGTTGATGGCGACGTCGGCCTCCCCGCTGGCGAGCGCGCGCGCCGCGGCCAGCGACCCGCCGGCGTAGCGCTGGCAGTAGTCCCAGAGGCCGGCGACGGGGGGGTTGTCGACGGAGCGGCCGTATGTGGAGACCGCGCCGACGTTGCAGCCCCTGGCCCGGCGCGCGACCTCGCCGCCGGCGCCGAAGCCCTCCGGGGTGAGGTCCCGCAGGAGCCCGACGTAGCGGGCGCCGTGGAAGCCGGAGATCTCGGCGTCGGTGGCGGGCCTGGTGCGGAGGCGGGTCATGTCGCCGAGCAGGCCGTAGGAGCGAATGAGCGCGTGCGCCATGTCGACGCGGCGAGGCACCATGACGTGGTCCTCGCCGTAGTCGACGCCGGCGATGCAGCGGTCATAGTAGTAGCACACGCGCCGCTTCGCGCCGTCGGGGCACGACTGCGACGGCAGCGAGTTGCCGCCGGTGTTCATCGTCGTCGTCGGCAGCGACCGATTCGAGCGTGAGGGATGCAGAGTCGAGTACTAGCTGGACACCGGAGAACAGGCGTTTCGTGCGTGTGCTATGGGCCCGGGACGCACACAACACATATGTAGACGCGCGGACATGGTGTTGGTGTCGGATTGCAACAACCAATGTAATATCGGAATCGGCGACCCGTGTTCTCAATCCTGATCGCAAAATTAGGAACAAAATTCTATTTTGATAGGTGTTCCATTTGGCGCCCAATAATTAGGAACAAAATTCTATACTGGATTATGGGAAGTTTGGATGTGCTAAAATAGGATGCTAAAGTTTAGTTATAAATATGATAATGAAGTTGTTTTCTTTTCATCGAGCATCAACCCCCTTTTTTATACATGATCCGAATACTCCATCCGTTCAAAAATACAACAAGTCATTTTAAACAAAATTTAGATTACTCGCCCACTCAGAACAATTTGGTAAAGATGGCTTCATTCTTAGTGGAGGGACTGCATTTTGGGTTGATTTTTGTTATAATGGTAGCGGCGGTAATTTATAAATAGGGATAGGGGTATTTTGGGTTATTTAAAGATTTTTTTCCTTGTGTCAACTAATTAATGTGTTAATTTTGTAGGTAGAGAACATGTAGATTTTCTAGTATCCAAATACTATGATAATAGATTAAATTGTTTCATGTGAATTGTCTACATAAATATTGTAGAAATTTTTAGGTCTCTAGAGGCTTGAGCAGGTGGGATCAATGGCCGAATAAAAAAACAGTGGTGGATCAGTGGACCTGAAGCGCGCCATACTTGGCTCCTTTTCGGCCCGGCCCAGCTTCATTTCGAACGTACACACGGCTGCCCGGCCAGGCGGCCACCAGTTATTTCAGTTACCTTCCCGCCTTTCCCGTTTTCGAGCCCACCGGACAGTGTCCACTCTGGCTGGTATCACTACTACACCTAACCTGAGCTGTCCTGTTTCTCTGGCACCGACCCCACCCCCACCAGGGTCCCACTTCACAGAGTGTATGTGTAGTAGGCTGCACGTTGCCTCTCTCTCCTAATTAATCTCTCAATAATCATATCACAATATCAGATGCATAGCCATGTTTGCCATAAAAAAGACTATTTTAAAATGTTGAAGTCGAAACGCATCATCTTCTCCATTGATGGGCAGCAGGAATTGGCCAGCCAGGCCACACCACCAAAAACATTTTCCAGCTCGCCCAACTAGAATTATTTTTGTTTTAAAAAAACTAGTATTATTTTTCCCTCTACTTATGCTGCGCTTTTATTAATTTGCTCCGTGTATTTTATACTAGTATAGCACCCAGAATCTGCCCCTCCTGACCCACAGATTTCACTGTCGGCACTCGGCACCATTAAATTAAATTAGTTTTCGTTGACAGAAATGGCCATCAGACAGATAGTTAGCTCCTGAATTTCTTTCTAACGCTGTCCCATCAAAGATTTTTAGGGTGACATGTCATTGTTAGGCCGAAAATCAAAAGGGAGAAGAAGGAAAAGGCAGGGGGAGAAGAGGGGAAAGTACCAAGCCAGCTAGGAAGCGAGGAAGCAGAGATGCCAACCGCAAGGTGCTGCGACCTCTGCTCATGAGCTAATCGGTAACAAGCTTGATCATGCTTCACCTGTCTAATCCAACTTGTTTTATCCTTTGCTAATCCGATCCCAAGATTTCACACGCGCTTGCCTGCAGTGGCGACGACAGCGCAGAAGCCCCGTCAAGGTCAAGGCCGCCTATGGATGGGGATCAGAGGAGGCAAGCCGCCGCCGTGGTCACCGTCGCACGGGCGGCGCGCGCGCGGGACAGCCGGGCGCGGCGCCTGATCGCCTGGCTGCAGCTTCTCTTCCGTGAGTGTCATCCCGTCCGCCGATTCGGTTCCATACTAAGAAAAAGAAGAGCTCGATCGTGGTCCAACCCGCCGGCGCTTCGGATTCTGCAGGGGCGTTCGTTCAGAGGTACGGCACGCTCGCGAGCTGGGACGCGGCGGGGCGCCCCGTGCTTGTCGTCGCCGCGGCATTCTTCCTCCAGCGGACCCTGCGGCGCCGGTACCTGTCATGGAAGGAGTCGTCGCGGCTGCGGCGGACGGCCGCGGCCGTCACCGTGCAGGCGGCCGTCAGGGCCATGGCGGCTCGCCGCGAGCTCTCGCTCCGGAAGCAGATCAGAGCAGCCACGCGCATCCAGGTAGCATCCCGGTGATCAACTATAGCATCAGTATATTGCTGAACTTCCTGTAATGGACTCTAATTTCTCGTCGTGTCGGGAAAAAAAAGGCGCAATGGCGTGCGTACCGGGCAGTGTGGAGCTACCTGATGACGAAGAGAGCAGCCCTGATCTGCCAGCGTGCTTGGAGGCAGGGCATTGCGAGAAGGGAGCTCAGGAAGCTCAGACTGGTCCGGCACTCATCTTCTACTGCTCATACATGGTGCCCGGTTTTGTACCTACCTTCGCCCATTTTGATACATGGGAAATGTGCAGGAGATTCTTGAGAGGGAGATGCAGGATGAGATGTGCAGGCTGCGTGAAATGGTGGACGTACTCCAGCAGGCCGTCAATGACGCCGAGACGAGGGCCCTCAACGAGAGGGAGGCGGCGAAGAAGGCGATTACGGAGTCGGAAGCGGCCCCGGTGATCAAGGATACCGTGGTGATGGTCGAGGACACCGAGAAGGTTAACTCGTTGAACGCAGAAGTTGACCGGCTGAAGGTCCCTCGCTCACACCAGTTCGATTCAGAGATTGTGGAATGTGGAATGGTTACATGTGGAATCTGATCTCTGAACATTCAACATCAACCTGTTGTCACTTTGCGGGTTGCAGGATCTGCTGGGAGCTGAAATGAAGGAAACGTTTGCCGCGAAGAAGGCGCTTGCTGAAGCTGAATTGAGGAATGAGAAACTGGCTAGGTGGCTTGGAGTTGAGGAGGTTAAGAACAAACGGCTGCAAGATTCCCTGAAAAGGTTGTATTGCAAATTCAGAATCAGATAGTAATCACCTTCATGCGCACTGCACATTTTCTGTGAACTCATGACGCAAATAATTCTGGTGTTTTGCACGGTTCTTACATAGGATGGAGAAGAAGGCTTCCAATCTAGATGAAGAAAACAAAATGCTTCGACAGGCTGTTGCATCAATTCCTACTATCAAGTCACCATTGACTGAAAACCGTGAAACGCCTAATATTCAGGTACCTGCTATGAGCATTGCCAAACTATTACGTGCTAGATTACCATCGCCAATCTATTACATGCTGGATTACCATCGTCAATCTAATTATAGTTGTGCATATGTATGTTGGCAGGAAAGTCCTGATAATGAGAAAACACCAAATGGTGCAGTGAAGCCCATCATAGTAGATAGGGAGGGTACTATCCATGTATGTATGAGCTTGCAGCCACCTCGACCAATAAATACTTATTTTTAGCTATTTATACATAGCTAACTTGACAGTATGGATTTCTAACTAGGAGAAGAGTGCTGAACAACCTAGCTCAAATGGCCATGAAGCTGAGAAGCAACAGCAAGTATGGCACTGGTCTGAACTTTTCAGCTTTAGTGGTTTCGCCATTCAAGCGATGCATCTGAGCATTTTCTTGTTACATCTCAAAACATTCAGGATCTTCTGATCAAGTGTCTATCTGAAGATCTGGGCTTCTCGATCGGCAGGCCTATTGCTGCCTACCTCATCTACCGATGTCTGGTCCATTGGAAATCATTTGAAGAGGAGAGGACCCCAGTCTTTGATCGGATTATTCAGAAGATTACTGCTGCCCTTGAGGTATCTGGCAGGTTATAGGAATTTTGGTTAATAAAAAATGTAGCATAATTTTAATACTCTTCGCTGCTAGGGTCGAGACAACAATGACACATTAGCATATTGGCTGTCCAATTCATGCACACTGCTGGTTCTTCTCCAAAGGACACTGAAAATCAACGGGGTAGCTGCTTTGGCTCGTCAGAGGCGAAGAGCATCGCCTCTTAAGGTTCCACAGGTATATGAAGAAATCCAACTCTATGCTAAAAAAAATAAAAAATGATGTTCCTAATGGACTTGGGAATTCTGAAATCTGATCTCGCTCCAGGAAAACCAAGATGCTAGTCATCCTGACCGTACAGTTTCTGATGGACGGTTTATCAGCGGGCTAGCTGAAGTTTACCAGGTTGAGGCCAAATATCCAGCTATTGCATTCAAGCAGCAGCTCACAGCATTGTTGGAGAAGGTCTATGGGATAATCAGGCACAATCTGAAGAAGGAACTGTCCCCACTTCTCAGCCTGTGTATTCAGGTACTATTCTGCACATTGTAGTTTCCAAGCGTCTTTGCCAAAAATTAAGACTCAGGGTAGAAATCTTCTCTAGGCACCAAGAACATTTGTTGTCAGTCCAAGGGGATCATGTTCTCAAGGAACAGATTTGGCACAGCAGGCTTCCATGGCACATTGGCAGAGCATCATCAAAATCCTCACAAATTCTCTCAATATCTTGAAATCAAATTATGTACGTACCAACAGCCCAAAACTGTAGTACTAGCTACTGTTCTTCATTGAAACACACTTCACTCAGGGCCTGGTTTCATTGTAGGTGCCGGCATTCCTGATTTGCAAGTTGTTCACTCAAGTTTTTTCTTTTATCAATGTGCAACTTTTTAACAGGTATGGAGCATATTATAATTTGCATATAGCTTTAAGTACTAGCACCATGAACTCATGCAACATTTGTTCAATTATAGTCTCCTGCTACGGCGCGAGTGCTGTTCGTTCAGTAATGGAGAATATGTCAAAGCTGGACTTGATGAGCTAGAGCACTGGTGCTTTTGGCTGACTGAAGAGGTGATAATTCCTTCATATTGTTTCAACAAAGCCTTGAGAAAGCACTTGCTAACCTTCTTCACATGTAACTGTAAACAGTATGCTGGCTCTGCCTGGGATGAGCTGAAGCATATTAGGCAAGCAGTCACACTCTTGATACTCGAAGAGAAGCACAGCAGGAGTCTCACAGAGATCACAGACGACTTTTGCCCAGTAAGTTTCTGAACCTTGCAAACTACTACATGCTCTCCATACCATCATTCTCAAGTTAAGTTAGTGACAAAATCGGTCCTGTTCTGTGGTACCGATCGACAGGTGCTGAGCATGCAGCAACTGTACCGGATCAGTACGATGTATTGTGATGACAAGTATGGAACCCTGGGCATTCCACAAGAAGTGAGTCAATTCCAGCACATTCATGTCAAGACCTACCAGTCTTCCACTTGGTCAGTTCCTTGACTGAATTCTCTCAAAACCGCAGGTCATCTCAAGCATGCGGACCAAGATGATCGAGGGCTCTAGCAGTCCATCCGCGCACGACGATATCAACTCGTTCTTGTTAGACGATGACTTCAGGTATTGCTTCCTCTCTTCTTGAATCTTGAATCCCCATCTCAGTTACCTGATGATACATCGATCCTCATCAAGACTGCATTTCTGATTGCAGCATACCGTTCTCCGTTGACGACATTGCCAAGCTGATGGTGCACGTGGACATGGCAGACATGGACCTCCCGCCACTGATTCAGGAGAGCAACGGCTCGAAACTGGGACACTGAAATGAGCGGCGAACTGATCGACAATACACTTCTTCTTTTTTCGTGTTGCAGTGATGTACATAGCGAGTGATATACGATATACCACAGTTTTGAGATTTGAGTTCTGATTGCATATACGGTTTTGTTTTTTTCTTCTTCGGTTGGTCTTCGTTTGTCTTCCCCCTGGGTGAGTCCCTGGTTGGCTTGCGTGTGCATGATTGTACAGAACTGAGCTGGCATGAAATGGAAACAAAGAAGGACTTTGTGCTTGATTTTTCAGAAGAGTAGTAGATGCTTGCAAGCCAATCATTCCTGCTGTATTTTGCCATGGCCTTGTTTAGATGCGAAAATTTTTTAGTGTAAAGTACTGTAGTACTTTCGTTTGTATTTAGTAATTATTATCCGATCATGGGTTAATTAGGCTTAAAAGATTCATCTCGCAAATTACAGACAAACTGTGTAATTAGTTATTTTGTTTAGTTACATTTAATACTTCATGCATGCATTCAAAGATTTGATGTGACGGAATCTTGTAAAGTTTTGAAATTTTGAAGGCAACTAAACAAGGGGCATGTGTGCTAGGCTGCCCGCTGCCGAATTGGTATACACTTCTTTAATCTTGCCCATTTTCTAATTGGGACACCTGTCACTGGGGTTGATGACTTGTGGGCTTGTGGCCAACTGTTGAGCATCTGTCACTCTCTCTCAGTAATGATAAAAACAAAAGGCACTGGTGAGCATCAGTCACTGGAATTGGTGGCTTGTTGCCTATCCTTATTGCCTCTGATTGTCCCCCCTGGCAGTGTGCTTTGGACCGGGCCATGGCCAGCTCATGGATAATAAAGTAGCCATGGCAAGGAGCTTAAACCATAGCCACTCTTCTTTGGGTTGGGACAACGTTACGGACGGCAACATAACAGTGTTATATACAGGTTCAGAACACGACTGCTCGTTCATATCTTTGTCGGCAACACTGCTGTCTGAGTTAGTGAGAGAAGAGAGGGAACAGACCAAAAACAGCTTTTGCTAATCAATGTTAGCAGCACGTTGTTCACGCGACCTCCACGACAATGAATAGGAAAGAGCATGCAACGCACTGATTTGGTTCTGCTTATCTGCATGAGGGTTTCTATTTACTTTTGATCCAACAACTTGATCTGCAACACAATTTGATTCGACAACAGTGTGAGATCCGACCATGGATGTGTCACGCAGCAAGTGTGCAAAGCGGTTGGGAGAAGATCCTCCAACTCTGGCTACCGTCCTCTCTCCTCGAGTGAATTTTACATGAGACGGTTCAATTTCTTGTGGTAAATCTAGAAGGATTCCTCCCTCAAACGCATGGAGTTGGTGTAACAAACAGCTGCCCACCGCACGCGCCAACTGAAACCAATAAGCTTGAACTGAGCATCTGCTGATAATCTCTCATACGGCAGAGCCTGGTACACTTGGGGGAATTGCAGTGCTGTGAATAAGAGGCCAGTGTGCACCAGGTTCATTATACGTTCGGACCTGCTGGCAACCTCTCTCTCTCTCTCTCTCTCTCTCTCTCTCTCTCTCTCTCTCTCTCTCTCTCTCTCTCTCTCTCTCTCTCTCTCTCTCTCTCTCTCTGTCTCTCTCTCTCTCTCTGTCTCTGTTTCCATTATTATTCCGCTTAAATGATGATACACGTCTAATTGAATTGTCAAAGTGATCTATCTTTGAGGAATATGTGAATGTCTCCTGCATTAAGTCTTCAGATGGAATGTGATCAATCTTTGTGTAGGATAAGAGTGTTTTGTTTTGTGTTTCAATCAAGGGCAGCCAGTGATGGGTCGTTTTCATTATGTCTCATCTTGATTTGGCGGTCAGGGCATGACCCAGGAGTTTATAATGTACTTCCTAGTAATGCATCTTCACTTACAAGCCTCTGTGGCTTTCAGCAATGACCAATCTGTTGAATTGGTCAGCTATTTTCCACTTAAAAACAACAAATAAAGGCTTGCCTCTAATAGTTAGCTCTATATATTATATAAAGGAATAAAGTTCATTTTATCCCCTGAACTTGTCACACAGTTTGAAAGGCCAAAGTCTGGCTTACACCCTCAAACTATCACAAAAGTCCGATTTCCAACCTTCAACTACGATTTTCAGTTGTCACCTTCGAAACCGGGCAAATTTGGCCCTTAGGATGGTTTTGAAAGTGGCTACTCCGGCTGCCTGTTCATCGGGGCGGGCGCCATCACCGGCGTGGGCGCAAGGACAATTGCGGGAGAGTCACGCGGGAAGGAGAGAAAGAGAGAAAGAAGAGGGATGAGGATGACATGTGGGGGTCACCATGGGAAACCACCATACCTTGAGATGGTCCATGGGGGTAGTTTGTCCGGATTTGAGAGTTAAAGGGGGTAATTTATCTGGTTTTTGAGTTAGAGGGTGTTTTTCAGACTGGGTGACAAGTTTTGGAGGGGGGGGGGGTAAATAAACTTATTCCTATTACAAATGGCTTAAGTAAAAGCAAAAGAAAAAGAAATCAAAAGAAAAAAACAATAAGGACAATGTTTCTGGCTAGATACTAGTAAGAGCTGGTAAGTATTTTTGTTTCACCTATGCATAAGAATTATTTTATGAAACTAAGCATTGCGGACAAAACATGTGTTCAAACCGCTTTATTTTATCTTATAAACACAAAAATTTGTATTGATCTCAGAGCTGAACCTACTACAATCTTTTAGGAGAACTAGTACTACTCCTAGTTACTAGTTTATAACATCATTCATTCACAAAATTAAATATAGAATATTTGTCCAACAAGACAAGATTACCAAGTAGTAGTTGAGAAAAGATTCACAAGGAAACTTGGCTTGTCAACTCGTTTTACTCAAAACACACACGGATAAGCGTGACCTTGACAACTCAGAAAAGCTTGACTTTAAGCAATCATCCACATTTTAAACCAAGAACTAATACATGGTTGGTTGGTTCGAATTCATAGACAGGGCTTCATCAATCCCATATGTAACATATTATCAAACTATATTTCCTAATGTTCAAACATACCGAACCGTGAATTCAAAAGCAAAGGAATATATAGTCAAGCGTGGTGTTCCAAATGTGGCGAAAAAACAAGAAGCAAATATAGCATATGTATGACGTGGCAGTGAGCTAGAACTTCTAGTACTATGTTTTGGCACCAAAGCGGCAAAGCTACTGATGCAGTTGGCGTGGCAAACAGCTGCCCACCACCACCTCCAACTGAAACCAATGAACTGAGAATCTGCAGCCAGTAGTCTCCTACATAATTCATAGCGATGGATAGCACAGTTTGTGGCCAAATTAGGAGGGCAGATGATGAGTTCTTCTGAAAACGCAAGACATCATGAGCACATCAACATCAAACCGGAAGTAGCGGTGTGCAATCACTGAGGAACTAGCTAGATTTGTTGTAGAACCGCAGCTCTGTAGAGTGAGAATCTATCAGTGGCCAACTGATTGTACGTTCAGCTTAAATGATGATACATGTTTGATTGATTTTGTCTATTGAAGTGATGAATGTCTCGGTATGACATGTGGATGTTAATCCATGCATTGTTTCTTGTTCTTTAGCTGGATCCATGTTTGTGTTGTTGCAACAGAGTTCGTAGGCAGACAAATTTGGCTCCCCTGAGCTTACTTCGTGTTCCAATCAAAAGCAGTGATAGGTCACTTTCATTCTATCTCTGCCTCTCATTGCTTTGATGTTCAATGAGTGTGCCTAATGACACAGGAGTCCGCAGGAATGCTTCTATATCTTTGAGCTTGTACTCGAACAAAACTACACAAATAATTAAAAACAAAAATACTAAACAGTCCAACAAGATAAGATTTGATGTAGAAGTGGAGAAAAGATTTCCGCGGAAACTTGTCAGGAAAAATATTGTAAAAAGAACACACTGATGACCTTGAGCTTGACACCTCACTATAGCTTCCCCTTAAACAAATCAACCACATCATCAACCTTAACCTATTCCCCCGGTTCAAATTCATGGACATGCCGTTTTCACAATGCATAAAAAAAACCAGCATGAAAACACATCTGTGCCTGATGGACACATAATTAAAGTAGCATAAAAAACATATCTGTGTCTGATGGACACATAATTAAAGCATCTCCTCGTGTTTGGAAAACACGGCCGAACAAACCAGGAGCTCAAACGCAGGAGAGACTAGTCCAAGGGCGGTGCCCCCCAGCAGGCAAGATTAGGACGTGGTGAAAGCAGCTTGCTTTGCTTGCTTGCACTCAATCATGGAGCTCATTTGGAAAGGGGGAATGGATTGAGGGGCTCGTCTAGGAACCCATTAGCACTAACATAGTTTTATCATGATTTTGCATGATACTCTAGGCTCCATGGAGCCACATCCACCAGCACGGCAGCACTACACTGGGATTAGATTAATGGCATGATGTTTAGGTGCTACTGCACATTTGGATCTTTTTCCTGCACTGAAACTCTGAAAGGCACACTCATCCGGTCAAGCAATATAGATAGCTATAGGGGTGATCTTATTTTTGGAAAAGTAATATAAAATTTTGAACTAAAGAGGGTTGAAGGTGAAGGTCACTAATTAACACCCCTAGCTAGTGTTTGTTAATCGCGAACAGCTTAACACCCCTAAACACCCCTAGCTAGTGTTTGTTAATTGCGAACAGCTTAGCCGTACTGGCGTACTGCTAGTAGCAGTAGATGTTCCTAAAAAAAGGTAGCAGGAGATGTTTTTGGCTGTCAGGTTGGTGATGCGCATCTCGTGGCGTTTCGTTGTCGTGATGGGTGGTGCCCAACCACACGAGGCCCAACCCAATCCATCAGGCTAATCATACAGCGGCACAACCGGCCACATTCATTATTCAAACGAATCATCTCTAACTACGCAAATACCGCACCAGACACGCACACTGGAATCATCGTGCTCGACAGCTTGCTACACCCACTGCTCAACTCAACCCTCTCGTGCAACGCAACGCGGCAGCAACTGCCCGTTGTCCACAACACCGTACGTCCAAATACACGTACGCGTACGCGTACAGGAATGGTGCACACGAACAAAAAGTGCAAACAGAGAAAAGGGTAAAGATGCTTCACTTTGTCATGATGTATTTTTACAAAGTCCAAAAGCTTCCGAAGTGCAATAGACATGAAGTTCATCAAATCGGCTCTCCTAATGCAGCACCCAAGGAGAGCTTTTTGGCCATTTTAAAACAAGCACAAAAGGGGCTCCCTCTCGCTCTCACAAACCTCACTGTCAATCCCCTAATAACTACCCAAAATCAGCGAAAAAAGGAAATCATTCACGAACAGTACTGTACTGCAGACAAACCGGGATTAGCAGCCAGAAGAAATACTAATCTTTTGTTGTATCTTCTCTCTCTCTCGCTCCATTTTTTGAGGACCAAGTTTTCCAACTCCTTTTTTTTGTTTTTTTCCTTCAAAATGTCAGAGGCGTTAGAAGCCGACGGCGACAGCAGCGGTCGCCGGCGTCTCCGGCAACGAGATGCCGTCGTCCTCCTCGTCGTCGCTGCCGAAGAGCGACCCGATCACCATGAACTCCCCGTCCTCCTCAATCTCCACGGTGGCGTCCTCTTGGATGTGCCTCTGCCACTTCTCCCGGTACGAGTTGAGCTTCTCCAGCTTCAGCCCCTCACGGAAGCTCTCGATGAACCTGTCCGCCTTGGTGTTCACGTCGGGGCTCGCGCAGTACGAGGGCGCCGGCGAGGCCAGCACCGAAGGGGTGTCACCGTCGCCCTCGGACACCAGCGGTGGTGGCGGCGGAGGAGGTGGAGGTAGCGGCGGCGACGCCGGCGGGAGCGGGTAGTAGGCGTAGTAGATGTGGCGTGCGTGTGCGTGTGCGTGTGCGCGTGGCTGCTGCGCGTGCGCGTGCGCGTGCGTGTGCGTGTGCGCGTGCGCGTTCGCGCGCGGCGGGCGCATTCTAACCGGTGGCGGCGGCGGTGCTGGAGGTGCGGGGCGAGACGGGGGCGGAGGCGGCTTCTTCGATCGGCGAGTGGGTGGTGGCGGGGGTGGCGGCTGCGGCGGCGCGACGGAGTGGATGCGGCGGCTCTTGCTGCCGCCATTCTTGTTCTTGAAGAGGTTGGAGAAGATGGAGGACGGCGGGGGCGGGGGAGGCGGCGGCGGGGCGTTGGTGGTGCGGACACTGGAGTCGGGGCTCGCCGACGCGTCGGACGACGGCGGCGAGTAGTGGCCGTCGGAATGGTGGTGGTGATGGGGCCGCCTCTTGGCCTTCATGGTAATGCTCTTGCGCTTCTTCTGGTAGAACAGAGCAATGGCGGACGCCAGCTCCTTGGCGCCGCCCACGCTACCGCCGCGCTTCTTCTTGCTGCGCGACACCGTCGACGGAGGCGGGGGTGGCGTTCCAGGCGGGAACATGGCCGGCGGCATCGGGTTCCTGACCTCTTCCACTACAATGTCTTGCTCCACGTCCTCTGGTCTCGGCAGTTTCTCGACGCTGCGCCGTCGCCGTCGCGGAGGCGCTGGCGGCGGAGACGGAGGCTGTGCCGCAGCAGGTGCCATCACCACCGGAGCCTCCTGCTCCGGTATCACGTCCACCGGGGGCGAGCTCCACCTCATGCTTCTCGATGGAGCCACCGCCGCCTCCTGGTCCAGCATCGCATCCAACGACTCCGAGTTCCACCTCCTGATCCTCGCCGGCGCCACCCGGGCCTCCTGCTCCGGTATCACGTCAACCGCCTCGGCGCTCCACCTCATGCTCCTGGTCTGAGCCACCGCCGCCTCCTGGTCCAGTATGGCATCCAGCGACTCGGAGTTCCACCTCCTGATCCTCGGCGGCGCCACCCGCGCCTCCTGCTCCGGTATGACGTCCGCCGCCGGCGCGCTCCACCTGCTGCTCCTCGCCGGCGCCACCGCCGCCTCCCGGTCCAGTATCGAGTCCAACGACTCCGAATTCCACCTCCTGATCCTCGGCGCCGGCGTCGCCACCCGCACCTCCTGCTCCGGTATGACGACGTCGTCCGCCCCCGCGCTCCACCTCCTGCTCCTCGCCGGCGACACGGCCGCGTCCCTGGGCCGCGGCCTCTCCTCCTCCACCTCGGGCATCTTGGGGAGCCTCTCGACGCTCCTCCTCCGCCTCCGCGGCTCCCGAGGCGGTGACCTCCGGCCGCGTTCGACGAACGTGTCGACGGGGATCGTCTTGACCTCCGCCGCCCTCCCGTGCGGGTCGACGTCCCAGGTCCGCTCCTGGCGCTCCGGGCGGCGGTTCCGGTAGAGCTGCTCGTCGTCGTAGGAGCGGCAGGCCGCCTCGGGCGACGCGAGGCTCCAGACGCCGTCGCTGCCGAGGCGCAGCTCCGGGTAGGAGCTGCTGCTCTTCATCCGGCGGATCCCCGCCGCCGCGTGGTTGGGGCGGGGAAGGCTGGCGTAGACGCTGTCGAAGGAGTGGTGGTACCCCTCCCCCCAGTCCCCCGCGCCCGCTGCGGGCGGCGCGGGAGACACCTGCCGGCCGTCCTTGGCCGCCGCCGCCGACGACGAGGAGGAGGAGGAGGAGTCCCCGTCCCCGGCGCCGCCGCGGCCGAGGAGGCCGCAGAGGATGGCGAAGAGCACGAGGCAGAGGTTGACGACGTCCCAGCCGCTCTTGAAGCTGATCCCGCCGCGGCGGTACCCGGCGCCCCCGCCGCCGCCCCCTCCGCCTCCGAGTCCTCCGCCCGCCCAGGGCGTGGGGCCGCCGCGGCGCACCGCGGAGGGGAGGAACGGCAGCAGGAGCAGCGCGAAGAGGAGCACGAGGACCCAGACCTTTGCCCCGCCGGCGCCCGCATTGTCGTCCCCGTCGGACGCGCCGCTGGTGCTGGGCGCCGCCGCGGCAGAAGAATCCCTCACCTGCCCGTCCATGAGCGGCCCGGCGGCGTGGCGCAGAGATGGATGCGAATCCGAACGGCAAAAGGGCAAAAGGCTCGCTCTCTGTCTCGCTGCTGTTGGCTTTTTTGGCTGTTCGGTTTTCTCCTCTCTCCCTGTCCTAGTCCTAGGCTCAGGACTGCTTTCTTCTCTCCGCCTCTGAGCTGAGCTGAGGTATATATACTGTATACATAACATGGGTGAGGTGAGGTGAGGTTTCAGGTTTGCTTAAGATGATCGCCCATAAACGGGATGACGCCATGATTTGGCCGGAGAAAGGGCGCGTACGGTACGATCGGTAGGAACGAATGATTAACCGAGCCACTGCCACAGTAACCTCTTGCTCTCTCTTAAACAATGCTGGTCAGGTGAGGTCCACCGGCAGTCACGCGGCGCACCGAAGCTTCGCTGCCAAGCAGCAGCAGCAGCAGGGAGGTCGCCTCATCATCCGCACCGTGTTGGTTTTCTTTTTTGAACAACTCCGTGTTGATTTTCTTGGCCACACACAGGTAGGCCTGCCGCGAGCATCCGAGCGGTGATTAGCGTGGTAATTGCGTTTGCGCGCGTGGAGCGGTGGAACGAACAACGGAACTGATGAGATGGCCGATCGCCTTGCGCTGATGATCTGGCGTGTATTCCGTTGCCCCGTGGCCGTGGTGTGCGCGAGCAAGCAATGCGTGCTCCGTGTGATGCGCATGCGCTGGACCTGGCGGCAGTAACGTCTTCCGGGCGATCTGCTGCCGGAGCTGTTTCCGAAGAAAACCGGCCGGCGTTCAGGCAGGCGCTCACGCGGCGTCGAGCTGGTGCCCGCCAGCTACCAACGGCAAACGCAACCGAATCCGGCTGGCTTAGCTTCTTCATGCGCATCATCCCCAGAGGCACCGTTCCGTGCATATCGCCCGTCACATCATCCAACGACCCCCGTTGCTCAGTCTCTGCGGGTCGTTGCTCACATAGATTGAGCTGGGCAGATGCACAAATCCGTGCTCAGATGGCTTCGATTTGGCCATGGCGTCTTTCGGCTCCTCCCAGCGTGGCGCCATCATATGCTGCCGTGGGCGCCTCGGCCTTTTTTTTGGCTTGGCTGCCGGGGCTGGCTACCATTCCTGGCCGCCACCGGCGAGCCGGGCGGTTCCGTTGGCTTCCAGCCGAGCAGAGGGATGATGAGAGGAAAGGCAGTGGAGCACGGGGGGGCCCCTCTCCCTCCTCCCCTTGGCTCGCTCATGATCCACGCTATGACCATACACGCACAACAGGTAGCTAGGGTGATGAACAGGAGTACACACTACTTCACTCAACTCATCCTTTCCGTTTCCCTTTCCTGGTACCCGGCACCGGCGTCCCCGCATTATCGGCAGAGAGCACGACGATCTCGTTCAAAGTTGAGACGCTTGGCCGGAAAGGAATCTCTGCCTGGATGCGCCCGCAGAGTCATATTCCTCCTGAAAACTCTACACGTCGCCCGCTCAAAAGAAAAAAAAAATGGTACAAAACTCCTTAATCTGTTGCCATTGACAGAGACGCTCGAGTACTTGTATTTCCTGGCGAATGGTTATTGTCTGTGATGCTTAGTATTAGTTACAACACTTAATATCTGGCATCAAAACAGGAGCACAAGTACTTGCAGCGAGCTCTGCTGATCATGTTGCAGCTGGATACTACTTGGATCCCAGGTCCAAAAGGTACCTGGCCGATTCTGAAGTCAGAACAAAGCAACGGCGCGCGGCAGAATGCAGGAAGGGTAAAAAGCTGCGATTTGTTTGGAATACCAGACAGAAAGCAAGGAGGTATGGTCGCTTCCAAAGCAGATATAGATACCTTGGAAATGGAATCAGGTCGTATCAGGCACTCTACAGTATACTCGCTGCCTACACGCACCCTTGATTTGCAGGACTTGATCAGCAACCACAGATTAGAGCAAGGAACAAATAAATACAGCACAGTGCGGGAATAGCATCCATCCTTGGAATTACGTGCTCCATAACGGAGTCCCCGATGATATATTTTCAGGTCGATGGCGATGGTCGATGGGACGACGACGACGACGGAGGAGGAGCAGGGCAGGGGGGTCCGTGGGCGGTGGCCGATTCCGATGGTCCATATGCGCGGCGAGACCCCATCGATCGATGGCGCGGCCGCAACCACAATACCGCAGCCGCAGCCCTTGACATGATATGCACTTTGCTGTGCCTGTCGGATTCAACATTCAAGGGGCTCCATCACCGTCCGTTGATCCGAGAGGACCATGGAAGGGAGGAGGCTTTCAGTGCAAATGATTGCCCGGGGGCTACACTACACTCTCAGTCCCAGGGGGTACAGGTGCGTGACACTTGGCAGGTGGTTTAGTAAAAGCAGACATATAAATGTGATTTATATACTGGTATTCCAGGTCTAGTGCCAAAAGGCAGATGATCGGGCAGAGCTCGGCGGCAGTGCATTCAGGGAAAAGAAAAAACATGTGATTTATATACTATGCAGTGCTTGTAGGGAGAGAAATCGTCGTCCCGTCTCTTCTGCGTTGGCGAGCAGCCGAGAGAGATGGGATGGAGGACGACAGGGGTGTGTGGGCGGTGGCGTGGTGTGGGAGCCTGCCGGGACCCTGGGTGGCGGGTGCTGTCAGGGATCGGCGAGAGAGACCGACCGATGGATGGCGCCGCGGCAACCGCAGCTCTTATCTCTGACGGTTGAACTCGGTTGAACTCTTATCTTTCATTGCCTTCGACACTTGATCATAGTATTTTTCACAGTTACGGAAGAGAGTGCGGCCACTGTGCCCCTTTTCACCTTTTAGTATGTTGCAAAAAGAGAAAAAAAAACAGGGATGGCCGCGTCACTACCACCCGACGTTTGCCGAGTGCTGAAGGCTTTGCCGAGTGCAAGATATCGAGCACTCGGCAAAGTTACAATTTGCCGAGTGCCTACCAAAAAGCACTCGGCAAAAAGTCGCACTCGGCAAAGATTGGCTTTACCGAGTGCCACACGGGCAGCACTCGGCACACAGCCTCACGTGTGCGCCACACACGCCCGCCGCGTCCGTTACCCGTCACGGCCGTTATTGTTTGCCGAGTGCCCGCAAGGGGACACTCGGCAAACACCTCTTTGCCGAGTGCCTCGCAGCGGGCACTCGGCAAAGACTATCACGTGCGCCGCACGCGACCGTTACCCCGTTGCCACCCCGTTGCCACGAACGTTAAACCGTTGCGAAGTCCGTTACCGTTATCGTTTGCCGAGTGCCAGGTTGGGGCACTCGGCAAAGATTTGTTAATGCCGAGTGCAATTATCGTGGCACTCGGCATTCAAACTCTTTGCCGAGTGTGCTCTTTAGCTCTCGGCGAAATAACAAAAACAAAATTCTCCAACACAGTCCAAACTTTTTTCTTTGCTACTATACTATACAAAACACTGTATATTAGAATTTGGTACATTTTTTTTGTTATGTTTACTATATTTAGTTAATTTATTTGATTAAAAGGATATTTTGGGGATAATACAATTTTGAACTGCAAAATATAGTATAAATGAACTATAATGAATGGAAAAATGATTTTTATGTTATTTAGTCTAATTTGAGACATTTTCAAACAATTGAATGGGAAAGTTGAACATCTTGATCCTGAAACGGGACAAAGTGCGCTATGGACAAATTAGTTTTTAATTTATAAAATTCAAAAGTAATCAGAAAATCTTGAAATCTGTCATGACATCATGGCTTTATACAGGGAATCTATGGTAAAAATTTGAAATGGTTTTGGAAAAGTTGTCAAGTATGTAGTTTACGAAACGAGGCATCTCCGAAGAAGTTTTAGAGAACTCAAAATGATTCTTTGAGATTTTGAGTCAGAGTGATGTTCGACTTGGAGTTTTACTTGCAATTTTTTTTGTAGTCATAAGATATGAAGAATTGTGTAATGTTAATTTTGGGCGATTTTTTGAATTCTTTTGACAATTTTTAATTTTTTTTTCTGAACTAGAGTATTTAAATTGAATTTGAACTAAAAGTGCATGAAATAATGACATTTTTTTGTTGTAGCATGCTAATTTTTTTGTATATGCAATAGACTGCATAAATTAGTTCATGTGAAATTTCGGTTATTTTTCGAATTTGTTTTGTAATTTTTATTTTTTTTTGAAATGTAAAGAATTAGTTCATATAAATTGAAATATAGCTAATAATAGTGATTGAAATAATGGAAAAAAAATTTGGTAAAGCATGAGTAAGAATTGTTGTGTGAAATTGGCAATGAAATTTTCTATTATTTGAAGAAATTTGTAAAATTTTAAATTATATTCAAATAAATTTCTGAAAACAAATTCAGAAAGGCCACTTTGCCGAGTGTCCAGTCAGGGCACTCGGCAAAAGGTTAGTATGCCGAGTGTCCTGTCAGGGCACTCGGCAAAAGCTGACTTTACCGAGTGCCCAGATCTGGCACTCGGCGAACTTCCTCTTTGCCGAGTGCCAGATCGGGGCACTCGACAAAGTCAGCGACACTTAGTGTTGCGCGGCACCAACGTGCGCACCCACACACACAACACATGCACGGCCGCCGCACCCCGCCCCCCCACCCCCGCCGCCGCACCCGCGCCGCCTCCCCGCGCCCGCCCCGGAGGCCGCGCCCGCCCTCCCGACGACGCCGCGTCCACGTCCCCACCCCGGAAGCCGTGCGGGCTCCCAACGTCGATGACCGGCCGTCCCCGGACGCCGGCTCCCACCCCGGCAGCGGCGTCCCCGGGGCCCGGCTCGTCCCCAGCGCGCGCGGCCGGCTGGACCCCGCCCCCGACGCCGTCTACCGTGGCCCCTGGCGCTGCCTCCGCACCTCGGGCGCTGCCCGCGCCGCCTCCCCGCCCCCGGAGGCCGCGCCCGCGGCCCGGCTCACGGCTCCCGACGCCTAAAACGGAGCTAGAACGTGAAAACTACGCTTAAAACAAGATCCAGGGCTTAACTGTAAGAAAAACAGAGTTTCTAGGGGTTTTCTGCAAAAACCAGGGACCTATACTAATTAATGGTTAGATACAGGGGCTAACGCGCAAAAACTGCAGCTCTGGACTGCGGGTTCTATTTCTAAAGAGCTCAGGGCCTAAACGCTAAAAACAGGGTCAAACTGGAAATACTTTTGAAAGTGTATGGACCGCGGGTTGATTTCTGAAAAGGTCAGGGTCTCTTTAGCAAAACAGCCAGGCCGAAGGGGTATGGGTGATACTCGGCCGTTGGATCGCGATCGCGTGGCTCGGGTTTGATGGGATCTCGATCTAATCTGGACCGCTGGTCCGAGATCGGGCGGCCAGGGGAGAAAGGGCGCGCGGGGCGGCGGTGCTCAGTCGCCGGTGAGTCATCCCGTGGCGGTGCTTCGCCGGCGACGGCCGATCTCGGCCATACGGGCTCTATTCTAGGCCGGGTCTGGCCGGGGAGGTAGCCCGCGGCATGCGTAATCCACTGGGGTGGTTCACGTGGTGCTGCCGGGTGTGGAGCACAGTGCGCGGCGGTGGGGGCGGCTCGGCACAACAGAGCTCGCCGGCGTGCGTGCTGGCGTGCGGTGCTGGGCAGAGGAACTGGGGCACAGGGCCTAGTGCGCGTGCGCAAAGCCAAAAACAAACTCAGGCAAGGTCCGTGCGTGGCTGTGCTGTTTTGCGGAGGGCTCGCCATGGAGAGTCTACGGTGCGGCGGCAGCGGAACACCGGCGTGCCGGTGTTCTGGAACCTAGGGCGCGCGATAGGGCCTTCAAGCTAGCGCAAAAGGTAGAGGGGGCCAAGGGGTTGCTCACCGAAGGTCGGAATCGGGCGGAGATGCGGCGCAGGACGGTCGGCGTCGAGGTCCGGCGGCGGCGATGGGGCAGTGTTCGCGGAGGAGGGCGTTGCAGGTCTTCTCCGTGCTCCTGGAATCACCGGGTTGGTGAGTGGTGGCGCTATGAAGGTGGTCCAGGGGTCAGTGAAGCACAGGAGTCGCCGGCGGCGAGAAATTTCCCGAATCCGATCTCACCTGCGACGGCAGGGTCTGGGAGAAATCCGGTGCGGGCGTGGCTGGACTCGGGGAACACGCGCTCGGTGAGACTCCGGGCGTCAAGGCGGTGCTGCTGCGCGGTTTGGCCGGGGCTCCAGTGCGGCGGAGCGGCGTGGCCGCGGTGGCGTGGAGTTTCTACACGGCGGAGCTAGGCAGGGGCGGTGGGATTTCGGGCGGCAGCTGTGGTGTGGCGTCGTGGCTCGCAGGAGAGGGTCCGGGGATCTTGGGCGGCCGTGCCAGGCGCTGGCGTAGCGCGGAGAACACGGGCGTGATTGCTCGCGGGGGAAGCAGATCGCGCCCAACGACCTAGCGTGATCCGAGCTCGGGAGATGCTTCTAGAAGGGGTGCGCAGGCTGGCGAGCGGGCCACGGTCTCGGGGCGGGTCCACGGTGCAGAGGAGGGCGAGCGGGTCTCGGGCTTGGCGAAGCAGAGGCGCGGCCGGGCATCACGGCAAGGAAGACGGGTCTTACCTATGGGCCTTGGCGGTCAGTGGCACAGGGGCGCGGATGAGCGAGCGTGCTGCGGGCTGGCTTGCGCCGCCAGGTGGGGTCGGCGTGGCAGCGGCTCTGGGCGACGGTAAGCGCGGGGGCACGTGAGGGAAGCTGGACCTCGGCGGGATCGGGCCGGTGCGGGGGACGCGGGAAAAAGAGAGAGAGAGGTGGAGCGGGCCGTGGTGTTGGGTTGGGCTGGTTTGGGTGCTGGGTTTTCCTTTCTCTTTTCTATTCCCTTTCCTCTTTTCTATTCTATTTCCAAACAACTCAAATATATTTGAATTCAAATGAATTTGAATTCAAACTCCTATGCAATCAAGCAAAATAAAACCATGCACCAGCATGAATGCAACAACAAGATTAAACCTAGAAAAATTTTAATTACTTGTGAGAGAGAATTAATTTTAATGCAAGTCTAAGCATATAAAACCTTAGAAAATTAAATAAAGCCAATTAAATTTATTATTAAATGCGGAAATTTAAATTAGGGTGTTACAGATGTACACGGGCCGTCCAAGTCAGGCTACCATGACCGATGAATGGATTCGAAAGACCAATGATTTTTTGGAAGCCGCGTGGAGTCAAGCTGAAGGATCGAGTTTCTTGTGGTGTCCGTGCAACAGATGTGGAAATAAGAAACGGAAAACGAAGAAGGTTATGGGCCAACATCTTTGCAAGTATGGATTTACGCCGGACTATACCCGGTGGATCTTTCATGGTGAAGGCCACCGTATGAGGGACGAGGTCGTGAGGCAACGCATCGATGATTGTGATGCTGATGGTGGGGTTGGAGACATGTTACATGACTATCATGAAGCACATTTCGGTGAAGGACCGCAGGAGGAGGAGCCAGAGGCATCCGCAAAGGCGTATTTCGAGATGTTGGAGGCTGCACAGAAACCACTTCACGGTCATACAAAAGTTTCTCAGCTGGACGGCATCGGACGGCTAATGGCTTTGAAGTCTCAGTTTAGCCTGAGCCGAGACGCCTTCGACAGTCTGTCGACCGTGTTTGGAAGCATGCTTCCAGAAAATCACATTCTGCCAAAGTCAATGTATCAGGCACAGAAAATTCTCGGTGCACTTAAGATGCCATATGAGCAGATACATTCTTGTCCAAATGGGTGTATCTTATTTAGGAAGGAGCATGAGAAAGATGCTTACTGTCCAAAATGTAAAGCCTCTGGGTTCCTCGAAGTGGACTCTGGTGATGGTCAGCCTAAGAAGTAGCTCACGATTCCCGTGAAAATCCTACGCTACCTTCCTTTCATTCCGAGGATCCAACGACTATTCATGACCGAGGAATCCGCGCAACAGATGACCTAGCACAAGAATGGTGTTCGATACAACCCTGACAAGATGGTGCATCCATCCGAGGTGAGTCATGGAAGAATTTTGATAGGATTCATCGTGACAAGGCTAATGAAGCTCGTAATGTACGTATTGCACTTGCAACAGATGGGTTCAATCCTTATGGGATGGTGGCCGCCTCGTACTTATGCTGGCCTGTGTTTGTTATCCCTCTGAATCTCCCTCCAGGGGTCCTATTTCAACGACAGCCCATATTCGTGTCGTTGATTATTCCAGAGCACCTGGGGAATAAAATGAGTGTTTACATGGAGCCTCTGATTGATGATTTGGTCAAGGCATGGGACGAAGGGGTGTGGACCTATGACCGAGCAACAAAGACAAATTTTAGAATGTATGTTTGGTACCAATTCTCCCTGCATGACTTACCCGTGTATGGCATATTCTGCGGCTGGTGTACTCACGGGAAGTTCCCATATCCAACATGCAAGGCAGCTCTGCAGTTCATCTGGTTGAGGAAGGGGGTAAGTATTCGTCGTTTGACAAACATCGACAATTCCTCCCCGCTGACCATCCTTTTAGACAAGACATTAGGAGCTTCACGAAAGGTGTAAAAGTTACAGAAATTGCACCGCCGATCATGACGGGTGCTGCGATTCATGCTCAGATAGACGCTCTCCGAGTCAACGATGGCGGTGCTTTTGTTGGGTACGGTGAGGAACATGCTTGGACTCAGAAGTCTGGGCTGTGGAGGCTCCCTTATATTGATGATATTCTGCTTCCACACAACATTGATGTGATGCATACTGAAAAGAATTGGGGGGAGGTACTTTTTGGAACAGTCATGGACATTTCTGATAAGACGAAGGACAACATAAAGGCAAGAGTGGATCTGACAAAGTTGTGTGATAGACCAAGATACGAAATGAGGACTCCTGGACCCGGGAGGAAATGGAAGAAGACACAGGCCGACTTCGTCCTCACGAGGGCCCAGAAGAAAGAAGCACTAGAGTGGATCCAAAAGTTACAATTTCCCGATGGATATGTAGCGAATCTTAGGAGGGGTGTGAACTTGACTACTATGCGAATCAACGGGCTAAAGAGTCTTGACTACCATATATGGATTGAGCGGCTTCTTCCGATGATGGTTCGAGGCTACTTACCTGATAATGTATGGCTCGTGCTAGCAGAGTTAATCAATTTTTTCTGTCAGCTTTGTGCTAAGGAGTTATCTCGGGCTGTTATTGCGAACATGGAAAAAATGGCTCCCGTGTTGCTCTGTAAGTTGGAGAAGATCTTTCCACCAGCCTTCTTCAATCCAATGCAGCATTTGGTTCTGCATCTGCCTTATGAGGCAAGAATGGGAGGGCCTGTGTAGTTTCGTTGGTGCTATCTAGTTGAGCGATGCCAGAAGGTTCTTCGAACGAAATGTAAGAATAAATGCAAAATTGAGGCTTCGATTGCTGAGGCATATATTTTGGAGGAGGTGTCAAACTTCACGACTAAATACTATGGTGAGAAGCTTCCCAGTGTGCATAATCCACCTCCTCGTTACAATGCTGGCGATAATGAATCGAGTCTCAGCATTTTCCGAGTGCAACTTGGAAGTGCAAGTGATGCGAGGTATAAGACCCTGAACCATGATGAGTGGCGCCGTATCATTCTTTATTTGTTGACCAACCTTTCTGAGGTGGAGCCGTACATAGGGTAAGTTCTCATTTAACGTGTTCACGATGTTCCACGATTCAGCATCTCATTTAACATCTTCTTGTGTTTGCACTAAGCAGCATCCAACCCCTTGATCATATTTCACACAGGCAATTTCTTCGTCAATTCTGGCGTCGCTCAAGGTCTCCGACCCAGAACGAATCGGAGTCTCTTCTTAAAAATGGCGCCGGAAATTCTCAGCCTGATTTCATTTATTGGTTGCAACAAAAGGTAAACTCCGATTCACAGGATCTTTGCTTTAGCTATAGGTTCAAGTCATTTAACGTTTCGAACAATATGACGAACTTTGTCCCTTTCGCTTTCAGGGGCATACCGATTCGTCCATGAGTGCCGAGTTGAGACAAGTGGCTGATGGATTTATCTATAGGGTTAAGTCATTTAATGTTTATGACATGAATGGATATCGCTTTCACACAACAGGATACGAGCAAAGTTGGCCCAATCGAAAAACCACTAATACTGGAGTCTTTACGCCAGGCCAAGATGGGGTCGAGTATTATGGAAGATTTGAAGAAATATACGAACTCAAGTTTCAAGGTTCCGTACCACTGACTCCCGTTATTTTCGAATACCATTGATTTGATCCTACATTAACCAGGCGGACCCCAAATGTTGGCCTAGTCAAAATTCGTCAGGATTCAAAGTTACCAGGCGACGATGTCTACATTGTGGCTCAACAGGCCACACAAGTTTATTATCTCTCATATCTGTGCCAAACCGACAAACATCTTCAGGGTTTGGATGTTGTGTATAAGGTATCGCCACACGGCAAACTTCCTGTCCCAAACAATGAAGACTACAACAATGGCAGAGAGTTCTTTCAAGAAGAAGGACTAGAAGGGAGTTTCGAGATAGACTTAAGTGACGTGATGGGAATGGAAGTGGACAATGAAAGGATTGCTGACGAGGAAGTTGGAGACGAGGTTGAAAATGCTCATGACTTAGAATTACTCGATCGGCTGCATTTGGGCAGAGACAGTGAAGATGACATTCCTCCTTCGAATAATGCTGATTACGTCGAGGAGCCTAATAGTGATGATGAGATTATGAACCAGCTAATCCCGATCATGATGACTATTTCTAGTACATGTATGAACTGAATTGTTTAATTCTATGAACTGATTTTGCATATTTGTAGATATATTTATTGTTTATTTTGCATAATTTGTTGAGTACATATTGTTCATTTTTGCTGATTTGTTTACAATTATTCATTGCAGGTTATTGATTCGAAATGCCAGGCGGGGGCAAAATTGGTTTCCTGAGCGCCTTGTACAGGAGTAGTGGTGGAGAGCAAGAGGCTCCTGAGGGGTCTAGTGCAGCAGGGGGGTCCAATGGCTCAGAGGGGTCCAGGAGGCGTTGGGGACGAGGGCCAGGGAGAACGAGAGGAGGTAAGACAGGTGGTGGAGGCCAGGGGAGGATGAGAAGGAGCAGGAGGGAGATGACACCTCCAGATTTGATGGCGGCGGCGGTGGCGGAGGAGGAGGAGGAGGAGGAGGAGGAGGACGAGGAGGAGGAGCAGGAGCAGGAGGAGCAGGAGCGGGAGCAGGAGGAGCCGAGACAGGAGGAGAAGGACCAGGAGGAGGAGGCAGCAGGAGATACGAGGGCGGTGTGGTTGCGAGGACCGTCGCAACTGCCGTAGCGGCCGATACCTCTTGCGAGACGCCCGATGATTCGACCGGTACCGGACAGGTAATACTTTATGTTATGCACAATGGCATTTATTTTTCAATTCATATGTTCAAAATGACAAGACACTAATATTTTATGTTATACACTTTTACAGGTATTGGATGCGCGTGCAGGCGGGTGCCCACAAAAGGAAGCCCAACGGCATCCTGAGAACCCTATGCAGGGAGCTCTTCCCTGGGCTGGTGTTGCATGCCGGGATCCTGGAGGCGGCATACACGTGGGACCACTACAACGCTGTCCCAGATGCAGAAGATCGGGAAGGGAGGTCCTTCGGCAACAAGGCGAGACAGGTGGTGGGAGAATTCTGGGTAAGTCGTCGCACTATATTGGTGAATAGTTACCATATATTTGAAACTCTTTGAATATTGACTGCAATTATCGAGTCTATATGCAGGATTTCTACAGGTGCGAGCCAGGATATGAGGCCATAGCGGCTCAGGTGGCTGACACAGCATGTCGCAAACTAGTGAAGGACATGCACTACGAGGCGCGTGTTCAGGCCGTAATTACCTACTGCGCCGATGTGGAAAAAAGAAAAGTTGGCAAGGACGTAGCAAGAAATATGTTCCTCACGCGGGAACAATACTTGAGGGTAAATGACGAAATCACTACTCATTTATTTTGAATTTCATTTTCGGAAATGTCATCCACTTTGCATCCATTGCGTGCTGGGAAATGATGGTGGACAGGTGGCTTAGCGAGGAGTGGATTCAGCGGCACAACTTATGCCGGGAGCGCCGCTTGTTGATGCAAGGTGCGCCACACCATCAAGGCAGCCGATGCCTTCTCGAGTACAGGGATGTTTGGGTAAGTCATTACACTTTTTGGTACTTTCAAACTCTAAATTCTGCATTCTCACTAATCATTGTATTCTTTCGCTTTGCTTGCAGTCGGAGTCACATGAAGACCAGGAATGCAACGATTTCCAGGCATACTGTATGGCGCACAAAGGCAGGGCGACATCCGACGTCTCCTACAACCCGACGGATCCACCCGAGGCATACAGCAACCCGAGCGTCCACACGCGCATCACTGAGTACACGGAGATGGGAAAGGCGCTCCATGGGAACACATGGGATCCGGCCACCCAGCCCCTTTCTGGAGAAGCCATCATGAGGGCAGGAGGAGGGAAGAAGCACGGCCGTTACTGGATCGCCAACAACCTTGTCGACACAGCCAGTACGCCGACTCTCTCCCAGCTTCGGGCAAGGACCACCGACTCGACCCCGCCAATACGCCCACGGCCTGAGACTTCAGTGGCCAGCGTGCGTGCAATCCAGGTTATTTCTCTTCCATTTATCGTTCGTTGCTTTTAGTTATCTTTTGTTCGCATTGTAACATTTGGGTGAAATCTTATAGGCCCGGATGGACGAAGAGACGAAGAGGCGGGAGGAGATCGATGCGAGGCTGGAGGAGGAGCGGACGCTAAGGCAGGAGCAAGAGCGCATGTGGTAGGAAGAGCGGATGCAGGAGCGGTAGAGGATGGAGCAGGCGCTTCTTGCTGAGCGAGAGGCCGCGCAACAACAGATGCAGACCATGTTCTCATACCTCCAAGGCCTTGGCGCGACAATCAACTATCAACTACCGCCAACGATGCCCTGGCCTCCACCACCGCTGCCACCGCTAGGCCTTCCTTCTATCTTTCCTCCATATGACGCTACAGGCACTCATGTGAGTATGATATATAGATTTACTTTGCTTGCACATACATATTCAAATTTTGAGATACTTTATGTCAATATATCATGTGCTATATCTGAAAGAACATCTAGACTCACTTAGTGGTTGGTTGATTAATGACATATGCTTTAATAAGAATGATTAGAAGGTATCACAGATGATATATACATGATCTAAGTCAAGGATATGAAAGTTGAAAAATGGCTATTCATTTAATATTTTATCTTTTCAAATTGAGTCTAGAAATGTCATACTATCAAGAGGGACATGAACTCTCACAATGTTCTCAAGATGTAATCCTATGTCCATTTTTTTTGCAGAATCAATCGATTGGAGGGTCAAATGAGCCTCCGGACGAGAATTCACCGGCACCGGCAGCGTCGCAGTGGCCACATAGCTGATTTAGAGTTGGTCATGGTATTTGTTTTACAGACTTGTGCTTGCTGGACTAGACTTGTTTAATTTGTTGGACTTGTGCTTGTTGAACGTTAAAATTATGGCATCGATGTTGGACTTGTGCTATTTGTGATATTCGTGCGATGTAGCGTGAGATATTTGTGTTATTATGTGATATTTGTGATGGACATGCCTTATATATGCTGTATTAAATGTCTGGAATGTATATATGCTGTATTTGTGATGATGAATGTGGTTATTACACAATAAATAGAATAAATAAAAAAACAGCAAGCTTTGCCGAGTGTTTTTACCCAGACACTCGGCAAAGCAACTATTTTTCTATTTACTGGAAAAAGAGTTCGCCGAGTGCATTTACTTAGGCACTCGGCGAAGATGGAAACTTTGCCGAGTGCCAGACGCGTGGCACTCAGCAAAGAGCCAAACTTCGCCGAGTGCCAGTGTGGCAGCACTCGGCAAAGCTCGAAACTTTGCCGAGTGCTACCAGCTTGGCACACGGCGAAGTTTGAATCTTTGCCGAGTGCCACGTGTCTGGCACTCGGCAAAGTTTTCGACCCCGTCCCGTTCGGCCGTCCCGTTCGCCCGTTCCGTTCGTCAGTTTGCCTGTTCGTCCGTCCTATTTCAACTTTTTTTGCCGAGTACGGCTTGGCACACGGCAAAGATTTGCCGAGTGCCCGAGAAAAGGCACTTGGCAAAGTCGGCTTCGCCGGTAGAAGAAAAGCCGTGCGCACTTCACCGAGTGCTACACTCGGCAAAGAAGTTGCCGAATTGTCTGTGACACTCGGCAAAGTACGCGACTCCGGTAGCGCGTGGACGCGGGAGCCAGCCAGGACCGGTGGTTGGTTGGGAGAGGGGCTGGGCTGGCGTGCGCTTTCCATGAGGCTTTTCAGCACAGATGATTGGTCCAGGTCTCCAGGGCCCGGTGTGTAATCAAATGCTACTAGTACGACCACACAACAACGCCTGACAGGTACTCGTAAGTAATCTCTGCAGACATATATACTACTACTAGCATGCGACATTCTCCACCCTGTCCCTAGTATAGTACATTGCGTGCTACTGTGTATGCGAACGCTGCAGTTTTTAGCTTCCTTGCAAGTCAAGCAGGCACATGATGCGTTTCTGCTGCGTGTCTAACCAGCGATTTGTGTATGTGTATCGAGCTTGCATTGACCGGCCGGGCCGGCACTGAGCAATCTGGGACTAGGAGGGTGCCCACGTACATGGAGCCGAGCTGCGGTCGGTGGGGGGTATTTTACGGCGACGGCGGCGGCGAAGGACTTGCCGGTGAGCCCGCGTCGGTTGGCCACGCGCCCCAGCAGGCAGGCCCCGGCCTCGGCGCCTCCCCTTCCCTGCGCGGTTGCGCCGCGTCCCGCTGACCCCTCCTCCAGTGCTGCTTGAGAGAGACATCATCACCTTCCAGAAAGATGTGATTTCCGTCCGAAATGTATGATGTTGTCACGGCGCGTTGGTTCCTCGTAAAGTTCGAAGCCATAGCGGTGGGTCCAGTTTTGCATTGCTTGCTTCCAAACAAACTTTAAATGTACGTCGAGTAAACAAAAGAGGTGAAGTTAGCATGGAGTACGTAACGTAATGGTGTTTCGGATTTGCCAGGGCCCTGCTTCTAGCTTCCGCTCGCTGGGCCAAAGCGGCGGCTATCGATTCCAGTCAGGCAGAGTGTTCGACTGGGATAAGGTCCAGGGCGCGTTGCGCTGCTGTATGCCTTTGCGACCATGGAATTTTTTATTTTATGAATTTTAAAAAATATATATCCAACTTAAAAATTTGCAGATCTATACCACTACTGTCGAATGAAATGACTATAGCCGGATGAATCGGCAGCAGGTGCACTGTAGCAAACTCAAACTTACCATCGGCTCATCCGATGGAATTTTCCTGGTCTGGACAGCCTAGTTTCAAAAAAAAACATAACTAATATATGAACTCAGATTGAGATAAACTTTC
Organism: Panicum virgatum; assembly: GCF_016808335.1. NCBI lineage: Eukaryota > Viridiplantae > Streptophyta > Magnoliopsida > Poales > Poaceae > Panicum > Panicum virgatum. The sequence continues at coordinate 41,852,076 of NC_053149.1, read as the reverse complement.
TATAAAAATTGTAGATCTTGACGAGAGCTACAACAATGAAGTTCATTTTTTTCATTAGGTACCATCTTGGTGCTCAAATAATCGATAAAATCTTCAGATCTAAAGTTTAATTTTGGATCTGAAGCTTGTGTGAATTATTTGAGCACCAATATGGTTCTGAATGAAAAAATTTTGAACTACAAGTTGTAGATCTTGTTGAGTTACACGATTTTCATATAAAGTTCATCACCATATGAATTCACATATATTAATTATGATTTTTTTAAGGTGTGTTGTCCAGTGTTCTGACCAAAATTTAAATTTTAGATCAGAAATTTGTATTGATTATTTGATCTCCAAGATTGCCCCGAATGAAAAAGTTCGAACCACAAAGTTTTAGATCTCGTCGAGATCTAATATTTTCATATACAGTTTATATCCATCTAATTTCATATAAATTAATTATGATTTTTTGAAAGTAAGGTGTACAGACTAGGGAAATTCCGGCAGTAAGGTTGCTCGCTATAGCCATTTCATTCTGCGGCAATGGTGTAGATTTGCAAATTTTTGGATTGGATGTATATTTTTGAAATTCGTATTCGTAAAATATAAATTTTAAAAAAAATCGCGAAAATGATCGGAATCACAAAAACAAACCACAGCTCCAGCAGGAGCTTCCTGAATGAGCCAACAAGTTGGCCCTTGGGGCCTGGGAGTTGGCGATGTCCCAAATGCAGGCCCTCTCCGGATGTCAGAAAGCTTGCGAGGTGTTGTTGGAGTATAGGGAGCGGAATTCGTGAGACCGGATGTCGTTTCGTCAGTATTACAAGGTTTCTGTTTACTATTTCCAATCTTGAGTAATTTCGAGATTACAAATATGTTGCCAATCTGACACTCAGATTTGAGCAACGTCATTCCTTCACAGCATGAAGAGTTGCAACTTCATTTAAAAATACCCCCCATGAAAATTCAAATGCCAAGATCCAATAATGCCAGAAAATTCTCCGATTTCATCAACAATCCATGCATTACATTCAATTTAACCAAAACTTGGCTACAAGCCATCAGGAGTAGACGCCAAAGAATCATACGCAACAACAATGCCAAAAATCGACTAACAACCAGTATCTAGGATTCCTCTTCATTCTTCGCCACCAATCTAACATGCTTGCCATCAACAGAAAATCTGGAGCTTGAAGCTATCTGCAAACAAGAAACAGCAAAGCAATATGCATCAGTTAACAAAATATTCTAAATAGGAATCATCAATGGGAGAAAACAAGCAAATTAGCTAGATTTGTTTTGTGGCCATTACTTTATCCATCAAGGTAGCACGGAGCCCCTCCTTGTCTTCAGTCACACCACATTCCTGCAGCTCCTTGACAACTAGCTTTTGTAGCTTCTTAAGCTTCATAACTCCATCTGGGTTCTGAATGAAAACAGCTAAACTATCAACACCAGATAATTTCAAGGATGGGATGACATGAGAGAAAATAAACATTTTTGGTACAGATGACTCACCGTCTTCAGTGCCTTAGTAATAACCTTCTTCCACTTGATCTTTTGTTTATGAACACTTTTACAGTCAGCACCACCTGCAGTGCTCTTTGTTTTGTTTTCTGACTTCCCATCTTTAGATTGTATCACCTCTCCAATGTTCGAACTTGTTAAATGCTGCCTTTTTGTGTTATCTGGCTCCTCTATGGCCATGTCATCCAATCTCTTTCTTTTGCCACCATCCTTTTCTTCATCTCTTTCATGACCACCACTCTTATCACCACCATTTGCTTGAGCAGATTCTATTGTAGGCACAGCCCCAGTTTCCTTGACATCTGCAGTTTGTTCAGCTCCATTTGCTTGCTTCTGGGAAGCATGGAAGGCTTTTGCTTTTGCCCTATGCTTCTTTCCATCAGCATGCAATAAGAGAGTCTGCTTGCTAGTGGCAGTGGTGTTGCATAGGCTGCAATAGAAATTCGCTGTAAGTAAACAAGTTCCTAGATATCCTCCAAAATATCCAAGCGAAGTCCAGAATTATCCAAATCAAAATCTAAACACTTCAGATCCATAAATAGGATGAATACGAGTGAAACGAGAGAGTGCTTCATCTTCAATGTGCTGGCATCAGGGATGAACCAGATGTTGTAAACAACGATGACAAATTTGCTTTCTTAAAATTTTAAGTTGACTGAACAAAAAAATTATTAAACTCAACTTAGCAAGCAATAAATGTTGATGAACGCATTTAAAAATATAACACCTAATTCAAATAAAGCAGTGCCTAATTTATGTAAGAAGTGATGCTTTGCAAATTAAAACAGTAATAGCAAATGATGACCTCAACATAAAACATGTTTACTGTATGAGTGCAAAAAAAAGAGAACACTTGCACTGCGCATGTAAATGATACAATACAGATCATTTTAATGGTTCCAAGCAAGCTTGCCTAGATGGTAAACAAAACAAGCTACAAAAAAACACAATCATAAGTATTTGTGACTTGAAAGATATGTGCAAGCTTTTGGTTACCCGTTTTACCATGTCTAGTTGCCTACATGTATGTAATTACACCCCATGTTAACATTAATTTAAATCACCTAAATGATTCCAAGCAATATTTTATGAATGGTTATATTAGTAAGCATAAAAACATGATAACCAACAGTTCTGGAGCTAGGAATCAAAATGGCTTAAAGCTATCATGGATCAGCACTGTTACTACATATAGCACCAGCAAAGATCATTGCATATATACTATGGGATCACATTGGCAAACCTGCAGAACCAAGGAGGCCGTGTCGACAGCCCAACGTTGACATCAACATCTGCATTTGGCTTTGGTTTATCTGGCTTACCTGGCGCTCCATTGGTTGGCTTGCTCTGTCCCTTGGGACCATACTTCTCCTGAAAACAAGATATGGAAGAAATGAGCACTGGATTGAATAATATAATTTGAAAACATCTTACAATAGCAACAGTAACCAGATGTTATAGTCTAATGTACATTTAAAACTTTACAAAACCCTAAATAGCTACTGAACCCACTAAACCCTGGAGAACACACTCTGAAGACTACAACTTGCACATATAACAATAGCCACAGTAAACGGGCGTGATAGTCTCAATGGAAATTTAAATATTAATAAAAGCCCTAAATCTGGGGAACACACTCTGAAGACTCCTATATATAATCTGTACAAAAGAAATGGCTCAATTAGAAATTGAAGTTCCCAAGCATTCTAACATATCCCTTCACAATTACAAAACACTAATCCTAATCAAATGGCAAATAGCAAAATCATTCTACAGGCAATAACCTCTCTGTATAGCTTAAGGCAACAACAGCAAGAAATGACCCCGAAAATCCCACTCTACCAACCATACTGAACATGTCTAGCACCCCAAAACATAGTTGCTGTCTTGCTGAGCAACCTGGACTAGCCTCACTACAGTAGCAACAAAGGAGTGAAAAAAAAGAGAGCACCCACAATCCAATGCAACACCAATTCATAGGCAAGGATTACACGATAACAACCAATTGCGATGTCAAACACATGTCACTACATTGGAATTGCACAGATCAATAAGAAATTGCACACTACAGCAAGGAGATACTAGCAGAGGAACATACGGCCTCGGAGATGCACTGGGTGTGCCCCTGCACGGTGTCCTGGCTGAAGAACTCGCCGCAATCGATGCATGATAGCTGCCGCCTCGCAAAACAACCAAAGAATCAACCACTTGTAAGCCGCGGCGCCAACGGTCGGTCCAGAAAAGGGACCGGAAGAGGGGAACAGGGGTGGGCGTCGTGCTCACCTTGGAGGCGTAGCAGGAGCGGAAGTGGCCGGCGAGCTTGGGCTTCTTGAGGTTCTCGCCGCAGTCCTCGCACTGGAACCACACCATCGCCGCGCCTCCCCGGAAGCTTCTGGCGGCAGGAGGCACCCCCTCGCGGATGAAGGGTGGTACGGGTCGTCTGCTAGGTAGGGTTTTGACTGGAAGGAGGCGCGGCGAGTAGCAGGCAGGGCGGGACTCGGGCCTTCTGTAAGACGGCCCAACAAGGGTGGGAGACTTGAAATTTCAGAATTTGATCGGGATTGTGAATTCTTTTGTTTCTCATTTTCTTCAACCAGTAGTTATGCATGTACTTAGGCATGAGTTTAAAACTAATTCTATATAAATTTTATGGAGGTATATTGTAACATCCGTAAAAATTCATCCAATTAAATCACTCGCTAAAAATTATTTCAAAATCTTTTCGACGCTGAGCTCAAATCATTCCAAAATCCTTTTCTGTCCGAGATCCTGATTCCCCGAAATCTTTCTCGGCGATCCGCCATCCCGACACAGGAATCAATCACCGCCCCCTCCTTGTTTCACCTTTCTTCGTTCTGCATGCGCGTCGCTTCCTGCCGAAGCTGCTGCGACCGTCGCTGACCGGCCGGACACCGCAGCATGCGCGTGGCCGACCGCTGCCGCGAATCGCGCCGATGTCTCTCTCCTCTTTTTCTTTTTCTTCTCCCCTTTCTCTTTTTCTCCTTTTCTTTTTCTCCTCCTTTCTTCCTTCTCCTTCCTTCCTTCCTTCCTCTCTCTGCTTCCTCACGGCCACGAGCAGCACGCGCAGCACGCTGCGCGCCCCGAGCTCGACGCCGACGCCCCTCTCCCCACCAGGGCCCCCACCACCGCGTCCCATCCCTTGCACCGCCGTACCCGCTTGCCCGCCTCGACGCCCGAGCTCTCGCGTCCGCCAGCGAGCAGAGCCACGCACGCACGCCCTGTTCCCACACGCACCCGGGATGCCCGGCGCGCCGCTCGGCCTCTGCCCGACCCATCCCGTCGCCCTATACCGCCGCCGCAAATCGCGCCCCCGCTCCGCGACGCCATGCCGACTCCAAGCGCCATTAATGGCTGCCGAGCTCGCCGGCCGGCCTCCACCACGCCCCACCCTTCCCCTCGCCTAGCACGGCCTATAAATAGGCCCGCTGCACCACCCACCACCTCCACAAGCTCACCCGCCACCGCTCGCCACTTCCCTGGCCCTGCAGTGCCGCCACCATAGCCGCCGCCGCCGCTCACCTCCGCCGGCCACCGTGGCCACGCCTCCTCGCTGCTTCTCCGCCCAAGGTGAGGGCAGGGATAGGATCTCCTGGACCCCCACAACCTCTCCAACCATCGCGCGCCCCCTCCCCGAGCTCTCAGCGCCGCTGCCCATGGTAACTGGGGGAATAGGTTCCCCTTGGCCCGCTCAAGCTCTCCCCCTCCTCCTTGGCCGCCGCCGAGATCCCAGGCCGCCGGCCCCAGGCTGCCGCCGGCACACCGCCCCCTCCTCTGTTTCACGAGAGAGAGGAGGAAGAAAGGGCAGTTTTGCCCTTAGGCCCCTCCCTTCCTTCCTTTTTATTTAAGAGCCCTCCTACTCTCTCTATTTCCTTTTTAAGAAAAACCCCCTCCATCTTTAATAATTCCAAATCAACCCTTTCACTATTTGAAAATAATTATGAATAGATCCCTGCCTTTTTCCAGAGTGACCCCAATGTTTCCAACAATTATAATCAAGCCCTTGCCATCTCAAAAATAATTACAAAGAAGCCCCTATATCCGTATTTAGCCCCTAAACCCCTCTTTAACCTATCATTTCATGCGCCAAAAATCCTCGGATTGACCTGAAACTCGACCACGTCATTTCTAATATTATTTCAGCCAAAGAAGCCCCTATATCCGTATTTAGCCCCTAAACCCCTCTTTAACCTATCATTTCATGCGCCAAAAATCCTCGGATTGACCTGAAACTCGACCACGTCATTTCTAATATTATTTCAGCCGTGTCCTTAGAAACTCTTCCAAAAATATTCTTCCTATCTTCATGTCTTCATTTTTAATGATTCGAGCTCAACGGTAAAACCTTTATTTCCTTTTCTTTATTGTGTGCTTGTTTGTGGGCACCGTAGATCACGGTGTGACCGAGGAAAAACCCGTCGACGAGCAGTACCGCGAGCAAGTGTGCGAGGACCAGTACCGCGACCTCGAACCCGAAGGACAGTACCTCGATCAGGACTTCCCGGAAGGCTTTGTGAACGGCAAGTTCAATCTCTCCCTTTGATGCATATTTTGTCCCAGTTTTATTAACACAACCTATTGGCCTGTTTTACAAAACTGCAAATGCTTTGCCTGCTGTAAACATGGTTGGATAACTACCCCTTGATTTGTTATAACCATTCCTTGACCACCTAGATTAATGTCTAAATATGATTTATTCTATTTGGATGTTAATTGCTGCTAGAATGCTTAGGACCTTGAACATGGTACAACTTGTTTTATAAAAGGAAAATGCGTGAGTGTGTGGAAAGGGAGAATGTGGAATTTTTGGAAACTAAAAAAAAGATGAGTTTAGATGAGATGGATGGCACTTCGGTGCGAATTGCCAAAAAGTGTGCTCGTACCTGTGTGGTTGAGTAGGGATGGGAGATATCCATCTTGTCATAATTTAAGGACCGAGTTGATGTGTCATCTTGCCTAACTCAACTATCGTGCAAACCACTCGACCATTGTATGTGGCAATGGCTTAGCATAAACCCCACTAGTTAGTCTGATAGCCATCAGGAGAGCTGAGAGCAATGGGTGATCAAGGAGAAGGGATAAGATCGTGGTGACTTATGCCCCGGTTAAACCTCGGTGATAGGTTGATGATCCCTTGGTGGATCCCGTGTTGGCTAGTCAGGTCTAACTAAGGTGGGTAATGGCTTTGTTGGGATCTGGACCGACACTAAGGTGACCGTGCTGTGGTACCCCACTTGTGGGTACAGTTGCACGCCTCTGCAGAGTATAAAATCTATTCGAATAGCCGTTGTTGGTCACACAACTAGTACTTCTTCTGTGAATGGATGGGTTGGCATGAGTTGTTTTGGAAAAATGTCCGGCAGCTGTGCCGTGTGCTACGATGGATGAGGAGTCCGGTAGCAACTCATAAAATTGGATCCTGGGCAGATTAATCCTACGTGCTACTCGGTGCAAAATAATTGCTCAGAAAATCTTTCTCTTTCAAATAAACCCGTGCATAAAAATTAGCTTTCCGCAAATTAAACCCTAGCCTTATCCTTGATCTATCCTGTCCTGTATTCTGTTTATACCCCCTCCGTGGGTGTGGTTGGACTTGCTGAGTATGTTTGTACTCACCCTTGCTTAATTTTTATAGAGGAAGGTCTAGACTTTATTCCCGAGGACGTTGAGTAGGGGTTCCGTTCTGCACCCAACCTTGCCTGTGGATAGGGTCACCCGCAGGAAGCTTCGTATGACGCAAGACTCTGCTGACCTCTTCGTGGTTCACGTACTTGTTTAGGTTTTAGTTGTTGTCATCGCGATAGTGGCGCTTTATTGTCCATTACCACGTAGAGTTGTACGGTGATGTACCATCTGATGTAATAAATGTGTTATCAGCCTCCTGGGACTGATATTTGTATCACATTTTGGTCACCTCTTTTGAGGGGATGCTTCAGGTGGTATCAGAGCCGTAGATTGGACGTAGGACGTGACCCCTAGGATCGAGACCCTTTTTCAAGCCTTTCCACAATAGGACTTTCCTTGTTTAACCCTTTTTCCCACACAAACACTCAACACTGACTCTTGTCCTGTTCCAGATGGCTGACAATAGATGGAGTGGCGGAATCTGCCCCGCAGAGCCTGGCCTCCCTAAGTTATTGCTACTCAGCCCAGAACGCGTCGGAGTTGTGGATCCACCGGAGTACACCTACTGGGAGTACGACTCCAGGGGCACCCTTCGTGTGACATGATGTTCTTCGTGGGAAAGAGCACCCGCTATCCTGATGCGGAACCCTGGTTCATCTCCACCACTGGCTTTTTCTTCCCAGACACCTACCGAAAGGCCGCCCGAAAAGCCCTGCGACGTCTGTGTGTGGTTTACAAACATCATCTTCAGCGGACTCCTATGGGATTTTTCCCGCCTACTGAAGGAAGAGGATGCTCATGGATTGCCCGGATGAGAGGACTTGGGAGGGAAGAAGAAGAACTAGAAGATACGGTCTCCCACCTATCCATCTACCTCACCGGCTTGGACCAACTCTACCGCGAACAGGCGGCACAACTGAAATACCAAATCCGTAGGGCAGAAAAGGCAATCCAAGAAATAGAGGAACAACAGATAAGAGCCATATGAGCCGAGAACTCCCTAGCCACTCTCCAAACCCAATGGCAAAACCACGAGGCGCTCAGGACAGAAGCTGGGTTGTTAGAAGAAGAATCCGAAGAAACCCATTGGGATAAGGGTACTCAGACCGAAGATGAGGTGTTGGAGTAGTGTCTTCCACCAAAGAAGTGCCCTATCCAGATCGAAGAAGAGTCCCCATGATAGGAGAGTAGCATACCTAAAGCTAGAGTCGCTATCCTAATAATTGTGTATCCATGGAAAATGTACCCCACTCTATTGTAATAATAAGGACCATCTATCCCTTTTGTACCCAAGTATTTGTGCAAAGCTTGTTCACCCTATTTTTGTTTTCAGATGGCTGAGGAAGTATGGACCCAGGGCATTTGTCAAGCTGCACCTGGCTTCCCCAGCCTTTTGATCAATGCCCTGGAGAGTCTTGGTGTTTTTGAACGCCCAAGGTACTACAGCAGGGAGTACGAGCACCATGGTACCCTCCGCTGCAGGGTGATCCTGGTCATCGCCAAAAGTGACCGCTATCCCGACATCCAGCCATGGCGAGTGACCGCCACAGGTTTTATGTACCAAGACACCTATCTCTTGGTCGTCAGAAAGACGCTCCGTTATCTGTGCCGGATTTTTGAGGGACACCTCGCCCCCACACCGATGAGGTTCTTTCCTTCGGCCATCAGAACTCCTATTTGGGAGGCTCGCATGAGAAGCCTGGAACCGCGCCGTCATGAAGAGGACCCCCTGTACCAAGTGGCTGCTTATCTAGCCTCCTTGGATCAGCTCATTGACGAACAAGCCAGCATCCTGAGGGAGCAGACCCATGGGGCCGAGCAAGCAGAGCTCGCGGTAAGAATGCATCAGATCCGGGTGGCACAAGCCGAGGCAAGAGCTGCAGCCATGGTCGGTAGTGAAGCGGTTGCCCAGGAGAGCCTCAGGCAGGCCCAGGACCGGCGTATGCAAGAATGGACCAGAAGTGGAACGTCAGTCCCGGCAATTGGGGAAAACCATGTCCTACTTGGGATGCCCATCATAGGATGGGGACCACTTTTGGGGACCCCACGAGCCCCACCCAAGAACCCTGAAGGACCTAGTGCTGCCATTGAAGGAGAAGCTGCTGAGCAACCCCTGGAAAACGGAAACCTAGAGAATGGAGAGCAAGGACTGCTCGTTCCCCTGGAGGCACACTCCGTTCCAGAAGAAGGCTCGCCCCACGAGTAGCATGTCCCGAAGCCACCCTAGAAAAAGCCCTCCCAACCCCTTTAGCTTAAGTTGTACCCTTAATTGTGGCCTTTGTACCCGGTCGTGTAGTACGCGTTTTGGTCTTGCCCCAGTGTTGTACCCCTTGCAGTAATGAAGTTGTTTGTGCTTGTTATTTGCTAGTCTGTGTGCTTGTTAATCTGTGTGCTTATCGGCAGGAGGTGGATTCTGCCTTTTCAAAAATACAAACTAAATAACTTAAACATCACTTAATACCAATCCCAGTCTCACAAAGACTCTACCCAATCTACAAATGTCTTCGCGACGCGGTTCAAGAGCCTCCCACAGTCGGACCCCTGCAGCCTCTGGCGCGGGAGTACCGCCTAACGAACAGGACCCTCGTCAGGGAGAACAGGAAGCGAACCAGAAAGGAGGAGGACCTGGCACAAGCGATAAGCAATCAGACCCTCATACTAGAAGCCCTGGCCAATGCCCTCGTCAATAAGCTGCCACGAGAGCAGACCATGAATGACAAGCTGACAGCTTTCCTGAGAACCAAGCCACCCACTTTTGCCGGATCCAGCAACCCCTTGGAAGCAGATGACTGGCTGTGTGTGATCCAGAGGAAGCTTGAGCTGTTCGAATGTCAATACTGAGACAAAGTTCTTCTGGCCGCTCACCAACTCATCGAAACTGTCTTAGCTTGGTGGGAAAATTACTGTGCCACTGCCGAAGATGCCTCCACAATCATTTGGAATGAATTTGTGAAGGAGTTCCGCCGCTACCATATCCCCACAGCCACCATGAAGCGCAAGGCGGATGAGTTCCGCGAACTGCAGCAAGGGAGCATGTCTGTGGAAGAGTACACCTACCAGTTCATGGAGCTTGCCCGCTATACACCAGAGGAAGTGGATAAGGATGAAAAGAAGCAGGATATGTTCAAGAAGGGACTGAACTCAGAACTTCGGACCTTGCTTACCCCTCAGATATACCCGGACTTTAATACTCTGATGAACATGGCCATTCTCACAGAAAGGGCCAAAGCTGAATAAAGGAAGGAAAACAAGCGTAAGTTCATGGAAAGCAAGGCCCGCCAGCAGGACCGCTTCCAGAAACCAAGAAGCTCCAGCTATACTGCACCAAGATCTCAGGCTCCAATGCAGTATAGGACCCAGTCCCAAGTGACAGACCGCCAGGCCCCTAACACACAGTTCAGGAGCAAGAACACCATGAAATCCCCGCAGAGCAATGCCAGCCAAGTCACCACCACCAACAACAATGCTACGGCCTGTTTCAACTGGCGTGAAACAGGGCATTACATTGCTAACTTCCCCTATGCCAAAAACAAGCCTGCTGCATCAGCCTTCTCCAACTCGGTGAATGGGCCTAGGCCACCGGTGTCCGGAGCCAACTGTGTCCCCATCGGCAGCAACAACAAGGGCAACAACAACAGCCAGCAGCCTTATGGACGAGCCCGTGTCAACCACATCAACGCGCAGGAGGCTCAGGGTACACAAGGAGTGGTACTTGGTGAGTTCCTAGTCAGCTCAACTCTGGCAACAGTATTATTTGATTCTGGAGCATCACACTCATTCATATCGTCAAGCTTCGTGGATAAGCATAAAATACCTACGGTACTACTAAAAACACCCCTATTAACCCGAACGCCTGGAGGTGACATCAAGTGTCAACTAGGTTGTTTACGGGTAAGGATCAATTTAAATGGGGTAGAATTCCTAGCAGACCTAGTAGTACTTAAGTCTAAGGGAATAGATGTAATCCTTGGAATGGACTGGTTAAGCCTACACAATGGCCTCATAGGTTGTGCTGACAAGGTAGTACACCTAACCAACTCAGATGGGATGCAAGTGACCTGCCATACTCGGGGAAGTGGACCAGACCCAATGATTTTCAGTATGGATGTGAAATCCTTAGAAGGAGTTCTAGTTGTGAATGAACACCCTGATGTTTTCCCGACGAACTCCCTGGAATGCCACTAGACCGGGACATAGAGTTCTCCATTGACCTTGTCCCAGGGACCTCTCCCATAGCTAAGAGACCCTATAGGATGACAGCCTCAGAACTAGCAGAGCTGAAGAAACAACTAGAAGAGTTACAACAAAGTGGTTTTATCAGACCTAGTTCATCCCAATGGGGAGCCCCAGTCCTATTTGTCAAGAAGAAGGACGGGAGTATGAGGATGTGTGTAGATTATCGTGCACTGAATGAAGTCACCATCAAGAATAAGTATCCTCTACCCATGATTGATGATCTCTTTGATCAACTAAAAGGAGCCAAGTATTTCTCCAAGATTGATCTAAGATCGGAATATCATCAACTCAAGATTAAGGAAAGTGACATCCCGAAAACGGCCTTTGTCACTCGTTATGGGCAGTTTGAGTTTACAGTGATGTCTTTTGGACTCACCAATGCACCTGCTTATTTCATGAACCTCATAAATAAGGTGTTTATGGACGAGTTAAATAAGTTTGTCGTAGTCTTTATTGACGACATACTCATCTACTCCAAAAGTGCTCAAGAGCATGAACAACACCTCAGAGTGGTTCTGGAAAAGCTAAGAGCACATAAGCTATATGCCAAATTCAGCAAGTGTGAATTCTGGCTTGAGAAAGTAGATTTCCTTGGTCATATTTTGACCGTAGAAGGAGTAGCAGTTGATCCCGAGAAAGTTGAGGCAGTTTCCAATTGGCAGCAGCCAACCAATGTTAGTGAAACCAGAAGCTTTCTTGGATTAGCTGGGTATTATCGGAGGTTCATTGAAGAATTTTCCAAGATAGCTCGGCTCATGACAGAACTGCTCAAGAAGGATAAGAAATTCACCTGGACAGAGTCATGTGAAAGAACTTTTCAAGAATTGAAGAGTAGGTTGACGACCGCCCCAGTGCTGACCCTACCGGATATTCATCGGGACTTTGTCATCCATTGTGATGCATCCCGATAAGGTTTAGGGTGTGTCCTTATGCAAGATGGGAAAGTAGTTGCATATGCTTCCCATCAGCTGAAGCCTCATGAGCAGAATTACCCAACCCATAACTTGGAGTTTGCAGCCGTAGTGCATGCCCTCAAGATTTGGAGGCACTACCTGATTGGAAACAAGTGTGAGATATACACGGATCATAAGAGCCTGAAATATATCTTCACCCAACCAGATCTAAACCTCAAGAAGAAGATGGTTAGAACAGGTTAAGGATTATAATGTGGAAATTTATTACCACCCTGGTAAAGCTAACGTGGTAGCAGATGCATTAAGCCGGAAACCTTACGGACCCAAGGATGCCCATCTGCAAGAGGAAATGGCACGATTGAATGTGCACATTGTCCCTCGAGGCTCCAGCCACAAGCTGAGTATTCAACCTACCCTGGAGGACAGCATCAGAAAGGCCCAAGGTTCAGAAAAGAATTTAATGAAAATCAGCAAACATACCGGAGAGAACAAAGCACCGGATTTTCGGATGGATAATAAGGGAACCTTGTGGTATAAAGATAGGATTTGTGTGCCCAAAGAAGGGAACTTCCGGTAAATGATCATGGACGGGGCTCATAACTCGGCATATTCCATCCACCCAGGGTCCACCAAAATGTATTTAGATTTAAAATAAAAGTATTGGTGGAATGGAATGAAGTCAGACATTGCCCAGTTCGTTGCCCATTGCGACACATGTCAAAGGATCAAGGCTGAGCATCAGAAGCCATCAGGATTATTACAACCCCTACCTATCCCAGTTTGGAAATGGGACGAGATAGGAATGGATTTTGTGGTAGGATTGCCCAAGACCCAAAAAGGTTATGATTCCATTTGGGTAATAGTGGACTGGCTCAACTAGCCCAGCTCTATGTTAATAATATAGTAAAGTTGCATGGTGTACCTAGTAGAATCGTTTCAGATCGAGGGACCCAGTTCACCTCCAAGTTTTGGAGAAGGTTGTATAAGGCCATGGGTACCAAATTGGATTTTAGTTCGGCCTATCACCCGCAGACTGATGGACAGACTGAGAGGGTGAACCAAATTATGGAGGATATGTTAAGGACATCTGTCCTTACCTATGGTAAAGATTGGGAACAAAGTTTGCCCTATGCAGAGTTCTCATACAACAATAGTTATCAGGCAAGCTTAGGCATGTCGTCATTTGAGGCTCTCTATGGGAGAAAGTGTAGAACCCCTCTGATGTGGTCAGAAGTAGGAGAGCGTTCATTAGTTGGACCAGCCCTCATAAAGGAAGCAGAAGAAAGAGTAGCAGAAATCCGCAAAAAGTTGAAAGCGGCCCAGTCCAGACAGAAGAGCTATGTGGACAAGAAAAGACGAGAAATAAGTTTCAATCCAGGAGACTTCGTCTATCTCAAGGTTTCACCTATTCGAGGGACCCGGAGGTTTCAAGTACACAGAAAGTTAACCTCTCGGTACATTGGATCGTACCAAGTGCTAAAGAAAGTCGGAAAAGTAGCCTACCGACTCCAACTACCAGAAGGAATGTCAGATATACACCCGGTGTTCCATGTCTCGCAATTAAGAAGGTGTTTGAGGGTACCCGAGACAGAACACATGCCAGTGGAGGCAAAAGATTTGCAGCCAGACCTACGATACCAGGAAGTACCGATCAAAATTCTGGACACAATCACAAAAAGAACAAGGAGCTCAGAAGCATGGATTTGCAGAGTCCAATGGAGTAGGCATGGAGTAGAAAAAGCTACTTGGGAGAGCGAAGATGCGCTAAAGAAGGAATTTCCCCATCTGTTCAGAATTCAGTCGAATCTCGAGGATGAGGTTCATTTTAAGTGGGGTAGGTTTGTAACATCCGTAAAAATTCATCCAATTAAATCACTCGCTAAAAAATATTTCAAAATCTTTTCGACGCTGAGCTCAAATCATTCCAAATCCTTTTCTGTCCGAGATTCTGATTCTCCGAAATCTTTCCCGGCGATCCACTGTCCCGACAGCGTAATCAATCGCCGTCCCCTCCTTGTTTCACCTTTCTTCATTCTGCGTGCGCGTCGCTTGCCGCCGAAGCTGCTCGCGACTGTCGCTGATCGGTCGGAGGCCGCAGCACGTGCGTGGCCGACCGCCGCCGCGAATCGCGCCGACGTCTCTCTCTTCTCTTTTTCTATTCCTTCTCCCCTTTCTCTTTTTCTCCTTTTCTTTTTCTCCTCCTTCTTTCTTCCTTCCTCCCTCTGCTTCCTCACGGCCACGAGCAGCACGCGCAGCGTGCCACGAGTAGCACGCGCAAACTGCCGCGTGCCCGAGCTCGACGCCGGCGCCCCTCTCCCCACCAGGGCCCCCACCATCACGTCCCATCCCCTACACCGCCGTACCCGCTTGCCCACCTCGATGCCCGAGCTCTCGCATCCGCCAGCGAGCAGAGCCACGCACGCGCGCCCTATTCCCACGCGCTCCACGCGCACCCAGGATGCCCGGCGCGCCGCTCGGCCTCTGCCCGACCCATCCCGTTGCCCTGCACCACAGTCACGAATCGTGCCGCCGCTCCGCGACGCCACGCCGACTCCAAGCGCCATTAATGGCCGCCGAGCTCGTCGGCCGGCGTTCATCGCGCCCCGCCCTTCCCCTCGCCTCGCCCGGCCTATAAATAGGCCCATTGCACCGCCCACCACCTTCACGAGTTCACCCGCCACCGCTCACCCCCTCCCTGGCCCTGCAGTGCTGCCACCATAGCCGCCGCCGCTCACCTCCGCCGGCACCGTGGCCACGCCTCCTCGCTGCTTCTCCGCCCAAGGTGAGGGCAGGGATAGGATCTCCTCGACCCCCACAAACTCTCCAACCACCGCGCGCCTCCTCCCCGAGCTCTCAGAGCCGCCGCCCCGAGCGCCACCACCGCCTCCCGCCGGCCCTCGCCGTGCCACCCCCTCGCGCCGCCTCCGCCCATGATAACTGGGGGAATAGGTTCCCCTCGGCCCCCTCAAGCTCTCCCCCTCTTCCTTGGCCGCCCTCGGGCTCCCAGGCCGCCGGCCCCAGGCCGCCGCCAGCACACCGCCCCCTCCTCTGTTTCATGGGAGAGAGGAGGAAGAAAGGGCGGTTTTTCCCTTAGGCCCTTCCCTTCCTTCCTTTTTATTTAAGAGCCCTCCTACTCTCTCTATTTCTTTTTTAAGGAAAACCCCCTCCATCTTTAATAATTCCAAATCAACCCTTCCACTATATGAAAATAATTATGAATAGATCCCTGCCTTTTTCCAGAGTGACCTCAACATTTCCAACAATTATAATCAAGCCCTTGCCATCTTAAAAATAATTACAAAGAAGCCCCTATATTCGTATTTAGCCCCTAAACCCCTCTTTAACCTATCATTTCATGCGCCAAAAACTCTCCGATTGACCTGAAACTCGACCACATCATTCTAATATAATTTCAGCCATGTCCTTAGAAACTCCTTCAAGAATATTTTTCCTATCTTCATATCTTCATTTTTAATGATTCGAGCTCAACGGTAAAACCTTTATTTCCTTTTCTTTATTGTGTGATTGTTTGTGTGCGCCGTAGAACACAGTGTGACCGAGGAAGAACCCGTCGACAAGTAGTACCGCGAGCAAGTGTGCGAGTACTAGTACCGCGACCCCAAACCTGAAATACAGTACCTCGATCATAACTTCCCGGAAGGCTTTGTGAACGGCAAGTTCAATCTCACCCTTTGATGCATATTTTGTCCCAGTTTTATAAACACAACCTATTGGCATGTTTTACAAAACTGCAAATGCTTTGCCTGCTGTAGACATGGTTGGATAGTTACCCTTGATTTGTTATAACCATTCCTTGACCACCTAGATTAATGTCAAAATATGATTTATTCTATTTGGATGTTAATCGCTGCTAGAATGCTTAGGACCTTGAACATGGCACAACTTGTTTTATAAAAAGAAAATGCGTGAGTGTGTGGGAAGGGAGAATGTGGAATTTTTGGAAACTAAAAGAAAGATGAGTTTAGATGAGATGGATGGCACTTCGGTGTGAATTGCCAAAGGGTGTGCTCGTACCAGTGTGGTTGAGTAAGGATGGGAGATATCCATCTTGTCACAATTTAAGGACCGAGTTGATGTGTCATCTTGCCTAACTCAACTATCATGCAAACCACTCGACCGTTGTATGTGGCAACAGCTTAGCATAAACCCCATTAGTTAATCTGATAGCCATCAGGAGAGCTGAGAGCAACGGGTGATCAAGGAGAAAGGATAAGATTGCATTGACTTATGCCCCTGTTAAACCTCGGTGATAGGTCGATGACCCCTTGGTGGATCCCGTGTTGGCTAGTCCGGTCTAGCTAAGGTGAGTGATGACTTTGTTGGAATCTGCACCGACACTAAGGTGACCGTGCTGTGGTACCCCACTTGTGGGTAAAGTTGCACACCTCTGCAGAATATAAAATCTATTCGAATAGCCGTGCCCACAGTACTGGGCGAGTTACGGTTTGGTCACACAGCTAATACTTATTCTGGGAATGGATGGGTTGGCGTGAGTTGTTTTGGAAAAGTGTTCGGTAGTTGTGCCGTGTGCTACGGCAGATGAGGAGTCCGGTAGCAACTCATAAAATTGGATCCTGGGTGGATTAATCCTACGTGCTACTCGGTGAAAAATAATTGCTCAGAAAATCTTTCTCTTTCAAATAAACCCGTGCATAAAAATTAGCTTTCCGCAAATTAAACCCTAGCCTTATCCTTGATCTATCCTGTGCATGTATTCTGTTTATATCCCCTCCGTGGGTGTGGTTGGACTTGCTGAGTACGTTTGTACTCACCCTTATTTAACTTTTATAGAGGAAGGTCCAGACTTTATTCCCGAGGACGTTGAGTAGGGGTTCCGTTCTGCACCCAACCTTGCCTGTGGATAGGGTCACCCGCAGGAAGCTTCGTATGGCGCAAGACTCTGATGACCTCTTCGTGGTTCACGTACTTGTTTGGGTTTTAGTTATTGTCCTCACGATAGTGGTGCTTCATTGCCCATTACCGCGTAGAGTTGTACGGTGATGTACCATCTGATGTAATAAATGTGTTATCAGCCTCTTGAAACTGATATTTGTATCACATTTGGGTCACCTCTTATGAGGGGATGCTTCATATATAATATATTCCATGGTGTAAGAGTTTTGCCAAACAAATAGATTAAGAATATAAATCACGTATTAGTCGGCACCTAAGCTTATGCTAACAATAATAATAGTTCAACGAAAATATTATATTATATCAGGTCCAGCATAAGAACTTATCTTAAATCACTATTGATGATTGATTAATATATAAATTTGAAATATGGGCAACACCAGAGTCGGAAGAGAAGTGGGTCACCGTCGCCGTCCAGTGTCGCGTGGTAGGAATTGTCCCACCTCGCCATCGCAAGGCAGATGAGACGGATTAGGAATGTGTATCGGGTGAGTTAGATGAATTGAATCTATCTATCCATCTATCTATCTATTTATACTATAAAAATCTAAAAAAATGTAATTAACATATACCTAAGAAAAGTACCTTGTATCTCTCACGGCGGTCCCACCTTGCAGCTGCGGCACCGGTCCAATCGGTCTATTTGTACTATAAAAATCCAAAAGAATTGTAATTAGCATGTATTAAAAAAAACTTTGTACCTCTCACAGTGCTCCCACCTTCCGGGTGCGGCACCGGTCCAATCGTTAGCAGATCGATGAAAACCGCGACATCTAAAATGGTTCCGCCAGAATCAAAAACTTTTTGACACCCGCCCTTGTGCTACCCTCGCGCGCGTACCCACTCGACCTCCGCACCATCCCCGGCGTGATTGATCAATCATCAATCAATCAAAATCGGAATCAAGCAGCTGCCACATTCCATTTGATCCCTCCCTCAGTCCTCCTAGCGGTCCCTCCTATCAAGGTCAGGCGATGCATGGAGGCGGTGGCACCGTGGCAAAATCCGCAGAGGAAATCCACCACCCGGAGGCCGGCCCCGACTGGGCGGAGGCGGCGATATCCATGACGGTGGCAGGCGCAATGGCCCGCGACCGTTCCGGCGTTGCGCCAGTCTCCGCCCCCGCCCCACCGGGAACCGCGCCGGGTAGCGTGGTTGTTCTTGTTCGGGATCGACGGCGATGTGGGGTGGGGCGCCGCGCCTGCCCCGGCCGTGAACGCGCTCGACCTTGATGTGGCCGCGCACTGATGGCCTCCCCAGCGCTTGGAGAAGCGGCATAGGAATTGGGGATCAAATCAACCCCGAGAGGACGTGGCGCGGGGAAGGGAGGCCTTCCTCTCCCGGGTCTGCGCACTCACCGCTGTGCTCCGTACCCGTCTGGGCGTCTCCCGTGGCGACGTCGACTTTGTCCTCGCGCCGCCCGGCGTCCACGTCCCCGTGCTCTACTATGCGCTAATGGCCATTGGGGCCGTCGTGTCCCGTGCTGACCCTCACGGCCGGTGAGATCTCCGACCCTCACCGCCGGTGAGATGTCCGGCCTCGTCGCGCTCTCCGGCCCCTCCATCGCCTTCACCGTCAAGGCCACCGCAGGCAAGCTCCCTCCGGCGAAGGCGGGCTCGGCGGCCAAGTTGCTCCACCACGCGGCCGCGGCCTTCATGCCCCACCTACGGTGCGGGCGCGTCCGCTCCACCATGCGCAGACGCGGCGCGGCCCCCTGTGGCGCGGGCGCGGCGGCCAAGCGGCCCGCACTGCGCGGCTCCATCGCTGGCGCACTCCTGCTCCGCGTCAGCTCGCCGGGGCACGTGGGTAGGGCGTACGCGCTCCGCCTCGCCGTCCGCGATTTTTCAGCTAACCCATTCAAAGAGGAGCAGCGGAGTGCTGGTGTGCGTTCTCTTTAGTTGGACTCTTCTTAAACTTAATGCAAGAAAAAACAGCGGGTGCAACAGATGGTACACCATTCAATTCTGATATTTGATCGCTTTACAGTTCTTTGGTCTGCATTCAAAGTCCTTCCTTTCTGATCTAATGTTGGCTGGGGAGAAGTTTTGCCAGGGGGATTGGTCAAAGATTAAGAAGTACAATTCTTTCGATGAGGGAGAGTTGCTTCTCTGTTGTTTCTCGTCAGCATATATTATTGCTTTACTACATGATACTCTAAAAATGCCACTGCATCATAAGAGGTGAAACCACCTTTTCTACAGTTTTATTCTTTGTTTGAAACCTGAATATTTACATGACTTTTGTTTCAGGATTAATGTTGTAAATCAAATCCACGGTGTGCCTGTTGACTGGGCATTAGGTGCTTTCATTGTGCAAACGGCATTGAACCGGACAGAGTACTCAGACTCATCAGTTTCATATCTAAATAGCTATGACTCTTCTGGCTTGGCACCATTTTTATTGATTACAGCTGTGGTTGTATTTACAGCATTCTCCATTTTGAGGTGGAGATGGCCTCAGCTGAAGACGATCACATGGAGAAAGGTTTTGCGTGTCGGCGCTGGTATGGGTGGACTATCTGCAGCGGAGCACCAGCAACCGTGTATGTAGATTTTCGTAAATTGATTGTTGAACCGCTGGCCAACCACCATGCATCTCTGCGCAGCCTTGCAGAATTAACCGGAGTTCAAGCAGCAGCCCTTATGTACCATAGGACGATCTGGGTTGCGGCAGCATTCTTGCTCGCTCAAATTAAACACGTGGCTCTCCTAATGAAACACGTGCGGAACACTACTATCTTACGTCATCTCCAGTGGCGGAACCATCATCCGACGCATCTTGCTCAGAGCAAATCTTTACTGCTGCAGGAATTGAACCATCTATTGTGATATGAATGTTTACTTTCACCAAAATCATGATCTTATTGCTTATTTTCACCATATATAGTTTCTTTAAAATGTTTCTTGCAACTAAAATTTAGTGCGGTTAATTTTTCCCAATATTGCTCTTCAAACACGTGCGTGCCGCGCGCAGGGTTCACGTATCCGACCGGTGACCGGTAACCGCCGGCCTCCGGTTCCGGTATACCGGTCCGGTTTGGCCGGTTACCGGTCGGAACCGGTGGAATTCAAATTTGAATTCAAACTTCCCCGTTCAACCGGTTCCGATCGGTATGCCGGTCGGTTAGACCGGTATACCGGCCGGTTTGGCCGGTATACCGGCCGGTTTGGATGGTAACCGGCCGGTTTGACTGGTACAGGTCAAATTCAAATTTTTTTCTTTTTTTTTTAAATTCAAATGCCCACAAAGTATACTAAATAAATGTTTGTACAACATATTTTAGTCTAAATGAACCCTCCAACTCTTTTTTATACTACTTTTACATTGTATTTGTATACTTTCGTATGCACGTTTTTTTTATTTAACTTATAAATTCCGCAAACCATACTAAATGAACGAATTTTTGAGAAAATTTGACACCATTAGATTCATCACACCTTGAAATATTTTTAGGAATTTTTTGAGAATTTTTCATTTTTTTGAATTCAAATTCAAAATTTGAATTTGGACCGGTTGGGAACCGGTCGGAACCGGAACCGGTCCGGACCGGTTTGACCGGTTACCCGCGCGTGCACCCTACTAGTATTTTGAAAATTAGCAGGGATCCCCCAAAGGAACACGCGAGTATATTTCCAAAATCAAAATATTGACACTTCCCAAATTACAACAAATACAATTGGGAATCTACATTGGATGAATATTTCCAAAATCAGGAGGGATCCCGTACTTTTTGTATTTTGATCCTGCTTCCGTTCTTCGACGGTAAGGCCCTGCATTTTGGCTCTGCTTCTGTTTGAACTTCGACGTTTGAAACCACGCAAAAATTATATCATATATTTATATAGATATAATTATTTTTTACCCTTGTGAATGATGTTTAACTGACAAGCAGGCATTGAGGTCACCACGCTGGGTTTTTGTGTTGTTTGGATCGATCATGTATTCATGTTGCTTCCACACGATCCTGATGGAGTGATGGGGCTTATGCAGGAGGCTGATGGGAACAACCGGACGCTGTCGCTACTGTCTAGTAGATTGTAACACCTCATGTATTAATCACCTATAATTAAATTTAATCACGACTATTAGTTTTAAACTCACGCGATAAACTACTAGATAAAAAATTTCTGTCAGCTCGGGCCGGATCGGTCCGACTAGTATGAGTAACCGGTCAGACCGGTTGAATTTGTATGACTTAATTGGTCCCACAATCATTAAAACAAGAAGCAATATATATCTCTCACACACACAGCTCACTCTCTCTCCCTCACTGTCACTTTCACGCTCTCCCTCTCCCTCATGAGCTCTCCCTCTCTCTAATGCCCTAGAGTGCAAATCCTCCATCTCAACTTGATTACAAGGTCAAGGAAGTTTCAAATCGGGTGAGGGACCTTCCTCCCTACGAGCTCCTCCCAAGGGTACTTTGGATTTCAAGGTCTTCGTGAAAAAAATCTCGTTCTAGGTATTCAAACTTGTGCCGGTCCAATCTATCTTTCTAGGAGGTTCTAAATGATTTCCTTGGGTCAATCGTCTATATATGCATCCCTTCACTAGGATCTAAAAGGGTTTCGATTTTTGTTGGTTAGTTTTTCCCCAATAAGGATTTCTGTTTTTGACAAAAAAAAAACGTGCTTATGGGAACTTCCTACACCATGTCGGAACTTTCTACGCACTTAAATCCAATCGGCCGAGCACCTCTTGTCGGAAGAAAGCCAAAACTTCCGATGGTTGTCGGAACTTCCTACGCCAGGTCGGAACTTCCGATCAGCACTGAGCAGCAGAGTTTGTAAGATGCGTAGAAAATTGCAGAAAAATTAGAAAAATATAAAACTAAATTTGTTAGCTTCATATTTTTATGCTCTATAGGATAGAACTATAAAATATGTTTTTGACAACTTTTACTATGTAGTTTTAATTATATTAGATAAAATGCCCTTATAGCTTGTTAAATGCATAATTGGGGTTAGGAAAATGCTAAAAATATAAAACCAATTGAGTTCACTTTGTTTATCCTGGTGTAATGATTAGCCGACTTCCGCTTGTGTAGTTGTTCATATTTAGGTAATAGTGACCTTGTGCTTTTATTGCTGCACTTTTTACTGCATCATCCATGCATTTATACATATCCATCATTGCACCTCATTTAGGTATGTTAGATGTACAATGTGTGAACGTGAAGCACGCAGTGTTGGAGCCAAACCACAAGACGGTGTTCGGTGGACATCTCTAGAAGATGGAAGGACCCGTTGAAGCAACCGAAGACCCGGTCAAAGGTCGGAAGGGCCCAAGGCCTTGATAGTATTAGCACTAACTTAGTGTTACCCCAGACAAGCCCCGGTGCATAACCTACTATTTTAAATTATGAAACATTATATATCTATTACTTGTGCATTACGTTTCAGGAATTGTTTGAAACCATAGTTGTATGATCCGTAGGTTCCCTTGGGTCTTATACTAGTATGTGTAGGTCGTAGCACTGCCATGCTTAATAGGTCTCGATAGAAGTGGAGTGATTTCCTGTCACTCGCGAGATATAGGATATTTTAGAAGTTGAGAAATTTTCGGTTACTCGCGAGATATATGATGTTTTTATATTTCATTATATGAGTTGTTATATTCAAGATGGAATGAAGGAAAATGGAGACCGGACGGGGAATGATGATGAGATGTAGGATATGGCAGCATGACATGGTTCCTGAGTGTCTTAGCCCCGTCTGTGTCAGTTAAGGACCGTCTGTTATTGGCTGTGCTGATAGGAGATTTAATTGTACTAACCGCATGACGAGAGTAGAAGATAAGTCGAAACTGGCAAGCCTAGTACTGCCTTGTTTCCAAAGTACAGGACTTCAACTCACCTCCTAGAGTAGTCGAGTGACCTCGGAGAATTGGGGATTCATAGTTTACTTTTGGTGGTCTCTCATAGGGCTCGGCTGACTATATGATGGTGAGGCGGTCCTGTAGTTCGAGGCAGGGAGGGGAATGGTTAGCTCGTATAGTCCGACGGAGCCAATATGTGCCGTGTTGGTTAGGTCTACCTTGAAAGGTTAAATCAGATCGATTCGTCGTGTCTCGCGGATATGAGAGCCTTGATCTCTTGGTCACATCGTAGTATAATGAGATGGAACATGGATGATATATGTGGGTGATTACTCTGAATTGTTATTTAATACTCTACCATGTTTGCTCTAGATATGCAAATATTAGCTAATGGTTAAGTTACATAGAACTTTATTTGAGCTAAAATATTGAAAGTAAGGATCCACTCTTAGATGCTTTTTTGGCAAAATAAACCACCAGCCAGAAACCCTTGCATGTATAGATATTGGGCTAAGTATACCCATAGTCGGGTAAGTTTTGCTGAGTATTAGTTGCTCAGGGTTTGTTATTTACCCTGTTTTCTTCAGGTATAGAAGCTAAGCAGGTTTAACATCGGTGGGCTCGATGTGACGTCCTCGCGTTTTCGTAGTTATCGTTTTATTTTATTGGTTCTCAACCAAATCTTCTTCTCTTAGATTATATTCTCTTCCGCTGCTGCTGTAATTTATTCTATGAAAATTCTAACTTTAAAGCTGTTTTTATAAATATTTATGTTATCTCTTTTGTAAAATGTTATCATGCTGGTATGCTTGCAGTTATGCGAGACTACTAGTGATGTTTCGATCGGGCCGTGAGTTGAAACAGGCTGTCAAGTTACAATTAATTAAGCTAATGAGTCTGATGTGTTCAAATGATAGTCATTACACTTAATTAAGTCGGTTTAACTTGGCGGTTCTGTCACATGTTAGAAATTTAGGTAAATTCATGTTTGATTTAATCCATAAAATTTTTGTAATTGAGAAATTCATGATATCATATATGCGCTTATCAAAAGGATACACCATCAAAGTTATCATGAATATAAATCTAGTGCTAAACAGTAAGGCATGATATGTGGAATTTCTCAAATAACACATGTTGATCATACTGTTTAGGCTAACCACAAAGATTGCAATTTTGGCAATAAGATTAGCATACCCAGCGGCAGAGCCGGAAGCACCCGAAAGCGACATGGTACTTTGTTGATGTAGTCGTCCCGCTCGATGCAGTGCAAGAATGTTGTAGTGAAGACGTAGCCTAGCGCCAACCCCGTGCCGCACCTTCGCCGGGAACAGGGAGAAGGAGAGGCGAGTAGTCGTGCCGAGCCGCACTCCCCCAAAACGTGATTGCCATCCTCACCCGAGCAGGTGAACCCAGCGGAGGGAGACGTTCCGGAGGACTACTCTTCCATCCCGTGTGCGTGCAGGAGATGGAACGGGGAAAACCAGTCCGGCAGTGGAAGCATTGGAATTGTTGTGTGTCAGTAAGTAGAAAGAATGACCAACAGACACTTTTAAGTAGAAAGAATGACCAACAGACACTTTTATCATGCGCATGCCGAAGGTGAAGCGCAGGAGGTGCCATGCGCATGCGGAAGGTGAAGCGCAGGAGGTGCCCTCTCATTTCAGCACTGTCATCAATCACCAGTAACTCGCGCAATTACTCGCAGAAACTCCCAACTTAAACAAGGTAACTCCTATATGCCTTGATAGACAAAACATCACATGCATGCATGTGTGTTAATAAGCGAAACTCCTGCACTTAATTGACTTCACGCATGCCATAGTCACGTCCATTCCGTCACAATTCCAAATGATATTAAATCATCACATGCACACTATTTATACAAGCCTTAGAGTTTATTTGATATATTAAATATTATATGAGCAAAGCCCATAATATATCCAACATCACAAAGACTACTGGTGGATATGAGAGAACGCTGATCATGAATTCATGATCTAGGTCTTACTACTGCCATGATGTTGTTCATACAGAGGCACATGTTGGCGTGGGATAGTGCAGAGAAGGTACTCTGGTCACGGAAGCATAGTGTTTTTGCATCAAGGTATTTTAACCGTCTTATAGCGCTTAATTCTTTACTACAAGTGTAAGGTTATTTATTTTAAGATTTTATAAAAACACATGCATGCCACATGAGCACTTTACTGGTCTAACTAAATTTTAACTCTTTTTAGGCAGGTTCATTTCTGATTTATTGGGCCTAAATTGTTATGCAGGCAAACACAGGTGAGCTCCACATTGTTCATTGTTTTTTTTTGAGACTGATAGCAACGGTCCCTACAACCAAGAAATGGGGATCGGTAAATTCTTTGTGGCAAGTTCTCAACAGCTGCATTGACAATTATGGCATTTATAGTTTTTACTTGTTACTTATACTCTGGTATGTAGAATACTTGTACCTTGGCTGTTACTCTGTTAGCTCCATGCCTCCATACATAGCGTGGTGCTACCTTCAGTCAATTAAATATGATGATTCCGATCGGTTGAGAAAGGATAAATATCTTATGTGTCATACTTCAATTATTAGAGGGCAATTTGGTAACTTCGGATAGTTTTTTTTTTGCATACATGTAACGATTATGACTAAATTTTAATTGTTGGGAAAAGGATGACAACGTTTTCAACTGTAGGCGTGTATCGATTTGATGAGTATTAACTAAATTGCAATTGGCAATGTTTTGATCATCATCTCATGGTTATTATTTTTTTGAGTGCCTCTCATCTGGGTACAGCTGTAGTGCACAAACAAACATATAACTACACACAGATCTAAATCGCGTCCTTCTAGATATCATCATCTCATGGTTATTATTTTTTTGAGTGCCTCTCATCTGGGTACAGCTGTAGTGCACAAACAAATCTATAACTACACACAGATCTAAATCGCGTCCTTCTAGATATCACCGGAAACATCCAAGGCTCCGTAGGCGGCAGACGCGTCACACTCACTCCACGCGTGAGTGCACAAACAAACATATAACTACACACAGATCTAAATCGCGTCCTTCTAGATATCATCATCTCATGGTTATTATTTTTTGAGTGCCTCTCATCTGGGTACAGCTGTAGTGCACAAACAAACCTATAACTACACACAAATCTAAATCGCGTCCTTCTAGATATCACCGGAAACATCCAAAGCTCAGTAGACACTAGACAGACGCGTCACACTCACTCCACGCGTGAGAGGCATTAAAATTTACGCGTCCTTCTAGATATCACCGGAAACATCCAAAGCTCAGTAGACACTAGACAGACGCGTCACACTCACTCCACGCGTGAGAGGCATTAAAATTTATTGGGGACACACCCCTGAGAGAAGGGGGTGCGATTCCTGGGAATTGAACCCACGCCGGCAGCGTGGCCACTGCCACCGCTTACCACCCGAGCTCAGCTTGGTTCTCATCATCTCGTGATTATTTGAGCAGATGATGACGGCTCTGCTTTGAGTTGCTTCACTGTCAGTTCTTTTTCGTCCTCATTCTTTGGATACCTCGATGCTATCAATGAGGATGTTGGACCATACGCAAAACCACAGTAACCGCATGGCTCTACGTCAGCTAAAATGATTGTCTTTAAGTTCGTTGCCCGCTCCATTACCAATCTTACAAATGCCATGTGTTTTTCTTGTGCCTCGAAGCCGGTAAACTGCAGGGTCTCCAAATGGTTGTGCTTGAAATCTGATTGTTTCCACAATAGTTCCCTTCTCTTTTCATGGACCTCTCCACCACAAACATGGTTTTGGACCTACAATAAACCATTTAGTTAAGTTGGAGCTAGAATGATTGTAACTGATCAAGCATATACAAATAATTAAAGTACTCTTTTCGGTCACTAAACAAGTTTACATACTGACTACGGGTAGATTCACATGAAAGGGAAATCGTTAGAAGATGGTGTAATCAGTTTCCTAAATTTATAAGATTGGCCCGCTGAAAATTATTTGTCAGGAGCGCGCAAATATACCATCGCTTTTTCTGCGAGGAAAATATATCCTGACTTTTGACAATACAAGAGCCACTTATCTTGAATAAGTTGTGAAACAATCAAGTTGTTCCCAAATAACCTAATTATGCAAAGAAGGTAGAAGAAAACAAAAGCTTAGATGGAGCTCAAATTGAGTGTCAACCACCATATACATACCGCGATGCAGAATTCCCGAAGGAGCCTTGCTGCTTCAAGGACTACCATCATCCACAGCAAGTCACATTTTGTGAATATTACAGCAGCCGAAAGCCCAGTCAGCTTGCCCAATACAGTATGTAGTGACCTTGGAGGCTCTGGTTGTATCCAAATCTGATGGCAGGGGAAAAGTTAAGTTGTTAATTAGCCAGCTAAACCTTGCTGTTGAGTGTTGACCAAGTATAGATAGATAGATAGATAAATACCCCCTCTGTTTTTATCTATACATGCCGTGTTAGGTTTGTCTTGAGTCAAATATAGCAAATTTTGACCAAACTTATAGAAATTACAATTCAAAAATTGTTTCATTGAATCCACCATGAAGTATATGTTGATAGTGCATATATTGGATAGTATAGTTGTTGCTATATTTTTCTATAGATTTGATCAAAATTAGTCAAGTTTGACTTAAGACAAACCTAATGCGACATGTAAATAAAAACAGGAGTAGAATTAGTTGTTTTGGTTTTTCTAGATTTGTAGGCTTTGCTATGCACCTAGACGTAGATGCATAGTAAAGTTTATAAATCTAGAAGAGTTAAAATGACTAATAATTTGGGACTGAGGGAGCAGCCAATAGATAGATATATGGGGTGGTAAAGGGCCTTAATTTTTTGTCTAGATAATTTAAGGGCCGAGCTCTAAAAGGACCGGACTCTAATCTTATTCAATTTTGAGCTAAAAATATTAAGGGCCAACTAGAATTGTGAAGAGAACATTAGTGACATGATCCATTACGACCTCCTCACTCTGGAAGTTGAGGGAGAGGTGGCGCAGGTTGGTAGCATCGGCCAAGAGCTTGCTCAGCATGAACGGCCTGAAAAGCTGTGGCGCCTCATTTGCGAGGACGAGCCTCTCGAGGCACAGCACGCCGGTGAGGGAGAGCGGGGTGCCGACGGTGGCCTACATGTCGCAGGTGAGCCTTGTCAGCATAGCGCCGACCACGGCGGCGCGTTGATCACGAGCGCCTCGCCGCCGCCGCCGCTCGTTCTGTGGCAGTGGCGCAACGCGAGGCGCTCCAGCCGCCGGCACGCGCCCAGGACGGCCGCCACGCCGGGGTGCCGAGCCACAGGTTCCACAGCTCCAGCCCCATGAGCAGGGGCGAGTCTATTCCTCACATGTGCGAGCAATCGACAACCCATCGCAGCAAACACCCCCGCCTCCACCGCCTCCCCCAGCTCCGGCGGCGCCTCCGCCGCTGCCTTCCACCACCGCCGACCCTAACCAAGCACGCCGCCATGTCGCCCATCCACCGCCTCGCCCCCGCTGGCGGACACCGCCCACCGGAGATCCTGCCCTGCCCGGCCGGCGGCGCTCCCACGCCGTCTCGCCCTCCGCCGGCCAAACCGCCGCCGCCCGTCCTCCGCCCCCCGGCCCTCCTCTTCTATAGCCGGAGGCCATGGAGCCGCCCCGGACCCCAACAACCTAGATCCTAAAGGCTGCCGCCGCCCGCCACCACCCCGGCCGCCGGCAACCTCGCCGGCGGCCGCTCCCCCACCCACCACCCCCGGACCCCGGCCACCCCCCCTACCCCAACCCTGCGGCCATCACCGTCGCGAGATCGAGAGGAACCGTTTCGCGCGCGCGATGAATAGAAATCGCGCGCATCAGGGCGTCGCTGCAGTGCGTCTCGTGCAACGTCGTCTGGATGGCGAGCTGCAGCGCGCTGACCTTCCTCGCCGTCGTCTCACCTGCGCCGCCGAGCAGCCGCTGGACGGTCGGCAGGCACCCCTTCGCCAGGAAGAACTCGAGGCTGAGGCATCTAGCCGTTGCCGTCGCCTCGTGGGCGCTGGACAGGAAGCTTGAGACGGCGCGGCAGAAGGATCCCATGGCTTGGCCCAGCTCGGCGGCGTCCAGCTGGTAGAGCTCGGTGTTCCTCGGGGTGAAGTCTGCTACGCTGATCTTGGGCTCCTGGAGCAGCCAAGGGAGCTGCGACCATCGTCATGAAACGAGACTGCAGGCCCTGATTGCATCGCGTGCGCCGCCCAGCTTCTCCAAGATGAGCGTAAGAACGTCGTCCGGCAATGCGATCAGCTTGCCTGCGTCCGGAGGGTGGAGCTCCATGGTCGAATACTCGAATTGAAGCCGACGCGCCAGATGATTTTTTGTTTTCTTTTGCAAAAAGGCACATGCAGGGATGGTTCCGTGCGTTAATAGGAGTGCGTTGTATATAACCAATTGCTGCCACATCTCAAATAGGAAACAGAGAGTTTCTAAAAAAACGGAAACGGAGAAGAAAAGGGTTTCCTCCAGGTCACCTGGCATGCCGTGTACTTTCCGTTCTTTCGTATCCGAACCAAATTAAATTAGGCAGAAGCTTCAGATTTGGCCGGTGCTTGTGGTGTCGGCCCAAGCTTCTTCTTTTTTTACTAGTCATTTATGCTCATACGTCGCTACGGACAGAGTTGATATAAATATCAAATATGTATAGTTATCGTTAATTTGTAGGGTGGTCATGGAATCATGGACGGAAGGATGGTCCGATTCGCATACAGTATGGACTAAGAGCATCTCCAGCAGATTTGGTATAATGAATATCTATCCCTAAAAACTGCCAGAATACCTAAAATCTACCAAAAAATAGCTCCAGCAGATTTGGTATATGGATATCTATCCCTAAATTTTTTAGCTAATTATCTAAATTTCTCTCTCCTTGACCCAAATATACCAAACCAAAGGCTGGATTGCTAAAACTAGAGGTGTGTGGCGGGAGAGGCAACTGCTCCTAGGCGGAGATTTCCGTGTCGTCTCCGGTCGCCCGCCGCCTCTCCGCAAGGTCGCGCGGCCGTCCCCCAGATGCCGGCGCGGCGCCGGCTGCCGGTCGCTGCTCGCTTCGGGTCGAAGCGGCGCGGCGCGACGGAGGAGCGGGGTCGGGTCGGAGCGGCGTGGCGGGCGGAGTGGAGTGGCGCGGCGTGGCGGAGGAGCGGGGCTTGGTTGGAGCGGCGCGGCGGGTGGAGCGGAGCAGTGCGGTGGATGAGCGGGGCCGAGCCGGAGCTGCGCGGCGGGCGGAGCGGAGTGGGGCCAGGCCGGAGCTGTGCGGCGGGCAGAGCGGAGCGGCACGGCGGGGCTCTGACGGCGGCGAGGTGGTGGCGGGGCCGGAGAGGAGGAAGAGGCGTAGGAGGCCAGGGAGGGGAGGAGGAGGCGGCCGACATGAGGGAGGAAGAAAGGAGGATTTTTATGTGATGTTTTGCAAAAAAATCCTCGATGAAACATGATTTCAAGTTATATTAAATGGAAGTCAAGAGTGCTTTCTTAAATGGACAAATCTCCGAGCTAGTCTATGTAGAGCAACCCCTGGGCTTTGAAGACCCCAAGCATCCCGACTACGTGTTCAAGCTCCATAAGGTGCTCTATGGGCTTAAGCAAGCTCCTAGAGAATGGTATGAATGCCTTAGGGAATTTCCCCTCAAGAACGGCTTTGTAATGGGCAAAGCCGATTCTACTCTCTTTACTCAAAAAGTAGATAAAGATCTCTTTGTGTGTCAAATTTATGTTGATGACATTATCTTTGGTTCTACTAATGAAAAGTTTTGTGAAGAGTTTAGTAGGATCATGACAAAGAGATCCGAGATGCCCATGATGGGTGAATTAAAGTTCTTCCTTAGTTTCCAAATCAAGCAAATGAAGGAAGGGACTTTCATATGTCAAACTAAGTATACACATAACATGCTCAAGAAGTTTGACATGACCGATGCTAAACCTATCAAGACTCCCATGACTGTGAATGGACATCTTGACCTAAATGAAGATGGAAAATCCGTGGATCAAAAGGACATCTAGGCCGGATATTATGCTTAGTGTGCATGTGTGCAAAATTTCAAGCTAATCCTAAGAAATGTCATTTGGTAGCCGTTAAAAGAATCTTGAGATATTTAGTTTTAACTCCAAACCTTGGATTGTGGTATCCCAAGGGCTCCACTTTCGATTTACTTGGCTATTCCGATTCGGATTATGCCGGTTGCAAAGTTGATCGAAAGAGTACAACAGGGACTTGCCAATTTCTTGGTCGGTCCTTGGTGTCTTGGAGCTCTAAGAAACAAAATTCTGTTGCGCTATCCACCGCCGAGGCCGAGTATGTTGCAGCCGGTGCTTGTTGTGCTCAACTACTTTGGATGAGGCAAACCTTGAGTGACTTTGGTTGTGAGTACAAAAAGATACCTCTCTTGTGTGACAATAAGAATGCCATCAAACTAGCCAACAATCCCATCCAACACTCAAGAACTAAGCACATTGACATAAGACATCACTTCCTAAGAGACCACGAAACCAAAGGAGATATCGCTTTGAGTCATGTGAGTACCGATAAGCAAACCGATATCTTCACAAAGCCCCTCGATGAGCAAAGGTTTTGTTTTCTTAGGAGTGAGGTAAATATCTTGGATTCTCGTAACTTGGCTTGACATGTTGCACATATCTTGTATTGATGCCTAGATTAGAGAAAAACTTGTTATTTGTGTGAGTTTTTTTTTAAAATTTTGATGTTGTGATCGTTGGATCACTTCTTAACTCAAATGATCATTGTTATGTGTTGTTGATTGTGCTTGATCATTTTGAGTTAAGGCTTTTATATGTGCATACATTATTCTCTAAAATCATTGGATCAAAATTCTATCATCAAATCTATCTTTTTGGGCAAAACTTTCTGGAAAAACCCGGATGATCCGGACCTATTCTGGATCATCCGGCCAAAACCTTCTGCGCAAGTCCGGATGATCCGGCCCTGCCCCGGATCATCCGGCCCAGGCGCCCGGACCTCTCTGTTCATCTCCGGATGATCCGGCCCTGGCAGTTCAACTATATAAAGGGCCGCGGCGGGGGAGCCCCTAAACCCTATTTCTTCTCTCTGCCGCCGCTCCTTTCGCTCCCCAAATGGTTAGTCTATCGATGCGATGGGAGGAGCCCGTACACCCCGACGACTTTATGTATCTCCTACCCCCCATACCGAACGTGGAGGATTACTAAAAGGCTCGGACAGGGCTGTCACCACCTGCCAGCTACCTCTACAAACCGTGGGTATAGTTGACATCCAGCAGCACTTAGCTAATCTAGACACCATGTCTACACTAGTAAGGGATACTCTAGTGTCCCGCGTGGAGCCCCCACCCTCCGGATGGACAGATATAACACTAGAGCAATCATACGAATACTGGAGCAGTTGATAGAGTTCTAAGAACAAAAGACTAACCATCTCCAGCACAGGGTGATCATACAATGTAAGTATAGAATGATAACACAACCATGACAAGAAGCATATACTCGATAACTCAGAATATACTTCAAGCAGATATTGGTAACCATAGTCTAATTCTATTACAAACAACCGAATATTACAAGAGAGAGCTAGAGATGAACCCATACCAGACTCTCGAGCAACACCGGCGACTCGATGACTCCTAGACTTCTCCTAAACTCCACTAAGCCTAAAGACTATGCAAGAAGGAACTTGAGAGATGAGTAAAGTGTGGTGTGTGTGTGTTCTCATTCTCTACCCCCTCCCTTGTATTTATAGGAGGGAGCCACCGGCCGCAGCACCCCAAACCGACCTAAAGGAGCAACAGAGAGGCGCCACGTGGCAAAGTTGAGGCAGTGGGGCCCATGGGCCTGGGCGGCCGACCTATAGGTCGGGCGGCCTGCCCTGGCCGCCAACCACCCCCAACTGCTGGGGGTTGGGCTTGTCCGGGCCTCCTTGTCTGATCCACGCTGGGGTTGGCCTGTCTTGACTTGTTTTGCTTTGGTTCTTGGGCTACACTTGGTCCATTTGAGCCTGAATCGGTACTCTGATATTTTCTGTGATTTTCTGTTGGGCCAAAGTGTGCTTGCAACCTACATATTAGCTCAAAAACACAACTTGCAAATTCTAGAAGGTAAAGTGTTGTTTAGGGACTTTATTGAATATAAGTACGTGTAAGAAATGCAAACTCTCATGATTTTCTGATGAAGTTGACGCCTAGAAATGATCGTTAGTGAGCGTCAACACATGCCTGGGGGAATGGGTTGCATCATACCGACCAGGATTTCTATATATCTTCCGAATGATTTTTCCTTTCCCACCCTCCAGTGTTTGAAATTTGTGCAACCAATCTTACCCGCTAGATCCTCGTACATCCCTTCCCTCAACCCTAACCCTGCTACCCCTACCACCTCCTTTTCCTCCCCCTGTGCGTCTGAAAGTGCATCTAGGCCCCTAATTAATTTTGGTGATTTTTGACAATCACAATTTGGGGATATGATGCTTTGAAGAAAGTGTGTGCAGGAATAAAATGAGAAATTCAAGAAGAAGATGAAAGGAAGGTCCCCAATTTCAAAATTAGTATGGTGGATTCCTCGGAGATTTGTTTTTAATTTTTAGTTTGAATTTGAGTATAGGATTCACTGTACTATCAAGGGGGACGCATTCGAATGAATTATAAGTTATTTAAATGCTTCTTTTGAGATGACATTTTTCAGAGAAACCACTCACAAAAACCTTCACAGCACAAGTTTCTGCACTGGGTCGGATGATCCGGCACTAGGCCGGATGATCCGGCCCAACAGTGCCCAAAGTTTCGGAGTAAGTCCGGATGATCCGGCCCTGGGCTGGATGATCCGGACCTGGTGACTTGTCAGCGTCTAGAGCAGTCCAGGCCGGATGATCTGGCCCTACACCGGATGATCCGGACCTGGGAATTTTAGTGTGTGTTTTGCCTATTCTGTTCCTACCCCAGATGATCCGAGGTAATCCCGGATGATCTGGGTACCAACAGAAAACACACAACGGTCACTTTCGGGAGTGGGACTATATATACCCCTTCATTCCCTTCCTTCATTTCTCTCTCTCGCCGACCAATCTCGACTCCAAAGCACTAAATTCTCCACTTCTCTCCATCCAAGAGCTTGATTCTTGCAAGGAAACACCTTGGGATTGAGTGGAAGTGAGATTCGAGGTTTGATTCGAGAGCACTCCGTGAGCTAGCACTTGTTCATCTCAAGAAGCATTTGAAGCAACCTTGATTCGTCGATTCGCATTTGTTACTCTTGGAGCTTTGCTCCTAGACGGTTAGAGGTGCTGGTGAGCTTCCATTCCTTTGTGGTTGAGCCGCCGGAAGTTTGTATTACCCGTCCTTTGTGGACTCTTGCTAGTGAGCACCTCAATCCTCCTAAGTGGTTGATTGAGTGAGTTAAAGGGTTAAAGGGCAACCCTGCTCTTTGTGAGCACCTCAACGGAGACGTAGCTCCTTTGTGGAGTGAACTTCGGGATAAATCTTGTATCTATTTTATTTTTATTATTTTTATTGTTCTTGAGCTAATCTTATCTTGATCTACTTGTTAGTTGTATTCCTCTTGTGCTAAACTGTTTCACAGGCCTAGTTACTTCATTTGTCAACTTTGCATTCAAAGGGAATCGTCAAAAGCTAAGTAAATTTCAAATCTCGTGTTAGATTCTTTTCTGCTGTCGGATCATCCGACCCAAAGTCGGATGATCCGGACCTGAGAAGGACTGGATCATTCGACGTAGGGCCAGATCATCCGAACCTGACGGTTTTCTGCCAAGTTTTTTAGAGAATTTTTAAATAGGCCTATTCACCCCCCTCTAGGCCTAGTGTCGATCCTTTCAATTGGTATCAGAGTCTAATCTCTTGATTTAGACTTAACCGCTAAGAGAAAAATACTATGGCCGATGAGACTTGCGCAAGTGGTGGTGGTGCTCCCTCCGCATATGAAGTCAATGATAGTGACTTCGAAGTTAGCAATATTGAAGGAGAAATGACTGAGCAAGAACGAGCTACCAAGAGAAAAGAAAAGATCAAGAAGAAGATGAGTGAAAGGGTTGAAAAGAAGGCTCTAGCTCTTTTCAACGAGAAGAAGATGAAGGAAAGTGAGAAGAAGGATCAACAAGGATTCCACACTACGTCTCATACATATAATAGCTCAAATTTCCAATCCTCCAACCTCTCGTTCTCTGCAGTTCCAATGGGCAAACCTCCTCCCTTTGATGGAACCAATTATGCACGTTGGAGCGATGACATGCAAGTGCATTTGTTTGGACTTAACCCACACCTCTGGATCATCGTGTGTGCCAGTGTGCCTCAACTAAGAGAAGGCGAAGAGGTCACTCCGGAACATGAGCATGATTTATTTCGCAATGCCAAGCCGTGAGAGTAATCAAGAGTTCTCTTTTCACAATGGGGTACAATAAGGTTAGAGGAATGATAAGTGCTAAAGAGATTTGAGAAACTCTCCAAATGTCACATGAAGGCAATGATGAAGTTAAAGAAGGAAAGATGGATCTTCTTCAAGGAGAGTTGGAATCATTTGTCATGAAGAAGGATGAAACCATTCAACAAATGCATGATAGGCTCACTCTCCTAGTAACCGAGATTAGAACTCTTGGTAGCAAAGATTGGGATGATTTCAAGGTCACTAAGAAGATGCTTAGAGCATATGCACCCAAAAATCCAATGTTGGCAATCATCATTAGAGGCAAAGAATTATATAGAAAGACGAAGCCAATCAACTTGTTAAATGAGTTGCAATTTTATGAGATGAATGATCTAGATGTGGCAAAGTTAATTGGTCAAGATGAGGTCAAGACTATTGCTCTCAAGGCCGAACCTAGCAAGACGGTTGAAACAAGTGAGAAGCCGTCAAAACAAAAGAAGAAAGTTGAGTCAAGTGATGGAGATAGCACCGATGAAGAAACGGCAATGATGGTGAGAAACTTCAAGAAGTTTATGAAGAAAAGAAACTTCAAGAGAGGGACAAAACAGAGAACATGCTAAAAGTGTGGTGCAAAGGATCACTTCATAGCGGATTGTCCTCAAAATGACAATGATGAAAGTGAAGATAAGAAGCACAAGGGCAAGAGCAAGGACAAGAGTTATGACAAGGAGAAGAGCTACAAAGAGAAGAGCCAAGAGTACAAGAAAAAGCATGGCAAGGCACATGTTGGTGAAGAATGGGAGTCTAGCGACGACTCCGACAATGAGGGCACGACATCTTTTGACTTGCTCTCTACATCATCAACACCGAAGCTCTTCAACAACCTTGCCGACGATGAAGATGATGGCCCTATGTGCCTTATGGCCAAAGGGACTAAGGTATCAAACTATGCCAATCCCCCCATCCTCTCCTACCTCCACATCTATTGAAGTAGAAAATAATTTAGATAAAGAGGAGGCCCAACTCAAATAAAACATGATAAAGAAGTTTGGCAAACTAGGTTACAAATAAATTAAGAAACTTATGGAGAAATTAGAGAAAAAGAAAGAGATTCTTAGAGAACAAGAAGAATTGCTCATCCTTGAGAAGGAGAGAAACCTTGCTCTAGAAGAATCTTTAGCCAATAAAAAAGATAAGGTTGAGAAATTGGCAATGGACTTGTCTCTTGCCAATGACTCAAAATTGAGGATGTCAAAGGATCATGCTTTGGCAAATGATTCACTAGCTAGCCTAAAGAATGCTCATAGTGAACTTCAAGAGAGGCATTCACGCTTTGAAGATATTTACAAAAATCTTGAAGAGAACTATAATACTCTTTGGGAGAAAACCAAGTCTAATTCCAAAGCTACTCTTGACTCTAATGCCTCCACTAGCAAAGGGTGCTTAAAATGTCATAATCATGATATAAATGCTTGTGTTACTAACCTTGCCAAGCTAGAAGAAGCAATCAAGGCCAAAGATGCTCAAATCCACAGGTTGAACATGCTAGTTGGAAAGAAAAACCTTAAGCCAAAGAGTGATTTTGAGTCACACCCGGCTTATAACACGGCTCAAAGGTTTCCAAGCATTTATGATGGACTTGGCTACACAAAAGGAAACAATGCAAATGGTTCTAAGATTGTGAATGACAAGTCCATCCTCTTTGGAAGAAAGGAGCAAACCTTGGTGACTTGATGAACATGGCTCATCGTAGCACAAAGATGAGTGTTGACCAAAGCAAGAACAAGGTTGAGAACACAGCGAAGGGCAACACAAGCAACAAGAATGTGTCATCTACCATATCACGCAACTACTCCATTGACTACACCGTGGTAATTCAAAATGGAAAGATGGTGGTCAAGTACATTGGTGCTCACACAAGGAAGTTGAGGAGTGTGTGGGTGCCCAAGATGGCTTATACTAACCTTCAAGGACCCAAACAAGTTAGGGTACCTATATCTTGAGCCTTAATTTGTTTTATAGGCATACTCCTCCGGTGGAAGCGCATGGTTGATTGATAGTGGTTGTTCAAATTATATGACCGGGGAGAAGGACTTGTTCACTTCTTTGGAAACGGATGACATACCCAAGCAAACTATTGTCTTTGGAGATAATAGCAAAGGAGAAGTGATCGATTTGGGTAAAATCGTTCAGGCTCATAATAATTCAATTAATGATGTTTATTTGGTTCAAAAGTTAGGATACAATTTGTTGTCCGTCTCACAACTTTCTTTGATGGGTTACAATTGTCTCTTTACTAATGAGGGTGTGGCCGTCACTAGAAGGGAGGATTCCTCTATTACTTTTACGGGTCTTTTTAAGGGCAAAGTTTATCTTGTTGATTTCTCTAAGGAGAAAATTGAGCCCAAGACTTGTTTAGTGGCAAAATCTGACTTGGGTTAGCTTTAGCATCGCCGTCTAGCCCATGTTGGCATGAGGAACTTGGCCAAACTTCAAAAGGGCGGGCACATCCTAGGACTAACCAATGTTGTGTTTGAGAAAAATAGGTTGTGTAGTGCTTGTCAAGCCGGGAAACAAGTTGGTGCTCCACATCCTCCCAAGAACATCTTGACATCATCAAGACCTTTGAAGCTTCTACACATGGATCTATTCGGGCCAATCACCTACATTAGCATTGGTGGTAACAAATATGGTCTTGTTATTGTTGATGATTTTTCTCGTTTCACTTGGGTGTTCTTTGTGCATGACAAAAACGAAGTACAAGGAATTGTCAAGAAATTCATTAGAAGAGCTCAAAATGAATTTGAATTGAAGATCAAGAATGTTAGAAGTGACAATGGCTCGGAATTCCGAAACATCAATGTTGAGGAATATCTTGATGAAGAAGGAATCAAGCATGAGTTCTCCGCTCCATATACACCCCAACAAAATAGAATTGTGGCGAGGAAGAATAGGACGTTGATTGAAAGCCGCAAGAACCATGCTTGATGAGTACAAGATTCCGGATATCTTTTGGGCCGAAGCAATCAACACGGCGTGTCATGCCATCAATCGTCTCTACATCCACAAATATTTGGGCAAGGCACCCTACGAAATAATCATCGGTAACAAGTCTAAGGTGCATTACTTCAGAGTTTTTGGTTGCAAGTGTTACATCCTTAACAAGAAAGCCAAAAGCTCAAAGTTTGCACTAAAGCTTGATGAAGGTTTTCTACTTGGTTATGGTAGTAATGAACACGCCTATCGTGTTTTCAACAAAACCACCGGTGTTGTTGAGACCACGGTAGATGTGAAATTTGATGAATCCAACGGCTCTCAAGTAGAGCAAGTTGATATGAACCTTATAGATGATGAAGAACCTCCAAATCTAGCAATTATGAGGATGGGATTTGGTGAAGTAAAGCCACGAGAAGAAAGGAGAAATGCTACGTTTGAAGCAAAAAATGACGACCCATCATCATCCACTAGAGTTGAACCATCAAGCTCTCAAGTCTCTCATGATCAAGGTCATGAGCATGGTGACGATCATGATCATGGCATGGATCAAGGAGGAGCACAAGGTGAAGAAACTCAAGGAGAAGCACCTCAAGTTGAAAGAGATGATGATGGTGAACCTATTCAACCACAACGCCAAGTGTCTCATCCAAGAGTAAATCAAAGTGTGCAACGGGATCATCCCGTTGACAATATCCTTGGGAGTATCCGAAGAGGGGTAACTACTCGTTCTCGTTTAGAATTTTTTTGTGAACATTACTCGTTTGTTTCCTCTTTGGAACCTCTTAAGGTAGATGATGCACTTGGTGATCCGGATTGGGTAATGGCTATGCAAGAAGAGTTGAACAACTTCACAAGAAATGAAGTGTGGAAATTAGTGCCAAGACCCAAGCAAAATGTCATTGGAACCAAGTGGGTTTTCTGGAACAAGCAAGATGAACACGGCATTGTCACAAGAAATAAGGCTAGATTGGTTGCTCAAGGTTTCACTCAAATTGAAGGCTTGGATTTCAGTGAAACATATGCTCCGGTGGCTATGCTTGAATCGGTTCGGATATTACTAGCCTATACTGCTCATCATGATTTCAAGTTATATTAAATGGAAGTCAAGAGTGCTTTCTTAAATGGACAAATCTCCGAGCTAGTCTATGTAGAGCAACCCCTGGGCTTTGAAGACCCCAAGCATCCCGACTACGTGTTCAAGCTCCATAAGGTGCTCTATGGGCTTAAGCAAGCTCCTAGAGAATGGTATGAATGCCTTAGGGAATTTCCCCTCAAGAACGGCTTTGTAATGGGCAAAGCCGATTCTACTCTCTTTACTCAAAAAGTAGATAAAGATCTCTTTGTGTGTCAAATTTATGTTGATGACATTATCTTTGGTTCTACTAATGAAAAGTTTTGTGAAGAGTTTAGTAGGATCATGACAAAGAGATCCGAGATGCCCATGATGGGTGAATTAAAGTTCTTCCTTAGTTTCCAAATCAAGCAAATGAAGGAAGGGACTTTCATATGTCAAACTAAGTATACACATAACATGCTCAAGAAGTTTGACATGACCGATGCTAAACCTATCAAGACTCCCATGACTGTGAATGGACATCTTGACCTAAATGAAGATGGAAAATCCGTGGATCAAAAGGACATCTAGGCCGGATATTATGCTTAGTGTGCATGTGTGCAAAATTTCAAGCTAATCCTAAGAAATGTCATTTGGTAGCCGTTAAAAGAATCTTGAGATATTTAGTTTTAACTCCAAACCTTGGATTGTGGTATCCCAAGGGCTCCACTTTCGATTTACTTGGCTATTCCGATTCGGATTATGCCGGTTGCAAAGTTGATCGAAAGAGTACAACAGGGACTTGCCAATTTCTTGGTCGGTCCTTGGTGTCTTGGAGCTCTAAGAAACAAAATTCTGTTGCGCTATCCACCGCCGAGGCCGAGTATGTTGCAGCCAGTGCTTGTTGTGCTCAACTACTTTGGATGAGGCAAACCTTGAGTGACTTTGGTTGTGAGTACAAAAAGATACCTCTCTTGTGTGACAATAAGAATGCCATCAAACTAGCCAACAATCCCGTCCAAAACTAAGCACATTGACATAAGACATCACTTCCTAAGAGACCACAAAACCAAAGGAGATATCGCTTTGAGTCATGTGAGTACCGATAAGCAAACCGATATCTTCACAAAGCCCCTCGATGAGCAAAGGTTTTGTTTTCTTAGGAGTGAGCTAAATATCTTGGATTCTCGTAACTTGGCTTGACATGTTGCACATATCTTGTATTGATGCCTAGATTAGAGAAAAACTTGTTATTTGTGTGATTTTTTTAAAAAATTTTGATGTTGTGATCGTTGGATCACTTCTTAACTCAAATGATCATTGTTATGTGTTGTTGATTGTGCCTGATCATTTTAAGTTAAGGCTCTTATATGTCCATACATTATTCTCTAAAATCATCGGATCAAAATTCTATCATCAAATCTATCTTTTTGGGCAAAACTTTCTGGGAAAACCCGGATGATCCGGACCTATTCCGGATCATCCGGCCAAAACCTTCTGCACAAGTCCGGATGATCCGGCCATGCCCCGGATCATCCGGCCCAGGCGCCCGGACCTCTCTGTTCATCTCCGGATGATCCGGCCCTGCCCCGGATCATCTGGCCCTGGCAGTTCAACTATATAAAGGGCCGCGGCGGGGGAGCCCCCAAACCCTATTTCTTCTCTCTGCCGCCACTCCTTTTGCTCCCCAAATAGCTCGCGCGGCGATTTGAATTTTCAACCAAGGATTTGTCGTGATATCTTGTGCCTTTGATTCTCCACGTCTCGGAACATCCGGACCCCTCCGAAACTCTTCGATTCACGCGGGAATCTCAAAGGTATTTTTCATTCAAAATCCTCTCACCCCGATCTCTCAATGTAGGATGTTCTAGGGTGTTTCCTCCAGTGAATCATCTCTTATATGTATCTAGAGGCCATGCCTAGAGTTTCATATGTTTTTGTTGGCCAAATCCTTGGATTCATGGATTTGGGGTTCATCCCGAACGCAGCCCGGATGATCCGAACCTAGACAGGTCCGGATGATCTGGTGCATACTCGGATGATTCGGCTATGCTCAGGGATGAACTACTTCTTTTTTGAATCTTTCAATTCCTATCCATCATGTCTTTAATCTTGGCAACTTATCTTGTGTTCTAGATGGTGAAAACCTAGATAAGCAAGAAGAAGGGTCATCCCCCCACCGACTCCGACAGTAATGAATCCTATAGGGGGAGTTCTGATGAGGATACTCAAACCAGGCCGCAAAGCACAAAGAAGGGTGCAACCAAGAGGAATGTCAGAGACCGTGGCTCAGGAAATCCACCAAGGAGAGGCAGAGGTACTTCTAGAGGGCAATCTAGCTCCACTCTAGCTGATCCTTTGTCAGACATTGATATTTCACATCTTGAGAATATTTTGGCTACTGTTCAACACCCCAATCGTCACCGTCTTGATCCTCCAATGGTCAACTACAAGAGGGGTGGCAACTCAGTTGAGCACTTGAGGTATAGTGAGGATCCTGCTGAGCTTGAGCATAGCTTTCGTGGTGACTCACGTTTTTGGTTTGCTCATCAAGCCGACTGGTATGAGTCAGTCATCATGACCATGAAGCATGTCACCACAGAGATGAAGTGGATTGACTGGAACTATCTGAAGGGATTAGCTTCACCTCTCAAGGAGGTTGTTGATGATGTTCATGATCAGTGTCAAAAGATGGATCTGCTGGGGATTATGAGCTTCTCTTGTGATTGGAATGAGGAAGTGGTGGCCCAATTCTATGCCACACTTCATATTAGTGATGATAACCGGATCTTTCAGTTTCATATTGGAGGGAAATGGTTCACACACCATGGCTCAGTTCAGTTGGTTGTTTGGTCACGGTGGAGATCAAGTTTTCTATGGTGGCAGCTAGGTTGTGAATCATGATTCTTCAAAGGTGGATCTGCATGAAGGTAATGAACTTGATGCCTCCAGAATGCATTTCATGTATGATCGGGCCTATGGTGATATTGTGCTTGGGCAAGTCAAGGGCCTCACTCCATTTTATAGATTGCTCAACACTTTGTTCCGTTTCACTCTCACTCCTAGAGGGGGTGACTCTGATAACATATCACATAGGGCCAAGAATTTGCTAGTTCAGATGGCTCCTAGGAAGCGCAAGTTTGCTGTGATGGAGTTCATTTGGAATGAGATTGTCACTTGTGCATCAGATCCTACTAGTGCCTGTCACTATGCTCCTTATATTTTTCATATGATCAAGACTGAGACCAAGCTCAACATTTTGCATAGCACTCTACATGTGTCATATCACTCAAACAAGGGCAAGATTGAGCAGTCTCTCCACATTGGCAGGCATAGCACTA
Organism: Panicum virgatum; assembly: GCF_016808335.1. Lineage (NCBI taxonomy): Eukaryota > Viridiplantae > Streptophyta > Magnoliopsida > Poales > Poaceae > Panicum > Panicum virgatum. Next base: position 41,809,246 of record NC_053149.1, on the reverse strand, counting down.
GTATTGAACCTCTTGGACCTTTTCCTAGTGCTTATTCATCCACTTTTACTCCTGGTGCATCTTCTTCTGGAGCGGCCCCCCCACCTTCTGGAGGAGGCCCTTCATCTTCTCGAGCAGCACCTGCTTCACCTGGACCTTCCACCTCACGTGGGCGACGGGCTCCCAAGAGCAAGAAAGGCAAGTTGGAATACATTGCTCAAGGTATATTTGCTTGCTTCAATATGTGTCGCCAAAACTCCTAGGAGATTCGTGAGCACGTAAAGTATATGGATGAGAAACTCCTGAAGCTTGAGAAGAGGCAAAAGGAGATCATGGCCAAGGTTGATCTTCCATATTCTCCAGTTCGTGAGCCTAGGGATTTTCCCACCCCTCCTAGGGTCTACAACCCATGGGATGACTATGTGCCACAAGAGGATCCAGATGATGATGTTGAGCTTGACTATGGGGGTCAAGAAATGCCTGGCACAGCTGATGATGATGAGGAAGAAGCTGGAGATGATGAGGAGACTGAATCTGATGGAGATGGAGATGGCGATGATGGCGACGACGAGTAGCTTTCTTTTTGGCGTTTGATGCTAAAGGGGGAGTGAATTTGGTGCTTGGAGGCCCCTCATTCGCTTTCGCTCTATCATTTTATCTATCTATCTTATCTTATTTATGTACTGGACATGTAAGAACTATTTGTGATGGTGTTATGTGTGGTGTGTGCCACGTGAAATAATTTCGGTTTGTAAGAACTTAATTTGCTAGTGTGATGTCGAACCTTTTATTTATCTATGGTGTGATGCTTATGGATGATATAATGTTATTTCTCACTTTATTGTTGTGATGATCTTGTCATATGCATCACAGATTTTATATCACACAAAAGCACATGGTTGCAATGTTGTAGGGGGAGTTCACTTAAATATGTGCATTGGCATTTGAGGCCACTTTGAAATATTTATGCACATATTTAGGGGGAGCTCTTCTATCTCTTGTTTAGAATTCTCGAATTTTATTCTTCCTTTTTGAGCCCAAATTGGTATTGTCATCAATCACCAAAAAGGGGGAGATTGAAAGTGCATCTAGGCCCCTAATTGATTTTGGTGATTTTTGATAGTCACAATTTGAGGATATGATGCTTTGGAGAAAGTGTGTGCAGGAATAAAATGAGAAATTCAAGAAGAAGATGAAGGAAGGTCCCCAATTTCAAAATTAGTATGGTGGATTCCTCGGAGATTTATTTTTAATTTTTGGTTTGAATTTGAGTATAGGATTCACCGTACTATCAAGATAGATGCATTCGAATGAATTTTAGGTTATTTAAATGCTTCTTTTGAGATGACATTTTTGAGAGAAAACACTCACAAAAACCTTCACAGCACAAGTTTCTGCACTAGGTCGGATGATCCGGCCCAACAGTGCCTAAAGTTTCGGAGTAAGTCCGGATGATCCGGCCCTGGGCCGGATGATCCGGACTTGGTGACTTGTGAGCATCCAGAGCAGTCCAGGCTGGATGATCCGGCCCTACACCGAATGATCCGAACCTGGGAATTTCAGTGTGTGTTTTGCCTATTCTGTTCCTACCCCAGATGATCCGAGGTAATCCCGGATGATCCGAGTACCACCAGAAAACACACAACGGTCACTTTCGGGGGTGGGACTATATATACCCCTTCACCCCCTTCCTTCATTTCTCTCTCTCTCCCCGACCAACCTCAACTCCAAAGCACTAAATCCTCCACTTCTCTCCATCCAAGAGTTTGATTCTTGCAAGGAAACACCTAGGGATTGAGTGGAAGTGATATTAGAGGTGTGATTCGAGAGCACTCCGTGAGCTAGCACTTGTTCATCTCAAGAAGCATTTGAAGCAACCTTGATTCGTCGATTCGCGTTTGTTACTCTTGGAGCTTTGCTCCTAGACGGTTAGAGGTGCCGGTGAGCTTCCATTCCTTTGTGGTTGAGCCGCCGGAAGTTTGTATTACACGTCCTTTGTGGACTCTTGCTAGTGAGCATCTCAATCCTCCTAAGTGGTTGATTGAGTGAGGCAAAGGGTTAAAGGGCAACCCTGCTCTTTGTGAGCACCTCAACGGAGACGTAGCTCCTTTGTGGAGTAAACTTCGGGATAAATCTTGTGTCTATTTTATTTTTGTTGTTTTTATTGTTCTTGAGCTAATTTTGTCTTGATCTACTTGTTAGTTGTATTCCTTTTGTGCTAAACTGTTTCACAGGCCTAGTTACTTCATTTGTCAACTTTGCATTCAAAGGGAATCATGAAAAGCTAAGTAAATTTCAAATCTTGTGTTAGATTCTTTTCTGCTGTCGGATCATCCGACCTAAAGTTAGATCATCCGGACCTGAGAAGGACCATATCATCCGACGTAGGGCCGGATCATCCGGACCTGACGGTTTTCTGCCAAGTTTTTCAGAGAATTTTTAGACAGGTCTATTCACCCCCCTCTAGGCCTAGTGTCGATCCTTTCAGCGCCACCGCGGCGCCATGCCGCGACCGACTACCGCCGCCGCCGAGCGCCCCTATGTCACTACAGTTCCACCGTCGCCATCGCGCCACCATGGCCGAGCCATCGCTGCTACCGCCGCGTACCGACCTGTGCCCCCGTATGCCTGCGTGGGAGCGTTGCCGCCGGCTACCCCACCGGAGCCTCGTCGCCGGCCGACGTGCTCTTGTGCGGGCCATCGAAGCTCCGGCACTGCCATCCGCCGCTCTGCGCCGACGTCGGAGAAGAAGATATGTTGGGTCTTCAAAGATAGATGGCTTAACCAACTTATAGGGTAAAATCCATTTTTAGCCATCCGACTATCGTCTCAGTTTGGTTTTGACCATCAAACCTCAAAACTAGGAATCTTTGGCCACCAAACTCTTATAATCTTTCATATTTGACCATTGGGTGGTTTTGGTGGTGATTTTGCTGACGTAGACGCCACATGGTGGTGGAGCCCACCTATCACCCCTCATTTCTCTCTCTCCTCTATTTCTTCTCTCCCCTCCCTCTCTCTCTTCTCGCCTTGCTTGCCGGCCCTCTCCTCGTTTGCTAGGGTCACAGGGGCCTCGGCAGGCACAGCTGCAGTTGCAGTCGATACCCGCGGGTACCTAGCCACTAGACACTGGTCATCCGCCTTCCGTGCGGTCGTTCTTCTCTCCCTCATAGCGAACGCCATTGCCGGCGAGTGGCCACCGTGGCCTAGCTCACCGGTGACCTACCAAAAATAGACATGGCAGCGCCCAAGGTGGAAGATGGGCTATGGACAGGTTGCTTTGGTGGAAGATTGGGCTTGGAACTGCTCAGAGGGGCTATTGGGGGGATGGCTTGGCAGCGATGAATTTGGTAGGAGAAGGGAGCTCGAGTCGAGGAGGAATCGATTGGCGAGAGGAGGAAGATGAAAGCAGATTGACAACTGCGGTGGTGGAAACAGATCCGTGGATACCCAAGGGAGCTTATGGCATAAGAAATTGGACAGAGGTGCTTCACCAGCGTCAAATTTCTCTGGTGAGTGAGGCTCAGCGAAGAGAGAGCAAAGAGAAGGGCTGGCAGGTGAGACCCATCGTCCTGCAACGTTCATGTCAGTAAAACCACGTCATCTATGCCAGCAAAATCGTCACCACGTGGCATCCATGTCACCCAAATCGCTTAGCAAAACTATCCGATGATCAAATATGAATGATTTTAATAATTTGATGGTCAAGAATATCCGATTTTAAAGTTGGATGATCAAAGTCAAATATATTGGATGACCAACAATGGACTTTACCCCAACTTATATATAGGAGCCCTCCATACCGACCAGCAAATTAATGGGCTCCTGTGTTTGGGCCCTTTGTGGGCTCTTCAAAAGGGCAGGAGGGCAGGAGTGTTGGTTGGATCGGGCTGGCTTTTTGACGTGCCCTGTTGGGCTAAGCCCGTGGATTCTAACCAGAGGCGCTCTGCCTCCTCCGTTCGTGGTGGCTTATCGTTCCGCGTCAGGACAGAAGACTCGAGGAGTAGAGAGGGCGAGAACGGCGCTGCGCTGGTAAATCATTCGCCGGGCGGCGGCGGCGACGAGATCGAGGCCGGGCTCCCGTTCGGCTCTTCTTCGTCTTGCTTCCTAGGCCTCGCACGCGTGCGCCTGCACGGAGCGCCACCTCCCTCACCGCCAACGACGCAGCAGTTGCAAAGGGCGCCGGAACCTATCTCTCCGTCACCTCCGTGCTCAACTCCGTCGAATCTACAGCCTCCCCTGCCCCTCCGCATCCTCCGCCATCAAACTCAGTCACTCAGGTCGGGCTCAACAACGAGGTAACTCCGATCCTATCACTTCTCCGATTCTTGGATCTACGGTTTCTTGATCCGTATGATTCTTTTGTGAATTTGTTAGATTCATCTGTGACTCCCAAGTGATCTGCAGCTTGCTGGACCCAAGATGGTTTCTAATTCCTTTTCAGTCTTATAAACTAGATCTGGTTGGTTTGTTTTATATAATATAAAAGGGCTAGAAGGGTAGAGGATCTCCTCACATCTTTCTTGGATTTGTAACAAATTCGTTAGCCACGCTTATAGTAGCTCTTGAATTACTAAGATTTTGCCTATGCTTATGTGCTGTAGTAACCAAACTGTTCTACATGAATTCCGGAGTTATCGTTGTGGAATTTGTCCAATCAAGAATTTTGCAAACTCCTAAAAAAAGAGAATGTTGCAAACTAATTTATTTGTAGAATTCGACAAAGATATGTTGAATAAACATTTACAGTAATAGCCTTTTCAAATAAAGGAATTAAGTTTACATTGTCGTATTAATCAACCACATTTTCAGCTCCTAGCTCCTATAGCGATCTGGCACTTATTAAGGTGCCAAATGCATCATAGAGCTGGTCTGGCATAGCAGTCAGATATTTGTCAACAGCCTCCCCCTTCTGTGTAGCATGAGCCCAAAAGGTGAAACCAGAGCCTCTGCTGTGTACAGAAGTTCAGTGCATCATTGCTGATCTGATGCTGTTCCTTAGCCTGAACTAGTGTAAACATGCTAACAATTAAATGACTAGCCTTTCATTCTTTATTGACAAAGTAAGCATATTACTTTATTTACAAACAAGACCTCAGAATCGGATGTTAGGAAAATGGCCAAATGTATTAATGTCTCTGAAATCTTTGTTGCTTTGCGAACTTCTGATTTCTGAAATGCCTACTTTAGATTTCTAGTACGAAGTTATCTACTTTGTTTATTTATTGTTACTCGTTCATTTTTTTCTCTAGATCAAGGAAATTGTAACTACTAGGAAAGGAAACTGTGCGGTTAAGTTGATTTGGTATCTGTAAGCTTTGGACTGATCTACAATATTTTCACGGCTCAATTGAAAGGTATGAATTTTCGTACCTATATGTTACTGGAATCTTGTATTACCATCTCATGCAAGATTGAGTGATCGAAAAATATGTAGGTCGTGTTTTCTAACTGTGATGAGAGGTATGAATTAAAACATATGTATTTTTTGTCTTGCTGCCTTGTTATTTCCCTTCTCGTTCCATTTGGTTCGCCTTAACTGAAATTGCATTTGTGTCGTGGCTATCAACTCTGTATGCTGTCCTTAGAAGATTCAGCAAATTCACCTATAAGACATATTCTGATATAGGTTGCCTTAGTGCATTTGTGAGGTATATCAGTATAGTTCTTTTATGTTTATTGTTGCCTGTGTTATCTTTTGTTGCTATGGAATAAAATAGTAGTGGTTATGAATCTATGAGCACTTGAGGTTTTGATTATAGGCTTGGCATTTTGCAATGAACAAGTAACCCCTCTATGATTGTCGCACATCTTATCTTGTAAATGGCATGAATTGCTTGTTGGGTGGTATGATATGCCATGAAGCTTTGCTATTTATTGTTACTGTTGGTTCCTGACACATTATTACCAGAGATTTGACTTGTGATGTATTGGAGCATAACCAATACATCTCCTGTTTGAAGTGGATCTGCTTCTGAAGTACCATCTCCTGTTTTTTGTTGCAGCTTACTTTGTAGGTTTTCTACTATATTTTTTTAGTGGTTCTGGCTTTCTTGACACAATGGTGAAGCTGACCATGATAGCGCGTGTCACTGATGGCCTTCCACTGGCAGAAGGGTTGGATGATGGGCGAGATCAGAAGGATGCTGATTTCTACAAGCAGCAAGCTAAACTTATTTTTAAGAACTTGTCAAAAGGGCATCACGAAGCTTCCCGGATGTCAATTGAGACAGGGGCCTACTTTTTCCAGTATCCTTATGCCATTTATAGTCCTCTTTGTATCCTGATCTAGGCTTGCTTCTGCATGCCCATGCAAGCCATATGATTTATATGATGCACATCAAGCCATTGCATATTGCATTTATATAGCTCTGATGAGTTATGCCCTATTTATCCGTAAAAAGAACTGGAAATTTTGCTGCCTTTAAACATTAAAAAGACCCCCTTATGGTAAAGGGATCTATGTGATTTCCCTGAAGCTGCTCCAAAAATGGCTATAATAACAAGGCTACTTGCCTAAACCAATTTGCTCTTTAGTGACTTATTGGAGCTTTTACTTCATTTTTTATTATTGTTTGTGAAGCTTAATACAAAGACACCCACCCTGGTAATCATGTTTATCAAGTTCTAGTGTTTTGGGAAAGTCTTGGTGCTGGTGCCCCTTAATTCAAATGTACAGCTACATCATTGAAGGCCGAGTATGTTATCTGACTATGTGTGACCGTTCTTACCCAAAGAAACTTGCATTCCAGTACCTAGAAGATCTGAAAAATGAATTTGAGAGGGTCAATGGCAATCAAATAGAAACTGCTGCAAGGCCATATGCATTTATCAAGTTCGGTATGGTTCCTGAGTTCACTCGCCAGCATTATTGTTTCATTCTTACTTCAGATTGCTTGATAGCATGTTTTTTTTTCTGTTTAGATACATTCATCCAGAAGACTAAGAAACTGTATTTGGATACAAGAACTCAAAGGAACCTTGCAAAACTGAATGATGAGCTCTATGAGGTGCATCAAATTATGACCCGCAATGTTCAAGAGGTTCTTGGTGTTGGTGAAAAGCTAGACCGTAAGGACCCTATCATTTCTTGCAAATGTTTCATTAGTTGCATGTTAGACTGGTAGCTGTCTGTGACCTGAATCCAAAATTTACTTTTGTGTCTAACCAAGATGCTTTTTCTTTAAATTGACCTTTGCCTCTTTTTCTTTTTGTAAAGTATGTTCCCTTTATTAGTCTTTCTAAAGGCATTGGCCTTCCTTTTTGTTTTCTTATTAGACTGAATGAATTATTGCATTTTGAACTGCCGTTTTCTGGTGGTTCCTACTTGTTTCCACTTTTTCATTGCATTACATAAGGTTGGCTTATTATTAATAACAATTTAACAAATTTACATTATGTGCAGAGGTCAGTGAAATGTCAAGTAGATTGACATCTGACACAAGAATATACGCAGATAAGGCAAAGGACCTCAATCGACAGGTAATCAACATTTGCTGCGTGCGTACAATTCATGGTTTATACACTTGCCTGCTGATCTGAGTTGAGCATTCTCCATCTGTCAGTGTAGCGCTTGTTGAATTTTTCTTGAACAGCACCTGACATAACATTATGGATCAGGTTGTTTGTGTAGAAGTATTGCATTAATCTTATTTTACTCTTACTGCAATTATTTGTGGCATGCTGTTATTTAACATTGGATTAGTTTACTGGTTGCAGCCTAAGTAACATGGGTGTCTGTTCAGATTTTCACCAGTGTTGTTCATTATTAGTGGAGTAACAGAACTAGAAGTGTGTTTTGAAAGTTACATTTATTTGACGTGCAATATTTCTAATACTAGGCCTTGATCCGGAAGTATGCTCCTGTTGCGATCGTGATTGGGGTAGTCTTCATTCTCTTTTGGCTGAAAAACAAGATATGGTGAATGTAACATACAAAGGAAGCCGTGCCCCATTTGACTGGAGAAAGGATGAATGAATTTCTGGTTGGTCGATTCTGGATCAAGAGATGCTTCTGTGACTTGTATCCCGTATCTGCCCATTCAAGCGAGTACTTTAGCTTCCTTTTGCTCCTGCCTTACAAGCTACTCAAGTGAATTCGTTTTTAGTATAGACCTTACTCATGAGGAACTCAGAATTTTGTGGATCCGTGGAATTGGTAAATACAAGAAGTCTGTAGAGTTGATTTTACGGCATTGGGATTGTGATTTTTCTGGTGAACCTATTAGTAAGGATTCAGGCTGATGAACTGTACTCGTGCACACTTCGCTACTTAATATGGATTTACGCAATTTTAATCTGTCTTAGAGCGGATTAAGTGCTACGTATGACGTGTATACCTGAATGAGTTGAGCAACTAAGCACTATCCTTTGTATTGTCGTTGGCATGCCCATGAGCCCATGACGTTTGAAGCAAAAATGGGCAGTGAGATGTGTAGGCACGCGTGCGTTATCATAGTGTTGGCGTTTGACGAGTCTCGCAGGAAGCAACCCCAACCGAGCTACAGCGCGCGAACCTTCCTTCGCCGAGATGCAGCTGCACCTGCACGGCCAACGCGTCTCTTGCCCGTCGTTGCCGATGCCGAGACCGAGACGCCGCCCAAGTGCGATGGCACCGACAGGACACATTTCTAAAAAAACTCTGCGGGGGGAAAGACCGCCCCCACGGCATTGTATTAAGATCTTTTCACACAACTCAAGAAAACCCTCGAACTCTTGCCCCCACCCATATATAGTGGCCCGTCGCCTTGTGACTTAGGTCAGACCCAGACTATGTTTTAGACATGGGAACATACGTGGCGATTCTTTTACCCCTGCACTACCGACTGAAAGTCTGCCCCCCGAAGGGAATCGAACCCCGGCCGGCAGGCAAGGGGCGCTACTGAGCCAGCTGGCCAGTTCGGCTTTGCGGCCGTTCGCACAGGACGCATTTCTGGATTGCGTCGCGCGTGCTGCCTAATTTTTGGCAGACTAGGAGAAGTGGAGAACACAGGTAGTGCGCCGCTGAGCTAGTGAGGCTGTCGTCACCTCCAACATACAATTACGATGCACACGCAAGAGATTGAGATAAAACCATCAGGTTTCTCCAGGTTTTGGTTTCCGTAATATATCCCCGCTTGCTCAAATCAGGTTGTGGAATGCAAGCGGATAACATTTGTTTTTTGTTGCTCGGTAAAAGAACCCACACAGAATTATAGAATGGGTTAGCAGCAATTGTTCATTTGTTGTATTGGTCACAATAAACCTGTTCAGCGTTCACCAAATCAAACGACAAAGGCACCTGGTGGTTCCCAGAGACGGTGAGGCAGAATCTCAGCACAATTTAGATCCAGATACATCGGAGCAGCTGATGCAATTGACAGATTTCACAAATTAAGGCAGGCAGGGTCACAGAACCCTTTATAACACTCGTTTCTTTTGCACCCTACAAGCTCGAATATACATTGCCAGATACATGGACGCCCAGCTTGACAAAAAAGAATACAGGGCAACGAACCATCACTGCGACCAGGAAACATAAACCCTGATGGTCGCAATCTGTACCATATACGTGGGATACATCCCTTGGCAGCCCAAATGGCTTAAAAAGAACCAAGAAAAGAAAGAACTGGGCTAAGTAATGTACTACTGATAGCGGACTAAAACTGACCAAATTTGGATTCTCCAAATTATATGTTCCTAACAACTTGTCGCTGCAGTTGTTCATCGAGTCATCCTGGGTTAGGTTTTGCTCTTGAACTTACGTTGTGCTTTCAGGTCAACTACAACGACGGTGATGTTGTCTTTGCTCCCTTTCTGAAGAGCAAGCTTTGACAAACATTCAGCAGCCGCTTGAGCAGCAGGGTCTGCAGAATCACCGACCCGTGGGGCTGATGATGAGCTTGTGCCATTCTTCTTGTGCCATAGAAGTATCCGCTTGCGGGCAACATCACATACCTCTTCGTTCGACATTACGTCCCAGAGGCCATCGCTGGCAAGAACTAGACATTCATCATCCTTCGCCCGAGGTACTATTGTTACCTCAGGGACTGGAATTATCCATGGCTTCAGATATCTGTCACCTGCAACACATAGAAGTCATTGATAATATGACACATGTTTCTGTATCTTGGATTTTTGTTTAAACTAAAAAATTATATAGTAATAAAACAACAAAAGTATTCATTTATTCTACAAGCATATTTGAAAATACTTGGCACAAGGCCTGAGTATAGTCCACTTAGTGTAACAATAATCAAGGGCAACAAAAGGTCCTCCTGCGTTCATTGCTAATGAACAGAAGAAACCTAGCAACATGCATGCTCATTGTCATGAACTCATGATAAGCCAACAGTGAAGATCTATATACATCTTGTATAAGTGCATAGAAACTAAAACAGCAAATAGTGACTAGGTCATATACCAACAAGCATCAAAACATTGGAAAACCACAGTAGAAAATATTTCACTTCAGACGTGAGGAACTCAAAAGACAACATGCAGTAGAACGGTAAAAGTGAAAAAATGCACAGAAAGCAATGTACTCAACGATGTTCCCAAGCAACCAAATAACTTGCCCAAACTCCGATAGTATGGATGCATCATACTATCGACATGACGCTTCCAAAAGGGAAAGCGGAAGCAATGTCAGTTCCAAATATGCCTGGGACCTTAGGCATTGAACCATTTGTTTGAATTTGCTTCTCGATATTGACAAATTTAATGATCCATCCAAAAAATCATATATTGGATTTTGAGGATAAGGATACCAGACTCAAAATCCGAATTTTGCCCAAATTATTAATATATAGCTACCACTGGAATATATATTCACATGCAAAGAGACTGACTTTAGCAAGCCAAAAAAAAGGAAACAATCGTATGTGCAACATCATATCTTGACTGTTCTGTCGTATATGAGCTTAAAGAACTACTCAGGAACAACTGTATGATTGCTGCTTTACTGGAGCCTCATTAGGAGTTTGTTTAAAATTCAAAATGAAGGTCAAGCCTCTCGTGGTGGACCTGTTAGAGCAGTTGAACTCAGGGAAATGTTGAAACTCCCAGCTCTGCCCAGGTTCGAAGCACGGCACACATGATCGAGTTTTTAAAATTTTCAAATGATAAGAAAAGAAAACACCTAATCAAGCATCCATTGGCATACCTATGAAAATTTCCCAACTATAAATTGAACATCTATATCAAATCATGCTCAGTAGTACTGTTACATTTAACCACCTAAAAGGTATCAGTAAATTGTTCTTTTCCCAATAGTAACTGCTTCTAAACACAAAGCAGCAATATGGTGGAGAAAAACATTTAAGGCATGAGAAAGACTGTCCTTTCAGAAGAATATTCAACATCCTAGTATTTCCATCACCCCTACTTCACCATTTAGTGTACAAATTCTTCTTGTGCTGTTCCTTAATGCACAAACGTCCAAAAAGAGACTTATTTCAGGGAAAAGAAGTGGGGATCATTCATGGCCATGACCTAGCTGCCTAATTTCCCAGGCTCGCAAACCAAGCAATGTTTGCACAGACACGACTACATGAGAACAAAAGTATAGAACAGACATATCACCTATCTACTCAAAAGTTGAGCATACGAAAGGGCATGACCAAACTATACAACTACAACCAGACCTCGGTGACTTGCACAATCATGTATGGAACAAACTGAGGATCACGAGAAATTGGTGCTATCATGATTTAGGATAGGTAGGTTTTTTTTCCTAGTGCTCCTATAATTCAAGAACAATTGTGTTCAAATGTGGTAGGACCCTGATCTTTATTCGCTAATAGAAACTACAATTGTGTTCAAATGTGGTAGGACCCTGATCTTTATTCGCTAATAGAAACTAGCTCTAGAGACAGAATCAAATGAGTGAAGTCAGAATCAGAATTTCAAGGGCATAAGCTACTTTGCAGACAGGACCTCCATTACAAGATCCAATCTTTGGATGCTCAAGGCATGATGACTATTTCAACAGAATGTGAATTCAGCACCATGTACTACATCATAACAAAGGGCACAATCCACTTGCATGGCTTCCTTGAATTTAACAATTCTGGAGAAAGACGATCAGTGCATGGAACTGACAAAGACAAGGTACAGATGAGAGCATTAGGAGTATGAGTATTGTGTAATATACAATTTTGAGTAACACTAACTAAAGTGAATAAAATTGTGCCTTGCTACTTAGAAAACACAGATGGTGGCACACTTGAAAACTGGAATATTTGTCAACCAAAAATAAATCAGCTCTGATATAACCTTCGTGTTTCGCCAGATAACTTATGACTTTAGGCAGCTAGTTTGTCCAGATAGATATTGTCAAGACAATAGAGTAGCATCTACAATTTGCATGGATACCTTTTAGGCAATGGTCCTTCTATACATTATCATGCCTTTGTGGACCATGCACTACACAAGTATTGTAAAATTACCAGGTAACAAAATTAATAATAAGCAGCACCTTCCCCTCTCACCAAAACTTGGGGTACAGATTTTTTGTTGAACTAGTAGTAATTCATTAACAGAAATTTATTGAACTTTACATATTCAAATCTTCCAATGCATGGTAAACCAAGGTGACTTCTATTATATCAGGAAGGCAGTGTGCTGAACAGGCATACCAATTGATCGTGACATCGCAAGAACACCGAAAACTCGATAACCATTCCATTGGATGACCTTGCCACCCTCTGCTTCAATCCTTGCATACTCATCCTCTCTGTTAGGCTAAAGCATAAACAGAGAGCAAAGCAGTCAACATCCAATTAACATGTGAATAAAAGGTCATGCAAAAAAAAGAGCCTCGCAGGAGATCTTACTTTATGATCGACTGATAGGGGCACGGGTTGCTTGCCACGGCAAAGCACAGCCCTTGAATCACCGCAATTGCTGACAATGATATGTGAGGAGCAGATAACAGCGACCACTGCCGTTGAACCCACGGTCTCAGGTGCCACAGGTTCTGGCACAATTGCCGCAGCAGCATTACTTGTGCCTGTGCCATCACCTCCTCCCCTGGTCACCTTGCCCCCAACCTCGTCATCCACTCTAGCAAAACAATCCACAAAGGCTTTTTCCCACTGTTTCTTGAACTCTACATCTCCCAAGTTAGCTGCACACACGGTCCCCTGTATCCTGCCCAGCTGCTCCACTAGTGCCACATGGAGGCGTTCCCGGCAGTAATTTGCAACCTAGAATGAATTGGGAGAAAGAAAATGCACTCAATGTATGTGTACCAACAACTAACTGTTCGATCTGTACATACAGTTCCATGTTGGGAAACCAAAATTAGGCACTTATAGAAAGTCATTTATGAAAGATGAGCACACCTGTGCACCCCCGTGGCCGTCATACACACCGAAGAAATGTGCAGGTAGGCGGAACGTCATGGGATCGAGCCCATCGATGACGGCATTGCCCGTGAGCATCCACAGCGGCACGTCGAAGAATCTCGGCGCCGTGGCGACGGCGTCCTCCATCTCCGGCCTACGGCCGCATATGGACGTGTACCCCCACAGCGGGACGCAGTCGACGGCGAAGACGCTCCTACCGGCCGCTGCGACCCTGGCCTCGGCCTCGACCGTGGCCGCCGACGCGGCCGCGTCCTCGAACACCATGGGGACGGCGGCCTCCGCCGCGGCGAAGAAGCCCAGCCCGACCCCTTCGAAGTCGGCGCTCGCGACGCTGCTGCAGTCGCTGGCGACCGAGCACGGGCTCCCCGCCACCGACGCGTCCCCGCCTCCCTCCCCATCCGGCGCCAGCGGCACGTCGTCCTCCGCCGCCAACACCGTCCGGACCGGGGCCACGGAGACCCCTGCGACGGCCGCCGCCGCGATCGGGTCCGCGGCCGCGGCGGCGATCAGCTTTAGCCCCGCCGCGGCGGGGCTAAACGGCGGCGCGGCGAGAGGAGCCGCCACCGCCACGGCGGCGTCCTCCATCCCTCCTCCACCCTCCGACTCCACCGCCGCCGCCGCCGCCACCTCCTCCTCCAGGATCACCTTCCCACGCCGGTTCAAGTCGCCCTCCTCCGCAGCAGCACCGCATCGCTCCCGCTACCCCTCCGCCGCCGCCTCCTCATGCGCCTCCAGATCTGCGCCGATCCGGCGCCCGCGCCCAGCGCCGCTCTCGAGGCAGGCACGCGCGGATCCCAGTCCAAGTCCTCCGATTCGCCAAGCCAAGCGCACACAAGCAGGCAGGCAGGCAGGCAGGCAGCACCCTCCTCGTGAGGACGGGCGGAAGGATGGAGGGCACTCGCGAAGGAGACTCTGGCGGCGGCAGCACCACCACCACCGAGCGCGTCGCAGCTAGCAAGGCAGCTGGCAAGCACCACGCGCCCCCGACCGACCTGGGGAGCGTAGAGCGGGGAAGCGGAGGGAGATTTGGCAGCGCAGCCGAGCCGAGCCGAGCCGCTGGGGTTGGGCTCGGGAGTTTTACCGGCAGAGAAAGGAGGGAGAGGCGAAGCCGCGAGACGGGCGGGGGAGGGAAAGCTACGTGCACTCGGTTCCCGTGCGCGCGCGCGTGCGTGGGGGACTGGGGGGGGACAGGTGTCGAGGCCGCGCCGCGGGGATCGGGTGCGCCGCCGCGAGCACCCGGCAGCGGCGGGGCTCGTGGAGGGGGGCGCGTGTCGAGGCGCCGGGAGGGGCGGCGGGCCCCGCGGGGAGGAGGACAGGCGGACTGGAGAGAGGTGGAGGATGGGAGGCGTACTGGCTGCCTGGTGCGGCGGCCTGGCGCTGTCACCGCCTTGCTTGTCAGGTTCGGCCTGCCGCTGCTGCTCAACAATGCTCCGTCCCAAAATAAATGTATTTTGTTGACTTTCAATAATCGTATTTACTATTCATTTTATTCAAAAAATTTACGTAAATATTATTAATTTTTTATGACTTATTATATCATCAAAGATATTTTAATAATAAGTTATTTATTTTATAATTTATGTAAAATTTTTGAATTAGACGAATGGTCAAAGAAATGTACTTATTTTGAGATGGAGAGTGTATATGTTAGTGCTTTCTCATAAGAAAAAAAACAGCACTGTGCACATAACATTTCTCCATCATTCAATTGATCAGTGTCACGTAAAAACAGGGCTACACAGGGCGCGTTTAGTTCCAAAAACTTTTGGAAAAATTACTGTAGCAGTTTCAACTGAAGATTAAAAGGATTAAATATGATCTAATTGTTAATCTAATTACACGGATGGGCGGAAAATTGCGAGATGAATCTATTAAGCCTAATTAATCCATCATTAGAGATTGATTACTGTAGCACGACATTGTCTAATCATTGCATAATTAGGTTCATTAGATTCATCTCGAGATTTTGCTCAGGGTTGTGGGATGAGTTTTGTCAGTTATCCACATTTAATACTCCTAATTAGTGATTAAATGGTAAAGTTAATGTAGCATACGGGAATTTTTGGAAACTAAGGTCGTGTTTAGATGTTTTGAAATTTTTTTGTGATGGAATCTTGCTAATTTGAAGTACTAAATGAAGTCTATTTACAAAATTTTTTGCACAGATGGGTTGTAAATCGCGAGACGAATCTAATGATGCTAATTAATCCATGATTAGTTAATAATTAACGGATGGTTACGGTAGCATCACTGTTGCAAATCATGGATTAAGTAGGCTCATTAGATTCGTCTCGCGATTTACAGCCCATCTATGAAAAAAGTTTTGTAAATAGACTTTATTTAGTACTCCATACATATATCGAAATATTCAATGCGATGTTTTTTTCATTTACGGGGTTTATGGGTGAGAACTAAAACAGGACCTAAACGGGCCCACAGTTTACACGACGCGGAGCTTGCCGGTCTGCTGCTTCTTGCGTGAAAGACGCGAACATCTTTTCAGCGAAAAGGGAGAGCGAAAAAGAAACCGCGAAAATGACACGCCAGCTATCGGCCACGCCACGTGGTGCGCCCGAACCTGGCAACCTGGGTCTTGTTTCCCTATCATACCTATCACACACAATTCTTGAAAAAAGAATTTTGCATGTATGGAGTAAAAAATTTTATATGCATGGAGTATTAAACGAAGTTTATTTGCAAAACCTTTTCACGGATGGGTGTAACTTTTCACGACGAATCTAATTATAGTAATTAATCGATGATTGGCTACATTGATGCTACAGTACCATCTTCTAATCGTGCGGTCAAAGGACTCGTTAGGTTCGTCTCGAGAAATAGCGTAGGACTATGGAGTTAGTTAGCTTTATTTAGTACCTCTAATTATTAATCAAAATTTTTATACTACTTGTGCTAAATCAACCCTGACGAGCGGGCAACAGTGCGACACGAGCCAGTGGCCCGTGGTGGGGTGGCCCACCGGACGCCGCGTCCCCGCGGCAGCGGCAGGCTACAGTGCATTACAACTCGTAATCACAAAAAACATCACATTAAATATTTGGACACATGGATGAAGTACTAAATAAAATCTATTTACAAATTTTTTATATGAATGGGTTGTAAATCGCGAGACGAATCTAATAGGCCTATTTAATCCATGATTTGCAACAGTGTGCTACAATACCATCCGCTAATTATAAATTAATCATGAATTAATTAGCATCATTAGATTCGTCTCCCGATTTACAACACATCTGTATAAAAAGTTTTATAAATAGACTTTATTTAATACTTCAAATTAATAAAATTTCATCCATATTTTTTTTACCTTCCATCTAAACATGCCCAACTACGAGGGGCAGCGCAGAACAGGGAACATCACGGCGCGCGCCCATGTGCGCCTCGTGCGCTCCCTCGCCCTCCGGGGAAAAGAAGGGTTTTGTTTGGTTTCTCCTCGTGCTAAAAATAGTGTTATTTTAATCACTAATTACGGTGCTAAACAAAACTAGTTTACAAAACTAACTTCAGAACTCCGCGCTAGGAACTCTGAAAAATCTAATGAGACTTTACCGTCACTAAATCCGTTGCGAAAAATTACACTAATTTCTAAAAAAAATTTGCAAATAAATTTTATTTATTACTCCATACATATAAGATTTTTTTTCGAAAAAACGTAAACGAGCCGCTAACCGGAGCGGCCCACAAGTTACGCAAAAGCTCCTACCCCCTCTACCACGATCACTGGAGCACTTTCGCTGACAGTGGTGGACCGGGGCCCACGCGTCGGTGGGGGGTTCCTGGTGATTGATTGCGTGACGCAGCTGCGCGCCGGACCCCGCAGGAAACACGCACGTGAGCAGGGCTGGGCAAAAAAACCCGAGAACCGAGAACCGAACCGAAGTTACCGAGAACCGATACCGAAGGAACCGGAACCGAAGAAGTTCGGTTCCTGTTCGGTTCCATGATCTAAAGAACCGAAGTTCCTCGGGATATTCGGTTCTTGGGCTCGGTTCTCCCGAAGAACCGAAATTCAACCCATTGGGCCCAGTCTAAGGTTGCTGAGTTGTTGTAATGCGTACTGCTACTATGTGTTGTGGTGACTTGAAGTTAGTCATTTGAATTTGAGACAACAAAAACATCTATGTGTTGTACTATAATGCTTGCTGCTACTATAATGCTACCATTGCTTGTTTGAATTGAATGAGCTGTTTTTATACATCTTGAAACTTCGGTTCCTTCGGTAAGTACCGGAACCGAACCGAACTACCCGAAACCGAAGTTGCTCGGTTTCTACCTCTAAAAAGAATCGATCGGTACCTATTATCTAAGAACCGAAGTTGTGTAGGAACCGAGGAACCGAACCGATCGGATCGGTTCCTCCCGAATGCCCAGGCCGACACGTGAGGAACCTCGAATCGACTGGCGGATAACTCTGCGAGTGGGCCCGACCTCACGGCGCGCAACAATCACGGCCGTTCATCGAGGCACGTGGTTTTCTCTGCTCCGTCGAATAATAAACCGCAGGCGACGCGACTGGTTGGACGATCCAAGGCGCCACCCGCCCGACGCGTGGACCAAGAACCAGCGCGTCTCCATCGGATTGATGGAAATGCTACGTGCACAGCGGACGGAGGACGGTCGCTTGTCTTCTCTGTTGTGTTTGGAGATGCCCCGGAGCTTTGGATCTCGAAGACTCGAACGGACCATCGTCAAAATTGGGTCCAGCGGTCCAAATCTCCCGAGCTGTAATGCACGTCTCTATTCTCTATAAAAGTTGAAACAATGAAAACATTTTCTCATTAAAATTAGAGTCACAGTACTCCTCCTGGAGGTCCACTTGTCAGCCCAAAGATTTGACGAAAAAAATTGTAGACCTACAAAATTGATAGAAAGAAAATATTTCCACCAAAATCCTAACAATTTTTACACCAAACACTTTTATCTACCCACCTTTGTACCCACTTGTTACTTTCCATTGTATAAACATGAGGCAACCATAATTTTTTGTAAGACATTCTAAAATCTCTCATTTTATTTCTTTATTGTTGTGAGCTGATTAACCCTCTTTTGTTTATCTTCTTTTTGTGTGTGCGCTGGTTGATTGAGTGTCAAACCTTCCATTTATGTTGTGCGCTGGTTGATCGAGGGCTTTTGTGTTCCGTCAGGTGCGCCGCTCCCACACTCGACCGAGATTGGCTCGCGGACAACCGTCACACTATCGTCGGGCCGCCTTCGCGAGCGCCACTGCAACATGCTGTCGTCGCGATGGCCAACGACCCCAGGCAAGTGCCGACCTTCATCTTTGATCTTGGATTCATTAAATCAGCGATGAGGATGCCACCCTCTCTCCTCGTTGCACCTTGGGCATGGTGCATGTTTTCTCCATGACGTCCAGAGATTTGTCTAGCGATGTTTGTTTTTTATTTTGCTAACTGCCGTCGAGATCACTGACCTCCATCTTTGTTCTTTGTTTCATTAAATCAGGACACTTTCATTAAATCGGGGCACTGTCATAATCCACTTGTGTTTCCCATCAGATCTTGACCCCCAAGTTGCATGTTGTATCAAAGTATTTATTTTCTCCATGGCATAGAACATCAAGGAACATTGATCGTCTAGAGACTTTATTTAACAATGTTTGTTTTTTAATTTGCTTGCATGCGTCAGGCGATGAATTCTTAGAGCATATATCGGCAAGCTTTTTTCACCAATTCCCAGGGTATAATTTTTTTTTGTCAAATTAGATGTGTAATTATATGTGCCCAGGGCATAATTCGTGGAGAAGTTCACTGCAGATGTGATGTCTATGAACTTAAGAGTGGTGGTGAATCGGAATGCCGTGCCAGTCGGGGTCTAGAAACAACAATTGAGTTTGCTCTCGCTTTGGTAGAGCGTTTATATGGCAAAGAGAAGATGGAGGAGGTTGATGGGCCTTTGGTAAGCTGTAAGTGATAAAACTCCTTCTGTTTCTCTTTGTTGTGTTATTCCATCACGCAACAAATGATATTTTTTAGTAGTAGTTCGATGCAATCCAAATACTTTTAAATCATTTGACTTTAAATACGTGCCTGTGGCACATATCCACTGTATTACTTAAAGATTAAAGCAAATACTGGTTTTTAACGGTCGATCGGAACCTTAAGCGAAATCCGGATGGCCGTGGATCCGAAACCACGCGAGTTAAATAGAAAAAAAAGATGGAGGTCCTCGATCAAAACATATTATATTATTATAAAATATGCATATAACGTATAATATATAGTTTTTATATGCTAACCAATATATTCATATAGCTTTGAAACACACAGTTATATTTGCTAGTAATTCTAGTTTAGCTTTCTCTCCCTCTCTCTCTCACACACATATATATATATATAAACTAAGCAATAATTTCTTAATCTTTTAATTGGAATCATAATCGAAGCCAGACAATCAATATCTCGTGGGATCATGACTAGGGCTGTACATAGAATGGAATAACACAAATTGGTGGTGTCATGTAGGTGGCATGGCGATCTAGCAAAACATCTCCAAGAGTTTTTCTAAATTTCACTCTCTAAATTATCATCTGGAGAGTCTTCTGCATAAAATTCGCTTTCTATATGTTTTCACTCTCCAACAGTTTTTCTATATCTTGCTTACACTCTAGAAAACTACGTTGTCTGTCTTTGGCTAGCGACAAATATGGAATGGAGGATGGCTGCATTTGGATAATCACTTAGAAAACTTGTTGGAGGGTATTTTTTTCATCAAAATCTCTATTCTTAACAATGAAGAAAGATATAGAGTCTTTTGGAGTAGTTGCTCTGAATCATGTTTAGCATTACAATACGATAATGTATGCATTAGTCTTGGGCCGTAACAATGCACGAATATATGTCCTAGTTTAGTTAAAAAAATTATTTGGGGATGCTTGTTAGTGTTTCTAAAAAAAAGAGCTCCACCAGCAAAGAATGAAATAGCGTCAGCTTAAGTGTTTGCATGGTGGCTTCGGCGGTCAATAAAAACCCTTCCATGGAGAATCGTGTATAGACAAAGAAGCTCATGGCACATATACATGTATACAGAGCTTTTTCTATAAATTTAGGACTTGTAACGAATTGAGATATCATTTCTCAAGAATGATAAAGTCGCATGTCAAATGTATAATTAATTGAGCTATGCTTCACTTCTTAAGATCAGTCTCAGTGGGAAGTATTATCGCACAGTTATCAAAACTATGAACTAGGTAACCGAATGTTGACAGTCTAATTTGACCCATTTTGACCGTCAACTCCGGCATTAAAACCATGCATAAAATTCGAATAAATGGTAATTTAGGATTAATTATTAACAAATTCCACAGATGCTGGTTTGAGATCATGGTTTTAAATAGCGGGCTAGCCCCGCTATACTTTTTTAGAGAGTCCCCGCTACGCTATTTGTATTTATGCCGCTATGGCAGCTATGGATGCTAAATTGCGCTATAGCTATGCTAAATGACGTAGCTGTAGCGCTGCTATAGCCTTATACTTAGTTCAGTGCTACTTTTCTGGGCTTTTGGACAACTGAATATTTGATTGTATAAATTTTGTTGTACTATCAACTTAAGTAATGTTTCCGTAGCCCTAAAAATATATTTATGTTTATAAAATTTACTAATTACTATGTTTTTGTGCATCTATTACTTATATTTTTTTATGGTTTTATAGTAAACCGCTATTTGACATAGCCCGCTATAGCTTCCGCTATAGCCTCTTAGCCTAAAAAAAACGCCGCTATTTACCATAGCCCGCTATTTAAAACCTTGTTTGAGATTGTATGCAGGTAAATTTAAACTAAATTTGAATCTAGATGGCAGGTCATGATCCAAGGTACACCTTTTCAGCAAATCAGAAGGCGACATGTGTCGTCACATGAATCAAAGAGCCCACCAGAGCAAGAAATCCTACATGTCAAAAGCTTAGTCACGTGTCAAGACTGTTGGGACCCATCGGAAAGCTTCCTGGCTAAATGTGGTGGCTAGAGGTGGGGCCCACCAGTCGGCCGACCCTACTAGTTGGCTAACCAGTGGGTGCCCCCACCGACTTTTATCTTTGGCCTGCAGCTTACTAGCAGCTTCCTAACGTCGGTTCCAAGTGCCTCCCCTGCTGCAATTGCCACGTGAAGACCACATTGCTGTTCGCTATAAATGAGGGGGCCGCTAGAATATGACACACATCTCACATCCCTCACCTCTCATTCTTGAATTGGAGCTTGAGAGCACTCCTTAGGTGCTTAGGCACCCTAAGAGGTCAGGAGAAATAGGTAGAGAGTGAAGAAGTCGGGGGAAGTGCCGGACCTATTGGCACTCTTCTCCGCTTGTATCTCGACGGATGCTTATCGGTCTGTAAGTGTTCGTGACATATTCAGTATTCATAATTTATTTTAAGTTCAGTTAGTAGTTTCGTGCTGTTTACTGGATTGAGTGTCTACTAGTATTAGAATGGTTAGCTCTAGTCTAAGACTCCCGATAGAGACGGATGTTTCTGGCCAGTACTAGAGTTAGTAAACGATAGTGTAGGCATGGTGCTTAGACTAGACTTTACATTCGATTGTTGTGCCTCCCACAGTTTGTAGAGATAGCCTGCATATGGTGACAACCTTGTTTAGTGCCAATATAATCCTCCACGTTCGGTTGCATGATAGCAGCCTATACCAGAACTTCTAGTCTGACCAGGTGAAACTGGCGCCCGACGTAAACAGCTCATTTTTAGTCTGATCTTAACCTGAATCTGAACAGTCCTCTCTAATCCCTTGATCCTACCAGTGTTGTGTCCTTGGAAGAGTAAATCTTAGATATAGTACATACGTTTTTTTGGATTCGATAACCCTTGGAATACTATGAGGTGAAAGGTACAACGGTATCCATACGTTTGCGGATTCTTTCGTGAGATTCAGTATACCCAAGCAGCTTTGTGGCGTCTTGCTGGTTCATCTAGTAGCGAAGTTAGGAAAAGCCAATACCGAGGCGAAAGAGTGTCATATATGACACTCCTTCTTCTCTCTTTTCTACCATATCAGTAAATTTAATACTCATTTCACTCTCACGACACTCATATTGGTACTGGTCTAACACAGTGGTTACATGGTTCGTTCTTAATGCTTTTTCCTGATGATCGTTTGGCATTGTTGTGCTGATTTTTTTTCACATATATCTAGCCTAAAGCACAGTTCAGTTAATGTATTATCTAGCGACTCAACAGCTTAAGAGAACTCCCTCGTCACACCATAAGAGGTACCTCACACATGGTAGATATGGTAAATCATGCACGATCCATCCTTTCAACACAAAGAACTAAACATATAGTTGAAAATCTCTAAATACAAAAAACGCTTCCGTCACTGGGTGATTCTCCGGCACCTCATCACGTCACGTCGCCTGAAAAAAATATGGGCGTAAGAGGTGATCCCGCGAGCCCGAGTCCGCACCATGGGCTCCGTCCCTACCTCTGCCTGACGGCCTCCCCGCCGCCGCCGGCGGCGCGGGCCGCCTCCCTGGCACCGGCGCCGGCGCCGGCGCCCGCCCCCAGCCCTCCCTCCCCCTCTTCCCCTACCCTCGCAGCCCCCGAAGTCCCAGCCGGATCTAGTGCGGGTCCAACGCCGCCGCCTTCGCCGTGCTCCGTCACCTTGGCCCCACCACCAATCCCACCAGATCCGGCGTGGTGGCTCCTCCACGGCCATCCCCGCCCACTCTGTCACCGACATGACAGGCCACGCCGCTGCCCCCGGATCCCGCTGCCTCCGTCACTGCCGGATCCGGGGCGACGCGGCCCTCCACACCCCCACCTACGTCGTCGGCGACGACGGGCCCCGCTCCCGCTCCCGACGCCAGTCCCCCCCCCCCCGCCGCCGTCAGTAGTGAAGACGGCCACCGCGCACGTCCCCGCGGACTACTCGCTGGTGATCGTCGAGGACGTCTCGGATGACGAGGACGAGGCTACTCCGCCGGCCGGCGCACGGTGGGAGCTGCCACCCAGCCGGCGGGCCCTGACCCCTCGACCTCTTCACTGTCAATGCCGGCCGCCCAGATCTGGCTACGGTGGGGGCTAGTCCGCAGGCAGCCAGGGGAGGCACCACGCCTAATGGTGGCGCGTCGCCCCTGTCCGGGTCTGCGGGAGCGAGCCCTTCCTCTCTCTCATTGGACGCGGCCCCGTTCCACCCATGTCGTTCCGGTGGATGCACGAAGAGCCGTCGATGGGCGGATGAAGACGGCGAGGGGTCCGACAACGACCACCCCGTATCCTACCTCGATGTCGTGCGTCGCCCAGCATTGCCCGTGGCTGTGTCCCCATCGCGCACCCAGACTCGTCCAGTCTTGGCGCGTGGTCGAGGTGGAATGGGCACTGGACGGCAAAAACCAGGGCGAAGTCGGAGGAGACGCAGCCGGCAGCGCGTCCAGCTGGTGCACGGCTTGCCTGCCCGACCGGTGGAGGGCCATATCCCTGCCCGCCAATGCCTTGGCCGCCGTGGACGGATCTCCGCCCCCAACGCCGATGGGTGGCGGGAGATTCTCCCACGGCTGGAGGCGCAACATGTGGTCGTCAAAGTTCAACATCGCCAAGAACAGCTCCTATAGGTCCGGAGGATCCCTGCAGTGTTTCAAGACAGATGCTTCAACTGTCTCTCCTAATCGCACCGTGTTGCGACTTGTCGGTTGCCACAGCGTTGCTTGCGCTGCCATGGCTTCCGCCACATCGCCAGGGAGTGCAAGTGATTGAGGTCGACGGCGAAGGGTGGCGATCTGCCATATTGCCCTGTTCGCGGCATCAACTCTTCGGCCTCCCAGCATGCGACCCGAGGCGATCAGATGGTCTCGGATGGGGCCATGCGGGGTGCCGCGACGGGCGCTGGCAGAATCCGATGACGACGCCGGCGGTGCCGGAGTATGCCGGCGGGGGATGTCAGCATGGGCGCCCTGCCGACTTTTCCGACAACACCGACAGCGCCACTACTGCATACCTTTCCCCCATGCCTGATCCACTGGAGTTGGAGCTATGCGGGGGTGAGGGGCCTCCGGCGTGGGTTGACCCCATGTTGGAGGAGCTCGTTGCTTCGCTCGTGCTGACAGCTAGACCACTAGCGGTGGAGTGCTCGCCTCTTCCTCCGCCAGTCGCCTCTCATGGGGTGGATGCATCGCTGGGAGACTCCCATTCCCTGGTGAAGGGTGCCTATTGGACGATGGACTCGCCTCCATTGTCGCCTGTGCAGGAGGGGCAACCCGGCGCCGCGGTGGCCGTGACAGATGTCGAGGCTGCGGCGGACGTCGCTAACTGCACTCCATCACCTCAAATGTCATCAGCTGATGAGCTGGTACGTGACTATTTGCGGGCCGGAGCTGGCGCTTCGTACCTCTTCTTCTCGTCGCAATGTCACGGTGGCGCGGGGAACACGCAAGGCTCTATTACAGTTGTTCCCTGATGCCAGTTCGCCGGTAAAAGAAGTGGTCGCTAATTTTGCACATGATGTTTGTACGGAGGCTCCCCCACCTGTGCTGGTCGCTTCGCCGCCACGACGGCGCTCACGACAGCAACCACAAGACTTCACTATCCGCCGTAGCGAGAGGTTGGCAAAGAAGTCGCGCCATCATGCTACAAAACCAGTGGTTCAGGCGCAAAATGTGATGATGAGAAAGCTGGGCCTCACTTCAGACACTCACCCGCCGGATGCCTCATCCTTCCAGCAATTTGAGGAAGCTTTCTCTTCCTCCCTCACTGTTTCACACTGTGAGGCATTGGATGTTTTGTTGCTGGCGGGGATGGGCAGTTTGGCAACCGGAGTGTGACACCCGTGACAATGTCATAGATCTTGGGTAGATTACCCGGTCGCACGTTGACTGCCGTGTAATAGTCTAATTTTGTGTACTAGGTTGGTTTCCATTCTCCGAAACCAAGTTGTATGTTGTACTTTGCTTCTCTTCCTCTTAATGAAAAATGTGCTCAGGCACGGTCGCGAAAAAAAATATGGGCTGTTGGATCGTGGGATCGAATGGTCAATGAGAATGGGCAGCTTCACGAGCGTCGCGCCACCCCGCGCTCAAGCCTTCGGCAGTTCGGCTGGCCGCGTCGTCCCACCGCCTCGACGAGTCATGAGGCTCGCGTGTGCGCTCGTAGGCCACCACTCTCGGTCTCCCTCAATTTCTTCTCATGCTCCACACAAAAACAGGCTGCCCTCATCGATCTTCGATGTTCGGGCACCACAATCCGATTGGTTTGACAGTGAGCATCTCCACACCATCCTCTAACTCTCCCAAGCCGTGCCCCTCTTTATCCTCCCCTGTGCCAAGCTCCTCACGAGCTCCCCTGTGCCAAGCTCCTCACGAGCTCCAAGACCTGCAATGTAACGTCCCGCCCACTATAACAAAATATGCTTGTAGAGATATTATTTTCGGCTTCTAGAAACATTTCACATTGTCTCTACATAATCGTAGAGTCACTTTTCACTGTGTCGTAGAGATGCCACTTACATCTAGTGTCTCTTCGATTGAAGAGATACTTTGTTAATTGTGTCTATATTCTATAAGACAACTTGTAATGACACTATTATGTCTCTACCCTCTATGCGCACTAAAAATATTAAAAACATGATAATACTTGAAGTTTTATGCTTTGAACTCAATACCTCACACCATATTATATAATCCTCAACTTGCTAGTTTTATGCTTTATCACTATTCAATAATGTGCCTCAGGATGCAGGCGGGGCGGGTTGCGGCTGCCCGCGATGCGTCCGCACCTGGCCGCAAATGCATAGGCGGGCTCAAGCGGCTGTCCGCAAGGGCCTGCCAGTATTTTGCGGACATTGCGGCAACCCGCATGGTCGCATGTGAGCACCTAAGTCCTGTCGATCGCGAGGGTAGTTAAGCGTCAGCGGAAATCTGATTGCGGTGTCGAGTACAGGCTGTGCAGCCTGTGGTTTGCTACTGCCGTTCCGCCTGCTCGTTCCGCCGCCACCGCCGGCGGCCAAGTCGAGAGTCAAGACCTTTCTCCTGCTGCCTATGTAGTTATCATCCACTGCTCACCACTTGTTGACCCAAGGAGAAGCAATCTCCATGCAACCATGCCTGCTTGATCTCGTTGTTTTCCTTCTCTATTTTCCATATCTGTTTCAATTTTTAGGTTCTAAACAGATCTTGATTTGTTAGAATAATTGGAAGATCCTGTTGAATCAAGCGAGCATGATTAATTTTACTCTCTCTAGCGACGACAGGGAGCCGAATGGAACTACTAGAGTACATCGAACACTACATCTCTACTGTTTGCTGGGCTGCTAACCTAAGCACCGATTGGGATAGAGCACAGAGCGGCAAACAACGGGATGGGATTAGACTAATGGCCAAGCAGCAGTCCCTGTAAGGGAGGGTGTGAGTGCGGGCTTCGCGGCGCTGCTAGTGGGCAGCGCGGGCAGACCCGCATGGACTGCTCCAGATATGCGGGCTTGCGACGCGGGTTAAGTAGGTTTGCGGCGCGGGCTTACTTAGCAGGTTTGCGGCACGGCCCGCCCCACTTACAACCTGAAATGTGCCTCAATGATCTAAATAGTATCTCAAGATATTAAAAAAAATGACTCAACATCTGCCTCCTCTATAAGGCTAAGGTCAAAATTTAAAGTTCTCAAACTTGCCCCTAATAATATGTATTTACATTTTATGAAATGACTTAAAAATATCTTCACGATTTAAAATGTCTCAAATAGTATCTTAATACATGCGACACTTTCTAAAGTGCCACAAAAAATGTCTTTACAATACTTTCCTCTTCCACGGGTTTTTCTTCCTCACGCTTCCGCTTATCCCCACAGTCGGAAGCTGTGGACTTCTCCATTCCGAAATCCACGGGCTTCTTGATGCTCGGGGGCTAGGGGTATTGAGGACCTAGCAGGTTTTTCGCCTGGGATTGAGGAAGTAGGAAGGCAAAGGGCAGAGGGTAATGGCAGCGACTAAGGAAAGGACGCAAGGTTACCAGACTGAGTTTTAGAAACCTAATCAGTGACAATCTCGTAAATACATGGAATACCAAACGGTATATTTCCTGTCTCGAGCATATTTTAGGTCATTGCTTCAGGGATTTTATTCCAAAACAAGTAAGGACGACCTAAAGCACGTACTCACCCTAGATATGCCACAATGTCTTAGATCCTTCTCTCCAAATCCTGTAATTAGGATACAGGGCTGGGGGCTACTGGGTACGTGGCAAAATGAATTTGTTTTTTTAAAAATATTTGAAAGAAAAACATTTGATTAAAATAAAGATTTAAGATGGGCCCAGTCTGAATTTTTCAATTTAACCTAAGACTCGGGAGCTAGAGTGCGATTGTTCATCGCATTCTATATTTGAAGATTTCTTCTGAGAGTGTCAAGACTACTCAAGCAGGAGCACCACGCAGCCTCACTGCAACTCGGGGAGTACTCGGAAGACACCATCTACGTGAAGGCCATGAACCACTCGTTGTCGGCTTTAGGAGTACTCGATGACTTGCAACTACTCGGCTACGAAAGCTCGAGGACTTGTCAGACCCGGAAGCCACGGGATACCTGGCGTGGCACGGTCCTATACGAGATATAAGATAGGGAATATCACGTACAGATACGCCATGTAACCACCTGTATCATATCTTGTACGAGTCGGATCGGATAGAAAGTGTTGGGGGAATAGGGAGAAAACTCCGCCAAACAGCAGATAAATAAGGCACAACTCAATCGAGTGAAAATGCTCATAATCAGGGAGAGAGTCCCCCTCAATCCCTAGGATCATCTATATATATAGGAGGGGAGGAAGATGGTAATTTTCTCCCAGCCCCCTAGCGAATACACGCGAATACACAAGGGGCATCTATGGTCATCTAATCGACCGCAGAGAAGACGGCCACCTGCGGCCTACCAAGGGGCACCGCTGACATCGGCCCGCTACGAACAGCCAGCTTCGGCCCGGCTCCCCAGGTCTTCGGCCAGGCCTGTGAAGAGGCCCATCTCCGGCCGGCGCCCCAAATCTTCATCCAGGCCATCGAAGCCCCCTGCGACCAGGTGCACAGGTCATCGGCCTAGAGCCCGCGAAGGCCCCGCCGGCCCGGTACACACACGCCGCCACCTTCGGCCTCCTTGGCCCATCTTCAGCCCAGCTTGCGAGGCTCCAAAGGTACGCCTATTTTTGTAAAAAGACTGGAGGCGCAGGGTGTGCCAGGGATCGAGCCCTGGTCTACCAACTTCGGAGGTCCCTCGTTAACCACCCAAGCAACTTTATTTTCTTGATTCATGGACGATGCTTCATAATAAAAGATGTTAGCTTCGGAGCAGAGCTCCCGTCGCACACCCGTCAGTGATGCGTTTGTTTTATGCAAATGGTATTTTGGCATTTCTTGACCTGTGTCTTCGATGAGTGTAATCCCATTTAAAAGACATAATTACACATTAGCTTGAGGCATGCTCCAACGCATTCGTCAGATCTCCTTTTGTTAATTCTACCATTTTTGCGCCGAAGTGTGTCACCTAATCACAAGGCAAAGCAAAAAAATTTCTTTTTTTAATCTCTAATCATTAAGCTTGTGCAGGAAATTTTATCCCTAATCTCTATCTATTGGTGAACGCTGAATTGATGGTCATTAATGACAATTGTTATTGGGCTTCGGTTTCTATTGCCACCAGGCCTTCGGTCTTTTCTATTGGCTTACTTCCGTTACACTTTGGGTTTTAGTTCCCATGTCTCCTAAGCTATGTTTCATATAACTGAACTTGGGTGTCTTCAGATATTTTTTACCCTTTGGCTGGCCAACACTTCGGCACATGCTCACCGAAGCAAACATATTTAGATATCAGCCTGCATGCACGACAGCAGTTTTCTCCAGCTTTGGTATGCCACTAGCTAATTCATTTCGGTTTACATTATCATATGCCGCAAATGCTTTCGATTTTATGATTGTTTAATTGCATCGATATACTCTTTGCTTAGTTATCGAAGAGCTATTTTATATAGATATATTGATTTGTCTAACCTTCATTTTCTATAACGAAGAGCTGCCTTTTTATATAATATGCGCATCATGGCCAGACAGCACCTTAAGGAATTATATGCTTGTGCTAACCCCTTGCTTAATTACATGCTTATCCTGACCCCTTTCATTTGAAAGGTTAGTATCTATCTGTTGTGTAGGATTTTTGTCAAGGTAAGAAACTCTATTTTGCCCTTGTGCTTGCTTACTTTGATCCTGTTCTACACACTGTCTACTTCACTTAAATTATCGTGCACTCCAGGGTATGGGATTTCACCCCGAAGCCAGAAACATTCTTATATGGAAATTCGGTCATCTAAGCCTTGTGAAAGATTTTCCTTCGGGCTATTGGTTTTCACCCCGAAGCGAATAATGCTTTATATGGGGGCTTCGACAATCTATGCTTTACGAAAGATTCTCCTTCAGTCTATTGGTTTTCACCCTGAAAATAATTATATATGGGGCTTCATTATCCGAGTTTGATGCAAGATTCACCTTTGGGCCATTGGTTTTCACCCCAAAAAAAATTATATATGGGGCATCGGTTATTTGAGTTTGATGCAAGATCCCCTTTCAGGTTGTTAGCTTTCACCCCGAAGCGATACTCGATATGGGCTTCAACAATCTATGTTTTATGCAAGATCCTCCTTCGGGTTATTGGTCTTCACCCCGAAGCAAACATGGTTATATATGGAAATGATCATGCTTTGGTCTTATGGAATTTTATTTGGCCTGCAGTATTGATTGGCCTTCGGTTATTATTGGCGTACTTGACAAGGGTGCACCGAAGCGTCTATTCCTCTTCGTCAAGCGAAGAGGGGAGTCATCGGCGCATTGCAAGTGAATGCCACTTGGAGAAATGAGCCCAGGGCTCGCGAAGCTGAACGGCCCGCAGCACCCTTTGGTCTCAGTTCTTAATTTTTCCCAATCGAAAAGGCCTTTCGCGCAGAGCGCCGAAGGCATTCAAAGTCCTATCGTGCGGAATGCCGAAGGCATGAAAAAGTCCTTTCGTGCGAAAGACAAAGGCTAGGGCTTACCTATACGAGCTAAAGAGCCGAAGGTCCCCTAAGAGAAGTCCTTTTGTGCGAAAATTTAAAGGCATGGAAAGTCCTTCGGCAATTATGCCGAAGGCATCCTAATATATTTAAAAAATATTGCTCTCTCAAGTAAAAAGAATGCAGGCGTTGCAGGTGTATAAATTGGCATCTTCGAAATGGCGAAACCCTATGTTTGGTTTTCGCATTACTGTTGAAAAAACAAGTCATCGACATCAACGATCTTCATTGCAAGGGAGCCCCTCTAACTATGGCCTTCGCCCTCGCATCCACAACTCGACTCGAGGGGCTCGCCCTCCACTTCGGCGGCGACTACTACAGCCTTCGCCCTCGCCGACACACCTCAGCTCGAGGGGCTCGCCTTCGACTTCGGCGATGACTACTACGGCCTTCGCCCTCGCCGATACAGCTCGGCTAGAGGGGCTTCGCCCTCCACTTTGGCGGCAACTGCTACGGCCTTCGCTCTCGCCAATATAGCTCGGCTAGAGGGGATTCGCCCTCCACTTCGGCGGTGACTGCTGCGGCCTTCGCCCTCGCTGAGACAGCTCAGCTAGAGGGGCTTCACCCTCCACTTCGGCGGTGACTGCTACGGCCTTCGCCCTCGCCGACACAGCTCGGCTAGAGGGGCTTCACCCTCCACTTCGGCGGTGACTGCTACGGCCTTCGCCCTCGTCGACACACCTCGGCTCGAGGGGCTCGCCCTCCACTTCGGCGACGACGACTTTGGCTACGGCCTTCACCCTCGCCAACACAGCTCTGCTCGAGGGGCTTGTTGGCGGTCGATAATGATGGTTTTCGCTGTCAATGCTCCACCTAATTTCGTGAAATATATGCCCTAACCATGCCATAATCATTATTACTAATGAGTTCTACAAGTTTTGGTGTTTATTTGACTTCAGGAACAACATGTCCAAATTTGACCCAAAACGGATGATGTTTGGACCGGAAGGCCCGAATCCGGCCGACCGGCATACTTTCGGTGGAACCTTGGCATGAGACATTACCAAAGTCACGTAGAGGGAGAATCCAAATCATTTCAAAGGGCTAAATCTAGAAATATACAGCTTGGACCCGGAAGGCTTGGACCCATATCCAAAAGAGAAGCCAACCTGGGCCATGGTCAAGTATTCAACATACACCCTATCCAAGATTGATCCATGGTCAGAGAGGAGTGTGACGGAACAACGGAGGACCGAGAGGTCGCCAGAGGTAGGCCACCCGGCCCCAAGGAGGCCGCCCGGCCCAAGAAAATGATAGTTGAGCAAACCGCCAGAAGCACCGACCTCCTAGAGTGATCAGAGCCGTCCACGCGAAGTCGGTGGACTGGTGGCGCCACCCCCAGGCCGGCCGGCCTAGGGGAGATCGCCCGGCCCCCCTTGTCAGCCTCTGACGACACCCTTTCGCGTGGAGTTGAAGCCAAGGAAGAGGTAGCGTAGGCTTGCAGCGGTTAACCGTTTCACCGACCTTGGCAGCTATAAATAGGACCCCCTCACCTCACTTGTAACACACACCTTGGGAGCTTGAGTGTCTCACAATTTCAGTTCATCCTTAGTAGAATAGGGAGAGTGTGAGGTGAGAGCTTTGGCGGAAGCCGGGCTAAAGGGGCGGAGTCGAGTTCTCTCGACCTTACCCCATCTTGTACCCACCTTGGGGGAATCTTATAATCAAGTAAGTTTTTCTCGCTTATCTTCAGTTCCTCGCTAGTTTACTTTTTACATAAGTTACTTGCTTAGTTACTCTCTTTGATCTGTGGGATCCCTTGTCTGCGTGGACAGGAAATTCTGTCCATTTGGGGTTTCTTCTTGCCTTAGCGCGAGGCGGTAGTCAGTGAGTCGATAGTTTAGGCGTGGTGCTTAGGCTTGGTAGTTACCTTGGGTTGTGTTACACCCCATGGTACCGCAGTGGTAGGCGGTAAGTGGTGACAGCCTTGTCCGTCCCTAGTAGTCCATCATGTTCGGTTGCTTTCATAGCAGTAGGATTGCCAAAAGTATGTTGGGCCCCTTCTCATCCCTTTCTGAGCCCTTCGCTTAGGCTGCCGAAACAGATCAAGTTAGTAGCTTTTCAAGTTATCTTAGTAATTAGGATTCTATCTGGGGATAAGCCCTCTACCCTCGTACCTCTGCTCCTCAACGCGTCCTGTCGGTGTTCACCGCCAAGCCTGCTCAGGGATACCCTTAGCAGTAAGGTTTGTAGGTAGGTATCGACGGCTTTGGAACTCAATGGTGCAATAAACACAAAGTTTTAGACAGGTTCGGGCCGCGAGTTGCGTAATACCCTACGTTCTGTGTGGTTGTTTGTATTGCCTTAGGTGTTGATGATGTTTGGATGGGGTCCCTGCCCGCCCTTATATATCCGGGGGGACAGGGTTACATGGAAAGTCCTAGTCGAGTACAATTGGAGTCCTACTACAACACAATTGGGTAGTTTTCTTTGTACTGTAGCTAGTTCTACGCCTATTCGGGTAGTTACAAAAGAGGTAAGGTACATCCATAAGCTACCCCTTACTCTAGAACATTCTATGCCTATAAGTAGTCCCGCTGCCCCGGGTCTGATAAGCCCCCCGAGCTCTTCGTAGCCGAGTCCTGCAGGCGTCGAGTACTTGGCTAGGTGTCTTCGAGTACTTCAAGTAGTCAGAACGTCCTTCTGGTTGCTTCTGGGCCTTCCTTCAGATACGTCGAGTAGTCCTCCAAGTACTTTTAGTTGCTTCGAGGCTGTGAGGTGCTCAAGCCCCGAAATCTTGATCATATATGGTGCGCGAAGTACTCGCGCTCCATATGGAGTAGCCCCGAGCCTTAGGTTGAATCGCAACATCAGGCTGAGGGTCACTTCAGTCTTTTCCTTCATTATTTTTCAAAAAATTTAAAAAATAAATCTCTGATGCACATATCCCACAGCCCCCGAACCGTAAATCAAAATCTCTTATTCTGCGGGTAGACCCCGAGCAAAGATTTGGAATTAAGGATCTAAGACGTGGCATCGGATTTTATTCGTCAGAATATCTGCAGGTTTAATTAGATCCGATATCCGAAAAGATCTCTTTTTCGGGTAAAAAATCCCAGAAAAATGATTCGATTGGATACACCACACTGATTGCAGCAGAAATATCCTCAGAAATAAAACCCGGGATGTAAATTTCTTTACTATGTGCTCGCATGGAACTGTACTATATGGAGAATCTGCATTATTGCATCCATGAGTGCTGCCACTGTAGTATCACGGGTTGTCCTCCAGTAAGATCCCTTGTGGCTGTAAATGGCGGGTGGGAGGCCTTTGCCAGAAGTACCAGCATTCTGAAGCTATGGCTTGCGTTTGGTGTTCTTGCTCTCGCCCTCCTGAAATTTGTGTAGTTCTTTCCAGCAAAAGATGCTAGAAGAGAACTTGCGAGTGACAAGAGAAGTCTCTGCTACCTCATCCTGCAACCCCAATGCTCTCATCGGATCCATGCTGGACATCATGTCCTTGCATATTTCAATGAGGCAGGTTCTCTGTGGACTGGTTGCAGCTAATTATGTCGTACTCTTGGGGTTCCCAGGTTGTAGGTACCCAAGAACTGACATCTTTGGTGAGGAGACTTAATCTTGTCACAATGTATTCAGGGAGAAGGAGAAATTTCTCCGCAAGATGCTACAAGAGATCTTGCGAGGCGATTACTGTAATCTGCCTCCAAACTCTTAAAACTTTCCTCCCAGAATACGAATATCATTATTCCCTTGATGGGAATAACAAGTTTGTACTTTGTCATGGCCTCGGGCAAATCTAGCTACAGCATGCCTCGACTAGAAGCTCTAGGAGATCCAGGCGTGCATGCAGGTCCAAGTCATTTGTAAAGCTAGTTAGGAAGAAGTACTCGAGTTGTAATATGTACTGTGTCCAGTACTTTTCCTTTATTATGGAATGCAATCCCAATAGAAGGAAGTAAAGACGAGTAGTTGTCAAGGGATGTAAGTGTTTTCTTTTTCTAGAATGTAATCTTAGAAAAAAGAAATGTCTCAAAAAATCCTATCTTTTTCGCAATTGGTAACTGACTGCTGGTCTTTTGAGTGTTTTACCATATTGCCACCGCCATTATAAAATGCAACGGCAACTAGGTTTTTACACCACCGGCCGCCATTCTCTTTTACTATTTAGATCTGTTCTTGCCCTCAAGTTCCCAGATCTAAACTTCTTGCTCTCTCTTGCTCCCAAATCCCCTTAGGGTTTAGCTAGTGTATGCGTGTGAAGCGCTCTGTAGATTTTCGGATGGCCCCAAAGAAGTCGAACAAGGGCAAGGGTATAGCTGTGGAACCAACCTGCGAAGAAGGATGGGTCACAAATAAGTGCTCTGAATCTGACCTAGAAACTTTAGTTTCTACTGGTCTTTTGCCGAAGAAATCCGTCATCTAATGGCGTCCTGCCTTGTGTAAGGATCGTACGTATGAAAATACAAGTGAAATCATTACTTTTGCTCCTTAATTGGAACGGGGATTGGGGTTCCCTTATTCATTTTTCTTCTCTGGGCTCCTACGCTACTACAGGATCCAGCTTCATCACCTAACCCCCAATTCCTTTGTCCATATTTCCATCTTCACACATTTATGTGAAACTTTTCTGGGCATCGAGCCCCATTTTGAACTCTTTCGATTCCTTTTCCACCTTAAGCCGCAACCAGATTACTACATTTTAGATGTAGTAGGTGGTGCGGGTTTACAGCTTAGGCAGGGAAAAGATAAAGTTTATATCCCCTATAAGATTAGTGGCAAGGTAATCGACTGTAAACCCAAATGGTTCTATGTAGGGAACCAATGGGAGAGTGTCCCAGCGATTACCCCAGGCTCTCCGATACAATGGCCAGAGTGGAATAAGAAACCAGTCGATAGTAGCCAAGTCGACGAGCTACTCGCACGGATTGCCGGTCTTAGGCAAAAGAATTTGACTGGAGAAGCTATCATATTCGACTGGATGAAAAGGAGAGTCCAACTGCTACAGGCTCGGGAAACACTTGGTTTCCAGTATCATGGAACAAATGACTCATCAAGATGCTCAGAGGAAGAGATCTCGGATGAAGAAGTGTTTAGTCAAATTCAGCGACTACTAAGGGATGTAAAGAAAATTCCTGTTGTTCCTAATACTTTTTCTGCTGCGAGTCCTCCGAAGCAGGTACTGATAAGAGTAGTCGATTTGTAGTTTATTGAATACTTTACCTTAGTGTAATTCTGATAGAATTTTGCCCTGTAGGAAGACGTGGAGCGTTTTAAGAGTAGCCCTCCACCGCCAGGCATTTAATCGTCCTTTTTCTTTCTCCATGCACTCTTATACTGTCAACCAAATCGTAGCATGTTCATATGAAATCTTTTATAAATAGAACTAATATCTGACCTTGGTTGTGCAGACGAAGAGGCAGCTATGGAGAAGAACAACAGAGAACACAGCCCCGCTCCTAGTGCGGATACCGAGACCGGGCATTCGAAGGGTGTGCGGTCTATGGTGAGGAAGTGTAGTAGCTCTTCTCAAGCCACCAGCGACAGGTAAGTAACTAGTCGATTTCAATCGAGTACTTCTGTCTTTAATTTGCTAGTTTTGATTTGAATTTTTTGCTTTTTCAAGTCCGGCGGCTAAAATGCCACGGACTTCAGCATCTGGGGATGATGCTGTGGTGGGACGAATCGTCCCTTCCACCACAGCGGACCCATCAAAGGGGACTGGGGTTACTCGACCGGCGAGTAGTTCCACTGTAGATAATGCCAGAGACACGGGTAAGCAGGCCGTCATCATGAGGCCTACTCGAAAATTTGGCATCAAGAAACTTGCTTTGACGAGGGCATCTACGTAAGTTCTCTTGAACTTGTCTGTAGATTTGGCTGAGTGTTGGCGCTCCTTAAGTATCCATTTTATTATACAATTAGGAGTTGTTTTGGTAAATTCTTCGGGATGATTCATGTACTAACCCGCCACTTGGCACCCGAACTTGACCATTTTCGATTTTGTCCTGGATTTTGGAGCATGTTGTATTTTGACAGGAATTGGGACATTTTTGGAGATGTTTTGACGCATGGTTACAACTGGGCTAAGATGAGGAATAAAAGGAAGAATCAACACGCAAAAGATGGGACCGAAAGGGGCCAGAAAAGGCCCAGGCCAGCCGGCCTAGAGTCCTTGGGCCGGCCGGCCTAGAGTCCTTGGGCCGGCCGGCCTAGCCCTTTTCAGAGCCCAATCGGTCTCGGTTTTCTTCGGCACGAAGTATGCGTCAACCCTAATCTATGTTTTACCAAAACCACCGACCATATCTGCCTATAAATACCCCGAAGCCGCAGTAAAAAAAGGGGGATCGCAGGGAGGACCGCAGAAAAGATCGCAGAGAAGAGCATCCAGAGATACATTCGAGTTAGACACAAGAGAAAGGCGACACCGGAGGCCTCATCGTCCCTCGGCGCCGCTGCAAGTTGGAGGACAGCAAGGGATCCATCCCTTGCTGGAGATTTCGTCACCACGATCGACTACGCTTCGCTTAGCTTCATGGGGTAAAGTCCTCGTTTGTTCATGGGGTTGTAAGGAGATCTTGAGTTGTAATTGCCGAATCCTTTATGAGATTGATCTATCATGATTCTTGTTGATGATGCTTTGATGCCTAATAGTTTGCGACTTGGCTTTGGGTTTGCTTTGCTCTTGCATGGTTTACTTAGATTACATCAACTATCGTGTTCTTGTTGATTCGTTACCGATTATCCTCTTGTAGTGACAGTATGCGGGAGGGAAAGGTTTTGATCTTGGAACACACCTTTGGTAGATTAGATCTGTTCTTTGTTGCTTGGCGATTACATCTCTAGTGATCCTAGACCCTATGGACAAATGCTCTTCATATCTTGTGCACACATCTATCATTGCTCACTAGTATAGATTAGATTAGATTGGTTAGATTAGATCTATTTCACACTCAATCATTCAATATAGATCTTTTACTAACATCATTAGTGCTTAGTTAAGCATAGTAATACACTTGTTCCGTGGATTGATAAACCTTGGGGGAATACTCTAAGGGAAAAGCTATACACGATCCGTGCGCTTGCGGTACGTAAACTTGGCGCTTTAAGAAGCGTCAACAAGCTTTTCTGGCGCCGTTGCTGGGGAATAAGCGATTTTGCTACGTTTAACTTTGTATTAATTTTGTTGGTCACTAACACCTAACCTTTTCCCTAGAAAATTTTTGTTTTCTTGTTTTTGTTTTGATTGTCTAGATGGGCCATCTCATTCAACACGTGGAGGAAGGAGAAAAATCACTAAGGGATTATGCAAGCCCGCGATCGGAGGACTTCGACATGCAAAAATCAGATTCGGTGTTGCGAGCCACCGAGTACGAGATCAAGCCTCAAATCATCTAGATGGCGGCGGCAAACCCCTTTAGAGGAGATGAGACGGACAACCCATATAGACATATCAAGTGGTTCACAATGTTATGCAACACGGTACAACAAGACGGAGTTCCGCTAGCTTGGTTTAGATGGAATCTTTTCCCATACTCACTTGCAGAACAAGCGAGAAGATGGTTTGCACTTGCATCCTTCGAGGTAAAAGGAAATTGGGATGACTTGATGAAGAAATTTTGCGAGCGGTTCTTTCTGTTAAGCAAGGTTCAACATATTCGAAAGCAAGTGATCAACTTCGCGCAGGGAGAAGAAGAAGGGATAGATCAAGCATGGGATAGATTCAATGGATTGATTGAACAAGGACCGAAGCTCAGATTTTCCGGTGAAGTACTCCTGCATACCTTTTACTTTTCCCTAACCCCCGAGTGCATGCAGTTTGTCCAAATGTGTGCAGGAGGAGATCTCATGGAAAAAACACTCACGGAAGCTGCCCAACTCCTACAAAAAATCAGCAAGGGGGCGGCCATGCGAAGAGATTGGGAAAAACGATGTTTGGCAAGCTCCGAGGAAGAGTCTCAAGTGCGGGTGCTTGCTGGAATTTTCAGAAAAGAGGCATCGGAAAGTGAGGGAAGAACAACCGAAGCATGGGAAAGTCATAGGGACAAACCACTGATGAAGAAGCATCGATCCGGAGTGCAACGAAAGACGACCCAGAAAAGAAAGGAAGAACCATGGGCACCGCCAAATCGCTAAGGGAATTCGAGCAAATGGATTGGATACCAATTGACTTCGGAAAATTGTTCGACAAAGCAAGACCGCATCCAAATCAGCGAGGAATGGCGAAGGTGATAGCTGAAGACTTGCCCGCCAGATAATCACACGGGATACACATTTGGCAAGGAATCAGCCGGTGATATTATTCGGAAACTTTTTGAAGAAAAAGAGGAAGAGATTGACTTGGACGAAGTGCTGGAGATCAAAAGGACCCTAGGAGTGAACTCGGAATCGTCACCCTATGCGCACATAGCCCAAGTATATGCGATTGGAAGCGATCAAGGCGAAGGTAACCCATCACCTACACCTCGCGTTGATTGCATGATAGAAGGAATAAAATGTTGCAATGTTTTATGTGACGTTGGCGCCCATGTTAGTGTGATGAGTTCCAAAGTTTATGTTGAGTTTTTTAACGAAACATCAAACCTAGATTCCACAATCATTAAATTGATCATGGGAGATGGTAGATTAATCAAACCGCTAGGAGTGCTTAGAAATCTAAATGTTGCCATAGCGGGTAAAAAAATTCCTACCGAGTTTTTTGTGATTAATGCTAGTGATGATGAGCATGAAGGCATAATCCTTGGAAAACCCTTTCTCAAATTAGTAAATGCTGTTCTAGATGTTGGAAAAGGGATTGTCACTTTTGATCTAGATGGAGAGAAGCGCTCATTCGAATTTCATTCAAAACCGTCTATTGCTTCACCTCTACCTCTTGATAACGAAGAGGTAGAGAGCGTTCGTTCCATTTATTCTTTCAGGGATCCTCTCCAACGCGCTTTGGAGAACGAAGACGCTCAAGATAATCAAGACGAAGAACTAGTGGAAACGATGGAAGAGTTGAAGCCGCAACACGGGAATTTGGAGGAAGAAAAATTTGAAGACATTGGAGAGTTAGATCAAGAAGAGGATGGTGCGCCCGATGTTGAGATGAAGCCACTCCCCAAGGGGTTGAAATATGAATTTTTGGGAGATGGCAAGACTTTTCCGGTGATTATTAGCGACGAATTGAGCTTGGAAGAGATGGAGAAGTTGCTGAATTTATTGAAGAAGCACAAAAAGGTGATCGGCTACTCGATTAACGACTTGAAAGGTATTAGCCCCACTTTTTGCACACATCGTATACAACTCGAGGAGGAATACAAGCCGGTCGTAGAGCATCAAAGAAGGTTGAGCCATGCAATGCGTGATGTGGTGAAGAAGGAGGTTATCAAATTGTTGAATGCCGGAATAATATACCCCGTGCCACATAGTGAATGGGTAAGCCCCGTTCATTGCGTTCCAAAGAAAGGAGGACTCACAGTTGTGAAAAATGAGAAGGAGCAATTGATACCACAAAGAACCATCACGGGATGGAGGATGTGTATCGATTATAGAAAATTGAATAAGGCAACGAGGAAGGATCATTTTCCACTACCATTCATTGACGAGATGCTAGAAAGGTTGGCAAAGCATTCACACTTTTGTTACCTTGACGGATACTCGGGATTCTTCCAAATACCTATTCATCCGGATGATCAACATAAGACCACATTTACTTGCCCGTATGAAACTTTTGCATATC
The DNA here is from genome assembly GCF_016808335.1 of Panicum virgatum. Classification (NCBI taxonomy): domain Eukaryota; kingdom Viridiplantae; phylum Streptophyta; class Magnoliopsida; order Poales; family Poaceae; genus Panicum; species Panicum virgatum. The sequence continues at coordinate 41,769,186 of NC_053149.1, read as the reverse complement.
GGAGGATGCCTTTTGGGTTGTGCAATGCGCCCGCCTCTTTTCAATGGTGCATGATGGCTATATTTTCAGATTTCATAGAAGAGATTATGGAGGTATTCATGGATGATTTCTCGGTGCATGGTACTAGCTTTGATGATTGCTTGGCAAATTTGGAGAAAGTTCTTAAAAGATGTGGAGAGGTTGATCTTGTGCTTAATTGGGAGAAGTGTCATTTCATGGTGAAAGAAGGAATTGTTCTCGGTCATGTTATCTCCGAGAGAGGGATAGAGGTGGACAGAGCGAAGATAGAAACCGTGGAAAAATTGCCACCACCTACGGATATCAAATCTTTGAGGAGCTTCCTCGGTCATGCCGGATTCTATAGGAGGTTCATAAAGGATTTTTCGAAAATCACCAAGCCATTGACACAACTTCTCCAAAAAGATGTGGAATACATCTTCGATAGTGATTGTCTTCACGCATTTCGAACACTCAAGCAATCCCTCATAAGTGCTCCTATCATGCAACCTCCGGATTGGAATCTACCCTTTGAAATCATGTGCGATGCAAGCGATTACGCCGTAGGAGCCGTCCTTGGACAAAGGAAAGAGGGGAAGGTAAATGCTATCTACTACGCAAGCAAGACTCTCAATGAAGCCCAAGTTAATTATGCAACAACGGAGAAAGAATTGCTTGCCGTGGTATTCGCCTTCGAAAAATTCAGATCATACATAGTAAACTCTAAGGTGATAGTTTATACCGACCATGCGGCAATCAAGTATCTCTTGTCCAAGAAAGATGCTAAACCACGCTTGATTCGATGGATCCTATTGCTACAAGAATTCGATGTAGAGATAAGGGACAATAAAGGGGTGGAAAATGTTGTGGCCGACCACCTATCAAGGATGAACCATGGAGACGATGGAAAAGAACCTATCGAGGATCAAATGAGAGATGATCACCTATATAGAATTCTCGACAAAGATAGTTGGATGAATGAAATAATAAGGGAAATAAAAGGGATGCCCTTGGATCACTTGGACAAGAATGCAAAGAGAAGAGTGATCACGGAAAGAAGAAAATACTATTGGGATCCACCATACTTATATAGATATGGAGAAGATGGAGTCCTAAGAAGATGCATACCGAGAGAGGAACGTGAAGAAGTTCTAAGAAAGGTGTCACTCGTCGGGATATGGAGGACATTATGGGCACTTTAGAACTCAAGCTAAGGTATGTGCTAGTGGATTCTATTGGCCCGAGATGCATGAAGACGCGAAAAGATTCGTTTCGACTTGTCCGGACTGCCAAAGGACGGGGAATATCTCGCAAAGGAATGCCATACCATTGAACTACAATTTACAAATAGATCTATTTGATGTCTGGGGAATCGATTTCATGGGACCATTTGTGAACTCACATGGATTTGAGCATATATTGGTGATGGGGGACTATGTTTCGAAATGGGTTGAAGCTATGCCATGTCGGAAGGCATCAACGGAGGAGTCCATACACATGATTAAATCGGTAATCTTCCCTCGATATGGCGTACCGAGAATCTTGATAAGCGATGGAGGAACACACTTCATGGGCAAAGACTTTGGTAAATGCTTGAAGAAATTAGGAATTGAACATAGAGTGTCCACGGCTTATCACCCCCAAACAAACGGACAAGCGGAAACTTCGAACAAGCAATTGAAGGACATTTTAAAGAAGACCGTGGTAAAAGGAAGGAAAAGATTGGTCGAAGAGACTAGATGATGCACTATGGGCATATCGTACGGCACATAAAACCCCGATTGGTATGACTCCTTATCAATTTGTTTATGGAAAAACATGCCACTTGCCGGTTGAGCTAGAACATAAGACGTATTGGGCAATGAAGGAAATGAACTTTGATGCGGAAGCCACTGGAATTAAAAGGAGAATCCAAATAAGCGAATTGGAGGAGTTAAGATTGAAAGCGTACAATAGTACATCAATTTACAAAGAAAGGATGAAGAGATGGTACGACAAACGATTACAAAACAAGGAATTCAAAGGAGACAAGGTCCTACTCTACAATTCAAGATTCAAACTCTTTGGCAAAGGAAAATTGCAAAGCAAATGGGATGGACCGTACGTCGTACACTCAGTTTCACCCACGGGAGCGGTGACAATCATGGATGCGAAAGGTGACCAATATGTGGTGAACGGACAACGACTAAAGGTATTCTTGGAGCCCGACGTCAGTGCCCCTTCATTACATCGACATATACACCATGGAGGAGGAACCGGAACGTCAAGCCTAACGACGTTAAGCAAGGTATGTTTGTAAATATTCTCTTTTAGATTTTATTTTCGTAGTTTTATTTTTATTTTAGGACGAACTTCGAGTAAAACATAGACTCATAATTTGTTGGAGGGCACCTCGGAAAAAGTTGGAGTCCAGGGGGCTGAAAAACCCCCTGGGCCGGCCGGCCCAACACCCCTAGGCCGGCCGGCCTAAGCCTCCTCGTGTGCGAATTGGTCTCAATTTTTGGTAGGTGCGAGATAAGGAAATTTCAAACCTGTGCCTTATAGATTTCGCATGCCAAAACCGAAGAGATTTTGGACTTTTCGTCCAAGTCTTTTCGGGACATAAATAGAGGGGCAGGGTAGATCTATTCTCTCATACTTTTCAATCTACACCACCACCTCGAGTGAGACGTCGACAATGGCCGGTTCAGCGAGCGCAAGATCCACGATTGCAGCAATGGAGATCGAGGAGAGGGGTTGGACGCCTGACACCCCCACGCCAAAGACGCCTAGCCCCATCTCGGCAACCGGTGCGCAGCCCCTCCTTGTTGAAGCAAAGCGATGTGAAGCGAAGGCCCCTCCGAAGAAATTCTGTACCCAAGCACGGATGAGCGTCGGAGGGAAGGGCCGTCAATGGTACAACGAGAGGCTAGCTCAAGCCCAAAGGGTGGTCGTCGTCATCAGCAGCGACGAAGACGAAGGCGAGAAGCGACAAGACAAAAAGCCACCCACACCTAGGCGTTCCTTGCGCCTCCTAGGAGTCAAAAGAAAGAACTACATCGAGCACACCCCGGAGCCGAAGGATTATGCGGGGGACAGCGATTGGGAGAGCATCATGAGCCCTGGTTCATGGGGTGCCACCGTTCGTGACTACGATGATGATTGGTCCGGGGTGGGCCGAAGAGGAGAGAAAAGAGGAAGATGACCCCTCCGGAGGTGATAGCGGCAAGAAGAAGAAGGACGACGACGAACCCGAAGATGACAGTGCCAACAGCGGCGGGCATCACTTCGGGTGCTGTTTCAAGTGCCGCAATGAAATCGCGGATCTCCGCGCCACCATCGATAGGTGTCACGATCAAACCAGTGGCAATGGATCAAAGGATGGACGACATCGAGAGCTTGGCCGAAAAAGACTACAACTTCCTTGTCCGCAATATAAGGAAGTTATTTGGGATGGTCGGAGATCTACAAAAGCAAGGAGGAGGGCGTCCAAGATGCAATTGCCTGAGGTGCCGTTGAGAACGCCGACGAGCGTCACACCCGTCTTTTATATCATTGCGACGAGGACGCCGCATAATCTAAGCATGGGGGGGAGGTGTGACGGCTCCTAGATTGAATTTTGGTCTTTGTTTACTCAAAAGTTCGTCGTGTTGTGTGCTTTATTTTTCGCATGTGTGAGAGTCATAGTTTAGCATTGTGTGCTTTATTTTTCGCATGTGTGAGAGTGAGTCTTAAATTAGTGTTGAGTCATGAAAACAAAATAAAAAGAGTCTTTGTTTTTGTTGGATCGTGCAATTTTATTTATGCATTCAGTTTTACTTTATTTTCTTTAAAGCAATTGTTCACGAGCGTTGTCATGAAAATTATTTCGTATTTGTGGAGCTTAGTAGATTATTCGTTCATGTTAATACCCACACTTAAGCTTTGATCTAGCGCTTGGTTTTGATTACACTTGCGAGTAAGGCATGATTTGGAGGACTTTAATTTCATAAAAATAATAAAACCCCTACAAGCATAAGGTTGATCCAGTTCTTGACAAGTTGAGAGTAAAAATCCTATCATCCAAAAGCTTTATTCGTTCCACCATAAGTATTGGATGTACAGTTGAGTTGAGTTAGGATTTCTTTCTCTTGGGAGTTTTAATTTCGAGCAATGATCATGTCCGTATTTTTCATCTCTAAATTGCTAGACACGTCAATATTCGGTAATGAGAATTCCTCATCGGAACAACTCATGAGATCTACCGGATTCCAAAACCCGAACCCGAGATTATCTTGTTTATTATCAGTCTTCCTTGACCACAACCCAATTATGAGGATACGTTCTGTTTCTGCGCATGATTTGTATAAAACATAATTTTGGGATGAAGAAAGGAAGGAGTATTCGAAAGATGGACCGAATCCGACCATGGGAAAGCCCCAGGCCGGCCGGCCTACACCTCCTGAGCCGGCCGGCCTAGGCCCCTCTGGCCTCGGCTCGGGCTCCAAAAACTCAGGGAGCCACTTTGGAGAATTGCCTATCTATGTTTTATAGAAAGTGTCCTATGAAAAGGTTCGGAAAAGAGAAAGAAAATTCGGGAGAAAGAAAGAAAGAAAAAAAATGAGAAAAAAGAATGAATGAAGGGATTCTATGGTTAGAGAAGTGCAAAGAGATATCACCTTGTTGTTTGAGAACAATATCCTCAATTCCAACCATGTGCAATCCGACAACGAGGACGATGCTTGTGCCTTGAAGTCAATCTTTTTGTATGCCTTTGCACATGTCCATCATTCTAAATCTTCTTACCCTTGAACCCTTTACATTATGAAGAAACTCTCATGATCATTGGCTCGGAAGGTAAGCAATCATTAGAAGGTTTTCTTAATTTGACAATATATGTATACACTTTGCTAAGCCTCACCTATAGCCCCACTTTACACTTGAGAGACTTTTGGGAGATGAGAGTTTGCAAATAATAATAGGATAGCCACCTATATTGAGAGACATGAAAGGACTTGTGCAAGAATTTTTGGTCTAACCTTTGTTGCAGGGTATTTTGTTTCTTAAATAAAAAAAGAGAGAGAAAAACCTCCAAGGATGGCCAGAAAAGCAAGTGTTGTCGATATTCGAGTTGCCGGCTAAAGGTAAGAGTTGTGGAGTAATATTGGATGAGTTTTTAAACGCCCATGATATGATTATCCTCGCTGCTCCTCTGACCTTTGTTTGAAGAAATGTTGTTAGACTTGTTTGCATAAGTAAATTTTGCAGTTCGAGAACTCTTGAGCAACCCATGGAAGGACTTGATGATTTGATTTGCTCGAGGACGAGCAAAAGCTAAGCATGGGGGGAATGTTGGCGCTCCTTAAGTATCCATTTTATTATACAATTAGGAGTTGTTTTGGTAAATTCTTCGGGATGATTCATGTACTAACCCGCCACTTGGCACCCGAACTTGACCATTTTCGATTTTGTCCTGGATTTTGGAGCATGTTGTATTTTGACAGGAATTGGGACATTTTTGGAGATGTTTTGACGCATGGTTACAACTGGGCTAAGATGAGGAATAAAAGGAAGAATCAACACGCAAAAGATGGGACCGAAAGGGGCCAGAAAAGGCCCAGGCCGGCCGGCCTAGAGTCCTTGGGCCGGCCGGCCTAGCCCTTTTCGGAGCCCAATCGGTCTCGGTTTTCTTCGGCACGAAGTATGCATCAACCCTAATCTATGTTTTACCAAAACCACCGACCATATCTGCCTATAAATACCCCGAAGCCGCAGTAAAAAAAGGGGGATCGCAGGGAGGACCACAGAAAAGATCGCAGGGATCGCAGAGAAGAGCATCCAGAGATACATTTGAGTTAGACACAAGAGAAAGGCGACACCGGAGGCCTCATCGTCCCTCGGCGCCGCTGCAAGTTGGAGGACAGCAAGGGATCCATCCCTTGCCGGAGATTTCATCACCATGATCGACTACGCTTCGCTTAGCTTCATGGGGTAAAGTCCTCGTTTGTTCATGGGGTTGTAAGGAGATCTTGAGTTGTAATTGCCGAGTCCTTTATGAGATTGATCTATCATGATTCTTGTTGATGATGCTTTGATGCCTAATAGTTTGCGACTTGGCTTTGGGTTTGCTTTGCTCTTGCATGGTTTACTTAGATTACATCAACTATCGTGTTCTTGTTGATTCGTTACCGATTATCCTCGTGTAGTGACAGTATGCGGGAGGGAAAGGTTTTGATCTTGGAACACACCTTTGGTAGATTAGATCTGTTCTTTGTTGCTTGGCGATTACATCTCTAGTGATCCTAGACCCTATGGACAAATGCTCTTCATATCTTGTGCACACATCTATCATTGCTCACTAGTCTAGATTAGATTAGATTGGTTAGATTAGATCTATTTCACACTCAATCATTCAATATAGATCTTTTACTAACATCATTAGTGCTTAGTTAAGCATAGTAATACACTTGTTTCGTGGATTGATAAACCTTGGGGGAATACTCTAAGGGAAAAGCTATACACGATCCGTGTGCTTGCGGTACGTAAATTGGCGCTTTAAGAAGCGTCAACACTGAGTATCAAGTATAATTCAACTGCTTTGTCTTGACAGTGATGCGCTCCTGGAGACAAGGGGGGAAACTGAGGATGACTCGGCCCCTAAGTAGGTAGTGGAGAAGCCCCCGAGCACTCCAGAGATGAGTGCTCGCGAAGCAGAGGACATGGCGGATGCCATGCTTTGGAATTCTCCGCTACCGGATGCTGAGAGGAAAGATGAAAGGCTCCAGAAAGACGATGGAAGCGACAACCTTCCAGAGGAAGAGGTGTAACACACCAGTGTTAATCGCGATACTAATCATGTGATTAACCCGCTAATCATGGCTTAAACGCGTCATTAGCGTTAACCGAGTTCGCGTGTTAAACATCGTTTAGCCGTGTTCGTCTACATTTTTCACCTTGATCCGAGCCTCGAATCAATTTTCGCCCACAATAAAAGTTGTAGATCTCCTTTTCCTCTACAACTTTGAGTTTCGGATGGTCAAAAGCGAGTCAAAAATAGTCAAAATCAAACACTGTTCCTTTTTGTACTCCACTGTTCTCGCCGCGACCGATCGCCGGCGAGCTCTCCACGCGTCGCCGTGCCTGTGTCTCGGCCACCGCTTAAGCTATCCATCGAGGCAAACTTGGTTTTTGCCTCTTCCCTCTCGCCTTCGCCCGAGCCCGAGATTCCCCGGCCCTGCTAGCTTGCCCAGAGGCGCCACCGCTTGCGCGCCGGCCATCCACCGCCGCCTCGCCGGCGTTCCTCGCACCCCAAGCCTCCCAAACGCCGATTGCCCTTGCCCTACACCTCCAACGCCCTGCACCCGAGCCCGATTTCACCGTTTCTTGGCCGGAATCGCGCCCGCAGACCGCCGACCGCCATTGCCGCCACCGGAGCTCCGCCCCTCTCCGTCGAGCCCCCTCTCCCGGCCCTCCTCTGCCAAAATCGAACGCATGGTGAGCTTCCTCGCGCTATTCTCCTCCTCCCAGACCTTTTTCCCCCTTGATTTCCCCACCGCCGGCGTCGGGATGCTGTCGCCCCACCGCAGCCTGGCCACCCTTGCGCCGTGCCGGCGGGAACGGCCGCGCGCCGCCCCGTGTGCACCTCTGCTCCACCGCGCGCGCCTCTGCGCCGCCTGCGCCACCCCCACGCGCGGCCCCTGCTTCCTTGGCCGCGGTCCGGATAGGCCGTGCCGCCGGCCGGCCACCGCCGGCAGGGGCCAGCGCCGCGCTGCCGCGAGCCTGCCTGGCCGCGCAGGCAAAGCAGGGGAGGCGGGGGGGGGGGGGGGGACTGGGAGCTGGGCTCCCACTTACATGTGGGGCCCGGCTGTCAGTCCCCCCTTTTTAGGTTTTATTTATTGTGTATTTTGGCTGCAATTTTCAAAAAATCATAGAAAAGTGTAGAAAAATGCTAAAAATTCAAACTCAATTTTGTTGGCTTAATTAAATTCCAAACTTCATAGGAAAAATACCCATGCATGTCAAATGTCAGTTTTATCCCTGCTAGATTTTACTTTGTGTTTGAGCTTGTTTATTTATTATCCACAGTTTGGTTGATCTAAAAATTATGAAATTAATTTAGTAGCCTCATCTTTCCATGTGTAACCCACTGTAAAATTTTCATGACCTGATGCTGTACACTTTTGTGTAGATCTATTTATGTTTGGTTTAGCTTGCTAGAGTTAAAATAAATGTTTTCGGTCAGCAATAAATGTTGGAAAAATTGTGTGGCATGCTTTATCAAAATTATGTGTTTCTGATAAATTCTTGTGGCTTGGTCATTTCTGCAAGTAGGGTACTTGTTTTCGGTCAGCAAGTAGGGGCCCAACACCTGGGTTTTAGCAGGCGCGATTCAGATGTCGTGGTAACGATGGAAACAGTTGATGCGTGTGGCCCGACGGGGTTTTCACGTGTCGTGTGAGTTAGGTCCACCTTGCAAGGTTAAATCGAATCGATTCGCCGTGACTCGCGGATATGAGAACCTGGATCTCTCTGTCACATCGTAGTAAATGATGGAATTGGAAATGGAAAGTTGAGAATATGAGTTATGGCTGTGGTATTCTAAGAAGATAATGTGATCAACCATGCGTGCTCTAGATGTTCAGGCAAATCTAGTCGGTATTTGTATAATAAACTTGAGCTAAAATACTGAAAGTAAGGATCCACTATTAGTAGCTTTTCAGCAAAACAACTCCAGAGCCAAACAGCTTTGCATGTCTAGGAGTCGGCTAAGTATATACCATAGTCGGGTAAGACTTGCTGAGTATTAGTATACTCAGGGTTGTTGTTGTAACCCCTTTGAGCAGGTTGTGTCCCCGCTGACTTCGATGAGGTCGGTGCATCCTGGATTGGACAACCACTTCCTCCTGGGTGGACTGTTGGGTGGGTCCCGTCTTCTCCGTGAAGGTCGGGCAGGTTGGCATCACATCGGTGGGCAGGATGTGGAGCTCACCTTGTATCATCGTCGTGGTTACCGTATTGTATTTCGAACTCGGTTTTTTTAATCTTCCGCTGTGTATTTAAACTCTGTCATTTGTTTTAAAACCCTTTATGTATAACTCGTGTTGTAATTTAATTTGAGGTATTCTGTATGTTGGTATCACCTGTGCTCGTCTTCGTACGGGTCTACTAGTGCAATTGAGATCCTGGAGTATAGTAGTTTAATCGGGATTTAGCCGACAGCCTGTCAGATTACACCGTTTTAAGTGCACAGTAACTTGATTAAGTATTAAGATGATGGTTAGCGCACTTAAGCCAGTTTAATTTGGGCAGTGCTGCTACAGCTGGCATCAAATCTCTAAATTGCACTGGGGTGATTACTGGTGTGTTTAATTACGTTAAGTAACTCTTACCTTGCAACGATTTCGGGTTTGTCGAAATGTTGACGCTAGATGCACTAAGGAATAGGATAGATAGTTCGTATGCCCTAATTATGTTATATAAGTTATGTGGCATCTAAGTATCTATTTTATTCTAGCACTTCTAGCTTTTACTTTTTGTTAAACCTTATTTCGGTAACGACGCACCTACGCTAAGGTAAGCAAGGTAAGCATTCTTGGTAGTCCTTTAGAATAGCCCACGTGTTTCATAGTGCGCGGGTCCCGTATGATGAGCATACGAGGAGGTGATAAGGCTCAATTCAAACGAGCCTGTCGCTATCTGCCGCCTGATATGGAGTGCGGATTTCATACCGTGTGATTGTGATCACGGTCATTTCGTAAGGCAATGTTACGAGATGTAAACCTATCATGCAGTTGGCCATGACCGTGACCCTTGGGACACGTCTACCCTTGGATGTCCCGTAAGGCGAGTGTACAGGAAGTGAATACACTGTTATGACATATGCATCGCTGCCCATTCAGCGTCGAACGTCTGGGTGCCATCTCTATAGTGGATGGTAATGTATGTGTGAATATGTGGGAAACTGCATAGGCGTTACCCGTGTGGCGTAGGACACATGGGGGCCGTTCGTGAGTGCTGGCACGAAGGGTCCATAAGTGGTTATATACTCTGTGTTCTTCTGCAGGAAACTAACCACGTAAGCGCGTCATGAAATCCTTGATCGTAGGAACGACTAGTATATATAGGGAGAGTACGTAATTGTGCCACCGGTTGTCCTCGTATACCATATTTTGGTACTTGTGTGGGTGAGAAACGCTAGAACGTGCATACATCTTGCATCTTGCATTTTTGAGTTGGTTGGTCGCTTCGTAGTAAATAGTTGTGCAACTTTAGGACTACAACCTTGTGGCTAGCCGAGTTACCAACCTGCTGTTCAAATCTGAGTAGATACGATTTCCAATTGAAGCAAGCCATTTTGTTCTCTTGGTGAACCATATCACGAAGGGAACGAATTCATGCTGTGTGTTCATATTAATTATGCACATTCTTTATTTGCATGGATTAGTCCCAATAGCGGAATGGCTAACCAAGAGATGGTGCTTTTGCAGATGGGCAATAATAATGCTACTAACCGTGGAAATGGGGGTCAAGGAGCACAGCCACCACCACCTCCCTCCTTGGTTCAAGCTATTGCGGCCCTTAATACCGACCGCAATGAGCAGACCGAATTGTTGAGGCGACTGGTGCAAAGCAATGAGGACAGAGGCCGACAAGCATCACCAGCAGACACTGACTATGTCGGTTTTCTAGCCACTCAACCACCTCTGTTCCACAAGGCAGATGATCCCCTTGAAGCTGATGCCTGGATTCGTACCATTGAGGACAAGTTCAGTATCCTCAACTGCACAGAAGTAGACAAGGCCGCCTTTGCAGCGCAACAACTGAGAGGCCCAGCGAAGATATGGTGGGTTAATCACTAGGCTCTACTTGCCGCTGGTACGCGTCTCACCTGGAATGAGTTCGTGGCAGCTTTTAAAGCCCACCATATCCCTACTAGCTTGATGAGAAGAAAGATGGCAGAATTCCTAGCACTGAAGCAGGGAAGTCAAACTGTTTTTCAATACGCCCAAACTTTCAATCAGTTAGCTCAATATGGTGGTTATCATGTGGATACTGATGAAAAGAAGCAAGATTGCTTCAGGAGGGGACTCAATACAAAGTTTCAGGATAAGCTAGCTCTCACTACTTGTGATAATTTTACTGAACTAGTTAATAAGGCTGTTATTCAGGAAGATGCCACGCTAGCACACAAGGCTGACAAGAAAAGAAAAGCACCTGTGGGGTCCTCTAGAAATACACCCCAGAGGTACAAGCTGGTTCAGACAGGGATTCAGCAGGCTCCAAACCGCTCTCCGCAGCAAGATCATTGGGTCACTAGGCCACCACAGCAGCAGTGGGCACCACATCCCTCGACACAACAACAAGGGCAGCAAGCTACACGCCCCAGCAACTACCCCTGTTACAATTGCGGTAACTATGGGCACTTTGCACGTGACTGCCGCATCCCGCCTAAGCAGAGCAACTACAAAACCCCTGCACCGGTTCAAGGTCCTATCTAGCAGACTCAGAAGAAGAAGGTTTCACCTGTTAAGACTGGACGTGTGAACTACACCACAATGGAGGATGTTCCTGAGGGTACTCAAGTGATGGCTAGTATGTTTTCCATTAATCACTGCCCGGCTACTGTGTTATTTGATTCTGGAGCATCCCATACCTTTATCAGTGAAGCATGTGTTGCTCGACATCAATTACGAGTAACAAACTTAGAAAGACCCTACATTATTCAGACACCGGGCACACGGTTAACTACTGGCAGGGTAGTTCGGAATGTGACTCTTAACTTGGGTGGAAAAAATTTCCCAATCACTCCCATTGTCCTTCCAAGTCAAGGGATAGATGTCATACTTGGAATGAGTTGGATGAAAAAGCACGGTGCTATCATTAATACCACTTCCCGCATCATTCGGTTAAACTCTTCTACATGTGGTCCGATGGATGTTCATCTTTCTCATTACGAGATCCTAGAAAGTACAGTCTATCATGTGGAAGGGAAACATTTAGAAGGAATTCCTGTGATTTGTGAATACTCCGATGTGTTTCCGGAGGAATTGCCAGGCATGCCTCCAGATCGAGATGTTGAGTTCGTTATTGAATTACAACCTGGTACCGCACCAATATCTCGAAGGCCCTACAGAATGACTCCGAGTGAGTTAGCTGAATCAAAGCTTCAGTTACAAGATTTACTAGATAAAGGTTTCATTCGACCGAGTATGTCACCTTGGGGATGCCCAGCTCTATTCGTCAAGAAGAAAGACCAAGGGTTGAGGTTATGTGTGGATTATCGACCCCTGAATGCGGTCACCATCAAGAACAAATACCCACTCCCTCGTATTGACCTTCTCTTTGATCAATTAGCCGGAGCTAAGGTATTCTCAAAAATAGATCTTCGGTCTGGCTATCATCAAATCAAAATCAGGCCATCTGATATACCAAAAACAGCTTTCTCCACCCGTTATGGTCTATATAAGTATTTGGTTATGTCTTTTGGATTAACCAATGCTCCAGCTTACTTCATGTACCTCATGAATTCGGTATTCATGCCGGAGTTAGACAAGTTCGTCATGGTATTCATTGATGATATTTTGATCTACTCCAAGAATGAGGAAGAACATGCTCAACACCTTCATATTGTACTTCAGCGTCTCAGAGAGCATCAGCTATATGCCAAATTCAGCAAGTGTGACTTTTGGCTGAAAGAAGTTCCATTTTTAGGTCATGTCATATCCGCTGAAGGTATTTCTGTTGATCCCAGCAAAGTACAAGATGTACTGGATTGGGAAGCTCCAACTTCAGTTCCTCAAATCCATAGTTTCTTGGGTTTAGCTGGTTATTATCGTCGGTTCATCCCAGAATTCTCCAGAATTGCGAAGCCGATGACTGAACTTCTTAAGAAGGGTGTCAAATTCTATTGGAGTACCCAATGTCAGGAAGCTTTCCAGAAATTGAAAACACTTCTCACTTCAGCTCCAATCTTGGCCCAACGCGACACTACAAAACCATTCGATGTTTATTGTGATGCCTCAAGCACATGACTTGGTTGTGTCTTGATACAGGAGAATCGAGTGATTGCTTATGCTTCTAGATCACTCAAGCGTCATGAAGAAAATTATCCTACACATGATCTTGAATTAGCAGCTATAGTCCATGCTCTGAAGATCTGGCGACATTATCTTATCGGTACACTTTGCAATATCTATACGGATCACAAGAGCCTCAAATATCTTTTCACTCAAGCAGATCTGAACATGCGTCAAAGACGATGGCTCGAGTTGATTAAAGATTATGAGCTCGAAGTACATTATCATCCTGGCAAGGCAAATGTAGTTGCGGATGCACTAAGTCGCAAGACTCACTCTCATTGTCTTTCGGCTATCCCATTAAGTGAGTCTCTCTGCTCTGAAATGGAAAATTTGAACTTGAGCATTGTACCACATGGCACATTGGCCCATCTAGAACTCACTCCTACTCTTCGTGATCTGATCATCGAAGCACAAAAGAAAGATAAAGGAGTAAAGGAAATTCAGAGAAGAATCTCAAAGGAGATCCGAAAGTAAATTGTTTCCACCAAGATAGTGAGAATGTACTATGGTTCAAGAGCCGATTAGTAGTGCCTAAAGATTTTGAGCTTAGAAAGCAGATTCTTGATGAAGCTCATACCTCACAACTATCCATCCATCCTGGTAGCAATAAAATGTAATCAAGACCTGAAACAACAATTTTGGTGGACCCGGATGAAAAGGGAAATAGTCAAATATGTGTCCGAATGCGACATATGCCGGAGAGTCAAAGCTAGTCATCTCAGGCCGGCTGGAACTCTACAGCCTTTAAGTATACCTGAATGGAAATGGGAAGATATCAGCATGGATTTCATAGTCGGTTTACCTCGAACTCAAAAGGGTTATGATTCGATCTGGGTCATTGTAGATCGCCTTACCAAATCAGCACATTTTCTTCCAGTTAAAACTATCTATCGAGCAAAGAAGTATGCTGAGTTGTACATGGAGCGCATACTGTGTTTACATTGTGTGCCAAAGACCATCATATCAGATCGAGGACCCAGTTCGTTGCTCGCTTTTGGGAGCAACTACATGCTTGTTTGGGGACCCATCTTATTCGCAGTTCAACCTATCATCCTCAAACAGATGGTCAAACGGAGAGAGTAAATCAGATTGTAGAAGATATTCTCCGTGCCTGTGTCTTAGCTTACCCGCAGAAATGGGATGAATGCTTGTCATTAGCTGAATTTTCTTATAACAATAGTTATCAAGAAAGCATCAAAATGGCACCATTTGAAGCACTATACGGTCGTCGATGTCGAACACCTCTGAATTGGTCTGAAGCGGGTGAAAGAACTATCTTTGGACCCGACATAGTTCAAGAAGCCGAGGAACAAGTCCGTCTTATCCAAGAGAATTTGAAGATTGCACAGTCCCGTTACAAGAGTTATGTGGATAAACGGCGTGATCCATTGGTTTTTGAAGTCGGTGACCATGTCTATTTAAAAGTATCACCTTGGAAAGGTGTGCAAAGGTTTGGAATAAAAGGAAAGTTAGCTCCCCGCTACATTGGTCCATATCCAATTGTGGAAAAATGCGGTCCTGTGGCTTACCGATTGGATCTGCCAGCAAATCTCTCTGCAATTCATAACATCTTTCATGTATCACAACTCAGAAAGTGCCTTAGAGTTCCGACTGAAACTGTTGATAGCGACTCAATTCAATTAGAGTCTGATCTCACTTATCCTGAGCATCTTATCAAGATTATTGATCGCAAGGATCGAGTTACTCGTCGCACAACCAACCGATTCTACAAAGTGCAATGGAGCAATCACTCCGAAGATGAAGCTACTTGGGAGAAAGAGGAATTTCTGAAATCCAAGTATCCGGACTTTTTAAACGCTCATCCAGGTACTTCATCTTCGAACCTTCTCACCTGTTTATTTTCTATCGTGCGTGAATCTCGGGACGAGATTCTTTTAAGGGGGAAGGGCTATAACACCCCAGTGTTAATCGCGATGCTAATCATGTAATTAACCCGCTAATCATGGCTTAAGCGCGTCATTAGCGTTAACCGAGTTCGCGTGTTAAACATCATTTAGCCGTGTTCGTCTACATTTTTCACCTTGATCCGAGCCTCGAATCAATTTTCGCCCAAAACAAAAGTTGTAGATCTCCTTTTCCTCTACAACTTTTATTTTGGCCAAATTTCAAGTTCCTATATCAAAATTTGAGTTTCGGATGGTCAAAAGCGAGTCAAAAATAGTCAAAATCAAACACTGTTCCTTTCTGTACTCCACTGTTCTCGCCGCGACCGATCGCCGGCGAGCTCTCCACGCGTCGCCGTGCCCGTGTCTCGGCCGCCGCTTAAGCTATCCATCGAGTCAAACTTGGTTTTTGCCTCTTCCCTCTCACCTTCGCCCGAGCCCGATATTCCCCGGCCCTGCTAGCTTGCCCAGAGGCGCCACCGCTTGTGCGCCGGCCATCCACCGCCGCCTCGCCGGCGTTCCTTGCACCCCAAGCCTCCCAAACGCCGATTGCCCTTGCCCTAAACCTCCAACGCCCTGCCCCGAGCCCGATTTCGCCGTTTCTCGGCCAGAATCGCGCCCGCAGACCGCCGGCCGCCATTGCCGCCACCGGAGCGCCGCCCCTCTCCGTCGAGCCCCCTCTCCCGGCCCTTGTTGGCACTCCTTAAGTAC
The DNA here is from genome assembly GCF_016808335.1 of Panicum virgatum. Taxonomy (NCBI): domain Eukaryota; kingdom Viridiplantae; phylum Streptophyta; class Magnoliopsida; order Poales; family Poaceae; genus Panicum; species Panicum virgatum. Next base: position 41,753,537 of record NC_053149.1, on the reverse strand, counting down.
CCCTTTTATCCCCTGTTTATCCTTGATAATGGCATGAATTTAATATCAACATCACTAATCGTCCTAACCCCGGCCTAATTATTGGTCAGTTTCACGTTTGCACATATATTTTGGAGGAACTTCGTTTTTGCAGGTTTTTGGCCTATTTTGGAGCATGAAATGACGAGGCCTGTGATCGAGCACTAACACGAAGAAAGACGAAGGCCAAAGCCCAAAGGGAGGACCAAAGCCCATGTTGATTCGAAGCCCATTCACGCACATCCATCCTCCTAAGAGAGCCCAAAGGACCAAGCCCACGAAGATGAGATCAAGATACTTCGGGATTAAGCAAAGCAAATGAAGATTTAAGGAAGGATTCCCTATCCTATCCTTCCCTCGAAGATATCTCCAAGATAACAACGTTCAAAGGGGTACAATCGTGAAGGACAGAAACTCTAGAAGATGCGAGGAGTCTACACGTGAAAGATGAGACCGAGGCGAGCCCGAAAAGGGGTAGGCCGGCCGACCTAGGCCCATGGGGTCGGCCGGCCCAGCCCATTTTCGAGTCGGTTTGGCCTCCCCTTCGACCGGTGGCTTCCTCGGCTTATAAATAGCTCGCACCTTATTCAACTCAGAGAGAGAATCCACCCAGAACTCAACGAAAACCTAGGGCCAAGGCCGGAGGGAGACGACGGCCACCGCAAGTCTTCGAAGGTACCTAGGAGATGGCTTAGGCCACCCCTAGCCGCCATGGCCCTCCTGCGAGGTTGTGCCATGGTGGAGTTCGGGAGTCACCGCCAACATTCGTCGGGGTATGTACACACACGATGGTGATATCAATCTACTCTTTATTCTAATTGTCTCGACTTTGGTCTACTTCAATGCATGCTTTCTTTCTCATATGTGATGCATCCATATGTTCACAGTAAGATTAGATCTATTCGTGGTGATTAGTCTATATCTTGCGGATACGTTGAAGGTAGCGTGTTTTAGCTAGTTGGTTGATTACCCCAGTGTGGTGACAGCATGGCGGAGGGAAAAGCCCTAGCGACGACATGATGTGGAATAGGATCGATGGCGAGTATCACGGGAGTCATGGCGCGGCCACCAAGAGGATGAGCACTTGGTGGGCGTTTGGGGTAAAGCTTTGGGAAACCTTAGGCGTTAACACGCACCTCGCACCGGCGACCGTGGGAAAGTAGGCCGCTTGCGAGCCGTCTTTCTGAGAGATGATTTCGTGTACCTTTAGTTGAGATGCAATCTATGTTTTGATCACCTTTTTGACTAGAACTGTACCTAGAGACGATAGGCCATAGCTCCTTGGTTGTGTTATCTCATCTACGGTTGTGAGTGTGATGAACACTTATGCTTCATTCATATCTATCAAGTGTTCAGTTTATATGCAATCTTCGCTTCATGTTTAGGTTAGGTCCGATAGATTAGATGGTAAACCCTAGTCGGTTCGCTTCCGATCCACGGATTGATAAACCTTGGGGGAGTACTCTAAGAGAAAAGCTACCATGATCCGTGCGCTTGCGGTACGTAAATTGGCGCTGTAAGGAGCGTCAACAAGCTTTTCTGGCGCCGTTGCCGGGGATCGGCAACTCGAACCCTAGGGCGATCTATCTAGTTTTTTGGACTAACCCTAATTTTTATTATTGCATATACCCTTGTTTTCTTGTTTGTGTCCTTGAAAGCAGGTGGAAAAAGCTAGACACCAAACTTGGGCTTCGAGAAGTCCACAACCCGCTCCAACAAACTTCGACAATCGATGACAAGATGATCGAGGAGTTCTCGACATCAACATCGAAAACCCTAGATCCACATCGACATGACGGCAACAACATCAAGATTCGCTCTTTAGTGGTAGGTGCTAACTTTTGTTAGTGGCCCAGCATCCGCTATCGAGTCCCCACTCCCCAAAGCAAAAGATAATAAATAAGGTACGCCGCCGTGTCAATTGATTTTAAAGACTGATGTTTTTGGGAAGAATTGTTCGTTCAAGCAATAGGTATGAAGCATGCCCGCGAAGAAAATCGTGCGATCATCATCATCTATGAAGTGTTACTATGTTGTGATGAGTTTTTCGTCCAAGATCAGAGAAGTACCATGAGAAAATAATAGATTATTTTGAAGCTCCATCAAGTCTTCTTTCCAACGAATCAAGAACCATCAACTTTGGAGATCGGTGTGAAGAGTTATGGTAAAATCTTTCAACGCTGCGCGTTCTGAAATCCTTCTGGACAGATTGCAGCGCCGTAATAAAACGAGCATAACTTCTTTATCCGGAGTCTAATTGGGGTGAATAACCACTTGTTGGAAAGATAATTTGATGCACCTCGCAATGGAGGAGAAATTTGGTACATGTTCTGCACTGGATGAAGGGGAATTCAATGAGGACAGAGGCAGTAGCAACCGACGAAGAAGGTGATGATGATGTCAAAGGATGATTGGAAGGCTGTGTACACAAAAGATGATGATTTGAAGTTGACCAAAGCTGGAGGCAACAAGATTAGAAGAACTATGACACCACCTATCTTCTCCAGTGGGATGCTCGATATACTTCTAATCGAGTGATGCTATCAAGGAAGGAAACCGTTCGGATCATCAACACGAAGCACAGGAGCATCTTCGATCACGACACCTTAGGCAAAGTAAGAACCATGGAGACAGACCATTGGATCCCTGATACTCTCTGGTGAATCAATGGTGATGACCTTGAAGCCAAGGACGCATGACACTATGCTCCAAAGACCACATGATCGAGATCATTGACATCTTCGGGTGAATTCACAAGAAGATATTGTTCTCATCAATGTCCAGCCCGACCTCAGAAGCAAAGAGCAGCATATTTTTGGATATTCAAAAGCTCCATGAAGTTCCTGTTCCAACGAATCAAGAACCAAGTCAATCAGAGATTTCTACAAGCGGGTATGGCCAAAACATTGAAGGTTGTGCACTCTGAAAATTTCTGGACAGCACGCAGCGCCAAAAGTGAAATGGGCATAACTCCCTTGTTTGGATTCGGTTTAAGATGAATGACCGCTCGTTGGAAAGGTAATTTCATAAACATTTCAATAGATTTATATTTTGGTATATGTTCTGTTGAGTATACAGGAGATATTCCACAAAGAAGAGGCAGGAGCAACGCGATGACAACAAGATAGAGAAGATGACGATGACAACAATGAAGGGGAGCTTGGGCGATGCTTTCATCAAGCATATGTGATAAAATTCAGAGGCTTGGAGCAGAGGAAGAACCCCAATGACATTGGCAAATGAAGACACAAGCGGTCGACTTTCGACAAATGAAGATGTTGTAAGCAAACCACGAGGGATTACAAGAGGCGACATCAAGCTGCATGGAAACCTCGGATTCTCGCATGAGGGATCATGGCTTCACATCAATGAGAAGGTATGTGAGAAGGTCAAGCTCTATGACTTTAAATGAAGTGCTTTGCGGGAGGCAACCCGTTCATTTTATTTATATATATTAATATGACCGTCTACATTGCACTCTTTAATCGGAATATCAAGTAACATTGTACCATTGCTCTAACAAAAACCACAACTTCATGTTGTTCATTCTAAATGTTATTGAGGGAGCACTTTGTTATTTGATCTTGGGAAACTTGTAGACCTTTTTGTGTGCCTATTAGCGTTTTGAGTCTTTTTCTTTGTCTTTTTAGAGAGATTTATGAAGCATTGCACCACCCTTTGATTCTAAACTTGTGGCTAGTTAACTTAGGCTAACTTTTTGTTTTGTTTTAGACCACCTCATCATGTCATATCATTTTGTTCACCCACCCCGTGTTGCATTGCATACCATGTTGTTCATCTCACCCTTGCATTGCATTGCATGTTGCATTTAAAAAAACCTTTTCTAAAAACATTGACTAGCCTCACTTTTGAGATCCTAAAACCCTTAGGAAAACCACTCATAGAGCAATCATAAAACAATAGGTTATGTTTTGCATTCAAAAAAAATCTAACTTTTGTTTCTCTCTAGTTTTTTTTTAAAAAACACCTTAGATAGAATTTCTATACCCAACACTCTCTCTTCAAAATTTTTGTTTTAAGCCAACAATATAGGAAACCCATAAACCTACTTCTAAAACCTTGTTAGCTCGGTTGCTTGATCCTTTTTCGATAAATAACCTTTTCATTGACAAAAGCCTCACTTCTTATGAAGTGTTGCGAAGGCTTTTTGTCACTCTTAGCAATTGTTTTTGAATAAGCTAGTTGCAGAACAACATCAAAAGGTCCTTTCAACCTTGCTAACGCTTGTTTTTGCTAACTTTGCATTTTGACTTTGCATCCATTCCATTGTTCATGCACTCATTTTGCTAGCTTGGTCTCAACTTTATTGATAAAAGCTTTCATATCCATGTTAATGCTTCACGTGAGCATTTTTCTTTTTGCAATCTTGTGTAAACATGGTGTTTAGACATGATTGAAGACCATCATCATTTAGTTACCAAGTTATGAGGTTGCATTTGGTTGGTTTATAAGCTTTGCAATGCGCTTTATTTTTTCTTGTGCTATTAAGGCCTATTGATCTTGGAATAGACATGGTGTTTTGAGCTTGGTTAAATAAGTCTTTTTGGCTATGGAGAAGTTCGGCAACCTAGTTGTAAATATGGTGTTTAGAACTAGGTGTAAACATTGTCTTTGTTTATATACCTTCCTCTCATTTGCATTTACACTAGCACACACGTACACTCACTAGTTTCGCTAAGCTAACTTTGCCACAAATTGAGATCTTAGGAATGGTAGGTTTGTTGGCATTTGTTTCTACTCCCGACCGTCACCCCGGGGGTAGTGTGTGTTTAAAATGTTTTGCAGGCATGAAGAAGCATTCCCATGAATTCGTGATCAAAGACGAAATCAAAATTCGTCAACATCTCCAAAGTTCGAGAGCAAGGCCCGCTGTTTTCATCAAATTTTGTGCATGGACAGAGACATACAAGGAAGAAAAAGTTGATATTCAGAACCTCCATGAAATTCCTATTCCAACGCATCCAAGATCAATGAATTTGAAGACCCGTACAAGGAGATATGGCAAAAACTTTGGACGCTGCGCGTTCTGAAATTTGGAACAGATTGCAGCACTGGGATAAAATGGACATAACTCTCTTGTTCGGAATCAATTTTGGGCGAATAAGGACTCGTTGGAAAGAAAAATTCGTACACTTCGCAATGGATCAATGTTTCAGTATATGTTCTGTTCTGGAAATTGAAATAAAAATTCGTGAAGACGAGGCAGCAATGGGACAATGAGGAATTGAAGGAGGCGACGACGATGAGAAGCAAGGATTGGGACCATGACTTAGTACAAGAAGAAGTTGATGGAAATTGAGGCAACAAAGGTGAAGACACATTGAATATGATATTCATACACATGAGGGAAGAACTTCAAGAATTGCAAGATGGTCCATCTTCTCCTTCCACGCCTAGCATCATGCTAAGTATGGGGGAGGATTTTGTGGACAAGGAAGAAAGATCTCATGGAGTAAGATAATCACGGTTGCCACAAGATGCTCATGATTCTTCTTCCATGCTTAGCACAATGCTTAAGTATGGGGGAGGCCTGCGCTACACTTCATTACGAGCATCGAGAAGGACGGTAATTCTTCCTCAACTCTCTTTTTCTAAATGCTTGTACATATATGCCTTCAACCAAAGATGCAACCTTTGTATATCTCTCCCTATAATAACATGGCTACTAGGAGTACAACCTAGATTTGTTTTTGTTTTCAATGAATGATAATCACCATCACCTTGAGCTCACCACGATGATATTCTTATATGCTCTTGTTAATGGAAAAGTGATGAAGTTGCTGCTTTGTTTTACCTACGCTATGTTGTATATGACTTGACCATTTGCTCTCAATTAAATGGAATTAAAATGATTAAATACCGGCTCTTTTATTTGTGGAGGTTAAATGACTAAATTTTAAACCCACATATTCTATGTTGCTCTTTGATTTAAGTCTACCGATGACCTTACACCTTGTGTTGTTTAATTTGAAAACTTAATTCCTATGCTATCTACATTTGTGAATCTCTTGCAAAGTTCTTCCCACCAAAACCTATACATACATATTCTTTCATGATGAAACCTTTAGATTGCAAACTTATATTTTGATGAGTTGGATTAAGATTGATTTCTTTGGTACGAGACTAAGAAGCTGGTCATTTCGTTTTTTTTGTATAACCTTCTTTTTGCTAGCCTATTTATCCATGCATTGTGAATTTCTACTTTGCGCAATTTTGCAAACCTCGCTGGATATCCACCCTAAACCAAAAATATCTTTTTGTGATTACCTCCTTGACCACAACCCAATTTGAGTATGGATTATCATTTCGACGAAATCAAAAGAATCAAGGGCACCATATAAAGAAAAGTTTTGGGAGACAAGTCTCCCCGGAGATTCAAGAGGTTCTACGAAGAAGAAGGTGAATTTGAGATACTTACCCTAGCTAGTTGGTTCTCCCACTATTCATACTCGAGGACGAGCATTCGTTCAAGCATGGGGGGATGGCTGGGTAAGTATTCTATGTTATCAAAAAGTTCTAAGGAGTAAAAAGAATTAAAAAAAAGAGAAAGAAAGAGAAAAATGAAAAAAGGGAGAAAAGAAAAGAAAAGAAAAGAAAAAAAAGAAGAATAAAATGCTCCTTAGTTCTTTTTGGCTTCATTAATTTTCCAAGTTACTTTGAAGAGCTATTCCATACTCAAATCTTCCAACTATGTGCAATCCGATAACGAGAACTTCATTTGTGTCTCGGGATCATCCATTTGCCACTTGCACATGTCCACCTATCTAAATGTGTGTGTTTCATCTTTCTCCCTCTCCAACATTATTTTCCAATGGCCTTTTTGACTAGTCTCGGTAATTCCATTAGATCTCTCTCTTAGTTTGACAATATTTCAGATATAATGTTTTGCTAGGATTGTTTTTACCTATCAAGCTCCACATAAGCCTTCCACTTTTATATATGAGTAGAATAGGTTGAAGACAATCTAATGTAGGCTTGAGAGACTTGATGAGATGAGTATTTCCATGATCTTTTGCAAGAGAACCTCACTTATGTTTGATATGCATTCTTTTGAAAACTCTTCACGATGAAACAAGGTAAAGGTTTGAAGTTCGCTTAAGTTTGAGAGCATTGCATTTATCTATTATTGTGGCTTGTTCTTTAATTGCTAGTCTATCTCCCATAATGAAAAAGTAGCCGGTCACAACATGAACTTAAATGCTAAATACTTGAGAGAGTAATATGTCTTGTTATGTATGACTAAGTGCAGAGAGGACATTGAGGGGCAACGCTGATTTCTTTATAAGCAAAGCTCCTGGACTTACTCGAGGACGAGCAAGGTTTAAGAATGGGGGGAATGTTGGCGCTCCTTAAGTACCCCTTTTATCCCCTGTTTATCCTTGATAATGGCATGAATTTAATATCAAAATCACTAACCGTCCTAACCCCAGGCCTAATTATTGGTCATTTTCACGTTTGCACATATATTTTGGAGGAACTTCGTTTTTGCAGGTTTTTGGCCTATTTTGGAGCATGAAATGACGAGGCCCGTGATCGAGCACTAACACGAAGAAAGACGAAGGCCAAAGCCCAAAGGGAGGACCAAAGCCCATGTTGATTCGAAGCCCATTCACGCACATCCATCCTCTAAGAGAGCCCAAAGGACCAAGCCCACGAAGATGAGATCAAGATACTTCGGGATTAAGCAAAGCAAATGAAGATTTAAGGAAGGATTCCCTATCCTATCCTTCCCTCGAAGATATCTCCAAGATAACAACGTTCAAAGGGGTGCAATCGTGAAGGACAGAAACTCTAGAAGATGCGAGGAGTCTACACGTGAAAGATGAGACCGAGGCGAGCCCGAAAAGGGGTAGGCCGGCTGGCCTAGGCCCATGGGGCCGGCCTGGCCCAGCCCGTTTTCGAGTCGGTTTGGCCTCCCCTTCGACCAGGTGGCTTCCTCGGTTTATAAATAGCTCGCACCTTATTCAACTCAGAGAGAGAATCCACCCAGAACTCAACGAAAACCTAGGGCCAAGGCCGGAGGGAGACGACGGCCACCGCAAGTCTTCGAAGGTACCTAGGAGATGGCTTAGGCCACCCCTAGCCGCCATGGCCCCCCCTGCGAGGTTGTGCCATGGTGGAGTTCGGGAGTCACCCCCAACATTCATCGAGGGTATGTACACAAACGATGGTGATATCAATCTACTCTTTATTCTAATTGTCTCGACTTTGGTCTACTTCAATGCATGCTTTCTTTCTCATATGTGATGCATCCATATGTTCACAGTAAGATTAGATCTATTCGTGGTGATTAGTCTATATCTTGCGGATACGTTGAGGTAGCGTGTTTTAGCTAGTTGGTTGATTACCCCAGTGTGGTGACAGCATGGCGGAGGGAAAAGCCCTAGCGACGACATGATGTGGAATAGGATCGATGGCGAGTATCACGGGAGTCGTGGCGCGGCCACCAAGAGGATGAGCACTTGGTGGGCGTTTGGGGTAAAGCTTTGGGAAACCTTAGGCGTTAACACGCACCTCGCACCGGCGACCGTGGGAAAGTAGGCCGCTTGCGAGCCGTCTTTCTGAGAGATGATTTCGTGTACCTTTAGTTGAGATGCAATCTATGTTTTGATCACCTTTTTGACTAGAACTGTACCTAGAGATGATAGGCCCTAGCTCCTTAGGTTGTGTTATCTCATCTACGGTTGTGAGTGTGATGAACACTTATGCTTCATTCATATCTATCAAGTGTTCAGTTTATATGCAATCTTCGCTTCATGTTTAGGTTAGGTCCGATAGATTAGATGGTAAACCCTAGTCGGTTCGCTTCTGATCCACGGATTGATAAACCTTGGGGGAGTACTCTAAGAGAAAAGCTACCATGATCCGTGCGCTTGCGGTACGTAAATTGGCGCTGTAAGGAGCGTCAACAAGCTTTTCTGGCGCCGTTGCCGGGGATCGGCAACTCGAACCCTAGGGCGATCTATCTAGTTTTTTGGACTAACCCTAATTTTTATTATTGCATATACCCTTGTTTTCTTGTTTGTGTCCTTGAAAGCAGGTGGAAAAAGCTAGACACCAAACTTGGGCTTCGAGAAGTCCACAACCCGCTCCAACAAACTTCGACAATTGATGACAAGATGATCGAGGAGTTCTCGACATCAACATCGAAAACCCTAGATCCACATCGACATGACGGCAACAACATCGAACGCATGGTGAGCTTCCTCGCGCTATTCTCCTCCTCCCAGACCTTTTTCCCCCTTGATTTCCCCACCGCCGGCGTCGGGATGCCGTCGCGCCGCCGTGCGCCGCCGCGGGTAGCTCCTGCGCGGGCTAGGGTAGCACCGCTGAGCGCCCCACCGCAGCCCGGCCACCCGGGTCGCGTCCGCTCCCCACTCCTCCGCCGCCTTGCGCCGTGCCGGTGGCAACGGCCGTGCGCCGCCCCGCGCGCAGCTCTGCTCCAACGTGTGCGCGTCTCTGCGCCGCCTGCGCCGCCCCCACGCGCGGCCCCTGCTCCCCGGTTTCCCTGGCCGCGGTCCGGCTGGGCCGTGCCGCCGGCCGGCCAGCGCCGGCAGGGGCCAGCGCCGCGCTGCCGCGAGCCTGCCTGGCCGCGCGCCGGCCATGGCCACGGCGGGCCGCGCAGGCAAAGCAGGGAGGCTGGGGGGGGGGGGACTGGGAGCGGGGCTCCCACTTACATGTGGGGCCCGGCTGTCAGTCCCCCCTTTTTAGGTTTTATTTATTGTCTATTTTGGCTGCAATCTTCCAAAAATCATAGAAAAGTGTACAAAAATGCTAAAACTTCAAACTCACTTTTGTTGGCTTAGTTAAATTCCAAACGTCATAGGAAAAATACCCATGCATGTCAAATGTTAGTTTTATCCCTGCTAGATTTTACTTTGTGTTTGAGCTTGTTTATTTATTATCCGCAGTTTGGTTGATCTAAAAATTCTGAAATTAATTTAGTAGCCTCATCTTTTCATGTGTAACCCACTGTAAAATTTTCATGACCTGATGCTGTACACTTTTGTGTAGATCTATTTATGTTTGGTTTAGCTTGCTAGAGTTAAAATAAATGTTTTCGGTCGGCAATAAATGTTGGAAAAATTGTGTGGCATGCTCTATCAAAATCATGTGTTTCTGATAAATTCTTGTGGCTTGGTCATTTCTGCAAGTTGGGTACTTGTTTTTAACTTGTTCCTAGCTAAGCTCTTTTCTTTTATAATTGTTGTAGTTAATTCTTTCATGCATGTGTTTTTGCAACAAAACAAGTCACTGGTTAATTTTGATCCATGTTGTTTAGGGTTGTATTTAATCCTTCGAAGCGAGTTTAGTAACTTTTACTTGATAGGAAACACTTCAGGCTAAAAAGGAATTAACAACCGAAACCCCATCTCAGCACTACACCATTCTTTTGAACCGTAGTTTTGAGAATGCTGCTTAGCGGTCATGCCTATGCTTCTAGTTGCGGGTGTTGCCTTTCATTGCATCATTTCATGAGTCTCATGCATGGCATATTTTATTCGTGTAGACGCTGAAATCGAAGTCGCCTACGAGCTAGTTGCCGAGCCGGTCCAGGAGCCTTCCGCAGGAGAACCGCAGCCAGGAGAAGCCATTGATCAAGCTCCCGAAGAAGTCACTAACCCTGCTGACCTACAAGGCAAGCCCCGGAGCATAACCCCTACTTTCAGTACCCAATGTTATTAATTAAGTATTCTGCATTTAGTTTTCTAGGAGTTGAATGAAACCCTAGTATGCATGTCTCTCCCTAGGTAACTATGAGTCTCTACTAGTGTACATGCCGTTAGTACTGCAATGCTTAATCATGATTCGGTAGAAGTCGAGTGATTCCTGTCACTCGCGAGATATAGGTCCTTGTCATTTGAAAGGGTTGCTAGAGAATGAATCTTGGAAAAGAAAGGGAAAAAAAATGGAGACCGGGCGGAGATGAATTTGGTTATGGATATGGACGGTAAGGAAAGTGAGTCTCCGCCTGTGTCGATTGAGGACCGTACCGTTGTGGCACTACTGATCGAGGATTGAACAGTACTAACCACATGCCGGAAGTAGGAGGTAGTCGAAACGGGTAAGCTGTGTACCACTTTACAACGATACTTTGAATCCCTACCTGCTACGCTAGGCGTGGGAGTTGGTGGGTGTTGGATGGATGCCACCTTCGGGTTCTCTGAGAGTTCGCCGTGAGGGGCCCAACACCTGGGTTTTAGCAGGCGCGATTCAGATGTCATGGTAATGATGGAAACAGTTGATGCGTGTGGCCCGATGGGGTTTTCACGTGTCGTGTGAGTTAGGTCCACCTTGCAAGGTTAAATCGAATCGATTCGCCGTGACTCGCGGATATGAGATCCTGGATCTCTCTGTCACATCGTAGTAAATGATGGAATTGGAAATGGAAAGTTGAGAATATGAGTTATGGCTGTGATATTCTAAGAAGATAATGTGATCAACCATGCGTGCTCTAGATGTTCAGGCAAATCTAGTCGGTATTTGTATAATAAACTTGAGCTAAAATACTGAAAGTAAGGATCCACTATTAGTAGCTTTTCAGCAAAACAACTCCAGAGCCAAACAACTTTGCATGTCTAGGAGTCGGCTAAGTATATACCATAGTCGGGTAAGACTTGCTGAGTATTAGTATACTCAGAGTTGTTGTTGTAACCCCTTTGAGCAGGTTGTGTCCCCGCTGACTTCGAGGAGGTCGGTGCGTCTTGGATTGGACAACCACTTCCTCCTGGGTGGACTATTGGGTGGGTCCCGTCTTCTCCGTGAAGGTCGGGCAGGTTGGCATCACATCGGTGGGCAGGATGTGGAGCTCACCTTGTATCGTCGTCGTGGTTACCGTATTGTATTTCGAACTCGGTTTTTTTAATCTTCCGTTGTGTATTTAAACTCTGTCATTTGTTTTTAAACCCTTTATGTATAACTCGTGTTGTAATTTAATTTGAGCTTTTCTGTATGCTGGTATCACCTGTGCTCGTCTTCGTACGGGTCTACTAGTGCAATTGTGATCCTGGAGTACAGTAGTTTAATCGGGATTTACCCGACAGCCTGTTAGATTACACCGTTTTAAGTGCACAGTAACTTGATTAAGTATTAAGATGATGGTTAGCGCACTTAAGCCGGTTTAATTTGGGCAGTGTTGCTACAAGAGGGTGGCGAGAAGCTTCCTGAGGGAGGCAACGAGAAGCTGCCTGAGGACACCCCTACAGGTAAACTTACAATGCTTGTACTAATAAAGTACTTCTCTTTGCTCGTAGTTTGGATTAATAACCCATTTCTCCTCTAAATTCCCAATATATAGGGGATATTGTTGAGAAAGTTGTCGATGTGCCAGAGAAAGCCATCTCTGAAGTGCGGGCGAGTGCTTCCCAGGTTTCATCCGAAAATGTCATGCCGCAAGAAAAGCTAAAGCTTGCATTCAGGCTGCTGGGGGTAAGTAATCGAATATGTCGAGTACTTATGTATAGATCGAGTAGTGTGTACTGATCTTTTTGTTTTATTTTTTGGTAGGAGGTGTTGGGGTAGGAGGGTAGCCAAGCCCAGGACGATTCAGAGCTAAATGCTCTGAGAGAGCGAGTGAAAACGCTCTCATCCGAGAAGGCTGCTCTTTACGAGAAGATAAAGAAGCTCTCCAAGGCCAAGAAAGGTTACTCTTTAGCATATATGATGCAATCGACTAGATTGTTCTGCTTGGTGTTCATAAGCTTTTCTTCTAATTGAGTACACAGCTTGCACAAAATCTCTAAAGATTGAGGAAAGCTTGGTACTGGATCTAAAGATTCTTATGTACCGAAACACAGATGAAATCGAGAAGCTCAAGAGGATCAAAGCGGATTCTGATCAAGAGATGACAACAATGCTTCAACAGCTCAAGACCTTGTCAGAATCCTGGGACTTGATGCAGTGAGAGCTTGAAGAACTCAAAGACACTGCTCAAGATGTGGCAGGACTTGTGGAGATTCCAGAGGGGGATGAGGACGAACCGCTCATCTTGGTAGGGAAGCTTCGAAAAGTACCCGAGAGCTTTGAAAGGTTCGTCTCCGTGACCACCTGACAGTATGTGGGACATGTACTCGGGTTGGTTAAGTCCTACTGGCCACATACTCCACTTGATGCACTTGGGTAGGGTGCGAAGGCTGATTGTACTGATGAGCAATTCGATCAGTACCTGCAAGAGACTTCCGCCGTTGCCGACAAGATAATGGAGACTCCGAACAAGCCTGAATCCCCTTGAATTTGCTTGTAAAACTGTTTGGCACGTGGGCCATAAGTACTTTGAACAAATGTTTAATATTTGTGTAATGTCAAGTACTTGTTTTATAGCAGGATTAGGCAATCCTTTGATGTGTCGAGTAATTGTACTAAAAAGGCATGAGTTTTGGCGGCATCGCGCCTACTCGATTTCGGTCGTGGATACAAAGAGTTGTGTCCATAAGTTCCTTAAGAGGCCGAGTATTCTTGAATAGGATTGAGGTATATGGTTCTAATCAGAACTCTAGTGCTGACCGGTTAGGATTGAATCCCGCAGGATTAACCAAGTGAGAAAAGCACTAAGGGGGTATTTTAAGCCGTAGCTTAATCCAAATTTCTCTTTGAAAGGAAATATTTTGTTAGACTTGATTGTCCAACTAGGAAAACTCTTATCGAGTACTTGGAGAATCAGGAGCTTTGAATGTTCTTTGATAGATAGGTGAACAGGAGACTCTCGACAACTACTCAGAGTACTAAGGGAAAATAGAACTATTTTGGTATCTCGAGCAAGCGAGTAGCACTCGTCAAGTTCTCGAGGCAAAAAAGCTCCGTAGTTGAAACTCCCTTAGTGGTCTAAGCAAGCAGGAGACTCGCGTCAACCTATTTTAGAGTATCGAGAACTTATTTTATGCTCCTTGGGGAATTTTCGAAGTTGACTAGTTAGGATAGACCTCACTTGGTCATCTAAGTAGCATACAACTTTTTATGAAGATATCCCCAAACTACTCGATCCAGCGAGTAGCATGTCCTATACCAGGACTGAATTGATTTCTAAAATAGGCCTGTTAGGATGAACTTCGTCGAGTTATCCAAGACAAAAATATTTTAGAAATATCCCAGACTTACTCGAGCAAGGCGAGTAAGGTGTTCTACCCAAGGACTGGAGTAATTTCTAAGATAGATCTGTTAGGATGAACCCCGTCGAGTTATCCAAGACGAAACCATCTTAAAAATATCCGAAACCTACTCGAGCCAGTGAGTAGGGTGTCCTAACCAAGGACTGGAGTAATTCTAAGGACAAGTCTGTTAGGGTGAACCTTGTCAGGTTACCCATGACAAAAATATCGAAAGAATATCCAAAAACCTACTCGAGCCAGCGAGTAGGGTGTCCTAACCAAGGACTGGAGTTATCCGTAAGACAGATCTGTTAGGATGAACCCCGTCGGGTTATCTAAGACGAAAATGTCGAAAGGATATCCAAAACTTACTCGAGCCAGCAGGTAAGGTGTCCTACCCAAGGACTAGAGTAACTCTTACGGCAGGTCTGTTAGGATGAACCCTGTCGGGTTACCCAAGACGAAAATGCTGAAAGAGTATCCAAGACCTACTCGAGCCAGCGAGTAGGGTGTCCTAACCAAGGACTGGAGTAATTCTTATGACAGGTCTGTTAGGATGAACCCCGTCGGGTTACCCAAGACGAAAATGTTGTAAGAATACTCGAAGTGATCCATAATAACTACTCGATTCCTGCTTCTAATACTAAGCATGACTTTCAGAGTGGTATTTATGATGGGGTATGGATCAGATGAGCGAGAGCCAAGTAGTCGATTCATGAAGGGATCAACTTTTATTGACGATTTGCTGAGATTATAGCAATTGTAAAATGATAGACTCTGACTCTTAAGACCTACCCCTTGCCCGTTAGGCGTGAGCAATGGTTTACATAGCTGAAAAAGTATTCGGAGGTAAACTAATCGATATAGTAGTCGACTAATTATTGGTAAAGTCTCCTTTATCAGTGGTGCCTAAAGGGCCTTTCGGAGTGAGTTGCACTCGAAGATCGTATGAGAGCTCTTTGGGTGCACGAAGCACTTGCGTAGGAGCGTTTTCTTGATCCTATCTCCGCCTAGAGATGTTTCTCCATGATGCTGGGTGCGCGGTTTACCCTAGAGAAGGGTACTTGCCGGCTTGCGCTTCTTGAAGGATGAAGAAGCATTTGGTGGGATGCGGTAGTTGGAAGAAGGGTTGTAAGCCTCTATTTCCTCGCGCTCCTTTCTCCTTGAGATGATGACATTGCGTGCGTCGTGACCAATGTTGGTCACATTGCGGAGGTCGCTGTTGGAGTAGTCGTAGTTGTCGCCTTGCTGTTCTTGCTGGCGGTTGGCAAGGCGGTGGCGCCTGAATGCCCTCTTCTGATTAAGCAGACCACGACGCTCGTAGAGATCCTTTGTTGTGTGTTGCTCTTCCAGTTGGACAGTAACTGTTATTGCTGGAGGAGGTGCAGGCAGGTCTTGCTTGGTAACAGCTTGGGCTTCTGTGACAGTGTGGGGAGTAGTTTCCATGTTGTCGGAAAGATACTCATCAAAGTCATCAGAATTGTAGTCGTCGAGGTTGAGACGCTCCGTGGAGTCGTCCTCAGGTTCATGGACTTCAGAGATGCGAACCATGAGGATTTCACGGCAAAGATTTTTGAATTTCTTGGTCTTGTTTGCTTGAGGACGGGTCTAGTGGAGTGTTCTGCTGGAAGGGAAGATCCGTTGGCTGAGAACCGGAGGTGTTAGGATCTTGTGTTTCCTTCAGGTGCACTATCCGCCCTTGCGGTGTTGCATATATGACTAAGTTTGGGAGGGAGTCCTGATCGGACTTGGGATTCTTAGTCGAGTTGGATTCGACTTTCTTATTGTACTGGATCAGGTCGTCCAGTTCATCCTCCAGGTTAGAAGAATACTCGGAGTCGGAATTGGTTAAGCCACTGATTTTTGACTATGTGTGCTTTGGGTGAGCGAGAAGCGAGATGCCTATCTCTAAGCGGAGGGCGTTCTCATTCATCCAATGTAGCTATGATTGAGTGGGAGTCAATCCTTTAGGCTCCTTAATTCAGGGTTTGTCGAAAATCGACTCGCTGGTTTGTTCTGTGGCTTTGGATTTTCCCTTTTTGAGCTTGGCAAGTTCCCAGAGGGCGTCAGCATTCTGGGGTGGTGGGGCCATAGCGTCCATGACTAGGTCGACTGTTGGGTATTTTAATGATGCGAATAAATCTGCAAGCGTACGGATACCGTTATAGCTTTCACCCGTGAGTATTCAAGGGTATCGTATCCACAGGGAATGTGTGTGCACTAACTTCTTATTAAGTCGGTCCAAGGACACACCAAGATAAGTGGCGGGGATAGAGAGGATTCCTGAGATAGCACTAAGGATGAGTTAAGGTCGATCTCTCGGGCTAGATACTCGCTTCGAGCACCGGCTTACCCTTGAAATGATCAGGAGACTCCGGCCAACGGCTCTACACTATATCCGAACGTGGAGGGCTACTAAGGACCAACAGGGCTGTCACAACCTATGGACTACCTCACAGACCATGGGATATAAGGCAAACGAAAGTAACCCTTAGCCTATACACCACGTCTATGCTACTGATTACTACCGTAGTCTAACTACGTTTGGTACCCCGTAGCAAACTATGGTACTCTGTATAAAATAGAGCGACGAACCCGCGAGTAAGAGAACTGATCTCACTCAAAGATAAGTATTATGCAAGAATAGAGAATCACAAATACTAACTTACTTTACTCTGAAAGAAGCTAGTATATGTAGAGGTACAAGCTTGAAGAAGAACACCGACAGGCCGGCGCTTCCCCGAACTACTCCTCACTCTCCTCTTTTATTCTAAACACTAGCGAACTAGCGCGTCGCCTTTGCAATGTGGCACTACTCTACTCCCTTGGATGGTGTGTGAAATGAGGGGTGAGAGAGGTCCCCTTTTATAGCCTGAGGAGGTCGGTTCCCGCCGTATGCATATATGGAAAAAATCAAGGTTGAGTAGGTGCTACTCCTCCCCAAGACGCACCTAGACGGGTGCCCGTCTGGGTTCGGGCGACCCTAGGGGTCGGCCGGCCCCAGATGGCACCCCCCAGGCCCTCCTTCTTCTAGCTGGCTGACAGGTGAGTCCTGGTCTTATCCCTTGGGTGCATCTTGCTTGGCACGCCCGTTTCCTATGGTTTGTGGGTCCTTTTTGTAAGTGTAACGCAGGACTGGATCATCTGTGCATTTCTTCTGCATTCACTTGTTTTTCCCTTGCATTTCGACTGTGGGTGCCTGCATACCATGATTCACCAAAACTCGTGGAATTTGATTAAATATAAGCCCTACAACTAAGTTTGGTGATGAAATGTTATGAAAAGCTGCAGGACTTGACAGCTAATTTTAGGACTTAAGGGCCGTCAACAACACCCCCACACTTAGCCTTTGCTCGTCCTCGAGTGATGGAGAAAGGACTAAGGTGAAACATAACTTCCAAAGATATGAAACGAGCATAAGAGATATTCCAAACCTCACCTTGCACTTGTGAACTTTGAAGTGTCTATCATGTCATCTTGGATAGTTGAGGAGTAGAATGGTCTTGAATCAAGTCACCTCAACTCCTTATGTCAAGCAGCTTGGGATTTTTTTTCTTAGTTTTC
The DNA here is from genome assembly GCF_016808335.1 of Panicum virgatum. Taxonomy (NCBI): domain Eukaryota; kingdom Viridiplantae; phylum Streptophyta; class Magnoliopsida; order Poales; family Poaceae; genus Panicum; species Panicum virgatum. The sequence goes on along the minus strand of NC_053149.1, from coordinate 41,735,850 downwards.
AAAACAAACCTTGCTTAGCTCCTTATTTGATACTCTTAGATCGCTCAAGATGTTTCATTCCTCATCAAGGCCTTTTATGTACCTTTCCTATTCACCTTACTCCTAATGGCATCTTTTTGTGGAGCTGTAGGTATGGAGGATATGAAGGCAAACTTGCTTCTCATATTTTACTAAGTCAAAAAACTGGATCCAAAGGAGAACTAAGTCATAGACCATGATCAAGATGTGTAGGTGTGTGGATAATTTTTGTTTGGTGGATGGTGGATGAACTCATTTGCACGATCCCTCTTTCTCCCCCTTTTTTTTCTTGGATACGAGATATCTTTTTCTTCTTCTTCTTCTTCTTCTTTTTTTTGGCATGCCTTGTGGGCATGTGGCATACCTTCTTCGGGTATGCATCTTTTTTTTACATGCCTTGTGGGCATGTGGCATACCTTCTTTGGGTATGCATCTTTTATTTCTTTTTTTTCATAGCCCGTATCTTTGATGGTAACTTAGAAAAAGAGAGTCATGTTATGGCATGGAATTCTATTGAGTGTATGGATGGATGTGCTTGCTATCTTCCAGTGTGGAAGTATAGCATGTGAGTGGACGTGTACGTGATCTTGATCACAGGAGTATGAAATGAATCTCACGATGGGTCATAACAATTTTACAAAGCTCAATGAGAAAGCAAGTTGCATATGTGGAAAGGCTTTTCAAGAAAACTAGTCATATGTCTTTGGTAGGAATTCGGCAAATCAAAGAGGAGCTTTGCAAGTTTTTTTTAAAATAAATTTGCCCAAATACTTAAACATTAGGAGTGAAGATCATGTCATCAAACCATATCGCACACATCAACTACTTAGATGAGCATGTTGTCCTAGAGAAATTTGTTCACAAGCATCAAGATAATAAGTATGGAATATAACTTATGAAAGCCAACCATAGAAAGTATGTAGAGTGGGCGGAGCATGATGATTCATTTTATTTGAGCTTGATTCAAAAGATTAGTTTTAAAACTCATTCAAACTCAGAACCAAGGAGAGTGAAGCTTGGAATTGCATACCTTCGCTGCGTGTAAATGATCTGGGGGTCAGGCGACCCCCCACACTTATTCTTCTGCCTGTAATTTGTTAGGGAACAAAACAAAAACAAAAAGGATCCTAGGAAGATAAGGGTTGTCTAGCCTATTTTATTTTGGAAGTTGATTTTAAGGCTAGGTTTCTTCGATGAAGTTGATCACATCATACTCTTTATTATCGAGTTCTAGGAAGATTTTTAAACGATGACCGTTTACCTTGAAGGTGTTAGCTTCGTCATCTTGAAGAGTGATTGCTCCGTGTGATGCGACGTCGACGACGGTGTACGGTCCTTCCCATTTGCTCCGAAGCTTCCCATGTCCAAATAACTTAACCCTGAAATTAAAGAGTAATAACTTATCTCCTAGCTTGAACTCCTTTTACTTGATCCTTTTGTCGTGCCACTTCTTGGTCTTCTCTTTATAGGTCTTGGCACTATGGTATGCTTTGTTCCTCTATTCTTCTAGCTCTGATAGTTGTTGTTTTCTGTAAATTCTTACTTTCTTAAAGTCCATGTTGAATCTCCGGATTGCCCAGTGTGCCCTGTGTTCTAGCTCGACAAGCAGGTGGCATGTCTTCCCATACACTAGCTGATAGGGTGACATGCCCAGTGGTGTTTTGTAGGCAGTTCGATATGCCCAAAGTGCATCGGGTAGCTTTGTCTTCTATGATTTCCCCATCTCTTGTACGGTCTTTTGTAGAATGTTCTTGATTTGTTTATTTGATGTTTCTACTTGACCATTGGTTTGGGGGTGATATGAAGTTGCAATGTCGTGCTCTGTTCCAAGCTCTTTGAGAAAGCTTCGGAAGATCTTATCAATGAAGTGAGACCCTCCGTCACTTATCACCATCCTTGGTGTCCCAAAACGAGGAAATATAATCTCTTGGAACATCCGTCGAGCATGCTTGGAGTTGGCCACACGACATGGCATTGCTTCTACCCATTTGGACACATAATCAACTGCCACCAGGATGTATTCGTTGTCATAAGACTTTGGGAATGGTCCCATGAAGTCAATGCCCCATACGTCAAATAGTTCTATCTGGAGGTTATTTTGTAGGGGCATTGCATCTCGTGCAGTAATTCATCCATGCTGCTGGCATCTTCGAATGAAGTCTTTGGTGTCCTCATACATGGTTGGTGTTGACGGTCACTAACGACCAATTTTGACCATCAACTCCTGCACAAAAAAGAACCAAAATGTGCAATAAATGTTAGGATAGATTTATTTACTAACAGATTCTAAAGATAATGTTCTAGAATGTGTGCAAGTGATTTTGAGCTAATTTTGTAGCATAATGGTGTGGTTTAATCCAAGACACAACGTTCCGACAAATCAGGATGCGACACATGTCAGAATATGGAGTATAGGGCCCACCAGAGCAAGGATTCTGCAAGCTTGATGCATCCCTCTATTGATCGTGAAACTTGATCTACTCCATCGAGTAATTCTGAGTTGTTGATCTTGGGGCGTTTGATTGACTTAAGATAAGTCAGGTATTTTCCGAGGGTTTCAGAAAAGTGAAGTTTTTTGGAATCAGAATTTGTATCAAACTCGACTGACCTGAGAACTCGAGTTGGAGTTGACACGTTTTCTGTAGCATCCGAACTGAGCTACAGTAGAGCTCGTCTTCTGTCGAGATCTGCGGTTTTGCAGATTTCGGCGAGTTGGAGAGTGGGTTTCGGTTTAGGCGAGTTGGGCCTAACAAGGTGGCTGGAGAAGCCACCCGATTCGTCAGCCATGCAAGCCCAGGAACCGAAAACAAGGGTTGTGCCCTCAGGCACGTTGTTGGCGTCGCTTGATCCGGCCATCAAATTCGCCGATGAACTCGCTGAATCCCCTACCTGGCGTGCCAGCTGTCGGTGTTCACCGCCAAGCCTGCTCAGGGATACCCTTAGTAGTAAGGTTTGTAGGTAGAGATCGACGGCTCTGGAACTCGATGGTGCAAGGAACACAAAGATTTAGTCAAGTTCGGGCCGTGAGTTGCGTAATACCCTACGTCCTGTGTGGTTGTTTGTACTGCCTTAGGTGTTGATGATGTTTGGAGGGGGTCACTGCCCGCCCTTATATATCCAGGGGGACAGGGTTACATGGAAAGTCCTAACCGAGTACAGTTGGAGTCCTACTACAACACAATCGGGTAGTTTTCTTTGTACTGCAGCTAGTTCTACGCCTATTTGGGTAGTTACAAAAGAGGTAAGGTACATCCATAAGCTATCCCTTACTCCAGAACATTTTATGCCTATAAACAGTCCCGCTGCCCCGGGTCTGACACCTGCATCAAGAGGCAATGGGAGGATTGGTGCGCGCACTACTGGACGGCCAACCATTGGGGTTCTTTCCCGCGGAAGGCCATCGGGAAGCGTCTCGTGCCGTCAAATCTACTGGGCTGCTTACTGGGCCGAACGGGGAGAAAGGGGAAACGGGTTGGGCTGAGCCGGTTTCATGGGTTGGACTGGTTTCGGGTTTCTATTTTCTGGTTTTTCTTTCTCCTTTCTTTTTCTCAAACTAACTCAAATCTAATTGAATTCAAATTTCATTTGAATTCAAATCCTAAGCACTCAACAAAAAAATAAAACTATGCTCCAGCATGAATGCACAAACAAGTTTAACCTAAATAAATTTTTAATTACTTAAAAGAAAATTAAATTAAATGCAAGGCTAAGCAATTTAAATCCTAGAAAATTAAATAAGGCCAATTAAATTTATTATTAAATACTAAAATTTGAATTATGGTGTTACAAATCATACCCCCTTACAGGAATCTCGTCCCGAGATTCTAGGCTGGCTAGCAAAGAGAATAGGATATGTCTTCATCAACTCCTCTTCCTTCTTCTGGCAAGTCTTCCGGAAAGACGTCCGGGAATTCAGACACCACGCGAATACCATCCGTGGGTCTAGCTTCCATCTGATGAGGAAAACCAGAAGGCTCTGTAGCACTGACTGTCACCTCTTGGCCATTAGATGCTAACAAGTGAACTGGACCGCTGAGCACAATCAACTCTGACTCCCCACTTGGCAAGAGTATCCATTCCCAGAATCACATCGATACCCTTGGTGTCTAGCACCCTCAGAGCAGTACTGAACGTTTCCCCCCTTATGGCTATACTGACTCGAGGGCTAACAATATGGGATCTCAACTCCCCTCCTGGTGAAGAGACTAGCAGATACTTCTTTAATGGGGTGGTAAAGAAACTATGCTGCTCAACATATGACTTGGTGATGAATGAATGAGTAGCACCAGTATCGAAAAGCACTGTAGCTGGATGGGAGTTGACCATGAACGTACCAATAACCACAGTTAGGAGCCTTGGCCGCTGACTCGGCCGTCACGTGGTTCACTCTGCCCTGTGCTGGCGTCCTGGGCTGAGCTGGGCGCCCCTGCTATCCCGCCTGCCGTGGAGCCGGTGAAAGGCGCTTCTGAGGACAACCTTTGGCATAATGACCTTTTTGTCCGCACTTGTAGCACTTGCGGTGGTGGTGAATGGCGCTACTTGGTTGACTTCCCTGTGAACTTAACATCGCATCTTGCATTATTTCTGCTGCTTGCTCTTTGGACTCCTTGTGACTGCGTGGCTGAATCACCTTCATAGTGATAGTCAACCCATCAACATAATCATGGAGAGCTTGATTCTCGACCTGTGTATCTCTAGAGCACTTAGGATCCTTTCTCTTCTGGATGGTCTGTAGCTCATCGACCGATGGGGAGTCAAGGAAAAGGGAATCATCTGCTAGCTGCTCTTGATAAGACCTCTTTCTCTTTGTACCGGAGAACAACCTTTGGTTCCTCCTTGCTGTGGCTTCATCTTCAGTTGCACGAACTTGACGACAAGGAACGCCATAGAATTGGCAACACGGACAAGCTTTCTCACCATCACCCATTGCGCTGACTTCAAGGTCTTTTTGTTCTGCCGACATTTGAGCTGGGGCAAAGAGGAAACATAGATTGGTAAAGTCAAGGAAGAGAGAAAAACTCTATTATTTAAGGTTCTATCCTATTTAGACAACACTGTGCAGGCATCTCAGCTGCTAACTCCAGATAGGTGTTATATAACTCCGAGAAAAGGAACTATAGCGTAACTCTTCTGCCTCATTTGAGAGATCCTCAACTTCTCCAGTACTATCTATAGGCCGGGGTGTCACATCCCTACCCCCTTACAGAAATCGACGTCCTCGTCGGTGAATCTCTGGATATCACCTTCTCTTTGCGCTATCCTTCTTCTCGACGAGTAAGACAGAAGAAACCCAAAGCATGATAAGGTAGAGAGGATAGAGTGGATGGTTTTACCCACCAACGATCCAACTCATTTTATTAATTAATTATCTTTTAACTTAAGACTGATTTTCATTAAACAAATTTTAACTACTAAACTATGCAATCATTCAAAAATCCAAATCAAACATTTGCATAAGCACAAGCATACAAATTTATACTTCAGCCGAGTTTATCACACAACTCGACTAACACAACGCGTCGCAGAACGTGCTATCGTATTTTTATAAAGGGTCACCTAGCTGATACTCATGGTGGTCAGATGACTGGTTCAGGCCAAAATCTACGAGAACTATTCTTTAGAGAGAGAAATCAAGGCAAGATGGGTAAAAGTCATAGAATTCAAGGGGTATAATAGTAAAATAGTTTCAGCAGACAAGGATGGGAAAGAAGAAGTCCTAAAACTCGATCAGTTCTATCTAGGCTTCGTCCTACAGTCGATACAGCTCTGATACCACTCTGTAACACCCGGTTTATAAAAGGACATAAACAGAGCAATCATATACGTGCCAGGATCAAGTCACACGTATATACAACAGAATAAACAGTATATCACAGCACATATCACGTAAAAAGATATAATAAAGCGAATACGAATTTTATTTATTATATTAATGACAAAATGTCTGATACAGCGGAAGCGAAGTACAAATACGAAGCCTCTCGGAAGCTGGGCGCCACAGGGACGTCGACTGGGAGACGAACGCCTAGAAGTCCTCGTAGTCCTGGTAGCTCCGTGTGAACTCCCTCGCATCGGCAGGAAACTGAACAACAATAGAGTATCCAAGAGGAAATAGTAGAGAAGAGGCAAGGGTGAGTACACAACTTGTACTCAACAAGTATAACACAAACTATGAGGCTCTAAGGTTGGCTGACTCAACTGCATTAGCTTTTAAGTGTTGGCAAAATTTATTAAAGCTATTTACTACAAGTTGATGAATTACCATTAACCCAGTTACATTGTAATTAATCAAAATTAATCATGTAACTACTGAGAACCAAACCGAACCAAGCCACCCGGGGAAACCTGCCTCGTCAAAGGAAGATAACCCCACTAATCAAAAGGAGGATCTGGGCCGCTCATAACCGTGAGCACGGCTAGTATACCTAGTTTTACACTCTGCAGAGGTTGCACATCTTTACCCACAAGTCGTGAGCTACGCTAGTTGTTCATCACACTTCCTTAGGTGAGATGACTAGCGACTCACTACGAGGCCTTTACAAAGAATCTCGTTGGTAAGGAGTAACCGCAAGGGTCGGATCGATGACTATGGAGCAGGTCTAGTGGGCGTCATCGACGAGGCCACTCAGTACGAGGGACATAGAAGCTTACCACCCTTGCCCCGTCGGTAAGTTACTCCAAACCAAAAAGACCTAATTTTTACGCCAAGACCGTCCCATTCCAGTCTTGTGGTAGCGCTGTTGTCCCAGGTTGTCGCTCTATGAACCGGTCCTTATGGAGAGTGGCCAACCAGGCAGTAAGCACCGTGCTGGCCCCCTAAACCATGTTTCTAACAAAAACCCATTTTAAATGAGAAGTGAGCCACTCAAGCCACACAGAGGGCCACTCTCAGAATTAAGTTGCATATACCATTAATCAAATTAATTTAAAAAGACCATTATGTGTTATAGCGCGGCACCTAGCACAACTAACCAAAATGCAACCCAAAGGTATATATAAAGGATATAAAGTGGCTAGGAAATCCTTATAGGCATACAGTATTAAAATGCAGTATGAAAGTGTATTTAAAAGTGATAGGTTGTTCATGTTATACTTGCCTTCCTCAAAAGTTCTCCTGCTGCTCAAACTGCACAGAAGATGGCTCCTGGTACTGGTACTGATGCTTCTCCAGTAGCTCAATGTCTACTCACGATCGCAACGCCAAAACAAGTCCACAATCATATACATACATGCAAACAAGAGAAAACACTAAGAAACAGTACATCAATACATAAAAACAGCACCCTAAACTAGTCTAAAACTATTCTACGCGTTACAACGATCGCATGGATATAAACAACACCTAAAACAGAGCTAAAACGCATATTCTAGGCTAAAAATAAGGTTCAGGGACTAAACTGTAAGAAAACTAAGGTTCCAGGGGGTTTTCTGCAAAAACCGAGGGCCTAAATGTAATTAACCGTTAACTCTAGGGTCTAACTCATAAAAGAACAAGTCAGGACGGCGGGTTCTATTTCTAGAAAAACCAGGGGGCTTCGTGTAAAGTTCTGGGCCGAACCGTAAATACTTTTGAACAGACTTGGAGTGCGGGTTGATTCTACTAAAGTGCAGGGGCTCTTTAGCAAAAGGTACAGGGCGAAGGGGTATCTTTAGATCTGATCCGTTGGATCGAGATCTGAGGGCCAGAGATTGATGGTTCTGCGATCTAATCAGGGGCGTTCAAGCGGGATCTGACGGCTCAGGAGGATTTGGGCGCGGGGCGGCGGCGGAACGTCGCCGGAGTGCAGCGTCCACGGCGGAGGATCGCCGGCGAAGGGGTTTCTGGAGCTACAGAGCTCCGTTTGGGCCAGGGCTTGGCCGTGAACCATCTCCGGGGCATGCGTAGTCCACCTGGCCACTCAGGGGAGGGGATTAGGGCGCGGGACGCCATGCGCGGCGGCGGGGGCGACTCTGCGCGGCGCTGCTCGCCGGTGTGCGGTGCCCTGGCGGTTCCAGGGGCTATGACCCATCCAAGCTAGTGCCGAAGTGATAGAGAGGGGTTGGGGATTCTTACCGAGGCTCGGGATGGGCGGCGGCGTGACGCAGCGGGGTTGGCGGCGAAGATCGGCGGCGGCGAGGAACAGAGCCTGCGGTCCGAGCATCCCTCTGGTCGTCTGGGCTCCAAGGGTGGGTTCGCGGAGTCTCCTAGGGTCGAGGCGAGATTCCTGCGGCAGTCGGTGGAGACCGGGAGGTCGTGGCGTGACCTGTCCGCGGCGGCGCCGGGGAGTCTGCGCGGCGGAGCAAGGCGGAGGCGGCGGCTAGGGTTCGAGGTGGCAAGGGCGTGGATGGGAGGAGGAGGGGAGGCTCGGGCTTCTATTTGTAGGGCGGCGGTTTGTCTTGGCGTGCGCGCTTGAGGGGGGAAGCTCGCCGGGAAACTCGGCGTGACGGGCGCGGCCGTTGCGCCGCGGAGGGTGCGGGGAAGACGGGGCTGACCCGTGGGGTCGGCTTATTAGTGAGGGAAAGGGGCGGGGTCGGGCGAGCGAGCGGGAGTGGCGCTGGCATGCGGGCCCGGGAGCGCAGCGGCTGAGGCGGGAACGCGGTTTGCGGGAGAGGGGCGCCGACAAGTGGGGCCCACCAGTCAGCCGCACGGGCGCGAACGCGGGCTGAGCCGGAGTGGACCGATGGGCGAGCGTGGGCCGGTTGGGGAGCACTGGAGCGAGCGTGTCCGCTCGGCGCTGACGAGCGTGCTCGCTGCGAGGCTGGCAAGCGGGCCCTGGGTTGCTGGGGGAGAGGGCATGCGCGGGCGCGCGTCCACGTGAGGGCGCGGCTAAGGCTGAACTGTGGGCCCGGCTGGGGATGCACGCGCGGTGAGCCAGGTCGGGGAAGCGCGCGGCTTGCTGGCTGCGGGGGGGGCGCGGTGACGGGCCGAGCGGGAGAGGAGTGTGGGCTGGCGCAGGGAAGGGGTGGTCCATGGGCAGCAGGTCGCGGCGCTGCGGGAAGGAGCAGAGCCGCGGGCGTCACGGCGGGGAAGATGGAGCTGCCAGGTGGGGCCGCGACGTTAGTGAGGTGAAGGCGGGGGCGCGGGATACGGTGAGGGGCGCGCGGCGGTGGGGGCTGGCAGGTGGGTCCGGGGAAGCGGGGTGAAGGAAACAGAGAAGGGGAGCTGGGCTGTTGGCGCTAGACTGGGCCAGGGCGAGCAGGATGCCGGGCTGAGAGGAAAAAGGGAAGGTGGTTCGCGGGCTGGGCTGCTTACTGGGCCGAACGGGGAGAAAGGGGAAACGGGTTGGGCTGAGCCGGTTTCATGGGTTGGACTGGTTTCGGGTTTCTATTTTCTGGTTTTTCTTTCTCCTTTCTTTTTCTCAAACTAACTCAAATCTAATTGAATTCAAATTTCATTTGAATTCAAATCCTAAGCACTCAACAAAAAATAAAACTATGCTCCAGCATGAATGCACAAACAAGTTTAACTTAAATAAATTTTTAATTACTTAAAAGAAAATTAAATTAAATGCAAGGCTAAGCAATTTAAATCCTAGAAAATTAAATAAGGCCAATTAAATTTATTATTAAATACTAAAATTTGAATTAGGGTGTTACATCCGGCCAGCCCGAGTCTGCCACGCATTCGTGTGGTTGGACGGAAGGTCAGCCGTGGTAAGGAGCTGTGCCCGCTGTTGGATCGGGAGGAGAGGGAGTCGATTGACTCCAACCCAGGATCGGTGCAGCGGTTCAGATCGCCACCACCGATCCGGAGTCCTCCGGAGGTCTACGCCTACACGGACAACGACGACGAGGAGGAGGAGAAGAGCGACATCGCCACACTCCGTGAGCAGCTTGCTGCTCTTAAACTCCGGCTCAACAATATGGATGAGCGGGTGGCGGAGTTCGAGATCGACCGGATGGATCTAGATGATAAGGTGGACACGCTGCGCAAGGCCGTTTGTTCAAAGATCAAACGCCTTGCAAAGGCTACCGGGAACGAGGAGTTCTACCGAGCCCACGATCCAAGGGACTAGATCTAGATAGGGAGGATAGAATAAATAGATTAGGTGTAGGTGCTGTTTTGTTTCTTCCATTTTGTTTTCCTTCTCCAGCACCTTAGTTTGTTTGTGGAAAATTTTGAATAAAATAAAATTTCCCCCAAGTCATATTTGTGGTTGGGACACACTTGTGTGCCAACCACACCTCTGTTCTCACATTCTGCGAAGTACCCATGAATCTACAGCATACACAATGAATGGAGAGAACCAGAAAAAGTTGAGGGCATTTTCGCTTCAGAAAAGACCGGGAGGTCAAAATTGTGCCGACCGGCATATCAAATCTGCGATCTGCTACAACACCCAACGGAATTGTGACACACGCAGCACAACGGACACATTGCAACAGGCCGTTTGCAAAAGGGTGGAGGATTAGGCCGCCCGGCCCCACTGTCAGCGAAATGCCGAGATCTTTCTCGTGCTACAGGTTTGCAACTCCTATAGCTTACTTCTCTAAAAGATCAGTTCAAATTGTGCCTGGTTTAATACAAACTAAAATTTGAACAAGAACTTAGAGAAAGATGAAATCATTTCATGACAATCAACACATGCCTCAGTTTTATTTCTAATGCAAGTATTTACATGCCTTTGGAACTTAACTATGTTAGGATCATCGGATCTTTTGCTTATTGACTCCTATGATACTTTGAACCAAGGTCATGCTTGTTCTAATTCAAGGAGTTGGAGGAATTTATTTTGAAAAAAAAATCATGGCAACTCTCCTTTGCTCAACCGCCACCAATGCCACATACATACATGAGAGTAGTTTCTATGATTCCACATAGCTATCTTGTACATTTTGAGCTCATTCAAACTTATTGCCGATCGAGTGTGCTATGCACATTTCTTACTCTGACCATACACATACACGACATCAATCACTGTTCGTCATGATCAATAATATGAAGGCTCATCATCCCCCTGAAACAAAAAGAAAAACAAGTGAAGTGAGTCAACATACTCATGAATCCTTGTTCAAAAAAAAGAGAGAGAGAAGAAGAGAAGAGGGGAAGATGATAAGAGCAAAAGTATAGATGACGGAGAAGTATCGCTGTGTACACATGCACATGGTCAAAGTATTTGAATGGCATGGCTACTTAGAGATATTTTGTTTGAACTTGCAAGATAAATGGAAAAAGATAAGCATATACCTTTGTTATCATACGAAAGAGAGAGGTTTAGCCTTGAGAGAATCATACACCATGAGCATCCAGAGTTTGCCTTATTTCGAAAATCTGAAAACCCTCCAAACTCCAAGAAGAAAGACTTGCATTGATTTTTGTGACGAGTTCTGAGGGTCAATAGACAGAAGCGAAGATGTTAGCCACCTGGAATCCAAGGTATGCAAAGAAAGCTAAGAAATAACTCTTATGCATAGTTTGAGTTCATGAAACCAGTCTTTGCTCTTTTCTCGACCTTATTGCTCGGGGCGAGCAAAGTCTGGCTGTGGGGGTGTGTTGGCAGTCGATAATGATGGTTTTTGCCACCAACGCTCCATATGATTTCATGAAATATATGCCCTAACCATGCCATAACCATTATTACTAATGAGTTCCATAAGTTTTGGTGTTTATTTGACTTCAGGAACAACATATCCAAATTTGACCCAAAACGAACGTTATTTGGACCGGAAGGCCCGAATCCGGCTTACTGGCATACTTTCAGTGGAACCTTGGCATGAGATGTTATCAAAGTCACGTAGAGGGAGAATCAAAACCATTTGAATGGGCTAAATCTAGAAATATATCGCTTGGACCCGGAAGGCTTGGACCCATATCCAAAAAAGAAGCCAACCTGGGCCATGGTCAAGTATTCAACATACACCCTATCCAAGATTGATCCATGGTCAGAAAGGAGCGTGACGGTGCAAAGGAGGACCGAGAGGTCGCCAGAGGTAGGCCGCCCAGCCCCAAGGAGGTCGCCCGGCCCAAGAAAATGACGGTTGTGCAAACCGCTAGAAGCATCGACCTCCTGGCGTGATCAGAGCCATCCACACGAAGTCGGTGGACAGGTGGCACCACCCCCAGGCCGGCCGGCCGAGGGGAGGCCGGCCAGCCCCCCTTGTCAGCCTCTGACGACACCCTTTCGCGTGGAGTTGAAGCCAAGGAAGAGGTAGCATAGGCTTGCATCAGTTAACCGTTTCACCGACCTTGGCAGCTATAAATAAGACCCCCTCACCTCACTTGTAACACACACCTTGGGAGCTTGAGTGTCTCACAATTTCAGTTCATCCTTAGTAGAATAGGGAGAGTGTGAGGTGAGAGCTTTGGCGGAAGCCGGGCTCAAGTTCTCTCGACCTTACCCCATCTTGTACCCACCTCGGTAGAATCTTATAATCAAGTAAGATTTCCTCACTTATCTTCAGTTCCTCGCTAGTTTACTTTTTACTTAAGTTACTTGCTTAGTTACTCTCTTTGATCTGTGGGATCCCTTGTCTGCGTGGACAGCAAGTTCTGTCCATTAGAGGTTTCTTCTTGCCTTAGCGCGAAGCGGAAGTCAGTGATTCAATAGTTTAGGAGTGGTGCTTACGCTTGGTAGTTACCTTGGGTTGTGTTCCACCCCACGGTACCGCAGTGCTAGGCGGCAAGTGGTGATAGCCTTGTCCGTTCCTAGTAGTCCACCACGTTCGGGTGCTTTCATAGCAGTAGGATTGCCAAAAGTATGTTGGGCCCCTTCTCATCCCTTTCTGAGCCCTTCGCTTAGGCCGCCGAAACGGATCAAGTTAGTAGCTTTTCAAGTTATCTTAGTAATTAGAATTCTATCTGGAGATAAGCCCTCTACCCCCGTACCTCTGCTTTTCAACGGGTCCAGCTGAATCGCTCCAGACCACTAGTTGACGCTTACCGTTCCTTGGATTCGTTATTCCAGGCTTACTCACCTGGTGAAAGCTACAATCGGTCTATGTGCGCTTGCGGAGTGCCAACAGGGATTGCCCTCCACTTCAGTGGCGACTACTACGGCCTTCGCCCTCGCCGACACAACTCGGCTCGAGGGGCTCACCCTCTACTTCGACGGCGACTACTACGGCCTTCGCCCTCGTTGACACACCTCGGCTCGAGGGGCTCGCCTTCGACTTCGGCGACGACTACTACGGCCTTCGCCCTCACCGACACAGCTCGGTTCGAGGGGCTCACCCTCTACTTCGGCAGCGACTACTATGGCTTTCGCTCTCGCCGACACAACTCGGCTCGAGGGGCTCTCCTTCCACTTCGGCGGCGACTACTACGGATTTCGCCCTCGCCGACACAACTCGGCTCGAGGGGCTGGCCGTCTACTTCGGTGACGACTGCTATGGCATTTGCCCTCGCCAACATAGCTTGGCTCGAGGGGCTCGTCTTCAACTTTGGTGATGCCTACTACGACCATCACCCTCGTCGATATAGCTCTGCTCGAGGGGCTCGCCCTCCACTTCGGTGGCGATTACTACGGCCTTCACCCTTGCCGACACAACTTGGCTCGAGGGGCTTGCCCTCCACTTCGGCGGCGACTACTACGGCCTTCGCCCACGCTGATACACCTCGGCTCGAGGGGCTCGCCTTCGACTTCGGCGACGACTACTACGGCCTTCGCCCTCGCCGACACAGCTCGGCTTGAGGGGCTCGCCCGCTACTTCGGCGGCGACTACTACGGCTTTCGCCCTCGCTGACACAACTCGGCTCGAGAGGCTCGCCTTCTGCTTCGGCGGCGACTACTACGGCTTTCGCCCTCGCCGACACAACTCGGCTCGAGGGGCTCGCCTTTTACTTTGGTGACGATTGCTATGGCCTTCGCCCTCGGCGACACAGCTCGGCTCGAGGGGCTCGTCTTCTACTTTGGCGATGCCTACTACGACCATCACCCTCGTCAATATAGCTCGACTAGAGGGGCTCGCCCTCAACTTCGGCGGTGACTACTTCGACCTTCGCCCTCGTCGATACAGCTCAACTAGAGGGGCTCCCCCTCCACTTCGGTGATGACGACTGTTGGCGCTCCTTAAGTACCCATTTTATCCCTTGTTTATCCTTGATAATGGCATGAATTCAATATCAAAATCACTAACCGTCCTAACCCCGGCCTAATTATTGGTCATTTTCACATATGCACATATATTTTGGAGGAACTTCATTTTTGCAGGTTTTTGGCCTATTTTGGAGCATGAAATGACGAGGCCTGTGATCGAGCGCTAACACAGAGAAAGACGAAGGCCAAAGCCCAAAGGAAGGACCAAAGCCCATGTTGATTCGAAGCACATTCATGCACATCCATCCTCCAAGAGAGCCAAAAGGACCAAGCCCACGAAGATGAGATCAAGATACTTCGGGATTAAGCAAAGCAAATAAAGATTTAAGGAAGGATTCCCTATCCTATCCTTTCCTCGAAGATATCTCCAAGATAACAACGTCCAAAGGGGTGCAATCGTGAAGGACAGAAACTCTAGAAGATGCGAGGAGTCTACATGCCAAAAATGAGACCGAGGCGAGCCCGAAAAGGGGTAGGCCGGCCGGCCTAGGCCCATGGGGCCGGCCGGCCCAGCCCTTTTCTGAGGCGGTTTGCCTTCCCCTTCGACCGGTGGCTTCCTCGGCTTATAAATAGCTCGCACCTTATTCAACTCGAGGCATCCATCCAACCAGAACTCGACGAAAACCTAGGGCCAAGACCGGAGGGAGACGACGGCCGCCGCAAGTCTTCGAAGTTGTCTAGGAGATGGCTTAGGCCATCCCTAGCCGCCATGGCCTCCCTGCGTGGTTGTGTCATGGTGGAGTTCATGAGCTAGTTGGAGTCGTCAATGGTGTATACGCGGTGGTGGCGATCCAAACGAATCTATTATGTGAGTAATGTCTTCATGTCATCCGATCTATTTAGCGATCATGTCTCTCCTCTTTCGATTTCGTTCTTGCTTTGGGTGCACTTATTCCTAGATCTATTCTCGAGATAGATTGCATGGGGTGTTCTTGTAGCTATGGTGGCTAGGAGTTCATACCGGATCTACCCAAAGGAGGTTCGACTTGCTTCAGGGTATTCCATTGAAAGGGGTGGCGTCGTGACAGGCCGTTGCCACTAAGTAGGTTGGGTATCGAGGGATCGGATTGGAGGTTTTGATTTAAAGAGGCTTTGGATGAGATGCATGTTGATCTTACTCGTTTAGCTAGAACTACAACTAGAATGCGTGTGATAGGTTTAGTCATACCTTCGGTCATGCTTTATCCTTACCGATGTTCATGGATGAGATCAACCTTCGTACATCACTCATATTTATCAAAGGTTCACCTTTTATATGCAATTAATGCTTTATGTTAGGATAGATCCATTAGATTAGATAGAAAACCCTAGTAAGTTCATTGTCAATCCACGGATTGATAAACCTTGGGGGACTACTCTAAGGAAAAAGCTACCACGAACCGTGCGCTTGCGGTATACAAATCGGGGGCGTTAGTGAACATCAACAAGCTTTTCTGGTGCCATTGCCGGGGATCAGCAACTCGAACCCTAGGGCGATCTATCTAATTTTTTGGGCTAACCCTAAATTTTATTATTGCATATACCCTTGTTTTCTTGTTCGTGTCCTTGAAAGCAGGTGGAAAAAGCTAGACACCAAACTTGGGCTTCGAGAAGTCCACAACCCGCTCCAACAAACTTCGACAATCGACGACAAGATGATCGAGGAGTTCTCGACATCAACATCGAAAACCCTAGATCCACTTCGACAAGATGTGAATAACATCAAGTTTCGCTCTTTAGTGGTAGGTGCTAACTTTTGTTAGTGGCCCAGCATCCGCTATCGAGTCCCCACTCCCTAAAGCAAAAGACGATAAATAAGGTACGCCGCCGTGTCAATTGATTTTAAAGACTAATATTTTTTGGAAGATTTGTTTGCTCAAGCAATAGGTATGAAGCATGTCCGAAAAGAAAATCGTGCGATTGGATCATCATCATCTATGAAGTGTCGCTGTTGTGATGAGTTTTTCGTCCAAGATCAGATATGTGCCATGAGGAAATAATAGATTATTATGAAGTTCCGTCAAGTCTTCTTTCCAATGCATCAAAAATCATTAATTTTGGAGATCGGTGTGAAGAGTTATGGAAAGATCTTTCAACGCTGCGCGTTCTGAAATCTCTCGGGACGAAGCGTAGCGCCGGAATAAAACAAGCATAACTTTTTCATCCGAGATCCAATTTGGGTAAATGACCACTTGTTGGAAACATGATTTGATACACCTCACAATGAGCTTGGAGTTTGGTACATGTTCTGCACTGGACAAAGGAGCAATTCAATGAAGAAAGGTGCAGCAGCAAACAACGGAGAAAGTGATGACGATGTCAAAGGATGATTGGAAGGGCGAGTGCACAAAAGATGATGATTTGAAGTTGACCAAAGCTGGAGGCAACAAGATTAGAAGAATCATGACACCACCTATCTTCTCCAGTGGGATGCTCGATATACTTCTAGTCGAGTGATGCTATCAAGGAAGAAAACCGCTCAGATCATCAACACAAAGCACGGGAGCCTCCACTAATCCCGATACCTTGGGTAAAGCAAGAATCATGGAGAAGACACATCATTGAAGCCATGCTATTTGCTGGTAAATCAATGGTGATGACCTTGATGCCAAGGACGCACGACAAGATGCTCCAAAGACCACATGATTGAGATCATTGACATCTTCGGATGAATTCACAAGAAGATACTATTCTCATCAATATTCTGCTCGACCTCAGAAGAAAATTGCAGTATATTTTTGGGTATTCAAAAGCTCCACGAAGTTCCAATTCCAACAAATCAAGAATGAAGTCAATCGAAGTTTCCCACAAGAAGTTATGGCCAAAACATCAAAAGTCGTGCACTCTGAAATTTTCTGGACAGCACGCAGCGCTAAAGTAAAATGGTCATAACTCTCTCGTTTGGACTCCGTTTAAAGCGAGTGACCACTCATTGGAAAGGTAATTTCATAAACTTTTCAATAGATCTATATTTTGGTATATGTTCTGTTGAGTGTACAGGAGAGATTCTACGAAGAAGAGGCAGGAGCAATGCGATGAGAACAAGATAGAAAAGATGACGATGACAACAATGAAGAGTAGCTTGGGCGATGTTTTCATCAAGCGTACATGATAAAATTCAGAAGCTTGGAGCAGAGGAAGAACCCCAATGACATTGGCAAATGAAGGCACAAGCGGTCAACCTTACACAAATGAAGATGTTGCAAACAAACCACGACGGATTACAAGAGCGCAACATTCAACACATGGAGACGTGAGAAGCAAATCACGACGGACCACGAAGAGTGCATCAAGATGACATCTCGCACAAAGCACCACGACTCCAATGAGTATGAAAAAGCTCCGAGGCTAAGGTATACAGTGAATTCTCAAGCTTCTATTGATTTTGTTGATAATCTTTAAAAATCTCATGCTCGAACCGATAGTCGGAATGAAAGTTTAAATTCTATGCCTTGTTCTTTTCATGATGATAGGCTAGAGTTTTTTGAGAAGGTTGATTTCATGCTTAAAGAACCTTTGCCTAATAATGAGCTCCGCGCTATGCAAGAAACACATGATGCATTTAATTACACCATGTCTTGTTGATGAAAATTAATTGAGGATGTGATTATGTTGCATATGTTTACAAATAATTGCAAATCTCGATCTTGCTTTGCGCTTTGGGTGCGCTTATTCCTAGATCTATTCTCGAGATAGATTGCATGGGGTGTTCTTGTTGCTATGGTGGCTAGGAGTTCATACCGGATCTACCCAAAGGGGGTTCGACTTGCTTCAGGGTATCCCGTTGAAAGGGGTGGCGTCGTGACAGGCCGTTGCCACTAAGTAGGTTGGGTATCGAGGGATCGGATTGGAGGTTTTGATTTAAAGAGGCTTTGGATGAGATGCATGTTGATCTTACTCGTTTAGCTAGAACTACAACTAGAATGCGTGTGATAGGTTTAGTCATGCCTTCGGTCATGCTTTATCCTTACCGATGTTCATGGATGAGATCAACCTTCGTACATCACTCATATTTATCAAAGGTTCACCTTTTATATGCAATTAATGCTTCATGTTAGGATAGATCCATTAGATTAGATAGAAAACCCTAGTAAGTTCATTGTCGATCCATGGATTGATAAACCTTGGGGGAATACTCTAAGGGAAAAGCTACCACGAACCGTGCGCTTGCGGTATACAAATCGGGGGCGTTAGTGAACGTCAACAACGACTTCGGCTTCGGCCTTCACCCTCGTCGATAATGTTCGACCTGAGGGGCTCACCTTCTACTTCGACTCATCCACGACATCGGCTGTTTCGGCTACACCTCCTGAAGAATCTTCGCTCCCTCCGCTACGAACTCCAGCCAAGACGGGCTGGGGACAGGGCGGACTAGCATCACTTTGCGCATCAAGTCTTGTCCGACACTCGAAGGCGGGGAGCCGAAGACATTGCATCCCCTACTTGGACTACATCAGCTACGACGAAGTGAGATCCAAGGAGACGACGAGCCTCAACCGATGCCAAGGGTGCGGGCGCCCAAGAACCAAGGATCCGAGGTCTGTGCGATGAAGTTAGGCAACAAAGATTCTGCCTTCGTCATCGCCGAAGACCTTCATCATCGCCGAAGACCCTCATCACCGCCGAAGACCTTCATCATCGTTAAGGCCGGAGGCAATCACTAACTGGAGTATATCGTCATGTATATGTGGGCCCGCTAGGCATGCATGCTCTTTTCTCCATCTGTTTTGTTCCACTGGGTTTTTGGATGGAGATTTTAGCGAGGCGTACGAGCGGGCAGTCATGAGGACAGTCCTCGTGGCCGAGGTCATAGATAGAGCTAGGCCACTTCCTATGTATTCAACTACTATGCCGATCAAAACAAAGTAGCTGAGGGGCTACTGTTGGGGGAATAGCCCAGTCCATGAGATTATTGGGCCTCATGCGGCGGCCCAAGGACCTAATTGTAAATTGTGTATTTGCTAGGGGGCCGGGAGAAAATTACCACCTCCCTTCCCTCCTATATATAGATGACCCTAGGGGTCAAGGGGGACCTCTCTCTCTCATTATGAGCATTTTCACTCTCTTGAGTTGTGCCTTCTTTATCTACTGCTTGGCGGAGTCTTCTCCCCAACAGAAACCACCCCAGACGTACTCAGGATAGACTCTAGATGTTGGACCGACCTAGAATTTCCATGTTACCCTGCTCCCCCGGCCTATATAAAGGCGGGCAGGGACCCCCTTCATTCATCGACCCTCTTCTTCCAGCAACTCTGTCTGACGGAGCCTTTGAACACGTCTCTTCTGCGATCTGGTCAAACCTGCTGGACACCACTGAGGTCGATCAATATTATCATGAACTGGCTCTCTTTCTGGATCTCTGCACATCAGTTGATCATCTTGAACTCTGTCATTGGCCATCTGTTCCAACCGTTCGTCTACAGGTATCCTTCCTCCCGCAAGATCACGTAGCATGGTCCTGCCCCCAGCCGATCATGCACAGGAGTTTGTGTTTTATCGCCTCTCTCTCTGATGATCGGCCCTCGAGGCCTCTGGTCGACATGTGGCTTCTTGTATGATCGGTCATCAAGATAGAAACCGTTGCACTCAGGACAATTATCTACTATCGGCAGAGTCAACCTTTCCTCCCAATAGTACACAAAGAAAGGACACCTCTAATGCCTCTCGTTGCGCCGTGCAGCTTCCTCTCTATATTGTTGCCTTTCTTGGTCATGCTGGAACTTATTCAGCAGCATCTGGAATGTGACCTTCTTCTTTGGTGCAGCAGAACCTTCATCTTCTTCCTGCGGCTTCTTGCCTTTGACCTCATCGGCCGAAACCTGAGCTTTAGGATCAACAGCTCCGGATTCTTTGGCCGATTGCGACGTGAGCACCTTTGTTTGTAATGCATTCTTCTTTCCCCCAACATCTACCATGTTAGTAGGAAACGGGGCCCATCTATCTTCATCGGCTTCTTGGGTGCCTCAAACTTGAGCCTGCCCTGCTCGATAACTGATTGTATTTGCTGACGGAACACTTTGCACTCATTTGTGTCATGAGACGTTGCATTGTGCCACTTGCAGTACTTTATGTTCTTCAATTCTTGATCTGTAGGGATCTTGTGATACGGCTTCAACTTAATTTGTCCCTCTAATAACAACAGATCAAAGATCTTGTCAGCTTTGGTGATGTCAAACCCGAATTTCTCAAGTTCCTTGTTGCCAAACGGACATTCAGCTGATCCCACCATCTGGTCATCGTCAGAATTAGAAGAGTCTGAGCAATCAGCAAAATTAACTTTCTTCTGAAAGTTACTCCTTTTCTGCTCATAGGATCTGATCTCCCCTATCATCCTATGTGCCATCTGACTGATGCTGTCGAACGCTTGAGAAGTGTACTTCTCCTTGATGTGTGGCAAGAGCCCCCTTGGAAAGCGACTTTTGCCATCTGTTGATCAGACAGAACCAGACTATAGCACCGGTTCTTGACATCCCTGAACCTCTGGATGAAGGCGGCAACCGATTCATCATTCCTCTGCCTAAGGCTGGTCAAATCGGTCAGCTTCATCTCACACACGCCAGAGTAGAAGAACTGGTGAAATTGTTTCTCCAGGTCGGCCCAATAGAGTATAGAATTGGTTGGGAGTGTGGTAAACCACGTAAAGGCTTATCCTAACAGGGACATAGAAAATAGACGCACTTTCAACACGTCGTTATTTACTCCTTCTCCACACTGCATGATGAATCGGTTGGCGTGCTCTACTGTGGAGACTTACCCTTGCCCAGAAAACTTGGAGAAATCTGGCAGCTTGTACTTATGGGGAAGTGGAATCTAATCATATGCAGATGGATATGGCGTCTTGTACATGAGCGTCTGTTGTTTTGGCCTTAATCCAAACTGATCTCTGATCACTTCGGCAATCTTGGATGTCCAGTCAACCTGTTGACCAACTGCTAGCACTGGCTGGGTTGGTGATGGAACCATCGGCAAGACAACTGATGCTGGTTGTGGACTGTTAGGGGCCATCGGCTGAGTAGCTGGTGCCATCTGTGTAGCATGCAGAGTGATCTGATTAGATGGTTGCTGATATAGAACCATCTCATTGGTGGTGCCTGCCTGCTGCGACCCTTGGTTAACTTGTTGTTGCGCCATATTATATAGATATGGCACGTTCACATGACGGATAGAACCAGCTGTTGGGCCATAGAACACCCAGTTGACTCCGCCACGGTGAGGTAGCCTTGAGACGAGGATCTCTGTAAGAGTCATTGGTTGTATCAGCATCGCCAAATTTTGCTGATGAGGTGTCGGCCCAAAAGCCAACGTGTTTCTTAGGCCTGTTGGCAGAGATGCTGACACATTCTGCATCATCGACTATGAAGCCGATGCGACTTCTGGCTGTTGAATCGGCTGCAAAGCCGATGCACTTGTTTGCTGGGTCGCCGGCTGTGAAGCCGACGAGCTTGCTTGCCCCACTGTAGATGGGATGAAGAACTCTGGAGGCATACCAAATCCAGTAGTAGGGTCCCATCCCACAGGATATCCTGGCATGAAACCCCCCTTGCAGATGTGGTCATTGGTGTAGAGTTTGTAAACATTGGGCTGAACTGAGGCGGCACTGTTGAACCGATCGGCTGTGAAACTCCGATGCTCCCTTCTGCCTGACTCTGGGGAACAATTGGAGGCACTACTGTAACCGATCTGGTAGGGGCAAAAAAACATCTGGCTAGCCTGCTGGCAGGCCGGCCCCATGTATCCTTGTAATCCCCCTTCATGGAGTGTCTTGACCACATCATTATGAACAAAATTGGTCCTAATGAGCGCGTGACTGACAAAAGCCTGCCCAACTGCTTGATGCACCATATCCAGTATTCTGTTCTCACGCTGCGCCTCAGTCAAGGGCTAGAGAGCAAGGAAATCAAACTTTTTGATTACCTCGCCAGCCTTGGTTGCACCGGAAGCACTACTAGATTTTGGGGCTAATGCCACGGAGTCCATGGCAACAATACAAAATAAGTTGCATTAGATATGTGGTTTTGCAACCATTTAGTATTGCCGTTGCAAAAAATTGTTGCTATTGCAACCAATTGAAATATGGTTGTGAATTGCTAAAATTATTGCCACATTTGTTCTTCGTTGTTATAACTTTATTTTTCGTTGCAAGATGTAAGGGTTATTGCCACAAAATTCTAAGTTGTTGCGAGTAGTAAAGGACATTGCAACGAATTTGTTGCGTTGCAATAAATTTGTATATATTGCAACAGAAAACTAAGTGGTTGCATGAAGATGCTACTTTTGCCACCGATTATATCTGTGGTTATATGCTAGTTTGATTTGTTGCAATAGATCAATATATGGCAACAACCTATATTTAGTTGGGCCAAATTTGCGTGGACCGTGGGCTCAAGGAAATAGGAAAAGAAGGATCGGACCAGACTTTTTTTTCAAGTGGATCGGACCAGACTTTGATTGACGTGGAAAATTTACTCACGATGTTCCCTGAGGGAGGCTCGATCGTGATCGAGCTAGGTCTCGGCGACGTGACAGGCGGCCAGCAAGCGGCAGGCCGCGGCATCCATTGCCGAACGGCCTGGCAGCCGGTGGGAGACGGGCGCCGCTGCTTGCCCCTTCAGCTTTTGAAGGTCGGACTTGTCGTCATCCGGCTGCCTGCCGGCCGGCGGACAAGGCACGGACGGCCAGTGAGTATCGAGGGCTCCAAAATTTTATTTGCATTGTCGTAATGTCTCATGGCTTATGATTTGTACCAAGTATTTGTGCAATTGTGATAGCAGTAAGACTTATCAGGGATTTGGGCTTATTCTCGATCAAGAATTGACCTTTGATTTCTAATTCTAGGCACTTTGCATGAAAAAAAAAGGAAATTTGTCCCATCTATTGTTGAGCGTGTGATCTTCCCAGCAGCAGTAGAGAGCAGGGGTGGCATGTGCAGGTGAGATTAGTTGAAACTTCTGCCTACATTATGATTGGATGTTGCATATATATAGGAGACCGTGCATATAACTGTGTTTTTATATCATTTGTAGTTTTAATTTAATTTAACACCTTGCACGGTAGCAAGAGGAGGAAGCCAAAGGACAGTCGTTCGTCTTGGGGCCGGTGAGTATAGTTTAGGAAGTAAAATAATTATGCTACTAATTTTAACAAAATTTGCGTGCATTGTGTTAAATAATTTTTTTCAATAGAACTGAGATTTAGTACACATACATTTGTTAGACAGATTAATTAGTTAAATTATGTGCCTTTTCCATTGTTGTATATGCAGGCCATTGATCACTTTAATTAGTGTGTGCTTTTAATTGAAGAGGTTGGGGATCATGTCTTTCGGCAATGATAGGTCTTGGATGCGCTTGCCACAACAAGCAGAAGACTGGCAAAAAGGATTCATGAAATTTATAGACCATACATTTGCTGGCACATCTAAAGGAGAAACGGCACCCTGCCCATGTACGAGATGTTGTACAATGTCCTACAGAACAATTGATGAAGTCCGATCCCATTTGGTTCATAGAGGGTTTTCTGAAAGTTTTATCCAAGGGGAAGGAGAAGAAAAAGATTCATTTGATGGCATCAGTGAAGGGGTTGGCAATGAAGATGCAACAGGTGACCGTGACTCTATAAAGGAAATGGTTAACTCACTAATCCGTGGTGCAATACATGGAGAGATCATAGGTAATGAAACAGAAGAGCCAAACCAAAGTGCTAAAAAATTCTTTAAATTATTAACAGAGGCGAAGAGGGAACTTTATCCAGGTTGCAAGGAGGCTACTAAGGTATCTTTCATTGTCAGACTTTTTCAGATTAAGTGCATGTTTGGTCTTAGTAACAGCGCATTAGAGGCTATTATCCATCTGTTCTCGCTACTGCTCCCTAAAGGTCACTGTGTTCCAGACACTTTAGAGAAGGTGCAAAAGGTAGTCCGTGATCTTGGCCTGGACTACCAGAAGATACATGCATGCATCAATGATTGTGTTTTATTTCGGAAGGAATACGCTGACATGGATAAATTTACAACATGTGGTGAGTCTAGATGGAAAGCAGCTAATTCAGTTGAAATGGAGGCGTCGAGTAGTGATGCTGAACTAAAGAGGCGTGTTCCATAGAAAATCTTGAGGTATTTTCCAGTGACTCCTCGTCTGCAAAGGTTATACATGAGTGCTAGCACATCTGAATATATGCGTTGGCATAAGGATGGACTGGTCCAAGATGGAAAAATGCGACACGCTGCTAACTCAATGGCATGGAAGCACGTGGATGAAAAGTTTGAGGATTTTGCTTTGGATCCACGTAATGTAAGGCTGGGTCTTGCATCTGATGGCTTTAATCCATTTGGGATGCTGAATGTGACATACACTACATGGCCTGTGATCCTAATACCCTACAATTTGCCTCCTTGGTTGTGCTTGAAACAACCGTTCTGGATGATGTCAATGTTGATACCAGGGCCAAAATCTCCGGACAATAACATAGATGTATATTTGCAGCCCCTAATTGATGAGCTAAAAGATCTTTGGTTAAGAGGTGTTGAGATGTGGGATGCAAAGGTCAAGAAGAATTTCACTCTCCGTGCAGTGCTGCTTTGGACAATTAATGATTTTCCTGCATATGGCATGCTATCTGGTTGGAGCACAAAAGGCAAGTTCGCATGTCCATACTGCAATAAGGATACTGATTATTTATGGTTGAAATTTGGGTCAAAGCACTGCTACATGGGTCATCGCCGCTTTTTGCCAAAGGGCCACAAGTGGCGCCGCAACAAGATTAGCTTCAACAACAGAGTCGAAACCAGAGAGGCTCCAGTCCAGTTGACGGGTGAACAGGTGCTGCTGCAATATGAAAGCTTTGAGCAAGTGACATTTGGGAAAGTTTCGAAAAAGAGGAAGCAACGTGAGGAAGAAACCAGATGGCACAACTGGAGGAAGAAAAGTATTTTCTTTGAACTACCTTACTGGAAATTTTTGCTTGTAAGGCATAATTTGGATGTGATGCACATTGAAAAAAATATTTGTGAGAGTGTACTAGGAACTTTGCTTGCCATGGCTGGTAAATCAAAGGACAGTGAAAAGGCTCGGCTTGACATGGAAGAATTGGGCATGAGAAAGGATCAACATCCTTTGGTCAAGAATGACAAATACACTTTGCCTCCTGCATTGTACTCTTTGGATTCAGATGACAAGACATTTATGCCAATTTCTTCAAGGTGTGAAGATGCCAGATGGCTATGCCTCTAATATCAAGAGATGCGTGGACGTGACCAGGTGTAAGATTTCTGGACTGAAAACTCATGACTGTCATGTTATATTCCAGAAACTATTACCCATTGCAGTACGTAACATTTTGCCACAAGAGGTTGTTATCCCACTGATTGAGCTTAGTAGGTTCTTCAATGCAATCTGTTCAAAGGAGTTGAGCATTGAAGAGTTAGACAAATTGACGGTTTCGATTAGAGAAACTCTTTGTCATCTTGAAATGGTCTTTCCACCAGCTTTCTTTGACATCATGATGCATTTGCCGGTTCATCTTGCTAAAGAGGCTAAACTAGGAGGACCTGTATGTTATAGATGGATGTACCCAATTGAAAGGTATCTGCGTACGCTTAAAGGCTATGTGCGGAACAAAGCGTACCCTGAAGGTTCAATAGCCGAGGGATATATCTCAGAGGAGTGCATGACATTTTGCTCTCACTTCTTGGAAGACGTTGACACCAAGATTAACCATCCAGAGAGACATGAAAGTGCTGCTGTAAATGAACCACCATGTGGTCTAAGCATATTTGGCAACATCGACTATAGTAAGAAAGGATTTACCCTGGAGACCATTCCTAAGGTATATATGCAGCGTATGAGGTATTGGATATTAACAAATTGTGACAAAACTATTCCCTGGGTCAAGTAAGTTGTAATTTTAAGTTACAGGTCTTTGCATTATGTATAAATATGATTTTCTATTAACTGATTGCATTGGTACCCTCTGCTGTTTTGCTGTTTTACCTGTAGTGAGCATTTGGGTATACTTAGGAAATAGTCAGCCAAAAATGTTGAGCAGCGTCACAAGGATCAGTTTGTAGGCTGGTTCGAGTGTACGGTGATCAAAAATTAATTACAGTTCATCTCATTTGCATTGCACATGTGTACTAGCTAGTTGATGCATAAAAGTATTTTTGTTACTGCTTGCAGATCAACAAACTATATGCAGAAGGAAAAACAAGTGAGGAGATACATGCAATTTCTCAAGGACCAGACGATCGTGCACGTGTTTTCAATAGATGCTTCATAAATGGTTTTCTGTTCCGAACAGCTCAAATAGAGAAGAATCTGAGTACGCAAAATAGTGGTGTTGTAGTCAAAGGTGACGGTAGTGATGGCAATGTCTACTGGTATGGTGTTGTTAAAAAAATTATGCACTTGATTTTCCGACAGGGAAGGAAGTCATCCTATTTGAATGTGACTGGTACGACGTACCTACTACTAGTAAGAGCAAAGGTAGAGGGTTTAAAAGGGACCAGTACGGGATTATCGACATTGATCCAACTCGATTGCGGTATGTAAATGATCCTTACATTTTGGGCACGCAAGCTGAGCAGGTGTTTTATGTGAATGGTGCCAAGAAACCAGATTTGCTTAGGCTGCGTTTGGATATTGGCATTAGAGGGTGGAATTCGGAATTGGAATTGGCTGCCACCAACCGTTTGGATGTCAAACGAATTTGGAAACGGAATCACTAGTGAATACCGCGCGGCATTCGACTCGCTTGCGCGCGCCTCCTCCCGATTCAGAGCCTCCCCCCTCGGTATCGTGAGGCATTCGACCGGTCCTCGTTCGTCTCGTCGAAAATAAAAAGAACCCCATCCTCGAGCTCAAGGTCCGGCCGCCGGCGAGGCCTACGCACAAGATCCGGCCGCCGGCTCTGCCCCCTCCGCCGCTCTGCGGCTCCGCTGCTCTACTCTCCCCCCGCCGCTTGCTCCGTTGCACCCCTCAGCCCCCGCGCCCCTCCCTCCGCCGTGGCTCTGCTCCCCGGCGCCGCTCCCTCCGGCGCTGCTCGGCTCCCCCGCGCCCGCTCCATTCCTCGCGCCCTGAAGCCACCACGCCGCCGCACTGCTCCCTCCGCCGCGCCCCGAAGCCACCGGACCGCTCCCCTCCTACTCCTCCATGCTGCTGCCCTCCTCCTCCGTGTCGTTCCACCGTGCCGTGCCCTCTGCCGCCACTCTGCTCCGACCGAGCAGTGGAGAGGAGACGGAAGACAGGTCGATCCCAAATCTACGGTATGCACATCCAAACAAGAATTGGTATTTGACTCTAGTTGAATTCAATCTAGCAATTCCATCTACATCCAAACGATAGATTTGGTATTGAATCTATCTCAATGCCTAGGCTGTTTTGGTATTGGATCCAATTCAATACCAAGCCTTCCAATGTCGACATCCAAACGGACCCTTACTGTTATAAGAATGAAGCCTAGAAATTTGTTTGCCATGCCAGACCTAGTTCATACAGATAATGAGGGAGAAATCGATGTTGACTCCTTAGATGTCGGAGTGGAAGACATGATAGATTTATGTCGATATGAAGAGTTGACAAATTGGAGTAGGTCGGGGATTGAAGGGGTTACTGGTGATGCATCTGTTATTAAAAAGGCACTTGCTGATTCTGTACCTGAACCAATAGCTATGGACTTGGCGGATGATGAAGAAGACGACACCTCCGACAACTACATTGATGATGGATATGTTGCACCTGTGAGTTCTAATGTTGAAGGACCGGATGAATCATTTTTCATATAATTCTTGGTAATAAGATTTTACTATTGTGCAGCATCTATACCACATCATTAGTTTGCTCGTCCTTCATTTCTTATGACAATCTCTTGTATGTTTCAGGATCACGAGCACCTGGAGAATATGAGCAAGTCATTCGACCTCACCAGCAGGAGCCATCCTGGTTGTGGCCTCTGTAGACGTCGCACTAATTTATTTTTGCAATTTATCCAAATGAATCAGAAAAACTGCTTATAGTTCCTGGATATTTGTTCAAGTGAACTGATTGCATATTTTCCGAAATATATAGTTGTGTTTCTGAATCAGTTTGAGTTTCAGTAAACTGAATCAGTTTCAGGTTGGGTGAAGCTATATTTAGTTTGAGTTTCTGAATCAGTTTGGGTGAAGCTGTATTTAGTTTGAGTTTGAATTTCAGAATCAGTTTCAGTTTGAGTTTCAGTAAACTGAATCAGTATATGCTGTAGCATTTAGTCATCCAGAAATATTTGGTTTTACTGTGTTTATACAGAGTTAGAGACACAACACACCAACTTACTGTTACTCAAGTTGAACTTTTCTGAAAGATCAATGTAAAATAGTCCTAGATCTAGGTTTTCAGAACATATAATCTTTAGTCATGTTCTGCATATACCAAAGAATAAAGCACATGGAAGGAAAGTGTTTTCAACAGAGATGGCACTGTCAGATTGACTCATTCAAACCAAAAATACATATATGTAAGTGAAAAATAGTATACTTGCATGCCGTGAGACACGACCTGAAGGAGTAAGGTAGTAGAGGGCAGCATACCGTGGCACATGCCAAACAGAATAACTTAACTACTATAGATGTAGTAGTAACTAAGATGAAAATTGATGTGCACTGCTTTCCTGCTCAGTTAATCCTATTTGTATTTTTACCAGAAAATTGATGCCCCCGCCACCCGCCCCCCTTTTACTTCCACACAAGCTGAATTATCTGTTCATCTGTTGAATAAGATCCACACCCTGACATGCCACCCAATGTTGCCCCAGCAATTTGGGTCAGTTATTGAGATCCTGAGCCCCACCATTTTCAGGTAACTGATGGTTGTGTAACCTGAATATTTCATGTAACTGATGGTTGTATGTTTGCTCCTGGGCTCCATGCTACTCTGAATTTTTTAGCTAAAGATGCTGCTCTGGACCATTAGCCTAGTTTCAGTTTGCTGATCAACAATGCAGCAGCATTTGTACCTGAATATCTGAACCTGAATGCAAATTCAGCAAGTGCTCTGAACCTGGATGTCTGAAAACTCTGAACCTGAATGTATCTGATAAAGGGTAGCAGATTTTACAATTCTTTGTAACTAAGGGGGAAGACTGGCTGACTGTGTGCTATATATAATCCAAATATCCTACATACTTGAAAAAAAAATGTTATGATACAGACAAAGACATGACAAGTAGTAATGCACGATGAAACATCACTTGTGACATAGAAATGTTATTTTTATAAGGACATCATCAAGAAGCTTGAGCATGCATCTCAGTCTTTCCAGTATGACCCAACTTCGATACAAAAATGAAGCACCAAAGGCACACTGGAATTTCTAGTATTATTCTAGAGTCGGTTCATACATAGAGATAGATAACTGACCATACACACATATATAGAGATAGATACACCATAACTAGGTATATATGTCCACAACTAACCACAGGTCATTACAACTAACAACATTCCAGAACTAACCACATGTTATTATAAATATAGAGATAGCTACACCCTAACTACACTTCATTTCTCCTTTAGCACCAGGGAGCTGCTTCAGGGCGGCATTGAGCTTGTCACTGCACTTCATTTCTTCTTAGCACCAGGCAGCTGCTTCGGGCCAGCATTGAGCTTCTCACGAAGGTCCTTTATCTGCAGCTCGAGGGTATAATACTCTTCCTCACACATTTCGTCCACCTTCGCCTCCAAAATATCAATGTTCAACTGCAGCTCTTCAACGGCTTCACGAAATCCATCAACAGAGTATTTTAGGTTTTCAACCCTGTCAGCCAATATCTTGTATTTTCCTTTCACAACTTACAACACAACAATATATTAGGTAAAAGTCAATGAATCAGTGAATAATATAAACAAGATATTATTCTGCATCACCTTTTTCTTCTGAGAGGTCCCCGGTTCTGTGGTTTGGGGGTTCTTTCCCTTGTGGAGGTTTTTGCCGATGTATTCACCTGCCTCATCAGATGAGGATGAGTCCAAATTGATCCACACATTCTTCTTTTCGGTGCAGATCTATAACATGCACGATTAGTTTGATATACTATGATTTCAAGTTCTTAAAGATGTAATTATGACCTTTCCTGCAGACATTGGACTGAATGAGCTGGAAGTAATGCAAACTCCATGTGATGCAAACAGCTGCAGTTTTAGAAGATAAACCAATAGTTCCAACTAAAACCAATATTCTGGTATTCTTATTTGCTCCACAGAAAATTCATCCATATATTATCCTATTGGAGTAGAAAATTCTTCTCACAAGCTGTCCAATGAATTACGAGGTTCACATATTGATTTGCAAACTAAAATCGCTTTCATAGACAGCAGCACCTCATCACATTAATATAAACTTCCATACTGGGTAATCTAGGTCAGCACCCATTCAATCGAGGGAAAACAATGAGGAAAAAAATTTACCGTTGTCACGGCCTCGCATCTTCCTAGGGTTTGCGCCGACACTTCTTCGGATCCTTAGTAACACGACGCTTGCCTTTATGGCTCACAACGGAGGAGCCGTCCCGTTCGCCGGCACGGCTCACCTTGGAGTTACCGCCAGCTTCGCAGTCGCCGCCACCACTGCGGCAGAACCGGCCCTCCGCATCGCGGAGCTGCCGGCGCTTCATCGAACCCGCAGAGGAGGGGCGCTATGGCACCACGCAGCGGTGGAAGGAGAGGGGTCTCGCTCGACGTCGGCGGGGATGTGGTGGAATCGGAAGAGGAAGAGATGAGTGATGCCGGCGGAGGGATTAATGGGGCGCAGGAAGGGGAAGGCAAAAGACGGGGCAACCTTGTGCTGGCCCATCATGGCCCGTTCTTGCATCTGGGCTAGCCCTTGGGTTATACCAAGTGTTTGTTCATCTTTTTCCCTCAAATTTATGACTATTTTTTCCACTATCTCTATATACGATTCGCGGATCAAAAGAAGCCAACACATCATGCCACGTCATCTAGAAAAATCGTGGCCGTCGATCTGGCGACCAACAGCCGGCGGTTGGCCAAGCCCCTCCTCCCCGCGGCCGCTACCCGCTGGCCGAGGCCACCCGTGCCGGCTCCTCGCAGCACCGCTCGCGGCCACTGCCCGCGGCCACTGCCCGCTGGCCGAGGCCACCCCGCACCGTATCCTCGCAGCGCCGGGCCGACACTCCTCGCGCACGTGGACAAGAGGACAGCGGCCGCGTGCTTCTCCCTCGAATCTGCCAGCGACCGGGGCCGTGCTGCTCCTCGCGCCCACGCCCGCCCGGGGATGGAGCCGGCGGCCACCAGGATCCCCACCCTTGAGGCCGGAGGCGACGCAGGTTGCGAGCTCGGGCAGTGGGGTTGCGCCGGCCCACAGAGAGGCCCTCGTCCGGCATCTGGCGACGCCGCCCCAGATCAAACGAAGTACAACGTTGGCAGAGCGGGCTCGTCGCAGGCAAACTCCAGCCACTACGGTATGGCCCCACAGGGCGGTGTGGGCGAGCTCCAACCCTGGCACAGGCTGGGCTCGCGCGAGCTCCAACCCCCACCACCAAGGGTGCTAGCAGAGATGAAGGCCAAGGCGGCGCCGAGGCTGAGACGGAGGCTGCCGATCACCACTGCTGCAGACTACACCAAGAGAGAGGGAAGGAGGAAGGGGCCTCGACGTTTTGCCGGCCCACGTTGTGAGAGAAGAAAGAGAGAAGAAGATGGCTGAGTCTGGGACATAAACATGGCCCTGGTTGTTGATGCACAAGCCACCGTGTCCGATTCGGTGGCCGCGCACAACAATCCAATCATCTCCTCACTCGATCCGATCTTCGCGCGCGCCTGCCGCCCCGCCGACATTGCCGCCGCCGCGGCCTCCTGGCTTCCGTCCTCCACGGATCTGCTCACAGGATCGTCAGACCCAGGGCCGCCTGCAACCCTGCCTCCATGGAACTTGCCTCGGGCTCCTGCAGCCATGGAACACACCGACGCAGGACCAGATCGATGGGAGCCTGAGTTCTGGATCGATGGGAAGCTAGAGGGAGCAGATGGGGAAAAGAAAGTGTGGTGCGGTGGATAAGAACAGACTCTGGATGGTTCAGGAGGCGACTGGAAAAAGGAAACCAGATGCGTGCCATTTTTTACTCTGAAAATCTGATTTTTACTCCGAAAATCTGATGATGTGGGACTTGTGCGTGGCTTCCAGCTCCCATGGCCAACAATAATTCAAATATCTCGCAGTTGGTTCAAAGAGCTATAAAGGTTGATGTGCAAATCTAAAATCAATTGACGATGCAATCAAAAATTATTAAGAACATGTAAGCATGCATCATTAATACAAATGTTGTTGTTTACGGATGATTAGCTCCCAATGCACATACTTAACATCAGAGATATTACCGCAAGCAGGCCATTGGAGGTTCCCACCAGGATTATTCCAAATTATATTTATCCGCAAAATTAATTTTTGGTTTTGATATGTAGGGCAAACCATTTTTATTGGAAACAATTCTATAATAAGTTCCTTAGTAACCTCCATAATAAATGGAATATACCTAATTGTGATCAAACAAATATTGCTAAGTCATGATATTTACTACCGCTCCATGTTAGACCTGCAAATCTCGGCGCCGGCGACCAAACAAGGGATGGGGATAGGGTCGCGCTGACTTGGGCTACCAAGAATTTTGCGTTCATTATTGCTCCAATGATCCACCCCAAAGGGTTACATTTTCTTAAAATTTATTAAGATATGATAAAGTAGCTGTTTTTAGCACTGTTCTAGCCTCGAACAAATAGCAGTAAGTTGACTACAAATCGTGGTTGTCAATCTGGAGACCAATAGCTGGCAGCTGGCCAAGCCCCTTCTATAATGAATTTCTTATGAACCTTCACAATAAATGGAATGTACGTAATCGTGATCAATCAAATATTACTAAGTCATATATTTACTACGACTCCGAATTAGACCTACGTCCTCGGTACCGGCGACCAAACAAGTGACGGGGATAGGGTCGCGCTCACCCAGGCCACCAAGAATTTGCGTTCATTATTGCTCCAACAATCCACCCCAGAGGGTTACATTTTGTTAAAATTTATCAAGATATGATCAATTAGCTGTTTTTATCACTTTTCTAGCCTTGAACAAATAGCAGAAAGTCGACTACCATTCTTAGTTCTTTAAATTCTGTTTAGGAACACTCTTCTGCCATCAGCTACATATACCCAATCCATCTACAGGATAATATTGTGGGCACTAAAAAACTAAAATTGTATTAGATAAGTACTATATCAATCAGTTGAACAAAACAAGTTGCAAGTAGTTGTTTGAGCTTGATCCATATGCATTATCTCATAATCAAGCAGCCAGTTGCATGTTACGATATTAACAAGTAGAGAGCTGACTAACCATATATTCAATTTATGGTTACTACTCTAGAAGTTCATGTGCCTTCTTAAATTAAACTTTTAAAAATAAAATTCTCTTCATGCCAATCATCATAAAATCAATAAAAAACTTGTCTATCTATACTTTTGTTCCCATCAAATATCATATGTACATCCACTGGCCCCGCGGCAATTCCGCGGCGTTTTCTAGTTTTATTTGAATCATAGTTCTTAGGAATTAAAACTTCCTAATGTGTATAGTTTTTCATATACACGTATAACTTTACATGTATATTGAAACATAGGTTTGTAATGCAAATATTGACATGGTTAACCTTAAGCACATATCGACCTTGAAAATGCATAATTTGACCTAGTCATGCTTGATCACTCACTTCAAAGTATCGTGAAGCTTGATTATGCATAATTTGACCTGGTCAAACTAGACCATTCACTTCAAAGTAACCTTGATAATGCATAATTTGAACTGGTCAAACTTAATCACTCACTTAAAAAGATATCATAAAGCTTGATAACACATTATTTGACCTGGTCAAACTAGATCACTCACTTCAAGTAACCTTGATAATGCATAATTTGACCAGGTCAAACTTAATCACTCACTTCAAAAGGTATCATAAAGCTTGATAACGCATCATTTGACCTGGTCAAACTAGATCACTCACTTCAAAGTAACCTTGATAATGCATAATTTGACCAGGTCAAATTTAATCACTCACTTAAGATAACGAGCTGGATATCGAGCCAGAGTGGCTCGGCTTGGCTCAGCTAGAGTCGGCTGCCTCACCTTGGCTCATTATCCTCACGAGCTAAAACCCGAGCTCGGCTCGACTCGTTTGCCAGCTCGAGTTGGCTCGTATAGCTCGGGAACCAGCTCAAATAGCAGCAACCATGGTTGCGGTCTCGTGTGGAGCAGAGGCCTCGAGGAGGCGTGGAGCGGAGCCTTGGGGCTAGGGCGGCGCACGGCAGGGAGCGCAACACTGGCTGGCCTGGTAGGTAGAGTTGCAGACAACATGTGAGGGAGAGGAGGACGGGAAGGTCGGCAGGTGAGGTGATTGTGCAGTGCCGGTGGGGGACGGACGACTGTGCGCCGCCGGCGGGAGGCGAGCGGGCTAGTGCGTCACGGGGGGGGGGGGGGGGGGGGGGGGGACATCTAGGGAATCATGTGGCACCACCAGTGAATCAGTGATGGGGGCGGGCCACCAGTGCGAGACCGTCCGAGGCGCGCAGGCTAGTGCGTCAGTGGCAGGGGCGAACACCTAGGGAAGCGTGTGGTACCGCCAGTGATGGGGGCGGCCACCAGTGCGAGACTGTCCGAGGCGCATGGGCTGGTGCGTCACCGGTAGGGGCCGAACCCCTAGGGAAACCGGGTTGAGCCGAGCTATTAATGAGCCGAACCGAGCGAGTACGAGCCACGAGTTTTTCGTCCAGCCTTACATATCCATGAGAGAGGTGAAGTTGCCTTCTGGTATATATTTGAAAATAACATTCTTCCGCATATTAGGTTATACAATTTTTTTCAAACTCTCATGTCTTATGATTATCTTACTAACGTATATATTTTTTTCAAAAATTGAAAAGTTGGCTTGCTTGAACTTGCTCGCATGTTGGGTACCACTGATAAATTTTTATTTTGCACATATTTTACTAAGCACAATATTCATAAAATTACATCATTAATCCACTGTGACCCGCGCGTCCCTCCAATTTTTTCAGATAACCGCTGCTTCCCTCCAAATTCTCCCTCCAAAGAGTACCACCCCGCCACGATCCACCCTCCATATTTGCTAGCAAAACCAAACATATCGCTCCTGGTCGTTGTCCTTCCTAAAATCCCGCACTCCCATCTCATCGTGACCGCCTGAGGCTGTGCGAGATCTCCGTCGATGGCGTCTCCTGCTGCTCGCGTCACCGGCGACCAAGGAACTGAGACTGCTGCTGGCGCCACCGGTGAGCAGGACAATCCTACTGCCGCCGCCGCTGACGATGACAAAAGGAGTCCTGTTCCAAGCGCCGGCGGAAGCCAAGAGACCAACCAGAGAGATCCTCTTCATCCTGATCCAATTGAAGGACTCCAGAAAAGCAACGCAATATTGTTTGATCCTCCCCAAACCAGGTAGGCTTTCTGCTATCTACTTGAGGCATTCTTTTTCATAGGCCTTTGTGGCCTTCGCGAGCTCCGTCCTGTGATCATCCTTCAGCTTGTCCTTGTCCACTGGGATGTAGTTATCCTCTTTGACTTCGGACTCTGACATGTTGATTCTAGTCCCACCGGGCATGCCAAAAGATGTATTGACGTGAAAGATCACACACCAAGCCCGAGAGCACCGTTCACCAAGCTCAAACTTCAATTGCTTCAAACCGAGGCGTGCCAGTCAATTTGACCTGTAAATTGATAAGGAATCAACAAACCGTCAAATTTGAGAGCGTATCGGCTGAGTTTCCAAATAACTCTCACGCGGTGTATCGGCAAGAGGCTGTCGATACAGAAAATGACGACAGATTGAACGGGATAAACAAGTATTAAAAATGATCTGCGGGAGATCGGCAAGAAGCTGCCGATATCGATGGCAACAGATGGCTAGATCTAACCGACACGAGCTAGAAAATAGTGCACAAATCCACGAATGTATGGATTTGAGCAAAGCTAAGCTCACAACATATCTAATTGGCTCTGCGAGATTTTTAACGTAAAAGCAAGAGAACTAACAGCCGATTAAACAGATTATGAGCCGAGTAAATTGTGAATAAATCTAGACGAGAAAACAGCGATACGCTAGAGATCAAAGCCTAGACGAATTCGATAACTTTTGAATATATCTGAATGAAGCAACAGCGATACGCCCGGAAGCTAAAGCTCAGATTTACTCGGTAAAACGAACACTTACCAGCAAATAAATTAGCTCAAATGCGAGACGTCCTTGATTAGCATGAAAGAACTCGCAGAAAAGAAAATAACGAAGTCGCCGACAAAAAAAGTAAATTGCAGGAAATTGTAAAAGTTTGTTTGTTGGATATGTATCAATCTTCTACAAAGACTAGGGGTACATATTTATACCCTACGCTAACTGAGTCCTAGCCGATCACGGCAAAATACAATCTTGAAACAAAAGAAAAACTATTCTAAACAAAATACTGGTTGCCAAACCGGGGCCCAACGAAATCTGGTTAACTTAATCTCCCACCGGTCAACAGAATCTCCAAACGGCGAACCATCAGCCTGCCAAATCCAACGCTCCCCTCCAAACAACAACATTTTCTCCTTTTCAACACTCCATCCTGACACGTGTCAAAATCCGGTGTCAACATGTGCTGGCAATGGCTTTGTTTAAGGCTCAAGACAAAGACAAGAAATCATTTCAATTCTGCATTGCTGGAATCTGTTGCGGAATCAATCAAAGTGGCATGAGAAGCGGAAGCAATTGGCAGATCAGAACAAACTTGGTAACAAAAAAAATGACAAACCCTGATTCAAGTCAGGGAATGTCCAACCCTATCAATGTTGATAGTAGCAACAAGGTCAAAGAAGCATAGCGACGGGGTGGGGGTGATGCTTGTGTGGCAGCTTTAGATCATTTTTGGGCAAAAAAGAAAGAGTCTGATGTAGAGAAAGAACAGAAGAAAGAGGAGAGATACAACCAGTCATATGCACTAGAAAAAGAGAGGCTTGACTAGAAAAAAGAAGTGTTCATGCTTAAGAAGCTAGAGCTGCAAATGAAGCAAATAGTCTTGAGATAAAGGAGATGGAATTTCAGTACGCGAGAAGGTTAGATGATGAGAGAATCATGACAGTGGACATTCATTCTTTGCCTCCGAAGCAGCAAGAATACTACAAGATCCTACAGAATGAGATCATAGCTCGTCAGGTTTCAAACTTGCTCTGCTGGACAAGCTTGCTAACTTGACCTGCAAATCTAGTTGCAGCTAGGTGGGAGAATGTTATATTCAATTTGGTAGCTGCTTTATTTATATTTCAGTTAATCTAATTTTTGAATTAATTGTGAAACTGCATTGCAGCTTACAAATGCTTTGATGCATTGTGGAAATGGTACTCTATCGTTGGTCATGCATGGAGTGGCACTCTATTGGTGTTGGAGAGACATCAAACTTATTTAGATTCCCTTTATTAATTCAATTTAAATATAATGTTCAGAGTACTATTCAGCTTGGGTTAAAGTACTATTCAGTTTGGAGCAACATATTTCAACTATTCTGTGTGGACAAGTTTTAACCATATATTGTTCTTATTTGACTACCATTGCTTTGTTGGCAAGATGATTTGCTGCCTATCTCATTAGACAATTATCAAACTACTGTTTTGCAATCAAAGGTCCAGTAACCACAATGGAGCAAATAGTTTTGCTAGAAGGAAGAACTACTAAACTGGAAGTACATGTCAATGAATAAAACTCAATAAAATAAATAAATTCAAAACTTTGTTCTCTTATTATTGATCTGGATGATGTTGGCATAGGTGCTCCATGAAGTCCTCTTGTAGTTGACGGTGAGTTTCATTGTCTCTAATTTTTCTGTGTGTCTCAATAAATTCACCAAGATCAGGATGATGTGCATAGGAAGGTTGTACATTTTCTCCGCCATTTTCGAAACGTTCATTAGGGTCCACTTCTCCCTCATCTTCAATAATCATGTTATGCATGATGACACAAGCTTTCATGATATCTCCTAGTGTCTCCTCATCCCAAAATCGAGTTGGACCAAGGACAATGGCGAAACGAGATTGTAAAACTCCAAAAGCTCGCTCGACATCTTTTCTTACCGCTTCCTGCGCTTTGGCAAAATATGTCCTCTTATTGCTTTGTGGTTCTGGTATAGTCTTGACAAATGTCGCCCAAGATGGGTATATACCATCGGCAAGATAGTATCCCATTGTATAATTGTGACCATTGATGCTATAGTTCACTTGAGGAGCTTCGCCTTCAGCTAGCTTTGCAAATAATGGAGACCGATGAAGAATGTTGATATAATTGTGAGACCCCGGTAAGCCAAAAAAAAAGCGTGCCAAATCCACAAATCCCTAGAAGCAACAACTTCTAAAATAATTGTAGGCTCATGCACGTGGCCCGAGTACATACCTTATCATGCTGAAGGTCAATTCATCCACTTCCAGTGCATGCAGTCTATAGAACCTAGCATACCAGGAAAACCTCTTTCCTCTCCAAGTGCGAGTAGTCGAGCTGTATCATTCTCATTAGGTGATCTCAAGTACTTATTTTCAAAAAGTTCAATAACTGCATTGACAAACCTCCTTAGACTTTCGATGGTAGTACTCTCTGCAATGTGAACGTATTCATCCGCGGCATCTGCTGGTACTCTATATGTTAGCATACAAAATGATGCAGTGACCTTCTGGAAGCAGCTTAGTCCAGGTGTATTAGCTGCATTCCTCTTTTGCACGAAGTAATCATCATGATGTTCTACAGCATGCATTATGCGTAAAAATAGATCCCAGCTCATTCTATACCTACGATGCGCAAATAATAATAAGATGTCAAAATAAAAATGCCACACAATTTAACTGGACCAAACAAACTCATACGAACCTCCGCCGGAATATAGTTGGGGTGTGTGTAGAATCATCCGCTAAATAATCCCGATACATTCTCAAGTGCCCCCCTTCTCTATCCCGATAAAGAACCATATGTCCGGGGACAGAACCACCATGCTTCCGTGTAGGTTGTGAATTACTTACGATTTGAGCAGCGGAAAGAATGAGTTCGTCATCATTGTCCGATGACGATTCAGCCAATAGACTGATAGACTCTGAAGAAGAGACAGATGATGACTCATACTGAAGACACCGCACAATCTTGCCCCCTCCCCTCTAGGCTACGCAAAGACAATAGTCCTTGCTGCTTCGGCGCCGTGCGCATCCGCCGGCCAACTTGCAAGGCCAATTTCTGCATGTAGCTGATTTTATTAGGTCACGGTGTCTTCGCTCCAAGCCTATCAGTTAGTTAATTAGTTTGTTGCCGAGAAAAAAAATCAGGCGTGGACCCATGGGTGGTGAGGTGGCAGTATTTTGGATCTAAATATTTGGAACTGTTGGAGGAGAGAACGTATTTTACATCAAAAATTTTTAGCCAGCTCCCGAAACTATGTTTTGGGACTTTATATTTTAGTCCTTGTTGGAGATGCTCAGGCAAGGCCGGTCCTACCGAGAAGGCTTGGGCATTCGTGGGCTACACAAAAGTTTTCAGTAAATGAGCCTGTACGGCATGGCCCATTCACTTGAAGAGGCAAAACTGGCTCTGTATTTTTCTTTTTGAAAGGAAATGGCTATTTTTCAAGTACCAGCCAAATCGTGTGTGTCTGGGAGCGTATATTTTAATGGCTATCCTATTATGTGAACTAACTCGAGGATCATGCATGGAATCATTTTAATTTCTTAGGTTTCGTTTAGTTTTTTAAGCAGTTGTCATATTGAATGTTCGGATGTAAATTGGAATGTTCGGATGTCAATTTAATATAAAAATAATTGCATAAGTTGCAAGCTTAATTCTAGACCAATCTATTAAATATTAGTGCATAATTAGCAGATGGTTACTGTAGCAATTAGTGGTCAAATTATAGACTAATTAGGCTTAATAGATTCGTCTGGTGATTCGATTTATAAAATTAGTTTGATAATAAATCTATATTTAGTACTTCTAATTGGTGTTTAAATATGCAATGTGAATACATTTCTTTTTGAGAAGGAATAGCTTTCTATCAACTTATTATTATAGGCTCGATAAGATCACCATCCAAGTACAATTGTCCAAGTCGTGTCTGGGTACCTATATTTAATGGCTATCCTATCATGTGAATGAACTCGAGGATCATGCATGGAATCATTTCGATATGCCCGAGACAGCTCTCGCTTGCTGCCGGATCTGCTGGGCTCCTTGACCTGGCTCCCTGCTTCAACGGCGTCGGCGAGCCGTCCTCCTCCCATCCGGAAGGCTGCATGAAGCATTCCTGAAGGTCTCCAATTTTCCAGGTCAGTGACATCGATCGATCTTTTGTATACATAATAAATATGCCAACGCTCTCGCCCTCCGATCCGATCCATACGTGATGCTCTTGGGAACCTACTGTACTGATGGGATCCATGGATTTGTCTGAAGTTTCCTCGCAAATCCGATCCCACGAAACATGCATCTCCTTTGATCTCCTGACAGATCTCACCAAGAAGCAACCTTACAAGTCACAGTTAGTTGTTCCTTGTTCATGCCTGGTTGAGTGCTCATCAAGAAGCACTTCTGCATGCTCAGCCCTGCATGGAGATTTTCGGCTCGTTTCTTTTTTTTTTTCTATATGAATCTCGGAGTAAGGTGCGAAATTGGTCAAAATCTATGAAGTTTGAGTTATTATAAGATCCTTATGCTCCTGCTAAATTTGGATGGAGTTAGTAGCTTTATAGTTGCCGAGACTTTCTATAGTCCGGCCATGGTTGGATGCTTGGTGTGATGGTGTCGGATGTGACTGCAACTGAAGCTTTGATCTTCCCTTTGGCCACGCCTAGTTTTGTAATCAGACTTTTGCCTTGGTGAGCTTAGGCTTGCCGTGGCTTTATACTTTGTTTCTGCACCTCCTCCTCCAATCGTGGAAAAAAGTTCTTATTTTTAGAAAAGCAATTTAAATTTCTTAGATCTAACAATTTCCAAAGCTATTTAAAAACTCGGTGCCATTACAACATGTTCAGAACCTCTATGTAATTTGTGGGGACACCTTTCATATGCACTCAGTAGTTTTAAAACCTTGATTGAAAAACTACTAAGCCCAAATTAAACGTTTGGAAGAAATTATTCTGAAATTTCATTTACCATTGCAAACCTTTAGAAATATTCAAATAATATACTGCACCGTTGAAATTGTATATCCTTATATGTTGATTGTTTCCAGAAAACATAAAACATACAAAATATTTATATTTGATTTTTGTTTCGTTGTATTAATTATAAATGACAGTATGGTTTGAACAGACTAGATTTAATGTTGGGTCTGCAATTGATATAAAACACATTTCAACTGAAACTCAACCATTCTTAATTTCCCCCTTCCACCCCGCCAAATGTAGCACAATACATGTCAGACTCACCATCTGCGCCAGCAAAGCTGCACATTCCCAACACATTCCGTGTTGCAACTTAGATGCCAAATCCGCGCTCCCATGGATGTCAAAGATGTTAAACCCAATTCATTATTCTTGCGATTTTGTTAGACAGGCTACCACAATGGTCTAGAGATTATATTAGTTCCATTTCAGTCTTTGTGATCATACTTCTGTTACTAAGTTTCCTGGAAACGTTCACATAGTTAATTCTGGTTCTTGTCTGATTGGAAGGTACAGTTACATGTGATGCGACTATAAATGGAGAGTGGAACCAGTGAAGACAATCTCTTGGAGTTGGAGCTCATTGTAAACAATCCACGAGCAGAGCCGAGAAAACTGTCACTACGACTTCTAGAAGACATCACGAATAATTTCTGTGAAAAAGAGATTATTGGAAGGGGTGGGTTTGCAGCTGTTTACAGGGTACGGGCAGCTCTCAACTGTCCTTAGTCCTGATCATAGTTGATCTAAAAGCTCATGCCCGTGCAGACTTCTGACGAGACAACGTTTTGACTGCAGGGGTGACTTAAGAGTGGGACGACAGTGGCTGTTAAAAGACTGTTCGAAACGTTTGAGGCGAGGGATAAGGAGAAATTCCTGCAAGAAGTTGATGCTCTGATGGCAGTGAAGCATAAAAATATAGTGCGATTCCTGGGATACTGTTATGTCGAAGAAATGGAATATATCGACTTTCAGGGTCGTAAAGTCATGGCTGCGGCACCACAAAGATTTCTCTGCTTCGAGTGTCTGCCGAAAGGGAGTTTTTACCCGTATATCACTGGTATGTTTCTTTACATCTTATTTTAATGGATAAGTCCATATATGTTTTTTCACTCAAGGAATATCTGTCAATTTTTTTCAAGGAACTGAATGTCTATTCCTAGCACTCTGGAATTTAAGAATCACTACCGATCTGTATATTAACATGTGCTCTATTATTCCTCCCATGCATGTTCTTTATTCATGAACCAAGTAGCGTTCAAACAGTAAGGAGTCCAACTATCCTAATAACCCTGCGCACTTGCAGATGCACGTCGGGGACTCGAATGGAAGACGCGCTACCGAATAATAAAGGGGATCTGTGAGGGTTTACATTACCTTCACAGTGAACAAATTGTTCATCTAGATCTCAAACCTGCAAATATACTATTGGATGACCATATGGAACCAAAAATAGCTGATTTTGGTCTCTCGAGGTGCTTTGAGGAAAAACAAAGCAAAATTATAACTTTAAAAGCTTGTGGAACACCGTAAGCTAGCGAAGCACCTTGAAAACATAATATCCTTTTATTACATTTCATTTGCTTTCTCCTAAGAGCACAAAATTCTCAATGCAGGGGATACATGGCACCAGAATGCTTTACCGGAGTAATCACATTCAAGTTAGACATATATAGTCTTGGTGTCATAATCTTGGAGATGTTAACAGGGGAGAAGCCTGAGGTTGAGAAAGGGCAGAAGGGGCATCCTGAGGTTAAGGATGTAAGAACAATTGATATGACCATCCAGATAAACTTAACCTAACTAGCTGATTAAGTCCCAGCAGTATGCTTGTGCGACACTATACAACTATAGGGCAAATAAAATGCATTTTGCTAAAACAAATTGTAAGGTCTGTAAATAGAAATCATAGATGTATTACGTACGCAACTGTAAAAGCCATAATCAATTGATATCATTATGTTCTGATCTCACAAACGAAGTAGCACAGCCCTTCCTCTCTTTCTTGATAGCGGGGCAATTTAAGTTTTTTTTCTGCATTTCTCTGATATTTCTGAATGAAGGATTATCAAACTGATTTGGACAATGACATTTTTATATTTATATACACTAACTTAAGCATGAGTATGCATTATGCGATGGAGTAGCAATGCAAACATAAACTGATGCAGTGATGAAAAGAAATTTTAGTGTTGTCTTAAGAGACACAGCGCTGCAATCAAATTACATGAAAAATGGAAAAAAATTGGATAAACTAAGATCAGCACACATTATTATTTTCAGTATAGGAACTCTAACTGTGCTTTTATCCTTATGTTCATAGAACGTGGAAATGCAATTTACGTAGCATCACACCAAATTGTGTTCTGTATAATTGGGACAACATTTGTAGATATAGTTTGATGTCTATATGGATTTTATTTGCAAACAGTATCTAGTATTCTCTTTACATGTGCTACACATTAATTTTCTATTTCATCTGGAAACCCTAACTCATGATGGCAATTCTGTAGGTACTTGAAAGTTGGAAAAGTAGGTACAAAATGTCACAAGGTGACAATTGGTTGGAACATGCTGTAAGAGTGTGCACTGAGATAGCCATTAAGTGCATTGACCCTAACCCAGAAAAGAGACCAGAGATACATCATATAATTGAGACCCTTGTTAAAACTGAAAGCACATATGGTTTTATCGAGGTAAAATATTTGATATACAATTCTGAATCAACTGAAGTAGGTTATTACCATTTTTATATCTTGAAATCTTTACGTAGGATGTCACCCCTATCTCACTGAACCCCAGGGAGCCAGAAGCTGAAGAGAAGCCACAAAAATCACTTAATGTGAAGCAGCAGGTTTGTTATTTGTTGATTACTACTTTATTCGTTCTACCTTTACTCCATAAAATTATGCAACTTCTTTTGTTTCTTTAAATCTTTACATAGGATGTCACCCCTATCTCACAAAACTCACAAAATGTTGTTAATCACTTCTGTTTCACAGTTTGTGAAATGTTCAGATGAGATGTGATTGGACAAAAGGATGCTTTGTGCTTGGAATCTGAAAACATGTGCTTGTTGCATGATCTAGTTGAAGTTATACCTTTTTTTAATTATTGCAGGCTTTGCTGCAAACTGAAAGGCAAGCAACAGAAGCTGCAAAACGAGAACATGCTGAATCTGAACGGAGAAATGAAGAACTAACTAAAATTGAGCAACTTCAGGAGACTGTCCAGAGGTGTGGTCTAAATAAGGTTCCAGAATATCATTAATTGGTTTCACTTTTTACTCTCACCTATCTAATATTTTGATTAGTGGCACTGTTTTCATTAAGAATAAATGCTTAATATATTTTTGTTAAAATAAAACCAGGCTGGTGGAGAAAATGACCAACAAGGAGTCTGAGAACCATGTGCTCCGCCAACAGGCTCTTGCAATTTCTCCTGCGGCAAAATCATTAGCTGCATATCCAAAGTCTCCTTTCCAGGTATGCTTGGTTCCTGCTTACTACAGTCATTCTGTACATTCATATTTGTTTTCTTTGTGGTGACCTAATATTTCAATCCAACTATGTTAGCTGAAAACTCCGGAGAATGGGAATTCTCTAAATGGAGAAGTG
Organism: Panicum virgatum; assembly: GCF_016808335.1. Taxonomy (NCBI): domain Eukaryota; kingdom Viridiplantae; phylum Streptophyta; class Magnoliopsida; order Poales; family Poaceae; genus Panicum; species Panicum virgatum. The sequence goes on along the minus strand of NC_053149.1, from coordinate 41,691,015 downwards.
AAATCATCACCAGTAAGTCAAAAGAACAATGTCAAAAACACTTGACATACAATTCTGAAGTAACTGATACTAGGTGATGACCGTTTTTATTTCTTGAAATCTTTACATTGGATGTCACCCCTATCTCACAAAACCCCAAGGAGCTTGAAGCTGAAGAGAAGCCACAAAAGTCACTTGACGAGAAGCAGCAGGTTTGTTTTTTCTTGACTACTTTGTTCGTTCCACCTTTGTTACCTAAAATAATGCACCAGCTTTGGTTTGATCGTTATAACAGTTGTGATTCCATTTCATCATATATGAATTTTCTACGCCAGGAAAATCAAGACCTCCTGACCACGAGTGAACTTTTAAAGAAAGGGTTAGTTGGATCCATGCCACTACAATTTCTTGATATTGGATTTCATGTTGAAATCCATGCCATTGAGTGGCATGATTTTGAACATGAAACCCAATTTCACGGAGTTGTGGTGGCATGAATCGAATTTTCCCTTAAAGAAACTGTCAGAAGATCTGGGATTCTCCATTGGTAAACCTATTGCAGCTTGCCCTATCTACTGGTGTAACATCCTAGATTTTTTTTGGACTGTTATTATTGTTGTGAAAAATATGGCTTTCAAAAAAATTTCGTGTGTGCAATTAGCTAAGATAACTATAAGATTGTGTTCTATGACCCTTTCTAATTCTTAGTAATTTAAAATTTAAAATTGACCGCTAGGATTATTTAAATATAAGTGTGATTTTATTTGGAATTTATTGGACTTATTCGGATTTATTTGGATAATTTGAAATTAATTGTGTTTGAATTGAGTGGATTTTAAATTTGAATTGTGCCATTTGAATTTAAAATCAATTGAAATCTAAAATCAAGACCCTAAACTAACTATCATACCTGACCCGCTAACTAATCCGGCCCCCTAAATAGCCTAATACCTACTCGACCGTAACCCGGATCCAGCCCAATCCCATAGCTCGGCCTAAACCCAACCCAAACCCACACACACAACCCAGCCGGCCCAGCTCGGCCTAGCCGCATACCAATGGCCAAGCTCGGCCTTCCAACCTCGTACGTAGCCAACACCAACCGCGCGGCCTGCCTCACGTCCCAACATTCACAGCCCAGCATCGCGCGCCGACCTGATCTGCTTCGCCCGCGCCCCTTTTTTCCCCTCCCTTTCCCTCTCTGAGCCTATGACGAGTGGGGTCTACTCATCAGCTTTTCCTCCCACCTCTCATCGCTCCACCCCTCTGCCCGCTCCCCTCTATCTCCATAGCCGGTCCAGCTTGTGTCACCTCCCCTGCATCGCGCCTTCGTGGAGGGAAACCGCTCACCCATGTCACAGCCTCACGCCGCCTTGGCTGCTCGTGACCCAAATCCTAGCCATGCATGCGCCAATGGATCCTGTTGTCCGTGGATTATGGATCCCCCTACAAGACCCCAAGCAGCCGCCGTCACGACACCCTGGACCCCTTTGGGTTTCCCCTCTCCCAATCCACTACTGCCATCGCACCGAGGAGGGAGAGAACCGGGGAGAGAGAAGAGAAGAAGAAGAGGGAGAGAAGGGGGAAGAGGAGGAGGAGAAGCCGAGCAAGAAAGCAAGATTAGTCAGAGCCCGAAGCCAAGGAGCTGTGGAGGCCCGAGGCCGCCACCAGATCTTGACGCCGCCATTCATCATCATCGTGCCAAGCAGGAGGAACTGTCGAGCCGCCATCGAGAGAGCTTCGCCCAGCCTACGCCAAATGATGACACTGACGCTGCCATACTCTCTGCACGGCACGGACCCCTCCGGCTTCACCTCGACACAAAGCCGCCCTCAACTCCGTTCAGCCTAACTGGTGAGTGCGCTACCACCCCCTGTCACCCTAAGTCCCTAATGCTACCGGTGTGCACCGTGCCGCCGATGAGCCCTCTAGTAGACAGTCCTAGGGTTCCCTATCCTATGTTCTCATTTCCAGGGACCTCACTGCACTGCCACCGTAGCCTAGACCTCGACGTGGCATGCCACGTTGCGCCGCTACCGCGAGCCTCGATTGCCATATACCTTGGGCATGCTTGAACCAGAGCCAAAGGGCCACAAGACCACGCCTTTACCCTTGCCCATGCCCAGGTTGAACCCAAGCTCGCTACCGCCCTTGTCCTGGCCTTGCCACTGCATCGCTGCCGCGGGCCTGGAACACCAGTGCACCACGTGCAACATGGCCCCGTGCGGTCCTGGATTGCCAGGGACCCGCGTGTGGGCTCGGCCCACACTCGACTGGCCGAAAGGTCATGCCTTTTTGCCGGGCTGCGCCGGAGCAGAGCCGCTCTGCCTAAACGCTGACACGCCAGCGCTGTGCTATGGCCCCACCATGGCGTGGTGACCGCGCACGGAGCTGTTCTAGCGTCGCCACCGACGCATACTGCCTTGCTGCCGTCGCATTCTGCCTTGCCACTAGAACCACCACCAAGACGCTGCATCACGATGCCTGCAAGTGCCTCTGCGGCATTTTGTCGAGTACCTTGCAGGCAGCAGCTAAACCACACACACTCCTGCACATCATGGCGAATGCACGCGTACACAAGCTGATCCGCACCGAATCTGGCAAGCCATACCAGATATGGGAGAGAGAGGCCGGCAAATGGGACCTCCCTGTCGGAGAGTGAGAAGGGAGTAGAGAGAGGGAGAGACTGACAACAACAACAAGAAGAACCAAACCGGCCGCCGGTCCGGTGAGATGCTAACCTGGCTTGCCAAGCCGTTAAGCCTCTAGCCAAAAGCCAGCCCACGTGGCCCAGCTGGCCTGTGAGCCACCGGCTAGGCCGACCTGAGAGCCGAGACGAGCCTCTAAGTTGACCTATGAAGCCAGGCCAAAGTGGAGTTGGGCCGATTGAGCCGGCCCTACACTTTCGACCATCAACTGTGCAATTACCGCTCTTGTCGTTTTCTTTTAACCCAGCTGACAAGCAGGACCCACCTGTTAACGAGTCGGGTCACTGAGAGTGGACCTCACTGACCCTTTTGACCATTGATCGTTGACCGGTCAATATTGTCGTCAGCAGGGCCCACTGTAGTCAACAGCCTAGACCTGACCCACTGGTGATGTCGTGCTAGCATCCAGTGCAACTAAGGGCGGCCACGTGTCACTATGTGATTAATTGTTTTTCTGTAATCCTTTTATTCATTTAGAAATGGTTTTTTCATCAAAAATTCATAATAAATTAAACTAAACCTCCAAAAATTATGAAACCAATTTACTAATTCTTCTAAAATCATGATCTACCTGATAGAGTAGATTTTGGTATTGCTTGGGTCTTTTGTGGTTATCTTTTTGGAGTTTATTTGCAATTAGGCCCTCATTATTTACTGTATTTACATATTAGAATCCCCGGACGACTACGAAGAGATCTACTTGGAAGCTGAAGATGAGTTAAAGGACGTTGCTCGAGGTTCACACCCATCATCAATTTGAATACCTATTAGGTATTGCTTGCTAGTTATGTTACTGCTTTACTTTCTGTTATGATGGAATGAACCTGCATAACCTATTTGTATGCGTGAATTCCTTGTATTCCTATGTTTACCATGATGAATATACAAAATGCTTTGGCTACAATTGTATGTGTATGTGTTGGGATGGTGGTATATTCTTGACGTGTGTGGAGATCCTTTTGAGGAATAGGTTGTAAGAGTTTTTTAGCACCGGCTAGTGATTCTCATGGATGTGCGTTTAGTGGCGGATGGTAATGTAGGAAGACACAAGGATTTATACTCGTTCGGGCCGCTCGGAAGCGTAATACCCTACGTCCAGTTCGTGCTGCTCGTGTATCTTGCACTGGTTTGTAGTAGGGGTTACAAACGGTCGAGAGAGGGTCGAGTGCCCCAAGTCTCTAGGATCGGTGGGAAGGAAGCGTGTTCGTGGCTCTCGTCTGGTTAGAACAATTGATGGCGAGAACTTCCTGGAGTTCCGCCTGCCTCTTTCCCAACAGCGAGAGCGTGCTCTAGTGGCGTGATTAGTCGGGCGTTTGATCATCCAGAGCTCTCTCTCCTCCCTCACGTTCTTGTTCTCTTCCCTTTATACGACAGGGAAGAGAACGGTGTACTATATATATATATAGAGAGAGAGAGGGAGAGAGAGAGAGAGAAAGCCCTCATGGTGCCTCCTCCGTTGCGCTGGTCGCCGCCTAACCCTGCCGTCGACGCTCTCCTCCTCCACGGCCGGGCCCATCTGATCCCATGGTCTGCGGAGCGGGATACACGGTGATGCATTGGTCGTGGTGCAGCACGCCCGGCCCCTACCCTACGTCCTAACCCGTCGTAGGATGTGACGAAGAGGGGCGCTCCACTATGCATTGTGTCAGCATAGGCCATGGCAGAGCACGTCTGGTCACCTGTCAGCCCACGCCACTGTCAGACTCGTGCGACGCGGGTCGTGGTTGGCCGTGTTTCCCTCTAGGTTGGGCGTGTTTCCCTCATTCGCCCGGTCGTCTGACGATGTGGGACCTGTTCCATAGGTCGGGCGAGGCGGGGATTCCTCCCCTAGGTCAGGTGGGAGGAAGTCCCCTTCTCCGGTCGGGCGAGGCAGAGCCCTCCCACGTAGGTCGGGCCATCTGTCGCCCCTGTCCCCATCAGCTCGCCTGATGGAATGGCTTGGCCGCCTAATTCCCCGTCTTCGGGTATCCGGGATATTTATACCCGACAGTAGCCCCCGAGCCCTTGTTGAGATCCTTTTGCTGGATCTCGCAAGGGGTCTCATCGCCGTGTAGAAACTCGCTTATCCGAAGGTGCCGCTAGCGTTGGGTGTGCGCGAGCGCACCTAGTGGGTGTAGCCCACGATCCTCTGGATGAATCACGGATTCATGCAGAGGGTTATCTCGTCGTGGCTTGGCTCCTCACTATTAGTCGGGAATGGTTGGGGAACGACTAGGTCACTTCCGAACTCGCACCCACTAGATGTAGCCCCCGAGCCTCTGAGCGAATCAGAGACTTGTTCAGGGGGTAGAGGGAGCGTGTCGTGGATAATTCGAGGGGGCGCATCACCTGGGACTCTGATTCGGACCCGAACAGTCGCTGTTCCTCCTATAAATGCACCCTCGCCTCCTCAGTTCGCCAAGCAGTTTTGCCCACACATTGCCTTGCGTCTCTAGTTGCCTTATCACCCATGGCTGGGAACAAGCGTCCCGCTGAGGAGGGGCTGAGCGGGGTGGCCGCATGGCTCACCCCGCCCCCTGGGGGCTGATCACTAGGTGAGGTAGGCACTGTCTGCTTCGCCCCTTTCTCGTTCGTCTGTGTGTCAGACCTGATTCTTGCCCTTCTGCATTGGGTTTTTTCCGCAGGGCTGCCACCGGCCTAATCATTAGATCGTTGTCCGCGGGGCGGCGGGGGAGCCTGCCGGACCCAGTGGTGCGGAGCCGGAGTCACCGGAGTCCTCGACCTCCGCATACTCCAACGAGGGTCACTGCCACGAGATCCACGTACGATCTGGTGAGGGCGGCTTTGGAAGCCCGGGAGCGATACACGGCAGTGACGAAGGAGATCATCCGCCTGCCCCCCCTGGCTGCTACATTTAAAGATTTAAATAAATTTTTAGAATAAAATAGAAAAATATTTTAAGGGCAAGTGATGGTGTCACCTGCCCTAAAAATGGATTTGTAGGGGTGGGTCATTGACCTCACCTGTCCCTACAAATCGATTCCAGAGTTAATATAAAATAATAGTATATCTCATTGAGTCACAAGTCGAACCCAGTTTAATAAGTGTGATATTTAATCAAAAATTATATCTCAATAGTGTATCTGGGATTTTTTTCCTTTTGCTGTTTTTGAACTTTTTTTTAATTTTTTTAACTTTTTAAAATACGATTTGCAGGTGTGGGTCATGAGATTTGCAGGACTAGGCGAGTCCATGACCCGCCATTACAAATACGTTTGTAGGGACGGGCACGTTACCCGCTCCTACAAATTAATTTTTAGCTGCGAGAATTAGGGACGGGTATTACACCCGCCTGTTTTTATCTGCCCCTAAAATTTTTTTAGTTGTGCTCGGAGCTATGGGCGCCATTTTACCGGTGGATGTCAGGGCACACTGACCATGACTGTTGTGCTCATCTCGCACCTACTGGCGGTGCAGCTCCACACGGAGCTACACCTCGCGCGGGCTGGCTACTCTAACATCATAGGCGGACGCAGCCCTGCAGTTGGTGGGGTTCCTGCTCCCATGGCATCTATCCAGGGCCGCTCTGCACATTACATCAATTGATGACCAAGACTGAGCGTAAATAATCTGATTTGTTACATTTAAGAGAATGGACGGAGTAGATAGTATTATTTAGTAAAATATTTACTAACATGGTAATGTCTAAAAAATAGAACAATACTTGTATGATCATGTAGCAAGGATATATTATTATCAAGTAAATTGTCCTACTACTTTGCACCAGGTAAAATAATGAATATGATTCAGGTATCGAATAAATAGATATCTAAGAATGAATATGATTCAGCTATCAAATAAAATAGATATCTTCCGGAACCTACTACTTCACTTGGATAGACAACCATCCAGATAAAAAAAAGAGAATAATCCATTAGAATAATTATGAGTTGCTTCCAAAAATTAGATATCTGAAAGTATGCATTGATAACAATTACCAATAACAAGTTTGTATAGAACAAGGTTTTTAGTAGTCAAACTATATTGTCAAGTGTGAACGTATATGAGCCGAAGTCTCCCATATGACAAGCAACAAAAAACTGCAGATATACTAAACAATTCATAAACTTGAAAATAATCAGGCTCCTTTTTCATTGGGTGTTGCAAGTGCCTTAATATATGTAATCACTTTCTTCCGACAGCCAGACAAAATGGAACAGATCAGATATTACAAAAAGACTATGGCAAACAGACTCTGCTAAATGAAACACAAAGACAGACTGCTGACTAACAAACTCGGCTAACTGAAACAAAAAGACTCTTGACACTGAAGTGTTGAACACTATACCTGATCATGGGCCGCCCAACCTGCTCGGAAAAACAACCCGAACCCACCCGAAAAGTGAACAGGCTAGGCATGGTCCTATTTTCTTGACCCGGCTAGAAATTTGAGTCGAGCTCGGGCCAAATTTTTAGCTTGCGGACCGTCCTGATCACCTGACTTTAATGTTGAAAACCTCTTGCTCCTATGCAGCCCGTAAACTTCTATTAGCCCAGCCCAACAAATAGACATAAAATAGCCGTTTCTAACCCCAATTTCCCAATCCCCATTCTTTCTATCCCCTGCGACCCTATCCTCAGGACGCACCCTTCCTCCATCATCGGTAGTGCCCCTTCGGACCCTCCTCCCTTGTCTTCTCTGCGCAGGGCACGTCTGTGCTGGGCGCACCTATCATCGCCGGCTTGCCCCTGCGGCCTGCGCCCATCTCCCCTATACCCGCACGACCGTTGGGTGGCCGCGTCGCAAGCAGACAAGCAGCGAGGCCACCGCCGCGCGCGGCATTGCCATCTAGGGAGGCTGAGTCACGGGCGGCAAGGCAGATTGCGGCGATGGAGTCCACCTCTTTTCTTGATGGCAGGCCGCAAGCTCGCAATGCAGGTGATGGTGCATTGTCAGACCACGGGTCAGCCCGCGGGCTGTCGCCTATTGGGCCAACCGTCAAGCGGGCATGGGCTAGGATTTCTAGCTTGATGCTCGAGTCGGCCTTTTTTCATTTTTATATTTAAAAAAAATAAAATTTAAAAAATATATGGTCATTGCAAAAAAATTCAAAAATGGGCCCTGTCGACCATGGAGAGGGCGACAGGCAGGGGGCGACAGGCCTTTTTTATAAAAAAAATTTACAAACCGGTCCTCGGTCAGCGCGGCGCGGAGGCTCGGCGGCGGCGGGGAGGGGGGCGGTCGCCCCCCCAACGGGCGACAGGGTCCCCTTCTCTATATAAGTCCCCCACCCCCATTCCCACCTCATTTGAGCCTAAAAATTCCACCAAAAATCTAGAAAAAATCTACAAAGGAATACCAACGAATACATAAGTGATAAACAATAATATTTCATTACATACCTGTCAACCCAATCGTGGTGTATAGAGATCTGCTCCCCAAGTGGACGAGGACGTAGAACCTCTAGGGCTCGGTGCTCAACTGCTGCAAAGAAAGACCTGTGGCTCGAATTCTATACTGCATATGCGAAATTCTATTCCAAATTGTAATTAATTTATAAACACGTTTCTAATAGTACTGCAATTGTAATAATAAACGCATAGTCTTAATTTCCTAAACTAATAATAAACGTGTATCCTTAAACTCCTACTTAAATTGATTCTACTATAGCACTAATTAAATTTAATTACTCTACAATATCAATGGAAAAATACATAAGTTAAATATAAATACCTGCAGATCACAAGTGCGGAATCCGATAGGGCTTCGCCGCTTCCCTTGTCCTCACCCCTATCTTTTTTCTGGATTTTTGGTGGAATTTTTGGGCTCAAATGAGGAGGGAATATGGATGGAGGGCTTACATAGAGGGGGGCGACAGCCCCCCCGGCTGCCGAGCCCCCGCGCCGCGCTGACCGATGACCGGTTTGTAAAAAAAATTTTACAAAAAAGGCCTGTCGCCCTCCCCATGGGCGACAGGGGCCCATTTTTGAAATTTTTTGGAACGGTTATATATTTTTGAAATTTTAATTTTTCTTAAATATAAAAATGAAAAAAGGCCTCGAGTCGGGTTGGATTGGGCACGGCCCGCATAAAATTAAAGGACATCGGGTGTCTTTTGGCCCAGCCCAAATATGACCCATCCTGAGCTATGATCGACCTTGAACGCTACGGAACATAAGGATTACATCCAATAGTCCAGCATGCTAATTCCGTGTTAAGGATAAGAAATATTATCAATCATGAAAAGCTAAAGCATGATTTCAGTATCCAAAGCTACTCGATGCATTCTAAATAGTAGTACACAATACATCAGAATTCAATCGCATCAACATCTTTGGGGATGGTTTGCAGACATGGATTTGGAGCCATTGCAGAGTTCGATTGATCTTTACCTGGAACGAGAGGCCGAGCTAGGAAGGGCTAGGGAGAGGAAGAGGAGTGCGTGTGTCAGATCGCCCGCTCACGGCGTTCAATCCACGTCTTAATCTTGCTCTGCTTCTTATCACAAGTCTTCTTCAGCAGGATCTACAAGAAAAAGGTGTGAGCAGAGGAGAGGAGAAACCCTCCAATGAGGAGAGGAGAAAAAGATGCAGACCGAGCGTAGCTCGGTTGGTGCGGCCTCCCGATGGGGAGAGCACCCGCCCAGACTCGAACCCGAGGTGCTGCACCGCTTATTAAGCCTCCAATGAGGCCAGAGGCAGTAGCGTTCCCCTTAAGTAAAAAAAAGGTGCGAGGAGAGGAGAGGAGAAACTCTAGCAGGGGGAAGGAGATGAGGAGAATGGGGAGGTGGAACCACCTAATGTGAAGGGGTTGGCGGCTGCAGAGAGGTTGGTGGTGGAGTTGCCAGGTCGGAAGAGGAGATCGGCAGGCAGTGGCGGCTCTCTCCCGCTCAAGCTTGCGGAGCCGTGGAGGCAAGTGGAGCGAGACGAGGGACGGGGAAGGTTGCATGGTTTCTATTGGCTGGGTGCTATTCCACAGGGATAATGGGCTCGGCCAGACTGGAAACCCCCACGGAGTAGGCTTCCAAAGGCACGTGTTGGGTGCCCGGTGGAAGAATTCCACGCGGGCTGCTAACACAAGGAAATGACATGATCCTGTGGAAAAATGAGCTGCTAAATTAGCCCAAAAGTACAGTTGGCCATCCGGCCTGAGGCCCGTGGGCCGACCCACAGTCCAACTTTTTGGTCCGGCACGAGCCCGGCTCGGCACGAAGTTAATCGGGCCCAGGCCGGCCCGGCACGATCCTCGTGACATGCCTGGCCGAAGCCCGACCAAGGACGTGGGCCGGCCCAAGCACGAGAGGTCTGTCAAGGCCCATGAGCTCGATTAACTTCGTGTATGTGTATATTTGAATGCATATATGTGAATAAAAGTGTTTGAATTTGAGAATGTGTTAAGGTTTTAATAATTTTTTTTATCAAATTTGAATTTTTGAGACAATTCTTAATTGAAAAGGTGTTAAATGGCTACATGGGTTCACGAGCCGGCCCGGCCCGGCCCGCAGTGCTCGTATGGGATATCGAGCTGACCCAGCACAGATAACAGGCCTTCAGGCCGTGCCTGGGCTGAGACCTCGGCACGTGGGCCGGCCCAGCCCAACATGGATAAATAATTAGGTCAATCAGGTTGGGCCTAATCATGCTGGGCTAAGTCAGGTTCGGGCCAGACCGGACCGTACCGGGCGGTCCGAACGCCCAACTATATACCCTAAAGTCACAATCGGAAGAGCTGCAGGTGGTGGAGTACCAGGATTTAGATTTCAGAGTGCCATAATAAGCAAATAATCTACTACTGCTACTGCTAGTAATATCGAATTTGCTAAAACAGGGGGGTCGCTGCCCTAGTGGTCCCACCAGTCATCGCATATCCTGGAAAGGGAACAAAAATGTTTCTGTACTAGACTACTGGTTGGAAGCCAGGCCAGCAGCATAGATACCAACTGGTTGTATGATAAAAGGAGCATGATTATCCGATCACCCTGATATAATGCCCTATTAATCATGTGGCCCATTGGTGTGGCTTCTAGTCAGACCAGCTAGGTTGGAGTACCTAGCTAGCACTACGATTTTGGCAAAAATGATGAAATCTTCTCTCCGCCTCTCCGGTGGCAAATATGTAAAAGCATTTCTAAAGCTGGCATTTGAATGCCTGCTGTTCGTAACGATGGCAAAAAGCTAAATAACCCTTTATACTAGTGCGGATCTTGGATTCTTAAAACTGATTATTGCGTGGTCATTACTCATTAGGCAGGCTGCCGTGGAGCCTCCTTTTTCCGGGAAGCATCCGGCAGGAATCTCCTGGTGACTTCAGTTCATGTTCAAATATGTACTGCAGCGGCACCGGTAACACTCTGGTGACAGGCTCCTTTCGCAGCTCCACCACCAGCGGCAAAGCGCGCTCGCAAAGTGGAAAGGAAAATAAAGGAAATCCAGATCCTGCCGGTTGCCGGGCATGACCAGTCCCGGTGACTTCAGTTCATGTTCAAATATGTACTGCAGCGGCACCGGTAACACTCTGAGTGTGTTTAGTTGGTTAAAAAGTTTGAGTTTTAATACTGTAGTACATTTCATTGTTATTTGATAAATAATGTCCAATCATGAACTAATTATGTTTAAAAGATTCAGCTCGAGCTAATCAGTTAGACCATGTAATTAGTTATTTTTCAACTGCATTTAATGCTCCATATATGTGTTCGAAGATTCGATGTGATGGGTACTATGCAAATTTTTTTGGAACTGAACAGGGCCTGTCAAAAACGAATTTGTACTGCAGCGGCACAGGTAACATTCAATTCAATCAGAACTAGTAAGTTGTCCCGCGCAAGGATATATAGCTACCTTTTCTCGGATAATATTTCAGCTTCTTTAACTTCAAAATAAATATTGATGCTCCAATCCAACTGGCCAATTTTGAGTTCACAGTTAAGTAGTTAATTAGCGTTGTGTGGTACATGTTGATGCATCAATCCAACCGGCCGATGTTGCTATGTAGTTTTTTTCCATTTGTTGTTTACCTAGTATGGCCTTCTTTTGCTTTTTAATATAATCGATAGCTCTCTAGACTGGTTCATTCAAAATGTTTATTTAAATAATTTTGTTTTTTTGTTCATGATAATGGTTTTCTCCATAATTAGCATTTGTCACCTCTTTCATTGTTTAATGGGGGAGTTTTGTTTCATAATTTATCTAGTAAATATAAAGATATGAGCATAATAGTTTTATTTTCAAAATTTATCTATTAACATATTATATTAGTCTCTTTATTTAAAATTATGCTTCTAAATATCACTGGAAATTAAAATACACTTTACATTTCTTTTCTCAAACTTAGTTATTGACATGGACTTTTCTATTTTGCTCAGGTTCCAATTTAATATAGGGTGATACTAAACTTCGAACTATTTTAACTCTAAATTTAGTTATTCATCATTTGTTAATACTTATCATGTATTCTTCAATAGATCATTAGATTATCATAAAAATTAATGGTGCAAATTAATTTATTATTATTGTGGTTGTTGTAAGTCCTATTTCAAAATTTATCTATTAACAAATTATATTATACATCGGCTCTTTGTGGAAGTAATTAGCTTTCCAATCCAAATGGAAATTCAAAAAAAGTTTCACTGTTTAAATACCGTATCTTCATAGTTCATTGATTGCATATGTCGGACCTTTTATTTAGCTATTTTCCTTCTCGATTTGCTTATAATGAATTAGTAATTTTTATTTCAAATTTAGATATTTATTATTTGTATTCAACATGAATCTTTGTTCAAATAATATTTTCCTTTTTCTAATTTTAAATTTATTTGTTTGTTAATTGGATTAGACATTGATTCATTGGATTTTTGTAGATCATTAAATCATCATAAAACTCAGTGGTTCCTATTTAATCATACTCTTGACTGGAATTGTAATGAAATATTTCTAGGCTTTGCATGTGAGATTAGTATTTTTGTCTTCTATAAAATTAGGAAAAAGGATTCACCATTCCACATTGAGGATCGGTATTCTTCAACACTTCCACGATGCTATCTAGCTTGATCTTGTATGACTGCTTTATTTCTATACCACAACTTGGCCAATTAGCCACAGGAGTTTTGATCCAAATCGATTCGACAAGAACCGTTTCTGTCCATGTGCACAACCTGAAGCTTCCTTTGCCTGTTTCCACATTGAGTGAATGCTGCTCGCCAAAGCGAACCCTTTCATCTAGTCTCTCATATCTCGTCTCTCCTCGCTACTCAATCTACGTGAAATACCACTCTACTTCAACACACTCGCCTATGCGGAAGAACTCACGCTCTGAGTATCTTAGACCCACCAAGTTCAACTGTTGGGGATCGCCACCTCCGGAGATGACATACCCGAAGGTTGCAAACCTAAGAGCGACCGCACTTAACCTCCGAAACTAACCCTCGCCAACCAGTTCCGCGTCGCATGGGTCAATTGGCTCGTTTTTGTGCAGGATCAACAGATGCCGAACCTTCGACAAAGTGCGAAGGTCACCAACAATCGGTGGTTGGGATTCGAGGACGACAAGGACCTTCAATCGTGGATCGAAGGTGAGCAGGCTAAGGGACGGCTCGCTTCGAAGGTTTGGGCAACCTTCAACATCGCGAGGAAAGTGCGCGACCGAGGGACTGGAAGCGCGAAGGTTGCAAGCTGGCTTACGTGCCGTGAACGTCACTCAAGCTTGGAGGCAGACAGAAAGACCAAATGGGACCTTCGAAAGCGATGATATAAGGCGAATAATGACAGGCAAAGGCGCAATTGTACCCGGGTCCAACGGGGAAAGACTAGAAGAGATCCTCAATAGTGACGATGTAAGATGACTAAAGATGGGTAAAAGAGTAATTGTAATCGAGGGTCGGGGGGTATAAGTACTCTCTAATTTCTTCAATGTAACAACTTTTTGATCGTCGAAGAATACACATTTCATTTTCATCCGAAGGTCTTAGTCTCTTAGCATCCTACTTGTCTGTTTGGGAAATTCCGAGCGAAGGACCAAACAGCAGCGCCCACCGTGTTCTAACTCGAGAAACAATTCCAATGGCTCCCGCAAAGAGGAAGGCTCCCAACCAAAACACCTCTGACCCCGAAACCTCCAACCTCCATAGCGTCCCAATCCGCACCGCTGTCTCCACAGACCAAACTGTCGCCCAAATCACCGAAGCAGACAGGCAAGTTCAGTCCCAATGCATCGCTCAAGAGAAGAACAAAGCCGCCATGGTCATCCAAGACCCTGAGGTCTCTGAGGATGAAGAGACACAAGCTAACCAACAGGACGAGTACACACAAACCGCCCTCAAGATCAAAGCCCTCGAAAGAGAGAAGGCAAACCTCAGTGTTCAACTGGCAACGAAGCAGAGAGCAGTCACACAAGAAAAGAAGCTAGCTGAGGCTAGACGCAAGCTCGCCAAGATGCAAGCCGAAGTCGAGCAACTCCAGAAGGCTTGCGAGGGTCTGTAGAATTACGGTCAAGCAGAAGCTTCCACGATGCACAAGTTAACAACCTCCGTCAAGAGCGAAGCCAACACCAAGACCAAAACCAACATCATTACCAAGCAAACTCCCCCTAAGACCCAACCTCCCCGCTTTCCCTAGTGCTTCAGCTCACTCCCTGGCCCCTCGACTATAAACCGACACAGTTGCCAAAATACAACAGATTTGTGGATCCAACCCAATTTCTCATGACCTACGAGGCCATAATTGCCTCAGCCGGCGGAGATGACCCCATCATGGCAAAATCATCGGTCATGGCCTGCGAAGGTCCGGTTGCTACATGGTATTCTTATCTACATCCATTATCAATCAGAAGTTGGTTCCACCTCAGAGAAAGACCGAAGCAAGACTTCCAAGTCTTCAAGAAAGCAGCCGTAACCTCTGTAGAGGAGTTCCAATGCTTTCAGATGGATCGGGAGCCCTTGCCTGGTTACCTTCGAAGATTTGTTCAGAAGAAGGCACAAACACCAAACTTCTCAAAAAAGGCAGCAATAGAAAAGTGCATTGCCGGATTGCTACCAAGCCAACTAGTTTCGCACCTCTCTAGGGAACCACCAAAGTCTTTGGCAGATCTCTACTCCGAAGTTGAAAAGTATGCAAGATCCGATGCAGATCACAAGAGAAGAGTTGAACAGAGGAAATTGATGAGGCAGCAACAAGGCTGGTCGCATGCCAACTAGAACAATGCAAGGCACAATCCACAATACATTTTTCCCGTGGAACCTTCGCAAAAGGCGGCCCTCCACTCGGAAGCCGAGTTTTACATGACACCACCAACTGCGCAGACATTCAACTCACAGTCAAGCAACCATCGCCACGACTCCAACAGAGGAGGTAGATCTGCCCGTGGTCGAGTACGTGGAAGAGGCCGAGGACAAGGACCTTCGGAACAACCAAGAAAGTTTTTGTCACTTCCATGGTCCAGAGTCAGATCACACGACAAATCAACAAGTTGGTCAAGCTGAAAACCGTCGAAAGAATGGAGGCTGAAAAGAAGGCCAAGCTGGTAAGCCATACAAGTTGGTCCGGATCAACAAGCCAAACATACAACCCCCCACAAACAAACCAGCACTACAATCTCATACCTTTGAGTCACTCATACAACCCTGCACCCCTAATGTTACCATCAGCACCACCATTCAATGTACCTTTCCAACCAACACCAGCTTTCAGCTACAACCCATATCCAGCCAACTGGCAATCCCCACAACCAAACACCCAAAGAGCACCGTCGCAACCTCAGAACCACAACCCCTTGGATGAGCTCCCACCACTACCACCAGGGCTTCCACCCAAACAAGAAAATTCAAACCAACAAAAAGCAAACCCAACCCTTTACCAACCTTCGGCATGATCATGCCCATCTCTGAGGCTCATCCCTTGAATTTGAGAACAAGAGGCAGAGAAAAACTATTTCAGACAAGTCCACTCCATTATGCCCGAATGTGTCTTCAAATGAACACAGTGGTCTCACTTCCCAATTACTTTCTCGGAGGAAGATGTACAACTCCTCAGCTACCCCCACATGGATGCTCTAGTCATCGAAGCCAACATCCAAGGATGAACTATAGAGAAAGTCCTAGTGGACACTGTAAGCTCTGCAGATATCATCTTCTCTAGCACCTTCGATTGCAACCTACTACAGCCAGCAGACATTCC
This sequence comes from Panicum virgatum, assembly GCF_016808335.1. Classification (NCBI taxonomy): domain Eukaryota; kingdom Viridiplantae; phylum Streptophyta; class Magnoliopsida; order Poales; family Poaceae; genus Panicum; species Panicum virgatum. The sequence goes on along the minus strand of NC_053149.1, from coordinate 41,675,221 downwards.
ACTAATGGGCTTCAGAGGAAAAATGGTAAATGCTCTGGGGAAGATCTCATTGCCCGTAACGTTCGGGGACACATCCAACCCTAGAATAGAACACGTAACCTTCGGTGTAGTTGAGATGAACTACCCCTATCTTGCAATTTTTGGAAGAGGCCTCATCAACAAGTTTGAAGTAGTGGTCCACCAACTTTACCTCTGCATGAAGATGCCTGTAGCAAAAGGAATCATCACTATCCGAGGCAATCAACAACTAGCCCGAGACATCGAGAGAGGCGTTGCCCCCGGTCAGAGAAACGTACACGTCCTCGAGGCTGATAGGCAACCTCCGCCGTACAAAGAGCCAAATAGAGACAAAGAAAAACAGAACTTTCAAGAACGTGAAACCAAAAGAGTACCCCTCGACAAGTACCTGCCCGACAAAGAAGTTACAATAAGTGCAACCCTCGCACTAGAAGAAGAGCGAAATCTGCTAGATTTTCTCAACAAAAATCAAGATGTGTTTGCATGGTCCGCAAGTGACCTTCGCGATGTCAGTTGCGACATCATTGAACACAAGTTAGACATCGACTCCAAAGCCAGACACAAAAAGCAGAAGCTTCGAAAGATGTCCAATGACAAGGTCGCAGCAGTCAAGGCGGAGGTTCAGAGGCTCCTGGATGCGAAGGTCATCAGAGAGGTCGAGTACCCAACCTGGTTGGCCAACACCGTCCTGGTGAAGAAGAAAAATGGAAAATGGCGAATGTGCATTGATTTCACAAATCTAAACAAGGCTTGCCCGAAGGATGACTTCCCGTTACCCAGAATCAACAAAATGGTCGATGATGCTGCAAATAGCCAAATTATGTCCCTCCTAGACTGTTTCTCAGGGTATCACCAAATCTGGATGAGGAAGGAGGATGAGGAGAAAATGAGTTTTACAACCCCATTCGGCACCTACTGCTTCGTAAGGATGCCCGAAGGTCTCAAGAATGCTGGACAGACTTTTTCAAGGATGTCCGCTATGGTCCTCACTCCCCAGCTCAAGAGGAACATACTGGCATATGTCGATGACATTGTTGTTATAAGTACTAACAGAGCAAACCATGTGACTGACCTGGCCGAAACCTTCGCTAACCTCCGGCGGAAGGCAAACTTAAGCCTAAATCGCGAGAAATGTGTCTTCAGAGTGCACAAAAGAAAGGTCCAAGATTGCTTGGTATCAACAAAAGGCATCGAGGCTAACCCAGACAAAATCAAGGCCCTAAAAGAGATGGAGGAGCCACAGTCCGTTAGAGAAGTGCAAAGACTCACCGGTAGAATCGCAGCACTAAGCAGATTCATCCCTCGATCAGCAGATCGAAGCTTACCATTATTTAAAGTCTTTCAAAGTGCCAACAAATTTGTATGGGTGGAGGAATAGTCGAAAGCCTTCCACGAACTCAAGGAATACTTGGAAAATATGACAAAAATGACTTCACCAGACCCCAAAGACACCCTATTACTCTACGTTTCAGCTTCCCCGTAAGCTGTCAGTACAACCCTTGTCGTCGAAAGGATGATCGAAGGATACCAAAAGCAGCTTCCAGTGTACTTCGTCTCAGAGGCACTCTCAGGCTCCAAGCTATTTTATTCAGAACTTGAAAAAATTGCTTATGCGGTGATAATGGCTTTGCGGAAGCTCAGGCACTACTTCGAAGGTCACAGAATAATTGCGGTAACAAGTCAACCCATTCATGACCTATTCCATAATAAAGAGGCCTATGCAAGAATCAGTAAATGGGCTGCGGAATTATCAGAGTTCTACATAGACTTCGAAAGAAGAACTACCATAAAGTCTCAAGTGCTAGCAGACTTCATTGCTGATTGGACCTCCACAACCTTCCAGCAGGAGGCCCCAATCGTACCATGGGTAATATACTGTGATGGAGCATGATGTAACGAAGGAGTGGGTATCTTCACGATCATACAATCACCTTCAGGGACCAAGTTCAGATACGCTTCTTGCCTCGAGTTCAGCGATCTGGACCCAAGCACTAATAACATCACTGAGTATGAGGCACTACTACTTGGTCTCCGGAAAATGAGAGCACTAGGGCACCCAAACTTCGTCATAAGGTCTGACTCGAAGGTTATCACAGATCATGTTGAAAAAGAGTCCAAAGCCCGCAAGCCAGAAATGAAGCTCTACCTAGAGGCTGTCAGGTCTATGGAAAAGCACTTCAAGGGGTTCACAGTCATTCACATCCCAAGAGATGAAAACCAGGAAGCAGACAAGCTTGCGAAGGCCGCCGCTCACAAAGAAGCCCTGCCACTAGACGTGTTCTATGAGAAGATAACAAAACCTTCAATCAAGCAATGCAATGAGAAACAAATTAACGCCATCCTTAGTGACGATTGGAGATCACCGATCATGGCTTATCTCCAAGGCCATTTCGAACCCTCAGACGAAAAAGATGAGAAGGTGATGTCCCAATGGGCGAGAAACTACACCATATCAGACGGACAACTGTACAAGTCTGGCGTAGTAGCTCCATGGCTTAAGTGTATTTCCATCACCGAAGGTAGAGAACTGCTATAGGAAATTCACTACGAACTCTGTGGCTCGCACATTGGGGTAAGGCCCCTTGTGTCAAGGCCTTCAGGCAGGGTTTTTTCTGGCCATCGGCACTAAAAGACGCAGAGCACCTCGTCAAAACCTACGAAGGTTGCCAAATGATGGGCCCCAAGTCCAACAGACCTTCGAGCCTAACCCAACTGATACTTCCAGCTTGGACACTCCAAAGATGGGGGATGGACCTCGTTGGACCACTCCCAACAGCCCAGGGCAACTTCAAGTACGCAGTCGTGGCTGTGGAATATTTCACCAAGTGGATCGAAGCTAAACTACTAGTAACTATAACCTTCGAGTCTGTCCGAAAGTTTTTTTCTGGCAAAACATCATCTGCAGGTTCAGAGTACCTAGAGAGCTAACTGTAGACAATGGCAAGCAATTCGACTCTCAACACTTCAGAGAATTCTGCCACTCAGTAGGCACGAAGATTTTATTTGCATCGGTCTACCACCCACAGTCAAATGGTGCAGTGGAAAGAGCCAATGGTGTCATTTTCACAGCCATCAAGAAGTGTTTGTTTGATCAGAAGAAAGGAAAATGAACAGATGAGCTCCCGAAGGTCATTTGGTCCCACAACACTTCCGAGTGTAGGGCAACAAAGTTCACTCCATTCAGACTACTATATGGTGCAGAAGCAATGACCCCGGAGGAGCTGAAACAACAAAGCCTCAGGTCACAATGCAACAATATCGAACCTTCGATGGAAGCAGACCTAGTAGAGTTGGACATCTTGCAAGCCTCGAACTATCTTTGCAAATATCAAGAAGAAACTAGGAAGTGGAGAGACAAGAAAGTCGTCGACAAATTCATCTTCGTAGGAGATTGGGTCCTCAAGAGAAATCTGAATGCCGAAACCTCTGGCAAATTACAGTCCAAATGGGACGGACCTTACATGGTGCTCTACTCTAACAGACCAGGTTCCTATCACTTGGCAGATCTCGAAGGAAATGAGCTGCAGCATCCATAGAATGCTGACAACTTAGAAAAATATTATGTATAAGTCATGGTGTAAATAAGGCTAGGTTGCGCAACTGTAAGCAACTCTAGACCTTCAAAATCGAGTAGTGTCTTTCAATTTTTAATTTTGAGTGACGGGATGTACTCTTTTCCTCAAAGAAGGGAACTCCACATCGGAGGTGAGGCTTCTAACGAGGCGTACCCAATGTAAAACCCTGAATAAAAGTATTCTCCCTTCAAATGCTCTGACTCGAAGCAACTACAAAGTTGCGAACATCAATCATCGCATTTACCGCATTATGGTAAGTTAGCAAAATTCACAATCATAGCAAATTTCGCATACTTATCTAAACGCCAAGGAGCTGTCAGCCAGGATAAGGCTCGAAGCAAAAAAAAAAGTTCGGCACCGAGCGCCTAATTCAAAAATCACCAAGGGGCTGTCAGCCAGGATAAGGCTCGAAGCCAAGAAACCTTTGGCAGTGAGCGCCTAATTCAAAAAAAACGCCATTGGGCTGTTGGCCAGGATAAGGCTCGAAGCTAAAAAAAAACCTTCGGCACCGAGCACCTAATTCAAAAATCGCCAAGGAGCTGTCGGCCAGGATAAGGCTCGAAGTCAAGAAACCTTCAGCAAACAACGAAGCAACCGAAGCCACTAAAACCAACCACAACGCCAAGGCACCAACAAATAATTCCTTTTCAAGCAAGGTTGCCTTCGAACAAGAATAAACCCTCGTCAAAAGGTACACAACACAACTAACCCACAGCACAACGAAACAAACAACCATCTACAAAGCCCCCCTCAAATTTTCACCTCCCAATGACGCAAGGGTAGGGGGAGACGTTTTTTAAGTTAGCGTCGTTCGAAGCTAAAACTCCAAGCACAAACAAAAAACAAAAGCTTCTAGAACTGTACACCTTGGCCAAAAAGTCGCATATTTTTACAGCAGGCTCAAATGCTTCGAACACCACTCCACATCAAATATTCCATAACACTGGCTCCAGGACGAGCCAGACAAAATCTCTCACACAAAATGCCTCTCGGCAGTTCAACAAGAGCACCAAGCCCCTGAATACCAAGAATATTTTACATCAGTATCAAAGTTTTTCATTCTCCCTAGCTACCACAAATGACCTAGATCTAGACCTGTTCATCTTGATTTTCAACATTATCCTGACCAGCAGCATCTTCGTCCAAGGTCCTAGCCAGGTCCCTTGAAGTACCTAAGGTCATGAAAGTTTCATGAGAAGATGGTCCTGAAGCTCAAGACATGTAGAGAGGATACTCCCCCCGGTGAGGTCAGGTCAGAGCTAGCAGAGGTTGGATTCACGACACACGGTTCATTGTCCGCTTATTGCCTCCTGTTGGTTAAAATGGCTGTCGGCACTCAGCAGTAGGATCAATCCAGTCATCCATTATCCATCATCCTTGCAGAGACAACAGAAAGGATACGAGGGGCTATAGAGTCAACTGCATATTTTCTAAACAGCGTTACAGGAAAGCAGCGACATAACTGTAAGAAAGAAGCATGATGTATTATTTGAATAAAGGTTCAGTCTGCCTCCAATAGCATATTTTCTAATCAGCGCTATTAATTGGCAATAACAGAAATTCGTTGCCAATATTGATACATATAAGAGGTGCATAATTCACGGAGGTCAATAGTGAAACTCTCCAAAAAAGCAGCTTCAATCTTCTTTTGCAAACTATAATCAATTTTTAAGATAATTTTACAAAATATATATTGTTCTAAAAAAGCAGCTACTAACAAGCTAGAGAAATCTAATTAATCAGCCAAGACCAGAGCCATATAGTCCTTGTGGTTGCGCTGTTTTCCTGGGTGGTCGCTCCATGGTTGATTTTAATTAACTTCACAAGTTCACCATATTGTTCCGAAAAATTATAAAGAATAGAGTCATGTCTCATGTATCATTATTGTAAACCACCCATAACCATTGTTCAGCAACTAAGCAAATCTAGCCAAAAGATTTTATAAAATTAACCCGGCTATTTAAGGACATGGATGAACAAGAAGGATAATAGGTACCCATAAATTTAATGCATGCAAGCGTAAAGTAAATGTGAGTAGGGAAAAATATGATTAAGGAATATACTTGCCTTAAATTCATATAATAACTGCTCAGAGTCTTCAACACTTGCTCTTGCATCTCGATCTTCATCTTCACAGCTCTCGAACTGCGTTTCTTCTACTCGCGACAAGCATCGGGCACAAACATACAAGACGCAAGCAAAACAAACACAACTAAAAACAGAGCACTAAACTGAAGAAAAGCATTACAAGAACACACTGAAGAAGAGGGCTCGAAGCTACGATCGCGAGAGCGCAAGAGACACTGAAAACGAAGCTACGGTTGAAAAGATACAGCTATCGAAAGATTTATGTTATAGCAGAAAAGAAAACTATAAGTTGGATTTATTTTAATTAAGAAAACACATGTATAAGATATAGTCTAATTAACTCAATTTAATTTATAATTGTAAAGACGAGATAAATTTAGTCATATTTTATTTATCAAGTTTCATTATAAATTATACTAGTTAATTATCTAACTAGCAAACAAAAGACATGTGAGAATATCTAAGCGTGAAATTATATGATCCGTGGTTTGAACTAAACAAGTTACATTAAAAGAAATATTTATATTGGTATTAATCTAATTAACAGTGATTATGAAAAACAGTATACAGCTCTAAGTTGCTTTTAATTAGAAAACTAGTTATGATAGTCATTAATCAAATTAATTCTAAATTTATTTTAAAGAAACTACGATACAACGGCACTACAAAACGATGAGCGGCTTTCGTTTTATACTTTAGTTGCGATGGGATGTATCGCGGTGGCCGAAAACTCGCTGAGAATGGGGTGGTTGTGGTTCTGGTCTGGTGAGGAGAACGGTGGAGGTAGTCTGTTCGTGCCTAGTGCTCCTGACGACCATGTTGTTGTGGTGGGGTCACGATCGAGGGCTCGAGGCACAGCTGCTGGGCGACGGCGCTCTACTCCGATCCGTTGAGCTCCTGAGGCCAGGCCGCTGCATCACGCAAGGCAAGCAGGGACACCTGGTGAAGGCAACACGCGGCAGGCAAGCAAGCAGGCCTGATCTCTTCGGATTCCGGCGCCTCACGAGCAAGAGGTAGGGCGAAGGGCTCCAGGCGGCCGGGTGCTGCGCAGGCGATGGGAAGCAGGAGCACGAGGACGATCTGGGCGCACGGCCCCTGATACATCGCGAGCAGGATGGAGCGCGCGGGTCGAGACACGCAGGGCCGGCGGTGGCGCTGGGTAGGGGTGCGTCGGGGCAAGGGGCGGCGAGCCAAGTATTTTTTTACGTCTCCCATCTTAAAGTACAATATAGTATCTGTTTATACATGTACATGCACATTCATCCTACATATGCACACCTCACTCACACCACTATACACGTACAAACAGCCCTATGTTAGATATCTAGGCAATTTTCGGTATATTTTAATTCCAAAATTAAATGTATAAACTAACAATATTTCTATGACTTTAAGGAGTAAAATAAAACATGTGAACATGTTTATACTTATCACACATATAAACATAAACAATATAAATAACCAAAGTTTCAGGGAGTACCCTGAAGCGGGGCCGTTGCCGGAGGCATTGTCTGCGCTGTTACCAACTGGAGTAGACATCTACTCGGTTGGCCTCAGTCGAAGTAGTCGAACTAAATCGGTGCAGGAAGAAGTTCGCAGTGCAGTCCCGCGAACGGTCACCAAGATGTAGTCGACGTAGTCGTTCGGCCACCAGAATGTAGTCGACGTAGTCGTTCGGCTCGTCCACCAAGAAGTAGTCGTACAATCGGGCAAACCCTTAGTATTTTTGAGCAGTCACGCTAAAGCGTTACCCAAAAACCTGATTGCCCGCCTATCCCGTGCAGGATCTCAAGGCGAGCAAGGTTTCGGAGGCCTGCTCACGCTAATTCTGTGCGCGCAGAAATTAGCGTTGGGGAACTCAGTTGTTGCAACTGGAGAGGGAGAAGAGAGGAGCCGAGTTGCCTCAGTGCTCTGGTGCAGAATGGATGAGGGGAATGGCACTCCTTATATAGTGACTCAGGTGCTCAGGATCATTGAACCTGGACATCATCAGAGTCATTTAGGTGATGCGGTTATGGCCATTAATTACAGATTTAATTGCACGTTTAATCGCACGATTAATTGCTGTCAACGGCAAAATAGCCATCACATCGCACCGCGCCGCGCCGCGCCGCGCCGCGCCGCGCCGCGCCGCACCGCACCGCACCGCACCGCACCGCACCTGCACGTCACGTCCGGCCGCGCACGCGCACGCGCACGCGCACCGCACCGCCCGCCCGCCCGGCCGGCCGCGCCGCGCCGCGCCTCGCCTCGGCCTCGGCCTCGGCCACGGCCCGGCCCGGCGAGGCGAGCGAGCGCGCGCGCGTGTGGTTCACCGTCCTCCTCTTACCGGCTTCACAAGTGGTGTACACGAAGTCCACCTTTTAAGTCGGTTGAGATCCTCCTCAATTCCCGGTACGAAATTAAGCATTGATTCCCTAGCATTAATAGTGGGCTTTAAATTCTTTTAATGTTTTAGAATGAATGGGCCAAGCCCATTACTCCAACAATCCCCACCAAGAAATTCAAGCCACACTAGAAATACCCTCATTCCCTCATTGATATACCAGTATTCGACAGAGACTGTTAAGTTGAACTTCCATCTAGGACAAAGGCTACACTTATTCACAACTGTGCAATGGACTATGTCTTGAATTGCCAGTTTTGTGCAAACAAGTTTGACCAGAGCCCTACACTGGTACTAGGCTGCATAAGCATCCCCGCGGTTTGGAGCTTATAAGTCATACTCCAGGCCCTTCATGAGTTTCTAGAGAATACCCAATTCTCATAGACCATGACCAGTGGTCAAACTCATATAGGTGTGTTCCTTTCAGATGTTCTGTAGGACAACATCTTTGTTTCAAGAAAACAACTCATTTGTTTAAAAGAAACCACCTGGCACACATTAAGGTATAGACCAACCTGCCATACAGATTAGAAGAGAAATGCACCTTATACACGGAATGAGCCCTTTTCACAAAGGTTCTCTTCTCACAGTCAGACTTTAGTTTGTTTCACCATCCTAATTCACGGGATCTCCGATCACATAGGACAGGTTTCCACTATAGAATGACTCACGTGGGTCTCAAGCCCAATTCCATAGATGCATTGTCTATCACATTTCGTGAAAGACCCTTTGTAAACTGATCTGCCAGATTTTTAGCCGTCTGAACATAGTCCAGGGCTATAACTCCGGAGTTTCTCAATTTTCTGACAGATTTCAACCGCCTTTTCACATGTCTAGATGACTTCATGTTATCCTTAGAACTATTCACCTTGACAATTACCGTTTGATTGTCACAGTTCATTAGGATTGCCGGTAACGGTTTTTCAACTATCGGCAAGTCCATAAGGAGCTCACGAAGCCACTCAGCCTCAACAGTGGCGGTATCTAATGCTGTGAGTTCTGCTTCCATAGTTGACCTCGTTAAGATGGTCTGCTTGCAAGACTTCTAGGAAACAGCTCCACCACCAAGTGTAAACACATATCCACTTGTGGCCTTTATCTCATCAGCATCAGAAATCCAATTTGAATCACTATACCCTTCTAGTACCCTTGGGTACCCGGTGTAGTGAATTCCATAGTTCATTGTCCCCTTCAGATAGCGCATTACTCTTTCAAGAGCCTTCCAATGATCATCTCCCGGGTTTGAAACAAACCGGCTCAGTTTGCTTACAGCAAACGAGATGTCAGGTCTTGTAGCGCTCGCTAAATACATTAATGAACCAATGATCTGAGAATATCTCAGCTGATCTCGCATTATCCTTTTGTTCTTTCTAAGAATTAAACTGGCATCATATGGTGTTGAGACAGGTTTATAGTCGCTATAACCAAAGCGACTTAACACCTTCTCCACATAGTGAGACTGTGTAAGAATCACCCCACCATTGATCTCTTTTACCAGTTTTATATTAAGGATAACATCAGCTTCTCCCAGATCCTTCATCTCAAAATTTTGAGATAAAAACTCTTTGACTTCCTTAATCACATTAAGGCTAGTGCCAAAGATCAGTATGTCATCCACATACAAGCACAAAATCACTCCTTCAGCCCCACCATAGCGATAGTACACACATCTGTCAGCTTCGTTCACAACAAAGCCGGCAGAGGTCAAAGTTCTATCAAACTTTTCATGCCACTGCTTAGGCGCTTGCTTGAGACCATATAAAGATTTTAACAACTTACAAACCATTCCTTCTTGACCCTTTGATACAAACCCATCCGGCTGATCCATATAGATCTCCTCTTCTAACTCTCCATTGAGGAAAGCCGTCTTAACGTCCATCTGATGAACGAGAAGACCATAAGAGGCTGCCAGGGAAAGTAACACCCGAATTGTGGTCAATCGGGCAACTGGTGAATAAGTGTCAAAGAAATCTTCTCCTTCTTTTTGGGTATAACCCTTGGCCACAAGCCTAGCTTTATACTTTTCAATAGTACCATCTGGCCTAAGCTTTTTCTTGAACACCCACTTGCATCCAACCGGTTTACATCCATAAGGACGTTCAACGACCTCCCAGGTTCCATTAGACATAATAGAATCCATCTCACTCCTTACTGCTTCCTTCCAATAGTCAGCATCAGGAGATGAATATGCCTCTTCAATGGTTCTGGGTGTATCATCTATGAGGTATACAATGAAATCATCACCAAAAGACTTTACAGTCCTTTGTCTCTTGCTCTTTCTCGGAACATCATTGTTATTCTCCTCAGGATTTTCTACAAGTGTATGTTCATTGTGTTCTATCGGCTCAGCAGAGCCATCATCCTCGATGAACTCTTGTCTAGATGAACTTGTTTCATCTCTCATGGGAAAAATGTTTTCAAAAAATGTAGCATCTCTGGACTCCATTATAGTACCAACATGCATGTCAGGTACTCCAGATTTCACTATTAAAAATCTATATCCAACACTGTGAATAGCATAACCTAGAAAGATACAATCCACAGTTTTAGGTCCAAGCTTACGTTTCTTGGTTATTGGCACACTCACTTTTGCCAAACAACCCCATGTACGTAAGTATGACAGTGTTGGCATTTTCTTCTCCCATTCCTCGAATGGAGTTATCTCTTTATTCTTTGTAGGAACACGATTTAGGACATGACATGCAGTCAATATAGCCTCACCCCACCATTCCTTGGAAAGCCCCGCTGTATCTAACATGGCGTTAACCAAATCCGTTAGAGTGCGGTTCTTTCTTTCGGCAACCCCATTTGACTGAGGTGAATAGGGAGGCGTCCTCTCATGAATAATACCATGTTCCTCGCAGAATAAAGTAAATAAATTTGAGAAATACTCGCCACCACGATCTGACCTAACTCTTTTGATCTTTCTCTCAAGTTGGTTTTCTACTTCAGCTTTATAGATTTTAAAGTAGTATAAAGCTTCATCTTTTGACTTCAACAAATAGATGTAACAAAATCTAGTACTATCATCAATCAAAGTCATGAAATATTTTTTACCACCTTTTGTCAACACTCCATTCATTTCGCACAAATCGGAATGAATTAATTCTAAGGGTGCCAAGCTCCTTGCCTCCGCGGTCTTATGAGGCTTACGAGTTTGTTTTGATTCAACACATACATGACACTTAGAATTTTTGACAAAAGTGAACTTTGGAATTAAGCTCAAATTAGCTAAGCGCATCATACAACCAAAATTAACGTGACAAAGCCTCGAATGCCAAACATTTGTTTCATCAACGTTAATAACATTGTATGCAATTTTATTACAAACATCTGACAAAGAAAGACGGAACAAGCCTCCGCTTTCATAACCTTTTCCAACAAAAGTACCAAACTTAGACAAGATACATTTATTGGACTCAAAGACTAATTTGAAACCATCTCTACACAGTAGAGAGCCGCTGACTAAATTCTTCTTGATGGTGGGGACATGCTGTACGTTCTTCAGCTGCACGGTCTTCCCCGAAGTAAACTTCAGATTTACCGTACCAACACCAAGAACACGCGCATGTGATCCGTTCCCCATCAGCAAGGAGGAAGTCCCGCCGGTCTGGTAAGAAGAGAACAAAGAAGCATCAGCACAAACATAAATATTAGCACCAGTGTCAACCCACCACTCGGGTGAACCAAAGACTGAAAGAACAGTAGGTAATAAATTACCGTACCCCGATGTTCCTCCAGGCTCGCTAATAACCATGTTGGCGGAGTCGTTGCCTTTGCGGTTCGGACACTTTGCAGCAAAGTGATCCGTACTAGCGCACACATAGCAAGCTCCCGTCTTTTCTTCTTCTTAAAAGTGGTTGTCTTCTTAGTCTTTGGTTGGTTCTGCGGTGGCTTTTTCTTGTTCTTGTGGGAGTTGTTCTTCTGAACAAGATTGACACTTGAAGCACCAACAACTCCTTTCCCACGTATGTCCTTTGCTCTCGCCTTCTCCTCAACATCAAGAGTCCCTATGAGTCCATCTATTGTGAACTCTTGTCTCTTGTGTTTTAGAGAAGTAGCAAAGTCCCTCCAAGAAGGTCGCAGCTTAGAGATTATACCTCCAGCCACAAACTTATTGGGTAACACACATGGGGACTCTTTGCTGCAATTTTTGAGATCTTTTGCCAGAGTATGTATTTCATGAGCCTGTTCCACTACAGAATGGTCTTCGACCATCCTGTACTCAAGGAACTGCTCCATGATATACAACTCACTCCCGGCGTCAGATACTCCATATTGAGCCTCAAGACCATCCCACAATGCTTTGCCAGTTGGCAGCCGGATATAAGAATCCACCAGGTTATCACTGAGAACACTAATGATCAAGCCTCGAAAGAGGATATCAGCCTCATCGAACGCACTCCCTTCCTCTGGAGAGAATTGTTCAGGCTTACCCTCTTTCACATGGATCACTCTCGATAGTGTTAACCACAGTATAAGCCGCTCTTGCCAACGTTTGTAATTTGAACCATCAAAAGGTGATGGTTTGATTGATGCAGCAAAGCTAGATACCGAAAGCCTATTAACACAATCAGGTTTTTGGATTGTTAGATATCTAGGCAATTTTCGGTATATTTTAATTCCAAAATTAAATGTATAAACTAACAATATTTTTATGACTTTAAGGAGTAAAATAAAACATGTGAACATGTTTATAATTATCACACATATAAGCATAAACAATATAAATAACCAAAGTTTCAGGGAGTACCCTGAAGCGGGGCCGTTGCCGGAGGCATTGGCTGCGCTGTTACCAACTGGAGTAGACATCTACTCGGTTGGCCTCAGTCGAAGTAGTCGAACTAAATCGGTGCAGGAAGAAGTTCGCAGTGCAGTCCCGCGAACGGTCACCAAGATGTAGTCGACGTAGTCGTTCGGCCACCAGAATGTAGTCGACGTAGTCATTCGGCTCGTCCACCAGGAAGTAGTCGTACAATCGGGCAAAGCCTTAGTATTTTTGAGCAGTCACGCTAAAGCGTTACCCAAAAACCTGATAGCCCGCCTATTCCGTGCAGGATCTCAAGGCGAGCAAGGTTTCGGAGGCCTGCTCACGCTAATTCTGTGCGCGCAGAAATTAGCGTTGGGGAACTCAGTTGTTGCAACTGGAGAGGGAGAAGAGAGGAGCCGAGTTGCCTCAGTGCTCTGGTGCAGAATGGATGAGGGGAATGGCACTCCTTATATAGTGACTCAGGTGCTCAGGATCGTTGAACCTGGACACCATCAGAGTCATTTAGGTGATACGGTTATGGCCATTAATTACAGATTTAATTGCACGTTTAATCGCACGATTAATTGCTGTCAACGGCAAAATAGCCATCACATCGCACCGCGCCGCGCCGCACGTCACGTCCGGCCACGCACGCGGACGCGCACCGCCCCGCCCGCCCGGCCGGCCGCGCCGCGCCGCGCCTCGCCTCGCCTCGGCCTCGGCCTCGGCCACGGCCACGGCCACGGCCCGGCCCGGCCCGGCTCGGCGAGGCGAGCGAGCGCGCGTGTGGTTCACCGTCCTCCTCTTACCGGCTTCACAAGTGGTGTACACGAAGTCCACCTTTTAAGTCGGTTGAGATCCTCCTCAATTCCCGGTACGGAATTAAGCATTGATTCCCTAGCATTAATAGTGGGCTTTAAATTCTTTTAATGTTTTAGAATGAATGGGCCAAGCCCATTACTCCAACACCCTACAACTACATACAAAACCGAAGACCGCGTTCTTTTCGAGATCACCGGATGACTCCGTAGGCGACGGACGCGTCGCACTCTCTTTGTGGCTCCACACGTGAGAGGCTGCAGATTGTTCCCGGGTGCGAACCCGCGCCGAGCAGCACTTGAACGCGGACAGCAGGCGCTCCACCGAGTAGCCTTGCCAACGCGCTATGCGCGCGTTCGCGCGGCGAGCCAAGTAGATGGCGACGGCGGCGCTTGCGGGGGCTCATATACATCTTGTGGAAGGTAGATAAGCCATCCATCTTTAAAGTCCATTTGGCCCAATTAGCTACTGCAAATATATTCAATATTTTAATAGAATTAAGTCAACATTTTTCTTAAATAGGTTCAACATTTGACATCTGTGAAGACAAATTGTTGAAACTAGAATAACAAAATGTTGAAATGGTAAAATCGAAATGTTGAACTTCTTCTTCGCAGCTACTTCTTCTCCGGCGAACGTCTTCCCCAGCGGGATTTTCTCCGGCGCAGCACTGGGCAGCGCGCACGGCTCGGTACGGCGCAGCACCGGCGGCGGGGCCGAAGACGGCGGCGCATATGGCGCGGCGGCGCAGGGGACGGCGACGCATGCGGCGGCCCAGTGCGGCGCAGCACCGCACAACAGCGTGGGGACGGCGGCGCGCGGCCGCGGGACGGCGGCGTGCGGCTGTCGGGGCAGCGGGACACGGCGGCGCGGCAACCGGCGGTGGGTGGTGGCAGGCAGGGGCATGGGGCGGCGGGCAGTGGGAGGGAGGAGGGAGAAGGAAGAGGGAGGTAGGGATTAGGGTTTGAGTGAGATCCAAGGATTATAATTGGTTTGCACGAATCTCAAATACTGAAATATGAGTAAGAAAAAAACTTTCGGAAGATATATAGAATCCAGCGGCGTTGCGCACGGTATAGGGAGGCCCGGGTGGACGGGACCGAGACGGTTTCTTGGGCTAGGCCCAAAAAACGAAAAAAAGAACGGGTCCCACATACACACGTAGAGGAAGAGAGACGGCAGGTAAGCTAGAGCAGGTTTAGTTGGTCCCTTTGCAAGCTCGTACTCGCTGGTAGGCCGGTCCTTCTGTGCATGCAAGGCTTTGGTTAGAGACTAAGAGAAGAGAAATAGAGAGAAGCGAGAGCAGCGATAAATTGGCTCAGGCCAAAGGAAAGAATTTAGACACGGAGAGAAGAATAAAAGGAGAGGCAAAAGTCTGAGCGATCGAGGGAGTTAGGATTTTAGAATGATGGTGCTAGTCATCAGGGTTGACGGTGATGACAGTGGAGCTTCGTCGCTGGAAAACGAACTACAGCTCCATGTTGAGCGTGATTTAATCGAGGCGAAAGATTAGAGAATCGGGAAACTTAATTAGAAAAATAAAAAAGTTGAATCAAATCAAGAAAGAAAAAGGAAAGGATTTTATTGCTCAGAATATATTTTCAAGTTTAAAATAAATCTAGAAAAATTTAGATAAATCTTTTAACCCAAATATATATATTCCGAGAATCCCAAAAATTCCAAGGAAAAATCCTATGGACGATTTGGGACACGAGAAGTTCAAATAAAAATACTTGAATTTCGTGAAGAAGATTCTAGAAGTTTGCATCATTTGAATTCAGCTCTAGCAAAAAAAAAAGAGAATAATTGTCAGAAAAATCTTGAAAATTATCGGAATATTCAGAAGATGGACAATTATATTCGAAAAGATGTTCACATCCCAAAATTAAAATTTTGGGGTGTGACAGTAGTGAATAACAAAGTTTTGAAAGTTATAATTATAACCAATGAACTCGTCCCAAGCCTTCAGAAAATTAGGTATCTTCAAAAAAATCAAAGACAACAGATGAACAAAAATATATATGCAGTTCCCAAAACAGAATGATGTGATGCTTATAACTCACAATGATAGATCTTGCTTGCTCCTACAAATCGTTCTCATCAAAGAAGGAATCCAAGAATACAAAATAGCCATCTCGAATTGCGACAACTAAAACAAACCAATGGCCATCTTTACAGATTGGGAAAAATAGCTATATCAAAACAAATGTAGGAATAAATATTTTCACAAATTCAGGTGAACGTTGCATAGTAAATATTAAGACCTTTAAAATACATATCAGATCTGCAGACATGAAATTCAAACACTAATTTACAAATTTAAAGCATCTCTCACAGTTCCTTTTGTGATAAGCTAAATTCCCATCATTTTGAATCAAATAATTCTACATTTTATAATCAATTAATAAAATAGAAAACCTAATGAACAAAGGAAACATAAAATTAAAAAAGGATAATTCAATCTTACTCCAACAGTTGAGAAAAAGTAATGCCGTCGTGAAACGGTGGGATGCCTGTCTTTGAAAAGCTTGCGACACAAAGCATTAATAACATGGCTGTGAACAACAACCTTGTTACAGCGGCTTAATGTTGACCCAAGCTCATGATATGTCATGCAGACTTTGCCAGAATTAATAACAACATCTTCAGTAAGACAAAGCATGAGTGATTAGAAAAACAATAACAGTTCAATGCAAAGTTTTTAAACATTCATAGGCTAATTTCCCTTCACAAGAAAAGTGTATCCTAGCATTGCACATGTTCACCAAAAAGTCACAGAAATACGAGTTTGGTTTGAGTATACGTCTCTTCCGACGTGGGAATTGTCCTTTGGAAGAAGACCCAAACTTGAAACCTATCTCCTCGCATCTCTTGAAACATGTACGCTGCTCATCATTGTACAGATCATTAGCCTCTTTGGCCGGCGCTTCACAACTTGTCTTGAAATTTGTAGATCCAGTAATAACCAGATCTGGTGTTTTATACGAGTCCACAAGTTTTTCACCAGTAATGACAACTTCTAGCTACAAAGGACAGCTCTGGAACAGAAATATTATCAGAAAACCATACATGACAATGAATCGAAAACAGATGAGATGCAAAAAATGAAAAGACTGCCTAAATCATTAGTAACTTAGGGTGTGGCTTACTAATCATTAGAGCAACTCCAGCAATAGCCCCTAAATCAGATCATCTAAATGTTAAATGGGGACTGCCTCTATTTTTTAGGGGCTTCTAAATTAGTTCTAACTCCAGCAATAGCCCTTAATTCTAATATATAATAGAGGGCTCCCTAGAGACCCCCTAGGAATGGAGGGTGGAGGAGGGATTTTGGAGGCCTCCCTAAAATAGAGGGTGAAGTAGAGGGTCTGCTGAAGTGTATTTTTTGGCTTAACCCTCTTAACTTGGGATATGGGGCTGTTTAGAGAGTCTGCTGGAGTTGCTCTTATAGCACAGAAAACAGGGGCTCTAGCTTCACAAGGCTGATATGGCAAATGTAAGAACAGCCTGCTCGGTGTCACAGAATCAGAACCATTCCACAGCGGGCTCTATTAGTTCAAGGTTTTACAATTCATGGCACCACACACACACACACAAACACACACAAATAGATGCAACTATATGCCATCATTACTCCATAACAAAGCCAATCAAATTACAAAGCAACATAACAAAACTTACACTAAGGGGAATAAGTAAAACTTCAAGTACAAAATGTTATAAAATATCATCATCTTTAATCAATCAATTAAGAAAATGGGGCACCAAACAATAAAATAAGTAATACAATTACCTGACTATCATCAACAATAATGGGAATAGGCTCAATGGGACCTGCAAAACTAGGCAAGGGCATTGAACTGCACTCAACTTCAGAGCAATGGGGACAACATTCATTACTTTGAGGTGGCCCTGAATTTTCAGAGCTGATGAAAGGAACTTTGCTACTTCCAGTTTGCTGGCTTTGACCAGATGTGGGTTCCACCAAATTCAAGAAACTCTACATATCAAACAACAAATAAGATAAGTTAATGATTTTATATAAAATGTAAGGCAGCAAATTCAGGTGAACAAAAAAAATAGAAACAAGAATTCAGTACTAACACTGAATCTCATTTTTACAACACAAATAGCGATACAACTAAGCATACATATTAATACAGACAACTCTAAGCCTTGAATGATGCATACATAGTAAAACACATTAGGGGTGGAGTGCATATGTCAATAGAGAAATTAGCAAAACAAAAAAAAATAAACATTGAAAACACAACCTTAACTGATGAAGACTGGTATCTAGAAGATGAACAATGTTTATCTCCACATTCGGGCGCATTAGTTTCCTACATACCAAAAAACAATAAAAGCATTAGTTAAAATGTTAGCATGCTCAATATATACGAAATTCAGTAACAAAAACTAACCTCTTGTCTATTCGAATGCTCCCTATGATCTTTGGGAAGAGTATTACCAACATCACAAGTTGCATGAGTAGGTACATTCTCAGCTTCATTACCAACATCACAAGTTGCATCAGTAGGTTCCCGATTTTCCTGTACGGCGTTCCCCCGGTCTCCATCGCGCACCCTCCTCGGTCCCCCGCCGCCACGCACCCCACAATGTCCAGGCAGCCCAGCAACCGCCCCGATCGTACCCCCTCCACCTCCAACGCTCACAATCCCGCCGGCGCCGCACCCCCTCCTCTCCCGTGCCGCTCACGACATCTGTGCCGGCAGCCAAGCTCCCCTCCCCCCACCCCCAATACCAGGGGGCACGCACGCACCTGCAGCGCCGATTGACAGAGGAGGGAAGAGAGGAGGGCGGCAGCGCGGACCTGGAATCCGGCAGCGTGCCGCCTCCATCCAGCCGCTCCCGCTTGCACGCCTCCTCTTCTGCTGCAACTCCATGCCTCCACGGCCTTCGATCTGCGCTTCGCCCATCGTCAATTGAAGCCTCCACCTGCTGATCGGCACCTCCGACTTCTGCTCCGCCTTGCTCCGACCCCATCGTGCCTGCTCCCCAATCTCGTGGCTCCAGCCCCTTCTACTCCAATCGATCTTCATCTTCTTCCTCTTCCCCAATGAATCCGTCGTCGAGCTCCTGGTTCTTCTTCCGCTTCTGTACCCCCTCCCGCAGCTACATCACACGAACATAGGTTCCTTTTCCTCTCCTATTCTTTCCCTCTGCTAGGTTACTAGTGCATCTGCTTGTGCTTGGAGTTGGTGCTCTACTTTGCTCTGCTGTAGTGCTATTTATCTGATATATAAGTAGACAGCTTTGTGTGAATGTGTGGTGGGTGCCTGTCTGCCTGATGCATGAGCTTGTTGATCAGTTAGTATGAAAATGCCTAATCGCTTATGTGAAATGGTGCTTAATAAGGTGAAATGGTGCTTGCATCTGATAATGTCCAGCGTTCGTTCATTACACTACTACAGTATTTTTCTGAGGCGGTTGAAAACTATTTTTAGAGGCGGGCAAAGGCAACCGCCTCAGACTTATCGCCTCTGTTAATCGAGCATCTTCTGAGTCAGTTGTCTTGCGCCCGCCTCAGTTAATCAAAAAAAATCCCGCGCCCAGCGCCGCCGCCGCTCCGCCGGCGCCGGATTCACCCGCTGGGGCGCTCGCCCGCCGTTCACCAGGGCCGCCACCACCGTGTGCTCGCCTGGGCCACCGCCGGGTCCACTCTGCACCCCCCCCCCCCCCGAGATGGCTCCGCAACACCCGAATCCGTAGCGCCGCCGCCGCCGCCTGCGGATGGCATGCTGGAGAGAGGGAGAGAGAGAGAGAGTTAGGAACCCTAACCCTACCGGGGATTGGGCGGAGGTTGTAGGGATGCGTGAGCAGCGAGCGAGGTGAGGGGCGGCAAGGGCGGCGAGAGGGCGCCGTGGTGGCCGGCGCAGGAGGAGGAGGAGGCAGCGCTAGGGCTAGGGCCGGCTCCCGTGGGGAAGCCGGAAACAATGATTTGTTTTTGCTTAATTTCTCAAAGAGTCTTACACAAGTATTTATATGTCTCACGCTAATTAACAATAAAACCCATAATGATAATAATCTGAAGATAGCGTGGCCTCCTTGGCCCACTTGGCGCACCAGCCGCCTAGCCACCTTGCGCGACTCGCCTCTTGTACGTGAGGCCGGTCATAACATCTCTCCCGGTCTTCGCAAACAGCTCGTCCTCGAGGGAACTCTGGATAAGCGGTGGCGAGAGGGCGCCGTGGCCGATGCAGGAGGAGGAGGCGGCGCTAGGGCTAGGGCCGGCTCCCGTGGGGAAGCTGGAAACAATGATATGTTTCTGCTTAATTTCTCAAAGAGTATTACACATGTCTCACGCTAATTAACAATAAAACCCCTAATGATAATAATCTGAAGATAGTGTGGCCCCCTTGGCGCACCAGCCGCCTAGCCACCTTGCACGACTCGCCTCTTGTACGGGGGGGGGCGAGAGAGAGAGGGTTTGGCTAGGCGGTTTTCGTAACCGCCTTGGTTAATAAGAAATAACCACCTCTGTTAATGCCCAACATTAACTGAGGCGGTTATTTTTTATGCCTGCCTCAGAGGCCTTTTTCAAACAATTTTGTGTGGCATAGATGTACATATCTGTACATGTACCCGTAGTTTTTCTGTAGAGCTGAAGTGAAGTCACTTAGAGCGGTATATTTTGCGATAAAGTGTATTAATGTCTTTGCTGATTTTCTGGAACTATGCAATTTCAGAAACAATGGATTTTTTTTTACTTTATGTGAATTGTGACTTCATGTTCAGAGGATAACCCCTTCATCAGCACTAGCCTTGCCACAAATACCACCTGGTTATTCACTATTCATGGCCTGTGCTATTTTCTTGGATTGTTCAGTAGCAGACTTCTTTGATGTGATATTTGTTGGATTCTTGTTAGAATTGTGCCTTAAGAATTACAAGAACCGCGCCATCATAATTCAACTTCTGTGCAGTACCAATCGTAATTCCCTTTCATTTAGAATAAAAGTTGTTTTGGAAGCAAGCATTTACTGAATGCAGCAAAAGCCAGATTAGTTGTATCTGAGTGCATGTTCAGCTAAAATGGCAGCTTGATGTAATCTATTTGGCTCACATTTATGAAGAATTAGTTGAGCAATTTGTTGATAAATATCTGGTATGCATATAGTTTGCAATTGCATCTTTCAAAACTGCAGGTATTTTATTCATTTACATTCATCAGACAGCCTACAATGACTTTATGATTTAATTTGAGAAGGTTGCAATGACTTGTAGATTTCCCTAATATTAACATGTGGCCATGTGCTTGTGCAACTTGCAGTGTTACTTGGATTTGATTTTTTTCTCAACACTAGAAATGTAACTTAATATGGTGCCTTCTGTTTCTTTACAGCTTACTGCTTTTTACATAGGTCTCAGATTTACAGCATTGCTCATAATAATCTCATATATGGTAAGAATTTGTAGCAAGCATAGATTTACCCTTTTGATTGTGTGCCCACTTTTCTCTTCATTTTTGTTGCTAGAACCATTGTGATCAGTAATATCTTTCCCTTTTCTGGTATTCAAGATGATGCTGGCACATGATGCCGTGGATGTCGCTAACAAAATATAGCCATACTGGTAGTGTGACTTTGGTTCTTGCATTGGCATATCCAGATTCTAGTTCCTGTTTATGTTGCATAGTAGCTACACTATTGATATTATCATTTTACTTTCTCCTTCCAATAGTGATAGTTTGCAGTATGCCTTCTTTGATTAGGTATAATTCTATATTCAACTTATGTAGACAGGCTCTCGATCTCATCTCAGGTTCCTCGTCAATCCCAAATTTCAAATTTTTGTTTTCTACCGCCCTTCGAATCCATCACTGATTGGATGTGATTTCTTTCGCTAAATTGCGGTTTATATTTCTGAAGAGCTGCTACATATGCCCATCCTTGACCACCAAGCCCAGCGAGAATAGGGATGTGTGTACGGTGCGGACGTATTGTGACGCACGGGAGGCAGCAATGGTGTTCCACACATTGTTTGACTATGTGATTTATTTGTTAGTTCCATCCGCTTTAATTTCCCGGGTTCGTGCAGATCTGGGTGGACACTTACTTTGTTCGGCTGGATGTGACTGGTAGCTGGTGCTGATTTGTTGTTAGAGAAAAGTAGTGCTGGCTGGTGGCTGATGCTGATTTGGTTTGAGAGAAAAGCACTGCTGGCTGACAAACCAAGCGAACAGTGTCGTCTTGTATCTATTTTGGCATATTTGAATGTGTATTTGCCTCTCATACGATTCAGGATTGCTAGTTTGCCTGGTTTGATCTCATATCTGTCTGAGTTTGGGTCATTCATGCTATCGCCATGGAAGTGTATTAAAAAAAAGAATCTATTTCATTCTATATTTTTTATATGCATGGATAAGTGCTGCTGCAATTGGACCGACTACATGCTGGATGGGCGATTTAGCAAATAGATTGCAATCAATTTCGATCGATGGTGTCCCAATCCATGGGGATCCCACCCATCCTGCATCAACAGACACAAGGTATGCAGGATCCCTCCAATAGTCATCATTTCTTTTGTTCGAGTCATCTCATGGCCTGGACACCTTTGGAAACAACCATGAGCGCTCAATTGTAATGTCCATGTAACCACTGCAAGCTTGTCCTTACCCTTAGGCACAACTAGTTTGGACTGATTAAAAAATATATCAGTAACTTAGTTAGGCCTGTGCAGCACACAATCAACTGAACAACCAGGTGCAAGTGTGTTTTAGCATATAAATATGTATGAAGTTCAAATTTTCTCTTTTGCACAAGGGATTAATAATTTTGATTCCTAATGCATGATCATATCATACTGTTAGTTGCTGAAGGTGACATTGCGCTGATTAATAATTCTTATTGCTAATACATTTGCTGGAAGCATTTGATGGAAGTCCCTGATTGTGTGTTTCTTATTGATTTGTGCTAATAAGATTTGTTGTCACCTGTCAGACCCGGGGCAGTGGGACTGCTTATAGGCATAGAATATTCTAGAGTAAGAGATAGCTTATGGATGTATCTTACCTCTTTTGTAACTACCCGAATAGGCGTAGAACTAGTTGCAGTACAAAGGAAACTACCCGATTGTATTGTAGTAGGACTCCAACTGTACTCGGCTAGGACTTTCCATGTAACCCTGTCCCCCCGGATATATAAGGGCGGGCAGGGATCCCCTCAAAACATCATCAACACCTAAGGCAATACAAATCACCACACAGGACGTAGGGTATTACGCAACTCGCGGCCCGAACCTGTCTAAATCTTTGTGTTCCCTGCACCATCGAGTTCCAGAGCAGTCGATTCCTACATAAAAATCTTACTGCTAAGGGTATCCCTGAGCAGGCTTGGCGGTAAACACCGACAGCTGGCGCGCCAGGTAGGGGATTCGGCGAGTTCATCGGCGAATTCGATGGCCGGATCAAACGACGCCAACAACGTGCCTGAGGGCACAACCCTTATTTTCGGTCCCTGGGCCTCACGGCTGACGGATCGGGCGGCTTTTCCAGCCACCTTGTCATGCCCAACCCGCCTAAACCAAAAACCACTCTCCAACCCGCCGACGTCTGCAAGATCGCTGACCTCGACGGGAAAAGAGTCGTACTCGAGCTCAGTTCGGATAGTCCAGAAGACGTGCCAACTCCAACTCGAACTATCGGGTCAGTCGAGTTCGATGCAAATTCTGATTTCGAAAAACCTCAATTTTCCGAAACTATCGAAAAATACCTGACTTATCTCAAGTCAATCAAACGCCCCAAGATCAACAACTCAGAACTACTCGATGGAGTAGATCGAGTTTCACGATCGATAGAGGGATGCATCAAGCTTGTAGAATCTGCCCTTGGCTCATCAAAAACACAGCAGAACCCAGAAGCATTGAGCCCACCACTGGAACGGTCGGGTGATATACTCTCAGAGGTCGATCGAGTAGATGCTACGCTAGTCGACTAGATTAAGATGGCCGAAAGCACTCTGTAGAACAAGAAGCAGAAATCGGGAGGAGGAATCTGTGGGAGATCTAGAAGGACAAACCCCCGGCTTGTTCAGATGGGACCGTCCTTCTCTAGGAAACCTCAGAACCCTTCACCGAAACCTGCTCACAGTCGGATTCCCGAACAACCCGAATCATTCGATCACGACTTTTGATCAATTCATGAACAACCTCGACAACTTCGAACCATTCGATGATCTCGAAGACTGGTCTGACAGCGTCGATCTGTTCATGGACACTATGGCCCAACCATCCCTGAATGCTGACACTCTCTGGGAACTGGCCAAGTGTAAAAAGGGAAAATCCAAAGCTTCAGAAGAACCCAGCAAGTCGATCTTTGACAAACCCTGGATCAAGGAGCCTGAAGGATTGACTCCCACTCAATCATGGCTACATTGGATGAACGAGAACGCCCTCCGCGTAGAGATGGGCATCCCGCTTCTCGCTCACCCAAAGCACACATACTC
The DNA here is from genome assembly GCF_016808335.1 of Panicum virgatum. Classification (NCBI taxonomy): domain Eukaryota; kingdom Viridiplantae; phylum Streptophyta; class Magnoliopsida; order Poales; family Poaceae; genus Panicum; species Panicum virgatum. The sequence continues at coordinate 41,651,119 of NC_053149.1, read as the reverse complement.
AAAAATCGGTGGCTTAACCGATTCCGACTCCGAGTACTCTTCTAACCCGGAGCATGAACTGGACGACCTGGTCCAGTACAGCAAGGAAGTCGAATCCAACTCGACTAAGAATCCCAAGTCCGATCAGGACTCCCTCCCAGACTTGGTCATATATGCAACACCGTAAGGGCGGACAGTGCACCTGAAGGAAACACAAGATCCTAACACCTCCGACTCTCAGCCAACGGATCTTTCCTTCCAGCAGAGCACTCCACTAGACCCGCCCTCAAGCAAACAAGACCAAGAAATTCAAGATCTTTGCCATGAAATCCTCATGGTTCGCATCTCTGAAGTTCATGAACCCGAGGATGACTCCACAGAGTGTCTCAACCTCGACGACTATAATTCTGATGACTTTGATGAGTATCTTTCCGACAACATAGAAACTACTCCCCCCACGGTCATAGAAGCCCAAGCTGCTACCAAGCAAGACCTGCCTGCACCTCCTCCAGCAGTAACAGTTACTGTCCAACAAGAAGAGCAACACGCATCAGAGGATCTCTACGAGCGTCGTCGCCTGCTTAATCAGAAGAGGGCGTTCAGGCGCCAGCGCCTTGCCAACCGCCAGCAAGAATAGCAAGGCAACAACTACGACTACTCCAACAGCGACCTCCGCAATGTGATCAATATTGGTCGCGACGCACGCAATGTCATCATCTCAAGGAAAAAGGTGCGTGAGGAAATAGAGGCTTACAGCCCTTCTTCCAACTACCGCATTCCACCAAATGCTTCTTCATCCTTCAAGAAGCGCAAGCCGGCAAGTACCCTTTCCCAGTGTAAACCGCGCACCGAACATCATGGAGAAACATCTCTAGGCGGAGATAGGATCAACAAAATGCTCCTACGCAAGTGCTTCATGCACCCAAAGAGCTCTCATACGATCTTCGAGTGCAACTCACTCCGCAAGGCCCTTGGGGCACCACTGATAAAGGAGACTTTACCAATAATCTAGTCGACTACTATATCGATTAGTTTACCTCTGAATACTTTTTCAGATATGTAAACCATTGCTCACGTCTAACAGGCAAGGGTCAGAGTCTGTCATTTTACAATCGCTGTAATGTCGGCAAATCGTCAATAAAAGTTGATCCATTCATGAATCGACTACTTGGCTCTCGCTCATCTGACCCATACCCCATCATAAATACCACACTGAAAGCCATGCTCAGTATTAGAGCAGCAATCGAGTAGCTATTATGGATCACTTCGAGTATTCTTACGACATTTTCGTCTTGGGTAACCCGACGGGGTTCATCCTAACAGACCTGTCCTAAGAACTACTTCAGTCCCTGGTTACGACACCCTACTCGCTGGCTCGAGTAGGTCTTGGATACTCTTTTGGCATTTTCGTCTTGGATAGCACAATGTGGTTCATCCTAACAGACCTGCCCTAAGAGTTACTCCAGTCCTTGGGTAGAACACCTTACTCGCTGGCTCGAGTAAGTTTTGGATATCCTTTCGACATTTTCGTCTTGGATAACCCGACGGGGTTCATCCTAATAGACCTGTCTTAAGGATTACTCCAGTCCTTGGTTAGGACACCCTACTCGTTGGCTCGAGTAGGTTTTTGGATATTTTTTCGACATTTTCGTCTTGGATAACCTGACGAGGTTCACCCTAACAGACTTGTCCTAAGAATTACTCCAGTCCTTGGTTAGGACACCCTACTCGCTGGCTTGAGTAGGTTTCGTATATTTTTAAGATGGTTTCATCTTGGATAACTCGATGGGGTTGATCCTAACAGATCTATCTTAGAAATTACTCCAGTCCTTGGGTAGGATACCTTACTCGTCTTGCTCGAGTAAGTATGGGATATTTCTAAAATATTTTCTTCTTGGATAACTCGACGGAGTTCATCCTAACAGGTCTATTTTAGAAATCAATCCAGTCTTGGTATAGGACATGCTACTCGCTAGATCAAGTAGTTTGGGGATATCTTCATAAAAAGTTGTATGCTACTTGGATGACCAAGCAAGGTCTATCCTAACTAGTCAACTTCGAAAATTCCCCAAGGAGCAAAAAATAAGTTCTCGATACTCTAAAATAGGTTGACACGAGTCTCCTGCTTGCTTAGACCACTAAGGGAGTTTCAACTACAGAACTTTCTTGCCTCGAGAACTTGACGAGTGCTACTCACTTGCTCGAGATACCAAAATAGTTCTGTTTTCCCTTAGTACTCTGAGTAGTTGTCGAGAGTCTCGTGTTCACCTATCTATCAAAGAACATTCAAAGCTCCTAACTCTCCAAGTACTCGATAATAGTTTTCTTAGTTGGACAATCAAGTCCATAAGAGCATTGCTCTAACAAAATATTTCTTTTCGAAGAGAAATTTGGATTAAGCTACGGCTTAAAATACCCCCTTAGTGCTTTTCCCACTTGGTTAATCTTGCGGGATTCAATCCTAACCGGTCAGCACTAGAGTTCTGATTAGAACCATATACCTCGACCCTTTTTGAGAATACTTTGCCTCTTAAGGCACTTATGATACAACTCTTTGTATCCACGACCAAAATCGAGTAGGCGCGATGCCGCCAAAACTCATGACTTTTGAGTACAATTACTCGACACATCAAAGGATTGCCTAATCCTACTATAAAACAAGTACTTGACATTACACAAATATTAAACATTTGTTCAAAGTACTTATGGCCCACATGCCTAACAGATTTACAAGCAAATTCAAGGGGATTCAGGCTTGTTCAGAGTCTCCACTATCTTGTCGGCAACGGCGGAAGTCTCTTGCAGGTACTGATCTAATTGCTCATCAGTACAATCAGCCTTCGCGTCCTGCCCAAGTGCATCAAGTGGAGTATGTGGCCAGTAGGACTTAACCAACCCGAGTACATCACGTACTGTCAGGTGGTCGCGGAGATGAACCTTTCAAAGCTCTCGGGTACTTTTCAAAGCTTCCCCGCCAAGGTGAGTGGTTCGTCCTCATTCCCCTCTGGAATCTCCACAAGTCCTGCCACATCTTGAGCAGAGTCTTTGAGTTCTTCAATCTCACACTGCATCAAGTCCCGGGATTCTGACAAGGTCTTGAGCTGTTGAAGCATTGTTGCCATCTCTTGATCAGAATCCGCCTTGATCCTCTTGAGCTTCTCGATTTCATCTGCGTTTCGGTACATAAGAATCTTTAGATCCAGTACCAAGCTTTCTTCAATCTTTAGAGATTTTGTGCAAGCTGTGTACTCGATTAGAAGAAAAGCTTATGAACATCGAGCAGAAACAATCTAATCGATTGCATCATATATGCTAAAGACTCTCTTGGCCTTGGAGAGCTGTTTTATCTTTTCGTGAAGAGCAGCCTTCTCGGACGAGAGCCTTTTCACTCACTCTCTCAAAGCATTTAGCTCTGAATCGTCCTGGGCTTGGCTACCCTCCTGCCCCAACACCTCCTGCCCCAACACCTCCTGCCAAAAAAATAAAATAAAAAGATCAGTACACACTACTCGATCTATACATAAGTACTCGACATATTCGATTACTTACCCCTAGCAGCTTGAATGCAAGCTTTAGCTTTTCTTGCGGCATGATACTTCCCGATGAAACTTGGGAAGCACTCGCCCGCACTTCAGGGATGGCTTTCTCTGGCACATCTGCAACTTTCTCTACAATATCCCCTATATTTTGGGAATTTAGAGGAGAAATGGGTTATTAATCCAAACTACGAGCAAAGAGAAGTACTTTATCAGTACAAGGCATTGTAAGTTTACCTGTAGGGGCGTCCTCAGGCAGCCTCTCATTGCCTCCCTCAGGAAGCTTCTCGCCACCCTCTTCCTCTGGAAGATTGTCGCTTCCATCGTCTTCCGGGAGCCTTTCATCGCTCCTCTCAGCATCCGATAGCAGAGAATTCCAAAGCATGGCATCTGCCATGTCCTCTGCTTCACGAGCACTCATCTCTGGAGTGTTCGGGGGCTTCTCCACCGCCGACTTGGGGGCTGAGTTGTTCTCAGTTTCCCCTATTGCCTCCAGGAGTACGTCACTGAAAAGACAAATCAGGTACTCGAAACAAAGATAAACCCTACAATTACAAGATTTAAAGAAGTTACGTAGGAGCTTTTATCACGACAAGCTTTCTTGTCCCAAATTTTCGGGTCGGCCTCACGATGACGGCTTGGCTACCCGTATTTCCGACATTATCTACTGTGGAACTACTCGCCGGTAGAGTAGTCCCAAACCCCTTTGACGGGTCCGCTGTGGTGGAAGGGACGATTCGTCCCACCACAGCATCATCCCCAGATGCTGTAGTCTGGGGCATCTTAGCCGCCGGACTTCAAAGCAAATTTTTTTTTCAAAATCAAACCAAGCAAATCGACAAATGGGGTAAAGTACTCGATAAGATACTTACTTGCTGCTCATAGTCTGTGAGGAGCTGCTGCGCTCCCTCACTGTCGAACGCGTACCCTTAGGATGTCCCACCTGGGTATCCATGCTTGGGGTGGGGCTATGCTCTTCGCCACTCTTCTCCCCAGCCGCTTCTTCATCTGCACAACCAAGGTTAGACATCAGTACTGTTTATATAAGATTTCATATGAATATGTTAGGACTTGATTGACAGTATAAGAGCGAATGGAAAGGACGAATAAGTGCCTGGCGGTGGAGGACTACTTTTAAAATGCTCCACGTCCTCCTACAGAAAGCAAAATTCTATCAGAATCACACTAGGTAAAGTACTCGATTACTACAAATCGACTACTCTTATCAAGTACCTGCTTCGGAGGATTGTCAGTGAAAAAAGTATCAGGAACAACAGGTATTTTCTTTACATCCCTTAGTAGTCGTTGGACTCGACTAAACACTTCTTCATCTGAGATCTCTTCCTCTAAGTATCTTGAAGAGTCAGTTGTTCCCTGATACTGGAAACCAAGTGTTTCCCGAGCCTGTAGCGGCTGGACTCTCTTTTTCATCTAGTCGAACATGACAGCTTCCCCAGTCACATTCCTCTGCCAAGATCGGCAATTCTCGAAAGAAGCTTAGGGATTTGACTATCGTCGACTGGTTTCTTATTCCACTCAGGCCATTGAATTGGAGGGCCAGGAGTAATCGCTGGGACGCTCTCCCATTGGTTCTCTACATAGAACCATTTGGGTTTCCAGTCGATTACCTTGTTACGAAGCCTATAGGGGATATAAACTTTATCCTTCCCCTGTCTTAGTTGAAGACCCGCACCTCCTACTACATCTAAAACATAGGAATCTGGCTGCGGCTTAAGGTGGAAAAGGAATCGAAAGAGTTCAAAATGGGGCTCGATGCCAAGAAAAGCTTCGCACAAATGCATGAAGATAGAAATGTGAACAAAGGAATTGAGAGTCAAGTGATGAAGCTGGATCCTGTAGAAGCGCAGGAGCCCAGAAAAGAAAAAAGAACAAAGAAACCCCAATCCCCGTTCCATAAAAGGTGCGAAAGTAACGATTTCGCCCGTATTCTAAAATGGACGATCTTCACCCAAGGCAGGACGCCATTGGATGACGGATTTCTCCAGCAAAAGACCAGCAGAAACTAAGGTTTCTAGGTCAGATTCAGAGGACTTACTTGCGATCCATCCTTCATCGCTGGATGGTTCAGCAGCCGCACTATTGCCTTTGCTCGACTTCTTCGGGGCCATCCGAAAATCAACGGAGCGCTTCACGCGCATACACTGGCTAAAACCTAAGAGGATTTATTTTTCAATTTTTTTGGGAAATAATGAAGGAAAAAGACTGAAGTGACCCTCAGCTTGATTCTGCGATTCAACAAGGCTCAGGGGCTACTCCATATAGAGCGCGAGTACTTCGTGCACCATATATGATCAAGATTTCGGGGCTTGAGCACCTTACAGCCTCGAAGCAACTCGAAGTACTTGGAGGACTACTCGACGTATCTAAAGGAAGGCCCAGAAGCAACTAGAAGGACATTCTGACTACTTGAAGCACTCAAAGACGCCCAGCCAAGTACTCGACGCCTGCAGGACTCGGCTACGAAGAGCTCGGGGGCTTGTCAGACCCGGGGTAGCGGGACTGCTTATAGGCATAGAATGTTCTAGAGTAAGGGATAACTTATGAATGTACCTGTTGGAATTATGGGCTTGGCCATTTATTCTAATCAATGCAATAAAAGAATTTAAAGCCCACTATTAAATGCTAGGGAATCAATTGCTTAATTTCGTACCGGGATTTGAGGAGGATCTCAGCCGACTTAAAGGGTGGACCTCGTGTACATCTCTTGTGAAGCCGGTAAGAGGAGGTCGGTGAACCACACGCACCCGCTCACTCGCCTTGCCGAGCCGGGCCGAGGCCGAGGGCGTGGGCGTAGGCGTGGCGATGCGTGGCGCGGCGCGTCGAGGCGCGGCCGGCCGGACGGGCGGTACGTGTGTGTGGCGTGGCCGGACGTGACGTGCAGGTGCAGGTGCGGTGCGACGTGATGTGCTGAGATGAGAGAACGTTTTGCTGTTGAAAGCATTAAAATAGAGACAATAAAATGTTGGCATTAACAGGTGAATGATGACACAGAATAAAACCTTTGCGGTTAATGAGATTCCTGTGACTCAATTGCACCAGTAATTGCTGCTCATCAAAGCCCATTATGACGTCCAGGTTCGTTGAATCTGAGGCACCTCCACGCCTATATAAACCAGGCCCCCCTCCACTCATCCTAACAACACAAGCACTCTTGCTTCAGGTACTCCTTCTTAGGAGACCTCTCCCTTCTCCCGCTGCTGCCTTTCTGCATTCTCATCGCTAGAGCTGTGTGCACAGCTTTAGCGAGAGCAGGCCTCCGGAACCTCTGCTCACTGAAGGTCCTGCACGGGACGCGGGCTATCAGGTTTTTGGGGAGCATCTTGACGCGACTGCTCACTCCCTGAACGACTACTTCGTCTACATCCCGGCGTGAATGAACGACTACTTTGTCTACTTCTTGGTGACCGTTCGTGGGACTGCACTGCGAACCTCTTCCTGCATCGACGTCGTTCGACTACTTCAGGCAAGGCCAGTCGAATAGAATGTCTATTCCAGCTGGTAACGGTGCACCCGGTGCCTCCGGCACTGGCCCCGCCTTGGGGGTACACTCTAAACCTATTCTGATTTAATATTTTATTCATGCTTATTAGTGAGAATAAGATGAACACTAACACATATTTTGTTCACACATTATCACTCTTTTTATGCCATGAAATTTCTAGTAATATTTGGAATTAAAATATATCGAAAATTGCCTAGTTCTCTAACATTCCAAAAACCTGATCTTGTTAATAGGCTTTCGGTATCTAGCTTTGCTGCAACAATCAAACCACCACCTTTTGATGGTTCAAATTATAAACGTTGGCAAGAGCGGCTTATACTATGGTTGACAGTGCTGAGAGTGATGCATGTAAAAGAGGGTAAGCCTGAACAGTTCGCTCTAGAGTAAGGGAGTGTGTTCGATGAGGCTGATACCCTCTTTCGAGGCTGCATCATTAGTGTTCTCGCTGAAAACCTGGTGGACTCTTATGTCCTACTGCCAACTGGCAAAGAATTGTGGGATGCTCTTGAGGCTCAATATGGAGTGTCTGATGCCGGCAGTGAGTTGTATGCGATGGAGCAATTCCTTGACTATAGGATGGTCGAAGACCGTTCTGTAGTGGAACATGCTCATGAAATACATACTCTGGCTAAAGATCTCAAAAATTGCAGCAAAGAGTCCCCATGTGTGTTACCCGATAAGTTTGTGGCCGGAGGTATTATGTCTAAGCTGCCACCTTCTTGGAGGGACTTTGCTACTTCACTAAAACACAAGAGACAGGAGTTCACCATAGATGGACTCATTGGGACTCTTGATGTTGAGGAGAAGGCGAGAGCAAAGGACATATGTGGGAAAGGAGTTATTGGTGCTTCTAGCGCAAATGTTGTTCAGAAGAACAACTCCCACAAGAACAAGAAAAAGCCACCGCAGAGCCAACCAAAGACTAAGCAGACAACCACCTTCAAGAAGAAGAAGAAGAAGGGAGCTTGCTATGTGTGCGCTAGTACGGAACACTTTGCTGCAAAGTGTCCGAACCACAAAGGCAACGACTCCGCCAACATGGTCATTAGCGAGCCTGGAGGAACATCGGGGTACGGTAATTTATTACCTATAGTTCTTTCAGTTTTTTGTTCACCCGAGTGGTGGGTTGACATTGGTGCTAATATTCATGTTTGTGCTGATGCTTCTTTGTTTTCTTCTTACCAGGACGGCGGGACTTCCTCCTTGCTGATGGGGAACGGATCGCATGCGCGTGTTCTTGGTGTTGGTATAGTAAATCTGAAGTTTACTTCGGGGAAGACCGTGCAGCTGAAGAACGTGCAGCATGTCCCCACCATCAAGAAGAATCTAGTAGCGGCTCCCTACTGTGTAGAGATGGTTTTAAATTAGTCTTTGAGTCCAATAAATGTATTTTGTCTAAGTTTGGTACTTTTGTTGAAAAAGGTTATAAAAGCGGAGGCTTATTCCGTCTTTCTTTGACAGATGTTTGTAATAAAGTTGCTTACAATATTATTAACGTTGATGAAACAAATGTTTGGCATTCGAGGCTTTGTCACGTTAATTTTGGTTGTATGATGCGCTTAGCTAATTTGAGTTTAATTCCAAAGTTTACTTTTGTCAAAAATTCGAAGTGCCATCTATGTGTTGAATCAAAACAAACTCGCAAGCCTCATAAGGCCGCGGAGGCGAGGAGCTTGGCACCCTTAGAATTAATTCATTCCGATTTGTGCGAAATGAATGGACTGTTGACAAAAGGTGGTAAAAGATATTTCATGACTTTGATTGATGACAGTACTTGATTTTGTTACATCTAATTTTTGAAGTCAAAAGATGAAGCTTTACACTACTTTAAAATCTATAAAGCTGAAGTAGAAAACCAACTTGAGAGAAAGATCAAAAGAGTTAGGTTAGATCGTGGTGGCGAGTACTTCTCAAATTTATTTACTTTATTCTGCGAGGAACATGGTATTATTCATGAGAGGACGCCTCCCTATTCACCTCAGTCAAATGGGGTTGCCGAAAGAAAGAACTGCACTCTAACGGATTTGGTTAACGTCATGTTAGATACAACAGGACTTTCCAAGAAATGGTGGGGTGAGGCTATATTGACTGCATGTCATGTCCTAAACCGTGTTCCTACAAAGAATAAAGATATAACACCATTCGAGGAATGGGAGAAGAAAAGGCCAACACTTTCATACTTACGTACATAGGGTTGTTTGGCAAAAAATGAGTGTGCCAATAACCAAGAAATGTAAGGTTGGACCTAAAACTGTGGATTGTATCTTTCTAGGTTATGCTATTCACAGCGTCGGGTATAGATTTTTAATAGTGAAATTTGGAGTACCGGACATGCATGTTGGTACTATAATGGAGTCCAGAGATGCTACATTTTTTGAAAACATTTTTCCCATGAGAGATGGAATAAGTTCATCTAGGCAAGAGTTTATCGAGGATGATAGCTCTGCTGAGCCGATAGAACAAAATGAACCTACACTTGTGGAAAATCCTGAGGAGGATAACCATGATGCTCTGAGAAAGAGCAAAAGACAAAGGACTGTAAAGTCTTTTGGTGATGATTTCATTGTATACCTCATGGATGATAAACCTAGAACCATTGAAGAGGCATATTCATCTCCTGATGCTGACTATTGGAAGGAAGCAGTGAGGAGTGAGATGGATTCTATTATGTCTAATGGAACCTAGGAGGTCGTTGAACGTCTTTATGGATGTAAACCTGTTGGATGCAAGTGGGTGTTCAAGAAAAAGCTTAGGCCAGATGGCACTATTGAAAAGTACAAGGCCAGACTTGTGGGCAAGGGTTATATCCAAAAAGAAGGAGAAGATTTCTTTGACACTTATTCACCAGTTGCCCGATTGACTACAATTCGAGTGTTACTTTCCCTGGTAGCCTCTTATGGTCTTCTCGTTCATTAGATGGACGTTAAGACGGCTTTCCTCAATGGAGAGTTAGAAGAGGAGATCTATATGGATCAGCCGGATGGGTTTGTATCAAAGGGTCAAGAAGGAATGGTTTGTAAATTGTTGAAATCTTTATATGGTCTCAAGCAAGCGCCTAAGCAGTGGCATGAAAAGTTCGACAGAACTTTGACGACTGCTGGCTTTGTTGTGAACGAAGCTGACAAATATGTGTACTATCACTATGGTGGGGCTGAAGGAGTGATTTTGTGCTTGTATGTGGATGACATACTGATTTTTGGCACTAGCCTTAATGTGATTAAGGAAGTCAAAGAGTTTTTATCTCAAAGTGTTTGGCACTAGTCTTGTATGCTGAGGTTAGCCTTAAGCTGATGTTATCCTTAATATCAAGCTGGAAAAAGAGAGCAATGGTGGGGTGATTCTTACACAGTCTCACTATGTGGAGAAGGTGTTAAGTCACTTTGGTTATAGCGACTATAAACCTGTCTCAACACCATATGATGCCAATTTAATTCTTAGGAAGAACAAAAGGATAATGCGAGATCAGTTGAGATATTCTCAGATCATTGGTTCATTGATGTATTTAGCTAGTGCTACAAGACCTGACATCTCGTTTGTTGTAAGCAAACTAAGCCGGTTTGTTTCAAACCTGGGAGATGATCATTGGAAGGCTCTTGAAAGAGTAATGCGCTATCTAAAGGGGACAATGAACTATGGAATTCACTACACCAGGTACCCAAGGGTACTAGAAGGGTATAGTGATTCAAACTAGATTTCTGATGCTGATGAGATAAAGGTCACAAGTGGATATGTATTTACACTTGGTGGTGGGGCTGTTACCTGGAAGTCTTGCAAGCAGACCATCTTAACGAGGTCAACTATGGAAGCAGAACTCACAGCATTAGATACCGCCACTGTTGAGGCTGAGTGGCTTCGTGAGCTCCTTATGGACTTGCCGATAGTTGAAAAACCGATACCGGCAATTTTAATAAACTGTGACAATCAAACGGTGATTGTCAAGGTGAACAGTTCAAAGGATAACATGAAGTCCTCTAGACATGTGAAAAGGCGGTTGAAATCTGTCAGAAAATTGAGAAACTCCGGAGTTATAGCCTTGGACTATGTTCAGACGGCTAAAAATATGGCAGATCAGTTTACAAAGGGTCTTTCACGGAATGTGTTGACACCGTTTTTTGACACGTGCCAAGGAAGGTGATTTCGGTGAAGGAAAGATGGCTGATTCAAAAGAAACCAAAAGATGTACAGAGTCGGAATCGGCCGATGGGAGTCCGTTCGATGGGCCAGGGGAATATTCTGCGAAGATGCTAATCCGCCAGCTCTGGTGCTCGGCCGATGGAAAAGTTGCCGATGAAGTCAAGGAAGGAGAAGAGGATCCGGACTCTATGAAAATCTTGATGATTCGATTGTAATATTTTAAGTAGTTTATTTTTTAGATAGTCTTTTCTTTAGGGTCAATTAACGTTTGCCGTAATCGGCTAGTACTTGATAGCTCTAGGCTATAAATATGAGTTGTAAGGGACTGGAAAAATTTGATACACATCCAATACAACAAACTTTACAATTCCTTTGCACTTTTTCGGCGACTTCGCCTTGTCTCTTCTTTTTTCGACGAGTTCTTTCAAGTTGATCAAGGACGCCTCACATTCGAGTGACTTGATTTGCTGGTGAGTTTTCGTTTTACCGAGTATATTTGAGCTTTAGCTACCGGGCGCATCGCTGTGGCTTCGTTCAAATCTATTCAAAAGTTATCGAGATTATCTAGGCTTTGACTTTTGGGCGCATCGCTGTCATCTCGTCTAGATTTATTCAGCAAGTATCGATATCGGCTAGATTTGTAGGTTTTCCCTATGCTTTTTGGCCATTATCACATCTAAAAACATACTAGATCGGCTTTAGGTTTTGGAGTAACACTTTTGTTATCTCAAGAGCCGGTTTAGATCTGTTTTTAGCTTCTCATCATCTAAGTTACACATTCGTAGCTTAGATCTTGCCATACATACGCGATAGGCTGCCTAAAAAGCCAGTTTTGTCGCCTAGTGTATTGGCTGATCCTGCCAATACGCTCGTTCACTACGTGCTCGCATTTAATGTCTTTTTGTCGTCTATAGTATCAGCAAAGCTTGCCGATGCACCCACCTGAGAGATATTCGGAATCCCAGCAGATACGCTCTCGAATTTGATTTTGTTTTCTCCCTTGTCAATTACAGGTCAAATTGACTGCACGCTTGGTTGACTTTTCCGTGACTCGGCGAACACTTGCCCTCGGATTCCAGTGTGTTGATTTTTGCGTCAACACATCTTTTGGCACGCCCGGTGGGAAACGAAAGATTCAACATGGTGGAACTCACAGATAAATCTGCAGTTAGCGAAGAAAACCAGATTCCTGTTCCTGAAGACAAGCTCAAAGAAGAACAAAAGAAGGAATTTGAAGATCTGGTGGAGAAATTCAAGCGTGAATGCCTCAAGTCGTACAACATCAACAGATCTGGTGAGGTGATCAAGAAGTTTAATCTTCCTTCCTTCCACCCATTGACAGAGGCTCAACGTGAAAGCAAGATGATAGACGCAGTTGGCCAAGCTGTGGCATAAGCCTTCATCAAGAGTGCAACATTTATGGGCAACACGGTGCACAATGCAGTGGTCAAGACTTTTGCTGAAGGCACATTTACCAGGGTGCATGGGTCCTTGCTATATACAACCAGATCAGATGCAATATACTTTCTTGGAGGTGTCTATGGCAGCAGCCCTGTCGGCTCAAGATAGACAGGCAGGAACAGGCAACAATCAAAATCCACCTCAGATGACTACTGCAGCATCGGTGGGTATAGCAGATCCTATCTACTCAACCACACCGCCGATTGCTACAACTGTGCAAGTTAGATCTGCATCTGTATTTCCTAAAGGATGGGATCCTGCTACTGGGTATGGTATGCATCCGGATTTCTTTTCTACGCCACCCAAGATGCAGTTTAATGCATCAGCTTCTCAGCCGATAGCCTCTCAGCCTGATCCATCGGCTATTCAGCCGATGGGTGCACAGTAGAATGCATTGGCAACATAGCCGAATGCACAAGGCGCGTGGAGTCCACAACAGATGACACAAGCTAATGCATCGGCGCCTTCGCCGATGACCCCGCAGCAACGTCTTGCTATCCTGCTCCAACCCCAGTCTCCTTCAGAAGTGTTATTGTCGCAATCTCCACATCAGAAGGGAATCAACTGGGTATTCCACAATCAAGCTTCTGGACAGATACGGTGTGTTAATGTGCCGTACATGGATATTGCTGGTCAACAATCGGCTAACCCATCAGCTACACAGCCGATGATGACTCAGCAAACACCCAATCGGATAGCTCAGCAAGCCCAACAGATGCAATCAGATGGACAGCCGATGAACCATGTAGCTCAACAACTTGTGATGATGACCAATGCAGCGAACATGGTTTTTCCTCAGCAGATGCCAATAGTTGAGCCACAAGTTGATTGGAGCACAAAGATAGCTGAAGTGATGAGGGGGCAGTTTGGTTTGAGGCCAAAACAACAATCTATTATGTACAAGACTCCTTATCCTCCGGCTTATGATCAGATTCCTCTCCCACACAAGTACAAGATGCCTGATTTCACAAAGTTCTCAGGGCAGGGAGAAGTTTCTACGATGGAACATGTTAATAGGTTCCTTCTACAGTTGGGAGAAGCGGGCAACCAAGATGCACTCAGAGTCCGTTTGTTCTCCTTGTCTTTGTCTGGATCGGCCTTTGCTTCGTTCACCACTTTGCCAGCAAACTCCATATTATATTGGGCCGATCTAGAAAGACAATTTCATCAGTTCTTCTTCTCTGGGATTACTGAATTAAAGTTGACCGATTTGACTGGCTTGAGACAAAGAAATGATGAATCGGTTGCTGCTTTTATCCAGAGGTTCAGAGATGTCAAGAACCGATGTTACAGTTTGGTTCTGTCCGATAAGCAGTTGGCCGATGCAGCATTTAATGGACTCTTACCACACATTAAAGATAAATATGCATCGCAAGAGTTTGAAAGTATTAGCTAGATCGCAAGTCGGATGACAGGAGAGACTCGATCCTACGAGTCCAAAAAGCCTTTTCAGAAGAAGATCAACTATGTGGAGTATTCTGCTAATGATGAGTCTGAAGAGGAGCAAGAAACAGTCGCATCGGCTGAGTGAATACAGAACAGTAAAAAGCCGGTGACATGTCCGTTTGGAAAGAAAGAGCCTGAGTCGTATGGGTTTGACATCACCAAAGCCGACAAGATCTTTGACTTATTATTGTCGGAAGGTTTGATCAAGTTGAAGCCATATCACAAGATTCCATCAGAGGATGAGCTCAAGAATATAAAATACTGCAAGTGGCAGAATGCCACATCGCATGATACAAATGAGTGCAAGGTCTTTCGACAACAGATTTAGATGGCTTTCGAACAAGGGAGGTTGAAATTCGAGGCTCCCAAGAAGATGATGAAGATCGACGGACATCCTTTCGCCACAAACATGGTTGATGTGGCCAAAGATGAAGGTTCTTCTCAAGCTAAGATTCTGACATCATCATCGGCCAAGAAATCTGGAGCTGTTGGTCCTAAAGCGCAGATAGCGTCCGATGAGGTCAAAGGAAAGGGTCCGTTGAGGGATGCTGAACGTTCATCGGCACCATGTAGACGTGTAACGTCTCAAATGCTGTTGAACAAGTTTCAGCGTGATCGTGAAAGGCGACAGCGTAGAGAAGAAGAGGAACGACGCGAACAAGATCATTGGAGGTGTCCTTTCTTTGTCTACTGCTAGGAAGAAGGGTTGACATTGCCATCGGCATACGATTGTCCCAAGTGCAATGGTCAAGGCAGCCAATCATATGAAAGGTCGCATCATGAGCCTTATCGGCGTGAACGTACTCCTGTGCATGATCGGCTAGGAAAAAGGGTATCGGTGCATGATCGACTGGGGGCAGGACAATGCTATGTGATCCTGCTGGAAGAAGAGTGCCTGTACACGATCGGCTAGAACAGATGGCCGATGACAGAGTACAAGACGATCAGCCGATGTGGAGAGATCCAGAACGTGAACCTGATAGCACGGATCAATCCCAATGGTGTCCAGGAGGTTTGACCAGGTCTCAAAAGTAACATGTTCAGAGGTTATGCCAGCTAGAGATTATTGAGGAAGAACAAGAACAGAATCTGCACAAGAAAGGGATCAGGTCACAAGTTTGGCGTGCTAAACCCAGAGCCGACAGTGATCAAAATTCTGGATCATCGGTTGCACTAATTAACATGGTTTTCATAATGCCGAAAGAGTTTAGGGTGCCAGATGATGAAGATCATGAGCCAGAATTAGGGGAAGCCATGGCACAGTTAAATTTGGAACCATTGCCAGCAACATTTGAGAAGCCAGGAGATGATAAGAGGCAGCATCTTAAGGCACTGTTCTTGAAGGGATTCGTTGATGGCAAGCCTGTTACGAAGATGTTGGTTGATGGAGGTGCAGCCGTGAATATAATGCCCTATGTTATGCTACGCAAGCTTGGGAAGAATCAAGATGATCTGACGAAAACTGATATGATACTGAAGGATTTCGAAGGAGTTGTATCTCCTGCTTTAGGGGCATTATGCGTCGATCTCACAATTGGTAGTAAGACCCTTCCCACTACTTTCTTCGTTATTAATGGCAAAGGTTCATATAGTTTGCTGTTGGGTCGGGATTGGATACATGCCAATCGTTGCATTCCATCTACTATGCATCAATGCTTGATTCAGTGGGTTGACGATACTGTTGAAATAGTGTCAGCCGATTCGTCATTTAGTGTGGCATCGGCTGAGGCCATATAGTGAGTTATGATCGGATGAATTGTCTTTCTGGTCAAGCATGGGAAAAGGATTTCTTTCGGATGGCTGATTACGAAGTTACATCAGAAAAGTCAGGAGATTATTCGGAAGAGTCTTGATCAAAAAGGGATATGGCCGATTGTAGTATCGGCCGGATTTTGTAAGTTATAGCCAATACTAGGAAGTATTGCCTTTAGTGCAAAAAATATATGAAAGCCGATTCGCAAGTTGGATGCATTGGTTGTAATATGGCCGACGCGATATGAGTCGCCCTTAGAGCAATAAATCATAAAGCCAAATTTATGGATTAAGATCAAGTTGTCTGCTAATTCTGGAGGTTACATTACATGAGGTGTTCTTATAGTAATTCTAAAGCTTCCTGGATTACTTTCATCGCACGCTGACGAATTTGGTCAATGTTTTCAATTACTTGGTTGCTGTCTACTGATGAGCCAGAAATCGGCCGTAAACTCTTGTGAAGTTGATAGGCTTGGCGAGCATGCTTTTGCTTATCTTCCTCGAGTTTGGCAATGGCCGGTGGAATCTGAGAAAGATCGTGATCTGCGATGTCTATTGCTTGATTTACTCGATTAAGTTCTTGCAGAAGACGATCCCGTTCAGCTTCCAATACTGCTTTATTTCTCAGAATGCTGGCCTGGGTATCATTCAGAGATTTGATCTCAACAATGACCGATTCTGCTAGAGCTTTGAAGTTATCCCTTTGCCTGATAATTTCTTCCTGCTGAAGACGATCGGCGAGTTGTTTCTGGGTCTTGTTGAATTCTGCACAATGACTCTCGATAAAGGCTGCAGGAATTAACGCCTCTTCGATCAGTTCTGGAAGCTTACCCTCCAGTTCTTCCAAGATGGCTCGGATCAGTTGTGCATTCTTAATTAATTGGCCAATGTCTTGATTCAGAAACTGAGGGGATTCTTGGAGTTTGGCCCTGATTTCATCCGACAATACAACTGGATCGGCCGATGTTGCTTCTTCTTCTTCTTCCTGGGGAGTGGCTCCAATTTGAAAAGAAAACAGACTATTGTCTGGAGATTCTTGTGCCTGACAGGGAGATATGGTTAGGATGGCCGATGAAGGCAGAGGGATGATGAAATCGGCCAAGGGGAAAGATGCTTACTTGCTTCAGGCGTATTTCCTCTATGTTGGAGCCAACAGGGACGAGGGGTTGTGATGAAGAGCTCGGGATTGCAGTGTTTGGCTGGCCAAGTAATTCAGATAGTGCATGGTCAGCAAGCTGAAGGATGATTGTCAGAAATATACATAATATGTTCATGAGCAAGTTCTGAAATCGTACCTGTATCAATGGAGATTCTGCCCTGAGTTTCCTGGGAGTTGGAGGTGAATGCTGTGCCTGATGAAACCAAAAGGAAACAATACCAGATTCAGGATCATGAAAAGGTTTAAAATACTTACTGAGTAAGGAGGATCGTACCTGGATAACGGGTAATGTATGAGGGGGTGTATTATGAGAGTATTCTTCTCCTCCAGATTGGTGTTCAGGAACATCTTAATTATAGAGTCAGGGTATGATCAGCATTCAGATAAAGTGAAGACATGGGATTCAGGCTTTTTACTGAAGCGTCCCCTCTCAAGAGAAGACTTAAATGTGATACAAAACACCAGTCCCAGGAGGCTGATGCCACATTTATTACATCAGATGGTTCAAAACCGTACAAACCTTGGAGGACACTCGATACAGATAATGATAATAATTAACCAAGCTACAACATAACACCAGACCGCAAACCACATGGGGTCTAGCACGGGCTCAGAGTACTTCGACAGCGGAGGCATCTCAACAGGGCCGGTTCCACAGGCAAGGTTGGGTGTAGAACGATAACCCTACTCAGTGTCGTCTGGAACGAAGTCTGGGTCTTCTTCTGTAAAAAGTAAGAGTGGGGTGAGTACAAACGTACTCAGCCAGTCCAACCACACCCATGGAGGGGGTTATATCAGAATAATATGCATAGGTAAATCAAGGATAAGGTTACGGCTTAATTTGCAGAAAGCTAAGTTTTGATGCAGGGTTTATTTAATAGAAAACCTTTTAGAAAATCAGTTTTTGTAGTAATACGGAGTTCAAGTTTTAAACTGCTACCGGACTCCCCGTCCGTCGTAGCACACGGCACAACTGCCGGACACGATTCCAAAACAACACACACCAGCCCATCCCAATGAAACACTAGTTATGTGACCACACCGTAACTCGCCCAATACCGTGGGCACGGCTATTCGAATAGATTCTTAACTCTGCAGAGGTGTGCAACTTTACCCACAAGTAGGATACCACAACTCGAACACCGTCGTGTCGGTGTAGATCCCAACATAGCCATTACCCACCATAGCTAAGCCTGACTAGCCATCACGGGATGCACCAAGGGGTCATCGACCGTTCACTTAGGTATAACCGGGCGTAAGTCACTCGGGGCTTACCCCTTTTCCTTAGTCACCCGTTGCTCTCAGCTCTCCTGATGGCTATCACACCAACTAGTGGGATTTATGCTACGCCGTTGCCCATACAACGGTCGAGTGGTTTGCACGATAGTGGAGTTAGGTGAGATGACACACCAACTCGGTCCTTAGACACGACAAGATGGATATCTCCCTTCTCTGCCATGCCACAATGGCACGAGCACACCAAATGGCAAATCCGTAGAAATGCCATCCATCCCGTCTATACTTTCTTTACAAAAACACCACATTTATCCCATCCCACACGCACACATTTTCTTTATAAAATAAACTGTAATATGAGTAAAGTCCTAAGCGTTCTAATATCGATTAACGTCCAAGCAAAATCAGACATTAATCTAGGTGGTCAAGGAATGGTCATCACAAATCAAGGGGTGGCTATCCAACCGTGTTTTCATGCAAGCAAAACATATGCAATTTTTATAAAACAGGCCATTGGGTTGTGTTTATAAAAACTAGGACAGAAACATGCATCAAAGGATGAGATTGAACTTGCCATCTTCGAAGCCTTCGGGGAAGTCCTGTCCTTCGGACTCGGGGTCGCGGAACTGGTCCTCGTTCTCCTGCTCACAGTACTGCTCGTTGACGGGCTCTCCTTCGTTCACTCCGCGGTCTACAGCACACACAACAAGCATCCAATCAAAACAAGATCTATCGTTGAGCTCGAATCGGAATCACATAAAATATGGAGATAGAAGTGGCATTTTTGAGTGTCTTCCTAATGGCATGGCCAAGATTTGGTTATGAGTGGCGTGGTAAAAGTTTCGGGTTAAGCAGAGTTCGTTTGGTACATAAAATAATAGTTTGTGTAAAAGTCTAGGGGTCGAGCAAGGGTCTAGGGACCTGATTGTAAATATTTCGGAGGAACCAGGGGCCTGTCTAAGATTTCTAGGAGTATTTGGGCTTAATAGGAAGGTGTAGGGGCCTAATTATTATTAAGTTTAAATAGTGGAGGATTTGTTTGCAAAAATAGGAAAACAGAAGGGCCCTTTTAGGAAAAAAGCCCATAAGGAGTGGGGGTTCTTTTGAGAAAACAAGGAAGACTAGGGGGTTTTGGGCAAAATGCCCCTCCTTCTTCTACCCCCCGACCAGAACAGGGGATGGGGAGGGCGGCGCTTGGCGCCGGCGATTCGGCGGCGTGGGGGCTCAGTGGCGGCTCGGGGTAGAGGGAAAAGGAAGAGGGAGTTGTGGGGAGTCGATCCCCTGCCTCACCTCGGGCGAGGGTGGCGCGCAGAGGCAGGGCGACGGAAACGGGCGGCGGCGGCTCTGGTGGCGCGTGGCGGCGGCGCTAGCGCTAGGGAGGAGCGAGCTGAAGGCGGCGGAGGCGGTTGTGAGGCGGCTGCGGAGCTCGGGGTCCCTTTATAGCCGGTTAAGGCGGTGCCGAGGCGGTGGCCGGTGAGAGGGGCCGGCGGGCGGTGCGGGGTGCCTTAATGGCGCTCCGACCGCTCGCCCGTGTCGGGATGCGGCGGCGCGGCCGGCGAGGGCGGGCCGAGGCGATGTGACGCGAGCGGCAGCGGTGCGAGCACAGGGCAGCAGCAGCGGGTGGCGCGCGAGCACATGTGGGAGCAATGCAGGGGGGGTCCAGGCAGCCAGCGTCGAGCCCGCAAGCGGCGAGGGGCACGGCGGATGGCGCGCGTCGCGTGGCGTGCGCGTTCGTGCGCACGTGAAGCGCGTGGGCGAGCGGCTCAGCGCGCCGAGCATCGTGCGCGTGCGCACGGGTGGCCGGCGTGTGCCGCGGCGCAGCGCTGTGGCTTGGCGCGTTCGCGCATGCGCGCGGTGAGCGGGCAGCAGTAGTGGTGCGGGCGCGCGTGGGGTCGGCCAGGCGGGGTCGGGCGGTGCGACGCCGCGGCGCGGCGTGCCGGGCACCGTGCGCGCGTGTACGTGCACACGGTCAGCCCGGGAAGGTGCGCGCAGGAGGCGAGCGGTGTCGGGGCAGCGTGGTCGAGCAGCGCCCGGGGGGGAAGGGGAGGCGCGCACGGCGGCGACTGCCAGGGCACGCGTCGCCACGTGGGTCGGGCCACGGGGAAAGGGCACGCGGCCAGGGGGAAAAGGGAGGAAAAAGACGGAGCGGGATTCGTGGCGGCCGGTCGCGACGCGTCGCGTTGGATGGGAAGAGATGGGACGCGAAATGAATTCGGGTGTCGGTCGATCAGGAGAAAAATCTAGGATTCAGGGTTTAAGGGAGATCGAGCTCAACGACTAAGCAAAACAGTTTTAGCGCACGATTTAAATTAGTGAGTTTTCGGGATGTTACATTTACCTTCTGAAGAAGAGGAAGGGAGGTCGAACGGAGTGTCTGTTTGGGGTGCTGCTGCTGCTAAAGATTGGCCTGGAGATTTTTTTTTCTTACGGGTTGTCACCTTGGTGTAAGATACCTTACATTTTCTCCCTGTGGCCACATCTGCCA
This sequence comes from Panicum virgatum, assembly GCF_016808335.1. Taxonomy (NCBI): domain Eukaryota; kingdom Viridiplantae; phylum Streptophyta; class Magnoliopsida; order Poales; family Poaceae; genus Panicum; species Panicum virgatum. The sequence goes on along the minus strand of NC_053149.1, from coordinate 41,630,408 downwards.
AAGTAGGAGCACCATAGCTGATATTTGGTTTATCGGCTGGCAGGGCGTAGTTGATCAGCTGCCCACTCCTACTGATTGTTGGAGGATCCTGATCATCATCCTGCAAAGAGTAGAGGTTAAAGGCTCCAAGCAAAAGATGTTAAGAGATATTATGGGAGGTATTTTAATTTTTACCTCATTTTCGCCTGATGGATAATTGTTATCCAGAGCCATGCAGTATAGATTGGCCGATTTGCAGAAGATATGTTCTTGCCATTCAGACCACCATTGGGTAAAAGGGGTAGTCGTAAAAGGTGCAATCTGCCAATCGGCTAGAAGTGTCATATCTACGTCAGGCTCCAGATCTTTCAGCAGACTGTAAGAGAGAGAGCTATTGTCAAGGGTTCCTCTAAACTGAACTTCACTAGCAAAGAAGGAAAAAGGGGGCACTTGGCCAAATCCCAATTGTCTGGCTGCCACTGATGGATTATAAAACTCATAGCTAGGAGTATCTTTGCCAGCTGTGAAGTTAATTGGCAGAATTCTTGGGGGAAATTATTTCCTTGATGATCTTGGTGGCTTCTTCATTGATCTTCCATGAATCGAGCTGAAGCTTGAAGGGGTTTTCATACATGACTTTTTCATCCTGATATGCAAACCAGATAGTGGAGGTTTCTGGGAACCCATTGTAGAAGGACTTGAAAAAGTCAGTAATGCCAAGGGTCTTGGGATCATTGGCAATCATGATAGCTTCTTCACCAAATGATGTGCATCGGCGAGTGACGGTCTCTTCTTCTTCAGAAAAGTTTTCTGATGGGAATTCAATCTCTGACAATTCGACTGTCATAGTTTTATGCATATACATGTGCAGCCACAACTGAATAAACCACTAGGGGCCTCCCAAATTGGTGATCGGCTGGTTCTTTCTGAGTCTGGATGATACTTGATGAAGCAGGTGATAAACTGACCCCAGAAGATGTTTACCAAGAGGAACAGGATTGCCAGTAGCCAGATTTTCTGCCAGCTTGGGATTATTATTTGTTGGAACAACTACTTTGCCACAGAAGATGAATTTCTCGAGCCACATGTTGAGAAAGGCAGTATGCACTCTGACAGACACTGATCCAGTCTTCATGTTCTTGCCGATATATCCTTTCCACCCGCCAATGCTTTTGGTTTCAATTTTGAAAGATGCTTTTTCTAGCAAACAAAAAGGTCTATCGGCAGCATGAATATTCAAGCCAGTAAGCATCACAACATCCATCAGGGTTGGTGTCATTGGTCCATGGTTAAACATAAATGCGTTGAGTGCATCAGACCAAAAGTAAGAAGCCGATATAAGCATCGGCTCGTTCCTGATCATCTCCGATAAAGATAGGTCCAAGCATTGGCTAATATCGTTCTGTTCCCAATTGGTCCTTTGGGAACTTGTTATTCTGCGGAACCAATTTCTCCATCCAGGAGTAACATTTAGCCAAGATCTGAAGGATGGAGTCCAATTTAGATTCATGTTGGAAGACTTAAGAGGGATCCTGCTAGTTTCCAGGTTAATTACACTAGTTGGATCTGGATCTCCCATGGGACCTAAGCAAACCATGCCGGATTGGTTTTCTAGTGGGATAATTGCGTTACCACTAAGATTCTGAAAAATAAAGGCGGAAATAAGAAATGCGATTGAGGGGATCGGGAAAAGAATGGGGGGCAAAGATGCAGATGGAGGAAAAAGACGTACCTCTGGGATCTCGGAGATGGAGGCCATTGCCGGAGGAAGAGTTCTTGGACTTGGATCCTTGAAACCCTAGGAAGCTACAGTGGTGGCGGCAGAGCGAGTGTGTTCTTGAACAAAAAAGGAAGCGGAGGTGCTACAGGAAATATGCCAGCGGAGAAGAAGATGGAGATATTTATAACCTTTGCTCGAGGGCAAAATGGGGATTTGACACTATGTTTGTTTGGAAGACAGAGATACATTTAAACATTGGCTAGAGTTAATTTCGGAGCAAAACAAATTACTCCGAAACTGAGGGGCATGTGTTGACACTGTTTTTTGACACGTGCCAAGGAAGGTGATTTTGGTGAAGGAAAGATGGCCGATTCAAAAGAAACCAAAAGATGTACAGAGTAGAATCGGCCGATGGGAGTCCGTCCGATGGGCCAGGGGAATATTCTGCGAAGATGCTAATCCGCCAGCTCTGGTGCTCGGCCGATGGAAAAGTTGCCGATGAAGTCAAGGAAGGAGAAGAGGATCCGGACTCTACGAAAATCTTGATGATTCGGTTGTAATATTTTAAGTAGTTTATCTTTTAGATAGTCTTTTCTTTAGGGTCAAGTAACGTTTGCCGTAATCGGCTAGGACTTGATAGAGCTAGGCTATAAATATGAGTTGTAAGGGACCGGAAAAATTTGATACACATCCAATACAACAAACTTTACAATTCCTTTGCACTTTTTCGGCGACTTCGCATTTTCTCTTCTTTTTTCGATGAGTTCTTTCAAGTTGATCAAGGACGCCTCACATTTGAGGAACTTGATTTGCTGGTGAGTTTTCGTTTTACCGAGTATATTTGAGCTTTAGCTACCGGGCGTATCACTGTGGCTTCGTTCAAATCTATTCAAAAGTTATCGAGTTTATCTAGGCTTTGACTTCCGGGCACATCACTGTCGTCTCGTCTAGATTTATTCACCAATTATCGATATCGGCCAGATTTGTAGGTTTTCCCTATGCTTTTTGGCCATTATCACATCTAAAAACATACTAGATCGGCTTTAGGTTTTGGAGTGACACTTTTGTTATCTCAAGAGCCGGTTTAGATCTGTTTTTACCTTCGCATCATCTAAGTTACACATTCGTAGCTTAGATCTTGCCATATATACGCGATCGGCTACCTAAAAAGCCGGTTTTGTCGCCTAGTGTATCGGCTGATCCTGCCGATACGCTCGTTCACTCCGCGCTCGCATTTAATATCTTTTTGTCATCTATAGTATCGGCAAAGCTTGCCGATGCACCCACCTGAGAGATATTCGGAATCCCAGCCGATACGCTCTCGAATTTGATTTCGTTTTCTCCCTTGTCAATTACAGGTCAAATTGACTGGCACGCTTGGTTGACTTTTCTGTGACTCGGCGAACACTTGCCCTCGGATTCCAGTGTGTTGATTTTTGCGTCAACAGAATGTGATAGACAATGCATCTATGGAATTGGGCTTGAGACCCACGTGAGTCATTCTATAATGGAAACCTATCCTATGTGATCGGAGATCCCGTGAAGTAGGATGGTGAAACAAACTAAAGTCTGACTGAGAGAAGAGAACCTTTATGAAAAAGGCTCATTCCGTGTATAAGGTGCATTTCTCTTCTAATCTGTATGGCAGGTTGGTCTATACCTTAATGTGTTCCTTGTAGTTTCTTTAAAACAAATGAGTTGTTTTCTTGAAACAAAGATGTCCTACAGAACATCTGAAAGGAACATACTTATATGAGTCTGACTACTGGTCATGGTCTATGAGAACTGGGTATTCTCTAGAAACTCATGAAGTCCTTGGAGTATGACTTATAAGCTCCAAACAGCGGGGATGCTTATGCAGCCTAGTACCAGTGTAGGGCTCTGGTCAAACTTATTTGCACAAGACTGGCAATTCAAAGCATAGTCCATTGTACAGTTGTGAATAAGTGTAGCTTTTGTCCTAGATGGAAGTTCAACTTAACAGTCTCTGTCAAATACTGGTATATCAATGAGGGAATGAGAGCATTTCTAGTGTGACTGTTGACGGTCGTTAATTGCGAAATATGACCATCAACTATACTCAATAAAGAAGGAAAACCATACCTCTTACTCGCATATTTGTATCACTAACCTAGCTCCACAGTTGTTTTTGAGAACTTATGATTTCAGAAGCACAAGTCCGGAATAAGACGAAAACACGACGAATACGCAGACAGAAGTCACAGACGATCGTGTCCTGTGTAAGCATGAGCAAAGGAGGCCCACAAACCAGAGCAAACCGACCAACCAAGCCCCGGCACCGACCATCTGACATCAGGACCTACCAAGCAGTGTACCAGAGAAGGACGGTGGCCAGAGGCGGGAAGAGGGGGTTGTCCGACCCCCTATGGAAGGTTTTCCCGCTGAGTTTTGGCGGGAAGACTAATCCTATCCTCTCAATGGTGGTCATTCTCCCCGATGTCCCTAATTTCCCGGCACCTGCAGCTCTAAGCAACACAGCTAACGTAACTTATCCATTAACATGATTAGTATAACAGGAATCTTTGTCTATGCTCCCACTAACCTTAGGATTGCTTGTTATTTCTTTATTCATGAGAGTTGGCTGTTCTGTGTGTGTCACATTACCCCTGATTATCTTTATCATATATCACTTACCCCTGTATAGTCAGTGGTCTTCATCTTGCTCATACGTGTTATGGTTATGTAACTAAGTAAATACACTTTACACCACCTAGCCATCCTTTGGGAAAATATAAATAACGATACCCTGAATACTTCCGGGTGAAATGCTACAACGGTATATCCGTGCGCTTGCGGATCCTTCTGTAAACATTAAGACATACCACACGGCATTTTCGAGGCGCCGTTGCTAGGAACTAACCACTCCTAGTGATGACACTAAGAAATGCCAACAAGCATTTCTGGCGCCGTTGCTTGGGATGGCACTAGGTGTAAAGTATATTTACTAAAGTATATAAACATGGCAATATAAGTAAGAGGTAGCTACTGCTTATACAGGCTAATGTGTTTATCTTTTTGTTTTCTCCTGATTGGATGAAAACAGGGTAGTGTATGTCTGGTTTCTCCTTGCCGACAAATTTCATTGAAAATCCCGAGAAGTTCGTGAGAAGGGTCCGACCTCGCGTCGTTCCTCCTCCGATCTCGCAGTCGACAGGTGAACCAGCTTCCCAAGCACCATCAACTGAACTCATGGCTGAGAAGACTCTCCACGACTTCTCCGTCCCCTCAGCTGCCAATGTGGCAACTGGACCCAACGTTGATGTTGGGGACGTGAACTTTGAGCTGAAGTCCAGCGTCATAAACATGGTGCAGGCTAGCCCATTCTGTGGCAAGCCGAATGAGGACGCCAACGCCCATCTCCAGAACTTTCTGGAGCTTTGCAAGACCGTAACCATACGGGGCGTTACGGCTGATGCTATCAGGCTTCGCCTGTTTCCTTTCTCCCTCCTGGGGAAGGCAAAACAGTGGTTTTATCAGAACAAGGAAGCCGTTAGCACGTGGGACAAATGTTCCACGGCGTTCCTTGCTAAGTTCTTCCCATTGGGCAAAACCAATGCCCTACGTGGAAGAATTTCAAGTTTCCAGCAGACAGGAATTGAATCCATCCCAGAATCTTGGGAAAGGCTGCAAGATTACATACTCACATGTCCTCATCATGGGATGGACGAGTGGCTCGTGCTACACAGCTTCTACAATGGGCTAACGACTACATCCAGAGCCCATCTTGATGCTGCTGCTGGAGGAGCCTGTCTTGATCTCACGATTGGCAAGGCTACGGCCTTAATTGAAAAGATGGTCTCCAACCAGGGCTAGAACGAGGATTGTTCCCAGCCCAGAACCAAGGGCGGAATGCATACCGTCAAGGAGACGGACATGATCGCCGCCAAACTGGACCTCCTACTCAAACATCTGCACGAAAGGGCAGAATTCAAGAAACACAAAGAAAACTACGCCCAAGCTATGAACTCGTACTCAGCGTGCGAAGTTTGTGGTGATGGTGGACATTCGGGGAATGACTACCCCGAGATCCGTGAAGATGCAGCATACATCATCAACAACAACAACAACAACAACAACACCGGGTTCCGTTCACAAGGAGGTCAGGTGTGGGGTCAATCACCCCCACCATTCCAAGGAGGAGGTAACAACTATAACTCAAATTTCAATTCGAATTTTAATTCAAACCAACCCTCCTTGAGAGACTTAGTCTTTGGCCAAGCTAAAATAAATGAGTCTCTAAACAGAAAGCTTGCTGCCAATGATAAAATTTTGGAAAGTATTCATGCAAAAGTTGAAACTCTTTCTTCTGCTCATAAAAATCAATTAAGTTTCAACAAAATGATAGAAACACAGCTGGCTCAGTTGCACGCTGCTGCTCCTATCTCTGAAGACAGGAAGATTCCGGGGCAACCCGAATCTTCCGTCGAAACTGCAAATATGGTATCTACCGGGCGGGGCAACCTTCCCCGGCAGACTTCTCGAACAAACCATGCAGGCAGGTACAATCCCCCAAAGAATGATACCTGGGATGGCCTGGTGGCAGCGATTCAAGAAGATCCAAGGGTCCCCATGATTAGCTGCTCAATCTTCGATCAATACTATGAGCACGCGCTCTGCGACCTGGGGGCCAGTGTCAACATTATGCCCATGGTGATTTACGAAAAACTCTTATACCCTGCTCTCTCCTCAACAAACATGTGTGTGCAGCTCGCAGACTCTACAATAAGGTATCTCGAAGGGATAGCCAAGAACGTCCTGGTCCGCATACGTGACTCCTTCGTCCTTACAGACTTCATGGTCATGGATATAGAGGGTGACCTCGGAATCGAGCTCATTCTTGGGCGACCATTCCTGAGGGCCGCCAGAGCAAGAATCGACGTAGGAAGAGGAGAAATCCGCTTCCGCATCGGGAAGGAGGACATGTTCTTCAAATTCAAATAGAGGGAAGAGCAGTGCATCCTGCACCGACAGGATGATGAAGGGCATGCAATTTGGGATGCACCAGAATCCCCATAGCCAGAACCTACGACCACACGATCTAGAAGAAGATGATCAAAGAAGGTGTGACGTAAGGTCGCAAGCTCGTCCTCGTCCAATTCTCCAGGACGAGCTGAGCAGTGGTAATCACAGATGGAGAAAGGTCCCACTCGTCAGACTCTAAACGGCGAGCCCTTGCCGAAGGTAAATCGGTACGTATCTCATAATCACCCTCCATTATTTTTCTTTTCTTGATTTTTTTCGATTTTTCCCACTGCATGTTTGAATTTTCTAAAACACCCATGCATGCTAGAAACTTTTCTAGCATTTTTTCTTTCTTTTACAAAAAATCCAAAAATATTTCCGAGCATGAAAATCCTTTGAAAAATAAATTTAAGTATCTTTCGAAGCAAAGTTTGGCTGGGCACCGAAGTTTTCAAAACATATGGCCGTTAGAGAGGCCCTAGGCCCTGGCTGTCAGCCAGTGGGCCCACAGGGGGGCCGGCGGAACCCTAGGGTCGGCCGACCCCACCTGGCAACGGCTCTCTGCCAACTTTTTTCCAATGGATAGTGAACGTTGTGTGCAGCTCCTAGCCGTTGTGCCCGGGCATTCTCCCTTTAAATAGAGTCCGAGGGGTGGGTGTTGAGCTCTCTCACTCAACTCTCATTCACTCACTCTCTCTCAAACTCTCTCAAACTTTGCTCTCGGATTTTCATTGGATTTTTGCTCAAAATTTGAATTCAATAGACCTCTCTCTTTCATTTCTTTGCTGCAATAAAGAAGGAGCAACTCACGGGTAAGATCATTCAATTCGGTTTCACTAACGTAGCCCATTTCGAGTTGCACTTGTGTTTGTTCCATCATGAAAGGCTTAGGGCGGAAGGGTTCTGGCGCATTCAAGAAGATGACGGCTGGAAGTTCATCCCGTTCTCGGGGTGGCTCGAGCTCGTACACACCCGAACCTACGCCTACACCAAGCACGATGGACTATGAAGAAGAAGAACAACACGAAGAGATGCAAGCCGAACCGCAAGCCGGGGTCATAGAGATTGATGTGAAAGATGAATCGTACCTCGACTTGTGGGATGATCGTGAATGACAAGGCTACGCCATCCTCAAGAACAGAAGCTTCATCCACACCCGAGCCTTCGATCCGGACCTCCTCATCAAAACAGGTATGTACAAAGACTTCTTTAATATTTGGCACGAAATTGGATGGGATAACTTCGTTCCCATTGAGGAGTATGGTTCTTGACTCCTCACCATCCAATTTCTTTGCACTCTTCGGGAGGGGGAAAACGGGGTTTATTTTTTACTTTTCGGGAAAGAATATTTGTTTTCTTGGAAAACTTTTGCCGGCCACCTCTATTTCAACAAACGCTGGCCTATTTCTTTGGACCAAGTTTGCCGAGGTTTTAATCGTCATGAGTTTTGGGGCCGGATTTCAGGTCAAGTTGTCCATGGCAAGTTTGCACCTCGGTGTAGCGATATTCAGAATCCAACTCTTCAGTTGATGCACAAGTGGTTGACCATCACTCTCTTTCCGAGGGATGATGTCCGACCCGTGCGCAATGATGAGTTGCTCATTTTATATGCCATGGTCAACAAGATCAAAATCTCCCCCGTGCAAGCTTTGGTTAAGCAATGGCTTATGAATTTCAAGATGACGGATCCTATTGAGTGCACTTCTTTGATTACCCGCATCGCTACACGTATCGGTGCCTTAGAGGGGAATTCTATTCCTTTCATTGAGGGCGACCATGCATATATCGATGAGGACTATTTGATCCAAGGTCACACACTTAAGAAAGGCCCGAATGACTCTTTGATTTTCTTCTACATGGGCTATACGAATGAGATTCCGCTGCCCAATGCGGAGTTCCATTTGTATAATTGTCATTCGCTAACCATCCCTCTCGTTCCACGAGAAGGGGGTCGTAGGCACAGATCTTCTGGTTTGCCTAGCAGGATGACAAGAAGCAGGACCAGAAGGGAGGTAGAGCCGACACCACCGCCTCAGCAGCCACATCACTCACATCACCATGAGGCTGGTGGTTCGTCATGGCACAGTGCCAGCACTGAGGAGTGGACACGGCAGGCACCAGTCTGCCGGTCCACTAGTTCCAGCTCTGGTGGAGCCCCGAACCTCATCAGACGGACGTCTTCGTCCCGAGGTTTCGGTGCCATCACCCAGCAGCTAGGTGAGCTGCGGGTGCAGGGCGACAACATACAAGAGACGCTGAACCAACACTCAAGCATGGCAGCGTCACACCGGCGAGAGACTCCATGACATGGAGCAGTCGCAGTTACAGCGACAGGAGGAGTGGAGGGCGTACTGTCGCTGGACGGGTTTCAACCCCGATCAGCCGTAGTAAGCCTGAAGCTAACTTGGGGGAGGACTCCCAAAAGAGGTAACTTGTATCATTTCTATTTACCGCTTTCATAACCTTGCATGAAACCCATAAAAATTTGCAAAATAAAAAAATCCATAAAAATTTGCATAACTAAAAATACATAAAAATTTGCAAAACTTAGAAAGTACCAAAAATATTTTAATATGTGTAGTAAGCATGGTGTAAGTTTTCCTTGTTGAGATGATGAATAGTTGCTCTGTTAATTTCCTTCATATGCTTAGTTACAACTTTATGCTCTACCTAGTTTTGGGTTTGGTGGCTTAAAATGTTCATACCTTAAACTTGAAACTTGTGGGTAGCAGAAAGTATGATCCAAATCTAAGTTGTTGTGAGCTATGATATGGTCAAATAGAGTTGCTATGATCTTCTCCTAAGTGATACTTGACATCCGGAGTATTTAATTTTTGAAAACACAAAAATATAATAAAGTTCCTCGATGATATGAAATTCCTATCCAAAGCCATATGTTGATTTCATTGCAAAACCTTCCACATATGCAGCTTGCTATCTCATTGAGTTTTGTCAAATTGTTGCGACCCTTAGTGAGATTCATTTCATACTCCCATGATCAAGATCACGTACACATTTCAACCACATGCTATGCTTCTACACTAGAAGAAAGCAAAAATTCCATCCATCCACAAAATAAAACTCCATGTTCATATATGACACTACTCTCTCTCAAAAATATGCCAAGGATATGGGGCTATGCAAAAAGAAAAAAAAATAAAAAGATGCATACCCAAAGAAGGTATGCCACATGCTTAGGCATTTCAAAAAAAAAGAAAAAAAAGAAAAGAAAAGATAGCCCCTTATCCAAAAAGAAAGAAAAAGAGAGAGATGGTGCATACAAAGGAGTTCATACACCATCTACCAAAAATGTCCACACACTTGCACATCTTGATCAAGGTTTATGACTTTGTTTCTCCTTTGGATCCGCTCTTTGACTTACCAAAATATGAGAAGCTGGTATGCCTTCAAATCATCCATACCTACAGCTCCACAAAAATAGCTATTAGAGATAGGTTGAGGAAGAAAGGCACGGTACAAAGCCTTGGTGAGGAATTATACACATTGAGTGATCCGAGAGATTATCCGAGGAACTTTATAAATTTCTTTTGAAAAACTTTACAAAACCTCCGAATTGACAGTTGAGCTAAAGAGAAAGAAATATGAGCACTCTATGATACCGTTCTGACTCTCAACCGCCAAAGATGAGGTGAAGCTATAAGCACCACAAGAATAAGATAAGAGGTAAGAACAAAAGGCCAACTTATTCAAAATCAAGGTAAGAAGCATTTGGTTGTGCCTAAGTATGAGTTGGAAATTCAACATTGTAGCAACTCCTGATCAACAACGAGCGCCTTGTCTTGCTCAGGGACGAGCAAAAGGCTAGCTTGGGGTGTTGTTGACGATCGTTAATTGCGAAATATGACCGTCAACTATACTCAATAAAGAAGGAAAACTATACCTCTTACTCGCATATTTGTATCACTAACCTAGCTCCACAGTTGTTTTCGAGAATTTATGATTTCAGGAGCACAAGTTCGGAATAAGACGAAAACACGACGAATACGCAGACATAAGTCACAGACGATCGTGTCCTGTGTAAACATGAGCAAAGGAGGCCCACAAACCAGAGCAAACCGACCAACCAAGCCCCGGCACCGACCATCTGACATCAGGACCCACCAGGCAGTGTACCAGAGAAGGACGGTGGCCAGAGGAGGGAAGAGGGGGTCGACCGACCCCCTATGGAAGGTTTTCCCACTGAGTTTTGGCGGGAAGACTGATCCTATCCTCTCAATGGCGGTTATGCATGTTTCCATGTATAGAGATGGCGGGAACCGACCTCTCTAGCTATAAATGGGGCCTCGCACCACTCTCTCTCACACACACCACTTGGAAGCCTCTCTCTCTCTCTCTACACTCTCTTGTGACTTGTACTCCTTAGGGTAGTGGAGCTAGGCTAGTACTTCATCTCCTTAGCGAATCCAGTCGTCCTCGGGGTCGGCGAGCAATCCTCGGCCTCTGGTATGGCTTTGTATTCCGACTTTCTTTATATTAATCATTCAGAGTTCGTTATTGGTTATCTTGCTATGTTCGTAGCTTGCTTAGCCTTGATCTATGCTTTATTAAGTTATATTAGTTGCATGCTTAGACCAGATGATCTGGGTAAGGATATCGGTTCGTTGTGCTTTCGGGCTTGCCTTAGCATCTTACCTGTCCATCCGAAGGGTGTGGGACCCGGGGGTGCTAGGGTAGTGACCTCATATGCGGGTGTTGACACTCCTTAGAGCCCCAATTTACGTACCGCAAGTGCACGGATTGTGGTAGCTTTTCCCTTAGAGTACTCCCCCAAGGTTTATCAATCCGTGGATCGGAAGCGAACCGACTAGGGTTTACCATCTAACCTATCGAACCTATCCTAAACATGAAGCGAAGATTGCATATAAACTGAACACTTGATAGATATGAATGAAGCATAAGTGTTCATCGCACCCACAACCGTAGATGAGATAACACAACCAAGGAGCTAGGGCCTATCGTCTCTAGGTACAGTTCTAGTCAAAAAGGTGATCAAAACATAGATTGCATCTCAACTAAAGGTACACAAAATCATCTCTCAGAAAGACGGCTCGCAAGCGGCCTACTTTCCCAAGGTCGCTGGTGCGAGGTGCGTGTCGACGCCTAACGTTTCCCAAAGCTTTACCCCAAATGCCCACCAAGTGCTCTTACTCGAAGCTCCTCCTCTTGGTGGCCGCGCCACGACTCCCATGATACTCGCCATCGATCCTATTCCACATCATGTCGTCGCTAGGCTTTTCCCTCCGCCATGCTGTCACCACACCGGGGTAATCAACCAACTAGCTAAAACACGCTACCTCAACATATCCGCAAGATATAGACTAATCACCACGAATAGATCTAATCTTACTATGAACATATGGATGCATCACATATGAGAAAGAAAGCATGCATTGAAGTAGACCAAAGTCGAGACAACTAGAATAAAGAGTAGATTGATATCACCATCGTGTGTGTCCATACCCCGACAAATGTTGGGGATGACTCCCGAACTCCACCATGGCACAACCTCGCAGGGAGGCCATGGCGGCTAGGGGTGGCCTAAGCCATCTCCTAGGTACCTTTGAAGACTTGCGGCGGCCGTCGTCTCCCTCCGGCCTTGGCCCTAGGTTTTTGTCGAGTTCTGGGTGGATTGATTCCCCGAGTTGAATAAGGTGCGAGTTATTTACAAGCCGAGGAAGCCCCCGGTCGAAGGGGAGGCCGAACCGCCTCGAAAACGGGCTAGGCCGGTCCGTCGGCCTCATGGGCCTAGGCCGGCCGGCCTACCCTCTTTCGGGACCGCCTTAGTCTCATCTTTCGCGTGTAGACTCCTCGCATCTTCTAGAGTTTATGTTCTTCACGATTACACCCCTTTGGACGTCGTTATCTTGGAGATATCTTCGAGGAAATGATAGGATAGAGAATCTTTCCTTAAATCTTCATTTGCTTTGCGTAATCCCGAAGTATCTTGATCTCATCTTCGTGGGCTTGGTCCTTTGGGCTCTCTTGGAGGATGGATGTGCATGAATGGGCTTCGAATCAACATGGGATTTGGTCCTTCCTTTGGGCTTTGGCCTTCGTCTTTCTCCGTGTTAGCGCTCGATCACGGGCCTCGTCATTTCATGCTCCAAAATAGGCCAAAAACCTGCAAAAACGAAGTTTCTCCAAAATATATGTGCAAATATGAAAATGACCAATAATTAGGCCGGGGTTCGGACGGTTAGTGATTTTGATATTAAATTCATACCATTATCAAGGATAAACAAGGGATAAAATGGGAACTTAAGGAGCGCCAACATTCCCCCCATGCTTAAACCTTACTCGTCCTCGAGTGAGTCCAAGAGTTTTGCTTATAAAGAAATCAGCGTTGCCCCTCAATATCCTCTCTGCACTTAGTCATACATAACAAGACATATTGCTCTCTCAAGTATTTAGCATTTAAGTTCATGTTGTGACCGGCTACTTTTTCATTATGGAAGATAGACTAGCAACTAAAGAATAAGCCACAATAATAAATAAATGCAATGCTCTCAAACTTAAGCGAACTTCGAACATTTACCTTGTTTCATCGTGAAGAGTTTTCACAAGAATGCATATTAAACATAAGTGAGGTTCTCTTGCAAAAGATCATGGAAATACTCATCTCATCAAGTCTCTCAAGCCTACATTAGATTGTCTTCAACCTATTCTACTCATATATAAAAGTGGAAGGCTTATGTGGAGCTTGGTAGGTAAAAACAATCCTAGCAAAACATTATATCTGAAATATTGTCAAACTAAGAGAGAGATCTATTGGATTTACTGAGATTTGTCAAAAAGGCCATTGGAAAATAATGTTGGAGAGGGAGAAGGATGAAAAACACATATTTAGATAGGTGGACATGTGCAAGTGGCAAATGGATGATCCCGAGAAACAAATGAAGTTCTCGTTATCGGATTGCACATGGTTGGAAGATTTGAGTATGTAATAATTCTTCAAAGTAACTTGGAAAATTAATGAAGCCAAAAAGAGCTAAGGAGTATTTTATTCTTCTCTTTTATTCTTTCATTTTTCTTTTCTTCTCTTTTTTTCATTTTCTATTTTTCTCTTTTTCTTTCTTTTTGCTCCTTAGAACTTTTGATAACATAGAATACTTACCCAGCCACCCCCCCCCCATGCTTGAACAAATGCTCGTCCTCGAGTATGAATAGTGGGAGAACCAACTAGCTAGGGTAAGTATCTCAAATTCACCTTCTTCTTCGTAGAACCTCTTGAATCTCCGGGGAGCCTTGTCTCCCAAAACTTTTCTTTATATGGTCCCCTTGATTCTTTTGATTCCGTCGAAATAATAATCCATACTCAAATTGGGTTGTGGTCAAGGAGGTAATCACAAAAAGATATTTTTGGTTTAAGGTGGATATCCAGCGAGGTTTGCAAAATCCCCGAAGTAGAAACTCACAATGCATGGATAAATAGGCTAGCAAAAAGAAGGTTACACAAAAAAAACGGAATGACCAGCTTCTTAGTCTCATACCAAAGAAATCAATCTTAATCCAACTCATCAAAATATAAGTTTGCAATCTAAAGGTTTCATCATGAAAGAATATGTATGTATAGGCTTTGGTAGGTAGAACTTTGCAAGAGATTGACAAATGTAGATAACATAGGAATTAAGTTTTCAAATTAAACAACACAAGGTGTAAGGTCATCGGTAGACTTAAATCAAAGAGCAACATAGAAAATGTGGGTCTAGAATTTAGTCATTTAACCTCCACAAATAAAAGAGCCGGTATTTAAACATTTTAATTCTATTTAATTGAGAGCAAATGGTCAAGTCATATACAACATAGCGTAGGTAAAACAAAGCAGCAACTTTCATCACTTTTCCATAAGCAAGAGCAAATAAGAATATCATCGTGGTGAGCTCAAGGTGATGGTGGTTATCATTCATTGAAAACAAAAACAAATCTAGGTTGTACTCCTAGTAGCCATGTTATTATAGGGAGAGATAAACAAAGGTTGCATCTATGGTTGAAGGCATATATGTACAAGCATTTAGAAAAAAGAGAGAGTTGAGGAAGAATTACCGTCCTTCTCGATGCTCGTAATGAAGTGTAGCGCGGCCTCCCCCATACTTAAGCATTGTGCTAAGCATGGAAAAAGAATCATGAGCACCTTGTGGCAACCGTGATTATCTTACTCCATGAGATCTTTCTTCTTTGTCCACGAAATCCTCCCCCATGCTTAGCATGATGCTAGGCGTGGAAGGAGAAGATGGACCATCTTGCAATTCTTGAAGTCCTTCCCAAATGTGTATGAATATCATCTTCAATGTGTCTTCACCTTTGTTGCCTCAATTTCCTTCAACTTCTTCTTGTACTAAGTCATAGTCCCAATCATTACTTCACATCGTCGTCGCCTCCTTCAATTCCTCGTTGTCCCATTGCTGCCTCATCTTCACGATTTTTTCTTTCAATTTCCAGAACAGAACATGTACTGAAACATTGCTCCATTGCGAAGTGCATGAATTTTTCTTTTCAACGAGTCCTCATTCGCCCAAAATTGATTCCGAACAAGAGAGTTATATTCATTTCATCCCAGCACTGCAATCTGTCCCGACGAATTTCAGAACGCGCAACGTCCAATGTTGTTGCCATATCTCCTTGTACGGGTCTTCAAATTCATTGATCTTAGATGCGTTGGAACGGTAATTTCATGGAGCTTCTGAATATCAACTTTTTCTTCCTTGTATGTCTCTGTCCATGTGCAAAATTTGATGAAAACAGCGGGGCTTGCTCTCGAACTTCGGAGGTGTTGACGAATTTGATTTCTTCTTTGATCACGAATTCATGGGAACGCTTTGTCAAGCCTGCAAAACAGTTCAAGTGCACAATCTACCCCCAAGGTGACAGTTGGGAATAGAAACAATCGCCAACACACCAAAAACATCCCCTAAGATACTTAACTTGTGGCATAATTAGTCTAGTGAAAATTAAACCTAATGGGTGTATGTGAATGCAAGTGGGAGGTGTGTGTATGCGAATGCGAGGAAAATGGATTGCTATTTTGGTCAAAAAAGCTTAAAGATGGAGGTCCGCAAACAAGTTTAAACACCACGTTTACACAAGATTACAAAAGGTAAATGCTATCATGATAAGCATTACATGGATAGAGAGCATACATCAATAAGATTGAGACCAAGCTAGCAAAATGAGGGCCTGAACAATGGAATGGATGCAAAGTGCAAATGCAAAGTTAGCAAAAACAAGTGTTAGCTAGGTTGAAAGGACCTTTCGATGTCGTTCCGCTACTAGCTTATTCAAAAACAATTGCTAAGAGTGACAAAAAGCCTTCTCGACACTTCATAAGAAGTGAGGCTTTTGTCAATGAAAAGGTTATTTATCAAAAAAGACCAAGCAACCGAGCTAACAAGATTTTAGAAGTAGGTTTATGGGTTTCCTATATTTTTGGCTTAAAACAAAAATTTTGAAGAGAGAGTGTTGGGTATAGAAATTCTATCTAGGGTGGTTTATAAAAAAACTAGAGAGAAACAAAAGTTAGTTTTTTTTGAAAGAAAAACATAACCTATGATTTTAGGATTGCTCTATGAGTGGTTTTCCTAAGGGTTTTAGGATCTCAAAAGCGAGGCTAGTCAATGTTTTTTTAAAAAAGACTTTTTTTTAAAATGCAACATGCAATGCAATGTAAGGGTCAGACGAACAACATGGTATGCAATGCAACACGAGGTGGGTGAACAAAATGATATGACATGATGAGGTGGTCTAAAACAAAACAAAAAGTTAGCCTAAATTAACTAGCCACAAGTTTAGAATCAAAGAGCGGTGCAACACTTCATATTTCCCTCTAAAAGGACACAAATAAAAAGACTCTAAACACTAATAGGCACACAAAAAGGTCTACAAGTTTCCCAAGATCAAATAACAATGTGCTCCCTCAATAACATTTAGAATGAACAACATGAAGTTGTGGTTTTTGTTAGAGCAATGGTACAATGTTACTTGATATTCCGATTAAAGAGTGCAATGTAGACGGTCATATTAATATATATAAATAGATAAATAAAATGAATGGGTTGCCTCCCGCAAAGCGCTTCATTTAAAGTCATGGAGCTTGACTTTCTCACATACCTTCTCATTGATGTAAAGCAATGGTCCTTCGTGCGAGAATTCGAATTGTCCATGCAGCTTGTATGGATGACGCCTTTAGTAATCCATCGTGGTTCGCTCTTAACATCTTCATGCGTTGAATGTTGTCACTCGTGCCTTCCTTTGCCAACATCCTTGGGGCCCTTATTTTGTCCTGAGCTTCTCAATTCGATCATGCATGCTTGATGAAACCACAACCCAAGCTCCTCTTCATTGTTGGCATCCTTATCTCCTTCACCTTGTTCTCGTCACGTTGCTCTTCGCCTCTCCTTCGTGGATTTTCCTCTGCGTTCAGAATAGAACATATACCAAAATATAGCTCTATTGAAAAGTTTATGAAATTACCTTTCCAACAAGTGGTCATTCGCTTTAAACGGAGTCCAAACGAGAGAGTTATGACCGTTTTACTTTAGCACTGCGTGCTGTCCAAAAAAATTCAGAGTGCACGACCTTCGATGTTTTGGCCATAACTTCTTGTGGGAAACTTCGATTGACTTCATTCTTGATTCGTTGGAACCGGAACTTCATGGGGCTTTTGAATATCCAAAAATATGCTGCAATTTTTTTCTGAGGTCGAGCAGAATATTGATGATAACAATGACTTCTTACGAATCGATCCGAAGATGTCGATAATCTTGATCTTGTGGTCTTTGGAGCGTCTTGTTGTGCATCCTTGGCTTCAAGGTCATCACCATTGATTCACCAGCGAGTAGCATGGCTCCAATGGTCTGTCTCCATGGTTCTTTCTTTGCCTAAGATGTCAGGATCGAAGGAGGCTCTCGTGCTTTGTGTCGATGATCAGAGTGGTCTCTTTCTTTGATTGTACTTGACTAGAAGCTTTTTGAGCATCCCATGGAGAAGATGGGTGGCATAATGGTTCCTCTAATCTTGTTGCCTCCAGCATTGGTCGACTTCAAATCATCAACTTTTGTGCACAAGGTCCTCCAAACATCTTGCAACATCGTCATCACTTTCTCCTTTGTTTGTTGCTGCCTCTTCTTCATTGAATTCCTTGACCATCCTGCACAGAACATGTACCAAAATTCTACTCCATGGAAAGCCTTATGAAATAACCTTTTCAACGAGTGGTTATTTGACTCTGGATGAAGAAGTTATGGTCGTTTTACTCCGGCACTACGCTCTGTCCCGAGACACTTCAGAACGCGCAGCGTTGAAAGATTTTACCATAACTCTTCACACCGATCTCCAAAATTCATGATTCTTGATGCGTTGGAAAGAAGGCTTGATGGAGCTTTACAATATACAATTTTATCTCATGGTACTTCTCTGATCATGGATGAAAATCTCATCACAACAGCAGTACTTTGGAGATGATGATGATCCGATCGCATGATTTTCTTTTTGGGCATGCTTCATCACCTATGGCTTGGACAAAGAAATCTCCAAGAGACATTAGCCAAAGTTGACACGGTGACATACCTTTTTCATCTTTACTTGTTTTGAGGGTGGGCTCGATAGCGGATGCTGGGACACTAACAAAAGTTAGCACCTATCACTAAAGAGCGGGTCTTCACGTAGCCATCAACTTGCTTGAGTGAGATTGGACTTGTCAAAGTACGGACATTGGGAACTTCTCAATCACTTTGTGTCTAGGGTTTTACCTGCATTCATGGACACAAACAAGAAACACAGGATATATGCAATAATGAAATTAGGGTTAGTCCAAAAAGATAGAGAGATCTCCCAAGGGTTCGAGTTGCCGATCCCCGGCAACGACACCAGAAAAGCTTGTTGACACTCCTTAGAGCCCCAATTTATGTACCGCAAGCACACGGATCGTGGTAGCTTTTCCCTTAGAGTACTCCCCCAAGGTTTATCAATCCGTGGATCGGAAGCGAACCGACTAGGGTTTACCATCTAACCTATCGAACCTATCCTAAACATGAAGCGAAGATTGCATATAAACTGAACACTTGATAGATATGAATGAAGCATAAGTGTTCATCGCACCCACAACCATAGATGAGATAACACAACCAAGGAGCTAGGGCCTATCGTCTCTAGGTACAGTTCTAGTCAAAAATGTGATCAAAACATAGATTGCATCTCAACTAAAGGTACACGAAATCATCTCTCAGAAAGGCGGCTCGCAAGCGGCCTACTTTCCCAAGGTCGGTGGTGCGAGGTGCGTGTCGATGTCTAAGGTTTCCCAAATCTTTACCCCAAACACCCACCAAGTGCTCTTACTCGAAGCTCCTCCTCTTGGTGGCCGTGCCACGACTCCCATGATACTCGCCATCGATCCTATTCCACATCATGTCGTCGCTAGGGCTTTTCCCTCCGCCATGCTGTCACCACACCGGGGTAATCAACCAACTAGCTAAAACACGCTACCTCAACGTATCCGCAAGATATAGACTAATCACCACGAATAGATCTAATCTTACTATGAACATATGGATGCATCACATATAAGAAAGAAAGCATGCATTGAAGTAGACCAAAGTCGAGACAACTAGAATAAAGAGTAGATTGATATCACCATCGTGTGTGTACATACCCCGACGAATGTTAGGGATGACTCCCGAACTCCACCATGGCACAACCTCGCAGGGAGGCCATGGCGGCTAGGGGTGGCCCTAAGCCATCTCCTAGGTACCTTCGAAGACTTGCGGTGGCCGTCGTCTCCCTCCGGCCTTGGCCCTAGGTATTCGTCGAGTTTTGGGTGGATTGATTCCCCGAGTTGAATAAGGTGCGAGCTATTTATAAGCCGAGGAAGCCACCGGTCGAAGGAGAGGCTGAACCGCCTCGAAAACGGGCTAGGCCTGCCGGCCTCATGGGCCTTGGCCGGCCGGCCTACCCTCTTTCAGGACCGCCTCAGTCTCATCTTTCGCGTGTAGACTCCTCGCATCTTCTAGAGTTTATGTCCTTCACGATTGCACCCCTTTGGACGTCGTTATCTTGGAGATATCTTCGAGGAAATGATAGGATAGAGAATCCTTCCTTAAATCTTCATTTGCTTTGCTTAATCCCGAAGTATCTTGATCTCATCTTCATGGGCATGGTCCTTTGGGCTCTCTTGGAGGATGGATGTGCATGAATGGGCTTCGAATCAACATGGGCTTTGGTCCTTCCTTTGGGCTTTGGCCTTCGTCTTTCTTTGTGTTAGCACTCGATCACGGGCCTCATCATTTCATGCTCCAAAATAGGCCAAAAACCTGCAAAAACGAAGTTCCTCCAAAATATATGTGCAAATGTGAAAATGACCAATAATTGGGCCGGGGTTAGGACGGTTAGTGATTTTGATATTAAATTCATGCCATTATCAAGGATAAACAAGGGATTAAATGGGTACTTAAGGAGCGCCGACAGCGGGCATGGTGCCCGGGTATGCGGGATCCTTTGGATATGACGGTGCTCCACGGTGTGACTGGGGTAGACCGCAGGTGGTGACAGCCCTGTCGGTCCGCCGGGAAGCTGCTTCTCGGTTAGAGTACTCCCCGACGTTCGGGTACGGTGTAGGAGTTCATGCAAAGATGAAACGGGACTGGATGTTCTCCAGTGCGGGTCATTCTCCCCGATGTCCCTAATTTCCCGGCACCTGCAGCTCTAAGCAACGCAGCTAACTTAACTTATCCACTAACATGATTAGTATAACAGGAATCTTTGTCTATGCTCCCACTAACCTTAGGATTGCTTGTTATTTCTTTATTCATGAGAGTTGGCTGTTTTGTGTGTGTCACATTACCCCTGATTATCTTTATCATATATCACTTACCCCTGTATAGTCAGTGGTCTTCATCTTGCTCATACGTGTCATGGTTATGTAACTAAGTAAATACACTTTACACAACCTAGCCATCCCTTGGGAAAATATAAATAACGATACCCTGAATACTTCCGGGTGAAATGCTACAACGGTATATCTGTGCGCTTGCGGATCCTTCTGTAAACATTAAGACATACCACACGGCATTTTCGAGGCGCCGTTGCTAGGAACTAACCACACCTAGTGATGACGCTAAGAAATGCCAACAGTGATTTGAATTTCTTGGTGGGGATTGTTGGAATTATGGGCTTGACCCATTTATTCTAATCAATGCAATAAAAGAATTTAAAGCCCACAATTAAATGCTAGGAAATCAATTGCTTAATTCCGTATCGGGATTTGAGGAGGATCTCAACCGACTTAAAGGGTGGACCTTGTGTACACCTCTTGTGAAGTCGGTAAGAGGAGGTCGGTGAACCACACGCGCACGCGCGCTCGCTCGCGTCACTGAGCCGGACCGAGGGTGTGGGCGAGGGCGTGGGTGTGGCGCGGCGTAGCCGGCTGGACGGGCGGTGCGTGTGCGTGTGCGTGGCGCGGCCGGACGTGACGTGCAGGTGCAGGTGCAGTGCGACGTGATGTGCTGAGATGAGAGAACGTTTTGCTGTTGAAAGCATTAAAACAGAGACAATAAAACGTTGGCATTAACAGGTGAATGATGACACAGAATAAAACCTTTGCGATTAATGAGATTCCTGTGACTCAATTGCACCAGTAATTGCTGCTCATCAAAGCCCATTATGACGTCCAGGTTCGTTGAATCTGAGGCACCTCCAAGCCTATATAAACCAGGCCCTCCTCCACTCATTCTAACAACACAAGCACTCTTGCTTCAGGTACTCCTGCTTAGGAGACCTCTCCCTTCTCCCTCTGCTGCCTTTCTGCATTCCCATCGCTAGCGCTGCGCGCATAGCTCTAGCGAGAGCAGGCCTCCGGAACCTCTGCTCGCTGAAAGTCCTGCACGGGACACGGGCAATCAGGTTTTGGGGGAGCGTCTTGATGCGACTGCTCGCTCCCTGAATGACTACTTTGTCTACATCCCGGCGTGAACGAAAGAATACTTCGTCTACTTCCTGGTGACTGTTCGTGGGACTGCACTGCGAACCTCTTCCTGCATCGACGTCGTTCGGCTACTTCAGGCAAGGCCAGTCGAATAGAATGTCTATTCCAGCTGGTAACGGCGCACCCGGTGCCTTCGGCACTGGTCCCGCATTGGGATACACTTTAAACCTATTCTGGTTTAATATTTTGTTCATGCTTATTAGTGAGAATAACATGAACACTAGCACATATTTTGTTCACACATTATCACTCTTTTATGCCATAAAATTTCTAGTAATACTTGGAATTAAAATATACCGAAAATTGCCAAGTTCTCTAACAGTACCTTACCTTTTTTGTAACTACCCGATTAGGCATAGAACTAGCTGCAGTACAAAGGAAACTACCCGATTGTATTGTAGTAGGACTCTAACTGTACTCGATTAGGACTTTCCATGTAATCCTGTCCCCTCGGATATATAAGGGCGGGCAGGGATCCCCTCAAAACATCATCAACACCTAAGGCAATACAAATCACCACACAGGACGTAGGGTATTACGCAACTCGCGGCCCGAACTTATCTAAATCTTTGTGTTCCTTGCACCATCGAGTTCCAGAGCAGTCGATCCCTACTTACAAACCTTACTGCTAAGGGTATCCCTGAGCAGGCTTGGTGGTAAACACCGACATCACCCTTATTGATTTGTGTGTAAAATTCAGTCATGATGCCATTCCTAACTATGTGCATCTCAATTGAAAATATTTCACTGTCATCATTGTTGTATTTTGCATGTTAACTAGTTTTTTAATTCACATTTGTTATTTGCAACCATGAAATTAACACAATGCTGACTCGTTATTGGAAAGTACATTTGGAAATAAAATTGCAATAGAGCGAGGAGCTTGCCACTGGCGCATCTTTGAGGGAGGAGCAAAGCTTTGTTGCCATTGCAAGATTGATGATAGTGGCAAGAACAGTCGGTTGGCTGCGCAGGAAACAAGCAAAAACTTATTCCTGAGTATTAGTGATATGTTTCTTCAGGGCTGAAGGTTTAGCCTGCTTCATTAAAAGTATTATATTGTGTAAAACCTATTGTCCGTTAGGTGTAGTCAGGGCCTTTCTTTTGGCAAGGCCATGTATCTCTGTATGTATATTTTTTCTTGTGAGGCCATGTTTAGTTCTCAAAAATTTTCCTATGGTACCCATCACATCGAATCTTCGAATACATGCATGAAACATTAAATGCAGTTAAAAAATAACAAATTATATAATTTAATGTAAACGACGAGATGAATCTTTTAAACATAATTAGTTTATGATTAGACATTAACGAAAGTGCTACAATACCAAAATTCAAAAAAAATCGCGAACTAAACAAGGGCCTGATTAAAAATATTCCGCAAGGGCCTCCTTGGTGTTTCCTCGGGGAAAAAGTTGGGTGGCTGATTACAAATACCAACAATTCATTTGACTCTTCTTTCATTATTTATTCATTTGACTCTTCTTTCATTATTTATTGCAAATGTGTGCTGTTTTCTTAAAAATGAATAACTTTGGTACATGCCTGCCTACTCACATGTTGATGGCCACGGTGATGCCATCAATTCTATTATTTAAAATAGAGCATGACAACATGTCAGGGCATCAGTCTGTCCGCACTCGTCATACGCCTTTTTTAGATGCATAATAGTACATATGTAAAACACTGTAGCACTTTTGTTTGTATTTGGTAATTATTGTCCCGTCATTGGTTAACTAGGCTCAAAAATTTCGTTTCTCAAATTAATTATAGACAAACTGTATAATTAGTTATTTTGTTCAGCTACATTTAATACTTCATGTATGCGTTCAAAGATTTAATGTGATGTGGAATCTCGTAAAAATTTGGAATTTTGAAGAGAACTAAACAACGTCATACTCTAAATTCATACGCTAAAAAAATATTTTGTTCTAGTCATCGAAATTCTCTCCTCTATTCTCAGTTCTTCCGCACCCGTCATACTCTATATCTCGTTCTTTATATCAACTACCAGCAAATGTGACTCACATGTTATACACTGGCCGTGTTTGGATCCAAGGGTTAGAACTATTTGGGCTAGAGCTAATTAGCTCAAGCAAATAGCCCTCTAATAAAATAGCTCTTGACATGTTTGGATCCAAGAGCTTTTTAGCTTTTAAAGCATGTTTTCCCAATCATTGGAGCCCTATTACCTCTCTTGCTATGGTGGGCTCCAACTGAAATAGCCCAAATAATCACTCTTTGGATGAGATAGTTTTTTGAGGTAGGCTATTTACAAATAGCCAATAACTAATCCTCATGTTTGGATATTTTAGACTATTTTAGGTTAAAAATAGTTCTAGCCCTCGGATCCAAACACACATACTATTTAGTTTTTTATCCCCACCCACCCGGAACCGGAACTGCTGACTTAAAGTCAGCGGGGCAGTGTGGCTGACGTGTGGGCCACGCTCACATGGAGCTCACACGTCAGTGGCCCGAGTCCCGCTGACTTGAGTCAGCGGAGACTCTCAGCACCCACCCTACCCGCCCCATCGCCCACCCCTCTCTCCTCCCTACTCCTTCTCCCCAGGCCGGCGACGCCTGTCCTCCGACCTTCCTCGCCGGCGCGCCCATCCTTCGGACCCCTCGATGGCGGTGGGATGGACGGCGACAGGCACACCGGCCGCGCCCGCGGCCGCCACAGCCATCCCTTAGAGGTAGCGGCCTCCCTCCCTCCCCAAGCGGCGGCTGCGGCCTCGAGGGCCCGCGCCCTCCCTGCCTCCCCAAGCAGCGGCGACGAAGGCGAGGTGAGCAGGGCGGCCGGCGGCACAAGACCTAACCTCCGCTCTCTCCCGGCCGGATCCGAGGGGTCCACGGCGGCGGCGGCCGGATCCGCGCGGGGCTCGGCGGATCTTCCCTCCCGGAGCGGCGGCCAGCGGCGGCGGCGACCATGGCGCGGTGGCCTCGAGTTGGTGCTCCGCGTTGTCCTCCCTCCTCGCCCCTCCTCGTCGCTCCTCCTGGCCCTTGAGCCGGCGCGCCCGCCGCGTCCTCCTCCCTCGAGCTCCGCGGCGGCGGCCCGTCTCTCGGTGAGCTCGGCTGGCGGCGGCCCGTCTCTCGGTGGAGGAGCGGATATGCGGGACGGCCGCGGCGCGGCGGCGGTTGGGCCCAGGGCGGCACACGGCGAAGCAGGAGCTCTGGACTCTCGCGGCGCAGGGTTAAAAAAACCGCTCGGAACCGGACCGGTTACCGCGGTTACCGGTCTAACCGGTCCGGCCCGGTTCCGGATCCGGGCGGTTTTAAACCGGGGCAAATTCAAATTTTAAATTTGAATTCCAGGAAATGAAAAAATCCCAAAAAATTCACAAAAATACTTCAAGTTGCGAGGAATGTAATGGTGTCAAAATTTTTGAAATATTCATTCATTTGATATATTTTGGGGGCATTTGAATTAAAAAAAAACGGGCGGCCCATTAAGGCCCAACGGCCCGTCACCGACACATAAGGCGCCACACCCCCCAGAAGCTTCAGACCTGCGCCCCCACCCCATTTCCGCCTCCCTCTCCCTCCAGGCGGCGCCAGGAAGCCCGACCGGTGGTGACCGCCGGCCAACCGCTCGGTTAGCGCGGCTAGCCGGCCGGTAGAACCGTTTAGCCGGCCCCGGCCCGGATCTAACCGGCCGGGCGCAGCGGTAAGCCGGCCGGAATCGGCGGTAAGCCGGCCTGGGAGGTCGGTAAGCCATTTGATTTTTTCCCTTTGAGTTGATTTACAAGTATTAGATGATTTGTTTTAGGATTTAGATGTATGATCTAGGTGTAGTTAGGATTTAGGTAAGATTTAAGTGTATGACGTAAGGATTTAGGTTGATTTGATTTAGGTAGAATTGAATATTAAGGTGCATATATGTTTTTAGGATTTAGGTTGATTTAGGATTTATGTGATTGATATGTCTTTGTTGTCCATTTATGCAGATAGACAATGTCAGGTAGAGATAAAGATGTTGTATGGGAACATGGTGAAAATTTTTATCCCGGATGGCGGTGCAAGTATTGTAATACGCAGAAAGCAGGAGGTGGTGCGACTAGATTGAAACAACATTTGGCTCACCGCGGGGCGGAGGTGGTCCATTGCAGGAATGTGCCACCAGATGTGCGGGAGTATTTTCAGCGTGACATTGAGAAGGCTAGGAAGGCAACTGCTGAACGGGCTCGAGAGAGGTTGAGACGGGAGAAGGCTGCAGCGGAGGGAAACTATCCCGGTGAAGAAGAAGATGAGGAGACTCAGCTGCAGCGTGCCTTGGACCAATCGAGAGCGGAAGCAGTGTACCGACGGGGGGTGGAACAGAGAGGAGGTGTATACGAGCATGGAGGGGATAGTGGTTCGACGAGGGGGAATCCTTTGCAGAGGATGTTGCGTAGGGCAACTTCGCAGAGGGAGAGTCCTGCGGTGGAGGACTATAACGTGGCATCCGGTGGGAGAAGAGGAATGACCCAACAAAGAATTGATACAGGCTCCTGGACGCAGAAGGGTAGGAATGCAAAGGAAGCTATTGGTAAAGCTTGGTCAAAGTTTTTCCATTTTTGCGGGAGTACCTGGAAGACAGGCTGACAATCCTTACTTTGTCAGCGCGGTCAGGGAGACACAGAAGTGGGGTATGTTTTCTTTCATTCGTATGATACCTATGAGCTTACATTTCTGTATCTCATGATTTTCATATATTTGCAGGTGAAGGTATCGCATCACCAACTGGACGGGATATTGATGGCAAGTACCTTGATCAGAACGAGCAAGACTTGAAGACGAGGTACGTAAAGT
This sequence comes from Panicum virgatum, assembly GCF_016808335.1. Classification (NCBI taxonomy): domain Eukaryota; kingdom Viridiplantae; phylum Streptophyta; class Magnoliopsida; order Poales; family Poaceae; genus Panicum; species Panicum virgatum. Next base: position 41,603,940 of record NC_053149.1, on the reverse strand, counting down.
TTCGGAAAGACTGGCCCTTATTTGGCGTCACGTTGATGTGTGATTCATGGACTGGGCCGATGAGGATGAGTGTCATCAACTTTTTGATATACTGCAATGGAGTCATGTGGTTCCACAAGTCTATTGATGCGAGTGGAAGAACTCAAGATAGCACATATTTGCTTAGGGTAGGACCTAAACATGTCCCATTCACTTTGAGTATATTTTGAAACTTACTAAAAAATCCTACCTATTTTGACAGGAGATTCGAAAGGTGGTGGACGAGATTGGACCGGAGAATGTCGTGCATATAGTCACCGATAATGGCTCGAATTACAAGAAAGCTTGCAAGGCACTAGGAGAGGTGTATGAACACATTCTTTGGACACCTTGTCTAGCACACACCGTCAATTTGATGTTGAAGGATATAGCTCGAAGGCCCGAACATTCTGGTACGATCAAGCAATGCAAGCGAATTTCTAATTGGTTACACAATCATGGTCAGTTGAATACAATGATGAGGAACGCAATCGGTGGTGAGTTGGTCAAGTGGAATGCCACTCAATTTGGAACCAATTACATGTTCTTAGAGAGCATCTATCGGAAACGTGATCGTTTCATGTAGTGGATGGCATCTACTGAGTTTTTAGAAAGCAAATGGGCAGATATCGAAGATGGTCGATTTACTCATTCCAGGTTTTCAAATTTGGAGTGGTGGGACGGATTGAAATATGTCATCGACACAGTTCAAGCAATATACAAGTTCCTTTGCTTCGCTGATCAGGACAAGCGGCCCAACATGTGCGAAGTCGTGATGTCGTACCAGAATACGAGACAGGAGCTGCAATCTTTCTTTGGAAATAATGTTTCCACTCGGGACGAGTATCTTAAGGTTTTGGACGATAGGATGCGTGACATGTTCATAGACACGTATGTGGGTCCAGGTAAAACTATACGAGTCATCTATTTTGGAACTCTATGAAACTTATGCTTATTTGAAGTGATTTATATTTTGCAGCTGCTGTCCTAAATCCGAGGTATTCATACACGATGGAACCAACTCAAGAAATGTTCCATGGACTCAAGGATACATTTGAGCGCATGACGGATGTCCAGAGCGCCGTGCAGGCATTGCAGGAGCTTGAGGTGTTTCGGCAGAAGGTTGGCGAGTTTGGCAGTGAAATGGCAATGAGAATGGCGATGGATCCAAAGACATCCCCATGTAAGAGTTACTCTGTAAGATATTGTTGTTTTCTCTATATTTGAATATATTGCTTACATACTTGGTTGCACATACAGCGTCCTGGTGGATGATGTTCGGATCAAGCACTCCAAAGCTGCAGTATCTTGCCATGCGGTTTGTTTCACAATGTTGTTCGTCCAGTGGATGCGAGCGCAACTGGAGTACTTTTGCCTTGATGCATATAAAAGTTCGCAATCGATTGTCGCACAAGAAACTTAACAAGCTGGTCTATGTCAACTACAACCTTCGTCAGCGACTAGAGGAGGTCTCCGGCCCACCGATACGTGAAGAAGGTGATTTTATCGACCAGCTGGCCCATCTTTCATTTTATGATGAGAATAATCCGGTGCGGGAATGGATGGAATATGGTCGATCTAACCGCGCTCCAGTTCTGGACGAGGATGATGATGACGGAGACGTCCCTCTCCCGTCTCATATTGTCAGGGATCAAATAAACCTCTCAGATTTACGTGACACTACGGGGGATGCTTGCATCAGCGATTGGGCACGTAGACATGTGGGTGACACTCACCTAGGGAAGAGGAAATTCCAGAGGGGGCATACGAAGGGTGACTCGAAGCGTCAAAAACAAAAAGAAAAAGCAACAGCAAAATAAGTGAACAGCGACACGTCCACAGATGATGGCGATGGTGAGCGTAGTCCACCGTATCAAGAGACTGGGGATAGCAGCTCCGCTGGTGATGGTGACGGTAGTGACGGTGTAGATGCTGGTGGTGGTGGTGGTGGTGGTAGTGGTGGTGGTGGTATTCCCATTCGTTTCACAGGTATACATTGCACCTATATATGCACACCTGTTTCTGATTATGAGTACTAATTATTATATATGATTAATTGCAGGAGAGACTCAGTTCACACATGCTACTCAGGACCCCGATCATGGAGCACCGGAATCGCCGAGGAGAACGGTTGGACCGACGGACAACGATACTCCACAGTACTCTTCTTCCTCCTATAGCGATTCCAGGCACTCTTTTCACTATCCCATACCTGACATCAGCATGCAGCCACAGACGAGATGGGTGTACGAATGGAAAGACCCCCATTTTTACACTATGTTAGTTCAGGAATGAGAGACAACATCGGCGTGGACAGGGCAATCTTGGCAAGACTACAAGGCTGAACTGCTTAGAGTGCGATGTTTGAATGTGATGTCCATCGCCGAATACCAAATGGCGTCCAGAATGGGGGTCTTCCCATTCTTACGTTGAATTATTATTAATGTGTATCAGTGACTACTGTATTTGTAGGCACGATTATGACTATGCTATTTGTATGCACGCGCATTAATATTGTATATCTCTGCATAATTATAAATTGTTACTTTGGTGTGATATTTTACATTAATATTTGCATAGTTCATACCAAAATTTCCTTTTATTTCACACCACGGAACCAATTTAAAACTGTCGGTTTTTTTGTTCAAAGGCCGGTAACCGGTGAAACCGGTCCGGTTTTACCAACAAACCGGCCGGCTAACCGGTACTAACCGTTACAACGGGAACGTTTGAATTTGGTTTTGAATTTGGCCGGCCGGAACCGGTAACCGGTCCAACCGGTCCGGTTAGCCGGAACCGGTAAGCGGTCCAACCGGTCCGGTTAGCCGGAACCGGTGGCCGGCGGTTCGGTGGAATCGGTCGGATAAAAAAACCTTGCCGCGGCGGCGCTTCCCTCCCCGGGCGCGGGCCCATAGCGGACGGCCTCTACGTGCGCTCGGAATAGCGATTCGGGAGCTGCCCGCTGTTTTGCCGTATGCGTTTTCAATACCCGCTGCAGCTCTATTTTCGCTAAAACGGTACTGGAGGACCGGATAGCGGTTGCCTTACAGCTGCGGATAGTCTCACACTCGCACGTCCTGGAAAAAGATCCACCTGCATGCTTACTCAGCTACCATGTGCCACGGATAAAAAAATACAAACCGGACAAGCGAGTTAACGAGGAAAAAAATAGGAGGGACGAATAAAAAAACCTAGAAACCGGACAAGCGAGTTCGAGGAAAAGAATAGGAGGACAGATGAAAAAAAAAACAGAAACCAGATAAGCAAGTTAACGAGGAAAAAAAATTGGAGGGGAATGAAAACGCGGGTGAACGGGAGCGGCAATGGAGCGGGGCGCGCAGGTCGGCTCGGGTACCGAATATTATTCAGTACCGAGAATACTAAATAGCACTGGCCATATATAATATATAATATATGTAGTATATAATATATAATATATATAGTATAGATAGATAGAAATATAGATACAGACATAATAGATTATAGTATAAATATAGATAGTATAAATTTTCTCATTATAGATATACTGAACTCGATTTAATATTTTATATATGTATTTAAAAATTTGATGTGACGGAGAATTTGAAATTTTTGAAAACCGCCTAAACTCTTCCAATCCGATCCCCGCGCGCTCCCCGCGCCTATTTTTGGGGGGTTTTGGCGGGCTCCTTCCCACCGAAAAGCAACCACCGCCCACAGAACAAAACCCCCGCAAAATCCCCGCTCCCCTATTTTTCGGGTTTTTAGCTTCCACCGGCGTCCGGCGAGGGGAGAGAGAGAGGGAGGTCGCCGGCGATGGCGGCAGGGACGATCTCGCGCATCCGGCTAGAGAACTTCATGTGCCACTCCAGCCTCCACATCGAGCTCGGGGAGCACGTCAACTTCATCACCGGCCAGAACGGAAGTACGCCTCGCAAACCCTAATTCCCCCTCCCTCCCTAGCTCCCTCTTCGCTTCTCTCCCGATTTCTCGCCGGCCCCCTGACGATTGATGCTCTCTCTCCTCCTCCGCGGCGGCGGCGGCGCAGGCGGGAAAAGCGCCATCCTCACGGCCCTATGCGTCGCCTTCGGCTGCCGCGCCAAGAATACCCAGCGCGCCGCATCGCTCAAGGACTTCATCAAAACCGGCTGCAGGTTGCGTCCGCACCTTTTCCCTTTCCTCCCTTCTTTTAGCCCGAATTTAATGTTCAGAATCTTTGGGTGTTCCCTGATAAAATAATTAAAACCAATTTTATTTAGGCCACAGATTTCCGTGACCTTCTATTACTTTGTCGTCTGTTGACTGTCGTTGTGGAGCTACGAATATTGAGAACCACAAACATTGTGCTTAATGCCTACACCTAGTGTATCCCCAACATGCACCTCAAGCCCAAGGCTTTCACAATATATTGTGTCTGAAAAGGGAAAAATACTTTTCTCCACGATTTCCATAGATACAGTGGTTTCTGAATCTGCCATACGTATTCTTCCTTTTTCCATGTTCACTTAGTGTTTTGAGCCTCCTTTTGTCACCAGTTGTAACCTGCTTTAATTTGTTCACCTTTCATACTGCAGCTATGCATCCATTCTTGTTGATATTAATAACCACGGGGAAGATGCATTCAAGCATGAAGTATTTGGGAATGTAATCATACTGGAACGCAGGATTACTGAATCAAGTAGTTCTACAGTTTTAAAGGATCAACATGGTAATACTATATTTGTCCTCTGCAATTGCTGGTTGTGTCCTCCTATTGTAAATGACATTTCTTGGGAAAACTTGTTGACAATTGTCGGTTGCAGTTTTCATTCTAATATCCGTATTATTTGCTGTAATGTAATCTTATTGTAGTTTTCAATGTCAGTAGGCCAGATTTTTCATATCTAGGTTTTGTTTGATATTGTTAGATTATTAATCCTTTCTAGATTGTTGCCTTTCATTCAGTCACACTTGTAAGGGTCTTTTGCAGTATTAGGCTGCGGCAACTTTTCCATTCTTAGTTGTCACACCATTTCTTTCCTTTTCAGCATGCATATGTCCCAATTCCAAGTAAGCAAAAAGCTCATGTGCTCCTTACATGGCTCCTATCTGTGTATGTTTGTCCGAGGGCATAAATGTTGCATCCCACCATATAAACATATAATCATGTTCAGAGCATTAGTTGCCCTGTTTTTTTATATGTGTTACCTCCATTTTCATCATAAATACATAAAAGCCTATCAAACAAGAAATGAGAAACTGTAGCATCACAGAGACAACAATGGCTTTGGACCTAAATTACTGGCTGAAATTTGGAATGGCAGTAAGATGAATTAGATGGATTGATAATGGCGGTAAATTTGCTAAATAGAACTAATAGGATATCTTCTTTTATTTTATTATTTTATTACTTTCCCATGAATTCTTGTGTTACATCAACTGTTAATGTCTGCATGTACTGGAACAGGGAGGAAGGTGGCGCATCGCAAAGATGATCTTGTCGAAATAATTGAGCATTTTAATGTAAGTTGCTTGATGACTTGAATGGTATGCGTAGAACACTCTTGTTTGTTTGAGCTGTTTCATCATTATTCTTTTTATGGACTTGGTAACTGGTTCAAAGTAGGCAAAACATGAGTGTATGATTATTAAGTTGATGATTGCCACACTACCATACAGACATCCTAACATGGTACGTAAGCAGTGTTCGAGAAAAAACATGGTATGTAAGCAAATTTAATCAGCAATTTAGGAGCAGATTATACCTCACACTTCTCTTCTTGGTGTGCCCTTCTCCCATACAAGCCCCCAAATCTTTCCAATATGCTGAGAAAACAGACAGCTTGAAAAAAAGGGGCAAAAACTGAATCGAGCAATGACATCAGTAAATTTTCTATCACCCTTGCTTCATATGATTGAATTGTAGCAGCAACAGAGTCAAGAAGAAAATTCTCTTTGGATTTTCTTTTCTCAAACATGTAGGAGAGCTGTGGGTCATTTCATTAACAAGAATGGTGTGCAACTGTAAAACACCACAAGGCTCCTTGTACTGCCCGAGCCACACTGGGAAATTTATCGATCAGTCTTCCATCTGTTCTTCCATCTAACTTGAATGTGCAAGCAGGGTACTTCAAGACTCCTTGTCTTTCTCTTGGTCTGCCTTTGTGACCACCTTTGGATGTTGGTTTGTGATTTGTGAACACGGAGAAGAGAGTGATCTCAGATTTCTAACTGATGTGAGGAGATTCTTGCCCAAAAACATTCATTCAAGACACTGCTAGCTATGTAGCCCATATCACAGCTCTGCTGTCAGGGGGCATTACTAAAAAACTTGACCTGCGGGGGGCAAGCTGCCCCCGCGGCATTACATTTAAGAAGAAGACCTTCTCACACAGGCCGAGAAAACCCCCGAACCCCGGTCCCGTCCTGACACTGGGAGGCGTTACCCGTGAGACTACCTACCTGGGCCATACACGGGCCTCAGGCCGACCTGGGCCGCTTCTTTACCAGTGCTTTGGCACACGGGACCGGCGAGGGGATTTATTTAACCCCAGCCTGAAATTCGCTCCCATGGGGAGTCGAACCCAGGACCTGAGGAGGTGCTACTCACAGTCACAAGAACTCACCCAAGTCAGTACAAACGTTGATGCCTACAGCCATCCCGCCTACGGTGACACCTTGGTAGTCTCCTTCTCTGTGCCTTCCTCTGTTGCCTATCCTGTATGTTACACGTGCCTCACCAGGAATTCCTTGCCCCCAACCAATCGCATATGGAACTTTGGCTATCTGTTGCACAGCACATGCAGATCCTCTCAGGTTGCTGAATCCGCTGGTAACCCAATCCAGCCTGACCGGTAGTCAAGGAATTGTGTTGTTCCCTTTTTAATCATTTTCATTGTGGATTGGAGGGGAGCGAGGTTCAATCCAACAGGAGGAATGGCCGAATGAGTGTATCCAAACAAGCACTAAGAGGATATGGCAATGGACGTGGCTTGGGTTCTCGACCCCTCTTGTTCTATCATCTCAATCTATTATTCATCTCCCTCTTCTAGTACCCTAGTTCCCTTCAAGTATTGCTTTACCCTTATGGCTTTCGTATGCATGTAAGTTACCCTCGTACTAATCAAGGTTCCCAACAATGTATCATTTTTGCTTCTGATTGCTGGGTAGGTAAGTGAAGTGTTTTACTATATAAATGATTTGTAGTTTCTTTACAGCATTTCATATCTTATGAATGCTTTGGTAAGAACAGTACTTCGTGCATTCATTCTATAGATATCTTCTTTTATTTTAATTTTTGTACCTTTCTGCTGGAGTAGTTGTAATGTGATAACTGGGAAAACAGTTCTACTTCATGCATTCATGCTATACATATCTAATATTTTTTATCTTTATACATTTCCGCTGGAGTATTTGTAATGTGATAGCCGGATATATGTTTTCTTCATTGTGATGTATCTGTGTGATTTTTCAGATTGATGTTGAAAACCCATGTGTAATTATGAGTCAAGACAAAAGCAGAGAATTTTTACATTCAGGAAATGACAAGGATAAGTTTATGGTAATCAAATTATTAGGTTTCTAGCAATACCATCACATATAACGGTCTCTCTTTCTGTAAATTTTTATCTATGCAATGGAACTTCTGTGCCCAAATTCATGTGCTTCTCAAGGGTCTATTATGTTGATGCAAATTCACGTACCTCTCAGTGCCCTCTACGTCGTAAATTTTTATTCTTGCTGAACTACATAATGATTGTTGTTACATGAGAAAGATGTTAATTCGTTGACAGGCCAGATTTCTGAATATTCTGTATCGTTTTAGATAACCTTGAGCACTTGAGCCTTATTACATTGCGTTGCAGTTAAATTGATTTCAAAAGTGTGCATACCTGTTCATTTTTTATACTCTCCTCCAATATAACTGATTACCTGGCCTCATTTTAGGTTTTAACCGTCATACATTCTGTTTTGCTTCAGTTCTTTTTCAAGGCTACTCTTCTTCAACAAGTGAATGACTTGCTTGGTTCAATAAGAAAGAACCTAAATGTTGCGGACTCCATAGTTGAAGAGCTGGAAAGATCGATTATGCCAGTGCTGAAGGAACTTGATGATATTCAGGACAAAATAAAGAATATGGAACATATTGAAGAAATAGCACATGAGATTGAGAACCTGAAGAAAAAATTGGCCTGGGCATGGGTTTATGATGTTGACAAAAAGATTGGGGAACAAACAGAGAAGCTTGAGAAACTCAGAGAGCGTATCCCTGCATGCCAAGAACGAATTGATCGAAATACAGTGAGTTGCTATTTTATGGGAACGATCCTGTGTCATTTTTTCTTAGAGCAATCCAACATACTTTTGTAGATTTACCGTGTCCATGATATGCATTTTTTAGTTAACTTCCTGGCTTGTTCAGTTTCTAGTCAAGTAACGGAGTGAACTTTGATCAAAGCTGTTTGTTTCATTTGTACTGTACGTAGAAAATTAGGTCAGCTAGTTAGCGCTAGTTATATTGCTGGGTATTAACACCAAGGTGACGTTTCAATAGACTTGGAAAGGGATATGTGTTAGCAAGGGATATTGTTCTCATGGGCTCTAGTCACACCTGGCTGCATGGGCCTGTACACCATGCGCCGGCCCTGATAGCATTAGGGTAGGTGTGCGTCTGATTAGGCAAGGATCTCCTATTTGTTGGGTGTTTCTATAAACCCTAGGCCATCCTTGCCTATATATGTAACTCATGCCTCACACCCTAATCAATCAATCTTTCTGAGCCATATTGCTTTCAATATGAAATGATATGGGTTGTGGTTTGGGAAATAATAACATAATCCCATTCTAACGTTTGGCATGTATGGCATAAGGGCTGGAAGAGGAAAAGAGATGCACAATTGACTAAAATACCCCTGCTTGTAAAGGCTTCCTTCAGCATGAGAATCTCATATCCTAGTCAAAACCAGTACCCCCATCAGGATATGACTACTAGGATATGGGCTCATCATTTCCTTATCCAAACCCTCTAACCATTGGAATTGTCTTCCATCTATGTCCCATTCCCACCTGTAGGATAATAGAAGGCCAGCCCGCGGACTGCGACACCCAGGTCAGTTCTTTACGATCTGTTGCTGCTTGACGACGACGGCAGTGGATCGGATCGATTGGCCACCAGACTGTGGAGGGCGCGGCCCCCAGGATGCCGTCACGGAGGCACGCTAGAGGCGCACCGTCAGGGACGGCTGGTGGCGCGTGAAGAACAGAGGCGTGAGGGGCAGCAGAAAAGTTAGGGTTTGTGGCCTGGGATCTTAGACCTAAACTTGTGATACCATGTAGGATAATTGAATTGGTGTAATGGATTGTATTGCATTGAGGCCTCGTAGGCGGAATATATAGGAGTACATTGCTTAGGGGGCAAGTAGTCTCCCTTAGAGATAAGGCAAGCCACGATTATAGTATCCTAATCTACCATATCTGGAGATATCCCAATAACACAACCTCTCATTTCCATGAATCTAAACGCTACCCAAAGTAATTCCGAGTATATTTAAAATATCTGTAGTTAGTTTCTGTCTTCAGTTTGAAGTCATCATTTATTCATTTACTATTACTAAATTGTTGAAATGGAGCCGTTATGCTTCTAGTTTCTTTCGTTCCAGTAGATTATGATATCTTTTCCCTACTCCCCAGGAATATTGTACCCTTGTTGTAAAATTTGTGTGCTCAATTGATAATTTAGGTGTACCAGGTCTGAAATGTTAAAATAGGTTGCTAACTGAATTCATTTGTTATATCTTCTAGGCCATTATAGAGGAACTGAGGAAAGAATTTATTGTGAAGAAAGAGAATGTAAGATCTTTTCTGGAGAAGACTCAAGAAGTAAGGAGGATGAAGGAAAAAATGCAACACGACATTCATGAGGTATGTTATTGGCTCAAGTAGCCCCCAGTGCTGTTGTATACATTGTTTCTGATGTTTTATAATAATTATCTAAATATGCGATGGCTTGTAAATAATAACCATGCTGGGATGGCAATATTAACTCATTATTTGCGCTGTGTCATGTTTTTCAATTTGAATAATAGAAGTGTACTGTGCATGGCTTCATGAATATGAAATTGGACCCACTGCAGTACCTATACTTCACATGTTGCAGTTTACTACTATTTTTATACTTCTCAAGTTCTCATTTTGGTGTTAATTATGATCTGAACTTTACCTTTAGGCCATGTATATTGGCCACCTTTTACTACTAAAATCAATATAATAAAAAACTCGACCTGCGAGGGGCAAGCCGCCCCTCGGGCATTAATGTAAGAAGACCTCTCACGCAGGCCGAGAAAACCCCCGAACCCTAGGGGCGCCGTAACCCATACCGTAACCCGTGTGAGAGCAGGCCGGGGTAAGTCGGGACCTATTTCCATGTGCTTTGGCGTGTAGGCAGGCGAGGGGATTTTTTTTTAACCTCAGCTTGAAATTCGCTCCCACCAAGAGTCGAATCCAGGACCTGAGGAGTGCTACTGAGACCATCTAACCAATCCGGCTAGGCACCCTTTCGCCTAAAATCAATATAATTGATGGGCAAAATGTATATTTGCAACTAATTGAATATCTGAATTAGATTTTGCCATCAATCAATCTGTAATCACAAAATTGCCTCTGGAAGCCCCTCTAGTTCTTTCTGTTTGCCACTGGTTGCGACTTTCTTTAGGTAATATTGTCAATTGGGCGTAAAAAGTATTCAGAAAATGTATTTTGACAAACAAATGGAAGAGGAAAGGACCAAATTACCCCGAGTGCCTTTTCAATCGACCGATTCTCTTCTGATTCCCATTCTATGTTGGCCTAGCTTCCACGTTAATCAATGGCTGTTTATTCGTCGTCGTCATCACATGTTCTGCTGCTTGCCGTCTTGCAGCAGTGATCTCTTTATCTTCTCTTTGGCTGGTTTGACACATCTCACTGTTATTGTCATGTTCAAAGTCTCCAAAGCAAGGCTCGTGTTTGAGGAGTTGATGTACTGGTTTGTGAAGACTCGGGCTATTCGTTGAAGTACGGTTGTGAAGGCGATACCCTCTTGTGGAGGAGATTCTTTTCTACATCGACATGTTCAAGAGTTGCACGCTTCGACGACATCTTTGATTTCGGACTTTGGATGTATCTTTTTCTTTTTGTTGAGCCTAGTGCTTAGTATCAACTATCCAAATGCAACATCATTGCATTCACGTTACATTTGAGAGGGGGTGTTAAGGTATAAGAGTCAAGAAGTCAAGGGTAGTCTAGTCTTTTCCTATTCTAGGGTTTGGGTGCTCTCTTGTACTCTATATATTGCCCTTTGGGCCTAACTCAATACATCAAGTCCTCTATTTGTAACAACTCACACATAGGCACAAGGTAGAATGGGGAACAGGGGAAACAGCAAGAACATTGATGCTGTTGAACTGAGCTGGAGCTGCTCCTACTCCTTGTGTATATCACAAGTACAGTATGTCACTACCAACTACTAGATAGGCCATACCCCTCTATTAGCATTACTGTTGCAACATACTCCCACTGGTACTGCCTGATCAGTGGCGGATCCAGAAAAAATACAGGGGGGGGGGCTGAAGTGTAAGAGAGTCCAAGTTCATGGTATTCCATGTAAGACCAACATTGAAGTTTTACATCACGGGAACAAGCAAATTATGCAATTTAAATCGGTGCTTACATACATACGTACCCAAGGAAGTAGATGACATGGGAGGCCTTCTTCGCCACCAGCCGCCCCTGTCCCAGCTCGGTTACCACCTGGTGCTGTCCTCCGCAGCCATACCTTTCTACATGGTGTCAGAAGGTCACGATCCTGTGACCTAACTAGGCTTCCACTGCCGCCGCCGCCGCGCCGCCCCCGGGGAGATCGATCTCCGCCGGGGGTAGCGCCCTCGTAGGATGCCCGGCGGATCCTTCTGATCCGTCGTGCCTGTCGTCGTCAAGCACAGCAAGGGGACCTACCTCGCCGCCAGGATTCGTCGCCAGCGCCGTCGTCTTCGCCTCCCCCGCCGAGCACCCCGTCGGCCACGTGCCCCCCCATCCTCTCCTCCAACACCGTCGCCACCCCTGCCCTGAGCGCGACCTCGCCGCGCCTTGCGCCGTCGCCACCCCTGTTCTGAGCGCGACTTGGCTGCACCTGCGCGAGTCCGTGGCTGCGGAGAACTGTGGGGGCGCCGCCGCCGCCGCCGTCGCAAGATTGGGGGCGCCTGAAGGTCGTGCGCCGCCCTTCGCCCGCCGGTCCAGCCGTTCTGCCTGCGGCCGCGGATGGACCCGCCAGGGTGGCGGCTCGGCCCGATGCCTTTGTCATCGTCGCCGGGCTCTGGTGGCGCACCTGCCTAGTACCCATGGTCCTGCTGCTGCTGTTTTTCTTTTCCGATCTAAGATCGGTTTGTGTCGCCCTGCCGTTCGTCGCCGCATCGTCGTCGACGCTCCCGAGAACGAGGTTGCTATTGCGCGCCCTCACAGGTTGCAGCATCGACGCTCGTGGTCAAGCCATCATTGCTGGTGTCGCCGCCTTTTCAGGTGGTGGCGCCATCCGCTACTGGTCCTCGTCAAGCTGGCACTCGATCCGAGTCTGCGCCTACTGCCGTTCTCGCACGGACACCGCCGCCGATGTTGTTGAAGGAAGACCCCCGTGCGCTTTTCTGCTGCCTGGTCTACCATCGCTATCCGCCGCTCACTGTCCTGCTGATGTCCTCGGCCAGAAGCTGCTGGTCTTGTGTACTTAGGCGCCTCGACGATGCTTCGGACCCGCGCCCTCCTCCACTGCTTCGACCACGTCCACCTCGACCTCGGCTACTTTGGCACTAAGGGGTTATCATCTGCATGAGCTACTCCAGTCGAAGCATTCGCACCGGCGTTCCGACTGCGGGGGGATATCTACATTGTTCTCCAGTTTGTCCGTTTGTGTTGCTACCGCTACGACTGCGGGGGGATGTTAGAGTATATTAGGCAACTTCGGATATGGTTAGTTTAGGATTGATTGTAATCCCGAGATAACCTTCCTTATCTCTAGGAGAGGCTACTTGCCCTCCAAGTCATGTACTCCTATATAATCAGCCCAAGGGGCTCAAGCAATATATCGACCACATTATACGCAACCATACCTTCCTACACGATGCAAATCAATCTTCATGAGAAGTAATCTACACACAATGAAACAATAAAACAAATTAGAGACAAGCCTAAATTTTACTTGAAAGAATTTAAATTATCAAACAAGGGTAGAATGAAGCATACCACCATATTCTTTTTAGGCACTAACATATGACGCTCTTTCATCTCTTCAAATCTCTTAATTATTTTTTCATTACTAATGTTTCTAAATAGTTCCTTCTCGGTGTAGCATATCATCAAGTCATTAAGCCATTCATCTCCCATTTTATTACGCAGATCTGTCTTTATAATATACATAGCTGGAAAGATCCGCTCAACTGAAGCTGTTGCCACTGGAAGTATAAAAAATATGACATTCATACCATGCGCATGCAAAAAAGCCAAATTGAGCATTTGAGCTAGAAATTTTTCAGTACCTAGGAATTTTTCCTGTTCTCCTATCTGGCCATCTCCTTTGTGCTGCACGTGCTGGTGTGCTATGCTGCAGTGCCTGCTACGGCCGCTCGGCTGCCCGCTTGGCCGTGCTCCGTGCTCGGCCACTGCGCCCATGCTCGGGCGCTGTGCCTGCCTACCCCCTGCGCAGGCTCTTGCAGGCTGCGGCGCTGGCGCAAGGGCCGTGACCCTGTCCGGCCGCCCGCCGCCCCCCACCGGCCACTGGACAGCGGAAACCTGCTTGCCTGGCTAGGGCCGAGTGGCCACCGAGCAGCCAAGGCTTGAGGCGATTCGCCGGGCGAGCAGGAGCAGGCGTAGCTGCCGACCTCAGATCCACGGAGGAGACGAGACGGAGAGAGAGCTAGAGATCGAGAGAGATAAGAGAGACCGAGAGGGGACAAAAGGCTGGTTCTGGGCTTTACATTTGGGAAGAAATCTGGCCCAAGTGGCTAGCCGAGCATCCCAAACGCCGGACGGACTTCATCTTGTTCAACCTCCAGACCCTCCTAACTTCTCTCCCATGGCAGAAAAAGTTACCACTGTGGTAGGGGGGGGGGGGGGGGGCTCCAGAGGTTCTCCGGTGGTAGGGAGAGCTCTAGCCCCGGCCGCCCCACCGGTAGATCCACCATTGTGCCTGATGCTGTCACACAACAAGCTGAGCATGGTCAAAAAGACATGGGGCACTATCTGCTTCTGATATGCAAATCATGCAAGCATTGCTTAACTATTCATTCAAATTGCCATGGCCAGTGTCTTTCCTCCAGTCCTCTGCCTCTACCTCTTCGTCCTCGATGCATACCTTGCTCCTGCCTGTCCCACCATTGTGCTGCTCCAAAGCCAGTGTCATGCTCCTCCACAGCAACTAATGCCCTCTGCTGGGGCTCATCTCCAGACGCCGCTGCTCAGCATAGCTGGTCCAAAGCTCTGCTGGTGACAAGCTCCCCAATCCCCATGCCTGCCCGGTGTGGAAGGAGCTCTGGGCTTGGTGTTGAATCTTGAAAGATGCTGGCAAATGGGGAGACCGGCACATGTCACTGCGGGATAGAGCAGACAGGGCATCAGCACTGTGAGGGGGGTCACGCTTTGCTTGCCAGCTGGTCGAACATGAGGCCGGCAGGGGTTGTTGGTCACCAGTGAAAACAGTTTGAGGGTGACAGTGGGGCATTTGTGTCAAGTATAACCATGTTAGTGAGGTGTAATGGTCTATCTGCCCCCTGGCAAGTTTGATGGGTCAAAGGTTGTTCAAGTGGCAAATATGCAGGGTCTTTTTTCTGATGGCAAGCTGACAGTAACGGTTCAACCAGTGGTAAACATGCATTGACCATATATTAGCTCACATTTACCACTTCTTACGATTGCTCACTTGCCACCTTAATCAAGTGATCTGAATATGCTTATATGAGCATGCATATCTTTAATAAATGTATCAGTTAAGCGATTTAATTGAGAAAACAAGTTACACAGATGTAAATTTAGAATTATACATTGCAAATTATGTTAAACTTTAGGGGCTGTTTGGGAAGGCTTCTCCCAAAATGGCTTCAGCAGTGAAGCCAAAGCTGGTTAGGCCAAAAAAACTGGCTTCACCTGGCTTATAGTTCATTTTAGCCTGAGCTTACAAAACAGCTTCACACTACAATGCCTTGTTTCGTGCAAAATAGTTGAAGGCGAAGCTGAATAAGCCCTCCCAAACAGGCTCTTGCTGTTTTGTGTGACAAATTTCCTAAAATTTGAAGTACTGATGCAACTTACATCTGTCTTTTCCAATCAGGTAGATGAATATTGTTGCACTATTACTTGTTAGTTGTCTTCTTAATTATTCATGTCTCTTTACTTTGCAGGCTGTGAAACTGAAAATGGATCTAGAGAAAGAGCATGCACGTGGTATGCAAGTGTTGAATAAAATGAATACCCGTGTCAGACAACTTGAAGCGCAAGTTCATGAATTTCAGCTAAAGCACATGCAGCAAACCCAGGTGAACCTATTTTTTCTAAATGCAATTTTCTATTTAAAAAGTAAGTATCTAATACAATTTGCTAGTAGTCCGCATGATTGGTTGTAGTTGGGTATGGAATTAAACAACTTGCCTGGTCAGAAGGCCTGAACCACAACCGTATGCCCTATGCTGGCATATACCCCTTATTGGGTATTTTGATATTGGTCAGCAATGCTGTGCTATATTCCTTTTCACTTAATTTGTATATTCATTTGGCTTTGGAACTTCCAAATTTTCTATGTCATCTAAAGCATTTCTGTATGAAATTGAAGGCTGAAGTATTTCAAGTTGAGGATAGCATATGGGAATTACAGCAGGAGATCAATTCTGCTAATTTAAGTGCTACAAGGTAGTTTTTTTTTCATCCTTATATTACTTCTGCTTTAGGTTTTACTTATTGGATGTTTGATGCTACCATGTGTGTCATTCAGGTTAAGTGAGGAAGAAAAGAAATTATCCGAAGAACTACAGGACATTATTAAAAGCATCAGTGACATTGGAAAAGAGGTACTTGTAACTCTAGCCTCTCCAAACTGGGTCATAGTATCCAGAGTGTCTTATTCATTGCAGTTTTGTTATGCTTCTCAAATGTGGTACTACCTCCTTTTCAAATTTTGCTATGTGCCTCGATGTACACTATGTCACTATGTCTAGATACATAGCAAAAAATATGTATCTAAGAAAGCCAAAACAAATTGTAATTTTGGACAGAGGGAGTACAAGATAACCAGCTTTCTGCACAATGAACTGCCCTCTTGAACACCATCTGAGCAATCATAGTAGCCACACCAAACATTGGTAGTATCTATGCCACATCACATGTGTTGCAAAGTGACAAAACTAGTCGAGACAGTGATGTGATTCTGCCTTTTTCCTTCAAACCTGTATGCTCATATCGTTTCAAACCTAGATTAGATTAGATTTGTTGGTTTGTTTTGTTTGACCATGCACCTTCACTTTTTCCTTAGATCCACTAGTCACAGTTATCTGCACCATACAAAGTTTGCCTGTGCTGCTATGATTATGTTGCGGCCTCCCTACTGTATATTATGTTAAATGTTACTTTGCAGATAGATGAAGATGGGCGTAGGATCAATCAACTGAAATCTCAAATTGAGGATCTCAGACGACGCCAACATGATAAGGTAATATTCGGTGCTTCAGGAAGCATTAATATTTCTACTGTGATAGTGCTGTGTTTTCTGACTTCTTCAGTAGCAACTATTTGGTAGTTTTTTGATTCAAATGCTTGGGATGCTTCTTCGCAGCTAACAGCATTTGGAGGGGATAGAGTTCAGAGCCTCTATAGATCTATAGAGAGGCACCATAGTAGATTTAAATGCCCTCCTATTGGTCCAATAGGATATCATGTGGTATGACATAACTATACTGATTGTTGTCTCTGTTGATTACGAAAACTGCTCATTATGGGCTTCACTTTTTTATGTTGCTTATTTTGATGCAGCAACTGGCTAGCAACTGCTGGTCCCTTGCAGTTGATTGCGCATTAGGGAGGCTACTAGATGCTTTCATTGTCTCATGTCATAAGGATTCACTCGTTTTACGAGAGTGTGCGAAAGAAGTAAAATATCACAACCTTCAAATTATTATATATGACTTTTCTAAACCACGGTAAGCTGATAATTTTGCACTGTTTTGTTCATCTTTGGGTTCATCTCATATGAATTTTTATTCCTTCTTTGAATAGACTTGTCATTCCAAATCATTTGCTTCCTTCAACAACACACCCGACAATACTTTCGGTTATCCATTCGGAAAATCCTACTATACTAAATGTATTGGTGGATCAGGTAGTGCATCATGTAAACTTCACAAAATTGTTTATTTGTAGTTTTCAATAACCGTGTAATATTCTTTGTCTTTTTCTTGTTCAGATGCGTCAGTTTTTAAAATAGTTTGACCAACACTTTGCTAAAAGTATCGCTATTTCAGGGCCACACAGAGAGGCAGGTCCTAGTTCAAGATTATGAAGCGGGAAAGTCTGTTGCATTTGATAAGAGGATACGAAATCTAAAGGAAGTATATACTTCTGATGGTAGCAAAATGTAAGTCTCATTGATATTGCAATGCTGCTTGTGTGGAACAGGTTTTGGTCATACTCTTTTTAACTCTAGGCATTTATGTATTATCTATTTAGAAATCTACATTTTCTTCTTAACATATAGGAGAGCTGTGTATCATTGCATTAATAGAAGAAAGAAGACGTACAACACATAAAACACACTCACGCCTAGCTATATTTAACATACACGCCTGTTTATATAATAGAAATGACCCAACTTTAGAAGTACTGTCTTTGCAATGGTAAGCTTTCGGTACTAGAATGGCTACCCCCTCCCCTCACAAACACATAAAAAACTTATGCAAAGACAGAACTTCAGCATGCATTACCTGGTTATGTAATTTCAGATTACTCCTGTCCGATTTTGTGTAATTTTTCAATTTGAATGTTCACTTGGCGGTTTTCTGCCTGCTGAGGTTTTCAGAAAAGTCAACTGCAACTGCCTTAACAACTTTTTTCCTTCCGGTTATGGTTAGAAATTTGAATCTAGAATGTTATGACATGATTTCTTAACCCCTTACAAATTTATCACTATACTGATGAGGTAGTGAGCAATTTTTTTTGAGATAATTTGGGGGGTTTTTCAGATGTTCACTGGTTAAGAATTGTTTGTTATAAGTTGCATTAAATTTGGCTGTGAACATGGTGTATTGCGAACACTGAAAGTCAAGGGTACAGATTTGCAACCTTCAAAGGTGGTAGTTTGCATCAACTAAGAAATTCAGGGTTTATGTAGCGGGCACAGATGGTAAATGGACGATTCTCCTATCAGCAATATGAGAAGGGGTGCAATTTGAATTTGGAGAAGTGTAGGCTTTGACAAAAGTTGAACATCTGAAAAGTAATAATTTTTTTCCTGATATGTATCTGGTAATTATTTTCAACTCTTAATAATGGGCTATAAGGAGATGTTTTCAATTCCTGCATCATCTTCACTGATTTTTTTAATATTTCAAAGTGTCTTTCAGAAAAGGTCTGATGAGCTTTTTATGGATCTGTTTCAATTGATCGCAGGTTTTATAGAGCCTCTGTTGAGACCATTCTTCCTCCAAACAGAAAGTGGAGGGCTGGTCGTTTGTGCACTTCTCTAGGAGAAAAAATAATTGAAATAGAGAATGAAACTGCTGAAATTAAGAAAATAAACTCTGAGAGGTGGGATCGCAAAGGAAAATTAGTTATTGATCGAGACAACATCAATTCAAAATTAAGAACGTTAAAGGTAAAAATTATGATTGCTCTGCATTTTGCTTTTAAGTTTTCCAATAGCAATTTCTCGTATTCCATAGAGAAAAAGAGAAGATGAGGAGCAGCATCTGGAGCGTAAAAAGGTTCAGTTGGATGACACCAAGAAAATTTCTATTGCCAATAAGCATGATACTGCTGTGGATACCTCTGAGCTAGAGGCTGAAATGATGGTTTGTTCTTTTTTGTTCCTTTAGTACAATTTTACTGCATTGCAACCAATCCTTATTATCTGAGCGAGAACCTCATGAATTTACCTTGTTACTTAATTCTGCAGCAAGTGAAGGAGGACATTGGGAACAAAGAATTAGTTCTGGAGAAAATTAATTTGAAACTTACAGATGCTTTGCGAGAAGAGAATGATAAAAGAGCTTCTTACAAAAATTTTATTGGTAAGGGCATGAGCAATGTATATTGTTGAAGTGGTTAGTAACACTGGGACCCAACCAAGGAGTAAATAGTTTAGTGAAACTTCACAATGCTTACGTTTTGGAGTGGTAAACAAGGTGGGTCCCACTGAGATAAAAAAGTTCCATCTCCAACGTCCAACCTCCCGTGATTCCTTCTACCAGCAAATCTGACACATGCACCTCACTTTTTTATTCACTCTTACCCAGTAGTAAGACTACTACCCGGTAGTTGTTACTACTGATTCCCACAATGCTTCTTACCGGTAGCAAGGTATTCTTTATTCCTTCTTACCCCCTTCTTACCTCCCATTGCGGGTGCCCTAACATCTTCTATTTCCATATACTTTATTGTCATATTAGAGTTATATGGTTATAACAACCTTGAAGATATAAATAGTCAGTTGCGGAGCTGTGCAAATGGCATATGATGTGGTCTGCTCTATTATTAACTGAATGATGATAGAATGTTAACAGATTGGATCTCCCTTGACTTGCCCTCACGCAGGAGGCTCTGAGCTTCACAAGGTCATCCTTCTGCTTGCCCAAACACACGCCAACAACCAGGCTAAATAGCCTGTATCCTAACAAACCACTCCTACATTTAAGTTGTTGGGATCTTTACTTCTTAGATGCCCAAACAGGGAGCATGAACAGTATGAAAATGACAATAAAAGTAGGTACTAAATTCTCTAGTAAATCACCAGAAAATTCACCCCCCTACACTGTGGAGAGAGGGGGCTATTTATACCCCTGGGCCTCGGTCAGATATTCCCAAATTGCCCCCTTCCAACTCATGTACAGCTCATTTACGTTCTCACACGCACGTCTCCTCCCGACGAAGGTTCTAAAGACCTTCGTCCGGGTTGCACTCTGCATTTAACAACCTTCGAGTGTTGAGATCCTTCGCAAGCTTTGGTCTTCAAGCTTGTGCTCTTGAGTGATGAGTTGTCGCCTTCGGTCCCCCGAAGGTGACCACCTCGCTGCTTCGCAGGCTCTGGTCTTTGAGCTTGTGCTCCTGAGTGCCGAAGGTGATCTCCTCGACGCTTCGCAGGTTCTGGAAGGCGCCAATCATCCTTCGGGCGCATTTATCACCTAGCCATCGGGGCTCTGCAGACAGGTTAGGAGATGTTTTGGAGGCCGGGATTAACCTTTGGGAGATTTCCCGAAGGCCCAATCCCCAACAGTAGCCCCTCGAGGGCGAGGTCCGAATCCGACGGTCCGAACCCGCGTTATTGAAGAAGATTGCGCGTAACCTTCGGGAAGCTCCCGAGGAAAAACGTCTCCCGAACCGTTGGCTGCAAAGGTCGGTTTTGGTTGTGTACGTGTCAGGCTCCGATTGCGCAGCTTGGGTGGCCGACTCCTCGATTTTACCGTTGGTACTGTTACTTTCCCCCGCCTATATAAGCCGGGGGGGGGGGGGTAGAAACTATGCCCTCTTGAGCTTTGCTTACCTTCGACGCTTTTTGCTATAAAGCGCTTCTTCCGAAGGTTCCGCTTCGTTCGAGATCAAGTTGCTCGTTTTTCTCGGTGTATGTAGTTTGGCGTTTCATGGCTCGCACTAGGCAAACAGCAAGGTTGATCGAAGGTTAGGTTTAACCCTTTCTTCTAATTTGCCTTTTCTTTGCTTTTTGTAGATATGGCATTCATTAAGATTGGGGTTCTCCGCGCAGACTCTGATCCTATTGATCGTCCCGGAGGGTCCGAGGCTTCGCGTCCGCCAGCCCAACAAGAATAGGCCAGCGGCAGTCTGTCGGGGGTTTCAGCGAGTGTTTTCTGACCTGATGGCTCTTGAGAAGCGCAAGACCTTGCTCTTCGAGCCATCTATCGTCTCTCAGAGTACGATCGATTTCTATGTTTCGAAAGGATATTTTCCCGAGGGTGTGTGTCGCCCTCCTAGCCCAGAGGTTTTCCCGGTGCCTCAGACTGGAGAGGTGGTGGTGTTTAAGGATTTTTTTTACCACTGGGTTGTGCATTTCGATGGATCCAGTAGTTCCGAGGCTATTGGAGCCATTCAACGTGAAGCTTCACCATTTCACCCCGAATGGGATAGTAGCATTGTCCAAATTTTTATGGGTTGCAAGGATGTTCGGAGGTGGAGTATCCGTTGATGCCTTTTGCAGGCTCTTTCAGTTGCATTGTCAGCCTCGGAAGGTTTTTGTGGATGATGATGAGAAAGAGAGTGAGGTGCAGAATGGGTGTTGCACCTTCGTTCCTCGCAAGTCCAACAGGAAGACAGGCTTGTCGAAGGTTGTTCTTGCCGCCGCCCAGAAAAACAAATGAGAGGAGAATTGGCTGGAGTACTGGTTTTATGCCAAGATCGGATTTCCGGATCCCGAGGGTTCGGATGAGGAGAAATATCTGTTAGCTTCGGAAATCGAGCAGTTTGATCACACTTTTCAGCCTGCATACAACAAGCGTGCGCCAGGCTTTAAACCGTGCTTGGAAGCTTTTGTGACGGCCTGTCAAGTTTGCCGGGGCAGAGATGTGGTGGAAGAATTTTTGGCCGCTGGGGTTTGGCCTTTGTCTGCTGGCTGGGCTCCCCGAGGGTTCGATCGGAAACGGTTCGCCGGGATGGAGTATGACTTGACCTCGCCGATTTTTGGGCTTCGGAGGCCTGAAGGTTTGAGTGATGAGGTGATCGTCGCCGAGTTGGAGCGGGAGGCCTCGGAAATCTTGGGACCTTGGAACAGGAAGGAATATTTTTCCCTGATTGAGGTTTGCAAGCGGAACCTTCGGTTGAACCGGTGCCTGACGGAGATGGGCGTAGAGTACGACCTTCGTCCGGTGCCGGTGGGTGCGGTTTCGAGGATGACGCCTCTGTGCAACGTTGGCTCCGAAGTGGCGCCAAAGAAGTCCAAGGGCAAGGCTAAAAGGGAGGAGGTTGGAACCTCGGGCGAGGGGGTCGGCGGAGGCGGTCGAGGTCGTGGGCGGGGGCGGAGACCTTCGAGTACGAAGGTTTCGGTGGTGAGGGCTGAAAGTGCCAAGATGAGGTCTCGTGAAGAGGAAACATCTTCGGGCGATAGTGGTATGCCCTTGTTTATGGAGGAACTTATGGGGACGGTGGGCGGGGAGATAGTTGTTCCGGAAGGGAGGTTATTTAGATCCCATTACGATCTTTATGATCAGTATGGGACGATGCTTTTTGGCTAGGTCTCTGTGGAGCTTGTCATGGGACGTCTTCATGTAATCCTGGGCCTGAAGAAGACGATCCCTGATTTCCACCAGGAACACGTCGCGGTGTTGAAGTTGCTTGTCCACCGCGACGACGCGCGCCAACCCAGGGTCGTGTTGCACCAAGGATGGCGGTGGCCGTCCATAGACGACCTCGAACGGCGTCGCCCTGAGCGCCGTCTGGTACGACGTGTTGAAGCAGTATTCCGCCCACGGCAACCAGTGGAGCCAGCTGCGTGGACAGTCACCCGCCAGGCACTGCAGGTACACGCCAAGGACCCGGTTGGCCACCTTCGACTGGCCATCGGTCTGCGGCCAGAACGCCGAGCTGAGGCGGAGCTTCACGCCGGCGAGGGAGAAGAGCTCCGTCCACAGAGTGTTGGTGAAGACCGGATCCCTGTCACTCACTTTGGAACAAGGAAATCCGTGGAGCCGCACAATATTGTCGAAGAAGGCTTGAGCGACCGAAAGAGCCGTGTACGGATGACCTAATGGCACGAAGTGAGCCATCTTGGAGAAACGGTCTATCACCGTGAGCATGACTGACTTGCCGCCGATCTTGGGGAAGCCCTCGACAAAGTCCATGGGATGTCGCTCCACATGGACGATGGTACGTCGAGGGGCTGAAGAAGGCCGGCCGGGTGGAGGTGCTCCGTCTTGTTCCGCTGACACACCAGACGGCCGCGAATGTAGTCGCGGACGAGCTTGGTCGCTTGTGGACAGTAGAACGAAGAGCGCAGCCGGGCGAGCGTCTTCTGGATGCCCTCGTGGCCGGTTCCGTGAGCGTGGTCGAGCAGCCGGGGCCAGAGCGACGACAGCGCCGGAACATAGATGCGGCCTTGATGCAGCACGAACCTGTCGGCCTCGATCCATCCTGCATCAGCGGCGCCGTCGCGGATCTCCTGGCGCTTCTCGACGAGCTCGGGAAGCGACGCCGCCTCCCGCCGGAACGCATCGAACAGGGGAATTCCGGCCGGGAGAGCGACTAAAGCAAGAACCCGCGCGCTTGGTTCATGTTCGTCACGCCTCGAGAGGGCGTCGGCGGCCGCGTTCTGCTTTCCGGGCTTGTACTCCACCTGAAAACTATATCCAAATAGTTTGCTTACCCAGGTGTGTTGAGGAATGGTGAAGAGGCGCTGGTCCAGGAGATGTTTGAGACTGCAATGATCCGTGCGCACAATGAACTCCATCGTCCACAGAGATGGCCGCCAGTGTCGCATGGCTTGCACGAGACCAATAAGCTCGCGTTCGTAGGCTGCGAGTTTGGCGTGTTGTGGGGCGACTGTCCGACTGAAGAAGGCGATCGGGCCCTGACTCTGGTGCAGTACTGTGCCAAAGCCCGATCCGGACGCGTCGCAGTCGACGATGAACATCTTGGCGAAGTCGGGGAGCTGAAGCATTGGAGCCGAAGTCAGTGCACGCTTGAGGTCGTGGAACGCCGCCGTGGCTGTGTCGCCCCACCGGAATGCGTCCCGCTTAAGGAGGGCCGTTAGTGGAGCGGCGATGACGCCGTAGTTGTGGATGAAGCGTCGATAGTACCCCGTGAGGCCCAAGAAGCCACGTAGTGCCTTGAGGGAGCGCGGCAGGGGCCAATCCTGCACCGCCTTGATCTTGTCGATGTCCATGGACACGACGTTGTTCTCGATGACGTGGCCGAGATAGTGAATTCGGCGTTCCCCAAAGGAACACTTGGAACGCTTCAGCACCAGCCCATGGTGGCGCAGAGTGCTGAGGACCGCGCGCACGTGCTGCAGATGTTCCGTCTCGGTGCGGCTGAAAATAAGAATGTCATCGAAAAAGACTAGTACGCACCGATGCAGGAACGGCCGAAGGACCTCGTTCATGAGAGCTTGGAACGTGGAAGGAGCGTTGGTGAGGCCGAACGGCATCACCAAAAACTCGAAGTGGCCGTGGTGTGTGTGGAACGCTATCTTGGCCACATCGTCAGGATTCATACGGACTTGATGATATCCGCTGCGGAGGTCGAGCTTGGTGAAGAAGACATTGTCCTTCAGTTCATCTAGGAGCTCTTCCACGATCGGGATGGGGAACTTGTCCCTGACGGTCTTGCAGTTGAGAGCCCTGTAGTCGACGCAGAAGCGCCAAGAGCCGTCGCTCTTGTGGACCAGCAGGACCGACGACGAGAACGCCGACGTGCTCGCCCTTATGATGCCTTGTTCCAACATTGCCTGGCCCTGGGCCTCAATTTCGTCCTTGAGTTGTGCGTACCGGTATGGACGCACTGCGACCGGCGGCGTGTTTGGTAGAAGATGAATCCGATGGTCCAGGGACCGTGGTGGTGGCAGTCCCACCGGAGTCGTGAATAGGTCATCGAACTCGGCGAGCAGGGCCTGCAGAGGGTTGATGCCCTGAGTCGCCGTCAACTGCGGTGATGGCACGGCGGTGATCCCGGTCCACTGCACCTTGTGATCATGGCGCCAGAAGGTCATGGACAGCTTGTCGAGGTCCCAGACCACCGGTCCCACGGTGCGCAGCCATTCGCACCCGAGGATCAGATCGTAGCCCACCAATGGAATGGTGTAGAGGTCGACGGAGAAAGGTTTGCCAGAGATGGTCATGTGCGCTCCTTGACAGACCCCGGATGTGGGCACTCTGTCGCCGTTGGCGACTGCCACTGAGAGACCTGGCCGTGGAACCGGTTTGAGGCCGATGCGGTGCGCTGTCGTGTCGGAGATGAAGGAGTGGGTCGAGCCGGAGTCGATCAGCGCGATCATGATGGCGCCACCGACCGTCGCGCGGAGCTGAAGTGTGGAGCTCGTGCGGATGCCGGTGACCGCATTCACCGAGATGGTGATGTCGTCCTCTGCCGTGCCGTCGTCGGATGCGTCATCGTCACCGAGTTCCAGGTAGTAGATGCCTTTGCCGGAGCAAACTTTAGCATGTTCCTTGGAGAATTTCTCGGGGCAGTTGAAGCACAGCCCCTCGAGACGTCTCTGGGCCATCTCCTCTGGTGACAAGCGCTTGAAGCGGTCGTCCGTCGGCATTGGCGCCTTGGGTGTTGCGGCCGCCGGGCTTGGGGTCGACGTCGACCGAGAAGAGGAGGCCAGGGAACGCTGAGACGCACGGGACGGCGCGCGTGCTCCCGTGGCGGGTAGCTCCGTGGCCATGTGTTG
Source organism: Panicum virgatum (assembly GCF_016808335.1). NCBI lineage: Eukaryota > Viridiplantae > Streptophyta > Magnoliopsida > Poales > Poaceae > Panicum > Panicum virgatum. The sequence goes on along the minus strand of NC_053149.1, from coordinate 41,578,349 downwards.
GCAACATTCGAACGCGTGGGCGAGTGCCATGGCGTCCTCCAACGTCGCCGGCTTCTGCAATTCCACGTCGGTGCTGAGGCGCTGCTGCAGACCCGCCGTGAAGATGGAGATCTGCTGCGATTCCGTGATGTCCTCGCTGCGCGCCAGGAGCACGAGGAACTGCTCCTGATAGTCGTCGACGGGACGGTAGACGTGCGGCGGAGTTGGGTGAGTTCGCCCAGGGGGTTGCTGCGGAGCGGCGGCCCGAAGCGCCGGTTGATGCCGTCGACGAAGTGCGTCCAAGATGGAACACCCTGATTCTTCTCCAAACGGTAGTACCATTGACCGGCGGCGCCGTCGAGATAGAAGGACGCCGTCGGAACCTTGAGATGTTCCGGTGTACCGTAGGCGCGGAAGAACTGCTCCCCCGTGTGCAGCCATGTGATGGGATCGTCGCTGCCGTCGTACTTGGGGAAACGCAGCTTGTGGCCCGACATCGGCGGCGTGTCGGATGAAGAGGAATCGTGGGTGTCGAAGCGGCCTTGCTTGTCCAGGAGCTAGGTCTGGACGTTCTTCACGGAGGTGGAGATGAGGCTGGCTTCTTGGCGGACGGAAGAGATTTCGCCGTCCATGCGCTTGCCAAGGTCGGCGACCATCTTGACAAGCTTGTTGAACATAGCTTCCATGGAGGTTTGGGTGGCTGGCGTGTTGTCGCCATCATCGGACATTGCGGTGGAGCGATGGGTTTAGCGGCGCGCCGGGGAAGGGGGACGCGGGCATGCAATAGCGGATTGGATTAAGCCAAGGAAAGACCTAGACTGATACCAAATGATGATCATAACAATAGGAGCACCATACACAAGCAATCATGATCCTTTTTTTTTTCTTGAACGCGCATAAGATCTGCATAGTTTTTGTATTAGAGAGAAAGAGGGCACAAGCGGCCGCTTACAAAAAGCAATCACATCACCTCCAAGGATGAGGCTTGAGAAGGTTGAAGCACAATCTGTGACTGCTGTTTTCTCGTAACCGTGCAAATAAAAGGCTTGTCAGACCAATTGAGTATGTATCTCTAGAATTTAGAAGTGCTAGTGTGGCTTCCCCCCTCTACATGATTGCTAGTACCAAAGTTTGTTTAAATTGGACAACCAGACTAGTAATACACTGGAAGAACTATGAAATGTTTTTCATCAGATCTACAAATACTGATGCTGTACATCACAAATGATTGTCTGCGGCATCCTACAGCACGAACGGTTGGGGAGCAACTGAACAAGAGCTACCTGTCCGTTGACCACAGCTAGCCCTGCCTCAGGCCTCTGCTTGCCCTGAGGCTTCTCCGCATCACAGCATCTAGATGCTGGCATTGGCCTCTCTAGGGAGTGCTGCTAGCTGGCTCACCATGGAGGTACAGAGGGGCAACATTTTTTTAACTACCCTCAGCCTTGAGCTGTAGCTGGTACTCAAACCATGTGAGGTCGTGAGGGTGGAGGGTTGTATTACGATTTTTAGGTTGGCTGGTGTGGCTGCTCCAATTAAGCCTGACTTGGTGCAACCTGTTCCTTCAGAGGCACCAGACGTAATTTTGAAAATTTTCTCCCAATCACCCAGACATATTGTCACAATGGGAGTGGTTTTGTACTAGGTCTTGCCTGCGTTATGATATGAAATGATGCATGCGCAAATTTTTCCACTCTGTTTTACTGAAGACATTATGCTCTTAAGCTTTAGATTTTTTTACTCTGTATGCTACTATGCTTAAACTTTTCTGAAAACCCATGTATATCTGTTTCCTCTGTTTTAGTTTGGGACCCACAAAAGAAAATAGTATAATGAGGTATTTTCAGATTTGCTACTTATTTTATGTATACTTCCAACAACAATTTAATGGCAAAAACTTGTCTGGAAATATTCAGGGTAATTTTATTATTCATTTGATCCTGCTTTTACAGAATATGCTCTGCTTTCCTGTGGTAAATTCTTGGCACATACTAAATGCAAAATGCTTTACTCCAGAGTCTGCACATGCTGAGATGGGGTCTATTAGTGATGCTGAGCACGAATTGCAGCTCGTTGAAGAAAAAATAAATGATGCTCAGCAGGTGTGATTTTCCTATCCTTACAAGTATTTGTTTGTGTGCTCATCTTTTCCATGAACTCTGGTGATAACACTTCATACAACAACAACAACATAGCTTTTTTTCCCAAGCAAGTTGGGGTAGGCTAGAGATGAAACCCAAAAGAAATAAGTTCAAGGTTCAGGCACATTGATAGCTAGTCTCCAAGCGCTCCTATCCAAAGCTATCTCTTTAGAGATATTCCAATCCTTAAGGTCTCTCTTAACCGACTCATCCTACGTCAGTTTAGTTCTACCTCTACCCCTCTTTACATTATCGACCCGCTCAAGAACCCCATTACGCACCGGCGCCTCAGGAGGCCTTCGTTGGACATGTCCAAACCATCTCAGCCGATGCTGGGTAAGTTTCTCCTCAATTGGTGCCACTCCGACCCTATCCCGAATAACTTCGTTGGTGATAACACTTCATATTTTGATAAATTTTTCTCAAATGCATATTTTGACAAAATTGTAAGCCAGATTATGGCGATAGTAGATTAACTGATAAGATGTAGAATATATGCACATATATAGGCAGGGAAGACCTAGGTAGGTTTATGGAAGTATGACCACTGTAGGATATCCCTGCCTATTGACCCACTACTGGTGCGCACAGGCCGAAGGCCGAGTGCAGCACTGGGCATAAGGCCCAAAGCCTAATGCTAATCATCTGTCTAACAAAAATACCTACTGCAAGTTTGGCAAAATTGATTAAAAAGATAACCTGCACCCAATCAGGATTTAAAATGTTACCAACTTGCAACTTATGGAAGTGAGTGCTAATGTTAGATGTGACAAAGTTAGGCTCCAAACCTATGCACCCTCAGACTCATAAGCTGCTTCTGCTTTAAATTCATTCAACAGCGAGGCATCTCCTGCTTTGACCTCTTCCAGATCCAAGGAATACAAAGAATTTGGTGGCAGTGCCGTGAGAGGATGAATCGGTTCCTGGAGAACATGCAAGAGGATGAGTTCATGAGGACAAATTGATGGAGAGGCCCCCCAGGCTAGTCTGAGAAGGGGAAACCTCAATGTTGATGACAATACTTTAAATTGAACCAATATAATACCAAGCAAATAGGGCATGCTGTCTTATTACTGCTAGTCATTCACTCATTTGTGTTGGGAAATTTATGTAAGCAATCTAAGGTCCAGCTCCAGCATGGAACTTGTTAAGAATTAGAAAAAAACAATCTAAGGTAACAAAATCAAATAATTTCTGGAAGAAAAGGTACATGTCAAATCGAGCCAAGTATTTTTTGGCTTGCATATAGAAAGGAGGGATAAATGTTAAAAGGGTTAGGACTGCAAAGGCACACAGGGCATACTCAGCATTCTCTGTAAAGCAAGTGATGGACTGTGGATAAAAGCCCCCACCCCTCCCACTATAACACCTGAGTTTTATGGTCGGGTTGGCTAGGTGGGGCGCTCTAACATGGTATCAGAGCCGAGGTCCCGGGTTCGAACCCACTCGGCCACGCATTTCCGCTGCGCGATTTCCCCTGCGCCTCTCGTGTGCTGAGACCTGCTGCGGGCTACGCCGGGCACTAACCTGGCCTGGCTCGCACGCCGTAGGGGGAATGATGGACTGTGGATAAAAGCCCCCACCCCTTCCACTATAACACCTGGGTTTTATGGTCGGGTTGGCTAGGTGGGGCGCGCTAACAGCAAGGCTGGCTGTTATGTGTTGGGCCTGGGAGCCGCAAAGGCAAGGATTGCATTTGCACAGTTACTGTAGCACGTTCTCTTGTAATTAAGAGAGAACTTTGTAAGTGTTCAAGTTACTGTAATTGGTTGATCTATATGCAGTAAGGAAGAAATCAAGAAATTTCTAGTCCCTCCTATGTTCTCTAATAGATCTCAGAGCCTCTCTACCATGGTCAGGGGATACTGTAAGTAGTAGACTTGTAACTGAACCTTGCAATGGGAGAATTGGTGGCAGCTCGAAAGGCCACAGCTAAGTCAGATAGTATAGAGACTTCATCTAGTTTGATTATTTTTTATTTACTAGATCATAATATTACCTTTTGGATTTCAATGCTCATATCACTGTCATTATATATGTCAAGGCCCTCATTATTACAGATTATGCAGTCATCAACAAAGAAGTTCCATCCCTCTCTCTCTTGTGGAGAGGGTGGTTGGGACAAGGAAAAGCCTTCCGAATAGGAAACAAAGAAATTGATTGCAGATTACGTAAACCACTACAAATTTAGTGGATGCTTGCACCCATTGCAACAAATTTAGTGGATGCTTGCACTCATTGCATCTTCTCATAAGCTAAGCATGCAATAAATATGGTTTCAATCTTGGGAACATATCTGGTGGAAACCACAACCTTCGTGAAAACCCGTACAAACCACGGCAAAAAAGTCGTCTAAATTCACTAAAAAAATCACACATGTAGATGATATGATGATACACAACTTTGTAAAATATATTGTCCAAACTCGACTTCATTTGTGAGATATAAAAATAACAATTTTCAAGCCAGAAAGCTGTTCAGATGATTTGTTAGAAATTTGTTATTTTTGTATCTCACAAACAAAGTCGAGTTTGGACAAAATATTTTACAAGGTTGTGTATCATCATATCATCTACATGTGTGATTTTTTTGATGAATTTAGACGACTTTTTTGCCGTGGTTTGCACGGGTTTTTACGAAGGTTGTGGTTTCCACCAGATATGTTCTGTCAATCTTTTACATTGCATTAGTTCTCCAGAAATAAAAATTCCTTTTCCACTCCTTGATCACTCAATTCCTTGCCATGTTGCCACCTGAAAAATACCCTGCTCTCTTTTGCAACTCTGTCAGGTTAGTGTTATTACAGGCAACAGTGTGTTACTTACTGATGTAACATCTGTCTCAAAGGTTTACATGTAAAATGTTCTTGACACTTGTTCTTCTCATGGTACTACATTGTATTTTTGGATCTTACCAGGATAAGGCTCACTATGAAGGTGTTATGGAAAGGAAGGTTTTAGCTCCTATTAAAATGGCTGAATCGGAGTTAACAGATCTTCAACAGCTTCATCAGGTTATTGCCCTATCACTTGCAATAAGCCTTTGTTCAGGCCACCTTTTCTTTTTCTTTGTGTTGATTATACATATTAGTTGCACTGTCAAAAGATTCTACATACTAATTTAGCATCCTTTTGTTTGAACTGAAAACTTTTGTAGAGGTTTACTGATTTAGTATCCTGCATATCTATTATGCCATAGAAGGTTCAACACGAAATCTGCTATTCTAAAAGCAGCAACTTTATCTTTGCATATATTGGGGGGATGATTTACATTGCAGTCGTGTGCTCAGTTTTAATGTATACTACAGATTGTGTACAAGGCTTGGTGTGTGTATGTGTTTGGGTGGGGGGGGGGGGGGGTAGTGGTACCAACACGAACGGTTAGATTGGAAAATAATGGAGACATCCCCTGGCAGTCGGAATGCTGGTGCGAATATTACGGCTGGAGCAAAAACTAGGTAGAGGTCAAGCAGATGACAGCCCCTTAGTGCCGAAGTAGTTGAGGTGGATGTGGGCGAAGCCGTGGAGGAGGGCGCAGGTCCGAAGCAGCAACATAGGTGCGTTAGTACACAATCAGCAGCCTTTTGCTGACATGATCAGCAGGTCGATGAGCCAACTGGATAGCAATAGTAGACGGTGCAGCTAAAGAGCGCAACTGTGTCTACCTTTAGCAACATCAGCGGTGGTGTCCGCGAGCTTGCAGTAATTGGCGCGGACTCGGATCGAGAGCTAGCGTGATGAAGCGGACCAGTAGCATGGGTAGCACCACCGCCTGAAAAGATGGCGACACTGGTGATGGCATGGCCACAAGTTTCGGTGTTGCAACCTAGTAGGGCGCAATGACAACATCATCCTCTGGAGTGTCGACGATCGAGCGGCGATGGGATGGCAGGGCGACGCAAACCTGATCTTTGATCGGGAAAAAGGAAACACAACAGCAAGATGAACCTTGGATACAGAGCCCCATGGTGCTACGGCCCGCCAGCGATGGCGGTGAAGCGGCGCGGTGAAGGGGCATGGTGGATGGGTGGGACGAGATGGCCCCGATGGAGCCTGTCCGGTGATGGATCTTGATGAGGGTGCTGGCCCGAGTGGGGTGTAGCAGCCCGGCAACGAAGTCAACAGGCTGCGCAGTGGCCCAGTGCCCCTAGTGCTCCTATAGTGCGGCAGCCATGCATTCGTGCTCAAGGCAGCAATGGCAGCGGCGCAGGAGAAACCGAGAAAGGGCGGTGCAGGTCTGGCTGCGCAGGAAGGTGCAAAGAGGGGAGGGTTGATGAGGCATCCTGACGAGATCGAATCATCACAGGAGAGGTAGGTCATCTGCTGCTGCTTGACAACGATGGACGTGGCAGATTGGAGAGATCAGCCATGCATCCTATGAGGGTGCTGCCCCCGGTGGAGATTGATCTCCCTAGGGGAGGCACATGGGCAGCGGAAGCCTTTGTTTTAGGATCGGTAACCTAAACTTGTGATACCATGTAAGAAGGATCGATTGTTTATGAATTGTTGGTTATATTGCGTGGAGCCTCAAGGTTGTATATATAGAGGGTACACGACTTGGGGGGCAAGAAACCTCCATGAGATATTTCGTATACTACCAAATATACTCTAACATGGATGTTGAAAGAATTGGAAAAGTTCTCGAGAATTTCCAGCTATTAGATACCAAATTTCCGGAGTGACTTGAGTACCTCTTTGGTTCGAATTTTAAGTTGGATGGATGGTTTTATTTCTCTCACATGTTCAGTGACGACATATATTCTTTTGTAGGAATACTTTGAAAAGGCATCAAGAATATGTGCAGAGAATGAAGTGGAAGCTTTGGGTGGTGTTGGAGGATCCACCCTGGAACAATTAAGTGATCGTATTAATAAATTGAATAAGAAATTTCAGCAAGAAAGCAGAAGGTCTGGCCTTCTGTTTGCACATATCCACAAATACATAAATAAACAATAGGAGTTGTGATACTATTTCCTAAAAATATTTGTGCAGATATACTGAGACCATTGATGATCTGAGAGCATTGCATGACAAAAAGGAACGGAAAATATTGAGGAAACAACAAATGTATGCAGGTTTTAGGGGCAAATTAAATGTAAGTGCAGTACGATTTCTACGACTACATTCTTTCTAGCTCTATACGGTTCAAAGACTTGAATTCTTTTCCTCATCAAAAGTAAAGGTTGCGATTATCTTCAGTTTTAGTTGTGGGTACATTCAATATATGGTCCCAAATTGCATAACTCGTGCAATATTTTTGCATTGATTTGTAGCTATACTCAGGTAATGATAATGATGGGCAGCTCTTGGACTGGTTTGATTAAAAGTGATAGTGGTGTTGGAACTGTTGGTTAAGATGTGTTTACTGCACTCAAAATATATATGTTTTTTTAGTCAAATTCATTGTTCTGCAGGCATGTCAAAAGGCATTGGACTTACGATGGAGGAAGTTTCAGAGAAATGCTGGTCTTTTGAAGCGCCAGCTTACATGGCTGTAAGTTTCTTTCAATGCCTATCGCCAAATTTCTTCTTCCTAACAATTACTGAAAGTAATTTCAGTTTTGCTGCCTTTGTACATATGGAAGGTTCAATGAGCACTTGGGGAAGAAAGGTATCAGTGGGCACATCAACGTTGATTATAAGAACGAAGTTCTATCTGTTGAGGTAAGTTACTTCCACAGGATTTCCTTTTCCTGTTGTTTATCTATATGTATACAGATATGCTTTCAAACCAGTGTAACCAATCAACATATTATGACATTCAATGTAGCTGACAATGCCTCAAGATGCGTCTCGTGACACCGTTAGAGATACTAGAGGACTTTCAGGTAGTTGCAGCTTGCAACCTAGTTGTAATATATTGTATAATCAAGTTTTAGTTATTCTTGAGAAAAATGGTAAAGAAATACTTATCATTCATTTTCTTAGTGTTCTCTCGGTGTAGAGCTTTTATTCATGCTGTCATTCTCTCTAGGTGGAGAACGATCTTTCTCAACCCTTTGCTTCACCTTAGCTCTTCATGGAATGACAGAAGCACCATTTAGGGCCATGGATGAGTTTGATGTATTCATGGTGAGCAAGCATATGATCTTTGCTATTTTCTGTCCAGTTAACAACAAATAACAATTTGTAATTGGTGGCATCTGAATTTGGTAGGATGCGGTGAGCCGCAAAATAAGCTTAGATACCCTAGTAGATTTTGCTGTCGCACAGGGGTCTCAGTGGATATTTATAACCCCTCACGATATCAGGTCTGTCAATACAATCTCAATATATCTGTTTTTTTAGGCTTCATTCTGTTCTATAACTTGTCGTATGTCTTCCAGCATGGTGAAGGCTGGAGATAGGATCAAGAAGCAGCAAATGGCTGCCCCACGTGGTTGACCGGTCAGCACGCCTTTTAAATGAGGCCTTGGGCATTGCCATTGACGTGGAGCGAATCTGCTTGGAACTTCTTTTGATACTTTGTTTGTACATAGTTTATTTGAAGTGTAAACTTAGGCAAGGTTTGATCAGGAGATCGTCATTTGGCGGCTCCAGCAGCTGCAGTGCTATTTGAACGTGATCCCATGTGTATGTCAAATTTTCAATGCTAACCAGTGCTTGATGACGTCTTGAAGATCCTAGGCCTTAACATGAACCAACTGTTGTTGATGTTCCAACAAGTTAGCCGCGATTGAACTGTGACGATCCCCATATGATCATAATCTCGTCTTATGGTCTGAGTGGAACAAATTGAGAATATATAAGCCAAGAATGGACTGTTTTTTTGTGAAAAAAAAACCTTGCTCTGCTTTTGTTGAAAGCAGAGACTCAGGGTTCGAACCGGCCGTGGCTTTCAAAGAAAGCTAAAAGGTAACCAAAGGCCATGGCTGTTATAGGAAGCGGCCTCTAAAAGCAGCATTCCCTCGGTTCAAAACGGAAAGCAGGTCTTCAGGTGCCTACCCTATCTGTAGCTGTGGTAGGTTGGAAGGTAACGTGGTTGGTGCTTCGTCACCCCCTGCTGTGCCTCTTCGCCTAAGGGCGTCGGTAGTGGTTAGCTAGATTTGATATTATAATAAAAAAATAGGAGAGAGAGTAGTCATTAGAGCGTCCGCAATGGTAATTGTTAGAATATATTTGGTAGTTTAAATATTGTATCCGGACTGTCATATATATCCGGTGGGGTTGCCTTGCACCCCAAGTCTTCTCTTATATATACCGGCTGGGGCCTCAAGCTAATACAATTCATCCATTACACCAATTCTATCCCTTTTACATGGTATCATGAGATTAGGGTTTAAGATCCTAGGCTATCTTCCGCTGCTCTAACCCTAACGCCGCCGGCGCCCCTCGTGCCTCCTGTGCGCCGCCGGCCGTCCCCCACGCCTTCCATCCAGGGCGCCCCCTCGACTGCCTCCTAGCGCGCCCCGGGGGGGGGGGGGGTCCCATGACCTCCGCCGGGGGCAGCGCCCTCCATCGCGGCGGATCGAGTTAATCTGCCGCCGTCCTCGCGTCTAGCAGCAGCAGATCGTGAAGTACCTCGTCACTGCCACCATGAAAGCTGTCCTCGACAACCCCGATCTGTGCTGCCGTGGTGGCAGCCGCAGTCTCCTCCGGCGTCCGTGCCCTACCCCGTGCTGTCGTGGTGGCAACAGGGGCCCCGACACAGTGCGTCGAACTCGTCGACGGCGGCATGCATGACGGCCCCGCCTCTTCACCGCGCAGGCTCCAGCCGCCTCTCCCCGTGCGGGCTCCAGCCGCCGCAAGGGAGGGAGCTGCCCGGCTTCAACCGCCCCTCCGCGGCCCCTCCCGGCGGGGAGCCGCCCGGCGCAGGACCTCCAGCGCCGCCGCAGGGAGCCGCCCGCCCGCCTCCCTCATCGCCGTCCGCCGTCCCTCTCTCTCTCACTCTGTTTCTTCCGCTTCAGGTGCGGTCGTTGACCGTGACGGGAGAGAAAGAAAAAGAGGAGATTGAGAGGATTGCGCTACGCGCACCCAGAGGTGCTACACGAGCTGCTGCTAATTTGTTTCTTTTGGTAATTCCTCTGTTTTTTACTCGAGCACTGCTCGAGATTGAGTCGCCCACCGCCCGTCGACTGCACACCTCTACTTCGACATCAGCATCGACTTCACCGGCCTCTTCTTCATCTTCGACTGTGCGGCATAGCGACATGGACGGTGCCCTAGGGGATGCCCATCTGTGCCGCCCACCTCGTCGCCTTGTCCGCACGTCGATCTTCGCCGGCTCGTCGTCGCCTCCACCGATCGGGACGCCTCCACCAACTTCGCCCATCGTCGTCTAGCCTCGCGCATACTCGGTCTGATCAGCCGACATGCGCAATCCACCTGGCTCCCGTGACGTCCGTCATCGTATTGCGCGCCTCTTCCCCGAGTATGGAGGGTGGTCGCTGCTTCGCCTCTTCGGGCAGCAGCGGTACCGTCCGTGGTGTTCCTCGTCGTTGCATCTTCACCGCCGCCGACTACGTCCTCGACTTCGTCCACGCCGGCCACTTCGACCGCATCTTTGACATCGTCTACGACTACGTCAGTGCGCGCCTTGCGCGCACATGGTCTTCACCGAGCTGTTCGAGTTCTTCGTCGCCTTCTTCGAGCGCTGCCGCCGCGTCCTCCGGATTATCAGGCCTTGCGCCAGATCGTCCGGGGTTACCTCGTCGCTTCGTCCAGCGTCTCCGGCGTCATCTCCGTTACGCCTCCACAATGGCGCTTCCTAGTGCGCCCGCGGCTTCCTGTGCGGCTCCTTACCATCGGCGACCTCGACAGCTCACCATCGACCATGGCTACCCTACGCACGACTTCCTCGACCACGGCTACTTGCTCCAGTTCGGCTTCTTCGACATTGGCACAAAGGGCTACCATCCGCATGAGTTTCTCGCCGGTTCTCTCTAGTCGCAGCATCCGCATTGCGCCGACGCTACAACTGCGGGGGGATGTCAGTCCGTCGGTTCCTACCTTCGGATTCTCCTCCAGTCTCACCGTCGGCAGTGCTCCCGCTGTGACTGTGGGGGGATGTAGGAGTATATTTGGTAGTTTAAATATTGTATCCGGACTGCCATACATATCCGGTGGGGTTGCCTTGCACCCCAAATCTTGTACTCTTATATATACCGGCCGAGGCCTCAAGCTAATACAATCCATCCATTACACCAATTCTATCCATTCTACAGTAATAACTAGTATTAGCTATTTGGTCAGCTGACGTGGAGGTGATTGAAAAAGAAAAAGACTATTTTATATTATTGGATCCACACACTCCTCTCACAGGTTATTGGATTACGTGAAATAGATCAGCTATTTGCTCATCATTAATGACTACTCTCTCTCCTACTTTTTTATTGCCACATTAGATCTAGCTAGCCAAATAGCTAACCACTGCGGACGCCCTTAGTGATGAACAAATAGCTGATCTATTTTATGTAGTCCAATAACCTGTGAGAGGAGTGTGTGGATCCAATAGTATAAAATAGTTTTTTTTTTCAATCACCTCCACGTCAGCTAACCAAATAGCTAGTACTAGCTATTACCATTGCGGACGCTCTACCTGTGCGGCTGCTGTGGGCTCGGGCCGGCACGCACGAGCTCCGCCACGTGCAAGGACTAAGACGCTGAGGTCAAGGAGTGGGCGCAGCATGGCGGTGGAGGTAGGCAGAGGCAGTGGCGGAGCTGGCGAGTTTGCACGGCTAGGGTCAACTTCCAAGGGCTTGGCTTGAACTTAAACCACCCAAACCAAGGCACATAACTATATATACCAGTGGTAAAGCATAAAATACAATAGTTAAAATACAATAATATTTCCAAGCCTAATTGTGCAGCAGGCTTGATAAAACTATTAAAGCGGTAAAGAGAAAAAAATAGTGGGCAGATGGCCAAAATGTATACCTGGTTAACAAGGATATAATCAATGATTGGTTGGCATTCTTGGATAGGAATGCATTCATGCACATAATTTCTCTCCTGATTCTGATAAAGAATAATATAAAATCACACACATTTGGATTCTATAATGAAGAGACGGGATGGAGATGCAATTTGCTATCTGGTTGTTGGCCGTCAGTGCAGGGGAGAGTCCGCGATCAAAAATCTGGCGATCCAGCTCGGCAGGAGCCGCTCAGGTTTGTGCACTTGGAGCAACCAGGTTCAGATCAGAAACCGCATATGTTGGAGGCTGCCGCTGTCAGAAGAGAGTGCACCAGTGTGACCAGCAACCAGGTCCAGTCGCCGGCGCTCGCCTATCGGTTCGGCCCCCAAGATGTTGGTGCTTCGCCTTCTTGCGACCGGGCTCCGGCCTTGCCACCACCTGGGTATCTTGGATTGTGGATTTATCGATCGGAGTCTCCACAAGCTGGAAGGTGCGCGCCGGCAGCGCGCCGCCGCCTGCCGCGCCGCTGAATTTGGCATCGGGATTTCTCTTTTCATTTGTTGGCGTCAGCGGTGAGGAAACGGACAGAGAGGCGAGATTGAGTTGAGATCATGGGAGGTGTCGTTTCCCCTCGCTCTCTCGACGCAGATGCGAGCATGCTGACGTGGGGAGGGGCGAGCTAGGCTGTGAGCAGAGCTGGGCCTTCGCTGTTGGGCCATCAACTAGGGCCATTTCACAGGAATACAAGCTGGCCCATAAAAATTAAAGGAGGGTACAAGTGTTTTATGGGCCATGCCTAGGGCCATGGTCCTAGTTGCCCTAGGCCCAAATCCGCCCCTGGGCAGAGGATGAGCGGCGATCAAGGAAGACCAGTACGGCAGTGATCGCGAGCCCTATGTACATGATCTGTGTGATGGTGATATGTGACGAGAGGACAACGGCGATTGACTTCATGGGCCGCATAGGCAGGTGAACTCAAGCACAATGGAGAGAGCTCAAGCACAATGGAGATTTAGGTGCCTAGGTCGCCCACCACGCCGCCCAGCTCTGACCAGACAGACATCTTTAGGCGGCTCGAGGAGGGGAGGAACAGGGGCGGCGGCGGCTGCCCTCGTCAGGGAGGAGCGGGTTGGCAGCGGCGGACGCCATGGGGTGAGCGATGGGCAACAACATTCTCTGGATACACTTTCTGGTGGGATTGGGATTGGGCAGGGGCGAAGCTATGTTGTCTTTGCCCACCGTGGGGCAGATCTCCGACAATCCCGTGGTGAACTCGATGGAGTTCATCAACTCCACATTCATCCCCGAGGAAGGTACTACTTTCGTTTTTGGATCTTGGATATGTGTGGCTGATGGTCAAGGAGGCTTTAGCATCCACCTCGTCGACTCTCAAGATCTCAAGATGAATCCTCTGTCCTCCTCGGGTAATCCCAGTGACCTCGCTGATCATCTCAGTGAGATTCAACTTTTCGATACAATTGGGAAACCCTGTACTGATCTCGATCCTGCCTCAGCCGGACATAAGGAGATCCAATCTGGAACTATTTTAAATCAATAAAAAGTTCCAACCAACATGACTGTCACATAACAAGATGATGTCATCACCTTTGGGAAGGCCTTGATCCACAACGAACATCCCGGAAACCCGTTGGTAACAATTGTGGGGCAGTACATAGGCCTCATAATCGCCTCAATGGCTAATGGCCATTATCTATACTCGGAAGGCATGGAGCCCCCCGAACTATTGGGATACGACTCATGTCTAGTCGCATACCTACCAGATCTTCCCTACCAGGAGGGAGTTCATATCTCTCGGATCCATGAGGAAGGTCCTAAAAGCACGGAACTAGTAGAGTACAAATCCGACAATTCCGCATCCATGGATCGCCATGTTTACATGGTGGACGTGGGAGGAGGAGCCGATGGCCACCGCCTTAACGAACGTCTGCAAGATATTTCCAGAAATGAACTCTTAGCCGACGCAAGGGCAGAAGACGAAACCCAACGAGCAGCATGGAGACAAAAGAATGCTAAGCGTCTATGGCAGAACTGCTTGAATTAATCTGGCTCAAGTGCGCTAACCATCACAAAAAAGGCAACACAAAAAAGGCAACACAAGTTAACAGACACTTCAAACGGAGTAATCTGATAGCCCCATCAAGTAATATCCCGATTAAACCACTTGAACTTCGATTGAACCCAAAGCTTGCTTAAAACTCGCACGAAGACAAGACCAGAGTTTACAACATTCCACAATTTATTACATCACAAGGTCCAGCATAAATTTGTTGTTACAAACCAGAATCGAAATTTAACAAAGTACTTTAAAGTTCATAAAGTAGCTCATCAGAGTTCTTATGCAGCGGAAAGAAAATACACGAAACTAATGACGATATGGATGTCACGATGAAGTCCGTAAGTGACATCACTCAATAGAGTCACCGTTGGCCGAGGACGCATCCCATTCGACGGACCAACTAGGAGGTAAGGTACAAGGCCAAGTCAGACCAGCTATCATGTTTTCAAAGACGCATCTGAAAACAATGCCACAAGCAAGACTGAGTATAGTAATAATCAGCAAGGCTTACCCGACTAGTGGAATATACTTAGCCGATACCTAGACATGCAAGACTTCTTGACTTTTTGGTGGGAGATTCAATCTTATCCTCCCAATGTCGGTTGCACACGTTTCCATGTGGAGAGATGCCGGAACCGACCTCAAGAGCTATAAAAGGGCTCACTCAACACACAACACTTGAAGCCTCTCTCCCTCACACTCTTGTGACTTGTACTCCTTAGCGTAGTGGAGCTAGGCTAGTACTTCATCTCTTTAGCGAATCCAGTAGTCTTGGAGGTCGTTGAGCATTCCTCAACCTCCGGTATGGCAATGTATTCCGACTATCGTTAGGCTATCCGCACTCATCTTCCTCTATATTCATCATCTAAAGAGAATATTCCTGTCTGGTCATCCAGATTCACTCCTCTATATACAGTTTTGCCGCACTCATACTCTATATCTATCCTTTATATCAATTACCAACCAAATGGACCCACATATCAGTTTTCTTTTAATTTTCCCTCTCTCCCTATCCTCCCTCCCCATGCCGTCTCTCTCTCCACCCTCTCCCTCTCCTCCGCCCCTGCTCATACGCCGGCGAGTGGCTCCCGGTGGCTCGCGGAGCTCGGCAGCGGCCCCCAGCGGCGCGTGGAGCTCGGCCGCGGCCTCCGGCAGGGCACGCGGAGCTCAGCCGCGGCCCCCGGTGGCACGCGTGGCGCTCGGCTGCGTCCCTTGGTGGCGCGCACGTGGGGCTCTGTCGTTGTTTAGCCGCCAAGCTTGCTCAGGGATACCCTTAGCAGTAGAATTGTAAGCAAAGGATAGACTAGCTCTGGAACTTGATGGTGCAAGGAACACAATTATTTAGACAGGTTCGGGCCGCGAGGTGCATAATACCCTACGTCCTTTGTGGTTGCTTGTATAGCTTTAGGTGTTGTTATGGTTGTCTCTATTTTGAGGGGGTCCCTACCCGCCATTATATACTCCGGGGGGACATGTTTCATGGAAAGTCCTAGCCGAGTACTGTTGGAGTCCAACTACAACCCGATCGGGTAGTTTCCTTGTACTACAGCTAGTTCTACACCTATTCGGGTAGTTACAAAAGAGGTAAGGTACATCCATGTGCTATCCCTTACTCTAGAACATTCTATGCCTATAAGCAGTCCCGCTGCTCTGGGTCTGACAAGCCCCCTGAGCTCTTCGTAGCCGAGTCCTACAGGCATTGAGTACTTGTAGAGACGTCTTCAAGTACTTCAAGAGGCCTTCCTTTGAATGCTTTGAGTAGTCTTCCAAGTACTTCTGGTTGCTTCGAGGCTGTGAGGTGCTCAAGCCTCAAAATCTTGATCATATATGGTGCACGAAGTACTCGCGCTCCATATGGAGTAGCCCTCGAGCCTTAGGTTGAATCGCAGAATCAGGCTGAGGGTCACTTCAGTCTTTTTCTTCTTTTATTTTCTAGAAAAATTGAAAAATAAGCTGATGATGCCACGTATCCTGCATCCCCGAGCCTTGAATGTAAATCCAGTCATTTAGATTTGAGGATCTAGGACTCGTGGCAAAAAACCTTATTCTGATGGTAATAATGAACTGCTCAGAATTAGTTTCAAACAGAGGATGTCTTTCAGTCTTCCAAAAATTTACCTCATTGCCACCTGCAAGGCAATTTAACCGTTTGGTGACTCCTTAGGGTTTTTACCCCTTTCACCCTTTGCCGCCATCATTTTTAGATCTGAAACTTTCACCTTCTCACTCCCTTGTCTTCCGCTCTGCTAAGCCTCTCATGTAGCCTCTGAGTGTCAACCAGAGGGCTAACTCGTGACATCAAGGATGGCTCCCAGAAAGTCCAAGGCGAAGACCCAAGTCGAAGAGGTTGCTGATCTTGCAAAAGGCTGGAAGCGATGCAAGATGACAGAATCTGAACTGCTTGAACTAGAGAACAACAAAATCCTACAGAGCCGAGCTGTTATCCAGTGGCGTGCTGCAGAGGGAGAGGATTGCCCGTATGAAGGTACCCATGAAGTCGTCTTTTGTTGCGATTTTGTGGAGCGCAGTCTTATTGTTCCCGTTTTCGATTTCTTTCAATCTCTTTTGTGATTTTGGGGGATCCAATTGCATCATCTGACCCCTCAGTCCATCCTTCATCTTGCTATCTTCACACATTTGTGCGAAGCTTTCCTTGGCGTCGAGCCACATTTCCATCTTTTCCAACATTTCTTCTTCCTTCATCCTATTCCTAGCGCCAGCAAGTCTCCTGAAGTGGGCGGCGTAGAGCTAGTCATTGTTGACGGCCATAATTTCACATTCTAGGCCGTCAACTTCTCGGGAATAACATGAGCTTTACACTATGTTCCATTCATATTTTGTTTATCTCTAACGAGTTCCACAAGTTTTGGATGAGTTTTGATTTCTGGGGCAGGTGTACCAAAATTGAGCAGAATTGGGCAAAATCCCAGGCCGGGCGGCCTCTCCTAGGCCGGCCGGCCTGGCACCTTCAAGATCACAGCCCCGGCTTCGATCCAGTGGCCATGAGACACACTCATGAGGCTCTGAGTCGAGGGTTGGGCTCTGGTTCAATTGGATACACATAAAGGCATCAACTTTGGTCCAAAGACTCACAAGGCAGCCCAAACTCCAAAGTAATCCAGCAACCCACTTCCCTGGAGGATGCATGAAGGCAGAGTGAAGCATCAGCAAAACCTGAGGCCGAGATGGGCTAGAGGGAGGCCGGCTGGCCTAGCAGTTACAACCGTCAAGCAAAGCCAACTGCCAACCGACTCCAGGAAAAGATCAGAGCCATTGTCCGAAAGGCGGTGGACACGTGGTGGCATCCCCAGGCCGGCCGGCCTAGGGGAGGCCGGCCGGCCCCACATTGAAGCCCCTCAAGCTGGGGTTTGGCATGGAAGTTAAGCACAACGGTATTACTTGCTTTCAACCGATGCTACCTGCAACCAGAACCGACCTTGGGAGGGCTATAAATAGAAGCACCATCCATCACTCAAGACACACACCATTGGAGCTCTTCTCTTCTACTTTTACTTTCTAGAGTAGGTTAGTAGCTTGGGAGTTCGAGTTGAGTCGAGCTTGCTCGGGATTCCGGAGTCGTCGGAAGTCTGGTATAGCTCTTGTATCTTTCTTTTGACATTATTAATATAAGTTATCTTCTTTACTTTTCTGAGTCAGCTTTACTTTCCGTAGTCATTCATTTACTCAAGTCCGAGGTTCAGCTTGAGCACTGAAGTTGTCCTTTAGCTTAGGCTAAGTTATCTCTCTTAGTGATCGGGATCTTATCTTACGGGTTTTCTCACCCGGACTAGAGTATATCAAGTCAGTGCTCTAGGTTGAGGGGGATTTCTCTCGAAGGCCTCGAGAGAAATCCTAACACCGAGTGCAGACATGGTGTCTGACCTTAATGTTAGCTAGAAAGTGTGTTCCACCCCACGGAACCGTTGTGGTAGTCGGTAGGTGGTGACAGCCCTATCCGTCCTTTGTAGTCCACCACGTTTGGGTGTTTTCATAGCAGTAGTGCAGGTTGCCGTTGGACTCCCCTCTCATCCCTTTCTGAAGTCCTTCCTCTTCCACCCGCCAAAGTAAGCTCTGCTTTCCCGAGAACTAGTTAGGTGTTTAGTCTGCTCTAGAGAGGCTAGCTCGATAGTTCAGAAGTGTATCAGGTGTCTTATCTCGCTCGTTGTCCTCCCAGCTGCTACCGCTCTAAGGATTAGAATCTCCGTGTGTCACTAGGTCATTGCCTGGCCATTTATTTCACTTACCTATCTGGCTTAACCCCGTCTAGTCAGTCGGTCGATCAAGCTAGTACGGTTATCATTCGGTTTACGATACTCTTTACCATAGTGCTTCCCTGAGAAAAAATACAATACCCTGGAATACTCCAAGGTGAAGTGCTACAGTGGTGATTCTCTGCGCTTGCAGAATATCTATTCTAATCGGGCATAAGAAACGCCAACAAGCATTTCTGGCACCGTTGCCGGGGAAGACATTGGCTAAAGATATCGTAGATAGTTTGATAAACTCTACTAGTTTGTCGCCGCTAACTCTAGCGAGCTTACCATTGCTCTCTCTATCTTTTGATCGATGCAGAGCAGTGCATGACCGGTTTCGACCTACCAAGTAACTTCCACCCAAATCCAGAAAGAATTGGGAGAATTGTGAGACGCCGCATCGTCCCACCTCAGAAGAGACTCACTTGGCCTATCAGTTCACCCTCCACTTCAGCATCCTCATCCATGGCTCAGAAGACCCTTCGTCAGTTCTCTGCCCTATCCAGTAGCCACATTCCTACTGGATTGAATGCCAACCAAGCCGGCAATGACGGCTTTGAGCTAAAGACTGGACTCGTGAACATGGTCCAAGCAAGTCCGTTCTGTGGAAAGGCATTCGAGGATGCCAATGCCCATCTCCAGAATTTCTTGGAGGTGAGTAACACCATCAACCCCAGAGGAACTACTCTGGATGACGTCCATCTTCACCTGTTCCCATTCTCATTGTTCGGGAAGGCCAAGACGTGGTTCTACTCCAACAAGAAAGCTTTCATGACATGGGAAGCTTGTTCAAATGCATTCCTAGCCAAGTACTTTCCAGTGGGCAAGGCCAATGCCCTCCGGAACAGGATTACCGGGATTCAGCAATTACCGGATGAGACTATCCCAGAAGTTTGGGAGCATCTCCAGGAGTACATACAAGCATGCCCACACCACGACATAGAAGAGTGGCTGAGCATCTTCCATGGCCTAAATCAGAAAGCCCAGGACCACGTTGACGCAACTGCGGGTGGTTCTTTCCTTTCTCTCGATGTTGCGGGAGCAAAGGCGCTGATTGACAAGATAGCTTCCAACCAAAGTTAGAAAGGAGAAAGGCAGCCAGTCCGTCCTAGAGGTGTGCATCAAATCAACACGGTCGACATGTTAGCTGCCAAGTTGGAACTTCTGATGAAGAAGCTGGAATCTCCACGTCAGGAGGTTAATCAAGTTTTGGAGTCTCGTATGACATGTGAAACATTGTTGGCATTTCTTACGCTCAATAGAATAGGGATTCTGCAAGCGCACAGAATCACCGCTGTAGCACTTCACCTTGGAGTATTCTAGGGTATCGTATATTTCCGCAGGGAAGCACTATGGTTAAAGAGTATCGAAGAATCGAATAACAAACTTTACTAGGGATATCAACCGATTAACTTAGTGGGGGTAAGCCTGATATGATAGGTAGGGTAATGGCCAACAATGACCGTCTGACACAGGAGACTCTAATCCTTAGAGAGGTAGGCAGTTGGGAGGACAACGAGCGAGAAAGACTCCTAAAACACTTCTAAACTATCGAGCTAGCCTCTCTAGACTAAACCTTGCTTCTAACTAGTTATCGGGAACCTAGAGCTTACTTTGGCGGGTGGAAGAGGAAGGACTTCAGAAAGGGATGAGAGGGGAGTCCAACGGCAACCTGCAACTACTGCTATGAAAACACCCGAACGTGGTGGACTACAAAGGACGGATAGGACTGTCACCACCTACCGACTACCACAACGGTTCCATGGGGTGGAACACACTTTATAGCTAACACTAAGGTCAGACACCACGTCTGCACTCGGTGTTAGGATTTCTCTTGACGCGTTCAAGAGAAATCCCCCTCAACCTAGAGAACTAACTTGAGTTACTCTAGTCCGGGCGAGAAAACCTGTAAGATAAGATCCCGATAAACGAGCTAGGTACAAAGCCTAAGCTAGAGAATTACTTCCGCACACAAGTAAAATAACTTGAAAAGGTAAATAAATGTAGAAAGTAAAACTGACTCGAAAAGATAAAGAGGATAACTTATATTGATAAATGTCAAAGGAAAAGATACAAGAGCTTATACCGACTTCCGATGACGGCTCCGAAATCCCGAGACAAGCTCGACTCGACTCTAACTCCCAGACTACCTAACCTACTCTAGAAACTAAAAGTGAGAAGAGAGAACTCCTTTGGTGTGTGTCTCACAAGTGAGGGATGAGGTCCTATTTATACTAGCTAGAGGTCGGTATTTGGCCAAGGCGTCGGTTGTACGCAAGAAGTTTGGTTGACGTAGTTTCCACGCGAAGATGAGCTCGAGACGCCGTAAAGTGGGGCTGGCCGGCCTCTCCCAGGCCGGTCGGCCTGGGATTTTCTCCATTTCGCGCCGACCTTCTCGTGGACGATCCTGATCTTCTCTAGATGGCGGTGGGGGGTTGCGTCGGTTTGAAACTGACAGTTAGTAGACCGGCTAGCCTCTCCAAGGCCGGCCGGCCTGGGTTTGGCACATCTCGGCCTCTCGTTTCACCGACATCTTGATCCAAGGGTGCATGAAGTCCAAAGTGGTGTTCCCGGCCAAAAGATTTCGGTAAGCGCTGCAGGTGGGTCCTTCAATCAATGTGCTAGGCCTTTCGGTCCATTTGATCAAACCAACTTGCAATCCATGGTTTAGATGCAATGTGAGGATGTCACTTCACTCCTGGATCAAAGACATAGCACAGTGTGTAGAGGTGCTAGGCCGGCCGGCCTAGGGGAGGCCGGCCGGCCTGGGTTTTTCCCAGTTTCGGCTCATTTTTGGTATATTGTCTCCTGAAAGCACAACTCATCCAAAACTTATGGAACTTGTTAGAAATAAGTAAAATATGTATGGAACATGGTGTAAAGCTCATTTTATTCCCGAGAAGTTGACGGTCAAAATGGGAAATAATGGCCGTCAACACCCCCCAAGCTTAAACTTTTGCTCGTCCTCGAGCAAAGCTAAAGCTGAAGCTCGATGGATCAGGAGTTGCATCAATGCTCAAACCTTGCAGAAACCTTATGCACAACATATTACTCTAACCCATGTGTACTTTGGATAAGTTGGCTCATACCTTGGTTCTGGAGATAGGGCTTACTCACATTTCATTCCTCGTCTTGGGCGGTTGAGAGATTGAACAACCTTCACCGGAATATATCCTGCCTCCTTTTCAGGTTCCTATCTTGGAGTTTTTGCAAGTTTTTTCAAAAGTGGTTTAAGATTCCCCGATGGTACTCTCAAGTCGCTCATGGTGTATGGTCCTCACCATGGTCGGACAATTTGACCATCTTCTTCCTACTCTAAGGCTGATATGTGGAGTTTTGGGTAGGAAGAGTGTAGCATACCTTGGTTACCTGTGTTGCCGAGCCGAAGAGTCGTTCGCAAGAGGTTGGTACTCGATCTTATGGGAGGTGAAGTGTTCAGGGGAGAGGGAGGAAATGGACTCACACTTAGAGAATTTTGGTCTTTCGAGCCCCTTATTTCAACTCTTTTGAGTGGAGGTATGGGTCTTTTTTTCATTGCTTCTGCTCCAAATTTTTTTTAAGAAGATGACCCATACTCCATGAGGATAGAGTTATTGGAAGGGAGCATTACTTGGATAGACAATTTGAGATGGATAGGTTCCCTGTGGAGATTTTGGGTTTTGTTGTGAAGGAATTGTCTGGCGGAGGTGGATATCAATACCTGGAGCAGGTAATTGACATGCCAGACGTTTTGAGGCTAGCAAAACAAAGGGTATGCAAAGGAAAAAGATCGGCGGATGACAAGTACCTTCCTTGAACGAACTCACCATTCGGCAAAGCTCAAAATAACTCAAGATAGCTTATATCGGTTCATATGATAAAATAATATGGCTCTGGGTAGGACATGCAAACCAAAGGGGAATTTTTACCATGTTTTATTTTAAAGAAATTCCGAAGGGTTCCCTACTAGAGAAAGCAGTTTCATCCCGATTCGGGCCATCTCAAATCTCACAACAACTTAGACTTGAAAATCAAGCTCATGCTCCCACTCAAACCAGATTTTAGTGGAACTACTTATGTGCCAACTAGTTCAAATACTAGGAGAGTAAACAGTTGTATACGAGGCACTTGCAAAGCATGGACAGAGCAACTATTCATCATTTCCATGACAAGAGCTTACACGGATTTCCACACATAAGAGTTGGGAGTTTTATTCAAAGCATGAAATATTTTTTTTGTTGTGCTTTAATTTATTTATTTTGTTTTTGTTTTTATTTTATTTTATACTTTTACCTTTTTTTGGAGGTTTTGAATGATTAAACTAACTATTATTTTTTTTGGACACAAGACGAATGGATAGGTCAGATGACTTACCTGGATACATGGGCACTGTTGGTATTTTGTAACGTCACGAATAAAATCTGCAAGCGTACGGATACCGCTGTAGCTTTCACCCAAGAGTATTCCAGGGCATCGTATCCACTAGGGAACGTGAGTACACTACCTACGGGTTCAGGCTGTCCAAGGACACACACACTGGTGTAGGAGGATAGGAAAGAGAGGACTTTCTAAGATCTAGAATCTATGTGTAGAAGAGGAGATCACGTCACCGTTATACTTCGAGCTAAAGGTATCGTCTGGCTTATACAAGCCGATAGTTCCAATATGTGTTCTATCCAATATCCGAACATGGAGGATTACTAAAAGGCTCGAACAGGGCAGTCACCACCTGCTGGCTACCTCTACAAACCGTGGGACTATCAGACAACTGAGTGGTATAGTCCAGCCTACGCCTTTCCCTATTAACTCTAGAGGCGTACAGGGTTATCCTTTTATATCCGGAGACCAACTCTAGAGTCAAATGCTACTCGCTAGCATACACATCAACTAATATAAGGTAGAGATGAAAACTTACGATCTAGACTCTAATTCTAAATAAACAAAGAAAGTCTCGAACACTTACAACCGAATAAGTATCCGTCGAGGTACAAGCGGAGAAGAGCGCCGACAAGCCCGGCACATCCCCCGACTATCTCCCTCACTCTCGTAGAGGTACAATTTGGAGAAGAGCGCCGTTGCCGACGCTCCTCCTGAGTACCTCTACTCCTAAACTCCTACTAAACACAAGCTAGAGAGGCTCTACACTTGGAGGTGAGTGTGTGTTGTGTGTTCATTTGGACCCCCTCCCCTTGTATTTATAGGATGGAACCACCAGCCATTCGCCCGAGAATCGCTCCAAACCGCCATGGGGACCAACCACACCTCGCCACGCATCATCTGAGAGGCGGTGGGGCCCGTGGGCTAGCACCACCAGGTTGGGCGACCTTGTAGGTTGGCCGGCCTTGGGCTGGCCCAGTTTGCCCCAGTCTTTGGTCAGAATACTTCTAGGTGGGCCCCCATGTCATGTATATGGGTAAGGGCCTGTCTTGAGTCTGTTTGGTAGCTCTGGTGGGCCCGTGGATCCTCGTGAACGCATCTGATTCGTCAAGAAGGTGTTGCCTCGGATTGATGACGTGTCACCTTGCTTATGGGCTGCGTCTCTCCCTCATGTGCAGCTGCCAAGTGGGCCCTTTTGGCCCTTTGGGCTTGCTTGTGCTTGGCCCAGGAATTTGTGCCTTGGATAATATGCTTGTTACACGCAGTTTTGGCCCAAATTCACCTGCACACATTCTCAGACCAGCATCTGTCGAATTCGTCAAATAATCATACTATGCTAACATTTATTCCTTCTGATGCTCGACTTTTGCACGATAGTTGACGGTCAAAATGGGTCATTAGTGACCGTCAACAAGATCCCTCACACTTAGTTCTTTGCTCGTCCTCGAGTAAAGGCAAGAACTAAGGCGGACCCGACTTCACCTGATATGACACCTGCATACAAATTATTCTAAGCCTTACCTTTGCCTGTGAATTTTGATGTGTCTACCATGAATTGCTTGGGAAGTTGAAGAGCGGAATGGTATTGACTCCAGTCTCCTCCACTTTCCTGCCATATGACTGGGGTTTTGGAAATATTTTTGCAAAGACCAACCATTACTTTACTTCTCCATAGGATCTCTCATGTAACTCACTGTGTATATATCCTCACCAAGGCTTTGCTTCTTTTCACCCTACTTCTAAAGATGGCTTATGTGGAGCTCAAGGTAGGAGAAATGGAAGCATGCACTTGTGTCACATATATTGCAAAATCAAACAACGGATCCCTAGAGATGACAAATCAAACAAGTTGATCAAGATTGTGCACATATGTGGAGGGTGGATGATGGAATGAAATACTCCTTTTATGAATCTCTCTCTCCTTTATGTGGATAACATGAGGACATGGCTATATATATATTTTCTTTTTTTTCTTTTTTTTCATGGACATTGATGTGTCCATTTTTTTGGGTCATGCTTCTTGGGCATGCCATCTTTTCTCTTTTTTTTGAATAGCCCATGCCTCATTTGAAGGATACTAGAGAGAGATCATTAAACATGGAGTTTTATTTTGTGGATGGATGGAATGTGGTTGCTAACTTCCAGTGTAGAAGTTTAGCTTGTGGAGTGCACATGATCTTGATCAAACAAGTATGAAAGACATCTCACTAGGGTCACAAAGCTTGAAGAAGCTCAAAGCAACAACAAGGCACATATGTGTAAGATTTGTATCATGAAGGTCAACATATGGCTTTGGTAGGACAAACACGTGGAGTTGTAAAGCTATGGAGGTTTTCCTTTTGATAAAAAATTTCTCAAACACATAAGCAGATAAAGCAAGGATTCTTCCATCAAATCATATCGCACTGGTCAACAACTTAACAATTATGGGTTTCCTAAGATATGATTCACAAGCTCAGGTTTAGCAAAGAATAAAAGGTATGCAAGCCAATCATTGAGAAGCACAAAACCAGAGGATACCTTGAGTTTAATTTTAATGATTGATCAAAGATTTCATTTAAACTCATAGGTTAGGGAGAGTATGAGGGGTAGAGTGCACAAACCGTCACGATGAAGATGATCGGAGCTTAGTGCTAGTCAGCCAAACCTGAGGTTCCACTGCCCAATACTAGCTCTGATTTGTCTTGGCTTTTTGCATTCTGGTTCGTTCGGTGTTGTGCACGCGTTGTGGGAGATCTCGAGTGTATATGCATGAAAGTTCCGAGAGATCTCCCCCACACTTGTTCTTATACCTGGTGCTTATTCAAAAACAAAAATGTGGAAACAATCTAATAGCTCTACCGGTTTTAAGAACCAGGCATCTCCTAAAATTTATTGAAAATAAAATTTAATCTCACCATGATACTTACTCAAGCAAGGCTGAATCAAGATTGCATCAGCATGAGTATGCTGTACAATATTAATCCAAAACCTTGGCTTACCTTTTTGCTTGAATTCAGCTCAGTGACTCGCCCAATTGGATTTGGAGATTTCTGTAGGGGTTAGTCCATATATGCAACCAATATCTACACAAGTATTAACTCTGAGGTTCATCAATCAAACTTGACACCATGTCAGTTTGACTGAAGAAGACATTTTAACCTAAGCACCATGCTCAATTTAAAATGCCTATGAATGTAATCGCTGCGTCATACATTCAAACTAGAGCATACAAGAACAGATAAAGGAAGCATGGAAGCATGATTGAGATTTATTCAAACAGAGATAAGCATGAGCACGAACCTGGTGATCCTCGGGCGACCTCCCGGCAGGGCTTTGTTTAATGTCAAAAGCAGGACATTGAGAGTACTTACCATGATGGTTTGTTGATGAAGACTCAATGTTGTCACCATGGCAACTCCTCCCATTTTTTTCATTTCATTTTTTATGGAGCAAGAAACGAGGACGTACACCAATTCCAAGACAAGATATGAATTGAGAAAAGAACTTACTTCGGGGCACTCACATACCTCCCCCACACTTGGAGTTTGCAAAACTTCAAGTGTATAGAGTTCAAGTCTCCTTCAGCAATTGTTCCTCCATCAAGGCATATCGAGATGTTGTAGTCGGTTTAGCTCATATGTTCATAGGTGTTGCTTGTCCGCCGTTCTCTTCGATCTTCCCCTAGAAAGGTTAGCGACCAAAAATGCCCAAAGGAAATCTATATCCTAGAACATGCTCTTGCTCATTGTTGAAAGGGAAATAAATGAGTGAATAAATAAATAATAGTCAGGGCTATCTCCCGGTAGTGCTTTGTTTCTGGTCATAAGCTCGACCATGATAACTCTTGCAGCCATCATTGGTGATGGGTCATTGTTCACCACCAATTGTTGAAGCTAGCTACAAGGTTAGTGCCATGGTGCCCGCACGAAATCTGCAATGTTTACGATAGACATATGCATCTACAACCAACCTTTTGAAGATTTTACAAAAGAGGACCTTGAGTTGGTTGTAGTCCTCGTGTGTGCACAGTGCACTAAGCATGCTTGACTCTGGAGTTGCATTGAATGAGCATGGTCTACATGGTATGTCAAAAGTGAAATTCTCATGCTCATTTGAGGAATCCTTTTCTTCGAACTCTAGAGTCGGTGCCTCACAAAATTCCATGGCCCATTGATTCTCCATCTCAAGAGGTTCATCGTGAAAGATCATAGTTGTATCTCGATCAAGGTCGAGAACAACAGATTCTAGGCCATCGGGAAGAGGCTCAAACTCGATCAAGGGTGAGGATGAACGTTCTTCTTCACAAAAGTGAAGGCTATCTTCCGAGTCATATTTTTCAGAGGATTCTAGAACTCCCAAGAGAATGGGCTCGAATGATATGAACGGAGATGTATGCATCATCTCCTTGAACGGGTTTTGCTCGGGAAGGGGCTTTGCCAGAAGATTTTCTGAGCAAGAGGTGGTAGTGGCAGAGCCGATTTCCCTAAGCTTTTCATCTAGGCTCCCATGAGATGCTAAAAGTTTTTCTAGCGGGAGGCCTAGGAAAAGATCAAAATCGAGGATATCGTAGATATAAAAATCTAAATGCACCTAGAGTTTGTCTATGGTGATAGGCATGTCCCTTGCAATCCCCCGACATTCAAAGAATAGTCCGGATGGACTTTTAAAGTACTTGTCGGTTGGGGTTAGAGGTTTGTTACCCACAAAAGTGTCCAAGAGGCACTCTGGTATAATGCAAACCTCAACAGAAGGGTCATGAAGAGCTTCTACGGCATTTTCCTTCATAGAACAAGAGATGGTTGCAGAGGTTGGGCTAATCCGAATTGCTTCGGAGGCACGCTTTGCCTCCTTTGACCAATCCATTGCGGGTGTATGGCAGAAAATTTTATCGAGGGTCTCATAAAAACACATCGATTTCATAGGCTCCTCGTGCCTAAGGTGATTCGAGGTATTTTGGATGTTTTTCGAAGGATCATCCTCGAATTGGGAGAACTCCGAAGGTCGAATTTTTTCTTCCTTCGGTGTTCGTGGTTCGGGAGAGGGCTCAACAAACGAATATTGGGATGTGGAAGATGAAGGCTCAGATTCGGGTGTTGAGAGATTCTCATGGCTTGACGCGGATTCCTCCCGACGGGGTTCACTATGGTCGGTAGAGAAGAAAGAGTCTTCTAAGAAACTATCTAGGATGTCCCTTCCTTCTTCCGGAGTTGTGTGCGCGAACCATCATCCGCTGGCGTCGTCAAGCTCTAGGGCAGTTTCCATGTCTAAACCCGAGTAGAAAACTTGCAATGATACTTCATCGGGTATAGACATGTCTGGGATAGATGCCAAAAGGCATGAGAATCTAGCCCATGCTGCACATATGGACTCCTTCTCTAATTGCTCAAAATTGAGTATGTCGATCTGTAGGGAGTCTATGCGTTCGGTGAGGGAGAATGAGTAACAAAAGACATCTCGAAGCTCCTCCCAATTACAGCTCATATTTCCTATCGTGCGGGTGTACCATTGCTCTGCCCTCTCTATAAGAGAGAAACGAAACAATTTCCTCGAATTCTTGCAAATGCTCATAGGGATCTTCATGAATTTCTCCCGAGAAGGGTCGCTTCCGAACCACGGCTATAAAGCCAGGGTCGAGTTCATGGTTAAATGAGGAAGATGGTGATGGCTCAAAGAACTCGCCCATTGGGGTAGAGAGCTAGGGAAAGGATAGCTGCTCCAAGGGTAGTGGAGGTAAAGGTAGAAGGAAAGAAAAGGAAATAGATACGAGAACGACTGAGTCCGAAGATAATGTAGCTGCCGTTCCCCGGCAACGGCGCCAGAAAGCTTGTTGGTATTTTGTAACGTCACGAATAAAATCCGCAAGCGCACGGATACCGCTGTAGCTTTCACCCAAGAGTATTCCAGGGTATCGTATCCACTAGGAAACGTGAGTAAACTACCTACGGGTTCAGGTTGTCCAAGGACACACACACTGGTGTAGGAGGATAGGAAAGAGAGGACTTTCTAAGATCTAGAATCTATGTGTAAAAGAAGAGATTACATCGCCGTTATACTTCGACTAAAGGTATCGACCGGCTTATACAAGCTGATAGTTCTAATATGTGCTCTATCCAATATTCGAACGTGGAGGATTACTAAAAGGCTAGAATAGGGCAGTCACCACCTGCTGGCTACCTCTACAAACCGTGGGACTATCAGACAACTGAGTGCTATAGTCCAGCCTACGCCTTTCCCAACTAACTCTAGAGGCGTACAGGGTTATCCTTTTCTATCCGGAGCCCAACTCTAGAGTCAAATGCTACTCGCTAGCATACACATCAACTAATATAAGGTAGAGATGATAACTTACGATCTAGACACTAATTCTAAATAAACAAAGAAAGTCTCGAACACTTACAACCGAATAAGTATCCGTTGAGGTACAAGCGGAGAAGAGCGCCGACAAGCCCGGCACATCCCCCGACTATCTCCCTCACTCTCGTAGAGGTACAATTTGGAGAAAAGCGCCGTTGCCGGCGCTCCTCCTGAGTACCTCTACTCCTAAACTCCTACTAAACACAAGCTAGAGAGGCTCTACACTTGGAGGTGAGTGATGTGTGAGTGTGTGTTGTGTGTGTTCATTTGGACCCCCTCCCCTTGTATTTATAGGAGTGAACCACCAGCCATTCGCCCAAGAATCGCCCCAAACCGCCATTGGGCACCAACCACACCTCGCCACGCGTCATCTGAGAGGCGGTGGGGCCCGTGGGCTACCTCCACCAGGTCGGGCGACCTTGTAGGTCGGCCGGCCTTGGGCTGGCCCAGTTTGCCCCGGTCTTTGGTCAGAATACTTCTAGGTGGGCCCCCATGTCATGTATATGGGTAAGTGCCTGTCTTGAGTCGGTTTGGTAGCTCTGGTGGGCCCATGGATCCTCGTGATCGCATCTGATTCGTCGAGAAGGTGTTGCCTCGGATTGATGATGTGTCACCTTGCTTATGGGCTGCATCTCTCTCTCTTGTGCAGCTGCCAAGTGGGCCCTTTTGGCTCTTTGGGCTCGCTTGTGCTTGGCCCAGGAATTTATGCCTTGGATAATATGCTTGTTACACGCAGTTTTGGCCCAAATTCACCTGCACACATTCTCAGACCAGCATCTGTGGAATTCGTCAAATAATCATCCTATGCTAACATTTATTCCTTCTGATGCTCGATTTTTGCACGATAGTTGACAGTCAAAATGGGTCATTAGTGACCGTCAACAGGCACCCCAAGCTTGAATGAAGCTTAGTAGGTTTGCCAACTTGGTCAATTTTTTTTGTATGCAATGTAAAGTGAAAAGAATGCATTTGCGAGAATTTAAATATGCCATGATGAGAAAGGGAAGACTATGCAAGAAGATAAACTATCCTATATGCAAATGCAAGAATGGATAACTACCACGTACCTCATGGCAAGGGCTCGAGTTTCTCGTCCTGAGCAAGACTATCCATACTTTGGGTTTGGTCGTCGTCACCTAATAGAGACATTGGTTGCGACGCTTTCTTCTGCTACACCTTCCGTGTAGGCAGAGGTACTTCGATCTCTTTCTTCCCAAATTTCAGAAAATTTTTACATTGGATATTCCGCTTCACGTTCTATTGGTTATACTCCTTAATCTCCTCTCGAGTTCGAAGATTCTCCACGAATTCGAGGAGGGAATACGGCTTCTCCAGCTCTTTCACGGATTTCTTCCGGTTGAAACTTTTGATCTGTGAGCATTGTTCATCCTTCGGTCTGAAACCGAATCTCTCCTTCTGCCCATTGATGTTGAGTTGGATTACTCCAACTCCCACATCAATGTGTGCAGTTGTCGTGCTCAAGAATGGGCTCCCCAATATGAGAGGGATCCCAGTATCGACTTCCATGTCAAGAATGACAAAGTCAACGGGGACAAAGAAATTCTATATTTTCACCAGAATATCCTTGGCGATCCCCGCGAGATGACGAACTGATTGGTCTGCTAGCTGCAAACACATGGTAGTAGGAGCAAGCGCATGATGGTTAAGTTTATCATAAATTACCTTTGGCATGATGCTGATGCTTGCTCGCAGATCGTAAAGAGCGTGCTTAAAGTGTTGAGCTCCGATGGAACATGTGATGGTGGGGCATCCTCCTTTCTTCTTCTTCTCCAGGGGAGGATTGAGCATAGCTGTGCTACACTCATCTGTAAGCTGCACGACCTCGGTGGTCGGCAGGACCCTCTTATTGCCAAGGATATCCTTGAGATACTTGGCATATGTGGGTACCTGCATAGTATCAAGAAGTGGTATGTTGCCATAAAACTTCTTAGTTACCTCGACGAACTTGCCGAATTGTTCGTCGGCCACCGGCCTCCTTCTCCGCTCTAGAAACGGTAAGGCGGTTGTATCGTGACAATCCCTTGAAGTTCTAGGGGGTTCCACGGGGTCTTCCTGGGTAGCAATGGTGTTGGATTCTTCGGCCTCCTCCAACACTCCGTCTTCAGCATAGATATTCCTTGCGGTTACGGTCTTCCACCATGTACTTGCATCCTGCAAAAGATGTGGTTTCTGTGCGGATTGTCTTGCCCGCACAACTACCACATTCACACTTTCTTTTGGGGTCACTTCCAGTTGCCCGGATAGCTTCCCCGTGTTTTTCCCAGTTTCGGCTCATTTTTGGTATATTGTCTCCTAAAAGCACAACTCATCCAAAACTTGTGGAACTTATTAGAATTAAGTAAAATATATATGGAACATGGTGTAAACCTCATTTTATTCCCGAGAAGTTGACGGTCAAAATGGGAAATAATGGCCGTCAACAAACATGTGGCGAGACCGGGCACTCGGGCACCTCGTGCCCCTTAACTCAAGAGGACGCAAACTTCGTTGGGAGCAATAACAATCCCAACTCAGGATTTCGTCCTCAGCAGGGTTGGAACTCCAAGCCCAACCTCCCCTTCGGTCAACAACAAGGTACGAATTTTAATAACAGTTTTCAGCCCATATTAAAAGACCTAGTGTATGGCCAAAAACAAATCAATGATAACATTAGTAGGAAATTCCTTACTAATGACAAGATCCTAGAATCTAAGGCTTCACAACTAGAGGGATTCAATTCTGTTATTAAAAATCAACTGAGCTTTAATAAAATAATAGAAACTCAAGTAGCTCAGCTTGCATCCTCATGTCCTAATGTTAATGCGGGGAAACTACCCGGGCAACCGGAAGTGCCCTCGAAGGAAAATGTTAGTGCGGTGACCACACGTGGTGGTAAGACCACTGTTGACGCTCACTAACGACCATTTCCAGGCGTCAACTTGATCAGAAAATCATGAGAGTTTGCATTTCTTACACGTACTTATATTCAATAAAGTCCCTAAACAACACTTTACCTTCTAGAATATGCAAGTTGTATTTTTGAGCTAATATGCAGGTTGCAAGCACACTTTGGCCCAGCAGAAAATCACAGAAAATATCAGAGTACCGATTTAGGCTCAAATGGACAAAGTGTAGCCCAAGAACCGAAGCAAAACAAGTCAAGACAGGCCAAACCCAGCGTGGATCAGACAAGGAGGCCCAGACAAGCCCAACCCCCAGCAGTTGGGGGCGGTTGGTGGCCAGGACAGGTCGGCCGACCTATAGGTCACATGGCGCCTCCCTGTTGCTCCTTTAGGTCGGTTTGGGGTGTTGCAGCCGGTGGCTCCCTCCTATAAATACACGGGGAGGGGGTAGAGAATAGGACACACACACACACATCTCACTTCACTCACCTCTCAAGTTCCTTCTTGCATAGTCTTTAGGCTTAGTGGAGTTTAGGAGAAGTCTAGGAGTCATCGAGTCACCGGAGTTGCTCGAGAGTCTGGTATGGGTTCATCTCTAGCTCTCTCTTGTAATATTCGGTCGTATGTAATAGAATTAGACTATGGTTCCTGATATCTGCTTGAAGTATATCCTGAGTTATCGGTTATATGCTTCTTGTCATGGTTGCGTTATTATTCAATGCTTGCATTGCATAATTGCCCTGTGCTGGAGATAGTTAGTCTTTTGTTCTTAGAACTCTATCAACTGCTCCAGTATTCGTATGATTGCTCTAGTGTGATGTCTGTCCATCCGGAGGGTGGGGGCTCCGCGCGGGACACTAGAGTATCCCTTACTAGTGTAGACATGGTGTCTAGATTAGCTAAGAGTTGCTGGATGTCAACCATACCCACGGTTTGTAGAGGTAGCCGGCAGGTGGTGACAGCCCTGTCCGAGCCTTTTAGTAATCCTCCACGTTCGATATGGGGGGTAGGAGGTACATAAAGTCGTCGTGGTGTACGGGCTCCTCCCGTTACTTCGATAGCGATCTCCCTGTTGTGTAGTTTAATCTCTGAGAAGCGAACTAATGAGAAAGTGTAGATATAGCTAGCCTAGCACAGCTGACTCGAGCTCTGACTTTTACCTTGCTCCCGGTCTAAAGCAATCTTTATTCTTTTATTGAAGAGAGTAGTTGTGTGTGTGTGTCACACTACCTCCTACCATGTTATTATCTTACCCCTGTTTATGCATGAGAATATCCAATCTAGATAGAGCTCACGAACTAATCTATATACTCTCTCACTCATCGCCTTCCCTGCGGAAATATAAATGACACCCCGGTATACTCCCGGGTAAAATGCTACAGCGGTATTCCGTGCGCTTGCGGATTTATTCATGGTTCATGAAATACTGCCACCCCAAACTTGCCGTCTGCGGGCGTCATCGCCAGGTGATGTTGGTAGGCGCCAACAAGCATTTTTGGCACTGTTGCTAGGGAAGGCACAGAGTGGAATATATAGATAAAGTTGTGAACAAAATCGAGATTGGTATTCGCATGCTAAACATGCTAACTTGGCTTTGTTTTCTTGTCTTTGTTGATATGAAAACAGGGTAGTGTATGACCGGTTTCGACTTGCCGCAAAACTTTCATTCCGATCCAGAGTCACTTTTGAGGAGGACACGAGCTTGTCTCGTATCACCTCGAAGATCACTCCCGGCAGTTGATCCAGTCATCGCATCGTCGTTAGCTCCTAGAGCTATGACCCAGAAGACACTCCGTGATTACTCTGCTCCGTCTGCTAGCCAGGTCCCAACTGGACCCGAGGTTAACACTGGAGGAGAAAATTTCGAGATCAAGACGGGTCTCATTATGATGGTGCAGGCCAGCCCATTCTGTGGCAAGGCCAATGAGGATACCAGCGCTCATCTCCAGCAGTTCCTGGAGCTCTGCAGTACTTTTGTTATCAAGGGTGTATCACAAGATGCAATCCGGCTCCGGCTCTGTCTGTTTCTGTTCTCTCTCTTGGGAAGAGTGAAGCAGTGGTTTTATGCTAACAAGGCTGCTGTGGTTAATTGGGACAAATGTGCCAAGGCGTTCCTCTCGAAGTTCTTCCCGATGGGCAAAACCAATGCTCTTCGTGGTCGGATTTTGAACTTCCAGCAGACATCAAATGAGTCAATTCCGTAAGCTTGGGAGAGGCTTCAGGAGTATATTCTGGCGTGTCCGCACCATGGAATGGACAATTGGCTCGTTCTACAGAACTTCTACAACGGGTTGACATAGTCATCCCGTGATCATGTAGATGCCGCTGCGGGTGGAGCTTTCTTCTCGCTGACCACTGAAAGAGCTACATCATTGATCGAGAAGATGGTTTCCAACCAAGGTTGGAGCGATGATCGCATCCAACTGCGCCAGCGAGGTATGCACTCTGTCAAGGAGACTGACATGCTCGCTATGAAGATTGATCTCCTCCTCAAGAAATTTGAGGATTATTTCCAAGATAAGGCTCAGGTGCAAACACTTCAAGCCTTGGAAGCTCGCATGACGTGCGAGGTCTGCGGGAATGTTGGACATTCAGGCGACAATTGCCCAGAAACCCAAGAAGAAGCTCTATTTCTCAATGGCAGCAATGTGTTTCGTCCACAAGGAGGTCAGGGGTGGAATCAACCATGCCCATATTACCAAGGAGGTAATGGGAATTCGAATTCTTTCGATCCTAACCAGCCTACCTTGAGAGATCTTGTCTACGGCCAAGCGAAGATAAATGAGTCCATTCAGAAGAAGTTGGCCGCTATGGACAAATCTATGGAGACTATCCATGCTAAGATAGACGGATTCTCCACAACTATGAAGAACCAGCTGAGTTTCAACAAGGCGCTAGAAACTCAATTGGCTCAATTAGCTGCTGCTATACCTGCTACTGAACTAGGGAAGATCCCGGGGCAACCCGAGTCGACTCTAGAAAGCGTGAATGTCGTCAATGCTATGTGGAAAGAGCCCCTTAGCAGGACAGCCCTCAGCTACGTAGAGAAGCTCACACGCCCAAGAAGAGGTGCGTGGGGCGAGTTAGCAGCCACAATACGAGAAGATTCCGGAACCCCAATGATCAGCTGCTCAATCTTTGATTATGAATTTGATCACGCCCTTTGTGACCTTGGAGCCAGCGTCAACATCATGGCCAAGGTGACTTTCGAGATGTTAGGCTATCCATCAATTTCCCCTACCACTATGTGTGTTCAGCTGGCAGACTCCATGATAAGATATCCAGAAGGAGTTGTGGAAAGGTTAATGGTAAAAGTCAAGAATACCTATATATTGGTGGACTTCGTAGTCCTTGATATGGAAGGAGATCTTGGGATCCCGCTCATATTTGGGCGACGATTCCTCAAGGATACAAATGCTAGAATTGATGTGGGGGAGAGGAAGAATCAGTCTCCGAATCATGGGAAAGACCATGAAATTTAAGTTCCAAAATAAGAGAGATGTATTTCTGATTCATGAGGATAGTGAGAAACAAAGGCTATGTAACACCCGGTTTACAAAAGGACATAAACCGAGCAATCATATACATGCCAGGATCAAGTCACACGTATATACAACAGAATGAATAATATATCATAGCACATATCACATAAAAGATATAATAAAACGAATACGAATGTTATATATTACAATAATGACAAAATATCTGATACAGCGGAAGCGTAAGTACATATACAAAAACTCTCGGAAGCTGGGCGCCACAGGGACGTCGGCTGGGAGACGAACGCCTAGAAGTCCTTGTACTCCTGGTAGCTCTGAGTGAACTCCCTCGCGTCGGCAGGAACTGAGCAGCAGTAGAGTATCCCCAAAAGGAAAAAGAGTAGAGTAGGCAAGGGTGAGTACACAACTCGTACTCAACAAGTATAACACAAACTATGAGGCTCTAAAGTTGGCTGACTTAACTGCTTTAGCTTTTAAGTCTTGGCAAAGTTTTATTAAAGCTATTTACTACAAGTTGATGAATTACCATAAACCCAGTTACATAGTAATTAATCAAAATTAATTATGAACTACTGAGAACCAAACCGAAACCACCAAGGTAACCCCACTAATCAAAAGGAGGATCTAGGCCGCTCATGACCGTGAGCACGGCTAGTATACCAGTTTTACACTCTGCAGAGGTTGCACATCTTTACCCACAAGTCGTGAGCTACGCTAGTTGTTCATCACACTTTCTTATGTGAGATGGCTAGCAAACTCACTACGAGGCCTTTACAAAGAATTTCGTTGGTAATGAGTAACCGCGAGGGTGGATCGGTGACTATGGCGCAGGTCTAGCGCGGCGAGAAATGCGGCCGGGCCAGCAAACAGAGGCGCGGAACGGCGGAGACGAAAGGGCTGACAAGTGGGGCCGGCATGAAAGAGGGAGGGGCGAGCGCGGCGTGGGCGCTGGGCTGATGCGGGGTGACGGAGGGGAGCGGGCCACGCGCAGTGCGGCTGAGCGCAGGAAAGAGTTGGGCCGCTGGGGAAAAGAAGGAGAGCGGGCCGCTGCGCTGGGCCGAGCTGGGAGGTGGGGCGAGCTGGGCTGAGCGGGAGAGGTGGGCCGGCGCTGCTGGCTGGAGAGCGCTGCGTGCGTTTGCTGCTGGCGCGGGCGAGAGCGAGGAGCGCGACGCGGGCCGAGCAGCGGTAATGGGTCGAGCAGCTGGGGAGAAAAGCGTGCGTGTGCTGTTCGCGAAGGGTGCACCGAAAGGTGGGCCAGCTCTGGTATGCGAGAGAGGGCGCGTGCGGAAGGAGCTAGCTGAGACCGACAGGTGGGCCCAGGTGGGCAGCGAGGAAAACGCGCGCGGGAACGCGGCTTATGCAGGCAGAGGCGCTGGGCTGCGGTGCTGGGCTGCGGGCTGGCTTGGGCCGGTGGGATGGGCCGGGCGCGGAGGAAAGAAAAGGATGGCCATGGGCCGGTTGGGCTGCTACCCAGGTTTGGGTTTCCTTCTTTCCTTTTGCTTTCCTCTTTTCTATTTTCCAACCACACTCAAACTATTTGAATTCAAATTCAGATTTGAATTCAAAACCCTAGCACTCAAACAAAATGAAAACCATGCACCAGCATGAATGCACAAACAAATTGAACATAAGATAAATTTTAATTACTTTATGAAGCAAAAATAAATTATAAATGCAAGACTAAGCAAATTAAATCCTAGAAAATTAAATAAAGCCAATTAAATTTATTATTAAATAGGAAATTTAAATTAGGGTTTTACAAATCCTACCCCTTACAGGAATCTCGTCCCGAGATTCTGGGCTGGCTAGCAAAGAGATCTGGATAAGTCTTCATCAACTCCTCTTCCTTCTTCTGACAAGTCCTCCGGAAAGACATCCGGGAATTCAGACACCACGCGAATACCATCCGTGGGTCTAGCCTCCATCTGATGAAGAAAACCAGAAGGCTCTGTAGCACTGACTGTCACCTCTTGGCCATCAGATGCTGATAAGCGAACTGTCCGCTGAGCACAATCAATGCGGGCTCCCCATCTGGTAAGGGTCTCCATACCCAAAATCACATCGATACCCTTGGTGTCTAGCACCATCAGATTTGAACTGAACTCTACCCCCCCCCCCCGTATGGAAACACTGACTCTGGGGCAGAAGATATGAGACCTCAATTGTCCTCCAGGTGAAGATACTAACATGCACCTCTTTAATGTGCTAGTACGAATACCATGATGCTCGACAAAAGACTGTGTGATAAAGGAATGCGTAGCACCAGTATCGAAAAGCACCGTAGCTGGATATGAGTTGACCATGAACATACCAATAACCACGTTCGGAGACTCGGCCGCTGACTCGGCCGTCACATGGTTCACCTTCCCCTGTTGTGGCGCCCTGGGTTGAGCTGGGCGCCCCTGCTGTCCTGCCTGCCGTGGAGCCTACGGTGCTGGTGGAGCCGGTGAAAGGCGCTTCTGTGGACAACTTTTGGCATAGTGACCTCTTTGCCCGCATTTGTAGCACATGCGATGGTGGTGAATGGCGCTACTTGGTTGACCTCCCTGTGAACTTAACATCATATCTTGCATTATTTCTGCTGCTTGCTTTTTGGACTTCTTGCGACCGCGTGGCTGAATCACATTCATAGTGATAGTCAACCCATCAACATAATCATAGAGTGCTTGGTTCTTGACCTATGTATCTCTAGAGCACTCAGGATCCTTTCTCTTCTGGGTGGTCTGTAGCTCATTGACCGATGGGGAGTCAAGGAAAAGGGAATCCTCTGCTAGCTTCTCTTGATGAGACCTCTTTCTCTTTGTACTGGAGAACAACCTCTAGTTCCTCCTAGTTGTGGCTTCATCTTTAGTTGCACGAACTTGGCGACATGGAACGCCATAGAATTGGCAACACGGGCAAGCTTTCTCACCATTCTTCGGATGGTATGTTGTTTGCGAAGACTGATCTTGTACCGTTATCGGCTGCTCCACGGAGACTGTTGCATGAACACCATCACCCATTGCACTGTCTCCAAGGCCTTTTTGTTCTGCCGACATCTGAGCTGGGATAAAAGGAAGCATAGATTGGTAAGGTCAAAGAAGAGAGAAAACCCCACTATTTAAGGTTCTATCTTATTTAAACAACACTGCACAGGCATCACTCCTGCTAACTCCAGATAGGTGTTACCTAACTCCGAGAAAAGGAACTATAGCATAACCCTTCTGTCTCGTCTGAGAGATTCTCAAATTCTCCTGTACTATCTGTAGGCTGGGGTGTCACATCCCTACTCCCTTACAGAAACCGACATCCTCGTCCGTGAATCCTGGAATATCACATCTTCTTCGCGCTATCCTTCTCAACAAGCAAGGCAGGAGAAACCCAAGGCATGATAAGGTAGAGAGGATAGAGTGGATGGTTTTACCCCCAACGATCTAACTCAATTTTATTAATTGATTAAACTTTAACATAAGTCTGATTTTCATTAAACAAATTTAACTACTAAGCTATGCAATCAACCAAAGATCCAAATCAAACATGTAGCATAATAACAAGCATTCAAAAGTTCATACTTTAGTCGAGTTTATCACACAACTCGACTAACACAACGCGTAGCAAAATGTTCTATCGGGCTATTATAAAGGGGCCATTTATCTTACACCTATGATGGTCAGTCGACTTACTTCAGGCCAGAATCTACGAAAACTATTATATAGAGAGAAATCAAGGCAAGATGAGTAAAAAATCTTAGAATTCAAGGAATATAATAGCAAAATAGTTTCAGCAACCAAGGATAGAGAGAAGAAGACCTAAAACTCGACCAGTTCTATCTAGGCTTTTGTCCTACAGTAGATATAGCTCTAATACCACTCTGTAACACCCGGTTTACAAAAGGACATAAACCGAGCAATCATATACGTGCCAGGATCAAGTCACACGTATATACAACATAATGAACAATATATCACAGCACATATCACGTAAAAGATATAATAAAGTGAATACGAATGTTATTTATTACAATAATGACAAAATGTCTGATACAGCAGAAACGTAAGTACATATACGAAAACTCTCGGAAGCTGGGTGCCACAGGGATGTCGGCTGGGAGATGAACGCCTAGAAGTCCTCGTACTCCTGGTAGCTCTGAGTGAACTCCCTCGCGTCGGCAGGAACTGAGCAGCAGTAGAGTATCCCCAAGAGGAAAAAGAGTGGAGTAGGCAAGGGTGAGTACACAACTCGTACTCAACAAGTATAACACAAACTATGAGGCTCTAAAGTTGGCTGACTCAACTGCATTAGCTTTGAAGTCTTGGCAAAGTTTTATTAAAGCTATTTACTACAAGTTGATGAATTACCATAAACCCAGTTACATAGTAATTAATCAAAATTAATTATGAACTACTGAGAACCAAACCGAAACCACCAAGGTAACCCCACTAATCAAAAGGAGGATCTGGGCCACTCATGACCGTGAGCACGGCTAGTATACCAGTTTTACACTCTGCGGAGGTTGCACATCTTTACCCACAAGTCGTAAGCTACGCTAGTTGTTCATCACACTTCCTTATGTGAGATGGCTAGCAAACTCACTACGAGGTCTTTACAAAGAATCTCGTTGGTAAGGAGTAACCGCGAGGGTGGATCGGCGACTATGGAGCAGGTCTAGTGGGCGTCAAGACACGGAGCACAGACGAGGCCACTCAGTACGAGGGCCATAGAAGCTTACCTCCCCTGCCCCACAGGTAAGTTACTCCAAACCAAAAAGACCTAATTATTACGCCAAGACCGTCCCATTCCAGACTTGCCTTCCTCAAACTGTTCCTGCTGCTCAAACGGCTCTGAAGATGGATGCGCCGGGTACTGGTACTGAGGCTCCTCCGGTAGCTCAACGTCTACTCACGAACACATGGCCAAAAATAAGACAACAACATAAACATACATGCAAACAAAGGCTAACACTAAGAAATGGTACAACAATACATAAAAACAGCAAACAAAACTAAGCTAGAACTATTCTATGCATTACAACGATTACGTGGACATAAAGAACGCCTAAAACGGAGCTAGAACGTGAAAACTAGGCCTAAAACGAGATCCAGGGACTAAATTGTAAGCAAAACTAAGTTTCCAGGGGCTAACGCACAAAACTGCACATCCAGGGACGGCGGGTTCAATTTCTGGAGAGCTCAGGGTTTAAAACATAAAAGCAGGGGCTTAACTGGAATTACTTTTGAACTAGGATGGACTGCGGGTTTATTTCAAAGAAACCCAGGGGCTCTTTAGCAAAGATGCCAGGGCTGAAGCGGTATGTTTTAATCTGGGCGGTTGGTTTTAGATCTGACGATCCGGACCCGATCTGGATCTGATCTAATCTCACCCGTTGGCTTCTAATCGGGCGGCTCAAGATGGTTGGGGGGTGCGGGCGGCAGCGGAAGGCCGCCGGCGACTCTGTTCCGCGGCGGCGCGGGCTGATGCTCACCGGAGTTTGGCGTTTCCGGGGTTCCAGGGCTCGGTTTGTGATGTGGTTTGGCCTGGGAGAGAGTACGCACGGCAGCGAACGCATCTGGGCGCTCGAGAGGGCAAGAGCAGGGCCCGGGCATGCAGTGCAACGGCGAGGGCGGCACTGGATCGCCGGCGTTGGGCGCAGAGGCGCTGGCGTGCTTAAAGTGGAAGGGTCAGAGGCCGGCGAGGGTCCTTACCTCCCTGTGAAGCTCCTGCGATGCTTGAGGTCGGCGCAGAAGGTTTGCAGCGGCGGATCCTCGGCGGCGTGGCGGCTCGGTGGTGCTCCGGTGAGCAATCCCCGTGCGGAGCGTGGGGTAGAGGGCGGCTGTAGGCGACCTCCTCCTCCACGCGGTGCTCTAGTGAGGCGCAGTGGCCGGAGTTGGCCTTCGAGGTGGCGGGTTTGCGGTGGCGTGGCGGCGGCTACCAAGCACAGAGTTCCGGCAGGTGGCGGTGCTAGGTTTATGGCGGCGCGGTGGAACTCCGAACTGCGGATCATGGAGAGGGCGGCACTGGGATTCCGGGCGTGCGTGGCATGGCAGCTTAGTGTTCAGGGGGTCCAGGGGAAGCTTGACGGCATTTAAGAAGGAGCGGGGAGGCACCATGGTGTGCGGGTCACGCGACCGCGGTGATTTCGGATCCGCACGACGGATCCGGTTCTATCCGTCCCGAGCGTGCCGGGTTCTAGAAGGCGTAGGCCGCGGGCGGATATGGCAGCGGTGATTGCGGGCCTGTAGACGTGGCGCGGGTGGCCCAGAGCGTGGGCGCGGCGAGAAACGCGGCAGGGCTAGCAAACAGAGGCGTGGCACGGCTGAGACGAAAGGGCTGACAAGTGTGGCCGGCGTGACAGAGGGAGGAGCAAGCGCGGCGTGGGCGCTGGGCTGATGCAGGGTGACGGAGGGGAGCGGGCCACGCGCAGCGCGGCTGAGCGCAGGAGGGAGCTGGGCCGCTGGGGAAAAGAAGGAGAGCGGGCCGCTACGCTGGGCCGAGCTGGGAGGTGGGGCGAGCTAGGCTGAGCGAGAGAGGTGGGCCGGCGCTGCTGGCTGGAGAGCGATGCGTGCGTTTGCTGCTGGCGCGGGCGAGAGCGAGGAGCGCGACGCGGGCCGAGCAGCGGTAACAGGTCGAGCAGCTAGGGGAAAAAGCGTGCGTGTGCTATTCGCGAAGGGTGCACCGAAAGGTGGGCCTGCTCTGGTATGCGGGAGAGGGCGCGTGCGGAAGGAGCTAGCTGAGACCGATAGGTGGGCCCAGGTGGGCAGCGGGGAAAACGCGCGCGGGAACGCAGCTGAAGCAGGCAGAGGCGCTGGGCTGCGGTGCTGGGCTGCGGGCTGGCTTGGGCCGGTGGGATGGGTCGGGCGCGGAGGAAAGAAAAGGATGGCCATGGGCCGGTTGGGCTACTACCCAGGTTTGGGTTTCCTTCTTTCCTTTTCCTTTCCAATGCTGAAGACGGGGTGCTGGAGGAGGTGGAAGAATCTAACACCATTGCTACCCAGGAAGACCCCGTGGAACCCCCTAGAACTTCACGGGACTGTCACGATACAACCACCTTACCGTTTCTAGTGAGGAGAAGGAGGCCGGTGGCCGACGAGCA
Organism: Panicum virgatum; assembly: GCF_016808335.1. NCBI lineage: Eukaryota > Viridiplantae > Streptophyta > Magnoliopsida > Poales > Poaceae > Panicum > Panicum virgatum. Next base: position 41,535,880 of record NC_053149.1, on the reverse strand, counting down.
ATTCGGCAAGTTCATCGAGGTAACTAGAAAGTTTTATGGCAACATACCACTTCTTGATACTATGCAGGTTCCCACATACGCCAAGTATCTCAAGGATATCCTTGGCAATAAGAGGGTCCTGCCGACCACCGAGGTCGTGTAGCTTACGGATGAGTGTAGCACAGCTATACTCAATCCTCTCCTAGAGAAGAAGAAGAAACCAGGATGCCCCACCATCACATGCTCCATCGGAGCTGTTGGCGCCTACCAACGTCACCAGCGATGACGCCCGCAGACGCCAATTTGGGGTGGCAGTAATTCATGAACCACGAATAAATCCGCAAGCGCACGGAATACCGCTGTAGCATTTTACTCGGGAGTATACCGAGGTGTCATTTATATTTTCGCAGGGAAGGCGATGAGTAAGAAGATATATAGATTAGTTGGTGAACTCTATCTAGATTGGATATTCTCATGCATAAACAGGGGTATGATAATAACATGGTATTAGGTAGTGTGACACACACACAAACTACCCTCTTGGATAAATAAAAGATAAAAGAATGATAAAAGATGCTTTAGGCCGGGAGCAAGGTAAAAGTCAGAGCTCGAGTCAGCTGTGCTAGGCTAGCTATATCTACACTTTTTCATTAGTTAGCTCGTCAGAGATTAAACTACACAACAGGGATATCGCTATCGAAGTAACGGGAGGAGCCCGTACACCACGGCGACTTTATGTACCTCCTACCCCCATACCGAACGTGGAGGATTACTAAAAGCCTCGAACAGGGCTGTCACCACCTGCCAGCTACCTCTACAAATTGTGGGTATAGTTGACATCCAGCAACTCTTAGCTAATCTAGACACCACGTCTATACTAGTAAGGGATACTCTAGTGTCCCACGCGGAGCCCCCACCCTTCGGATGGACAGACATCACACTAGAGCAATCATATGAATACTGGAGCAGTTGATAGAGTTCTAAGAATAAAAGACAAACCATCTCCAGCACAGGGCGATCATGCAATGCAAGCATTGAATAATTACGCAACCATGACAAGAAGTATATACTCGATAAATCAGAATATACTTCAAGCAGATATCGGTAACCATAGTCTAATTCTATTACAAACGACCGAATATTACAAGGGAGAGCTAGAGATGAACCCATACCAGACTCTCGAGCAACTCCGGCAACTCGATGACTCCTAGACTTCTCCTAAACTCCACTAAGCCTAAAGACTATGCAAGGAATGTAAGAGAGGAGATGAGAGGTGTGTGGTGTGTGTGTGTCCTATTCTCCACCCCCCTTGTATTTATAGCAGGGAGCCACGGGGTGAAGCCTTCACAGCCGACGTAGGGGACCAATGGGGAGACGCCACGTGCCCTGGTTGAGGCGGTGGGGCCCACGGGCCAGGTCTGTCGACCAGGTAGGTCAGTCGGCCTGCCCGGGCCACCAACTGCCCCCAACTTCTTTTGGCAGGCTGTATTGGGCCTCCTTGTCTGATCCACGTTGGGGTTGGCCTGTCTTGACTTGTTTGAATTGGGTTCTTGCATCACTTTTGGTCCATCTGAGCCTGAATCGGTGCTCTGATAATTTCTGTGTTTTTATGACGGGCCAAAGTGTGCTTTTAACCTGCATATTAGCTTGAAAACACAACTTGTATATTCTAAAAGGTAAAGTGTGCTTTAGGGACTTCATTGGATAAGGATGCATGTAAGAAATGCAAACTCTCATGATTTTCTGATGAAGTTGACGCCTGGAAATGGTCGTTAGTGAGCGTCAACAAGATCCCCCAAGCTATCCTTTGCTCATCCCGAGCAAAGTAGGACAAATCAGGTTGTTGATCAGAAAATCACTTTGACTCGTACCTTACCTGTCATGTCATAGTCTGAAGCAAAGAGATTCATCTATAAGCTTAAATAAGTTGGTTAGCATACCTTTGCTCAATTACCTTACTCCCTCATGGGGCTTTTTAGCTATCTCCTTGTCTTGGGCTGTTGAGAGTTAGAACGGTGCATAAAGTAGTACTTACTTGTTCATAGATCCGCAATCCATCTAGAGACACTTTTTTGGAAGATTTTTGAAAACACGGCAAAGCTCCCAGGATAACTCTCTCGAGGCACTCATCTTGTATTTCCTTACCAGGGCAGTGTTTGCCTTTGATCTTCCCTACTACTACAAGCCTTTGTGGAGCTCAAGGTAGGATAAGAACAAGTCACACTTGTATTCTATTTATTGTAAAGTCAAAGAGAGGATCCATGGAGAAACAAGTCGTGCAATCTCGATCAAAAGGTGCAAGTGTATGAGTGGATGGATGGATGGATGAATATGGCTTACTCCTTGAGGTAATGGCTTTTCTTTCTCGAATCATCCCTGTCTCTCTCTCTCTTTTTTTTGAGACATGGTTACCCCTTTTTCTCTCTCTTTTTTTTGGGTCATGCTTCTTTGGCATGCCATCTTTTCTCTTCTTTTTGGGGCAACCATAATCTGACTTTATTTTATTTCAGTACGAGAGAGATCACCGAGACATGGAGCATTCATTGATGTGGAATGGATGGTGGTGCTAATTCCTAGTGTAGGAATGTAGCAAATAGATGAGACATGTACGTGCTTATGATCAAGAAAGCATGAAGAGTATCTCACTAGGGTCACCCAATTTGACAAAACTCAACAGAACATCAAGCAGCATATGTATAAGGTTTTTTTTCATGAAATATGACATATGGCTCTGGTAGGACATTGCATATCGCTGGGGAACTTGCCTTTTAATTTTTTTTCGAAAACAACTCCAGACTTCAAGCATCACTAGAACAAGCTTGCATAACCTTATTTACCATATCTGAACTCACAACAACTTAGACTCGAATCAAGCATATGCAACCCACAGAACTTTCAGGTTTATTGGCAAGATATTTGTATAACCAATGAATATAAACTCAAGTGAACTCTTATTTTCAAACTAGGCACAACAGACATGATAGAGCAAAGCAAAACTCATCCTTTCAACTTATCAAAAGGGAGTTAAAACATTCTTACCGCGCATCATGGAAAAGGGAAATAAAGGAGTAAATTTTTATTTTGTTTTTAAAAGTTTTTATCAAATTTTATTGAAAGCAAATAAAGGGATATAGTTGACTTAGGGGAGGGAACCTCCCCCAAGCTAGCTCTTGGTTTAGGGTCCGAAAAGCAGGACCTTTCTCCATACCTGATCAGGTTGAGGTCGTTTCGTCCATACCTAGAGAAGTAGTAGCGGTTGATGACGTCTTGTTCTTCTTGCGCCACACCTTCTTGGTCTTGTTTGGTGGCATAGGTGGCACAGAAACAGGATCCTCGGATGCTGGATAGATGATTTCCAGATCTTCCCAAACTGTATTGGCGATGAAGTCAGGGATCTTCTGATTATCTTCCACTAGCTCGGTTGGTGGAGTATGAATTTCCCAATCCTCCCAAGCTGGCTTGGAAGAAGGGTGATAGTCTTGATCTTCCCAACCGGGATCTGCCCATAGTCCTTGTTTCTCACTATCCTCATGAATCAAGAATACCTCTCTCTTGTTTTGGAACTTAAATTTCATGGTCTTTCCCATGATACGGAGGCTAATTCTTCCTCTCCCCACATCAATTCTGGCATTTGTATCCTTGAGGAATGGTCGCCCAAGTATGAGCGGAATTCCAAGACCTCCTTCCAAATCAAGGACTACGAAGTCCACCAATATGTAGGTATTCTTGACTTTTACCATTAACCTTTCCACAACTCCTTCTGGATATCTTATCGTGGAATCTGCCAGCTGAACACACATAGTGGTAGGGGAAATTGATGGATAGCCTAGCTTCTCGAAAGTTACCTTGGGCATGATGTTGACGCTGGCTCCAAGGTCACAAAGGGCGTGATCAAATTCATAATCATAGATTGAGCAGCTGATCACTGGGGTTCCGGGATCTTCTCTTATTGTGGCTGCTAACTCGCCCCACGCACCTCTTCTTGGGCATGTGAGCTTCTCTGCATAGCTGAGGGGTGTCCTGCTAAGGGGCTCTTTCCACATAGCATTGATGACATTCACGCTTTCTAGAGTAGACTCGGGTTGCCCCGGAACCTTCCCTAGTTCGTCAGCAGGTGTAGCAGTAGCTAGTGTAGCCAATTGAGTTTCTAGTGCCTTATTGAAACTCAGTTGGTTCTTCATAGCCGTGGAGAATCCGTCCATCTTGGCATGGATAGTCTCCATAGATTTGTCTATAGCGGCCAACTTCTTCTGAAGGGACTCATTGATCTTCGCTTGGCCGTAGACAAGATCTCTCAAGATAGGCTGGTTAGGACCGAAAGAATTCAAATTTCCATTACCTCCTTGGTAATATGGGCGTGGTTGATTCCACCCCTGACCTCCTTGTGGACGAAACCCATTGCTGCCATTGGGGAATAGAGCTTCTTCTTGGGTTTATGGGCAATTATCGCCCGAATGTCCAACATTCCCGCAGACCTCGCACGTCATGCGAGTTTCCAAGGCTTGAAGTATTTGCATCTGAGCCTTATCTTGGGAATAATCATCAAATTTCTTGAGGAGGAGATCAATCTTCATAGCGAGCATGTTGGCCTCGTTGACGGAGTGCATACCTCGCTGGCGCGGTTGGAGGCGATCATCGCTCCAACTTTGGTTGGAAACCATCTTCTCGATCAATGATGTAGCTCTTTGAATGGTCAGCGAGAAGAAAGCTCCACCCGCAGCGGCATCCACATGATCACGGGATGACTGTGTCAACCCGTTGTAGAAGTTCTGTAGAATGAGCCAATTGTCCATTCCATGGTGCAGCCACACCAGAATTGTCCATCCCATCAAGCACAAGAGCACCGTGCATGAGCCTTCACCAAGCTATACAACAGATTACATGGTGATAATGGACCACAATGGTAAAATTGTGGTCAAGTATGTTGGTGCCTACACAAAGAAGGAGATTCTAAGGAGTGTATGGGTTCCAAAAATGTATCCATCTAACCTACAAGGACCCAAATCTATTTGGGCACCTAAATTCTAGGCATAATTTGTTTTGTAGGAATATTCCTCCGGTGGCACTGCTTGGTTGCTTGATAGTGGATGCTCAAATCATATGACTGGAGAGAAGAATTTGTTCACCTCAATTGAACATGACAATATTTCAAAGGAAACAATTGTCTTTGGAGATAATAGCAAGGGTGAGGTAATTGGATTGGGTAAGATAGCTTTAACTCATGACAATGCAATTACAAATGTTTTTCTCGTTGAAACTTTGTGAAATGGGCTACAATTGTCTCTTTACTAATGAGGGTGTGACCGTCTTGAGAAGGGAAAATTCCTCTATTGCCTTTACGTGTCAATTAAAGGGCAAAGTCTATATTGTGGATATTTCAACGGAAAAGGTTGAGCCCAAGACTTGTATGGTGGCAAAATCCGACATGGGTTGGCTATGGCATCGCCGACTAGCCCATGTTGGAATGAGGAACTTGGCCAAGCTTCAAAAGAAAGGGCACATCCTAGGACTAACAAATGTTACTTTTGAGAAAGATAGGTTGTGTAGCGCGTGCCAAGCCGGGAAGCAAGTTGGTGCTCCACATCCCGCCAAGAACATGCTATCTTCAACAAGGCCTCTAAAGCTTCACATGGATTTGTTTGGATCCATCACTTATATAAGCATTGGCGGTAACAAATAGGGTCTTGTAATTGTTGATGATTTTTCCCGCTTCACTTGGGTGTTCTTTTTGCAAGATAAGAGTGAAGCTCAAGGGATAGTCAAGAAATTCATTAGAAGAGCCCAAAATGAATATGAATTGAAGATCAAGAATGTTAGAAGTGACAATGACATGGAATTCCGGAACACAAATGTTAAAGAATTTCTTGATGAAGAAGGAATCAAGCATGAATTATCCGCTCCATACACTCCTCAACAAAATGGGATTGTGGAGAGGAACAATAGAACCTTGATTGAAGCCGCAAGAACCATGCTTGATGAGTACAAGACCCCGGATAGTTTTTGAGCCAAAGCAATCAACACCGCTTGTCATGCAATCAACCATCTCTACATCCACAAGTACTTGGGCAAGACTCCATATGAGATAATCACCGGTAACAAACAGAAGGTGCACTACTTTAGAGTTTTTGGTTGTAAGTGTTTCATACTTAACAAGAAAACCAAAACTTCAAAGTTTTCACCAAAGGTAGATGAATGTTTTCTACTTAGTTATGGTACTAACGAACACACCTATCGTGTTTTCAACAAAACCACCGATTGCATTGAAGTCACGGTAGACATGAAATTTGATGAATCCAACGGCTCTCAAGTAGAGCAAGTTGATAAGAACCTTGTATATATAGAGGAACCACCAAGTGTATCAAACATGAGGATGGGCTTGGTGAAGTGCGACCATGTGCACTCAAGCCCCAATTGAGGAAAGCAATAAGGATCAACCATCTTCATCAACAAGAGTTGAACCACCAAGCTCTCAAGTTTCTCAAGATCAAAGTCAAGCTCTTGGTGATGATCAAGATCAAGACAATGATCAAGGGGGAGCTCAAGTGGAGGCAACTCAAGAGGATGCACCTAGAGTTGATAATGATGATGATGGTGGACCAATTCAACCTCAATCACAAGTGCCACACCATAGAGTCCATTAAAGCATTCAATGGGATCATCCCGTTGACAATATACTTGGGAGTATTCGAAGAGGGGTAACTACTTGTTCACTTTTAGCTACATTTTGTGAGCACTACTCTTTTGTCTCCTCTTTGGAACCTCTTAAGGTAGAAGAAGCACTTGATGATTCAAATTGGGTGATGGCAATGCAAGAAGAATTGAATAACTTCACAATAAATGAAGCATGGGAATTGGTGGAACGCCCCAAACAAAACGTGATCGGCACCAAGTGGGTATGTAGAAACAAACAAGATGAACATGGTGTTGTTACAAGAAACAAGGCAAGGTTAGTTGCACAAGGTTTCACCCAAATTGAAGGTTTAGATTTTGGTGAAACCTATGCACCCGTAGCTAGACTTGAGTCAATTCGAATATTAGTAACCTATGCTACTCACTATGATTTCAAGCTTTACCAAATGGATGTGAAGAATGCATTTTTGAACGGCCCCCTATCCGAGTTGGTATATGTTGAACAACCGCCGGGTTTTGAAGACCCCTAGCGTCCAAATCATGTGTACAAGCTCCATAAGACGCTCTATCTGTTTAAGCAAGCTCCTAGAGCATGGTACGAATGCCTTAAAGATTTTCTTCTCAAGAATGGCTTTGAAATGGGCAAAGCCGATTCCACTCTCTTTACTCACAAAATCGATAATGATATATTTGTGTGCCAAATATATGTCAATGACATTATATTTGGCTCAACTGACCAAAAATTTTGTGGAGAGTTTAGTAGGATCATGACCAAGAGATTTGAAATGTCAATGATGGGTGAATTGAAGTTCTTCCTTGGATTTCAAATCAAGCAAATGAAGGAAGGCACTTTCATATGTCAAACCAAGTACATCAAGGATATGCTCAAAAAGTTTGACATGAGTGATGCAAAGCCAATCAAGACACCCATGGCAATAAAAGGTCATCTTGATCTAAATGAAGAAGGTAAGTCGGTTGACCAAAAGGCATATCGCTCCATGATTGGCTCTCTACTTTATCTTTGTACATCTAGGCCCGATATTATGCTTAGTGTGTGCCTGTGTGCAAGATTTCAAGCCAATACTAAGGAATGTCAACTAGTGGTTGTTAAGAGAATTTTGAGATATTTGGTACACACTCCTAACCCTGGCTTGTGGTATCCCAAAGGATCCACTTTCGATCTACTTGGCTATTCCGATTCGGATTATGCCGGTTGCAAAGTAGATAGAAAGAGTACAACGGGGACGTGTCAATTTCTTGTGCGTTGCCAAGTATCTTGGAGTTCCAAGAAACAGAATTCAGTCACTTTATCCACAGCCGAAGCCGAATATGTGGCAGCGGGTGCTTGTTGTGCCCAACTTTTGTGGATGAAGCATACCTTGAGTGACTTCGGTTGTGAGAGCGTGAGAGCAAGATTCCACTCATGTGTGATAATGAGAGTGCTATCAAACTAGCAAACAATCCGGTGCAACACTCTAGAACAAAGCACATAGATATTAGATATCATTTGTTACGGGATCATGAGGCTAAAGGTGATATTGCTTTACGTCATGTAAGCACCGAACAACAACTTGCCAATATCTTTACCAAGCCTCTAGATGAGCAAAGGTTTTGCGCTTTGAGGAGTAAACTAAATATCTTGGATTCTCGTAACATGGCTTGACTTGTTGCACATTCTTGATTGTTGCCTAGATAAGGAAACATGATTTTATTTGGAAGAGTTTTCTTGAAAACCTTGGATTTTGATCTTTGGATCACAGCTTGATTCACGTGACCATTGTTATGTATTGTTGTTTGTGCCTGGTCATGTTTGAATTAAGTTGTGTTATTGTTCCACAAGCAATTCCAATCAAATTCTTAATTCAAAACTCATCTCAAAATCATCGTTTATTGGGCTATTTTTCTAAGCATCGGAACTTCCGATCTCTGATCGGAACTTTTGGACTGTGTCGGAAGTCCCAGGGGTCTTCCGACAAGGGGCTTTCGGCCTCCAGAAATTAATCCGTTGGAACTTTCGACGGTGTATTGGAACTTCCGACACCCATCGGAAGTCCCAACCTTCCTCCGATAAAAGGCTCTCGGGAAAACAGGTTTGACCTTGTCAGAACTTCCGATCCGACGAACCCCAATTCTTTATATCCCCAACGGACGGCCTCGAACCCTAACTCCTTTTTTCCCACAGCCGCCCACTCCTTTCTCCTCTCCCATTGAGGTGATTTGGCATTTCAACCGTGGAAATTCGAAGCCCTGTGATTCTTTGGACTCCCCAAGCATCGGAGACTCTGATCCCATCCTTCGCTCCTCCGATTTGCGCAGGAAATCAAAATGGTATGCATTCAAATCTTCTTGTTGCCCGATCTATCAATGTACAAGGAGTTATAAGGATTCATCTTAGGAATAGGTTCCTAGCATCTAGTAGAACATCTCTCTAAAGTTTCATTTTGATTGGAGATCGTTAACTCAAATTCATGTTCTAGGGTTCTTGAATCAGACCCTGTCAGAAGTTCCGACCCCAGGTCGGAAGTTCCGACAAGTGGCTATCAAGATTGTCCAGCCCTGATTCCTTAAATTCTTTTGATTCAATCTCTCGATCCATTCTAATTTACACATACATATCTTGACTCAGATGGCTCGAGACACGAAAGGCAAGGGTCGGGCAACTTCTCAGGAGATCAAGTCACCTGTTTCCTCTGATTCCGAAGAGACTTGTGATGCAACTCCACCTCGTGCTCATGCCAAAAGGAAAGCTTTGGTGACCAAGGTGCCAAAGCGGGCACAGGGCTGAGGTAGGCCTACTCCAGAGACTCATAGGTCGCGGATGAAGAGGGCGACTATCCCCGGTGCCCAAATGGGTGATGATGACTTGCATTATCTTGAGCACCAGGTCATCAGGATGTCAGCACCAGTGAATAGAACCGGAGCTCAGTACAATGGCCACAGGATGGTGAACTATATGAATGGAAAGCATTAGTTCGAGAACTTGAGGTTTGAGAACTATCATGGATTTGAGAAGGAGCAGCACGGTGATTTTAGGTTATGGATGTGGTTTCACTCAGATTGGTATGAATATGTGATAATGACCAAAACTCACCCTACCACAAGATGAAGTCCATCAATTGGAGTCATTTGGATGAGTTAGATATGCCTGTGGTAGCTGAGGCCATTAGTGCCTGTGAGAGGATGAATATGCAGTAGATTATGAATTTCAACCATCATTGGAATGATGAGGTTGTAGCTCAATTCTATGCCACTTTGTATGTTGATCGGCCAGGAAGGACATTCCATTGGATGCTTCAGGGGCAGCGATTCTCTGTCACGTACAATCAATTTGCTACCATTCTTTGTCTTTTAGAGGCAAATTTACAGAGGCCCAAGATTCATGATGAGAATGTTCTTGAGGATGGGGCTATGCATTATATGTACGACAGGGCTTATGGCAAAGTAGTGTTCGGCAGACTTCTGGACTCACACCCTACTACAAGTTCTTGATCTAGTTGTTCCGGTACACTTTATCTCCCAAGGCAGGCAACTCTGATGAGATCTCTAACATGTCCAGAAATATGCTTGCCAAGATGACTCAAGGAGCTATAGAGTTTAGCGTCTTTGATTTCTTATGGGAGCAGATCATCTACACCTCTATCTCTCCCAAGAGGGGATCTCACTATGCCCCATATATATTCTTCATGATCAAGGAAGTGACGGGCATCAATATTTTGGCTGATCAGAATCACTTAGTTTACAAGCCAAGCAAGGGCACTTTGGACAGGCTTCTAAAGATTGGATCTCATGCTCCTCCTCATCGGACTTGGGGTCAGTCTAGTTCTCAGGCATCAGGTTCATCTCATGACCCATCTAAGGCTAGTCCATCTAGCTCCCATGGCCCTCCCCGTGCTCCAACTAAGAAGAAGGGCATCCTCAACTTCATCTCTCAGGGGCTGTTTGCGTGTTTCAACATACGGAAGCACAATGCCGAGGAGATTTGTGCTCATAGGCAGTATGTGGATGAGCAGCTCCTCAAGATTCAAACCAGGTAGAAAGAGCTCATGGCCAAAAGCGATATCGAGCACTCCCCAGTTAGAGCTCCCATGGAGTTCCCTCCTCCACCAGTGTTCTACAACCCAAGGGACAAGATGGGAGGCCCTTCCATGATGTATGGAGGTCCACCTCCATTTGATGACGAGGACTTTGGAGGACATGAGGGTTCAGATGATGAGGACTGTTGGGTATTTTAACAATACAAAATAAATCCGCAAGCGTACGGATACCGTTGTAGCTTTCACCCATGAGTATTCAAGGGTATCGTATCCACAAGGAACGTGTGTGCACTAACTCCTAACTTAGTTGGTCCAAGGACACAACCGGATAAGTGGCGAGGATAGAGAGGATTCCTGCGGTAGCACTAAAGATGAGTTAAAGGTCGATCTCTCGGGCAGAATACTCGCTTCGGGCACTGGCTTACCCCTGAAATGGTCAGGAGACTCCGGCCAACAACTCTATGCTATATCCGAATGTGGAGGACTACGAAGGACCAACAGGGCTGTCACCACCTACGGCCTACCTCACAGACCGTGGGATATAAGGCAAACGAAGGTAACCCTTAGCCCAGACACCACGTCTGCGCTATTGGTTACTACTACAGTCTAACTACGTCTGTTGACCCGTAGAAACCTACAGCACTCCATATAAATACGGAGCGACAAACCCGGGAGTGAGAGAACTAATCTCACTCAAGTAATAGTACTATGCAAGAACAGGAATCACAAATACCAAGTTACTTTACTCAGAAGGAAGCCAGCATCAGTAGAGGTACAAGACCGGAGAAGACCGCCGACAGGCCCGGCGCTTCCCCGAACTACTCCTCACCCTCCTCCTACTCTAAGCACTAGCCTAAGCAACGCTTCGCCTTTGGAATGGAGCACAAGTCTACATCTTGGTGGTGTGTGTTGTGTGGGGTGAGGGAGGCTCCTTTTATAGCCCAAGGAGGTCGGTTCCCGCCAGGAATAAATATGGAAACACTGGGCACCGCCTTCAGGAGGATAGGATCAATTTTCCTACCAAAGATGAGGCTGAAGCTGCCGACATGGGGCCGGCCGACCCTATTGTTCGGCCGGCCCATGAGTGCCGCCTCTCGTGCCACCTTTCATCCTGGACACTGCCTGGTGGGCCCCCAACTTGTGTATGTCGGTGCCAGGGCTTTGTACGTCAGTTTTCTCTGTCAAATGGGCCTCTGTTGGATGTGTAACGCATCAACGATGTTTTGTGTATCTTTGATGTGTCTTCTGCGTGTTTTCATGTTATTCCCGACTTGTGTCCCTATAATCAACAATTCACCAACACTCGTCGAATTTGTTAGTAATAACTCCTACCACTACTGTTGATGTTCCTTTTTCATGTCTTTATGCAGGAGTTGACGGCATATATTTTGGACTTAACAGCCGTCAACAACACCCCCACACTTAGCCCTTTGCTCGTCCTCGAGTAAAGATTGAAGGACTAAGGTGGATGCATCTCCCTTGATAAAACCTACATACAAGTTATTCCAAGTTTCTTCCAATTCTTGTGAAACTTTTTGAGTAGCTACCATGCTTTCTTGGGTAATTGAAGAATGGAACGATGTAGATTTCAGGTTCCCAGCTCTTCCTGCTCAGAAACTTGGGTTTTTATTTTTGAAAAGAAAGAATAGACTTGCTCCTCAAATTAAATTCTCGAATATCTCTCATTTATTATTTTTTTTGTGTAGTTCCTTACCAAGGCAAAGTCGTTGCCTTCTTTTCTCCTATCATCTAATCAGGCTTATGTGGAGCTCAGGGTAGGAGTAAAAGAGGCATGTCTGCTTTGCTTATGTTGCTAAGTCAAAGACTAGATCCAAGCAGAAACGAGTCATACAATCTGATCAAGATGTCCAAGTGTGTGGATTTTTTTTTGGCAGAGGGTGGATGAACTCCTTTGTATGATCAATCTCTCTTCTTTATTTTCCTTGAATGTGGACTATCTTTCTCTTTTTTTCTTTTGACATGCCTTGTCGGCATGTGGCATACCTTCTTTTGGTATGCATTTTTTTCTCTCTTTTTTTTGACATGCCTTTTGGGCATGTGGCATACCTTCTTTGGGTATGCATCTTTTATTTCATCATTTTTTTTCATAGTTCACATCCTCGATGGTCACTTTAGAGAGAAACAGTCATGGTATGTCATGGAATTTTATTTTATGGGTGGATGACAATGTTTGCTATCTTCCAGTGTGGAAGTATAGCATGTGAGTGGATGTGTAGGTAATCTTGATCATGAGAGTATGACAAGTCTCTAACAAGGGTCAAATAATTTGACAAAACTCAAAGCAAAGTCAAACTGCATAAGAAGGTTTGAGCATGAAAATCTAACTTTGGCTTTGGTAGGAGTTTTCATTAATTTGAGGAGACAAGCAATTGATGATTTTTTTGAAAAGAAATTCCAAGTGCTTTGCAAGGAAGAGCATGGTTCCATTCATCTAATCATATCACATTATTCAATCACTTAGAGAGCACGGGGTCCCTATGAAAATAATTGTTCACAAGAACTAGAAAGAATGCATGGAATAAAGAGTATGCAAGTTTATTCTTGAAAGCGCATGGAGTGCATAAGGTGGGTTTGCAAGGTTCTTTGAGTTTAGTTTTTGTGGTCAACAATGAAATTCATTTAAACTCAAGAACTTAGGGAGTTTGTGAGGGATGTGTTGCACATACCATCGCTTGTAGAGGAAGAAGGGAGATGAGGGAACTCAGAGGTGGTCTAGTGTTGACGTTCACTAACGACCCATTTTGACCTTCACCTATCGTGCAAAAGTCGATCATCAGAAGGAATAAATGTTAGCATAGGATGATTATTTGACGAATTTCACAGATGCTGGTCTGAGAATGTGTGCAGGTGAATTTGGGCCAAAACTGCAGGTAACAAGCATATTATCCCAGGCATAAATTCCTGGGCCAAGCACAAGCAAGCCCAAAGGCCAAAAGGGCCCACTTGGCAGCTGCACATGAGAGGGAGACTCAGCCCACATGCGTGACATGTCATCGATCCGAAGCAATTCCACCTCGACTAATCAGACGCGAGTAAGAAGATCCATGGACCCACCAGGGTATGCAACCGACATAGTTTCACGCCAAGTCACCAAGAACCGACCTAAGGGCCCACTCATCAGTCACGTGTCCAAATTTGGGGGCGAAAGGCGGTGGCCAGAGGTTGGCCGACCAAGAGGTCAACCGACCTGGCACTGGGCCCTCTCGCCTCCAGCCTCCACGTGTCACTTCTCTATTGGCTCTAGATGGCGGTTTGAGGAGGATTGGCTGCATTCCCGGGGTGGCTCCCTCCTATAAATACAAGGGGAGGGGGTGAGAATAGGAATACACACACCACACACAACACTACACACCACACCATCTCTTCTCTTAAGTTCTCACTTGAGTGAGAGTAGTCTTAGGGAGTTTAGGAGTAGAGGTACTCAGGAGGGGTGCCGGCAACGACGCTCTTCTCCAAATTGTACCTCTACGAGAGTGAGGGAGATAGTTGGGGAATGTGCCGGGCTTGTCGGCGCTCTTCTCCGCTTGTACCTCGACGGATGCTTATTCGATTGTAAGTGTTCGAGACTGTAACACCCTAATTTAAATTCCAGCATTTAATAATAAATTTAATTGGATTTATTTAAATTTCTAAGAATTTCTGTGATTAGTCTTGCATTTAATCTAATTTTGTTCCTCAAGTAATTAAAATTTTTTATCATAGGTTTAATTTTTGGTGTTACATTCATGCTGGTGCATAGTTTTAATTATTTGAGTGTGGTTTGAATTCAAATTTGTATTTGAATTCAAACTTTCTTTGTTTGTTTTAGAAATAGAATAGAAATAGGAGAGAGAACCCAGCCCAAAACAAAACTCAAACCCAAACCCATAGCAACCCAAAACCCACACCAACCCAGCCCGCAAACCCCTTTTCCCTTCCCCTGCGGCCCAGCTCCCTCCTCTCTCTCGGGCCCGTTTCCACCCGCGCGGCCCAACCCTTTTCCCCTCACCCCGGGCCCAAACCGCTTCCTCTCTTTCCCACGCACCCGGCCCAGTACTCTCTGCGCGCCCAGGCCGCTCCCTCAGCGCGTGCTCGGCCCGCGCGTCGCCCGCGTCCCGCATATCTCGCCGGGCAGCAGAGTCCGGCCGCGATCTCCGCGGCCCTCCCATCCCTGTTTCCTCGCCGAGACCTTCGGCCCTACCCTCTTTAAACCGCCCGCGACCCCCATCGCCCTCTTCCCATCTCCGCCGCCACCCCAAAACCCTAGCAACGCCCGCTCGCCCTGCTCCGCCGGGACGAGATCCTGCGCCGCCGTGGAACCGCCGCCCCGTTACACTCCACCCCACTACGACCTGCGCAGGAGCATCACCAAGGTTCAGTGAAGCCCCCTGATCCCTCCGCACCGACCCCAGGCCTACTCCTCGCCGCAATTTCTTCTACGGCGCTCAGAGGTGAGAACGCTCCGCCGCTCAATTTTTTTCCTCGCCGCCGGTGATGATCATGTCGTTCTGACCCTGCAGCGCTCCCACAGGCCTCCACCGAGTCGATCCAAGGAGTTCCGGAGCCCGGCGCACCCCTGTGTCTACTCCTCCGCGAGCTCCGCCCCATCTCCGCCATGCCGCCGGACCTCGACGCTAACGGAACCTGCGCCGCGTCTCCACCCGATTCTAGCCACGGTGAGCACCCACGCGTCCGCCTACGCTCGCCACCGGCGTAAGACCCGCAGCGTAGCGCCGCCATCCTCCCTGGCCGCCCGATCCCAGACAGATGGTCGAGATTAGATCGGCGTACCATTTCGCCCTGAGCCGCGTGATCACAATCCAACGGCCCAGAACCTTAGATACCGGTTCGGCCTGTCACTTTTGTTAAAGAGTCCCTGGACTCTTTGCTTATTAACCCGCCATCCTTTTTAGTTCAAAACTAATTCCAGTTAGGTCCTGATTTTAACACTTAGGCCCCTGACTTTTCTCAGTTTGGAACCCGCAGTCCTGTCAAGGTTGTTTTGCATATTAGCCCCTGGATCTAACCTTTAATTATGTTTTAGTCCTCGGTTTTGCCCAGAAATCCCCAGGAGCTCCAGTTTTCTTGCAAATAGGTCCCTGGAACTTGTTTTTGGCCTAGATTTTGCGTTTTACCTCCGTTTTAGGCGTTCTTTATGTCCACGCGATCGTTGTAACGCATAGAATAGTTTTAGACTAGTTTAGTGTGCTGTTTTTATGTATTGATGTACTGTTTCTTAGCTTTTGTTAGTGTTTGCTTGTATGCTTATTGTTGCGTATTGTTTTTGGCCATGTGTTCGTGAGTAGACGTTGATCCATCTGAGGAGCCCCAGTACTAGTACCCGGAGCAGCCGTCTTGTAACACCCGGTTTATAAAAGAACATAAACCGAGCAATCATATACGTGCCAGGATCAAGTCACACGTATATACAACAGAATGAACAGTATATCATAGCACATATCACGTAAAAAGACATAATAAAGCGAATACGAATGTTATTTATTACAATAATGACAAGAATGTCTGATACAGCGGAAGCGAAGTACAAAATACGGTAAAAGCTCTCCGAAGCTGAAGCAGGGCGCCACAGGGACGTCGACTGGGAGACGAAGCACCTAGAAGTCCTCGTAGTCCTGGTAGTGCTGGACGAACTCCCTCGAGTCGGCAGGAACTGAGCAGCAGTAGCGTAGCCAAGAGGAAAAAGTAGAGAAGAGGCAAGAGTGAGTACACAACTTGTACTCAACAAGTATAACACAAACTATGAGGCTCTAGGCTGGCTGACTCAACTGCATTAGCTTTTAAGTGTTGGCAAAATTTTATTGAAGCTATTTACTACGAGTTGATGAATTACCATTAACCCAGTTACATAGTTATTAATCAAGTTTAAACATGTTACTACTGAGAACCAAACCGAAACCAAGCCACCAAGGTAAACCCCGAGAAGCACCTCCCTCGTCGGAAGGAGATAACTCCACTAATCAAAAGGAGGATCTGGGCCGCTCATAACCGTGAGCACGGCTAGTATACCAGTTTTACACTCTGCAGAGGTTGCACATCTTTACCCACAAGTCGTGAGCTACGCCAGTTGTTCATCACACTTCCTTAGGTGAGATGGCCAGCGACTCACTACGAGGCCTTTAAAAAGAATCTCGTTGGTAAGGCGTAACCGCGAGAGTTAGGTCAGCGACGATGGGGCCCACCTCCAGGGGTACAAGCACGTAGCACAGACCAAGCCGGAGGAGCAGGGACCATTGAAGCTTGCTACTCTTGCCCCGCAGGTAAGTTACTCCAAACCAAAAAGATCTAATTATTACGCCAAGTCTATCCCATTCTAGCCTTGTGGTAGCGCTGTTGTCCCAGGTTGTCGCTCTATGAACCGGTCCTTATGGAGAGTGGCCAACCAGGCAGTAAGCACCGTGCTGGCCCCCTAAACCATGTTTCTAAAAAAACATCTTTTAACGAGAAGTGAGCCACTCAAGCCACACAGAGTGCCACTCTCAGAATTAAGTTCAAGTAAACCATTAATCAAATTAATTAAAAAGGACCAGAGTGTGTTATAGCGCAGCAACCTAGCACAACTAACCATAATGCAACCCAAAGGTATATATATAGGATATAAAGTGGCTAGGGAAGTCCTTATAGGCATACAGTATTAAATGCAGTATGAAAATGTATTTAAAAGTGATGGGTTGTTCATGTTATACTTGCCTTCCTCAAAAGTTCTCCTGCTGCTCAAACTGCTCTGAAGATGGCTCTTAGCACTGGTACTGATGCTTCTCTGGTAGCTCAACGTCTACTCACGATCGCAACGCCAAAACAAGTCCACAATCATATACATACATGCAAACAAGAGAAAACACTAAGAAACAGTACAACAGTACATAAGAACAGCAAACAAAACTAAGCTAGAACTATTCTACGCGTTACAACGATCGCGTGAGCGCGAGAACCAATAAAAACGGAGCTATAAATAAAAAGATATAAGCGTTATAAGATACAAGGGTTTATCTGAAATACTGCGCAAATCACAGGGATTAAACTGTAATGGGTGTGCGTGAACAGTAACACAAAAACTTGCATCATACCATGTTCCGGGGTGTCTTATGTACAAGGTTTAGGGTCAAAACAGTGATTAACAAGGTATTCAGGGGCTAGAAGACAAGATTAGCAAGACATAGAAAAGTTGTGCTGCAATAACGACTAAGGACAGGGGCTGAAATGCAAAAGTGGCATGTGTACAGCAGCCTTCACGTGGGGGATATGTTGTGCACTGTGCTGTGAACTCGGTCTACGGGTTCCATGGACCAGAGAAGAGTGAACTGCGGTCTACGGTGAACCAGGTCCACACGAAGGGGTATCTCCTGATCTAATCTACACCGTGGGTTTTAGATCGGACGGCTGATGCACCTTCTTCTTCCTCTGGCCAACAGAACGCTTCACGTTCTGAACCGCAGGGACAGACCTCCATGAACGTGTGCACATGGCTCTATGCTACAACCCTAGATCGATCTACGCTCCACGGAAAACGCCCGGAAGCGGCAAAACGGAAAGCTCTCGGCACGGGGAACTCACCTAGGGCACTGGGGAGGGCTGCGACGGCGCGGACTGATCTCGGGACGAGGAGAGCTCGAACTGGGACTTCCTGGAACGGCAACAACGGGCGACGTCGAGCGGCGGCCAAGACTCAGCGAGGTTCACGGCGCGGACGATGTGATGCGGCTTCGGCCTCCAACTCCCTCGAACGCGTGCGAGGGTCGGCTGCGATCACAGAGAAACAGTCAGGGTGGTCAAAAAGCCAATGGCGGTGCTGAATTGCGGCAAGAACCCCACTCACTGGCGAAGGGTCTCAGCGAAAATACAGGAGGTGGCGCGGGCAGGGGGCTGAGGAGGTGGCCGGCCTGGTTCCTTGGTCCGAGGCGAGCAACTGCAGGTCTGCAGCGACTGGAGCAACTGGAGCGGCCCGGACCACGCGAGCGCCGTGCACCGGCTCCGGCTCCGGGAACGTGGCGGCGATTCTAGGATCTGGGGGAGGCTTGTGAAGGGAGGCTAGGGTTCAAGGGGTGCGGGGCGCCGTTTATAAAGCGACTCAGATGATCTTGGGGAGTCGTGCCCCGGATGGAAGGCCCGCCGGGGATCTCGGCAGAACGGGCGCGGTTGTTGCTCTGCGGAGGAGATGGAGCTGCCAGGTGGGGATAGCGAGTTTGGGTCACGGTGTGATGCGCTGCGCATGCTGCGGCCTCTGATTCGCGGGCCACGGCGCTGCTGCGCTAGGGGCCTGACTGGTTCGCGTGCGAGGAGAGCCTGGCTCGGAGGTGGGAACCAGGCTGCCGCTGGCCAGGTCTAGCACATGCAAGATGAGGATGATTGGTTGCCTCCGTCAATCAAACCTGGCTGCTGCAAGACGCTGTTTGGTACCCTGTTTTTGCATGTGTACCTACCTTTTCACCTCACACAGAACTGACGTCTTGCATCTCCCGGGCCTGGCTTAGGAGAAACGCCCGATTTCTCCGCACCACCAGAGCCAGGCTGAGCGGCCGGTTCTGCACCCGGCGAGCCAGGCCCAACACATGATGCAGGCAACCAAACTAAGCCAACTTGTATTCCACGGGCCTGGCCAGATCAAATCCGGGCAACCAATCAGGCCCTAGAGGTTGCTGCGGGGTGGCACGTGTTGGCTCGCTGCAGGTGGGGTCCGGTCAAGGCGTCGGGGCAGCTTGTGCGCGCTGGAGCGGAGCGGGGGAAAGTGTTGGGCCGTTGCGGTGCGGGAGAGCGCGGGAGGCGGGGCGGGCGCGTGGGCCGCATGCGGGAGAGGTGGGAGCGGGCGCTGGGCTGGGCGCGTGGGCGAGCAGCTGGCATGCGGGCCCGATGTGCGTGCAGCGACGTGGAAAGCGGGCTGGCGTGGGGGAGTTGCGTCGCGACCATGTGGGGTCCGAGAGAGAGGTGTCAGGCGGGGTGCATTGACGCGGAGGAGGCGCTGACACTGCTGGCTGACAAGCGGGGTCAGGGTGTCAGGTGGAAAAGGCGTTCGCGCGGAAGAGCTGGCGGGAGAGCGGCTGACTGGTGGGGCGCAGGGAGAGCTGTGTGCGCGGCTGCTGAGACCGGGCAGTGGGGCCAATGGTCGGGCGCGCTACGCTGCTCTGCTGAGTTTGGCACGAGTAAGACTGCAGGCGGGCTCGGCGCTTGCTGGGCCTAATCGGAGAAGCGGGCTGCGCGCAGGAGGAGGCCGCTGGGCTGGGCTGGGTTTGCTGCTGGTTTGAACAGGGTTGCTTCCTCTTTTCCTTTTCCAAACTACACCCAAATTATTTGAATTCAAACATGAATTTGAATTCAACCCTAGCACTCAAACAAATAAAACAATGCACCAGCATGAATGCAACAACAAGTTTAAACCTAGAAAATTTTTTTTAATTACTTTATGAAGCAAAAAAAAAATTATAAATGCAAGGCTAAGCAAATTAAATCCTAGAAAATTAAATAAAGCCAATTAAATTTATTATTAAATAGGAAATTTAAATTAGGGTGTTACACGTCTTCCGACCAGTTTGAGCAGCAGCAGGAGCAGTACGAGGAAGGCAAGTATAACATGAACAACCTATCACCTTTAATTACATTTTCATACTGCATTTTAATACTGTATGCCTATAAGGACTTCCTAGCCACTTTATATCCTTTATATATATCCTTTGGGTTGCATTTTGGTTAGTTGTGCTAGGTGCCGCGCTATAACACATAATGGTCCTTTTTAATTAATTTGATTAATGGTATATGCAACTTAATTCTGAGAGTGGCCCTCTGTGTGGCTTGAGTGGCTCACGTCTCGTTAAAATTGGTTTTGTTAGAAACATGGTTTAGGGGGCCAGCACGGTGCTTACTGCTGGGTTGGCCACTCTCCATAAGGACCGGTTCATAGAGCGACAACTTGGGACAACAGCGCTACCACAAGACTAGAATGGGACGGTCTTGGCTTACTAATAGGTCGTTTTGGTTCGGGAGTAACTTACCGACGTGGCAAGAGGGGAGTCGAGCTTCAATGGTCCCTACGCTACGAGGCTGGTCTGTGTTGTCTTGTACCCCCTCGAGGTGGGCACCATCGTTGCATTGACTGAATCCTTAGCGGTTACACCTTACCAACGTGTCCTTTGTAACGGCCTCGTAGTGAGTTTGCTAGCCATCTCACCTAAGGAAGTGTGATGAACAACTAGTGTAGCTCACGACTTGTGGGTAAAGATGTGCAACCTCTGCAGAGTGTAAAACTGGTATACTAGCCGTGCTCACGGTCATGAGTGGCCCAGATCCTCCTTTTGATTAGTGGGGTTATCTTCCTTTGACGAGGCAGGTTTCCCCGGGTGGCTTGGTTTGGTATGGTTCTCAGTAGTTCTTAATTAATTTTGATTAATTATTATGTAACTGGGTTTATGGTAATTCATCAACTTGTAGTAAATAGCTTTAATAAAATTTTGCCAAGACTTAAAAGCTAATGCAGTCAGTCAGCCAACCTAGAGCCTCATAGTTTGTGTTATCCTTGTTGAGTACAAGTTGTGTACTCACACTTGCCTTCTCTACTCTTTTTCCTCTTGTCCTTTTTGGGGATACTCTACTGTTGCTCAGTTCCTGCCGACACGAGGGAGTTCACTCAGCGCTACCAGGACTACGAGGACTTCTAGGCGTTCGTCTCCCAGTCGACGTCCTTGTGGCGCCCTGCTCAGTTTCGGAGAGTTTTTATCGTATTTGTACTTTGCTTCCGCTGTATCAGACATTTTCGTCATTAATGTAATAAATAACATTCGTATTCACTTTATTATATCTTTTTACATGATATGTGCTGTGATATACTGTTCATTCTGTTGTATATACGTGTGACTTCATCCTGGCACGTATATGATTGCTCGGTTTATGTCCTTTTATAAACCGGGTGTTACAGAGTGGTATCAGAGCCATATCGACTGTAGGACGAAGCCTAGATAGAACTGGTCGAGTTTTAGGACTCCTTCTCTCCAAATCCTTGCCTGCTGAAACTATTTTACTATTATACCCCTTGAATTCTATGACTTTTACTCGTCTTGCCTTGATTTCTCTCTCTAAAGAATAGTTTTCGTAGACTTTGGCCTGAATCAGTCATCTGACCACCATGAGTATGAGATAGATGACCCCTTTATAATAATACGATAGCACATTCTGCGACACGTTGTGTTAGTCGAGTCGTGTGTTAAACTCGGCTAAGCTGTGAAATTTGTATGCTTGTTATTATGCTACATGTTTGATTTGGATTTTTGAATGATTGCATAGTTTAGGAGTTAATTTTGTTTAATGAAAATCAGTATTAAGTTAAAGTTAATTAATTAATAAAACGAGTTAGATCGTTGGGGGTAAAAACCGTCCACTCTATCCTGTCTACTTTATCATGTCTAAGTCTTTCTTGCAGAAAAATATCGTATCCATCTAAATTTATTTCTGCAATATCCTTACTCATGAAATCTTTTGTCCAAAATCAGATGGTGAACACCAGGCGTGGTTCTGACTAGCAGGGGTAGAACAACCAGGGTACTGGTATCCCGATGCCTCCGCCTCTGACCCCGGAGCAGTATTTCCAGCTCCAGATGCAGATGATGGCTACCCTGAACAACACTGTTCAGGCACTTCAGCAGGCTCACACTCAGCCTCCGCCTCCTCCACCGCCGCAGCCCCGCGACAGGCGTGCCGAGTTCCTGAGGGGTCACCCGCCGACGTTCTCTCACACGTCCGACCCTCTTCAGGCTGACGACTGGCTCCGTGCAGTGGAGCGCCAGCTGGACATCGCCCAGTGCGATGATCGTGAGTGCGTCTTGTACGCAGCAGGACAGCTGCGAGGGGCAGCTTTGGACTGGTGGGAGTCCCACCCAGTTCAGGACCGCGAGGCTCTCACCTGGCTCCAGTTCGAAGAGCGGTTCCGCAGCCACAACGTCCCCGCGGGTGTTATGAAGATGAAGCAGAAGGAGTTCCTTGCACTGAAGCAGGTAATCTCAAATATAATCATTCAGCGTTTCCTTTTGAGCTAATACCCCCTTGTTCTATCTTTTTGAGTCATGAATTAATCCTTCGATATATAATCTGTCTTTTTCACTCAAGGGGATGATGACGGTCACGGAGTATCGTGATCGTTTTCTGCAGCTTGCTCGCTACGCCCCTGCAGAGGTTGCGGATGACCGCAAGAAGCAGGAGCACTTCATGGAGGGCCTTGAGGACTACCTCCAGTATGCACTGCTCAACCTCCGCTTTGACGACTTCAACCATCTGGTTGACAGCGCGCTCAACACTGAGCGCAAGCACATAGAGATGGAGGACAAGAAGAGGAAGATTGTTCCCGTTGCTTCCGGCAGCAACACCTGTCCTCACCTCCAGCCGCCTCAGCAGTACCAGCAGCAGCAGTACCGGCCTCCCCAGCAGTACCAGCAGAGGCCGCTGCAGTACCCGCCTCGACAGCAGCAGCAGGCAGGTCAGGGCCCGAGGTTACCGGCACCTCCGGCTCGTGCTGCTCCACCAGCTCCTCCTGCCGGACAGCAGGCTCCAGCACCTCCTCGCGCGTGCTATCACTGCGGCCAGCCGGGGCACTACGCCAATACTTGCCCTCGGAAGGCGCAGGCAGGACAGCAGGGGTGCCCAGCTCAGCCCAGGGCGCCAGCACAGGGCAGAGTGAACCACGTGACGGCCGAGTCAGCGGCCGAGGCTCCTAACGTGGTTATTGGTACGTTCATGGTCAACTCCCATCTAGCTACAGTGCTTTTTGATACTGGTGCTACTCATTCATTCATCACCAAGTCATATGTTGAGGAGCATAGTTTCTTTTCCACTGCATTAAGGAAGTGTCTGCTAGTCTCTTCACCGGGAGGGGAGTTGAGATCCCATATTGTTTGCCCCCGAGTCAGTGTAGCCATAAGGGGGGCAACGTTCAGTGCTGATCTGAGGGTGCTAGACACCAAGGGTATCGATGTGATTCTGGGAATGGATACTCTTGCCAAGTAGGGAGTTAGAATTGATTGTGCTCATTGGGCAGTTCACCTGATAGCATCTGATGGCCAAGAGGTGACAGTCAGTGCTTCAGAGCCCTCGGGATTTCTTCATCAGATGGAGGCTAGACCCACGGACGGTATTCGCGTGGTGTCTGAATTCCCGGATGTCTTTCCGGATGATTTGCCAGGTATGCCGCCTGAACGCGACATTGAGTTTTCTATTGATCTCTTGCCTGGCACAGCTCCTATTGCAAAGCGGCCCTACCGCATGGCACCTATAGAGCATAAGGAAGTTAAGAAGACTATTGATGAGTTGCTAGCCAAGGGCTATATCCATCGCAGCTTCTCTCCTTGGGCTTTTCCATTGTTGCTAGTAGATAAGAAAGATGGCTCGAAGAGGATGTCTGTCGATTATCGGGAGCTGAATGCAGTTACCATCAAGAACAAGCATCCACTGCCCCGTATTGAGGATCTCTTCGATCTGCTTCAAGGTGCTCATATATTCTCGAAGATTGATCTGCGTTCGGGTTATTTTCAGTTGAGGATCCGTCCTGGGGATATTCCGAAGACGGCATTCACCTGCAAGTACGGGCTGTATGAGTACACAGTCATGTCCTTCGGCTTGACTAATGCCCTGGCTTTCTTCATGCATCTAATGAACATGGTTTTCTTGGATTATCTGGATGTCTTCGTGGTGATCTTCATTGATGATATTCTGATCTTCTCCAAGACAGAGGAAGAGCATGAAGAGCATCTGAGGCTCGTGTTGCAGAGATTGAGGGAGCATCAGTTATATGCTAAGTTCAGCAAGTGCGAGTTCTGGATTGACGAGGTTCCATTCCTCGATCATATCATCTCCAAGGGAGGTATTGTAGTTGATCCGAGTAAGGTGAAGGATGTGCTCGAGTGGGAGTCACCGCAGACGAAGAAAGAAGTCCGGTCATTCTTGGGCTTAGCAGGATATTATCGGAGGTTCATTGAGAATTTCTCCAAGATCGCGAAACCTTTGACTTCCTTGCTAGAGAAGAATGCGGCATTTATATGGACTGATGAGCGTCAGATGGCCTTCGATGAGCTGAAGAAGAGGTTGACTACGGCGCCAGTCCTTACTCTGCTAGACCAGAGCAAGAGGTTCATGGTGTATTGTGATGCTTCGAAGGATGGTCTTGGTTGTGTTCTGATGTAGGAGGGCAGAGTGATAACTTATGCTTCACAGCAGTTACGTCGGCATGAGCTGAACTATCCCACTCATGATCTTGAGTTAGCCGCAGTGCTGCATGCTCTGAAGATTTGGAGGCATTACTTGTATGGGCAGCAGTGTGATATCTACACTGATCATAAGAGCCTCAAGTACATTTTCACGCAGAACGAGCTGAATATGTGGCAAAGAAGATGGTTAGAGCTAGTCATGGATTATGACCTGGAGATTCACTATCATCCGGGAAAGGCCAATGTTGTGGCAGATGCTCTGAACAGAAGAAGCTATGTCAACATGGTCGTGGCTTTCCAGATGCCTCCAGAGTTATGCGAGGAGTTTGAGCAGTTGAGTTTGGGTTTCTTGCATCATACCTCCAGTGCAGCGTTTGAGGCGGTACCGACTCTAGAGGCAGAGATCCGGCAGCATCAGAAGGAAGATGAGAAGCTGCAGGAGATTCGTGAGTTGCTCAAGAAGGGCAAGATTCCACACTTCAGACAGGATGATCAGGGTACCTTGTGGTACAAGAACCGGATCTGCGTGCCTGATGTGAAGGATCTCCGGAAGTTGATTCTGAGTGAGGCCCATGATACAGCTTACTCTATTCATCCGGGCAGCACGAAGATGTACTATGATCTGAAGGAACATTTCTAGTGGTATGGGATGAAGCGTTCAGTGGCAGAGTACGTGGCTATTTGTGACACCTGTCAGCGTGTCAAGGCTGAGCATCAGAGGCCAGCAGGTCTGTTACAGCCTTTGAAGATTCCAGAGTGGAAATGGGAGGAAATCACTATGGACTTCATTGTTGGATTGCCTCGTACTCAGAAAGGGTACAACTTTATATGGGTAGTAGTGGATCGTCTGACGAAGGTTGCTCACTTCATTCCAGTGAACACTACTTACTCCGGTACTAGACTTGCAGAGTTGTAGATCTCTCGGATTGTCTACTTGCATGGTGTGCCCAAGAAGATCATATCTGATAGAGGGTCTCAGTTCACTTCTTGATTATGGGAGCAGCTCCATGATTCGCTGGATACGAAGCTGCGTTTCAGTACGGCTTATCACCCTCAGACAGAAGGGCAGACAGAGAGAACCAACCAAGTGTTGGAAGATATGCTGAGAGTTTGTGCCATTCAGTACGGTACTAGTTGGGATAAGTGTCTGTCATATGCTGAGTTTTCATATAACAACAGCTATCAGGCCAGTCTGAAGAAGTCCCCCTTCGAGGCATTGTATGGCAGAAAGTGCAGGACCCCTCTCTATTGGGATCAGATTGGTGAGAAGCAGCTCTTTGGCCCTGACATTATAGAAGATGCAGAGCAGATGGTACAAGCTGTGCGGGAAAATCTGAGGATTGCACAGAGTCGGCAAAAGAGCTATGCAGATGGCAAATGGAGAGACCTGACTTTCAGTGTTGGTGATCATGTATACCTGAAGGTTTCTCCGATGAGAGGAATTCGCAGGTTTAATGTCAAAGGGAAGTTAGCACCTCGGTATGTTGGTCCATTCAAGGTGCTAGAGAGGAAAGGCGAAGTTGCTTATCGCCTGGAGTTGCCCACCAGCCTCTCAGGAGTCCATGATGTCTTCAATATATCTCAGCTGAAGAAGTGTCTGCGGGTACCCGAGGAACAGGCACCACTGGATGGAGTAGATGTGCAGGAAGATCTGACTTATACTGAGCATCTGGTGAAGATTCTGGAGACATCAGAAAGAGTTACTCGGAACAAGCGCATCAAGATGTGCAGAGTTTAGTGGAGTCACCACAGTGAAGCTGAGGCTACATGGGAGCAAGAAGATGAGATGAGGAAGACCTATCCAGATCTCTTTGCTAGCCAGCCCAGCTAAATCTCGGGGACGAGATTTCTTTTAGGGGGTAGGGTCTATAACACCCTAATTTAAATTCCAGCATTTAATAATAAATTTAATTGGCTTTATTTAAATTTCTAAGAATTTCTGTGATTAGTCTTGCATTTAATCTAATTTTGTTCCTCAAGTAATTAAAATTTTTTATCATAGGTTTAATTTTTGGTGTTGCATTCATGCTGGTACATAGTTTTAATTATTTGAGTGTTGTAACACCCTAATTTAAATTTCAGTATTTATTAATAAA
This sequence comes from Panicum virgatum, assembly GCF_016808335.1. Classification (NCBI taxonomy): domain Eukaryota; kingdom Viridiplantae; phylum Streptophyta; class Magnoliopsida; order Poales; family Poaceae; genus Panicum; species Panicum virgatum. The sequence continues at coordinate 41,508,946 of NC_053149.1, read as the reverse complement.
TTAATTGGCTTTAGTTAAATTTCTAAGGTTTATTGTGTTTAGTTGGCATTTAATCTAATTTTTGTTCCTTAATTAATTAAAATTTATCATAAGTTTAAATTTTTGTTGCATTCATGCTGGTGCATAATTTTATTTGAGTGTGGTTTGAATTCAAACTCAACTTTGAATTCAAACTTTGTTTGGTTTAGAAATAGAAAAGGAGAAATAGAAAAGAATAAGACCCAAGCCCAAATATAGAAACCCAGCCCACCAGCCCAAACCCACCTCAGCCCAGTCCCATCCTCTTCCCCGGTCCACTTTCCCCGCGGCCCAGTTCGCTCGGCCCAGCCCAGCGCCCACGCGCCCAGCCCCGCGACTCGCCCCGCGCGTCGCCTCCCGCCTCTGACCGAGCGGCCCCGCTGCAGCATGGCCCCGCTCGCCAGCGCCCGGCCCGCATCGCGCGCGCCTCGCCCGCCCGAACTGCCGGTCCCACCCGCCAGCGGCACCCCGCTCGCGCTCGCCCCGTCTCGCTGCGCCGGGACCCCACTTGCCAGACCCGTCGCCTTCCTCCCGCAACGCCCGCCCGCGACTCCCGCCGGGGATCTCGCCGCGCCCCTACGGCACGGACGCCCAGGATCAGCGGCTCCCTCCTTAAAACGCACCCCTGCAGCCCCTGCGCCTCACCCCGCCCCCATAGCCGCCACCAAACCCTAGCCGCCGCAGCCTCCGCGCTCAGAGCGGAGCAGAGCTCCCTGCGCCGCCGCGGCCGCAAAGCTCCGCTGCGCCATAGCCCCGCCGGAGTAGCGCAGCGGCCTCGTCTCGACTCCAGGAGCACCCCGCGCCGTCCAGCAGCCCGGGGGCGCTCTCCTTCGTCCCCAACACCGAGCTCTGCCCGGAGCGCCGCCGCCGGACTCCGCCGCCGCAGCCTCTGCGCCGGACCCCTCTTCGATCCTAAGCTCGGTGAGCATCACAACAACCCACCCGTTCCTTTGCGCTATTCGTTCTGGCCCTTAGCCCGCTTCCGAAGTCCGCACAGCGCACTCCGATGAACCTCGCCGCCACAGAGCCGCCCCTCTTCGCGGTGCGCACCACTACACCCATCGCAGACCCGCGCAACCCACCTGGGTGGTTCGCGCGTGCCACGGGCCTGCTCCAGCGCCAAACCGCGGCCTGAATCGGCCACGGGAACGCCAATTCTGGCCAGTTCCGGCGATCCTCCGCCGCGGGCGCGCCACTCCGGCGAGTCCCGCCGCCGCCGTCGCCCGCAGACCACACTGGCCATCCGATCCGTGGCCAACGGATCAGATTAGATCCCGTTTCCATCCGCTCCGAGCCATTAGATCCAGATCCAGCGGTCTGGATCCACGCGTACCGGTTCAGCCTTGGAATTTTGTTAAAGAGACCCTGGTGTCTTTTAGAATTAACCCGCCGTCCAGCTTAGTTCAAAAGAAATTCCAACTAGGTCCAGTTTTTAGCTTTTAGGCCCCTGACTTTCCTGGTTTTTGTACCCGCAGTCCAAGCCCTGTAGTTTTGCGAGTTAGACCCCATAGTTTTAGTTTAATTACGTTTTAGTCCTCAGTTTTTGTAGAAAGCCCCCTGGAACTTCAGTTTTCTTACAAATAAGCCCCTGAACCTTGTTTTTAGCCTAGAAAATGCGTTTTAGCTCCGTTTTTAGCGTTCTTTATATCCACGCGATCGTTGTAACGCGTAGAATAGTTTTAGAGTAGTTTAGTGCGCTGTTTTTATGTATTGATGTACTGTTCTTTAGCTTTTTGTTAGAGTTTGCTTGTATGCTTATTGTTGTGCATTGTTTTGGCCATGTGTTCGTGAGTAGACGTTGATCCGTCTGAGGAGCCCCAGTACCAGTACCCGGAGCAGCCGTCTTCGGATCAGTTTGAGCAGCAGCAGGAGCAGTACGAGGAAGGCAAGTATAACATGAACAACCTATCACTTTTAAATACAATTTCATACTGCATTTAATACTGTATGCCTATAAGGACTGTCCTAGCCACTTTATATCCTTTATATATCCCTTTGGGTTGCATTTTGGTTAGTTGTGCTAGGTTGCTGTGCTATAACACACTCTGGTCCTTTTTAATTAAATTGATTAATGGTTTACTTGAACTTAATTCTGAGAGTGGCACTCTGTGTGGCTTGAGTGGCTCACTTCTCGTTAAAAGATGTTTTTTTAGAAACATGGTTTAGGGGGCCAGCACGGTGCTTACTGCCTGGTTGGCCACTCTCCATAAGGACCGGTTCATAGAGCGACAACCTGGGACAACAGTGCTACCACAAGGCTAGAATGGGATAGACTTGGCGTAATAACTAGATCTTTTTGGTTTGGAGTAACTTACCTGCGGGGCAAGAGTAGTAAGCTTCAATGGTCCCTGCTCCTCCGGCTTGGTCTGTGCTTGGATTGCGCTCCTGTGCTTGTACCCCCGGAGGTGGGCCCCATCGTCGCCGACCTAACTCTCGCGGTTACGCCTTACCAACGAGATTCTTTTTAAAGGCCTCGTAGTGAGTCGCTAGCCATCTCACCTAAGGAAGTGTGATGAACAACTGGCGTAGCTCACGACTTGTGGGTAAAGATGTGCAACCTCTGCAGAGTGTAAAACTGGTATACTAGCCGTGCTCACGGTTATGAGCGGCCCAGATCCTCCTTTTGATTAGTGAAGTTATCTCCTTCCGACGAGGGAGGTGCTTCTCGGGGTTACCTTGGTGGCTTGGTCGTGGTTTGGTTCTCAGTAGTAGTATAATTAATTCTGATTAATTACTATGTAACTGGGTTAATGGTAATTCATCAACTCGTAGTAAATAGCTTTAATAAAACTTTGCCAACACTTAAAAGCTAATGCAGTTGAGTCAGCCAGCCTAGAGCCTCATGGTTTGTGTTATACTTGTTGAGTACAAGTTGTGTACTCACCCTTGCCTCTTCTCTACTTTTTCCTCTTGGCTACGCTACTGCTGCTCAGTTCCTGCCGACACGAGGGAGTTCGTCCAGCGCTACCAGGACTACGAGGACTTCTAGGTGCTTCGTCTCCCAGTCGACGTCCCTGTGGCGCCCTGCTTCAGCTTTGGAGAGCTTTATCGTATTTTGTACTTCGCTTCCGCTGTACCAGACATTTTGTCATTATTGTAATAAATAACATTCGTATTCGCTTTATTATGTCTTTTTACGTGATATGTGCTATGATATACTGTTCATTCTGTTGTATATACGTGTGACTTGATCCTGGCACGTATATGATTGCTCGGTTTATGTTCTTTTATAAACCGGGTGTTACAGAGTGGTATCAGAGCCGTATCGACTGTAGGACGAAGCCTAGATAGAACTGGTCGAGTTTTAGGACTTCTTCTCACCAATCCTTGTCTGCTGAAACTATTTTACTATTATACCCTTGACTTCCTTGACTTTTACCCTTCTTGCCTTGATTTCTCTCTCTGAAGAATAGTTTCGTAGATTTTGGCCTGAAGCAGTCATCTGACCACCATGAGTTAGCTAGGCGACCCTTTAATAATAAAACGATAGCACGTTCCGCGACGCGTTGTGTTAGTCGAGTCTATTGCTAAACCCGGCTAAGTTGTGAAAATTGTCTGCTTGTTATTCTGCTGCATGTTTGATTTGGATTTTTGACTGATTGCATAGCTTAGTAGTTTAAATTTGCTTAAAGAAAATCACTCAGATGTTAAAGTTAACTAATTAATAAAATGAGTTAGATCGTTGGGGGTAAAACAGTCAACTCTATCCTGTCTACTTTATCATGGCTGAGTCTTTATCCGCAAAGAGAGTTATCATATCCATCTGAGTTTATTCCTGCAATATCCTTACTCGTGAAATCTTTTGTTCAAATCAGATGGTGAACACCAGGAGCACCGGTTCAGGTTCTGGCCAGCAGCAGGGTCAGAACAACCAGGGTACCGGGATCCCGATGCCTCCACCCTTGACTCCGGAGCAGTACTTCCAGCTCCAGATGCAGATGATGGCTACCCTGAACAACACTGTTCAGGCTCTTCAGCACGCTCACACTCAGCCTCCGCCTCCTCCACCGCCGCAGCCACGCGACAGGCGTGCTGAGTTCCTGAGGGGTCACCCGCCGACGTTTTCTCACACGTCCGACCCTCTTCAGGCCGACGACTGGCTCCGTGCAGTGGAGCGTCAGCTGGACATCGCCCAGTGCGATGATCGTGAGCGCGTCTTGTACGCAGCAGGACAGCTGCGAGGGGCAGCTTTGGACTGGTGAGAGTCCCACCCAGTTCATGACCGCGAGTCTCTCACCTGGCTCCAGTTCAGTGAGCGCTTCCGCAGCCACAACATCTCCGCGGGCGTTATGAAGATGAAACAGAAGGAGTTCCTTGCACTGAAGCAGGTAATCTTAAATATAATCATTCAGCGTTTTCTTTTGAGATAATGCCCCTTGTTCTATCCTTATAAATCTTGAGTTAATCTTCCGATATCTATCTGTCTTTGTGAATTCAGGGGACTATGTCGGTCACGGAGTATCGTGATCGCTTTCTTCAGCTGGCTCGCTACGCCCCTGCCGAGGTTGCGGATGACCGCAAGAAGCAGGAGCACTTCATGGAGGGTCTTGAGGACTACCTCCAGTACGCGCTGCTCAACCTCCGCTTCGACGACTTCAACCATCTGGTTGACAGTGCGCTCAACACTGAGCGTAAGCACTTGGAGATGGAGGACAAGAAGAGGAAGGTTGTCCCCGTTGCTTCCGGCAGCAACACTCGTACTCGACTCCAGCAGCCCCAGCAGTACCAGCCTCAGTACCGGCCTCCTCAGCAGTACCAGCAGAGGCCACCGCAGCAGTACCCGCCTCGACAGCAGCAGGCAGGTCAGGGCCCGAGGTTACCGGCACCTCCGGCTCGTGCTCCACCAGCTCCACCAGCACCGCAGGCTCCACGTCCGGCAGCTCCTACCGGACAGCAGGCTCAGGGACCTCCTCGCACCTGTTTTCACTGCGGCCAGCCGGGGCACTACGCCAACGCTTGCCCCCGGAAGGCGCAGGCGGGACAGCAGGGGCGCCCAGCTCAGCCCAGGGCGCCAGCACAGGGCAGGGTGAACCACGTGACGGCCGAGTCAGCGGCCGAGGCTCCCAACGTGGTTATTGGTACGTTCATGGTTAATTCATATCCAGCTACAGTGCTTTTTGATACTGGTGCTACGCATTCCTTCATTACTCAGTCTTTTGTCGAGCATCATGGTATTCATACTAGCACATTAAAGAGGTGCCTGTTAGTATCTTCACCGGGAGGACAGTTGAGGTCTCACACTTACTGCCCGAGAGTCAGTGTTTCTTTGAGGGGAGTAGAGTTCTGTACTGATCTGATGGTGCTAGACACCAAGGGCATTGATGTCATTCTGGGAATGGAGACTCTAGCCAAATGGGGAGTTCGGATAGATTGTGCTCAGAGGACAGTCTTGCTATCAGCTTCCAGTGGCCAAGAGGTTGTTATCAGTGCAGTAGAGCCTTCTGGATTTCTTCATCAGATGGAGGCTAGACCCACGGATGGTATTCGCGTGGTGTCTGAATTCCCGGATGTCTTTCCGGATGATCTGCCAGGTATGCCGCCTGAACGCGCCATTGAGTTTTGTATTGATCTCTTGCCTGGCACAGCTCCTATTGCAAAGCGGCCCTATCGTATGGCACCTATAGAGCATGAAGAAGTCAAGAAGACTATTGATGAGTTGCTAGCCAAGGGCTATATCCGTCGCAGCTTCTCTCCTTGGGCTTTTCCGTTGTTGCTGGTAGATAAGAAGGATGGCTCGAAGAGGATGTGTGTGGATTATCGTGAGCTGAATGCAGTCACTATCAAGAACAAGCATCCACTGCCCCGTATTGAGGATCTCTTCGATTTGCTTCGAGGTGCTCGTATATTCTCGAAGATTGATCTTCGTTCGGGCTATTTTCAGCTGAGGATTCGTCCTGGGGATATTCCGAAGACGGCATTCACCTGCAAGTACGGGCTATATGAGTATACAGTCATGTCCTTCGGCTTGACTAATGCCCCGGCTTACTTCATGCATCTGATGAACATGGTTTTCATGGATTATCTGGATGTTTTCGTGGTGATCTTTATTGATGATATTCTGATCTTCTCCAAGACAGAGGAAGAGCATGAAGAGCATCTGAGGCTCGTGTTGCAGAGATTGAGAGAGCATCAGTTGTATGCCAAGTTCAGCAAGTGCGAGTTCTGGATTGACGAGGTTCCATTCCTCGGTCATGTTATCTCTCAGGGAGGCATTGCTGTTGATCCGAGCAAGGTGAAGGATGTGCTCGAGTGGGAGACACCGCAGACAGTGAAGGAAGTCAGATCTTTCTTGGGCTTAGCAGGATATTATCGGAGGTTCATTGAGAATTTCTCCAAGATCGCTAAGCCTTTGACTTCTTTGCTGGAGAAGAATGTGGCTTTTGTATGGACTGATGAGCGTCAGATGGCCTTTGATGAGCTGAAGAAAAGGTTGACTACGGCGCCAGTCCTGACTCTGCCAGACCAGACGAAGAGGTTCACGGTGTATTGTGATGCTTCGAAGGATGGTCTTGGATGTGTTCTGATGCAGGAGGGCAGAGTGATAGCTTATGCTTCACGGCAGTTACGCCGGCATGAGCTGAATTATCCCACTCATGATCTTGAGTTAGCCGCAGTTGTGCATGCTCTGAAGATTTGGAGGCATTACTTGTATGGGCAGCGGTGTGATATCTACACTGATCACAAGAGCCTCAAGTACATTTTCACGCAGAATGAGCTGAACATGCGGCAGAGAAGATGGTTAGAGTTGGTCAAGGATTATGATCTGGAGATTCACTATCATCCGGGCAAGGCCAATGTTGTAGCAGATGCTCTGAGCAGAAGAAGTTATGTCAACATGGCCGTGGCTTTCCAGATGCCTCCAGAGTTATGTGAGGAGTTCGAGCAGTTGAGTCTGGGCTTCTTGCATCATACTTCTAGTGCAGCATTTGAGGCAGTACCGACTCTAGAGGCAGAGATCAGGCAGCATCAGAAAGATGATGAGAAGCTGCAGGAGATTCGTGAGTTGCTCAGAAAGGGCAAGGCTCCTCATTTCAGAGAGGACGATCAGGGTACCTTGTGGTACAAGAACCGGATCTGTGTTCCAGATGTGAAGGATCTCCGGAAGTTGATTCTGAGTGAGGCCCATGATACAGCATACTCTATTCATCCGGGCAGCACGAAGATGTACTATGATCTGAAGGAACGTTTCTGGTGGTATGGGATGAAGCGTTCAGTGGCAGAGTACGTGGCTATTTGTGACACCTGTCAGCGTGTCAAGGCCGAGCACCAGAGGCCAGCAGGTCTATTGCAGCCTTTGAAGATTCCAGAGTGGAAATGGGAAGAAATCACTATGGACTTCATTGTTGGATTGCCTCGTACTCAGAAAGGGTACAACTCCATTTGGGTAGTAGTGGATCGTCTGACGAAGGTTGCTCACTTCATTCCAGTGAACACTACTTACTCCGGTGCTAGACTTGCGGAGTTGTACATCTCTCGGATTGTCTGCTTGCATGGTGTGCCGAAGAAGATCATATCTGACAGAGGGTCTCAGTTCACTTCTCGGTTCTGGGAGCAGCTCCATGATTCGTTGGATACGAAACTACGCTTCAGTACGGCTTATCACCCTCAGACAGATGGGCAGACAGAGAGGACCAACCAAGTGTTGGAGGATATGCTGAGAGCTTGTGCTATTCAGTATGGTACTAGTTGGGATAAGTGCCTGTCATTTGCTGAGTTCTCATATAACAACAGCTATCAGGCCAGTCTAAAGAAGTCTCCCTTTGAGGCATTGTATGGCAGAAAGTGCAGGACTCCTCTCTATTGGGATCAGATTGGCGAGAAGCAGCTCTTCGGTCCTGAGATCATCGATGATGCGGAGCAGATGGTTCAGGCTGTGCGAGAAAATCTGAGGATTGCACAGAGCAGACAGAAGAGCTATGCAGATGGCAAACGGAGAGACCTGACTTTCAGTGTTGGTGATTATGTGTACCTGAAGGTGTCTCCGATGAGAGGAATCCGCAGATTCAATGTCAAAGGGAAGTTAGCACCTCGGTATGTGGGGGCCATTCAAGGTGCTAGAGCGGAAAGGCGAAGTTGCTTATCGCCTGGAGTTACCTCTCAGCCTCTCAGGAGTTCATGATGTCTTCCATATATCTCAGCTGAAGAGGTGTCTGCGAGTACCCGAGGAGCAGGCACCCCTGGATGGAGTCGATGTCCAGGAGGATCTGACTTATACTGAGCATCCGGTGAAGATTCTGGAGACATCAGAGAGGGTTACTCGGAACAAGCGCATCAAGATGTGCAGAGTTCAGTGGAGTCATCACAGTGAAGCTGAGGCTACATGGGAGCGAGAAGATGAGTTGAAGAAGACGTATCCAGATCTCTTTGCTAGCCAGCCCAGCTAAATCTCGGGACGAGATTTCTTTAAGGGGGTAGGGTATGTAACACCCTAATTTAAATTTCAGTATTTATTAATAAATTAATTGGCTTTAGTTAAATTTCTAAGGTTTATTGTGTTTAGTTGGCATTTAATCTAATTTTTGTTCCTTAATTAATTAAAATTTATCATAAGTTTAAATTTTTGTTGCATTCATGCTGGTGCATAATTTTATTTGAGTGTGGTTTGAATTCAAACTCAACTTTGAATTCAAACTTTGTTTGGTTTAGAAATAGAAAAGGAGAAATAGAAAAGAATAAGACCCAAACCCAAATCTAGAAACCCAGCCCACCAGCCCAAACCCACCTCAGCCCAGTCCCATCCTCTTCCCCGGTCCACTTTCCCCGCGGCCCAGTTCGCTCGGCCCAGCCCAGCGCCCACGCGCCCAGCCCCGCGACTCGCCCCGCGCGTCGCCTCCCGCCTCTGACCGAGCGGCCCCGCTGCAGCATGGCCCCGCTCGCCAGCGCCCGGCCCGCATCGCGCGCGCCTCGCCCGCCCGAACTGCCGGTCCCACCCGCCAGCGGCACCCCGCTCGCGCTCGCCCCGTCTCGCTGCGCCGGGACCCCCACTTGCCAGACCCGTCGCCTTCCTCCCGCAACGCCCGCCCGCGACTCCCGCCGGGGATCTCGCCGCGCCCCTACGGCACGGACGCCCAGGATCAGCGGCTCCCTCCTTAAAACGCACCCCTGCAGCCCCTGCGCCTCACCCCGCCCCCATAGCCGCCACCAAACCCTAGCCGCCGCAGCCTCCGCGCTCAGAGCGGAGCAGAGCTCCCTGCGCCGCCGCGGCCACAAAGCTCCGCTGCGCCATAGCCCCGCCGGAGTAGCGCAGCGGCCTCGTCTCGACTCCAGGAGCACCCCGCGCCGTCCAGCAGCCCGGGGGCGCTCTCCTTCGTCCCCAACACCGAGCTCTGCCCGGAGCGCCGCCGCCGGACTCCGCCGCCGCAGCCTCTGCGCCGGACCCCTCTTCGATCCTAAGCTCGGTGAGCATCACAACAACCCACCCGTTCCTTTGCGCTATTCGTTCTGGCCCTTAGCCCGCTTCCGAAGTCCGCACAGCGCACTCCGATGAACCTCGCCGCCACAGAGCCGCCCCTCTTCGCGGTGCGCACCACTACACCCATCGCAGACCCGCGCAACCCACCTGGGTGGTTCGCGCGTGCCACGGGCCTGCTCCAGCGCCAAACCGCGGCCTGAATCGGCCACGGGAACGCCAATTCTGGCCAGTTCCGGCGATCCTCCGCCGCGGGCGCGCCACTCCGGCGAGTCCCGCCGCCGCCGTCGCCCGCAGACCACACTGGCCATCCGATCCGTGGCCAACGGATCAGATTAGATCCCGTTTCCATCCGCTCCGAGCCGTTAGATCCAGATCCAGCGGTCTGGATCCACGCGTACCGGTTCAGCCTTGGAATTTTGTTAAAGAGACCCTGGTGTCTTTTAGAATTAACCCGCCGTCCAGCTTAGTTCAAAAGAAATTCCAACTAGGTCCAGTTTTTAGCTTTTAGGCCCCTGACTTTCCTGGTTTTTGTACCCGCAGTCCAAGCCCTGTAGTTTTGCGAGTTAGACCCCATAGTTTTAGTTTAATTACGTTTTAGTCCTCAGTTTTTGTAGAAAGCCCCCTGGAATTTCAGTTTTCTTACAAATAAGCCCCTGAACCTTGTTTTTAGCCTAGAAAATGCGTTTTAGCTCCGTTTTTAGCGTTCTTTATATCCACGCGATCGTTGTAACGCGTAGAATAGTTTTAGAGTAGTTTAGTGCGCTGTTTTTATGTATTGATGTACTGTTCTTTAGCTTTTTGTTAGAGTTTGCTTGTATGCTTATTGTTGTGCATTGTTTTGGCCATGTGTTCGTGAGTAGACGTTGATCCGTCTGAGGAGCCCCAGTACCAGTACCCGGAGCAGCCGTCTTCGGATCAGTTTGAGCAGCAGCAGGAGCAGTACGAGGAAGGCAAGTATAACATGAACAACCTATCACTTTTAAATACAATTTCATACTGCATTTAATACTGTATGCCTATAAGGACTGTCCTAGCCACTTTATATCCTTTATATATCCCTTTGGGTTGCATTTTGGTTAGTTGTGCTAGGTTGCTACGCTATAACACACTCTGGTCCTTTTTAATTAAATTGATTAATGGTTTACTTGAACTTAATTCTGAGAGTGGCACTCTGTGTGGCTTGAGTGGCTCACTTCTCGTTAAAAGATGTTTTTTTAGAAACATGGTTTAGGGGGCCAGCACGGTGCTTACTGCCTGGTTGGCCACTCTCCATAAGGACCGGTTCATAGAGCGACAACCTGGGACAACAGTGCTACCACAAGGCTAGAATGGGATAGACTTGGCGTAATAACTAGATCTTTTTGGTTTGGAGTAACTTACCTGCGGGGCAAGAGTAGTAAGCTTCAATGGTCCCTGCTCCTCCGGCTTGGTCTGTGCTTGGATTGCGCTCCTGTGCTTGTACCCCCGGAGGTGGGCCCCATCGTCGCCGACCTAACTCTCGCGGTTACGCCTTACCAACGAGATTCTTTTTAAAGGCCTCGTAGTGAGTCGCTAGCCATCTCACCTAAGGAAGTGTGATGAACAACTGGCGTAGCTCACGACTTGTGGGTAAAGATGTGCAACCTCTGCAGAGTGTAAAACTGGTATACTAGCCGTGCTCACGGTTATGAGCGGCCCAGATCCTCCTTTTGATTAGTGAAGTTATCTCCTTCCGACGAGGGAGGTGCTTCTCGGGGTTACCTTGGTGGCTTGGTCGTGGTTTGGTTCTCAGTAGTAGTATAATTAATTCTGATTAATTACTATGTAACTGGGTTAATGGTAATTCATCAACTCGTAGTAAATAGCTTTAATAAAACTTTGCCAACACTTAAAAGCTAATGCAGTTGAGTCAGCCAGCCTAGAGCCTCATGGTTTGTGTTATACTTGTTGAGTACAAGTTGTGTACTCACCCTTGCCTCTTCTCTACTTTTTCCTCTTGGCTACGCTACTGCTGCTCAGTTCCTGCCGACACGAGGGAGTTCGTCCAGCGCTACCAGGACTACGAGGACTTCTAGGTGCTTCGTCTCCCAGTCGACGTCCCTGTGGCGCCCTGCTTCAGCTTTGGAGAGCTTTATCGTATTTTGTACTTCGCTTCCGCTGTACCAGACATTTTGTCATTATTGTAATAAATAACATTCGTATTCGCTTTATTATGTCTTTTTACGTGATATGTGCTATGATATACTGTTCATTCTGTTGTATATACGTGTGACTTGATCCTGGCACGTATATGATTGCTCGGTTTATGTTCTTTTATAAACCGGGTGTTACAAGTGTGGTTTGAATTCAAATTTGTATTTGAATTCAAACTTTCTTTGTTTGTTTTAGAAATAGAATAGAAATAGGAGAGAGAACCCAGCCCAAAACAAAACTCAAACCCAAACCCATAGCAACCCAAAACCCACACCAACCCAGCCCGCAAACCCCTTTTCCATTCCCCTGCGGCCTAGCTCCCTCCTGTCTCTCGGGCCCATTTCCACCCGCGCGGCCCAACCCTTTTCCCCTCACCCCGGGCCCAAACCACTTCCTCTCTTTCCCACGCACCCGGCCTAGTACCCTCTGCATGCCCAGGCCACTCCCTCAGCACGTGCTCGGCCCGCTCGCTCCAACGCCCGCGCGTCGCCCGCGTCGCCCGCGCTCACTGACAACGCTGGCCCGCCTGTCATCCCCCACCTCCCGCATATCTCGCCGGGCAGCAGAGTCCGGCCGCGATCTCCGCGGCCCTCCCATCCCTGCTTCCTCGCCGAGACCTTCGGCCCTTCCCTCTTTAAACCGCCCGCGACCCCATCGCCCTCTTCCCATCTCCGCTGCCACCCCAAAACCCTAGCAGCGCCCGCTCGCCCTGCTCCGCCGGGACGAGATCCTGCGCCGCCGTGGAACCGCCGCCCCGTTACACTCCACCCCACTACAACCTGCGCAGGAGCATCGCCAAGGTTCAGTGAAGCCCCCTGATCCCTCCGCACCGACCCCAGGCCTACTCCTCGCCGCAATTTCTTCTGCGGCGCTCGGAGGTGTGAACGCTTCGCCGCTCAATTTTTTTCCTCACCGCCGGTGACGATCATGTCGCTCTGACCCTGCAACGCTTGCACAGGCCTCCACCGAGTCGATCCAAGGAGCTCCGGAGCCTGGCGCACCCCTGCGTCTACTCCTCCGCGAGCTCCGCCCCATCTCCGCCACGCTGCCGGACCCTGCGCCACGTCTCCGCCCGCTTCTAGCCACGGTGAGCACCCACGCGTCCTCCTGCTCCCGTTACGCTAGACGTCGTAGCCCGCGGCGCACCCTTGTTGCCAGTACACCGGCCACCGGCACTCCGCCGCCGCCGCGCCATGGCCAGACCACACTCCGCTGTGCTGAACCCCCCGCGCTAGGCCCTGTGAAGATTATCCATGCCGCGTAGACGCTTCCCGTAGCAAAACCCGACCCAAACCTAGGCCGGAACCGCGCGACCGTGCCACGCCAGCGAACCAGGGCCGCCTCTCGCCACGGCGAGCCTCGTCGGAGCACAGAACCGCCACCCTACGTGCTCCAATGAGTTACGCGTGTCACACTCATCCTTTTGCACCAGACCGCAACCCAAATGGCCCCCTGGAGCGCCGGAACGGCCATCTCCGGCGAACTCCCGCCGTCTCCGCTCGCCGCCGGCGTAAGACCCGCAGCGTAGCGCCACCATCCTCCCTGGCCGCCCGATCCCAGACAGATGGTCGAGATTAGATCGGCGTACCGTTTTGCCTTGAGCCGCGTGATCACAATCCAACGGCCTAGAACCTTAGATACCGGTTCGGCCTGTCACTTTTGTTAAAGAGTCCTTGGACTCTTTGCTTATTAACCCGCCATGCTTTTTAGTTCAAAACTAATTCCAGTTAGGTCCTGATTTTAACACTTAGGCCCCTGACTTTTCTCAGTTTGGAACCCGCAGTCCTGTTAAGGTTGTTTTGCATATTAGCCCCTGGATCTAACCTTTAATTACGTTTTAGTCCTCGGTTTTGCCCAGAAATCCCCTGGAGCTCCAGTTTTCTTGCAAATAGGTCCCTGGAACTTGTTTTTGGCCTAGATTTTGCGTTTTAGCTCCGTTTTAGGCGTTCTTTATGTCCACGCGATCGTTGTAACGCATAGAATAGTTTTAGACTAGTTTAGTGTGCTGTTTTTATGTATTGATGTACTGTTTCTTAGCTTTTGTTAGTGTTTGCTTGTATGCTTATTGTTGCGTATTGTTTTTGGCCATGTGTTCATGAGTAGACGTTGATCCATCTGAGGAGCCCCAGTACTAGTACCCGGAGCAGCCGTCTTCCGACCAGTTTGAGCAGCAGCAGGAGCAGTACGAGGAAGGCAAGTATAACATGAACAACCTATCACCTTTAATTACATTTTCATACTGCATTTTAATACTGTATGCCTATAAGGACTTCCTAGCCACTTTATATCCTTTATATATATCCTTTGGGTTGCATTTTGGTTAGTTGTGCTAGGTGCCGCTCTATAACACATAATGGTCCTTTTTAATTAATTTGATTAATGGTATATGCAACTTAATTCTGAGAGTGGCCCTCTGTGTGGCTTGAGTGGCTCACGTCTCGTTAAAATTGGTTTTGTTAGAAACATGGTTTAGGGGGCCAGCACGGTGCTTACTGCTGGGTTGGCCACTCTCCATAAGGACCGGTTCATAGAGCGACAACCTGGGACAACAGCGCTACCACAGGACTGGAATGGGACGGTCTTGGCTTACTAATTAGGTCATTTTGGTTCGGGAGTAACTTACCGACGGGGCAAGAGGGGAGTCAAGCTTCAATGGTCCCTACGCTATGAGGCTGGTCTGTGTTGTCTTGTACCCCCTCGAGGTGGGCACCATCATTGCATTGACTGAATCCTTAGCGGTTACACCTTACCAACGTGTCCTTTGTAACGGCCTCGTAGTGAGTTTGCTAGCCATCTCACCTAAGGAAGTGTGATGAACAACTAGCATAGCTCACGACTTGTGGGTAAAGATGTGCAACCTCTGCAGAGTGTAAAACTGGTATACTAGCCGTGCTCACGGTCATGAGCGGCCCAGATCCTCCTTTTGATTAGTGGGGTTATCTTCCTTTGACGAGGTAGGTTTCCCCAGGTGGCTTGGTTTGGTATGGTTCTCAGTAGTTCTTAATTTTGATTAATTATTATGTAACTGGGTTTATGGTAATTCATCAACTTGTAGTAAATAGCTTTAATAAAATTTTGCCAAGACTTAAAAGCTAATGCAGTCAGTCAGCCAACCTAGAGCCTCATAGTTTGTGTTATACTTGTTGAGTACAAGTTGTTTACTCACACTTGCCTTCTCTACACTTTTTCCTCTTGTCCTTTTTGGGGATACTCTACTGCTGCTCAGTTCCTGCCGACGCGAGGGAGTTTGCTCAGCGCTACCATGACTACGAGGACTTCTAGGCGTTCGTCTCCCAGTCGACGTCCTTGTGGCGCCCTGCTCAGCTTCGGAGAGTTTTTATCGTATTTGTACTTCGCTTCCGCTATATCAGACATTTTCGTCATTAATGTAATAAATAACATTCGTATTCGCTTTATTATATCTTTTTACGTGATATGTGCTGTGATATTCTGTTCATTCTGTTGTATATACGTGTGACTTGATCCTGGCACGTATATGATTGCTCGGTTTATGTCCTTTTATAAACCAGGTGTTACAGAGACTTTCTTTGCTTATTTAGAATTAGTGTTTAGATCGCAAGTTATCATATTTGCCTTATATTAGATGATGTGTATGCTAGCGAGCAGCATTTGACTCTAGAGTGGGGCCCGGATAGAAAAGGATAGCCTTGATCGCCTCTAGAGTTAGTAGGGAAAGGCGTAGACGTGGTGTCTAGGCTGGACTATACCACTCAGTTGTCTGATAGTCCCACTGTTTGTAGAGGTAGCCGGCAGGTGGTGACAGCCATGTTCGAGCCTTTTTGTAATCCTCCACGTTTGGATATCGGATAGAGCACTATTATTGGAGCTATCGGCTTGTTTAAGCCGGTCGATACCTTTAGCTCGAAGTATAACGGCGACGTGATCTCTTCTTCTAAACATAGATTCTAGATCTTAGAAAGTCCTCTCTTTCCTATCCTCCTACACCAGTGTGTGTGTCCTTGGACAGCCTGAACCCGTAGGTAGTGTACTCATATTCCCTAGTGGATACGATACCCTGGAATACTCTTGGGTGAAAGCTACAGCGGTATCCGTGCACTTGCGGATTTTATTCGTGACGTTACAAAATACCAACAAACTTTCTGGCGCCGTTGCCAGGGAACGGCAGCTACATTATCTTCGGACTCAGTCGTCCTCGTATCTTTTTCCTTTTCTTTCCTTCTACCTTTACCCCCACTACCCTTGGAGCAGCTATCCTTTCCACAGCTCTCTACCCCAATGGGCGAGTTCTCTGAGCCATTACCATCTTCCTCATCTAGCTATGAACTTGACCATGGCTTTATAGCCATGGTTCGGAAGCAACCCTTCTCGGTTGAAATTCATGAAGATCCCTATGAGCATTTGCGAGAATTCGAGAAACTGTGTTCGAGCTGGGTAATCCCAGGCATGACACAGGAAGTCTTACGGTGGAAATTGTTCCCCTTCTCTCTTATAGAGAGGGAGGAGCAATGGTACACCCGTACGATAGGAAATATGAGCGGTGATTGGGAGGAGCTTTGAGATGACTTTTGTTACTCGTTCTCTCTCACCGGACGCATAGACTGCCTACCAACCGACATCCTCGATTTTGAGCAATTAGAGAAGGAGTCCATAGGTGCAGCATGGGCTAGATTCTCACGCCTTTTGGCATCTATCCCAGACATGTCTATACCCGATGAAGTATCGTTGGAAGTTTTCTACTCGGGTTTAGACATGGAAACTGCCCTAGAGCTTGACGATGCCAGCGGAGGATGGTTCATGCACACAACATCGGAAGAAGGAAAAGACATCCTAGATAGTTTCTTAGAAGACTCTTTCTTCTCTACCAACCATAGTGAACCCCGCTGGGAGGAATCCACGTCGAGCCATGAGAGTCTCTCAACACCCGAATCTGAGCCCTCATCTTCCACATCCCAATATTCGTTTGTTGAGCCCTCTCCCGAACCACGAACACCGAAGGAAGAAGAAATTCAACCTTTGGAGTTCTCTTCCCGATTCGAGGATGACCCTTCTGGGAACATCAAAAACACCTCGAATCTTAGGCACGAGAAGCCTACGGAATCATTGTGTCCTTATGAGACACTCGATAAAATTTTCCACCATACACCCACAATGGATTGGTCAAAGGATGCAAAGCATGCCTCCGAAGCAATTCGGATTAGCCCAACCTCTGCAACCATCCCTTGTTCTATGAAGGGAAATGCCGTAGAAGCTCTTCATGACCCTTCTGCTAAGGTTTGCATTATACCAGAGTGCCTCTTGGACACTTTTGTGGGTAACAAGTCTCTAACCCCGACCGACAAGTACTTTAAAAGTCCATCCAAACTGTTCTTTGAATGTTGGGGGATTGCAAGGGATATGCCTATCACAGTAGACAAAATCGAGGTGCACTTGGATTTCTATATCTACGATATCCTCGATTTTGATCATCTCCTAGGCTGCCCGCTAGAAAAAACTTTTAGCATCTCATGGGAGCCTAGATGAAATGCTAAGGTAAAATTCTTCTGCCACTGCTGCCCCTTGTTTAGAAAATCCCATGGCAAAGCATTTCCCTGAGCAGAACTTGCTTGAGGAGATGGTGCATACATCTCCGTTCGTATCATCCGACCCTGTCCTCTTGGAAGATGTAGAATCCTCTGAAGAATACGACTCGAAAGATAGCCTTCACTTTTGTGAAGAAGAACGTTCATCGTCACCCTCGACCGAGTTTGAGCCTCTTTCCATCGGCCCAGACTATGTTGTTCTCAATCATGATCGAGAAACAACATCAAGCTTTCACGATGAATTTCTTGAGATGGAGAATCAATGGGCCAAAGAATCTTGTGAGGTGCCGACTCTGGAGTCCAATGAAATTGATTCCTCAAATGAGCATGGGAATTTCACTTTTGACATACCCCGTAAACCATGCTCATTCAAAGCAACTCCAGAGTCAGGCATGCTTAGTGCATCATGCACACACAAGGACTACAACCAACTCAAGGTCCTCTTCTGCAAAATCTTCAGAAGGTTGGTTGTAGATGTATATGTTTATCGTAAACATTGCAGATTTTGTGGGTGCACCATGGCACTAACCTTGTAGCTAGCCCCAACGATTGGTGGTGAAACAATGACCCATCACCAATGATGGCTGCAAGAGTTATTATGGTCGAGCTTATGACCAGAAACAAAGCACTGCCGGGAGATAGCCCGGACTATCATTTATTTACTTATTCATTTCCTTTTCAATAAAAAGCAAGAGCATGTTTTAGGATATAGTTTTCCTTCGGGTATTTTTGGTCGCTAACCTTTCCAGAGGAAGATCAAGAAGAATGATGGACAAACAACACCCACGAACATATGAGCTACACCGATTACAACACCTCGATATGACCTGATGGAGGAACAACTACCGAAGGAGACTTGAACTCCATACACTTTAAGTTTTGCAAACTCCAAGTGTGGGGGAGGTATGTGAGTACCCCAAAGTAAGTTCTTTTCTCAATTCATATCTTGTCTTGGAATTGGTGTATGTCCTCGCATCTTACTCTAAAAAAATGAAAAAAAAATAAAAAAAATGAGAAGAGTTGCCATGGTGACAACATTGTCTTCATCAACAAAATGCCATGGTAAGTGCTCTCAATGTCCTCCTTTTGACATGAAACAAAGCCCTGCCGGGAGGTCGCCCGAGGATCACCAGGTACAAACTCATACCTATCTCTCTTCGAATAATGCTCAATCATGCCTCCATGCTCCCTTTATCTGTCCTTGTATGCTTTGGTTTGAATGTGTGTGGTGCACAACACATTCATAGGCGTTTTAAATCAAGCATGGTGTTTGGGATAAAATGTCTTCTTCGGCCAAACTGACATGGTGTCAAGTTTGACTGATGAACCTCAGAGTTAATACTTGTATAGATGTTGGTTGCATATATGGACTAACCCCTGCAGAAAAATCAAATCCAATTGGGTGAGTCATTGAGCTGAATTCAAATGGAAAGGTAAGACAAGGTTTTGGATGAATATTGCATGGCATACTCATACTGATGCAACCTTGATTCAGCCTTGCTTGAGTAAGTGTCATTGTGAGATTAAATTTTAGTTTCAATAAATTTTAGGAGCTCCCTGGTTCTTAAAATCAGTAGAGCTGTTAGTTTGTTTCCATATTTTTGTTTTTGAATATGCACTAGGTACAAGAACAAGTGTGGGGGAGATCTCTCGGAACTCTCATGCATATACACTCGAGATCTCCCACAACACGTGCACAACAGTGAACGAGCCAGCACGCAAAAGGCCAAGATGAACTGGTGCTAGCAAGGTTTGGCCAACCGATACTACCACCGTTCGATCTTCATCGCGACGGTTTGCGCACGCTACCCCTCATACTCTCCCTAACCTATGAGTTTAAATGAAATCTTGCTTTATCATTAAAATTAAACTCAAGGTATCCTCTAGTTCTTGTGCTTTTCTATGATTGGCTTGCATACTTTTTGTTCTTTGCTAAGCCTGAGCTTGTGAATCATATCTTAGGGAACCCATAATTGTTAAGTTGTTGACTAGTGAGTTTTGGTTTGATGCAAGAATCCTTGCTTTATCTGCTTATGTGTCTGGGAATTTTTTTATCAAAAAGAAAACCTCTATAGCTTTACAACTCCACGTGCTTGTCCTACCAAAGCCATATGTTGATATTCTTGATACAAACATTACACATATGTGCCCTGTTGTTTCATTGAGCTTCATCAAACTTTGTGACCCTAGTGAGATGCCTTTCATGCTTGTTTGATCAAGATCGCGTGCACCCCACTAGCTGAACTTCTACACTGGAAGTCAGCTATGCCATTCCATCCATCCACAAAATAAAACTCCATGTTTAATGATCTCTCTCTCTCCAGTATCTTTCAAATGAGGCATGGGCTATTAAAAAAAATAGAGAGAGAAAAGATGGCATGCCTAAGAAGCATGACCCAAAAAAAATGGACACATCAATGTCCATGAAAAAAAGGGAGAAGAGAAAAAAATATATATATACATATATAGCCATGTCCTCATGTTATCCAAATAAAGGAGAGAGAGATTCATAAAAGGATTATTTCATTCCATTTCCACCATCTACCATCCACCTTCCACATATGTGCACGATCTTGATCAGCTTGTGTGATTTGTCATCTCCATGGATCCATTGTTTGATTTTGTGATATATATGACACTAGTGCATGCTTCCATTTCCCTACCATGAGCTCCACATAAGCTATCTTTAGAAGTAGGGTGAAAAAAAGCAATACTTTGGTGAGGATATATATACACAGTGAGCGACATGAGAGATCCTATGGAGAAGTAAAAGCTATGGTTGGTCTTTGCAAAAATATTTTCAAAACCCCAGACATATGGCAGGAAAGTAGAGGAGACTGAAGTCAATACCGTTTCGCTTTTTAACTTCCCAAGCAATTCATGGTAGACACATCAAAATTCACAGGCAAAGGTAAGGCCTAGAATAATCTGTATGCAGGTGTCATATCATATGAAGTCGGGTCCGCCTTAGTTCTTTCCTTTACTCGACGACGAGCAAAGAACTAAGTGTGGGGGATCTTGTTGACGGTCACTAATGACCCATTTTGACCGTCAACTATCATGCAAAAGTCGATCATCGGAAGGAATAAATGTTAGCATAGGATGATTATTTGACGAATTCCACAAATGCTGGTCTGAGAATGTGTGCAGGTGAATTTGGGCCAAAACTGCAGGTAACGAGCATATTATCCAAGGCATAAATTCCTGGGCCAAGCACAAGCAAGCCCAAAGGCCAAAAGGGCCCACTCGGCAGCTGCACATGAGAGGGAGACTCAGCCCACAAGCGTGACACATCATCGATCCGAAGCAATTCCACCTCGACCAATCAGACCCGAGCAAGAAGATCCATGGACCCACCAGGTCATGCAACCGACATAGTTTCGCGCCAAGTCACCAAGAACCGACCTAAGGGCCCATTCATCAGTCACGTGTCCAAATTTGGGTGCGAAAGGCGGTGGCCAGAGGTTGGCCGACCAAGAGGTCGACCGACCTGGCACTGGGCCCTCTCGCCTCCAGCCTCCACGTGTCACTTCCCTATTAGATCTAGATGGCGGTTTGAGGAGGATTGGCTGCATTCCTGGGGTGGCTCCCTCCTATAAATACAAGGGGAGGGGGTGAGAATAGGAATACACACACCACACACAACACTACACACCACACCATCTCTTCTCTTGAGTTCTCACTTGAGTGAGAGTAGTCTTAGGGAGTTTAGGAGTAGAGGTACTCAGGAAGGGCGCTGACAACGGCGCTCTTCTCCAAATTGTACCTCTACGAGTGAGGGAGATAGTCGGGGAATGTGCCGGGCTTGTCGGCGCTCTTCTCCGCTTGTACCTCGACGGATGCTTATTCGGTTGTAAGTGTTCGAGACTTTCTTTGCTTATTTAGAATTAGAGTTTAGATCGCAAGTTATCATATCTTCCTTATATTAGATGATGTGTATGCTAGCGAGTAGCATTTGACTCTAGAGTGGGGCCCGGATAGAAAAGGATAACCCTGATCACCTCTAGAGTTAGTAGGGAAAGGCGTAGATGTGGTGTCTAGGCTGGACTATACCACTCAGTTGTCCGATAGTCTCACGGTTTGTAGAGGTAGCCGGCAGGTGGTGACAGCATTGTTCGAGCCTTTTTGTAATCCTCTATGTTCGGATATCGGATAGAGCACTATTATTGGAGCTATCGGCTTGTTTAAGCCGGTCGATACCTTTAGCTCGAAGTATAACGTCGACGTGATCTCTTCTTCTAAACATAGATTGTAGATCTTAGAAAGTCCTCTCTTTCCTATCCTCCTACACCAGTGTGTGTGTCCTTGGACAGCCTGAACCCGTAGGTAGTGTACTCACGTCCCCTAGTGGATACGATACCCTGGAATACTCTTGGGTGAAAGCTACTGCGGTATCCGTGCGCTTGTGGATTTTATTCGTGACGTTACAAAATACCAACATCTGGTTGAACCAGAGTTTTGGCCATCTTTCTCTAAGTTCCATTTGTCCTGGTCTTCAGCATGCTGGGTCATCGATGTTGTGCAGCATGTATGGGGGAGAGATCTTGAACTGAGTTTGCATTTGGTGATTCTAAGAGATCTCCCCCACACTTATTCTTGTACCTGTCTAAAAGAGCTCGCCAAGCCTGGAACAAAATGCTAAAGTTAAGCTTCATATACATGAAGCAAAGCTTTGCATTTGTTTAGCTTGGTTCCTCATGCATCTTTCTTCCCATGGGATTAAGGAGCGTTGTGTGGATGATGGAGTTACTGTACGCTGCTCCTAGGTTGTTTATTTTCTTCCCTGCAAAGGGTTAGTGGACAACAAATACTCTAGGAATATTGATTTTGTTTTAAGATTTGTTATTCACATCCATGCTTCAAGAAAAAAAATCAAGTTCAAAGATGTAAAGAGCATGGATCCCAAAATGCTTGCCATCATTTTATTTCATCTTTTTTTGAGAGAGAGATTTTTTTAAACAAAGTGATTTTCTTTCTATTTATTGCTCACCAAATTTTTATCATTTTAGCAAAACTCAGACAAGGCCGAGATTAAACTGCATGAACAAAGCATAGGGGCATTTGGTAGAGTGCACAAAGTGCACTTTTGAAATGTGACTTATGCCTCCTTTGCGTGTTGTGCAAATTTTATTATTTGAAGCACTTCTGAGCCTTGCCTTATCTCTAGCATGAACTTGAGGATTTTACCCAACAAATTTGAAAAGTTTCTTGCAGGGGTTTGTCCAAAAAGATATGCATCCAAAGTTTATGGTAGTATTACTCCAAAGTTCGTTAACCAAAATTTTGACACCATGTCTCATTTTGATTAAAGAAGGCTATTTAACCTAAGCACCATGCTTAATTTAAAAAGCCTATGGAAGTACCATATGAGAACATCGAAACCAGAGCATACAGACATAAATAGAGGAAGCATGATTTTATAAACTCTGCCCATGTGGAGATAAACATAAAGGGTTGGTGAACCTTACCTTTGCTTACCTGAGTATACTTTCCGCTAGCATGAAGGATATATTTCTAGGAATTGTTGCAATGATGGCGTGTGATACTCCTGCCTCATGTATGGGAACAATGCTTCTTGGAGGCTTGATCAATCTGAGTGGAGCAGCAAAGGCTTGGAAATGAAGAGGAGTAGCCTCTTGATTTGTGTGCGTGTGCTGCTTAAGTGTGTGGAGCTGTGGCTCTCTCACTCTTTCCTCCTTCTTTTCTCACTTTTTTTTCTTTTTTTTCCTCATATATCTCTCTCCTTATTATTTTTTTCTCTCTTTGTTTTTCATATATATCTCTCCTTATTATATTTTTTCTCTTTTTTTTAGCAAGCTAGGCCTGACACTTTCTTGAAACAAGGATACTCCTTTGGATGGTTAGAACTTGCAGTGAGACGCTCAGTGATTTCCCCCACACTTGGACTTTTGTGTGAAAGTCAAGTGTGCAATGTTGGGATCTCTTTTTGAGTGTGTTCCAACTCCAAAGAGTATCAAAGTGTTCAGTTGATGCAGTCCTCATGTTCTCAGGCATCATATGTCCCTTGTTCTTCTTAATCGTCACCTGAAATGGTAGGACCAAGAATACCTGAAGGTGCATACTATGCTTAAAACATATTCTTGCTTTATTACTTAGGAGAAATATTTGGTTTTTAAATTACTCCGGGCTATCTCCTGGTAGTGCTTTGTTTATGGTTGCAAGCTCGACCATGGGGGTCCCTCCTACAGCTGTCAATGGAGATGTAGTCCCCAGCTTTACCACCATTTCTTGATTTATCGTTGTTCAAGCTGCAAGGTTAGTGCACAAATGCAACAACGAGCCCTACATAGATATTATGATAAGTAGAACCCAAAACAACCATCCTAAAGGGCATCTATGATGGGAAACCCTAAGATGATCGTATGGCTCGTAGTGACTTGGCACAACAGAAGATCACGAAGAAATCAAGGATGAGCATGGCTTTTGTGATGAATCAGAACAGAACTTCATGCTCATGGAGTGAGTGGTTTGATCTCCAGATAGAGCAACTCAAGAATGTTCATAGCCCCATAATGAAATAGGATGTGTAACTCTGTGGGCCGAACGAACAATTCCGAGTTTGGGTCACGAGGGAAGTGAGCACCTTTCAACTCATCCCTTCCTTAGATAGAATGCCTTGCACTTCATCAAAGATGAATGTGATGGAAAAGCAATCCATCCTAAGCTTCCAATAGAAGTTCATTTGAAGTGAAGGGTGAGCATAACTTCTATTGGGCATCAATCAAAATCAAGAAACAAGGTGTGAGTTTTGAATCACTTGATTTGATTAGCATTGATCGGTAATCGAGGATGTGAATTTATTTCACTCGATTTGATCGGTTTGGCCCTATGATCCCTTGACCAAAAAGGTTAGTCCTATGGACTTATAACATGGTGGTCAAGGTCAAGGCATATTCCTCGGTGAAACACCTCGGAGGTTGCCTTGACACGGGAATATGGTGGGCTTCATATGGTACCTCTTCCAGGGAGTTGTGGTTGATATAGACGAGTCATAAAAAATGACCCATCTTCTTCCAATCACTCCTTCTTCAACTTTCCTTGAGACATGATCTCGAGGAAAATTAAGAAGAATGCACCATAAACGAATCTGGGGGGTAGGATTTGCATGAAGCGCTCGTTCCCCAAGATTCTAGCTATTTAGGAGAGGTTCCTTTCAGTAGAATTTTAGGCATACTCGAGATGAAAGCTCGAATTCTGCAGATGGAAGTCCACAGTTGCTCAAAGTGTTCTTCTCCTCTCATAGATGATGATAGTGAAGCTCACAGATTTAACCTTGAGAAGGAGTTTTCCTGAACTAGCTCTATGAGTGAGGGATGAATCTCGTAGCCGAGTGCGGAACTAGGTCTAGAGAGGATGGCTCTAGAGACTCACCCCAAAGGGTCGGAAGGTGTGTACGAGGATAACCTTCCATGGGTAACGGGGGTGGAGGTAGAGATAAAGAAAGCAAAAAGATATGATGATGATGATGAGGGTGTCATGTATCAAGGTAGATGTAAGGAAATAAGAAAAAGATAAGAATTTTTTTATTTTGAAAAAGAAAAGATACGAGGACCATCTAGGTTCGAAGTTAGAACAACAACCATTCCCCGGCAACGGCGCCAGAAAGCTTGTTGGGTATTTTAACAATGCGAAATAAATCTGCAAGTGCACGGATACCGTTGTAGCTTTCACCCGTGAGTATTCAAGGGTATCGTATCCACAGGGAACGTGTGTGCACTAACTCCTAACTTAGTCGGTCCAAGGACACAACCAGATAAGTGGCGAGGATAGAGAGGATTCCGGCGGTAGCACTAAAGATGTGTTAAAGGTCGATCTCTCGAGCAGAATACTCGCTTCGGGCACCGGCTTACCCCTGAAATGGTCAGGAGACTACGGCCAATAGCTCTATGCTATATCCGAACGTGGAGGACTACGAAGGACCAACAGGGCTGTCACCACCTGCAGCCTACCTCACAGACCGTGGGATATAAGGCAAACGAAGGTAACCCTTAGCCCAGACACCACATCTGCGCTACTAGTTACTACTGCAGTCTAACTATGTTTGTCGACCCTTAGAAAACTACAGCACTCCATATAAATACGGAGCGACGAACCTGCGAGTGAGAGAACTGATCTCACTCAAGTAATAGTACTATGCAAGAACAGGAATCACAAATACCAACTTACTTTACTCAGAAGGAAGCCAGCATCAGTAGAGGTACAAGACCGGAGAAGACCGCCGACAGGCCCGGCGCTTCCCTGAACTACTCCTCACCCTCCTCCTACTCTAAGCACTAGCCTAAGCAGCGCTTCACCTTTGGAATGGAGCACAAGTCTACATCTTGGTGGTGTGTGTTGTGAGGGGTGAGGGAGGCTACTTTTATAACCCAAGGAGGTCGGTTCCCGCCAGGAATAAATATGGAAACACTGGGCACCGCCTTCAGGAGGATAGGATCAATTTTCCCACCAAAGATGAGGCTGAGAGCCGCTGACATGGGGCCGGCCGACCCAGTGGTTCGGCCGGCCCATGAGTGCCGCCTCTCGCGCCGCCTTTCATCCTGGACACTGCCTGGTGGGCCCCCAACTTGTGTATGTCGGTGCCGGGGCTTTGTATGTCAGTTTTCTCTGTCAAATGGGCCTCTTTTTGATGTGTAACACAGAAGCAATGTTTTGTGTATCTCTGTTGTGTCTTCTGCGTGTTTTCATGTTATTCCCGACTTGTGTCCCTGCAATCAACAATTCACCAACACTCATGGAATTTATTAGTAATAACTCCTACCACTACTGTTGATGTTCCTTTTTCATGTCTTTATGCAGGAGTTGATGGCATATATTTTGGACTTAACAGCCGTCAACAAGGACGACGAGGATGTGCTGCAGCCGACACCCCCACCGATGACGACAATGGCAATGGAGATGACGATGACGACGACGAGTAGTGGCCTTGGTAGGACCACTCCTTTTTAGTGCTTGATGCCAAAGGGGGAGTGAGCTCGGGTCATGGGCTTCATTGTTTATCATTTATCTCGTTCAACTCATCTTGTATCTCTTATGAACTCTTTTATCTATCTAGTTTGTGGCTTGTGGACTTGTAAGACTTTATTTGTGTTATGTGTGAAACTATGGTGTGTGCCAGGTGAAACTTTCATTAGTAAGACTTATTAATTAGTGCTAGTGTGGTTTGAATTATTTGTGGTTGTGATGCTCATGTGATGATGTATTGTTCTTTTTCACTTTATTGATTTGATATCTCATGTCATATGCATCACAGATTTTATCTCGACACTTTGCACCCCACGATATACAATGAAATAGAAGAGATCTCCTTAAATTTATGCTAATGACACTTGAGGTCATTTCTTGAAAATTAATTAAGTTCATGCACAAATTTAGGGGGAGCTCAACTATAGCATTGAATAAATTATTTTATTTGAATATCTTGTGAGCCTTAATTGTGTTGTCATCAATCACCAAAAACGGGGAGATTGTAAGTGCATTTGGCCCCATAAGTGGGTTTTGATGATAGTGACATGCACAATTAAGGAGCTAATGCGTTTATTGACTTATGAGCAGGATTTGAAATCATTGAAATTGAAAAGAGCAAGAATTGATGCCATATTCGCTAAAATATTGGTGCATGAGCTTCATTGAGGACTTTTATTAATTTCTACTTTGAATTTGAGTATATGAAGCACCGTACTATTAAGAGGGACATGAAACGACAGTCTGGAGATGCTAAAGTGTCTAGAATAGAAGCTAACAACCCGACACACGACACAAAGCACACAAGGGCACTTAACCCTAAAAATTCAGTAGGGGTCGGAACTTCCGACCCCCTATCGGAGGTCCCAGATTGTTTCCGACAAAACCCTCTCGGCCAGCTGAAAAAATAACTGGTCGGAAGTTTCGGCCCTGTGTTAGAAGTTCCGACAAGCACATAACCTATCAGCGACACCTAGTTTTTGAGGGGCTTCTATATATACCCCTTCACCTCCTTTCAGATTTGTTGCTGACACTCCCCCACCAAAACACACTCTTAAGCTTTCAAAACCTCTCCCCACTCCCTCCAAGTGCTAATCCTTGAGTGAATCTAAGCAAGGGCTTGGGTGTGAGCTAGATTCTTGAGTGAGCTTGAGTTCTTGACAAGAGTGAGCAGCCAAGTTCTTTTCAAGGCGCTAGAAGCATCTCCATTCTTTCGATTCGCGTTTATTACTCTTGGAGCCTACTCCTAGACGGTTCGGCGTCGCCCGTAGAGCGTCCTCTCGTGTGTGAGTGCCCCGAGAAGTTTGTATTACCTGTCCTTTGTAGACAAGAGCTAGTGAGTACTCAATCCTCCTAAGTGGTGGATTGGGTGAGGATAAGGGTTATAGGGCAACCCAGCTCTTTGTGAGCTCCTCAATGGAGACATAGCTCCCTTTGTGGGAGTGAACTTCGGGAACAAATCTTTGTGTCATTACTTTTCTTGTTCATTTTTTGTTCTTGTTAACCTAAGCTTGTTTTGTCCCGATCTACATCATTGAGTGGTTCTAGTGCACGAGATCACTTGCAAGGGTTTCTACTACACAATGGTGAACCTTTGATTCTAACAGGTTTTTCGATTTCATATTTAATTTTGAATTTCTTTCAAACCTTAGTGTAGGGTCGGAACTTCCTTCGCAGGGTCGGAAGTTCCGACAGGACTGATTTGTGCGAAGAATTGTTCAAGTTTTGCAAGTTTGCCTATTCACCCCCCCTCTAGGCATCATCATGATCTTTTCACAACCCTTGCCCATGACAGAGGTCGTCAAGGTCACGGAAGAGTGTAACACAGCAATACTCAACCAACTTCTAGAAAATAAGGAAGATCTAGGGAACCCAACAATCACATGCTCGATCGGCACTCAACACTTCGGCCACGCCTTCTGCGACCTGGGGGCTAACGTCAGCGTAATGCCCAAGGTCATCTTGGACAAGCTCAACTTCACTCATCTGATGCCAACATCAAGCACCTCCAGCTAGCTGACTCGGTCTGCTATCTGGAGGGGATCGCCAAGGATGTTCCTGTTCGAGTTCGGGACTACTTCATCCTTGTTGACTTCGTAGTGCTCGACAAGGAAATATCCAAAGAAACACCGCTCATCCTTGGGCGGCCATTCTTGAGCACTGCTAGACCACACATCGATGTAGGGGCCAGAGAAATCCGCTTCAACATCAATGGAAAGGAAGAGAGGTTCCCATTCCGGCCCAAGAAGGAACAATGTTCGATGATCAAGATTAAGTATGGGCCAAACCCACAATGCGTTAAAGAAGTCAAAGTAACTTCTCCCATTCAGACAGCATCAACCACAATGTTGGTAATGCTTAACGTTAACTATAGAAACATAATTGAAATACCTGTCTTGGTAACAACACCAAGAAATACTGAACATATCTTAGCAAAATTACCAAGGAGCAAGAGTTTTTCGAATCATAAACTATTCCGCAAACTCACGGAATATATCGGTGTAGCATTTTACCCAGTGAGTATACCGGGGTGTCATTTATATTTCCGCAGGGAAGGCGGCGGTGTAAAGATATTATTGTAACACCCGGTTTACAAAAGGACATAAACCGAGCAATCATATACGCGCCAGGATCAAGTCACACGTATATACAACAGAATGAACAGTATATCACAGCACATATCACGTAAAAAGATATAATAAAGCGAGTACGAATATTATTTATTACAATAATGACAAAATGTCTGATACAGAGTATGCGGAAGCTGGGCGCCACAAGGACGTCAACTGGGAGACAAACGCCTAGAAGTCCTTGTACTCTTAGTAGCTCCAGGTGAACTCCTCCGCGTCGCCGGGAACTGAGCAGCAGTAGGGTGTCCCCAAAGAGAACAAGAGGAAAAGAGTAGAGTAGGCAAGAGTGAGTACTTAACTTGTACTCAACAAGTATAACACAAACTATGACGCTCTAAGGTTGGCTGACTCAACTGCATTAGCTTTTAATCTTGGCAAAATTTTATTAAAGCTAATTACTACAATGGATGAATTACCATAACCCAGTTACATAGTAATTAATCAGAATTAATTATGATACTACTGAGAACCATACCAAACCAATCCACCCGAGGAACCCCCCTTATCAAAGGAAGATAACCCCACTAATCAAAAGGAGGATCTGGGCCGCTCATGACCGTGAGCACGGCTAGTATACCAGTTTTACACTCTGCAGAGGTTGCACATCTTTACCCATAAGTCATGAGCTACGCTAGTTGTTCATCACACTTCCTTAGGTGAGATGGCTAGCAAGCACACTACGAGGCCGTTACAAAGAATCTCGTTGGTAAGGAGTAACCGCGAGGGTTGGATTGGCGATGATGGAGCAGGTCTAGTGTAACACCCGGTTTATAAAAGAACATAAACCGAGCAATCATATACGTGCCAGGATCAAGTCACACGTATATACAACAGAATGAACAGTATATCATAGCACATATCACGTAAAAAGACATAATAAAGCGAATACGAATGTTATTTATTACAATAATGACAAAATGTCTGATACAGCGGAAGCGAAGTACAAAATACGATAAAGCTCTCCGAAGCTGAAGCAGGGCGCCACAGGGACGTCGACTGGGAGACGAAGCACCTAGAAGTCCTCGTAGTCCTGGTAGCGCTGGACGAACTCCCTCGTGTCGGCAGGAACTGAGCAGCAGTAGCGTAACCAAGAGGAAAAAGTAGAGAATAGGCAAGGGTGAGTACACAACTTGTACTCAACAAGTATAACACAAACTATGAGGCTCTAGGCTGGCTGACTCAACTGCATTAGCTTTTAAATGTTGGCAAAATTTTATTAAAGCTATTTACTACGAGTTGATGAATTACCATTGACCCAGTTACATAGTAATTAATCAAATTTAATCATGATACTACTGAGAACCAAAACCAAGCCACCAAGGTAAACCCCGAGAAGCACCTCCCTCGTCGGAAGGAGATAACTTCACTAATCAAAAGGAGGATCTGGGCCGCTCATAACCGTGAGCACGGCTAGTATACCAGTTTTACACTCTGCAGAGGTTGCACATCTTTACCCACAAGTCGTGAGCTACGCCAGTTGTTCATCACACTTCCTTAGGTGAGATGGCCAGCGACTCACTACGAGGCCTTTAAAAAGAATCTCGTTGGTAAGGCGTAACCGCGAGAGTTAGGTCGGCGACGATGGGGCCCACCTCCAGGGGTACAAGCACGTAGCACAGACCAAGCCGGAGGAGCAGGGACCATTGAAGCTTACTACTCTTGCCCCGCAGGTAAGTTACTCCAAACCAAAAAGATCTAATTATTACGCCAAGTCTATCCCATTCTAGCCTTGTGGTAGCGCTGTTGTCCCAGGTTGTCGCTCTATGAACCGGTCCTTATGGAGAGTGGCCAACCAGGCAGTAAGCACCGTGCTGGCCCCCTAAACCATGTTTCTAAAAAAACATCTTTTAACGAGAAGTGAGCCACTCAAGCCACACAGAGTGCCACTCTCAGAATTAAGTTCAAATAAAACATTAATCAATTTAATTAAAAGGACCAAGGTGTGTTATAGCGCAGCAACCTAGCACAACTAACCAAAATGCAACCCAAAGGTATATTTAAAGGATATAAACTGGCTAGGAAATCCTTAAAGGCATACAGTATTAAAATGCAGTATGAAAATGTATTTAAAAGTGATGGGTTGTTCATGTTATACTTGCCTTCCTCGTACTGCTCCTGCTGCTGCTCAAAATGCTCGGAAGACGGCTGCTGCTCCGGGTACTGGTACTGGGGCTCCTCAGATGGATCAACGTCTACTCACGAACACATGGCCAAAAACGATGCACAACAATAAGCATACAAGCAAATACTAACAAAAACTAAGAAACAGTACATCAATACATAAAAACAGTGCACAAAACTACTCTAGAACTATTCTACGCGTTACAACGATCGCGTGGACATAAAGAACGCTAAAAACGGAGCTAAAACGCGTATTCTAGGCTAAAAACAAGTCCTAGGGGCTTATTTGTAATAAAAACAGGGCTCCAGGGACTTTTCTGCTAAAACCGAGGGCCTAGACGTAATTAAAGGGTAGTTCTGGGGTCTAACTCGCAAAAATGGCAGGCCTGGACGGCGGTTTCTAATAGGGAAAAACTCAGGGGGCCAAAACGATAAAATCTGGACTTAACTGGAATTTCTTTTGAACTAAAAAGGAGCGCGGGTTTATTTTGGAAAACTTCAGGGGCTCTTTAGCAAAAGGTCCAGGCTGAAGCGGTACGCACGGATCTGATCCGTTGGATCACGATCCGGCGGCTGAGAGAGTAACGCTCCGCGATCTAATCTCGTGCGTCCATGCTAGATCCGACGATCGGGAGCCAACGGGGTGCTGGGCAGGGGCACGGGTCGCCGTCGACCTGTTTTCGCGGCGGAGCGTGGCAGAGGACTCGCCGGCGTGATGAAATTTGGCGACCCGGGGCTCTATTCGACTTGATTTTGGATCCTGAGTGATGTGCGCAGCCTTGAAAACACTACTGCGAGCTCAGCACAAGGGTCTAGCGCGGCGGAGCGGCCAGCAATCGGCGGAGCAGGGCGTAGCTACTCCGGTCAGCCATTAAGCGCGATACAAGGGAAAGAACGGAGGGGGAAGGGCGCTGGAGCGTTCCATACCACGGTGTGTAGACCACGGAGCGTGCAGGTGTAGGAGAGAGGCTGCGGAGTAGCGGTTCGTGGCGGAGCGGCGAGTCCCGAGCTCGGCCACGGCGGCGACGCGCGGGGATCGACCGCACAGGGCCCCCCCGGCGCTTGGATCCGGCAGTGCTCGATGTATGGCCGCTCGGCGGAGCGAGAGCGCTGGTCAGAGAGGGGAGACTGTGAGGCGGCGGGGAGGCAAAGCCACGGCGGCGCAGTGTTCTGCTCGGCGGAGCTGGGCGGCGTGACGGCTAGGGTTCGGGCGGCGCTGTAGAGGCGAAGATGGGTTTCCAGGGTGCGGGGCGCCGTTTATAATGCGGCCTAGTGATCTTGGGGAGGCGTGCCCCAGATGGAAGCTGCCGGAGATCTCGGCGTGAAGAGAGCGGTGGTTGTGCGAGCGGAGGACACGGGGAAGGGGATGACCGGTGGGGTCATCCGGTCAGCGGGCAGGCTCTCCGCGGAGCGGGGTTGAGCGAGTGCGGAGCGGCTGACAGGCGGCCCCAGGGGCGCAGTGAGAGAGTGAGGGGCGAAGCGCTGGGGGGGTGAGCGGGCTGCGCGCGAGCGGCTGAGAGGGCGCGGTGAAGTGGGCTGAGCCATGCGCGCGCGAGCGGAACGGGCCGAGCGCGGAGAAAGCGGGTCCAGGGAAAAGAGAGAGAACGCGGGCTGAGGGAAGGATAGGGAGCGGGCTGGGCTGAAGCGGGGTGAGGAAGTGGGCCGCGCGGGTTTGGGGCGCTGGCAGGCGGGCCCAAAGAGATGGGGGCGCGGGGCATGGCCTGGCTGAGCCAGCTCGTCAGAGGCAAGAGCGGGGAGAGGGAGCGCGCTGCGTGACTGGGCCAAGCGGGGCGACGTGGAGAGGAGGTGAGCTGGGCCACGCAGGTTTGATCGGGCCGGGGTTTTGGGACTGGGCTGGATCTTAGGTTTGGGTTTTGGGCCAGAGGAAAGAGCAGGCCGGGCTGGCTGCTAGCTGGGTTTTGGGTTGGTTTGGGTTTCTTCTCATACTCCTTCTATTCTATATCTAACTCAATTCAAGCCAAAAGAATTCAAATAAATTTGAATTCACTCTAGCACTCAAACAATTAAAACAATGCTCCAGCATGGTGCACAAACATGTTGACCCTAAAATAATTTTTAATTACTTATGCAACAAAATTAGATTAAATGCAAACTAAGCCAATTAAATCCTAGAAAATTAAATAAAACCAATTAATTTTATTATTAACTAGGAAAATTAAGTTAGGGTGTTACAAATCCTACCCCCTTACAGGAATCTCGTCCCGAGATTCTGGGCTGGCTAGCAAAGAGATCCGGGTATGTCTCCATCAACTCCTCTTCCTTCTTCTGACAAGTTTTCCGGAAAGACATCCGGGCATTCAGCTACGCGAATATCATCCGTGGGTCTAGCCTCTATCTGATGAAGAAAACCATAAGGCTCTGTAGCACTGACTGTCACCTCTTGGCCATCAGATGCTGACAAGTGAACTGTCTGCTGAGCATAATCAATACGGACTCCCCATCTGGTAAGGGTCTCCATGCCCAAAATCACATCTATCTCTGAGGAATCAATGACGATCAAACCAGTGCAGAATTCTGCCCTCCTTATAACAATTCTAACTCTGGAGCATATAGAGCATGTGTGTATCTGGCCCCCAGGTGAAGTAACTATCATAGCTGTCCTCATACAAGAAATTGGTATACGATGCTGCTCGGCAAATGACTTGGAAATGAAAGATTGGGTAGCACCGGTATCGAAAAGCACCATAGCTGGATAAGAGTTGACCATGAATGTACCAATAACCACATTAGAAGCCTCAGCAGCTGACTTGGCCGTCACGTGGTTCACCTTCCCCTGTCGTGGTGCCCTGGGTTGGGCTGGGCGCCCCTGCTGTCCTGCCTGCCGTGGAGCCTGAGGTGCTGGACAACTTTTAGCATAATGACCTTTCTGTCCGCATTTGTAGCACATGCGGTGGCGGTGAATGGCGCTTCTTCGTCGACCTCCCTGTGAACTTATCTTCACATCTTGCATTATTTCTGCTGCTTGCTCTTTGGACTCCTTGTTACCGCGTGGCTGGATCACATTCATAGTGATAGTCAACCCATCAACATAATCATGGAGTGCTTGATTCTCGACCTGTGTATCTCTAGAGCACTTAGGATCCTTTCTCTTTGGCATGGTCTGTAGCTTTCCGTCAAGGAAAAGGGAATCCTCTGTCAGCTGCTCTTGATGAGACCTCTTTCTCTTTGTACCGGAGAACAACCTCTGGTTCCTCCTAGTTGTAGCTTCATCTTCAGTTGCACGAACTTGACGACAAGGGACGTCGTAGAATTGGCAACACTGGCAAGTTTTCTCACCATCACCCATTGCACTGTCTCCAAGATCTTTTTGTTCTGCCGACATCTGAGCTGGGGCAAAAGGAAACACAGATGGGTAAGGTCAAGGAAGAGAGAAAAACTCCATTATTTAAGGTTCTATCCTATTTAGATAACATTGCGCAGACATCACTGCGGCTAACTCCAGATAAATGTCACATAAACCCGCAAAAGAGAACTATAGAATAACTCTTCTGCCTTATCTGAGAGATTCTCAAATTCTCCAGTACCATTCGTAGGCCGGGGTGTCACATCCCTACCCCCTTACAGAAACCGACGTCCTCGTCGGTGGCGTCCTTGCCAGTGAATCACTGGATATCATATCCTCTTCGCACTATCCTTCTTCGCAGCAAGACAGGAGAAACCCATGGCATGATAAGATAGAGAGGATAGAGTGGACGGTTTTACCCTCAACGATCTAACTCATTTTATTATTTAATTAACTTTACTTAATACTGATTTTCATTAAACAAATTTAACTACTAAACTATGCAATCAACCAAAAATCCAAATCAAACATGTAGCATAATAACAAGCAGACAATTTTCACGACTTAGCCGAGTTTAGCATACGACTCGACTAACACAACGCGTCGCAGAACGTGCTATCGTATTATTATAAAAAAGGTCACCTAGCTATGCTCATGGTGGTCAGATGACTGATTCAGGCCAAATCTACGAAAACTATTCTTCAGAGAGAAAAATCAAGGCAGAAGGGTAAAAGGTCATAGAAATCAAGGGGTATAATAGTAAAATAGTTTCAGCAGACAAGGATTTGTGAGAAGAAGTCCTAAAACTCGACCAGTTCTATCTAGGCTTCGTCCTACAGTCGATATGGCTCTGATACCACTCTGTAACACCCGGTTTATAAAAGAACATAAACCGAGCAATCATATACGTGCCAGGATCAAGTCACACGTATATACAACAGAATGAACAGTATATCATAGCACATATCACGTAAAAAGACATAATAAAGCGAATACGAATGTTATTTATTACAATAATGACAAAATGTCTGATACAGCGGAAGCGAAGTACAAAATACGATAAAGCTCTCCGAAGCTGAAGCAGGGCGCCACAGGGACGTCGACTGGGAGACGAAGCACCTAGAAGTCCTCGTAGTCCTGGTAGCGCTGGACGAACTCCCTCGTGTCGGCAGGAACTGAGCAGCAGTAGCGTAACCAAGAGGAAAAAGTAGAGAAGAGGCAAGGGTGAGTACACAACTTGTACTCAACAAGTATAACACAAACTATGAGGCTCTAGGCTGGCTGACTCAACTGCATTAGCTTTTAAATGTTGGCAAAATTTTATTAAAGCTATTTACTACGAGTTGATGAATTACCATTGACCCAGTTACATAGTAATTAATCAAATTTAATCATGATACTACTGAGAACCAAAACCAAGCCACCAAGGTAAACCCCGAGAAGCACCTCCCTCGTCGGAAGGAGATAACTTCACTAATCAAAAGGAGGATCTGGGCCGCTCATAACCGTGAGCACGGCTAGTATACCAGTTTTACACTCTGCAGAGGTTGCACATCTTTACCCACAAGTCGTGAGCTACGCCAGTTGTTCATCACACTTCCTTAGGTGAGATGGCCAGCGACTCACTACGAGGCCTTTAAAAAGAATCTCGTTGGTAAGGCGTAACCGCGAGAGTTAGGTCGGCGACGATGGGGCCCACCTCCAGGGGTACAAGCACGTAGCACAGACCAAGCCGGAGGAGCAGGGACCATTGAAGCTTACTACTCTTGCCCCGCAGGTAAGTTACTCCAAACCAAAAAGATCTAATTATTACGCCAAGTCTATCCCATTCTAGCCTTGTGGTAGCGCTGTTGTCCCAGGTTGTCGCTCTATGAACCGGTCCTTATGGAGAGTGGCCAACCAGGCAGTAAGCACCGTGCTGGCCCCCTAAACCATGTTTCTAAAAAAACATCTTTTAACGAGAAGTGAGCCACTCAAGCCACACAGAGTGCCACTCTCAGAATTAAGTTCAAATAAAACATTAATCAATTTAATTAAAAGGACCAAGGTGTGTTATAGCGCAGCAACCTAGCACAACTAACCAAAATGCAACCCAAAGGTATATTTAAAGGATATAAACTGGCTAGGAAATCCTTAAAGGCATACAGTATTAAAATGCAGTATGAAAATGTATTTAAAAGTGATGGGTTGTTCATGTTATACTTGCCTTCCTCGTACTGCTCCTGCTGCTGCTCAAAATGCTCGGAAGACGGCTGCTGCTCCGGGTACTGGTACTGGGGCTCCTCAGATGGATCAACGTCTACTCACGAACACATGGCCAAAAACGATGCACAACAATAAGCATACAAGCAAATACTAACAAAAACTAAGAAACAGTACATCAATACATAAAAACAGTGCACAAAACTACTCTAGAACTATTCTACGCGTTACAACGATCGCGTGGACATAAAGAACGCTAAAAACGGAGCTAAAACGCGTATTCTAGGCTAAAAACAAGTCCTAGGGGCTTATTTGTAATAAAAACAGGGCTCCAGGGACTTTTCTGCTAAAACCGAGGGCCTAGACGTAATTAAAGGGTAGTTCTGGGGTCTAACTCGCAAAAATGGCAGGCCTGGACGGCGGTTTCTAATAGGGAAAAACTCAGGGGGCCAAAACGATAAAATCTGGACTTAACTGGAATTTCTTTTGAACTAAAAAGGAGCGCGGGTTTATTTTGGAAAACTTCAGGGGCTCTTTAGCAAAAGGTCCAGGCTGAAGCGGTACGCACGGATCTGATCCGTTGGATCACGATCCGGCGGCTGAGAGAGTAACGCTCCGCGATCTAATCTCGTGCGTCCATGCTAGATCCGACGATCGGGAGCCAACGGGGTGCTGGGCAGGGGCACGGGTCGCCGTCGACCTGTTTTCGCGGCGGAGCGTGGCAGAGGACTCGCCGGCGTGATGAAATTCGGCGACCCGGGGCTCTATTCGACTTGATTTTGGATCCTGAGTGATGTGCGCAGCCTTGAAAACACTACTGCGAGCTCAGCACAAGGGTCTAGCGCGGCGGAGCGGCCAGCAATCGGCGGAGCAGGGCGTAGCTACTCCGGTCAGCCATTAAGCGCGATACA
Source organism: Panicum virgatum (assembly GCF_016808335.1). Lineage (NCBI taxonomy): Eukaryota > Viridiplantae > Streptophyta > Magnoliopsida > Poales > Poaceae > Panicum > Panicum virgatum. The sequence continues at coordinate 41,471,633 of NC_053149.1, read as the reverse complement.
AGGGAAAGAACGGAGGGGGAAGGGCGCTGGAGCGTTCCATACCACGGTGTGTAGACCACGGAGCGTGCAGGTGTAGGAGAGAGGCTGCGGAGTAGCGGTTCGTGGCGGAGCGGCGAGTCCCGAGCTCGGCCACGGCGGCGACGCGCGGGGATCGACCGCACAGGGCCCCCCCGGCGCTTGGATCCGGCAGTGCTCGATGTATGGCCGCTCGGCGGAGCGAGAGCGCTGGTCAGAGAGGGGAGACTGTGAGGCGGCGGGGAGGCAAAGCCACGGCGGCGCAGTGTTCTGCTCGGCGGAGCTGGGCGGCGTGACGGCTAGGGTTCGGGCGGCGCTGTAGAGGCGAAGATGGGTTTCCAGGGTGCGGGGCACCGTTTATAATGCGGCCTAGTGATCTTGGGGAGGCGTGCCCCAGATGGAAGCTGCCGGAGATCTCGGCGTGAAGAGAGCGGTGGTTGTGCGAGCGGAGGACACGGGGAAGGGGATGACCGGTGGGGTCATCCGGTCAGCGGGCAGGCTCTCCGTGGAGCGGGGTTGAGCGAGTGCGGAGCGGCTGACAGGCGGCCCCAGGGGCGCAGTGAGAGAGTGAGGGGCGAAGCGCTGGGGGGGTGAGCGGGCTGCGCGCGAGCGGCTGAGAGGGCGCGGTGAAGTGGGCTGAGCCATGCGCGCGCGAGCGGAACGGGCCGAGCGCGGAGAAAGCGGGTCCAGGGAAAAGAGAGAGAACGCGGGCTGAGGGAAGGATAGGGAGCGGGCTGGGCTGAAGCGGGGTGAGGAAGTGGGCCGCGCGGGTTTGGGGCGCTGGCAGGCGGGCCCAAAGAGATGGGGGCGCGGGGCATGGCCTGGCTGAGCCAGCTCGTCAGAGGCAAGAGCGGGGAGAGGGAGCGCGCTGCGTGACTGGGCCAAGCGGGGCGACGTGGAGAGGAGGTGAGCTGGGCCGCGCAGGTTTGATCGGGCCGGGGTTTTGGGACTGGGCTGGATCTTAGGTTTGGGTTTTGGGCCAGAGGAAAGAGCAGGCCGGGCTGGCTGCTAGCTGGGTTTTGGGTTGGTTTGGGTTTCTTCTCATACTCCTTCTATTCTATATCTAACTCAATTCAAGCCAAAAGAATTCAAATAAATTTGAATTCACTCTAGCACTCAAACAATTAAAACAATGCTCCAGCATGGTGCACAAACATGTTGACCCTAAAATAATTTTTAATTACTTATGCAACAAAATTAGATTAAATGCAAACTAAGCCAATTAAATCCTAGAAAATTAAATAAAACCAATTAATTTTATTATTAACTAGGAAAATTAAGTTAGGGTGTTACATCTAGTGGGCGTCAAGACACGTAGCACAGACGAGGCCACTCAGTACGAGGGCCATAGAAGCTTACCACCCCTGCCCCGCAGGTAAGTTACTCCAAACCAAAAAAACCTAATTAGTAAGCCAAGACCATCCCATTCCAGTCCTGTGGTAGCGCTGTTGTCCCAGGTTATCGCTCTATGAACCGGTCCTTATGGAGAGTGGCCAACCAAGAACTAAGCACCGTGCTGGCCCCCTAAACCATGTTTCTAGAAAAACCACTTTTTAACGAGACGTGAGCCACTCAAACGGGCCACTCCCAGAATTACATATACCTTTAATCAAATTAATTAATAAGGACCAAGTGTGTTATAGCGCAGCACCTAGCACAACTAACCAAAATGCAACCCAAGGGATATATATAAGGTAATAAAGTGGCAAGGAAAGTCCTTATAGGCATGCAGTATTAAATTGTATTTAAAGTGATAGGTGGTGTTGATGTTATACTTGCATTCCTCAAAGTGCTCCTGCTGCTCAAAGTGTCCCGCGGAAGGTGGCTCCTAGTACTCCTCTGAAGGATCAACGTCTACTCACGATCGCAACGCCAAAACAAGGTCCAGCACATACACATACATGCAAACAAAGGCAAATGCTAAGAAACAGTACAACAATACATAAAAACAGCAAACAAAACTAAGCTAGAACTATTCTACGAGTTACAATGATCGCGTGGACATAAAGAACACCTAAAACGGAGCTAGAACGCGAAAACTAGGCCTAAAACAAGATTTAGGGGCTAAACTGTAAGAAAAACAGAGTTTCTAGGGGTTTTCTGCAAAAACCAAGGACCTATACATAAATAAAGGGTAGACACAGGGGGTAGTGTGCAAAAAGTCAGGGGCGGAGGCCTGGTGGACTGTGGGTTCAAAACTGGGAAAGTTCAGGGGTCTAAGTGAATAAAACAGGGCCTGGATATAATTACTTTTACACTGGTTGGGACCGCGGGTTAAATCTGGAGAAGGTAAGTGGCTCTTTAACAAAAACGCCAGGCTGAACCGGTATCTTCAGATCAGAACCATTGGATCCAGATCTGGCGGCTTAGATCTAAATGGGGCACGATCTAATTGCGGGCGTCCGTGCGGGATCGGATGGCCAGGGCAGGCTGGGCGTCCGGGACGGCGGCGCCGGTCGACGGCGACCATTCTCCGCGGTGGCGCACGGTGGAAACTCGCCGGAGTTCACCAATCTTGGTGCTCCGGGGTTCTATTAGAGCGGGGCTTAGGTCTAGGAGGATCTACGCATCATGCGTGATCCACCTGTGCGCTCAGGTCGGGGAAACGAAGGTCGGGATGGCGTGCGCGACGGCGGGGGCGGACCTACGCGGTGGAGCTCGCCGGCGTGAGTGCGTTCACTCTATGCTGGGCTTGGATCCGAGTGCAAAAGGGGTCCGTGAGCGTGCGCAGGGCCAACACAAGCCTACACAAGGCCTGCGCGGGGTTGAGCTGCGCTATAGTGAGCTCGCCATGGCAGAGCTGCAGCGCGTGCAGCGGCGGAGCACCGGTGAGCGGTATTCCAGCCTCAGGGTTGGTCTACATGCCACTACATCTAGTTTAAAAGGATCAGGGGGTTGGGGGGTGCTCACCGTGCATAGAATTGGATGGAGACGTGGCGCAGCGGCACCGGCGGCGAGATCCTGCGGTGGCGCACGGGCGGAGCTTGGTGAGGAGGGTGCTGGAGTGGCGCTCCGGGCATCGACGCTCCACGGGTCGATGCGTGGCATCGCTGCGAAGCAGTAGCAGGGGTCAGGGAGGTCCGACGATCAACGGCGATGACCAATTGCTCGGGGATCGGCTTACCTACTGCGGCGGGTCCGCGTGGAATTCCCGTGCGGGGCGCAGAGCAGAGGGTTGAGAAGGAGGCCGGTGTCGATCCTGGCCACAAGGCGGAGCTCGTGCAGCGGCTCTCGGTGGTGGGGGCGCGGTGGAGCTGTGGAACCATGGCGGCGCAGAGCCAAACTCTGGTGAGGCAATGGCGGAGGTGCTAGGGTTGGGGTTGACTGCTGCGATGGAAGGTAGGGTGCGGCATAGGGGTCGCGGCGCGCCAGATAAAGGAGGAGGCCAGGGATTTTGGGCGCGTGGGATGGGCAGGGGATTGCCGGAATCACGGAGAGCGATTCCCGACGGGACGGGCGCGAGGAGGAAGAAAGGCAAGACGCGGGCGGCGCTGAAGAAAGGCTGACTGGTGGGGCCGCGGCATCGGTGGGGGCGCGCGCGCGGAGCGGGCCGAACGGGCGAGGGGAGCCGGGCTGAGCGCGTGGCGTGAGGCGTGGGCCGAAGAGGAAAGGGCAAGGCCGCGGGCTGCTTGCTGGGCCAAGCTGGGCCGGTGCGGTGAGAGGGGAAAGCTGGGCTGCTGGGCTGGTTTGGTTCTTCTCTTTTTCTTCTTCTTTTCTTTTCCAAACACACTCAAACTAATTGAATCCAAACACAAGTTTGAATTCAAACCCTATACACTCAACCAAAATAAAACCATGCACCAGCATGAATGCACAAACATATTTATCCTAGAAAAATTTTAAAACCTTGTGAGAATTAATTGAATTAAATTCGAGGCTGAGCAAAACAAACCTTAGAAAATTAAACAAAGCCAATTAAATTTATAATTAAATGCTGAAATTTAAATTAGGGTGTTACAAACCCTACCCACTTATAGGAAACTTGTCCCCGGATTCCCCATGTAGCCTCAGCTTTGCTGTGATGACTCCATTGAACTCTGCACATCTTGATGCGCTTGTTCCGTGTAACCCTCTCCGATGTTTCCAGAATCTTCACCGGATGCTCAGTATAGGTCAGATCTTCCTGCACCTCTAACCCATCCAGTGGTGCCTGCTCCTCAGGTACTCGTAGACACTTCTTCAACTGAGAAATATGGAAGACATCATGCACTCCAGAGAGGTTGGTAGGCAACTCCAGGCGATAAGCGACTTAGCCTTTCCTCTCTAGCACCTTGAATGGACCAATATACCGAGGTGCTAGCTTCCCCTTGACGTTGAATCTGCGGATTCCTCGCATTGGGGACACCTTCAGATATACATAATCATCAACGCTGAAGGTCAGGTCCCTCCGTTTGCCATCTGTATTGCTCTTCTGCCTAGTCTATGCAATCCTCAGATTCTCCCTCATAGTCTGTACCATCTGCTCTGCATCTTCTATAATGTCAGGGCCAAAGAGCTGCTTCTCACCAATCTGATCCCAATAAAGAGGAGTCCTGCACTTTCTTCCATACAATGCTTCAAAGGGGGACTTCTTCAGACTGGCCTGGAAGCTGTTGTTTTAGGAAAACTCAGCATACGACAGGCACTTATCCCAACTGGTACCATACTGAATAGCACAAGCTCTCAGCATATCCTCCAACACTTGGTTGGTTCTCTCTGTCTGCCCATCTGTCTGAGGATGATAGGAGGTACTGAAGTGCAGCTTCGTATCCAACGAATCATGGAGCTGCTCCCAAAACAGTGAAGTGAACTGTGATCCTCTATCAGATATGATCTTCTTAGGCACACCATGCAAATAGACAATCCGGGAGATGTACAACTCTGCCAGTCTGGCACCGGAGTAGGTAGTGTTCACCGGAATGAAGTGAGCAACCTTCGTCAAACGATCCACTACTACCCATATAGAGTTGTACCCTTTCTGAGTACGAGGCAACCCAACAATGAAGTCCATAGTGATCTCCTCCCATTTCCACTATGGAATCTTCAATGGCTGTAACAGACCTGCTGGCCTCTGATGCTCAGCCTTGACACGCTGACAGGTGTCACAAATAGCCACGTACTCTGCCACTGAACGCATCATCCCATACCACCAGAAGCGTTCCTTGAGGTCATAATACATCTTTGTACTACCCGGATGAATGGAATACGCTGTATCATGAGCCTCGCTCAGAATCAACTTCCTAAGATCCTTCACATCTGGCACACAGATCCAGTTCTTGTACCACAAGGTACCCTGATCATCCTCTCTGAAATGAGGAGCCTTGCCTTTCTTGAGCAACTCACGAATCTCCTGCAGCTTCTCATCTTCCTTCTGATGCTGTCGGATCTCTGCCTCTAGAGTGGGCTCTGCCTCGAATGCTGCACTCAAAGTATGATGCAAGAAACCCAGGCTCAACTGTTCCAACTCCTCGCATAACTCTGGAGGCATCTTGAAAGCCATGGCCATGTTGACATAGCTTCTTCTGCTCAGAGTGTCTGCCACAACATTGGCCTTACCCGGATGATAGTGAATCTCCAGGTCATAATCCTTGACCAGCTCTAACCATCTCCTCTGCCGCATGTTCAGCTCATTCTGCATGAAAATATACTTGAGGCTCTTGTGATCAGTGTAGATATCACACTGCTGCCCGTACAAGTAATGCCTCCAAATCTTCAGAGCATGTACAACTACGGCCAACTCAAGTTCATGAGTGGGATAGTTCAGCTCATGCCGATGTAACTGCCGTGAAGCATAAGCAATCACTCTACCCTCCTACATCAGAACACAACCAAGACCATTGTTTGAAGCATCACAATACACTGTGAACCTCTTGCTCTAGTCTGGTAGAGTAAGGACTGGCGCCGTAGTCAACCTCTTCTTCAGCTCATCAAATGCCATCTGACGCTCATCAGTCCATATGAAATCCGCATTCTTCTCTAGCAAAGAAGTCAAGGGCTTCGCAATTTTGGAGAAATTCTCAATGAACCTCCGATAATATCCTGCTAAGCCCAAGAATGACCGGACTTCCTTCACCATCTGCGGTGTCTCCCACTCGAGCACATCCTTCACCTTGCTCGGATCAACTGCAATGTCTCCCTTGGAGATGATATGACCGAGGAATGGAACCTCGTCAATCCAGAACTCGCACTTGCTGAACTTAGCATACAGCTGATGCTCCCTCAATCTCTTCAGCACGAGCTTCAGATGAACTTCATGCTCTGCCTCTGACTTGGAAAAGATCAGGATATCATCAATAAAGATCACCATGAAGACATCCAGATAATCCATGAAAACCTTGTTCATCAGGTGCATGAAGAAAGCCGGGGCATTAGTCAAGCCGAAAGACATCACCATGTACTCATACAGCCCGTACTTGCAAGTGAATGCCGTCTTCGGAATATCCTCGGGACGTATCCTCAGCTGAAAATAACCCGAACGCATATCAATCTTTGAGAATACACGAGCACCTCGAAGCAGATCAAAAAGATCCTCAATACGGGCCAGTGGATGTTTGTTCTTGATCGTAACTGCATTCAGATCCTGATAATCGACGCACATTCTCTTCGAACCATCCTTCTTATCTACTAACAACAATGGAAAAGACCAAGGAGAAAAGCTGCGACGGATATAGCCCTTGGCTAGCAACTCATCAATGGTCTTCTTGACTTCCTCATGCTCTATAGGTGCCATGCGGTAGGGCCGCTTTGCAATAGGTGCTGTGCCAGGCAAGAGATCAATAGAAAACTCAATGTCACGTTCAGGCGGCATACCTGGCAGATCATCCGGAAAGACATCCGGGAATTCAGACACCACGCGAATACCGTCTGTGGGTCTAGCCTCCATTTGATGAAGAAACCCCGAGGGTTCTGTAGCACTGACTGTGACCTGCTGGCCATCAGATGCTGACAAGTGAACTGTCCGCTGAGCACAATCAATTCTGACTCCCCACTTGGCAAGAGTCTCCATTCCCAGAATCACATCAATACCCTTGGTGTCTAGCACCATCAGATTAGCACAAAACTTTGCCCCACTTATGGCTATACTGACTCGGGGGCAAACAATATGGGATCTCAACTCCCCTCCCGGTGAAGAGACTAGCAGACACCTCTTTAATGTGGTGGTAAAGAAACTATGCTGCTCAACATATGACTTGGTGATGAATGAATGAGTAGCACCAGTATCGAAAAGCACTGTAGCTGGATGGGAGTTGACCATGAATGTACCAATAACCACGTTAGGAGCCTCGGCCGCTGACTCGGCCGTTACGTGGTTCACCCGACCCTGTGCTGGCGCCCTGGGCTGAGCTGGGCGTCCCTGCAGTCCCGCCTGCGCCTCCCGGGGGCAAGAGTAGGCATAGTGCCCCGGCTGGCCGTAGTGATAGCACGCGCGAGGGAGTGCTGGAGCCTGCTGTCAGGCAGGAGGAGCTGCCTGCCGTGGAGCCGGAGGTGCTGGCGGAGCTGGTGGAGCGACACTGTAACACCCTAATTTAAATTTCAGCATTTATAATAAATTTAATTAGCTTTATTTAATTTTCTAAGATTTATTATGTTTAGCCTTGCATTTAATTTAATTTTTGTTTCACGAGTAATTAAAATTTGTCTAAGTTTAAAAATTTGATGTTGCATTCATGCTGGTGCATTGTTCTTTTTGTTTGAGTGTTAGGTTTGAATTCAAATTGAAATTTGAATTCAAATAGAATTTGAGTGTTGGCTTTAGAAAAGAGAAGCAAATCCAAAACCAAAACCCCTTCCCGGCGGGCCCTTCCCTTCCCTTTCCCCAACCCTGCGGCCCAGCAACTCCCGCCCGGCCCGACCTCAGCTCCAGCCCACGCAAGTGCACCTGCATTTTTTTTCCCCGGCCCAATCTCGCGCGACACTCAACCCAGCAACGCTCTCCCGCGCGGCCCAGCCTGAGCCCTTTTTCCTCCCGCATTCGACCTAGCGCCACGCGCTCGCTCGCGCTCGGCTTGCCTGGCGCACAGCGGCCCAGTTCTCCACCCGCACGAACTCGCTTCCACCCGCGTCGCCTCTCCCCCTCGCTGCCAGGCCGGCCCCACCGGTCAGCTTCATCCCCTTCACGGCGCGCTGCGGAACGGCCAAGCCGCTACGTTCGCCGCGATCTCCGCGGCCCTCCCATCCCTGCTTCCTCGCCGAGACCTTCGGCCCCTCCACCTTTAAACCACCGCGACCCCAGGATCCCATCAGCCGCACCACCCTCAAACCCTACCAACGCCGCCGTACTCTCTGCGCCAGAGCCGAACTCCTGCGCTGCCGGGATTCCGCCGCTCCGCCACACCGGGGCCCGTCCATGGAGCGCACCGGCTCCGCCTCGACTTCTGGAGCTTCCCCGGGCCCGCTGCACTCCACTCCGGCCTCTGCAACGACCCATCACCGAGCGCCGCACCGGCCGCGCCACTCGACATCGACGACCGCCGCCCCTGCCCGGCCACCTTGCTCGATTTCGAGCCTTGGTAAGCACCCCAAGCCCCGCCGTCCCTTTTGCGCTAAGTGTAATCGCCCTTGGCGCACCGAAGATGCCGGACCACGCCAACGCCGATGCAGCGCCGCAGCCGCACCCCGAGCTCGCCACGGCAAACCCCTCTGCGCTACGCGCTAGGTCCGCAGGGCGTGCCATAGGGCGCGCCGTGCTTTGCGCGTACTCCCTGACTCCGTTGCACCCACATCCCCGCACCGCCAAAGCCTAACCGCACGCGCTCCGGCGAGCCTCACCGAGCAGCTCCGCCATGGCCGTCGCAGCCGCCATCCCTATCTCTGTTTCTCCGATCTGAGCGCACGTGTGGATCACGCATGTGGCATGGAGTCTCCCAGACCCTAACCTCGCTCGAATAGAGCCCCGGAGCACCAAGATTGGTGAACTCCGGCGGGTTTCCCCTACGTGCCGCCGTGGAGACTGGCCTCCGGCGACTGAACGCCGCCGCCCCGCGCCCCCTTTACCCTGGACCGCCCGATCTGTAAACAACGGCCTAGATTAGATCTAGAGCCCATCAAACTTGAGCCGCCAGATCAAGATCTAACGGCCTTGATTCAAAGGTACCGGTTCGGCCTGTCCCTTTTGCTAAAGAGCCCCTGCACTTTAGTAGATTCAACCCGCGGTCCTATATAGTGTAAAAATATTTACACTGAGGCCCAGATTTTAGCGCATAGCCCCCTGACCTTTCTAGAATTAGCACCCGTAGTCCAGGCCCTGTGTTTTTGCACGCTAGCCCTTAGATTTAATGTTTAATTACATTTTAGCCCTCGGTTTTTGCAGAAAACCCCCTAGAACTTAGTTTTTCTCGCAGATAAGTCCCTAGAACTTGTTTTTAGCCTAGATTATGCGTTTTAACTCCGTTTTAAGCGTTCTTTATGTCCACGCGATCGTTGTGACACGTAAAATAGTTTTAGACTAGATTAGGGTGCTGTTTTTATGTATTGATGTATTGTTTCTTAGTTTTTGTTAGTATTTGCTTGTATGCTTATTGTTGTGCATTGTTTTTGGCCATGTGTTCGTGAGTAGACATCGAGCTACCGGAGGAGCCCCAGTACCAGTACTTGGAGCAGCCATCTGCGGAGTAGTTTGAGCAGCAGCCAGAGCAGTACGAGGAAGGCAAGTATAACATGAACGCCACCTATCACCTTTAATTACAATTTCATACTGCATTTTAATACTGTATGCCTATAAGGACTGTCCTAGCCACTTTATATCCTTTATATATATGCTTGGGTTGCATTTTGGTTAGTTGTGCTAGGTGCCGCGCTAAAACACTCTGGTTCTTTTAATTAATTTGATTAATGGTTTACTTGAACTTAATTCTGAGAGTGGCCCTCTGTGCTTCGTGCTTGGGTGGCTCACGTCTCGTTAAAATATGGTTTTTGTAGAAACATGGTTTAGGGGGCCAGCACGGTGCTTAGTGCTTGGTTGGCCACTCTCCATAAGGACCGGTTCATAGAGCGACAACCTGGGACAACAGCGCTACCACAAGGCTAGAATGGGATAGACTTGGCGTAATAATTAGATCTTTTTGGTTTGGAGTAACTTACCTGCGGGGCAGGGGCGGTAAGCTTCTATGGCCCTCGTGCTGAGTGGCCTCGTCTGTGCTTCGTGTCTTGACGCCCACTAGACCTGCTCCATAGTCGCCGATCCACCCTCGCGGTTACTCCCTACCAACGAGATTCTTTGTAAAGGCCTCGTAGTGTGCTTGCTAGCCATCTCACCTAAGGCAGTGTGATGAACAACTAGCGTAGCTCACAACTTGTGGGTAAAGATGTGGAACCTCTGCAGAGTGTAAAACTGGTATACTAGCCGTGCTCACGGTTATGAGCGGCCCAGATCCTCCTTTTGATTAGTGGGGTTATCTCCTTCCGACGAGGGAGGTGCCTCTCGGGGTTACCTTGGTGGTTTTTGGTTTGGATCTCAGTAGTATCATGATTAATTTTGATTAATTACTATGTAATTGGGTTAATGGTAATTCATCAACTTGTAGTAAATAGCTTTAATAAAATTTTGCCAAAACTTAAAAGCTAATGCAGTTGAGTCAGCCAACCTTAGAGCCTCATAGTTTGTGTTATACTTGTTGAGTACGGTTGTGTACTCACTCTTGCCTCTTCTATACTTTTTCCTCTTGGGATACGCTACTGCTGCTCAGTTCCTGCCGACGCGAGGGAGTTCGCTCAGCGCTACCAGGACTACGAGGACTTCTAGGCGTTCGTCTCCCAGTCGACGTCCCTGTGGCGCCCTGCTCAGCTTCGGAGAGTTTTTACCGTATTTGTACTTTGCTTCCGCTGTATCAGACATTTTGTCATTAATGTAATAAATAACATTCGTATTCGCTTTATTATATCTTTTTATATCATATGTGCTGTGATATACTGTTCATTCTATTGTATATATGTGTGACTTGATCCTGGCACGTATATGATTGCTCGGTTTATGTCCTTTTATAAACCGGGTGTTACAGAGTGGTATCAGAGCCATATCGACTGTAGGACGAAGCCTAGAAAGAACTGGTCGAGTTTTAAGTCTTCTTCTCTCCAATCCTTGTCTGCTGAAACTATTTTACTATTATACCCCTTGAATTCTATGACTTTTACCCGTCTTGCCTTGATTTCTCTCTTTGAAGAATAGTTTTCGTAGATTTTGGCCTGAATCAGTCATCTGACCACCAGGAGTTTTAGCTAGGTGACCCTTTTATAATAATACGATAGTACGTTCCACGACGCGTTGTGTTAGTCGAGTCATATGTTAAACTCGGCTAAGTCGTGAAAATTGTCTGCTTGTTATTATGCTATATGTTTGATTTGGATTTTTGAATGATTGCATAGCTTAGTAGTTTAAATTTGTTTAAAGAAAATCACTCTGATGTTAAAGTTAACCAATTAATAAAATGAGTTAGATCGTTGGGGGTAAAACAGTCCACTCTATCCTGTCTACTTTATCATGGCTGAGTCTTTTTCCGCAAAGAGTTATCATATCCATCTGAATTTATTCCTGCAATATCCTTACTCGTGAAAACTTTTGTCCAAAATCAGATGGTGAACACCAGGCGTGGTTCTAACCAGCAGGGGCAGAACAACCAGGGTCAGAACACCCAGGGGACCGGGATCCCGATGCCTCCGCCTTTGACTCCGGAGCAGTACTTCCAGCTCCAGATGCAGATGATGGCCACCCTGAACAACACTGTTAAGGCTCTTCAGCAGGCTCACACTCAGCCTCCGCCTCCTCCACCGCCGCAGCCTCGCGACAGGCGTGCCGAGTTCCTGAGGGGTCACCCGCCGACGTTTTCTCACACGTCCGACCCTCTTCAGGCTGATGACTGGCTCCATGCAGTGGAGCGCCAGTTGGACATCGCCCAGTGCGATGATCGGGAGCGAGTTTTGTACGCAGCAGGACAGCTGCGAGGTGCAGCTTTGGATTGGTGGGAGTCCCACCTAGTTCAGGACCACGAGGCTCTCACCTGGCTCCAGTTCCGGGAGCGGTTCCGCAGTCACAACGTCCCCCCGGGCATTATGAAGATGAAGCAGAAGGAGTTCCTTGCACTGAAGCAGGTAATCTTAAATATAATCATTCAGCGGTTTCTTTTGAGCTAATGCCCCTTGTTCTATCCTTATATATCTTGAGTTAATCTTTCGATATCTATCTGTCTTTGTCACTTCAGGGGACTATGTCGGTCACGGAGTATCGTGATCGCTTCCTGCAGCTTGCTCGCTACGCCCCTGCCGATGTTGCGGATGACCGCAAGAAGCAGGAGCACTTCATGGAGGGCCTTGAGGACTACCTCCAGTACGCGCTGCTCAACCTCCGCTTCGACGACTTCAACCATCTGGTTGACAGTGCGCTCAACACTGAGCGCAAGCACCTGGAGATGGAGGACAAGAAGAGGAAGATTGTCCCCATTGCTTCCGGCAGCAACACTCGTCCTCGCTTCCAGCCGCCCCAGCAGTACCAGCAGCCTCAGTACCGGCCTCCTCAGCAGTACCAGCAGAGGCCACCGCAGCAGTACCCGCCTCGACAGCAGCAGCAGACAGGTCAGGGCGCGAGGTTGCCGGCACCTCCGGCTCGTGCTCCACCAGCTCCGCCAGCACCGCAGGCTCCACGTCCGGCAGCTCCTACCGGACAGCAGGCTTCGACACTTGCACGCGTCTGCTATCACTGTGGCCAGCCAGGGCACTACGCCAACACTTGCCCCCGGAAGGCGCAGGCGGGACAGCAGAGGTGCCCAGCTCAGCCCAGGGCGCCAGCACAGGGTCGGGTGAACCACGTGACGGCCGTGTCAGCGGCCGAGGCTCCTAACGTGGTTATTGGTACGTTCATGGTCAACTCTCACCCCGCTACAGTGCTTTTCGATACCGGTGCTACTCATTCTTTCATCTCCAAGTCATTTGCCGAGCAGCATCGTATACCAGTTTCTTGTATGAGGACAGCTATGGTAGTTACCTCACCTGGGGGTCAGATACGTACATGTTCTATATGCTCCAGAGTTAGTATTGTCATAAAGGGGGTAGAATTCCGCACTGGCCTGATAGTTATTGACTCCTCGGGGATAGATGTGATTTTGAGCATGGATACCCTTACCAGATGGGGAGTCCATATTGATTGTGCTCAGCGGACAGTTCACTTGTCAGCATCTGATGGCCAAGAGGTGACAGTCAGTGCTTCAGAGCCTTCTGGATTTCTTCATCAGATGAAGGCTAGACCCACGGACGGTATTCGCGTGGTGTCTGAATTCCCGGATGTCTTTCCGGATGATCTGCCAGGTATGCCGCCTGAACGCACCATTGAGTTTTGTATTGATCTCTTGCCTGGCACAGCTCCTATTGCAAAGCGGCCCTATCGCATGGCACCTATAGAGCATGAAGAAGTCAAGAAGACTATTGATGAGTTGCTAGCCAAGGGCTATATCCGTCGCAGCTTCTCTCCTTGGGCTTTTCCATTATTGCTGGTAGATAAGAAGGATGGCTCGAAGAGGATGTGTGTGGATTATCGGGAGCTGAATGCAGTTACTATCAAGAACAAGCATCCACTACCCCGTATTGAGGATCTCTTTGATTTGCTTCGAGGTGCTCGTATATTCTCGAAGATTGATCTTCGTTCGGGTTATTTTCAGCTGAGGATTCGTCCTGGGGATATTCCGAAGACGGCATTCACCTGCAAGTACGGGCTATATGAGTACACAGTCATGTCCTTCGGCTTGACTAATGCCCCAGCTTTCTTCATGCATCTGATGAACATGGTTTTCATGGATTATCTGGATGTCTTCGTGGTGATCTTCATTGATGATATTCTGATCTTCTCCAAGACCGAAGAAGAGCATGAGGAGCATCTGAGACTCATATTGCAGAGACTGAGGGAGCATCAGTTGTATGCCAAGTTCAGTAAGTGTGAGTTCTGGATTGACGAGGTTCCATTCCTCGGTCATGTTATCTCTCAGGGAGGCATTGCTGTTGATCCGAGCAAGGTGAAGGATGTGATCGAGTGGGAGACACCGCATACAGTAAAGGAAGTCAAGTCCTTCTTGGGCTTAGCTGGATATTATCGGAGGTTCATTGAGAATTTCTCCAAGATCGCGAAGCCTTTGACTTCTTTGCTGGAGAAAAATGTGGTTTTCGTGTGGACTGATGAGCGTCAGAGGGCCTTCGATGAGCTGAAGAAAAGGTTGAATACGACGCCAGTCCTGACTCTGCCAGACCAGACCAAGAGGTTCACGGTATATTGTGATGCTTCGAAGGATGGTCTTGGGTGTGTTCTGATGCAGGAAGGCAGAGTGATAGCTTATGCTTCACGGCAGCTACGCCGGCATGAGCTGAACTATCCTACTCATGATCTTGAGTTAGCCGCAGTTGTGCATGCTCTAAAGATTTGGAGGCATTACTTGTATGGACAGCAGTGTGATATCTACACTGATCACAAGAGCCTCAAGTACATTTTCACGCAGAATGAGCTGAACATGCTGCAGAGAAGATGGCTAGAGTTGGTCAAGGACTATGACCTGGAGATTCACTATCATCTGGGTAAGGCCAATGTTGTAGCAGATGCTTTGAGCAGTAGAAGCTATGTCAACATGGCCGTGGCTTTCCAGATGCCTCCAGAGTTATGCGAGGAGTTCGAGCAGTTGAGTCTGGGTTTCTTGCATCATACCTCCAGTGCAGCGTTTGAGGCAGTACCGACTCTAGAGTCAGAGATCAGGCAGCATCAGAAAGATGATGAGAAGCTGCAGGAGATCCGTGAGCTGCTCAAGAAGGGCAAGGCTCCTCATTTCAGAGAGGATGATCAGGGTACTTTTTGGTACAAGAACCGGATCTGTGTGCCAGATGTGAAGGATCTCCGGAAGTTGATTCTGAGTGAGGCCCATGATACAGCTTACTCTATTCATTCGGGCAGCACAAAGATGTACTATGATCTTAAGGAACATTTCTGGTGGTATGGGATGAAGCGTTCAGTGGCAGAGTACGTGGCTATTTGTGACACCTGTCAGCGTGTCAAGGCTGAGCATCAGAGGCCAGCAGGTCTGTTACAGCCTTTGAAGATTCCAGAGTGGAAATGGGAGGAAATCACTATGGACTTCATTGTTGGATTGCCTCGTACTCAGAAAGGGTACAACTCTATATGGGTAGTAGTGGATCGTCTGACGAAGGTTGCTCACTTCATTCCAGTGAACACTACTTACTCTAGTGCTAGACTTGCAGAGTTGTACATCTCTCGGATTGTCTACTTGCATGGTGTTCCCAAGAAGATCATATCTGACAGAGGGTCTCAGTTCACTTCTCGGTTCTGGGAGCAGCTTCATGATTCATTGGATACGAAGCTGCGTTTCAGTACGGCTTATCACCCTCAGACAGATGGGCAGACAGAGAGAACCAACCAAGTGTTGGAGGATATGCTGAGAGCTTGTGCCATTCAGTACGGTACTAGTTGGGATAAGTGACTGTCTTATGCTGAGTTCTCATATAACAACAGATATCAGGCCAGTCTGAAGAAGTCCCCCTTTGAGGCACTGTATGGCAGAAAGTGCAGGACTCCTCTCTATTGGGATCAGATTGGTGAGAAGCAGCTCTTTGGCCCTGAGATCATAGATGATGCAGAGCAGATGGTTCAGGTTGTGCGAGAGAATCTGAGGATTGCACAGAGTAGGCAGAAGAGCTATGCAGGTGGCAAATGGAGAGACCTGTCTTTTAGTGTTGGTGATCATGTATACCTGAAGGTGTCTCTGATGAGAGGAATCCGCAGGTTTAATGTCAAGGGGAAGCTAGCACCTCGGTATGTTGGTCCATTCAAGGTGCTAGAGAGGAAAGGCGAAGTTGCTTATCGCCTGGAGTTGCCCACCAGCCTCTCAGGAGTTCATGATGTCTTCCATATATCTCAGCTGAAGAGGTGTCTGCGAGTACCAGAGGAGCAGGCACCACTGGATGGGGTGGATGTGCAGGAAGATCTGACCTATACTGAGCATCCGGTGAGAATTCTGGAGACATCAGAAAGGGTTACTCGGAACAAGCGCATCAAGATGTGTAGAGTTCAGTGGAGTCACCACAGTGAAGCTGAGGCTACATGGGAGTGAGAAGATGAGCTAAGGAAGACATATCCAGATCTCTTTGCTAGCCAGCCCAGCTAAATCTCGGGGACGAGATTTCTTTAAGGGGGTAGGGTCTATAACACCCTAATTTAAATTTCAGAATTTTTAATAAATATAATTGGCTTTATTTAATTTTCTAAGATTTATTATGTTTAGCCTTGCATTTAATTTAATTTTTGTTTCACAAGTAATTAAAATTTGTCTAAGTTTAAAAATTTGATGTTGCATTCATGCTGGTGCATTGTTCTTTTTGTTTGAGTGTTAGGTTTGAATTCAAATTGAAATTTGAATTCAAATAGAATTTGAGTGTTGGCTTTAGAAAAGAGAAGCAAATCCAAAACCAAAACCCCTTCCCGGCGGGCCCTTCCCTTCCCTTTCCCCAACCCTGCGGCCCAGCAACTCCCGCCCGGCCCGACCTCAGCTCCAGCCCACGCAAGTGCACCTGCATTTTTTTCCCCGGCCCAATCTCGCGCGACGCTCAGCCCAGCAATGCTCTCCCGCGCGGCCCAGCCTGAGCCCTTTTTCCTCCCGCGTTCGACCCAGCGCCACGCGCTCGCTCGCGCTCGGCTTGCCTGGCGCACAGCGGCCCAGTTCTCCTCCCGCACCAACTCGCTTCCACCCGCGTCGCCTCTCCCCCTCGCTGCCAGGCCGGCCCCACCGGTCAGCTTCATCCCCTATCTATGTTTCTCCGATCTGAGCGCACGTGTGGATCACGCATGTGGCGTGGAGTCTCCCAGACCCTAACCTCGCTCGAATAGAGCCCCAGAGCACCAAGATTGGTGAACTCCGGCGAAGGTCCCCTACGCGCCGCCGCGGAGACTGGCCTCCGGCGACTGAACGCCGCCGCCCCGCGCCCCCTTTACCCTGGACCGCTCGATCTGTAAACAACGGCCTAGATTAGATCTAGAGCCCATCAAACTTGAGCCGCCAGATCAAGATCTAACGGCCTTGATTCAAAGGTACCGGTTCGGCCTGTCCCTTTTGCTAAAGAGCCCCTGCATTTTAGTAGATTCAACCCACGGTCCTATATAGTGTAAAAATATTTACACTGAGGCCCAGATTTTAGCGCATAGCCCCCTGACCTTTCTAGAATTAGCACCCATAGTCCAGGCCCTATGTTTTTGCACGCTAGCCCTTAGATTTAATGTTTAATTATGTTTTAGCCCTCGGTTTTTGCAGAAAACCCCCTAGAACTTAGTTTTTCTCGCAGATAAGTCCCTAGAACTTGTTTTTAGCCTAGATTATGCGTTTTAACTCCGTTTTAAGCGTTCTTTATGTCCACGCGATCGTTGTGACGCGTAAAATAGTTTTAGACTAGTTTAGGGTGCTGTTTTTATGTATTGATATATTGTTTCTTAGTTTTTGTTAGTGTTTGCTTGTATGCTTATTGTTGTGCATTGTTTTTGGCCATGTGTTCATGAGTAGACATCGAGCTACCGGAGGAGCCCCAGTACCAGTACCCGGAGCAGCCATCTGCGGAGCAGTTTGAGCAGCAGCCAGAGCAGTACGAGGAAGGCAAGTATAACATGAACGCCACCTATCACCTTTAATTACAATTTCATACTGCATTTTAATACTGTATGCCTATATGGACTGTCCTAGCCACTTTATATCCTTTATATATATCCTTGGGTTGCATTTTGGTTAGTTGTGCTAGGTGCCGCGCTAAAACACTCTGGTTCTTTTAATTAATTTGATTAATGGTTTACTTGAACTTAATTCTGAGAGTGGCCCTCTGTGCTTCATGCTTGGGTGGCTCACCTCTCGTTAAAATATGGTTTTTGTAGAAACATGGTTTAGGGGGCCAGCACGGTGCTTAGTGCTTGGTTGGCCACTCTCCATAAGGACCGGTTCATAGAGCGACAACCTGGGACAACAGCGCTACCACAAGGCTAGAATGGGATAGACTTGGCGTAATAATTAGATCTTTTTGGTTTGGAGTAACTTACCTGCGAGGCAGGGGCAGTAAGCTTCTATGGCCCTCGTGCTGAGTGGCCTCGTCTGTGCTTCGTGTCTTGACGCCCACTAGACCTGCTCCATAGTCGCCGATCCACCCTCGCGGTTACTCCCTACCAACGAGATTCTTTGTAAAGGCCTCGTAGTGTGCTTGCTAGCCATCTCACCTAAGGCAGTGTGATGAACAACTAGCGTAGCTCACGACTTGTGGGTAAAGATGTGCAACCTCTGCAGAGTGTAAAACTGGTATACTAGCCGTGCTCACGGTTATGAGCGGCCCAGATCCTCCTTTTGATTAGTGGGGTTATCTCCTTCCGACGAGGGAGGTGCCTCTCGGGGTTACCTTGGTGGTTTTTGGTTTGGATCTCAGTAGTATCATGATTAATTTTGATTAATTACTATGTAATTGGGTTAATGGTAATTCATCAACTTGTAGTAAATAGCTTTAATAAAATTTTGCCAAAACTTAAAAGCTAATGCAGTTGAGTCAGCCAACCTTAGAGCCTCATAGTTTGTGTTATACTTGTTGAGTACGGTTGTGTACTCACTCTTGCATCTTCTATACTTTTTCCTCTTGGGATACGCTACTGCTGCTCAGTTCCTGCCGATGCGAGGGAGTTCGCTCAGCGCTACCAGGACTACGAGGACTTCTAGGCGTTCATCTCCCAGTCGACGTCCCTGTGGCGCCCTGCTCAGCTTCGGAGAGTTTTTACCGTATTTGTACTTCGCTTCCGCTGTATCAGACATTTTGTCATTAATGTAATAAATAACATTTGTTTTCGCTTTATTATATCTTTTTACGTGATATGTGCTATGATATACTATTTATTCTGTTGTATATACGTGTGACTTGATCCTGGCACGTATATGATTGCTCGGTTTATGTCCTTTTATAAACCGGGTGTTACAGACACGAGTCGGAGGTGTCGGAAACCTCTGGCCCTGGCCCGCCTGCTGCTGCTGTCGAGGCGGGTACTGCTGCGGCCGCTGCTGGTATTGCTGGGGTAGCCGGTACTGCTGCTGCTATGGCGGCTGGAAGCGGGGACGGGTGTTGCTGCCGGAAGCAATGGGAGTGATCTTCCTCTTCTTATCCTCCATCTCCCGGTGCTTGCTCTCCATGTGGAGCGCGCTGTCAACCAGATGGTTGAAGTCGTCGAAGCGGAGGTTGAGCAGCGCGTACTGGATGTAGTCCTCAAGACCCACCATGAAGTGCTCCTGCTTCTCGCGGTCATCCGCGACCTCGGCAGGGGCGTAGCGAGCGAGCTGAAGGAAACGATCACGGTACTCCGTCACCGTCATAGTCCCCTGAAGTGAAAAAGAAGTATGTATGACGAAGGATTAGCTTAGCTTTTCCTATTTCAAAAAGATAGAACAAGGCAAGTCTTAGCTCAAAAGGAAATGCTGAAGGATTATATCTGTTAAGCGTAAGGAACTCCTTCTTCTTCGTCTTCATCACGCCCGCTGGGACGTGGTGGCTGCGGAACCGCTCTCGGAACTGGGTCTAGGTGAAAGCCATGCGGTCCTGAATCCGGTGGGACTCCCACCAGTCAAGAGCTGCCCCTCGCAGCTGTCCTGCTGCGTACAGAACACGCTCTCGCTCATCGCACTGTGCGATGTCCAACTAGCGCTCCACTGCACGGAGCCAGTCGTCCGCCTGGAGTGGGTCAGACGTGTGGGAGAACGTCGGCGGGTGACCCCTCAGAAACTCCGCGCGCCTGTCGCGAGGCTGCTGTGGTGGAGGCGGAGGCGGCGGCTGAGCGTGGACCTGCTGCAGTGCCTAAACGGCGTTGTTCAGGGTGGCCATCATCTGCATCTGGAGCTAGAAGAACTGCTCCGGAGTCAAGGGAGGAGGCATCGGCGTTCTGGTACCCTGGTTGTTCTGCCCCTGCTGGCCAGAACCGGAACCGGTGCTCCTGGTGTTCACCATCTGATTTGAACAAAAGATGTATGTGCAAGGATATTGCAGAAATAATTTCAGACGGATATGATATCTTTCTGCAAGGAAGACTTAGGCATGATAAAGTAGACAGGATAGAGTGCATGGTTTTAACTCTAACGGTCTAACTCATTTTATTGATTAATTAAACTTTAACTTCAGAGCTGATTTTTTTTTCATTAAACAAATTTAACTACTAAGCTATGCAATCAACCAAAATCCAAATCAAACATTTGCATAATCACAAGCATACAAAATTACACTTTAGCCGAGTTTAACACTCCACTCGACTAAACAACACGTCACAAAACATTCTATTGTGCTATTATAAAGGGTTGTTTAGCTTACACCTATGATGGTCGGTCGACTTACTTCAGGCCAAAATCTACGGAAACAATTCTATAGAGAAAAATCAAGGCAAGACGAGTAAAAATCTTAGAACTCAAGGAATATAATAGCAAAATAGTTTCAGCAGACAAGGCTTAGAGAGAAGAAGACCTAAAACTCGACCAGTTCTATCTAGGCTTTCGTCCTACAGTCGATATAGCTCTGATACCACTCTGTAACACCCGGTTTACAAAAGGACATAAACCGAGCAATCATATACGTGCCAGGATCAAGTCACATGTATATACAACAGAATGAACAGTATATCACAGTACATATCACGTAAAAAGATATAATAAAGCGAGTACGAATATTATTTATTACAATAATGAAAAAATGTCTGATACAGAGTATGCGGAAGCGTAAAACAAGTACGAAACTCTCGGAAGCTGGGCGCCACAGGGACGTCGACTGAGAGACGAATGCCTAGAAGTCCTCGTATTCCTGGTAGCTCTGGGTGAACTCCTCCGCGTCGCCGGGAACTGAGCAGCAGTAGGGTGTCCCCAAAGAGAACAAGAGGAAAAGAGTAGAGTAGGCAAGAGTGAGTACACAACTTTAAGCTAGAACTATTCTACGTGTTACAACGATTGCGTGGGCATAAAGAACACCTAAAACGGAGCTAGAACGTGAAAACTAGGCCTAAAACAAGATTTAGGGGCTAAACTGTAAGAAAAAGAGAGTTTCTAGGGGTTTTCTGTAAAAACTAGGGACCTATACATAAATAAAGGGTAGACATAGGGGGTAGCATGCAAAAAGTTAGGGGCAGCGGCCTGGTGGACTGCGGGTTCAAAACTGGGAAAGTTCAGGGGTCTAAGTTAATAAAACAGGGCTTGGATGTAATTACTTTTACACTGGTTGGGACCGCGGGTTAAATCTGGAGAAGGTAAGTGGCTCTTTAACAAAAACGCCAGGCCAAACCGGTATCTTCAGATCAGGACCATTGGATCCAGATCTGGCGGCTTAGATCTAAACGGGGCAAGATCTAATTGCGGGCGTCCGTGCGGGATCGGATGGCCAGGGCAGGCTGGGCGCCCGAGACGGCGGCGCCGGTCGACGGCGACCATTCTCCGCGGCGGCGCGCAGTGGAAACTCGCCGGAGTTCACCAATCTTGGTGCTCCGGGGTTCTATTCGAGCGGGGCTTAGGTCTGGGAGGATCTACGCATCATGCGTGATCCACCTGTGCGCTCAGGTCGGGGAAACGGAGCTCGGGATGGCGTGCGTGACGGCGGGGGCGGTCCTGCGCGGTGGAGCTCGACGGCATGAGTGCGTTCACTCTATGCTGGTCTTGGATCCGAGTGCAAAAGGGGTCCGTGAGAGTGCGTAGGGTTGAGCCGCGCTGCAGTGAGCTCGCCACGGCGGAGCTGCAGCGCGTGGGGCGGCGGAGCACCGGCGAGCGGTGTTCCAGCCTCTGGGTTGGTCTACGTGCCACTACATCTAGCGCAAAAGGATCGGGGGGTTGGGGGTGCTCACCGTGAACAGAATTGGATGGAGACGTGGCGCAACAGCGCTGGCGGCGAGATCCTGCGGCGGCGCACGGGCGGAGCTCGGTGAGGAGGGTGCTGGAGTGGCGCTCCGGGCGTCGAGGCTCCACGGGTCGATGCGCGGCGTCGCTGCGAAGCAGTAGCAGGGGTCAAGGAGGTCCGACGATCAATGGCGACGAGCAATTGCTCAGGGATCGGCTTACCTGCTGCGGCGGGTCTGGGTGGAATTCCCGTGTAGGGCGCGGAGTAGAGGGTTGAGAAGGCGGCCGGTGTTGATCCTGGCCACAAGGCGGAGCTCGTGCGGCGGCTTTCGGTGGCGGGGGCGCGGCGGACCTATGGAACCACGGCGGTGCAGAGCCAAGCTCTGGTGAGGCAAGGGCGGAGGCGCTAGGGTTGGGGTTGTGTTGGCGCTCCTTAAGTACCCTTTTTATCCCTTGTTTATCCTTGATAATGGCATGAATTTAATATCAAAATCACTAACCATCCTAACTCCGGCCTAATTGTTGGTCATTTCACACTTGCACATATATTTTGGAGCATGAAATGACGAGGCCCGTGATCGAGCGCTAACACGGAGAAAGACAAAGGCCAAAGCCCAAAGGGAGGACCAAAGCCCATGTTGATTCGAAGCCCATTCACGCACATCCATCCTCCAAGAGAGCCCAAAGGAACGAGCCCATGAAGATGAGATCAAGATACTTCAGGATTAAGCAAAGCAAATGAAGATTTAAGGAAGGATTCCCTATCCTATCCTTTCCTCGAAGATATCTCCAAGATAACAACATCCAAAGGGGTGCAATCGTGAAGGACAGAAACTCTAGAAGATGCGAGGAGTCTACAAGCGAAAAATGAGACCGAGGCGAGCCCGAAAGGGGGTAGGCCGGCTGGCCTAGGCCCATGGGGCTGGCCGGCCTAGCCCATTTCTGAGGTGGTTCGGCCTCCCCTTCGACCGGTGGCTTCCTCGGCTTATAAATAGCTCGCACCTTATTCAACTAGAAGCGTCCATCCACCCAGAACTCGATGAAAACCTAGGGCCAAGACCGGAGGGAGATGACAGCCGCCGCAAGTCTTCAAAGTTGTCTAGGAGATGGCTTAGGCCACCCCTAGCCGCCATGGCCTCCTTGTGTGGTTGTGTCATGGTGGAGTTCCTGAGCTAGTTGGAGTCGTCAATGGTATGTACTCGGTGGTGACGATCCAAACGAATCTATTATGTGAGTAATGATAATCTTGTCTTCCGAATCTTTTAGCGACCATGTTCTCTCTTTCGATTTCATTCTTTTCTTTGGGTTTGCTTCATCTTAGATCTATTATCGAGATAGATCACTTAGCATGATCTTGTAGTCATGGTGGCTAGAGGTTCATGGCGGAACTACCAAATGGGGTTCGACTTGCTTCAGGGTATTTCATTCAAAGGGGGGGGCGTCGTGATAGGCCATTCCTTCCCACTGAGTAGGCGGAGTATCGAGGGATCGGATTGGAGATTTTGGGTTTAAAGATGCTTTTGATTGAGATGCATGACTTATTTGCTCGTTAGCTTGAACTACAACTAGATGACGATCGGCCTAGTCATGTCTTTGGTTTTGCTATGATTAAGGCTATGTTCATGGATGAGATCAACCTTTACAGATCACTCATATCTGTCAAAGGTTTACCCTTTATATGCAATCAATGCTTCATGTTAGGATAGATCCATTAGATTAGATGGAAAACCTTAGGTAGTTCTTTGTCGATCCACGGATTGATAAACCTTGGGGGAATACTCTAAGGGAAAAGCTACACGAACCGTGCGCTTGCGGTATACAAATCGGGACGCTAAGGAGAGTCAACAAGCTTTCCTGGCGCCATTGCCAGGGATCGGCAACACGAACCCTAGGGCGATCTACCAAGTTTTTGGACTAACCCTAATTTTATTATTGCATATACCCTTGTTTTCTTGTTTGTGTCCTTGAAAGCAGGTGGAAAAAGTTAGACACCAAACTTGGACTTCGAGAAGTCCATAATCCACTCCGACAAATTTCAAAAATCGGCAACAAGATGATCGAGGAGCCTCGACATGGAACATCGACAACGTCCACATCGACATGACGGCAACAACATCAAGATTCACTCTTTAGTGGTAGGTGCTAACTTTTGTTAGTGGCCCAGCATCCGCTATCGAGTCCCCACTCCCCAAAAGCAAAAGATGATAAATAAGGTACGTCGCCTGTCAATTAATTTTAAAGACTGATGTTTTTGGGAAGAATTGTTTGTTCAAGCAATAGGAATGAAGCATGACCGCGAAGAAAATCGTGCGATCATCATCATCTATGAAGTGTTACTGTTGTGATGAGTTTTTTTGTCCAGGATCAGAGAAGTATCATGAGCAAATAATAGATTATTTTGAAGCTCCATCAAGTCTTCTTTCCAATGGATCAAGAACCATCAGCTTTGGAGATCGGTGTGAAGAGTTATGGTAAAATCTTTCAACGCTGCGCGTTCTGAAATCCCTCTGGACAGATTGCAGCGCCGTAATAAAACAAGCATAACTTCTTTATCCGGAGTACAATTGGGGCGAATAACTACTTGTTGGAAAGATGATTTGATGCACCTTGCAATGGAGCAAAAGTTTGGTACATGTTCTGTAGCATCCCCGCCGAAATTAATCCGGCTTAAATGCGCTAACCATCACCGAAACGGTAACTAGGGTTAACACGCATTTAAACGGAGCAATCCGGCAGTGCTGTCGGGTAAAATCCCGATTAAACCACTTGAAATAGGATCGACAAAGCAGTTCAAAGAATACAACATTCCATAAATTTTACAATACAGAGTATGAAATTGAATTAATATTACAAACCAAGTTTGAATTTATAACAGGACAACAGAGTTCAAGAGTGACGGAAAACGAACGATAGTCTAGCGATGAAACAAGACGTCATGATGAAACCCGTACATGACATTATCCATCCTCAGATGTACCACCTGAAAAACAAAGCTACAAGCAAGGCTGAGTATACTAATACTCAGCAAGGCTTACCCGACTAAGGGTATACTTAGCCCTTTATCTAGACATGCAAGGCTTTTGGCTTGAGGGGTTTGTTTGCCGAAAAGCAGTAAAGAGTAGATATTTAATTGCAGGTTTTAGCTTTCAGGTTCTAGTTCAATTAACCATTCTAAGTGAGCATCTATCCAACAACATACATGGTGAACAAAACTTATCTTTCATCAATCAACCATATTCATCATCGTCATCAAGTTCCACTTCTTACTCTATGTGGCAGAAGGGTTAAGCAGTCCCAAACCGTGAGAAGCGAACGATTCGAATCGAATTTGTTAACCTGGCCAGGCAGACCTAACACACGTATGGGAACCAAGTCACCCACACGACTTTTCCCCTTTCTTTCCGGGTTGTGGATCAGGGTCACCGTCCTCGACTACAGAGTACGACGACTCTGCACCCGCATGTGCGCGCATGAGAAACGACGTTCAAAGAAGGTGAGAGTAAAGTCCACTTGCCGGGCCAATCAGGTACTTAAGCTTACCGATTACCATATTTCTCGGCATGTGGTTAGTACGTTCAAATGCTTAACCACCACTACCACACACTGCGGCCTTATCCATTTTCACTAAATAGACGAGGTATCACAAGTACCACAACCCCGCCCGTGAGCCTTATAGTTGCAGTATGTAGTAAACATTCAACTCCTATAATTCTCGCGAGTGACAGGAAATCACTCGACTTCTACCGAACCATTAGCTTAGCCATCTAGTGACCTACACATACGAGGATGCAAGCATAGGTACCTAGGAATATGCAGCTAAGGTTCCAAGCAACTCCTGTAAACTTAAATGCACAAGTAGATAGAAACAGTAATAAGTTGCATAAATTTAAAATAGATAGGATGTGCTCCGGGGCTTGCCTGGAATTAACACTAGGTCAGTGTTAGTTAGAGGCTTCTGGAGTCGGGTTCGGATTCTCAACGGCGTCTGCGAAGTTCACTTGAGCTTCTCCGGGACCTGCTTCGGCTTCAGACACCAACTTGTACGTTCCCTCTGGTAGGTTCGTCGGCTCTATATGAATGCATATGTATGAGACGAATATAATGCATTTATTTTTGTGACATAAATGGAGATCAACCAAACTCAAGTTGGAGGGTGCCACTACTTTCTTTTTCATCTAGTTGGGCAGTCATTTATAGAGTAGTAATTTAATACAATTTAATTCATAAAATCAAAGTGGGGTTTTCATTATATACAAAACATACAAAAGTTATTTCTTCTAACAAAATTAAAGATAACATGCTTTATCCAAAACTATAGTTACCCCTAGCTCATGGGGTTGAAATTCTGCTGCAAGGAACAAAACTAAAGTACAAACGTACAATAAAATTTTCAGCTATTTTCATGAAGCAGATTAAACATGAACAATAAGTTAAACAACTTCTGCTGGGATAAAGATCTATTTTTACAGAACAAAGTTGGAAGTTATTGATTCTCAAAATTGGCATGCATGTTCATCTACTCAGAACCAAGCTCTAGTAAAACTATGAGATTTTTCTAATGAAGGAAACTAGGGTTTTTGATTTACAAAGTTTATTCATGAATAAAACAAAAGAACTAGTTATACATTACTAAAAATTCCCAAAATGTTTCTATAGCATCTAGAAACAAAGATAAGACTGTCATAAAAATTTCAGCTCAATAAAACTAGTATATAATCTTTTGGATTTAAATCTATTTAACATAGGCATAAACCAAAATCTAATGAAACCTATGGCTAGATTTGTCAAAATATTCTCAAATTTTTACAGTAATCTATTCATCTACGGTGTAGCACACTGTCCAAAAACTAGCCTTAGTTCATGACTACAACAAGAGATACATTTGTGTGCTATTTAATGTAATCTTTATTCTAGATTAAAATAGAAGCATAATATGAACATGTGACTGTAACAAAAGTTGTAGGTTTTGATCTAAGGATTCCAAAACATTTTAGGTTGCATTTTTCTGTTTTATCTACGATTTTATTTGGAATTTACAAGTTTGCTGTTTTTGAAAACAAAAGAAAAAGGAAACGAACTTTTGCATCTAGGCCCCTGGATTTCTGTTTCTTCTCACGGGAGGTCCTTGGTGGAGGGAACAGAACAGGGGAGGGTCTACGGCGATGTTTCCCGTGAGGTTCGGCCCCGGCGGCGAGGGGAAAGTTGGGGAAAAGGGTGAGGGGGCTCGTGCGCACCTTCCGGTAGTCTCAGTTGGGGCTGAGGTGGCCTGTGGTGGCCTGTCCGCGGGCGCCGGCGGCCGGCGGCGGCCCTGTACCGCGGCTGTGGCACTCCGGCGAGGGGGAGGTGGCTTGGCTGGGCTTGGGAGCTCCGTTGGGGTGAGGTGAAGCCATTCCCGGGGTTGATTGGAGCTGTGGGAGGGCGGAGGTGGGAGCTCGACGTGGAGAGGGCGGCCGGCGGCGGTCTGAACCGCGGCGGCGCCGTTCTAGTGGGTTGGGGCGGCGGTGGAGGGGTCAGGGAGCACCATTGAGCCGAGAGGGACTCGTTCCCGGAGGTGGTTCGGGTCGAGGGAGGGCGGAGGAGGGGGCTCCGCGTGGAGGCCGTGGGCGGCGGCAACCATGGCGCGACGGCGAGCTCCCTGGCTCGACGGCGAGCTCCCTGGCGCAGGGAAAAACTCGGCTTGGCTCTGGAGAAAGGGAAAGGAGTGGAGAGGGGTTGAGCACGTCTGCTGCACGGGCCAAAGGGGAGGAAACAGGCGAGGGAGGAGGCGAGGCGCGGTCGGCTGTCGCTGCACGGCGTCGCCGTGGCGTTTCGACGTCCATCTTCGGCGTGCGTGCAGGGGACGGCGACGCGTGGCGGTTCGAGAAGCTCCAGGAAGGCACCAGGGGCACGGAGAGGGCTGGGGCGTGGCGAGGGAGCGGTGCGTGGCCGACGGCAAGACGGTGAACGGCGTCACGGCGAGAACAGAGAAGGAGATGGATGTGATGGCATAGCTGTAATTAGATGGAAGTTCAAAATCCGTTTTGCAAATATCAATTTTTCTCCTTCTATATGGCCTCAAATGAAAAACTTTTGAATACCAAAGTTGTTCAAAATTTCGAGATCTACAACTTTAGTTTTAGGCACTCTTTCATTTGCACACTGGTTTGAAAGATAAAAATTGAAACTTGAGTACATTTGAAAAGGTACTATATACTTCGAAATTCAAATTTTTCTCCCATTTTTGTGTGATAACTCGAAAAACTTTGAACACAAAAGTTGTTCGTCTTTTGAAAACCTACAACTTTAGTTCTGGACAAAAATTCATTTGAGCTATATTTTAGAAATTATTTTCAAAGCATATTTGTTTAAAATTTGAAAGATTGTTTAAAACCTCGAATACTATGGTTCATTTTACTTGTCATTTTATGTGCAAAATTTCATATACACATAAACACACATACACATAAACATTCATGCATACACATGCATTAATTCAAGGTTTCCTATTTAATGATGCATGTTTTGGTTCTAATTACCCTAAATTGGCTATTTAAAAACCTGGGCCATCACAGCCTACCCCCCTTAAAAAGAATCTCGTCCCGAGATTCCGAACGAAAGACTTTCAAGGGAAGAGGAGTAGACTAACCATCAAAGCTAGCAGGACAAAGTCACAATAGAGAAGGTTGATGTTAACGATATGATTCTTTGCAGATAAGAATGTAGAACGTAGAGAAAGTTTAAGAAACAAGGTATGGTATAATGAGTGGGAGGGATTAACTGTGCCGCTGTGTGAACTAATCAATTGTTTTTCCACGCTAAAAAGCTCCAGGGCTTCAGTTTTTGTAGCAAGAATCTATGGATAATATATGCGGACACAATCACCATCAAAGTTGACTGGAAAGGACCGGTGGACTATTCTAGTACTAACATATAGCAGGATTTTGCAGAGAAGAGATGATCTAAGTCCTGGAAGAAATAATTTCTCAATCTGGTGGTGAATCTAGATAGAAAAGATATCAAGGTGAGTTTTTGCTCGAGGTCATTCTTGCTCAAACTGTTGATTAAATTAAACGGTATGATGCGAGATGCATATGCTCAATGACCATGAGAATGATGCATCCTCGAGATGAATGATTGCACTGCTAGTGCAATGCAATGATGAAATTTTCCATGCGAATGAAATGGTGAATATGACATGATGCAATTGCCATGATGCTGGACCAATGATGCAGACATCATGATGCAACGATGACAATGTTCTTTGACGTATGCATATAGGAGAGGCATAAAGTATGATGCGCATATGGATAAGTTAATGATGCACATAATACAATGGGCATGCCGTCCCGATTTTCCCGCGACTAAAACTCGTTAGCCCTGTACGCTTGAGTAAGGACCAGAGGTTAGGACACTAGTAAGGTTGCATAGAATGGAATTGCAGTGAGTTACGTCACACATACCTAGACACCAGCGTGCTCCTAGTAGCTCAATCATGTGGTTGCAGTGCACACGAGAGTCTAGGTTCCGTCGCGGCATCAAGGTCACGTGACTAAACACCACCACAAGAGAAATCAAGAGTGGCAACCCAATAGCGCCAGCAACGACAAGATAGGAACCGAAGACAACCCACGAAGTGGTACTCAAATGCATACCCATTAGTCAATCTATAGATTCCCGATCATGATGCAACACCATGCACTGACGAATGACATGAACTGAAGTGATGCATGATTGTGGCATCAAGGACTGTATTTCAAAAGTTATTATTATCATGTATCTTTTTAATTTATCCAAAATTAACTGAGCAAGAATGAAAATACAAATTTTTAAATGTTGGAATCAAGGTAGCCAGGATCAGGCATAACACCAAGAGGAATAGAATGATTATTGATGGGGTTTTGTTAACAAACATCATGGCTTAGCCAGGGAGCCATGAAGGAAAAAAAACAATGGTTTTGATAGGAATAGATTCAAAGCATTGATCAAGGGTTGGATCGATTGACAGGTTAAGATCAACGGTAAGGTTCACGCAAGACCCAAAGCCACTAACTTACAAAAGACCTTCTCAACTCAAGATCAGACTAGCAGATTGCGTCAGCCACACTACTACAACAGAAAACCTAGGAGGACATTCAGGTAAAAGCAACATATTTTAATAAAACAACATAACAAGCAAGTCGATCAACCAAATCAAGATATGCCATGATGCATGCACGTCCTATACATCCTCACAAAACAAAATAACTGCCAAATAGCTTTGGACTTACGGGGTTAGCGCCAGTGGCATGGCACAAATTACGTCTCTCCCTATATATATTTAGCCGAATTCTATTTTTTTTAACCTATCGCAATCGTGGTTAACGTACCTGCAGAAAATTAACACATATAAATATGTAAATATCCACGACTGGACCCTTCGTTCCAGCACTCACGAACGGCCCCCATGTGTCCTACGCCACATGGGTAACGCATATGCAGTTGCCCACATATTCACCCATACATTACCGTTCACTATAGAAACGGCAGCCATACAATTTTCCGCCGTATGGC
Source organism: Panicum virgatum (assembly GCF_016808335.1). Lineage (NCBI taxonomy): Eukaryota > Viridiplantae > Streptophyta > Magnoliopsida > Poales > Poaceae > Panicum > Panicum virgatum. Next base: position 41,441,262 of record NC_053149.1, on the reverse strand, counting down.
CAACGTTAACATACGCTACTCAGTGGCGTATTCACAAGTTCCTTTACTCCCAATATAATCGACCGAGGTCGGTATATTCGCAGCAGCTCAAGTTGGCCACTACTTGAGCACAGCGTTCGGTTCGCATCACCAACGGGAAGGTCAGACTCTCTCAGCTGACTGAGTATACTTTACTCCTAATATAGTCAACCGATAGTTGGTATATTGGCAGCACCTCAAGTAAGCCACTGCTTGAGGGTAGCGTTCGGCTCGCATCACCGACGGGAAGGTCAGACTCTCTCAGCTGACTGAGGATCCTTACCTTCTTACCTTAGCGTAGGTGCGTCGTTACAGAATTTAAAGGTTGCTTGTGCACAAAAATAAGGTTTGACATCAATATATAGTGCTGGAAGTCAGATATAAATAAACCATAAATAGATAGCCACCTAGCAAAACTCCCATAATTTTCCCTAGGGCTTTACGAACTATGCACAATCCTTAACGAACCAACGCATTTGCAAACGCGATTTTTGGTGATCGAGTTTTAAGAAAACAGGTTTCTAAGGTTTGTAATACTCTCTGGAGTATGCTTTGCAGCTCTGATACCAGCTGTGGTAGCCCCGCCTAAATTAATCCGGCTTAAATGCGCTAACCATCACCGAAACGGTAACTAGGGTTAACACGCACTTAAAAACGGAGCAATCCGGCAGTGCTGTCGGGTAAAATCCCGATTAAACCACTTGAAACAGGATCGACAAAGCAGTTCAGAGAATACAACATTCCGCAAATTTTACTATACAGAGTATGAAATTGAATTAATATTACAAACCAAGTTTGAATTTATAACAGGACAACAGAGTTCAAGAGTGACGGAAAACGAACGATAGTCTCGCGACGAAACAAGACGTCATGATGAATCCCGTACATGACATCATCCATCCTCAGATGTACCACCTGAAAAACAAAGTTACAAGCAAGGCTGAGTATACTAATACTCAGCAAGGCTTACCCGACTAAGGGTATACTTAGCCCTTTATCTAGACATGCAAGGCTTTTGCCTTGAGGGGTTTATTTGCCGAAAAGCAGTAAAGAGTAGATCTTTAATTGCAGGTTTTAGCTTTCAGGTTCTAGTTCAATTAACCATTCTAAGTGAGCATCTATCCAACAACATACATGGTGATCAAAACTTATCTTTCATCAATCAACCATATTCATCATCGTCATCAAGTTCCACTTCTTACTCTATGTGGCAGAAGGGTTAAGCAGTCCCAAACCGTGAGAAGCGGACGATTCGAATCGAATTTGTTAACCTGGCCAGGCAGACCTAACACACACGTATGGGAACCAAGTCACCCACACGACTTTTCCCCTTTCTTTCCGGGTTGTGGATCAGGGTCACCGTCCTCGACTACAGAGTACGACGACTCTGCACCCGCATGTGCGCGCATGAGAAACGACGTTCAAAGAAGGTGAGAGTAAAGTCCACTTGCCGGGCCAATCAGGTACTTAAGCTTACCGATTACCATATTTCTCGGCATGTGGTTAGTACGTTCAAACGCTTAACCACCACTACCACACACTGCGGCCTTATCCATTTTCACTAAACAGACGAGGTATCACAAGTACCACAACCCCGCCCGTGAGCCTTATAGTTGCAGTATGTAGTAAACATTCAACTCCTATAATTCTCGCGAGTGACAGGAAATCACTCGACTTCTACCGAACCATTAGCCTAGCCATCTAGCGACCTACACATACTAGGATGCAAGCATAGGTACCTAGGAATATGCAGCAAAGGTTCCAAGCAACTCCTGTAAACTTAAATGCACAAGTAGATAGAAACAGTAATAAGTTGCATAAATTTAAAATAGATAGGATGTGCTCCGGGGCTTGCCTGGAATTAACACTAGGTCAGTGTTAGTTAGAGGCTTCTGGAGTCGGGTTCGGATTCTCAACGGCGTCTGCGAAGTTCACTTGAGCTTCTCCGGGACCTGCTTCTGCTTCAGACACCAACTTGTACGTTCCGTCTGGTAGGTTCGTCGGCTCTATATGAATGCATATGTATGAGACGAATATAATGCATTTATTTTTGTGACATAGATGGAGATCAACCAAACTCAAGTTGGAGGGTGCCACTACTTTCTTTTTCATCCAGTTGGGCAGTCATTTATAGAGTAGTAATTTAATACAATTTAATTCATAAAATCAAAGTGGGGTTTTCATTATATACCAAAACATACAAAAGTTATTTCTTCTAACAAAAATAAAGATAACATGCTTTATCCAAAACTATAGTTACCCCTAGCTCATGGGGTTGACATTCTGCTGCAAGGAACAAAACTAAAGTACCAACTTACAATAAAATTTTCAGCTATTTTCATGAAGCAGATTAAACATGAACAATAAGTTAAACAACTTCTGCTGGGATAAAGATCTATTTTTACAGAACAAAGTAGGAAGTTATGGATTCTCAAAATTGGCATGCATGTTCATCTACTCAGAACCAAGCTCTAGTAAAACTATGAGATTTTTCTAACGAAGGAAACTAGGGTTTTTGATTTACAAAGTTTATTCATGAATAAAACAAAAGAACTAGTTATACATTATTAAAAATTCCCAAAAATTTTCTATAGCATCTAGAAACAAATCTAAGACTTTCATAAAAATTTCAACTCAATAAAACTAGTATATAATCTTGTGGATTTAAATCTATTTAACATAGGCATAAACAAAAATATAATGAAACCTATAGCTAGATTTGTCAAAATGTTCTCAAATTTTTACAGTAATCTATTCATCTATGGTGTAGCATACTTTCCAAAAACTAGCCTTAGTTTATGACTACAACAGGAGATACATTTGTGTGCTATTTAATATAATCTTTATTCTAGATTAAAATAGAAGCGTAATATGAACATGTGACTGTAACAAAAGTTGTAGGTTTTGATCTAAGGATTCCAAAACATTTTAGTTTGCATTTTCTGTTTTTTCTACGATTTTATATGGAATTTACAAGTTTGCTGTTTTTGAAAACAAAAGAAAAAGGAAACGAACTTTTGCATCTAGGCCCCTGGATTTCTGTTTCTTCTCACGGGAGGTCCTTGGCGGAGGGAACAGAACAGGGGAGGGCCTACGGCGCCGTTTCCCACGAGGTTCGGCCCCGGCGGCGAGGGGAAAGTTGGGGAAAAGGGTGAGGGGGCTCGTGCGCACCTTCCGGTAGTCTCAGTTGGGGCTGAGGTGGCCTGTGGTGGCCTGTCCGCGGGCGCCGGTGGCGGCCCTGTGCTGCGGCTGTGGCTCTCCGGCCAGGGGGGAGGCAGCTTGGCTGGGCTTGGGAGCTCCGTTGGGGCGAGGTGAAGCCGTTCCCGGGGTTGATTGGAGCTGTGGGAGGGCGGAGGTGGGAGCTCGACGTGGAGCGGGCGGCTGGCGGCGGTCTGAACCGCGGCGGCGCCGTTCCAGTGGGTTGGGGCGGCGGTGGAGGGGTCAGGGAGCACTAGTGAGCTGAGAGGGACTCGTTCCCGGAGGTGATTCGGGTCGAGGGAGGGCGGAGGAGGGGGCTCCGCGTGGAGGCCGCGGGCAGCGGCAACCATGGCGCGACGGCAAGCTCCCTGGCGCAGGGAAAATCTCGGCTCGGCTCTGGAGAAAGGGAAAGGAGTGGAGAGGGGTCGAGCACGTCTGCTGCACGGGCCAAAAGGGAGGAAATAGGCGAGGGAGGAGGCGAGGCGCGGTCGGCTGTCGCTGCACGGCGTCGCCGTGGCGTTTCGACGTCCATCCTCGGCGTGCGTGCAGGGGATGGCGACGCGTGGGGGTTCGAGAAGCTCCAGGAAGGCACCAGGGGCGCGGAGAGGGCTGGGGCACGGCGAGGGAGCGGCGCGTGGCCGACGGCGAGACGGTGAACGCCGTCACGGCGAGAACAGAGAAGGAGATGGAGGTGATGGCATAGCTGTAATTAGATCGAAGTTCAAAATCCGTTTTATAAATCTCAATTTTTCTCCTTCTATATGGCCTCAAATGAAAAACTTTTGAATACCAAAGTTGTTCAAAATTTCGAGATCTACAACTTTCGTTTTAGGCACTCTTTCATTTGCACACTGGTTTGAAATATAAAAATTGAAACTTGAGTACATTTGAAAAGGTACTATATACTTCGAAATTCAAAATTTTCTCCCATTTTTGTGTGATAACTCGAAAAACTTTGAACACAAAAGTTGTTCGTCTTTTGAAAACCAACAACTTTGGTTTTGGACAAAAATTCATTTGAGCTATATTTTAGAAATTATTTTCAAAGCATATTTGTTTGAAATTTGAAAGATTGTTTAAAACGTCGAATACTATGGTTCATTTTACTTGTCATTTTATGTGCAAAATTTCATATACACATAAACACACATACACATAAACATTCATGCATACACATGCATTAATTCAAGGTTTCCTATTTAATGATGCATGTTTTGGTTCTAATTACCCTAAATTGGCTATTCAAAAACCTGGGCCGTCACATGTTCTCCACTGGATAAAAGGAAATTCAACGAGGACAGAGGCAGTAGCAACCGATGAAGATGTTGATGATGATGTCAAAAGATGATTGGAAGGCTGTGTACGCAAAAGATGATGATTTGAAGTTGACCAAAGCTGGAGGAAACAAGATTATAAGAACCACGACACCACCTACCTTCTCCAGTGGGATGCTCGATATACTTCTAATCGAGTAATGCTATCAAGGAAGGAAATTGTTCGGATCATCAACACGAAGCACCGGAGCATCTTCCAATCCCGATACCTTGGGTAAAGCAAGAACAACGGAGAAGACACATCATTGAAGCCGTGATATTTGCTGATGAATCAATGGTGATGACCTTGAAGCCAAGGATGCACAACAAGACGCTCCGAAGACCACAAGATCAAGATCATCGACATTTTCGGATTGATTCGTAACAAGTCATTGTTATCATCAATATTCTGCTCGACCTCAGAAGAAAATTGCAGTATATTTTTGGATATTCAAAATCCCCCATGAAGTTCCGGTTCCAACGAATCAAGAATGAAGTCAATCGAAGTTTCCTACAATAAGTTATGGCCAAAACATCGAAGGTCGTACACTCTAAAATTTTCTGGACAGCACGCAGCGCTAAAGTAAAACGGTCATAACTCTCTCCTTTGGACTCCGTTTAAAGCGAATGACCACTTGTTGGATAGGTAATTTCATAAACTTTTCAATAGAGCTATATTTTGGTATATGTTCTGTTGAGTATACAGGAGAGATTCCACAAAGAAGAGGCAGGAGCAACGCGATGAGAACAAGATAGAGAAGATGACGATGACAACAATGAAGGGGAGCTTGGGCGATGCTTTCATCAAGCGTACATGATAAAGGCTTGGAGCAGAGGAAGAACCCCAATGACATTGGCAAATGAAGGCACAAGCGGTCGACTTTCGACAAATGAAAATGTTGCAAGCAAACCACGATGGATTACAAGAGGCGACATCAAGCTGCATGGACACTTCGGATTCTCGATTGAAGGACCATGGCTTCGCATCAATTAGAAGGTATGTGAGAAAGTCGAGATCTATGACTTTAAATGAAGCGCTTTGCGGGAGGCAACCCGATCTTTTTATTTTATATATATTAATATGACCGTCTACATTGCACTCTTTAATCGGAATATCAAGTAACATTGTATCATTGCTCTAACAAAAACCACAACTTCATGTTGTTCATTCTAAATGTTATTAAGGGAGCACTTTGTTATTTGATCTTGGGACACTTGTAGACCTTTTTGTGTGCCTATTAGTGTTTTGAGTCTTTTTCTTTGTGTCTTTTTAGAGAGATTTATGAAGCATTGCACCACCCTTTGATTCTAAACTTATGGCTAATTAACTTAGGCTAACTTTTTGTTTTGTTTTAGACCACCTCATCATGTCATATCATTTTATTCACACACCCCGTGTTGCATTGTATACCATGTTGTTCGTCTCACCCTTGCATTGCATTGCATGTTGCATTTAAAAAAAAACCTTTCTAAAAACATTAACTAGCCTCGCTTTTGAGATCCTAAAACCCTTAGGAAAACCACTCATAGAGTAATCCCAAAACCATAGGGTATGTTTTTCATTCAAAAAAAAATCTAACTTTTGTTTCTCTCTAGTTTTTTTTGAAACCACCTTAGATAGAATTTCTATACCCAACACTCTCTCTCTTCAAAATTTTTGTTTTAAGCCAAAAATATAGGAAACCCATAAACCTACTTCTAAAACCTTGTTAGCTCGGTTGCTTGATCCTTTTTCGATAAATAACCTTTTCATTGACAAAAGCCCCACTTCTTATGAAGTGTCGCGAAGGCTTTTTGTCACTCTTAGCAATTGTTTTTGAATAAACTAGTTGCGGAACAACATCAAAAGGTCCTTTCAACCTTGCTAACACTTGTTTTTGCTAACTTTGCATTTGCACTTTGCATCCATTCCATCGTTCATGCCCTCATTTTGTTAGCTTGGTCTCAATCTTATTGATGTATGCTTTCCTATCTATGTAATGCTAATCATGATAGCATTTACCTTTTGCAATCTTGTGTAAACATGGTGTTTAGACATGATTGAAGACCATCATCATTTAGTTACCAAGCTATGAGGTTGCATTTGGTTGGTTTATAAGCTTTGCAATGCGCTTTATTTTTTCTTGTGCTATGAAGGCCTATTGATCTTGGGATAGACATGGTATTTTGACCTTGGTTAAATAAGTCTTTTTGGCTATGGAGAAGTTCGGCAACCTAGTTGTAAACATGGTGTTTAGAACTAGGTGTAAACATTATCTTTGTTTATATACCTTCCTCTCATTTGCATTTACACTAGCACACACGTACACTCACTAGGTTTTTATTTTTTTCGCTAAGCTAGCTATGCCACAAATTGAGATCTTAGGAATGGTAGGTTTGTTGGCAATTGTCTCTACTCCCGACTGTCACCTTGGGGGTAGATTGTGCACTTGAATTATTTTTCAGGTATGACAAAGCGTTCCCATGAATTCGTGATCAAAGAAGAAATCAAATTCGTCAACATCTCCAAAGTTCGAAAGCAAGCCCTGCTGTTTTCATCAGATTTTGCACATGGACAGAGATGTACAAGGAAGAAAAAGTTGATATTCAGAAGCTCCATAAAATTCCTGTTCCAACGCATCCAAGATCAATGAATTTGAATACCCGTACAAGGAGATATGGCAAGAACATTGGACGTTGCGCGTTCTGAAATTCGTCGAGACAGATTGCAGTGCTGGGATGCAATGGACATAACTCTCTTGTTCGGAATCAGTTTTGGGCGAATGGGGACTCGTTGGAAAGGAAAATTTGTGCACTTCACAATGGAGTAATGTTTCAGTACATATTCTGCTCTGGAAATTGAAAGAAAAATTCGTGAAGATGAGGCAGCAATGGGACAACGAGGAATTGAAGGAGGCGACGACGATGTGAAGCAATGATTGGGACCATGACTTAGTATAAGAAGAAGTTGTAGGAAATTGAGGCAACAAAGGTGAAGACACATTGAAGATGATATTCATACACATGAGGGAAGGACTTCAAGAATTTCAAGATGGTCCATCTTCTCCTTCCACGCCTAGCATCATGCTAAGCATGGGGGAGGATTTCGTGGACAAGGAAGAAAGATCTCATGGGGTAAGATAATCACGGTTGCCACAAGATGCTCATAATTCTTCTTCCATGCTTAGCACAATACTTAAGTATGGGGGAGGCCGCGCTACACTTCATTACGAGCATCGAGAATGATGGTAATTCTTTCTCAACTCTCTCTTTTTCTAAATGCTTGTACATATATGCCTTCAACCATAGATGCAACCTTTGTATATATCTCTCAACCTATCACATGGCTTCTAGGAGGACAACCTAGTTTTGTTTTTATTTTCAATAAGTGTAGGATCACCATCACTTTGTGCTCACCACATTGATACATTTTGGCAATGCCTTATGCTTATGGAAAAATGATGAAAGTTGCTGCTTTGTTTTACCTACGCTATGTTGTATATGACTTGACCATTTACTCTCAATTAAATGGAATTAAAATGATTAAATACCGGCTCTTTTATTTGTGGAGGTTAAATGACTAAATTCTAAACCCACATATTCTATGTTGCTCTTTGATTTAAGTCTACCGATGACCTTACACCTTGTGTTGTTTAATTTGAAAACTTAATTCCTATGCTATCTACATTTGTGAATCTCTTGCAAAGTTCTACCTACCAAAGCATATACATACATATTCTTTCATGATGAAACCTTTAGATTGCAAACTTATATTTTGATGAGTTGGATTAAGATTGATTTCTTTGGTATGAGACTAAGAAGCTGGTCATTCCGTTTTTTTTGTGTAACCTTCTTTTTGCTAGCCTATTTATCCATGCATTGTGAGTTTCTACTTCGGGAATTTTGCAAACCTCGCTGGATATCCACCCTAAACCAAAATATCTTTTTGTGATTACCTCCTTGACCACAACCCAATTTGAGTATGGATTATCATTTCGACGGAATCAAAAGAATCAAGGGCACCATATAAAGAAAAGTTTTGGGAGACAAGGCTCTCCGGAGATTCAAGAGGTTCTACGAAGAAGAAGGTGAATTTGAGATACTTACCCTAGCTAGTTGGTTCTCCTACTATTCATACTCGAGGACGAGCATTCGTTCAAGCATGGGGGGATGGCTGGGTAAGTATTCTATGCTATCAAAAGTTCTAAAGAGCAAAAAGAAAGAAAAAGAAAGAAAGAAAGAGAAAAATAGAAAAATGAAAAAAAGGAGAAAAGAAAAGAAAAATGAAAAAAAGAAGAGAAGAATAAAATGCTCCTTAGTTCTTTTTGGCTTCATTAATTTTCCAAGTTACTTTGAAGAACTATTCCATACTCAAATCTTCCAACCATGTGCAATCCGATAACGAGAACTTTATTTGTGTCTCGGGATCATCCATTTGCCACTTGCACATGTCCACCTATCTAAATGTGTGTGTTTCATCTTTCTCCCTCTCCAACATTATTTTCCAATGGCCTTTTTGACTAGTCTCAGTAAATCCAATAGATCTCTCTCTTAGTTTGACAATATTTCAGATATAATGTTTTGCTAGGATTGTTTTTACCTACCAAGCTCCACATAAGCCTTCCACTTTTATATATGAGTAGAATAGGTTGAAGACAATCTAATGTAGGCTTGAGAGACTTGATGAGACGAGTATTTCCATGATCTTTTGCAAGAGAACCTCACTTATGTTTGATATGCATTCTTTTGAAAACTCTTCACGATGAAACAAGGTAAAGGTTTAAAGTTCGCTTAAGTTTGAAGAGCATTGTATTTATTTATTATTGTGGCTTGTTCTTTAATTGCTAGTCTATCTTCCATAATGAAAAAGTAGCCGGTCACAACATGAACTTAAATGCTAAATACTTGAGAGAGCAATATGTCTTGTTATGTATGACTAAGTGCAGAGGGGACATTGAGGGGCAACGCTGATTTCTTTATAAGCAAAACTCCTTGACTTACTCGAGGACGAGCAAGGATTAAGCATGGGGGGAATGTTAGTGCTCCTTAAGTACCCTTTTTATCCCTTGTTTATCCTTGATAATGACATGAATTTAATATCAAAATCACTAACCGTCCTAACCCTGGCCTAATTATTGGTCATTTTCACACTTGCACATATATTTTGGAGGAACTTCGTTTCTACAGGTTTTGGCCTATTTTGGAGCATGAAATGACGAGACCCATGATCAAGCGCTAACACGGAAAAAGACGAAGGCCAAAGCCCAAAGGGAGGACCAAAGCCCATGTTGATTCGAAGCCCATTCACACACATCCATCCTCCAAGAGAGCCCAAAGGAACAAGCCCACGAAGATGAGATCAAGATACTTCGGGATTAAGCAAAGCAAATGAAGATTTAAGGAAGGATTCCCTATCCTATCCTTTCCTCGATGATATCTCCAAGATAACAACGTCCAAAGGGGTGCAATCATGAAGGACAGAAACTCTAGAAGATGCGAGGAGTCTACACGCGAAAAATGAGACCGAGTCAAGCCCGAAAGGGGGTAGGCCGGCCGGCCTAGGCCCATGGGGCCGGCCGGCCTAGCCCATTTCTGAGGTGGTTCAGCCTCCCCTTCGACCGGTGGCTTCCTCGACTTATAAATAGCTCGCACCTTATTCAACTCGAAGCGTCCATCCACCCAAAACTCGACGAAAACCTAGGGCCAAGACCGGAGGGAGACGACGGCCTCCGCAAGTCTTCGAAGTTGTCTAGGAGATGGCTTAGGCCACCCCTAGCCGCCATGGCCTCCCTGCGTGGTTGTGTCATGGTGGAGTTCATGAGCTAGTTGGAGTCGTCGATGGTATGTACTCGGTGGTGACGATCCAAATGAAACTATTATGTGAGTAATGATAATCATGTCTTCCGAATCTTTTAGCGATCATGTTCTCTCTTTCGATTTCGTTCTTTTCTTTGGGTTTGCTTCATCTTAGATCTATTATCGAGATAGATCACTTAGCATGATCTTGTAGTCATGGTGGCTAGAGGTTCATGGCGGAACTACCAAAGGGGGTTCGACTTGCTTCAGGGAATTTTGTTCAAAGGGGGGGCGTCGTGACAGGCCGTTCCCATTGAGTAGGCGGAGTATCAAGGGATCGGATTGGAGATTTTGGGTTTAAAGATGCTTTTGATTGAGATGCATGACTTATTTGCTCGTTAGCTTGAACTACAACTAGATGACGATAGGCCTAGTCATGTCTTTGGTTTTGCTATGATTAAGCCTATGTTCATGGATGAGATAAACCTTTACACATCACTCATATCTGTCAAAGGTTTACCCTTTATATGCAATCAATGCTTCATGTTAGGATAGATCCGTTAGATTAGATGGAAAACCTTAGGTAGTTCTTTGTCGATCCACGGATTGATAAACCTTGGGGAAATACTCTAAGGGAAAAGCTACATGAACCGTGCGCTTGCGGTATACAAATCGGGGCGCTAAGGAGCGTCAACAGGTTGGCGGCTGTGGTGGAAGGTAGGGTGCGGCGCAGGGGTCATGGGGCGCCAGATAAAGGAGGAGGCCGGGGATTTTGGGTGCGTGGGATGGGCAGGGGATCGCTGGAATCACGGCGAGCGATTCCCGGCGGGACTGGCACGAGGAGGAAGAAAGGCAAGACGCGGGCGACGCGGAAGAGCGGCTGACCAATGGGGCCGCGGCGTCAGTGGGGGGCGCGCGCGCGGAGCGGGCCGAACGGGCGAGCGAAGCCGGGCTGAGCGCGTGGCATGAGGCGTGGGCCGAAGGGGAAGGGGAAGGCCGCGGGCTGCTTGCTGGGCCAAGTTGGGCCGGTGCGGTGAGAGGGGAAAGCTGGGCTACTGGGCTGGTTTGGTTCTTCTCTTTTTCTTGTTCTTTTCTTTTCCAAACACACTCAAACTAATTGAATCCAAACACAAGTTTGAATTCAAACCCTATACACTCAACCAAAAATAAAACCATGCACCAGCATGAATGCACAAACATATTTATCCTAGAAAAATTTTATAACCTTGTGAGAATTAATTGAATTAAATGCAAGGCTGAGCAAAATAAACCTTAGAAAATTAAACAAAGCCAATTAAATTTATTATTAAATCCTGAAATTTAAATTAGGGTGTTACAATTATTAAGCTAGGGAGAATTACTACATAATTAAAAGCCAAGTCTGATCAAGGGTAAGTAATAATGATAGCAGTGGTAGTGGGAGATAGAATGAGCTTAATAGATAAACATTCATGGCACTACCAAAAAATGGCTAATGCGATCGGTTTTTATTGCAACGCCCAAAATTTTGTTGTGATACGTAGGTTTAGCACAACGGCAAGAGATTTTGGTTGCGTTAGGGTGACTTTTTGCCACCAAAATCATAGTGTTGCAATTAAAATTTTGATCATTGGAACAAGGTGGGGTATTCGCAATGAAAAAATATGCATTTCGTGTAGGGTGAGGCTATTGCAACGTTTCTTGGATTCATTGCTATTTTTGATGATGTCACAACCAAAATGAAATGTTGCTATTACTATTCTCTATTGTTGCAATAGAGTTCTTGTTATGGTAACGCTAATCATTGTTGTTGCAAAAGAGAGCATAGATATTGCGACACAAACTATGTTGTTGGGAATGGAAGGTTACATATTGCGACGCGAAGCTGAGATGTTGCAATGTGGTAATTGTATTGCAACGATTTAATGGTCATTGCAGTGAGGCTAAGAGATATGGCAACGAACCTAAGGGTCGTTGTAACAAGGATTAGATATAGCAACAAAATAAGGAATCGTTGCAACAAGACTAGGATATAGCAACGACCAAAGGAATTGGCCCACACAAAACCGTGATGAGGCTACGTATACCTGCAACTCGTGCGGCGGCGAGACCCCTAGTATTCTATGATTCCCGACGGCAACGCTAGCGCCTAGGGCCGGCGAGGAAATTGATCGACGTGCCGACGAATCTCGAGTACTCCCTTCTTGAAGAATCAATCTCATCTGGATCCCTCAATTTAAGGTATATTTTGATCATGAAATGCGCATAATCTTTCATACTTATTCATGTATATTCACGTTTTTTTTTCTTTTAATTAATACTTACTAGCACACTTTTGCAAAGGTTACTTGCTTGCTGGGATTTTACATTATGTCACGCGAAGATTATAGTTGGATGCTTTTGCCTAACACAGATCCTGCTTGGCATGTTGGGTTTGAGAAATTCATTGAACATACCTTTGAAGGAATATATGTAGGAGAGACAACAGCATGTCCATGTGGCATGTGTCGAGGCATGGCATACATGACCAAAGTTGAGGTTGAAGAACACCTAAATCGTAGAGGGTTCGATTATGATTTCATAAAAAGCAAAACTACTGTTCGTGCTGCTGAAGCTATGGATGATGATGCTTGCAATTTCAGTGAAGGTGGTGATGAAGGTTCTGTCAGGAATCTGCTTAACTCACTGATTAATGGTACTTGCCATGGAGAAATAAATGAAGATGAACTAAATGTTGTGGCAAGGAAAATTTTCAAGCTAATGGAAGAAGTTAAGAAGGAATTGTACTCGGGATGCAAGGAGGCTAGCCAAGTATCCTTCATTATCAGGCTATTTTAGATTAAGTGCATGTTCGGTATAAGCAACAATGCAATGGAGCAAATACTTTTCTTGATCTGCCTTGTGCTCCCCGAAGGACATTGTGTCCCAAATACTATGGATAAAATTTGAAAGGTAGTTCGAGACCTTGGCCTCAGCTACGAAAAGATTCATGCCTGTTTCAATGACTATGTGTTATTTCGTGGGGGTACGAGAAGTTGGACAAATGTCCAATATGTGAGGAGAGTAGGTGGGAACATACAAACTCTAAGGGGACTAATGATGTGGAAGATGTCACTGGTGGAGTTAAAAAGAAGAAGGTTCCTCATAAAATTCTTAGGTATTTTCCACTTATTCTCTAGTTGCAAAGATTATATATGAATGACACGACATCGGCATATATGTGTTGGCAAGCAGAAGAATTGGTTAAAGATGGCAAAGTGCGGCACCCAGTCAATTATTTGGCTTGGAAGCACGTAGATGACACATATCAGCACTTTGCATTTGACCCACGTAATGTAAGGCTGGGACTTGCATCAGATGGCTTCAATCCATTTGGGGTGTTGAACGTGACTTATACAACATGGCCGGTTATCCTACTTCCTTATAATCTGCCTCCTTGATTGTGCTTGAAACAATCATATTGGATGATGTCAATGCTGATTCCTAGGCCTAAATCTCCAAGAAATAACATTGATGTGTATTTGCAGCCTTTGATCGATGAGCTCAAAGAGCACTGGGAAAAAAGAGTAGAAACATGGGATGCAAAGGTGAAGAAGAATTTTACACTGCATGCAGTTCTACTATGGACAGTAAACGATTTTCCCCCTTATGTGATGCTATCTGGTTGGAGCACAAAAGGGAAGTTTGCTTGCCCTTATTGCCAAAAGGATACTGATTACTTATGGTTAAAATTTGGATCGAAGCATTGCTACATGGGGCATCACCGTTTTTTGCCATCAGACCACAGGTGGCGAAGGAACAAGGTCAGCTTCAATAACAAGGTTGAACACAGGGAGGCTCCAGTGCTGCTGAGTGGTGAATAAGTCTTGCAGTAGTACAAGAGTTTTGAGCAAGTAACTTTTGGAAGGACTACTTGCAAGAAGAGGAAGCAGTGTGAGGAAGATAATAGATGGCACAACTGGAGGAAGGATAGTATTTTTTTAATTTTCTGTACTGGTCTTCATTGCTTATACGCCATAATCTTGATGTGATGCATATTGACAAGAATATATGTGAGGCTTTGCTAGCGACTTCGCTCGAGATAGCAGGTAAAACTAAGGACACTGAGAAGGCTCGACTTGATCTGCATGATATGGGTATAAGGAAGGATCAACATCCTGTGCTCGATAAAGGTAAATACAAGTTGCCATCAGGGATGTACAAGTTAAGTCTAGGGATGAAGCAAATTCTGTGCAACTTTCTTCATGATGTTAAGCTGCCAGATGGTTATGCCTCAAATATCAGGAGATCTATTGATGTCAAAGGTTTCAAGGTAGTTGGACTTAAAAGTCATAACTACCATACTATATTTCAAAAGCTTTTACCCTTGGTGGTACGTGACATATTACCTACAGATGTAGTGATCCCATTGATCCAACTCAGTAATTTTTTTAACAAAATATGTTCAAAGGAGCTTGAGGTATCTGAACTTGAGAAACTCTGCAATTCTATTGGAGAGACTCTTTGTCGGCTTAAGATGATATTCCCTCCAGCATTTTGTGATATTATGATACACTTGCCAGCTCATATTGCTTGGGAGGCTAGACTAGGAGGCCATGTTTCCTATAGATGGATGTATCCAGTGGAGAGATACCGACATACCCTCAAAGGTTATGTGAGGAACAAAGCTCGCCCAGAAGGTTCGATAGCAGAGGGACGCATCTCAGATGAGTGTCTTACATTTTGTTCTCGGTTCTTTGAAGATGTTAGTACAAAGCTTAATCGGTCAGACCGTCAAGAAAGGAGCACTGTTAGTGAACCACCATCTGGTTTGAGTGTATTCAGCAGCATGGACATCAGTAAGAAGAGAAGTGGTCAGGTCGAGTCTGCATCTTCTGATGACCTCCGGATGATGAGACACTACATATTATCCTATTGTGATGAGGTCATTCCATGGATAGAGTAAGCTTCTAGTGAAATCATATTTCATTTTGTTGACTGCATATGTAATTGACAAGGCCTATGTTCATTTTTCTCGCGGTGAGCATAAGAAATAATTGAGAGGGAGAAATCCGGCGAATGTTGATAAAAGGCACAGGGAACTATTTGTATCATGGTTCGAGCATAAGGTGAGTCATTTTTTTGTATAATTTCATTATTCATAATTTGTGTATAAATTATGCATTGATAATAACACTATATATTTGTTCACCTGTTTTCAAATAATTGTGAGCGCAGATCAGCAAACTACATGCACAGGGAAAAGTTAGTGATATGGTATATGCTCTACCTCGGGGTCCGGATCATCGTATTCGTGTGAGCAATAGGTGCTCCATTAATGGTTTTTTCTTCCAGACAAGAGACGTAGAGAAGCATCTAACCACACAGAATAGTGGTGTTGTCGTCCAGGGTGATAGCATGGAATGGTACGGTGTGATTAAGAAAATCATCATCCTCGATTTTCCAAACGAAAAAGAAGTCATGTTGTTTGAGTGCAACTGGTTTGATGTTCCTCCACCAACTAGTAGGAGTAAGAGCAAAAGCAGAGGGTACAATAGAGATGAGTATGGGATTATCGATATTGACACCACCAAGTTGCGCTATGCAGATGAGGCATACATCATGGCGAATCAAGCAGAGCAAGTTTGTTATGTGAAATCTGCAAGGAAAAGTAACCGGTCTCGTGTCCTCAGAATGAAACCTAGGAACCTATTTGCCATGCCTGAAAGGGAGAACACACCAAATACTGTTGATGATACCGGAGAAGTGGACATGGTTGTCGCAGGAGTGGAGCATATGAATATTTCAAATCAAATTCACGATTTGACGAATTAGAGTAGGAATGATGTCGAAGATGCAATAGTTAATGCAAAAATAATTGAAGAGGCTCGTCAGGCACCGATGCCTGAACCGAGTTTTGCTGACATAGTAGAAGATGACGACGAGGATGATGATACCTACGTCGCAGATGGAGTTGTCGCACCAGTAGTGGACAGTTCCCATGGTGGAGGCGAAGATGATTTTTTTGTGTGAAGTTCATCTATTGTGTAGCGGACGAGTTAACCAATTGTGTGGTGAACAATTATGAGTCATGGTTATGTTATTGTTTCACATTGGCTATACAGTAATTGTTGACGCCTAAACATATTAGTCATAACCAATATACATTATATAGTTACCGATTGATTTTATCAGGTAATCAAGATATATTCAGATACAACTCAAATATGTAGTAACCAACTAATATTTTTAGGAGCAGCAAACAATAGTCCTCCAACCAGTGATTATATAACATGACCGCAATATCAGTCAGTTTCATCCATATACTTGTTCATTACATCACCAAACAAAAGATGGTTCATATTACAATCAAAAGATGTCCTCGAGGCAGCTCTGACTAGTTATTTTCCCTGTCTGCCAACTCAGTCGAAGATTTCGATGACGAGCTTGTTTTGGGGAATTTTGGTCCTCGAGGCCTCACCGCCAGCGCTGTGCCCCTCCCTCTTGGCTGGTGCCCTGGCCTTGCTGCCGGTGTTGTGGATCTCCTTCATCTTGCGTTTGATAGCAAGCCGCAGCTCCTCAGCCTTAGCATGGATCTGATGATTTAGAAGAGAATTACTTAGGCAATGGAAATGATGAGGGATGGATTGCAATAGGTACGACCAATACCACCTTGGTGCGTACAACCGTGACATGGTCCTCATCATCGTTGTCCTCTGAGAATTGCATCATGAGTTTGATTTTTCCCACTTTGTACACATGCATCGTTCCATCCTTCAGTTTTGCATTCATGCACAAGACATATATATTAGAGTCAATATCTCGAATATGGAGATGTGTTCATCATCTGACTCACCTCAAATAGAAGCGACGATGTCACTCCCTTTTCCTTCGGCATGACCCTCGCGGTGGCCACTTGTTGATCACAGAATGCCGGCAGCGGGACTACACGGGTCCTCTGTTCATATGACTATGTGATTAAAAATGGTGCTATTGCGAGTTTGTGACTGCGCCTTCTATTTTTGGCAAGATACATGCACTTATATTATAGACATGAACTTAAAAAGTCAATGCTCACCTCAATCCTGGGAGTTACTGAGGTGCCCCCAACTTGAATCCTCGGTTTCCTGTTGGATGAAGCGCGCCCAACTTTCATCCCCGGGTTCCTGTAGGAGCCGAAGTCGCTTACTTGGAAGCCTGGTGGAACTTCCAATAATCCAATGTTGGGCTATAGAATCCATTTTATGCTATATATAGTCAGTATTCAAAAAACTTAACATGAATGACTGCAACTACTAAATTTATCAAGGCTACTGATTATATCTTGCAAATCCAAACTAGAAGAGTGCTACTACAGCACATTCCTCGTCAATGATACAGATGACAGACGCTGATATCCACACATTCAACTTGATTCTAATACCTACAATCCGCACATTAAAATAAAAATGCTAATATCTGCCAAGTAAAATCGACATTATATTCTCTAAAATTGCTACAATAGCGCAATATAGATGTAATCTACTTATAGTAATCTGATTCAATAGAAAAAACCCAAATCCATAGCTACAATAGATGCACCAAATCCATCGTCCTAGTAATAAACCACAAATCGATAGCCACAGTAGATGCCCCAAACCCTAAATCGATACAAACCTGCCGGGGGGAGGATTCGCGTGGCCGTCGTGTGGCGCGAAGCCAGGAGGCACATTGGGAATGACCGGCACCATGCGCCTCCGGTTCCTCATCATCGTCCTCCTCCTCGAGCGCGTGTTGCTGGTCCCATCGGCCGCGACGAACCTTCCATTCCGGTCGCGCCTCTGGTGGGTGGAGTGGTGCTCCACTTCCGGTCGCGCAACGACAATGGCGCTCGCAGGAGGGGAGGTGGCCACGAGGACGTGACCCTGGCGCCGACGGGCCTCCACATCCATCGCGGAGGCGGTGGCGTAGCAGCAGGAGCGGGTTGCGCGGACCATGTCGCCGTTGGAGGAAGCGAGACGTCGGGGTGGAATGCGGCAGCGAGAGCGAGGTGGCGATGGGGAGTTGATGGGACAGATTGGGGAGAAAGACGTGGTGAAGTGCCGCAGGATGTGGGAGTGGAATCCGCTGGCGCGGCTTCATTTATGCATGTAAAGGGACCCATTCAGTGATCAGTCAAGTGGGCCTTTTTCCATCGACAAGTGGGACCCAGCATAATCCACGCGTGCGACGCGAGTGCTCACCAAAGCAATAACAGGCGCCTTCTTGGCGCAACGCGCGTGCTGACCCAGCATATTTTCCCAGGATGGATTCAACAATTATGGAGTCTACAGAACCAAGCATAACGCCATGTTTAGTTGCAAAATTCAAAATTCCAAAACTATCACATCGAAAGGGAATTTTACATGCATGGAGTTTTAAATCTAGACAAAATAAAAAACGAATTGCATAGTTTGCTTGAAATTGCGAGACGACTCTAATGAGCCTAATTATGCTATGATTAGATACTAAATTTCTACAGTAATTGCTATAGTACATATGTGCTACTGACGGATTAATTAGTCTTAATAAATTCATCTCGTAGTTTACAAATGAGTTCTGTAATTAGTTTTGTGATTAGTCTAAGTTTAATATTTCAAATGTGCAAAGATTTTATTTCAAAACTTTACGAGCGCACTAAATGAGGCCATAACATAGCATGACATGAAGGTAAAATGTTGCAGAAGCACAGGCTCTGGATGACATAACATGACATGGACATGGAGTCTAGAACCAAACATAACATGATATGAGGCCCTACAGATAACGTAACTTATAGAAGTACATAACATCCTAAGGATAAGACCCGAGGATGCGGAACATGGACTCGCACACGTTACGGATCCTGCATTTCTCGCTGCAGAAGTTCGACCACTCGTACCATCTGTCATGGCTGACGGGCTTGCTGCACCAACCCATGTCGACCCATCCGACCTGCCGCCGGTACGGAGATGTGCAATAGTGAACCGTGCGAGGCACTAGCCCAGGCACAGGGATAGCCTAGAGCCTAGGCCACAAGCACCTCCACAGTGTGTCGAAGACATCCTCGTGTGGACGAGAAACCCCGCAGTTGTTTCAGACGGCGAGTGCCGGGTCGTCGTCCGCCACCTCTGCCAGGAGCTCCTTGGCCCGGAGGTCATCCTCGGCGCCATAATTTGCTCACCACAGGAGCAGAGCGAGCATGTATGCCACCACCTTGTGGCCCCCTGGGCAGCCTGATTGAGATCATGCAGCGGTGCATCAAGAGCCCCGCCGTGCTGTCGGAAGATGACCCTCATCCCCATGATGAAGAGCGCCTCCAGGTTTCCCGCGCCGTTGGTGTTCGAGATCAGTCGCTCGCTAATCTCCACGTTGTCCGACTACCA